>NC_090437.1:64518361-66951481 GCF_031143425.1 Pleurodeles waltl
TCTGGGATATGGCCAGTAATATCTTGAAAAAAAAGAAGAAAAAAAAAAAACTGTTGAAGGAAACAGTTGAAGGAAAATAAAGTCCTCTCAGAGGAGTTTCAAACCTCTTTGACTCAAATCATTAAGGGCCACCAGCATGATGCTAAATATATAATTAGGGCTCACGTGGATACTACTGATTGCTTGGGGCAAGCTTTGGGCACTAGTGTGGTGTTCCATCATCAAGCATGGATGCCATCACTGGCTTTACTGGAGATCTGCAGGCATCCCTTGTGCTTTATGCCTTTACATGTGGGTCCTGCCTATATGGGGAAGAGGCTGATCCCTTGTGCTTTATGTCTTTACATGTGGCTCCTACCTATTTGGGAAAGAGGGTGATTCTGCCCCTTAATGCTTTAGGAAAAGCACAGCCATGCCATGTTCCCTGGGCATTCCCAAACCCTACTGAAGTGGGTTAGCATATAGAGAATGCCAGGCCTGCCACTAGCACAACAATCACTCCAGGTGTTCCATGACGTGGGATCAAGCAGACATTTCACAGATTACTGGGGAAACCATTCTGCTTCTTCCCTCCCTCTGCGTCATAAGCCCCAAGCTGTTTTATTTCCCCCTAGTGACGCACA
Organism: Pleurodeles waltl; assembly: GCF_031143425.1. NCBI lineage: Eukaryota > Metazoa > Chordata > Amphibia > Caudata > Salamandridae > Pleurodeles > Pleurodeles waltl. The sequence continues at coordinate 64,518,985 of NC_090437.1, forward strand.
ACCATACTGGGGAGGCAGGATCAGAAATCTTTCCTACAGTGGCAGTCCACTTGCTCCAGATCATCCAGCAGGGTTATGCCCTTCCATTTCTTTTTGACCTACCACTGCTTCCTCCTTACATCAGAGCAGCTTTCAAACAAGCACCTATCAATCTTTCTGCAAGAGGTGTAGGCTTTAATGGCTAGAGGGGCCATCAAGAGGGTTGGAAGTAGGGACGTGTTGTGACTCCTATTTTAAATGCTTTCCCTCAGAATGCCTTCCTACAGAAGGACAAATTAACAATGCCACATTGGCCCAAGTTCTGTTTGGCATGTTCCCCTTCAGCCTCACTCTGGTGTTGACAAAAGTGATGGTGGTAGTCACTGTCCATCTCCAGAGATGACATTCCAGTCTTCCCCTACTTCGAGAAGTGGGTGTTGAAGGCAGGCTAGCCACAATCAGTCATAGACCCCCTCCAGACAACGGTGAACCTCATTGTTACTGTTCTCGATCAACAAGCCAAAGTCACATCTGATTCCTTTCCAGAAGCTTCCTTTTGTTGAAGCTGTCGTGAACATAGCGCAGTTAAGGGCTTTTGCTCTTTCGCAGCAAGTCCAGGCTATTTGGACTATGATCCAGATATTTCAGGCTTAGTCCTACATCTTGGCGAAAGTAACTCTGAGCCTTCTTGGTATCCTGCTTGTCTACTTTATCAGATGGCATATGCAGGCTCTGAAGTGGCATATGAAGTCCCAGTTGGCCCCGCACTGTCAAATCCAGATTTTGGGCAAGACTGCACAAGATCTGCAGGGGGGCTGCTGGACTCCACCTGAGCAGCAGCAGACACCTCTCCCTTCTTCATCCAGAGCTGACGATAGTGACTGATGTCTCCATGCTGGGCTGGGGAAGACATCTGGGGGGAAGTGGAGATGAGAGGGACTCTAAGCTCCACATAAATCATTTAGTGTTGCAGGCCATCTGCCTACCATTGAAGGCTTTCTTGCTCTGCATCTGGGGAAGGCTGGTGGAGGTTCTTGCTGGCAACACCACTGCCATGTGGTACTGCAACAAGTAGGGAAGACTTGAGGCCCTGAGTCCTGTGCAAAGAGGCATTATGCCTCTGGGGTTAGCTTGAGCATCAGGGCATCTCCCTAATCGAGAGCTGCCTGCTGGGTTTTTAAACGCCAACATGGACACGCTCATCTGGCAATGCCTGGCAGATCATAAATGGCGGTTGCCTAGGGTATCTTCTGACAGTGGGGGGTAACCTGGATTGATCTCTTCACCACCAATGTGAATGCACAGTGTCCAGACTTCTGTATTGTGGAATTCCCAATAACGCTCTCTCTGGGAGATGCATTCAGGCTAGACTGGAGCTCACGACTCCTGTATACCTTTCCGCTCATGCCTCAGGTTCTGGAGATGATCAAGAATTATGAGGCCCAATTCACCTTAGTGGCTTTAGATTTGGCCATAAGGTGCGGTACGTGGAATTTTTGGGCATGAGCATCTGTCTGCTGATCAGGTTCCTTCTTGGTAAGTATCTTCTGTTGCAGTGGGGCAGGGTCCTACACCTGAAAATCTGTAATCTTTACCTTCATGCATGGAAATTGAGTGGTGACAGTTGACTGCGTTTGCTCTGCCACCTGAGGTTGTGTATGTCATCCTCGCAGCGTTCCTCTATAAAGTCAATTTTTGCTAGCCATGGGACAAGTTTGTGGACAAGTTCGGAACACACACTCTTTACAAGCCAAACATTCAGATGCCTTACTGTTTACTTTGTCTTTGGTCCAGCAAGGTCTTGCAGTGGATACGGTTAAAGGTTTTTTTTGTGGTTTTTTTTTGGCTGTGCTCTGGACCTCTTTTGCATTTGCCACACAAGTCGTCCTTGTTCAAATCATCTTTTGTGATGTATTTTATTGAAGGTTTGATAGGTGGGTTCTTTCACAAACACTTTGTGATACCCCAGTGGGTCCACTTTTTTTTCTGATAAAAACTGGTGTTGAGACCACAGCTGCCTTTTTGTCATGACTTCATTTCACTTTGCAAAATCCCTCATCCTCTCTACGTTCTTAGTCCTGCGTCATCCCTTGAAAGAGGAGGAGAGGCTCCATTGGTTGGACCCCAGAAGAACCTTAAGCTTTTAGATAATAACATTAAAGACCATCAGGAGGACAGACTGCTTTATGTGGGGTTCTCTGGGGCAAATAAGAGTAAGGTGGGGCAGAAAAGTACATTGGCAAGGTAGATAGACCTCTACAATAAGACTTGCTACCCTGTGGCCAAAAAGCAGGCATCAGAAGACCTTAAGGCTTATTCCACCAGAGCCAAGGCTGCTACCACTTCCCTGGCATGCAGCGTGCCTGTTTTTAATAACTATGAGGCTATGATTTTGACATCAGTACACAAGTTTACAAAGCACTACTGTCTTGACAAATGTACAGGAAGGACATTTTGCCCATTTCACCCTGCAGGATTTGAGGCCTCTTCAGACCCGCCACTTTTGGGATACTGCTTTGACATGTATTCTTATAGTCTACTGTTAAAGTATCCATCAGAACATCAAGTTATTTAACTTCGCGGACACTCTTTCTGATGGATAGTGTACCTGACCGCAGATTCCTAACTGCACTCGCCACCCTCCATGTTCTGTGAAGTGGTATCTTTTTAACATCTGAAAGGATCTCAAATTAGAGATCTGCACACTGGTACCTCCAATTGTTTTTGATCTGCATCCAAGGGCACTGGAGGAGTCTAGCAAGAAACTGATGTTGATGCACTTGGTTGGAGTTTATATGCATCTTTGCTCTGTCACTTCTGGGGTGGAATGAGGTCAACCTCGAGCCACATGGCATCAGCTAGCAACACAGTAGCAATGCTGTTAAAATTTCCAGATCCATTCTTGCTCCTGAGAAATATTCTAAAGGCGAGGAATCTGCATTGAGATATAATATCCACCAAAAGGCAACCTATTCTGCGCTTTCTTCCCCTCTTTTGGCAGTGTGCACTGATGTACGAGGAAAACTAACATATTTTCTAGTCTCCTTTTTTTAACCATCTCACCTGCTTGTGGTAGTGAATGCCTCCGTTCACAATGGGAGCACTTTAAGTAAATCAATAGAAAAACCCCAAACAGACACCATACTATGAATTGACAGCAATGCCAATTTATCAGTTGTTTCTGACGTTGGTAATGGAAATGTAGTGCACATTTTTACTGTCCTCATGGTCACCATGTTCTGTATAAAGAAACATGGCAGCACAAGCTCTGAAAAATCCCTTCGAGGTTCTGATGGATACTTCTAACTGCAAATTCCTTACCTTCAGATTATCTCGGGGCATCAAGCTGAATCTAAATTAATCTTAACCACAACCAAAATTGAAAAACATAGCCATACTTATGCAACCAGTCCTAGTTCAGTCCGACCCACACAGAACCATGCTGATACCTCTAAGCAGTATCCTAGTGGCCCAACAGGTTTTTGGATCCAACCAACTTTCAGAGATAACAACAAAGATGATGGAGATTATTTCAACGCACGCTGTAATGATGGCAATCTCTTTGTGGTTTTACAGGAGGCTAGTGGGTTGGACAGTTCCCTCAACACTGAGTTGTGATCTCCCTCTAAACAACCAATAGAAAGGAAGACTGTTAGAGCATCTAGATATGCAGGTTCCTCGGATTCCACAAGTACTCAGAAATCCATCAACCTCTGCAGGGTGTATGAGTACTCAAACGCTCAGTCTGATGTTTCAAGCTGCCGCACCCCGCAAACACGAGCAGTCACCCAATTTGTGAATTCATGCAGATCTTACGAGCACTTATATTTCTTTATTTCACAAATAACTCTGTGTTCACCGTGTTTGGAAAGAGTAGCATTCATACGTATTTTCTAATTTTTCCTCTCCCTATGATGCAGTCCAATCCAGTGCCAGTATTTTCTTTGCAAGAGCACCCCATTTAACTCCTGTGTACCCCAGATTTGGATTGGAAACCTTTGGGGTGCTACCTAATTTGGACTGTTTGGTAGGCAGCAAATTCTCATGAGATTTCCACTAGAATAAACATCCTGCTTTGAGTCATGCATATCTTGTTCCTCATGATCTCTGTGCCAGTCTGGGACACAGTACTATGTAAACCACACATGAGAGCTAGGAGGTTGCTTGGCTACAGCCCTGGAAGAGCGAGAGAGAGAGAGAGAGAGAGAGAGCAATGACTGGAGGCATCCACTGACCTGATTCCATATCTAAGAAGCCTTCACTTCAACATTTGTGGATCCTGTTTGGCAGCTGCAATGCAACCTTTTCCACATGAAATTTGATTCCTAGAAAAAAACAAAAGAAAAGATAAGCATGGGTAAAGTACAGACATCTCTGTTGTGAACACTACAGTGTATTAATTCATTTCCTGATCATCTTCTTAAGGAAAGGTAATGCTATAGATTTCTTGCATTCAAAGAAACCTTATTTGGTGACAAATAATAGTCATTTAGCTGAGCAGGTCTGAGGGCCTTACTGCAAGTTAAGGAGTTATTCATTGCCCATGATAAATAATGATACCACATGGTCATTATTCATTGGGTGTGATTCATACCACCTATCAAGAGTTCAATGGGAATAATATGCAGATTTTGGTGTTTAACATGACAAAATCTGCAGGATATGGTTAATTGCTGTATGTTTTCCACTGTTAAATTCCAACAGGTTGGACCTGCAGAAATTTTGCGAATGCTGGGTTATTTAACACAGCTGATAATTATAGGGTGAGTTAAATAAAACCAAACTCGTAATTCCAACTCAGGGGTAAACAGATGTTTATGCATTGGTCAGAATATTATGACCAACTCCAAGACCAATTAGACTTGCAGCTGCCATCTATGTAGGTTAAGACTAATGTGTCAATGGACATTTTGCAGCCTGGGCAGGCTTCCTCAGACTTTACTGCCATTCTGTGAAGTCCTGAATGACACCTTAATGTGCACGTGATCTAAGCCTTGTTCCTGTCCACCAGTGAACAGTCAGTTAGCCAGGTACCACAGGCTGATGCCCAGTGACCCTGACGTCTTGACACAGCATTTTATACAAGAAAGTCAGATGGTTCAGCCTTTCTCCTGGAGGGTAAACCCCAACCTATTCTCTGCGACTCCCTGCCCCCTCACCCCCCACACCCCCAGCTCAATGCACACAGAGGCACAATGTCAAGAAAAGTGAAGCTTTTTTGAAACACTCTTTCATCCGCCAGCCTGGCTCTCTAGTCAGTCAATGTCAGCTGTTAGATGAAGTGATATTCTCACGATTTTTGGGACATGATTAAGTGAGATGATGCTGACAGTCCCGATAAATGTCGGGCCAAACTGGCTCAAACCATCCTGGATGGTCAGGATGCGGAAAAATACATTATCTGTACTGGACACTACAGATTTCTTGAACAGAGCACTTGTCACTAGAGTGCAGCTTCAGCATCATGCTTTGGTAAGAGCAATAGGCTTCTTCTGTGACATAAACGCCTCACTGATGGCTATTCCATTGAATGGATATTGCCAGTTGGGCAAGAAGGTTAATTCAGCACTCGAATGCTTTAAAGAAAGCTAGGCAACAGTGTGTTTCATATGCCTTTCTGCTCTTGTTAGACATTACTTTCAGCAACTGTGCCCTTTCAAAGCTACTCCAGAGGATTGGCATACTGGCAACCTCAAGGCCCACTGCCCTGGCAACAGGCACTCCAGGCCTTTCAGGGTCGGGGATCAAGCAAACAGTATGCAGACATCAAGGATGGTCAACTTCAGAGTCCCCCACCACTGTAGCACCAGCCTCAAAGCCACTTTAATTTGGCCTTTGAGGCACACCCTTTTGAAAGGAACATCAGCCATTTCCTCCATCGGTGGCCATCAGACAGATGGGTTCTTCAGATTGTACAATGGGGCAATGCCCCACCATTCCTCATTGACCTGCTGCATCTTGTGCCATATTAGAGTGGCTTTCAAGGGAGCACCTCTCTATCTTGCTCCAAGAGACGCAGGCTCCTTTGGCCAAAGGAGCCATGCAGAGGGTTCCGGCCCCGGAAATGGGGACTGGCTGTTACTCCTACTATTTCTGTGTGATGGAGTACGGAGGCCTTCATCTTATTTAAGATCTTTGCCCTCTGAATGCCTTTTTGAGAATGGACAAATTCAAGATTCCCATGTTGACCCAGATTCAATCTGCCCTTGATCCTGGTGACTGGATGGTAGCTGTGGACCTCTTTGAGAGAGGACGTTTTCTCTTTTTTGATAAAATTTTGAATTGGTGAACATCCAGGGGTGCAACTTAAAAATACGGCAGCACCCTTTACTAATCATGTTTAATCATGAATCATAAGGTGGTCCTCCTTAATCAGACCACGTATGGCTGTCTCAGTGTTTGAAGTTACTGGAATCTCACTGGAATCACTAGACAAAAGTACTTAGTTGCTTCAAGAGCAAGTACAAACAAAAATAAGCAAAAATGACAGGGATTAAAGATCAAGACCCCTTGTTCTCCTTTTGACGAGATAGACTTGGGAGGCATTGTCACAGATTTCCATCTCCTAAGGCCCGAGCGAGGAAGCTTCAGTTTCTTTCCATGCTCTCGCCACGTCTCTTTTAGCGATGATTAGTCCCAACCACAACAATTCATTCTGATATTTGTTGCTTCCTAGGTCATCTATGATGTGCAAGAGGATAGGTTTGGGATCCCTGGGTACATTCCAGTCCAGCACTCCCACCCAAGCATCCTAGGACCCGGTTCCGAAAGTGTGAGAGTGTGGGGAAATACTAGAACATGGGAGGCATGTCCCCATGTGGGTCATTGCACCACAAGCAGTTCCTTGAAATTATTATTCCCATGCAGTGCCTTTTGCCTCTCTCTTGCAACCTTCCTTGTGACTTTTCAGTGCTTATGTATCCTTTTTTCATGCTTTTCTCCAGAAACTCCATGGAAGAAATCATTTCCCCCTTTGTACTCAACTCGCACTCTTTCATCCTGCTTAGCTTCCCTAATTTACACCCTTGAAGACCTCACCAACCCTAACAGACCCAACCTCCTTAACAGCCTACAAACACTTTGACTCTGTCAACGAGTAAAAGACCCCACTGACTTTGCTGACCCATATGCTGGACCTTGTCTTGAATATTTTCAATATTCAGTAGCATCTCAGTCAAACTCACCTCCCTCACCTAAACTGGCCACTTACTCGTGTGTTTCAACTTCTTCATTCACCAGCTAAGAACTGCCACCCCCTTTCTCTCCTCCCACCCCAAATGCCTCCCGCCACACTGGAACACCACTTCGAAAAAACCGGGAACACAGAACTACTCGGTTGACAACCAATGGATCGCCACCTGCTCAAATGTTTGGGCCACGTTCAAACCAAGACCTTTGCCAGAACCAGCCCACATCCCAGGACAGTGACAACCTCCAATGCTTCAAGTGCCATTGCAATTAGCTTGACAGTCAGTGGAGACTCACCCATGACAATTGCGACAAACAGACCTACAAATCAGCCCTCCAACATTACCAACATCAACTGAAAGCAACCAAGGGCACAGCTCTAAAAGAACGGTAAGATAACAGCACCATTAGTTCAAAGAAGCGCTTCTCCATCATAAAAGAATTTACTACATCAGCAGCTAGATCCATCACTATCACTTCCTTTTAAGAACTCTGCTCCCTGCTCATACGTTTCTTCCACAACAAAGTCAATGCCATGTACAACCACTTGGAACCAAAATCTAAAAAAATTTCCCCTTCTTTTCAGGATTAATGACTGCTTCCCAGGAACTACCCTGACATTGTGGCCTGCAGTCACCCTCGAGGTCACTGGCATGAAATCGATCCACTCGGGTGACCTCTTGGACCCTTGCCTCACTAGAGGACTTGAGCCCATTTGCACCACACTGACCCCGCTTCGCAACAACTACTTTAACATCGGTACCTTCTCGAACCCCTTGAAACATTCACCATTCCTGCATCTAATGAAAAAACCTACAACAAACCCATCCTCGCCAGCCAACTACAGGCCAATCTCCTTGCTTACTTACCCAGCAGATGTCCTGGAAAAACTTCTCGCCTGATTAATTAACCCCCTGGATGACAAACACCTCCTCATATCATCCCAGTCTGGCTTCAGAGAGGACCAGAACACAAAACAGCCCTCATCGCCACAACATTCAGATCATCATGTACCAAAATGGCCTTTATCAGCCTCTATGCAGCATTCAAAATGGTCTTTCATCACAACCTCATCCAATGCCTCCACCCTACATGCATCCGCAAAACAGTCCTCCAGCGGTTCAGCTCATTCTTCACAGGGCATACACATAAAGTTTGCCTTTCTCAAAACACCTCAGAACTCACCAAGTTGCTCTACAGAGTTCATCACTCAGCCTCATGCCCTTCAACATCTACATGGCACCACTCACTAACATTGTGAAAACCTTTGGAATCAACATCATCTATTATAAAGATGACACTCAACCCATCCTCTCAATCTCCAGAGAGACAGCTTACTTTCAAACCAAGTTCTCAGAGTGCAAGTCAAGTTGCCTGCTGGATGACGTCCAACTGCTCCACACTCAACTCTGACAAGATCGAGATACTAATTATTTGGATAAGACATTATGCTTGCATCCTCAGCCTGGTGGCCAATCAAACTTAGCCTAGTCTTAAATCCAAGCTAGAAAACTGAGAATGATAGTTGACAACAAACTATAAATGGCAAGCCAAGTCAACTCATCCTCTTTCTCCTGCTTACATTCCCTCATGCTACTCAAGCAATCTTAGCTGGCTTCCTCCCAACAGCATATGAAAAATTGCCCAAGCACTCATCTCCAGTTTATTAGACTACAGGAACACATTCTATGTTGGAACTCCACCCATCTCACCAAGCGGTTCCAGACCATTTAGAATACAGGAGCAAGACTCTCTCTCAACCTCCTTCGCTCATCCACATCTCCTACCACCTCAGTAATCTCACCTGGCTAAATATACATAAATATGCACACTTCAAATTCCTCACCCAAATATACAAGGCACTGCACACATTAGAGGCCCATGCCCCTTGCAACCAAAAAGCATTGGTTGGCAGCCGCACATTCTCACACCTGATTCCTAAAGCCTGGAGCAAACTAGTTCTTCCCATTAGGGCCACAAGCTCAGTCCTAGAATTCAGGAGGAAACTTAAAATCTAGCTCCTCACACCGGTCACAGATGGGCTACTCAGCAGTGCCCCTTTCTGTTCAGCAGATTACCTTCCTGTGTGAGATGCATGTACCACAAGTATACTTAAAATGCATAGGCTACCTCAGGGCTGAAAAACAGATATTTATTGCTATCCAGCTCAGGGGTATGCATAATATCAATTATAGAAGGATAACATTTTTCTCATATTAGATTCCTCAACTCCTGAATATCCTCAAGCGCCAGTTTATATCTGGAATTTTTCACAAAAGTTGATCCCACATGCTGGCAGGTGGTGTTATTGGACTCCGCAGTGCCCTCCCACCGCCTCTGAAAGTAATGATACATAGCTGCATATAATCACAATGCCTATGTGCTGACATCATTTCTTTTCTTTCCACACCCTTTGCGTCTTCCACTCTTTTTTTAGCTTTACTAATGCCAAAATTTCCTTTCTGCAGTCAGAGTGTACCAGGGAAAATGTCTCCTCCTGAAATTGACAGGCATCAAAATGTACTGTGTCTGCAGGAAGAAGTTATCAGTCATGGAGCCACATGGTTTGCCTATGGTGTCCAGGGTCTAGCCATGTCTTTAAGTCATGGAACATGCTTTTTACTGCAGCCGGAAGCCATCAGAAAGTGAGAGGCAAATCCTTCTCTTATGAAGCACAAAAAACAACGTAGGTCTCAATCCAATAGTCTGATTCACTCCAAGTTGCCGGTATGTTCCTGTTCAAAATGCTTCAAGTCTCTGTATTTGGGCAAGTGTAGGACTAAGTACGAGGACAAATCGTGCCACAAGCGCAAGAAGTCCAAGTGAGGCTGTCTCCATCGTGCCCTTTCCACGCTCTGGACACACCAAGCATTTAAAACTCTAAGGACCTGACTCCGGTGCCATTGTACAAATCTGATCATGTTGCAAAAGTGATCCCTGCATGCCCAAGTTTCAAGGGACATCATCAAACCCGCATCAGATAGGTCTTCAGAGAGGCCATGCTACAACTGTTAAGGATGGCTTATTTCCTCTTGGAGTGCCTTCGGGCCCCAGATAGCCCATAGTGGTCTCCATTTGGAATGCTGTTAGTTTCTGGTCTAGGACCAACTCAACCTGTGGTGCCTTTGCCTGGCTCTCTGCTGACGGCCTTTACTCCACACCGGAGGCCTTGTCAATGTCAATTAACCTGATGTCATCTCCATTTCCAGGAAAGCCTGCACATGATTCGGCCCAACACTCATCTGGAATCCTGCACAGACAACTGCCAGCACCAAGCCTATATCCTGAGATCACCCAGATGCAACACCAACTTTCTTCCTCAGTCGCAGTACTAAACAAGTCTCTGTGACTTGTTCAGATTGGACTTTGACACCAATGAAAGGCTTCATAATATCTCAAATAATTAAGCCAATGAGGAGACAGATAACTTGCTCCCCCTCTCTGCACTAATGGTCGACTTTGCCGAGATCTGCAAAATGCTAGTAGATTTGTCACGTCTCCTAAGGTACAGCTGGACTTCTCACTGGGGTCCTGCACTGAAGAGAGTGCCTCCTTTCCCAAATTAGCCTTCTGAGCAGCAGAAGTGCTGGACTTACAACTACCCAAAATGGAAACAAAGAGAAATTTAATCAATGATATTTCACAGTCTAGGCATGCAACATGAGAGCCCTCACTGCCATTCAACAAGGCTTGGATGGAAATGTTAATACCAACCTAGTCTGAGACGCATTAAGTACTGCCTGTAGCTTGGGAGGCCCACTGTGGGCTGTCTGGTCTTCTCAACCCAGGGCCAGTAGTTCAGTCATCTGCTAGTAAGATGAATACCAACACATTCCTTAGTGGACCCCTAGATAGGCAATCAGCACACATCAGTGCTTTTTATAAAGTCTTTTTGTTTGGTCATTTTGGCCTTAGGGTCCCTGAATGCTGTCTGTCTATTAGGACAGCACACACATGCCCCCTGGTTTATTGACAGAAAAAACATTCTGGCCACTACCCCTGATGCATTTTGAAACACCTTTGTTCAGAGCACAAACAAGATGCAGCCAAATACATCTCAAGAGCTGTCTACTCATAATGCATTTTGTCAGCATCTTATATTTTTCCTTCCGCAAGAAGGCTTCAAGAGTCCTGAGCCCTTCATCATATTTTTGGACCAAGAAATAGTGAGTGACATTCCTCCTCATTTCTCCCAAGACATTCTTTAGAGCCCCTCTGGCTGAAGAAACTTGTAACTCCTGCAGAAAGACTCTGCAGTGTGTGTGTAACCTGCCCTGAGATGTATTCAATCCTGCGCTTGATCACTAGTGTGGTGCTACAGCACCACACATGAATGCCTTTTGATGTCTCAATGCATTCAGCAAAATGGCTGATTCCACATTAGAAGGTTTCAAAGACAGCTGTGCACCAGAGGATACTTCAGAGGTCTCGCCTATCGCAAAAGACAGCCTTCTCAATCTGTGCACCAGCCAACTCAGTGCTAACATGGCTCAAGTGGGTACATTGGTGCAAAGGATGTGCACACCATCAGGGAAAAGAATGTTCCAAATCTCCTCCTGCAACTGCAGTTAAGCCGTGTTGATTTCTGCACTCCTAGTCCTATTCAGCCGAAAGGAGCCAGGATAGTTTTTGTTTTTTTCCAACCTGCTTGGAGCACCATCAGAGCAGATCTCTGAGTGTTACTTAGTGTTAAAAAGGTTATGTCCTGCCCTTCCAATCTTCCTCCCCCCCCATATTCAACCTCTTTTCGTTCACACTTACGAAGATCATGCTACGAACCTTCTGCAGGAGGTAAAATCTCTTTCAGTCAAAGGTGCTATAGCGGGGGTCCTAAGATAAGAAAAGATGAGGAATGTCATTCATTATTTTTTAGTCCATAAAAATGATGAAGGGCTCAGGCCTCTAAATACCTTCTTGCACAAGGACACATTCAAGATGTTGGCTTTTGCCCAGATCCTCTTTTCTGTGAATCCCAGTGGATTACACTGTGTCCCTGGACTTAAAGAACCCTGAATTTAATTTGCTCTACCGCCAGTCCCGCAGGCACTACCTCCAGCTCATAAAGGGGTATGATCATTTTTAATCTGCTGTTCTGCCGTTTGGTCTCCCCTCTGAATCATTGTATGTTTAGGGGTCAGGAATGCATGCATTCCCATACCTCAATGACTGACTGCTGAAGTAGGGCTTGCTGCAGTCCACCATGGACTACTTCTGAAGCATGACACCTTTTATCCATGGGTTTCTCCATCAGTGAGCCAGATTCTCACACCATGCCTGTACAGAGGATGCATTTCAAGGTGGACATGGTAGACACAATGGCTTTCAAGGGTTTCCCATCTGCATACCGAGCCTAGGACACGGAAATTATGATCACAAGGTTTGTGGCTTAATAAGTTGTGGTGCGTACTGCACTTAAGCTCCTTAGACTCTTCACCTTTTACATCCTCCTGGCCCTGTGTGCCAGCTGGTATATGTGAGCCTTTCAGGGAAGCCTCACCCTTTAGTTGACTCAACACCGGATTGTATTTCAAACAGTGTCTGCACATCGAAATAGACAGCCTGGGTCCTTCAGTGATGTCAGGTGGCTGCTGGCCTGCTCTGCTGCAGGTAGTTCTACCTCACATAGAACTCACAGAAGTGATGGATGCATTCTTTAATAATATTCTGAAGCTCTGTAACATCTGGTTGGCTCTGAAGGCATTCCTTCCGTTTATCAAGAGGGAGCCAGTTCATATCTTAGGTCTTGACAGACGTTACTACCCCCGTGTTGTACTTGCAAGCAGGTTGGTGTGGGGTTGTGGGCCCTGTGTCAGTAAGCACTACACCTCAGGAAATGGCTGAACCTAGAGTCCATCTTCCTAGTAGCAAATAATTTGGTGGGCTCATTGAATGCCACAGTGGACAAGCTCAGCAGATGTCCGCTGGTGGACCATGAATGGCATCTTCATCCAGAGGTGACTCAACATGTTTTCAAAAATGTGCAGTGTCATGATTACTGAGTGCTGGAATTGCCACTAGGAAGCTCCCTGGGAACCGCATTTCATCTCCACAGAGGACCAGATGAATAAGACATTTATATAGTGCACAGCTGTCAAAAAATGTGTCCAGACGCTAAAGAATACAATAACATTTTTAGTTGTGTTTGAAAAGTCTATTTGTTAGGGGAGGCTTAGCTATTATATGGAAGAGCATTCCACAGTTTGGGGACCAGGTAAGGAAAAGATAGACCACCCAGACAGGTGCGACATACTATAGAAACTTGCAGCAACAGCTTATAAGTCTATCATAGATATTTAGAGGGACAAAATGCACTTATTCTGTCCCTCAGATACACTGGACCTCTACTATGAAATGTCCTAAAAGTTATCAGCAGGCGTTTAAACTGAATGTGGTGATGCACTGAAAGCCAGTGGAGATTGCTCAAGTGTGGAGAAGTGGATTCATGTGTGGGGAGGTTCAGTAGAACCCTCGTGGCTGCAATCTGTAATATTTGCAGGTTACAAAGTAAGTAGTCCAGAAAGGCCCAAGCATAGAACATTAGCAGAGACTGGACGGGAGGGGGATAAAAGAATGTATCATGTTTTGCCTAGTAAATTCATAAACTATGATAAGAATCTTTTTTGGACAAGGTACTGTAACTGTCCTCACCTGGGGAAGAAGGGAAAGATTCTTGTCAAACTAAACTCCCATGTTTTTTAGCTCATTCACTGAAGTGGGTCCATACTCAGATGGCCGCCAGGTGCCTAAACAGATAGAAGGAGACAATTTGAAGAGCAACATTTTGGTTTTAGCTGAATTGAGTTTTAAACAGCTGCTCTTTATCCATTTGGCTACTTTCAACAGGCATGATTGAAAAGAATTCTGTAGTTCACTGTTAACCTCCCCCCCCCCCCCCAAAAAAAAAGCAGGAGCTGGGTGTCATTGGCATATGACACCACCTTTAAGACAAAAGGTTGGATAATGCCTAGCAATGGGGCCACATAAACATTAAACAGAGTGGGAATGAGGGTTTAACCTTGCTTGACACATTGCTTAACAAACTTAGCAGAGGGCATATATGGTGGAAAATAGATGGATTAATAGCAGTCAGATAGGTGGACTTAAGCCAAAGTAAGAAAGAACCACGTATACCACTGCTTGCTAAATGTTCTATTAGAATCTGCTAAGACACTGTGTCAAAGGCAGCAGAGAGATCTTAGTATCACTGCCACTTCTTGGCCCGGGACTAAGTTTGACCTAATAAACTCAGTGACTTCAAGCAAAGCTGTTTCTGTGCTGTTAGAAGGCTGGAAATCAGATTGCATACTTTGCAGAAGATTATTAGCCTCATGATACTGATTGATCTGAACATTAACTAAAATTTGCTAAGACCCTGAGGTACGTCAACAGTTTTTCAATAATTGGGCCAACTGACCAAGTTTCCTGGCTTTGGGAACAAAAACCTATTGCAGTGAGTGATTTAAAATATAAAGAGCCTGGCGAACAGAGATCCAGTGGCAACCTGGTTCAACATTCTAAAATGGCCTGAGCTGAAGCCTCAAATGAAATGCTTTCAATGGCAGTTAAATGGGTCCTAAACACCTTCCAATCAGCAGAAAAGGATCAGAATCAGGTAGACATACTGTGCTAATGTTGAAAGCTATATAGATCATTTCAATCTTCTCACCAGAAAAGAGGGAGAGATTTTCAGTCAGCTCAACGAAAGGTATAACATCACTTCTACAAGCTGTGACTATGCTCTTTTAAACATTTGGACTATCGAGCACCAGTCTTCCCTTAGTGGATGTCCTATTTGTATGAGAGAGTAACCCACTGCACCAGATCAAAACATACTTAGAAACAGACACCTGTATATAATATTTGTTCTCTGTAGCTTACTGGCAACTGCTTGGAAACACCAATCATCAGGCTAACCTACTTTGCAAAACCACATAATAAATCTGAACTTGATACATCAAAAGCACATGGAGCCCTGCTCTCTTGCTTTTTTAGTTACGTGATCTTTGGTGCTGACCTGTGACTCCTTCGCCAGTGCTGATATAAACCCCCCAGGTCCGTGCCCTGAAGTTGGGGGTACATACCTTCAAGCTGTTTCTTTCAAAGTGCCCCCAGTCTCCATAGGATTCCACTGGGCACCCAACACCAACTTTAACCTCTGCATCCGGCCGGCCCCTTGTTGCTGGTGTCTTCCTAAACTTTGCCCTGCAGACACATTAATCCCAGAACACTAGAACCGTAAATTGAGTACTTATCTGCAATCTGTGTTGATACCTTTCCTCCCCTAGGACTGCATTGCCTTCTATGAAAATTGCACTGTCTACTTTTGAAACTTGAAAGTATTACTTACCTGAAAACTGTTTTATCTGTGAATTTCAAACAAAGTGCATTTGAGACTGGAAAGTGATACATTTTTAAATATGTACTTACCTGCAACAAAGATCATGTTGGTTCTAGAAATAAAGTAACAACGTATATTTTTAATACATAAACATTGGCCTGGAGTTAGTTATTGAGTGTGTGCCTCATTTGACTGGGTGTGTACAACAAATGCTTAGCACTACCCTCTGATAAGCCAACTGCTCAACCACACTACCACAAAAGAGAGCATTCGTATTATCTACTTTAGCCTCTGTAAATCAACTGGGGATCCACTGGCCTGTGTGCACACTATACCTTACTTTGGTATAGTATATAGAGAGCCAGCTTCCTACAGAGATGTCTTGAGCATTTTGTACATTGCTTAGTTTGAGTTCTTGTCAATTTGGATCTGAAGATGAATTATATATGAATGATGTAGAGCAACAAATCTTAACCTGTGGTCCGGAGACTTCTGGGGATCTGCAAAACCTATTCAGGGGTCTGTGACTGCTTAGAAAATTAAATAGACACAACATGTAAAATTTTCAATTTTAAAATGTTCATGTCAATGTGAAGGGATTTGAAATTCGGCCTACAAATTAAGATGGTATCCTCAGATTGATTTGTGGGGCAGTCCAAGTGCAGCAAGCAGAATATAGTATGGGCGATAGGTTGCCTTAATTGAATTTAGAAAAAGCTCCAACCTTTCCATTAAAATTGGTATTATATATATATATATATATGTGTGTTTGTGAATTAAATAAAACATTTCTGTAATTGTGTATTGTTTTGTGGTTTCATTCATCACAATGTCTTAGGTTTGGGTCCCCAGATTCCACTAACGATTAAGTGGGATCTGCAGAAAGTTAAGAACTCCTGGTGTAGGGGGAGAACGCCTCGACCAGGGGCTTGCATTTGTTAGACTAGAGGGGAAAGCAATGAGCCCTCCTGTATACCACACTAGCGGTTTTGTTGATGAAGTGCACAGATCAAAAAGGAGTTCTTGCAAATGTTACACTGAATGATTGAGATCCTTTGCAGTGCTTCTCCAGTTATGCAGTCCCAATTTACCAGGTGCTCCAGAATTTGGTATACTTAAGCAAAGATAAACTTTGCTTAAATGTTTCCTTTTATGACCGTCAATTAATCTTTGTAACCATTGTTCTCAAAATATTTGCTTGCGACTTGAATTTTTAGCAAAAGAAACTCAAATGGATTTGAAATTCATGCCCGGTAATCTAGAAAAATTACTCTTTTGGTGAATTAGTAATTTTATATTCATAAAGAAACATATCAATGTTGACACCAAAACTGTGGGAATGCCCGTCTGTAAGCTTCTAAGTCACAGATTATACACTTTTATTTAGTTATGTTTTCTTACACAGTCTACTGTTTTTATTGTGCAGGTTCAAGAACTAGTAAGCAGTCCTTTGGAGAATTGCTACAGCAACCTCTTGAATGATTCTTCCAAGGGAGTTCAGAGTCTGTGTCTTTCTCTGATTGGCTTAAAGGTAAATAAATATAGTTATTTGTATCAAGAGAATTTTAGCATGTTCATTTTTTGTGATTAATATTTTTATGGGTATTTGAATTCATTTTTGTTAAACGATGCAACATATGTTTATAATAGGATAAGTTGGTTACATTTTGCGCCACTATCTTTTGAGGTACAGAAATTGAAGGATATCAGTTAAAGGTTTGCAGCAAAAGAAATATTAGAGTACGCTTATGGTAAGAGAAGTGCAAGCCAGCAGACAAACTAGGTTCTCAAGAGGGGGATCTGAATTTTGGTGGCTCATTAAGGTTTCATTGTCTTCCGCTCCTCCTACCTAGGAGAAAACAGATCTCTCAGCATATGGGGTCATTCAGGATTGGAAAAACACCTAACTACAAATGACCTTTTGGCTTTGTATATCACGTTTTTCACATTACCAGCAGGTTTTCATTAGTTAATTGGAGGGATGATAGCCATTATCCCTCAGGCGAATGAAAGAGGGATTGTTTTTGATCTTGATGAAAGTGCCTGACTTAAATTGGGTCCTTCCATAAAGTCACGAAACATGCGGTCTAGTCTGACCACAATAGTGCTCTAATAAAGTTATTAGAATACCTTGAGATGCTTTTAAACCACATTCCTCTATCTCCTTACAGGAATTGGTTAAAGATAATCATTCCATAAACCACAACTCTGTAAGTACTCCCTCAATAGTAAAATTGAGACTGCGGAGCCCACTGACCTGTGAAGAACAGGCCTTGAGATGAAGCACATTGTCTCTGGGTGGGTGAATGGTCGTTGCCCTCTTAGAGAATACATCTTTGTCAATGGTGCCTGTTTCATATAAATTTTGCCCCTAATGCAGGCCCTTAATTGTCATTAGACCTTCCTAAACAAGGTTTTGGGCTCAGGGTCCTAAATTATCATTGCTTCCTACAGTACCTTTGTGGGTGGAGTTTGTCCTTTGGCGGGGGGTGGTACTCTGGATGATTTCCTCCTATTCTTTTTTTATTTACAGAAATCAGTTGGTCACAAAAGGACCTTGTAAAACCTTTCAGGAATTTCCCACAAAAGCCATAGACAACAGACACAGTTCTCAGAAAAGGTGTCTTTTTTGTGGTAGGGAAAGGAAAATAGTTTGAGAATTAGTGATTTCACAACTGAGTAAGGGAAGTGTCAGCCTTCTGAAGTGCTATTTACGATATTCACAGACGTGAGATGTCCATGATCTGTCCCATCAGTTGCTTAAATCTTTGATTGACCTCATTGTCAGAAGTTTGAATCCTGATGAGTCAGCTGAATGTTTCATCACCCTAAAGTGAAAAAATGAGTGCCATTAAGTTGGGATACAATAACATCTGTTTTTTCAAGGCAAGAAAACCAACAAGTTAACATGTTCTTTGCAAATACATATTAAGGTGCGCTGCAATACCAGTTTGGGAGTCTTGTCCAATGTGAGACTACACATTTGTGTTTGCCTGCATTTGTCTTTTATGGGAATAGATTAAAAGATATGTAGATCTCAGAATAGGCATCTATACAAGCATTGATTCATGAAAGGTGAAGACCAGGAAAGAACAGAGCAGAAGCTCCTGACTGAAGACCTTGAAACCTCAGCCAGAACTGTGTTTAATGGAGGCTATGCATCCCAAGACTTAAGCATATTACTTCATTTGCTTGTTTAACTTAGCATGAATGGGAACCTAGTATTAAAAACAATTCATATAATTCAGTTTAAAATACAACTGACCTGCATGCTTTCTTAACCTCTCATTGCTAAACACATGCATTTAATCGGACATACCACTGCCTTTTTCTTCTAAATGTTAAGATTGTGTTGCCCTCAGCTCCTCAGATGGGCAGCTCAAAGCCAATGAAATGACTAGTAGAGTTGATGCATTATCAGTTTTTGTGTCTTTAGTCTGTAAGTGCCTTGACCTCTCCGTTGTATTTTTGACCGTATCCACTACAAATAGTGGAACTTGCAAACATTTTATGCTGTGAGCAATACAAGGAAACTTAATTCTAGTCTATAAGGTAATCCAATGGCTGATACTGGGCGCAAATTAATATGATTGTGACATCTCATGTCAAATCTCTACCTCATCATGTTGCTCGGAATCAAACGTTTGGGATGTGATACTAGAGGCTAGGGAATATAGAAAGATAAAATTCCCTACATGTAGCATCAACAAGACTGATTACTGAACCACTGTCCACAAATTGTTGGAGGTATAGATTGGTTTGATTTTGCGTCTAGTGGTTTTAAATATGTGTTTTTCATGTGTGTTCTCACAGAGTTAAGAAGTGAGTACAGTCGAGTTGCAGATTTGTTTGTTTGGTACACCTACTATAGGGCTGTTTCTCTTGCCAAGATGTGTATAAAGCAATGATCTGATGGTCAACTTTAAAAAAGAAAAATGGCTGGACATCCATTTCTTTACATTGCAATGCAGACCTTCAAGTACACCATGCTTCTCTTTGTTGGGACTCTTGCACAAAAAAGTAGGTGTGAAGGTCCCAGTCGCATTAGCTTTATTCCCCAGCAGTTCCCTGTGAAGGCTAAATAGAATAGGCATCAGGTCGGGCTTGGTTGTGCATTTCATATCCTAACCATTTAAAAATGGTTAAGTATGAATGAGGTCAGGCAGCTTTTATCATGTTTCTCCTCTAAAAGAATGATTTGAAAGATATGTTTCCAATGCAGAAAAACTAGTCTGACACTCAGTGTCGCACACAGTTCTCCGTAGGTCAAGGCAATCTAGCCATCCACACCCATCTGCCTGTTGGTTTGCTAGCCTTCATACTGGCAGTTAATCAGAAGCATGTTTACTTGCCAATCACTTTACCAGGATACCCCTCTCACGAACGTCCTTGAAAGAGGGGTGGAGTAATGGGTATCTCTTGCTTGGACTGGTAAAGACCATCCTCTCTATATTGCACTGCAGACCATGCATAACCTGTTCTCTTGTCAACAAACATTATGTGCATTCTTTCAATGATCACAGTGCAAGAAACACAACCTTGCACGATTACCATGCACCTTCATTGGTTTTATCCCACTCACATCCTCGTATAGCATACTCATTTATCATACATTGCATTTCATACTGAGCAAATTATTGATCTGCAAACAGAGTTGGCAGGTGCCTCTCTGGACACATAACCTATGATACTCTTTCCCTCTGTACTTACTCCCTGTCACAAGCCTATTTAGCATTTCAAGAATAAGAGTTCTTTTTAATGATATATCATTGAGTCCACAAATTGTGGATGTTTTTTTGAAGGGATTCTTTCAGTGTAAATCATTACGAGTATATTTGACTCCCTTTAACACTAATGTAAATTATCACCCTAGTATGTTTGTCAGGTATTACCCTACTAGTAATTATCTGGTGCTTCATATACATTTGATCAGTAGCTTGTAAAGACTTGCCATCAATTCTGCTGTTTGTGTTCAGATGGTGAGAACATTTCACTCCAGACTTAGAATCCTATACTGGCTTCCAGGTGTTAAATCTATTGAATTCAAAGTTACTGTGTAGTGTACACCTGGCCAGCTGTAGCACTGCACCAGAATTTTTCTGTGAGAAATACTAAAGTAGTTCTGCAGCATGATAATGAAGAATACTGTGTGGTTTTACTCTTCGCATCACAACTACTAGAAGCAAGAGGTCAGAATACTGTTGGTTCTCAGTCATGCTAACCATGGCAGCGCAGCACAAATTTCACTATACTGAAAACAAACGTAAAACTACTTTCATTAACAAAAAACTGAAAAACACAACTGTTTTCCTTATTGTCCTGGTTCTGTAGTAGTGGCACCTCTGAAATAATACCATGAAGTAGTTTTTGGTAATAGATTGATGATTATATTATGACTGCATGTAGTGAACATGGACAACATCCTTACCAAAAACAACCTTCATTCCATGTTTCATATGGCCCTGGTTCATGTTATAAAAAAGTTGTTGTCTTGATATTTTGCTACAATAAGATCGTAATACGCAGAACATTGATAGGCCAACTCAAATTGGAGAAATAAATGAATATATATTTATAGAGCTCAACAAACATTGAAAAACGTAACCACCAAAGAGAAAAGCTATGTTTTAGACTGGTATTCAATAATAGATGGGCAAGTCTGTTCACAATTTAGCAGCTAAGTAGGAAAATGTGAGAGCACCAGTTCTCATTTTAAAGATATGTACTATTACTGGGGGAGTTGGTTTACCAGAATGGATAGCCCACACTGGAGAGTAAGATATCAGCTGAGACTGTAGGGAAGCTGGTCCAGTGACTAGTTTTGCTCTGTTGCCCAAGGAACCTTGAAGATGAAGCTTTTGTGAATGGACTGCCAGTGGAGGACAGCAAAATGACATGAAAACTCTGTGAAGGACAGCCCTAACATAAGTTGAGCAGCTGGATTTTCTATCACTCTAAAGGCTTTGGATTAAGACATAAGTAAATTGCCCTTGCAAAGTCAAGTCTAGAGGAGGCTAACGCAATCATTTTCTTACAGAAAGAAGGAAAGGAAGGAAGCCGTTGCCTCAACATGCAAGGAAGCAAGAGTAGCCTACTTTGGTAATCTGAGGTTGAGAAGATTATCTTTCTGTCCAGCAAGACACCTATGTTTCTCGCTTTGGTGGTAGAAGAGGGAAGATCTCTCATTGGTGAGAGCAATAGCAACTGCCACAAGAGAGACTGTATCCCAAACAATACACAGCTCTTTTTTATCGATATTGAGGTTTAAAAGATTGATGGTCATCCAGGATGCAGTGGCCTCTAGGCAGTTAGCAAAAGAATGACCCAGACAACACTTGCATCCACTTCGTAAAGTTATAAAACAAATTAAGCAGTGTCTGTATTAAAATAGAATAAGAGTTCATCACAGCTGTCCCTTGAGCATTGTGGTCATACAGGCTTACACTGTAATAAACCAACAACTCCTTCCAGGTTCAGTCCTGCCACTTTTCACCATCAGCCATCCAGGCCATCACAGTCCACATCACCATTCTGGAGCTATTCCAGCCTTCACTTCAGCTAGATCTGCCCATGTCACTGTAATTTCAACCATCTATGTAAACAACAATTTCTCTGGCTTCAGTATAACTGGTGGTACGTTAGCCAGGATCATTAAGGATGTTCTGATTTATTTGCTGGCCAACACCTACTTCGCCAAGCTTATAGACCCGCATGAAGGATAACCTTGTTAATTTGGTATGCTTCTCTGTGACAATCCTCACCTTCCACATACTGCAGCATGTTTGAAGGACAAAGTGTGTTGCCATTGCCTTTGATCTGCTGAAACACCTCTGTACCCATTTTAGCTAGCCAAAACCATTAATGACTCACTTAATAATAGCTTGACTTCTTTGGCAGCCACTTCAATCTCTAACACCAAAATTTAGACTTTACCATATTACTCCAGTAATGCTCTCCAATTAGCAGATACTCATACCCTACTTTGTCAAGACCAAGCCATTTGCTCCTCAGACAGCAAATAACGAGTTAATAGCAACCAAACCATCAGACAGCAGAAGAAGACAGTGAACTCAGATGCTAGAGAACTAGTTGAACTTGTCACACTGGCCAAGGCTGCCTGCCACAAGACTCCCAAAAGCAAGGCTTTCAGCTGAAGTGTGAAAATAAAACACTAAATCTCAAGCTGGATTTTCCAATTCAGTTGTTATAAGTGCGCACCAATTAGTAACCACTTCAAAGATGAGCTTGGCCAAATGAGACACCACATCGACAATATATTCACACACACACCATGCCACAGCACACCCAAGTGGATCACCCTTAAGGTCTCTGTTTACAGACAATCTAGCAAGAATCCTACAATCTCCAGAGACTCCCCTTCCACAAAGGTGATGTTATCAACTCACTATTACAGTGAAAAAACTTCAGCAAAGGACTGATGCGTCTCTTTTACATTTTCATTGCACCACTAGTTCTGAGGAAGATTGCTGAGAAAGCTGTTGGCAACCTTCTCCACAGTACAATAAGCAGTAGGCCAGCAATGGTATTCATGTGTCAGAATAATCAATACATTCATGTATGCTTCCAGGATTCTGAAATACTTGCCCTTTACGGATTGACCCTTGTTAAATAGGGAATCAAAGGAGTCTGTGTTTCTGCACTATTTCAGCACACTTTTCCCCTTTACTGAGCCTGTTTTCAATTGTACTCTTTGCCTGATTTTAGAAATATACATGGGAATATTGATATTGCTGCATTTCTTGTAAGTCCTAATTTGGCAGTAACTCATTCACTAACCGAACTGGGGATTACAAGTCCCTCAGAATGAGAACCTAGCAGTCTTGCTTTCAGACCATAGTACAGTTCAGAGAGCGCAGATATCCAAGCCATTCAAATTTCCCTGTGCTGATAACTTCTGCTGGTTTATCTGAGATTCTGAATCTGTTAGACCTGACAGCCTTAGATTGGTTTCCCCCCCCAACATTTTGCCTACCTCCTCCCCTTTTCTGGCCTCATTTCTGCTGGCTTTGGGTCTCTGTGCTGTTTACTACTGCTAACCAGCACTAATTTGCTGTTGCTCTCTCCTTACAACATAGTAATGCAGGCGTATACCCAATTTGCATATTTCATTTATTTGTATGTCCCAAGTGAAGCTCACTACTTGTGCCCAGGGCCTGTAAATTAAATGCTAAGTGTGTGCCACCCACTTAGAATTAAGCCCTTTAACCAGGTCTCAGGCCTGCCATTACAGAGCCTATTTGTGCAGTATTACACTGACATATCAACCTGGCAGCAAAATAACCCTTCTGCCAGATCCAATCCTTCCCTTTTTAAATATATCACGCCTAAGGACCCTTGGAAGTGAGGCCTGAGGTGCTTGCTTCAGAAGAACCACTGCACCCTCGCCTTTGTGTGGGCAGAACCAGCGCACCTCCACTGCTGCATGAACAAAACCGGTGCATCGCCTTCGGAACCAGAACTGGGGTATTTTCTTTGATACAAGGTCCCTGCATCATTATCGACAACAGCCAAACTCCACATCGCAGCCACTGCGCTTATTGGAATCAACGCATCGCCTGGACTTCGACGTTGCTGACACCCAAACTCTGTCGCATCTTGGAACTGATGCATCACCACTGCTGTGTGGTGAACTTCAATGCATCTCTGCCGACTGCGTGGGGGGAAATAGATGCATCTCCTCAACGATGTGGTTCAGAATCAATGCAACGCTCCTGCACCAGAGTTTTAAGGTACTTTGGTTTACCGGGGCAAACTGAGTACCTGCTAGCCAGCCCGTGCTCTATTGAGGTCAGCCTGAACTATTGACTTTGTCCTGGTACGTTGCATCCAGATAGCCCATGTTGGCGCTTCATGCTTCTATGCGCTATTTTACAGTTTATCCTTTCAAAAATCATATCTTAAGTTATGTTTATTAGATTTGTGTTGTTTTGGTCTTGTTTTATTTATTTAATTATGCTCTATTTTTCTAACCTGGTGTGGAATCCTTTTGTGTGGTGTTTTCACTGTTTTACTGGTTGTAGTTTGCACAAATCCTTAACACACTGCTTCCAAGTTAAGCCTGACTGCTCTATGCCAAGCTACCAGAGAGTGAACAAAGGGTAATTTAGGGTTTGCCTGCCACTAACCCTGACTAGGATTATGGTTGCTGCTTGTCTGTGGTGAACACCCCATTCAACCAACAACCCATTTTCTAACGTTGCTGTTCAGCGGTGAGATAATAACTTGTTTGTGTAGTGCCATACAGTAATTTGGTGTACAGTACCATTGCACATAAATAATTTAAGACCAATTTGTTTTCATCAATTCTCCTTGATTGGCTCCTTTTCATTTTTCAAAACCTAGCCTTATTCCTTCTAATGAGCTGCCTGAGACCATATTTGCAGGAATTGAGTTTGAGTTGGCCATCTGGAAAGTTATACAGTGGTTGAGTTTAAACAGTTCTGCCAGGAAAGGAGACTAAAAATGAAAGAAAATTGGATCTTCAGAAAGCTCAGCGGGCCTGGACAGAGTTCCACCAGTTGGTGGCATCCACAGAGAAGGAGGAGGATGATATGGAGTAGCAGGATCAAAATTAGGACAGTAGTCCTGGAATGCAATCTTCAGGGGAGTAGGACACCCCCACAACCCTCTCTGCCCCCCACACCCTCACTCCCATCCCCAAAGGACCTCCTGCCATACCAAGACGCAGCATGCCATTTCCAGGGGGACTGGAGGACAGGAAGGGAGAGAAGGAGTTTGAGCTGCAAATCGACAAATTAAACAGGGAGAAAGAATTGGCCCTCAAGAGATTTTCTTTGGAACGGTTAGCTCATAAGAGGAGCCTTAAAGAGCTGGAACTGCGGGTAAAACAAACAGGTTCTAGCTGTGGTGGCAGCAATTCTACATTGCCTGACTGAGACAAAAAGATATGTATACCAAGAATTTGGTGCCAAATTATGAGGTGGGAGATGACATTGACTAATGGTTTTCTGCCTTTGAGGTTGCCCTGAGGGGTCATAAGATCCCAGAAGCGGACTCTGGTGGGTTTTACGGACTGATAGGGGTGGGACACAGTGGTTTGTAGGATTGTGGAAACACTTGTCCACACTGAGGAGAGGCACACTTCACTTTAGAGGTTGGGGACCAAACCAGGTGCTCTCCCATGGCGGCCATATGGATTACTAAGTTTGGGCTGACTCCTGAAATGTATCACCAAAGGTTAAGCCTTAAGCTTCCCAACCAATCCTGGGTGGATTTTGGGGATTACTCCAGGAAGGCATTCAAAGATTGGGTGCAGGGCAGCAAAGTTACTGATTACAATCTTATCATGACAGAGCAAATGCTTAGTATTTGTTTTCCAGACCTGTGCCAGCATCTATTTGACCGCTAGCCTAGTGACCCCAGGAAGTTGGCCAGTACCAGAGTGTCCAGAAATGTGTCTGGGGCAGACTCCCACAAAGGTGGCCAGGGTTCCCATCTGAAGAAAGAGGGGGGAGAAAAACTTGAGGAGTTCTCCAAAGGCCCCCAAAATAGTTCCCAAGGTAATAGTGGTCATAAGTCCCAGTCTGAGTCTAAGAAGAAGGGATTCTTTGATAAGCAGACGGGGAGGATTGTGCCCTAGTGTACTGAGAGCTACAAGTATTGACACTCCAAGTGCGACTCCAAATATGCCTCGAGGCTGAAGCCCCTGTGGGCAGCCACCTGGGTTGGCAAGTGTAACGCTCAGGAAGGAGGTTGACTTGATGTGCCATCCTGACAGTCAGTCTCCCAGTTACACCTGAATAGGCTCTTTCATGTCCCTACACTAAGTGCTGCTTAACCCCTGTAGTGAGTCAGGAGCCAAGGCAGGAAGGGTAGGACCTCTATGCACTTCAAAGGCCCGTCTTTGAAATCTCCCCCACTTCAGAGGCGAAACTAGGTTTAAGTAGTGGACCTCTGATCTCACCAACTCATTACACGTCTCAATCTGTGACTACTCTGTCAGGAAGAAGGACTGCTATGCTGCCGATAGACTTCCAGTCTGCTGGACTTCTGCTTTGCTGAACTCCTGCCTGGGTGAGAAGGACTAGACCTGCGTCATCTGAACTCTAGAGTGACTCCAAGGACCAGCCAACTGGTCTCCTGATCTCAAGTCTCAGGGACCTAAAAGACTTCAACTAACCTACTGCTGCACCTGGACTCTGCCACCTGTGAGTCTGCCTAGCTAAGTGGTGCCACTTCAGGCTTGGACCCTTGGAGATGACCTAAGGTGCTTGCTTCAGCAGAACCACCTCATCTATGCCGCTGCATGGACAGAACCGGAATACCTCCACTGCTGCATTGTCAAAACCAGCGCATGGCCTTTGGAACCAGCTCTGCAGCATTTTCTTTGGCATTCCTCAGAATCCGCTTAGCACCTCAACTTTGATGTAGCCGACATGAACACCCAAAAGCCATTGCATCTTGGAACTGATGCGTGTCCACGGCAGCGTGGGGGAAATTGATGCATCTCCCTGACGGCGTGGTTCAAAACCAGTACAACACTCCTGAACCAGGATTTTAAGGTACTTTGGTTCATTGGGCCCAACGGGGTCCATGTAGCCCGCTAGTGCTCCATCGCGGTCAGCCTGAACTTTTGACTTTGTCACAGTACGGTGCAACCAGATATCCCAGTTTGGAGTTTCTTTTTCTAAGCACTTTTTTACAGTTTATTCTTTAAAAATGCCTATTTTAAGTTCAACTTACTGGATTTTTTTGTCTTGTTTTATTTATTAAATTTTCTTTATTTTTATAACCTGGTGTGGAATCTTTGTGTGATGTTTTCACTGCTTTACTGTTTGTAGAGTTGCACAAATACTTAACACACTATCTTTAAGTTAAGCCTGACTGCTCTGTCAAGCAACCAGAGGGTGAGCAAAGGTTAGTTTAAAGTTTGCCTAACACTTACCCTGACTAGGATTGTGGTTGCTGCTTGACTAAGGTTACCACCACAGTCAACCAGCAACCCAATTCTAACAGAGGTCATTCTTCAAATAGCACAGGCAGGCTCAACCACTTTAAGCCATGAATATGGAAGACTGTGGACTTCCTCATGGGTTCCATGAAAAGGGCTCCTGTTTTCAACCAACACTAATCTGGATTCTTCTGTTTGGTGTCTTTTCAGAAAACCTGATGAGAGGACAAAATCCTGCACTAGCTGCTCAATTCCCAGTTGCGTTCTAACAGACAAAAATGTACATCACACAGGCACTCGTTATTAAACATTCTGTTGTGAAAGCATAGGCGTTTCCATATCGGGCTGTCACCAGTGCAGTGCACCTTCCTCATAACATATTCACGTACAACCAAAAACAAAGATAAAATGCTTACCTATGGACAAAACTGTGCAATCACCTAAAAACGATTCCTGGAAAATGCAAATTGTAAAGGTGTGCGCTGTGAGCTTTACATCAAGATATGTGGAAATATTCTGTATAGAGACTATACATGAATATATTCATAAGGTTACATTTACCCACTCAGCAATTTGTACAAGCTCAGATCCTTGGGGTTTTGATCACTACCCTCGCTTGTCTTGGTGTACGCCACTTTCAGTCCTGTGGTATAGTGTAGAATAGTTGTTGTTAATTGTTGACTTGTATCTCTACTTAATTACTATTGGAACAGGAGGAGCGCCCCCACCCCCTCACCCCTATCCTGATTCATTAATGGAATCCGGGATCCCCCATGGGCCACTACAGGAATTCGGGAATCCTGTCCTGAGCATTTTTGATCTGAACAGCAAAATAATACACAAAAAATACAGAAACAAAATCACAAATTATGAAATAATTGATTTAATTCACACAAAATATTTAAAAACACAATTGTAATTGGAAAGTTGGTGCTTTTCTAAACTCAATTGAGGCCACTCATTGTTCATACCATAATCTGGTTGATGCACTTGCACTGCTTCCACAAATCAGTCTGAAGATACTAACTTAATTTTTAGTATCCAGTTTCAAATTACTCCACATTTATAGAAAGTTTAAGAATTCTAATTTTACCTTAAGTTTCTTTATTTATATACACTTTATTAATCTGTTAATAATCATTTTCATTTTCTAAGCAGTAGCGGACCACCTGAGTAGGTTTTGCACCACTGGTGTAGAGTATTATTGCTACAGTTCACCATAAGATTGGTCAATTAACTTTTCCAGCATTGTTCCTAGCAGGTATGCTGGCCAGCCTAATTTTATTGTGGGTGTGTCTGCACCCTTTCAGACATCAACCCAATTTTGTACTTCATAGAAATCTGTTGAAAGGACGCTTCTAGGTGATCAGCTCATGGTCTTTCCAAAGACCCATGACATTGGTTAGTGATGTAGAAAGTTATTTTGATATTTGTTGTGCATGTTCCACAGTGCATGGAAAGCCCCAGCAGGCTCACCTGCCCTTTACTTGGTGTGGCTCGATTTTTTTTAAAGATGGTCTTGGCCTGGTAACTGAAGTTCCCACGTAAGTGCAGATTTCATAGTCTGCCTTATCCCCAGTGATGGTTATAAATAAATCATGTGAGCCCCCAGAGAGATAGCAACCAGCAAAGGTGGAGCTAAATATTCTTGAAACAAGGGTAAAGAAATGATGACTGTAAACATTTGAGCAGAGAAATGGGGCATGCACCATTGCAAACCATTGTTGCCCCTGAACAGTTGATTCCTGCTACGTGCCACTAGTTAATATGTGTTGACCCTCCGTTAGAATGCTCAGCATAGCAAGCCATAAATGTAAACCTGTAAGCTGTGTGGTCTTTGTGTTCAGATCTCATGTGAACTGAACTGTGCTCCTTCAATTACATAGGAACAGTGTCCACAGTCCTTGTATTCCCATATCCGAAATATAAGTAGATGATCTACTCTAAGGGACCACTCAGATTATAGCCAAACATCCCCTAACCCCCGCCACATGAGCATTCACTGTCTTGAGAAGTAAACAAGGAGAAAAGATTGGCTAATGGGAATGTCACCTTTGTATAACTTGTTGATCTAATAATTTCTGAACCTTAGAATGCAGATGTTATGTTAAGTACACATGTGCCATCAACCAAGATGTACAGGACATTTGGTGTATGTTCTCTAATTAAAAAATAACCATTTTACTCACACATGCTATTGCAATAACAAGCCATAGTTTGAGCTTGGAGATGAGAGAGGAGACATACAGCCTGCAAGATATGATCTTTGTGTGTATATATTTGGTCAGTGCATGCCACTAGCACATAATACTTGAAAAAAAATAATGTTGCTTTTTATACTAAAATCCACCTATAATTATGCATAACTAAAATACATTTGTTTTCAAAATCAGATTGCAAGGACTCCGGAGGAAATATATGGTTTCATGTGCAGCACGTTGTTTAGCGTACAGCAAGAGCTCCTGTCTCCCGAAAAAAGTATTTGGGATATTACTCACGAATCACTGAATTGTTTGACGAAAAAAGGGTTGATAATAAACAAGCCGGCTCATGATAATGACCGACCCCAACATGTTCTAGAGGTCTCGAAGTTAGGGCAGGCCACTTACAAAGGTAAATATTGTTCTTCTTATAACAAATTGCTCTTATTGTTTTATACCTTGCAAACATTGTCTTGATTTTCTGTAATTGTACTCTAAAAGTATTGATCTTAAATTCACAATAATATGATCATCTCATTTGAGTCAACGATCTTCAGAGGGGTTGGCTAATTATTTTCATTGTTAGAATGTACACCTTTCTGTTGTAATACCTTTGACTTTAAGATTGGTTGTTCATTATTCAGCTTCAGCTATGTTTTTCTTTCACTGTCGTTTTCCAGTGCCACTGCAGTTAATCCACTTCAGTCACCCAATAGCTTTATTCAATCATATAATAATCGAACAACAAATGTAATCCATAAAACATGATTACAAATAAAGTATTACCAAGTGTTCTCCATCGTATGACAATGAATTAAAAAAAGGATAAAAACATTACTAAAATAAGATTTGCTCTCAGCCTCTCATCCTGTGGTGAAACAACGATTTCCTGTGGCTCAGAGCAAATTCAAGCAAGGTTCAGACACTCAAACAGACCTTAGGAGAGTTAAGCAGTTAAAGATATAACAAAGTGGGTCCACGCTATGACACCTTCATAGACCGAGCCTGTTCTTATAAGTAGGCAATAACATTTACTGAAAAATATAAAATAGAGCGGACCCTGGGCGGATCTCTCTTCACATAGACAAACGAGGACAGTAGAACAGCCGTACTGTCCCAGAGGGATACAAAGGTGAGATCTAATAGTCCCCTGTCTGTATCTAGTCAGGAGCATCCTGTCTTATGTATTTTGTCATCATGTCAAGAAACAACTCTAGACCTACTGAATTTTGGATCAAGCATTATTCACAGTTTTGGTATTTATTTCCACAGTCTCCCTTTCTCTGCTAAAATCCATAGAAGACTTTCTAATCCAAGATTTGTCCATTTTAGTTAGCTTTTGTGCCTTAGAAAATATGGTTGGTCTGGCTGATATCTTACATATCTGTTTAATGGGACCAAACCATTGAATCTAATTGCCTGGATCACAGGACAAACAGTCATCAATGATCTCTGTTGAGCATGGCATTAAAATTATACCAGACTGAAAACCATGATAACAAGTGAGCCGGGTCAATCTTGAATGCCACACATACTCAAGTCCAAGCTCTTGATGGATAGCATAAGTAAGACAGCTAGGTGAAAGACCTAAAAGATACCTGCAAGCTCTTTTCCTCAGACTGTAAACAACTGAATTGTTTATTCACCCAAAATCCTGAATCACAAGTTGAAACTGGTATACATTTTCTTCTGTAGATTTCCAGAAGGTGAGCAGTCAGCGTCATACCAATTGTCAAAGCCAAGTTAAAGATGAGCCCAACTGAGTTCATAAAGCTATGTCTTTTTCTTTCAATGCATGGAGGCCAGTTGACCCGGAAAGCAAAGATAACTCCAAGATATGAGAATGCATGATTTCTTGCAATTGGTTTGCCCTTGATGATCAAACAAGGTGATGAAAGTTTTAGCTAGGTTTGTTTACAGGTTCAATATGTTCCACGAACACTTCCATCAGGTTTTTAAGCCTGTTGGATGTTCTGGACTATGAAATGGCATCCTCCCTATACAATAACATGGGGACAGTCCTTTCTTTAATAACTGGCACATCTCAGTCCTGTGTGGGTGTGTGTGCGTGGATATATATATATATATATATATATATATATATATATATTCGATGGCATGTGTAGCTGCAGATATACATGCTCTGCACATCCCGCCATCTGGTGTTGGGCTCAGAGTGTTACAAGTTGTTTTTCTTCGAAGAAGTCTTTTCGAGTCACGAGACCGAGGGACTCCTCCCATTTAGACTCCATTGCGCATGGGCGTCGACTCCATCTTAGATTGTTTTTTTTTTCCGCCATCGGGTTCGGACGTGTTCCTTTTCGCTCCGTGTTTCGGGTCGGAAAGTTAGTTAGAATCTCTGAAAAATCGTCGGTATTGTTTGCGTTCGGTATCGGGTTAGTTACAACAGATTGACACCGATTTTCGAAGAGCTCCGGTGGCCCTTCGGGGTTTTTTTGGATCCCCCGTCGGGGCCTGGTCGGCCCGGCCACGTGTCTCTTCAAGGCTGATGGAACGGACCCCATTCCGCTTCTGCCTAAAATGCCATAACAAGTATCCATATACGGATCAACATCTGGTCTGTAACTTGTGTTTATCGCCAGAACACAAGGAAGATACTTGTGAGGCCTGTCGAGCGTTTCGGTCCAGAAAGACACTCAGGGACCGAAGAGCAAGAAGACTGCAAATGGCGTCGGCGCCGACAGGACAAGGGCGTTTCGAGGAGGATGAAGAAACATTCTCCACCCACGATTCGGACTCAGAGGAGATCGAGCCCGAGGAAACGCCGAAAACCGTGAGTAAAAAATCAAAAGAAAAAACTCACGAGAAGACCGCTAAAGCCCAGGGGATGCCACCGCCAACAGGCCATGGCTTAACCCGAAAGATAGGTGACCGATCATCGGCACCGAAAAAGGGCACGCTGGTGTCGAAGTCATCCGACTCCGGTCGAGATACCGGCACACAGCAATCTCGGGCCCGAGATAGTGGCTCCGAGCAGGTTCAGCACTGAGACAGCAGCACCGAAATGGGTCGGCACCGAGAAAGAACGACGCCGAAAGTAAAAAAGGTTTCGTCGGAACCGAAAAAAGCAGCCGAAAAGGTTTTGGTACCGAAACATCCGGCCTCGGAACCTAAAACAAGTTCCTATTCAGAGGAACAAGGACTGGCCTCACAAATGAAGACACAGAGATTTGGACAGGAATTAGAGACAATGGAGCCAGATTACACACAAAGACGGCTCCATATTCAAAAAGATACAGGAAAGATCAGCACTCTTCCTCCAATCAAAATGAAACGCAAACTTGCCTTTCAAGAAAAGGACAAACAGCCACAGGCAAAAGTGGCTAAACAAGTAACACCGCCACCATCCCCACATCACTCTCCACAACCATCACCAGTAGCCACTCCACCAATGATGCAATCTCCAACTCATACAGGGATGAGTCAAGATGACCCTGACGCATGGGACCTTTGTGACGCACCAGTGTCAGATAATAGTCCTGAGTGCTATCCAGCTAGACCGTCGCCACCAGAGGATAATACAGGCTACGCACAAGTGGTGTCGAGAGCAGCGGCATTTCATAATGTCAGCCTTCATGCAGAGCCTATTGAAGACGACTTTCTTTTTAATACACTGTCGTCCACACACAGCCAGTATCAGAGTCTTCCTATGCTACCCGGAATGCTAAAACACTCCAAACAAGTGTTTGAGGAGCCTGTTAAAGGAAGAGCCATTACTCCAAGAGTAGATAAAAAATATAAACCGCCACCAACAGAGCCAGTGTACATTACACAACAGCTAACACCAGACTCTGTTGTAGTAGGAGCAGCGCGCAAAAGAGCCAACTCGCATACTTCAGGAGATGCACCACCTCCAGATAAAGAAAGTCGCAAATTCGATGCTGCAGGCAAAAGGGTGGCCGCACAGGCAGCAAACCAGGAGCGTATCGCAAATTCACAAGCTTTGTTAGCCAGATATGATAGGGCCCATTGGGATGAAATGCAACACTTTATTGAACATTTACCCAAGGAGTTCCAAAAAAGAGCACAGCAAGTAGTAGAAGAAGGACAGAGTATCTCCAATAATCAGATACGGTCAGCAATGGATGCTGCAGACACAGCTGCTAGAACTGTCAACACAGCAGTAACAATAAGGAGGCATGCATGGCTGCGTACATCAGGATTTAAACCAGAGATACAGCAAGCTGTGCTGAATATGCCATTCAACGGACAGCAGTTGTTTGGGCCGGAGGTGGACACTGCGATCGAAAAACTTAAAAAGGACACTGACACAGCCAAAGCCATGGGCGCACTCTACTCCCCACAGAGCAGAGGCACATTTCGAAAGACACAATTTCGAGGGGGGTTTAGAGGGCAAAGCACAGAAGCCACAACCTCACAAACAAGGCCCACTTACCAGAGCCAGTATCAGCGAGGAGGTTTTTGGGGACAGTATAGAGGGGGACAATTCCAAAAGAATAGAGGAAAGTTCCAAAGTCCCAAAAACTCCTCCAAACAAACAGTGACTTCAAGGTCACAAATCCCCAACACATAACACCTGTGGGGGGGGGGGGAGACTAACCAAGTTCTACAAACATTGGAAAGAAATTACAACAGACACTTGGGTCTTAGCAATTATCCAGCATGGTTATTGCATAGAATTTCTCAAATTCCCTCCAAACGTCCCACCGAAAACACACAATATGTCAAAACAACATATAGATCTTCTAGGACTAGAAGTTTAGGAATTGCTACACAAAGAAGCAATAGAATTAGTGCCAAAGCAACAGAAAAACACAGGAGTTTACTCCCTGTACTTTCTGATACCCAAAAAAGACAAGAGTCTAAGACCTATACTAGATCTCAGAACATTAAATACCTACATCAAATCAGATCACTTTCACATGGTCACATTACAAGACATAATCCCACTGCTCAAACAACAAGACTACATGACAACACTAGACCTAAAGGATGCATATTTCCATATACCAATACATCCTTCACACAGAAAGTACCTAAGGTTTGTATTCCAAAGGGAACATTACCAATTCAAAGTGTTGCTATTCGGAATAACAACTGCGCCAAGAGTTTTTACAAAATGGCTAGCAGTAGTAGCTGCACATATCAGAAGGCAGCAAATACATGTGTTCCCGTACCTAGACGATTGGTTAATCAAAACCAACACGCTAAAACGGTGTTCACAACACACAAAATATGTCATAGAAATCCTCCATTAACTAGGTTTCTCAATCAACTACACAGAGTCACACCTTCTGCCGTGTCAAACACAGCAATACTTAGGGGCGACAATCAATACAGAAAAAGGGATTGCCACTCCAAGTCCACAAAGAGTTCAAACATTTCACAATGTAATACAGGCCATGTATCCAAAACAACAGATACAAGTAAAAATGGTGATGAAACTACTAGGCATGATGTCTTCATGCATAGCCATTGTCCCAAACGCAAGGTTGCACATGCGGCCCTTACAGCAGTGCCTAGCATCACGATGGTCACAAGCACAGGGTCAACTTCTAGATCTGGTGTTGATAGACCGCCAAACATACATCTTGCTTCAATGGTGGAACAGTATAAATTTAAACCAAGGGCGGCCTTTCCAAGACCCAGTGCCACAATACGTGATAACAACAGATGCCTCCATGATCGGGTGGGGAGCACACCTCAATCAACACAGCATCCAAGGACAATGGGACATACAGCAAAAACAGTTTCACATAAATCACTTAGAACTGTTAGCAGTATTTCTAGCGCTAAAAGCATTTCAACCCATAATAAGCCACAAACACATTTTTGTCAAAACAGACAACATGACAACAATGTATTACCTAAACAAACAAGGAGGGACACACTCAACACAGTTGTGTCTCCTGACACAGAAAATATGGCATTGGGCGATTCACAACCACATTCGCCTAATAGCACAATTTAGTCCAGGAATTCAGAACCAGTTAGCAGACAATCTCACTCGGGATCACCAACAGATCCACGAATGGGAGATTCACCCCCAAATACTAAACTCTTACTTCCAGATTTGGGGAACACCACAAATAGATCTATTTGCAACAAAAGAAAACGCAAAATGCCGATACTTCGCATCCAGGTACCCACAAGATCAGTCTCAGGGCAATGCGTTATGGATGAGCTGGTCAGGGATATTTGCTTACGCTTTTCCCCCCTCTCACACTCCTTCCATATCTAGTAAACAAATTGAGTCAAAACAAACTCAAACTCATACTAATAGCACCAACATGAGCAAGACAACCTTGGTACACAACACTACTAGACCTCTCAGTAGTGCCTCATGTCAAACTACCAAACAGACCAGATCTGTTAATGCAACACAAACAACAGATCAGACATCCAAATCCAGCATCGCTGAATCTAGCAATTTGGCTCCTGAAATCCTAGAATTCTGACACTTAGACCTCACACAAGAATGTATGGAGGTCATAAGGCAAGCTAGAAAACCTACCACTAGACACTGCTATGCAAATAAGTGGAAAAGATTTGTTTATTACTGCCATAATAATCAAATTCAACCCTTGCACGCTTCTGCCAAAGATATAGTAGGATGCTTACTACATTTGCAAAAGTCAAAGCTAGCTTTCTCTTCCATAAAGGTACATCTTACCCCAATTTCAGCTTACCTACAAATTACGCACTCAACTTCATTATTTAGGATACCGGTCATAAAAGCGTTTATGGAAGGCCTAAAGAGAATTATACCACCAAGAACACCACCAGTTCCTTCATGGAACCTCAACATTGTCTTAACACGACTCATGGGTCCACCTTTTGAGCCCATGCACTCTTGTGAAATGCAATACTTAACATGGAAAGCTGCATTTTTGATTGCCATCACATCTCTAAGAAGAGTGAGTGAAATTCAAGCATTTACCATACAAGAACCATTTATTCAAATACACAAGCATAAAGTAGTTCTACGGACAAATCCAAATTTTTTACCAAAGGTTATATCACCGTTCCACTTGAATCAAACAGTAGAATTACCAGTGTTCTTCCCACAGCCAGATTCTGTAGCTGAAAGAGCACTACATACATTAGACATTAAAAGAGCGCTAATGTACTACATTGACAGAACAAAACTAATTCAAAAAACAAAACAATTATTTATTGCTTTCCAAAAACCTCATAAAGGAAATCCAATTTCTAAACAAGGCATTGCTAGATGGATAGTTAAGTGTATTCAAACCTGCTATCTTAAAGCAAAGAGAGAACTGCCTATTACAACAAAGGCACACTCAACCAGAAAGAAAGGTGCTACCATGGCCTTTCTAGGAAATATTTAAATGACTGAAATATGTAAGGCAGCAACATGGTCTAAGCCTCATACATTTACCAAACACTACTGTGTAGATGTGTTAACTGCACAACAAGCCACAGTAGGTCAAGTGGCTGTACTACGAACATTGTTTCAAACAACTTCAACTCCTACAGGCTGAACCACCGCTTTTGGGGAGATAACTGCTTACTAGTCTATGCACAGCATGTGTATCTGCAGCTACACATGCCATCGAACGGAAAATGTCACTTACCCAGTGTACATCTGTTCGTGGCATTAGTCGCTGCAGATTCACATGCGCCCACCCGCCTCCCCAGCAGCCTGTAGCCGTTTAGAAGTTGATCTTGAACATTTGTAAATATATTACTTTAAACTTCATTATGTACATACGTATTCACTCCATTGCATGGGCACTATTACTAGTATACACAACTCCTACCTCACCCTCTGCGGGGAAAACAATCTAAGATGGAGTCGACGCCCATGCGCAATGGAGTCGAAATGGGAGGAGTCCCTCGGTCTCGTGACTCGAAAAGACTTCTTCGAAGAAAAACAACTTGTAACACTCCGAGCCCAACACCAGATGGCGGGATGTGCACAGCATGTGAATCTGCAGCGACTAATGCCACGAACAGATGTACACTGGGTAAGTGACATTTTCCATATATATATATATATATATATATATATATATATATATATATATATATATATATATATATTTTTTTTTTTTTATTTAGTTAGTTAGATTTGGTCTGAATGGAGGATTAGCAGAGAGGTTGAGCTTGGTCAATATATTCCCTTTGACCAAACCGAACTACTCTGGTAATCCTCCATTCAGACCAAACCTAACTAAGGCTGTAAGTACATAGTGTAAGGCATGCAGGAAGACCACTAAACTCTTCTCAACCCTCATGGACTCCAATATAGGCCAGAGCTTTTACCGAACCACGCTGTCGAAAGCACAAGGGAGGTCCACAAAGGCTAGGTAGAGTTTGTTTAGCAACTGAATATTTGGTCATCAAAAGATGCAAGCTAAGGCACTATTCCATTTAGCCCAGCCCTAAATCCATATTGGACCTTGGAAAGAATGCCAGTATCAGAACCCCATAAGGTTAGTCTTTCCAGAATAACCCTGCCTATGACCTTCACCATGGAGTCTAAAAGAGGCATGGGTCAATAGCAACTAGGATTCTTCTGGTTCCCTTTTGAAATCACAGACTGTAGGAAGCTGGCTCTTTATATAGTGGACCAAAATGAGGTACACTGTGCAAAGAGTCCCAGCAATCCCCACAGGTATCTCAGAGGCAGAAATGACATTGCAAATGCTCTCTTGTTGGGTAGAGTGCAGGGGTGTTGAATTCCTATAGTACGATGCCCAGTACATATTTTTCGGCGTCAATGACAACACGTTTTCATGTTCTTTTGTCCTTGGGACAAGTATGCCCAACCACAGCTGCACAACCCTTTAGCTGCCAGTTTACCCTACCACATAATTGATCAGGACATTGTGTACAGTAAAGGTAACATTTGTGTCAATATGTTATTGCAGTTTGAACTTGTACTCATGGTTCATTAATGTAAATCCTTTATTATTAGGGTGAGCTAAGGAAATGTTGTATGCTCGGACAGAACTATTGATGATAGTTTTAGTATCAAAATGTGTATTCATGTATGCAAAGTTGAGCAATATGAGGCTAGGTACAATGCTCCCAAATGCTCTCTGATTAGATTCAGATATCTGCTGACGCTTGAAAGCAATTCATTGATTTCAAATTCAAAAAGTTAATTAAAAAATGCAATGAGGAAAAAAATGTTTGGCTAAGCTGCTGCAAAATGTGTTGATGCATGCTAGTATTTCTAAAAACAAATATATCCATAATGGAAAAATCAGTGTAACCAGTTTCAATAAGATTATGGGAAACATGAAAATAAACAAGCATGGTCAAAGTCAGTAGGTTCAACATTGGTTGTCAGCCTTTTGGTTTTGTCAGTGCGTGTCTTGTTTTGACATGGGTTTTGTAAAACGTTATTGTTGTGGGCGCTGCTGGGCCTACACTATTATAACAAACATTGGCAAAAGCAAAAATATTTTTTGGTCTCAAAAAGCACACATTGCCACTGTAGTTCCTGGCATTAAACAAAACTACTTTGTGTGCTGATATGCTTCTTGTGAAAGAGCACAATGCAGTCACTCACAGTGAAGCCAGCCAATGGACAGAGAGACAAAATTGTAATAAAAGCAAAAGGTGTTGGTTAACACCAGATCTAATTAGGGGCCCAATTCTTAAAGGAAGTCACAAAAGTGCACCCATGGTGTATATGCCTTTGTATTAGTGCAGGTTTATGACTCATGAATTACCAAGAATTTACAGACGTAGGCTAGGGAATGGTACTTCTAAAATATATTTGTGAACTACATTTTAGCTCAAGCAAAAATGTTTGTCTAGATTAGCGCATGCAAAATCTGGTGAGCATTTACAAGTTAGCTTTCCCTCCAATTTGTCCCCCCACCCCATCCCAACTATCAGGAATAAATGTTAAGTTTTCTCATTATGGAAAACAATTAGAGAAGAGCTGGTAAACACTCCTAAAACATGCAATTTCGTATGTTTGCACAGACTCAAGAGCATTCGGAACCGGAAACTATTGCGTACTGCTACCTATAGGCCTCAGTATGTACATGGAAAAGTGGCAAAATAAGGGATTTGCTAGTTTTCAAACCCTACTGTAGTATGATCCCCAGCATGGCATAATCAGAGGCGCTATTATCGGAGCCCTTATATAATGAGACTGCTGCCATGATTTGTCACTGAACTACATGACACCAAAGAGACAAGGGGATTTTGTTACAGGACAAGTAGATTTATGAAGCAAACTGTGTCATGGAAAGTAGATATTTTATTAAATTCCACGGCCCTGAGTGTGGTAGAGTAGTTAAGGCATATCAGAGGGTAGTGCTAAGCATGTAAGGCACACACTCATGCAGTAAGTGAGACACACACTCAATAAAGAAAGCCAAAACTAATTTATAAAAATGACACATACTTTTATGCACATTTTCATACCAAGGTCATCCAGATCAGGATAGCACTTTTCAAGTTATGAATTTTTGTAGTTTTCAAAAGTAGACAGTGCATTTTTCAGACAGCTACAATGCATTCCTATGGAGGAAAACAAAAACGGCAATCCAGGTAGAGTACAACTACTTACAGGACCAATTTCCTGGACTTATGGAGGTTTTGGGGCAAGGTCCAAGGCCACACAAACAGGTCAAATCGGGGAGCTCAGGTGTGTCCAGGTGCAGAGGTATGTTATGGGGTCAGGTGTCCCATTCAAGTCTATGGGGATTGGTCCGGTCACAAAGTCACTGCAGGGATGGACTGGAAGGGCAGTCCAGGGGAACCTACAAGGGGACTCTACCCTAGAGGTCCTCTGACACTTGGGGACACGTCAGTCCACTCTTTATCGGGCTTTAGGGAGCAGGTGCAGGGATGTCTTCTGGTGCCGGGTCCAGCTGCACGGATGTCTTCTGGTGCCGGGTCCAGCACTGGAGTTCCTTGTTGTTGCAGGGGGCCCGCAAAAACACTCTGCAGGCGTATACTGGGGTCCAGCCCGAGCTAGCCAACAAGTGGGCTCATGTCCCACGAGGTGGGAGATGTGGGGACACCCTTGATTCTCCTCTTCTGGGTCCGGGATGGACGGATGCAGAGGTGTCCTAGGGCAGTGGTTCCCAACCTGTGGAGGACCTATGATGCAATTAGTATAAACACTGAAAGTGGCCGGTGGGACACCTTCAGCCAGCATAGCATTTTGGGCTTTCCATTTACCATTGTAAGTTAACAATTACAGCATGGAGATGATGGAGTCAATCAACAGCAGGCATTGCAAGCTTGTGGAATGCAAAAGGAGTGACAGTTGACTACCATTCCCTCCTCACGTTGGAATTATGGGTAGATAAAAAGGGAGCCTTATAGAGGCTGCTCCCGACAACAATTCTAATCACAGAAGAGTGGAGAGTGACCAGGCAGTACTTATAAGAAATTTTGAGACAGAAAAAGCACTGTCAGGTACTTATGACTAAGCTCCAAGGAGTGTCTGCTTGATAGTATCCCAATATGTCATTTGACCCCAGATGCCTGTCTCTATGTTCTATTTCTGGCCAACGTGCCCAAACAAGCTTAACAGGCAGTGGAAACTACAGGTCCACTGAATTTGCGAGGTTACATGTGAACAAAGCGCAGGGTATTGGTGTTTAATTATATCATTTTAGCTCAGTGAGTGG
The DNA here is from genome assembly GCF_031143425.1 of Pleurodeles waltl. Lineage (NCBI taxonomy): Eukaryota > Metazoa > Chordata > Amphibia > Caudata > Salamandridae > Pleurodeles > Pleurodeles waltl. The sequence continues at coordinate 64,560,235 of NC_090437.1, forward strand.
GTTGGATGGGCCCTATGGAGAAGAAATTCAAAAGTGTTTACAAATTAATTTGTATTCATTTTTTTAAGCGTTCATTGTTTTTTAGTGTTTTACATTCTGTTAGCATATGCTTTAATTTACTCTGTACCTCTTATACCATGTCATTAGCAATTAAATAATAAATCAAGGAAAGAAGCAAATAGGCCTGCAGTCACTGGGCCTGATTACAACTTTGGAGGAGGTGTTAATCCATCCCAAATGTGACGGATATACCACCAGCCGTATTACGAGTTCCATAGGATATAATGGACTCGTAATACGGCTGGTGGTAAATCCGTCACTTAACCGTCACTTTTGGGACGGATTAACACCTCCTCCAAAGTTGTAATCAGGCCCTTTGTGTAGTGATTTTATACTGGCATTAAGTTTTTCCAGGTCCATGAGAACTTAAAAAGTTTCGTTTTACATGCTGATAAAGTGTTAAGTTATGTAGTTTACAGAAACATGATTGTTAAAGGGAGTTGCATGAAATATAAACCAAGACCAGATTGAGGGTAGAATGGTAAACAGGTGTGAAAGCAGGATGCTGGATGCAAGATATCAGGCCATGATTACACCATTTATAATGGGAAACAACAACAACAACATGTAACCATTTTCTGTACAAGCAGGAACCACCACTTGTAGTCAGAGTATTCTAGATACACACTTGGAGATAACCTGTGCTCACCCTCTGGTGGCTTGGCACAGAGCAGGGAAGCTTATCTAAAGAGGCAATGTGTAAAATACACTGCCACTGCCGCCACCACCACCACCACCACCACCTCCTCCTTCTCCTCCTCCTCCAAACCGAGACCAAAATAAAACAATTCCAATCAGTAGAAGTCCGGTTATTCATTTTAAACATTAATCTAAAAAAAGGTTACTTTAGTTAGCCAGGGACCGGTGTAAATCCAAAGTTCAGGCTGACCACGATAGAGGGTAGGTCAGCTACCAAACCCACGCAGTGTCTGCTGAAAAAGCACCTTGGATGGAGCTAGCGTCAACGTCGCGGAGCCAATGGAAGGGCGATGTTTAAATATTTTCGACTCAGTCAGGTCACTGCATCATTGTGAGCCTCGCAGATGGGTCCCACCATGGCATCAAACTCCATTGACATTAGTGTGATGTGTCAGAGTCAGAGACAAAGTACTTGTACACAAATGTGCCTTTGAAGTGGAGAGGACTTCAAACAAGGGTCTTTGAAGTGAACTGAGACCCTTTCTTCCTAGCCCTGGTTCCAGTCACCCAATAAGGGGTAATTGGCCCTTTGTGTGGGAATAGGCACTTCCCTATTGAAATGTCAGATCCTTGCTCAGGAAGGATGATCAGAATGCACATGAATGTAGATGAGTTATTTGTCGTACCCCCACCCTTCCTGTGTTTATGGCTTTCTAGCAGGAATCCTCAGTGTAGCTATCATCTACCCCAAATGTGTATTACAGACAGGCTGCAAGGCACACAGAGGAGCAGAGAAACGTCCACTTTCTAAAAGTGGCATTTCTAAAACAGTAATGGTAAAGCTGACTTTATCAGTAAAGTGGATTTATCATTACAATTCCCGTGATATGAAACATGATGTAGCTACCCCTTTCTGATGAACAGCAATTACAGCTTAAAAGTATATTAAGGAATTCCCAACGCTGGCCTGTGAGAGGAGTAGGCCTCACAGTACTGAAAAACGACTTTGGGAGTTTTTGCTACCACTACATGTCCTGCCTTTTACTTACATAGCTAGCACCCTGCCCTATGGGCTACCTAGGGCCTACCTTAGGGGTGACTTATATCGAATAAAAGGGGACTTTAAGGCTTGGCAATAGGTTTTAAATGGCAAGTTGAAGTGGAAGTGAACTGCTCACACAGGTGCTCCAGTGGCAGGTCTGAGACATGTTTGAAAGGCTACTGGTGTGGCTGTCATAATCAGTGCTGCAGGCCCATTAGTAGCAGTTAATTTACAGTCTCTGGGTATATTGTATACCACTTTACAAGAGATTCGCAAGTAAAGTAAATATGCTAATTGTGTATACGCCACAGTGGTAAAGTGCTCAGGGCCCTAATACCAGCAATAAGATTCAACAAAAATGTGATGCAAGCAGGCAAAAAGATTGGGGGAAGTCCACCCTCAGGTTTTCAGGTCTGACGTGTGCTCCCTCCCGCCCTAGCTGAAAGTGGGGAGAGCTACCACACCTGTAGGGAGTGCTCATCACAGTGGGCAGCAGGAGCTAGTTACTATGCCCAGAATTTGACTTGCACTCCCTACGAACGTAAACATTTATACTCAGCAGGATATCATTTGAAGCCTATTATCATGTCTCAACTTTCTAACATGGGGCTATTAAATAAAAACAGCTCCACTACTGAACTAAGTATGTCAGTTAACCCCCAGTCCGAGCCTCTGTGAAAAATGATAGCTTGGCCAATCTACTCACTGTCATCTATTTGAACTTTTGATCAATGGTTAAACACCGAATAGAAATATTCCAGTTGCAAGACTGTGAAAAGCCAGACACATTACTGCTGACTGAAACTTTGTTATTGTCTGAATCATCCTGTGACAACTTTGCTGCCCTCCCAGAAAATCATCTACTTCCGGCCAGTCGTTCTACAGGCAAAATAGAAGGAGGCGTGGCAACTATAATCCATAACAATTTGAAGTTTGCTAGTCTGGCTAACTTCGATATTACAGCAGTTGACAGTCTTTTGATCAAACTTGAATATATCTACACCCTTCACTTGTGTGCTAATATATATACTTGCAGGACGTATGCCTTATTTTCCACGTTCTTTGGCAGAACACATCTTTCCCCTAGAAATTGATTATGCAAAAATTCTGGTAATTTTGGCTTTCGGTTACTGGGATATTGAGGAAACGGATGGTCAAGTATCCTTGGAATTAACTGATTTGCTAAGTAGTCTGAATTTTGAACAGCATGTGACCTCTCCTACACATGCATTAGACCAGGTATAGACTACCAATCTTTCAGGGGCTAACCTTATGGTCATGCCTCTGATCACTTTTTAATCAAATTCATCCTTGCTGATTTGGCTGTTCCTAAACCCCGGCTTAGTACAGGGACACTAGCTAGAAACTGGGCCCACACCAATTTTAACTCTTTATGCAATTCATTGGCAATGACTCTGCCTAATAAACATGTCATTATTAATCAACAAGAAGAAAACTTTACAGCCTGGCTAACAAAAACCGGTAATATAATGCTCCCTTTCAGAAAGTCAGGTTGGCTAGGCGCCATGTCGCCCCCTAAATGATTTTCTGAAGATTTAAATCTTGCTAAAGTTGAACTTCAATGGACCGAAGGAAATTGGCGAAGGAACTATTCACCTGGTAAAATGGAATTCTATGTGTCTCTGCTTAGACAATATAAAAAAATACATTATCCAAGCTAAATCTGCTTTTTCTCTGGAAAAGTTATAAATTCAACCAGCACGTCAAAGGATATCTTTGGAAGCCTGTCTGAGCGAGCCAATCCCGACAGTGACTGCAGTGATTCTTCCTTCCTAACCCTTTTGTGAAACACTTAATTCATTCTTTGTTGATAAGATTAAAGTAGTCCAAGCCCCCCCACCCCCCCACCCCCAGGAAAACACTCACCATTCATAAGAATCTAAATTTACTGTCTGAACTGCCCACTGTCAGCAAGGTGCGCCTCACGGACCTGCTGACAAAGGTATTAACAGGTACTGAGGTATTCTGGGTAACCTCTTCTGTGGGGAGCTTTCATCTTTACGGGCTCCATTGAGGAGATTAACCCTATGTCGTTGGCCCCTATAAACCACAAGATGGTGGTGAATGCAATTTGGTTAAGTCAGGAAAATGAAACGATGGCCCGCTTCCTCTGATCTATTTAAACTTTTGCATATTAGGGAAAGTCACTTATTCCCTTGCCTCTGAAGTATATTCAGAAACTCTATTTGAAGTGCAGAAAACAATACATTTAAGTTTGCAGTGAATATTTCTGCCAAGTAGGCTAGTCTGAGAAGTGGGACTGATCAAGAAAAATGTTTAGCACTAATAGTTCTTACAGAAATGGAGACGCCCTCGATATTGTGGTGGGAAATTTGTTGATTGGAAACGCCGAATGTGTCTGTGGACAAGCCTGAGAGGCAAAGAAGGGAATTCAGAGGTTTCAAGAGCAAAGCGACTTTTCCCAGTGTCAATAAAGCAAGTGGTTCATTTAGTATTAGCGACCTAATAATCTGTATAAGGTCCCTTTTGATCTACAGTTATTGAGGAATTTATCTCACATTGGGGGTTCTGAACAGTTTGGTGGTAACCAGGTTGATTCAGAAATCCTGGTGCACTAGCAGTTGTGTTACGATAATCTTGCTTCCAGTGCCCAATCTGAGCACATGCAAAACAAGAATTATCAACAAAAAGTGAACCTCTGATGTGTGCTTATTAAGGGCCCTTAAAAATATTTCTCAAGACCCTTAACCATGTATTCAACCCTCAACAGTGTGTGTTATCACTGCGGGGTGATATCATGCATAGTATCATCACGGGGTCCCTATTTACTCAAGTGTCTCATTCTCCAAGTTAATATCTCCTCCCGCCCAGAGGGTGGTTGTCTGTAAGAACAATAGTGAAGAAGTGAATTAAAATTACCTCCTATTCTCCAAAATATTTATTAGGGCACATAAAATAAATAGTGATAAGATTAATAAAGTGATGATGTGAGGACAAGTGATGGATCCTACACATGTAACAATACGGTCAGCATGTTTGAGCCTTAAATGGACATCCATGGGTACAGGGCTTTCGTCGGGACCTAATATAGATAGATTACCTGTGACTCTCAATTAATCACAATAAATGTCGTAACTCACAGCTCCTCGTCTTGGCTGTGTGAACTCTTAGGGTGCAACAACATTGGAAGCGCTGACCTTTGTGGGAGAATTACTGCCAACCCATAGGTAAAAACGCCTCAATTTGAAAAAAGGCGTGTCAAGCCTCCACTTGAGAAAAAGATGTGTCAACAGTTTTCGTTCAATCTACTCTCATATTTCAGCCAATTATCAGATTTGTCTCTTGAGCATTTTTCACCCCAGGTTACCTGGAGAAATTTCTACTCTCCCTCTGGTCCCTGAGGTCCTTTTGTTAAGTCTGATCCAGTGCTCACTTGCTTCTTTTGTTGTAAAGGCAGTTACTGTTGCTACAATGCGCCATCTGTTAAAAAAATAAATTAAACACACACCTGACAGCCGAAAGTTTAGTTAGCGTATAATGCAAAATAGCAGCCAGCAAAGCAAAACATCATAAGACAATTGTAATTTCAGCTGACTGGGGCTCTCGCTAGAAAACTGTCATATGGAGCCAAGAGCTAAAAAACATTTACTATCGACCTAGCATATATGTACAGTTTCTCCCAATACAATTTACAGTGCCATGACCACGTGACAGAAACTTATTAATTCCAAGGAGCACTTATGTAATGTGTAGGTGTCTGTGTCTTCCCCATCAAAGAAGCGCTTGACGACCCTGAAGAGGAGATTATATTCATATACACAAATACAACCCCCATTATAGTCACAAAAATGGGAGAAACTGTGCAGTGTGCAACATGAAGTATTATGGCTAAGGCCGTGAAAGTTTTTCAATTAATGTAATGCCATTGAAAGCTTCATACAATTAGAAGTCAAAAGTTATATTTGATTAATAGTGGATATATTTGTGAATATGTATTTGATTGTCAGCATTTCTCTTTGTGTGTACATAAACATCATACAAACAGGATTAAAACATGTTTTTACGCAGTACCCCAAGCCTGATTTGAGCGTTTTACATCACAGGTGAGCATGTAAAGCTACCTTGCCATTTCTACCACTGCCATCCTTTTCTAGAAGACATATATATCTGTGCCTTTCCCCCTCCACTTATCATAATGTGCAGTTACACACGTTTACTAATTATCCATATTTATGCAATTTGCCGTTGCACACCGACGCCACCTCTCCATCCCTTATCTAGCTTCTATTCTAGTTTTTAAAACCCAGCTGACCCCAAACTGTAAAGGGAACAGAAAGCCTTGTTTCTTGCTTACGACAGTCGGATGAATGACTGAAGTCATTCAAGATTACTGCAGTTGCTCAGTTTCCCTCGCTTATTCTCTCCAATGATTTGTCCTGGATTTCTGCCAAATCATCATAATTGTCCTCACCAAAGTTGATAATGTGAAAAAGTCTATAGAGTAATGGTTTCAAAGTACTATGTAAGTCACTCTAAAGTTGTGATGCGTTTGGAAGGGGTTGTTTGTTACCAGTGGTGTATCCTTTGATAACCATAGACAAGTCAAGCTATGATCTAATGTTGTGATATATAGACCATGGCATGTACAGCGTTCATTTTAGCTCAACTAAAAATGTACTTGGATTATTTAGAAACGTCTGAAAAGATAAAATATCTTTTTTTTAAAAACTTTTTGTTGAAAGTATATTTGCTGTTTTCATATGAACTTACCTTAATAGGTACCTGCTAATCTCACTACTACCGTGTTTTGATGCATTATGTCCTTTATGTCTCCTGAAAGCTTCAAAATAAATTGTATTTTTGATTCTAGGGGGTGTAGATTTGTCATACTGTGACGTTTTATACAGAGACTTGAAGGAAGGGTTGGAAGGGCTGGTGCTGGAGAGCTTTCTTCATCTGATCTATCTAGTGACTCCGTACGACATGATTTCTCAGTGTACTCCCAACTGGATGATATATTTTGGGCAGGTATGGCAAGACTTGTAGTCACAGTGGCATTTTTGATATGATGTGTTTATCAAACTATTCTAGTAATGTGTTTTTTTGTTGTTGATTATCTTAATGTAGAAACGCGTTCTGCATGTATTATAATTTGCTTAAAGTTCTACACAGTACTGTGACGCGTGTTTGTAAAATGTGTGCAGTGGACCATATTGGTGAACAGTGCACACCAGCATTTTTATAGTTCCCTCTATATTGGGTCCTAAACTATAGGTGTACAAAATAATCCCAGACTTCAACAATATCAAAAATTTAATTGCATATCCCTCTGATTCTTGAATTTTCCTCTAAACCTTTTAAATGTGACTTTCATTAAATTGCCTTTAAGCTTTGACTCAAGGGGCATCAAGTAAAATCCTGCAGTGCTGCAGCTGTTTCAAGTCTTTTAAAGGACTTGTTTCTTACTCGAGGGATATTAACTAATACCTTTCGGTACTGTAGTTTTGTGAAGGACTTTTCAAGCAGTTGCATTCGAGTTGAGAGGAACATTTAGTAATGCCCTGAGCACTTCAATTTTGTGAAAGTCTTTCGGAGCCGTTGGGCCTCGAGTAAGGCTTTGCTGTATTGCAACTTGAACAATACATCTGAGCACCAGAATTGCCTCTTTGCATTCAGAATGTTTGTCAGTCATATAAAAACCCATGGATGATTATGGAAACCGTACCATTTAAACATAAAGTTGCCCTGTGATTCTTGAAATAGTTAATTACACCCTGAAACTAATTTTTCCGCATCATCAGCATTTAAGATACTCTAAATATTACTAATGTGATGCAAGTGACATGCTTCTTTGAGGGCTTACTTCTTTTCTTTGGTTTGTTTCAGTGTCCTTTAAAAATCCTTGATTGCTAGTGGTCAATCGTTCTTATTTGTCCCTCTTTTTCAATCCAGGGAGCAGTACCCCAGTACTTGTACCCTTCCACTTGTCTCAATGTAGCATTTGTTTAGGAACTACTTTTCCCTTTCTCTAAGAGCATTTGACCAGAGCGCTGGATGTTTTCAATTGCACTGAGCTCAGACTTCCATTTATTTAAACAGGGCTGTAATTCTTGTTAGCTCCTCGCATCTGCTGCGCCCTACTTCCCCATGTGCCTCCAGAGGTACTTAATCTCCCTGTGCTGATTCCCTCCTCCCCTGTAAGCGCCTGTGTTTCTGATCGTCCCCAGCTCACCATCTCTAACTGTTCATGGTGTCCTCCTGGCCCATTCCTCCAATTGCCTGGTGCCTGTGCCTTTAAATTCTGACTTCAGTGCTCCAGCTTTGTGACATGACAGCCTCCTTCACCACAACGTTCTGCTGTCTTACTGGGAACCTGACTGCTTTTAGTTCACTGCACAATATAAATCATTTCAGAAATTCATTAATTTCATTTGTACGTTCATCAGCCCCCCCCCCCCCCTTCTCCTGCCCACCTATTCACTGGATTGTCAGGCTCTGGCTGGGTTTCTATTTTTGGCTCTTACAATATTCATGCATTTCTGTCTTGATCCAAGTCCTTTCCTCTTTCATTCATTCCCTTCTCCTCTCTCCATCCTTTGCTTACTTCCTTCCTTTCACCCTGCTCTCACTCTTCCTGCTGTGCCTTTTACTCCATTGTTCCTTCCTCCCCTCTGATCTTCTAGTGCTCCTTTATTCATCCCTCTTTCATCCCTCTGTTTCACCTTGATGCCCCCTTCCTGTCACATCTCCTTTCCTTCTTCTTCCATCCTGACGATTTCATCTCCCTTGTTCTCATTTACTTTTTTCACTCCCTTGCTTCATTTCTTTCTTAAACCGTCCTTTCCTTTCTCATATTCTCGCTCCTGTGAACCCTTTCTTTCCCTTTGTCCTCTGGGTTGCACCCCCGTATTCTGCAGCAAGCAGTGCGCTGACAAACAGTCCCCACATTGCTCTGTTCAAAGCTCCTTCAGTATGTGTAAATTCACAACTGGCAAACAGTCAAGAAAACTGGCATTCTCCTAAGAGCTGAGAAGTGAACAGGGTTATTGTTAGACCTGACTGTCTTAGAAGGTGGTCTTCCCCAACATTTTGCCTGCTTCCCTCCCTCCATTTTTCTGATCTTGTTTTTGCTAGTTTTAGGAAGCTGCACACTATACCACTGCTGACTAGTGCTAAAGTGCTTGTGCTCTCTCCCCTAAACATGGTAACATTGTCTCTGATTCAAGAGGCATATTTAATTTACCTATGAGTCCCTAGTAAACTACTTACCAAGCCCTAAACTTCCCTTTTATTACATATAAGTCACCCGTAAGGTAGGCCTAGGTAGCCGATAGTGCAGGGTGATATGTAAGTAAAGGCAGGGCATGTATTTCTTTTTTATTAAGCAGGATAAACAGCAACGAAAATAAAATTTCATATAAATTCCATATAGATAGATATATAAGCAAAAGAAGACGTGTTCTACTGCTGGCAGTCAAGTCAAGTAGTTACATAATATAATATATATACCAAAGATTTTCAACTAGTCCCCTGACTTATAAAGTGCTTAAGAAAGTGGATATTTTTGTTTTCTTTTACTCCTAATTAAGTATCGAAATTTGTAGTTCTAAAGGGCCTGTGATGATAAAGCACTAAAAAAGGTGCTTTCTTTACAATAACTAAATATGAAAGCATCCTATCTACTTAGAGCATCACATAATTCAAAGTGCCTGTACAAATAACATGCCAATAAAATGCTTTGAACAAAGTTCCCTTTGTAGCTTGATCTATGAAAAGAAAACAAGTCAACATACACATACTGCTGCTGTATTAGATAGCCTGCTGAAAAGAGAACGACAGATAGTATCTAGTAACTAATCCCTGTGTTGCCATAAAGCTTGAAAGAGCCCCTACACGTGTAGCTTAGGCTTTCTCCTAGATTTTATTCCTCAGCATTTTCTCCTGCCATAATCTCAAAAATAGGAACATTACTTTATCTTCAGTTGTGCAATATTAAAGACCGTGCAACTGATATACCAATTGAAACATATCTCTGGGAATTCTTACCAATACCTCTCACAGCCGAGAAATAGCAAAATAAGGCCAGAATATGTTTAGGGGCCACATGTTTCTGTATGCTTATAGAAATTTTGTGGAAGACCTTAACCCAGAACTGGTGTAGCTTAGGACATGTAAAGAAAATGTGACTCCAGTTGCCTCTTCCTATTGCATCACAGCAAAAACTCTGATTCGGATGGGTCTGATACATTTTATGTAGTCCAGACTGCGTAAAGTAAGCAAGCCACCTGGAAAGAAAAAAACATCCTCTTATAATTAGCGGCCCGCAATGGCTTTGTCCTAACTCCCAGATATCCTGTCATTCAGCCATAGAAACCTTACATCCTGTCTCTCTAAATAATCTGGGTACCTCCCTGGAACACTCAGGGCCCTACAACAGGATTCGAATTGCTTTGTGTGGGCTGGATGCCATCCGCGTTTGCCGAAGTAGTTAAACTATAGGCCCCTGCATGACGTTTGACCGGGCATCCCAAACTTGCTGCAGTACTCTCAAGCGGCCCAACTGAGATTCTTCCTCGAGTGTTCCCGAGAGGAATCAGAAAAGCACTGGCTTTTCATGGACAGAGCTGTGGCAGGGCAACAACCCTGGAGGATACCCTTTTTACATAAGGAAGCTTGTCCACATAACCTTTACCTCTCCCCCATCACCTAGGCCACCTTGGAGATGTGGGACTGGGTGGCTGAGGGAGCTGGCTTGACTTCCCGTCCCCACTGACTCCCAAAGTCAGTAATCCGAGCTTTACCCTCGGTCTTAATGCCACCAACTTCCGGGTGCCCATCTGTAGGTCATCTGTTCAATGACGAGGGCTCGATCCCTTTCGAGCAACTCAGATTGAGCTATGCAAAACCTGAAGCAGAGTGGATGCGTTCTCTGCAGATCTTGCACTGGGTATTGCACCTCTCGATCCGCCCGGGGGCTCGTTCATACTGGTTTGGATAAATGGCTGATTTCCAAAGCATCAGCCGGATGTCTCCTTACTGAACTTGATGGCCTCCTTTGTCCTGCCCCAGCACAGGAGAAGTCAAGAGGTCAGAGACGCTGAGAGTCTGAGGTAGGTCCCACTCAAACCCAGAAAGAATGGGGTAACATCTATAGGGCACAACATACAGCCCGTTACACAGCCAGTATTGAGATGGCTACCATGATACTCCAGTCCTCTTACTGTGGCTCCCATGCTGCGTTGCTCCACCTGTTGTGGGAATGCCCAAAACTCACTTCCTATTGGACGCAACTGCTGGACACGATCAATGCCCACCTAGACATGCAGCTCTCCTGCTTCCCTGCATACACTATCCTGAGGTTACGAGGCGCAATCACCTTCCTGCTTAAATCCTGCAGAGGATGCCAGATAGTTATAGTGCTAGGGCCTGCTGTGCAAAATATTCTGACTCACTGTGGCACAGGACTGCACCCTACCTTCCAGGGGGATGGTTGCATAGTCTCTGGTATATACTGGGTATGGAAAGATTGACCCTCACTCTCTCCGCACCAGGCTCCTCATATTTAGAGCTATTTTGCCACTTTATAAAGATACCTTCCACAAATTTCAAGAACGCTTATGCCCCAGATTTCTCTGGATCCTTCATTTAACAGAGGCTTCGGAAACAGCCAACCAGAGAGACACTGATTAAATGGTCAACCCAGAGACAAGGAGCTACACCGAGACACAATACTCTCACACTCTGTAGGTCCAAGGGGGTAGGGAGGGGTTTGGGGAAGTTTAGCCTCTTTAGCTTTATGTTACAAAGGATGAGCTGTTTGCTCATGGTACAGCTGTAATTTGTTTCTCTGTTTGAAACGAAATAAAGAGATTTGAACCATAAATAATTTGGGTAGAAAATTTTATATCACTATTTGACTAGAGTTATTTCGCAATAGTCTACTCTGCCAACCGGATCAAATCATCTAAAAGGGCTGCCTGATAATAAGTCCCAACATGTGGTAGTCCCTGCTCATCCTGCTTAACCTCCAGTTCCAAAACCGCTTTCTAAACCCTGGATTTTTTGTTGTTCCAAATAAATTTCAGAAAAATGCCATCAAGGTCATTAAAACTTGTATTGGGGATCCAGAGTGGGAGATTTATAAAAAGAAAAACTAATAGTGGCAATACTGACATTTTGATTAAAGAAACCCTCCCTATCAATGTAAGGGGTAACAAAGTCCACCTTTCTAATAGCAATTTATTCTAATTAAGAGTTACCCTGTAATTTAGTTAAAATAGTTTGGTACAATTATAAGTCACGAAAATTCCCAAATAACGTATTGGGTGCTGCAGTTGAACCCTTAGGATACAGGGGAGATCCATTTGTGATGCTTTAAAAAATAAACATTCAGTTTTGGACTCATTTTTCTTGTACCCACCTATACTGGTAAAACCCTTAATCTCATCGATCAGCCGCTGTATGCCCCCAGTATCCACCTTTAGGTAAAGTATAATATAGTTGGCGAACAATTTTATCTTAGGCATTCCATGTAACAGGGGGAGAATCCTTTCTTTATTCCTGATCTTAATTGGCAACGGTTCAATAAAAAATATAAATAAAATTGGAGATAGAGGGCACCCCTGTCGGGTGCCAGGATTAATCTTGATACTCCCTGCCTCTTTACCATTGACAATAAGCTTAGCTTCCGCCCCCCTCATATAGGTTCTTCATCATCGCCACTACCTGAGATGGAATCACAAACTTCTCCGTTATATTTAAAAAAAAAAAACTGCCAGTTTCATATGTCAAATTAATTTCTCTGCATCCATCATTAAGATTGCCACTTTCTGATCATTGACTGAGAAGTAATCTATAGCCTTTATTAACAAGTGTTTATTTGCCGCATTTGATCTATTAGATAAGAAACCATTCTGTTCTCTGTGGATTACCTTTGGGGACCTAACGCAATTCTGTCTGCCCAGGTTTTCATGAAAAGCTTGTAATCTACATTTAGTAAACTAATTGGGCGATATGAATTAGGATCTTTTCCGGTTTTATCTTTTTTGAGGAAGCTGATTATATTAGATTCATTGAACGAGTTAGGTATCTGAGTTCCTACACTAATTTGATTAAACAATCTATTTAAAAAAGGGGGAGGTCTTTTAAAAATACCTTATATACTTCTATAGGAATCCCATCTGACCTTGTAGCTTTCACATTTGTCATTTTCTTAAGAGCATTAACTACCTCCTTAAACTGAATCTTTTCATTCAAAGCTGCAATTTGTGAATTAAATAGTTAGGGCAACCCAGTTATCTTGAAATACTGTTCCAGTTTCTCTCAAGGGACATCCTCCACCTTCTCATACATAGACTTATAATGTTGTATGAACACCTCTAAATGCTGCCTCTTCAACCTTCTACCTAGCAGTATTTTTTTGTTTTTTTATTTTACTTATCGTTTGACTATTTTCTTTACCCCGGTAGATCATGCCAGAAATTTGCCAATATGTTGAGACTTTTCATATAACTTTTGTAGATAGACCTTCCCCCGAAATGTCCTCTAATATAAACATTTCCTTCAGCTCTTGTTTAGCTTTTTTGAGTATACCCTTTTTTTCCCCATGGCAATTCATTTACTCTTAATTGCCAGAAAATCTTTCAATGCAGCATCTATCTGTGCCTGAAGCTTCTGGATTTTCATGTCTCGAAGCTTCTTGCACCCTACTTTCTATGCAATTACCTCGCACCTAGATGTGGCTTTGAACACCTCCCAGACCTTAAAGTCGGATGCAATATTGTAGTTAAGCCCGAAAAATTCCTTTATGAAACCCCACATCTTCCACCCACCCAGTATCTGTAAGAAGCTTCCTATTGAAATACCATCTTAGTCATGTTTTTGAAATTGGACTCAATTGTAAATGCATAAGGGCTACTGAATGGTCAGAGAATGAATTAGCACAAATTTTGACCTTACCCCTCTTCAATGAACGTGTGACAAGGAAAAAATCAATGAAAGAGGGGGAATTAAATCTACTTGAATAACTTGTATATTTTGAACCATGTGTATAATTTGCCTGCTAGGAACCCACTAAAGCCAAGTCCTGTTTAATTATTTTGAAAACCCTAGAAGTTGTGGGTTTTGAGTGTTTATTTTGCCCTGTTAGAGATATCCCTTAAAATATCTTGAATACAATTAAAATTCCTACCCCATGGCTAATACACCCTCTGCTTCAATGGCTTTATCATATATTTTCTGCAGTGGCTGCGGGTCATCTGTCACTGGCCCATAATAATTAAAAGAATTGACCATCCGACCCCTCACCAGAGCGGTGACCTAAATCCATCTACCATTTTTGTCTCTCAATACCTCTTTAATTTACCATTCGACAGGGCCTGTGAAAACTACTTCAGCACTCCTCACTGCTGCCCCTGCTGAGGCATAGTAAGCCTGGGTGCCTCTAGCTAGGAAGGGTAATATTGGAGTGTCACTTTTAAAATCATTCTCCTGTAAGTATATCACATCTGGACTAAATGAAAAAAGCCATTTCATCAGAACCCCACATTTGTGTCTGTTTCCTAATCCATTATTATTACATGTAATAATTTTTGCATATCCCAGAACACCATTTTCTTCATTTTGGTCCCATCACACTCTTGTCATACATAGTTCAAACCTATGCAATTACCCTTGCCCATACCCCAGCAATCAGAGATGCCTTTGACTTCTTTTTAAACTTTGACATTTCTAAACACCTTGTTACCATGCTCTTTTTCATTTCTCCCCCCTGCTTTCCTAATGCCATTCCACCCCATCCTTGGATCTGGGGATTCCCCACCTTCCTCCTCAAGATCCCTTTTAATGGTTGGTGCCCTGATACTGCACCTAGCATTCGTTCATTGTACACTCGCCCAAAGAAATAAACGTGAAGCAAAAAAAAACCAAATGGAGCAAAAATCCAGGTCTCAAGTACTGATTTTAAATTGTTAAATAAATGTCATGACGTTCAGGACTTATAGATTTTAGATAGAGCTTGCACTTCCTCAACACTTGAAAAGACATGCAGCTGCCCACTAAATAGAACTTTTAGCTTAGATTGTTGGAATATCGTGGCTTGCGCCCCTGCAAGATTAAATTCTTTGACCAAACCTGAAAAAACTCTTTGCCATCAGGCTGTAGTAATAGATAAATCAGAGAACACCCTCAGATGGTCATTATCTGATAGCACAAATTACTTGTTGCTGATTGCTACTCTCAAAATCTTCTCCTTAATGCAATAATAGGAAAAGTTGACCGAAGCAATTCTCGGGTATGCCTTCATAATTGTGAGATCTGCTGGTAAATCAACTAAAATATGTTTCTTGATAAGGAAATCTACCAGCTGAATGTTGTTCTGGCTCGAGCCCTGTGACGCCATCCCTTCTTGGATTCCTGCAAATCAGAGATTTTAACGTCTTGTATGATTTTCCATTTCCTCAACTTTGTCCTCGAAGTTTCGAATTTTCTTTTGCTCCACCACTATCACTTTATCCAATGAGCTGCTTTTGTCCTCCATATCTGAGATCCATTGCTTGGCGTCTTGAGGTCTTTTTGGCACCTCCCCAATCTGCCATTCAGTCTAGGTCAACCTTTCTTGTAGCCTCTCCATCTCCTGGGCCTGCTGCTCTCTTAACTGTCTTAACTCACTGAGCTCCGCAAGTATAGTCTCAATCAACACTTTTACCGATTCTACTTGCAGTACCGAGGGCAGATTAGAACTTCCATTATTTTCTATCAGCACTCCGTGATATAAATGTACCTGATCTTTAGAAGGTAGATTGGTCAGTCCCAATTCTTCTCGATCAGCTGCTGTTTGCGAGACATTATCCACAGCGTCAACAACTACAGAACTGCCTCTTAGTCTTTTATGGATGGCATTACCCATTTTTACTACCTCTTTAATTTGTGAAAGCTGCTGCTTTGGCTTCTTATCTCCCAGGCCACTGACCACTCTCTGAAATAGCGAATGCTCTTTAGTGTTGGCTGTGTCAACCCCAGGGGTGTTCACATCACTAACTCTCCCCCTGCCTGCGCAGACCTCGTTAGGGCATCCTAGACTCCATTTGGTGGGCTTATCTGCACTGTCTGCATTTCTTGGGCACTTGTAGCAGTCCCAGTGGTTGAAGACCTTGAGGAAAAGATACCTAGCCCAGTGGGAGGGAAATGGATGCTTTGGCTAGATGTTAGAGGTTTCCCTAGTACATCCTGGCTGCCACTGGGCCAATTCTTCTATGAATTGTTGCTACCAAGTGTCCCTGCTTCCGCTTCACTTTTATTGCCCATGAGAGACTCTGACTGGCAGCAGATTGTTTATGGTTTTGCTTCTTCATTCTCTCTAGACCCCCACCACTATCACTGACAGCCCCGGGTCAGACCCACTGCCACGACAACTCCTGGCACATGCCCTCTTACCTTGGGCTACCAGGATAGCGGGTGGGGGATGGACTGATTCACGTCCTAGCTTGCCTGCTCCATCAAAGTTGTAACGGTATGCACTACCCAGTCTCCTGCTGCCTGGTTAGTTAATTCCGGCATCACACAGTGTCCTGGGTACTGGGGTACTTTAAAACCACTCTTTGAAGTTTCCCCCACTTCAAATGCACATTTGGGTATAGATACTGGGTCTGTAACCACCCTCAAATCAGTCACTTCTGGACCTACAACTGGACTGTGTCAGAGGGACTCCCATGCTGCCCAAAGGTCTCATCTGACCTGCTTTTCTGGAAGGACTGTGCGCCTTCTTGTTTCCCTGATGTCTGCTGCCCCCCTGACTCTGCTGAAAGGTCTTGGCCTTTCCTCCACCAATGATCCACAAGGGCTTGAACTGAGTATGCCTCTTATTAAGAAGTCTCAGGCCATCAAAGACTTCATCTAAGGAAGGAAATTGACAGCGCTATAAAATCGATGCAACGCCTGCAACATGCCTATGACTGTAGCTTCCTCCCTCCTTTCCCTCGCTTCTCCTCAGTGCACCCATTTTTGTCCCACCCCTTTGTGACTCAGTGTGCTCCATCTTTCCTGCTATTCTTTAGTCTCCCCTCTCTTCTCTTCACTCAGTATCTCTGAGTGCACCCTCCGTGCGCCCTTCCCTCTGACCCAAAGGATGTACCTTCCTCCCTGCCTTCCCTCGGTCTATACATTATACATTAAAAATGCAAATGTTTAATGCATTTAATGTATTGCTGTATTACTCTGCACTGAAGACCTCTGAATGCTGGGGGTTTAACATAATTTCTGGATCCTGCTCATGGCTTTACTGGTATTTTGTATATTTGATGGTGATGTAGTGTAGACAGTTTATGTAAAGCATGTATTTTTGTTTTTTCACTATAAATTGAATTTTTTTCCCATAAGTACTACAGTCCTTGTACTAAATTTACAAAAAAGTGTTTGTAGGTCCTTAAATCGAGATTTCAACCTTTTTCTACAAACTCCCAGGTTTGAGTAATTGAATTGGGCAGACGTAGTACCAGATTTACACAGGGGTAAAACTACTCCCTGGATTTACACTGGAACGTGACTGTGAATCTTGTTGCTTTGAGCATTCCACAGAGTGCTCATGTTTTCATTTTCACTCCCTGTGTCGCCTCTCCCCCCCTAGTCAACCTCAGCCAGATCGCCCTCACATCCAAATATGCTTTATTTAAACATTCTACAGAATGCATCTTTTCCCTCCCCACACCTCACAAACCGGCGAGCACTTCTCTTTCCTTTCCTTTTTATTTTTTGTAATTTTATATAGCAGAATGTAGTGCATCTGCCCTAGACTCAGACCTGGTTCCCCAGCTTTAAAGTCCGGCGTACTAGCTGTTACTACACACCCTCCACAAGCAACACTTGTTAAACCTTTGCCTCTTTCCATTGCTTCTCACACACTTTTATTTAATTTTAATGTCTCTTATGATATTACAGCCCTCCCATTCACCAACAACCCACCTTCCCATTCACCGCCCTCCCGTTCATCACCCAATTGCCAAAGGCAATAGCTTGCCCATAAGCAAGACCTATTGGCTTTGCCAATGCTTTTTAGGCTATTTGGGGGAGTTTGCGCTTAGAGCTCTATCATTATTTTTTCCACAAAGTATCCACTCCAAATGTGCGTCCTTTCCCCCCCCCCCCCAGCATCTAGTAATTGAAAAGGTTCCCCGGGATTTGTGGATTCCCCTGGAAGGGACCATGAAAATAGGACAAATATAGCAAAACTTTTTTAATTTTTCTGAAAAATAGGGAAAAAAAGCTCCAGTTAAGGGTCTGATTTTTCCCTAAAAATGGTATCCACCAACGGTTTGCAGTACTAAAGTCACCATCTTCCCAGCTTTCAGGAACATGCAGAGCTGAATCCAAAAACCTACTTTTGTCCCACAGTTTTGCCATTTTTGTAAGAAGTAGCCTATTTTCCCCATTTCTTGTGCTCTCAACTTACTTCCAGTTTGTGGTGGAAATAAGTGTGAAACCCATGGGTGATCCAGAAAAGATTTCTGAAAAGTAGCTAAAATTGCAAATTGGGTAAGGGGTCATATGTGTAGATCCCACAAGGTTTTCCCAAAGAAAATAACTGTTGAAATAAAGAAATATTGACAAAGATTAGGAAGAACAGGCATTTGTGCCAACATTTCCATCTGTAACCTTTTGTGACAGTGGTCGCTTGACAAAAGCAATATACCATTACATTCGTTAGACCCTTTTGGTTGCGAGGACATATAAGGTTTATAGGTTCTCCGAGAAACCAAGGTGTACCCAGAGGCAACAACTGAGCTGCACCGTACAATGGTTTTTCATTGAGTATATACTATAGACCAATTCTTATAGCGAAATAGGCAAAGTGAAAAATGGTTTTCAATAAAACCTAGTATTTCTGAAATGGGCACAAGATAAAGAGTTTAGGAGCAGTGGTTATTTTCACATCTGAGTTTGAGGGTACCCGTACTAGTGTATGATTTGGAGGGTATTTTTCAAACAAATGTCATCTTTCTTACACAATGGCTTACATTTGAAAGGCAAAATTACAGCAAATTACATTGGGTAATAACAAATATTCTACTATTCTATGCTCCCACAAGTCTCCTGATAAAAAATGGTACCTCACTTGCGTGTGTAGGCCTAGTGCCCGATAGAAAACTGCCCAAATGGACATCGCATTTTTTCACCAAGAACTAAGCCACTGTTGATAGCTCTAGATTTTGGCCCTAGCTCAGTCAGCATGTAGGGAAACCTAGTCAACATGTACATTTTTGAAAACGAGACACCTAGGAGTATCCAGGGTGGACTGACTTGCGTGACTCACACCAAGTGTTTTTATCCAGAATCCTTTGCAAACCTCAAACTTTGACATTAAAAACACATTTTCCTCTCATTTCTGTGATGGAAAGTTCTGCAATCTGTGGGGTGCCATAAACTTCCTTTCACCTGGTATTCCCTTTTTCTTACCGAAAACTGAACCTTTTTTTCCAATGTGGTGATGGAAAGTTCTGGAATCCGCAGTGAGCCACAACCTTCCTTCCACTCCGCACTACCCCAGATCTCCCGAAAAGAATAGTACCTCACTTGTGTGAGTAGACCTAGTGCCCGCAACAGGAAATGGCCCAAAACATATAGTGGAGACATCAAAAGTATCTATCACAAAACAACCTGGTTTTGCTATCGTGGCACCTGTGTTTTTTTGTCCGGGACTCAGTGGCTATCTAAGGAAACCTACCAAACCCAGACACTTTGAAAACTGTGGGGAGTCCAGGGAGGTTTGGCTTATTGTGCACGTTTGCCTAGGTCCCGACCAAGCTAAGGCCTGTAATCCAAAGCTGCCCATAATGACAAACTTTTTGCAAAAGGAGTTCTTAGTAAGGGCCATCTTACTGCCACAGATATAAATCTGGTATTCATTTGTTAAAGTTAATCCACCACTTAAAAATGATTGGTTTTAGCACCTCCAGAAACGATGGCTTCAAAGCACAAATACATATCAGAATATCTGAATATTGAAACCAAGACTTTTGAAGGTGAGCCGTAAAGCCACGTCAAGACACCAACCGCCTTATAGTCCATTCACGCACCACACTCAAGACTTTCATACTGCTGGCCACAGGCCCAGTCCAACCGATCACTCCACTTACATCAACTTACCA
Source organism: Pleurodeles waltl (assembly GCF_031143425.1). Lineage (NCBI taxonomy): Eukaryota > Metazoa > Chordata > Amphibia > Caudata > Salamandridae > Pleurodeles > Pleurodeles waltl. The sequence goes on from NC_090437.1 coordinate 64,580,098, forward strand.
CTGCAATGGAAGGGCCCATCATATTCTTATACCACAGGACGCAGTACGTTTGACTGCATATTACCACCTGTCAAGTAACCACCTCCTTTCTGAACATTACCAAACACATGCCTAGTGAACATTTGCTAATGGCTCCCATGACAGCCACACAACGTCTTTCATGCACCTTTAGCACACTCACAGTGCTAAATCCAACTCCTTCCAGTTTGTGGGTGTAAGTTGGGGATGTCTAAGAATGCCCCTGAGGAGAAACAAACACCGCAACGGTAACCGGCAACAGACAGGCGAAAGACAGTGTACCGCCCACACTATTATGACACACCAATCCACCACCTTTTCCGGGGCTGAACCAACGCTATCAAAAGCACGGCGGAAACAGTACACAGAAGGGAAAACACTCGCCTCAAAACACCCCACGAGGAACCAGGAGGCCATGGAGGCCGAATTGCAGATACTGTTGATGCTGGTTTTCCTTCTCTTCTATCAGGAGCACCAAAGACGGCAGCAATGTAATCATGTGAAATCTCATTATCAAAGTTCAAAATCCAGTAAATAGAAATATGTACACCAACTACACAAGTCCGGATAGTGTACTAATCATTGTCCGTGGACCACTGGGCCCAAAATGCATGGGCGAGGCCCACACAATACCTGACTGGAAACGGAGAGAACACTGTTGGGGCATCAGATCGAAATTAAACAGGCATCTCAGGGGGAGGGGGGCACCTCAGCCTGATGAACGCAGGACGCCACTGCTGCATGAGGGGGCTCCATGCCCATTGAGGTATCCTGGGGAGTGCAAAGCCACAGACTCTCGTGGGTGGGTTGCCCACTGCTGCATCCTGGGGAGTGCAAATCCACAGTCTCTCAAGTCTCTCCAGTGGGTGGTTTGCCCACTGCTTTATCCTGGGGAGTGCAAAGCCACAGTCTCTCAAGTGAGTGGTTTGCCCACTGCGTTATCCTGGGGAGTGCAAAGCCACGGTCTCTGAAGTGGATAACAGTCTCCACTGGTTCTGGCGGGGCTTTGTGCCCAGAGTGCTTTATCCTGCCAAGGCCAGAGGTAGTGGATGTATATCTCCACTGATTCTGGAGGGGCTTTGTGCCCAGAGTGCTTCATCCTGCCAAGGACTGGGGTAGTGGATGCTTTTCTCCACTGGTTCTGGAGGGGGCTTTGTGCCCAGAGTGCTCCACGTGCAGTGTGGCCGGTACAATTCACTCACCTGGGTGTGCGTGGCACGACATTGGCGAGGTACAGGTAGCATGGAGGCAACGACATACCCCACACTGCTGCGGCGGCTTCGCCTTCCACCTGCAGGTGCCAACAGTGATGACAGTAATGCTTCATGGAAGCTGCCCAGGGTCCTGGAACACTCCTCCAGCCTCAGACGACTGACCAGTGGGGATGGTAGGCATGTCAACAGTGGTGCCACTGCATGAGGACGTCGCCTGACCGCTGGCGATGCTTGCGGCGGTGTCTGTGGCGGCGGTTCTGGCGGTGGGGTCTGTGGCGGCGGTGCTGGTGGCGGTGTCTGTGGTGGCGGTGCTGGTGGTGGGGTCTGTGTCAGCACCTGCTGAGGGAGAAAGCAGGATGTCTCCTGCAGCCTCGGACGGCTGCTCACCGGGGAAGAGGTTGGGGACTGCTGCAGCGGCTGTAGACGTGCCGGAGGAGGTGCAGGTGGCGGTGTTCACCGCCGTAGAGGTTGGCGTGGACGTGGACAGAAGGTGTGACACTGGTCCCTCAGTTGGTGCCACCATGCCCTCTCCTGACCTGCCCTTCTGTTTTTGGCCCTTCCCCACCTTTGATGGTGGCGCATTTGTCTTGCCACTATCCTCTTTCGTTTTCGCTGAGCTCTTGGTGGCTGGTGGTTTCCGCTTCTCCCTCCGGGATGTGGGCTCCTTTTTCACCTTGGCAGGTGGCGGAATGTCCTTGCCCTCGTTACGGGCACACTGGCAGTCCTGATGGGTGGCGCACTCCATGACCCCGCAGTTGCTGGCACCACTGTGCCTGGGGATGTGGTGGCTGAGGTGCTGGGCTGGGACCTGGAAAGCCTGGCCCTAGGGGAAGGATGGGGGGGGAGGTGTAGGGAAGAGGTCAATGTTAGCCAGGAAAAGTTGTTTTAGACACACTGGGACGGGTAGATGGAGGGGGTTTGGGAGTGGAGGAAGGGGTAGTGGTTGTAGGAGATGTACGTCTGCTGAATTTGGGTAAAGGTGCATGGGTTGGAGGCTGTTGTGAGGTGGATGTCTGTTGGCTGGATGTGTGCCTGCGTTTGTGTACTTTGGGGGGAGGGCTCACAGACACACTGGGAGAGGACACTGGGGATGTGTGAATGGTAGTGGGGGGTGGTGAGCGCATGTGAGCGGTGTGTGGTGATGGGCGTGCTGGTGATGGACGTACTGGCTGAGGATGTAGTGCATGCAGGTGTGAGTGGAGACGAGACTGGGAGGGAGACGTGGAGGAGGGGGATACAGTGGAGGAAGTGGATGTTGGTATGTGTGCATGGGTATGGTGCTTGTGTGAGTGCCTGTGGGACGTGTGGTGCTTATGTTTGCCTGTGCCACTCTTGTGTGTTGACATGTGTGCATGCTGGTCTGATGGTGTGCTTGGGATAGGCAGAGGTACAGGGGATTGGGTCTGGATGGAGGAGGTTGGAGGGGGAGGCTGGACACAGGGACAATGGCTGCCATCAGTGCTGAGGCCAGAGCCTGAAATGCTCTCTGTTGGGCTGTCTGGCCAGAATGAATACCCTCTAGGTATGCATTTGTTTGTTGCAAATGCCTCTCAACTCCCTGGATGGCATTCCGAATGGTAGACTGCCCAACAGTGAGGGATCTCGGGAGGTCAATAGCCTCCTCACTAAGGGCAGCAGGGCTGACTGGGGCAGGGCCTGAGGTGCCTGGGGCGAAGGAGATGCCCACCCTCCTGGGTGAGCGGGCACGGGACACATGCTGAGGGGCTGCTGGGAGGGCAGTGCTTTGTGGTGGGGTGGCGGCTGTTCTGTTGATGCGGTGGGCACAGAGGGGCCAGCCACCGCAAGGGAGCACCCATCAGAGGAGGAGTCGGCGTCGCTGGCCTTTGCTCCTGTCCCCGCCATGGAGCTCCCCTTGCCCTCCGTCCCCCTGGTGGCTTCAGACTCCGTAGCTTCACTCTCCAGGGCCGAGTGGGTTGCAGCTCCCGCCTTCTCCGGTGCCAATGCTCCTCCGCCTGATGATGCTATTGCACACAAGAACAGGGAGACCACAAAAAGGGGGGGGGAAGACAGAAGAAAGACATGTTCAGTGCATGCAACACCACTACCGTTGACGGACACAACACACAGGGAGCAGCCTTCTGTACTATTCCATGCACTTATAGTTGCTAGATTTTTGACATGCCCATGGGGTAGGAGGCCTAAGACCAATTGCTGTACACCTGGAAGTCACAGGAACCTGACTAGGTGTAGATGGCTCTTACCACTAGTGGAGTTGAGGTGCCACATAGCCTGCCTTACAAGGGGCCTTGCCTACCAAGATCGCCCTGGCCTAGGGGAACCCACTGCCCACCTCCCCCCACCCAGACACCTTGTAATGTGCGCAGAGTTAGCTGAATGAGAGTGTACTCACCCCCTTGTGGCTGCTGTGATGCCCTCAAGCACCCATCCAACTCCGGATCGGCCACCGCCAGGATCCGGAACATCAGGGGGTTAATGGTGCGAAGGGCACCCTTTCCACGTTGGGAGGCCATCCCCAGCTGGGCCTCCGCCGTCTTGTTGCTCCTGCGGCGCAGGTCCTTCCATCTTTTACGGCAGTGGGTGCTCGGTCTGTGGTAGACCCCCAGGGTCCAGACGTCCTTGGCGATGGAACGCCAAATGCCCTTCTTCTGTTGGGCGCTGACCTAGAGGAATGGTACAGGGGTAAAGGACATTACTCACCCGGCCGGACCGTCATAAGCATTGCCCACCAGTTCCCACCCATGCCATGACGTACATACACTCACCATCTGCACATGTAGGCCTCAGCCCCCCACTCCTGTTTCTTCCAGCCATACCACTCAAAGCAGACATTGCTATTCAGCATGCTCACAGTGTACTCACCTATTTGTCTGGAGGACCGTACAATTGCGTGTACTGGGGGAGGACCCCATCCACTAGTTTCTCCAACTCCTCTGAAGTGAACGCAGGGGCCCTTTCTCCAGACACTGTAGCCATCGTCGCTTCCAGACACAGGTCACAGCAGCACTTGCAGTGTAGGTCCTCTCCTGTTGAAGGTCAGGTATCAAGTGAGGGAACCGACAGAAAATAGCGGTCACCTGACTTGTCACTTTGCCTTTTCATTTCACAGATGTGGGTCCCACTTTGTGCCATCTGCTGTGTTTCCTCCTGGCCTACAGCTGTGTTACATTGGTATGTGCACAAGTAAATTGACATTGCTATATTCCATGGTTATTGCAATTACACATTTGTGAAAGCACAGACTGACTCCAGATTGTTTTGTGATTGAAGTGTGTTTATTTCTGTGCTAATAAGTGGAGGGTGTTGTAAAATGGGCTTGGGGGATGGTGGAGGAATGTCCAAGGCAGAGTCCAGTCTATTTGTTTCACAGGTGCATTGTCCAAGGGGGCATAGGAAGTGGAGCAATGGTAGTTTAAGGATGCACAGGGTGACAAAGTGGTGACATTCAGGGGGGTCTCATTTGCTGGCGGGGGTCTTGGCAATGTTCTCTGTCTTGTTCCTGGATCTCAGGGACCGTTTGCGGGGTGGTTCTCCATCTGCAGGGGGTGGGGTGCTGGTGTCATGTTCCTGTGGCGGTGCCTCCTGTCCCCTAGCGCTGGCGGAGGTGGAGGGCTGTTCATTGTCCAGGCTAGTGTGTCAGGGGCCCCTTGTTGTGCCACTGTGACCCTCCTGGTGTTGACAAGTTCTTGCAGCACCCCTGCAATTGTGACCAGGGTGTTAATGGACTTCAAATCCTCCCTGATCCTAAGGTAGTGTTCCTCCTGCAGCTGCTGGGTCTCCTGAAACTTGGACAGTACCGTTGCCATTGTCTCCTGGGAATTATGGTAAGCTCCCATGATGTTGGAGAATGGGTTCCCCTGGGCCTGTCCTCCCCCGTCGCACAGCAGTCCTCCCAGCTTCCCTGTTATCCTGTGCCTCTGTCCCCTGAACCGTGTGCCCACTGCCACTGCCCCCAGGTCCCTGATCGTCCTGTGTTAGTGGGGTTGCCTGGGTTCCCTGTAGTGGTGGACACACTGCTGATTGAAGTGTCCTGGGGACAGAGGGATGAGCCCGCTGGGTTGGTGCTGTGCTGGTGTTTCCTGAGGGAGGGTGGCTCTGTGGTGGCTTGTGACAGTGTCTTGGGAACCAACTGTCCTGAGGTCAAAGATGGGCCGGGCTGGTCATCTTGATCCAGTTGTGCAGAGCTGCTGTCATCACTGTGGGCCTCTTCTGTGGGGGGGGGGGGGACTGGATATGTCTGGCACCTCCTGTCCGGTGACGTTGGGTAGGGGTCCTTTAGGGGTGTAAAGGCATAATTATTGCATCTGCGTGTGCCATCTTGTGCAGTGGGTGAGTGACCCTCTACTCCAGTGCTTGCATTCTTGCCGTGGTCCTTGTGTGATAGTTGGTTTGGGGTCTGTGTTGGTATCTGTAGTGGACATGCTTTGGTGATGGGTGTCCATGCATTGGTGTTGCATGCAGGGCTTGTTTTTGGGATGTGTGGGTTGTGTTGGTGGGGTATCTGTCGGTTGTTGAGGTGATGGGTGTGAGGGTAAGAGTGGGGTATGTGATGGCATGCAGGTAGGGTGGGGGATAAAGTAGTAAGTATTTGCCTTACCAAGAGTCCAGCCCTCCCGCTACTCCTGCGAGGCCCTCAGGATGTAGTATTGCCAAGACTTGCTCCTCCCATGTTGTTAGTTGTGGGGGAGGAGGTGGTGGTCCACCGCCAGTCCTCTGTACAGCAATCTGGTATCTGGAGACCACGGAACGCACCTTCCCCGTAGGTCGTTCCACCTCTTCCTGATGTCATCCCTAGTTCTTGGATGCTGTCCCACTGCGTTGACCCTGTCAACAATTGGGCGCCATAGCTCCATCTTCCTTGCAATGGAGGTGTGCTGCACCTGTGATCCGAATAGCTGTGGCTCTACCCAGACGATTTCCTCCACCATGACCCTGAGCATCTTCTCAGAAAACCTGGGGTGTCGTTGAGGTGCCATGATGTGGTGTGGGTGAAGTGTGACGTTGTGTATGTTGTGATGTGTGAGGGGATGTGTTTGTGTGTGTTGTTTGAGGTGTGTGGGTGTTGTGTAAGTGATTGTGTTGTGTCTGTGGATGCTGCTGTTGTTTCTGGTGGTGTCTCTCTCTGGCCTTCTTTCACAATTCTGGTTGTAAGGGTTTGTGAGTGATGTGGGTGTGTGTTTTATATTGGATTGGGTGTGTGGGTGTGGTGTGTGTATGTGTATCAGGTTTGTGTATTTCGATTTGTCCAATGTGGTTGTGTTTTGTAAATGTGTGTGTATTTTGAGCGCAGCGGTGTGTACCGCCAATGGTTTACCGCGGTTGAAAGACCGCCACGTTGATTCGTGGGTCGTGATAGTGTGGGTGTATTCTTGTTGGCGTGACAGTGTCGGTTTTGGTATCGACAGTTTATCACTGACCTTTGGTGTGGCGGACTTGTGTGGGTGTCTGTATTGTGGCGGATTCCGATCTGTGGGTCGTAATACCTGTAGTGGAATTCCACGCGCAGTGGTATGTTGGCGGTCTTCTGCACGGCGGCAAGCGGGATTTACCACCAGGGTTGTAATGAGGGCCTTAGTGTGCTAAATACAACTCCATCCTGTTTGTGGATGCAAGTTGGGGGTGTCTGATTATGCCATCTGAGGCTTATTTATCATACTGAGTGAGAATATCTACCATTGAAACTAAGGCAAGCATGCTGGGAAATTCTTTCTATGTTCCCTAAAGCAATACGTCAAACATTTGTCCTGTGGTACTCATTTACCAACACTTCTACTTTTACTTTGACAGTGTGAAAATTTAGTTACTAGCTTGCATCATACCAAATGTTATTAAAGAATGGCACAGGACATAGGGCCTGATTACAACTTTGGAGGAGGTGTTAATCCGTCCCAAATGTGATGGATATACCACCAGCCATGTTACGCGTTCCATAGGATATAATGGACTCGTAATACGGCTGGTGGTATATCCGTCACATTTGGGACAGATTAACACCTTCCTCCAAAGTTGTAATCAGGCCCATAATATCTTGTATGATTGTTGTTTTCACATCTTATACTAAAAAAATTAAATTAGTCATCATACAAGATAGTGTCCTGTATTCCTTTTCAATAGCAGTGGTTATGAAACAAGTTACTGATAGAGTTTGCAGTCTTTCAAAACAAGTAGAAATGTTGGTGAGTAAGTCCCACGGGACATTTCTTTGACTTATTACACTTACTCTGGTTCTCGTGGGCAAACTGGGTGGTCCTTGTGTAGTGTGCATATGTTCCCAGACAAGCATTTAAAAATTCAGTCAATCCTTAAACAATTTGCCACACAGGGTACTCTGTGACAACATGGCATATGTTCTGTCCACCAGTACATGAAGTGTGGGAACTATAATACACTTCTCAATTGACAACAGAACACCTATCACGTTCTGACAGCGGATAGAGGCGTTGAGCAGGCCATAAGAAAGTCCATGATTTCCTGAAGTAAAAGAACTAAAGGTTTGGGCTGCTTTTCTAGCCAAGTAGTTGCCCACGGACAGTAGATATCTATGCACAGCCCTTGTCAGGGTTGCCCAAAGGCAGCTCCACCTCAGTCAATTTCCCAGTAGTTCACTTTAGTATGATACAACATAAAGCAAGTAGGTAAACATGGCTGACTGAGATGTGCACTGGAACAGTAAACGCGACTCTCCTGTGTCTTTCCCTGCTTCAACTAGACTTTACAGTGACAACATGGTCGATGTTTTTTAGGTCTTTTCTTAATGAGATCAGCAAAGTGTCGCTCCTGCAGCCTTGCCACATCCTCCAGAACATATGAAGTGGAGGCTGCTGCTTCTGTAGCAGGGATACTGCAGTGACAGACAAATGAAAGTCAAGGAAAGACGCAAGTTTACCGGTGGTTGTCTGACTATAAACTACGTGCATTGTATGTTGCTATCTGGATCAAGTGGGTCAGCAGTTTCTTGTACCAAGTGCAAGTTTTACGACTTGCATTGTATGACTAAAGATCTTGGTCATTCTTGTCCACTCTGCCCATGTACTTGTTGTAATAAAGTATACAGGTGGGCTTGTGAACTTCGGCGATTTGACCCCAAATCATGATGGGGAAAGTGTTCTCATCATTAATTGTAGTGAGCACGTACACATTACGCTTATCCGAGAACTTGACTGTGAGCACATGGCCAGTAGAGCTCTCATACAACATCTACAGCTGGATGCCATAGCAAGCTCTTTTGCTTGCAATGTCTTGCTTGGAAAGCAGCCACCCTTTGTTACAGGTTCAAGGACTCATTAATGGCTGTATCCTTTCCAGGAGTATAAATCTCTGGAAACCTAGCATACAAATGTTCCACGACAGGCCAAATTTTGAACAACCTGTCATGGTCTGGGTGGCCCTGGGGCAATGCAATAGAGTTGTCATTGAAACGCAGCATGCGTTACAATAGCAAAAAAACAATCTCTGCTCATGTACGGTGCAAAGTTGGGTATTACCCAGACCATGCAAGTAGATTGGTAGGACTGCAAGGTTGTTTTCTGCACTAACCCAGTTTTGAGTGTAAAGCCCAAAAATATTTTCAACTGCCCCAGTGAAGTGGAGGTCCACTGGTGTGCCCTAAAAAGAGACCCGAGAATGCCTCTATGCTCCCTTAGAAATTGTTCAGCATGCAAATTTGTTTGCTGCACAGTTTGTTCAAGGAACTCAACATCCAAAAAGAGATGGACATAGTTAGTTGGCAAAACGTTGGCTGTATTGAAGTTACATCAACTGTCTGATGAAAGAGCACTCCATCTGTGCTTGCCATCACACATGCCTGTTCTCTGGGTTGGTCTAACCTGCTACTCTTGTCCTGCTGCACAGACTGTGCTTATGAAGGGACAGCACAACTGTCATCATCGTGTCCCTGAGAATCGCTTGAAGAGTCGTCGGATGGGACTCTGCTGACTGAAAAATCACTTCCAGATTCTGACTATTGTCTTCTCCCCCAGATGTTGTTTCAGTGTCTGCAGTCTCAGTCTCTGATCCTGCCTCAGAGATGTCCTCATTAACCCGAGTTAGTCATCCAACAAGATGCCATCTCTGCTACTGGTTTAAACCTTGCTTCTAAAACACTAGCCCACATAAAAGGCAGTTACGTTTTCTGAAACTGTTGAGGGGGGGGGGGGGGGGGGGGGGGGGGGGGGGGGGGGGTGTGTGTGTGTGTGTGTGTGTGTGTGTGTGTGTGTGTGTGTGTGTGTGTGTGTGTGTGTGTGTGTGTGTGTGTGTGTGTGTGTGTGTGTGTGTGTGTGTGTGTGTGTGTGTGTGTGTGTGTGTGTGTGTGTGTGTGTGTGTGTGTGTGTGTGTGTGTGTGTGTGTGTGTGTGTGTGTGTGTGTGTGTGTGTGTGTGTGTAACAGTGAATAATGCTGGTCCTCCTTATCTTGTCTTCTTCCCGTCAGCAAGTTCTCCAAAGAAACATTTTTTTTTTAAATAATAAAAAAAACACAGTTTTACTTCACTTTGCCACATATCCCATCGCCACAGCCTTTAGCACTGGTGGCACCCAGTGTGAAAGCCCTTTTTTTGACCCCGCCAATCCCATGACCGCCTCTTTGGATTCTGCACTACCACCTATCAACTGCGCAATTTTATGCAAAACTGCCACTAAACAAATTGCCGATCTCTCTCTCTCTCTCTCTCTCTCTCTCTCTCTCTCACATAATCACAAGTTAACTTGACATTTTTGTTGTTTCCTGAAAGTTATTTATGTTTTTATATAGATCTATCTATCTGAGAGAGAGACTCTATCTTTTTCTCTTGCTCGCTCGCTCTCTCTATATATATATATATATATATATGTATGTATATATATATACAGGGAGTGCAGAATTATTAGGCAAGTTGTATTTTTGAGGATTAATTTTATTATTGAACAACAACCATGTTCTCAATGAACCCAAAAAACTCATTAATATCAAAGCTGAATATTTTTGGAAGTAGTTTTTAGTTTGTTTTTAGTTTTAGCTATGTTAGGGGGATATCTGTGTGTGCAGGTGACTATTACTGTGCATAATTATTAGGCAACTTAACTAAAAAAAAAATATACCCATTTCAATTATTTATTATTACCAGTGAAACCAATATAACATCTCAACATTCACAAATATACATTTCTGACATTCAAAAACAAAACAAAAACAAATCAGTGACCAATATAGCCACCTTTCTTTGAAAGGACACTCAAAAGCCTGCCATCCATGGATTCTGTCAGTGTTTTGATCTGTTCACCATCAACATTGCGTGCAGCAGCAAACACAGCCTCCCAGACACTGTTCAGAGAGGTGTACTGTTTTCCCTCCTTGTAAATCTCACATTTGATGATGGACCACAGGTTCTCAATGGGGTTCAGATCAGGTGAACAAGGAGGCCATGTCATTAGATTTCCTTCTTTTATACCCTTTCTTGCCAGCCACGCTGTGGAGTACTTGGACGCGTGTGATGGAGCATTGTCCTGCATGAAAACCATGTTTTTCTTGAAGGATGCAGACTTCTTCCTGTACCACTGCTTGAAGAAGGTGTCTTCCAGGAACTGGCAGTAGGACTGGGAGTTGAGCTTGACTCCATCCTCAACCCGAAAAGGCCCCACAAGCTCATCTTTGATGATACCAGCCCAAACCAGTACTCCACCTCCACCTTGCTGGCGTCTGAGTCGGACTGGAGCTCTCTGCCCTTTACCAATCCAGCCACGGGCCCATCCATCTGGCCCATCAAGACTCACTCTCATTTCATCAGTCCATAAAACCTTAGAAAAATCAGTCTTGAGATATTTCTTGGCCCAGTCTTGACGTTTCAGCTTGTGTGTCTTGTTCAGTGGTGGTCGTCTTTCAGCCTTTCTTACCTTGGCCATGTCTCTGAGTATTGCACACCTTGTGCTTTTGGGCACTCCAGTGATGTTGCAGCTCTGAAATATGGCCAAACTGGTGGCAAGTGGCATCGTGGCAGCTGCACGCTTGACTTTTCTCAGTTCATGGGCAGTTATTTTGCGCCTTGGTTTTTCCACACGCTTCTTGCGACCCTGTTGACTATTTTGAATTAAACGCTTGATTGTTCGATGATCACGCTTCAGAAGCTTTGCAATTTTAAGAGTGCTGCATCCCTCTGCAAGATATCTCACTATTTTTGACTTTTCTGAGCCTGTCAAGTCCTTCTTTTGACCCATTTTGCCAAAGGAAAGGAAGTTGCCTAATAATTATGCACACCTGATATAGGGTGTTGATGTCATTAGACCACACCCCTTCTCATTACAGAGATGCACATCACCTAATATGCTTAATTGGTAGTAGGCTTTCGAGCCTATACAGCTTGGAGTAAGACAACATGCATAAAGAGGATGATGTGGTCAAAATACTCATTTGCCTAATAATTCTGCACTCCCTGTATATATATATTCACACAAAAATAAACAAAGATTACAGGGACGTTATAGTTAGGCTCACATTTCAGACGAATGAAACCATAGAAATTCAGCAGTTCTAGTTAGTTATTTCAAGTAAGTATAACTCGTGCCCCCACCATGCACAGTTTTCTCATCAATAATGTTACTGCAAATATTACAGTGATATCAATGAAATTATAAAAGATGATGTGAGTGCTGTTATAACTGGGATAATTAGTGAATGGCAAGGGTGCAAATTATAGTTACCTTAGGGCACAAGTTATAGTAATTTTAAATAACTCAATAACGGCTGAATTTCTATGGTTTTGTATGTTTGAAATGTAAGTCTAATTATAACGTCCCTGTAACCTTTGATTTTATTTAAGTGAATTTCGATGTCTTTTTTAACATTAAGTAAACTGCCTATTACAATGCATGTTGGGGGGGGGTTGGATGCAGGGCCTGGCCTGGTATAGACCTGCCCTTCTCCCAAGCTTGCTGCTTCCCCCTCCCCCAAAAACCATTATCCAAGTCCATGACCCTGCTCCCTCATTATATCCCTGTGTGACTGTTGTTCTCGCACTATTCTTCCCGCATGCCGTTAAGTTACCTTGCTTGCCGAATCCACCTCCTCCCTACCCTCTGTTCTCCGAGTACATGCAACAGCCTCCTCCCTCCTGCCCTTCATTGTCTGATGTGCTGCCGCTACTCTCCATTTAGTTTGATGTCTGTTATGCCATTAATTGTGTTTGACCAATGACTTTGTGTTTCACCCCTGCGCATATTAGTTGTTCAGTGTTCATCAGTAGCACATTCAGTTTAGCTGCTTATTGGCTTTAACATGGCATTAGAAATTACATTCTGTATTCAGGTAAGCTGCCTACTGGCTTTAACATTTGGTATTTAGGTTAGTTGCCTATTGGCTTTAACGTGGCATTAGACATTACATTCTGTATTCAGTTTAGCTGACTATGGGTTTTATCGTGGAGTTAGACATTGCAGTTGAGACACTGCAGATGAGCTGTGTTTTTCCACGTGGTAGACCACGCTGTTTTTCGTATTGTGTTCACACCGAACCCTAGCGTGATAAGAGAGCGTATATTTTCTGTTTTCCTCTCTACTCAGCCCTGGGAACAAGCGAGGTTTGGAGACTTGGCCACTCTCCAACTCTTGTTCTGTTCCCACTCTGATGTACAGTAGCCAGCATGTTTTGACTAAAGGGCCTGTTAGCAGGCTTTTTCATTATAAGACGGTGTCCCTGGGCAGCAGCAAGGGGGAATTTTCCAGGACTTCAGTCAGGAGTAGACGTCAGCTGCCTGACCTCCCGTTTGGGTGGAAAATCTCTCTCTCGCAGTTGAACAGGAGTCATCAACTTGCAGGCATGAGAAAGATGACGAGCAGTGATAGCCCTACAGTGATGAATTTTGACTTTTATTCTTTGCTTTGAAGTTATGCTTTAATATAATCACATGTATTTGCTGTGTACCTTGCAATTGAGCATTACTCTGTTATATTTTGCTTTCATTGCTGTGACTACTTTTAAACGTGTGCTTCCAACCTACTATTCTCGTCTCTCAGGAACCTTTGTGGTTAAGTAATAATAATAAATGTCTTCTTTAAACTAAGAAGTGCATTCCAGAGAAGTTTTGTCAGCTAGAGGATAAGATAAGGAAAGCAAAACATTTTGGCATGCGTCGTCAGTCTGGTAGTCGAATTAGAGATTGGAGGTGCACGATTTAAAAGTGTAATTGTTTTTGTTGTTTAGAGAATTAAAGAAGCACAGCAGACCATGTTTGAAAATGCATGTGAAGTTAAACTGCCTTATGGTGCTGTGAGAAACATGTTTTCTTGTTTATCAGAACTTTGTGAGTCTTAGAATGAGTGCTTGGATAAAGCAAAAGTGTTTTCATATTTAGAAAATGTGCTTTTTGAAAGAAATGATGTCCCTTTTGTTCTTGACAGAAGGGTTTGGATACTTTTTGTCTGCTTACAGAAAAATGGATGAGAGATGTAAGCAGTTAGAACATAAAAATAAGAATTTACGTGAGCAAATTAGCCAGAACAAATTGTTGCAAGATAAAACTGAAATGTATAAAGCTGTTGCAGCAGAATCTGGCTTTTCCCATTCCAGTAATGAGGAGGTTAAAAAAGGTGGAGGCCTGTGTGAGCCTCACGAGCAGAGTGTAGATCTCCATGTGCTGAGCAGCCCACAGTTTTTGGCAGTAGTTCAAGTGCATTCCTTAAAAGATTACACTGAGCATGAAGTTGAGAATGTTATATTCAGACAGCTTTTGCAAAGTACGATGTGTAAAATTAATTCAGACAAGACAGGGGTACTGTCGCAAAATGTGCAGTTTCTGGGAATTCAGTGGAATCCAGAAAATAGACAGATGTTGTCACAGATAAAACAGAAGATTTTAGAGTTTCTTACTATTTGCACTAAGCAAGAGACACCGAGTTTCACAAGCTTGTTTAATTTTTGGAAACAGTATAGCCCTCATCTGAGTAAAATCTTAACACTTTGGTACAAAGTAACTAGGAAAAAACCTGAGTTTGAATGGAGTGAGAAGCAGCTGCGTGCTTTTGATTTGGCAAATTAAATAATTCAACAGACTTTAGATTTGTGCGCAGTGCAAGAGGGAAACACTGATTTACATGTAAACCAGGAACAATTTGCCACCTGGAGTATGTGGCACAAACAGGGGAGGACAAGCGTGCCCCTGGAACTTTGGATTAGAAAACTATCTGACTTTGTGGAGCTCTGTACTCCTTTTGAAAAACAGTTTTTGACTTGTTATTGGGCTCTAGTGAATACTGAGCAAATTACATTAAATGATAATGTAATTCTGAAACCTGAAATATCAATCATCCAGTGGGTGATGAGTTCACCTAAATCTCACAGTATAGGACAGGCACAGGAGGCTAGTATCATACACTGTATCTGGTACATACAAAACAGGGCTCTAGTCACTGCAGCCCTACATGAACAGGTGTCACAAGCCCCTTTACAGGATGAGGAGAGGGTGCAGGGAATACCACAGGTAAAAGAGTCACCAGTGAAATTGAGTGCACCATTTGAATTCTTGTCCCCCGAGGATAGAAAGCGTGTTTGTTTGACTAATGATTCATTGAAATGCATGAATACTAAAAGATAATGGAAAGCCAATCCAGTTACTGAAAAGTTGTTGTCTACCACAGGAGAAGGAAAAAGTAACCAATATGCAGAGTTGTACAATGTGTGTCAGACTTTAAAGCAAGAGCTGCTCGAGACGTGTCATTTTTACACTGAGTCTTGGTTCACTGCCAATGGATTAGCCGTTTGGCTTTCCACATGGCTTGTACATAACTGGTTCAATTCCCTTGCAGATGTTAAAGAGAAAAGTGCAAAGACAGAAGTGTCAACCCAGAATTCTGACTTGGTGGGGATGGCTAAGTGGGTGCACCAGAAATGTGGACATCTGGGAAAAAAACCACTTACAGGTGGGCAGAGATTAGAGAGATGCACATTCCCTTAGATTTGATAAAAACTGTGATTTTGCAATGTCCTATTTGTCAGCACACACAACGGAGATCTGTCCCACAAACAGTCAAAAATCAGTTGGGGAGAGGAAAGTTACCAGGACAGATATGGCAAATTGATCAGGTTTTAGGGGGAGTGATTGCTGCAGATTACCAAGGAGAATTCAAAATTATGCTGATAACTAGAAGAGAATCTGATTCATTCATACAGTTTGGAGACAGAATTGCTCAACTTGTCATAAGTGCAGTGAATGGAGGTTTGGTAAGGAAGGAGTCTGCCCCAGCCCTTCTGACAGTGCAAGGAAAGGGAAGCTGTGGTGCAGCAGATAAAAACCTCAGTGCTAAGGTGTGGGTTGAATCCCCAAATGAACCTCCAGAACCTTCAGAAATCATAACAAACGGTCCCAACAATGTTATGTTGATCATAAAACCAGGACAGGAAAAATGGGAACATATTCCAGATGACAAATGTTATTTGCATGAAAAGTCATACTTTTTTCTTTTGCAGATCTTACTACAACTCACCACTGACCAGGAGTGTGCTGTGTGGTCTCCCTTCGGGTGTTTGCGTGTGGCGTCGGGGGAGGGACCGCACCCCCAACCTGAACCTTATTGATTAAAGTACAAACCCCATGGAACCATTTTGCGCAACTGGCACCTTAAGTTCAAGTTCTACATGGGATCAGTATAAAGTTTGTCAACTTGTTTGCTTACGTTCTTCCACTGGAACTAAGCAACATTGCCAGTTAACTGTCTGTTTTTCGTGTGGAAACCTGACTTTCACTTAAATTCCAGCAAACCTTTCAGGTGGACCGTGTACCTTTTACATGAGTAGAACTGATGCTACATCAATTTGCTATTTTAGAGACATTATTCAATCAGTTATTATCTCAATCAGAGTATTTAAGCTTCAGTCTTTTCATTGTAGGTGTATCTGATTTGAAAGGTTGAGATCAATGTTAATCGACTTCCATTGCTTCACAGTGATTGTTTTTATCATTCTAATCTGATTTGCTTATAATGTTTTTGTTTTTTTGTTTTTGTTTGAAATAAGAGGAATGTAAACAAAAGTCGTTGGTTATAGGGTGGAGATGTTATGCAATTAATTGTGTTTGACCAATGATTTTGAGTTTCACCACTGCGCATATTAGATGTTCAATGTTCATCAGTAGCACATTCAGTTTAGCTGCTTATTGGCTTTAACATGGCATTAGACATTACTTTCTGTATTCAGGTAAGCTGCCTATTGGCTTTAACATTTGGTATTTAGGTTAGCTGCCTATTGGCTTTAACGTGGCATTAGACATTACATTCTGTATTCAGTTTAGCTGCCTATGGGCTTTATCGTGGGGTTAGACATTGCAGTTGAGACATTGCAGATGAGCTGTGTTTTTCCACGTGGTAGACCACGCTGTGCTTTTCGTATTGTGTTCACACCGAACACTAGCGTGATAAGAGAGCGTATATTTTCTGTTCTCCTCTCTACTCAGCCCTGGGAACAAGCGAGGTTTGGAGACTTGGCCACTCTCCAACTCTTGTTCTGTACCCACTCGGATGTACAGTAGCCAACATGTTTTGACTTAGGGGCCTGTTAGCAGGCTTTTTCATTATAAGACGGTGTCCCTGGGCAGCAGCAAGGGGGAATTTTCCAGGACTTCAGTCAGGAGTGGACATCAGCTGCCTGACCTCCCGTTTGGGTGGAAAATCTCTTTCTCGCAGTTGAACAGGAGTCATCAACTTGCAGGCATGAGAAAGATGACGAGCAGTGATAGGCCCTACAGTGATGAATTTTGACTTTTATTCTTTGCTTTGAAGTTATGCTATAATATAATCACTTGTATTTGCTGTGTACCTTGCAATTGAGAATCACTTGGATATATTTAGCTTTTATTGCTGTGACTACTTTTAAACGTGTGCTTTCAACCTACTAATCTCGTCTCTCAGGAACCTCGTGGTGAAGTAATAATAATAAATGTCTTCTTTAAACTTAGAAGTGCATTCAAGAGAAGTTTTGTCAGCTAGAGCATAAGATAAGGATAGCAAAACAATGTCCCTTCCCATTTCTCCTGCCCTTTGTTGCCCGTTTCTGTGCTCCATCATTGTCCTCCTGCTCAGCTTCTCTGCTTAGCTTGCTGCCCCCATCCTCCTTCCCCCTGCCTTCTAATGTATGTGTGCTTGCCCTTGCTCCCTCCTTTTTTCTTGCCATGTTCCATGGACCTGCCACTGTCCCTCCTATGTACTTAGAGTGTTCTGTTGAGCTGCCACTTCCCCTCCCACCTGCCTTGCATGGTCAGATGACTGCTGCCTGCCCCTCTCTGAGTTCCATGCCTTTATCCCCTCCATCGTGACATCCATGGTCTAGTTTGCTGCTACTCCTTTCTGCTGTCCATGCTGTGTTGTGCTGCAACTGCTCCTTCTGCCTACCCTACGTGGTCTATTGTGAAGCTTCTTCCCTGCCTTCTCTTGCCTATGTCCAGCCCATACACATCACTTCTGTCCTCCATGGTCCTGTGTGCATGCCCCGTCCCCTTCCTCTTGCCCACCATGGCCGTTGTGCTGCCACTAACCCTCCTGCTTGCTATGCATGGCCTTCTGGGCTGCCACAGCCCTTCCCACCTTCCCTCTGTTGCCTGTGTGTATGCCATTATAGTCTCTCTGTTGTCCTCCATGGTGTGTTGTGCTTCCAGAGCCTATCCCACCTGCCCTCCATGGTCAGTTTGATTCTTCAGTGCTACCCCTTTGCCCGCTGCCCTCTGTTTTCCATGTGCAGGCCCCTGTCCCCTCCCTCTGACCTTCTCTGTCTGTTGTTGTGTCCCTACCCCCCTCCCTCCTGCCCTTCATGGTCCATTATGCTGCAACTGTCCCTCCGGTCTGTCCAGTATGGTCAGCTTCCTGTCCTTGCCTCTTCCCCTCTGCTGTCTGTTGTCCATGTGCATGGCTTTGTCCCCTCCCTGTTGCTTTCCATGTGGTGCACTGTCATCTTGCTTATCCTGTGTGGTGTATTGTGCTGTTGCAACCCCTGACACCTGCCATGTATGGTCCGTTTTTTGCCCCTGCCCATCTCCCTCCTGCCCTCTGTTATGAGTGCATGTCCCTACCCCCTTCCTCCTGCTGCCCTCGGTGATCCAATGTACCATACTCGCCATCTTTTTTTATTTGGTACGAGGGAGATTTTGATAAAAACACCCAGAGAATAGATTTTCCCCATTGACCTGCATTGAAAAAGAGGAGGTTTTAGGCTGGAGACAAATAAAATAAAGCCCTTTTGGGTTTAAAAACATCAGGCGTCTCCTACCTGAATTGGGTCTATTGGCATGTATGGTTGTACTGACACTGCATCTTCCTTCTGCCCTCAATGGTTTGTTAAATTGCCACAGCGTCTCTTGCCTGTCTTGCTTCCCCTACCCCCTGTTTCCTTGCCCTCCTTGGCCCCTTGTGCTGCCACTGCCCCTCCCGTCTGCCCAGCATGGTCAACTTTTTACCACTGCACCCTCCTCCCTACCCTCAATTATCCAAGTATGGGCCCCTGACATCTATCTCTCCACAGTATTCTAATAAGAAACAACTAGATTGCTAGCATTCTGTGTTTATTACAAAAGGATGACATGCCCAACATCATCTTGATGTGATAAAAACTGTAATACCTAAAGTAGTTCCTTTATAAGTTATAAAAAATGAGAGGATCTTATTTCCATGGTTAGTTCTCTAAAAAACTAAAATGAGGACATATTTTCTGAGTTCTCAAATAGCGACAAAGCACTTTTAATTTATTTGTTATCTTGATGTTTCAGTTGATCACTTGATTATATGTTTCACTTAAGGGAGAGATTGTGGTGGTATGGTCAGAGCTGCAGACGTTTCAACTAGAGAACTAGGTTTGAGTTTGTGTCAGCCCAACATCTTGTGATTCTGGGCAAATCACTTAATCTCCCCATGCCTAAAGCCCAAAAGGAATGCGTTCTTGTGTAATGTAACTGACGCCCATGTAAAGCACTTAAATACCATTGGGTCAAGTCTACACTATATAAAACTGCAAAAGAACAAAAAAATAAGTGTTTTGCACACTTCTGTCACTGTGCTATACTTGGGCTACAGTTTGGTGATCTGTCCTACATTTGGACTCTTTTTTTTTTTTTTTCCCCCGCAGGTGGCCATCTCAGGAGACTCCTTTGTTATGAAGCTCCCTAATCTCCTAATTTTCCACTTCAATTCCATCAAGATGGGGGTCAGATTTGCCACACTTTTGGCTTAAATTCAGAATGTGCATGTGTCTGTCTACCTATCCGAATGTTTTAATGAAATAGAAGCGGAAGATATTTGAGAACTCACTTAAAACCTGTCCTAATTTTCCTTTCTACAGCACTAACCATAACCTTTTATGACAACATGAAACCCCTCATTTTGTTGCTTTCTAAATTAAATGTTTTAAGTTGTACCAGTTTGAGTCATTCAAGATGGCTTCAGGTGTGCCACACTTTTGCCATAAGACTATCTGATAAAGACATCTAACTGCAGATTCCTTAACTTAGAATGTTACCCAGGTGCCAGCCTGGATCTAGAAAATGTTTTTCCCTCAATATGTCTGGGTGTTAGCAGAGGGTGTTGCGTGACTCCACAATGTCGTTGTCCACCGGATGTGACGTCAAAAGAGTCTATCTAATGGACGCGCTGATGCCAGGTCCTTCTTTTCTGCACTTGCCCCATGGATTCGGAGAAAGTTATTCTGGCAGTTTTTGGCCTCCTGCAGTGTTTTAGTTGCCTTTGGAAACAGTGTGCTATGTTGTCGCTATTTAAACCCTGTGGGTCCTTTGCACAGCAAATGTTGGCTACAGATCCCCATTCGGTGTGCATGTGGTGCCTGGGTGAGCATCATGGATGAGTACTGCGGTTCCTGTCAGCAACTTTGTCTAAAGGCTCTTCTCGAGTGAAGGATGAAGCTTGTGGCATTACGGATGGCGGAGTCTAGGCCTTTCCTTCACAGGAGATCTTCCTCTCGGTCTGATGTTCTGTCCCAGAGTCTTTCCAGAGGTCGCTCTTGTGGACGCTGAGGTCTCGGCATTTATCAACCTCACCGCACTTGATCTCCCGTCATTCCTCAGCTGAGGAGACGAGGTCAGGGTCTTCCTTGCTCCTTCCTCCCTTTCCGGTAGAAGGGGCGACTCCAGACCAGATGAGTGCATATTCTTCTTCTCTGCACGCTATCTTTGCACGCTATCTTTGGTCACCCACCTTCCTCTGGAGCACCTGTTGGCCCCAAGAAGGAGTGCGTTGTCTTGACTGTGGCCACGCCAGCGGGTTTGCCCTCAGTTCCAGTTAGTCCTGCAATGTCCTCTGACGTGCCTACTGCAGCACCAGTGCACAGCCCTTCGGGGTCCCCACCATTGGTGCCGACATCGGACCAGCCAACTTCAGCGACTTTGCTGGTGTCACCGATCAAAGTTGATTTTCCCCTCTCCGTCTGACATCAATGGCGATGTCGTGGCTTCGCCTTCTCAACACCAGTCGACATCGGGAACAGCGCCAGTCCTTTCTCTGCAAGGCTCCATTCTTGCTGCTCCTGCTGCAGGGGATGGTAGGTTTGGAGTTGGGGCCTCTTAGAGAGGGCAGCTGGTTATCTGATCTGGCTTCTGCTAGTGGCCTGCATTCTTCTCCAGCATCGGGCCTTCTGTCCTCTCCTGGAGATGCTACGCAAACAAGTTCCTTTCTTGTGGATATGCTAAAGAGGATTGCAGAGGTGCTAGGTCTCACCCTTCCCTTAATGGAGTTGGCTTCAGGTGTTCTAAGTGATATACTCCACCATGGCCAGACCAGGGTTGAGCCGGTGCTTACCTTTAACGGGCATTAAATGAAGTCTTCTTGGGTGCTTGGGCTGAACTTGCTTCTGGGTCTCTGGTTGACCGGGATATATCCCACAGGCACCGTCCTGCCCCCCGTGACCCACCTTGTTTGATCAGACATCCCACTCCTCACAGTTTTGTGGCACAGGCTGCTTTACATTTTCCTGATATGGAGTTCCCTTCCTGTGCTCCTCCTGATAGGAAGTCTAGATCCCTAGGTATCTGTTGCAGGCATATTTTTGAACTCCACATGTTCTGCTCTACATTCTGTGAACACGTCTTGTGTTCTTGGACGTTTCCCACATTTCTTATGGGATTCTATAGTGAACATCTTGCCCTCATTTTCAGACGAGGTTAGGAGTATTCTTTCTCCTATAATGCAGGATGGGCAGAATGCAGCCTAATTGAGCATTCGCTGTGGCATGGAGTCCCCTGACGCTGTGGGTCGAGCTATGGCTTCCTCTGTTCCTCTCCGTTGCTGTGCCTGGTTAAATTTCTCAGGGTTTTCACTGCCAGTACAATCTACATTACTGGACATGCCATTTGATGGGTACCCATTTGTTTGGTGCACAGGCTGACTCGGCCTTGAGATATTTTTGGGATAGTTGGGGTGGAGTTATGAGTTAACCTCGTGTGTCTGTGTGTGTGTGTCTCTCTCTCTCTCTCTCTCTCTCTCTCTCTCTCTCTCTCTCTCTCTCTCTCTCTCTCTCTCTCTCTCTCTCTCTCTCTCCCCCTCTCTCCCCCTCTCTCTCCCTCTCTCTCCCTCTCTCTCCCTCTCTCTCCCTCTCTCTCCTCTCTCTCCTCTCTCCTCTCTCCTCTCTCCTCTCTCTCCTCTCTCTCTCTCCTCCCCCCCCCCTTTGGCTTTTTCATCATTGCTGTGAGGTTTTCAGTTATACCGTTATACTACATTGGGAGACCGTTCGGTGTTCCTCACTGCCAGGTCTCCCTGTCACTTCATGCCTGATGTTAAGTCTTTTTTCTTATCCTTTTTACTTGTTGTAAAGTAATGTTTCTGCTTCATGTTTAATATTGCTCAATTATAGGTTATCATTTATAACACACCTGATATAAGGTGGTATCATTTGCTTCACTATGAGGACAAGCTTATGCTTAAGAGTTGTAACCGTTTGGTAAATATTCTGCTCTAAGTGAAGTATTCACGTCCTACTCTGGTATGCTTCAGATGAATTCTACCTGTGTTTTTTTTCCCTCAGTGTTTTTTTTTTTTTCTCCCATTTCTACTAGGGCATAGATTTAGCTTTTCTAACCATTGCCTGTATAGCATGTTACTAGTATTCCATTTAGAGAACTGGAGACATTACAACCTCCTCGTTTTCTTTAACACTACGAGTCTTGATTACTACGTCCCCTTGTACTGTCAAATAGGTTCGCTGTGGTGGTACCTTTTGATGAGTACATTTCTCTTTTTCACATGCTATCACTCTTTTCTTCAGCATTTTGAGACCTTCCTTGTTCTGGTCTTACTTGCTAAACCTCATCATAATTAGTATACTGGTCAGTATCCCCGCCTGTCACGCGGGAGACGAGATTTCAGTTCCCCGACGGGGATGATAAACTTTAATTGGTATTGACTTTTCTATAGTGTTGAGCTGTTTTTTGCACATTTTTATTTTTTCCCTTACCTTGGTCATACATTTTCATAGTGATGTATCGCTGGTCAATTCTGCTTAATCTACTGTATAGACTTCTTATTTTGGAGTTCTTTTACATTTGTTGCATTGGCATGCAATACTTCCTTCCTTTTGAATACATTTGCCCCCTTTTCAGGGGTACTGCTTTTTCTCTATGAGGATGTTATTTCTGTCTAATTGAAAATAAGGTCTATTATATGATATTCATATGAATACAATTACTCACTTGGAGATGGATGTATTCTTTGGATTTGAACTGATTATTTCCTATGATTCTAGTTAGTGTATAATTTCAACCCATTAGGTCTTTCTATATTAAAAAACAAACAAAAAAACACATTTTTCTCACTTTAAGTGATGACCCTTGGTACACTAGGGGTCTCTCTCCCTCTCTCGCTCTCTCTCTCTCTCTCTCTCATATATATATATGTTCGGTGGCATGTGTAGCTGCAGATACACGTGCTGTGTATTATCCTGCCATCTAGTGTTGGGCTCGGAGTGTTACAAGTTGTTTTTCTTCGAAGAAGTCTTTTCGAGTCACGAGACCGAGGGACTCCTCCCTTTCGGCTTCATTGCGCATGGGCATCGACTCCATCTTAGATTGTTTTCTTTCCGCCATCGGGTTCGGACGTGTTCCTCTTCGCTCCGTATTTTGAATCGGGAAAGTTAGCCAAGTATCGAAAATTCGACGGTATTGTTTGCGCTTGGTACCGGTTTAGTGTTAGCGTATCGACACCGATAGTAGAAGCGCTCCGGCGGCCCTTCGGGGCTTCCGCTCTTCAGCAGGGCCTGGTCGCGTCCATCGGCGAAACTAATGGACCGGACCCCCTTCCGCTTCTGTCCAAAGTGCCACTCGAAGTATCCTTATACAGACCAAAACTTGGTTTGTAATCTGTGTCTATCACCAGAACACAGGGAGGATACTTGTGAGGCCTGTTGGGCATTTCGATCGAAAAAGACCCTACGCGATCGAAGAGCCAGAAGACTACAAATGGCGTCGACACCGAGGGAACAACTCGACGTTGAAGAGGAGGAAAGAATTTCCATCCTGGGAACGGACTCATATGATTCCAAAAGTGAGCGACCCGCGACAACGCAGAAAACAGTGAGTAAAACTGCCCCGTCCAAGACTCACACAAAGATCGTAAAGGCCAAGGGGATGCCACCGCCAGCAGGCCATGGCTTAACCCATCGAAAAGACGGTAACCAAACATCGGCACCGAAAAGGGCCAAAGAACCACCGAAGACATCCGACTCCGGTCGAGATTCAGGCTCCGAACGATCTCGACACCGAGAGTTCGACTCACCCAAGGTGAGAAAAGTTACCTCGGAACCGAAAAAGACTTTCACAGAAGCTTCGGTACCGAAAAAAGCGGCTTCGGAGCCGAAAAGAAGCTCTTACACGGAAGAGCAAGGACTTTCCGGCCAAATGCAAACACACAGATTTGAGCAGGAGATAGGTATGGGGGAACCAGACCATACCCAATGGAGGTTACATATCCAGAAAGAGACTGGTAAAATACAAACTCTTCCTCCAATTAAAACCAAAAGAAAGCTGGCATTTCATGAGTCAGAAATGCAGCCGAAGGCAAAGGTGGCAAGAGACAAAACACCACCACCAAGGTTTTCGCCACAACCTTCTCCATTTCATTCACCACAGCTGTCCCTGGTAACAATACCCCCAATGCAGTCACCGACCCATACAGGGATGACACAGGAGGATCCGGATGCTTGGGACTTATATGATGCTCCGGTATCAGACAACAGCCCAGATTGTTACCCAATAAGGCCGTCCCCTCCAGAGGACAGTACTGCATATACGCAGGTACTATCAAGGGCAGCTACAATCCACAATATAGCAATGCATTCCGAGCCAATAGAGGATGATTTCCTATTCAACACCTTGGCGTCCATCCACACTTCCTACCAGAGTGTGCCAATGCTCCCAGGCATGCTCAAGCACGCAAAACAGGTCTTCCAGGAGCCAGTGAAAGGAAAGGCTATCACACCTAGGGTGGAGAAAAAATACAAACCTCCCCCAACGGACCCTGTGTTTATAACACAGCAACTTACGCCAGACTCAGTAGTTGTAGGGGCAGCAAGAAAGAGGGCAAACTCAATCATTAGGAGACGCTCCATCGCCTGACAAGGAGAGTAGGAAGTTTGATGCAGCGGGCAAGCGGGTGGCAGCACAGGCAGCCAATCAATGGTGGATCGCAAACTCGCAAGCCCTACTGGCTCGCTACGACAGGGCACACTGGGACGAAATGCAACACATTATACAGCACTTGCCCAAAGAACACCAGAAACGTGGCCAACAGGTTGTTGAGGAAGGACAAGCAATATCCAACAACCAAATAAGGTCCGCATTAGACTCAGCAGACACAGCAGCACGAACAGTCAACACTGTGGTAACCATTCGCAGGCATGCATGGTTACGAAGCTCAGGATTCTAGCCAGAAATCCAGCAAGCTGTGTTAAACATGCCTTTCAACCAGGAACAATTGTTTGGGCCGGAGGTGGACACAGCAATTGAAAAATTAAGAAAGGACACAGACACGGCCAAAGCCATGGGCGTGAAATACTCCCCACAAAGCAGAGGCACATTTAGAAAGCCACAATTTAGAGGGAGGTTTCGTATGCAAACACCAGAACCTTCCACCTCACACACCAGACCCACCTA
Source organism: Pleurodeles waltl (assembly GCF_031143425.1). Classification (NCBI taxonomy): domain Eukaryota; kingdom Metazoa; phylum Chordata; class Amphibia; order Caudata; family Salamandridae; genus Pleurodeles; species Pleurodeles waltl. The sequence goes on from NC_090437.1 coordinate 64,605,403, forward strand.
TCTGGGACAATACCAGAGAGGGGGGTTTTGAGGCTCATATAGTGGTGGACAATTCCCAAGAGCAAGGGGAAAATTCCAAACCCCTAAAACAAGTCAAACCAAACAGTGACTTCAATGTCACAAAACCCCAACACTTAACACCAGTGGGGGGGGGAGACTCACTGCATACTACAAAAACTGGACAAACATAACTACGGACGCATAGGGCCTAGCCATTATCCAAAATGGTTATTGCATAGAATTCATAAATTTCCCACCAGATGTGCCCCCAAGAGCACACAGTATATCCAAACAACACTTACACCTGTTACAACTAGAAGTCCAAGCATTGTTACAAAAACAAGCATTAGAGTTAGTACCCAACAATCAAAAAGGTGTCTACTCACTATATTTCCTAATTCCAAAGAAAGACAAAACGTTAAGACCCATATTAGACCTCAGAACGCTGAATCTCTTCATCAAATCGGATCACTTACACATGGTAACACTTCAAGACGTGGTTCCCTTACTCAAAACGAGGACTACGTGTCAACATTAGATCTCAAGGATGCCTACTTTCACATACCCATACATCCTTCCCACAGAAAATACTTAAGGTTTGTAATACGCGGCGTACACTATCAATTCAAAGTGTTACCGTTCAGGATAACAACAACCCCAAGGGTATTCACAAAATGCCTTGCAGTAGTAGCCGCTCATATAAGGAGACAGCAGATGCATGTATTCCCGTACTTAGACCACTGGCTAATAAAAACCAGCACTCAACAACAGTGTCTTCTTCACACGCAATACGTTATAGAAACTACACAAACTAGGGTTTTCTATAAATTACCAAAAATCACATCTGCAGCCATCCCAAATACAACAATACTTTGGAGCAACACTCAACACACAAAAAGCGATTGCCACTCCAAGTCCACAAAGGGTACAAGCGTTCCAAAATATAGCATTAAACATACAGCCAAACCAACACTACCAAGTGAGGTTTGTAATGAAACTTCTAGGCATGATGTCTTCATGCATAGCCATTGTCCCAAACGCAAGATTACACATGCGGCCCTTACAACGGAGCCTAGCAAAACAATGGGCACAAGCACAGGGTCAACTCCAAGATCTAGTGTTGGTAGACCGCCAGACACACTTCTCGCTTCAATGGTGGAACCCTATAAATTTAAACCAAGAGCAGCCATTCCAAGACCCAGTGCCTCCAGACGTGATCACAACAGATGCTTCCATGATGGGGTGGGGAGCACACCTCAACCAGCACAGCATACAGGGACAATGGGACAATCAACAAAAACAACTGCACATAAATCATTTAGAACTGTTGGTAGTGTTTCTAGCATTAAAAGCATTTCAACCACTGATAGCCCACAAACACATTCTTGTCAAAACCGACAACATGACGACAATGTATTACCTCAAGAAACAAGGGGGGGAACACACTCGTCACAACTGTGGCTCTTAGCACAGAAAATTTGGCATTGGGCAATTCACAATCACATTTGCCTAATAGCACAATACAACCCAGGCATTCAGAACCAGTTGGCTGACAATCTCAGTTGAGATCACCAACAAACACACGAATGGGAAATTCATCCCCAGATCCTACAAGATTACTTTCTACGCTGGGGAACTCCAAAATAGACCTATTCGCAACAAAAGAAAACGCAAAATGCCAAAACTTCGCGTCCAGGTACCCACACCCTCAGTCCAAGGGCAATGCGTTATGGATCAGTTGGTCAGGGATATTTGCTTACGCTTTTCCCCCTCTCCCACTCATTCCTTATCTGGTAAACAAACTAAGTCAAAACAAACTCAAACTAATACTTATAGCACCAACCTGGGCTCGCCAACCGTGGTACACAACACTGCTAGATTTATCAGTAGTACCTCACATCAAATTACCGAACAGGCCAGATCTGTTAACGCAACACAAACAACAGATCAGACACCCAAATCCAGCATCGCTCAATCTAGCAATCTGGCTCCTGAGATCTTAAAATTTGGACATTTAGACCTTACACAAGAATGTATGGAGTTCATCAAACAAGCTAGAAAACCCACTACAAGACATTGCTACGCAAACAAATGGAAAAGAGTGGTTTACTACTGCCACACTCATCAAATTCAACCACTGCATGCTTCCGCAAAAGACATTGTAGGCTACTTATTACACTTACAAAAGTCTAAGCTAGCATTCTCTTCAATTAAAATACATCTCACTGCAATATCTGCCTATCTGCAGATTACACATTCAACATCACTTTTTAGAATCCCAGTCATCAAAGCATTTATGAAGGGACTAAAAAGAATCATACCCCGAAGAACACCACCAGTACCTTTGTGGAACCTTAATGTTGTATTAACACGACTCATGGGACCACCATTCGAACTCATGCACTCTTGTGAGATGCAATACTTAACTTGGAAGGTAGCCTATCTAATAGTTATCACATCACTTAGAAGAGTAAGTAAGATACAAGCATTTACTATACAAGAAGCCTTTATACAAATACATAAATATAAAGTGGTTCTACATACAAATCCCAAATTCTTACCAAAAGTCATATCGCCGTTCCACCTAAACCAAACAGTGGAACTCCTAGTCTTCTTTCCACAACCAGACTCAGTAGCCGAAAGAGCCTTACATACATTAGACATAAAGAGAGCACTAATGTATTACATTGACAGGACAAAACATTTTCGTAAAACAAAACAATTGTTTGTAGCCTTCCAAAAACCTCATGCCGGTAATCCTATATCCAAACAAGGCATTGCCAGATGGATAGTTAAATGTATTCAAACTTGTTATATCAAAGCAAAAAGAGATCTACCTATTATACCAAAAGCGCATTCCACTAGGAAAAAAGGCGCCACAATGGCCTTTCTGGGGAATATATCTATGACTGAAATTTGTAAGGCAGCCACCTGGTCTATGCCTTATACATTCACAAAACATTACTGTGTAGATGTGTTAACAACACAACAAGCCACAGTAGGACAGGCTGTATTAAGGACATTATTTCAAACAACTTCAACTCCTACAGGCTAAGCCACCGCTTTTTAGGGGAGGTTACTGCTTAGTAGTCTATGCACAGCATGTGTATCTGCAGCTACACATGCCACCGAACGGAAAATGTCACTTACCCGGTGTACATCTGTTCGTGGCATGAGACGCTGCAGATTCACATGCGCCCTCCCACCTCCCCAGGAGCCTGTAGTCGTTGTTAGTTGAATACGATTTGTAAATTTGTAAATAAATATTATTTTAATACACATTATGTACATACACAGCTACTCCATTGCATGGGCACATCTAATATACTCTCAACTCCTACCTCACCCTCAGCGGGGAAAACCATCTAAGATGGAGTCATCGCCCATGCGCAATGGAGCCGAAAGGGAGGAGTCCCTTGGTCTCGTGACTCGAAAATACTTCTTCGAAGAAAAACAACTTGTAACAATCCGAGCCCAACACTAGATGGCAGTATAATGCACAGCATGTGAATCTGCAGCGTCTCATGCCACGAACAGATGTACACTGGGTAAGTGACATTTTCAATATATATATATATATATATGTATATATATATATATATATATGTGTGTGTGTGTGTGTGTGCACATGTTTACGTACATGCATATGTACTTGGTACTACATAGTTGGTTCTTCCTTTCTTTGTCAGTAGCTGTGTATTTTACGCATCTTGATGATCCTTCATTATGTTTGCTACCTCCTGTAGGTTATGTGTTTCATATGCCAATGATTAGTCTTGTTCTCTTCATTGGGGGCAACTGTCTGTCTTCTCTGCACGAGCTACTCTATTATCTTGCCTTTTGATATACATTTGATTGGGTCATCATTTCCATGGTGCTTGGCTCTGCTCCTTGGCCGGTGAAGCTGCTTGTGTTGCAACAGCTTCGACCTTCACATACAGTCTGCGTCTAGGAATGAATATATATATATATCCTCAACTCTTTTTCTGCTACTATCATGCGGTCACGGGTAATCTCTCTAATCCATGTTTTCTTGTGTTTATATTATCTATGCTGTTATCATTCCTCAGTCTTGCTGAACTGTTCCTAAAGGGGGTTTCATTCCCTTTAAGGCTAGCGTTGCTTCTCTTCAGTACTTCTGTTCGCCTTTCCACTGATTGCTTATGTTTACATAGCTTTTTCATTCCATGGTTTCTGACTCCTATTCAGTGGTTCCTCTATGGAGTCCTTGATAGTGCAGTATTAAGGCTCACATACCTTCTTCCATGGGTTGGTCTTTTCTCATTTTTCCAAACTGCTCCTGTTCTTAGAACATAATTTTCAGGGTATCGAACATACTTTTTACTGTGCGGTTATGGGTGGGTTTTTACTATGTTCTTCCCGTTTTTGTATCCCTTTTCTTACAGTTGTCTTTTCACCAATTATTTTCCTAATGAGGACGTTCTTCCTCATAAGGAATTTTTTCCAGTGCTTAGGCTTTCTCTCCAGTACTAAATGCAGCTTTCCTTCTGGATAAAAGGCTTCCACTGTGGTTGTCGCTTCTGACACGATTGTCATGCTAACATGAATGAGTTTATTCTATGTTTTAACGTGGATGAGCTTTTTTCTGTGGTTACTTCTACAGGTTGAGATGTCATAGAACATGTTTTTATTCTCCCTCATTTTATTTCCTCTCCTTTCTTTTACTCTGTTCTCGGCAGGTTTAATGACACTTGGACTCTTTCGAGGTTCTCAGCTCTGCCCATCCCCCCCAGGTTTTCTATGCTTTAATATATGATTCTAAGTTAAGGAATCTGCAGCTAGATGTCTCTATCAAATGAACAAGTTGCTTACCTTTGGGAATGACGTATCTGGTAGAGACAGGATCTAGCTGCAGATTCCTTAAAGCCACTCCCTTCCTCCTCGCTCTGTGAGCTGAGTTAGTCTGTGGTCTCCAAAGATTTTATTTTGGTTATCTACACCTGGGCTTAAGACTTAGATGATAATCAACATAAAGGTGTCTCATATTTCAAGCACACTGTTTCCATTGCCAGTTTCTGTTGTGGCTCCACGTTCTGAGCGTGGAAACCAGTCACAGAAGAAACTCTGGTTAGCGCATCGGCAGGGGAGTTACATAGACCGTTGATGTCACATCCGGTGGACAGCGTCATTACAGAGTCACACAACACTCTCTGCCAACGCCCAGGGGAAAAAAGATTCCGGATCAAGGTTGGCACTTGGGGAAGATTCTAAGTTAAGAAATCTGCAGCTAGATCCTGTCTCTACCAGATACATCATTACCAAAGGTAAGTAACTTGTTTGTAGCACACCAGTTGTTCTTTAGAACACTCCGAAAGGCTGCAGTAGAATGCAAGGGAATTGACTGACAGGCTGCTCCTGTTGAAGTACAGCAGGAAGATATTTGGGAACTCAATTAAAATGTGTCCTAATTTTTCATTCTACCTCACAGACCATAATTTCCAGGACAAAATGAAACACCTCATTTTGTCCCTTTATAAATTAAATGTGTTTTACCAGTTTGATTTAATCAGGATGGCTTCAGGTGTGCAACACTTTTGTCATAAGTAAGACTGTTAGTGCTCTAGTTGTTCTTTGGAACACTCTGGGAGGCTCAGTAGAACACAAGGGACTTAACTGACAACCAGCCAGTGTTGCCAGCTTGTGCTATTTCCCACACAAATGGGTGATACTTTTCCCATTTGTGCAGGGAAAAACTCACTTAGCGCTGTGCTTTTTTTTTGGACTTGTATTAGCACCTTGTGCGCTTTTTTTAAAGCTTGGCCAGCACAGTTATACCAACAAAACTAATATTGACTTGCTGCTTTAAGTCAGCTGTGCACTAAATCGTGCAATAATTTTGTGGGACTCGGGTCCAGTTCCACAGTCAAAGCAAACGGTGTGTGCCACTGTAAATGGCCCCGCCCCCACCCTTAGACTCCCTAGGCAGTAGGCCTGCCTGATGCAACTATTACCTCAAGATGCACAGTTGAGCCTCCATAAAACGCTTGTTCGGAACTAATGTTGCTGTATTAAATTGGGTTCGAAATGGTTTATGCCAGTGGTTTGTCCTGCGTTCTAGACTGTCTTTTGGGTTTGTGAACGGCGGTCGGGGGGTGGGGGGGATGTAAGGGGTGGGGGGGAGGGGGTTAGAGGGGCTGGGCTAAGGGTTTGTGCTCTGTGGGAAAAATCGTTACGCAGACTGTTACATTGTTTTCATGTTTCATTTCATGCAGCATTTTTGACATGGTGGCGATGTGGCCTAACGCGGTCGGTGCTGCTGACTTATTAACTAATGGGGAGCACCTTCCAGTTCACGGCGTTGGCTTAACATCCTATGATGCTGGGCAAAGCACTTAAAGTAACTTTTAGTTCACCCTGTATTTAAAAAAATAAATCCTCAAAAATATGTGTTGGTAATTCCCAGGAATATTTAATTTCTCCAAATGTAGCTGTAGCTTTGATTTGCATGCAACACGGAAGTCTTGTAGAACTTTATTGTAGGACACGATTAAAAGCTCTAGATTTGAATCTGAAACTGAAAGTAGTACGAGTTTCTTTGTCACTGTCATGTAGCTGTTCAGATACACACTCTTAACTCATTGTAGGGACAGTTATTTAAGTGCCAATTTTAATTTCCCAGATGTGGTTTCCTGTGTTTTTTTTCATGCAACATGCCACTCTTGTATGACCTACAGCAAACTTCTAAATGAGTGGGTGAGTTCAGAGTGGATAGATTTTTGTGATGGTACATAATTGACTGTCGAAGTTGAGGCTGAAAACTACATGCATTTTTCAAAATGCCTCATCTGTAGAACACACGCAGTGCAATGGATGTTTAAGTGCCAATTATAGTTTCTCTAGATGTTTCCGTAGTTTTGTTTTTCATGCACCATGCCATTCTTGTAGAGTATTTACTGCAAAAACTAAAGGCTGTCTCTGTAAATGTTTTCAAACAACGTGCTGATTCATTTTTTGAACTCTTTGCAGAGCTAGCAGATGGATGGTCAAATGGGAAAGCGTGGGAAGGAAAAGAAAATGCATTTTTTGTGTCCGTGACAGTGCAGCTTAAAGTACTTCATAGGCACAATGGATGCGTCCAATGGAAAGTTATTGGAGTTGTAGGCAATGCTTGGCCCCTTAAGAAAGACATTGATCTCTGGAAAGGAGCTCTAGACGGAGCACAGAAGGGCAAGGAGAGCAGCTCATACGTCTTCTCTAACCGTGGTCAGTTCTGTAACCTGTTACCGGCCCCGTAATGAGCCAGTCTCTGCAAGGACCCTTCACAGCTCACTGCATAGTTAACTAGCTGCACCCTTTTGGCAGCCTTTAGCCTGTGCTCACGCCACCTGTCCCTGTTCGTCTCCTGAACCTCATGATCAGCTTCACAAAATACTCCTGCCATGAAGGCTTTGTTCTGTACACCTCTCTCGTCTCATTGCTCAGTCGCTGCTCTCCTCCTTGTGTCCGCATGCCTTGCTTCCTCCAGCCTGTGCTCCTTCATCTGGCACGGAGACTTGGTAAATATTGGGGGTATTGTAAGCCTCTGAGCTATGACACTCGAGGAGTTTTTCAGCCATTTGTGCAGCCACCAATGCCAGGAAGTTCAGCTAACGAAGGAGCTCAGCAACTTTGTGAACTTTTGCAGTCAGGAGCTGGCAGGTGTATTGGCTGCATTTCGAGGGAGACTGCGAACCTGCAAACAGGTTCTAGAGGTACAGGCCCGAGGCATGTGTAGACCAGCACAATACTCAACCTTATTCACATTAGCCACTTCTGCCACAAACACTACTTTCTCTTTGGTTCTCTGGATGTCAATTTCCCCTCCCTTTTCAGACCTCGGTCTGCTTTTCCATATTGTCTTTGGTGCTCTTTCACCTAGGCAACCCCTTTGTCTCTTATTTCCCCTTGCACCCTCCGTTTCTTTTTTCCCCTTGCACCCTCCTTCCTTGTGGTCTTGTGGTGACCGTGGCAGTATGGGAGGAACAAAGAGGTGCAGGTGTAAATCCAGCAGAGATAAAGTGGATGATAGGGTCAAGCCTCACTTGAGGTATTGCTTCGACTCTACAGTCACAGGAACTAGACAATCCAGTCCATCACTAAGATACTGAATAACTGATCACTGTCTTTCTCCTCCCGAACACTGCATCGCTCTTAATACCCTCAGCAGTGACCCTGCTCTTTGTCCCATATTGAAAACATACTGTTTGCCTCATGCTGTGCCCTTAACCCTTTTGCCCACCTACAGCAGCCCACGTGGCAGTACCCATATGGTGCATGTAGACCTTACCTTGCAGTTTCCCTCCACTCACTAACCTTGTGGTAAGCTGACTTGGATGTTTTTTGAGTGGTTGCATACTTTAGCTCCATCCCTCTGAAACAAACATGACCTTCACTATTATGACGAAGCCGAATTCATGTGTGAGGGCCATGGTCACCACTCCATAACTTGGATCAGCCCTTCCCTTTCCCTCTGTGTTTAATTAGGATGTAGCTTTGAGGAACTTCTCCTGCCTCTTCTCATGCATCCGAAACACGTAAGCAGCACTGCACATGTGCAGTCAGGCATGGTGCACAGTCAGTTCTGCATGCCTATATGGGTGAGTTGAGATCAAGGCTGTAGGAAGTTCAAGGGTGAAAGGTTAATGAGTAATGGTGGGTGGCCTTGCTGCAGTAAATGTATAAAACATTGTAGAAGCTATGATCTAGAGTACAATTGGGACAGGATCAGTGAATGTGGGTGAGGTCAAACACGTTGAAGAATAAAATACTGTGAATTATTTTGCCCCCTCGCCTAGTTTAGCCTGCATTTAAGATACAATCCACACACAAAAACTGAAAAAAATATATAAAGTTAAATTAATATAAGGGTAATGTGTTGTTCTGGTAGGAAAGCTTAGTTTGTTAACGTGATTCAGCTATCTCTGTGTGCAACAGGAGGGTCATTGAATTGAATCTTGGTTGGTTGACATGTATTTATAGTGATATGAGGTCCTAGCCTGCGACAGAAAGCACTATGGATATGTAAATAATCAGAGTAAAAAAGTTATTGCACCCAATGTAAAATAGGCTTCCAAAATGTAAAAATGTATATTCTGCACAGTATGGGATAAGTTGCCCCAAAATTAGTAAAAAAGAGTCAAGATTTTGAATGTAAAGTTCATGAAGCCACACTGCTGAAAGGGCACTAACATTCAGGCAGTTAGACTTCATTAAGGTGGATTATAATGTACTCTCATAGAGTTCCTTTATTAGTGCAAGATTTGGGTTTGGATTTCTGTGACAGAAGTGCCAGTTAAAAGGTTACTGTAGGACTGATCTTCAAAATGGATCATCGAGGTTCACAGGTGCGCGCTGAATATCCTATCACTGGATGCCTGCTGAATAGTAATTAGAGTATGCTTAAACTGTTTCCTTAAGGCTATTTTTTTCCTTATTTGAGAGTTATCAATTTGGGCTGACATTGGTATGTGTTGGGCAGAACTTGGGATTTTAATTGGACAGCTTTGGGCTTGGCATGGATATCAAAATCTGGCAACACTGCAGGCAACTCCTGTTGGAAGTACATGTTTTACTGAGAATGTCGGACTTCATTCACGTATGGCTGAGAAAGATATTGTGAATTTACAGAAAATATGCTCTCATTTTAGCTTCTAGAGCACCTTCCATAACCTCTATGGTTTTCTGTCAAACATGATTCATTAAATCTCAGCAGAAGACTTGTTCACTGGGTAAAATCATCTTAGCAGCAAATGATTTTTATTGTACCTATAATCTGTTATCACCCTTGGTGTTCTCATTTTTGTGTCCCTCAAAACCTGCCATTCACTACAATGCATTTCAATGGGTGCTATCATGTATATTGATCTCAAGATGGCTGCCATCACTTTCTGGTTGAAGTGCTCACAGCCAATCAGATCTCACCATGAGATCTGTGCTTAGCCTTCACCCAAGTATGCAAATTTGGATTACCTTTAATATCTCAAACTAAGGAACTGATTTTTACCAAATAAAAAAAAGGGTGTTCTAAGGATTAAAAGATACATTTCTGCCAAAGTTGGTTTAATTCCGGCCAGCGGTTCTGGCTGCAGGTGTGTCTAAAGAATCCACTGGAATTAACATGGCAAAAGCACTTTTTATTTTTGCCCCTCCCTCCCCTCTCCTCTTTTTATCAACCCTGCTTGATGAATCATCCATACTCTCACAGTGCACAACAAGACCCTTGGGCAAACTTTGTTTGGAGCATTTTGTGAAGATTGTTCAAACAGCGCCAAAGATATAGGCAAGTAAAAAATGGCTTTTTCTTTGGCAACTAGGTCCTAACTATAACTATCTAATGGCGGCTGCCAGTAGGTAATATATATACCCCCAGGGAAAACACACATCTATAAAAAAAAAAAAAAAAGTTAGCCCCCACATGGGTTTGGCACGTGTTAAGAAGGGCCAACCCCTTTCAATTTCCAATTTTTTTATATTACATGTTTGTCAATTAAATATAGTAAACTCAGGGGTGGGGGAAGGGGAAAATAAAATTGTGGGGGTGGCCAGCCTGTTACTATGTGGGCAGACCTCCCTTGTCTCATCCCTGGTGGCCTAGTGGGGCTTAGCGGGATTCCAGATTGTGGATCGCTGTACAGTCAGGAATCTGTTTATGAAAGGCATTACTGGAAAGGGGAAACTCTCCTCTTTCCTGAGATTTCCCCCCACAAACATGGAAGCATCTAAAACCACCAGACACGGGAGCAGACCTTACCTGCTTCCTCCAAGCGGCTCTGGTGGGAGGACCTGGAGGGGGCTAGGGAGAGATGTGGAAGTGATTCTGCAGCTCCTCTCGCAAGGGGGGAAGAAGGGGAACAAATCCTCTGGTGCTTTACACTGGAGAATTCTTTCAAGACCTTCCTGGTGACAGCCAATGGCCGCCAGACACATTGAAGGTGTTAAGGGTCCTACGTGTCAAAGCTGTAAGCATTAAAGATATTGCCATAATATATGTATTTTGTTAGTCAAAACACGTTTATACATGATATTCTAGTGTACACCTTGTAAGTGCCACAGACATAAGGTAACTCTCCAAAGGGCTAAAGCTGACAAACGTAAACCCAGTCTTGAAGCATACATTTCTGGTAGCTTTTCAGTTAAATAGCAAAATATGACCACCATATAGGTAACTAGCCACTACATCTAAAAGGTAGTGTGGTAATTAAATGAAGAAGCATTGCTAAATGTAAGTGAGTTGTATGTTCTAATGGAATTTAGGATAGTATTCCAGTCAATTTTCAAAAATTATTCTCATAATATATCAATTGTAGTATACATGTGAATTACACTTGGGCTAGAGTTATTAGTTTTGCATCTCAGAAGCAGCAAATCATATTATCATAACTACTGTTTTCAACACTCTGGATATATTCTTCTTGTCAGGCATAGGTCTATGTACATTGCTTAAAAGAGATGGAGGTTTGGTATGATCCAAATCAGGGCAAGCTATGTGGATCAAATAAGAGTTTCCTCACAAGAGTGTCCATTCATTGTTTTTAAACAAAAGGTACTTCTGTCTTTGAAAAGGGAAGACGTATGATTTATGTTTGGGTTACTGCTAAGCATGGACTGAATGCCATTTAGTTAAACCATCTGAATGGCAAACACAATGGATTCAGTAGAATAATAGTAATAGTTGATTTTATTTTTATATCACTTTGTATTACGGTTTAGCTAACTGATACTGACAGACATTATGTCTGAGACCATTATATGTTATGTTGGCTTTAGAACTTTGCTTTAAGGAGAGCCAATCCATTAGATATTAACTACAGTTACATTGTTTTCCATGCACATTTAGGCCATACACTGTAGTAAGGGTCTAATCTGTAGGTTGTTTATCAAATCTAGCATTTGATAATAAAGTCTTGCTTAGTCCTTTCAATTTACATTTTATTCTGGATTCATTGAGCCACTCCATTCTTTATTTATAGAGCACTACTAAGGAAATGTTCCATGAACCTCAGTAGTTGGTATTGATGAGTAGTAGTTTTATATCTTGAAACCACCAGTGTTTCCTATGGAATCGTGTATGTTAACATAATCCTGCATGTTAATCATGCATGTTAACAACAACATTCCTTGATTGTGATCTGTGGTGTTCTCTGGCCCTTTGCACTGTAGTGTTGAAAATCTATTAAAGAAACTATATGTTGATTTTTTTAAAGCTAACAATCCTACATACAGAACTATTTTCCTGGTGCTGCTGGGCAGTTCAACAAGTTGAGAATGCATATGCTGTTATTTCACAAGAATTTTCATTTTTATTGGTATTTATTGAAAACCTGATTATTCTAATGTACAATACCTCTCTGCTTAATAGGCTTATCTGTGAAATTAAAAAATTGACTGAATTTATTTACAAACGCTTTTTAAAAATTATATTTTATTGATTTTCAGACAGCAAACAGGAGAAAGAGGGGGAGAAACAGAGGGGATGCGCATACCTTGTAGAAAGCAAAGCATCTTGGAGTAGTAGCAGTCAGTCTTACATGAACTGAGGGCACAGCAGACAGAGTGTTAGCACTAGTGCACAAAGTAATAGATCAAAAGCACAGGTCATGCATTTTTCAAACAGGTCATTGTAATTTAACATTTGATGCTACTCCATGAGATCAGAAAAATCTGCTTCTGGCTTGGAGTTGTCTTTTTTTTTTTTTAACAGTGGCAAATAAGCATATGACGTTTTAACTAGCAAACACATTGTCTCTTATAGAGCATAAAAACAGTCCAGAAACACCAGTACCTAAAGTTAAAGAGGCTGACAAGATAAGTTTTGAACTTTTTATCCAGAAGACAAGTAATGTGGCTACTGGCTCGAGTTCTGAGTTTGATGGCTAGAGAGTTCCAAAAGGCAGATGCAGAACTTGTGTGTTTGAGTTTTAGAATCTCAGTGCTTACTGGTAAAAGAAGTCTTTGCTCTTGATTTATTGTTGGCCCCATATTATAGTGAGAAAATTGTCAAGATAGGGTGGTTTAATTTGGTGAATTACGCAAGGCAGCACAATCAGAATTTGATTCTGGCTTTCATTTAGTAATGGTAGCCATTGTGGGTCACCTAAAACAGATGAGTTTGTTCGGATTTCTTTTGGTAGATAAGAGTCTGACTGTGGAAGAAGTCCACTGTCCAATTCTGTGCAAAGGATGAATAAATATTATTGCTGTGTTCAGACGGGCAGGTGAAATTAGGTGTTATCTTTTTGAAAGAGTGAAACAGCTAAGGGACAAATTCGTTGTTGTGCTGTGAATAACGGAGAAACTGTTTTCTATGGGTTCTGTTTCTTTTTTTGAGGGTCATTTAGTTTTTTTCTGTTTTAGTTTAACCAACTTACTGCAACGGAACAGAAAATGGCGGCATCTGTGGGGGTTCCAGAAAGCTTTCTTGCACGAAAGATTTCAGGTCAGCCTGTTAAAAAGGTAAGAGGGGGCAACGACTTTGCAAACTATATCCGTTATGTTTGACTCCGCTTTGTTTAGCTTAAAATTTGAAAGTGTTCATTACCTTTAACGTTGTTAAGGCATGTGGGAAAAATTAATTGTTCTGACATGTGCTAGAATAAACCTTTATTTTAGCTACATTTTAAAATACGTAATTTGGAGCCTGATGAAAGGCAGGTTTCAAAAGGGGCGTCACTATCTAGGATTTTGCAACGTAAGCTTGTAGTGTCTTGTCCCTTCCCCTTGAACAGGAGATAGGGGTAGGCACTCTTAGAATGTCAGCAGTTGATTTAGGTAGGATGTTTTCGGACTTTTGTTGTGACAAATGTACTCAATAATCAAATCTCTTTTTTATCTTTAATTTCTCCTGGACCCTTGGGTCTACAGCATCACTCATGTACTGATAAGTCGCTTCCCAAAAGCTTCAGTCTCTAGTGGTCACAGAACATTCAGCCTAATAAATATTAATTAGGCAAGTTGTTATTGGTGACCTCATTCGATCACTCCAAAAACAGGGATTGCTCTTTGGCAGGAACAGCAGACCACCTTCTGTGTGTTTGTTCTTTAAAGAATCAAATGCTGATTTATTTTTTATGTATTTATTGATTAAGTTTATGTTATAAAGATGATGGCACTCACACAAAGCAGTTGTCAGTGTATTTGGTTTATTTAGCCAATGAGTTTCAAGCACAATTTGCACAACCTCGCTCTTATGCCTCCAGATCCAACTGCCTCCTGAACTCCCCCATCCCATTTTACTCTCCAGCATTCTTCAGAACTATAACTACGCAAGTGCTACTCAACATGTTTCCATATATATGTCTATGAAATTACACAAAAAACAACACAATGCACACAAGAAATATAGACAGTGGACATTTCTGTCATGGTAACATTGTAGATCAATACAAAATAAAATCTTTCAGTTTCATTGGAATCTTGATCATGACTTGAACCACATTGCAAAGTTTCCTCCACTGGACTCACAGTATAACTCATGTTAGACACAGGAGCCCACAAAGCCCCTTGCACCGCAACCTCCTCATCGTGTTCATTGATGGAGGTTTGAATGACGTGTTTTTTTTTTTTAACAACCTTTGTCAGCTTGATTCTGTTCATCCTGACCTTGTTCTATACGGAATGTAAGCAATGCACTATCATCAAAAAACACCTTGTTACCATATAACCTCAACTTTCTCTAATCTTGCCAAACTCTCTCTTGACTTTGCTCTGGACCAACAACAGCACTCTTGTTTCACCACCCTTTCTTGTGCACTAACACAGCACTGCCAGTTACTTTCAGCACTTGCAGATGATTCATGAATTTGAATTCACCCTCACGAGCAAGAACAAGTTTTGAAATTAGTACCCAATCTCGTACTTTAACAGGTTTCAGATTTGTCCTATTCACTTTGTCAAAATAGACTTTACTACTAATCTGTTTAGAATGCATGTTACTCTTAGCCTCTTTCAAGACTTTGCTATTCAGTCTTTAACACATTAGATTTACTAATCCCTGTAGTCATGATAGAACAAGCTTCCATTTCCCTCATTAAATAATATGTGAAAATCCCGTAACGGAATGTGGAGTATTATGATAACTCCAGAGTTTAGCCTTCAAAAATTCTTCCACTTTTACATTGTTAGGTAAGGCAGATTGAATGCCCTCTTTTAGAAATGTATTAGCCCTCTTGACCTGGCCATTGGCACTAGGACAATTAAGCAGTGCACCGTCAGTAATAATGGCAGGTAATAAAAAAAAAATGATGAAATTTCAGCAGAAACAAATTGCACACCATTATCTGACATCAGTACTTTGGGGTATCCCTCAGTTGGGAAACACCATCCAAGACAGTTATCACTTCTTCTGTGGTAGGTATACCAACAAATGCATGATATATCCATTTTGAAAAATTGTCTAAGTATAATAAAGAACCTTTTTCTCTGTCCTAGTACATTCTTCGGACCTGAAAAATCAGTGGTAAACCTTTTCCCAGCATATATTTTGAATTTCTGATAGATTGGAAGGTTCACTAGGCACCTTCCAATGTTTATTTTTACTAACACAGAATTCACGAGAATCAATAAACTTTTCAGCCACAGAATTCATTCCTGGCTGCCAGTAATGTTGATTGAGAGTTTTCTTCATGACAGTTACTCCCGGATGACCCTGGTGAGCTAAATTAAGCAACCTCTGTCTAAGACCAAGTGGGAGAACACATAAATCATGCCTCAACAGTATACCCTTTTCAACACTAAGCTCACCTGACACCTGAGAAAGGCTTTGCAATTTAGATTCCAAACTCCTACATGCCGGCTGTCACTTTATAATATATTGTTTTATGAGTGGAACTTGATTATCTTTTTTTGTTCATTTATTAGATAGGTATACAAATGCAATATTTCAAGCTTGCATCATATCAAAGATAAAAAGTGTGATATTGAAGCTTCATTCATTCGTGGATGTAAAATAAAAAATATTACGCAATAATAAAGTGCCTCCTCTTACTTGACCGCTTTATCCTGACCAGTTTCCCCATTGAGACTTCAAATACCTTTCGCTTTTTTCCATCCTCCCACTCTCTGAGCATATGCATCTTCTAGCCACCTAACCTGATCTATTTTAATAATCCAAGTCTCAAATATGGGAGGACTCGAGGATTTCCATTTTTGTAAGACTGCGCTACTAGTGAGCCAATGAAATAAAATTGTTGTTTTCACAGACCCACTAGACAATGGATAGGGGTGATTCCAAGCAAGGCTACCCGCACGTCTGGTTTAAAATGTACCTGTAATTTGTCGCTCATAAAGCAGAAGATCTTATTACAAAAATCAAACAATCTGGGACAGAGTAGGCCTATAATGGCCCTGTCACCTCGAGGATGATTACATCTAAAGCACCTAGGTGGAAACATTTGCTGTAGGTGATACAGAGTGTAAAATAAAGCCTATTTGGAATAGAACGTCATGTGTTTGAAAGTAGCTCCAAGCAGGGCTTTATAAAACATACGTTTTAACCTAATCCAGTCTGTGAAATCAAGCTTCCCCTCAATATATTGTGAGATGGAGTCAAACACTGATCAAGCAATAGTATAGTGTGAATAAAAGTACAATGTACTATACCAGTTTCCCAAATCTGTACTTTTTTTTTTTTTTTTTACAAAAAGCTCCTTGTTAATGTGCTCTTTTACCCCACTTGATGACACTATATAGGCCCGAAGATGTTGATAAATCTGAAGGTAAGAGAATACTAGGTCAATTGGAATGTTAGCTTGGTCTGTTACTATCTGTCGCCATGTTTTAACTAGATCGGCTAATACAAAATGTTCAATTCTGTGATATCCCACTCTGACCCATTTTTCTAGCTTCCTTCAAAGGGAAACTGATAGCCCTCTTGAATTTGTGAACATTTTTAACATGTGCATTGTAGAACGTATCTCATGGTCTTTTGGGTCACTTCGGTATTTTCGAAAATACTAATAGCTGCGACCCCACCTCGGCAAGCATTTTCTGGAGGTGAAAACATCTTGATGCAACACTTTCTGCAGCAACTCACTCTAACCAATACACATTTGCTTGACCGCGTTCATGATATGTGAGAAAATGAAACTAAATAAAGGTAAAATAGACATTTTGATTACCAGGACCCTTCCTACCATAGACAATGGTAAATTATGACAGTTAGTCAAGATGAAGTATGCCTTTTTCAGAGTGGCCATAAAGTTCAGTTTATAAAGATCCAAGAAATCATGTGTTATAAAGATTCATAAATACCTTATGGGATGAGTGTCTGAATTATGTTCTTGCATCTCTCTAGGCAATATTTCAGGTAAGCAGTGAAACAACAGGGTTTCGATTTTAGCCTGGTTGATTTTATAACTCCTTGTGAAGTTAATCCCGGGAAACCCTGATGAGCGAAATTAACCAACCTCTGTCTAAGACCAAGTGGAGGAACAAATATTTCAGATTCCAAACCCCTAGTTGCAGGCCACCTTTTTAGAGTATATTGTTTAATTACTGGAATTTGATTGTCTTCTTCACTCTACTTATGCTATTCAGATTCTGAGATGGCACTACCACAGTTATCAACTGCTTCCACAATTGAAACAGCACACTGATGTTGATCTAACTCTTCATCCCCTACAACCGAGTTCTGGGGTAACCTACATAAGCAATCAGCTGTCAAATTCTTCCCACCTGCAATATGCTTTATCTAAAAATTAAACTGCTGCAGTCTGGAAATTAATCTCGCCAATCATGATGGATCCTTATTAGATTTGCTCCCATTCATCATATATATAAGGGGTTTATGATCTGCCAAAAGAATAAATCCTTTGCCTCACAAAAAACATGTTTAATTTTTCCACGATCCACACGCACGCTAGAGCTTCCCTTTCTGTGGTACTATACTTCAACTCTGCTCCCCTCAAAGCCCTGAAATAAGACAGAGTTTTTTGCCATCTAGAATTTGAGTGAAAACTGCACCCAATCCAAGTGAACTAGCATCAACTGTGACATACCGTTTTATCAGAGGGATTGAACGGTTTGAGTGCGGGAGCCTGAATTATTAAAGACCTAGAGCCTGATTTAAAGTGTGGCGGACAGGTTACTCTGTCACAAATGTGACGGATATACCATCTGTTGTATCACGAGTCCCATAGGATATAATATGATCGTAATATAGCAGACAGGATACCCGTCACGTTTGTGACTGAATAACCGCATCCACCAAATTCTAAAGCAGTCCCTTAATCTTCTCAAAACCTCATCCTCTTGTTCAGTCCAAACAAACTGCTCACCTTTCTTCAACAGTTTACCCAAGGGCTCTGCAAAATAGCTTAACCTTGAACAAATCTGGCATAATACTCCCCTAGCCCTAAAAAGGATCTCTGGGACATTTTTCATAATGTTTGGCGGCCTTAGCTATAGCATCCAACAAGTCTGTCTTGGGTTGGATGCCATCAGTTGTGATTTTGTGCCCCAGATAATCAATTTCTTGTACTAAAAACTTACTTTCATTTATGCACACAGTCATTCCTTTATCCTCCAGAGCTTGTACCACTTTGTCCAACAATTCATAATGCTCATTGATCGTCTTAGCAAAAATCTAAATTTCTTCTTGAAAGGCTTGAACGCCACCCATGCCTTGGACGTAATATGTCCATTAACTTTGGAAAGACGCTTGCTCCAGAGGCCAGACCAGTTGGCACACTTAAATATCTAAAGGCACCAAAAGGAGTGAAAAATCTATTAAGGTCTCTTGACCCTTCTGCCAGCGCAACTTGATGGTATGCTGATTTGAGATCCAGAATTGAAAAATATTGGGCTCCGCTGACCGCTGCAAATAACTCATTATTTTTGTTCAAAGATCTGAAATCCACACAGACAAAAATCTCTGGATTTCTTTTAAAGCTATAACTACTGCCGAAATCAATTCTGAACTGTCAGTCGGTTCAATAACACCCTCTTTATGCTACCTGTTTAGGTGTGTTTTTAGTTGACAACAAATTCCTAGTGGTACAATGTGCACCTTATTTTGAACAGGGGAAGCATCCTCCTTAAGTTTGATTTTGTGCTCAAACTCTTTCACATGGGCAACTTTTGATGTAAAAACAGCACCATGCTTGTTGATCACCTCTTATTGTACCTCAACAGTTTTCAATGATCTGTCCCTTAATCTAATGGGAAGATCCGTACCAAAACACAACATCACACCCATCTTTCCTAAATCATATCACCCAAATATATTGTTGCTGCCAATGGCAACATAGATTCTTGTTAGTCCGAAACAACTTTGAAATTCTAACCTATCTTCAATTCCCTAATACTTCTATGTCAAACTTTCCAAAGGTTTTGGTATTAATGTACGTTATGTTAAATACAGCATTTTCCCACGTATTCTTAAAAGTCACTTCTGACAAAATAGTGGCCAGTGCACCGGAATTCTCCATAATGTGGAAGCAGTTGTCAGTATCTTTCGTTTATTTAGTATTAATATATAAGCCCATGAGTTTTGGGCACAATTCACACAGCCTCACTCTTACGCCTCCGACTCCAACTGCTTCCTGATCTCCCCCTAAACACATTCCATTCCCTAACATTCTTTTGAACTATAAATACATAAGTGCTACACAACAGTTTTCCATTTGTGAATACCCCACTGCTTACTTATCCCCCTCCGCCCCCATACCTCCGCACTCCATCCTGAGGTTCAGGTTGCCAATCAAGATTCACAAAGGAGAAGGTGTCCTAGGGGGACACTTTCCACTTTGTGAATGAGTTACTACCGCCTTTGAGGTGTCTCTAACTAACTGATCAATTGATCAATGGTTTGTGATTCCATAGCCCCTTTCATGCCCATTTCTAAATGTATTTTGGAATCAATTGCAAAACCCATTTTGCTAGATGGACAGTTCTGACTCACAATAGGTTTGTACATTATACATAACACTTTGCTTCCTCAAACCCTGTATTTTGTGAATTCTTTGTGCAAATGTCTTTAATACGTCAGGCCCTTTGTTAGATAAATATGGAATTCTACAAAAATATTTGCACAAATACGTTTTAC
This sequence comes from Pleurodeles waltl, assembly GCF_031143425.1. Lineage (NCBI taxonomy): Eukaryota > Metazoa > Chordata > Amphibia > Caudata > Salamandridae > Pleurodeles > Pleurodeles waltl. Next base: position 64,625,444 of record NC_090437.1, read on the forward strand.
TTGGATGACAAAAGGCACAGTCCACAGGAATAAATGTGATATCCTGCTCTTTCGATTTAGGATCTTTTCTGCTCAACTTATAGCTATTTGACAACTTCTTAAAAACAAGAAGGGTGGTGAATTCCATCAGTTGACTTGGAGATAGGTTGTTTCACTTTGCCTCCTCCTTCCAAACTCTCTGGTAATCTTGGTTTTCCCCTTTATCTCCTTTTCAGTTCACTGGAAATTTCTAAATGCAATCATATTTCCTCAGTTCGATTATGAATACTCCAGAATTGACACTGATTTTACATATTGCCACATAAACCATTTTAGGATTGGACATCTTTCCCATCCCACTCTCCCTCTTCTTTAATTAACTCCTTAAGAAATGGATGAAGTGCCTTGGCAATTATAAGGACTTGTAAGAGCTCTGCAGGGAAGTGCCATAGTGCTGTCTCCATTGCTGCTTTTGTGGGTGATCTGGGGCCTTATGTTGTGCCCCCTTCAGTACAGAGCTGTTAATGTGTACTTCATATCTGTACTTCTGTAAGGCAGAAAAGGAAGTAATTATTTAATTTAATATAAGATACCTGGTGCCGTCTTTCACTCAGCGATTGTAAATAAATATTTCTGTATTTCGTACATTGTGACTTATGTAGCCTCATGTAGATCCTGATTTTATAGATATTCAGATTAGAAAACTGAGGAACATGTAGACAATGATTTGCCATGTTCCACATAGTAAAGCCAAAATTCCAAATCTACATTTTCTGGTTTCAAACTCAACAGGAAAACCATTAAAATAACTCTTTGAACGTGGCTGTACAGACGCTTTTTGTTCAAATTTTTTAGGCATACCTATGAACCTTAGCTACACATATCATTTTAGAGGGCTCATTAATCTGCTGAGGTATCTCTTTGTTAGGTCTTGCCTGATACAGCACATCCGCTGTCACTTGTGAGATTTTTTTGCTACTGAAAAAACTAAAGGCTTGCAGCCCACCAATTGATTGGGTTCATCATCTCTTATTTGCTGGCTTCTGATTGGTAAGCAAAAGCTGGTTTTAGATTCGCTGCGTTTGATTGTTCCCTCCGTGGAGTACGGACCAGGTACTGCTTGCTTGAGATCTTGATAGGTGTCCTTCCGCTGTTGTTGGTGCTGGGATTTGAGGTACTTTCCCTCAGCCCTCTACTGCACTGCTGTTGCTTGTACTCCGCACCCACCCACGTTGTTGCTTGCCCATTGTTGGTTATTCCCTCTCCCAGTTCAAGCTGTGAAACGGTCGAGATTTTAAACCTCATCGTGTAGGTTAGGAAAATCACATGCCCGAATTGATTAATTTGGCTATAAACACTGCGGAGACTATGAAATGTTCTGCTGTTAGTAAGTTGTGCCATTGGCCTTGTGCGTCTGACTCCAATTGTTAAATTAATGTTTTATCTATTCCATTGTGCAACAAGCCATTAATGTACGTGTTTGAAACATCTGTTCGTGCTGCAGCCATTTGATTTAATACCTGGCTTTTGTAAGGCCTATATCATCTGTGCCACTGGTTTAACATTTCAAACGTGTTTATTTCATTTCTGTAACCAATATACATCAGAGCTTTGTGAAGGTGTGCACCGAGAGTGAAAATTGCAGCCTTCCCAAAAGGCCATATTTTGAGTGTTGTTCTCTGTACTCAAAAGGACATGTTATAGAGGCTTTTCGAATAATCTGGGATTTTGTGTACCTAGTACGCAGGCAGTCTGCCAGGAACGTTCTGAGGCTGTTGTCACTTGCTAATTTAATGTAAAGTATGACAAAACATGGATTAATGCAAATCATTTGTTTTTTAATAGCTCGTTGTCTAGTGCCCGTTTCTCCCTTTGTGATGGTGTGAGGAAGGCAGCCGCTAATATAGAAAACTAACCTGAACTATTTATAGCTTTAGTGGAGGGCTAGGAACTCTGCAGCTGTGCAATAGCAAGCATTCGCAAAGTCAGTAACTCTCACATATGGGAGATTTATGGGTTTTGTTAATTTTATTTTAGTCCTGTTCCACCTCATGGCGCTTTATTAAGTCGAGCGCGCACTGGCCTGTTGTAATTTATCTGTGGGCTTTTGACCATGCCCACTGTACGTCCACCACGTTTACTCGTTCGTGGGCTTGCCTTTCAAAAATCCTTTTTTTTTTTTTTTAAATCATTGGTAAATGCTTTACGTTTGTCCCTCCTTGGGGCAGTTTTGCTACTGACTTGGCCATTGATCCTGTTACATGGAAAATTGCACTTCTGCCGATATGTTTGACGCCGAGCAAACTTCTTTTTCATTTTGTGTCTCTACTTCTTGCATAAGCTCATGGTGGCCGTGTCGCTTTGAATCTGCTCGCTTATGTCAACTGTTTTCCTTTTCTTTTTCAATTTATGTGGCAAGAAAAGTCCAGTTAGGAATTTACAACTCTAATAGCTCTAACTCAATCCTCTTTGCCAATACTTGTTTTGTTACAGCAGCTAATGCAGCCTTATAGGCTTCAAGTACAAAACACAATGGCTCATTCATTGTCTCGGAAAGAATAGCAACGAGCCAGTGAGTATGCTTTGATGTGGGCATATGAAAATCCTCTTTTTTGACTGCCACTGGTCCTCACAAAGCCCGTGTGAGGCACCATTAAAAATGTGCAGAGTTAAAGGAGCCAACATTACGACTTGAGCAGGGAAACTATTGCGGTGCAGCCTTTCTTGGCACATGACCCACTATTTATTTATCCATAATTCCGTGTCATTTCTGAGTCTTCCTGTTATTTCTTTTTGTGGCAACAAGTGTTTTATCAATGCACCAGATTACAACAATTATTATAAACTAGTTATATTTTAAAGGGTTTTCTAAGATGAACTTAGTAAACTAAATCACCCTGACAATCTGGAATGGTGTTACCTGGCGCCACAGAAGGTGGCAGTGAAATGTATACTCTGGCTTCTCTTCAAACCAAATAAATCTTTCGCCTTTTACTAAAGATTTCCATGAAGAGGAACATTTAAGAGCTTCACTCAATTTTTGAAAGCCCTGCCAAGTGCAGGGTTACCCTTGTGTAGCAACTATATAGTAGAAATATTGATTATTTGCTAGTTTCTCAGGTACCAGTACATAATTTTTCTCCTTTGTCATTGATTATTGAGATTTTATTAAAATCTCCTCTGTGACTTAATTGTCAAGTTGTTTTAAAGTATACATTTACAAATTTATATATATATATATATATATATATATATATGTATATATATATATATATATATATACATATAAAAAGTATATTTATATCATGCCAGGTTCAACTCCAGCACAATTAACCTCCTGGGAAAATTTCTTAATCAACCCTTGCCTAAAGCCACAATCAATAGCAAAGCCAATAGGTCTTACTTATGCAAGATCTATTGGCTTTGTCTATGCTATTTCTTAGCCATGTACAGCAGTGTGGCTGCAATGCGACAGGGCTCAAAGGGAAAAACAAAGTGCTATGGTGTGGTTAGCTCTCGCTCCATTATAGCGCTTTATTTTATTTTGAACCATGTTGCAAAACAGCAGCGCAGCTGTACAATATGGCATAAAAGATTGACGAAGCCAATAGATCTCACATGGGTTAGACCTATTTGCTTTATCAATGCTTTGGACATGTCTAATTTATTCATTAGGTCGAGCGTACAAGCGCTTTAACATGTTGTAATCTATCTGTGGACTTTTACCACGGCCACCGCACACCCATCGCTATCACCTGTGCATGAGCTTGCCTTTGGTAAATGCTTTATGTTTGTCCCTCCTGTTTTGTTACTTCCTTGGACACCGACCCTGTTACATGGATAATTGCATGTTTGCCGATACGTTCGAATGCGAGCAAACTTCTTTTTCCTTTTGTCTCCCCTTTGGGATCCTGCTCATGGTGGCTGTGGCACTTTGAATCGGCTCGCTTTTGTCAATTGTTTTACTTTTCATTTTCAATTTATGTGGCAAGAAAAGTCAAGTTTGGAATTTACAACTGTAAATTCGACTTGGCAAGTGTACCCACTTGCCAGGCCTAAACCTTCCCTTTTCTTACATGTAAGGCACCCCTAAGTAGCCCCAAGGGCAGGGCACAGTGTATGGCTAAGGTAGGACTTATAGTAATGTGTTTTATATGTCCTGACAATGAAATGTTGCTAAATTCTTTTTTCACTGTTGCAAGGCCTGTCCCTGTCATAGGTTAACACGGGGGCTACCTTTAAATCTGACTAAAGTGTAGATTCCCTTTGCCTGGAGAAGAGCTGAGGAAGAAGAGCTGCCCTGCCTGTGCTTTGTGGAGCTATCCTGCAGTTGCTGCTTCTGCCAGAGTAAGAGGGCAGTGACTGGTCTTTGTGTGCCTTCCATCTTGTGAAGATCTCCAAGGGCATGATTTAGAGCTTGCCTTCTGTTGTTTGAAGTCTCAGGGACAGCAAAGACTTCTCTCTGCCAGCACCTGGAGCCTTTGTACAGACTCCTACTCTGTCAAGTGGTGCCCATACAGTTCCTGGGACTCTGAAAGGAGAAGCTGGCAGCCTAAGAGGAAGAAATCCACGCACAGAACGCTGTGCAGGGAAAAAATCGGCGCAACTCCGATCTGCGGCTGGAAAATTGACGCGCCGCCGGCTTCGTGGCTGAAAATCGATGCTCTCCTGCACGCGAACCGAAGATTGCTGCCCGGGCTGGAGAAACGACGCACAGCATCGCTGACAGAGGCTGGTGAGATCGCAATCCGCACTGCGTGGTTTTCGGATCCTCGTGTGGCTGGATTTCCGACGCAAGTACCGCTGGGCGTGTAAAAATAATGCGAGGCCTGCCAGGACCCCAGAGTGCTGACCAGATCGACGCGTCGCTGTCCTGCGGAGAGAGGAGACAACACGCCCGACCTGCCAAAAGGAGAAACGACGCAAGGTCTCATTCGTGAATTAAATCAATACATCGCAAGCCCATTCTGACGCACACTCGCCCGTGCGGGGTTATTTTTGACGCACCCAAGGTACAGTTTCACGCTAACAGTGTTAGTGTGTGTTAAGAATTACATGAAGACTCTTTGCATTTTTAGTGATAACTTGACTTGTGAACTGGGGATTTATGTTGTTTTGGTCTTGTTTTGTTTAGATGAATATTCCCTTTTTTTCTAAACCTGTGTTGTCATTTTGTAGTGTTTTCATTACGTTACTGTGTGTGTTGGTACAAATACTTTACACCTAGCACTCTGAAGTTAAGCCTACTGCTCATGCTAAGCTACCAAGGGGGTAAGTAGGGTTTAGCTGAGGGTGATTCTCTTTTACCCTGACTAGAGTGAGGGTCCTTGCTTGGACAGGGGGTAACCTGACTGCCAACCAGAGATCCCATTTCTAACAGGTAGCTATCTGGGAGAATTGGAGATCAGAGGCCTCTGGTCTCCAGTGGGGTTCCAGCTTCATATCAACCTTATGAAGATGATGACCGTTAGCTTGGCGCGAACAGCCTTACTGCCATCCATCAAAAGGAGGATGTTGCAGGTGCTCATGGGCAACACCACTGCCATGTGCTACTCCATCAAACATTGTGGGGGGGGGGATCAGGGACACTGTCAGGAGGCTTTGCACCTCTGGACATGGCTGTACCATCAAGACATTTTCCTGGCGGAGAACCACCTGGCAGAATCTTTGAATGCCAGGGCAGATGAGCTCAGCTGTCGATGCCTAGCAGATGACGAATGGCAGCTAGACCTGGAGGTGGCGTGCGGTCTCTTCTGTCACTGGGAAGAACCTTGGCTCGATCTGTTCACCACTGCCGAGAAATTGCAGTGTCAGCACTTCTGCTCATTTGTGTTTCCAAGAGGTCTCTCACTCAGAGACTTGTTCCCCCTTGAGTGGAACTCGGTGCTCCTGTATGCCTTGCCACCGATACCACTCCTATCCCGAAGTCTCGAGAAGGCCAAGATAGACCTACATCCAAGTCGTCCTAGTGACTCCAGCTTGGGCATGGAAAGTATGGTATCCAGGACTCTTGCGCTTGAGCATACATCCTCCAATCAGACAGTTGAAGATCTTCGACCTTCCTCCGAAGGTGATTGATGTAATCTTTGCAGTCAGGGGTCCCTCAACGAAAACTATATACTCCTGTTGTTGGGGAAAATTTGTGGCATGGTGCAGCCCATGCCAGGTTGACCCCCTCCAGGCCAAATTCTCTAGTGTTCGGTTATTTGCTTTGTCCCCTGCCTGCCAAGGCTTTGGGCACAGTTAAGAATTATCTTTCACCCTCTTACTTTTGCCTCAATCAGCCATCATAGTTTAAGTCACCTGTTATGATGCAACTTAAGAAAGGTATTCCACATATGAGTCCCCCTTCTCCTTTTGTCATGCCCTAACAGGACATTAATTTGGTCCTGACTTGTTTGAAATGGGGTCTCTGAGTGGCAGTCAGTTGGCACTCTGTCCAAGCAGGGAGCCTCGCTCTAGTCAGGGTATGGGAGTTACGCTCCTAAGACAACCCCTGCTCACCCTCATGGTAGCTTGGCACAAGCAGTCAGGCTTATCTCAAAGGCAATATGTATAGTATCTGTACTAACGCATCCAGTAATACAGTGAAAACACTACAAAATGGGCACCTCACCAGTTTAGAAAATTAGGCAATATTTATCTAAAGCAAACAAGACGAGACCGACAAAAATACAACGTACACAAATAAAGTTATGAATTTACAAAATAAGAGACTTACTCTATCGGAAACAATGGAAACGTTGTTTTTACACAAAGTACCTGGTTTGTGTCTAAAATAAATAAATCTGCACGGGCAAGCGTGCATCAGAAAAGTCAGTGATGCGTCCATCCCTTACTCCCAAGTGAGGCCGTACATCGTTTCTTTTCCAGTCGGGTAGGCGATGCATCATTTTTCTGTCCTTCAAGAGTGCGGTGCATTGATTTCTGCACACGGCACCTCGAATCCGCACAGGTTCATTATGACTTTGACGCCCAGCGACGATGCTTGAGAAATCCGGCCGCACGATGATGGACAAATGCACTTCGTGGGTTTAGCTTCGTTTTCAGCAGCCACAAGTGGGTGTTGAGTTGTTTCTCCAGCCGCGATGCAGGTAATGCGTTGAAATCAGCTGCAAGGCGGGTGGCGCGTCATTTTTACAGCCGCGTTGCAGGTTGTGCATCAAATTATTCCCTGCATGGCTCCCTGTGCGTGGATTTCCGTCCTTGTTCAAACAGTTTCACTTTTCAAGAGCCCAGGAACTGAATAGGGCTCCAATTGGTAGGGCAGGAGTCTCAGTGGAGAGTCCAAATGCTGGCAGAGGATGTCTTTGATGGTCTTGAGACTTCAAAACAGGAGGCAAGCTCAGTCCAGGCTCTTGGAGATTCTTCACAAGCAGGAATATACCACAAAGTCCAGTCTTTGTCCCTTTCCTCAGGCAGAAGCAGCAACTGCAGGAGAGCCCAACAAAGCACAGTCATAGGCAGGGTCAGCACTTCTCCTCAGCTCTTCAGCTCTTCTCCTTAGCTCTTCAGCTCTTCTCCTTGGCAGAGGTTCCTCTTGGTTCCAGAAGTAAATCTAAAAATGTGGGGCATTGGATCCTCTACTTATACCCCTTTTTCCATTGAAGTAGGCAGACTTCAAAGGAAAGTCTCTATTGTTCACAAGATCCTGCCTTTCCCAGACCTGGCTGCAGACACACACCAGGGGGATTGGAGACTGCATTGTGTGAGGGCAGGCACAGCCCATTCAGGTGTAAGTGACCACTCTCCTCCCCCTCCCCCCCCCCACTGTTGCCCAGATGGCTCATCAGGATATGCCGGCTACACCCCAGCTCCCTTTGTGTCACTGTCTAGTGGAGATTCACAAACAGCCCAACCGTCAGTCTGACCCTGATGGGGCATACACAAGCAGGCAGAGTCACAGAATGGTTTAAAGAAGAAAATGCCCACTTTCTAAAAGTGGCACTTTCAAACAGACAATTTAAAGACCAACTTTACCAAAATATAAATTTTTAAATGTGAGTTGAGAGACCCCGAACTCCAAATCTCTGTCTGCTCTCAAAGGGAAACTCCACTTTAATGTTATTTAAACGCAGCCCCCATGTTAATCTATGAGAGAGATAGGCCTGGCAACAGTTAACACCGAATTTGGAAGTATTTCACTGTTAGGACATGTAAAACATATCCGTACATGTGCCACCTTTAACATGCACTGCACCCTGCCTGTGGGGCTACCTAGGGTCTACCTTAAGGCTGCCTCGCATGTATAAAATGGGAAGGTTTGGGCCTCGCGAGTGAGTGCACTTGCCAGGTCGAATTGGCAGTTTAAAACTGCACATACAGACACTGCAGTGACAGGTCTCAGCCGTGCTTACAGGGCTACTAATGAGGGTGGCACAACCAGTGCTGCAGGTCCACTGGTAGCATTTGGTTTACAGGCCCTGGGCACCTCTAGTGCACTTTACGAGCGACTTACTAGTAAACCAAATATGGCAATCATGGAAAAGCCAATTACACATACAGTTCACACAGGAGTACTTCCACTTTAGCACTGGTCAGCAGTGGTAAAGTGCACAGAGTACCAAAAACAGCAAAATCTAAGTCCAGCACACAGTCACCAAGAATGCCAAGTCGAGCATGACTTATCTGATGTACACTACATTCAGCTTGCTTCACAGCTGTCCCTTACGGCTCCTCACCGTCAAAACTGTGTTCCTCTTTGCCATCACCTTGGCACAGCGAGTGAGTGAGCTTTAAGCTTTTGTGGTAATTTACCATACACTACCTTCTTCCCATACAAACTGGTTCTGCTGACTTGGTCATCCTTCCTGCTGAAATTTGTGACATCCTTCCACATCAGTCAAACCACCGCTCTGCCGGCGTTCTGTGCTCTGCCTTTGAGGGGGAGAGACTCCATCATTTGGACTCAGAGAGAGTGCTGAGCTTCTAATAGATCGTACTTAAGACCACCAGGTGGACGATCAGCTCTTTGTGAGGATCCTGTGGAGCAAAAAAAGCCAAGGCAGTGCAAAAGAAACCAATCCCCCACTGATTCATGCTCTGCATCAATGGCCAAAAAGCAGCCTCCAGAAGGACTGGATGCTCATTCTTACCAGGGCCAAAACTGCTAGCAATATAGCATGCAGAGTCCATGTCCTGGACATATGCCAGGCAGCCATGTGAGTGTCCTTTCATATGTTGATGAGAAACTACTGTCTAGAAAATCAGATTTGCCAGGCAGGCCGTATTACCCCCTTACTCCTGCAGGACTTCCTGGTTTGAGTCTACTCATAGACCCACCTCCAAATAGGTACTGCTTTGGTATCTGGTGAAAATGTGAGCAATCTGTAGCTAGCGGTACCTGTTGGAAGAATAAGTTAATAAAGTTCTTTAACCCCCTTTGTGGTGAAGACTGTTTAGCCGCAGATCACTCCCATATCTTCCCGTCCTCCCTGTTCTGTGATTGAAATATATACATTAAGATCCCAAGTCTAGGAATTTGTATTAAGCCTATAGTTTTGTTGTTGAGGCCATGTGTCTGGGGGCGCAGACAGTCTCAAACAACTGATGTAAGCACATAGAAGTGGTGCCTATATAGGCCCTCCACAACTTTGCCTGGAGCGGAACTGCTCAGTATGGGATACTGAGTCTGATCCCACACAGTGTGATAGTTGTCGGCCTAACCCTTCTGGCTAACTGGCAGCACCTCACCCAATACCAAAGGTAGGAGTGATATCTGGCAGCCTATCACATGACACTCAGACTCCTCCGGGAAGTTGTGGTGGAACAGATTGTACCCCTTTCTCTCAGTGATACAAGTCTCATACATGGAAAGACAAAACAGAAGCAGGATCTTGGTTCAACTGGATTTATTGAAGCAACTGAGTTATATGTAAAAAGGCATCAATTGCAATTATTAGGATAATGAAACACAGAGTTATTACAGCAGTGACTAGTAAAGTGAAACATAAGAAGAGTACCACCATATTGTCACAACAGTGTGTCTAACTTCCCTACCTACACTACTAATTTTCTACATGAGAGCCAGTGGCAATGGTAGCCCTAATCCGCTCTTCTGGTCCCGGGAAAGAAGACTCATACCTGCGTTCAGAGGTGAACAAGAGGTTTGTTAGTCTGCTGGGAGTCCTACCACGTAGACGAAGAGGAGCCAAAGAGTTTCACCAGAAACTGCGACGAAGTGCAGCATGAGATGGCAAACTGGCTGGAATGTCCCCTCTAAGATAGTGTGGGCATTGTGATGTTTTATAAAAACATAACTGTTGTTCCTTGACAGCACATATTTTCTGTTAGAGTAGACAATGTACTCTTGGACCGGCAGTACCCAGTAAATATGTACAACCTTGGGGTAAGCACAGGATACAAATGTTGCATAAAAAAATGAACAAATTCTGTGTTGAAGGGCAACTGATAAAAATAATTAAAAACACCTCCACTAAAATGAAGCTTTGCAAAAATAATAAAAAGAATAAAAGCGAAATGTAACTAGGTAAGAGAGCACAGGCCTCAGGCCAAAAGCTAAATAATGGGCCTGTGTAAATGCTAAAATAACCCTACAACAGAGAGGTAACTGTCACAACGGTGACGGAAATCCTGCCTCGCAAAATCGAATCCCCCTAGGAAACAGTGGGATTTAGATTTCGGCACCCAGGATATCTGTCACTGTTACTCTGGAGTTACTCCTCTGCCAAAGTCTAAATCAGGTCCATAGTCTTATTAGCCACCCCCTCTGCTTCTAAATAGCCTCAGGTTAAGTTGACTCTGCTTATAACGCCTGGTCACTTGACAGCACCCCAGTGACAAGCTAGGTTTGTTTTTCCTATCTATTTGGGTGGAAGGTTTGGGCATTTTGAGGCATACTGGATGCTTTTAGTCTACACATAGATTCTCTATATGGGTGTCCTTTCATAGAAACTCTAATTCCATTTGTAACAGAATGTATAAAGCTCCTATTTTAGGGTTTGTGAAGAAGTTTATGCAATTAGTAGCACCAAATCGGACATATCGAACCAGGTGACTGAATTAGAGCTGCAAAATATCCACTTCAACATTACAATTAGGTGCACACACACATGCTTCTTGTCATGTGTGGTTGATATAAAGAACTGTTGTTTCGAAGTGTTCTCATTTGGATTGAGATATGTTCTCATGTTCATAATCAGCTAATCTGTGGTAGCAGTTTGTCATTTATCCTAATTAAATCTAAACAAGAACAGATTTGCCATCCAGATCTTTTGCATCTTTGTTGCACTACATTCAGTGACACCTTTCACTCCAAATTCTCTGAGAACACAGACACATGTTTTCATTTTAACCTGTCTTTCCTGAATTTATTAGCTTAGCCCCTATAATGTGAAAAATTGAATTTGTCTCCACAATGTTTGTATAATCTATAAACATATAGCCTTCAATCTGTGAGAGTCTGCCACCTCCATTATTGTTGCAAACAACCACATAAACTCTGTTGTGACATATCTCTTACCACTATCAAGAACAGTTTTACAGGACTCCTCTTAAACATTCTACCATACACTGATTGGTTTGTTTTGAAAGTTATCTTTTCATGTTTGTTTCCATCAAGTCCAACAAAATTAGGGAAAGAACCCTCCAGTCCCACCACTATAGCTTAGTGTAGTTCTGTACGATGTGAACAACCTTTCAACCAGTCATAACCCAGCTGATTGGGAATGCACAGTTCCATTTGGCAAAAAACAGTCTTTCTCTAAGAAAAGTGCGTACAGTGGTGATCTAGTCATTGTCCACTATACACAGTACTATGATTTGTGTTTTTTTAATCCTGAATGTCAATGTATGTGCTGCTTGTAAACCCTTTATTCCACTGCAAGCTAAAGTACATTTTATATGCTGTTGATTATTATTGTGATATGTTTTATTGCCACTGCGTTGCATATGACGCAAAGAGTTTCTTGTTTATACAATGACATTTTTCTGAGTATTTGCTATGAAAAAGAATAGTACCTATGTACCACTGCTTGCGAAACTAAGATCCAGCTGCTCTTTGAAGGCAAAAGAGGGCAGACATTGTCCTAGTATTCAGTGACCATTCAGGACCCTTTTCCAGAAAGATTTATCACGATACTGTAGGTGTTTATATCATCCTCTGGATGGTGCCGTGTCAGGCCTGAATGACCTCAGGTTAATCCATCGTTATTGTTCCATGATAGGATTGACTGGACATTTTAGCACTTAGCATAGAATTTCTCTTGGTTTGTGTCTTCCTTCTGGGGGGGCTCTGTGGTAACCTTGGTGATGGAGGTGTAGACTTTGTCGGGACTAACCTTCATGTAGAAGTGATTTACACTGATCTGAGATGTATGCCTCATATCTCTGCTTAGTACCAAAGTCAACAATGCCTTCAAGGTTTGTTTCTAAGATTCTTCCCTGAAGCATTTTCCCAAATTATACTTGATAGCTTCCTTTGCATTTGTTGGTGTTCAAAAAGTATCTACAAGTGCATCGTAGACCTTTAAGTGCAATCTATGTTGGGGGGTTCTGGCCCTCAGGGCCCTGGCCAAATGGGCGACATGTGATGCTCACTGTCATATTTTTGAGATCACACTCTGTAGATCCCCTAAGCCAAACAAGGATACGTACCTTTTTCTGAGAAATGAGAAGTGGTAGGTTTCCTGCACTCCTTTTCTAGCGAGTTATGCTCTGTTATACAAGGAATGCTGTGCTGGGAGGCAGGCAGTCCTGCCAGGGAATCATTGTCCTGCGGGTGGTGATAATATGAAACCCTGCCCTTGTACCACCAAATGCCTACACACATACAGTGATTGGCAATTTAAAGTCAAATTACTATTTTTTGTAATATTAACCTACAAATGAGGAGTATGAAAATTACTTAGGCTATTTCAAACAACCCAGCAGATAATATGTAAATCAGGGCAAATGTTAAATAGACCCCCAAAGATTTTTTATCTCACATTCTTTAACTGTTAGTCTGTTCCCTATCCAAAATGTCTAAAATTGTATCATCCAATTTATATGGCTGGATTAGTTTACTAAACTTAAACTATTTAAGCCCATGTATCATTTCCCAAAGTAGTTTGTTGTCTTGTGCAGTTAGATCTCGGTCATTCAGAATATCCCCTCTGTAACTGGGCCATAGGTAAAACTCATCCCTAGCACCAGTACCAGATATAACTTTATCCTCAATGATGTCCTAAGGATCAAGGAGAGGGGGTCACTCACGGTTGAAGTCTGCTTTTATTTTTTATTTTTGTAAACAACATTTTATTAGTGAGTTTGCATCTTCATTACAATCTGCGTTGCAAGTTCACCATTAAATGGCATCTTTAGCATAATTGACTTGTAACAGGTGTAAGTCAAATCTACCCCTGAAATTCCAACATTCATTATTCCCTTCCTTCACCTTTATCCCTCCCTTTCTCGTTTCTGAGTAAATTTCTGTGTATTTACATGGAATTCCCATCATGGTGTAGTTGCTTTCTCTATTAGGTGTGGCAATGGCATTCTGGATGTTCTCCATTTGGCGTGGGGGCAGGGGGTCCTCTTTGACCTGGGGGAATCAATCTCGATGCAGCCATGATCTGACGTGTGTGGACAGTCAGTTCTACATTTGTTTTACGGCGTATGCATGTATGGTAGTGCTGGTGAAGATCCTTGAGAGCCTCTACCGGAGCCTCCTAGACGGTCTATTAGGGCCTCCCATGCCCTAACTTTTTCCAGCGGTCTCTGGCCTCTTTTAGATTCTCTAAGTAAGGAGTCCCTTTCATAGCTCGCCCATTTTTCTAATCCCCTGTGCCATTTTGTGATGCTGGGACCTCTCTGTACTTTCCAGTTCATGGTAATCTCTTGTACGACCAGGACATAGACGGTCAGCTTCTGCTTTACTACAAAAATTGCAAATAATGCCCCTTTACAGAGACATAAGGAAGCTTCGAGAGCTAATGCCAGTTTTTCCTGTTTTCTTCCGCAATAGATTTGTACAAATGTGTTTTTCCTTGCAGTTGAGGTTTTAACACTTGCACTAGAGAAGTGCAAAATTTTGTTCTGTACCTTGTTAGTTTGAGCAGTGTTAGGAAACAACAAGTCTCTAAACAAAAACATTGCGATTGAGCACACGTGTGTTAACCATACTAACAGTCTGCTTTCTAGGCTTTGTCTATCACATGCATTTTCTAGTATTGTGACTGCTGGGGATCTCCTCCTCAGCTCCAGTGCTTAGCCCTTTTTTGGTATTTGAAGTAAGTCTTGCTTAAACCGTCATAATAGTTTTTTCCATAAACGATATCCATATCAAATTTGCATCCTCGTTCCCACATGTTTGGGATTATAAAAATCCGGATTCTGCCAGGGAATATTTGTGTAGCTCACTCATGGAATTCCTCAATAAGGAATCTGTGAAATCAATATATAATAAAAGTAAATAGGAAAAAATCAAAATATGTGGCAAAGCTTCCATTTGTATTTTTTGCATTGATGACTGATCTATGAAAGTAATGTACAGTTATGTCAGTCAGATTCTTCCAGTTGCAGAGGTATATAATGTTTACCAGATGTCCAAAAATATGCGTTACCCAAAGCCATCCACCAAGCTGAAACTAATGAAAGAAAAAAACAGTATGCATTAAAGCAGTCTATTTTTTAAATGTTACCATTCATATGAATTTAGGAATAAGGATAATTTATACCATTCTGAATTTGGGTTACAAATAGTATCGTGATTCAGAGGGTGTTTGACAAAATGTGATTTTTGCACACTGATTTACATCTGGAAGCCAATAGGTGTAGAGGCATTCAATAGATAATAATGACATTTCTGATACTCTGCTTTTTCAAGCTGCTTCCAGTGAAATCCGTACCCCTCTTCTGTGAATGGGCCTATTGCACAGAACAGGAAAGGCCATGAAACATATCATGACAATGTCAGGATTTTAAATTTGAATTACACTGATTATTGGAATTGTGGTATTTTGTCGTGGAGTCGGCAGGCATCCAGGGTAACCACAGACATTTTTTAAAAGTAGACACGTGAGAGTACCGGGTGGTGTGGCTTGCATAGATATCACTACTTTCTATAACCCAGAATGCATTTCAGACTTTCACCAACACCACTGAATTTCTGCACATTTCTGTGTGGGAAATTTGTGGAACCAGCTTGGGACCCAAGGAAGTCCTCCCAACTATTCCCACAAGTCTTCTGATCAAATTGGTACCCCATTTGCGTAGGTGGACCTATTGGCCAGGACACAAAAGGCCCTACAAGTGCAAACAGCAAAAATGGCAAGGTTAGTAGGCTTCCCTAAGTTGCAGCCGGCTCAGAACCCATCCATTGCAGTGATCCCTGTGGCATGTAAGAGTGAATTGTGATTACTTTGGGCGCTATATTACATCTGAGCTGGCAGAGAAGTAGTAAGTCCCCCATGCTGCCTTTCCCTGGGGTTGGACGAGCAGAAAGACTGTCTGTAGATCCTAGAGGTGTTGGAGTAGCCTAATGCCACAACAGGCAAGCTTCACACCCTTTACCATGGTGGTATAGTGGGCATTATTAGTCCCATTTTCATTTTTGTGGGGAGACAATCTTGGGTCCAAGGCTGTTGGGTGTGACCTAATGTCAGGACCAGTTGGCCCACTACTAAAGGTTTATAAAGACAAACAATCTGCGGGTTGGCAGATTGCAGATAAACTACTCATCGGCTTCCCAGGAGAGGCCGGAATATTGTAAGGGCCCATGGGATGATGCGCGAGACAGTTACCCCATACATAATAAAAGAAAAAAGTAATCATCTGTGTCTAGTGATGCCTTTTGTCTTTCTGCGTGGACAGATGGGTGATAAACATCCCAGTACACTTTCTGTTTAAAGACTGTCTGGGCCCCGAGAGGCAGCCTGGTAGTAGATAGCTTGTCCTCCCACCCATTCCTTTTTTTGGAATTATATTTTTGACTGGTTCTAGTGAGCTTTCTATCCACTCAGGTGGGCAGATTAAAGGCAGATTCCACAGTCTGCCTACACTGAGGTGGGCAGATTCCACAGTCTGGAGGGGAGGGCACAAAGACTGTCTGGTGGGTCTGTGGATAGCCAAATGCCAGATAAGCTGCCCCCCAATCAACCCCGTCCATTTTTTATTTTTTATTTTCCTCTTGTGTGCTTTCTCCTGCCTGGGTCAGGCCAACTGATATTGTTCACCCTAATTGGCCCTCTCATGGGTTTAAAGACAGTATGTGACTTGAGAGGAGCCTAAACCATACCTGGAGGTTTGGGGTGCTGCTCTCTTGAAAACTGTTCGGGTGATCTAGTAAGGATGAATCCGGCTCACAGGTCGCCCTCCTACATCAGTCCTGCACCAATCCCTGAGCAGGAATTGACTGTGGAGAGGCACTGTTGAAAAGGGGAGAATAATCCCTTTCTAACAGTATCTCTCCTACTTAAAACCGTGCTTGTGGGGGGGGAGGACGGGGGAGAGGAGGGAGCAGGGCAGAGTTGTGATCCCCAAGCACCAAACTGAAAGCAGGCTGACCTGAAAGTTCCATATGTTTTCAATTTAACGGTTGATGTCCGTTGGTGAGCATGATGCACTGATCTTTATAAAAAAAAAAAGAAAAATCTTCATGCCGCAGAGAAATCTTTTTCGTTCTAACCTGAGATGAAGTCCTTAGAAGGAAAACCTCTGGTGCCACTGCCAAAGGTATTGCCAATGTTGGGTGATTTCACATGACTTGGGAGGTCATGTTAATAGTATCCATCTGGTTAAATGCAGTAATATTTACATACAGTCAGGCCTTTCTTTCCTGTAACATGCATTATCATACAAAGTCCCTCTCCGCATGGTATCACCTTCTTGGTTTTCCCTTCTGTGGTTATCTTCCTAGGTCCTCCTCTGCTGCTCCCACAGAGCTGGTCCCCAGAGACGTGCTGATCTACTATGACTAAACTCTTTCTGCTTTCTTCCCTCAAACTTTGGAGGGTACATGCTCTCAAAAGTCTTGCTTGAAGAATCACCTGGCAGTGAGGGTCTTCCACATTTACCCCTTCTTGTCTTGGGGAGTATTGAGTAACTGAGAGCCAGGCTCATATCACCAGGTTATAGTGTGTATGTACAATTGGATGAGGATGTCTACTCTAAGAGATCTGGACTCCTGTGTATGATAGACTTGCGGCTTCTCAGGGACCTTGTGGCTTGCTCTCCTGACGGATTCTGTGATTCCTACTGAGGTGGCCTATTGGGGTTTTGTCACCAGAGGTTTTCTCGGTCGGACTAAATGCAGTCTGTGGCATGGGTTGGCTATACCATTTAGGCTTAAGAATTATGACAAAGAAAATTCATTAACAATTATTCAGGGCTTTTTCAGTCCATCATCTGCTGGTGCTCTTAGTCTGCTTTCCACTTGCTGGATGGCTTCCCCTTGTTTCTGTTTTTAGGCTTTATTCATGCAGTGGCGGCCGGTGTAGAGCTTGGTCTTTCTCTCCTCTAGGTGGAGGCCCTCTGTAGGATGGACTTCTGGTGTCCGTCCTAAAACGTTTTTAGTAGCCTAGGTTATGACTTTTCCTGGTTTTCCCAACAGAGGGACAGTGTAAGAGAGAAATGGGTTTCCCCATATCAGTCAACCTTCCCATTAGATGGTACATTTTTGCAGTCAAGGGTTCTAGTAACTGACAAAACACGCGATAAAAATGTAGGAACATATCACACATTACAAGTTATGTATTCTTTTATATTACAATTTTTTGTGGCAGTTAGATTGCAAAAAGTTTTTTTTCTTTCAAATTTGGGAGTGTTTCTTGAAAACTGTAAGTGAAATACAGTTCTATACAGTTCTTTATTTGTCATGAATATTTTATGAAATATGTGATTACGGAAGGCTTCTCTGGCCAGAGAGCTGTTGCAGATTTTGATTTTTTTTTTCTTGTAAATACCATCTAAATTGAATCAATATGCTTTAAGTTGGGGTATTTGCTTCAGAACCCTGAATCTTAGTATCAATGTACTGCTTTTAATAACGTGTGGGGAAAAAACAAAATATGTTACCTACTGTTCTTTGATGTGTTTCTAGGCCGTGGAAATGGAAATCGTAAACAGATTATATTTGTCGTTTGTTCTATATTGTCTACTGAAAGAAACAAACATATGGCACGTGTCACAGAAGTTTAACATGCCTCGAGGATTTATACAAAATCTGCTTGCATCTGCTGCTTCTTTCTCCTCTTCTGTTTTTCATTTCTGCGAGGTAATTAAGATTTTCTTTCACGAATGTATTTTGAAAACTGAATCACAAACTGGAATGTACTAAGTTATTTTGATAAAAAAAATCTTTAAAGTATTTTACATACAGCTTGGTTAAGAAATGTGAGTATATATTGCTAGTACCATAAAATGTGCCTTGTTGTACAGCATATGACTAATCACTCCCCAACAATACATTACAATCTTTTGGCTAGTCACAGAAGAGTATATGGGTGTCTTGACCTTCTAGAGGAACAAGGCTGAAGGCCAAGCGTATTTTTAAGGACATGGAAGTCAGAGATCACTTGAAATATTTTTGTAACGTAGTCCGGTTTGCATACGTGATTGCATATTATCAGTAGTGTCCCTGGCTCTGGGATTTGGGAGGCAGCTGGTGGGCTCCTATGCACAGCCCATGATATGGTGCAGAAGGGGTCTGTCATACTGTCAGACACATAGGGCCATATGTACGAACACATTTTCCCATAGACACAGAATGGGCAAAACCCTTTGATACATCTGGCCCATACTTATATGTGTTGTGATGTGAGTACACGCTTTGAAAAAATATTTCAAACACTTAGTGGTATTTCTGTTATTAACAGTGCCCTCCTGCCTTCAGAACATGCCTGTAATAAGAACATTGTAATGCTGGCATAGAAGATGATTGCTATCTCGCTTACAGTGCACAAACATTGTGTTGGTCTTTGAATTTAAGGCTGTTCCATCACATGCTGAACAGCTTTTAAGAAGTCTGCATCCTGTGTCATCACTACATTTGTTACTTTGTACAGGAGATCCTGGTGTCTGCATCCGGACAGCTAACTTAAAACACCAATATGTGATTTCAGTTCTAGATTTTCTGTGGCTCGCATATATGTCCCCCAAAGCTTATTCTGTCCTTACTTCATGAATGTCTGACTCTTGATGGTGTAGGACAGGGTCTTTCTTTTTCTGAACTGTTTACCCGATTCCTGGCTATATTTCTATTTCATTACTGATGCCCATTGTGATCTCGCTGTCATAATGCACGTCCTTTGAACCTTATCCACAAGTAAGTGGAAGAAAGAGCCCGTCTCGTGCTTAAGTTGAAGATAGTTAAGCCACTGCCGTCAATCAGGAGGGATGAGGGGGGGGCCATCTAAGCAACCGATATGTTCTGCATGTCTACTTCTTCACCCATGCATCAATGTTTGTGATCCCCTGTTGTAAAGCATTCATGCATGTTGAATCCAAGAATTCAGGAATATAAATAAGGCTTGGTCCGGCATGGTGGACAAGTCTTTCTCACTCCTAGCACCATGTGTAAAAATCCCCAATATACAAAGCAAACCTCTGAAAAAATGTACGGCAGTAAATGTCTACCGTCAACAGCAGTGTCTTTTCAAATATGGATGAAACATCAACCTTTCACATAAATAATTTGTACATCACTAATTAAACTGAACAACATGTTGTTACTAAAAGTTTTTAGAAGCTTATATTTGCTTTTATCTTGCGTGGCTGAATACCTTTTTTTCTTAGCTCATAAAATTGGACAGTCTTCGAATCTGGTATGTTATCATTGTTTGGAAAGAATCACTGTACTGATCAAAAACTCACCGTTGACATTCGTGTTCCCAGTTATAAATGGCTTTAAAGAGGTGTTGAAAGGAAACAGATTCATTTTCTCAAGGTTTTGGTATGATCAATAAAACCTATTAAGAGTACTGGTGAATTTATAGTGAACTGGACTATCCCAATAGAGAAATCTATGGCATCCGTAATACAATTTGAACATTGTGGTTTGTAGGAAGCTGGCTCTCTATATAGTGCACTAAAGTGAAGTACACTGTGCAGAGAATCCAGTGAAGCCTCAATTGGTATTGCAAAGGCAAAAGTAGACAGGACTAATGCTTTATTTGTGGTAGTGTGGATGAGAAGTTAGGCTTATCAAGGAGTCGTGTTAGGCATTAGTTGTTCTCACAGAAACAATAAATGAGACACGCACTCAAGTGAATAAATCCAAGACTAATTTAGAAAAATAACATTTGCTTTTATATCTGCTTTGAACCAAAGAACTTAGTTATAAGGTAAGCAATTTTTAAAAGATAAATACTTTACAGTTTCAAAATCAACACTTAGTGCAAATATTTAGTACAGCAATGTTACCCTATGAGAGGAAAACAATATTGCAGTTTTGCAGTTAAGTACATGACTTATAAATCCAGTCTTCGGGATTTTAGGTCAACACCAGGCAATGTTCAAATCAGTACCAAGAGTGCCCCTACAGGTGCGACCATGTGCCGGGGTTGATATCTGAGTCGGGTGCCCAATGTTAACCAATGGGGACTGAGGGTGAATGAAGATAGGTTCGGGTGTCGATCTCCTGGGGCTGAGGCAATCACAAGCGGGGCCACAATACAGCACCAAACTCACACCCTCAGCCGCACGGGGGTGGCCGGGTGCAGAATTCCAATACAGCGTTGGGCGCCCAGTGTTATCCGTTGGAGACTGGGGGTTACTGAAGATGTGCATCTCACAGGTGACCAAAGTGGTGCGAGTGGTTGTCTGCTGGGTTTGAGGTATGCACGGGGGTGGGGGACACAAGGCAGCACCAAACTTAAACCCTCTGCACCCAGCCGCTCCTGTGCCGCTGAGTGCCAACACAGTGTCAGGCACCCAATGTTAGTAATTGGGGGGAGATCAGTTTTGGAAAGAGGGTGCAGGCTCCGGTCAGGTGGCTGAACAAAGAAAACCCACAGCTGCCCAGGTAAGTTCTGGTGCTTTGGGACGTAGGGACACTGGCGGTCCAGCTCCCCAAGACCCAGGGGCTACAGGTGCAGACGTGTCTTTTGGCCTCGCAAACAGCTTCCAGGCAGGTTGTGGTAAGGGGGGAGTCTTTGATTTGAGGCTGCAGGCTTTGAGGCAGAGTATAGCAAGGTTAGCCCACGGTGGACTCGGACTCAGAATCGCTCGGGAACTTCACAAGACTGGTGTGCCACTTAGACTGGGGCCATGGGGGTTGGGTGCAGAGGTGTGCCCGGAGGCGGTTTTGCGGTTGCTCTGGCAGAGCTATTTACTTTTATTGTTGGTTTCTTCTTGAACAGGTTTGCTGTTCTCGGGCGATCTTGATCTTTGTCGAAGGCAGGCAGTATTCCCAAAGCTTTGGAGGTCGATGGGCTGCATGACAGGTCGTGTTTTTGCGCAGGATTGTGGAAGGCTGCAGACAGGGCTGTAGGGCTGGGGCCAAGTAAGTTGGTGTCTGCTGTCTTATCTGCTGGTGACACTCTGTAGTGTCCTGCTCTTCTTAGGTCATAAGGAATCTGAGTTCTAGGGTTCAGATGTGCCACCTAAATCCTCAATTTAGGGATGTTACGGGGAGTACCAGACGGTAGGCAATGGATTCACCATCTTGAGGGTGACTACACCCTTTTTATGACCACTTTCTCTGAAGTGGGCATACCTCTAACCCCAGTGGCTTAATTCCTTTGAAGCAATATGGAAGAATTTAAAAAGCAGTGTCCATTTCTGCTGTTCCACCTTAGGGGTGGGACTGACATGAAGTGGGCACTCCTCCTAGTTTAACTAATTTTCCTGCCTGTGCTGCCACTAAAAGTGGGGTCAGGACAGGGAGGTTGGTCATCTCCACCATCTGGAGAGACCTGGATCACATTACAAAGGCAGCTAGGCCATCGTGCCTAGGAGAGGAGGTAATTATTTGCCCAGTGCAGGCTTTTGGCTCTGGGCCTCAAAGGACCTAGTTAGCTGGAACCCAGTGCACTTCAGTCAAAGTTGAATCTAAAAGTCAGGCAAAAAGTTTGTATGGGGTGGTTACTGCAACCAGAACCCAGCTGCCTGCACAACCCCCCCCACCCCAGC
The DNA here is from genome assembly GCF_031143425.1 of Pleurodeles waltl. NCBI lineage: Eukaryota > Metazoa > Chordata > Amphibia > Caudata > Salamandridae > Pleurodeles > Pleurodeles waltl. Next base: position 64,647,494 of record NC_090437.1, read on the forward strand.
CAACAGGCCTGGATACTCAGCCAAACCTGGAAGAGTCTTCCTAGTCAATCATGTGAGGAAGAATAAAGGAGCTGCGTGGTTGCAGGCCCTACTCTGCCTCACATCCTATTGTTTAGGACCCCATTTAGAATGCTCTTTATTTGCTTTTTCCCTCTTCTTGGGATGAGAGGTGTTCACCTCTGCTAACCCTATCTTAGCCAGGGCAACCCCCAGCTTACCCATTGGTTACCCACAAATGAAGTAACCTCATCATGACCAACAGGAACAGGGGACCTAGCTTGAAATTTGATATGGGGTTGGACCACCATGACAAGCATAGTGCAGCCGTAAAGGCTAAGACCCAGCAGATGCCACTGATATCTATCAGTGCCCAGAACCACACCTTTAGCTCTTCACTGACAGGTGAAGGGGCTACGTTACAGGCTTCTTTGGGTTCAGAGTGCATGTTTGCTGTTTTAGAGTGGGGGGTTACCACATCCTGTAGCAAACACCCTTCTTTCACACTCTTTTCTATTAGCTGCAAGCCACCAACTCAAGCTTAGCAGGCGCCTGACTAGTCAGGACTTCTTGTGGTTCAGGCTTGGCTTCACCAGTGCCAACTTTGGAGTTCTTCCTCACTGGAGTAGAATATCCTTGCCTTACTGGAACTTTGGCTAAAGTGCCCACCTTTCCTACACTTCCTGCTCTTATTTTTCTTCTGGGGCCTACCTGCACTCACTGCAGGGACAGCACCTCCAGAATCCTTGGAAAAGGGCTAGCACCGGACCAGCTCCTCTTTTGGGCTCTGACCAATCTCTAGGAGGTCATTTCCAAAGAGGCAATCAAGTGGAAGGTCTGGTGGTGGGCTTGGCTAGGCACCAAGAATGCCAGACACGACCACATAGAGCGCCTGTAGCCCGCCCGGGAGTCCAGCTGCATCCTAAAGATTAAACCCTGAGCCACACCTAAAATTGAAGAAGGGAACTCAGGGGGACCTGCGCTAGCTCACTGCCCCCCCCCCCCCCCCCCCCAAAAAAAGACTTCAGCAGCTTGCCATTAGATGGACGTAGAGAAATGCGAGGCCTGTTGGGCCTAGCTGGCGGCCCTGCTTGGTCCACCTAGAGGGCACTCTCTTGTGCCGGCAGGTGCTGGCTGAGGTTTGCGGAGCTGCGCATGGGGCCTGTGGGGCAACGGATGCTTGGACGGATGGGCTCCTGCAACAAGATCTGTGCTGGCCCAGCCTGGGGCAGCGCAGCAGGAGAAGAGGCCTGCAGCGGCTGACAGTTGCAGCACCTGGCTGCCTTTCTGAGCAGCTGGGCTGCGACTGGAGACATCAGACTCCTTTTTCTCCCCTTCAGGCAACCAAAGGAGTTCTAGTCTGCGGTGGGGGAGTTCTTGCCCTGGGTGAAAACGGCAGCGTCTTCCCTGATCGGCCAGGTGAGGCCCAAGAATCCGGCTGCAGCAGAAGACGTCAGTGGCACCTGGCGGGAACTTTGTAAAACTTGAAAGGCTATGGTTTCTATTCCTTTGCCTTGGGACACTTAAATGGGGTACAAGTAGTTTTGGGGCGCGTCTATTCTCTCAACATTGAACAAGATGTTTTTTTGCAGCACCTGTCCACAACACTAGCAGAATGGGCACACATACCCTGGCTAATAGGAGGGGATTTTAACTCTGTGTTAGATATCACACTGAACCACTTGTACCCCCCCTCTGTCCACCGCTAACTCAGTTATGCAAGCGCAGGCCCTCACAGCTAGGATTACTCACTGGGATCTAGTGGATGAGTGGAGAACACACCATGAGGGGATGTGGGAGCATTCCTTCTTTTCCCCACCGCGCTGTTTACACACTTGGTTAGATTGCATCCTCTGCCCAACCCATACGGAGGGTTGATTTACAGATACAACTTATTTGGCGAAGACCTTTTCAGACCACAACCCACTGGAAGTGACACTCCAGTGGGGTTGCGTTCCCGTGCCAATCCTCACTTGGCGCATGCAGCCAGCTCTGTTAGAGGATGCAGCATTCTGAGGCTCTAAGAACAAAGCTGTTGAAGATAATTTTGCCATGAGTGAGGGTACTGCCTCGTCGAGGCTGGTGGAATGGGAGGCGTTTAAAGTGGTTGTCAGAGGGAGTGGCCATTAAAACCTCTGTGGGGGCCAGATGTCGTATCCTACAGGAGTTGGCCAGAGTTGAGGATCAAATGAGCAGCTTAGAGCAGGCGACGATCAGTGACTACAACTGTTTACCGGCATTACAAGAAATTAAGGAGTGACATGCAGAACCCCTAGAGCAATTGCTTGTCTATGACTACAAAACATACACGCACCAGACACACACTGACTGGGACAGAGCTGGTGCTTTGCTGGGGCGCATGATATAGCCTCCTAGGCCCCCAACTTCGGTCCTCCAAGTGCTATCGCACATTAGCCTGCAATGCGCCACACAACTGGAGGTGAATCAGGCATTTCAGGAATACTCCAGGTCCCTGTACAGAGCAAATCCTGCTCCATGATCACTGCACAGATTTTCTCCGGGACCTCTGACTTCCTAGCCTGAATGGTGAAGCCTGCGCACAACTGGTGGCGCCTATATCGGAAGAGGAGGTACGGCTGGCCATAAAAGAAATGGCAGGTAATACGACTCCGGGGATAGATGGGCTGCCCACTGAGTTTTACTCAACATTTGCCACGCAGTTCACACCAGAACTGGTGAAAATGTCTGAAACTGCACTAGAACGTAAGGAGCTCCCCGCACCAACAAGCCAAGCCCTAGTCACCTCCTTATTAAAGCCAGGTTGCACACCAAACAAGCTTTCCTCTTTCAGACCACTGTCGATATTAACCACAGATTACAAAATACTCAGCAAGATTCTTGCACAGAAGCTATTACCACTCCTCCCTCAATTGATAAATGTAGATCAATGTGAATTTATACCCCCTAGTAGTGCTTCTTTGAACATCCCCTGGCTGTACCAGGTGAAGTAAGCAGCACAATCTGCTTATCCGAGAGCAAGATGCTATTCCCTGGACTTCCAGCAGGCTTTTGATTAATTAGAGTGGGAATATCTTTTCACGGTACTCAGGAAGTTTGACTTACCTGCTGTCTACATCAGATAGGTTAAGGTACCATACATTTGCCCCACGGCCAGATCAAAAACAGGTGAACATAAATCACCACCTTACCCGATATCCCGGGCACGTGCCAGACTGCCCGCTGTCCTCTTTGCTATTTGCCCCGGCAATGGAACCTCTCACACAAAAGCTAAGACAAGAGGGGAGCGGCTGTGGTATACACGAAGGGTGCCGAATGCACATAGTGTTCCTTTACGCGGACGATATGCTACTATAAGTGCATGACATGATCAGGGACCAAGGGCAAATAGGCAACACTCTCGGGCAATTTGGTGCAATCTCTGGCCTGAAAGTAAACCACTCAAAATCACAAGCGTTTTCATTTAGAAAAGGATTAACCTCCACCAATACAGTCTCCTTAGGCACACTCGAGATCCCTGTGGCCCAACAAACATTTAGGTATCAGATATTTTGCACCCACACTGATTTGCTAGAGGGCAATCTACATAAGGCTGTAACATCCTCATGAGCACAGATTAAATTCTGGACCTCTTTACCCCTCTGGGCAGCCGGACACTTGGCATTGGCCAAGTTGATTGAGCTCCCCAGATTACTTTATTACTTTGTAAACCTTCCAATCTGTATACCGCAGTTGATCTTCAAAGCACTCAATACCCTCTCAATGGAATTATTATGGGCCAGAGGATGTTGTTGCATTAGTCTCCAAAAACTACAGTTAACAATGGACAGAGGGGGGTTGGGGGCCCCTGATTTCCAAATATATTGCCTCGCAGCACAACTGCAGTGGCTAGCTTATTGACTCGTGGGAAGCCACCTACAGGAGATAAATTACACACAGGAGCGCTTGAAAAGTGGGGAATTACAGTCGCTGTTACTACCTGGGAGACCCGCACACACACACACACACATCGGCTACCTCTGTTATTACACAACGTGTTGTGGTATTGGCACATGGTACTCCGACTAACCAGGCCCACAACACCATATGCTCCTAGCACCCCGAATACGGCATTCCCACCCCATCTGGCATTTTATTCACATCCCGGCTAAGTCACTGGGAGGAGAATGGAGTATCCACCCTGGGGGATCTCTTTGAAGAGGGTCACCTTATACCTCATCGTGAGTTTATAGCCCAGACCCAGCTACCAAGTACTCTATTCCTAATGCACAACAATATATTGCACTACATACTCCAGAAGTGGACTCCAATGGTGGAAGAGCTCCAAACGCACGCACTGGTGCAGGCTCTTTATGACTTGGGATCAGGGAGGCACTTAGTTAAGTGGCTGTATAAAGCCCCCGCACAACCGCACTTCACTAACCCCACTTTGGGAAAAATGGGAAACAGAGCTGGCACGTCCTTTACATGATAAGGAATGGATATTCGTTATGGAACACGCATCCCATAAACCACGCAATTCACAATTGATATTCATCCAATTTGCAATCTTTCATAGAGCCTACTGGACTCCTCAAAAGCCCCCTATGCATTGTGGAGGAGGCCTATCACCTCCATATGTTGTGGGCTTGTCCGTCCCTGAGACCCTACTGGGGAAAAATCTGTGACACACTTTGTGCGATCACTAAGTCCTCATACTGGGATTTGGCATATCATTGCATACTGGACCTGACCCAAGACCTAGTAAATCTGTAGTGGTTTCTAGATTTGTTGACCTGGCACTCGTACTTCTCAAGAGACTAATCACAATCCGCTGGAAATCTCTGACTCCTCCATTGGTTCTAACATGGAAGGCGGATCTGCTCCGTTGGGGGGAGGCAGAGGGTGCCACCTTACTTAGGGAAGAATATAGGGGGCTACGGAAACACCCTTTGGGGATATGGGAGATATTGTTAGAGCACCTCTGACAACAAGGGACATATGAAAGCTAGAAAACTTTGGAGTGCACGGAGTGACTGAGGTGGGCTGAGCCGGGATGCCAACTTACACAGTTTGCTAACCTCTTCCTTTCCTCTACATTATGTCAATTTGAGTCCAGAGGAGCGGGGCAGGGTTGGGTCGATGGGGTCCCCTCCCCGCCGCAATCCAGTACATATTGCGACACTGGAATACAGAGAGCAGGTTAAACCTAGTTGGGGGGTAGGGGAGGGAAGGTTAACTAACTTAGTTTCAGCCGGTGACAACTCTCAGGGGAGGCTCTCATGCCTGTGAAAAGCATGCACCCATGCTTCAATAATTGTATGAATAACCTACTCACTGTAATATGTGGCTGTTGGGCTGATCATATGTTACTGTGAATTTAATCTGTAATGGGATTGCTGCTGAATTGTGGGGTCTGCTTGTTTGTTTCTGATCGTTTCGCTATGACTTCTAATAAAGTCCTTTTTTTTTTTTTTTTTTTTTAGGGGGAGGTCTGTATACCACCTTTCTCCAGCTACAGGACACCACAGTTTCTAGGGGCACTAAAGCCACAGGCTTGACAGTGACCTCTCCTGGGATAACCCCCACCCTAGCAATTCCCCCTGGTATATACTAGTTTGAGAGTACCAGCCTGTCATGTACAATAGCATGACTGGCATTGGTATCTCTTAGGGCTGTTGCTGGGATTCCATTCACCAGTAGATGGTGGAAGTGTTTACTCCCCTCTGGAGTCTCCAACTCACCCTTTGACCCCACTTTCCAGTTAAAGGCTAAGAGAACCTCCTCGTCTAAAGAATCATTCCCTGCGGCTACACTGGCAACCCCTGGGGTTTGTTTGTAGGACAGGCAGTGTCCTTTGTTCAGTGCCCTGTCTTAGTGGCATCCCAGTTATTACCCTGGTACCCTCTTTTGTTTTGTGGGGTGTCTTCAGACCCACCCTCCTGAACAGATTTTTAGGGTCCTATAGAGGGCTCCTTTTCTATATTTTTATGGTTGTCCACCTTCTTCTCTTGGGGGGTGTTTTCCTGACTCATTCTTTTGGTCACCCCCACCATGTCTTGTTTTGGACACCTTAGTGCTAACCCAATGACCAGCCTTCCTTTCCAACTCTTGGGGAGATACTGGTCCCAGGTCCACTAGGTATCAATGCAACTTTTCAGAAATATAGTTACTTAATAGGTGTTATTTATAATCAAATTATAAAGCCCATCATAATCTTGCACCTGACTTCCTTTTAACCGGCCACCTAGTGTTTTCACTGAAAAGTCCACAAAATCAACTCAGGATTGACTCAACATTTTATGAGTCTACCTGAACCTGATTCTATATTCTTCAGTGGTAAGTCCAAAGCCCTCAATCAGGGTGTCCTTCATGCGGTCGTAGGACCCATCATCTGCCTCATTCTGTGTCAGGAGTCTATCTCTGCACTTTCCTGGAAACAGTTCCTAAAGGAGAGTTCCCCAGTGCTGTTTGCCTAGTCTTTTGGAAAATAAAGGTTCTCTAATAGGCTGTGAACCTATTAGTGATATCACCACCTTCCTCATATTTGGGGACCATCGCTTTGGGTATTTTAGGGTCACAGTGCTCCTGTCCCTAGTTATTAAATTGCTGCCACCATTCATGGGTGCTAAACCCATTTCTATTTCTGTTTTCCAGGTCCGGTCTCTTAGCTAGTCTCTCTAAGACAGTATCTTCTTCAGAGATGCTATCTCTGAACATTAAGGAACCTAAGCCAATCTCACTAGAGGGAGGTGCTCTAGACACTTGGGGTACAGATTCCTCTCCTTCAAGTGGTGGAGGAACCATTTCTTCCTCCTCACTTGAGTTGTCTTTATCCTGATTTACAGGCCTTCCCTGTACACTAACTATGTCTGAGAATCAACACTTATCAGTGGCATATCTGCTCATAGAGATATGCCCTCACATGTAATATAATGCACCCTGCCTTAGGGCTGTAAGGCCTGCTAGACGGGTGACTTCCATATATTGCGTGCAGTGTTAAGGGAACATGGCACACAGGCTGCGTGCCATGTTGTGATTTCAATTTTGGAAGCACCTTGTCACCCAGCCTGCATAAGGTTGATGCTGCATGCCTCAGAGAGGCATAGGCTGTGCTGCAGCTTTGAGGGGCCCTCTTCAGTATCCATGCCTGTGCACTTCAGTCAAAGTTCATCTGAAAACCAGGCAAAATGTTAGTAGGGGGGTACTGCGATTAGAATGCAGCTCACTACATGGTTCATTCCTATTTTTCTGGAACTTTGTGTGTAAGGTTGTTAGAAATTGGATCTGTAGTTGGCAGGGGTATGCACCCAGTTCAAGCAGGGACCCCCACTCTAGTCAGTCAGTCAGATACACACCGGATAACCTGTGCTCATCCTCTGGTAGCTTGGCACAGAGCATTTAGGCTTATCTAAAGAGGCAATGTGTAAAGAGTTTGTGCAACACACACACACACACAGCATAGCACATTGGAAACACCACAAAAGGATTCCACACCAGGTTAGTAAAATGGACAATATTTATTTAAGTAAATCCGGATCAAAATGAGAACAATCCAATGAGTAGAAGTCGAGATATCAATTTTAGAAGAATAAGAGTTTTAGTGCTTAGATGTAAATAGCACTTTACGGGTTACTTGAGGCCGTGCTTGATTGGGACAAACAGTTAAAGCTGACCGTGATGATGTGCGGGCAGGGTACAGGACAGGAGCCAATGTGGCCTGGGGAACAGAGTACCTTGGTCCTCATTGCAAGCATGAGATGCGGGGGTGAGGTGTTGGTAAGTAAGTCAGTGTCACTTCCATAGTAGAAGGATTCGTTAATTTTTCCTACACCTTAATGGTGATGCTCTGGTTTCCGAAGACATGCATCGAAGGTGCAGTGCGATGATTTTGAAGCTGATGCACTAGATTTCTCCATGCTGTTGAAGAGATGCGTCTGTCTTCCTTCAGCGATGGCGGCTATGCAGTGGTTTCAGTGCTGATTGGATGCTGATGCACGGGGTGCCGCTTCCAGCAGGCAAGGGATACGTTGGTGGATGTGGTGGTTCCAGAGGTGCTGCTCAGGTCCCAAGTGTGATGCGCCAGTTTTACTCCTGCAACAAGGTTGATACGTCTGTTGCTGCTTCCAGCAGGCAGGAGATGTGTCGATTTCGCTGGTGCAAGTAGCTAGGTCCTGTTCCAATGAACCAGGCACAGGAACAGAAGTATAGAAATTGATGTCTCTGAGTCGCTAGCGAACAAACCCTTGGAGATCTCCCTGGGGTGCAGGTCAGAGTCCAGTTCTCAGTCAGCAAGGTCAGGGAGCAGCAGGGCAGCACAGCAGTTCTGGACTTACAGCTGGACTCTGTCAGAAGAAGTGTATGATTTGGTGGGGTCAGAAACACCTAGTTGTGTCTGTGAAGTGTGGGTGACTTCAAAGAAAGGTTTTTGAAGTACACAGGTATCCTTTTTTCCTCAGGCCTGTGACTGTCAGTAGGGGATAATCAGCCCTTTGTGTGGGGACAGGCAGTGCCTATTCAGGTGTAAGTGTCGGCCCCTCCCACCTTTCCTGCCCAGGAAGAGCCATCAGAATGCATATGAATGCAGGAGCACCTAGACACACACCTAACCTTCCTGTGTTTGTGTCTGTCTAGAGGGAATGCACACACTGTAACTGTCACCCACCCCAGATGTGTATTGGAGACAGACTGCATGCACACTGAGCTGTAATAGCATAGAAATGTCCACTTACTAAAAATGGCATTTCTTAGATAGTAATGTTAAATCTCACTTTACCGGTAAAGAGGATTTATTATTACCATTCTAAAGATATGAAACATGACAAAGCCACTCCTTTCTGATTGCAAATTACAGCTTAAAAGTGTATAAAGGAATTCTCAATGTTAACCTATGAGAGGAGCAGGCCTCACAGTAGTGAAAAATGAATTTGGGTGTTTTTCACTACTAGGACATGAAAGACTTAAAAGTACATGCCCTACCTTTTACTTCCACAGCATCCTGCCCTATGGGATACTTAGGACATCCATTAGGGGTGACATATGTGTAATAAAGGGCGAGGGCTTGGCAAAGGGTTTTAAATGCCAAGTTGAAGTGGCAGTGAAACAAGAATCAGCAAAAATATGAGGCAAGCAGACAAAACGTTTGGGGAAAGAACACCCTGAGACTGACAGGTCTAACAAAGGTACACAGATCCTGGCACATATACTTGTCCGAGTTCTGCTGAATCTACCCCGTCGCAGGAGTTAACTTCAAGAGAGCATGTACTATTAAATTACAGTAACACAGATATTCACCAGGGCCTCATCTACATCCTTGATTTGGAGAATTGTGGATGGTGAGTGCATGTGCAAGAACGGGAGGAAGCGGTTTCCTGCTTACATAAAGCTATTTTACTAAAATGAATCTTGCATTTAGTGTTGCTGTGTGAAGTTTATTTGGTCCAGAAGTTTGTGAAGTTAAACCAAAACGGTTTCGAAGTTCTCTGCTTAGATATTTATTGACCTTGACTCCATTTTCCGGTGCACCCTTCCCAAGACCATGTTAAACGCTTACATTTTGTTGTTAAATGACTCTCGAATTTATACAGTTTTTCTGAAGTAGCAGTGCAAGAAACTGCCTTTTCTGATTCATCCATTTTATTTATAACATTTTGGCTCAGCGCTAAATTGAATCTTTCATGCTCCATCTGTCATTCACTAATTTCCTGTTTCTGTAGTAGCAACATTACTCATTGAAACTTTGCACACCCATCCAGTATTGGCATGAGGCACACATTTTTCTCTTTCAGTTGCTGTGCCATTATGCTTTGAATCTGTACAAGATCTACAAAACAAATCAAGAAATATGTGACTGTTTAGAGCTCTCTTGCCATCTTCTGTGAGACTGCCAACACAAATGTCTTGTAGCATTTCTCCATAATTCACATTTGCAACCTATCATGTTTTCTGCATGTTCAGCATATTATAAATGTAACCAATCGCTCTCATTTCCAATGCTGCCAAAAGAGTTACAAGTCTCTTTGTGTGTAACTTTCATTGCAGTTAACTAGAGGTGGACACCAAATACCTTATCATGTTTGCCTTCAAAAGTACATCATAATCTGACCTGAGAATCTCTTACTTTCTCAGATGAATGAAAGATAGCCTGAGGCTTGTGACCATGCTAATCTCATCAGTGACGATCACTTTCATTTTTTAAGAACTCAGAGGCCTTGAGAAGCATGACCAGCCAATTTGTGATACTTTAATTTGTTTCCATGTTCCACTGGCAACATCATAAAACAATGTAAAGTTATGAGTTTTGCGAACATCTAGCCCAGTGGGTGCAGGAACAACAAATGAAAGATTACAGTCTCTTTTTCGTATGCTTTCAGTCTGTGTGTACTTACGTGAGAAAAATCCTCCCACTACCTGCTTGCCCACAAATGTATAGCAGTGTAGGCTTGATACTTGTACGTTAACATTTACAAGTGTCATGAAGATTACCATGATCCACGGACTCAGTGATGTTTTGGAAAATAATGTTTCTCTCATTTAGTTGAGCTATGCGAGCACCTACATCGATGGTATCACTTGACTTGTTAAATAGCATTTTCTGTCTTATTAATTACCTTGACTGCTTCAGTTTCAATGTGGGGTTCACCTAGTGGATGCTGACTTCCAAAGCTGTACAGTTTCTGAAATCAAGATGTCTCTAGTGAAATCTCTTGCCAAGCATAGTTCCTATCAGTTTTCTGAGACTTTGTAATATAGGAAATCACAAAACAAGGGATTGAGGATACATTCAGAATGACCATGTTAGCATTCCACCTGGATAAAATGACAGGATTGTAGAGTTTAATACTCAGTATAGCCTCAAACCTTTTAAAGGAAGCATGGTTTGGTGGCAGTGGCAGGAACACTCTACGACTGCCTCTTGTGTAGTACTTCCCTCTGTATCTATACCTATGGTGACAATAGTTTCCACTACTGTGTATCTGTTACTTTTTGTCTCACAGTTTCATGCTGAGTCTAATTTGAACATTTTCAAGGCACATGTTGTTCAGTGAAAAACAAGGCTGTTTGATTAGTCTGATCTAAATTAAGGTGTTCCTTTCACAGACAATAGCACGTGAATGTTAGGAGCTCATATGGCTTTGCACTTCTTCTTCGAGGAGTATTTTTCAACTTCAACAAGTTTAGGATTTTTTTTGTTGCAAATAAATCGAAGATTGGCCTGAAATCACTGGGTAAAACGCCTACAAACCTTTCCTAGATCGATCAATTTTCCTGTGCAATCCTATTTTTTCACACGTTGGCTTTCCATGACATTCCTGCTGACGATTTTTAATATTTCATCTTTGCCAACACTTTCCTTAGATACTCTCTTCCAGTCAAATGACTCCTATTTAAAGTATGTGTGATACCGCATAGCACACAAAGGCCAGCCCGCTTTCAAACACAAGATGGAAAAAGTATTGGATGGTTGGAGTATTGGTGTCTTAGTCACCTCCTTCACCTCTGGGATATACAGTATAGGAAATCAGGCTTCCAAGCTTTATTTTCAATATGGTGATTAGTTCACCCTTCGCTTGTTACGTGTGGTACAGTTCAAAGGCATCACCCTTAGCATTACCTGTATGCAAAGGATGAATACTGTAATCTTCAAACATATATTCTGTTTTGTCAGACTTTAGCCTTTCAAATTGGTCACTATGTTCAAACTTTAGTTCTTTTATCTTTCGTACTTTTCCTTTACCTCCTTCTTTTGCAATTGTTGAAGAGTTTGTTTTTCTGTGATGCATGAAGGTTTCTTTTTAACACGTTTTAACTTCCTTTTTTATCCTTATTTTGGTTCATTATTTGTTGCAAATGTTATCATTATTAGTAAGCTCACTTTAGATGCCACAAAGAATGTCATTATCTCTCGGATAGATATCTTATTTCTCATTCAGTGGTGAAATGACTCCTTATTTGCTAATCGTCCTCAAGGCATTAAGGAAAAACATGAAAAGAGCTAGAAAAAATATAAAGGAAAACTTTGTAAGAGTACTTATAAGTGTGATATAATTGACTGATGTGCTTCATTTTATAGTGCCACTACCTGTGTGGTCTTATGGATGCCACTACCCACCAGCTAGTAAACTGGCCATGCATCATTGACCAAATAACTGGTGCCTACTCCTCGGACACCTTAGTCACTGCTTGCCTACCCAAATTGTCACTAACCATCTCTTTCTCTATTTGGCTACTTGACTCACTATTCAACGTACTTGCACCATTGTAGCCTGTACCACTGTAATCCGATATTCCTACTACAGGCTATGATGCAATATACTTGCCCCAACAACACTTGCAAAACGAAAATACAATAATCAATACCAGGATATCAGGTTGAAGGGCCAAGGGTTTTAAGGTTAACGGTGCCTGCTTTAAATATGAAAGGTTACAGTGTGAACGTTTTAATGAAAGGGTGAAAGGATCGGAGTGATTGGTGATGTGTTGAATGTTGAATGGTTTGAGTGAAGATTTAGATGCGAAGGGTGATAAGATTAAGGGTGAAGGGTTGAAGGGTGAATGCTTCACAAAAGTACACTTCGAATAAGTATGATTGTTCACTCATTCAAGCAGTGTTCAGTTTACAGTACAGCTGTAGCTCAAGATGGCTGAGCTTGTTATTTGAAAATAGTTGTCGTTTTAAGGGAATGTGAACAAAGGGGGACTTCGGTTGCTGAGCCTTTGAATGCAATGAAACTGCAGCAAGGTGGTGTGTAACAATGAGTTCATCTATGAGCAGCAGCTGGTCATGGCGCATTGATCCCTTGTGCAGGTGGAGTTCCAGACTTTGATTTCCACATGACGCTTTGCGTAAGTCTCTCTTCAGATGTAGGGACAGCTTTTAGCTGCTGTGGAATCAATTGGTTAGGCTTGACTGAAATGCAAACTTGACATAGAAACTGTCCCCTCCTAGAAGATTCAAAATTGTAATTCTAAGTTGTACGTTTTTTTCAGCAGCCTCTCGGAGCAGCAAGAGTTCTCTGCAATTCACTGATAAGCAACCAGGAATGGGGAGGCATATAAAGTCTTCAGGTCTTTAGTTCCAAAAAATTCTGCCCTTGAGGCTACTTGTGGATGGGATAACTAGTTTACTAGGGTTGATGTTCCCTAAATATATCTATAACAATTCACATGCATCCCACTCCCGTATTTTAAGCAAAGTGATGCACTTTTTATTGTAAGAATATGCTTGATGGCATCAAATCTATCCCAAAGTTCTGTTAACCAAAAACTCAGTATGCTGAAACCCTGTCTAATCTGTGCATAATTCACCCCACCCCTTCAGCGTCAGACCCCAGCTATAGATTAACAAACGCTTATTATGACATTGGTGGTAAATTCCACTTACCACCATGCCAACTGCCACCAACATACCGCGTCGGCGGCGAATATCCGCTAATCATATTATCACACACACACCAATCCGTCACTGTTCAGACACACACAAATCTGCCAGCCCAAAGGTCAGTGATAAATTGGCGGTAGCAAAAGCCACACCGATACGCCAACAGAACACGACCGTCACATTATGACCCACGAATCAACACAGCGGACATTCAATGGCAGTACATACCACCGTGCTCAAAATACACACACACAAACAAAACAGCACCACATTGGACAATTCAAACTACACACACCTGACATCCATACACATACCACACCCACACCACTATAAAACACACACCCACATTACCTGCAAACCTTTACGACTACAAACCATTGCCAATAGACTGACATCACTACAGACAAGGCCAGACTCACACACCACCGTCACCTATACACCACCCACGCACCTTACAGCACACACCCCAACATCACCCTACACACCCTCACACACACCACTCACACTACACTCATGGCACCACAACGACACCCCAGATTCTCTGAGGAGGAGCTAAAGGTCATGGTGGAGGAAATCATCCGGATAGAGCCACAGCTGTCTGGATCATAGGTGCAGCAGATGGGATTGCTAGGAAGATGGAGCTATGGCGGAGAATCGTGGACAGGGTCAATGCTGTGGGACAGCACCCTACAACAAGGGATGATATCAGGAAGAGGTGGAATGACCTATGGGGGGGAGGTACGTTCCATTGCAGCAAGACACCAACTCGCTGTACAGAGGAGTGGCGGTGGACCCCCACCTCCTTCCCCACAACTAACAACATTGCAGGAGCAAGTCTTGGCAATCATGCATCCTGAGGGCCTGGCAGGAGTAGCAGGAGGACTGAACTCTGGTAAGTCAACTCTTTACTACTATCACCCCTACCTGCATGCCATCACATACCCCCACCCCACCTTCACTCCCATCACTTCTCCACCTCCCACACATCCCAATGCCAAGCCCTGCATGCACTACCAATGCATGAACACCTATCACTACAGCATGCACACCAGAGAGAATCAGCTAGCCCACCAAATAACAACTCACACAAGGCAAAGCTGGCAGAGACAATGACAACCATAGAGGGCATCCCACCCATGCGCACAATGTCACACACAGAAACAAAAACACTGCATTTGCATCCCCACAGGGGTATCCCAGCCAGTGTCCGCAGTGTCACCGGAGAGGAGGTGCCAGCAACATCCGATCCCCCCACAGAAGAGGTCCTCAGTGATGACAGCAGCCCTGCTCGCCTCGATCTGGATGACCAACCTGGCCCGTCAGGGACCTCCGGACAGTCGGTTACCCTGGCACAGTCTCACACCACCACAGAGCCTCCCCCCTCAGGAAACACCAGCACAGAACCCGCCCAGCAGACCCATACCTCTGTCCCTAGGACACGTCAGTCAGCAGTGTGTCCACCACTGCAGGGACCCCAGGGCACACCACAAACCCAGGACAACCAGGGACCTGGGGTCAGTGGGCACACGGTTCAGGGGACAGAGGCACAGGACAACAGGGAAGCTGAGAGGACTGATGTGCGTCAGGGGGAGGACTGGCCCAGGGAACCGACCATCCAGGAGGCACTCACCGCGATCCTGGAAGCATACCGACATTCCCAGGATACGCTGGGCCAGATTCTGGACAAGATGAAGGAGAACATGCGGCTGCAAGAGGGACAGTACCTGTGGATCAGGAAGGACCTGACGTCCATTAACACCACCCTGGTCTCATTGCAGGGGTGCTGGCAGACATGGCCAACAGTATGAGGGAGGCAGTGGCACACCACCGGGCCCCTGACACTAGCCTGACTCCTGAACAGCCCTCCACCTCCGCTGCTGCTAGTGGACAGGAGGCCCCACCACAGGACCAACAGGCCACCCCTCCCCCTGCAGAAGGAGGACCACCCCACAAACGTTCCCTGCGATCCAGGCAGAAGCCAGAGACTATTGCCAATACCCCCACCAGGAAATGAGACTCTCCTGATTATCACCTTGTCACCCTGTCCACCTTGAACTGCCATTGATCCCCTTCCTATGCCACCTTGGACACTGCACCTGTGATACAAATAGACTGGACTCTACCCTAGACTTTCCGCAAATCATCAGCCCAGCCCATTGCACTACCCCCTCTCCTTCAGAGCACTGCAATAAACACACTTAGAAAAAATACAAGCATGGTGTATGTCAAATGATTTCAAAATGTATTTATAGGTTCAAACATTGCAATTCAACTGCTCAGTAATGTTTACATAGGAAAGACCTGTAGTTAGCTGCACTGAACACACCAGGAGCAATAGTGGGGCACCAACATCTGCACAAAGAGATGCCAAAGGGTACAGTGAGTGGGCATAGAAGTAGGAATTCACAGCCTGCCAGTAACAATGTCACACATCAAACTGTAAATGAAATGTGAAATAACACTGTCTTACCTGTGTGTCATTGGAAGTATTGACGAATGACTGCACTTCTATTGTCCTCATCCTCTGCCTCCTCATCTTCACTGTCCACAGGGTCCAATGCTGCCACACGGCCATCTCCAGCCTCCTCCTCCTGCAGGCAAGGTTGTGCAACATACAGCTTGCCACGATGATCTGTCAGACCTTCGTAGGGGAGTAGCACAAGGATCCACCAGTCAGATGGAGGCAACAAAACCTGGCCTTCAGGAGGCTGAATGACTTTCTATTATCCTTCTTGTTCACCCATGTGCCTCATTGCCCTTGTCTTGGGATTCCTCACAGGGGTCAGTAGCCATGAGAGGTTGGGGTAACCAGAATCACTTGCAAATATCGAGGAACAACTGTTAGCCACACACTCACCCTTAGGGCCCACAACATACCCATATACCAACATCCACTGGGTGGGAACCAGGGCTCACCTATTAGGCACAATCTGTGCCTCTGGAGTTAAGCCATCACATTTGGGATGCTGCTATTCCTCAGGATAAAGGCATCATGCACAGGCCCAGGATACTTTTCACTGATGTGGGAGATGTACTGGTCCACCAGGCATACCATCTTGACATTCATGGAGTGAAAACTCTCTTGATTTCTGAATACCTGTTCATTCTGCCCGGGGTGGGGGAGGAGGGACAAATGCAATATGTGTTCCATCAGTTGCCCCAATGATGTTGGGGATATGTCCCATTGCATAGACGTCAGCTTTCACTGTGGCCAAATCCTCTACCTGGGGGAAAACGATGTAGCTGCACATGTGTTTAATAAGGGCAGCCAACACTCTGGTCAGCACTATTGAGAACATTGGCTGTGACATTCCTGCTGCCAAGCCCACTGTCACTTGGAAAGAACCAATTGCCAGGAAATGGAGCACAGATAGCACTTGCACAAGAGGGGGGATCACGGTGGGGTGACGGATAGCAGATATTCCAGTTGGCTCCAATTGGACACACAGCTCCGTGATTATGGCCCTGTCAAGTCTATAGATGAGGATAATGTGCCTTTCCTCCATTGTTGCTAAGTCCACCAGGGGTCTGTAAACAGGGGGATGTCTCCATCTCCCATTCATCCGCAGCGGTTGCAATCTATGTGGCAAAACAGTGAGCAGCTGGTCATTATCTGTACATTGCAACCACTACAGTTCTATGCATATTGTGATTGTTACATTAATTAGGTGTGATAGGTCCAAAATGTGAATTTGCGTACTGTGACACAGTTAAGATCCATGGCCTGCACTCCCCCCCCCCCGAAATGGCGTCTGCCTGTCCAGTATGGAGGGACAGGTGGAAGTGAGGTAATTCCACTGACGTGCGCCGTTGCGGGAGGCGGTCGAGAACCGTCGTGCAACTCCTCATTGGTTGTCATTGGGCCCTATGGGGTACAGTGGCCAATGGTGATGTACGCTGGCGGTGACTGTATGCACCGCCGCGGACGTGACCGCCATTTTCCATCCGTTCACTCACTTACTACCTGACATTCAACAGGAGAGGACCTACACTGCATGTGCTGCTTTGACCTGTGTCTGGAACCGACCATGGCTCGTGTGACTGGGGAAAGGGCCCCTGCCTTCACCTCAGCCGAGTTGGGGTCCTACCCCAGTACCGACTGCTGTAAGGACCTCCAGACCAACAGGTGAGTACACCGTGAGTATGATGCATGGGTCATGATTGCATGGAGTGCTGTGTGGGGGAGGTTTGTGGATGGGCCATGGGCAGCGTGCAGCATGTATGCTGGGCCATGTATGTGCTAATGGGGATTGGAAGGGGCATGGTGGGCCATAAGTGTAACAGCCAGGACTGTTGGACTAATACCTTTTCCTGTGTTTTTTTTCCTGCAGGTCAGCGCCCATCAAAAGAAGGGTATATGGCGTGCCATCGCCAAGGATGTGTGGATCCTGGGGGTCTCCGGCAGGCGGAGCACCCACTGTCGGAAACAGTGGGAGGACCTGAGACGCTGGGCACAGAAAACGGCGGAGGCCCAGCTGGGGATGGCCTCCCAATGAGGAAGGGATGCCCGTCGAACCCGGACTCCCCTGATGGCCCGCAAGATGAACACTTGAGGGATTCACAGCAGCCACAAAGAGGTGAGTACAGTGCCCTTCATTACAGCTTACGCCTGGTGGGGTGGTATCCGGGTGGGGGAGGGTGGGCCTTGTGGGTGCCCCTAGGCCAGGCCTGACATTGCAGAGTAGGTCCCATGTTGGACAGGGTTCTGATGTGAAGGTCCTCCAACCAAGCTAGTAGGCATCCACTACTTGGCAGGGGTCTGTGGGTCTCAGGGATGCTACATTTGGCGTTTGGTGTCCCTATCTATGGGCTGGTGACTAGCATTGTAACTGGTAGTGCATTGCCTAGTGCGTAGGGCTGTTCCCTGTGTTTGTTGTGTATGCCAACTGTGGTGTTGGTGCTGCCATTGACCAAGTGTATCCTTTGTCTCTTCCCCCCCCCCCCCCTTTTTGTTTTGTCACCCTGCCCTTATGTGCATTAGCATCATCTGGCGGAGGAGCAGAGGCACCGGCGACGGAGGGAGCTGCATCCCACAGGACCCAGGAGGCCAAATCCACCGACGGTGAGGGCACTAGTGGGATGGAGGGCGAGTGGAGCACCACGGCGGAGACTGGAGGAGACAGTTTGGACACGGATACCTCCACCGATGGAAGCTCCCTGGTGGTGGCGGACACCTCTGTGCCCACCCCAGCTTCAGGTACAGCCGCCACACCTGTACCAGCACCACCCTCCCAGCAGCCCCTCAGTGAGTTGCCCGTGCCCGCTCACCCAGGAGGGTGGGCATCTCCTTCGCCCCAGGCACCTCAGGCCCTGCCCCAGTTAGCCCTGCTGCCCTGAGTGAGGAGGCTATTGACCTCTTGCGATCCATCTCTGTTGGGCAGTCAACTATTGTGAATGCCATCCAGGGGCTTGCAGTCCAAATGCAACAGACCAATGCATTTCTGGAGGGCATTTCTTGGCGGCCTAACAGAGATCAATCCTGGCTCTGGCCTCCTCCCTGATGACAGCCATTGTCCCTGTTTACACCCTCCAACTTCCTCTTCCCAATCCCATTCCCCTCAACCCCAACCTATCCCAAGCACACGGTCAGACAAGTAGGCACCCAGGGCAAAACACAAGAGTGGACATGGCAAACACAAGCACCACACTTCATCCCACAGGCACTCACACATAAGAACATCCATTGCCTCCACTGTGGCCCCCTCCTCGTCGTCGTCCACCTCCCTCCCAGTAGCGTCTCCACTCACACCTGCATGCACTACATCCTCATCCATTACCACCAGCACACCTATCAGTACACACCCCTCACTGGCAGTCACCACCCCCACATCCATGCACACGTCCCTTGTGTCCTCTCCCAATGTGTCTGTGCCCCCTCCTCCCAAGATACACAAACGCAAACACTCAGACACCCAACAGCCATCCACCTCACAACAGCATCCAGCCCATGCACCTGCACCCAAACACAGCAGACTGACACCTCCTACAACCACTCCCTCTTCCTCCACTCCCAAACCATCTTCCTCGTCCCCCCCAATGTCCTTAAGAAGCTTTTCCTCTCCACCATTGACCTCTTCCCTACCCCTCCCCCCCGGCCCACACGTCAGGTCAGGGTGGTCAAAACCCAGGCTAGCACCTCAGCCACCCAGTCCATGGGCACAGTAGTGTCCCTAGCATCTTCAGGTGGGAAATGATCCCGGCTACCAGCCAGCAAGACAGAAAGGGTGCCTGCCCCAAGTGCTTCAAGGAAGGGCAAGGAGCCAGCCCGAGGTGCTTCCAAAAGGGGCAAGGAGCCATCCCCTAGCTGCTGGCAGGAAGGGCCAGTGGCCTTCTCCAGCAGCCAATTAGGACAAGGGGTGTGGTGCTGGGACTCAGTCGGACCAACCATGGTTGTGCAGCCATCTGAGGCTGCAAGAGATGGGCTGGAACCTCTCACCACCACCAGCAGCACCACCACCAGCACCACCAGCCCCAGTGGGCAGCCGTCCGAGGCTGCAGGGGATGGGCTGGAGCCTCCCCCCACCACCGCTACCAGCATCGCCACCAGCACCACCACCAGCAGTCCCAGTGGACAGCCGTCCAAGGCGGCAGGGGATGGCCTGGAGCCTCCCCCCACCAGCAGCAGCAGCACCACCACCACTGCCACCACTGAACAGCTGTCTCCACGGGCAGACACTGTGTAGTCCTGCGTCCATGGGCTATTGTGCGGCCTGGCCTCTGCAAATTCTGTGGGTATGACACCCAGCTGAGAGACTGTGACCTTGCATCCCCAAGATCTGTATCACTGGGCACAATGCCCCCTCCAGAACCAGTGGAGAAGCCATCCACTTGAGAGACTGTGGCCTTGCACTCCCCAGGACAGAGCAATGTGCATGTTGCCCCCTCCAGGACCAATGGCGTTCTACCATATTCCTGTTGAGGTGTCCGCCCGTTCCCCATCCCCCTGAGGTGCCTGCCTATGTTCGACCTGATGCCCCTGCAGTGTTCTCTCCATGTTGTTGCAGGAGTGAGGTGGGACCTTGGATTTTGTGATGTGGCCCTGAGGCCCACGAACGTTGAGGACTGGGCAGTGTCTCTTGATTTGTAAATATGTATATACTTTTTTTATTTGGATGCACGTATTCCTACTATATTTATCTTATTTCACTCACTTTAATCTCTTGGTGTTGTCCTTGCATTATTCCTGAAGGGTACAGGGTCAATTTGTTATGTTACTGCATCTGCTTGTGTGTATGGTGTTGGGGGTGTTGCGTGTATCACTCTCTTTTTTCTCCCCCCTCCCCTGTGTGCTAGGTGGCTGTACTCACCGAGGTAGTCTTGGTGTTGATAGAGGAGCAGCACGTAGAAGAGCATGGGGAAGACATGCAACTTGGGCTCCATGGCGGCGTGGTTCTTCCCCTAGTCTCCACAGGTGAGTCGTTTCCATTCTGTGCAGTGTTTCTAACAGGCTTTTGATGTCGTTGGTACCGCCCCCGAAAAGATGGCTGATTGGTATGTCTTCATACAGTGGCCGGAACATTGTCTTCACCCTGGCTGTAGGCGGCTACCTCCATGGTGCCTGTTGTTTCCGCCCTGGTGGTCGGTGTGTTAAAGTGGCTGTCTGTCTGAGCTGTTTCCGCCGTGGTCATAATTTGGCGGTAATTACCGCCAGCCTGTTGGCAGTATTACCGCCACTTTATCACCGACCGCCAGGGTTGTAAGGAGGGCCTAAGTCTTGGCTTTACATCATGTAATGAAATGTCTCCCTGTACCTCTCCTGTAAAACGAGAATGAAGTCACTGAATATGTTTACTCACAGATGTGTCCCTTTCAGGTCTAGATCAATCCTGAATTGTGACGTGCATATGCTGCCCAAATGCACTGCAGGTGGGATTTCGGTAGAATGTTTCTCTTAATTAATAAGAGCTATACGCATACAGGATAATTGGATCAAACTTCACCCCAGGTCTTTTTGCCTATGTTACCCATATGTGCATTTTTCAAGTTGTAAATCAAATTTACTTTAAATTGTGCATAGCAGGTAATAAGGTCTTGAAACATGAGGTGCCAGGTAAATACAGGTCTAACCTTTATATACGTAGATCAGTTGTGACAAACCCACCCTGCAGTACTGCCTCTGATATTTGTACTCATGGTAGCTGCACTGAGAAGTTCCACTGAAACCGTTTTCTTGCAAGAAAGACAGTTATGGCAACCAAGTAAATATAACACTTTCCCTTTAAACTGAGCACATGTATGTATCCCTCTTCGGTAGGATTCCGCCTCAAATGTGTAGAAAGATCTGTTCAGTCACCCTCCCTCCCCTTACTTGTCCTTGAGTGATGGCCATGTGGGATACATGCAACCCCTCAGGAGTTGTTACTGGCGAGACTGAAAAGTCTGAGTAGTCCATCTGCGTTGCTGTAGTGGGTATCAGATTGGATGTCTGCCATAAAATCTATCCCCTATAAAGAAGAGGGCCACAGGGATTCTCCTAGGTATGTGCTCAGTTTTTCATTGCCAGCGCAACTATATACCTTCCTTTCAGGTCCACATTGCCCATGCTGTTCTCTGGGTAGCAAATGTCTGCTGGGGAATGCCCCAGATTAGTACAGCTCCTCCTCATTTAGTTGTGACAGAACTGCCTCTGTGCCATGTTCTGAAGTGCCAACTCATACTTTGAATTCCTTGCTGTTGTCTTGTGCACTCAGCATTGTGGTGGAGCACAATATGTGAGTAATTCAAAGGTCTTCTAACATTTCACAGTAAGTTGACAAGCACACTTTGTTTCCGGAATGAAAGTTCAGTCAAAGATGCTTCAGTGCTCCCGTACACCCTCAGAAATGTAATGTGATTGTGTACACTAGTAGGGTGTGGCTGAGGAAGGTGTACATCCGAACCAATTTTTTTGGCTTCTTTCAGTCTGTTATAGCTTGGCTCTTTGTTTGGAGAGGGTGCACGTAACCACTGCCAACATGATGGCCGGAGTACACCCCAAACCTTGCCCTGCTTAGCACAATTCTTCTTTTTCTTTCTTTTTTTTCTTTTGTCCTCATATACACCACAGATGTCTCTGCTATTCGTACACACTACATCCATCTCTTCATGGTCATTTATTATACACGGCCTTCATAACTGTGTCAGAAAAATGCTCCTGGGGTTAATCATCATACCAACTTGCTCTTCCTATCATCCAGTTATTGACCAGTGAACGCACAACTCACCTTGATAGCCATGTTGGCCTGTCGCAGGACCTGTAGTTTTTCTTAGATTTCTCCCTTATAAAGAGCGGGAGCAGTAGACTGCAGTGTCCAGAAGAAAAACTAAACTTTTTGTTGTGCTAGCCTAGCTGCAAACTGGGTAACAAGACTCTGGATGGTTGCTTTGTCATTTTTCAATCCACAGAGTATCGCCTTAAACTGAAAATTGTTAACCATTTATCTTTCCCTTTTGCCCTCAGCTAGGATAATCTGTCAGTGTTCAGACATCAATGGAAAGGTTATGAAAAAACATGGCAGCCCAGGTATGTGGCTCATCACTCTCAGTACTTAAGTTCAGTCATTGTATACACCATTCAGAACCTGTGCTCTGAATGTTCCCTTTGGGGCTTGCCTTTAGAACCAGAACCCTCAGACTGGGCCAAGGAGTGCTGGAGAATTCCATTACTTGCAGGATCTTCATTTTGAACACTTGATGCTGGCCCACCACTTGTCTGATAGGGATACGCCTTAGATGATTTCTTGTCATGCATTCTGCCACTGTCAGAATGTAGTGAACACACAAGATGGTTAGTCAAAGTGTTGGGGAGAACTTGTCAGAGCACTGGTCCATCAACAAGTAGCAGAGCATCTGTTTGTCTTTTGACTTTTTCATTCTGAATATTCTGCAGGTCATTCCCTCGCAGGTTATTGGTAGGGCTGGACTGACATCCACTGTTTCTGGGCTTTAACACCCCAATCACCCACTAACAACTGCCTCCTCACCATAGTACCACTGCAGAATGTTCTTATTGGCCCTCACTGTGAACCTCTGGCATTTGGTGAACCTCATTCTGCGTCTGCAGTTGTAGCAATGCCAGCATGTCTACAGTGATTGTGAGAGCACCAGTTTCTCTCAATGCAGTCACTGGATTGCTGTCAGTACAAACTTTCTAGAGGTATCCAACAGTGCTGGCTGATCCCTACTGTAGCACTCTTTATTCCCAATCCCACACTAGGTATTCTAAAGGATTCCTTACTAGGGGGAGGCTTCTTTGCATGTTATGTTTCTTCTCTTGGGATCTCTGCTGATTACTGTCTTAGCTGGGGCTCCTCAAATAATTCCTTCCTTGAGGCCGTTCTCCTTTCCTGGAGTGATGTATTTTGGGACCTCCCACTCCAACTCAAATGGTGGGAATGTTTTAAAAATCTTTCTTTTATTTTCCTTGTTCCACCCTTCACATTGTTAGGACTCTGTGTATCTTGATTCTTCTTTTTTATGATAGCATACTTGTATCTTTCTGGACACCGGCATGCTAACTGCCTGGTCAGGTTCCCTACCAAGCTTTGTAGGATCACTGAGCTTAGATTCTAGCAAATACTGGTGCAATTTTGAATAACGAGGTGATCTGTGATCAGATTGAAGCAAAATTACTTTAATCCAGGTGTGCGTTGATCTTAATTCGTAATCCTCCCACTCTGGTAGGTCTGACTCTTCCTGAAATTCCTCAGGTATATTTAAGTGGTGAACCTAAACTTTCTGATCAGAACTTCCTTGGTACCATGTTGAGATTCCAAGGCGATTTCGGCACTTTGGGTCACAGAAGGTCATCTCTTCAAAGCCACTTCTTCCCAATGATCATCGTTTATTAGATTAATTGAAAAACTCAGTTCAAAGTCCTGTGCAATCAAGTACATCATTGCCAATAGCATAGCTACATAAGACTCCATTTGGAATGTAGGGTTTGGGTGTTCTCAGATTTGCTAATCCTTAATGCACCGGGGACTGGGACCTTCTGGGCTACAATCTCCATGCAGTTCATAACTTTCATGACATGTATGCTCCTTTCCTGTTTTCCTGGCACCAAAGCTGCCTTGCTTTACTTCATGGCCAAAGCTGTTTTACTTTCTCCCATGGACAAAGTTACTTTCCTTTCCACTCTCCTATCCGCCTCTGCTCTCTGTGCTTCCAAGTCGATAGGAGTGTGACTGCTGGTGGAAATATTACTGCTCATTCAGTCCTACTCACTGTTGGAGAGCTCTCAGGCTCACATTGCTTTTTCCAAGACCTGCAAGATGTCTGAGGGGAAAATATGACTTGATGTCATGTCCTGCTTATATAAAATTGTAGTGGATGCCACATCAAACATCTGAATGTTGCAGCATGGAAGAGGAAATTATATAGCTACAGAAACTCCAAGTCATATAAATCAACTTGGGTAGGCTGCCTTCCTCAGTAATCCAAGGTTTTTAAGCTCATGTGAGGGCTCGCTCTCCCACTCAGCCCTTTAGTTAGGCATTGACAAATTAGAAATACACAATTCATGCAGAGCCACGGGCAAGCTGTTTCACTTGTAGCTGCTCCTAATCCATTGCACCCCTTTGGATTTAGCAACTTCAGCCTCTGAACTAGAACATGGCCTATTGTGGTATAAGAAAAAAATCACTGCTGTTTTAACTGACCAATTCCACAAATAATTGTTCATGGTCTCCACAAATAATTGTTCATGGTCTCCACAAATAATAATGGAACTTGGCTTCCTAGAGCTGTCGTTCTATGGTTGGCCATCCACTCTTTTATTGAAATTTACCATTCACTAATTGCTTCTGCAACAATGACTACTACTTTTCTTTTCCTTACTGTTTCAATCATACTAGAGTGTCTCCCCGCATGGGAAAGCAGCAAACCTTTCTGCTACTGTGCCTTTTAGAAATTTTATATACAGACCGTGTCTCCCTCTTTCAGTTGGATACCTCTAGCCGCAGATTCCTCTTGTTGAGAATATCTCAGGCGCCAGACTGGATTTGAAAAATTCTCCAAGCAACGACTCCTGCTTGCCAAAAGTTCGCTCTTTATGGCTTTGAGGTGATTTCATACCACCCTTGATGTTATAGAGTGGGCCTGCATAGAGGAGTCACCCAGCTTCCTGATGTTTGTTCCTTTGTGCACCCTTTGGCGATAATCAGGAGCTCTGTTCCCAAGTTTGTCTGCTTTCCGACAGCTCCAAAAAAGTTCAACATTTTCAGACACTGTGCTCCCTGAAGATGACAAAATTCAAACCGTGCCGTGATTGCAGTGAGCAGATGTCAACTATGGATGCTTACAGTGTGTTCCATTTGTGCCTGGGGTTTGATAATGCTTCAGTCTTGTGCGAAATGTACCCTCATTTGCCGAAAACAAATAGAGGGCAGGAAGCCAACTCCATTGCTGAGCTTAAGAAGAGGTTGTATTTGAAACATCAGTCTTCACCCCACTCTTAGTCACTGCACTCACATGCAAAGTCTAGTTCTCACTCGAATTTCAGGTTAAGTCAAAGTTGAAAAAGCCTCATAAGCAAAAGAACACTAAGCAGGACTTGATTACATCCTACCATTTGAAATCAGTTGAGAAGTCACAGAAGCAACACTAAAATGGCTCCTCACCTCCAGCATCTTCCAGTTCGGTGCCATTGTTGGTCTTGGTGTATCCCAAATTCCCTGACCAATCGCCGACCCAGTAGTAAATCACAGCCTTTGAAGAAGCCATGCGGCAGAGCTTTCATATGCTGCTGGCTCCCTCTAGTGTACCTTTGGGGCCCACAGTGCTGCAAGGGCCTCCAGTTGACGTGTACCGATCAGCTACAGGGTCTACGCTCATCCCTTCCTTGCAGATACCTGATATAATCCGGTGACCAACCCAACATCTGCCCTCACCAGGCCTCTGTTGCTCTATGACGTTATCAAGGGATAGTTAACGATCAACCTGAGCCTCAGTCTTCTTCACGGTGCCATTATTACAAGTAGCTGGAGGCCTTCTTTGGCACTAATTCTGAGACAATCCTGGGTATAAAAAACGCTCCTCATGGCACTATTAATAAAGATGTGGACAATCTGCTTCTCCGTTTTTCCCTACCATTAAATTGATGGACTTCACCTAAAGCTACAGAATGCAAGTAGGCTAGGTATCTCCCTTGAAACTGAGAGGTCCACAAATATAAGAAAACTACTTCTTTTTAGTAATAGTGCACAGAGCGGCAAATACGTAAGATTTACAACTACGTATGGTTGAACCAGTGTCAATTTGCTGATTGGACTCCTCCAACCAGGGTCATGGTGCTTAGAGTTTCTGTTGCCATATGAGGCACTCAGACATCCTTATTGTCGCTTTGTCAAAGCCATGCTCAGCTCCTCCGATTAGTCAACCTTTGGCCACTTGTCATAGACTGGCTCTGGGTGACTCTGATTCTCTTAAAAAAAACCACACTAAGCCTGAAAGCCTTGTGAGGGAGATATTGTTGAGTAAGGTGAATCCATATGCTTTCCCCTCTACCCCCTCCCGTTCCCAGATAGTGAATCAGTGTAGTGATGTATACAAATAAATGTTTTTGGGAGCCAGCCTGGCCTTAGTTATTTGAATAAGTTGTGCCTTCTGGACAGGTACACCCACACTCAGTAAGACAACTTGATCTGTCCAATACTCAACGTATGTCCTCTGACTCCTAAAACATATTGAAATTGACTAATCCATGATTGGCAGACTTTATAAACTGAAAGTTAAATGTCACCTATGGTCTAAAACATTTATATGCCATCCAGTATTGTGATAAAGTAAACCTGAATATAGTCCTACCACTGTAGCCTGGCTGCTCCATTTTTAAAACTGCTTCCTGACATCAGGGTGTCATTTGCCCAGACTACTGAAGATGGACAGGATGCAGCAAAATATGTAATTCATGCTGTCCTGAACACCATTGATTGCTTAGGCATTGCTGTAGGCTCTGTCATAGTGATTAACAACACATTTGGATGCAGGTTTTTCTCAGAACATCCTGACGGCCCTCAAGGATGTGCCCTTTGAAGAATCTAGCCTTTTTAGAAAAGGGTAACATCATTTGTGCAATTTAGGGGTACTATTAGGTTGGCGTCATCCTGCCAATTCCACCAAAAGTACAGAAACTTTAGGCATTATGGCAGAGGCCTAGTTTACCGGTAAGATCAACTTGCTCAGTCTGTCCAGCAGCTGTCCCAGCTTTTTTGAGGGAGAGAACGTAGAGGTGGTTGACTCTGTTGGCACCAGCAGGGGCCACATTCATCTACTTCTTCCTTTCCTGTTGCAGCTGCACCCGAGCCCCTTGGATTTGCTCTTGCAAACACAGGGTCAGACGGCGGTATCCAACATTTTCACCTTGGCTGGAAATCCACCCTGTGAGAAAATGCTTTTATACTCTGCTGCCCAGTGTATGTGTGCCAAACGCTAAAACATTGACATTGGCTAATCCCAGTTTGGCATATTTAATATTTAATAGCATGGAAAGTTAAATGTGACCTATGGACTAAAGCACCACTGTGTCATCCACTAGCGTGACAATGCCAGTCTGAATTCAGTCCTATCACTTTTTGTTTTTTTAAACTGCAGCCCAACCAGTCGAATTACCCTTTTTCACAGGAGAAAATCTCCCTTTTAAATGGCATTAGTTCACCTCTATGTAGGCTTTAGAATGCACAAGGCAGGTGCACGGTATTTAAAAACAGCACATCCTTACAGTGACTGTTACCCAAAAGCTATTTCCACTGTAGGAAGGCTGGCTGGCCCATAGACAAACATTAATTCTGCTATTTCAGGTCATAAACTAGTTAGAAAAGTCAATAAATGACGATTTTTTAAAATATTTATTAAAAGACCAATGTAACGGTAAAGTCCGATTTTCTTTTTTTTTTTTATAAATGTTAAGAAAAAGCCACTTTTAGAAAATTACTTTTTCCCTACCTGAAGCTCCTGGAGGCCTGAATAGAGTAAGATTAAGACACTGATGTTGCTGCACAGGGGTGTTGGCTATACCAAATTCTGCTCCATCACTTTACTGACTATTCAGGCCTCCAGTCTTACTCAGTCTGCTGAATTGCATCAGTTCATGTTGAGACTCTAGATCCTTCTTTTGTTTAATGCTGCTATTGATTTGGTTACCTAGCACATAGGGGAGACAGCCTTTACCACACGGGCATTACCACACAATGCCTTTGCCATGCTTCATTCACGCTTGTTCTTTTTTTTTGCCGCAAATGGTGCCATTTCACGGCAGAAAAATTATTTTACATTTTTTTTTTTTTGTTCTGGGGGTTCCCTCTGGGACTCTGTCTGCCCCACCAGTGCTACAGGGTCAGGGTGTCTCTACCCCGGCCCCCTTTTTTTTTTTTTTCAAAAAAGATGACTGCCAACACTTCCTGGTTTGAAGTGTTGGCAGCCAATCAGAGCTGTGCATTTCCCTGCACAAGTTTGTTTTTGTTCGCAAATACTTAGTGACCCGAGATTTACAAATTTCAATTTCCCTAATCTCAAAACTACTGAATGGATTTACACCTATTAAAAAAAAGCACAATCTGTGTACTGACAGCTAGCTTTCTGCTAAATTTGGTGTACTTCTGTCCAGCTGTTCGGGCTGTAGACGTGTTGACAGATCCTATGGGAATTAACATGCGAAACGCAGCATTTTTTTAGCCCCTTTTCATTTCAGCATCTGCTTTACAGGCCTCCCCGAAACTTTCCATGTGCGCCAAGAATCAATGGGCAACTTTTTTTTGGAAAATTCCGTGAAGATTCCTCAAATAGTGCCATAGATACAGATGAGTCAAAAAATGTTTTTTCTATTAAAATATGGTCCTAATTCGAACTACCTACCTCTCATGAGAGTCCCTCAAACTCAGTTTTAATAAATAGACCATTCTGATTGGGCCAGGAAGCTTTTTTTTTCCTTTGGGCCATCCTGCTCCTGCGGGAGTCAGACTCCTAGTGAAGCGAGCGCTCTGATTGGCTGCCAGCAACATGTGAAAAATGTTGCTTGCAGCCATTACAGGACTTGAGGACTTAGTCCTCTGTCCTGAGGTTACAAAAAAGAAAATTAATATAAGGGGTCAGGACACCCTCCTCCCACACCGACCCCATGGGGGACTAAGAGGTAGCTCCACTGTGGCCAAAATTGGCGAAAAACTGCAATTTTTGCCACGACATCGCAGGTCTCCATCACCTGGTCCCCAATTTATTTAATAAGGGGAGGGTGGGGGGCCATGTTTTTGCCCCTGGGGAACTATCGCCTTGGGTCCTATTAAAATAATTAGGGGAGGGGCGCTCAGTCTCACTCCCAAGCCACATTTAACCCATCCACTGGGCCCCACAGTATTTCTAAAGGAGAGATGGTCCCCCTCTCTGAGCTATTATTGGCCCTGGGAGCCCTATCCCACAGGGCTGCTACTTGTTGAAAAATGGAGGAGGGGCCATGTTGCCCACCTCCTGAAGCATATATTGGCTCCAGGGACTCCATCCGCTGGGTCTGGCTCACTTGCTCTGTCCCACGGAGCCCATCCCGAGAGACAGTAGTTTCCCTGCCGGCACCAGCGCAGTGTTTGGTCTTGCCTGGCGGAAGTATTTTTGATATGCGCCAAACAGGTGCAAACACTAAGTCTGCTCCCTTTCGGTAGGAGCTTTAAAAATGGTCCCGCCGGCTTCTAGCAGACATGGGATCTATTTCCCTGTCTGCATTGATATGGGCAAGGAAACAGGTCAACAGACTGCTCCTAACCAGAGGGAGCAGCATAAATAGCTGCTTCCTGTGGGCAGGACCAATGCTGCCCCTTACAGGTTTCTGGGAGCTGGCTGGAGCTGTAGGGACGCTGGGGCTCCCTCTGCGGCCCCCATTGTTGTGCATGGTGGATATACCAGGGCACCCACCTTCAAATAATGCAGGCCAGAGGGGATGGGATCACTGGCACCATAATAGGCAAGGGTAGGTAGGTTGGTGGGGGATGGGGTCCCCATGGCATGATGCTCCCCCTTTTAAATGCTGCTGAGTACTCAAATACACCAATTCACCTATAAGCTCTGCCCATTTGGCTCCACCCCTTCTAGTTAGTATGCAATATTTTTTCTGCCATTTTCCAGGCTGATGGACAGTGTGTTTTCTTTAAAATTGCACTTTGAAAAATGATCTGAAATCCAGGATGGAGGTGAATACATCATTGATTTATTGAAGTGCAATATCTTCTGTAGTTACTGTACTCCAAGATGAGTGGATTCTTTTTTGTCATCTCTCTGTCTGAGAGCGGAGTTCATGGTTCTCCCTTTTATTGCTGCCAAGTATGCAAATATGGCAAACCACCTAAAAATTCTGCCTGTTTAGCATCACCCCTTTCACATTAGTAGGACGTAATGGTGCTGGCTCCAGGGTTGGCCACATGGCCTGGCCCAGGATTAGGCCCTGTTGGTAATCCCCTGCTCTGCACGGCCAATTTTGCCACTTGTGAAGGGGTTTGTCACAGGCCGTGTCAACAACCACCCTCACATGCAAATGGAGACACACATATTTCGAGTCAGATGACTTACATTAAAAATACTATCACTGATCAATAGCTCGGTAAGAATACTAATGTATCTTATGCAAGACCTTAGTAGGTATCTATAACTCACGTAAACGTTTTTTTACACAGTGACACAGACTGGATGATGTCATCACTGATGTCACAGACTGTGATGAGTGATTATAATATGAGAGGTATAGTGCAAGTTATATTTAGGGTTGGTAACTATAACTGATGAATTTCAATGGTTTTGTGTGAGTAAATTCAGTACTTACATATAACGTCACTGTAACCTTTGTTTTTTTTTTTTCAGTGAATTTCTGTTTTTTAAATTCTATTTCTTAACTATAAGTTCCCTGTAACCTTTGTTTTTTTGTGTGAATTTCTGAGTTTTTTTTCTTTTTACTGCAGCAAGGGCATTGACCACAGGGACTGGCCTGTGGCCAGGCTCGTTGCCAACCCTCCACATGCTTCCAACCCTTATGCGTGCAGTCAACCACACGCCATGCACAGCCTTCAAGGGAAAAGCAAAGAGAAGGCACACAAAAAACAGGGGTGCATGCCTGGTGCATGCATTTGGCTCATTCTCGCTGCTTTTTCCTTGCCTGCTCCTTCTTGACTTTCCCTCCTTCTCACTGCTTTCTCCATGCTCTCAGCCCCATTTTGTGTGTGACTTCTGCTTGTCTTTTTCTCCTACTCACTGCTTTCTGCTTGTACTCAGCTTAGTTTTATGCTTGCCTGCTGCCTGCCACTCCCTCCTCACTGCTTTATTCTTGCTCTCAAACAGGTTTTGTTAATGCCAACCGTTCTCCTTTCCCTCCTCACTGCTTTCTCCTTGCGCTCAGCCCAGTTTTGTTCTTGCCTGCCTTTCCACCCGTCTCATTGCTTTTTCCTTATGCTTAGCCTGGTTTTGTCCCAGCCTGCTGTCCTCCTTTTCCTTCCTTATCACCGCTTCCTCCTTGCTCTCAGCCCGGTTTTGTCCATGCTTGCTGCCTGCCCCTCCCTCCTTCCCACTGCTTTTTCCTTGCTCTCAACCCATTTTTGTGCGAGCCTGCTGTCCTCCTTCCCTCATTCTCACTGCTTTACCCTTGCTCTCTGCCTGGTTCTGTGTGTGCTGTCCTCCCTCTCACTGCTTTCTCCTTGCACTGACGATTTTGTGGGTGCCTGCTTTCTGCCTCCCCCTCCTTCTCACTGCTTTCTGCTTGTGCACAACCTGGTTTTATGCATGCCTGCTGTCCTCTTTTCTCTCCTTCTCACTGCTTTATCCTTGCGCTCAGCCCGGTACTGTGCGTGCCTTCTGTCCTCCTTTTCTTACTTCTCACTGCTTTGTCATTTGTCACCGTGTCTGCTGCCTGCCTTCCCCTCCTTCTTATTGCTTCATCCCTGCAGTAAGTCCGGTTTTGTCCATGCCTGCCTTTCCCTCCTTACTGCTTTCTCCTTGCTCTCAGTCATGTTTTATCTGTGCCTGCTGCCTGTCTTTCCCTTCTTCTCATTGCTTTTTTCCTTGCGCTGAGCCCGGTTTTGTGCATGCCTGCTGTGTGCCTCCCCTTACTGCTCAGTGCTTTCTCCTTGCTTTCATTCTGATTTTGTGTGTGCCTGCTGCCCTCCTTTACCTCATTCTCACTGCTTTCACCTTGCACTCAGATCGGCTTTGTGGGTGCCTGCTGCCTCCTCCCCTTCCTTCTCACTGCTTTCTGCTTGCACTCAGGCCAGCTTTGTGCATGCCTGCTGCCTCCCTCTACCTCCTTCTCTCTGCTTTCTGCTTGCTCTCAGCCTGATTTTGTGCATGCTTGCTGCCTGCCTCACCCTCCATTTTGTACTTGTATTTCGATTTGTAGTGCATATTAAACCCGAAGGCATCAAAGTTCTAGACCAAGTAAAGACCGGGAGCAACCACAGAATCCCTCAGCCCAACCTGTTGGAGCCTATCCACCAAAATAGATGGACAAATGGATTTTGAAGTCTGCCAACAGGTCCAACATCACCAATATAGCCATCCCACCTTGGTCCACCTGATGCCGGATAAAATCCTCTGTGATGAGCAGCACAGATTCAGTGCTGTGATGGCTCCTGAAACCATGTTGGAAGGCGTCCAGGCAGTCATTTTCATGTATGAAGCGAGCAAAGTTCTTGATTAAGATGTTTTTCCAGTATTTTGGCTCGCGCAGGCAACCGTGAAATAGGCCAGAGATATTTCAAATCATTGGCCTCTCCAGTAGGGTTTTTCTTCAAAGGAATGATGATAGTTTCTTTCCAGCACTGCGGGTATATACCAGTGGGAAGCACCTGAGAATAAACTCTCTCCCATGCTTCTGCAACAACCTCAGGGGCCTTCTGCAGCACCCTGGGTGGACACGGGTCATCAGGTGAAGCCGAACATGTTTGCAATAGCAGAAAAATTACCTTATTCTTAGTAAGGGGCGAAAACCTGACTAAAATATCTCTATTATGGGGTTCTACAAAGTTCTATGCTTTCTTCCTCCAGCCTGGGATTGAAGTTGGTAAACACCTAATGCCTATTGGGCTGTTTTTCACATACTTTATAGGATACGGTGGTGCAGGTGCTGCCTCAGGTCCCAGAGGATGTGCGGTCCACTCTCTCAAAGGCAGTCAAAGAGGGGAGGATGGGTCTTGCAGATCATACAGAAGGACTATTCCCTACCTTTCCAGTCTTTCCCTCCCCCAGTGCCTCCCTCGAAAGAACGTCTGATGGAGGATCACTTGGTTTGCTCCGCGAGGAAGTTGCAGCTCTCTTGGCCAAGGGAGCTATAGAAGGGGTCCTAATATCAGAAGTAGGCAGTGGTTTTTATTCCCACTACTTTCTAATCCCCAAAAAGAACAAGGGTCTTCGCTCTGTTCTGGATTTGCAGGACGTCAATCTCTTCCTCAAAAAGGAGAAATTCAAAATGCTCACTCTGGCTCAGGTTCTGTCTGCCCTGGACCAAGGAGACTGGATGGTAGCGTTGGAATTTCAGGATGCACATTTCCATATCTCCATCCTGCCTACCCACAGGCATTAACTGCGGTTCAAGGTGGGCCACAAGCACTTTTATTTTACTGTGCTCCCCTTTGGCCTCACCAGCGCCCCTCGGGTATTCACCAAGCTGATGGCAGTTGTGCAGCTTATCTAAGCAGGCTAGGTGTTTGTCTTCCCTTACCTCGATGACTGGCTGTTGAAGGCTCCTTTGCCCCAGGCTGTTGTCACTCACCTTCAGACTACGTCAAACCTGCATTCGCTGGGGTTCACTGCAAACATGCCAAAGTCACACCTGACTCCCTCTTAGAAGCTCCCTTTCATCTGAGCTGTTCTGATCACAGTGCAGTTTCGAGCCCATTCTCTGAAGCAGCGAGTCCAGGATATTCAGGTTATGATTGCGATGTTTTGACTTCTATCCTGGAATTCAGTGAGACAGACTCAGAGGTGGCTGGGCCTCAAGGCCTCCTGCATCCAGTTAGTAAAACATGCTGCTCTGCAGCGGGACCGGAAGTTCCAGTGGGCACAACATCAGGGAAATCTTACCGACACAGTTCAGATCTCAGAAGGAACTACAAAAGATCTGCAGTGGTGATTAATGAACCGCGATTGGGTCTGAGGCAGACTCCTCTCCCTTCCCCAAACAGATTTTACAGTAGTGACAGATGCATTGCTTCTGGGATGGGGTAGCTATCTGGGAGAGGTAGAGATCCGAGGCCTCTGGCAGAATCTGGACTCCAAATCAATTTACTGGAGCTCCGGGCAATCTGACATGACATTAAAGTAATTTCTTCCTGTCGTCAAAGGGAAAATGGTGCAGGTGTTCACGGACAACACTACCGCAGTGTGGTACTGCAAGAAACAGGGCAGTGTGGGGTCGTGGACCCTTTGTCAAGTGGTCTTGTGTCTGTGGACATGGGTGGAACAGCAGGGCATACACCTGGTTGTTCAACACCGGGCAGGTTCTCTAAACACCAGAACAGACGAACTCTGCCGCTTATGCCTAGAAGATCATGAGTGGTGCCTCCATCCGGAGGTGGCACAAGCACCCTTTCAGCAGTGGGGAGAGTCTTGGTTAGATCTGTTTGTCTCCGAAGAGAACGCGTAATGTCAGCAGTATTGCACATTGGAGTTTCCAAGGTGGCAATCCCTCTGCCACGCATTTCGCCGCAAGTGGAATTCAGGCCTCCTGTATGCTTTTCCGCCCATACCACTTCTGCCTAGAGTTCTCAAGAATATCAAGAACGACCGGACCCAAGACATCTTAGTGGCTCCGGATTAGGCATGAAGAGTCTGGTATCCCGAGCTTCTCAAAATGAGCATCAGTCCTCTGATCAGGCTGCCCCTTCGGGAGGATCTTCTGTCACAGCAGCAGTGAGGGTTTCCCGCCCAAGCCTGTCAACTCTTCGCTCCTTTATGCGTGGAGATTGAGCAGCGGCAGTTGATGGCTTTTGACCTTCTTCCCGAAGTCTGTAAAGTTATTTTGGCAGGCAGACGTCCCTCCACTAAAATGGTATATGCCTGCAGTTGGAAATGTTTTGTATATTATTGTACAGAAAGGTCTATTGATCCTCTTTCTGATATTGTTCTCTTCATTCTTTCCCTTGCCCAGCAGGGTTTTTCCTTGGGGACTCTCAAGGGCTATCTTTCTGCCTTGTCGACATTTCTTTGGTCTCAAGCGGTCCAGCGAGGGGTCGGGCTAGGCGCACAGCGAGCGCCTCCTTTGACGTAAGTGTGACTATAAGGGGACACTTCCCCTCCTGGAATCTGGGGCCAGTAGCCTTAGATGTTGGGTCCTCCGCTAGGTAGTTCCTTGCAATAGGTAGGCCCCTTCAATTGTTATATTTCCTTCCCACTCTCTTATTGAGTGTGGATGTTTGTTTGTGCATTGAATGAGGTTTAGGGATCCTAGGCCCTGAAGAATGCCCCCAGACCTTCCTTGGCTCATTGTAGAGGGCAGAAACATGTCGGCCATTTTTTAGATAGTTGACCCAGTGAGTCCTCACTCTCACTTTGGTGTCCCACCCTTGTTTTTAATACACCAGCAGACACCACTATTAAAAGTGTAGATTACACACCAGTAACTGCTTAGGTGTTTTTATATCTTCCCCTAGCTTAGCTGGATCCCACTAACTCCAGATAAATAATAATTTACGCACTTCCTCCCGTTCCTTTAACGGTGAGGTTGAGTTCGCCCAGGTGGCACTGTCCTACCTGGGTGGGGCTAGGTGGTCAAATGATGAAGCATGACACTATATAGTGTGTGAGACCACCTAATCCGTAAAGGAAATACCCCCTCCCCCTATCCATCACCATCCCACAGTACTCACACTCCATTTTGTTTTTTTACACCCAGTGAGGTCTAGGAGCCCCTGGATATTCTCCTGTGGTTATAGCTCCTTATCATTAGTGAACCCCATACCCTTTTGTGTTTGACATTTCTTCGGCTGCCTGATCAGCCTTCTCTGTTTATATGCCCCATTGTACATAGATTCCTAAAAGGGCTTGTAGAAATGTTTCCTCCTACGCCCTTTGTTATGCCCCAATGGGACTTAAATCTGGTTCTCACATTTCTGATGTGTGCTCCCTTTGAGCCTTTACACAACTGTTCTCTCCAGCTGCTCACCATCAAGACAACCTTCTTAGTGGCGATAACATCTGCCGGGCAGGTGAGTGAGATGCAAGCTTTGTCATGAAAGCAATCTCACTATCTATCCAGACAAGATGGTACTCAGAACTTGTCTCTTTCCTCCCCAAGGTGGTGACCCCACTTCATCTGGGTCAGAACATCACGCTGCCTACCTTTTTGCTCCACCACATCTCTCTAAGGAAGAGGAGCAACTCCACAGACTGCACCCAAAAAGAGCATTGTCATTCTACCGTGACCGCACAAAAGAGTTCCGGGTGGATGACCAACTCTTTGTGGGGTACATTGGAGCAAAGAAGTGTCGGGCAGTGCAGAAGCGAACCATTTCACACTGGGTTGTTCTCTGCATCAAGATCCGCTACGCATTGGCCAGGAAGTAGCCTCTTGAGGGCTCATTCTGCCATGGGCAAAACTGCTACCACTGCGCTAGCTCGGGGAGTTTCAGTCCTGGAGATTTGTCAGGCGGCAACATGGGCATCTTTACACACATTTGCAAAGCATTACTGCCTGGACAGTCGGGTAGGGAGAGACAGACAGTCGTACAGCACTTCTTAGTGTAAGGAGAGGTATCAGCAGCGCACCACCAGGAGGTTTTGGCTTGGGTATCTATTCAAAGGTACCTTCGATAACACATTATCTGGTAGAGACTCTATCTAGCTGCAGATTCTTTACACCCATCCATGCTCTGCGGATATGTCTAGTAGGGTTAGGGTTTATCCCTTATCAGGGCCCTAGTACTACACAGACAAAATATTGGTTCTTTCCATGATTCTGCGCTTCTGGCATGTAGGTTTTGTGGATAAAAGAACTGACGTACGTGGGCCAGGGTGGTGTCTTTATAGGTGACCATGACGTCACAGACGGCTCCAATGATGCTGGCGAAGCCACGTGGAGCTGGATGATCCGAACGACGGCGCACACATGGTATTGCTCAGCAAAAGATTCCGGATTCAAAGCTGACTGCAAGGAATTCAAAGGTAAGGAATATGCAGGTAGATAGTCTCTACCAGATAATGCGTTACCGTAGGTAAGTAACTTGTTCATGTATACATACATATATACGGATGTAACTTACCTTGCATTATAAAGAGATGCATGATAAAGGGATTGTGTGGTATTGTCATACAACCAGCACATCTGCTCTGCAACATATTTTCAAATAGTTATGTTTTAAGAATTTGTACAAAGTTAGTCATGTTTACAAATTTGAGCACTGCTGTATAATTGTTGTCCTCACTCAGTAATGCACATATGCAAATGAAGGTAATTAGTGTGTTAACATCCAATGTTTTTTATTTGCTAGGAATTGGAAGAATTTTGGTGTTATAAAGCACTATTATTGGAAGTTACGAAAAAGCTGACTTACTGTGTAAAGGCTGAACTCATCCCTCTCATGGAGGTGGCAGGTGTTTTGGAGGTTAGTAGCAACCAGTTCATTCAGCTCTTGGTAGACAAGGTGGTAAGTAGTTTCAAAGTGAGACACTGAAGGTATTTTAGTGCAAATCTGCAGATATTAAATTATGGAGATACATTGCTGATGTCCTGTACAGCACTTTTCATTAGTACATTGACGAAATCACAGAATTACAGCCTAGTCAAAGGACATGTTTCCTTAGCTCACCTTGTGTTCTCCTTTTCCTCTTGTGTTGCATTCACTTTCAGTGTTGTACTCAACAATAGACTTGAGGTTGGATATATTTATCTCTCACTGGCTGCATTTGACTTGCATTATGCACTTACCCTTACATATCGTGCTGGTCCTTACTGAATCTCACTTTTCAGTGGCATTATCCTTTTCATGCTACAGTGCTGGCAACCTAATTTGCATCATAGCCTTGTTCGCTTTCCCTTATTTCACTGGTTATGATCTTTAGAATTTCTAGATGACGTCACAACAATCTACTGTTTCTCCGGTTTTCACCTTTCCTTAAGTAAGTAATTAACGTGCCTTACTGAAAGCTGAATTTCCAGATTTAACACTCCTGCTGCACCCTTTTCTCCTTGGACATCCTAGCCCTTGCTCCTCTAGCACTCATAATGTCTTTGGTAGTCTTGTTTGCCCTGTTTGATTCCCTCATACCTCATCTTGTTTTTCCGCTAAAAGCTATGTTTATGTACACTCTAGCTCTTCGATTTCATGAAAGCAGTCATAACCCTGAAGCCATGAAATACTGCGTACATTCTCATGTCTCTCAAATCCAAAGGAGAAATTAAGCCTCCACTGATAGATGAATTCATGGTGGATGGTTATTTCCCTCCTTATCAGGACTCAATCTGGACATACCTATCACTAATACTGCATGTAACAAAGTGGCTCAATCAGCAAATTTCTCATATTTCCTCTAAAACAATTAAAACAGCACCTCCTGCTATAGTAACCTTGCAAATAGATTGTGGAAGTGCCATCCAATGAAGATTGTAGTCTGTTTTGCCCTTTTAGATTCCCTCATACCCTTATCTTGCTTTTCTGCTAAAAACGCTATGTTTAAATACCCTCTTGCTCTTCTAGTTCATTCTTAAGCAATCTTAATTTAGAACCTATAAAAAACTGCATACATCTACATCTCTCCAAAATCCAAAGAAAATTGTAACCTTCCTGTGATTGAAAAATTCACAGTGGATGACTTTTTTCCCTCCTTATGATGAGGGCTCTGTTCAGAAATTCCTATCACTAATATTATCTATTACAAAGTGGCTCAATACCAAACTTCTTAAACATTTGCTAAACAAAATAACACACCTGCTGTCTCCAGATCAACTAAAAAAGCACCTTCTGACCTGGTAATTGTGTGACTGGGTTGCGTAAATATCATCCTCTGAGGAATCCTCTGATCCTTTCTAACACCAATCAAGTTCATATTCCTTTCAACGATGAGATTGATATCAGAAAATAAAAACAATTGACAGGATTTTGCAAAGACTAAGAGAGCTGTAGTGTTCACAGGTACTATCTATGTGTTTGCAGTATTTATTGAAGATCAGCAGACAGAGCTTCCATGTACCTCACTACAGCATTTTGAACATTCTTAGCACAGCCATTTGATTGTTCTTAATAGATATATCTTTGTTGTATTTGACAGAAATTAACTTTCCACCTGCAACATCTTCTTTATTTACTTTAGTTATTCTCCCCACCATTGACCATCTGGCACAAACAAAGCATTGCCCTTCACCTTGATGATATTGACAGGGTCTCTACACTTTGCAGAGCCTTTCTTCTGTGCAATGGGTTCTTTGAAACGTACCCAGTGACCTACTTCAAACTTAATTCTCTCGTTGAAATTTCCTTTGACATTGACCAGAACTGGACTCATCACTCATCTTAGCTTTACCACTGTATGCAGCTACATCACATTCTAGACCTTTAATTTCCATTATCCAGGGGCACAATGAAGAAACTACTTTCCTACCCATATTAAGTTCCAGTGGTGCCTTGCCAGTTATTGAATGAAGAGGAGCTCTATAGGCCCACCTTAGATCCCTGATGGCTGTTTCACTATCAATCTTGGATTTGTTGGCACTCTGAATGCACTGCAAGACCCTGTTGAATCTCTCCACTTTACCATTCTTCTGAGGGTTATAAAGTGGAGCACGTAGATGTTTTACACCACACTTAACTAAAAGTTCTGTCATAGTTAACAATGTAAATTATCAATGAGTATTCCTTCAGGAATTACCTTCTTTTGCAAAAGCTTCATAAAAAAACCAATGACTGGATTTGTATTAAGTTCTGGCACCTCATGTACCTCCACCCATTTAGAAAGATGGTCAGTCATTACAATGAAGTACTTCAAATTTTGAGGCAACACATGAAATGGTTCTAAGAAGTCTACAGAAAATCTTTACCATACCTTTTCTGTAGAAATTACTGGAGCCATGTCCGACACAGCAATAAATAAATGTTGGTCACTACAACAACACTGAACACATTCCTCCACTAATTTTTCCATATCACCGTAAACTTCATACCACCAAAAATCATTCCTAACCCTATGTTTAGTGGCACTTATGCCTAGATGACTTACATGTGCCATTTCTAAAATTATTTGACAGAAGCACTCTGGAGGTACCAACTTACCTCCCTTCACCAGTAGCTCTCCTTCCAAAATTAACTCATTGCACTTTACTAAAGTTCTGTAAAGACACCTCCATAAATGTTTCTCTTGGCCATCCAATTTGCACGAATTTCATAACCTAACTCAATATAGCATCCTCTTCCAACTGTTTGCACCATAGCTTCTTGTCTGAGCACACAACAATATCTTCAACCTTGGCTCTAATGCATTCTTTAATTTCTTCCTGTATGTCAAATTCACTAGGGCCATCATTCACAGGTAAGCAAGACAAAAAAAACCTGCTCTCACATTTTTGCCTCCTATGATGTGAACGACATAGAAAGGGAACTCCAGCAACCTGATTGTTAGTCGGGCCAACCTGGCTGTAGCTTTCTTATGTTATGGGGTAGACAAAATGCTCCCAACTCAACTACACACACTCTCCTTGGCAATCCAAAGACGGGGAGAAAAGTAATACGGACTGCACTTTAGCCCTGCTCAAGCTACCTCAGCACTTTTTCTCCAATGCCTGTTCTCAGGTAGGCCGTTTTATACAATTCAGTACTGCGCTTTGTTACACATAGTAAATAATAAGTCATTTGCAAGGTACAGATTCAAGATGGAAAACACTAGGACATGTGACCCCATAACCCTGAATTCCTGAATCAAACCACTACACATTCTTCATTGTACTTTCGACAATGCTTTATGGCAGGACATTCTTTCTTCTAAGAATGTGTGGGTGTTTCATAGTAGATGTAAACTCCTTGGAGTGTATGCTGGCAGCATTGTGTGCCTGAGGCCTAGTTTCCTCCCTGCTCTCATTGTGTAGGCAAGCACCTGTGTGCTCTGAGCTAATTAGATAATGAATCTATTGTTTAATCAGGCCACAGTCTATTTGAAGGCACGGAGTGTCTGCCGGGGGTAATTGTGGGCTGATGTCTTGTTTTGGGTCAGTTAGACATGAGTTGGCCTTTAACTAAAAAAAACCTTTCAAGTTTCCTATTCCTCTACATTCTTAAGTGAACTTTTTACCTTGTTTATGTCAGTGTGGAAGTTGGGCCTAAACTGTGTTTTAACTGTGAACAGCTGTGTGGTTTCTGTGTTTTTTGGGTATATATTTTCTACATGTTTCTTTTTTTTTTATATTTCCTTCAAAATTCCTCCTTCTAGTTGATACTTCAACTGCTTTATTTAGATCTTGGTTTGTCCTTGGCACCAGGTAATACTGGGAATCTACTAACTGTGTTGGTTTCCTAACTAACTAAAGCACCTATTCTCCTTAGCCATGCTAAAATTGCTTGTATCATAAAGTATATCAGTAACAAGATCACTGTTGTTGGTAACAAAGCCCCCAATAGTCACGAAATCCAGGATGGTAGTGACACAAACCAACCACTGACCCAACTATCTGGGGCATCCTATTCATCTATCATTTTAGTTTGTAGATTATGCGTGCAGAGTCTGTACTGCTTCTGACAAAGTTCTATTTTCCGCATTGTAGGAAAGTACCCTATTTTTGGCATGGTTACCCCCACTGTTTGCCTGCTGTAAGTGTGTTTTGACTGTGTTCACTGGTTTCCTGCTAACCAGGACCCCAGTGACTGTGTGCTCTCACCCTCTCAATTTGGTTACTCAGGAGTTAGCACACCCCACAGTTCGCATACTGGTGCCTCCATATAAGTGTCTAGTATATGGTACCTAGGTACCCAGGGGATCCCCATGGGCTGCAGCATGAATTATGCCACCCATGAGAACCCATGTAAAATGTGTCTGCAGGCTTGCCTTTCATTACAGGGCACTGTAAGTCACCCCTATGGCAGGCCCTCCTAGCCCAGAGGGCACGGTGCAAGTACCTGTGTGTCAAGGCTCCCCTGCATGAGCAGAGGTGCCCCTACAAACTCCAGCTCCATTTTCCTGGAATTCGTAAGTGCAGGGAAGCTATTTTACCCGAGTACTGGACACAGGTCACTAACTGTGTCCAGCTATGTAATGGTTACCCAAACCTAGGCATGTTTGATATCAAACATATAGGAATCATACCCCAATACTGTTGCCAGTATGTATTGTATGATTCCATGCACTTTGGGGGCTCGTTAGAAGAACCCCAGCATTGCTCCCTACCAGTCTTCTGGGGTTTTCCGGGCAGCGTGCGTTGCTGCCACCCCACAGACGGGTTTCTGCCCTCCTGTTGCTTGACTAGCTCAGGCAGAGGAAAGCAGAACAAATGATTTCCTTTTGGAAAGGGAGGCATCATCCATTCCCTTTGGAAATAGGTGTAACATGGCTTGGGAGGGGGGAAGCCTCTCCAAGCTACTGGTATTCCTTGAAGGGCACATTTGGTGCCCTGCTTGCATAAACTGGTTTGCACCAGTCCAGGGACCCATGGTCCCTGCTCTAGAGCGAAACTGGACAGTGGAATGAGGAGTGACCACCTCCTGTTCATCACCACCCCAGGGGTGGTGCCCAGAGCTCCTCCAGGTTGCCGCTTGATTCTGCCATCTTGAATCCAAGGTGGGCAGAGGTCCCTGGCAGCAAATGAGTGGCCAGGTCAGGGAGGTGACATCAGAGCCCCCTCCTGATAGGTGGTCACCCTGCTAGGTGACCAATCCCCCTTCCTGGGCTATTTAGGGTCTCCATTCACGGTGGGTCTTCAGATTTGACGTGCAAGATTCCAGCAGGACTCCTCTGCATTGTTTACTTCATCTTCTGGCCACCAGGACTGCAACTGGACCCTCCTGGAACTGACAGTCTTCAACTCCAGCGACATTGGTTCTCTGGCTTCTTCCAGCAACTGCAACATTTCCCTGACTGTGCATCCTCTGAGGGTAACGAGTCTTCAGTCTGCACAAGAAGCAAGAAGCAATCTCCCTTGGAGTGAAGGAGTCATTCTCTTGCATCTGCAGGCACCAACTACAGCAACGTCTGGCTGTGTGGATCTTTTCTCCTGCAAAACTGTGTGGATCCTGCAACACAGGTGATGGTCTGGAGTCGTCCTCTCTACCAGCTATCCAACTTGGGAGATGGTAAGCCTGTGCCTCTCCCTGCAGGACAGGGCCCCTGTGCACCCCGACTCTTGAAGCTACCAAAGCTTGTTGGCCTTCTTCCAAGGGATCTTCAGGCTCTGTGTAGCCCCGGGCTCCAGCCTTCTTCCTTGCAAAGCACAGTCTCCAGTCTGCTGCTCCACTGACGCGGGACTCCTCTTCAGGCGTGCTGAGTCAGCCTCACTGCGACTCCTGTGCCTGCAGGTTGTGAGTTGTCTGTGTCTGCTGCATCTTAGTTTTCCAACTCTCCTCACTGCTGAGGGTCACCGGGGACTCTCCTTCGGTTGAGTCCCCCTGGACCTTCCTTGTCTCCAGCAGCTCTGCAACTCTTCATCTGTGACTCTTGCCTTTGCCAAGGCTTGTTGGTGGTTGTTCCACACCACTGACTGACTGCAACTCTTCTTGCGAAGTGGGACATTGTCTGCATCACTTCTGGAAGTCTTCTCCTGCTCCTGTGCTGCATAGCTTACTCCTTGTCTTCACCCTCTACCTGGGCCTGCATCTCAAGAAGGGTGGGAAGTGGCTCCTGCCCAGACCGGACACTCCAACTCGAACTGGACTTGGTCCCCTTCATTTGCAGGTCCTCTTTTGTCAGGATCCACCTTTGGTTTCTTCCAGTCTTGCTTGGGTCTTGCACGGTCCTTTTCCAAAGTTTACCTGTAGATTTGGGGAAAGACCAGGTACTTACCTCATCTCTCCTGGTTGCTGGGGTCAGTCTGGTACTTAACTTTTGGGGTTCCTAGTTTCTCCAGCACCCCTCT
This sequence comes from Pleurodeles waltl, assembly GCF_031143425.1. Taxonomy (NCBI): domain Eukaryota; kingdom Metazoa; phylum Chordata; class Amphibia; order Caudata; family Salamandridae; genus Pleurodeles; species Pleurodeles waltl. The sequence goes on from NC_090437.1 coordinate 64,691,815, forward strand.
ACAGATTGCACTTTTTGGTGGGGGATTGACTTTTGCCTTCCACATACTTAGTATATGGTTTGGTCTCCATTATTTTCTGTTATTTCACTCTTTTCTATTGCTTTCTATGCCGATCTCTGACTTCTAATGTGAATATAATCATGTGTTTACTCACCTACTAATGGAGAATTGCCTATACAGTAATTTAGTAATTGTGTTACCATAATAAAGTACCTTTATTTTTGTGGTTCTTTCATGTTTGTGAGTGCTGCGTGACTCCAGTGGTATTGCATAAGCTTTGCATGTCTCATAGATAAGCCTTGGCTACTCATCCACAGCTAGCTTCCCACACACCAGGCCAGCTTCCTACATTTATCATTTGCTAGGATGAACGTGTAGCACACAGATCCTGTCTTCCTGAAAACTCTGACTTGCATGGCCATGATAAAGTCCAGTACATAACTGTGTTGCAGCACCATCATTCTTAGGGCATGCAGTTCCTCTTTTATGGCATTGAAGTCATCATTGGAGGTGTTAATAACCTTGAGAAGTGCCCACCTTGTGATTTGAAGCCAACAAGCTGTTGCTTTAGCATGGACCAATGGCAAGATGCTTCCAAAGAAAAGTTCAGCATAGTTGAACAGGTGATTCCCTTGTGAAACTTCATTGCAGGTGCTTGCACCATAATACTCTGCAGTTCCCTTCCTTCTGCTGTCATGTACCAAGATCATGGGATGGCTCATGGGGAGTTTGTGCAAAGCAGATATGTTTATTTCAGGGATCACCTAAACTGGAGTGTGCAAAGCCACTATGGAACAGATCCCTCCCTATTTGTGTAGTAACTGTGCACACAGCAGTTCTCCACACTGCCAGAAGAAATCCATAAGGCAGGAGGTTGCCCCCCTGCATGTCGGCGTGGAAGGCTGTGACATTGCAACCAATATTTTGGTGTCCGTAAATGGTACACTTTCCCCTGAAACATAAGGAAACCAAAGTCTGTTTTATGACAGTCTGGGGACTTTACAGTGCTGTCTACCCAATTATAGCACTTAATATTCTTGTCCCAGTTGGGTGTACATTTCTCTATTGCTTCCTGGCTGACATCAGTGCCATTCCAAAACCATATAGCCCTACAGGAAAATTAAATGTTGGGATGTCATTGACCATGGGCAAAGAATGACCCTGCCACTCTAAATCCTGTCCTTCTGACAAAATCTGGGGGTAAAGGGTTAAAAAAGTATTTTATTAAATTCAGTTGATGTGCATGTTAATCCTAGAAATCCTAGATCTGATAGAGACTTCTAGCTGCAGGTTCCTTACCTTTGAATTTCCTGGTGTCAGCTTCGAATCCAGAATATTTTGCTGAGCAATACCGTGCGTGTGCTGTCGGGTGGCTTCACATGGCTTCGTCAGCGTTGTTGGAGCCGTCTGTACATCACGGTCGCCTATAAAGGCACCACTCCAGCACGTGTTAGTCAGTTCTTTTCCTTCCGCACCGGTTAAGCACAGGTCCGGGATCGAGCTACCCTTTGCTTTTTTGGCAATGCTTTTAGTAACTGTTTTGTCAAAGACTTTTCTGTGTCTGTGTGAGGAATGTCATCTAGGAAGAAGGGGTTTAAGCCGTGTGGCGTCTGCCATCGTGCCATATCGGTGACGAACCCCACCAGGTATGTCTCTTGTGCCCCGACAGAGACCACAACTCGAAGTCGTGCTCTGACTGCCGGGCCATGGCCCCAAAGGCTTTGAGAGAGTAGTCTTTACAGCTCATTGCGGGCTGGAAGTAGACTTTGGATGGCGCGACTTCTAGCAGGTCACGGTTTCACTCGAGGAGGAGGTTGCAAGACTGCTCCAGGAGCCCCAAGACCTCTTCTTCACACTCAAGGTCCTCTGGGCACTCAGGGAAGAGGCACAAGAAGAATAAGAAGCCCAATCGGGCTTCGAGTTTGCCATGCCCGTCGGCAGACGAGGCATCACAAGAACGTTGACGTTCCGAGCACGGTTCCACAGAGCCATTGCCAGGCCCGACTTCGCGTCTCACCCTTTACCCGGAAGCCAGAGCGACCTCCGCTCAAATTAAATACTTCTACGAAGCCATGTGCCTCGTTTTTGAGCAGGCTGCCCCTGTGGGTGGGTCTTCAGACCACGTGGGGTTAGAAGGGGCCCTATCGTGTCAGACGCCAGAGGCTTTGGCCTTGACACTGTTGGGTACCCAGGGATCCGATATCGGATCCGGACTGGCAGCGGTTCCACACAGTCAGTCTCCTCCGGTACTTGTCCCAACGTCAATGCTCTCTCCACTGCCGGCACCCACCAGTGGTGCAAACCCCATCCTCATTCCGGATGATCTGTAGCCGAAACGATGACATACAACGCCAACACGGCCCAGATCAGTGCCTGAGGCTTATTTTCAACAGCCAGGCACAGGTGAGGAATGAGTCGGGTCTGAGGACCCTTTAGAGTATGGATTAGAGGAGCAGGACTGGTATGAGTATCTAGGGGAAGCCAGTGGACTGGATACTTCTCCAGATGCTGGTATGCACTCTACTCCTTCTGTGGCTGAAGAGGAGGGAGCGTCTTATGCCATGGTGGAGCGAAGATGCATAGAGCAGCTGAGGTCTTGGACCTAGACTTGCCTATGGAGCCGGCCAGCACTAACATCCTGACAGAGGTGCTTCAGTTTGGGGTTGCTACATCGGAGATGATGTTATCCTTCAATGAGGCCTTTACTGATGTTCTGCTGGGGATGTGGTCCAAACCCAGCAGAGGGGCACCTGTAAATAGGACAATTGTCCGTCGCCATCGACCAGCTCCTACCGACCATAGTTTCCTTAACCAACACCCCACCCCGGAGAGCTTGGTGAACCAAGCCTCCACTTCCCATAGTGCCTTCCCTTTCACTTCCCTGGATAGGGAATCCAAGAGGCTGGACCAGCTTGGGAAGAAAATGTTTTCTTCCTCCAGCCTGGCATTGAGGTCCGTAAACTCCTCATGCCCATTGAGCAATTTATTTCGCAGGGCAGGACGATTTCATCAACAGTGGCCCTTCTTCGCCACGCCTGTCTTCGTACAACTGGCTTTTCGGGGGATGGTCAGGCAAATCAGATGGATATGCCATTTGATGTCTCACGCCTTTTTAGACAAAAGGCAGACTCGGCGCTTGAGCGGTTCAAGGACTCTCAAGCTACGGCCAGATCCTTGAGCCTCTTGGTGCCCGCTCACCAGCAGTCTGCCTTTCGCCCCTTTTAAGGCTTCGGGAGGGGGGGGGGTACCACGCCACCTGCAGGTCAGCCACCGTCTTCCAGCTTCACAGCATCCAGTGCGAGGACAAGGTTGTGGTACATTCAGACCCAAAGGGTCTAGCCAGAGCTCGGCCCATTCAGTTTACTCTGCTCCCCTTTGGACTCACCAGTGCCCATCGGGTGTTCACCAAGGGGATGGCGGTGGTAGCAGCTCATCTGCGCAGGTTAGGGATTTCAGTCTTCCTCTACCTCAACGACTGGCTGCTGAAGGCTCCTACACCCCAGGCTCTTGTCACCCACCTTCAGACTATGGGGGACCTCCTTCATTAGCAACGGTTCACTATACACATGCCAAAGTCACACCTGACTCCCTCTCAGAAGCTCCCTTTCATCTGAGCTGTTCTGGACACAGTGCAGTTTTGGGTTTATCCCTCCGAGCAGCGAATCCAGGATATTCATGTTATGATACTGATCTTTCTGTCTCTCTCCTGGGTTTCGGTGAGACAGACTCATGACTTCTGCATCCTGTTAGCCAAATATGCCAGATGGCATATGAGGGCTTTGCAATGGGACCTGAAGTTCCAGTGGGCACAGCATCAGGGAAATCTTACCGACACGGTTCAGATCTTGGAAGGAACTGCAAAAGACCTACAGTGGTGGTTAGTAAACTGCGATTGTGTCAGAGGCAGACTCCTCTCCCTTCCCAGCCAAATCTCACAGTAGTTACAGATGTGTCACTTCTGGGATGGGGCGGCCATCTGGGAGAGGCGGAGGTCAGAGGCCTCTGGTCTCCGGCGGAATCCAGACTTCATATCAACTTGCTGGAGCTTTGGGCGATCCAACTGACATTGAAAGCATTTCTTCTTGTTGTAAAAAGGAAGATAGTGCAGGTGTTCACGGACAACACCACTGCGATGTGGTACTGCAACAAGCAGGGCAGTGTGTGGTCATGGACTCTGGACATGGCTGGAACAGCAAAGCATATCCCTGGTGGTTCAACACCTGGCAGGTTCTCTGAATGCCAGGGCGGACAAACTCAGCCATCGATGCCTAGCGGATCACAAATGGTATCTCCATCCAGAGGTGGCGCTAGGACTCTTTCACCAATGGGGAGACCTTGGTTAGATCTGTTTGCCCCCGCAGAGAATGCGCAAGGTCAGCAGTATTGCACGTTGGAGTTTCCAAGGCGGCAATCGCTCAGTAACACTTCATTGCGAGTGGAGCTCAGGCCTCCTGTCCGCTTTTCCACCCGTACTACTCCTGCCCAGAGTTCTCAAGAAGATCAACAACTACCTGGCCCAAGTCATCCTAGTGGCTCCGGATTGGGCACGGAGAGTCTGGTATCCCGAGCTTCTCAAAATGAGCATCAATCCTCCGATCAGGCTGCCCCTTCGGGAGGATGTTCTGCCGCAGCAGCGGGGGATGGTTCTCCACCCGAACCTGTCAACTGTGCGCCTTCAAGCGTGGAGATTGAGCAGTGATGGCTTTTGACCTTCCTCCTGAAGTCTGTAAAGTTATTGTAGCTGCCAGGCGTCCCTCCACTAAAAACGGTATACGCCTGCCGTTGGAAACGTTTTGTGTATTATTGTGCCCTTTGTTATGCCCCATTGGGACTTAAATCTGGTCCTCACATTTCTGATGTGTGCTCCCTTCGAGCCTTTGCACAACTGTCCCCTCTGGCTGCTCACCATCAAGACAGCCTTCTTAGTGGCAATAAGATCTGCCAGGAGGGTGATTGAGATGCAAGCTCTGTCATCAAAGCCACAGTATCTCACTATCCAGACAAGTAGAACTCGTGCCTCTTTCCTCCCCAAGGTGGTGACCCCATTCCATCTGGGTCAGAACATCACCCTGCCCTCCTTCTATGCTCCACTGCATTCCTCTAAGGAAGAAGAGCAACTCCACTGACTGGACCCAAACATTTGACTGCACAAAAGAGTACAAGGTGGATGACCAACTCTTTGTGGGGTACGTTGGAGCAAAGAAGTGTCAGGAAGTGCAGAAGCGAACCATTTCGCTCTGGGTCATTCTCTACATCAAGATCTGCTACACATTGTCCAGGAAGCAGCCACCTGAGGCTTGAAGGCTCATGCTACCAGGGGCAAAGCTGCTACCACTGCGCTAGCTTGGGCGTTCATGACAGTGCTACCATAGGTTTAAATCCATCGCGAAATAGAGATCCCAAAGTGGATGAGCTTCCTAACTGAAGAATGCACATGCGGTAGCACCATAGTATGCTAATTCACCATGAAGGCTGCATGGATAAAGTTTCCCTGGCAGAGATTTTCTGCTCTCCAGTAACTGTCACAAAGTTCCTAAAATGGATGTCAAACCTAGCCAGGAGCAAAGCAAATTACAGGACATAGTCGACAGAAACTCTATTAATTTCACTGCTCAAGTGCTGCTGATGTCTTCTTGGGAAAAACCTGTCTGCTGCTGTCTGTCTAATCTTCAGTTAAGATTTAGACAGCATCCAGTTTGAAAGCAGTGCAGTGAAAACTAAGGGCATTGGGGTTAGGACTTGCAGAAACTTGTCTTTTCCATTAAGAAGGAACGTATCACCTAAGAAGGACTTACACCCGGCCGTTACTGCTGCAGAGTGACTGAATTTCCTGTCTTGTTCCGAGGCTAAAAGTGTACATCTCGTGTAGCCCTTAGCTGCGGAACAGAAGGGAGACCATCATTGAAGTAACTCCTAGATGTAAGAAGTGTAGGTCAACCGCACTTGATATTTAGCAGCTGATTTGTTGAGTCCTAAAAAGCATTCCCACATTAGAGAGCATTAGGCAAAGCTGTGGGTTGTATCTGTCCCTTCCCTACATGTTGACACAAAATATTGCCTTGCAAGTTTCTTTTGCCACTAAGACCCCTCTGCCTTGCACTGATAAAATAAAAGCCTCTAGGGTTAAGAATATGACTATTTCGGAGCTTTGAAGTTGAGAATGTTGTATTTTGATCATCCGTAATTCATGAAATTGAGGGACCCCATGCTAGTCTTCATTTGAACTTTCACAAGTTCAAGATGGTCTCTGCCGACAGAGATGATGTAAACGATGGACCTTCTCAAAAAGATTCTAACAGGCCCAGCAAGCCGAACCTGACTGGGAATAGACAGAATTCTTAAATGACAGCCAATTTCGTGATTCCACGTGCATTTTGAGTATTGTTAAAGTTAGCATCTACACACAGCAGCCCATGAGGTTGCTGGATGTATTAAACCATTTAGTCAAACATTAGGTTCATGAAAACGTATGATGACGGACAACCTTGTGCTGTGTCCAGAATACCGCCAGCGGCAGCCTCCAGGAGGAAGTCAGGATTTGCCAGAGAGACTGAGAGCAAACTGCTGCCTCCACCAAAGACAGACTACTTTCCTTGCCATGACCTTATGACCGTGATAAACGCTCATAGAGGATGAGCGTTGAACCGGTTATTAGTCCATCCTGTCAGATTCCTTCAACATTTCCAATAAGGTGCTCAGATAGAGGACATTGATATTAGTACCTTTGATTTGCACTGAGCACAGGTGAAGTCTGGGGGGGTCAAAGAGATGAAAATGGTTTTCTCAAGAATTACCTTGTTAACTTAGTTCTATTCTAAAGCATGTGGTCACAACAGGAAGATATATTGCACTGTTTGTTTCAGTAAACGATTCCTGTCTAAAACTGGTTTCCCCACAAAGGGGCGATTACAGTAAGTATATTACATTTGAATATGAATTTTATTGCAGAACTACGAGTTACTTTTATGGTTCCTCCTTGTGATTTTTTTTGGGCATTCAGATAACGTGAATGAAAACCACTAGTCCCAGCATATCCGGAAGAACAAACTACAAAATGTAACCAGTAACAGAGCACACACTTCTCCTGTAAACCCCTAACCGAACAGCACAAGTCCTTTTTGTTGCTGTCTAGCCAGATAAATACTGTGTACTGTTTAATCTTACAAATGTATTCAGTGTAAAGTTATAATCTAGAATATTACCATTTAACGTTTTTGTGTTATACCCTTCAAGAGCACTTAATCTGCTCGAGGTCTTGAATTGCCCTTCATCCCTCGTCCTTAAGCTTCAATTCCCTTCTTCCCGCTTTCCTGGCTGGCTTTTTCCAATACATCGATGTTTTCCACATCCCTTCTCTGGTTGTCTATATTCCACATTTGCTGTACCGGTTTCTGGCTTTCTCCTCTCATTCTAAGAGCCTGCTCTGAACTCTTACGGCATCCCTTAGGTTTCCCTTGTCCCACTTAATGCCATACTTCCAGATGGCCGCCTAAAGGGCCCATTCCGTCTCCCTGGCCATTTTGTTTCTCCCTTGCCATTCTGTTTCTCCCTTGGAAGCTCTGCCTGCCTTCAGAAGCTCCATTGTGTCATATCCTTTACATAGCGCTGATTCTGGGTCTGCAACAGTGTTTCAGATAGGCAAGGACATAGTATATTATGCTGAGGATTTTCAATTATGAATTATTTTATTAATAGTTTCTTGAAATGTGTTCTGTTTACATTACACTTTATGGTTAAAAGCATCCCCAGCCATATGAATTTTGCATATTTTTTTACGACGGCATGAAGACTTCGCCCTACATGAGCTACATTACCTTTATTGATCATTTTGTTAGTTATTCTGTCCAACGAGCAGTGTCACCGTCCATACAAAATAGTGCTAAAATGTTTTTAAAAAACTTTAAGAGAAGCTTATTTTACTCAGATCTTCTCTCTTTGGGGTGACCCATTCTCTCAGAAGTATTTATTTTTAGACATTTTCTAAAAACAAAAGTGCCTTATAAGAAAACATTCTTGTTAAGGTATTTGAAAATGCAAGTTCTACTGCTCTGGGTTTCCAACCTTGTTGGTTCTCTCATTGGTGCCAGGAAGCCACCAAATGATCCTGGCTTCTAGCCTACTATTAGAGTGCCAAATCCTGAGGTAGAGAAATTAACTTTATATAAATTTGCTCTGATGCTCGATATAGATTTCTGATTAAGATGGTACATTGCTTATATAAAAAAGGTTTCTTTCTAATGTTGACATTCTAATTCTTTGACCAAACTCTTTTTTTGACCCATACCTTGTGCAACATCCCCTTCTAATTAGAGGTCCATCAAACCATATTGTCATATCAGGTGCCCTTTGGAAAAAACAATTAATAATAAACTGAAACCGAGTGCCCCAGAGCATCAGTTCCAGATTCAGTTCTTGCTATCCCTGCCATGGACCCAATGCTATTCAATTTTTCTCTAAATATGGCAAGGACCTGGGCGCCCCCCTCACAATAAACATTTGGATGCCGTGTAGCCAACTGTAAAAAATGTTGATACTGGTGCTCTTCAGCTGGATACAGAGGGTAATCTGGTTCATAGACAATGCCAATGTGGTCATGCCTCATGAAAATTGTTAACGCCTCCTAACTAAATTTGACAACTACATTTCTGAAGCTGACATATTGCTGTCTTTTGGCAGTCTCAGTATGGCTCCCAGGTCTTCCACAGTTTGCAGTAGACTACCCAATTATTTTAACCAATTTTCTGTTCCTCTTAGCACATCCACTAGATCAGCTTCAGAAAATGATTCTCCGGTTTCGTGCTTGGAACGTTTTAGTTCTTAATCATCTATCCAGGAATTTCATCAGCCACTTTTCTTTATCAGAAAGCCGTGGGCACCAAGCCCTAAATGAACCTGCTTTCTCTTAGGTGAATCAGCTCAAAAATCAGCTGGCTTGGATGGTCAATCAGGAGCAGCTAACACCCAAACACACTGGAGGAACCGACCCTCGAGCCAGGGAAGACCGTCTGAGGGACCCCACTGCAGGAAGGCAGCACCATCGTTGGAGGAGGCGAGGAGGGAGAGAATGCGTACTACTGCAGCCGTGTCATCCTAGAGTGGGGGAGACCCCAGCCCCTGATCTGCGGTGACAGAGAGAGATGTACAGCACTCGGAGCCAGATGGTGAATGTGGTGACTCCACAGCACCTAGTGTGGAACTACCGATAGTGACACCGGGGACCTCTGAGGATATCATATGAAGTCCCTACGAGAGACTGAGGCAAAAACTGAAAAGACCGCCGTACGGCGCTTAAGGGTGGGCCAATCATGCAGCTCCGAGAACAGATGAGACGGGACGGGGTGAGATCTGGAGCCATGGGCCCTGCACCACTCCGGGCCTGGTCACACGGACCTCATAAGAGAGTTTTCTTGACTAAAACTGGTTTGGATGGGGGTTGTTTTTTCACTTGTCCTGGGGTAGGGGTGTTGGGAAGTTATTTGGTTGATGTTTTAAGGGAACCCTGCCGCTGTACCCCCGACGAGTAACCCTGGAGAGGGATACTACGCCGACACAAACTGTTCATGGAAAAGGAATGCATAGTGACAGTTATATAACAAGTGAACCCAATGGGTGACTCATAAAACTATAAGATTGTATTCTGGAATATTAGGTGTATGTACAATATACCTAAGCAATACGAAGAGTTCTCCTATTTACAAAGAAGTGGGACTCACATTTCTATGCTGCAGGAAACTTACCTGACTGCGGCAGATGGGGTGGTGTGGCAGAAGAGATGGAGAGGGCCGGGTGTACTATACATCCTGCTCTGCTTATGCTCAGGGAGCTCTCATATGGATTAAGACGGGAGTCCCCTTTCAAAAAAACAGGGACACTTATTGACACCAATGGTGGCTATGTGGTGGTTACTAGCCACCAAGAGGGAAGGGACATAGCATTCATCAGCATATAGGCACCAAACACTGAACAGGATGCATTTTTGGAACACCTTTCAGGGGTATTATCTACTACATGCAGTACTGATAGGGAGGATTTCAATTAGGTGGCCAATCCTGAGCTGGACAGATCGCATTCCCCACTTGGGGGAGGGGGGGATCACCGGTGGGTAGAGTGGTTGAAATGTTCTGAGAGTGGCAGTCCGAGTGGAGGTTGCTAGACTTGTGGATACACCTTTACCCAAATACACGAGCTTACTCCTTCTTTTCCAATATGGATGACTTACGTAGCCGTCTATACACGTTTCTCTGCATGCCGAAAGTACATAGTCGGGTTCGGGAAGTGGAGTATCTGGGGAGGACAATCTCTGACCACAATCCTGTCCTTCTCCAGCTGGCCTAGGAGGGAACCAAGCCATGAATACCAACCTAGCGCCTCAAGCTGGAATCCTTAGAAGACCCAGTCTTTCAGGAACAGGTGGGGGGGACACAGACGGTATTTTGTGGAAAATGATGCTACTGTTTCTTCTCCCAGATCCTGTGGGATGCATTTAAAGTAGTGATAAGAGGGAATTGCATAGCTGAATCGATGGGAATCCAGGAGACACTACTAAGGGAGGTCATGACAGCGGAGGATGAGTTATGCACACTAGGAAAAACAAAGACCAGGCCACCCTAAGCTGCAAAGAGCGGTGAGCGAGGTCAGGGAGAAAGTAGCAGAGCACACTGAAAGACTCCACTGCTTTAACTATAAAAATTATATGGTAAGAGCCCATGCTGAGGGCACACTCCTGGTGTTGCTGGCCAATCCCTCAAAGAGGGGGACACCCATTATAGACATTATTACCCCCACAGGTCAGAGATTATTCAGACAGGAAGAGATCAACCACCATTTTCTAGAGTAATACACCTTTTTCACACTAGCGTCACGCAGAGTAGGGAGGACAACATATGGGCTTTCCTGGAACCTCTTCCATGCCAGCACCTTACTGGGGAAGTGAAGGAAACAATAGGAGGGGATATCGAAGAGATGGAAATCAGAGATGCCATCAAGGGCCTAGCACGAGGGAAAACCCCAGGCACAGACGGGCTCCACATAGAATTTTATGCCACGTAGGTTGATGTCTGGCCCCTAAGCTTGCACAGTAATGTAAAGCGGCAAGAGTGCAGAATTGACTTCCAGACACGTCTAGGGAGGCACTGATAGTTCTACTACTGAAACCAGGCAAACCGGCACATGACAGCAGGGCCTATAGGCCCCTATCCATGCTTAATACGGACTATAAAATTCCTAGCCGGATCCTTGCGACGAGACTGCTCCCACTTATGACTCGTCTGGTCCATACGGCCAAGCAGGATTTATCTCCACTCGAAACACAGCCCAGAACATCCGCTGCGTTAATGTTTTGGACCCTGATATACCAGCAAAGTCTTTGCCGTCGACATAGAGAAGGCATTTGAGAGTCTGGAATGGAAATACCTATACGCAGTCCTAGAACGTATGGGAGTGGGGGAGGGATTCATTAGATGGACACAGTTGCTATACACGGATCCCAGAGCCCACGTTAGAACAGAGTCCACCATATCCAAATTATATAGGGTGGAGAGGGGCACAAGGCAGGGGGGGGGGCTCCTCTCGCCCTTGTTATTTGTGTTGGCAGTGAAATCATTGGCTGCCCAAGCACGGACTGCTCTTTGGTATCAGGGACTACAGCACCGAGGCACCTCTCACCAAATAGCGCTATATGCAGAGGATCTGCTCATGTTCCTACGAGATACAGGGCCGGATCTTGAGGGAGCCCAGGCTCTCTTAGAACAATTTGGCAGGATAACCGGGCAACGAGTGAATTGGCAAAAATCACACCTCTACCCACTATCAGCAGACCACGACCCGCCGGGGAAGTTGGGACACGTTTCTTGGGAGCTTCTGTGTATGGCCTAGCTGGGAGTCAAGGTTTACCACACCAGGGCTGATCTACTAGAGTGTAACCTAGGTATCGCCACTAGGGCACTGAAAACGAGTCTGGAATTTTGGAAGACGCTTCCCTTGTCAGTGGTGGGAGAATAGCACCCCTTAAGATGGTGGTGCTGCCAAGAATCTCATACTGTTTTGCGGCCTTGCCGCTCTTGATCCCTGTAGTGGTTTTTAGGGCACTAAAGCTTTGATCATATGGGGGGGCTAGGAGATGGTGGGTGGCCCTCACTACACTGAAAAGACTGCAGGTGCAGGGGGGTTTGGTGGTTCCGAACTATGAATCATACTACCTGGCGGCCCAACTACAATGGCTGACCAGTGGACTGCGGGTTGTCGATTCCGAACGGGCGGACTGGGCGCAACGATCCCCCATCTCCCTCAATTGGTAGGAATGCTCTTCCAATTCACTGGGCCTGATCCATCGGATACCCCAGAGGTCCATGTCATTCATAAATGTTGGAAGAGATGTCTCCAAAAAACTAACACGGGCACAGCTTACTCACCTGACTTTCCAATGACTTGGCTAGGATGGGTGCCCCACAGGGGAGATTGGGGAGGAATTGCATCCTGGGTGGACGTGGGGGCTACACGGCTGGGCAACCTGTACAGGGATGGGAGGCTACTGCCCTTTGAGGAATTCAGGAAGGAGTCTTATCTTCCACAAGGTCAATTTCTGTTACACAGGGCGGTTGCCCACACCTTCCAAAAACATTGGCACTCAAGAGGCACAGAACCACGACCCCATGAAGTCAGCAACTATATAATAACCTCAGAACGTACACATAAGGCCATAACCAGATTATACGGGGCAATTCGTACTGGAGCATTGCATCACCCGGAGGACCTGCAAATAAAATGAGAAACAGAATTGGAGATTCCAATACCGAAAAAATCCTGGCGGCAGATATTAGCGAGGGCAGCAAAGGTATCTTGAAATGCCTGGTTTAAATGAATACACTTCTATGTGATACATAGGGCATATCTCACTCCTAAGCGGCTCCGCAAACACCTTCGGGTAATAGATGCTAAATGTCCACATTGCGGAGAAACGGCTGCAGACCTCTTACACATGATGTGGGCTTGTACGAGGATAACCGCATATTGGCGCGGGGTAACGACTCATAGGGGGGAGGTCCTGGACCGAGATATCCCTTTCACGCTGGGCCACTGTCTCCTTCACTGGTTCCCTCATACTTCCAAGAATAAGGCCACTAGTAGGTTGCAGGACCTTGCATACATACTGTCAGAAAGGGAAATAACAAGGAACTGGAAACATCCATTAGGCCCCAGGTTAGCTAGTTGGAAGAAAGAACTGGAGTGATGGGGGAATACGAGAGTTTAGTTTTACAACGTGAGACCAGGCAGTGCAGGGGTTCACCGAAACGAACGCAAACATGAGAGCAACTGGTTGAAGCCCTGAAAGATGCAAACAGGCTATCCCTCAATGAACATAGAGAGCTCTTACCACTTACCACCCACCAGGGACAGACACCTTTTAGAACAGAGTAAGGACCAGCCCATTGGAGAACTCGTCTAATATGACTAGATAAACACACATGCTTACACAGATCATACACAACAGGATAAGCGGTTGAGCTGGGGGAGTGGCACGGGAGGGGGAGGAGGGAGTGGGGGAGTTAAGGGCAATGTTATTAAGTACTGTATGATTGTTGCATAATATGCTAAAACCACAATAAAATCTGTTTAAAAAAAAGTTGTCAGTTATCTAACAGTGACAAAACTTAGGGACTTATTGTGCCTGAAGATGTTAAGTTATGTGGATTTGTAGAGAGGGGCTAATCACCCATGAGGGTATCAAGGTGCTTAGTAGGGCATTCGTGGGGGGTGGTGGGGAGGAGGAGATCATGCTTGTTTCATCTGGATCTGGAAGAGCTATGTCTTGAGGTTCCTTCGGAAGTCTATTGAGGAGGGGAAGGTTCTGAGGTGTTGCTGGAGGTTGTTACAGGTCTTGAATGCGAGGTATGAGGAGAGTCTTCCGCTTCTGGCCTTCTTGATATGAGGGAGGAGTGCACTTGCCTGGAACGCAAATCAAAGGTATCTGGTGGGCTTGTAGAAGTTGAGATGTCCTGGATTGGTCTTGTGGAGCACTTTGTAGGCATGGGTGAGTGACTAGAACTTACATCTTTCCTGGACTGGGAGCCAGCTGAAATTGTTGTGGTTTTGAGAGATGTGGTTATTTCTCGGGATGGTCAGGATGAGTCTGGCAGGGCAGAGTTCTGGGTGGTTTGGGGTCAACATAGAACATGGGGTGGGATTCTGAAGTAGAGGGTGTTTACGTAGTCAAGCCTACTTCTGACAAGAGCCTGGGTGACTGTCTTACGTTAAGTGGGATCCACTTGAGAATTTTACGTAGCATTTGCAGGCTATGGAAGCACGATGAGGCAATGGCGTTGATCTGTCTGCTGAGGGAGAAGTTGGTGTCCAAGATGATCCAGAGGCTCTTGGCATGGTTCAAGCACAAGGATGGGGGGGCCATATGCGTAGGTCCACCAAGAGGCATCCCAGGGAGTGATTGTTGCAGAAGAAGAGCACTTCTGTTTTTTCTATGTTAAACTGGAGGCAATTGTTTTTCATACAAGCAGCTACGTTACTCATGCAATTGGTAAAGTTTGCTTTGGTTGTGCTGGTTTAGTCGGTAAGGGAGCGGATGAGCTGTGAGTCGTCAGCATAGGATACTATGTTGATTCCGTGGGCTCTGATGATGTCTGTGAGAGGCATCTTGTAGACATTGAAGAGTGTTGGGCTGAGCGACGATCTGTGAGGTACTCTGCAGATGAGTTTCTTGGGTTTTGAGTTGTAGGGGGAAAATCTGACTTGTTGAGTTCTGTCCATGAGGTAGGATATCCACTTGAGGGCCGCTCTGCAGGTACCCAAGTGTCAAAGCTTTCTGATGAGTGAGTCGTGGAAGACTGCCTTAAAAGCTGCTAAGGTCAAGGAGTATAAGAGCAGCAGTTTCTCAGTTGAGCGTGCTTCGGATGCCATTGGCCACAATGAGAGCCAGATTTAGAGCTGTCTAGGAGTTGATGGAGTTCTTGGTGGTCTGCGAGTTGGGTATTGATGGCTTTCTCCATGACTTTAGCTGGAAAAGAGAGGAGCAAGTTGGCCTGTAGTTACTGAGGGTGGTGGGGTCCGCTGGTTGTTTATTCAATAGGGAGTTGACTGCAGTTTTCCAGCAAGAAGGGAAGATGCCGTTGTTTATGGAGGTGTTGAATGATGGTGAGTGCATGGGGTATGATGGTTCATCCAAGGTTGTAGATGAAGTGGGGGCTTGGTTCTGAGGGTACTCATGAGTGTAAGCTATTCATCAGGGCAGTGGTGTCTTCATTTTTGAGGGGCTTCCAGTTGCATAGCTGCTGTTTGGTGATGAGGGAGGTGTCCTGCTGGGTGTTTCTATTGGTATGCTGTGGATCGAATGTGTTGTAGATCTTTTTTTTATGTTTTTTTTTTTTTTTTTTATATATTTTATTTATTGATTATTGCATAAGTACAGAACAGAGCGCAACAAGAATGGCCCGCATTCATAGAAACAATTTGTAACAGAATACAGCCCTCCTCTGCCTCAAAGTAGCTACTGTTCAACCAGGCACAAAGTTCCGCCGCAATGTGCGGCAAGTTCTATATTATCAGCACGGGCCCAGATCATCAGCCGTCAAAATCAGTATAGTCCCCGTATAAAGTCCAGGAGGGATGTCCTAACCAGATGTCGAGGCCAGGAATAACAACAAAAAGAAAGTAACAAAGGAAAATAAACAAAACAAAAGGCAGGCAGAGCTCGCAAGCAGAAGTGCACCAGCCAGCATCAGCCATGCACGTACCACAGCACAATCAGGGGGAATGAGAAAGGACATCAAAACACTAGCAAGCGCCGTATCATTCTTCCTGCCCGTTCAAGGTCGCCAGGTAAGCACGCAAAGGAGCCCAAATATCCTTTGGTCGAGAGCCTTCAGGCATAAGCTCCCAAAAAATCATCAGCTGATCCTGGCAAAAGGCAGCGTCCTGCAACCATTCAGACCCACGTGGCGCACGTCCCCTGCCCCAGCACATAGCAACTCTGTGGTTAGCCAGCAACAAAAGCAGACCCACCAACCTTCTATGAGGCCCACTGATCTCGTTCACACACCCAAGCAGCGCGACTTTGGGGGAAATGGGTATCTCCGATCCTGTCATCTCAGCAATTATATGCAGAACCTCCACCCAAAAGGCATGAATCTCAACACATTCCCATGCAAGATGCAGAAAGCCGGCGTCCGGAGCACGACAGCACGACAGCACTCACAGCACGCATCCGCACGCAGGCCCATGTGTCTTGTAGATCTTGGCAATCTTCTGTTTGAAGAAGTTTGATAAGTCATTGCAGAGTGCTTGGGATCGAATGATGCCATAGTTGGCAGCTGCGGGATTGGAAAACTCCTTGACGATGGTGAAGAGTTCTTTTCCCTTGTTGGGGCTGACTTAAAGTCTGAGAGTTATTGCCTTTTTCGTTGCACCTCATAAGTGTTGGTAGTAGAGTTTGAGAGTGGCCTTGTATGTGGATTTTGCGGTGGTGCTTTTGTCGAGTCTCCATTTTTTCTCAAGTTTGCAGTGGCTCCAGGTCTCCCTGAGGTCATTCATGTACCAGCTGAATCTTGGTCCATTTATTTTCAGATATTTTGCCCCAGTGTCTTAATGGTGCTTTGGGTGGCTTTTTGGGGGGTTGCTTGGTGGGCAGGTATCTTGAAATGTATGATATTGTCGTGTAGGTTCTCATTATCCTAATGAGACTAATAGATTCAAGCAGCAGAATCATTTGTACTGCGGGACAGAGTCTGATCCCGCACCATGTGACGCCTATCGGCCTAATCCGGGTTTGTTCAGGCTAACTAGCAGTGCCTCATCTCCACCCAAGAGCAGGGATGATTGGGGCAACTGGGTGCAAGACATACATGACTTGTTAGGGGAATCATTGTCACTCATATCTCATCTGTTTCTCTCAGTTACATTAGTCTCACGTATGCAAGGACAATCAGAGGCAGAATAAAGTTCAATGAGGTTTTATTGAAGTAACTGCATCTCAGATGATAAAGCATGTTTTGCAATAACTAGGACGATGAAGCACAATAAGATTAAAATTGTGACAAGGAGAGTAAAACACAAGAATAACACTACCATACTGTCACTAAGGTTTGTAGGGATAGTTCCTACCTAAGCTATGTTAGAGCACAGCATGTTAAACTCTAATTCTGCCTGACCGGTTCTCTCTGGGAAGACATCATCCCTTATACCTGAGCAAGAGGCCTGTAGTCTACATAAGCAGCTGTAGCGAAGCGATCAACAATCAGCATACAGTTGTGGTAATCTGGCTGGAATCTCCCTCTAACGTACATGGGTCAAAGTAGTGTGTTTATAAGAAAACATTTGATGTTGCAAGAAGGGACCCCCACATAAGAGTGTGTATGTTTCTCTGAATACTGCAGACAAAGCGTACCACTTTTGCCGGCAACCTGTCTTACTGCAGCCCTGAGGAAAGCACAGAACTTGTTTAAGAACGCAGTGCTGACCTAGGCAAAGAACAGCTAGATAGAGAAAATAAAACAAGACCGCAAATGTGGCTAATGTTAAAATAACAAAACAAAGCTGAATAAAATATATCTATATTAAAGTGCACAGCGGCAGGCCTAGTTTGCTAAAATAACATGTATAAAACTATAGCCAAAAATGGCTACACAAACCTTCCCCTTGCCGGTTCAAGGGTGGTGCAAAGCCTAACTCAATATATAAAAACTACTAAAATTAATCTCAAAACATATATTTATGGGTATGTCAATGACGACAAGTTAAAAGACACTTAAGCATGTATGAAAAGGACAGTTTAAAACATTAACTGTGGCGTCGGGAAATCGAATTTCAGAAGTCAATTTTAAATTTGCCAAATGAATCTGGGATAATTGAAGATAAGAAATCTTCCACTTAGGCAGGTGGTAAAGTAGGAAGTTCATTGCCAAGGAAAACCCAGGAACATTTGTGTTCCAAAGCCTGAGCTGCAGCCGAGGCAGCAGCATTCCATGGTGTGCCCAACAGTGAGTTTAGAGCTGCATGATCTACAAAGGGCAACTCATAATCAGCTTCCTGTAGCAAACGCACCCTCAATGCGCATGTCTGGTAATGAGCCCTCAGCGAGAACATCAACAGATCAGCGTCCATTGAAAGCAAACACTGCGTAGCAAGACAAACTTTCAGTGCACATTCAAAAGGGCACCACAGGCACCGAAACACGGGCTGCACACAATGCAAACCCGGTCTGAATGACAGAGACCAGTCACACTTCAATCGTACCAGGAGTGGTGCTCCAAAGTACTGCATCATGCGTTCACGACACTGCTGCGCTGGTGTAAGCGGGTTCAGTCCTCCTTGTTGTAACATGACAGCCATTGCGCAGAAAAAGTAGCAATAGCAAAATGCCACCTATTATAACCAAAGTTATCGGAAATCCTCCCAAAATACTGGAAAAGATTGAATGTATGGCTGAAAGTATTAAACCAAATATAGAGGAGAAGGTGTGAACAAAACCAGAACCAACAGCCTTAAAAAAAATGTGTAATTCCAGAAGTACTGGATGCATTAAATATCCGTCCCACGAGTTCACCAAAGTGTCTCGGAAAGTTAGTACATAAAAGGGACTGTATCTCTGCAGATGACCTCACAACCTGAAGTTCATAGGTCTCGCGTGCAGATGTAAGCGCCACATGTTTTTGAAACAATAAAGCTTTGAGTCTGCTCATCTTGTCAAAATTCACATTTGAAGTAGCGATTTGGGGCCATATCTCAGCTACTTCCCTCTGTCGTGTAGGAGGAAAAATTACATTCCTGTAGCATGTAACAGACTGAAACAACAAACTATTCTGGCTCGCATCCACAACAGCTCTCACTATTAAGGAGCACATAGCGCCCATTCAAGAGCACCAGGAAAACCGGTCAAATCAAGGGGACTGGGACTCCCTTCAGATAACAATCCAAGCTCGCTGCCGAAGAGTTGGACGCCCCGTACAAGGACAGCTGTTTACAAACCATCGAATGGCTGACAGAAGTCTGTAATTCACTATCGCTAAAAAAGACCTCTTTCATGCCACTGAAACATTTGTACGAGAAGGGCAGCTCCCACACCCCGTGGATGTAATTATCTCCTAGCCTTTGATATCTTCCCATTGGAATGTGTTTTAAGCAGGATGTGAATTGAAGTGTTGAAATAGGCAGATTGATGAGCCCGTGTATTAAACACTCAGCAGATGGTATTTCAGCCACAGTGAAAGACGACTTTTCTAATTTTTCAATACTTAACATGACATAAGTCTCTTCCTTCTTAGCCATTAGTAGTTGTTGTCGCGTTAAATTAAATGTGGAAAATATATCCCTCGTGCTGTTGTGTTGCCATGGAATGCGACCTGCTTTCTGTGTTTGTAGTTTCAACCTGCTGCATAATGGATCTTAGTTGACTCTGTCCATGGTGTAAAGAGGACATGTCGCTTTGTACTAAGTCTATTGTAGAAGAACCTATGTTGTTTAAGGTGTATATCTGGTCGGACAGGGTATTAATCCCATTATCTACAACAGCTAATGCCTTCTGTAAATTTTCCTGATCTATTTGCCTTATCCGGGCAGCAGCTTCTTGTTGAGAGAGCTTCCAAATGTCATTATAGACTGCATAGAATGCGTTGTTTTCTGGGGCCCTAACAGGAAATCCTGTAAGTCCGTATCATTAGACAGGAGACTGAGGTGTTCTCTAACAGAATCTAGTGAGGAACTCTTCAACCACTGCTGGCATAGTTTCCCTACACTGTATGTTGTCACTATACGTGCGTGTTCAGATGACACATAGCGAGGGTCAGCCCTGCTTGTTCTAAAACCCCCATGGAGTTTACAAAATGGTTATGACACCCATTTGTATCTGTTGACCACAATGACCACCCAACAGGACTTGAAAGTGAAGCATTAAACGTGCCTTTTTGGACCCATTTATCGAGCTGATCTTCAGTTGCATTTATATACTTTTGCCATTTGTAAAATTTTGCAGAGGCAGGAATACTGCCGCATTCAAATCCCAACTTGTCTGTTGTACAATTTCATTCAAAAATATAATCTGAACAGGTATCAGGCCTGCTCTCAATAAAGCTTCCTTTCCCCTTATTTGACAATTTTTTTGTTCCCCATATGATTTTTAAGTTAATCGACTTCAACCAATACAGGGAGTGCAGAATTATTAGGCAAGTTGTATTTTTGAGGATTAATTTTATTATTGAACAACAACCATGTTCTCAATGAACCCAACAAACTCATTAATATCAAAGCTGAATATTTTTGGAAGTAGTTTTTAGTTTGTTTTTAGTTTTAGCTATGTTAGGGGGATATCTGTGTGTGCAGGTGACTATTACTGTGCATAATTATTAGGCAACTTAACAAAAAAAAATATATACCAATTTCAATTATTTATTATTACCAGTGAAACCAATATAACATCTCAACATTCACAAATATACATTTCTGACATTCAAAAACAAAACAAAAACAAATCAGTGACCAATATAGCCACCTTTCTTTGCAAGGACACTCAAAAGCCTGCCATCCATGGATTCTGTCAGTGTTTTGATCTGTTCACCATCAACATTGCGTGCAGCAGCAACCACAGCCTCCCAGACACTGTTCAGAGAGGTGTACTGTTTTCCCTCCTTGTAAATCTCACATTTGATGATGGACCACAGGTTCTCAATGGGGTTCAGATCAGGTGAACAAGGAGGCCATGTCATTAGATTTCCTTCTTTTATACCCTTTCTTGCCAGCCACGCTGTGGAGTACTTGGACGCGTGTGATGGAGCATTGTCCTGCATGAAAATCATGTTTTTCTTGAAGGATGCAGACTTCTTCCTGTACCACTGCTTGAAGGTGTCTTCCAGGAACTGGCAGTAGGACTGGGAGTTGAGCTTGACTCCATCCTCAACCCGAAAAGGCCCCACAAGCTCATCTTTGATGATACCAGCCCAAACCAGTACTCCACCTCCACCTTGCTGGCGTCTGAGTCGGACTGGAGCTCTCTGCCCTTTCCCAATCCAGCCACGGGCCCATCCATCTGGCCCATCAAGACTCACTCTCATTTCATCAGTCCATAAAACCTTAGAAAAATCAGTCTTGAGATATTTCTTGGCCCAGTCTTGACGTTTCAGCTTGTGTGTCTTGTTCAGTGGTGGTCGTCTTTCAGCCTTTCTTACCTTGGCCATGTCTCTGAGTATTGCACACCTTGTGCTTTTGGGCACTCCAGTGATGTTGCAGCTCTGAAATATGGCCAAACTGGTGGCAAGTGGCATCGTGGCAGCTGCACGCTTGACTTTTCTCAGTTCATGGGCAGTTATTTTGCGCCTTGGTTTTTCCACACGCTTCTTGCGACCCTGTTGACTATTTTGAATGAAACGCTTGATTGTTCGATGATCACGCTTCAGAAGCTTTGCAATTTTAAGAGTGCTGCATCCCTCTGCAAGATATCTCACTATTTTTGACTTTTCTGAGCCTGTCAAGTCCTTCTTTTGACCCATTTTGCCAAAGGAAAGGAAGTTGCCTAATAATTATGCACACCTGATATAGGGTGTTGATGTAATTAGACCACACCCCTTCTCATTACAGAGATGCACATCACCTAATATGCTTAATTGGTAGTAGGCTTTCGAGCCTATACAGCTTGGAGTAAGACAACATGCATAAAGAGGATGATGTGGTCAAAATACTCATTTGCCTAATAATTCTGCACTCCCTGTATTCATAGCCTTCTATAGCCAACTGGGAAACAAAGTAATCCGAATGAATGAAATAATATGACTCTTCATTTTTAACATTGTGCCCAGAAAAACATGCACATTTTTCAGAATATGTTTTAGAACTCCCTTGTGGTTGAGTCAGGTAATGCTCCCATTGTGTGTAATTAAAAATAATCTTTAGGGTACTTGCTCTATGAATGAAATGGTGTCCATAATAATTATACTAGAACATATCTCAATAATTTTCTTTGGATTGATAAAAAACATCCCTTTCAAATACAGTAAAATACTGCAACTCAGTCCTCATAGAATCAACTGTTTTCACATCAGAAACAACTCCGAGTATTATTGCATTATTCATAGAAAGTTTAAACACTTGTGGTATTTGAATGACCTCCGTCGGGCCGTATATATCAAATGTGACTATCACAAACAATCCCATCAGGAATTGGCTTAGCGAAAATGTTCACGTAAGACAAGTCTCTGCGGACATTGTGAGTAGATAAATGGGGTTTCTGGACCTCATCCACCAGTTCCACTGTTGGTCGTTGAGGAAGGTAATGGGCATGTATCAGAAGAAAGAAAGCAATAACAAAGGCAATTAAAAGTAGGAAAGCTAATATAGTTAAGGAAAGCCACAGATAGTTCCATGGGAGAACAAAGTAATTTGTTTTGAGCCTTCTAGGCAGATTAAGTGCTCTCTGGACTCCATACAGGTGGTTAAGCCAACTACTACCCATACCTAGTACTCTGTTTCATTACTCCACTACACTATTTCGCTCTGGATGAAATGGAGACGAGTAATGGAGTTGGACCTCTAACAAAGCCATGGCGTCCCTGAATGCCCTTGAGGCGAAAGCAGGGCCCTGGTCCGAGTGAAAAACCTCAACTGCATATGTGCCAATGAAGACTTGCAAATCTTTAACAACAGTCCGAGTGTCAGCCGAGCATTGTGGCCACACCCATAGAAATCTAGAGCAGGAGTCAACAGCAACTAGAATGTATTTGTATGCACTGTCAGGTGTCAAAGGACTTCAATGGTCCAGGTACACAATGTGCTGCTTTGATCAACTGTGGTCTTTGAGCTTTGTTGGGAATCTCACAATTACCCACACCTGGTATTATAGCTATGGCGGAAAACAAGTCTGCCATCCGGTAGGAATATTTAGCAGCATATGCTTTTGGCAAGGGCGTGCCCTCAGCCGTGGCTGTCACGGCAGCCCTTATTTCATCGTCCGGTTTCGTCTTGGAACGAGTTACTGCAGCAACAGAAGCCATAGCTACTGCTGATTTGGCTGCTTCATCAGCCAGTTTATTCCCAGCAACATGTATTCCAACGCGCTGGTGTCCAAGTGTATGTACAACATGGACATTTGGTAGCGTTTCCTTCAGATCCGCTACTTTCCCCCACAGAGGTCTGTGTTTGATGGTGTTACTTTTGGAATCTCTGAACCCATTCTGGCACCAGTAATGCAGATATTCGTTGAAGGACTGGACACAATAGTACGAATCAGACCATCAGCGTTAGCTGGTCAGGATCCGTATGTTCCAGTGACATCACCAGAGCCTTTAGCTCTGCTAATTGGGCAGTGCAATCCCCTAGGGTTTGTGTAAAGGTATGAAGGGGATATAATTTACTACCCTCCATATAACTGCTTATGACTGCGCAAGCAGCTGAGTATTGATGCTTTCTGCCTGTAGCAGGTTGTGTTGAGCCATCGGTGTACATGACTCTTATATTGATCAATAGGCAATGTATTTGTCGAAACTGGGTATTCTAGTTCATATTGCAAATATTTTTGAGTTTGTAACTTTGGGTCAAAAATATAATCAACATCAGTGGCTGTCAGAGATGTTGTCCATTGGATCCAACGTGGATGAAATGCTTTAGCCTTTGGAACGCTGGCTTTGCTAATAGCCTCAAGGGCTGGTGTTGGAGATAAGACAATAATGCGTTTCCCCTGAGCTAATGGTCTTTCTTTAATGACAGCCATCTGAACAGCAGTGAGAATTTTCCCAGTGGGAACAAAACGTTGTTCTGCTGTTGAATACAATTGTGATTTGTATGCAGACGGGACTGTCTCACCCTCATTGAATGTTACATAGGTGAATCCAGTGGCACCAGCAATTACTCTGATGACCATATGTTTTTTATTGTCCTTTGTGTGTAAGTGTTGTGCTGCAAGCATGTCTTGTTGCAATGTTCTGAGGATGTGTGTGTTTGACTGTCCAGAATTTACTTAAAAAGTCAAGACGTATCAAGTCATATAAGGGTTTGATGCGTGATACATAATCTGGAATGTGTGTTCTGCCAAAATTTAGAAAACCCAATAGCGATTGGAGTTTTTTAATGGTATTTGGAGGTTGTAGCTGCACATTTTTGTAAGAATTGTGGCGCTAGGCTCTTTCATTCAGTTGATAATTTGTATCCCAGAAACAGGACACTAAGGAAGGCTATTTTTGTTTTTTTAAAGTTTAATTTATAGCCAAATTTGGCAAATCCTACAACCATGTGGGCTTACCCATCTTAGATGTTGCAGTAATTCATAGTCTGTAAGGTAGATATCATCTACATAGGACAATGCTTCAAGGTCAATGTCGTGCAGTATTGAAGTTATACGAGCCGCAAACAGTCCTGGACTGTTCTTGTACCTCTGTGGTACACAGAATTTTTTCTGGGAGCCTATTGCACTGAAACTTGTTAGGTCCCTACTCTCAGGCGCTATATTTTGGCAAAAGAAACCATTGGAAAGATCCAATGTTAATTTGTATATCTGATAGAGACTTCTAGTTGGCGATTCCTTACCTTAAAATTTCCCCAGGTGTCAGACTGGATCTGGGAATTTTTCTTCGAGCAATACCCTTGCGCGTCGGTAGGTGGCGTCGGTCAACTCCGCAGGCGTTGTTGGCATCGTAGTCGCTGTGATGACGTCGGGAATAGTACATAGATGCCGCCTCGGCGCTGTGACGTCAGTTCTTTTCTTTCCCCACCATGCGCTGATCCGGAGAGAGCTACCCTGGTCTCTTTCTGACTGATTTCTATCGTTTTGTCGAGTTTTCTAGTGAGCTTTTGGTGCGTCGAGGATGTCCCCAAAGACAGGGTTCAAGGCGTGCGAGGATTATGACTGCATGATGTTGGTGACGGATCCACATTGTGTTTGTTTGTGGTGTCTCGAGTGCGACCATGACCCCAAGTCATGCTCCGAGTGACGGGCCATGCACCTGAAGGCCATGAGGGAGTGGTCTCTCAAGCTCATGGTGGCCTGGCACTCAACTCTGCATTGGTCCCGGTCTCGCTCGAGAGAAAGGTCTCAAGACCATTTGCCGATCCATCACCACTTGTCGTTCTCAAAATCCTGGGGTGCAGGTAAGAAGAAGAAGAAGTCGTAGCGGTCTCATCGCTCATCGACTTCATCCCATCACTCACCTGACGCGACACGGGAGAAGTGTCGATACTCAAGGCCTACGTCCTCGGAGCCCGGGTCTGGGTCTGCTCTGCACTTCCCCGAGTTTCCGGGAGCCGGAGCAACCCCTGCCCAACTTAAGGAATTCTATGAGGCCATGCGCCTCATCTTTGGGCGGACCCACCCCGATACGGCACCTTCGGGCCCAAGGGGTTTGGATGAGGGGCCTTTGGGCTCCGCACCAGCAACTTCAGTTCCGGCCACCGAGGTCCCCTCCGGATCGGCTCACAGATCCGCACCAACGTCGGTCACACAATTGAGACCTTCCCCTGCGCTGGGTCGATTGTCAATGCTCCCGATGTCGGTAGTGCCCACTATCGACGTCGAGCCGATCCTTATCTCCAACGACTCTGAGTTGGAGCGGCGTTGGCCGCCGCCTCCTTTGTCTTCGATGGGGCCCATTCACCTCCGGTCGGATTTGGACCCTTTTTCCTATGGGCGCGAATTTTGGGAAGGATTGGAGGGGTACCTAGACCCTTATGAATACTAGGATGACCCATCTTTAGACTGGGCACAGGAATTGGGCGACACCAGTGGACTAGACACTTCTCCAAATGCTGGCATGCGGTCTCCTCCTACTGTGGCTACAGCGGAGGGAGCAACTTATGGTAGTCAGTAGGGCGGCCGAGGTCCTTGACTTTGAGCTACCTACTGTGCAGATCAGGTCCAATCTCCTGCTGAGGTCTTTCAGCCAGGGGCTTCCACATCTGAGCCCTTTTTACCGTTCAATGAAGCCATCACCGATGTCCTTTTCGGTACTTGGTCCAAACCCAACACAGGGGCTCCTGTGAACAGGACTATCGCATGCCGCCATGGACCCACCCCAAACGACCCTAAATTCCTGTCCCAACACCCCACGCCTGAGAGTCTGGTAATCCAGGCTTCCTCTTCCGCAGGCGCATTCCTTTCCGCACCCCCAGATAGGGAATCAAAAAGGCTGAAACAATTTGGAAAGAAGATATTTTGTTCCCCCAGTCTCGTGCTGCAGACTGTGAACACCACATGCCTTTTGGGCTGCTATACCCACTCTCTGTGGGATACGGTCACGCAAGTTCTGCCTCGGATACTGGAGGAAGTACGTACTATCGCCTCCCAAGCTGTCAAGGTGGGAGAGATGCAACGAAGTTCACGATCTGATGTGGGCTGGACACAACTGACTCTCTGGGCAGAATTGTTGCTACGACAGTAGCCTTGAGATGCCACGCCTGGTTGCGTACTTCTGTTTTTTCGGGGGATGTCCAACAGTCTCTTATGGATATGCCCTTTGATGGCTCCCGTCTCTTTGGAGACAAGGTGGACTTGGCCTTGGAGAGATTCAAGGACTCCCAGGCCATGGCTCGGTCCCTTGGCCTTTCCGCTGCCCCTCACCCCCATCAGTCTGCCTCTCGCCCCTTTCTTGGCCATGGAAGGGGCTCCCTGTCTCATCCCCAACCCAGCCACCGCTGCGTGGCCGAGGATGCAAAATCTCATGTGGATGTGGGACAGGGAACCAGAGGTCTGCCCAGTCCACCTCTGCCCCCGCTGCAGCATCCAAACCCTCCTAGTCAGTCCCCTCACTCCCATCCAGTTGGCGGCAGGATTTGCCATCACCTGCCTCACTGGAAATCCGTCACTGCGGACAAGTGGGTTTTGCAGATCGTTCGAAAGGGCTAATCCCTCCCTTTGAATCTGCCACACCAGCCATGCCTCCATCACTCAGCCAACTCCCGGAGGATCATTTGGCACTTGTCCGCCAGGAAGTCGTGCGGCCAACGGCGCTATGGAGAAGGTCCCTGTGCCAGAAGTAGGTCGTGGTTTTTATTCCTGCTACTTTCTGGTGCCTAAAAGGGACATGGGCTTATATCCTACACTAGACCTTCGGGACCTCAACTACTTCCTCAAGAAGGAGAAATTCAAAATGCTTACCCTGGCTCAGGTTCTGTCTGCCTTAGACCCAGGAGGCTGGATGGAAGCGTTGGACTTGCAGGACACTTATTTCCACATCCCCATCTCGCCTGGCCACAACGTTACCTACGATTCGTGGTAGATCACAAGCACTATCAGTTTACCGTGCTCCCCTTCTGTCTTACCAGCCCTCCACGGGTGTTCACGAAAGTGATGGCGGTGGTTGCAGCTCATCGGCGCAGGTTAGAGGTCTGTCTTCCCCTACCTCGACGACTGGCTATTGAAGGCGGACTTGCTCCAGAAAGTCGACTCCCACCTTCAGACTACGGCGAACCTCTTGTACTCGCTGAGGTTCACTATAAACGTGCCGAAATCTAACTGACTCCCTCTCAGATGCGTCTATTCATCGGAGCTGTTCAGGACACAGTGCAGTTTCTGGCTTATCCTCCCAAAAAGCGAGTCCAAGATATTCAAGCGATCATTCCAATCTTTCAGCCTCTTGGGTTTCGGTGAGACTGACTTTGAGGCTGCTGGGCTTCATGACCTCCTGCATCCTGCTAGTGACATATGCCAGATGGCATATGCCAGCTCTGCAGTGGGACTTGAAGTTCCAGTGGACGCAGCATCAGGGGAATCTCTCCGACATGATCCAGATGTCAGAGGGGACGGCGAAAGACCTGCAGTGGTGGCTTTCGAATACGCATTGAGTCCACAGCAGATCCCTCTCCCTTCCCTAACTATATCTATCTATAGTGACAGATGCGTCACTTCTGGGTTGGGGCGGCCACATGGGAGAGGCGGAGATCAGAGGCCTCCGGTCGAGTCTGTGCTCCATATCAATCTTCTGGAGCTCCGGGCAATCAGGCTTGCGTTGAAAGCATTTCTTCCCTCTCTCAAAGGGAAAGTAGTGCAGGTGTTCACGGACAATACTCCTGCCATGTGGTACTGCAACAAACAGGGCGTAGCAGGGTCCTGGACCCTTTGTCAAGAGGCACTACGTCTCTGGGCATGGCTGGACCATCAGGGCATTACCCTTTTGGTTCAACTTCTGGCAGGTCGATTACAAATGGCATCTCCACCCGGAGGTGGCGCAAGGTCTCTTTCAGCAGTGGGGAGAGCCTTGGTTAGATCTGTTCTACCTCCGCAGAGAATGCGCAATGTCAGCCGTTTTGCGCGTTGGAGTTTCCAAGGCGACACTAGCTCTGAGCCACTTTTTATCTTGAGTGGAACTCCGGCCTCCTTTCCGCCTATACCACTTCTGCCCAGAGTTCTCAAGAAGACGAAGAATGACGGGCCCAAGTCCTCTTGGTGGCTCTGGACTGGTCACGGAGAGTATGGTATCCAGAGCTATTGAGTATGGCTATCGATCCTCCACTCAGACTGCCTCTTCGGGCAGATCTTCTGTCGCAGCAGAAGGGGACCGTTCTCCACCCGAACCTGTCCAATCTCTGCAATCATGCATAGAGATTGAGCGGCGACAGTTGACGACTTTCGATCTTCCACCCGAAGTTTGTGATATTATCTTGGCAGCCAGGCGCCCCTCCACCAAAACGGTATACGCCTGTCGTTGGCATAAATTTGTAGCATGGTGCACCAACAAATCTGTTGATCCTTTCTCTGCCCCTTTATCTGAGATTCTTTTGTTTAGTCTTTCTTGGGCCCAGCAGGGCTCTGCTTTGGGCACCCTTAAAGGGTATTTATCTGTCACTTCGGTCTTTCTTAGGTTACCTGATCAGCCATCACTCTTTAAATCTTTTATTGTGAGTAGATTCCTAAAAGGTCTCACCTGTTTGTCTCAGTGGGACCTCAATCTTGACGTTACTTATTTAATGTGTACTCCCTTTGAGCTGATGCACAATTGTCCCTTGCGGCTCCTCACCTTCAAAACTGTCTTTCTTGTTGCCGTCACCTCGCAGGGTGAGTGAGCTTTAGGCCCTTTCGTCAAAACCTCCATACTTGTCTGTGCACCCTGACACAGTGGTGTTGCTCACTAAGGATTCCTTCCTTCCGAAGGTGGTTACGCCTTTTCATGTAGGCTAGTCCATCACCCTGCCTACTTTCTACGAACCCCCACATCCTTCCCATGAGGAGGAGATACTCCACTGTCTGGACCCAAAAAGAGCGTTGGCGTTCTATCTTAATCGTACTAAAGATTTCCAGGTGGACCATCAACTCTTTGTTGGGTATGTGGGTGCGAAAAAAGGGAAGGCAGTGCAAAAACGTACCATCTCTCGATGGGTACTTCTTTGCATCAAGCTGTGCTACACTTTGACCAAGAAGCAACCCCCTGAGGGCTTGTGTGCTCATCCACAAGAGCAACTGCTGCTTCCACTGCGTTAGCACGTTAAGTTCCTGTCCTGGATATCTGCCAGGCAGCTACGTGGGCATCCCTGCAGACGTTTGCTAAACATTACTGCCTGGACAGTGAGGTCCGTTGGGACGGCTACTTTGCTCGTTCGGTCCTGCAGGACTTTCTAGTATGATCTTGGTTCGCAGCCTACCTCCGAGGATGGCATTGCTTAGGTATCTATTCTAAGGTAGGGAATCTGCAACTAGAAGTCTCTATCGGATGTACAAGTTACTTACCTTCAATAATAAAACATCTGGTAGAGACATATTCTAGCTGCAGAATCCTTACTTTTGGAAATGGGGTCTTTGATTGGCAGTCAGGTTACCCCCTGTCCAAGCAAGGACCCTTACTCTAGTCAGGGTAAGTCACACACAATCCAAATTATCCTGTGCCCACCCTCTGGTTGCTTGGCACTGAGCAGTCAGGCTTAACTTAGAAGGCAAAGTATTTGTGCAATAAATCATACAATACCACAATACAACACCACAAAAATGCACCACACAGTGTTTAGAAAAATATATAATATTTATCTGAATGAATGCAGGTCAAAACAATTAAAGATGAAATAAGCAAATGTAGGGATATCACTGAAAGCAGTATCTAGTGTCTTAAGAGTTAGAAAATTACTGTAAAAGCAATAAAACGTGCCTTAAGTTCTCCTAGAAACAACAAGTGTCTCTTGCATGGCAAAGTACCTGGTTTGCGTTGAAAAATCCTCGCAAGGGACCGCAGAGGAGAAGATGCGTGGAAAACGATGAGTGTGCGTCGGTTTCGCTCCTTCGCACACTGACTTGCGTTGTTATTTTCCACTTGTAGAAGACGTTGCGTTGATTTCCGGGACGCAGACTTGGATCCTCTTTGGGTTGCAGGGTTTTCAGACGCCCCGGGGACAATGCGTGGAATCCTGGGCTTGCGGAGCGAAGTCACAGCGGCTGCGTTGATTCCGGCAGGCGATGTGTGGAATTTTCTTCCGCACGGCAGGTGCTGCATAGATTCTTCTCAGGAAGCTGGGCGGTGTCGTTCGGAGTCAGCTTGCGTCGATCCAGTAGGGCTGTGCATTGAAGTTCCAGTCGCGTCGCTGGCGCTACGTCGATCTTCTGTTGCGAAGTCGGGCTGCGTCATTCCAGACTCGGCGTGCGGTGAAATTTTCACTGCGAGCATGCTGTGCATCGTTTTTGGCAGGTGGTGTGTTGAATTTTCACCGCACTGGGATTCCAGCTGCAGGAGATAAGTCTTTTTGGTCCTGAGACTTTAGGGAACAGGAGGCAAGCTCTCTCCAAGCCCATGGAGAGCACTTGTGCAGCAGGGCAAGAGAGCAGCAAGACAGCAGGGCAACAGCAAGGCAGCAGTCCTCTTCAGAAAGCAGTCAGTTGAGTCCTTTAGGCAGACAGCAGTAGTTCTTGTCAGGGTACAGGTTCTGGTTCAGGTTTCTTCTACAGGAAGTGTCTGTAGTGGTAGGGCAGAGGCCATGTTTTTATACCCAAATGTGCCTTTGAAGTGGGGGAGACTTCAAAGAGTGGCTTAGAAGTGCACCAGGTCCCCTTTCAGTTCAATCCTGTCTTCCAGAGTCCCAGTAGGGGGTGTGGCAGACCTTTGTGAGAGAGCAGGCCCTCCACCCTCCCATCCCAGGAAGACCCATTCAAAATGCAGATGTATGCAAGTGAGGCTGAGTATCCTGTGTTTGGGGTAATATTAAATCCAACTTCACTAGTCAGCAGGATTTTGTATTACTGTTCCGGCCATACTAAATATGACCTTCCTACGCCTTTCAGATTAGCAGCTACCACTCAAACAATGTATGAGGGCAGCCCCAATGTTAGCCTATGAAGGGAGCAGGCCTCACAGTAGTGTAAAAAAGAATTTAGGAGTTTTACACTACCAGGACATGTAAACTACACAGGTACATGTCCTGCCTTTTACCTACACAGCACCCTGCTCTAGAGGTTACCTAGGGCACCCCTTAGGGATGTCTTATATGTAGAAAAAGGGGGGTTTTAGGCTGGTAAGTACTTTTAAATGCCAAGTCGAATTGGCAGTGAAACTGCACACAGAGGCCTTGCAATGGCAGGCCTGAGACAAGGTTAAGGGGCTACTGAAGTGGGTGGCACAAACAGTGCTGCAGGCCCACTAGTAGCTTTTAATCTACAGGCCCTGGGCACATATAGTGCACTCTACTAGGGACTCATAAGTAAATTAAATAGCCCAATTGGGTGTGAATCAATGTTACCATATTTAAAGGGAGAGAGCATATGCACTTTAGCACTGGTTAGCAGTGGGAAAGTGCGCATAGTCTAAAAACCAGCAAAAACAGTGTCTCAAAAGTGGAGGGAGGCAGGCAAAAAGTTAGGGGTGACCACCCTAAGGCTGTCAGGTCTAACACTTACCAACCCACCCATCCTCCCCGCTTGTAAACTGATTTCTAGAGTTAGGGATTCCCCCTTCTGGTCCTTAGCTCTGACACACCAATCTCAGTGTTCTTAGCAGCTCTGCGCTTTGGGGTGGAAAGTCGTTAAAAGAATCTGGCATTGCTGCACTGAGGCGGCGTCTATCTACTAATCCAGACTTCAGCACAGTGACTGCGACGCCCGCGGAGGTGACCAACACCACCTACTAACGCGCAAGGGTATGGCTCGAAGAAAAAAAATCTCCGGATCCAGCCTGATGCCTGGGGGAAATTTCTAAGGTAAGGAATGAACAGCTGAAATATGTTTCTACCAGATATTTGGTTGCCGAAGGTAAGTAACTTGTACATCTGTTCTGTCTTTGTAATGCTCCAAGTAGGTTACAACTTATTAAACTGAATATCCTGATAGTGTTTCGACCTGATTGACTAAATTATTCTACTAACCTGCGAGATTTTACATCCTCAGCTTAATGTCAAGTCACTCTTGGAAGTACTAAGAACATGTAACTCAAGTTCAAACGTAACACTGACATGGTGATTGAATATAAACTGATACAGTGGTATAACCTTGTAAAATCATCTAGTCTATTGGACAGTAGTGCGAACCAAATATACTGCTATCCGGAAGGGCAATTCGCATTTATTGTACGGAGTTAAAAGATAAGATGGCTTTTCACAGGACTAACTCATCTAAACAAAATTACCCTCACATCTTCAATGTTTTCTTAATCTTAGCCAAATTTTAAGTAGCTTTCAAAACTCTACAAGCTGAAATACACTGTTTCACAAAAAATAAACTTGTATTTGTATTTTAAATCGAAACTGTATAGCCAAAAATCAAAGTAATCTTATTGTTCACCTGGATATTCTATGCTTGGCGTATAACAATATTATACTAATCATCTAGTATTTGTTGCTGTCATAGACTTTTACACATTATTATGTGTTGCTGCATGACTTTTATATCACGGACTATGGCTTAACATTGTCACCCAAGTTAAACAAAATTTGAGAAATCTGTGCGAGTTCCTCTCTGTATGTTACCAAGTTAACTAGATCCCAGCTCCTTGACGCCCTAACTGCTCATTGACTCTTCGATGGGTTTAGAGATGGGTAAGTTATGGTTGGGACTTTCTGCCCTCAGTGATATCACTTTTCTGCTCACCATGTTTTCCTTGATATGCCCTTTGCACATGACCCACACTTCAGATGACCGCCACATTCTGCGTCTAGTAGTTCATAATAGTGGCTTTTTGGTTCAGATCTACATTTGAAAAAGAACCACACTTTGCAATAGACCCAAGATCCATGAGAATAAAAGAAAGAGATATTGGTGATCAGCGGTATGGAGGCCGTGTGGTGCCTGTCACTGCACCATTTCAGTTACAGACCTGCACCTTGTGTGCTTGTGGTGTCTCGAGCCTGACCATGACTCGAAGCCTTGCTTGAACTGTAGGGCCAGGTCGCCAAAAGCTTTGACGGAGTGGTCCCTAAAGCTGCTTGCTGCCACGCATTCAATGCCCATAGTGAGACTCCTAGGAGGTCTCCGGCACAATTGAGAACAAGGTGGCAGGACTGCTCCAGGAGCCCCAAGTCCTCTTCATCACACTCAAGATCCTCTGGACACTGTGACGAGGCAAAGAAGGAGAAGTCTAAATGGACAAAGACTACATGAGTAGGGAACGTCGGCGGTCCAGGCACGGTTCTGCGAAGCCGTTGCCAGGTCAGACTCCGCACCTCCCTGTCCTTCTGGGAGCCCAAGCAACCCCTGCTCAAATCATAGATTTTTACAAGGCCATGTGCCATGTATTCAAGTTGGCCAACCCCTCTGGAGCACCTTCGAGCCCGCCCCCCAGGGTCAGATTAGACCCGATCAGTTTCTGCCCCGATGGGGTCTCATGGATCCGATCCCTGATCCGGATCAGCACCGGTTGTGTCAACGAGACCATCTCCGGCGCTGATCCTGACACCGATGCTCCTGGCGCCAGCCCCATTCTCATTCCTGACGACTTGGATTCAGAACCGTGTCAGTCAGTGCCGATTCCGGCGCCAACAAGGCCCAGTGGCTCCAAGTTGTTGCCTGAGCATTTTGTAGAGCAGCTAAATATGGGGGAAGAGTGGGAGGGGTCATTGGACCCTTTAGAAGATCAGTTCTACACCCCTAGTGAGAATTTGAACTGGTATGAGGAGCTAGGAGATGCCAGTGAATTGGACACAGCTCTAGATACTGGCTTGCTCTCTCCACCCACCATGGCTATAGAGGAGGTAGCATCTTACACAATAGTGATGAAGAGGGCAGCGGAGGTCCTTGACCTTGAACTTCCCTCAGTGGCTGTCAAGACTAATCTCTTGACTGAAGTGCTTCAGCCTGGGGTTTCCTCCTCCGAACCCTATTGCCCTCTAATGAAGCACTGACTAATGTCCTACTGGGAACTTGGTCCAAACCCAGCACAGGGGCTCCTGTGAACAGGACAACTGCCTGCCGCCATTGCCCTGTCGTAGGTAATCCTAGTTTTGTCAGCCCACACCCCACCCCTGAGAGCTTGGTAGTCCAAGCTTCAACTTCCCATGCGCGCTCCCTGCCACGTTGTCAGACTGGGAATCCAAAAAGCTGGACACACTTGGGGACAAAGATGTTTTCTTCCGCCAGCTTAGCAATCCGGTTGGTGAACACCGCATGCCCTTTGGGCTGTTATTCACATACCCTATGGGATACGGTTGGCAAGTGCTGCCATAGGCCCAAACAAAGTTCACCATTAGGTGTGGTTTAGATACAACTGACTTGCAGGGCAGATCAGTTTCATCGACCGTGGCCTTACGGCGCCACACCTGGCTGGGAACATCTGGCTTTTCGGGTGATGTCCAGGCCAGCCTCATGGTCATGCCCTTCAGTGGGACTCGTCTCTTCAGAAAAAAGGTAGACTAGGTGATGGAGTGCTTCAAGGACTTCGGGCCACGGCCAAGTCATGGGGCCTCTCAGTGACACCTCGCCCCAAGTCTGCCTTTCACCCCTTCCGTGGCTACAGGAGGGATGTGCTAGTGTGCCAGCCACCATCCAGTGCAGGCTTCCCAAGCTGTGCAAGGACACAGTGCATTCCAACACCATGAGCCTGGTAGCCAGATGTCATCTGCCACCAACCCCCGTCAGCTGCAGCCTCTAAGCCCTCCCAGTGTGGTTCTGCAAGATCATGGGTGCCCAGATTGAGGGAGAATCCAACATCATCTCCTCCACTGGCAGTCCATTACATCAGACAAATTGGTCTTGCAGATCATTCGGAGGGTCTACTCCCTCCCTTTTCAATGTTTCCCTCCCCCTATACTGCCAACACAAGAACGGCTGGCAGAGGATCATCCGTCTCTGCTCTGAGAGGAAGTTACAGCTCTCTTGGCCAAGGGGGGCTATAGAAACATTTCTGATATCAGAAGTAGGTAGTAGTTGTTATTCCTGATACTTTCTGATTACCAAAAAGATCAAGGGTCTTCACCCTATTCTAGATCTGCGAACCGTCTCTTCCTCAAAAAGTAGAAATTCAACATGCTCACTTTGGCTCATGTTTTTCTGCCGTAAACCAAGGAGACAGGCTATTAGCGTTGGACTTGCAAGATGTGTATTCCCACATCCCCATCCTGCCTGCCCACAGGCGTTACCTGCGGTTCATGGTAGGCTACAAGCGCTTTCAGTTCACAGTGCTCCCCTTTGATCCTATCAGCGCCCCTCGGTTGTTCACCAAGTTGATGGCAGTGGTCGCAGCTCTTCTGCACGGGTACGGGGTTTCGGTCTTCCCCTACCTTGACGATTGCCTGTTGAAGGAGCTGTTTTGGACACAGTGCAGTTTCGGGCTTATCCTCCCGAGCAACGATTTGAGGGTATTCAGGTTATGAAACCGATGTTTCAGCCTTTATCCTGGATTATGGTGAGAATTACTCTGAGACTGCTGGGCCTCATGACCTCCTGCATCCTGCTAGTGAATCATGCCAGATGGCATATATGGGCTCTGCATTGGGACCTGAAGTTCCAGTGGGTGCAGTATCTGGGGAATCTCTCCAACATGGTCCAGATCTCAGAAGGAACTGCAAAAGACCTGCAGTGGTGGCTTACGAACCATGATTGGGTCAAAGGCAGACTCCTCTTCTCTCCTCTCCCTTCCCCAACCAGACCTGACAGTAGTGATAGATGTGTCACTCATGGGATGGGGCAGCCATCTGGAAGAGCTGGAGATCAGAAGACTCTGGTCTCCGGTGGAATCCAGACTCCACATCAACTTGCTGGAACTCCGTGCGATACGGCTAGCATTGAAAGTGTTTCTTCCCTCTCAAGGGGCAGTTATTGCAGGTGTTCACGGATAATATCACCGCCATGTGGTACTGCAATAAGCAGGGCGGGTGGGGTCATGTACACTTTGGCCCTCCTTACAACCCTGGCGGTCGGTGTTAAAGCGGCGGTAATACCGCAAACAGGCCATCAGAGAAAAAAATGGAATTACGACCGTGGCGGAAACCGCCAACATAGAGAGCCACTTTAACACTCCGACCACCAAGGCGGTACAAACAAACAGCGCGGCGGACACCACCAACAGACAGGCGGAAGACAATTTACCACCCACCCTATCACAACAGGCCTATCCGCCACCTTTTCCGGGGCGGAACCAACGCGAACAAAAACACAGCCGAAACAGTACACAGAAGGGAAAACACTCACCTCTCCACACCCCACGAGGAACCACAACGCCATGCAGCCCGAATTGCAGATACTGCCGATGATGGTCTTCCTTCTCTTCTATCAGGAGCTCCAATAACGGCGGCGACGAACACGGTGAGTACTGCACCTACAACACAGGGGAGGGAAAAGAGAATGACACACACATGCAACACGCAACACCCCCACCCTCACCCACAACAACATACACACAAATACATGCAGCAACATTACATATACCCTCCCTCCCTCCCCCCGCCTCCCCCCTCTGGAAGAACGCGAGCACAAAAGGAATTGATTTGAACGAATGTAATCATGTGGAATCTCATTATCAAAGTTCAAAATCCAGTAAACGCAATTATGTACACCAACTACACAAGTCCGGATAGTGCACCAATCATTGTCCGTGGACCACTGGGCCCAAAATGCATGGGCCAAGCCCACACATGATACCTGACTCCAAACAGAGAGAAAACTGCTAGGGCATCAGACCGAAAATATACAGGCATCTCAGGGGGAGGGGGGCACCTCAGCCAGATGAACACACGATGCCACTGCTGCACGAGGGGGCTCCATGCCAATTGATGTATCCTGGGGAGTGCAAAGCCACAGTCTCTCAAGTCTATCCAGTGGGTGGTTTTCCCACTGCTTTATCCTGGGGAGTGCAAATCCACAGTCTCTCAAGTCTTTCCAGTGAGTGGTTTGCCCACTGCTTTATCCTGGGGAGTGCAAAGCCACAGTCTCTTAAGTCTCTCCAGTGGGTGGTTTGCCCACTGCTTTATCCTGGGGAGTGCAAAGCCACAGTCTCTTAAGTCTCTCCAGTGGGTGGTTTGCCCGCTGCTTTATGCTGGGGAGTGCACAGCCACAGTCTCTCAAGTGGATGTCAGTCTCCACTGGTTCTGGAGGGGGCTTTGTGCCCAGAGTGCTTCATCCTGCCAAGGACTGAGGAAGTGGATGCAGTTCTCCACTGGTTCTGGAGGGGGCTTTGTGCCCAGAGTGCTTCCTCCTGCCAAGGACTGAGGAAGTGGATGCAGTTGTCCACTGGTTCTGGAGGGGGCTTTGTGCCAAGAGTGTTCCACGTGCAGTGTGGCCGGTATAATACAGTCGCCTGGGTGTGTGTGCCACGAGATTGCTGAGGTACAGGTAACATGATACTCTATTGAGGCAGAGACATAGCCCACACTGCGGCGGCTTCGCATTCCATATGCAGGTGACAACTGTGATGACAGTGATGCTTCATGGAAGCTTTCCAGGGTCCTGGATCTCGCCACCAGCCCCGGACGACTGACCACTGGGGATGGTAGGCATGTCTGCGGTGGTGCCACTGTCTGAGGACGTTGCAGGGCCGCTGGCGGTGTCAGTCGTGGCGGTGCTGGTTGCAGGGGTCTGTGGCGGCGGCGCTGGTTGCAGGGGTCTGTGGCGGCGGCGCTGGTTGCAGGGGTCTGTGGCGGCGGCGCTGGTTGCAGGGGTCTGTGGCGGCAGCGCTGGCTGCGGGGTCTGTGGCGGCTGCGGGGTCTGTGGCGGCGGCGCTGGCTGCGGGGTCTGCGGCGGCGGTGCTGGCGTTGTGGTCTGCGGCGGCGGTTCTGGCGCGGGGTCTGTTTCAGCGGAGCCTGTGTCAGCACCTGCTGAGTGAGAAAGCAGGATGTCTCCTGCAGCCTCGGACGGCTGCCCACCGGGGAAGAGGCTGGGGACTGTCGCAGCAGCTGTAGACGTGCCGGTGGCGGTGTTCGCCGCCGTACAGGTTAGCATCGACGTGGACAGAAGGTGTGACACTGGTCCCTCAGTAGGTGCCACCATGCCCTCTCCTGACCTGCCCTTCAGTTTTTTGCCCTTCCCCACCTTTGATGGTGGCGCAGTTGTCTTGCCACTATCCCCTTTCGTTTTCGCTGACCCCTTGGTGGCAGGTGTTTTCGGCTTCTCCCTCCGGAATGTGGGCACCTTTTTAACCTTGGCAGGTGGCGGAATGTCCTTGCCCTCGCTCCGTGGCACTCTGGCAGCCCTGATGGTTGGTGCACTCCATGACCCCGCAGTTGCTGGCACCACTGTGCCTGGGGATGTGGTGGCTGAGGTGCTGGGCTGGGACCTGGAAAGCCTGGCCCTAGGGGAAGGACGGGGGGGAGGTGAAGGGAAGAGGTCAAGGTTTGACAGGAAAAGTTTTTTAGACACATTGGGACAGGTAGATGGAGGGGGTTTGGGAGTAGAGGAAGAGGTAGTGGTTGTAGGAGGTGTACGTCTGCTGAATTTGGGTGAGGGTGCATGGGCTGGAGGCTGCTGTGAGGTGGATGGCTGTTGGGTGGGTGTGTGCCTGTGTTTGTGTACTTTGGGAGGAGGGCTCACTGACACACTGGGAGAGAACACTTGGGATGTGTGAATGGTAGTGGGGGTGGTGAGTGCACATGAGCGGTGCGTGGTGATGGGCGTGCTGGTGATGGATGTAGTGGATGAGGATGTAGTGCGTGTAGTTGTGGGAGGAGGGAGACGTGGAGGAGGGGGCCACAGTGGAGGAAGTGGATGTTGGTGTGTGTACATGGGTATGATGCTTGTGTGAGTGCCTGTGGGATGTTTGGTGCTTATGTTTGCCATGTGCACTCTTGTGTGTTGATGTGTGTGCATGGTGGTCTGATGGTGTGCTTGGGATAGGCTGAAGTACAGGGGATTAGGTCTGGTTGGAGGAGGTTGGAGGGGTAGGCTGGACACAGGGACAATGGCTGCCATCAGTGCTGAGGCCAGAGCCTGAAATGCTCTCTGTTGGGCTGCCTGGCCAGAATGAATGCCCTCCAGGTATGCATTTGTTTGTTGCAAATGCCTCTCAACTCCCTGGATGGCATTCAGAATGGTAGACTGCCCAACAGTGAGGGATATTAGGAGGTCAATATCCTCCTCACTGAGGGCAGCAGGGCTGACTGTGGCAGGGCCTGAGGTGCCTGGGGCGAAGGAGATGCCCATCCTCCTGAGTGAGCAGGCACTGGACACACGCCGAGGCGCTGCTGGGAGGGCGGTGCTAGTCCACCGCAAGGGAGCTCCCATCAGAGGAGGAGTCGCTGTCGCTGGTCTCTGCTCCTGTCCCCGCCGTGGAGCCCCCCTCGCCCTCCGTCCCAGTGGTGACTTCAGACTCCGTTGCTTCACCCTCCAGGGCCAAGTGGGATGCAGCTCCCTCCTGCTCCGGTGCCAATGCTCCTCCGCCTGATGATGCTATTGCACACAAGAACAGGGAGACCACAAAAGGGGGGGGGGAAGACAGGAGAAAGACATGTTCATTGCATGCAACACCACTACCATTGGCGGACGCAATAGACACAACAGCCCTCTGCACTACGCCATGCACTTATAGTTCCTAGATTAATCACATGCCCATGGGGTACAAGGCCTAAGCCCGATTGCTGTACACCTGGAAGTCACAGGAGCCTGACTAGGTGTAGATGGCTCTAACCACTAGTGGGGTTGGGGTGCCACATAGCCTGCCTCACAAGGGACCTTGCCTACCAAGATCGCCCTGGCCTAGGGGAACCCACTGCCCACCTCCCCCACCCAGACACCTCGTAATGCGCGCAGTCAGCTGAATGAGAGTGTACTCACCCCCTTGTGGCTGCTGTGATATCCTCAAGCACCCATTCAACTCCGGATACGCCACCGCCAAGATCCGGAACATCAGGGGGGTCATTGTGCAACAGGCACCCCTCCCACGTTGGGAGGCCATCCCCAGCTGGGCCTCCGCCATCTTCTTGCTCCAGTGGAGTGGGTCCTCCCATCTTTTACGGCAGTGGGTGCTCCGTCTGTGGCGGACCCCCAGGGTCCGGATGTACTTGGCGATGGCACCCCAAATAGCCTTCTTCTGGTGGGCGCTGACCTAGAGGAAGAGTACAGGGGGAAAGGACATTTTTTACCCGTCGGACCGTCATACTCATTGGCCCCCGTTCCCACCCTTGCCCTGACGCACATGCAGGCCTCAGCCCCCCCATGTATCTTCCATCCACACCACTCCAAACAGGCATTGCCCATGCAGCATGCTCACAGTGTACTCACCTGTTTGTCTGGAGGACCGTACAGTTGTGTGTACTGGGGGAGGACCCCATCCACTAGTTTCTCCAACTCCTCCGAAGTGAAGGCACTGTAGCCATCGTCGCTTCGGCGTACCGTCACCACCAGCGTACATCGTCATTGGCTCCTCTGACCCATAGGGCCCAATGTTAACCAATGCAGAATTGCGCCACTGTCTTCGACCGCCCACCGCTACGGTGTAGAACGCCAGCGCAGTTACCTCATATCCCCTTGTCCCACCTTACAGGTCGGGTAGCCGCCATTTCAGGAGGCCACATGGCATTAATAATAACTGCGTCACACCAATGTAGGCCTGGAATACACACAGTTATAGGCACATTGCGGATTAATAAATGTGTGCAAATGACATTTTGTGATACCTCAGTGTTGGCTGACTCTCTGCTCGCTGTTCTCCTCCATAGGGCACGTCTGCTGGGGCAGGTGATGAGATGGCGGCATCCTCCCGTTTACAGACCGCTGGTGGACCTGTAGACAATGGAAGAGAGACACATCATAGTCACATACAGACTTGATCGTGCAACAATCCAGGAACTGTGTGCCCACTTGGAGCCAGACCTGATGTCAGCTATCCACCATCCCCCAGGGATACCCAATCTAGTGCAGGTCCTGTCAGTACTCCATTTCCTGGCAGGTGGTTCCTTTCAAACAACAGTGGCCATGGCATCAGGGATGTCCCAGCCAATGTTCTCTAACGTGTTGGCCAGAGTGTTGTCTGTCCTGCTGAAACTCATGCGCAGCTACACCGCAGGTGGAGGATTTGCCCACAGTGAAAGGTGACTTCAATGCCCTGGGACATATCCCCAACATCATTGGTGCCATTGAAGGGACACATGTGGCATTGGCAACCTCCTCCCCCCGCAGGAGTGAACAGGTGTACAGAAACCGTAAGAGCTACCATTCGATGAATGTGCAGAGGGTGTGTTTGGCAGACCAGTACATCTCCCATGTCAATGCCAAGTTTCCTGGCTGAGTGCAGGACGCTTACATTTTGAGGAATAGCAGCATCCCTTATGTGATGGGGCAACTCCAGAGGCACTGTGTGTGGCTAATAGGTGAGGCCAAGGACCCTATACAGTGTGAATAGGTGTCTGGGTATGGGGTTGTCCCTAAGGGTTAGTGTGTGTCTAACAGTTGTCCCTTGATATTTGCAGGTGACTCTGGTTACCCCAACCTGTCACGGCTACTGACCCCAGTGTGGAATCCCAGGACAAGGGAACACTACAATGAGGCACATGGGCGAACTAGGAGGGTGATTGAACGAACCTTCGGCCTCCTGAAGGCCAGATTCCGGTGCCTCCATATGACAGGTTCTCTCTACTACTCTCTACTACTCACCGAAGAAGGTGTGCCAGATCATCGTGGCCTGCTGTATGCTGCACAAGCTGGCTTTGCGATGCCAGGTGCCTTTTCTGCAGGAGGATGGTCCAGCTGGTGGTCTTGTGGCAGCTGTGGAGCCTGTGGACAGTGAAGAAGAGGAGGCAGAAGAGAAGGATATCGACAACAGAAACAACATAATCATGCAATACTTCCAGTGAGACACAGGTAGGAAGATATCACTGCCTCCCATATCTCATACTATTATTGGAGCTTGCATTAGTCTGTCATTTTCACTCAGTGTATGGACCCTGCCTTGTCACTTTGGCTTTCCATTTCACAGATGTGGGTCCCACTTTGTGCCCTCTGCTATAATTCCTCCAGGCCTACAGCTGTGTTACATCGGTATGTGCACAAGTAAATTGACATTGCTATATTCCATGTTTATTGCAATTACACGTTTGTGAAAGCACAGACTGACTCCAGATTGTTTTGTGATTTAAGTGTGTTTATTTCTGTGCAAATAAGTGGAGGGGGTTGTAAAATGGGCTGGGGGGATGGTGGAGAAATGTCCATGGCGGAGTC
This sequence comes from Pleurodeles waltl, assembly GCF_031143425.1. NCBI lineage: Eukaryota > Metazoa > Chordata > Amphibia > Caudata > Salamandridae > Pleurodeles > Pleurodeles waltl. Next base: position 64,734,275 of record NC_090437.1, read on the forward strand.
CAGTCTATTTGTTTCATAGGTGCATTGTTCAAAGGGAGATAGGAAGTGGACCAATGGCAGTTGAAGGATGGACAGGGTGACAAAGTGGGACAGAAGGGTGACATTCAGGGGGGTCTCATTTCCTGGCGGGGTCTTGGCAATGTTCTCTGTCTTGTTCCTGGATCTCAGGGACCGTTAGCAGGGTGGTTCTCCATCTGCAGGGGGTGGGGTGCTGGTGTTGTGTTCCTGTGGCGGTGCCTCCTGTCCACTAGCGCTGGCAGGGGTGGAGGGCTGTTCATTGTCCAGGCTAGTGTCAGGGGCCCCTTGTTGTGCCACTGTATCCCTCCTGGTGTTGACAAGGTCTTGCAGCACCCCTGCAATGGTGACCAGGGTGTTGTTAATGGACTTCAGGTCCTCCTTGATCCTCAGATAGTGTTCCTTCTGCAGCCGCTGGGTATCTTGAAACTTGGCCAGTACCGTTGCCATTGTCTCCTGGGAATGGTGGTAAGCTCCCATGATGTTGGAGAGTGCCTCGTGGAGAGTGGGTTCCCTGGGCCTATCCTCCCCCTGTCGCACAGCAGTCCTCCCAGCTTCCCTGTTTTCCTGAGCCTCTGTCCCCTGAACCGTGTGCCCACTGCCACTGCCCCCAGGTCCCTGATTGTCCTGTGTTAGTGGGGTTGCCTGGGTTCCCTGTAGAGGTGGACACACTGCTGATTGACATGTCCTGGGGACAGAGGTATGGGCCCGCTGGATGGGTGCTGTGGTGGTGTTTCCTGAGGGGTGAGGCTTTGTGGTGGCTTGTGCCAGTGTCAGGGGAACCAACTGTCCCGAGGTCCCTGATGGGCCGGGCTGGTCATCTTGATCCAGTTGTGCAGAGCTGCTGTCATCACTGTGGGTCTCTTCTGTGGGGGGACTGGATATGTCTGGTACCTCCCGTCCAGTGACGTTGGGTAGGGGTCCTGCAGGAATGTAACAGCATGATTATTGCATCTGTGTGTACCATTGTGTGCAATGGGTGAGTGACCCTGTACTCCAGTGCTTGCATTCTTGGCTTGGTCCTGGTGTGATATTTGGTTTGGGGTCTGTGTGGGTATCTGTAGTGGACATGCTTTGGTGATGGGTGTCCATGCTTTGGTGTTCCATGCAGGGCTTGATATTGGGATGGGTGGGTTGTGATAGTGGGGCATATGTGAGGTGTTGGAGTGATAGGGTGACGGTGTGGGTATATTTTGGCATGTAGGTATGGTGGGGGATATAGTAGTGAAGCTTTGACTTACCAGAGTCCAGTCCTCCTGCTACTCCTGCGAGGCCCTCAGGATGCAGTATTGCCAAGACCTGCTCCTCCCATGTTGTTAGTTGTGGGGAAGGAGGTGGGGGTCCACCGCCAGTCCTCTGTACAGCAATCTGGTGTCTGGAGACCACGGAACACACCTTCTCCTGTAGGTCGTTCCACCTCTTTCTGATGTCATCCCTAGTTCTTGGATGCTGTCCCACTGTGTTGACCCTGTCGACAATTCTGCGCCATAGCTCCATCTTCCTTGCAATAGAGGTGTGCTGCACCTGTGATCCGAATAGCTGTAGCTCTACCCAGATGATTTCCTCTACCATGACCCTGAGCTCCTCCTCAGAGAACCTGGGGTGTCGTTGAGGTGCCATGATGTGGTGTGGGAGATGTGTGGGGTGGTGTCTGTTGTGATGTGTGAGGGGTTGTTGGTTTGTGGTGTTTGAGGTGTGTGGATGTTGTGTAAGTGATGGTGTTGTGTGTCTGTGGATTCTGGTGTTGTTTAAGGTAGTCTCTCTCTCTGGCGTGGTTTCAAATTTCTGGTAGTAAGGGTTTGTGGGTGTGTGCTTTATATTGGATTGGGTGTGTGGGTGTGGTGTGTGTATGTGTATCAGGTGTGTGTATTTCGATTTGTCCAATGTGGTTGTGTTTTGTAAATGTGTGTGTATTTTGAGCGCGGCGATGTGTACCGCCACTGGTTTACCGCGGTTGAAAGACCTCCACGTTGATTCGTGGGTCGTGATAGTGTGGGCGTATTCCTGTTGGCGTGACGGTGGAGGTTTTGTTATCGCCAGTTTATAACTGACCTTTGGTGTGGCGGACTTGTGTTGGTATCTGTATTATGGCGGATTCCGAGCTGTGGGTCGTAATACCTGTAGCAGGAATTCCGCTGCCGCAGTGGTATGTTGGCGGCCTTCTGCACGGCAGTAAGCGGCATTTACTGCCAGGGTTGTAGTGAGGGCCTTTGTCAAGAGACCTGCGACTCTGGACATGGCTGGAACAGCATGGCATAACCCTGGTGGTTCAACACCTGGCAGGTTCTCTGAGTGCCAGGGCAGACAAACTTCGCTCTCAATGCCTAGTGGGTCACGAGTGATGTCTCCATTTGGAGGTGGATAAAGGACTCTTTCGGCAATGGAGAGAGCCTTGGTTAGATCTGTTCACCTCCGAAGAGAAACCGCAAAGTCAGCAGTTTCGCGCATTGGAGTTTCCAAAGTGGCTATCACTCTGAGACAATTTTCGTCTCAAGTGGAGTTCAGGCCTTGTGTACACCTTTCCCGCTCTACCACTCCTGCCCAGAGTTCTCAAGAAGGTCAGCAACGACTGGGCCCACATCATTCTTGTGGTGGCTCTGGACTGGGCACAGAGTCTGGTATCCTGAGCTTCTGAGAATGAGCATCAATTCTCCAATCAGGCTGCCCCTTCCGGAGGATCTACTGTCACAGCAGAAAGGGAGGTTTCTACCGAACCGGTCACTCTGCACCTCTTTGCATGGAAATTGAGCAGTGACAGTGTAGAAAGCTGGCTCTGTATATAATATATCAAAATGAGATATAGTGTGCACAGAGTCCGGGGGTTCCCCAAGAGGCTTGACAGAGGCAATAATAGATAATACTAATGCTCTATTTGTGGTAGTGAAGTCGAGCAGTTAGGCTTATCGGAGGGTAGTGTTAAGCATTTGTTGTACACACACAAGCAATAAGTGAAAACACACACTCAATGACTTAACTTCAGGCCAATAGGTTTTTATATAAAAAAATATTCTTTTGTTAATTTATTTTTAGAACCACAGATTCATTTAGCAGGTAAGTACATTAAATGAAAGGTACTTTGCATAGTAATAGTTGAGACTTTGAATAGAGTCTATGGAGATAGGTTGTAATCCGGTTCCAGTCTGCTGGCAGGTAAGTCCCTGTGTTCTCGGAGGGCAGACGAAGGGAGTTTGGAGGAGTACTGGGGGGGCCCCCAGTAGGCACAACAAATCACACCCTCAGTGGTACTGGGCGGCCGGGTGCAGTGTGCCAACAGGGTATCGGGTTCTCAATAGAGCTCTATGGAGGGACCCGGGGGTCACTTAGGCCCTGCAGGCAGGGCACAGGGGGGCCTCTCAGGCAAGCCACCTACTGGGAAAAGGTGAGGACCGCCTGCTGGTCGTTGCTGCACCACTGGTCGGTTTCTCACGGGCCTGGGGCCTGCGGGTGCAGTGCTTCTTCCAGGTGTTGGATATCTTCGTCCCAGGCAGTCGTGGTCAGGGGGTCCTCGGGATTCCCTCTGCAGGCGTCGTTGTGGGGGTGCAGGGAGGTCATCCCAGGGTGGACACGTCGTCTGAGTCGACTGGGGGTCCTCTCTGGATAGTTGCTTTCTCTGGACACAGGCCGGGGGCATCAGGTGCAGAGTGTTTGGGCCTCACGCTTCTGGAGTGAGGTGGGAGTCCCTTTAAAGATGGTTTCTTCTTTCTTGGTTGGACAGGTCCACTGTCCATGGGAGTTCTTGATCCTTCTTGGGTGCAGGGCATTCCTCTGAGTCGGCATAGGTTGCTTGGCCCGCAGGATGCGTTGCTGTGGTGCAGGTTCTCTGAGACAGGCCGGTAGGGCTGGGGACAAAACAGTTGTGTCTTCCTTCTTCTCTGCAGGGTTTTTTCAGGTCAGCAGTCCTTCTTCTTTGTAGGTCATCAGGAATCTAAAAACCTGGGTTCAGGGTCGCCCCCAAATACTGAATTTAGGGGTGTGTTAGGGTCACAGGGCAGTAGCCAATGGCTACTGTCCTTGAGGGTAGCTACACCCTCCTTATGCTCCCTCCCTCTGGGGAGGAGAGCACATCCCTATCCCTATTGGGCTAAATCCTCCCAAACAAGATGGAGGATTTTCCTAGGTGGGGGTCACTTCAGCTCTGGTCACCTTAGGGGTGGACATCTCTGAGGGTGTGACTCCTCCTTGTTTATCTCATTATTTCCCCTGACTTGCCGCCAAAAGTGGGGGCTGCGTCCGGGGGGCAGCCATCTCCACTAGCTAGAGTGCCCTGGGGCATTGTAACACTAGGCTTGAGCCTTTGAGGCTTACCGCCAGGTGTTACTGTTCCTGCAGGGAGAGGTGTGAAGCACCTCCACCCAGGACAGGCTTTGTTTCTGACCACAGAGTGCACAAAGGCACTCACCCCATGTGGTCAGAAACTCGTCTGGAAGTGGCAGGCTGGCACAGACCTGTCAGTCACACACTAACAGTAGGACTAACATACAGGGGGCATCTCTAAGATGCCCTCTGTGTGCATTTCTCAAATCCCACACTGGCATCAGTGTGGGTTTATTGTGCTGAGAAGTTTGATACCAAACTTCTCAGTATTCAGTGTAGCCATTATGGTGCTGTGGAGTTCGTAATGACAAACTCCCAGACCATATACTCAGTATGGCTACCCTGGCCTTACAGTGTCTAAGAATTGACTTTGACACTATAGGGGCCTAGTGCTCATGCAACTATGCCCTCACCTGTGGTATAGTGCACCCTTCCTTCGGGCTGTAAGAGGGGTGACTTACCTATGCCACAGGCAGTGGGTTGTCGGCATGGCACTCTGTGGGGAGTGCCATGTTGACTTTGTCTTTTCTCCCTACCAGCATACACAAGCTGCAATGCAGTGTGCATGCACTGAGTGGTGTCATAATACATGCTTACAGCCCTTAGGGACCTTCCCTGGCCACAGGGCCCTTGGTACCAGGGATACCTTTTACAAGGGACTTAACTGTGTGCCAGGGCTGTGCCAATTGTGGAAGTTACAGTTTTAGGGAAAGAGCACTGGTACTGGGGCCTGGTTAGCAGGGTCCCAGCACACTTCTAATTAAAGCTGGCATCAACAATAGGCAGAAAATAGGGGTGACCATGGCAAAAGTGGCATTTTCCTACAGACAGTTAATAGCTTTTGGCCTTTCTCCCTACATCTGTAAAGTTTTCTTGGCGGTCATGCAGCCTTCTACCAAAATGGTATACGACTGCTGTTTTTAAAAATGTGTAAAATATTGTACAGGTAAGTCTATTGACCCTCCTTCTTTTAGTCTTCTTTTCATTCTTACCCTTGCCCAGAAGAGCTCTGCTCTAGGCACTCTTAAGGTTTTTCTCTCTGCTCTGTCTACCTTCCTGCAGCTGCCTGACAAATCCTCTTCATTTAAGCCCCCTATTGTATTGTAAATAGGTTTCTCATAGGGCTTGTACATATGTTTCCACCTCTACCTTTTATCATGCCTCAGTGGTATCTGAACCTGGTTCTCATCTACGTCATGTGTGCTCCTTTCGAGCCACTATACAATTGTCCCTTCTGGTTGCTTATCATCAAGGCAGCCTTCTTAGGGGCAGTAACTTGTGCCCCTACGGTGAGTGAGCTGCAGTCTTTATTATCCAAGCGTCCCTTTCTTACTGTTTTTCCTGACAAAGTGATGTTTTGCACCCATGCCTCTTTCCTCCCTAAAGTGGTGACCCCATTCTATTTGGGACAGCCTGTCACCCTGCCCACCTTTTACCCTCTTCCACATTCCCCTAAAGAAGTGGAGTGACTCCGCTGTCTGGACCCAAAAAGGTTATTGTCATTCTACCTTGGCCGCACAAAAGAGTTCTTGCTGGATGACCGACTCTTTGTGGGCTCTGTAGGAGCTAAGAAAGGTTGGGCAGTACAGAAACAGAACATGTTGTGCTGTCGTTCTCCGTATTAAGATCTGCTATGCTGCGGCTAAAAAGCAACCTCCTGAGGGCTTGAGTGCCCATTCCACTGTGGAGTTCCAGCCCTGGACATCTGCTGGGCAGCAACGTGGGTGTCACTGCACACGTTTGCTAAATGTTACTGCCTGGACAGTCCGGTCCACAGAGACCGGCATTTTGCCCGTTCAGTACCGAAGGACATCTTAGTCTAGGTAAATTTGTCTTCAGCCCACCGCTAGGATGGTATGGCTTGGGTATCTGTTCAAAAGTAAGGAATCTGCAGCTTGAAGTCTCTATCAGATGAATGAGTTAATTACCTTTGGTAACACATTATCTGGTCGAGACAATATCTAGCGGCAGATTCCTTACAGACCCTCCTGTGCTTCCCCACTCTGTGGAACAATTTCCCTGGACTAGGGTTACTCCTCTTTCAGGTAACATTAGTCTTTTTTGTCATTTGATTGAAAGAGCTAATATCCTGTCATCCCCTGGGATAGCCATTGCTTTAGACACAGATAAAGCCTCTGCCAAACTCTCACAGACCGTCTTAAGATTAGTTGTAAGGAAATTCAACCTTGGAACGATATTTGAATGCATAATTATTTACCCTTTACAACCAACCCATGGCCCGTATAAGAGTAAATGGCCATCTATCAAAGAAAATCGAAATCAAACAAAATTTCTCACTGTCAAGGCACCAGACAATGATGCCCACTATCGCCCCTTCTCTTCTTACTTGCGATCGAGCTGCTATCACCCACCCTAGGACTTAATAATTATATAGAAGTTATCCCATTCTTATCTAACATACAAACATTTGCAACTTAAGCAGAAGTCCTGATCTTCAGACAGCAATACTATATAAAATGTATTGTGCAGAAGTATCAGGATACTACCCATCCTTGGATAAAACTAAACGTTATCACTTAATAACACCTGCTCCCCAAGAAACAACTCCATACTTCACATGCAGTCCAGACACATTGAGTATTTAAGTCTACAATTCAAAAGAAACCTGTCAGACACCAAACAACATCTTGGACAAACACTACCCCTAAAAAATAAGAATCTTATTAGTGCATGGTCCCCCAAATTAATGGCATGGTGAAGTAGAGTTGAAACCACCAAAATGATGATAGCCTCCCAAGCTACTTTCATGTTCCCACTACAACTCACTATCAATTTCTGTAAGACTTGATACAAATTAATATATGACTTTGTCTGGAACAATAAAAAAGCATGATTATTCCTCCTAAAATTAAAAGTAAACAAAACCCTGATAATTGATGAATGCAAACAAGAAGACAGGACAACCCACTGAGGTTTTTTTAATTGAGGAAAATCTTGTGAGACTACATTCATTGCTCACACTACTAGCAATGAAAAACTCAAAGTTCAACGCTCCCCATAACATCATTATGGGTCCATACTAGCCTTGAAATGTCTTGACAAAAAACCTAATAAAATTCGAGGCTCTGGCCATGCTGCTCTTTGGAGTAAAATTAAAATCTGAATTGAAGGAAGATCCCCGCTATGGCCTAACTTGGCAGGCAAAGTAATCTAATATGTTAAAGGCCTAGGAAATCCACCATCCCCAAAGTCATTTTCAAAATTACAGAATGTACATAGCTTTGAAATCATAGACTTCTATAGCTTTCTCAAAATCAAAGCAGCATTGACTAAAGTTTAAAAAAACTCATAATTTGGATTTTGCATTAATACTAATGAAACTTTCCTCCCAGCCACACACTGCTTCAAAGATATACAAATTATTAATTAACAGTAATTGCAATAAAAATACATATTATTTTAACACAAGGTAGTTGGAGTGAATCTTGCTCTTCACTCAATATTCAACCACCTATGGAAAAGGTGTGGTCAGAAATATGGAGTTATGTTACAAAAGATAAGATATATCCCAGTATAGCTCAATGCAAAATTTGGACAGGCTACAGATAATTTTGGACTCCAGAAAAATTTGCAAAATTTGGTCTATCAGGCTCGGATAAATGCTTGAACTGCAGTACCACATCTGGAACTACTGACCATGTGTTCTTCGATTGTACTATGGTAAAAACCTTTCTGGATGGAAATTGCGAAAACCATCAAAAGACCCTTTCACACAAACCTTTTTCAACATTATATCAATGTATCCCTGGCCCCATGGTCTTCTACACCCTCTGCTAATATAAATAACCGTGACCTTTGTCTGATGGACTTTCTTCTGACAATAGAAATAAAAAATACACTTTGGGAATGTAAATTCATCCAAAAAATATATTATCCTACACGGTGGGCAAGGGTCTGTTTACCTAGAAGTGCAGACAGTACTATATGTAACAAAGCCCCTCATTATGACTTGGGTAGTCTTTTCCTAAGACCACCGAAGCAATGGGTGCCAGAAGACTGCCAGTGCGAGTAATGAAGGATTTCTGCCACAGTTTGGGCAGTAATCCTCCAGTAGTCATGCTGGCGTTTGGAGGCGGAGAGGCGGTTCTACCGCCGCCCCCGTGCCAAAAGGACTCCACCAGCCGTATTATGACCTGTAATACGGCCTGGCGGTGTCCTGATGGCGGGGCGCTGCCGGCAGTGGGAGCGCCGGGTCCCATCCCTTCAGGGAGGAGCACCTCTTCGGATGAGGTATGTGTCCTCCGCAAGGGGAATGGGTTGGGTTTGGAGTGTGTGAATGGATGTGTGTGTGTGTGTGTGTGTGTGTGTGTGTGTGTGTGTGTGTATGCGTGTCATGAATTGGGGGAGTGTTTGTGTGTCTGTGTGTGTAAATGTGGTGATGGCGATGCTTGTGTGGGTTAATGGTGGGTGGGGGTGCATGTGTGCATGCATGTAGAAGGGTGACGGTTGTGTGTGTATGATGAGAAAAGGAAGGGGTGGGGGATGGAGTGTATGCGTGTCAATAGGGGTGTATGTAGTGAGTGGGGGTGTTGTGCGTGTATGTATTAATTTGGGGGGGTTTGCGTGTGTGGGTGCGCCCGTCAGTGTAAGGGTGCTGTGAATGTGAGTGAGTGTCAAGCTGTGCTTGTCTATGGGTGCGTGCTTGTATGCGGGGGGAGTAAGTACGGGGATCGGGGTGGGGAGTCAGTATGTGTATAAAGGAGGTGGGTGGGTCACTAATGGGAGTGGGGGTGGGGGGGGTTACTATGGGGTTTGTGGAGGTAGAGGGTGGGAATGTTGTAAGGGAGGGGGGTGGGGGAACTCTTGGGTAGATGGGGTGGGGGAGTCGTCTACCAGTGACAAGAATGCAAATTCCTGTCACCGGCAGCTTCCGCCAGGGATTTTGTGGTGGTGCTACCGCCACGAAATCCGTGGCGGAAAGGGGACTCATGATATCGCTGGCAGTATTGGGTGGACCTCCGGGTCAGAGATGCATATCTCCGGCCCTCCGGTCTGACCGCCCTGGCGGTAAGCACAGGAATGTGGCACTTTGGCACAGGCCAAACTGCCACACCACAATTTGGCGGTCCAAACTGCTCGCCAATTGGCGGTGAGACCGCCACTGTGAGTCTGGCGGTCCGAAGACCGCCAGACTTAAAATGAAGGTCAAAAACTTTAACTCACATGATTTGCACAAACTGTGGGGACAGCTACAATGCACATGCAAATATCAAACCCCCGTGATCTTGTAAATATAACATGACATAGACTGAAACTTTGCACATGAATTTAAACAATACCTCGATGGCTTCAACTCACAAAGCTACCCACATAAACATTTTCAACAAAATCAAACATGGATCTGAACCCCTTTATCTCAGTTTCATTATCTGCACAAATAAGACTGCTATTAATACTCCTGTCATCACAGGGCCTTATCAGCCTCCTCCCTTGCCTTCCCCTCACTCTTTGTTCTCCTGTTCTCCTTCTTGTTAGATTTATGAAGATAAGCAATGCCGGAAGACCTTTCTATTTAAGTGTGTTGATATTTCACAGATTTCTTTAAACTTATGAATAATATTATGTAATTGTTAGCATTGCTTTGTTATGGTTGATGTCTCCTCTCTTTCTGAAAATAGTCATAACAATTTCTGAGAAAAAATGTTCACAGATTAGTGAGTACTCTTAACCATGATCTAGTCAGTTGCAAATGTATATGAGAACATACCCCTGTTTGCAGATTTTGCAAGTTTGTTAGATTCTCCAGACCTGCAAATGATTCTTTATGGTATGATATAAATGTAGTTATTCTTACTGGGGGTAACAACAGTGCACTTTCTCTTTAGCTTCTCTATTCTAAAGTAACTATTTTATGTAATCTCTTTCAAAAGAGGTTCTGATGTCACACCCTCAGTATAACAGGCAAGTACATTATTCCATACCACATGTTTCCGGAATTCTAGAAGAAATAAAACATTTATAAGTACGTAGAATACCCGTTTCTATTCTCAACTGAAACTGGATGCAATGCGTTTTTTTTTAAATCAATATGAAAATAGATTGCATGCTTTAAGAATGGCTCTGCAATTACTGATTTCTTATTAAAAAACGTATGCTTTAGTTTATTCTCCTACTTTGACTAGATGGGTTAAATTTGTAATATATTTGGCCGGCATAGACATTTCTTTTTTGAAGCTCATTCAGTTGTGGCATCTAAAGTCTGTTCGTCTGTGTCCAGACTTGAAAGCATTCTTAAAACTCCAAAATGGTCTACTGCATCTACATTTAAAACTTTCTATTACAAAAGCTGTAACTCCTATCTCTACAGATATTTTGGACCTGTTGTAAATTAGCATAATAAGAGGCTCTGGTCTTGCAATAGACAATGTAAAGTTTTAATTTTATTAAAGAGACAAAAACAAGTATTATCATACCTCTTTGTGTTTATCGTTTATTTTCCTCACTTTTCCCACGCTATTACAGAATAGTTATTATTTTATAGTTCATCAACACCAAGGGGCTCATAATGACTTTGACGGGCGGCAATCTTGCATTTGGATGACCACCTGTGCGGCCGACACTCTACAGGCCCTATTACGAGTTTCCCGCAGGTCCTGTTTCTGCCCGCCAGCCCAGTGGGAAATTCACCACAACATTGACGCCAGCTTGTAATCGAGCCGGTGGCAATGTTGTGATGCGTCGGGTGTGACAGTACCCAGTGAAAAGTGCAAAGGGGCTGTCCATGGGAGCCCCTGCACTGCCCATGCTAAGGTGCATGGGTAGTGCAGGGGCCCCCGACGCCCCCTTTCCGCCAGCCTTTGCATGGTCCGACTGCCATGCACAGGCTGACAGAAAGGGGACTCGTAATCCACCAGGGCAGCTTGCAGCACTGCCCTGGCGGATTACGACCAACGAGACCGCTCGCTGTCGACTGGCTGCAACCTGCTGGTGCTGGCGGTCGGACCGTGGTGGCTCTGCCACACTCGTAATGAGGGCCCAAATCTTACCAAACACTTACTGCCAAATGTACTTTTATTTATTAGGGATCAGGATTCGGTTCAACAAATGAAAGACTGTTATGAATGTACAGTGTTTTTCTGCCAAACATTTGAATAAAAATGTAAAGGAAATATTAGATAAATATCATTTTCTCAAGTAATACATTCAAGGTAATGTTTTCTTTTGTTCTGGATTTGTTTTTACAGGCTCGTGCAAAACAGCTATACAATTCTGGATATAAAACTTTGGCACACTTAGCTAATGCAGATCCTGAAACAATGGTGAAGATGATAGAACATATGTCTCGGCGTCAGGCCAAACAAATTGTATCCTCAGCCAAGGTGAGCATCTGTGATTAACTGTGATTAATGTCAGTAAATACATTCTCAGTCTGAAGTTGACTGAAAATAGTCCATCTCTTCTCTTTTGAGTAAAAAGAAATCAAGACAAGCTTAGGTGATAGGTGCTATTCAGAGAGCTCGTCGCCCGGAAGACAGGACGAGGTTATCTGAGTTCCTCACAAAAGGAGACCGTTTGAGGATGATTCTTAATTTAGGATTCATGAGCAAGTTCATCTGGAAAACTATTCAACAAGATTTCTTTTTTTTTTCTTTTAAACCCTGAAACATGTATTATCTTTTTCCTAATGTAGAGTACTTCCCTGCTGATAAATGGTGGCTTTAATACTGCACTGCATCCCATAATGGGGGATGACTCAATAACTGAAGAAGATAGCGTTTGGAATATTTCACCCCCCCCCCCATGGTATGTTGCCACATTTCAAAGATAGGGGAACTGATCTTTGTAGCCTTAATATAAGGCAGAATGTGCACTTTAAATGCAAGAACTAAATGAGATAAGTCTTTAAAATCAACTTTTTGAGTCTATAGTAGGCAAAGCGTAATAGATTACATTGTGATAAACATCAAAGCATGGCATCATATTGTAGACATAAAAGTCCCGACAGGTTAGAAAGCGAACATGATCAACTCCTATTGGAGATGGTCCATCTAAATACCATGGCATTCACTTCCCCCAACAAAACAAATTGCTCAAAAATTGCATTAAAATCAAACAGGAAAAGGATCGTAATGGCTGAATCAAATAGCTATACTTCCAGTCAAAATTGGATGGCATTATATACTAGAACCTTAGCTCTACCTGGAAACGAGGTGGTTCAGCTGTTGCAAAAGTTTCAAACAAACAACAGTAAACAGAAACAATATCATTAGTAACTCTCTTACAAATCTACAATCTGATGACTGAGGTTGGTTCGACGAGGAATTTAAAGTTGAAAAGGCCTTATCACTGTCCCTAAAGAACAGGCATTTGAGTAACACTAATGAGCAACTATTCACTGAATGCAGACAGCAATATAAAGGACTGTTCAGGTACAAAAAAAAAAGCTCAACCCGCACAATCTTTGGGATAATTTCATAGATGCAATTTTGTCTGGAAATCCCAAAAAATTATGGGAACTTATCAGATGGGGCTGTGAAGGTCTCTAAAAAAATCTGGAATGGAGCATTAGTCCACAACTATGGATTGATCATTTTACTACCTTGTATCAAGGAGAGCGCAAAATCCCGGGCAGTGGTGAGCGGGGTCACGCCGTGCTCCGGTCGTGTAGGCTCTCATTATTCTAATGAGACTACTGGATTTCGAATGGCAGAATCGCGTGCGGTGTGGGAGACTGAGTCTAACCCACTACAGGTGACACCTGTTGCTCCAATCCAGGTTCTGCTCTGGCTAACTAGCAGTGCCTCATCTCCACCCAGGGGCAGGGATGATTGGCCAGCCGAGCACATGACATAACTGGTTTCTCAGGGAAGCCGTGGTCACTCAGGTCTCATCTGTTTCTCTCAGTTACATTAGTCTCACATACACAATGACAAACAGAGGCAGTATATATTTCAATAATGCTTTAATAAAGCGACTGGATCTTAGATAGCAAAGCGTGGACTGCAATAACCAGGACGAAACAGCATGACAAGATTACAATTGTGACACGGAGAGTAAAACATAAAAATAATGCTACCATATTGTCACCAGACTAATTCCTACCTAAGCTATGATAGAGCACAGCGTGTTAAGCTCTAATTCTGCCCTTCAGGTTCCCCTGGGAAGGCATCATCCTCCCTACCTGAGCAAAAGCCTGAAGTCTGCAAAACAGCTGTAGTGAAGCATTCGACAATCAGCATACAGTCATGGTTCTCTGGCTGAAATCTCCCTCTAACGTGTAAGGGACAGGGAAGTGTTTTTATAATAAAACAGCTGATGTTCTGAGAAAATGTCCCTACGTAAGGATGTGTATTTTCTATGAATGTCAGAGACTAAACATATACCACGTTCACCGGTAACCTATCTTACTGCAGCCTTGGAAGAAGCACAGAGTGAGCAAGAATGTCTTGTTTGAGAACAGAGTGCTGGACTAGGCAAAAACAGTCAGATAGAGAGAAAATAAAACAAGACCATAAAAATGGTTACTGTAACAATAATAAAGCAAAGCTGAATAAAATATATCTAGGTTAAAGTGCACAGTGGCAGGCCTAGTATGTTAAAATAAAGTGCATGAAGCTATAACTAAAATGGCTACACAATACCCTCCTCTTGTCGGTTGAAGGTGGTTCAAAGCCTAAATATACTTAAAAGCTACTAAGCTCAACCTAAGATATATATGTAAAAATGTCAATAATGACAATTTAAAAGGACAGATGAGCGTATAAAAAGATAATTTAAAACTGTTAACATGTGGCATAAAAGGGACCATATTTCAAGAGTCATAGATATTTTTAGAATTTCCAATCGATTCCGGGACAATGGAGGACAGGAAATCTTCCACTTCGGCAGGACTTAAAGTTGGTAAGGCATCGCTGAGAAGGACCAAGGAGCAGTCGTGTTCCATAGCCTGAGCCTCAGCCAAGGTGGCATTCAGTGGTGCGCCTAATGATGAGTGAAGAGCCACATCCTCCAGGAAGGGCAACTCATAAGTAGCTTCCCATTGCAAACATACCCTCAATTCGCATGGTAATGAGCTCTGAGCAAGAACATCAACAGATCAACGTCCAAAGAAAGCAAGCACTGAGTAGAAAGACAAACTTCCAGTGTATGTTCCAAAGAGCACCAGAGGCACCGAAACACGGGCTGCACACAATGTAAAACCGGTCTGAATGACAAGGACCAGTCACACTCCAATTGCTCAAGGAGTGTTGCTCCAAAATACTGCATCATGCGTTGACTACACAGCTGTGCTGATGGGAGTGCTTTTGTTCCTCCTTGTTGCGGCAGGACAGCCATTGCGCATAAAAAATAGCAACAGCAAAAAGCTAACTATTTAGCCAAAGTTATTGGAAATCCCCCGAAAATACTGGAGAATATTGAGTAGATGGCTGATGGTATTAAACCGAATACAGAGGAAAAAGTGTGAACGAAACCAGAACCAACAGCCTTAAAACAATTTGCGATTCCAGTAGTACTGGACGCATTAAATATCCGTCCCACGAGTTCACCAAAGTGTCTCGGAAAGTTGGTACTTAAAAGGGACTGTATCTCTGCTGACGTCCTTGCCACCTGAAGTGCGTAGGTCTCACGTGCAGATGTAAGAGCCACATGTTTTTGAAACAATAAAGCCTTGAGTCAGCTTAACTTGTCAAAATTGACATTAGAAGTTGCAATATGAGGCCAAATGTCCGCTACCTCTTTTATTTTAGTGGAAGGAAAAAGTACGTTCCCGCAGCATGTAACAGTCTTAGAGACCGAAACAACATAAACTATTCCAGCTCGCATCCCACAACAGTCTTCACCACTGGGGAGAACATAGCTGCCGTTTGAAAGCACTTGGAACGTAGGTCTAATCAAGGGGACTGGAACTCCCTTCAGATAATAAGCCAAGTTCGCTGCAGACGCGTTACACGCCCCATGCAAGGACAGCTGTTTACAAACCATCGAATGGCTGACAGAAGTCTTGAATTCATTACCGCTAAGAAATTCTTCTTTAATATTAATGCCACTGAGACATTTGCATGCGAAGGGTAGCTCCCACACCTCAAGGATGTAACTATCTCCCAGTTGTTCGTATCTGCCTACTGAATGTGTTTTAAACAGGATGTGAATTGTGGTGTGGAAGTAGGCAGATTAATGACCCTGCGTATTAACCACTCAGCAGATGGTATTTCAGCCACAGTAAAAGTCAACTTTTCTAATTTTTCGATTTTTAGCATGATGAAAGTCTCTTCTTTCTTAGCAATTAGTCGCTGTCGCGTTGAATAAAAAGAAGAAAATATTTCCCTAGCACTGACATTTTGCCAGGGAATACGACCCGCCATCAGTGTTTGAACTGTCCAACCCAACTGCATAATGGACCTTAGCTGACTCTGTCCATGATATAAGGAAGACATATCTGTTTGTATAATGTCTATATCAGAAGAGGCAAGGTTATTTAAGGTGTATATCTGGTCGGACAGGGTATTAATCCCATTATCTAAAACAGCTAATGCGTTCTTTAAATTTTCCTGGTCTATTTGCCTTGACCAGGCAGCAGCTTCTTGTTGAAAAAGCTTCCAAATTTCATTATATACTTCATATGAGAAGCGGTTTCTGCGTTGTTTTCTGGGGCCTAACAGGAAATCCTGTAAGACGGTGTTATTAGACAGGAGACTGAGGTGTTCTCTAAACGCTTCTAGTGAGGAAGTCTTTAACCATTGCAGGCATAGTTTCCCTACACTGGATGTTGTTACTATACCCGCATGTTCGGACGATATATAGTGAGGGTCTGGCCTACTTGTTCTAAAACCCCCTGAGGAATTTATAAAATGTTTATGACACCCATTGGTATCAATTGGCCACAATAACCACCCGCCAGGACGTGTCAGTGAAACATTAAATGTGCCATTCTGGACCCATTTATCGAGCTGTTCTTCAGTTGCTTTTATATATTTTTGCCATTTATAAAATTTTGCAGGGGATGGTATACTGGGCATGTTCAATTCCTTAGTCTTTGCTAAGCCTAAACAACTTCTTTGTTGTACAGTTTCATTTAAAAATATAATTTGAACAGGTATCGGGCATGCTCTAAAAAAACATTTCTTCCCCCGTATTTGCCAATGTCTAGTTCCCCACACACTTTTTAAGTCAATCTACTTCAGCCAATATTCATAGCCTTCTATAGTCAACCGGGAAACAAAGAATCCGAATATATAAATGTCATATTTGTCAATAGTATGAGTATGTTTTCTGTAGGTGGCAAGTTAAAATAATACGTCTCAGCATTTTAACATTGTGCCCAGAAAAATATGTAAACTTTTCAGAATTAATTTAAGGACTCCCTTGCGGTGGAGTCGGACAATGTTCCCATTGTGTATGATTAAAAACAGTCTTTGGGCTTCTTGCTCTGTGGATGAAATGGTGCCCATATGAATTATAACAAAACATATCACAATAATTCTCTTTAGGTTGCGTTGGGCCGTATATATCAAATGTTACTTTACCCCAAACAATCCCAGCAGGAATTGCTGTCGCAGAAATGTTCACAAAAGACAAGTCTCTGCGGACCTTGTGAGAGGAAACATTTGGTTTTAGGACCTCATCTACCAGTCCAACTGTTCATTTTTCCTCAAGAAAATGACCATTTATTAACAAAAAGAATGTGATTACAAACCCAATCCAAAGCAGTAAGGCTAGTACAGTCAAGGAAAGTCACAGATAGTTCCATGAAAGAATGAAGTAAGTTACTTGAAGGCAGTTGATCAGCTTACGTTATTTTGACAGTTCAGGTGTCGAAGAGGCGAATGAGTTCGAAAAGTCATTGTTGATGTCAGCAAAGTATCCAGAAGCAGTTTTTGCAAAAACTGAAGCCGTGTTTGTTGGTGGAGTTGGTGTTTCCCGCGGTGGCACAGAATAAGTAGCACCATCCGTCTGTGACAAAGTTGTGTCAAATCGATCAGTAATTTCCATATTATGTGATGTCAGTGGAACCAATGCAAGATCATTTTCTACCCTGTCCAAGCTCGGAGAGGTGTCATTGTTGCTACTTACAACTTGTAGAGGAACTTCTTGACCAGTAGTGAGAGGGACTTGGGAACTACTGGCTGTTCCTTTTGGTCGGCTATGCAGGACGACCACATGCCGTAATTTGACATTGTCGATGGAGACAAAACTATTTTCTTTGGCACCTGCCAACAGTGGTAGAATTACAGTTCTGGTACCGTGTATTCCCAAAACTGGGACCGGTGCACGATAAAAAGGGCCAAATTCCTTTTTCACAGCAACTTTTTCACGTACTAGATCCCCCCCCACTCTAGGAATCCAACTGGTAAGAGTTACAGGTACATTCTTAATTCCTAGGGAGGCAGCACTGGCAGAAGAGTTGTCGTCACAGAACTGTTGTAATTCCTATAAGACAGTGACACGTTTGTGCCGCCTCCACGGCAGGACCATCAACATCTGGAACATACATTTGAGTTCTGAACAGGCACTCATATGAAGTACGACCCCCCCAGGGACCTTCTAGGCAGATTAAGTGCTCTCTGGACTCCATATAGGTGATTAAGCCAACTACGACCTGTACCTAAGACTCTGGCTGTTAAGGATTGCTTTAAATCACGGTTTAATCGCTCCACAACACTATTTCCCTCGGGATGAAATGGAGACAAGTACTGGAGTTGGACCCCCAACGAAGCCATGGCGTCCCTGAAAGCCCTTGGGGCGAAACCAGGGCCCTGGTCCGAATGGAAAGCCACAACTGCATATGTACCGATAAAGACTCACAAATAACAGTTCGAGCGTCAGACGAGCGTTGTGGCCACACCCATAGAAATCTGGAGCAGGTGTCAACAGCGACTAGGATGTCTTTGTATGTACTGTCTTCTGTTAGGGGACCGCATTGGTCCAAGTACACACATTGTAAAGGCTTGTTAGAAATTAGGAGGGGTGTCGCGGTGGGCGCTTAGTAGTGGAAACTTTGATTTGCTGACAGATGTCACAACAAAGGACATACTGCTTGGCCTCCTTGTATAGGCCTGGCCACCAAAAACGGGATTGTAGCAATGATATTGTAGCCGATACACCAGCATGGGCAGGTGCTGCCCCCTCATGCGCTGCTTTAATCAACTCTGGTCTTATATCTTTATTGGGAATTTCTTGAACCCCTACACCTGGTATGCTAACTTCAGCGTTTAGGCAGCCTCCCATTCGGTAGGAATATTTAGCAGGAGATGCTTTTGGATAGGGCATACCATCAGCTGTTGCTTTCACGGCAGCCCATTTGTCTGCGTCCGGTTTCGCTCCTGAGCGGGTTACTGCAGCAACAGTGGCTGTAGTAACTGCTGACTTTGCGGCTTCATCAGCCAGTGTATTCCCAGCCATGTGTATTCCAACGTGCTGGTGTCCAAGTGTATGTGCTACATGGACATTTGGTAGTGTTTCCTTCAGATCCGCTACTTTCCCAACAGTAATCTGTGTTTAATGGTTTTGCCTTTAGAATCTCTGAACCCATTTTGGCACCAATAATGCAGGTATTCATTGAAGGACCGGACACAATAGTACGAATCACAAACAATCAGCGTGTGCTGTGCAGGATCTGTATGTGCCAGTGCCATCACCAGAGCTTTCAGCTTTGCTAGTTGTGCTGTGCAATCCCCTATGGTTTGCATAAATGTATGTAGGGGACAGAATTGATTATCCTCCATGTGGCCACTTACGACTGCGCAAGCAGCGGAGTATTGGTGCTTTGTGCCAATTGCAGGTTGTGCAGAGCCATCGGTGTAAATGACTCTATGATATTGTTCAATAGGCAGTGTGTTTGCTGGAACTGGGTATTCTAGTTCGTATTGCAAAAATTCTTGAGTTTGTAATTTTGGTTTAAAAATGTAATCTACATCAGTGGCTGTCAAAGATGTGGCCCATTGGATCCAATGTGGATGTAATGCTTTTGCGTTAGGAATGTGGCTTTTGTGACAGCCGCTAGGGCTGGGATTGGAGAAACAACGATAATGTGTTTGCCCTGGGCTAGAGGTCGTTCTTTAATGACAGCCATCTGAACAGCAGTGAGAATTTTCTCAGTGAGAGCAAAGTGTTGTTATGCTGCTGAGTATAAATGTGATTTGTATGCTATTGGGACGGTCTCACCCTCATTAAAGGTTACAAAGGTGAAACCAATGGCAACAGCAATAACTCTGATGACCAACTGTGTTTTGTTGTCCCTTGTGTGTAGATGGTGTGCTGCAAGCATGTCTGTCTGCAGGTCTCTGAGAATGCGTGTGTGTTTGACTGTCCAAAATTTACTTGAAAAGTCAGCACGTATTAAGTCATATAGGGGTTTTATCCGTGACACATAATCTGGAATGTAAGTTCTGCCAAAATTTAAGAAACCCAATAGAGATTGGAGTTTTTTTTGTCGTATTTGGAGGTTGTAACTGTGCACACTTTTCTAAGAATTGTCGCGCTAGGCTCTTCCCTTCACTCGATAGCTCATATCCCAGAAACAGGACGCTGAGGAAGGCTATTTTAAAAAAAAAACATTTTAGTTGAATTTGTAGCCAAATTCAGCAAATCCCACAACAATGTGGGCTACCCATCTTAAATGTTGTAGCAAATCATTATCCGTAAGATAGATATCATCTACATAGGACAATGCTTCAGGGTCAATGTCGTGCAAAATTGCAGTCACACGAGTTGCGAACAGTCCTGGACTGTTCTTGTACCCCTGGGGTAAACAACAGATTTTTTTCTGAGAGCCCAGTGCGCTGAAACTTAAGTCTCTACTCTCAGGCGCTATATTCTGGCATAAGAAACCACTGGAAATGTCCAGTGTTGTTTTGTATTGTTTGCGCACTTTGTTGTTCATCAGTGCTGTGCTATGTGAGTTTTGTATAGCAAATGGGCGTGTATGACTGTTTAAATAGTCTGTAGTCTAAGACTATTCTGTATGTTTAGCTACTGGGAATAAAGTATTATTCATTGGGGAGACACAGGGTTCAATTACGCCCTGGTACTCTAGCTGTGTGAGCATTTCTCTCACGGGTGCTTTTGCATCATGTTTTATTGGATTTTGAGGTTTAGGTTAATCTTTAATAGGTATTACGTGGTAGGGGGATTCTTTATCCCATCCTACAAGGTTGCGATATAACGAGGGTGCCTGCACCAATGCACAATCGATGACGTAGGATACTGCGAGTTTCTCCGGAACAAGGGGCGAGAAAGAAGGTTTAATAACCTCTTTCCCATATGGGCAGGTACGGACAAATTCAGGTGGCCAATCTTGTTCGGCCAACAAGATATCATATATATTTACCATGCGATCCCAAAAGATTGCGTCTATTGTGCGTTCTATTTTTCCTTCTAACAGTAGCCTTAATTTATACACCCTACCAGGCGTGGAGACCCACATGTCCGCAGTTTCTACTTGTAGAAAGTCATCAGTTGCTTTCACCTCCACATGCTCTAGAAGACTCTGGCGAACTATTGTGACCTCTGCCGCGCTGTCTAGCAGCGCTAGTGCCCACTTCCTGTTCTTCAAGAGGACCCTCTTCTTGAGCGGCATGTCGTATTGCAACTGCTGCCACCTTTTTCTTCTTAAATTGGCGTTTTAGTTGCAGAGGTTTCTCTTCCTTTTTAATAGAAACCTCTGATGAGCGTTGTGATTCCTTTTTCCGTTTCACGTACTCTGTTCACCCACCTCTTTCACTGCGTTTTTCCGATGAGTCCTGAAAGGAATGAGATTGGCGTGTATGTGTTGCTATCTATCAAGCGTTTTTATATTATCTCTATTTCGGAGATTATATCTATTATGTGGGGTCTCCGTACACAGATATTCTCCCCTTTCTTTTTCAGGAGTTTGTTGTTTTTTATCCCAGCGTTTCTTGTTTGCTCTCAGGAGCTTGCTTGGAAAATCTTAATTAGATTTGCCCTGAAATTGTGGTTTTGCTGGTCTGGCCCCTAGACTATCTCGACCAATGCTAGAATAGGTCTCTGTGATAATCTTTGGCAGCTCGCGTCCCTGATCCTGTTGAGGAACATCATGGAGCCGCATGCGCACTGCTAGTGCGATTGCTTCCCCTTTAAGATTACTTAAAATAATTGAGGATACTGTGGCAAAATTGCACATTAATTGCATCACCAAGTCCAGGGCCACCGCAGCACTGTATTCATCTTGAATTTGCTTCAGCACTTCTGGTAACTTGGCAAGTGTTGGTGTACCGTGTGCATTAGTATAGAGCGCGGCAAATACCGTGTCCCAGGTATTACAGTTATCTACTGTGGAGACCATCCCAAATGGCAAGCACATTGTTAAAATTCTATGTTTATGCTGGGGTCCCGTATGGGGAAATACCGCTTTCAGTGCATTTATTTTTTGAGCTAACCAAAATGGAGTTTCCTCTCGGCGGGTACTTTAGCCATAATTGAACGTAGTCGCGGGGTTAATACGTAGCGTCCCGGTATGTGGTTGCGCTGGAGCAGCACTTGCTGGGTTTGTATTTAATGTTTGCATTACAAACTGTACTAATCGTCTGTATATCGCTGTCAGTTCAGTATATAAGCGACGACCCTCAGCTACTGCTAAATTTGTTACTGCAGGGTGAGGTGTATAAGTGGCCAATAAAGGCCAGGTAGGACCATCATTACTTAGAGGACCTAACCTAACTGGTAAGATCATGTGGGGTAGGGCGTCATCAAGCAAATTATTATGTTCTTTATAAGATAGAGGTATTTCTAAGTATGCATATGCCCTGTAATGCCCAGGTACGTTTTCAAGTGTATAGTGGTGAAATGTGTTTGTATTCCCATCAACTGCTGTAAATGTGACCCAAGAATAGAAAAGTTCTGTTCTGTAAGCTGCATGGGCTTCCACCACAAATGTGACTGGATCCCCCTAGGCCGTTAGGCCGTTTGCTAATAAGTGTGCAGTCAGGGGCTGTCTCATATTGACTGCAATTGCTACCTGTTGCGGATTTGCCATAACAGATGGTACATTTGTTCAGAGAAGGCACGCCAAATAGGTGTTTTCGTTTAAAGTTCAAGCTTGAACAACCTCCAGCATCAGATAGGATGTCCCACTTAGCCGAGGAGGAAATCCTCAATACCCCCTTGCAGCACATATCGTAAGCTTGCTATATAAGGAGATACCTACTTATCCCTTGTTTTCAACCACCAGCAACAATGCTAAGGGGGCATTGAAGGTATTAGAAAGGGAGAATGTTAAAGAAGCAGGACAAAAGGAAGTAGCCTCACCAGTCAAAGAAGGTGTAACGGCTAGCGGCTTAAACCCATGGCACAACTCTAAACTCTGTACCAGAAGGCTCCTATTTGTTGGTAAATTGATTCTATGGTGTCTAGATCAGTGGATAGAAAAAAGAGACTTAATGTAATCGTTCCATACAGGTTTCAGGAAGGTCCAGAGTACTGTAGATCAACTTTTCAGTACCAACTTAATCTGTTCCAAATATGTTTGCTTAAAAAATTCTCCACTGTATTTGGTATTTGTTGATCTCAAAACAGCTTTCAACAGTGTTGATCGCTCTGCACTATGTCAAATTCTGATGGAGATGAGAGTTCCAGAAAAGATCTTCAAGCTAATAATCTCATTGCATTCTGGCAATACCACCAGGGTCAGATTTAGCACTAGGAGCAAATATACATCGAAGATCCCAATCCAACAAGGTGTTAAACAAGGCTGTGTCCTTGCACCAACCCTCTTTAATTGTTATATAAATGAAGTTGTTCAGATTTTGAAGAACCTAAACCTCGATGTGCCGAAACTATCCATTGTGAGTATACCAATATTGCTCTTCGCAGATGTTTTGGTGTTATTGGCCAGAACAGAGTTATTGATACATCGCTTACTGAAAGGTTTTGAGTCCTTTTGTGCTACCAGAGAGCTGACAATCAATGTTGGGGAAAACAAAATTCATGATTCTTAACTAGCAGCAGAAGCTGCGAGCCACTTTCAAGGTCAATAATAGGCCTTTGGACCAGGTAACTACCTTCAACGATTTGGGCAGTCATGTGGATAGAAAACGTTCTTGGTCTCCATAGTTATATAAAAGTAACACCTCTCTGGCCCAGCAAGATGGTGCAATGTTAAGATTTGCAAAATCCAGCTTAATCATTCAGTGAGATCGGCACTGTTGGCTTGCAAAATGAAAGCAAGGGTGGCAACTCTATATGGCACTGAGATTTGGGTATTTAAGAAGACAACAGCAATACAAACCACTGAAAACAACTTTATAAGACAACTGCTACACTTGGGCCACGGAACACTGATGGATGAGATAATAATAGATATGCATGTAGGAAAACTTGAAGATTGCATTGCAGTAGCACCAATAAAATACTGGTTCCGAAACTGGTCAAAGGAGAAACTGGCCACAAGCAGAGGAACACAAGTAGACTTCATGAAGTTATGAAATTATCATAAGTTGCCATGGTTCCTGCATGTGTCAAACTTAGTCACTATTGGCCCGGAAGAAGTCTGGCTCCATCCTGAAAAAATCACAAAAGCCAGCGCATCTGGTCTTGAAGGCACACAGGAACCATAAAAATCTGATGATTTACAAACAACCAGGCCCCTTGCTACGTTTTCTGTCTTTTAATCAGGAGCATGACCCAGCCGTCTTCATTAATAGCATGTATCCAGCTAATAAAACATCTCTCTATAAAATAATTTGCATGGGTATTACCCTGTTGGCCTCAGTGACCAAGAGGTTGGTCATTAAAACCTTTGGTGGTGACTGATTGCTGACCTTGTCCTCTGAGTGGCCTAGAAACATTATCCCACTTTCTCCTGTTATGCCATTTCATGCTGTATCTTTGTAAGCAGCATCTACGTCCACTCTTCCAAAAACATAGGTTCAGAAAATGCAAAGAGGGGATGCGATCTGATGACAGACATTGTAGTGGCTGTCTCTGCATACATGATTGCTGCATGGATACTAGGAACACAAGTACATCAAACAAGTTTTGTGGTTACATAATGTTTGTCATTTGACAATGGTAACTCTAAATAGTTCCTTGGGGTGACTAGTAACTTGTCTGCTGAAAGTATATTGGATTGTGCTTGCTGTGTTCTTACTGCTAAGGCAGAGCTTTTTAATTGAATTTACATACTATTTATTTTCTGGAACAATCATGATTATTTTTACTTTTTCTAATGATAATCATTGCTAGCTTAGCTTCGGTTGAGGGAAGTGTGCTAGGATTGTAAATTGGTAGCATCTTGGCATATTTTGGGGCTCCTCCTTCGCTTTTGGCTTTTTATCCTTTTAAGATTCACTATGTTATGCCCTTTATTCTTGGACTTTTTTTTAGATCGTAGGCCCGTTTATTTTATAATATAGGTATGACCCACATATAATTACCCTAGAAATTATTATTAACAGCTTCAGCATCACTAAAAGCTGTAAAGGCATTATCTGAGCTTCCTGCCAAGAAGCAACTTAGTGATAGTTGTGGTTGACCTTGTACTGGTTGGGGTAGGCACATTAGGTTGATAGTGTCCCAGGAGATTTCGTAGTTGCATCTCCCTTGCTCAGTTTTAGTGTTATTACATTGTGCACTTAAAGCTTTGCACTTTCTAGATTGCAGGTCACTTTATATTCATATCTTCTTGTACATAATTATTCTGGAAATTACTACTAACGATTCTAGTATTATTAAACCTGTCATGGTTTGATCCGAGCCTCATGTAACAATGTAACTGAATGATTTGGCCCAAAAAGAAATTCTATATTTTACTGGTTACTGACAACATTGATCCATTATTAACTTGAGGTTATTTCTATGTATTTCGATGTGGCGTTTATATATGTAAATTTGTTTAATTGTTATGGCCGGTTCAGCTGAAACAATAAAGATTTGACTTTGACTTTGAAGCAGTAGTACTTCTCTATCCATCAAGAGAAGTCCACACCAACCCGGAGACTCCTATTTAGTTTAGACCCCCAAAAGCATTTCTGATTCAAGAAAGGTTCCAGAACATTTGAAAGATAGTGGCAAATTTGACCACGATCCCAAATCCAATTAGCCAGATCAGGTCTGTGTTTGCTGAGTCTTGTAGCCTGTTGCATCTTTCTAGGGAATAAAGCTTGGCTCAGGAAGCAGCGTCTTCATTGAGCTTTAGGACAACAGTAGAACCAATACTCAGGCAGCCTAAAAGATACTCTCCACCTTCTTACCTTCCTCCGGCTGTGATTCAGGTAATTCCGGGGTAGAAGCTTTCTTAACCACATAGCACTAAGTCACAGTGACAATGGATGCCCTTCTGGGGTGGATTACTCTGTGGAGGAGATGGCGATCAATGCCTGTGGTCTCCAGAGCAACACGGCTGCATAGAAACATAATTGAGCTGAGAGCCACACAGTTGGACAGGAATGTCTTATACCCAAGACTATACAGTTACCAAATGTGTTTTTTTGCAGACAGCAGTGCTGTGAAATGTGAACAAGCAAGAGTCTAGAGCTATAAAGCAGTGCACCTCTGGTTTTTTGTGCATAGAGAAGGAATTGAGATCTCAACTGGGATCGCAACTGTTTATACGGTGGGTAGTCATAAAATGGGAGCTGACATCTTTAAGCACAAAATGGAGCTGCAGCAACGTGTAGTGGAGTTGGTCTTTCATAGGTCAGCTGTGCCATCCATAGACCATTTTGTGACAGCTTAAATTTCAACTATATTGCTCCCTAAAGAGAGGCTCCAGGCTCCATGGGAAACTCGTTCATTCTGTACAAGGCGCTTAACCTTTGCTGTGTGTTCCCAATGATACACCTCAATCAGTGGGTCGTTCAGAAGACAGAACACCTCAAGACACATGCCATTTTAATCACATGAGACCTGGCAAGTTGTCTTTGATTTTCAGTTCACCTACAGTTGAGAGAAAATGGTGGCAATTTTTCTTTTGGATGTTCACCTATGATTTTGCAAAATATTGCACTAGAATGGAAAACAATTACACCTTCTTGCTTAGAACATAGTGAAAGGTAAATCTTTATATCCTGTTGGGAACCAGAAATCCTGCTCAGTTGTTTACCAGTTGGTGGTGTAAAAATCATTTGGCCCTGTTTATATTTCAGTTTTAGACATCCTGTAATTTGTGGTGTCCCTGGCAATAAAAGAGTTGAATGTATGCATCTGCAAGGGATAACTTACAGCCATATCACTTCATGTTTTCCTCCTCTGACCTGGGGTATTTTTTAAACTTCTACTGGTTGAACATTTCCTCAATGGGTTGCAGGATAAGGATTCATGGATTCCCTTCCCGATATGCTTGGGGGGACCGGAATTGGGCTCTAACTTTCTTTAGGAAGTCTTAATATGAATTTTCACATATTTGTTCTCTTAAGGTTCTGAAGTGGAAAACTGTGTTCCTGGTGAACATCATTTTGGCTTATCCTCCTTTTACAATGTTGCCAAATGATAACATGACTGCAAGTGAGAGCAATCTTTCTTGCCTAAATTGTTTTTTGAATTTTACTTCTTGGACATTATTTCTTTACCCACTTTCTTTCCAGCTCCTTATCCCTCTAATAAGAGAAGCTCTATAGGATGACCCGAAAATGCCTCCCTGCCATTAAATATGTGGTAGTGTACAGTTTTGCATCATAAGTCTTTTTCTATTGTTTTCAATT
This sequence comes from Pleurodeles waltl, assembly GCF_031143425.1. Lineage (NCBI taxonomy): Eukaryota > Metazoa > Chordata > Amphibia > Caudata > Salamandridae > Pleurodeles > Pleurodeles waltl. Next base: position 64,761,220 of record NC_090437.1, read on the forward strand.
GCCCCTCTACAGGGAAAGCTGTAAGGAAACAAACCATCTGTGGAGGGATGTCTGATCTATGTTACTACCTGCAGTTTACTCACATTTCAATTCCTGCTCTGCACCAGACTGGATATGGAAAATATTCTTCTATAGCACCTGTGCATCGGACTTCATGCTGACTCCATCCTTTCTCAAATGTGAATGCAAAGATCAGCATTAACGCGTCACTCTTGCAGATTAATGTTGGTTCCTTTTTTCATAATTTTATAACCCTTTTAAACAAGAATTTAGAGCTCTGCTCCAATGCTTTTGATTAAAGTGTACAAAAAATGCAGGATGGAATGAGGGAATTGATCTCAGCCACTAGTAATCGCTGTTGGCCGCAATCCAGTCATTGTTACTTTCCACACCATACCACCTCAGTTTGGACCCAGCCTTATGCAAGTCAGTTTTGACCCTGCTCCAGTGGGAACAGTCGAGCCTGAACTGCCTGGCCAGGTCCTCCCTGATCCGGAACACAAGCAACCAAGTACCAGTTTGGCCCTAGTTAGGGCTCATCTGGTAGATATAGCTTGGTGCAAGTGACAGTGTACATAGGACCCACATCTGGGCATACCCGTCCCAGTTAAGGTGACATATAAAAAAAAAGAAAATGAAGGATAGAATTCTGGAATTCATCTCAGCTACTGGTTTTCAAACAGGTAGCATCCCAATCCATCATTATTTTGCACACCATGCACGTTTTTTCATGACGGTGTGCACGGATGTGTTCCACTAAGGCCACAGGTTTAAGCCGTGCTTCACCTGTAGGAAGGAGGTATCGGTCACAGAAACACTTTGGGCCTGATTACAACTTTGGAGGAGGTGTTAATCCGTCCCAAAAGTGACGGTAAAGTGACAGATATACCACCAGCCGTATTACGAGTCCATTATATCCTATGGAACTCGTAATACGGCTGGTGGTATATCCGTCACATTTGGGGCGGATTAACACCTCCTCCAAAGTTGTAATCAGGCACACAATGTCTATTTTTGGTGACTTGACTCCAAACACAACTTGGCGTTCTGCAACAGATGGCCCCTGACGCATCTGAAGTCAATTGAAGAGCATTATTCTATGCTTTACGTGGCCAGGCACAAGAAACAAGGCTGATCACCTTCAGTCTTGAAGCCATTCCCAGTCCCTGTTGCTATCTTCAGGTAAGTCCAAGATGAAGTTGAAAGACAAGTCTTGAAACAAGTGCAAGAAGGTCAAACAGGGTTGAGCTATGTCCCCCCTCCTCCAGTCCACTGAGAAGTGTGCACTTAAAAAGACCTAAATCTGGTGGTAATGTCTGATTCATACCCAATTCTGAGTTTCATTATGCTAAGATTTAAGTTGAGGTTGCCTGTATTTTTTTGGAGGCCATTGTCAACTCCACAAAAGATTAAGACATTGAGGAGGCAATAGTGTAGTTATTTCATAAGATTCTTGGTCCATCTGGCATAACCATGGCCCCCCCTGGGTCTATTGAGTGGGCCAGTTTGACCCCTGCTGGTAAGACCTTCACTGATGGTGACTGATCCCATTCAGCCTCAGCCTGCTTTTTGCCAGCACTAGGATGTGCCTCAACACCTTTGCTGCAGAACCACTTTTTATGCTTAGCTCTGCTCCAGCCGAGAGGTGCATTATCTGGACTCTGTCCTGATTACAGATCTTGGCCCATGTCACACTATGAAATAACTGAAGTTGAGCTTGTCTGGGGAGGATTTTCCTTCTGTTCAATTGCTTTGACACCAGTGCTATCTGAGGTTGGAATTCAGTTTTGATTATAACTCCGATATGGTCCAGTAGGTCAAACAGGTTCCCCACATCTAGAATGGCCATAATGAAGCAGGCAATTTACTCTTTCGTTATGCTGATAATCTCCTCTTTCTCGGCCTTCAAAATGTGAATGATTCAAACCCTACACTTGAAACCGAGCTGGATTTTCCTTGAGCCCTCTTTGAACAGAGTGCATCATTTGTAGTGGGTTTACACAGGGCTATGATTGTCTTAGATTTGCAGTTGCCCTGATTGGTGTCTAAAGCAAATTTCCTCACTGGAATTTTGCAACCTTGTCCATCGATGGCTGAGGCCTACTGCCATTTGACAAAGCACTAACTGAGGCTTTTGTGGCAGTCTGGTCTAAACCTTTTTCTACTGTGCGTCACCTGATTGTTGAGCACCACAGCACAGGGATGCATGTGGGGGCCCATAATTCCTGACTGGAGAGTCTTGTCATAAAAGCTTAGGTGAGCAAGGTCAATCCTAATGCTTTCCTTAATGCTTGGCCTTTTAATGAATGCTGTATTCACTACTTGGAATGCTACATACACATACACACACACACACACACACTGTCTCTTTCTCTGCCTCTCTTTCTCGGTCTCTCTTTCTCGGTCTCTCTCTCTTTCTCTTTTTCTCTCTCTCTCTCTCTCTCTCTCTCTCTCTCTCTCTCTCTCTCTCTCTCTCTCTCTCTCTCTCTCTCTCTCTCTCTCTCTCTCTCTCTCTCTCTCTCTCTCTCTCTCTCTCTCTCTCTCTCTCTCTCTCTCTCTCTCTCTCTCTCTCTCTCTCTCTCTCTCCAAGATCTTGCCCACTCTCTCTCTCTCTCTCTCTCTCTCTCTCCAAGATCTTGCCCACTCTCTCTCTCTCTCTCTCTCTCTCTCTCCAAGATCTTGCCCACTCTCTCTCTCTGGATTATTTGTAGTCCTTTGTCCAGACCATACGTGACAGACTAGATGCACCAAGTACATTCTGAGGGCTGGTGTATACACTAAAGACATTGTTGGTTGTGCCATGGGCAACGGCTGTGCTCTCAGACAGCATGACTGATGCATGCTACTGGGTTCTCTAAGAATATCCGAGCATCATTAATATATACACGTTTGATGGAGCCATGATTTTTGGTATGAAGGTACATTCACGTCTGGAGCAGTTTAAGGATAGCTAGACTACGGCTCGCTCCCTGATGTTACTCTCTCTGCCTGCTAGTTACACCAGTTGGGCCACAAGTTCTGGTATTACCTGAGGGGCCTTTTCTGCTGACTAAAAAAATCCTCACAGCCTGTCTAGCCCTTTCATGGCTCTCGGCTAAAGGGGGAGGTGATGGCTGAAGCCATAACCAACAGCAGGTGCAGTAGTGCTCCAACTTAACAGCTGCAGCCGCCACCAAGTTGCTTTCGTTTCTTCTCACATTGTCTTACTTTACCATTATATTCACCAGATTTTCATTTTGCCTACTCGACTGGCTTGCACTTTTTGTTGACCAGTGGGTCCTCAGGGTTGTTCAGTTTGGTTATGCTCTGCCCTGTTTGTCCACCTCTCTCCACGTTCCTCCAGTCTGTGGCCAGACATCAGCAGATCATACCACCATTCTGGCCAAAGAAGCTCAGACACTGCTTGCCAAGAGTGTGATTGAAGTGGTTCAATAAGAGGGGCACAGTGTGTTACTCTTCAAACTTCTTGACCCTCAAAAAGAACAGTGGTGCTGAAGCCAAGCTTGCCTCAGTCTTCTGAACACCTTCCTTAGGTATAACACTGACATTGGCAGACGTCTTGGAGATCCTGGATCCCAGAAAGTGGATGTAGGACTGCAGGATATATACTTTAGTTTGCTGATCCTTGAGGTGTTTCCTCTGTTTGCAGTGGGGTCAGAGAACCCCCAGTTAACAAACCTGTCCTTGGGCAGTACTTTTGACAGCTGTGTGTTCACATAAGTGATGTCTTTGGTCACAGACATCTTGATGACTTGATGAAAAAGGTGGTCTTGCCTCATCTGATCTCAGAATACTTGAAACTACAATGTTGTTGCTGTGCACCCTCTGTTTCCTACATTCACTAGCCATAAAATCCCATATTCAGCCTGTGCAGAGGATTCTCTTCATTGGCCAGCTGGGACACTATAACTTTGAGAGCAATTACTCTCACGCAACAAGTCTGGGACATTCAGGCTGTGATGTCTTTTTCAGGCTTGTTTTTTTTTTCAGTTCTGAAACAGATGATTTTGAGGGTTCTAGTTCTCCTGGTCTTGTGTGTGCTGGTGGTGCCTCATGCTGATAGGCATATGCTGGCTCTGCAGTTGAGACTTAGATTCCAGTAGGGCCAGCACTGGGGAGTGCTTCTCGGACAACTTTGCATATCCGAAGAGGCATCCCAGGACCTTCACTGCTGGTTGACCTTTGCCACAGTGACACGCATCTGTCCGTACAGCTTGTCCCAACCAGAGCTCACAAAAGTGAGACGCATCATCTCTTGGTGGAGAGATCACCCGGGTGAGGTGTAAATCGCAACTCTATGGTGAAGCAGCATCACTATAATCAGCATTTTAGAGATGCACACCATCTGTCTGACTGTCAAGGCTTTTCTGCCTCCCGTCCGGGGCTGGTCTGTCCAGATTCTAACTGATAGTCTGACTGCCTTGTGCTATTGCAACAGTCAGGACAGTGTGGTGTCGTGGTGGCTGGACCCCCACAGTCAGTCATCTGGCTGGCTCCCTTAATGTCAGGTGGGCAAGCTCACCAGGTCTCTTCTTGTCAAACAAAAGTGGCATCTGCTCCTGTACATGGCACATGACATAGGTGCTCACTGGGTCATGTCCTTAGTAAATCACTTGGCTACCACCAAGATCACTCAATGTCTGGATGTTTGCATCCTGCAATTTACTTCTCAAGGCTCTCTGGGAAACATGTTCCACCTTCAGTTGGAGTCCAGCCTCCTTTATGTGCTTTCACCTCTGCTACTGAGTCCACAGGTCCTGAACTAGGTCTGGAGGGACCAGTCTAAGCTCATCTTGGTAGCCAGGAAGAGCTCTGAGAGTGGTACTCTGATCTGCCGGATCTGAAATTCTGCCCACTGCTTAGACTGCGTCTTAGAGGAGGACCTGTTGTCCCAAACAGAGGGCAGAGTTCTGTACCCAAACCTCCACAATATACACCTCCCATGTGTGAAGATTGAGTGTAATCAAGTGAGTGGCTTTCATCTTCTGCCAGAGTGGTGGATAGGAGTGTAGCTACTTGCTGTCTATCACTCGAGTTCATGTACTCTGGGTGTAGGGCTACGTTTGTTATCAGTTTTCTTTGTACAGTCACTCTTTTAAATCAGTTTCCTAGAAGGGCTTTTATATATATTTTTTCCTGCTTCGTTTTAATATGCTGCAGTGGGCCTTCATGTTGGTCCTTCCCATTTGAGTTTATGCCCAGTTACACCCTGAACATGTCTCAGGCCCGCAGTTTTGTAGCCTGTATGCAATTTAAGCAATTTATTCAAACTGACAAAATAACCAAATTGCCAGGTCTAAAACTCCCTATATGATACATATAAGCCACCCTAAAGTAGGCCCTAACTAGCCCATAGAGCAGGGTGCATTGTAATTTTAAGTTTTAAATGGCTTGATAATAAACCCCCCAAAATCATTTTTCACTGCTGTGAGGCCCACCTCTCCCTTAAGATAACATTAGGTCACCTTATTACATTTAATATGTACAAACTTATGGTTGAGAGCAAGTAGAAAAGTAATGTTTGGTGACTGAGGAAGAGTGATTTATAATCCTCTTTAATGATAGTCTGTTTTTAAGCCACAATTCTGAAAATTCAATTTTTAGAAACTTTGAATTTTCTTGTCCTAACTACTGGGGCGTGTAGCCTGTTCCTGGGACACATGACTAGGTGTAGTTGGCCTTTGTGTATTCCTACTTGACAATCACACAATAGAGGGACTAGGTGTTCCTGCATGGGTTATTTCAGGCAATATGGGGTGTGGAAGGGGAGCTGTCCACAGCCCCACCTGTACTTCAGTGGGCTGTGCCCTGCTCTCACACAAGTACTTCAGACTGATGGCTTTGCACACAAAATTGGAGGGCGTTCGATCTCCTCTCGTCTGTATGCAGGTGATATAGTGGTGATCGACTTCACTCCGAAATGCCTAAATCAGCGTTTGGCCGCTCTAAATCTCAATGTACTACGCTGCACCATTTGAAAATTAATATATCAAAATCCCAAGTGGAAAAAAAAAAAAATCTTGGTCCCTGGGTCAACATAAGTTGTAGTGGGTAAAAACGTATTGTATTGTTTTTTTGGCGAAAATCTTATTCTGCTCACTCAGCGACCAAGATCATATCTGCAATATTGTCAATAAGGCTCTTTCCCAGGCTCAAGGGTTTAGTGGCCTTCTATAATGCAGTTGGTAGGCGTCACTTCCTTCACTTACTCACTGCTTACCAAACAGAGATTCTGGCTACCCTCCTGTATGCTATAGAATGTACAGATATCTCTAAATGGGATTTCCTTGATAAGACAGAAGTTGCAGATTCTAAGATGTGTGGTTTCTTGTAACAACGCGATATCAGTGGCAGCCTTAAGGCTTGAATTTGGTATTAAGAATGCCTTTGTACAGGGCCTTGCGGCGGTGGTCTGGAAGGCCCACTGACTAATACACAGTCGAGAATCCACCCTAAGACATCTAGCATCCATAGAAATTTTAAGCATACTAAGAGAAAAGTCTAAATTGTTTAGCAACTATAACCTTGCGGTGCAGTTGCTTGAGCTTGATTCTGAATCTGTTCTATCGCTACCATTCACTATTTAAAAAAATACTTTCAAAGAGGCAACATGGTATAAAGCTTTTTCCCTGGCCTGGATTTTGCATCCTGGCATTTAAAAAAAGAGACTCAGCGTATTAAACAAAACAGTGATCTTTAAACACCCCCAACCATACTTAACGTGGAATCTCCCTCATGGGGTGAGGCGCTTTTACATTCTGTTGAGATTAGATAGAACGCCACTTAGAGACCTATCCTCCAAGTACCTGTGACCTTTGTCAACTGGGGGTGCAGAATCTTAAACATGTATTATTTGTCTGTCCAGCTTTAGCTACACAGCGGAAAAAATGGCTGAAACCCCTCTATTTGAATTTTAATATTCACTCAGATTTAGAGGCCTTGGAATCATTGTATAATCCACCTAATGAAATATTCTGTTTTAGGATTTTTAAGTTTTTTAAAAGACTTTTTTAAACCTATATTGAGTTTTCCATGCATTGGTGGTTGTAGGATGAATTATTTTAAGCGAACTTCTTTTGCACTTTGGAGGCATTTTATATGACTCCTATTGTGAAATAGGTAAGAGGGGTCCTTACAGTGTAGAAGACTAAGATAATGTGCTTGAATTTTTGGTTGATGGGCAAGAGGGCTGGTTGTTTTGCACTCTACAGATCATCTATTACTATGGATCTTAAATATGTGCGTCATCTCCGCTCTGTATGGAGGGAAATACTATCAAGCTTTGGGGAAAGTAATAAGATTGGTTCCTCTTAGGATCCCTTTCCATTGTACTGTAAGATGCGCTTAATAGGAAGTACAATGTGAAATGAGTTTATGGCGTTATGTTTTATTACTATTTTACATAGAAGCTAATTCTTCTGGTTCGTTCCATTTTATATATTGAAAATATTGTTTGAGACTGACTATGCAATATATGCTCGGTGGGAAGGATTGGCAATGTATTACATTTTATAGATAACCAATGTTTTCATTCAGCCTTTTAGAGGAATCTTTTCTTTATTGTCATATGATATATTATGTTTTTTTAGGCATGTGAATCTCCTCAGAGCTCCGATTCATGAAATAAATAATTGAATTGACTTGTGTTTCAGTAATTTTTGGCACAAGGGAGACTCTGGGCTGCGTCTACAGCCCATTTGTTTATGGTAGAATGACCACGAGTGATGTCTGGCTCTCAGCATGTTTACAAGTTAGTATTTGCTCTGTTATTTACGGCCACGTACTGCATCATATCATAGAACAGGGAAACACTTTTTGATTTTCCCCCCATTACCCATGACAAGACTATTATGTGCCTTGAGATTAACTTCACACTGCAAGGATGGTCATAGACACGCCTGTCTTTTAATGCCACTTTTAACAACAACTGGCATTACTAGGGGCACTGGGTTTATTGATAACATTATCAGTAAATTTGATTACAATATCCATAAGCATGACCCATGGGCGCATACCTTGAAATACCAAATTCTCTGCAGTATGCTTTATTCACCACAAAAACTATTCCTAGCTCCCATCATGTACACGCTTGGAAATGTGAGTGTCGTGAACTACATTACCCATGAGCCCCTAGTAGCGCACACAGCTATAATGTCAATACGCATGAGCGCAGGCCTCAAAGACATGAGGTGAGCGATACATAAGCCAGGACCAGTTTGGTGAGGAGTGGGACTCACAGTATGTCTGCTGTTGCATGTTACCCTTGACAAACTAAGTAGCTGATTTGGGGCTATGCCCTTTCGTTATAATGAAACCTAACATAGCCTGTACTGCTGTAACTAATTTTGCTTTATGCCAGTGTTTAAAAAAAAAAAAGAAAAACCTGCGAACTCGGCGTTTCCGCAGCTTGATGTGATTACTCTAGTGTGACCACAATGACCCGCCCAACCCCTTCCACGTGGTACTATATAATTCCCTAGTTGGGTAAGTCTTTATTATAGGTAAATTGGCAGAACAGCTCATGGGGCACGAGTCTTACTGCCCATGTCAGCAGTGTATTGATTTACCACATCATTCACTCATGGCGCACATAGTCTTTTTACCTTGTTATCTATAGTGAAATCTACTCACAGCTCACTTGATCTTTTTACCATATTATCTATAGTGAACCTCGACTGCATGAATGCATGCAATGCCTTCACCTGAGTTGTGTGGCTTCAGCACTGAGTGGGAGCAGCCAGTGGGCCACAAATGAGTGTTACTTGTTGATGGACTATATGTTTGTAACATCACTTGTGCTACCATTATTATGATGGAAATTCTCTTCCAATGTACACCCTAGTTGAGTGTGTTGTATGTCTTGTCTAAAGAAAAGCTTTGTTTTAGAGAAGAACTCTGGGCAGCATTTATATCCCATGAAAGCCCTGTACCCAGTTAATAGGGTTATAGAGCCGTTATTTCCTTATCCCCAAACAACCATGAATAAAGGCTTGTTTAAGGTACCTTCATTCTTCTTTGAAGACCCCAGTTTAACTAATATCCAACGTGCTCTCTTTAATAAGGTTGTATCTATCCTAGTTTTTAGGGACCTCTTTGAGACCTGATGATGAAGCATCCCCCAGTAGAGTGGGTGAGGTCTAACAAAGAAAACTATTTGGTTTCTTTCACAGCAGGGTGATAACCGAGGACATACTAATTTCCTCACAAAAAACAGTCAGATATGAGATACTTTTTGTAATGTGTTGTTTCGGTATTACCTGAGACTCTTTCTATTGAAAATGCATAGATGTGTTTGTTTTAACCAAATCACCTTTTCCATCAGAAATGTTTCTTTCTTATCTGATTAATGACAGAATTAGCTCTGCAAACAGCTGCATGAAGTATTGACATTGTTTGCCAGTTTGTTAGTACTTTGGAAACTAAGAATATATTGAATCTCATTCTACTCATCCATGTAAACCACTGCTTGCCTTTTTGTGCTCATTAGGTTCCAGTGCCTTTTAGCGGCTTTTCTGGCCTTAGCAGCTAAATTGCATGGCTGCGATTATGAGTGGAGGAAACCCTTGTAACATTGTGGACACAACAACATGCACCTCCACCATACCCACTTCTGGGCAGGTTTTTAGCAAGTGAACCAATGATGTTTGCCTGAATCACTTGGGAATATATTACTAGGCCATTATCCAGTAATATAACCCTGCTGTCACTTGAGACCTAGAAAGCTCAAAGTAAAAGGCTTTTGGCTTCAAATGGTCATTTACCCATCCATCCCACTTTCTGCTGAGGCAGCTGATGTCAGCGGCCCTTTGTCGAGAGTACTATGTGCTTCTTTTTCTCAATCAAAATAAGCATGAAACTGGGGGACAATAGCCTGAAATATGTACGTAGAGGGCATAGTTCAGAGACCAGAGTTGATGGACATTTAAAATCCATAAGCTGGTGCCTAAAGGGTTCTCATAAAGGCAGTTGGGCTTAAGTATGTTAATAATTGTTATTCTGTAAAATAATTGATGTTTATATTACAATCTTTTTTTTCTTTTTCCCATTAGATGTTGCTGAGCGAAAAAGCAGAAGCACTTCAAGAGGAAGTTGAAGAACTACTAAAACTACCCACTGATATCCCTGGCTTTAATGTCCCTTCTGAGGAAAATAAAGTTGCTGAACAAATTCCGGGCATCTAAAGCAAACTTGATTTTCTTTTTTATAACTACAGAAATAATTTATGATCGTAATAAATCATGGAAACAACTTGTAGCATGCTTCCCGTTTGTCTATGTATTTGATATTTAATAATGTTACATTGGCTCCCAACTATGAAGCCCCAGAACCACAATAGAACTTTCTTCAGGGCAGATTAATAGAATGCATAAAGTACTGATGTAAACATTTCTAGTGCTAACGCGCCACAGAATCCTAGGTATTATCTACAGTGAATAGTGGATAATACGCTAGAGGACGATGGATCGAAGCAACATAGGTTTGAGGGGATGTCATCAATGAATGACGTGAGGATCAACAAAGGTTAATAACAATCAGAATATTAAACTCCAATCAATAACCACACCAGTTTATTAAGCAACATTCATAGATTTATTTCCCTCTATTAACAATGCTAATGTCAAGAAAATAACTCTCAAACACAATTGATAAGCATATAAGATCAATAGCGGTTGATTAAAGCGTCTTATATATCTCAATTTGATCAAGACAAATAAAAAAAATTATCTTCAAAAGAATCACACTTACTAATAATACAAAAACCGGTAATGATAGCAAGGTATACATTAGTTCAGCATCAAATGATTTCAAAATAAGTCATGAGCATTTCAAAATTAGTTCCCTCACTAACCGCGAATTAGCATCAACAAGTTGGGCTTCATGTGAAAAGAATTTAATAACACAAATTTAGGAAAAATCTCTTTATCTCAGTTAAAGATATATATATATATATTATTAATATGCAGCAATTAAGTCATAAGTTGCAGCTGGTACCTACAAAGCAAAAGAGACACATATTACATAACAATGACATACATTACCAATAATAAAGTAGAAACAGCAAATAGCTTGCTTCAGCCAGGGGATACCATCAGTTACGTCATCAGAAATTTTGGGCCTAGCGACAGCTAAACCCACTCAGACAATAAGTCTCGAACCATCAGAGTCAAACCCTATCTACCCTAGTCTGCTCTCTTCTGTAGTCTGCTCTCCAAATCACTAACAATAATAATTCCCCACTAGAGAATTCTACCCCAGTTGTTATACTAAATCCTAATAAGTTTATAATTGGTCCATCTACGGGGTGGTTTCATTGTAGCCAATCAACAACAAAATTGATGACCTAAAACACAACAAATCTACGCTAACTATAACATTTTTTTCAAGAATAACTTTTCCTCTTCTGTAGCTCCATTGTTTCACCGCCTCTCGAATATCTTGTCTCAAGAAGAAACATTTACTGTTTCAACTCACTTCCATCCTTGAAGAAAGACCAGATATTAGTAACATTCTCAAACAATTATGCAATGCTTGGTTAAAACATGACATTGTAAGACTTAACGCAGCAAACCCACTAGGGGTAGTTGTGAGAACATCTACACAAACTTTGAAGACACTTTTATCTAAGCTTTTGAATCATGGAAAATAACCACAGCTTCTAGTTAGAATTTTGCTCAGCTAAGAACCGAAAAGCGAACGTTTTCAAAAGTCACTTGTTTTGCACGTTAATTTATTACACATTCTAGTATAAAAAATCATTAATAAACATATTAGATATTCACACACTCATACTAGAATATAGTGATTATCACCAAACAAAGACGTTATTCATTCTAAAAGATCTACTGAATAAGACTGTAGGCAAAGGAATTTTATATATAATATTTAAGTTAATATTTAATAAATTTTTTTTTATTTCTCATATTAAGGTATTAGCCTGAATGTGTTGCCTTAGCATTCACTAGAAACTATGCATGTGAAAAGTTCTGTACTGCCGTTGCTGCTTATTAGCATTTAGCATATATGTCTGCTCATTTACATATGAATGGATGATCATAATTTAACATAGCTGTAAGTAAAATAGTGCATCAAAGGGAGCTGCAGAAGCTGACCGAGATGAGACTCTGGGACTTGATTGGGATATCAGCACTTGGCCATCTTGGAAGGGGTGAAGTCATTACAGGCTCTACACAAAGAAGATAAGTTGATCGACTCACTGATTTTTAAATATTTACAAGTGCAACATGCCCTAAAGGCAGATGGAATAGTATTGAAGGAGCTAGAGGAAAGTAGGTCCATTGATATTAAGATACTTACAGAAAAGATGACATGCAAGGCCGTATCACAAACCTACCATCGACAACAGACCAGACACTTTCCTCTTCCTCAGGTCCTGGTGGCAGGTTGACATAGGTCTGATGGAAGGTATAGCCTGGGATATAGTGCTGATGCACCTCTGGGAACTGGTGATTAAAACTAGCCCAAGGCTCATACAACTCAAAATCTTCCACAGGGTCTATTATAAAAGCCTTTAATTATTCATGATGGGGAGGGCACATTCTCCCAATTGTCTACAATTTGGGTAGGCTGTGGGCACCTTTTTTCATATGATCTGGTAACACTTGCGAATACCGGCATACTGCAGAAGGTGATCTCAAGAGCTTGCTGCCATCTTAGGGACCCAGATCGCGACCACTCTGCAGTTTCCTGTATTAGGGGTGCCAAGTGAAATGGACTTACCAAGGAAAAAACTCCTCTCCTGCTTACTGAGCTTTATCTAAGCAAAGCGAGACATAGCCAGAAGGTGGCAGAGCAGCACCTCCTTGACCAGGGGACAATGGGTGATTGGCATGGCACATTGTATGGAGGCAGAAAATGTAGTCTATAATGCAGGGAATTTTCAGAGGGTTTGGGGACATTGGAGAGAATACTACAATCTAGAATGGGATGCACAAGGCTTCCGGGGGCTCTAGTGAGAGAAGGGGACAACCAGATAAAAGGGGAGACTTCAGAGGCAAAAGTGGTGACTCCCGAGGCTCAGTAGGGGGTGAGGGTTGAAGGGATTTGTGTCATTGGAACAAACCCCCCTAGTACTTTTTGGGAATTAAAGTTACTGTAGTCCAAGAAGGAGATCATGCACATGTGAATCAATCTTTACTCAGTGACAGATGGTATGTTCAGAGTTGTTTGAGGAAAAAAACAATAAAAATATTTTTTTAAATAGTGCAGCAGAACCCCTGTCATGCCTTTATACACCAGTGGTCAGCGTAGGGTGTGAATGGGTGGATGAAAATTTAACATATCGAGGACCCCCTCCCTTGGTCACATATGTACGAACTCCACAAATCACATATCAGAAACCCCCTAAGTAGTTTTATTATAACTCTTACCCACTATGGAATTCTCATGCAGTGACCTATTGTCTCTGCAAGGGTTCTACCTTGTCAAACAAGGGAGCTTATTGATGTATGTGAACGGGATCCTAAAACAGTTCAAATTGTCTGAGGTGTCCCTATCTCTATCACCTATTTATTAAAGGGCACTAGTTCTTGAGGATTGCTTCTTATCGTCTGAAATTGCCCCTTGGTTCTTCCTTTTATGGCAAATATGACAGAAATAAATAGAAGGAAGAGGGACAAGGTCTTAAAATGGGATCCTCTTGAAGACAGAAGGAATCAGAGTATGACCTCCTTGAGGAAGTAGAGCAGAAGAGTTGAGTAGGAAAGGATGTCTTTGAGGTAAATTAAAGCTCTGCGTGGAGAAGGTGGCACTCTGACTTAAGTAGCAGTGAAAGTGATGAAACAAAGTTGAGAGCTTGCTGAGCAAAAAGGTAAAGTCGAGCATGAGATAAATGATAAACACCAATATTCTATTACATCATCAAAGGCTCAATTATGGCTCAATTTATAAACTTTTGCAGCAAATAGGTGTATAATTTTACAATAGAATATGGACACTTTTTTTGGCTATATCCCCAACCATTAAGACCTCTCAATGATGCCTACCAGTCTTTTGGCAGCACACCCGTTAACTACTCCCTTCACGCTGCACACTCTCTCCTCTTTGTGGATCTAGCAGAAAAATAAGTGTGCATTTCCTTTTTTTTTTTTGTATCTCAATTATTATTATTTTTTTTTTAAGAAACAAGTAATGTGTTAAGGTGAGACCAGTCTGGTTAAGGTTACTCAGGAGACCTTTATTAATATAGCATCCACCACAATGTGTACAGGATCCTTCCCTCTCTCTAACTGCCGCTCTTAGAATCCCTGACTTCTCACCTTCTAATCTCTGACATCATTAGTCTAATGATGTCAGAGAGCTAAACCAAACCACAACACATCTCCCCCTCCTACGATAATAACAAATATAACTTTAGCTTAACGTATGTTACAATGATATCATAGAACAAGATAAAATGAAGGAACAAGAAAAGGGGAAAAAAAAAACAACAATGCATAACCGAATAATAGTAAAGAACATTGACTATATGTAAATGGAATTAATGCAATCCTAAAGATTCTAAAGCTAAAACAGTTAATAGTTAGTTCACAATTATACATTATACTACTATCACAGATTCCTTATTCTCCAAATATTTGGGAAATATCTTTTTCCTTACACTCCTCCTAATCTTTCCACCAAGATCAGACTCACAAATATTTAGCTTTTTGCATATTCTCACACAACGATCCCTTATCCACATACTTAGCCAAATATGACATACTCCACACATCACCTCCTTCCAAACTAACAACATTCTTTTTGACCTGCACAATCTTCTTCGGTCCCATACATTTGTATACACCCTTAGGTTTCTTTATATACACCATTTCACCTGCATGCCAAAATCTTTGATGTGCACTATGTCTGTCATCAAATGCTTCCTTATATTTGGCTTGGTTCGCAATCATTTTATGTCGGATGGAACCTCCATTAACTGGCGTCTCCCCACATTCCACACCAGGCAACAGCCACAATGGATTTTAATTTAGATCCTGCCAACCTACCTCTTAAGATTCTAAAAGGAGATATACCAGTAACAGCATTTGGAGCATTCCTGTGGGCCCACAATTTCTCCCCGAGAACAGTTTTTAAAGGAAGTTTATTATCAATAGCAGTCTGCACACTAGCTCTCACTAACTGGTTCATTTTTTCAACCAAGCCATTAGCCTGGGGAGAATATAATGCAGTGTGAAAATGAGAAATAGCTAAATTGTCAAAGAAGTTCTTCATCTCTAATGAAGTGAACTGTACACGATTATCAGTGACTATCACCTTAGGAATACCTTCACAGGCAAAAACATCAGTTAAAAACTCTATAACGACCTTGGTGATGAAAGAACTCACACAACTGGCAGTGACTCACTTGGAAGTATAATCAACCAGCACAATTACAAACCTTTCATTATAAGGTAAGGTTTCAAATGGTCCCATCAGATCCAATCCTAGTTTGCACCAAGGTTCATCAGGAACCAGAACAGGAGATAAAGGAGCAGTCCTCACACATTTGGATTTATCATTGCTTGCACATTGCACGCAATTTTTTTTACAATCGCCTCAACTTGTCTATCTAGACTAGGCCACCAGTAATATTCTCTGACACTAGCTTTAGTCAAATTCCTACCTAAATGTCCCTCATGAGCCAAGTTGACCAATCTTTCATACAATCCAGCTGGCGAAACCAATCTATCCCACCTGTACAAATTACCTTCAACAATAATTTATCTTTGACCTTCCAGAATGCCTTGGCACCTTCTGAACAATTGCTTAAACTAGGCCAGCCTTCCACTACATAGTACGAAACCAACCTGCGAACAGTGTCCTTCTCACACTCTGAATACCATTCGTCTTTATCAATAGCTGATTCTTTGACCCACAAAATCGGAACCTGATCATCTGCAGTGTGATCCACCAAAGGTAATCTAGAAAGAAAATCAGCCAGAATGTTTTCCTTCCCAGGCAAATATTCAACATGAAAATGATATTCCAACAAATCTTCTACCCAGCGTTTGATACATGCGCTGGTTAAGTGCAGATCCGGAACAGGGCTACCCTCTCTTTTTTTGACAGGCCATTTTCGACTTTTTTCATCTGTGCAATTATGACCTTGAGAAAGACTAGATTCAAACCATGTGGTGCCTGGCATTGCACTGTGTCAGTGACGGATCCACACCAGGTATGTCCATGGTGTCTCGAGCGTGACCACAATGTGAAGTCATGCTAGGACTGTCAGGCCATGGCTCTGAAAGCTTTGAGGGAGTGGTCCCTGAAGCTAATGACGGCCAGGCAGTCGACATCAACTGGCGTGACTCCTTGGAGAACACAGTCCCGGTCGAGGAGAAGGTTTGGGACCACTCCAGGAGCCCTAACTCAGGGAAGAGGCATAAGAAGAAGAAGAAGAAGTCCAAGTGAACTTTGTCTTGCCTGTCGGCTGATGAGGCAATTCAGGAACGTTGATGTTCAAGGCACGGTTCTGCGGAACCAATGCCAGGGCCGAGACTGCGTCTTCCTTCCTTTCTTGAAGCCGGAGCAACCCACACTCAATTGAAGGAGTTTTATGAGGCCATGCCCATTGCATTTGATCGGGCCGGCCCTGCCGGAGCACCTACATGGGGTCGATAGAGGCCCCATCAGGTTCTACGCTGGCGGCCTCTACTTCGATGGGCCTTGTGGATCAAATTCTGGATCTGGAATGGCGCCAGCTTCACCCATTTGACCTCTTTCACCGCTTCTGATGTCGACGCCACTGACGTTGCAAGCCTCATTCTTGTCACCAACAATCCACAACTGGAACGGCGTTGCATAATGCCGATTGTGACACCCACATGTGCCAGATCTATGTCTGAGAGATTATTTGAACAGCCAGGCACTGGTGAGGAATGGGAGGGGTCTTTGGACCCTCTATAAACCCACAAGGAGCCATTGGACTAGTATGAGGATCTAGGAGAAGCCAGTGGACTGGACACCTCTCCAGATACTGGCTTGCTCTCCCCTTCTACGGTGGCTATGGAGGAGTGTGCATCATATGCAATGGTGGTGCTTAGGGCAGCGGAGGTCTTTGACCTTGAACTGCTAATGGTGCCGGTAAGGTCTAACCTCCTGCCAGAGGTGTTTCAGGCAAGGGCTTCCACATCAGAACCAATGTTGCCCTTCAAGGAAGCCCTCACTAATGTCCTGCTGGGGAGGTGGTCCAAACCCAACACAGGGGCTCCTGTAAAGGGGACAATTGGCCACTGCTATCGCCCAGCAACGGTCGACCCTAGTTTCCTCACACAACACCCTACCACAGAGAGCTTGGTAGTCCAAGCATCTACTTTCAATGGCACCTTTCCCTTTGCACCTCCGGATAGGGAATTCAAAAGGCAGGATCAGCTTGGAAAGAGAATGTTTTCTTCCAACAGCCTGGCATTGAGGTCGGTAAACACCTCATGCCTATTGGCCAGTTTTTTCCACGCTTTGTGGGATACAGTGGCACAGGTGCTCCCTCGGGTTCCGGAGGATGCACAGGCCATTCTCTCCCAAGCAATTAAGGACAGGAAGATGCGGCAAAGTTTACCATTAGGTATGGTTTGGACATGACTGACGTGCTGGGTAGAGTGACTTCATTGACAGTGGCCCTTCAGGTCCACACCTGGCTTCATACATCTGGCTTTTCGGGGGACGTCCAGGCAAACCTCGTGGACACTCCCTTCGATGGGTCCCGCCTATTTGGTGAAAAGGCAGTCTCGCTGCTGGAGTGCTTTAAGGGCTCCCGGGCTGCGGCCAAGTCCTTGGGCCTTGCGGAGAGCCCTCGCCAACAGTCATGGCTTCAGAAGGGGCGTGGCACCAGGCCATCCACAAACCAGCCACCGTCCTGCATCAGGCCAACAGCATTTGTGGGGACATGGTCGTGTTGCCTTCAGACCCAGAGGGTCTGGCCAGAAGTCGTCCACCACCCAGCACCTTCCCTCTACAGCATCTAAGCCCAACTAGTGTGACTCTGCAAAACCATGTACGTCCAGTTATAGAGATAATTCAGTTTAATCTCCCTCACTGGCGGTCCATAACATCAGACAAGTGGGTCTTGAAGATCATAGAGACGGGCTATTCTCTCCCCTTCCCATCCCCCAGTGGCTACCTCAAAAGAAGAGCTGATGGAGGATCACGTAGTTTTGCTTCTCAAGGAAGTTGCGACTCTCTTGGCCAAGAGAGCCATAGAAAGGGTTTTGATACCAGAAGTAGGCAGTGAGTGTTATTCCCGCTACTTCGCCCTATTTTGGATTTAGAGCACCTCAATCTCTTCGTCAAAAAGAAGAAATAAAAAATGTTTATTCTAGCTCAGGTCTTGTCTGCCCTAGTCTAAGGAGACTGGATGGTAGCGTTGGACTTGCAGGATCCGTATTTCCATATCCCCATCCTGCCTGCCCACAGGTGTTACCTGCGGTTCAGGGTGGGCCACGAGCACTTTCAGTTTACAGTGCCCCCCTTCAGCCTCACCAGCGCCCCTCAGGTGTTCACCAAAGTGATGGCGGTGGTCACAGCTCATCAGTGCCGGTTAGGAGTTTGTCTTCCCCTACCTTGACAACTGGCTATTGAAAGATCCCTCACACCAGGCTGTTGTATCGTCACGCACCTTCAGACTTCGGCAAACTACCTGCCTGCGCTGGGGTTTACTATAAACATGTCAGAGTCACATCTGACTCCCTCTCAGACAGTTCTGGACACAGTTTTGGGCCTATCCTCCCAAGGTGCGAGTCCAGGATATTCAGGTTATGATTCCAATGTTTCGTCCTCCATCCTAGATTTCGGTGAGACAGACTGAGGCTACTGGGCCTCATGGCCTCCTTCATCCTGTTAGTAAAGCATGCCAGATGGCATATGAGGGCTCTGCAGTGGGACCTGAAGCTCCAGTGGGCGCAGCATCAGGGAAATCTCTCTGACTTTTCAGATCTCTGACGGAACTGCAAAAGATCTGCAGTGGTGGTAAATGAACCACGATTGGGTCAGAGGCAGACTTCTCTTCCTTCCCCTACCAGATTTCACAGTAGTGACAGATCTGTCACTTCTGGGATGGGGTTGTCATCTGGGAGAGGTGGAGATCAGAGGTCTCTGGATTTCGGCAGAACCTGGACTCCTTATCAACTTATTGGAGCTCCGGGTGATCCAGCTACCATTGAAGACATTTCTTCCTGTTGTCAGAGGGACGATAGTGCAGGTGTTCACGGATCACACCATTGCAATGTGGCACTACAACCCTTTGTCGAGAGGCCTTGCGCCTCTGGACATGGCTGGAAGAGCAGGACATAACCCTGGTGGTTCAACAGCTGTCAGGGTCTCTGAACGCCAGGGCAGACAAACTCAGCCATCAATGCCTAGCAGATCACGACTGGATTCTCCATACAGAGGTGGCACCAGGACTCTTTCTGCAGTGGGAAGAGCCTTGGTTAGATCTGTTCACCTCTGAAAAAGAAAGAGCAATATCTGCAGTATTGCGCGTTGGAGTTTCCAAGAGGGCACTCGCTCAACAACACTTTTCGTCGTGAGTGGAGATCAGGCCTCCTCTACGCCTTTCCGCACATACCACTTCCACCCAGAGTTCTCAAGATCAGGAATTACAGGGCCCAAGTAATCCTGGTGGCTCTAGACTGGACACGGAGAGTCTAGTATCCGGACTTCTGAAAATGAGCATCGATTCTCAGATCTTAGGGAAAAACTTCAGTTGCAGCAGCAGGTAGATGACCAACTCTTTGTGGGGTACGTGCGAGCGTAGAAAGGTCAGGCAGTGCAGAAATGAACCATTCCACGCTAGGTCGTTCTCTGCATAAAAATCTGCTACCCTATGGTCAAGAAGCTCATTCCACCAGGGGCAAGGCTGCTACCATCTCATTAGCAAGAGGTGTACCATTCCTGGACATGTCAGGCTGCGATGTGGGCATCCCTGCACACCTTTGCCAAACACAGTAGTATAGACGAAGTGCAGAAACTGGCACTTTGCCCATTTGGGATGCAGGACTTTTTAGTTTGAGAACAAGTTGTCTGCTGCCCACCACCAGGAGGTTATGGCTTGGGTATATATTCTAAAGGTGAAGAATCTGCAGCTAGAAGTCTGTATCAGATGAACAAGTTACTTACCTTCAGTAACCCATTATCTAGTAGAGACTCTATTTAGCTGCAGATTCATAACACCCACCCGTGCCTCCCTGCTCTACGGACTCATTTCCTAGGGTTAAGAATTGTCCCCTTCAGAGCCCTAGTTTTTTGTACAGACAAAACTGTTGCTTCTTTCCATGGCTCTGCGCTTCCTGCGTGGGAGTTTGTGGAGAAGTACTGACATGTGCGCACCTGAGTGGTGCCTTTATAGGCGACTGTGATGTCACAGACAGCTCCAATGATGCTGATGATGCCAAGCAGATCCAAAAAATGCCACACGACAGCGTGAACAAGGGTATTGCTCAGTAAAAGTTCCAAATTTCAAGCTGACACCTGAAAAGTCTAAAGGTAAGGAATCTGCAGCCAGATAATTGATTACCGAAAGTAAGTAACTTGTTGGTTTGAGCTCAACCCCCTTATACGTAATGTCTGCATTATTCCATAGTGGGTCTTGAGAGTGGAAGCAAAGATGTGTATCTGATAGAGACTTCTAGTTGCAGATTCCTTACCTTAGAATTTTCCCCCAGGCGTCACTATGATCTTATTTCGCAGCCCATCTCCAAGGATGGCATTGTTTGGGTATCTATTCTAAGGTAAGGAATCTGCAACTAGATGTCTCTATCAAATGTACAAGTTACTTACTTTCAGTAACGAAATATCTGGTAGAGACATATTCTAGTTGCTGATTCTTTACCGACTCACCCATCCTCCCCGCTGGCGAATTGATTTCTAGGGACAGGGATTCCCCCTTTAGGTCCTTACTCTGGTGCACCAATCTCATGCTTTGGTGTGGAAAGTAGTTAAATGAAACTTATGTCACTGCGCTGAGGCGGCATCTATGTACTACTCCCAACGTCATCATGACAACAACGACGCCAACGATGCCCACGGAGTCGACCAATGCCAAGGGTGTTGCTCGAAGAAAAACTCTCAGGATCCAGTCTAACACCTGGGAGAAAATTCTAAGGTAAGGAATCTGCAACTAGAATATGTCTCTACCAGATATTTTGTTACCGAAGGCAAGTAACTGGTATGTTTGTGAGTGTGTCCCTTTTGCCACGCTATCTGTGAAAAGTACATTTTGGGGTTAGTAGAATTTATACATTGCAGACGTTTAGTATAATAAATTGCCTCTTCTTTGTCAAATTTGAGTAATGACTGTTCGAACTTAGCCAGAGTGGAATGTTCCTGTGAGTGGATAACGTATGAATAGAGTGAGCTAGTTGTTGTGCAAACAAATAATTTTCTAAATAAGGATGACCTAGGCCCCCTTTCACCAAAGATGAATGCAATTTCGGGCCATTCAAGAGAGGTCTATCACCACACTTATGAACCGAGTAATAGTGGAAGTCATTGCTTTGAAAAAAGGTTTGCGGGACAGAAAGTGGTATCATTTCAAAAATATAGTTGAATTTGGGGATCATATTCATTTTTATGATTTGTACTCTGCCCCAGAGTGATAAATTCAGAAGTGCCCATCGTTGGAAGTCTCTTTTGGTCCAACTACGGGATTTAGGTTATCCATAATCATATCTTTCAGACTTTGATTAATAAATATCCCTACATATTTTTGTTATGAGTGTAGCCATTTAGAGGGGAGGCCGTTAAGAGAAGTTTTAGTAGTATTGTGAGTCATTGGTAGGGCTTCACCTCTAGTTCAATTAATTTTATAGCCAGAGAAAATGTAAAATGAGGTCAAAGAAGAAATTAGCTAGTGGTTCTATGGCCAACAGGAATAATAATGGCAATAGTAGACATCCTTGTCTAATACCACGATGGACATTGAAAGAGGGGGATGTAAAGTCACCACAAGTAACGGTCGCCATGGGTGATTGATATATGCCTCTAGTTAAGGTGATAAAGTCTTTGCTGAATGCCATCCTTTCTATAGTACGGACCAAAGAGTCCCCTTCTACTCTGTCAAATGCTTTTTTCGCATCCAAAGAGAGGGGGACTTTCTTTTCAATATTTTTTTGCAGTAGCCTTAATGGATGTGAAATAGTACGGTGATGATTAGTAGAGGATCAACCTGGGACAAACCCAACTTGGGATGGATGTATTAAAGAGGTAATAACCAGATAATGGCGAATGGCTAAAACTTTGGCTAGAGTTTTACCATTCCAATTTATTAGTGAAATTGGTCTATAACTAGAACATTTTAAAGGGTCTTTACCGTTTTTGGGGATAAACGTGATACGAGCCCTTAAGAAGTCAGATGGCTGATATCCCAATCATAGTGCCTTCTTGAAGACAGATCTTAAAATCTGAATAGCGTGGGTTTTGGTACTCTTATTAAATTTGATGGCAAACATGTCTTCCCCATGTGCTTTACCAGTGGCCAAGCAATCAATCACTTTAACTATTTCATCAATTGTTATTTCTCCTTCTAAATCTTCTTTCTGCCCCTGTGTTAATTTAGGGAGATTGAGTTTTGAAAAAAGGCATCTTCTGCCAGATCTAAGCAGTTTACGGATGTGTTGAGGGTTTAGCAATAATTCTGAAATTGGGATAGGATCTCTGAAAGATGAGTAAGTAGTTCACCTTCATCGTTTCTAATAAAAGCAACCACTCTAGATGATTCTTGCTGATGTAGTTGTAAGCTAGCAGTCTCCCAGCCTTTTCCAAACACTCATAGTGTTGCTGACGAATACGCATGAGATGTATAAAGATTAATAAGGGCGAATTTTGCAGAGAAATTTCTTGAATATGTCTGGTGCTTGTGTTTGTGAATAGGTGGGTGTAAGAGTTGATATTTCCTTTTCGAGACTAATTCTAGTATTTTTCACTTTTTTTTTAATTAAGTGCTGTGTCTCTGATTATGAAGCATTTCAGTACTGTTTTTTCAGCTCCTATAATGTATGTGTGTTGGAGACCAAGTGTTTGTTGTCCTTGTAAAACTGGTATAGGCATAATTGGCTTTTTTCTTGGGGGGGGGGGGGGGAATCTTATATGAGGAAAGATGGAGCCTCCACGGGGATTTTGGAAATTGGGATAGTCCTAGTTCTATGTGGATAGCTGTGAGATCATGAACAGATACTCTACAGGGAATGGTTTATGGGTGTGTTACCAATTGCAGAACAGAGGAGACTAGAAAATAATTGATTCCTGTACGTATTGAGAATGGGCATGAAGTGAAAGTGTTGTCCCTCTCATTTGGGTGTAACAATCTCCAGGCTTTTTGTAGTGTGTGATCTTTAATGAAATCCAGAAGCATCTGTCTATCTTTACTATGATGAGTGTCGGGTTTGCCTGATCTGTCAATAAATAGATAAATAGGGACATTCCAATCTACTACCCCTATTAATACTTGGGAGGACCCAAAGGATGGCAGTAATCTGCTAAAATGGGATAAAAATGTAACTGTAGAGTCGGTAGTAGCATATATTGATCCCACTATTAAAGTATTGTGAATGTGAAGTTTAAGAAAGATGTATCTTCTCTCTATATATTCCTATTTTTGTAATATTTTGTAGGACAAATGTTTGTTAAAGAGAATGGCAGTGGTGTGGATTTGTTAGCAGTCTTATTGGAAGTGATGCTTCCATGCATGACTTGGCTGACCCAATGTCGGTATAATTTTTCATTTCCCTTTGAGTTAAGGTGGGTTTCTTGCAGTAATGCAATATGTGTTTTTTGTGACCAATGCAAGTGTTTTGTTTCCTTTTGATAAAGGGTGTCAGGCCATGTACATTCAGGGAGACAATCTTTAATGGTCTTCTGTAAGTTGACTGCATGAGGTAGGTTAAAGTCTTTAGGGTTGAAGTGTATGTACATATTAAACAAGAAGATTAAGAATAGTATGTATTAATTGTGTTTAAAGCTGTATAAAATGTACTCATTTATAGTTCAGGGTATATTGTTGATGGTGAGAGTAGCCAGTAAGTCCAAGATACTTCACTAACGGGTATATTGTAGAATAGATGTTCTAGTAGCTATGGAATTAACAGATATATAAATATTGATTAATTGCATGTCTAACACTAGGTGTTTAGACAACGATGTACAAGCTGTTTAAACTTGCAGCTGGGAGGTGTATAGGACCACGTGAGGTAGAGGTGAACTAAGTTGTCAGCCCTATGAAGGTCAACTAACAATACTCCATGTATAAACTGAATTTTGAAGTATGATTGCAAAAATAAGATAGTGGTGAGCAATATACATATACATTGTTTCAGTGAAAACAAAAAGAGAAAGGGAGGTGTGTAAAATACAATAGTTGCAAAGTATGGTCTAACAACATTAAAATATGAGATGCAAGGGGTAGTGAAAAGAGAAAAAAAAGTCGAACGAAAATATAAAGCATAACGTTACAAATTTTTGGGAGGCACGATATCTTGGGCAAAGAAGTTATACATGTTCATTTTTTCAATGGCGATCATGATTTATCTCTTGGTATCAATCCCTTTTATGCTTTAGGTTTGCAGCAATGGGTCCAGTTGTGAGTCACAGTTTCCCATCTGCCACGTTCATCTGAGTCTGAAGTAGTATTACTATTCAGATCACATGTAGCTGATGGAGAAGAAACATTATGTTCTGTCTCTGATTTGGTTTCATCCAAGTAATTTAGAAAAGCTTCCCAATCGCGTGGATCGAGGTATTCCTTTGTTCTTCCTTGATGTTATTAAAAATAGTTGCCAGTTATAGGAGCTTATATTTGATTTACCTTATCTATAATCTCGGACGAGGGGGCTAAAAAATCCTTCCTTGAGGTTAGTGGGAGCAGAAAAATCTGCAGTAATTATGGTTTGTGCTTTGTCTTAAGTGTATGGGCTGTGTTTCTTGCTTCTTTGATGGTTTATCGCACCTTCTGGTGATGTAGGCAACAAGGCAGGATGTGGCGAGGTTGTGTAGTATGAGTATGGTTTCTTGATCGTACTTGATGGGCGTGTTGAAATTAGATTTGAGGAGAAAAAGTATGTTTTTTCAATGTAGGGATTAGATTAGTACGGAATTGTAAGCTATTGTCCTTTTCCAGTTGTTCTAGAAGCCAAATAATTCTGATATTGTCTCTTCTGCTGTGATCTTCCAAGTTTTTTGTTTTTTGTTAGAGGTACCAAACATCTTGACTGTGATTGGGGAGTTTGCCAAGTCCTATTTCAACCTCGGTGAGTCAACCATCCATTGTTTGCACGCATGACTGAAATTTATTAACTTCTCCTCTTTGAGACTGTACTTCCAGGGTAGTCACAGTTACTGCATTATTTACTGAGGTAATTAAGCTCTTAATGTCTAACAGTTCTTTAAGTAAAGTATCCATTGCTGTTAGTGGAATATCCTGAGAGTTTGCCATAGTAGGTAAGGGGTCTTTATTAGCTGAATTTGTCACTATAGCTTAACTGTATGACAGATGTCTAATGTGTTTAAATTTCAACATGGGAGTGGGTAAAAATAGCTGGGAAATAGAAATGCTCCTCCTCCTTACGTTAAACCCAGCCCAGCAGAGGCAGCTGGTGACATTTGAAAGTGGTGGAGCTTAAAAGTCCTGAGTGAGCCGAACTACCATAAGACAGGATCTGCGGGACCTTTTTTTAATAAAAAGATTGGGCAAACCATCGCTTTATAATTTCGGAAGAACTGCATGATTTGAAAATGTGGTGGCCATTTCAATGGAAATGTGCTGTCTATGAATGACAGTGCGCTCCTGCATCATCCTTTAGTAATATATTTTGACAGTGTACCACAAAATGTACCACCACCATTTACATACTACACCCTTACCAAGTTCCTGATGAACGGATGTTCTCATTTGTGACACTTGTGCTTTGTGCTACCTTTGCATTTTCCACAAGCCCTATGAATTCAGTACTGCAACAACGATGGCAGTACCCCACTCTGGAAATTATTCCAGCACCACAGCAACGTGTAAGTATGGCTCCACAGACCTTGACCCGATGCACTTCCACTGTGGCCCTGAAGATACTGATGCTAAATGCTGCACTTTTTTAACAGCATCCTCAGGCCCAGAAAGGAAGCTGCTCACCTGCTGCACACATAAGTGTGAGGATTGTATTTCACTGCAGAGTAATTCTCATTGTCCCAGTTTTGTCACAGCTGCAGTATGCAGGAAGTGCATCATGCACTTCAATGAGGAGCACATTTTGAAAACGTTCTGAGCAGTCTGGGCACTTTGTACTGCTGAGCACAGGGGATGTAAGTTGAATGCAGGGCACCTTCAAGGCAGGAAATGTGATCTGAGGTCACCAGTTAAGCTAACATTCTGCGACCACATTTAGCATTACTTCTGCAACTTGTAAGCAATTATAGAGCGCCTTATAAAAATAGAATACATATTCCATTTTTAGAATGTGTTCTATTATTGCTTGCAAGTTGCAGAAGGAATTCTGAATCTGCAATCACTAGGACTGCTGCAGTGGCAGTGCTGGAGCCAGGGCCGGCTTTAGGACTGGTGGCACCCTGTGCAACTGTTTTTTGTGGCGCCCCCAACCTCATGACCACCTCCTCGGTTTCACTACCACTGGCAAATGTGCTCGTCATCTCTCCATCGCTCCCATTTTACATACATTCATGTATTTTAAAGCACTTGTAAAGACTGGCTTTACTAATCCACTCAGCTAGCCACATAAAGTATAGGAGCATATTTAAGAGCCCCTCGCGCCATTCTAACGCTACATGAGCATAATTTTTTTACTCTAATGTGGCGTTGTAAGGCCAAAAGCGCTGTGCCATTTTTACAAAGTGGCGCGATGCATGCATTGTGCCACTTTTTATCCCTTTGCCCTACATTATGCCTGCACCAGGCATAATGTATGCAAAGGTGGCATTCCCCCGTTAGGGGGGACCAATAAAATGGTGCAAAGAAATCTGACAGATTTCTTTGTGTCATTTTTTTCTGACACTTTTAACGCCTGCTCAGAGCAGGTGTTAAAAGGAGGCGTCTGTTAGTTACAATGGGCCTCTGGGTGCTTTGCAGGACTATCAAAATCCTGCAAAGCGCTGGACTAGTGTAAAAAAATCGGACACTAGTCCCCTATCTCCATGTTGCACCGTATTTTAAATACATCGCACACATGGTGGCGTTAGGGGAGCGCTATGGGGTATAAGAAAAGTGGTGCAGCACTTTTTTCACATATGCCCCATAGAGGCATATTTAAAAGCCCCTAGTGCCATTCTAATGCCACATTGGAGGCCAAAAAGCGGTGCACCATATTTACAAAGTGGCGCAATGCATGCGTTACGCCACTTTGTAATCCTTTGCGCTAGGCATAATGTATGCAAAGGGGGCACCCCCCCAGGAGGGGGGGCAAAAAAATTGCGCAAATTAATCTGACTGATTTCTTTGCATCATTTTTTCTGGCACTTTTAACGCCTGCTCAGAGCAGGCATTAAAAGGAAGCTTCCATTGGTTACAATGGTCCGCTTGGTGCATTGCAGTATTAGCGTCAACATTTTTGATGCTAATCTTGCAAAGCGCCTTACTAGCATATATAAATTCTGAAGCTAGTCCTCTAACTACCGCCATGGTGCGCCATATTTTAAATATGACACTCACATGGTGGTGTGGGGGGGGGCGCTAAGGGGCGCAAGAAATGTGGAAGTTTTGCGTCAAACATATTACCGCCGGCTAACGCCATTTCTGTGCACCGTGCGGGCGTCAAATTTATACTTTGACGCCTGGCGGCGCAAACCACAGGTGTAAGTCATTTTTTTTTACGCACACCACAGCGTCACGTTGTAAAGCAAAACTACGTTAATGCGGCGGAAATGACTGTGGGTCGTTTTACGTCACCGCACGCCGGATATGCGGCGTTTTTTTTGACGCAATAGCATCAAAATTCTCCACAAACACAGCCATTTCAGCAGAGGAGAGCCAAAATGGATCCCAGATGCCTGTACAGACCCCAGGAAGATGACAAAAGACCAGGAACCAGTCAGGAGGATCCACACAAGACCCAAGACAGTTTTAAGAAGAAAAGAAAGTGTTGCTTCAGTGCAGAGGAACAGGAAATTCTGGTTAAAGAGGTGACGGAACACCAGCACCAACTGTTTGTCCCCTCAAAGTTGCCAATCATTAGGAGAGAGGCAATATGGCAACAAATTGTTGACAAGATTAACAGTGTGGCAGAAGTACGCAGAACAGTCATTGAGTGCAAGAAACGCTGGCATGACTGCAAGCGCAGGACAAAGGAAAAGATGGCCAGGAACAGGAAGGCAGCACTGCAGACTGGAGGTGGGAGTCCAGCACACCAGGAGGCCCTGGACCACATGGAGGAGATGGTCACAGCCGTCATCCCTGAGAAGATCGTCACAGGGATTCAAGGACAGGACAGCGCAGACTACCAGGAGACAACGCACATGCAGGGTAAGTCGCATGGGGAATTAAAATGCACTAATGTCAACTGTAAGCTGGTGGGGATACGAACCACAAAATGCATGGAAGTCATCATATACATGGAGTGGCATGGGTAAAGGAGTATGGCATGGGGGCATGGCCTGCACAGAGAGAAGCTGGGGCACACCATTACAGTACACCAACAACAGTCCCATGGGGGCATGCTGCCATTCCAACGATGGAGCAAAGGTAAAGCCACGCCAGGAGGGAAGGGCACAACGCCAAACTGACATCCCGTCACATATCAGCCACCATACCCCTACATTAACTAGGGCCCAATTAACAACCTCTAGCCATACCAACAACTGGACTGTAACAGTGACAACAGTTGCCACTACCACCTCCGCTGTGTGTGCTGGTCAAGTAGCCAATGGCAGTAACGTCCCCATGGATCATACACACCTAAATTAGTGGGTTGAGGATGACAACTTCAACAATCCCCTGAAACAAGACAAAGGCTCCAGTCCTGTCAAATGTGAATGCCCATAGTTGCCGCAAACATCAGCCAATGTCATCAACAGTAGGAGCTACACAGCACTAAGGACACACCCATGCTGCATATGCCAGGGTCCATCCTCTGCCTGGGTCACAATGCAACATCCCAAATGTCATACTGCTCAGACAACAGCATTGAGGGGGAGGACACATGTAACTGGTCACTGACACACACCTGCACAGTCAGAGGAGGAAATAGGACACTGCTATGACTATCAGGGCAATCCAATCACCACACATTCCCCAACATCAGCTGTACACATTACCAATGCTAACATCCATATCGTGCCGTAACAATGCTAGGCATAGGATATGCTACATGTCAACTACATATAAGTGGATGTGAAAGGTCAGAGACTGGGGCAGGTCCAGATTGTTAAGTGTGCTGTTAGTGCCATTGGAGCACCCACAGCCAGTGAAAGGCCTCACCATGAGAATGGTTGTAGACGGAGGCTTGAGTAGGACAAGAAGGTGGCAATTCACTATTTGGCCTAAAACAACACTAGAGGAGATGATGCTGACAAGTCTAATAACTTAATACAATACATGTGACATGCAGGTGCGCCATAGGCCTGGGAGAATGCCCATCTGAAAGACTGGAGCAATGAACAGGAAATAAGATCACAATGTGAATTCATCACAAGGCAGGCATGTCACATCACCAATGCCACAACACAGACACACTAATTGTACCCTATTTCATTGCAGAGGATGATGGATCTCCTGCGGATATGCCTGTCCAGGACTACCCTGATGACATGGATGACGAGTTGACAAACATCACCCAGCAGACCATCCAAGATGTCCTTGGAACCCTCCAGACCCCACCTTCAGTCACAAGGAGGAGCTCAGAACAAGCAGCCATCACAGAGGACCCACCCACAACACCAATTGTAAGACCTGCCAGCTCCAATACAGCTGAGGACTCGGATGACACAGGCACCAGCTTTGAGAGAACTGTAGTCGGAGTACAGCAGGAGCTGGCCAAGGAGGTGCGGGTGGGGATGCAAACTATGGCAGCCAGCCTAGAGGGGGTGCGTTCGTGCATTATGTCATCTGCAGATCAGGCAGCAGCCATGCAAGCCCTAACATCCATCCTGCAAGGACTACAACAAACTGTCAAGCAATTCACCACTGCAGTAAGGGAGTTGCCACAACACCTCGCACTCCAAACCTTCCACTGCACGCACAAATGCAATCATGACTCCCTGAAGGCCGACCTGGCTGCCTACCATCGTGATGTGGCTGCTATTCTTAAGAATCGGCAGATCCTCCTTGCAGCAGTACTGCCCTTAAGACCTTCACAGGTAGCAGCGACTGGGATGTCTGACTCCACATCTTCTAACACTGAGGTGTGTGTTGCCCCTTCACAACCACCACCACAAAGAACAGAGGAGGCAACACACACATCAGAAGAAGAAGACATAGAACAGATCACCTTCACACGGAAAACTCCCTGGAAGCACTAGTCCCTGCCACATGGCCAACTATTACCAAGGTCCAGCGCTTTGTAACATGCCAGTCTTACAAGAACTGTACTCAATGACTATTCTGCAAACCACTGTTTATCTTGTCATCCTGACCAGTGATTGTCTCTCACTTACTCATTGGCAAATCCTGTCCCTCTGCACTGTCTGACACATCACCCCAGCATGTCAAATGCATTTTCCTTTGACACTTGTGTAGGATCACAATGGAAGATGTCACTATAATGGACTCACAATCATGGACAATGTACATATAGCACTACAGCACTTTTCAATAAATAGCACTTACACAACCACTTTGTCTCTGTGTAATGTGACACATCAACTGTGCAGTAGATAACTGAAATGTGCCTCCTGTCAAATAACGTAGCTTGTCAATACAACGGTCCTGAAATTATGTAGTCAGATAACGTTGCACGGTGGCCTGGATTGCATCATACTCTGCCCTTCCTGAGGGTAATATCTGATGAAAAGAGAAAACATACACCATCATGCTGTGTTGGACAGAATAATGCTTCCTCAAGGGATATCTAAGTCATCAAATAGTGGCAGCAAAATGTTGTCACCATGCAATACTAACACATATAACAGTGCCCACAAATCTAAGCAAACACTCAAAAAACTGCATGAATGAAGGTGTCTGAGTTTCCATCCAAATAAGTAATAATGCTTAACAGTGTCACAAATGATGTCTGTGAGTCATGAAGACGATACTACAAGAGTGCTTCCGACCACTCACCTTATAAGGGTTTCCTTGAATATCACACTGCAGTCAGACCTAAAACAGTTCCCCCAATACCAAATCTGGAAGCACTGTTTGTGACTTTGAAAACATACTTATTGAAAAAAACACGTTGGGATCCATATTAACTGTGATTGGTTGTTGCAATGAATGGTTGAATCTTTGCAAGGTAGCTCTGGGGTAGCTGCCAATCTTACAGCTCAGTTTGGATTTGTTCGTAGCATAGGACACACATGTACTAGAACAAAATTCATGTACACTTATGCCAAGGCCCTGATCAACAAGCATTTAACACATACTGTAAAGGGTTCACTATATATTTATTAAAAGGAAATAACAGAAGAGGAAACTCGGGGAAAAGTCTTACCTACCCTAATCTACCCTAACTACTCCTTACCCACAACTGTCCCTAACTAACCTAAGCTAAACTTACTTATCACATGTAACGAAACGTTCTAAACATCAGCCCCCCCGCCCCCCTTATGAGACGGGACACATGGAGGACAACAGATACTAACCCAAACACATACTATCCTATACTAAACAAATATAGATATTTTTTTGTATTTTTTTTTATATATATATATATATATTTATTTTTTTGTAAATACACAAGAACCCCAACATAGCCCCCACCCACACACTCAAAAAGAAAAAATAGAAATAATCAGGACCCCCCACCTCCCAACACTAACTAAACTAACAGCCTATACTAACCTAACACTAAGCCCCCTAAGCCCACTAAGTATAAGAACAAGGAAAGAGGAGGGAGGGGAGGGAATCATGTCCATTTAAAAAGTCTAGAGGTTGGCCCTCCGGAGGGTGCGCTTTATGGACCGCACACGCCTGTTCATATGGCAAACATCCCGGCTCAGGTGACTAATTTTCCGTAGGACACGGTCCATTTTGCATTGCATGTCCTGAAAAGCTGCAGGGTCAACTGTAGCAGCTGGGGCGGTCTGGGTACCAGCTGAGGGTGTGTGTGGGCGTGTATAGTCTATGCCTGTGGGCTGCCCTGAAGGTGTTCCACTGCTAGGGCGTGGAGCTACTGCAGACGTTGTTGGGACATCAGTCCCAGCTGTGGTTGGTACCACCTGGGTGGAAGTGGTGGTTGTGCTGGTGGTGGGCAAAGTAGGGCCACCCTGTGGGAAAGCCCTCCATGCTCCGGAGGCCCGTTCGTTCCTGTATCTTCGGGCCAACCGTCTGAACCCCGACTCTACCAGCAGGATATACTGGTAGCGCATTGCCCGCCTTTGGAACTCACGGACCTGGATGGGTGTCATGTTAGCAGCTGTGAAGACAAAGGCAAAAAATTACATTAGGAACTGCATTGTGTGAAATGGCACAAGAAGTAAATCAGACAGTACATCTACTGTACTTGTAACAGCTCCTATCATCATACAGATCATTGAATGTCCCTGAGGAAGTACATGGCAGGCCAGCCTACAAAGGTCGTATCACACATAGCACATCCAAACCCTACAAGATGGGTAACAACTGGCATTAATTTGGCATCAGTGTTCTGACAGTTGTCAGCTAACAATCATGCAGCACATCCTGCACCAATGCCAGGGCTACAAATGTCAGTGTATGGGATGGAAATCTAGG
The DNA here is from genome assembly GCF_031143425.1 of Pleurodeles waltl. Classification (NCBI taxonomy): domain Eukaryota; kingdom Metazoa; phylum Chordata; class Amphibia; order Caudata; family Salamandridae; genus Pleurodeles; species Pleurodeles waltl. The sequence goes on from NC_090437.1 coordinate 64,794,029, forward strand.
GCCACATGATCTGCAAGTTGTAAATGGACTTGATAGTATAGTACTCATGTGCTATACCTGAGTGTGTATACTAGGTTCCGACCAAACATTCACTGATTTACATGTCTGTTGTAACATACTTGTATCATCAATCCTAGGTACACTATTCACAAACCCATGCCTGTGTTTGAGGGTGGGGGGGTGGATAAACAACTAACAATTTCAAACAACATGGACACCCAGGAAGCTATAGAAAGCTGGACATGTGTTTGGCTCTATACACACACTACAAGTAAGGTGTATCAACAAATAGGAGACAGCAAACCCTTGACCAATCCCAGCGCCACACATGTCTGGAAATGCAGACCTTTGTCCACATCATATACTTCCAGTAAGGCATGACTTACAACAGACACAGAGTTGCAAGAACACCCATGGCCATGATTTGCATGCACACCTAGGCCATTGCACTCAAGTGCCACATGCTTGTAGCACTACATGTGGAGCTACATACTGCTAGGAAGTTCACCCTATAGTTTCATAAGTACTTTGGTGAATAGGGAAGCAGAAGCCTGTGGGTAAGCATTTTGCAGCCCCATTCTGGGAGAATGTGGGTCTGGCAGGCAGACTAAATCTGAGATTAGTTCTAGTGCGACTCTTGTTGATACAAGTGTTATCCACATGACTCACCCCAGTTCACATTGCGGGCCTACAGGAATGACCTAGAACCCCTAGATAAGACAATAGGATAAGCATTGGCAAACTCCAAAATGCTTAGAAAATTAAATCCCACTCATGGAACAAGACAAATGATGGGCCAGCGCATCATACCTTGCTATGTGTTCAACACACAGGAGTCCATCACACATCACCAGCAAACACAACACATAACAGACATATCAACACTTACTGGAGTTGTCGGGGTCCTCAAATGAAGCCACCTCGCCCATAGTGTAGGGTGCCGGTCCACCTGTAAGGCATGGAAGGAAGAAATGTGCTCAAAATCTGTGCACTGACCAACAATTCCAAAGACAAAAACTATGTGTAAGATGACATAAGTAAGTAAAGCCACTCAGACATGATGATACTACATCCGATATAGCATGGCTAACATGTACATAGCATGGGTCTCCTGTGACAATTACACACATATCTTCACACATGCAGTGGCCCTAACTATCATGTGGTGGCAAACATGCTCAGTCATTAGTGAGCAGACATAATAATGGCGTGTATTCGTCTCATCATGTGCATCCAAGAGAGACATCTAAAGCCTGGTTACTTGAGGACTGCATTACCAGTCAAACAACCTATGTGGCCATGACACATTTAGGACACATAGGTACAATGTACAGAGAGGCAGGGACTTTTGTAAGCCCTCATGTTGTTACAGTTTCTTCATTTGATGTGGCCCAGCTATGGTGATTTGCACCAACCATTGAGCTATGAACCCATGTGCATACCTTTGGCCTGCCATCCCTAAACGAAAGGTGGAACACCAAACACCAAATACCAGTGTAAGATTTTAGCTGAGGGCACCTTACACCTTTTCCCTATGTTTCCAAATCCAGATCTGACATGTATCCAAAATGATGAAGGACCACAATAATCCCTAACATTCATAGAATTTCTAAAAACCCTTTCCTTACACACTCACCAGACACACATGAGACATGTGTCTGGGCCACATTGCTATCATCAATTGACGTGAAGCCAGCACTCAATTTCTGCATCATGTAGTATTTAGGAAGTCAGTCTAGCTATTGGGTCAACAAAGGTTGCCAATATTTTTTAAAATCTATACTTCACTGCCAAATGTGACTTATATAGTCATGATTGGCTCCTAATTTGTGTTGCTGTCTGACACAAAGGCAGCACCAAATTACATTAAGCAAAAGTATTCTGTAAGTTTGCAGAGCACGTGCTTTCTGACAGCTAGCAATTGTGGTCCTTCACATAGTCCATCAATGACCCTGTATGTTTCCGAAGCATTCCACACAGTCAGCAACTTAGCCGGCAGATATTGTACAAATCATCTAATGTCACTACAGAGCTTTTAATTGTGCACATTTACATGATTTGTGCTCACCAACAAGGCCACCAATCACTATTCCCAGGTGGTCCATCAGATTTTGCTCCCTGGTGATGAGGTCAGCCCAGCGGTGCTTCAGCTGGTGGTCATTCCTCTGGCTCCCATACACGTGCTGCAAGTGATGCAGGACCTTTCCCCACCGGATTCGTCGCGCCTCGGTGTGATACCCCTGTATCACCCTGCCTCGACCATCAGTGGGAGTAAATGGCACACCAGCCATATGAACCCCCCAAGCTCCTCCTCACCCATCCTGCCAAGACGTGGCCTACCCAACATCTTAGCACCGAAAAGGGGAATAAGGGATAAAAAAGAACAAAGGAGAAAAGTGGGGAAGTAGAAGTACGAAAAAGTAAACTTAACAACTAAAAGAGCCCAACTATCCCCAAACTAGCACTACCCACAACATACTCCCACAAACAACAAAATACAATACAATACAGGACAATTGTACACAAAACACACTCGGACAGTATACAACAACAATATTTATTTCACAAACTAACAAGTAATGGAACACACAGGAGACAAAAGCACAAATTCACTGGACAAAACTCAGAACACAGCCACACAGTCTAGAAGAAACACAGACTGCAAGGTGAAAGTGAAAGTACAGCCACTGAACATAATATGTAAACAGGATATCCTATTACATCACTTCCTGCATAAAATGGCCGCCGTTCTTTTGTTCTGCTTCATATTTTTTCACACATACAGTATGTGCGTCATTTTTTTTTGATGCACAGGAGTAAAAATTAGGCCGCATCCATATATTTGTAAATAGTCTTAACACTTAAACAATTTTCAGGGCATTATGTGTCGTTTTTTGGGCATAAGCGTCATTTTTGGACCCGTATGCTTCAAAATTTTAGGGCATGAATTGGTTTTGGGTATTTTTTCCATTTTAATGTTATGTTACATTTGTGACACAACTGAGATAGGCTGATTGCACCCACTTTGGTGTTGATGTTGTATGTTCACATGTGAGACATCATACTGCTGCGGACCATGACCCGCTACTTCCTTAACAGAATTTTCATGCTTAACTGACACACTAGATGGCCATATGTGTAGCCTACATATATGTATTGCACAATTTGGGCATGTTTGGCATCAGGAGAGGATAGCAAGGTGATGCACATGAGTACAATACCTCAATGCCTATGGCTCAATGTTTGTGCATTGGCTACAAATGTATTTGTCGACCCAGTGTGTGTGCATCACAAGATGCATTATTGCAAATATGCTTGTATGAATGTGAAGTCAATGTGTCCAAACCTTAGATGCAAGTCATTGTGGAAATGAGCGAGGGCATGTGCTAGTCATATATGTAGCAACATCTGTTGTGTGCACTTGCAAGATTTTGGGTAACAAAGACACCACAAATGACAAAGCATGCACCAGATAGATGGCAGACGCTTGTTCATGTCAATGGTCCACAAGTTGGCCATCCCATGTCCTAGAATTTTGGTAACTGCTTCCTAGGCACTTGTTGGTGAACCCACAGTGAGTCAAGCACATGCATAGACGAAGTGGGTACCATGTTATTGGCACAGGCAGCCATAGGTGAACCACAAATGTAATATGACGCAACAGCTGTGGTCATATGACTGAGCCACAACTCTCCAGTTGGCAGTGGTGGACCAGCAGACAAGGCAGCACGTGTCCACATATTTCCAGTGATCAATTGCACAGAGGTGTCTTGTTCATGTGTGTGGTCCAGTGTTGATCCTGTATATTTTTAGGGGGGTGTGTTGTCACAGTTACGTCCCGGTCTCATCATGAGTCAGTGGCAGCTATTCCTGTATCTACTGAGTAACCTTCGGAGATCAATGTGAGTAAAGTGGATGAGGACACGAGAACCTACATGGGGATGGTCACACCCTGTCACTGAAGACGTGTAATGAAACTGTCAACGGGGCAACCATGGTGTGCTGAGTGAGATAATGTCTCCGGAGTCATGTTCCTACAGGTGTCATTACAACATTTGTACACAGGCTGGCCTGTGAAGTTCCCACTGCATCTGGGAACATCATAGCCTCTGTGTTGATTAATGTAGCAGCTATTCAGCATGCACAGCCCATCAATATGTTGTGAGCAACGTGATTCAGCGTGTGAACTGTCAGGGTCCTAATATGTGTGGACTTTTTATGCACATTATCAGAGGTAGCTGGTTCTGCTGGAGGCACCATACCCAATCCCTGCAGACAGCCCTGGTACACTGTCACACTTTGTCGTTCATGCATACATGAGACCCAGACAAGGGATGGGCCAGGATTTTGGTATTCAAAGACAATTTTACAAATATGGTACGTTTAAAAAGCAGATGATGCTATACAATGTATTTGGGTATGCATTGATGAAGCACATGACAAAATACCCTCTGAGGAATGAGAGGTTTGCTAACTCAAGTGTGGTACATATGTAGCCACAAGGAACCTTTGGGGTAACGCACAGACAGGTGCCAGTCAGGCTGACAGGATGCAGGGTCAATCTGGATCCAGCAATTTAACAAGGTACATAATCAGTGGTCTGGCTAAGACTGGTCGGAGGAAGAGCAAGACAGTTGACATGGAAAACTGTGTATGTCCTGTGTATTTGAAGGTGACACATAAACCCAAGGGCTGTGTTACACAGCTTAATTAGTAGCAATGCATAACAGTGTATTTGACAAAATGGAAACTTCTATGCTGTTCCAGGCATCAGCAGGGGCAGTGCATGTTCAAATGGGTGGTGTGCATGGAGGTGATCACAGGTGTGTGTTGCATCAGTTTCTCACAAGTCCTGTATGTGAGATTTGAATTCAAATGGCCAACAGTACCTTTCACACGGGAAGCAATCTACAGGTGATAATAGGGCTTAGAAACTACAAGGCAGTGTATTAATTGACCTGACGTCCATGCAGTCAGATGTACTATGACAATGGCATAACATAGGAAAGGGTGTAGCACACAGGATTAGTATTGTTTATCTGTGTGTGTAGAGGAGGGAATATCGGGGTACACATATTACCATTCCAGGGACCTCCTCAGACAGGTGGCTTGTGACCAGGAGCATGGGTATGTCAGGAGTTAGGAAATGGGCTGACATGTACATGGAATGTCATGTGTGCAATGCTTGTCATAGGTGTGGCACTTATGCTGTCTATGTTCTGCTTATATGGAACTCTAGTCACAGTTAGTCCTTGCAAAGATCGGTGCAGTTGGACTTACTGCTGTCAAGGGTCTGGTCATACATTCCTGTTACCAATGCAATAGCACATCAACTGCCTAATGTATGAGGCTTGTTTTCCCCTTATTGAGTGATGGTGTCTTACTTGTGTGCCATATGCTGCGATGAACCATGTTGCCAACATGTATGTGTGAAATAGGTGTGGTCCTCTGCTATTGCCCTTCACAGGTGAAATGTACAGGATATATGTCATCTACAGTGTGTGTGTATGTGACTGTTGTATGATACGCATCACAATTGCTCTGGGATTTTCTGTGTCCTGATCGGTATATCAGCAATGCTCCATGAGGCTACACTCTTATTCTGATAGTTAGAGATAAAGGTGAGCAAAAATGATTAGCCAGACCATGATACGGTGATTATTATCGGTGTTTATTTACATTGGTTAATACAGTGGTGATGGTGATTAGTTTTAAAATAAATTGTTCACGATATGTTGGCGCCTACGCACTCCAGCAGCCGTGTTTTGTTGTTCCCCCTCATGTTGCAGGCCACCACCTTCCTCTTCCTCCTCTTCAGGCATGTGTGGCTCTGCTTCCAAGAGGGGAATGTTCCTTCTTATGCAAATGTTGTGCAGGATGGCACATGTTAGAATGATCTTACAGACCATTTTAGGGGAATATAGGAGGCTACCACCAGTGATGTCGAGGCACCTGAATCTCGACTTGAGGATGCCGGAGGTCCTCTCGACTATGCTGCTTGTTCTCCAATGTGCGTCATTGTAGGCACGCTCTGCTGCAGTGCTTGGGTTGCCAAATAGTGTCATTATCCATGGCTGGATCCCATACCCCTGATCAGCTGAAAAAGAAAATGAATGGGATCATGATGATGTAGCTTGCCCCATTTAAATCACCTTGCATGGCAGTAGTTGTCTTGTGTTGTCTGTGACTCTTTTTTTATTATAGTGTTCCTTCCTAGGCTTGTAGGATGTAACATCTGATTGTGTTGTTTCCTTCGCTAAATGAGTGTTTGGCTGCTGACCGGTTGTCAGCAGTATGGTTTGGGATTTGCAGTACAGTGTGCACTCCCTAGCTTTGTGACTTGTGATACAGGTGTCCCGGTGTCTTCACTGGGGGTGAGATGATAGTTCCATACACAGATTAATTTTGACAGTGTTGTTAACACGTTCACATCAATGTACCCTGGACATCCCATACCTTTAGACTTATGCAAATGATTAATTTAAACCTCAGTGAGACACTTACATTTTGCAAGGTGACAATTAGGCAAACCACTCCAAACTTTGTGATCATTGACGTCTTAACATTAGACTGTACACTAATTTCAGATGTGTGACATGTTCAATGCAGACCTATGAAACATGGCGAGCGATGTCACGACCTCAGTGTGTTCCTGTCCACATGTTGCTGTCGTGATGTATGTTTTGTGTGTCCTAGAGGGTTGCTGTGCAGTATGTATATAAGTAGGTTTCTGTACTTACCAACAAGAAGTCCATTTCCATACCGTCCATCCTGGAAGTGCTGATTGATGGTAGAGTGACGGAAGATGAATAAGTCATGGACACTCCCAGGATATTTTGCCACAATGTTGGTGATCAATCCTTGGTGATCAACAATGGCCTGCACATTGATGGAATGTGTGTGCTTCCTGTTGCGGTAGAGGTGTTCAGTTGCAGCAGGTGGCACAAGGTGTACATGTGTGCAGTCGATTGCACCAAGGACGTGTGGGAAGCCACTTATGAGGTAAAACCCATGTTTTGTCTCCTGCTGCTTTTGCAGTGTGTTTGGGAAGCAGATGTGGCAGGGTGTGAGTCCAATGATGGCATCCAGTACTTTGGGCAAAAAGGCAGAAAATGATGGCTGTGATATTCCGGCAACCAGGGCACCAGTTGTTTGAAAACAGCCACTTTCCAGCATGTGAAGTACAGCTAGCAGCTTGGTTTCTGTTGGGATGGTGTGGGGTGTCAGCAAGGTGGATGCCAACTGTGGCTCTATGTTTCGCAGCAGCTGCTGAATGGCCTGCCAGTTCAACCTGTACCTCTGGATGATGTCATGTTCCCTGAGGCCATGAAGGGTTGTTCTGGTGAGGAATATTCTCTCCTGCCTTCTGCGCTGCCTTTAGGGGCTCTGCTGGTGTTGTGGTAGCCGCTGTTCTTGCTGCTGGGCTCTGCGTCTGCGTACACGCTGGATGAGAAGCACCTCCCTTTTGCTGCTCTGCTGTTGCTTCTGTGTGTTCTGATTAAATACAGGTGTGTTTGCCCCATTTTAAAGCCTGCCCTGACCCAGGCGTTAATTTTTTACGCAAATCGGGCTGTGCATCATTTTCCGGCTCCGCCTCCCGGCCGTGCTGTATTTTTGCCCAGAAGCATAAATACGATGCACGGCCGTTTAAGTCATTTTTTGGACGGGAACGCCTACCTTGCATATGATTAACGCAAGGCGGGTTGCCGCATCCAAAAAATGATGCACATGGTGGGATTTTAAGGTCCGCTGGCTCGGGCGTCAAAGTTTAAATATGAGGCAAGGTTTGCGCTGAATGTGTGTCAAAAATTTTGACGCACATTCGGCGCAGACAGACTATAAATATGCCCCTTGATGTTTGCCACAACTTCCTAAACGTGTGATCAGCAGTGTTTATTAATGAAGAAGTTTGGGAGTTTAACCGAAATGTGCATGTGCTTTAAGAGCAGCCAACACAACGGAATATAAAACATGAGAAGCAAAACAAAAATGTGCTTACCCACGTGCTGACTCCGTGGTTCTCCTTCTCTGGTCTTCGGCAATGCAGTCCCTTGGTGCTGGTCTCTGCTGCAGTTGAATTCTCCACGCCCATCCACTCTGCTCTCATGCTGCTGATAATGTTCAGCAGCATGAGACCTGTGCCAGGATTGGCTGGAGCGGGCTTCCTCAACGCTCCTACAGGCACTTGGGGGCCTGTGCCTGCTCTACACCTAGCTGTCTTAGACAGCTGGGTGGAGAGGTTTACACTGCACACATCAGACTTGTCGTTGCAAGAAGCGTGGCCAAAACAACTTGAGCAGTGTAAACTGTGGAGTGTGCATCACATAAAAAATGTTCTAGTTATTGTGTCAAGAATTTTAGATTCTATTAAGGACACGGAGGCGAGGATTATGCTTCTCTTTCTTTACTGACATAAAACACAGCAGCCAATCACAATAAATAAAGCCTTAAACTAGATATCCCAAGAACCTATGCCCCCTTAACGGTCCAATCACAAGGTGTCCTTGCCATATGTATTCCTGCTCCACCATGGTCTTTTCTCTTTCTTTTCCCATAAAGCCAACCAGAACAGAGTCCAAACGATCCAGAACTTCAAACGGCCTCCAGCAGATGAACCATGTCTCTGGAGGAAGAACCCCACGTAACCGAAACATCACACTTCACTCTTCAGGTGCGTCCTGTTCAGGCAGCTTTGCTGTCAGCACCTAAGGAACAGAAATTGTAATAATAATACCAAACCACTAACAAATGGCAAGCAGGGTGGAAAACCTACAACTCAGAATTATACCTACTGATGCAATTATATAGACAATCATATCATGTGAAATTCATATGACTAATTATGGGTGGCATAATCCTCACCTCCGTGTCCTTAATCGAATCTACAATTCTTGGCGCAATAGCTAGAATTTTTTTTATTCTATGGCAGGACCAGAGGCTTCAGATTATGCTAGTTTAAGGTTGTTCTACTACTCTTGTTGCAACATCTACAATTTGTTTTATGGTAAAAAAAAATAAAAGTAGAATCAGAAGACCAAACCACCGCGGCCATAATATCTTCCAGTCGAGTCCCCACTGAAAGGGACTTAGAGGCTTTAGCTTCTCATACAGATTGAGCTCCAAAAAGACTGATGTCTATACCAGTCACTTCCAGCAACCACTTAACCCAACGGGCCAAAGTTGCAGAGGAGTCCGGGCGGAAAGATTTCTGCAACGAAACAAGCAATTGATCTGCTGAACCTATCCTCATATGTTTTTAAACATTTAACTACACACAATTTGTGATTATGAAGAAATGCTGGGTAAGAAAAACAACGTGAAGCAGTCTTTGTATGTTTAGAAATAGTAAAAGACACCCCGAGGGTGTAAATACTCTACCTGCAATATCCAGTGCTCTCACATCCGAGACCCATCTGCAGAATATCAAACATAACAGGATGGTCAATTTTGCTGATAATTGCTTGCGAGAAAGATCTTCATTAGAAGGACAATTTCTCAGAATAGTTAAAATCGCATTAACATCCGATAACACTGAGTATTTAGGTTGAGGAGGGCGTAGTAATCTAATACCCTGTAAAAGTCTACAATCAGGTGTTCGCCAACAGGTTTACCATCAAAATGAGGATGGCCTGCTGAAATGGCCGATCTAAAATTATTCACCATCCTATAAGCTAAACCCGGATTGGCTAATTCTGATAGAAAATTCATAATTACTTCAATTCCAACCCCCAAGGGAGCCACATTCCACTCACTGCACCAACTAACCGAGCGGCGCCAGGGTGATTCATACCATCTGTGAGTTGCGGAGCCCAAGATTGTGTCTTCCGAAACTCCAGGCATTTGACAACGTCTCCTGAAAGTCTGCAAACCATAAGGCCCTGCAATATCATCAGATGAGATCGACCCACTGGGTCCAACAGTAGGTTAAAAAACGAATGGACAGGAGCCGGAAGGTCGCATTACAATGCCATCACCTCCGGAAACCAAGGTTGGGCTTTCCAACAGAGAAACATCATAATTACTTCCACCTTGTGGTGTCTGATCTGTTCTAAGAATCTTGGTATCATGCAAAATGGAGGGAACTCATAAAGGATCTCCGGTGACCAGGATTGTGGAAATGCATCCAAACTCGCCACCAGAGGATCTGGCCTCCAACTGAAGAAAGTCAGAAGTTGAGCCGTCAGTCTGGAAGCAAAAAGGTCTATCATACATGGGCCCCATCGTAGATTGATGGCCCAAAAAATTCTTGGATGCAGCTTTAACTCGCTGGAGTCGCAAAGGAATCTCGAGTTCAAGTCTGCTTTCACATTCGAATTTCCCATAAATATAAACCGCCACTACCAAGATCTGACGATCCAGGCAAAAATGCCAAAAATACCCCCGCTAATAGCTCTAGACAATTGATGTGATATCAGAGCTCCTCTGTAGACCAGCAACCTCCCGACTCCACTAGACCACACCGAGCTCCCCAACGGCTGGCATCTAATTCTATGATCACTTCCGGTTGTGATGCAAAAATGGCTTTGATATTCCAGGCATCCATGTGATCCAGCCACCAGGAAATCTCCGTCCTGGCTTCTCCTGAGAGCATTATCTGTTCTAATAATGTCAACCCCTTCTGAAGATGTAAAATCTTCAGACGTTGCAGTGCCCGATAATGAAGGGGTCCTGGAAAAAAGTCCTGAATTTACGACGCAAGGAGACCCACTAGGCCAGCCAAAATCTTTAATGATATAGTCGGAGAGGCAAGGACTCTCCTCAGCTCTTTCTTGATAGAATTTCTTTTGGGAAGCGGGAGTCTCAGTTGTGCATTGATCGAGTCTATCTGAAAACCTAAGAACTTGATTGTTTGAGAGGGGCACAGACATTACTTTTTGTGGTTGTTGACGAAACCTAACTATTGAAGCAATTGAATAGCCCAAGAGAGGTGAAGCATGACAAGGTCTATGCTTTGTCCCAAAATTGGAATATCATTGAAGTAAATAATCAGTCTTACCCCCACGTTTCCTGAGGTACTGGAAAATGGGACGAAGTAACTTGGTGAAACACCAAGGAGCCAAGGACAGACCAAAAGGAAGGGCTGTGATCTTGTAATATGTTTGACCCCATTGAAACTGAAGGAATCGTTGATGGGGGGGCAAAATTTGAACTGACATGTAGGCGTATTTTAAGTCGAGGCACACCATCCATTCCTTTTCTTGTAACAGGTCTCTGAGCAAATGGATACCCTCATCTTGAAATGGAGAAAAAATATCCAAGAATTTAATATTTTCAAATTCAATACAAGGCGGGAACCTACGCCCTTTTTCTGTACCAAGAATACTGAGCTGATAAAACACTGAGGAGAAGGGACGGTCTCTACTATGGTTCCTTTTTGAATCAGGGCCTCCACTTCGTCAGTTATTAGCTTGCTTTCACTTACGGAAAAAAGGAATGGTCTTGGAGGAATCGACTAGAGGAATCGACTGCCTCAGGAGGAATAAAACTCTAGATGAAAGCCCTGAACCATCTGCAGCACCCAAGGATCCTGTGTAATTCAAGCCACAAACAGTTGAATCCTCCCCCCCCAAAGTGACTTCGGAATCTAGAATCAGTGTTAACTGTAAAATTGGCATCCGCTGCGTTACAGCCGCCTCAATATCCTCCTCTGTGGGACCTGCCTCGCCCATCTCTGTATCTTGTGGGGTAGAAGTTTGAGGATGAAGAACCTCAGGTTCTGTAGGCGCCTCTAGAGGTCTGTTGGAAGCCACGGCCTGGCATTCGACCTCTATAATGCCCGGCCCTGGCAAAAAGGGCATTATTGAATACCTTTTTGATTGACGTTTGATCATTATCTAAGGCTGAAAAGTTGGTTACATACTTGCTGAGTTATTTCACAAACTTGTCACTAAATAAAAGGCAATTAGCCATAGACCCTGCTAAATCGTTTTTTTGAGTCAATGTGCATAGCAAAGGATTCACGCTGCTCTACTGAAATGGCGCACTTGGGGTTTCCGAGCATGCATATAGCTTGCTGAGCCCATTGCAAGATGTCTTCTGGATCCAAATGGGTGTTATTTTCTTTTGCCTGAACTGCAAGCTCTAGGATTTTTGTCAGGGGACCGGATAGGTCTAACAACTTATCCTGACACCTGCGCCAGGCACCATCTAACCCTTTTTTAGGATCTTTAGAAAATTTGCATAAAAAGATTGACATATTGGGTTCTAGTTCTGGCACGTAGGCCACCTTACCAAAAAATGGCGATCGAGGGCTCTCCGAGCGCAGAGTATTGCGAACGTCGTACTCAAAATTCTTGTACAATTTTTCCTGGACATAGTGAGCGACTTCTGCACAAGGAACCCACTCAGTAGATCTGGGATGGATAATATTTTCTGGTTCAAATAATAAATTTTATGACAAGACTGGAGGCTCTATTATGCGTTCTTTTCATGCTTTAATTTTAACAGCAGCAGTCAAGAAACTACAACTCCCAAGAAGGCTAGGCGTAGACTAACCAATGGGAGCAGAACAATAACTAAAACTAGACCAATAGGAACGGGCCATAAAACCATAGAGAGCACCCTTGACTGCAAGCAGTCCTCTTTTCTTGCTGCTCGCAGTCAAGATAAGTACTCTCTTTTGGTCTTCTCGATACTTAATGGTCTGCACATATTGTTTTGTTGTTATTTATCTTTCTCGTGCATATATTTTGTTGTTTTCATCTTGGGGAGTAATTGGTCTAGTTGCCTGCCGCTTCTCGGCCGTTCTATCCGTTCTTTACCCTTTTTTTCTAGCCCCCCCCTGAGCTTCAACCGTCGTGGTGCCGCGCGCTGCAACGAGCTTTTGATCGCACTCTTTCCTCGTTTTTACTCAGCGCGTTCTTCGCGCGTCGCTTGGGGAATCTTACCGACTCCCGGTGGGGGCAGCTCTCCTCGGTTTGTCTCCGGCCGCGTAAACCAGTGGCCAGCCTCCTGCTTACACCCTTGCGCGTCTCCAGCAACGCGCTTGGTGTATCACGCGACCGCTCCTCAGCGGCTCTTCGTTTCTCTTCGTTTCCTCATATGCGTCTAGTCCCCGCCCAGGGGAGGAGCCATATTTCAGCTCTCGGAGCGTGTTGCTCCATTTAACCCTTCAATACCCTTTCTTTGGGGCTTTTGCTCACAGCACTCGTTTCGGCTTGTTTATTTGGTGTTTGTCCATTAACTCCTTTCTTATTATGGATTTGGGGAGTTCCCCTTCAAGGTCTGCCTCTGAGGAGGATGAGGGATCCTTTACACAGGATCTTAATAAGTTTATCCAGTCCTCTGTCAAACACGCTATGAAGGCTTCTATGGACAAAATGTCAAAAAATATTGAAAACTCTGTTATGTCCATGGTGTCCAAATCTATGGGCTTCCATCGTCCTGTTGGCCCCCTTTTGGCAATCTCAAGTTTGGTTCCCTCCCCTTCTCGAGCTCACAGTGGATTTTCCCATCTTACTCCCGACTTTTCCGTCCCTTATTCAAGATCTTTTCGGTCGCCCTCACAGACTGATCCTCGACCATTCTCTAACTATCTCAGCCTGGCTCATTTCCGGTCTGCCCAGCAGACCCATTCTATTTCGGCAGAAGCTTCAGAATTCATTAATAACGCATGGGCACCCGGTACCAGGCGAGCCTATAAATCAGCCTGGGCTGTTTGGGCAAGCTAGTGTCTGGGAAAATGTTCCAATCCCTTTTCAGCAGATCTGAACCTAATTATTAATTTCCTAGCCGCACAGGCGGGCCTAGGTAAGTCCTATCGCACTATCAACCTTTACAGATCAGCTATATCCATGAACCACTCAAATATTGATGGCAACCCGGTTGGGTCCCATCCTCTGATCTGTCGTCTTCTCAAAGGAGTCCAACTCTCCAAACCCCCCTCTGCCAAGTACTCTCATATCTGGGACGTCTCCCTCGTGTTAAATCTTTTCCTTTCCTGGCCAGATAATCCAAGTCTTTCTATTAAGATGCTCTCCGCCAAGCTTACTATGTTACTTTGTTTAATTTCTATTAAAAGGACCTCGGACGTTAGGTCCTTAGATGTTTCTGCCCGGCAATTCTTACCTTCTGGGGTCCTATTTCACATTTCCAAACGTACCAAAACTAATTTACATTCCGTTTTCTATCCTTTCTTTCCTGATAAACCAAAGTTATGCGTGGGTCTTTGTTTAAAAGAATATGAAAATAGAACTGCTGCCCTGAGAAAGTCCTCTTCCAATCAATTATTGATCTCCTTTCGAAAACCTCATGGTCCAGTGACTTCGGCAACTCTGGCCCGCTGGATTAAAATGATTATGTCCCTGGCTGGGATTGATATTTCTGTGTTTGGAGCACACTCCTCCAGAGGGGCTATGGCATCCAAAGCTTTCGCCCTTGGGTCCAGTTTAGAGGACATTCTCAGGTCAGTAGATTGGTCAAACTATAATGTTTTCAAAACTTTCTATTGTAAACCTGTTAGAACTGCTTCTTCCCTAGTTATTGACAAGCTTTAAACGCGCATAATAGAGCCTCCGGTCTTGTCATAAAATGTAGATTTTCCTAGTAATTTATGACGGAAAGTCTTAATTTTATTAAAGACACGGAGGCGAATATTATCCCACCACAGTACTTCTATTAATTGTACTTTTTCTTTCCCTCCCAGCAACTCCAGCGTTGCCTCCAGCTTCCGGATAACTCCGCCAGCTCAATCAGTTCCTTCTTCATGAAGAGACCGCCGGAGGCGTCATCGCAACCGGTCCAGGTTCAGTTTCCTCATCCATCATCCTTTCGGCTCATCACCTTGCTGCAAGACTTTTGCTCCATTTCGTTAGCTTTTGCAATAATTGGTCTTATTTACCCTTTGTTTCATGACTCTATTTGACTTGCTCGTTCAAGAAAAGAGGGCTGCTTGCAGTCAAGGGTGCTCTCTATGGTTTATGGCCCGTTCCTATTGGTCTAGTTTTAGTTATTGTTCTGCTCCCATTGGTTAGTCTACGCCTAGCCTTCTTGGGAGTTGTAGTTTCTTGACTGCTGCTGCTAAAATTAAAGCATGAAAAGAACGCATAATATTCGCCTCCGTGTCTTTAATAAAATTAAGACTTTCCGTCATAAATTAATAGGAAAATCTACATTGTGCACAACAGTTTCTGCAACCTGGATAGAGGAATGATGAGATTTGTATTTCTATTTGCGAGGTTCATCCTCGGACTTGTCAGAATCTGTAGTGTGAACTGAAATGAAGTGTCCTCTGAACTAGAGACGGATTTAATGCCCGAAGGGCCTTGGATTTCAATCTCTTTGTACTGAGCACGGAGGCAGCTATTTGCACCAGGATATCAGCCAGAGAGGAACCCCCTGCTGAGGATTTCAAACTAGAGTCAGAGTCTGAAAGGGTGCTTGAGAGGAAAAAGCATTCTGACTGGAGCCACCCTTAAGCTCCCGAATGCAAAATCTTACCAGTGACTGTGTAAAGGACTTAAGGGCCTTGATTAATTCCCAGTTTACAGAGTCATAACCCAGTGCTTCCACAAGATGCTCTTCCATTTGGTATTCTTCCTGATTGTTTTGTAGATCCAGCGGGGGATCCTCCTCATCAGGGTAGTGTGCCATAACTGTGTATAATGAGGAGAGAAAGAGGTTCAGGGTGTACTCCAAGCAAGTAAAATAGCCTGTGTGTGGCAGGAATGCCTGTTACACACAAAAGTTATTAAAGTACTATTTTAGGGGTGGAGGGAGCACCAGCTTTCACCCTAGGCCAAGCCTCAGACATTATTGCGACCCGTCTGGCGTTCTGGTGACCTGACTTTGTCAGTATCTTGTGCGCATTTGCAGCCGATCGGAAATTCGAACGATTTGCTGATCTGGCTGCAACGCACATGAGCGAACACCAAAAGAGAAAGAGAACTGAGTCGGTCCCACTCCACAAGAAATAATGACAGAAAATAGAGTAAAGTAAACATGCATATAACATTAGCAGCACTGTGTGAGTCGCGGAACGCAGTGCGCTGTACTCGAAACGCATTACTTAGGCAAACAACAATTTACATTGTACTTATCTCAGGCTGCAGCAGCAAACAAAGAGGAAAGACAATGTTGATGCAGAGACGCCTTGTGATTGAACAGTTAACGGTCTTAGGCTCTTGGGATATGTAGTTTCAAGTTTTATATATTGTGATTGGTTGCTGTGTTTATACGTCAGTAAAGAAAGAGAAGCATAATCCGGAGCCTCTGGTCCTGCCATAGAATCCCCTGCTGCCAGTCAGCAGCAGTGGCCCCGCCCCCAAACACGGCTGGGGAAAGGGAAAAATAAAATGGTAATAAATGTATTTTATTTTTCCCCTTTGTGGTGCTAGCAGCAGGGGGGCGTCGTTCCTCTGCTCTAATAGAGGAGCTGCTGCTGCTGTAGTCCTTAGATTTATTTGACACTGTCCTTAGTCTCCCTTTATTTTTCCTCTTTTTTATCATCTTTCTCTCCTCCTCCTTTGTTTTTTATATTTCTTTCTACTCGGACCCTTCCTTTCTCTGTCTGTTCCTCACTCTTCTCTTTCCCCACCCCTCCCCCGTCTTCCCTTTCCTTTTTCACACTTTATTTAGTTTATTGAGGAGGGGCCTAACGATAAGAACTCATATGTATCAAGAATTGTGCCTATCCCATGTTTTCCAATCGGGCTGGTTTGAATCAGGCCTTGTGAGAATGGTACAATTAAGAAAATAGGCTATGATCAAAAACTTATTCAGTGCTTCATTAGAAAAACATGGGTTGTCTTGATAAATTAAATATGAGTTCAGTCAGGCCCTGGGGGGCCAAGCAAAGGGGAGGCGCGATCTTCCTTCAGCACGTCTGTACTTCCATGTTGGGCGCGTGTGCGGCAGTACTTTATGGAGGATATCCTTGGTAGGCCCGGCCCATTCTGTTCAGGATGCCCATACACGCCGGCAGTACTTTAATCAATGCCGCCCTGGAGCTCCTCTGCCATCTGCTGATGCTTCTCAAAGCTTCTCTGCCAGTGATCACGCTCACTCAAGGTTTCTCCTCACCGCTCTCCCCGGTTCTCAGGGCATGCCGCACACGGATGTTCATTTTTTAGGGGCGAGCGTAAAGCGCTCGTCCTGTGTTGTAATCTCTCTTTGGGCTTCAAACCACACCCATGTCACGTCAGTTTCTTTCATTGGTTTGTGAGCTTGCCTTTTAAAATCTGATTGCTTTCATTAGTGAAAGGCATGCATAAGTCATGCCTTTTCCGGTGCTTAGCCCTCATCGAGCGCAGCAACCAAGTACTGAAAACATAAGAGACTCCACGTTTTCTGTCCGGTTTCTGGTCTACTTTTTCCCTTTTTTCGCAGCGCGATCTCGCTGAACAGAAGTCGAGCGCTTTGCATGACATCGCCCCTGTTACATAGTTAATTGAAATTTTGCCGGTTACTTAGATAATTGCACTTTTGCCGATAATTTCACTACGAGTGAACTTTTAATTCCCTTTGAGTGTCTGCTTTGCACTGATGGCAGATGGCAGCTCGCTTATGTGAAACTTTTACTTTTCAGTTTATATGGCAAAAAAAGTCCAGTTAGTTAAGTGAAACTGTTTTATTTTCATTTTCAATTTATGTGGCAAGAAAAGTCTGGTTAGGAGTTTCCAATGCTAATCGCTCTAGCTCAAGCAAACGCGAGACCCGTTGCATTGCAAATGCTTGACTTTACAGTGGGTGAGCTCCCAGGCTTGTGCAGGTTCTATGAAATATCTGGAAAAGTCTTCAGATGTTGCAGCTCGACAAAGCACGCTGGGTGATTTGAGGAAAGGGTTAGGCCTCGCATTCCCCCTCAGAGACTCAGCAGAGTTCCAACGGCATCAGGCTCCTCCCCCCATACGTGTGCATTTCATTGAATTGTACACTCAGTCTTTGGCTGGTTTAGTTAGTTTATTTTTATATTTTAAGATCTTATCACATTGTCTAACAAGAGTTATATATTGGTCTCGTATTCACCGCAGTGGCACCTATGGGGCTTCTCTGTCCTCTGAACCAACTATGTAAGCCATTCCTCTCAGAGATTGGTGGCATCTCTTCATGTTTTACATCTGCTCCTCTTTGCGAGTGGCATATTGCAGCTTCGCTTGTAAAAAGGCATACCTCTTCCAGTGGTTCGTCTGCATGTGAGTTTGACGCAGTTCAAATATCAATGGTGCATGTGTGCAGAGAAGAATATCTCCTGTTGGAACACTGTTCGTTCTGCTTGCTTGCTAGCCCCTTTTCATCAGGTCCATTAGAGTCTACTGACAAGACTGCTCAGCAATACTGCTGCAAGAAGGTTCTCTAAAGTGCTTTTGTTTTGTTAGGCTTTGGGGTTCTTCGTTAGTTTGTCAGTGTTGGGAGCTGTTTCTTTTAGGTTAAATGGGTTGAATAATTGTTGCACTGCTGGATTGCCGGTTGTTTCCCTTGGACTCAAAGACCCAGAGGCCAAGTGGCCCAAGGCAGGTTTGACGGGGGAGGAGGAGCTGCAGAGCTTAAATAGCTCCACCTGACACCGCAGTCCTACAGAACTTATTTCGAATTCTCTGGAACACTTGTTAGGTCTTCCACCTCCATCTAGTAAGAAAAAATAATAACTTGCACCTCCTTTGACTTTGGGAGTCAACCCCTTACCTAGCAATTTGAAGTTGTTGAAGGGGAGACAGAAGAGGCTGACAATGGACACTCAACCCTTCATTGGACATTTTATTAGAAGAAAGCTGAGCACTTAATTGAGAAGACGTTCAACGATTGCTTTGCCAGAATAGGGGCTGTCAGGAGAATCCTGCAGGAGGTCCTTTCTCAGGTGGAGAAGCACTTTGGATAATCATAAGCATATATATATATAAATATATATATAGTCGGAGAAAACGCTCTAGTGCAGCTGTGGTTTGAGGAAGCCTCCTTCCTTGCGATTATGCTTTCTAGCCCCTTTTCAGCAGGTTCACCTGATAGGGGGTTAGCAAGCATAATCACAGGGGAGGGGTTCCACAGGTCTTGGTTGAGCCTTTGGGGGGGTCCTTTCTCCAAAAGCAATCCTCATGTTAGCCCCCTTGTTAAATGGCTAATCCTAGTCGACACTCTAGGGCATAACCAAACCCCATAAGGGTAATGCTAATATAAAAACTCCAGCTAAAGTGATCATCAACCTTCCACCTGGTTCTACCCCATATGTTGTGGTGTTGTCTAACGTTCCTCTTATATTGCATGGGGCACAGGAGGGTTTTAGCCAGCTAAAAGTGAAGGGGCCATTGGCTGAGCAAACATCTCGACACTGGGATGCAGATAGCTCAATACATCTTAATGGAAAAGGAGGGCGGGCTGGATTAGACCTGGTACGAAATCCTTTGAGGGGACTGTGTGTTGCTAAATTGTAATACACAAGAAGTACCTGCATACGTATTGGCCTAGGCAGTGGCCCATAAGTACTTTTGCTCTGTAATTAATGTGTTGCTTTTGAGCTACTTCAATAAGCCCTGTTCTACTATCCATCTGATTCACACCTTCTGTGCAAACAAGGTTATTGTGCCGGTTGGGTAGATATGATTGACACATACCCCTTACGCAAGATGTTTGAGACCCTGAGTTCTCTGACTATGATTGACAATTTGTAGTTAACAAAATTGGACAATCCTCCTGAGGCTCATTGTTGGGGAGGAGCACTGGTACTTGGCTAGACCTTTTTAATTATTTTCATATAATCTGTTTTCAGGAGCTGTGGGACACTTGCTTTACATTCTGCCTAGATGCCTTTAAGTCTTTTTACAGTCCTGGCCCACCATCTCACAAGGGACGAGCTAAAGGAGGACTAATTACACTGGTCGAACTTTCATCTGTGGTTGAGCTTTTGGAGATTGATATAGGCTCACCTAACGTCTAGGTAGTGCAGGCCAATTTTCCTAAAATTGCAAAAAATTGTGAGTTATTATTATAATACTAATTCACTATTGGGAACTTGAAACTATCAAGGGACTTTATGGATTCATGTGTTGAACGGGTCCATTTTCCTTTTTTCTATTGCGTGATTTTAACTTCCACTTATGTTAGGGGGTTTTGAGTGATTCTAATAATTTGGGCAACTGTCCACTGAATATTAGTAGCTTGCAGAAGGAGTATACTAGGTAAGGAGACGTTTTGAATACTCAAATTCATCAGTTTGATTTGGTCTTTTCCATGGGGTGTTTCTTTAATAAAGGGGCTTCTTTTTACCTCCTACCATTATGGAACATGGGTGTGCCTCCATGTTTGATTTTATATTAGTCTCCTCTACTGTGTTCAGGCCTGTTTCCAACGTAAAGGTTTTAAACACCGTCTTCAGTGACCATAAACCGATAGGACTATCCCTGTGGTGGGATTGCCCAACTAGACACAATCAACGCTCAGTAGGCAGAGAGTTGGTCCACACTGAACAGGAGTGGAAAATAAAATGGGTCAAAATCATCCCTCTGGATTTTATGGCTATATTGTCTAGCAGGTGATCTTACTATGTGTTTAACAATTGAAGCAGAAAGTGCTGACATTTAAAAGCTAAAGAGGTATGCAAACTCTAGACACAGCCTGTACATTATACCTCCAGCAGAAACAAATGTGGATGATTTGATAGTGTATGCTCCAGAGCACGCCCTTACTACCATACGGAGAGATACAATACTGATAGCATCATGTTGCACATCCTGTAAACCTACTAGTAGCTAAAATGCATAAAAAGTATTTGAGGGAGGTTGCTTGGGTTCAACAAATAGCTGATGCTAGTTGTTAAGCCAAAGTAGTCAATTGTGGGAGACTGTTAACCACCCTCTGTTCCACCCATTGTTCCCTCATTTCAAGGGGTGAGGTTTGTTCCCATATTAAAGCTGCCTAGTGGGTGAGATATTTTTCAGAGATATACTGTCACACTCTCTCCAAGTACGTTCAGTATTTGAAGATAAGATAGGAATTATAGGACTGCTAAAAAAGAAGAAAGCCTCAGGCCCTGACAGGAGCCCAGCAGATTCGCATCTCAGTGACCCAGAGACATAGACCGCCATATTCACCTATACTATTAATGCAGCGATTAACTTAGGCCTTCCTTCCTTATGATTAACCTTAGTTATCATTCCAGTCTTCAGAAAAGAATGTAAGGATGACCCAACGTGCTACTGTCCTATATCTTTAATTGACACAGTAATTAAGGCCATGAGACAAGTGCTGCTTAATAGGCTTTCAACATGGGCTGAGGAGAACCACATCTTGTCAGATCTTCAATATGGGTTTACGTCATGCTTTAGCACTATCGACCAATGCCTGAATTTACATCTTAAAATTCGCATTTTTTCTGTTAGCTAAATTTGGCTTAGTATACATGGTTTTTATTGACCTGACTCAAGCATTTCATAAAGTTAATAGAAGAAAACTGTGGAATTTGCGCCCATCTATGGGAGAAGTTTCAGATATATTTCTGTGTGATCTGCAGATGAACATTTCGGCTGTGATACATTACAATAAAGATGGCATGTACCACGCCTTTTAGAGTTACGAGTGAGGTACGCAGATTATATTGATACTGTTTTTCTGTATATTAATAGCTTGGAATAGTGCCTTATTGATAATGGTCAGAATTTTCCAATGGTGGGCAAATCGCCACTCCCTGCATTACTTTATGCAAATGATTCTGTTCTCTTAACAAGATTGGCGGTAGGTCTGCAAAAGATAGTGGACTCATTTGCAGAGGTTATGGGTAGGCCTGATTCGATAACAAAATACAATAAATCATTTGTGATGGGGGTGGGCAGAAGTCTAGAATCAAACCTTTTTAGGTCAAGCCTGGGCTGCACTCATGCGCTATCTTTGAGACGTGCTGTGCTCATTGTGTAGGCGTTGGGCACACCTCTTGCTTTTAATTGGTTTCTCGTAGTGCCCCTCCCAGTGCTTAATTTGTGCATGTTATCTCCAGTGGGAAGCACCGGCACTTATTTTTGAGGGCAAGAACTTATTTTCCTACCTCAAGCATTTACTGCAAACAAAAGACACATTTGGAAAAAAAGGAGGAAGTGAGAAATGAAAAGCGTCACAATGGGAGAAAGCAGAAAGCAGCAAGAGTGTGCAGAGGGGGCAGGGAGTGGCTTTAAATGGATTGAAGAGGCCCGAGATGGCCTCAGGATTACGCTGCCTCAGTATTCAGCGTTCGCACATTTAAATGCAGCAGCTGTGTGCTTAAAAGGAGGGCTTTGGGCACCGGCAAGCTTTTCTGTGGTCCCTTTGGTGTCTTTGTCCCTCTTTTGGCTCTTTTTTCCGCACTGGAGACTTACTCTGTTATATGGATCAGTTCACTTTTGACCATATTGTTAAGTTTGGTGCACTGATTTTTTTGTTTTGACTCAGCTTGCGGTGCCATCCGTCCACCAGCTCCCACCCGTCGCTGTGTTTCCCGCTCGTAATTCATGTAGTCTCTTAAACAGCAGGCAGCGTGTGTGGCATAATTGAATTGCACAAACGTTGTTTATTTGTATGATTTGGGAGGCAGCACAGCTTTTATTTTATTATTCAGGGACACCATCTTCAGGTTGTTGTCTTTTTACCTCACCAGTGTGGCTACATGCATGCCTTTATCTTATTGAATGTGCTGTGCATTTGGTAAATATTCTAATTATTAAGGGCATTAAAGGTTTAACTTGTTTTTCTTACAAACGCTCTAGCACATCTTTCCCAGAAGAGCTCCAAATTCAAGCACGGGTGAAACCACCCGGGACTAAATGGGGAGAACAACTGTCGAGATATTTTTTTTTTTCCTGATCAAGAGATGTCTGGCAGTGAGGCTGTTTTTTTTTATAAGAGAGTATAGCATAATCTGGCGCCTTTCTAGAGGGTTGTGCCTGACACACACATATCCCATGACAAATCAACAGTCCCTTGGAATCCCGAGTTTTTCAGCGTAGCGGACTATTCCATTCGCTGTGCTAGTTGTAATGGTGGGTACTGCCTGGCTGGTTGCTGAGACGTTGCGGGGAAGATTTTGCCTCAGGTTTGCCGCAGTCTATGGGTAATGTTTACAGTTTACACAAGTGTGCCCCCAGCAGAATTCGGTAGCAATAGGCTAAAGACCGCCTACCCATAGTGTGAAGCAGCGGCCTGCATTGCTCTGCGTGTCCTCATCCCCTGCCCACCTGCCATGCACCGCTGTCTGCCCAGCTGCCTGCATGCCGCGACTCTCGCTCTGCTAAGGCTTTGTTAGAAACCGTGCTGAGTTCTTGCATACTTTAGTCAACCAAACTGTGGAAATCGGGGGACCTGCTCTCGGTGCATGGAAACCCGTATGGCACGGTTCAGGATGCAGGACACGGTGTACTGTATGGTGTGCATGGCATGTGCCACAAAGCTGGCCACAATTTGGTGTACAGGGCATGTTTTAGTGTGTATGCTGTGTTGCACCATTTTTACAGGACATGGCTATGCTTGATGTGTTGCCTGTTTCAGGGAGCTGGGCATGTGGCACAGCCTAGATCAAAGCATGGAGCAGAATTTCTTTTCTTCTGGTTTGACGTAGTGCATATGAGGCAGTGCAATCTTTTCCACACTGCATGGTGTTTTATGGTGATTGTAGGGTAGCAATGCATGGTACCTCTGGAGACTTACTTCAAACCCCGATTGAGAACAAAAAATACCCTGCTGTGGGTGTACCACCGTGTCTCACACTGACACGGACTTTCCAGAAGGGTAGTTGGGGGCGGATTGGAATAGGCCCTGATCTGCTCAGTGCCCACGTTTTGGTTCTTAAAATGTCTTCAGTCAGAGAAAAGGCATTCAAAACAGCTTTCTCGCTGCCCGAGTCTCTTGGTATGCAACTAGACTGAAAGAAAAATGTGAAATAAAAGAGTTAATTGCTGCGCCCCATTTTACAGCTGCACCTGGCCTGGTTTGTAGTGGGTACCAAAGGTACTTACACCTTATACCAGGTCCAGTTATCCCTTATTCGTGAAATGTAGTCAGTGTGTAGAACCCAGACTGTCTAGGGGTAGCTGTAGCAGAGCAGCCAAGGCTGAACTAGGCGACATGCAAAGCTCTTGCAAAAGACAATACTCAGTGCTGCAAAAATAAAGATACTTTATTTTAGTGACACAAGGCCAAAAATACTTTGGAGACTATACTCCCTTAGGAGGTAAGGAAATCACATAATATATACACTAGTAACCAAAAACAGGTAAGTACACAGTAGGAAAATAGTGCAAATAGTGAAAATCACAATAGGTTGCAATGGGCCTGGGGTGACACAAACCATATACTAAAATAGTGGAATGCGAAGGTCGGTTTCCCACCTAGGCAAGTGTAGTGTGTAGAGGGGCACTGGGAGTGTAAGAAAACACCAAAGGTAAGTAAAATCCCCACCCCTGCCCAGGGAAGCAGGAGTAAAACACTGAAGAGACCAGGGAGAACAGGAGCCCCTGCTAACCCAGAAGAAGGTGCAAAAGAAGAACCACTGGTGAGAAGACAAAGTCAGTATTGCACCAGAGAAGACAGATGTGGGTTCCTGATTGGTGCAGAAAATGTCCCACGCCAGATGGATAAATGCAGTCTGGTTTTCGTTGCTGGATTCTGCCAACAAGCCTTGGCACACACAAAGCTTGCGGATAGCAGCAAATGGCACTGCCCGGGACCAGGAGGGTCCTGGTGGCCTCTACCTGGGAGGGGGAGACAGAGAGGGCTCTCAGCAACTCACAGAGCTCTCAGAAGACCATGCAGTGCACACAGGAGTCCCACAACACGGGGACAAAGAAGGTGCAAATGGAGGCCCACACAGCATGACACAAAGGATTCCCACGCCACCGGAGAACCACTCAGAAAGCTGTGCGTCACAGGATGGAGTACTGCGGGCCTAAGCTGTGCTGTACACGAAGAACATCTTGGAAGATCATACACAATCCTTGGCACCTGCAAGTCATGCGATGCACTGGTGTACTGTCTTTGCGTGGAGAGGCAAGGTCTTACCTCCACCAAAGTTGGACAGCTGGACGTTGGGACTGCTGGAGTCACTTTAGTCCATCTCCTGTGTTGCTGGATCCATGCTTGTCATCTGGAGAGGGGTCTCAAGCCACAGGGCGTTGCTGCAGGGAGGTGCCTGCTGAAGCAGGGAAGTGACTCCGTCACTCCACAGGAGATTCCTTTGGTTTTTCTGGTGCAGGGTGAAGACAGGCAGTCCTCGGAGGATGCACAACCTGGAAACTGTTGCAGTTGCTGGCAGGAGCTGAAGATAGAATGTTGCAGAAGTAGTCCTAGCTTATTTGTTGCAGTTTTGTAGAGTTCCTGGAGCAGTTAGCGGTTGATCTGTGAGTAGAAGATGAAGTAGAGGTGCAGAGGATTCCTGCTGAAGTCTTGCAATCCAAATCTGAAGAAACACCCAGAGGGGAGGCCCTAAATAGCCCTGAGAGGGGGATTGGTCACCTAACCAGGTAAGAACCTATCAGGAGGGGTCTCTGACGTCACCTACTTGCACTGGTCACTCAGATGCTCCCAGTGTGCCCCACCACCTTGGAATCCAAGATGGCAAAACCCAGGGACACTCTGGAGGAGCTCTGGGCACCACCTCTGGGGTGGTGAAGCAAAGGGGAGTGGTCACTTCTCTTTCCTATGTCCAGTTTCGTGCCAGAGCAGGGACTGGGGGTCCCTGAACCGGTGTAGACTGGATTACGCAAGGAGGGCACCATCTGTGCCCTTCAAAGCACTTCCAGAGGCTCTGGGAGGAAACCCCCCCATGCCTGTAACACCTATTTCCAAAGGGAGATGCTGTAACACCCCTCTCCTAAAGGGGATGCATTGTTCTGCCTTCCTGGGATTGAGTTGCTCAAGCCCCAGGAGGGAAGAAGCCTGTCTGTGAGGTGGCAGCAGCTGGTGCTGCAGTGAAAACCTCAGAAGGCTAGTATGGCAGTACTGGGGATCCATGGTAGAGCCCCCAGGGTGCATGGAATTGGCCCCCAATACCAGAATCATATTGGGGGTACAATGTCTCATTCTTAGACACCTCACATGGCCATATTCGGAGTTACCATTGTGAAGCTACATATATGCATCCACATATATGTAGTGCACACTTATAATGGTTTCCCCCCACTCACGAAGTCTGGGAAATTGGTTCTGGGCAACGTGGGGGCACCTCTGCTAGTGCAGGGGTGCCCTCAAACACAGTAGCTTTGCACCTAGCCTTCAGGAACTGAAGGTTAAACATATAGGTGACTTATAAGTTACCTGGTGCAGTGAAAATGGCTGTGAAATAGTGCCTGCACCATTTCACTCAGGCTTCATTGGCAGTCCTGAAGAAGTGTTTGTATGAGCTCCTTATGGGTAGCAAAAGAAATGCTGCAGCCTTTAATGATCTCCTGGAACCCCAATGCCCTGGGTACCTAGGTACCATATACTAAGGACTTACAAGGGGGTTCAGGTATGCAAATGTGGAGTGGAATAGTGGGTTACCAGTATGTAAGTACAAATTTGAAATCAAAGAGAGCATAAGCACCGGAGTTCTGGTTAGCAGGACTCCAGTGACACAGTCAAGCATACTGACAAAACAGTAAAACATACTGACATGTAGGCCACAAACTATGAGCACTGGGGTCCTGGCTAGCAGGATCCCAGTGAGACAGTAAAAACACTCTGCCAAACAGGCCAAAAATGAGGGTAATCATGCTAGAAAGAGGCTACTTTCTCACACAAGGCCTAGTTGTTTACAAACATGACTGAATTTAACGTGTGTAACAGGTTAAGGGGCTGGACACCGAACTGAATGATGATTCTAACAAATGACTGCTCGAGTGTCATATTTTCTATTTAAAAACACCTTGTATTTTGCTACTGTTCAAATTAACAGGATGGAAAAGGGAAACTTTCCACTTCTCTGATGCATGCATTTTAACCGTGAATGCAAGGGAAGATGACCTTTTAGCGATCCATCTTGGAAGGAATTGAACATAAGTAGCATTGGCTTCCTTTTGCAAATGGGCATTGCTTAAACATTTCTGTAGCAAAGCAGGAGCTGAATACATAAGATGACTACTCGCTCCAGAAGACAACATTGGAGGTAAAGATAAATAAGTTACTGATTTAGGGATGGGGTTAGACAAGGACTGGTTGCTGTGAGACGACACTGAATGACTAAATTCTGACTGTTGATCCGAGCACAGAATAAGGCATGTGGGGAAACTATACAAGGCTTGGCATATTTTAGGCTTAATAAACTGATGCAGAAATATAGGTTAGATGGCTGCCGATATTTAGGCACTTTGAGTGTGGAAAAGAGCAGAAATATGGTTGGGGCCTAGCTAACATTCTCTCTTATTTGCATATTATTTATTTATTATAATAATTATGATCATTCTGATACAAATGATTTGTAGGTAAACGTTTCAAACTAAATAAGCATACAATAGTAAAATATCAACCTCTATGAGTGTATACTTACTCAGAGTACAAGGATGGGCTCTATTTTATCAGCACTTACAAATAAAATATTTTTTACAGGTTTATTTGACTCTTTTGTTCGAACCTGGTACGTCATTTTGGAGCTATGAGGGTCTATTGGGTGTGAATTGTAGTATTATTGGGGTAAACAACATTTTTGTGGATTGAGGTTCCAGTTTTCCACAGAACAGTATTAATTTCATGTTGAATTAAATGTTATTTAATCTAAGCTCTCTTTGAGGCTTGATTCAAGTGGATCTTTTTGCTGATATTCTTCAGTTGGACAACAGATTCGGTAGATGTGTTTCTTTAGAATTCCACTCACCCACTGCACTGATCTGCAGACCGCTTGTCCATGTCAGCAGGGACAAAAAAACGTTTAGTCTTGTAACTCCATTTTGGACGTCTCAAGTGCAGTACCTGCAGTGTCATTACCACTCTAGATTTTCTGAGTGTGTTATTGTATTTTCCCCATCTGCTTCTCAATCTAGTGGGAGTCCCACATGAGCTAGAGTTGCATGTTTTGTTGATGGCTTGGAGGATTTCAGGGAATAATGGACTGTTCCTGGCATTCTGCAAGGTGCATTGTCTGTCATCATGGATTCTTGGGTTCTGTCCATCCAGTCTAGCTACAGATATGTATGGTCAGTCTTGATTGGCTGCTGTGTGGCACAACAAATGAAACCCATGTCTGCCTCCTCAGTAGGTGTGGGTATTTTTTTTAGTTTATTTGCTTACTAATGGCAAGGCGTATAGAACTAATAACGTTTCAGGTAATCTCAATGCGTTACATTTTGGTCAAAGAAGAACCAACTGGGACGTATTTTGTTTGTATGGGCTCAAATTCCATTTACCTAAAAAATCCTCTTTCTCCTGAATACTCTTTTATGTGGGATGCTTAGGTAGTTCTTCATCCTCAATACTCTTTTATGAAGGATGTTAAGTTAGTCTTTAGATTTTCTTTAATTTGCCAGATAACCAAAGTTTCGCTCTTAAACAACCGTCTGCTGAATTAAAAATAGTGTTATCTTTAGTTTTATCATAGGGTATATGTTTTTATAGTCCTGAAAGTTGGAAATAGTTCATTTTTCCCTTGGGTGTGACGTTTTGCATCAATAGAGGTACAAAAACATCTATGTCTATGTTCTCCCCTCAAAAATGTGTTAGTTGTTGCAGGGGTTAAGAGTCAGATTTTGCCGTTTTCAGGCTTCATTCAGAGCCTTTTCCTTTCCTGACATGAATTCTAAAACCCTGGCCAGAGCAAACACAGGCAATGCCATTAGGGCTGGCATTTAATGTGCTGCACACTGTATTCTCACAAGGTCACCAAACCCTGCACTTACATGGTCTGATTTTTTTACCTGTAGAGTAATGGGAACAGGATACAGAACTAGAAGGTCATGTAAGTCTGCTCTGGTTCTAAGTAGCGTGGACCAAGTGTTCATGAGAAAAGGACCGAATAATCTGAGAGAACCCATAGGGTTGAAGTCAAGAGCTGAAATACTCATGACAACTGCCAGCAAGTGCCTTGTGCACCATGCAAACGGTCTTAAGATCCATTTATTCAGATGTAACCTGTGCAGGAAGTCAAACTGGGTTTTACAAGAAGTGGGCTAAGCTAAGTAACAGATGTGGCATCAGCATTTTGTGCAATCTCAAAGTGACTGATAAGACATTTAGGGAAGCCAAGCAAGACTGCATTCCTCTAATCCAAACATGATGACACAGCTGTCTGGATCATCAACTTTCTATTTTCACCTCTGAGGAAATAAAGAATTTTCCTCAAGCTCTTCAAAAGGGAAAAGTGTGTACCAGCAATCTTTTTAACATGAGGGAAGAAGTTAGGGTCAGTGTGGACAGTAACACAAAACGTTTTGGTCATAGTAGCAGGGTCAGAGAGTGAGCCGAAAGTCAGTGACAGACCTACAAGCAGAGATCCAGGTTTAAGGATGGCTCCATAGAACTACCACAATTGTTGTATCTGCATTCAACTTCTCTAGTCTTCAATTTAAGAATCGATTTTTCATCAAAAATATCCTTGCACTTGTTTCTCAAAGAAACCACCGTGATAAATTGTAATATTTATGCTTTGATATCCAAGGGATTATTTAAAAATTACCTGGGTGCTTTTCTAGGGAAATAAACACAATGATATTTTCTTATAAAGGTGGATTCTTATATTAAAGAATAGAGACACTAGTTTCACAGTAAAGAAAAGGATCGCACGTTGAAACTGAGGTTAGAAAAGACATGTTCAATATGACACTGATAAAGTAGAAGGCAATTGTAATGTAGCATTTTAAAGCCCTGACTGTAGGAGGCTGGACTGGCTTGTAGTGAGTACCAAGGGGTACTTGCACTTTGCACCAGGCCCAGTTATCCCTTATTAGTGTATAGGGTATCTAGCAGCATAGGCTGATAGATAATGGTAGCTTAGCAGAGCAGCTTAGGCTGAACTAGGAGACGGGTGAAGCTCCTACAGTACCACAAGTGTCACTTGCACAATATCATAAGAAAACACAATACACAGTTATACTAAAAATAAAGGTACTTTATTTTTATGACAATATGCCAAAGTATCTCAGAGTGTACCCTCAGTGAGAGGATAGGAAATATACACAAGATATATGTACACAATGCCAAAAATATGCAGTATAGTCTTAGAAAACAGTGCAAACAATGTATAGTTACAATAGGATGCAATGGGGACACATAGGGATAGGGGCAACACAAACCATATACTCCAAAAGTGGAATGCGAACCACGAATGGACCCCAAACCTATGTGGCCTTGTAGAGGGTCGCTGGGACTATTAGAAAATAGTGAGGGTTAGAAAAATAGCCCACCCTAAGACCCTGAAAAGTGAGTGCAAAGTGCACTGAAGTTCCCCAAAGGACAAAGAAGTCGTGATAGGGGAATACTGTAGGAAAGACACAAACCAGCAATACAACAACGATGGATTTCCAGTTGAGGGTACCTGTGGAACAAGGGGACCAAGTCCAAAAGTCACAAGCAAGTCGGAGATGGGCAGATGCCCAAGAAATGCCAGCTGTGGGTGCAAAGAAGCTTCTACTGCACAGAAGAAGCTTAGGTTTCTGCAGGAACAACAAGGGCTAGAGACTTTCCCTTTGGAGGACGGTCCCTCACGCCGTGGAGAGTTGTACAGAAGTATTTTCCCGCCGAAAGACCGCCAACAAGCCTTGCTAGCTGCAAATCGTGCGGTAAGCATTTTTGGATGCTGCTGTGGCCCAGGAGGGACCAGGATGTCGCAAATTGCGTCAGGAGACAGAGGGGACGTCGAGCAAGACAAAGAGCCCTCTCAGCAGCAGGTAGCACCCGGAGAAGTGCCAGAAACAGGCACTACGAGGATGCGTGAAACAGTGCTCACCCGAAGTTACACAAAGGAGTCCCACGTCGCCGGAGACCAACTTAGAAAGTCGTGCAATGCAGGTTAGAGTGCCGTGGACCCAGGCTTGGCTGTGCACAAAGGATTTCCACCGGAAGTGCACAGGGGCCGGAGTAGCTGCAAAAGTCACGGTTCCCAGCAATGCAGTCTGGCGTGGGGAGGCAAGGACTTACCTCCACCAAACTTGGACTGAAGAGTCACTGGACTGTGGGGGTCACTTGGACACAGTTGCTGGATTCGAGGGACCTCGCTCGTCGTGCTGACAGGAGACCCAAGGGACCGGTAATGCAGCTTTTTGGTGCCTGCGGTTGCAGGGGGAAGATTCAGTCGACCCACGGGAGATTTCTTCGGAGCTTCTAGTGCAGAGAGGAGGCAGACTACCCCCACAGCATGCACCACCAGGAAAACAGTCGAGAAGGTGGCAGGATCAGCGTTACAGAGTTGCAGTAGTCGTCTTTGCTACTATGTTGCAGTTTTGCAGGCTTCCAGCGCGGTCAGCAGTCGATTCCTTGGCAGAAGGTGAAGAGAGAGATACAGAGGAACTCGGATGAGCTCTTGCATTCGTTATCTAAAGTTTCCCCAGAGACAGAGACCCTAAATAGCCAGAAAAGAGGGTTTGGCTACCTAGGAGAGAGGATAGGTTAGCAACACCTGAAGGAGCCTATCAGAAGGAGTCTCTGACGTCACCTGGTGGCATTGGTCACTCAGAGCAGTCCAGTGTGCCAGCAGCACCTCTGTTTCCAAGATGACAGAGGTCAGGTCTGGAGCTCACAGGAGGAGCTCTGGACATCTCCCAGGGGAGGTGCAGGTCAGGGGAGTGGTCACTCCCCTTTCCTTTGTCCAGTTTCGCGCCAGAGCAGGGCTAAGGGGTCCCCTGAACCGGTGTAGACTGGCTTATGCAGAATGGGGCACATCTGTGCCCAAGAAAGCATTTCCAGAGGCTGGGGGAGGCTACTCCTCCCCTGCCTTCACACCATTTTCCAAAGGGAGAGGGTGTAACACCCTCTCTCAGAGGAAGTCCTTTGTTCTGCCATCCTGGGACAAGCCTGGCTTGACCCCAGGAGGGCAGAAACCTGTCTGAGGGGTTGGCAGCAGCAGCAGCTGCAGTGAAACCCCAGGAAAGGCAGTTTGGCAGTACCAGGGTCTGTGCTACAGACCACTGGGATAATGGGATTGTGCCAACTATGCCAGGATGGCATAGAGAGGGCAATTCCATGATCATAGACATGTTACATGGCCATATTCGGAGTTATCATTGTGAAGCTACATATAGGTAGTGACCTATATGTAGTGCACGCGTGTAATGGTGTCCCCGCACTCACAAAGTCTGGGGAATTGGCCCTGAACAATGTGGGGGCACCTTGGCTAGTGCCAGGGTGCCCTCACACTAAGTAACTTTGCACCTAACCTTTACCAGGTAAAGGTTAGACATATAGGTGACTTATAAGTTACTTAAGTGCAGTGTAAAATGGCTGTGAAATAACGTGGACGTTATTTCACTCAGGCTGCAGTGGCAGGCCTGTATAAGAATTGTCAGAGCTCCCTATGGGTGGCAAAAGAATTGCTGCAGCCCATAGGGATCTCCTGGAACCCCAATACCCTGGGTACCTTAGTACCATATACTAGGGAATTATAAGGGTGTTCCAGTAAGCCAATGTAAATTGGTAAAATTGGTCACTAGCCTGTTAGTGACAATTTGAAAGCAATGAGAGAACATAACCACTGAGGTTCTGATTAGCAGAGCCTCAGTGAGACAGTTAGTCACTACATAGGTAACACATTCAGGCACACTTATGAGCACTGGGGCCCTGGATACCAGGGTCCCAGTGACACATACAACTAAAACAACATATATGCAGTGAAAAATGGGGGTAACATGCCAGGCAAGATGGTACTTCCCTACACAACCCCCCCCCCCCCCCCCCCAAACGAAGGACAATAAGACTAGCCATGACCTGATGAGACTTCATTGTCTAAGTGGAAATATCTGGAGAGTCCATCTGCATTGGAGTGGCTACTCCCAGGTCTATGTTCCACTGTATAGTCCATTCCCTGTAGGGATATGGACCACCTCAATAATTTAGGATTTTCACCTTTCATTTGTTTTAGCCAAAGTAGAGGTTTGTGGTCTGTCTGAACAATGAAGTGAGTGCCAAACAGGTATGGCCTCAACTTCTTCAGTGCCCAGACCACAGCAAAGGCCTCCCTCTCAATGGCAGACCAACGCTTTTCTCTAGGGGTCAACCTCCTACTAATAAAAGCAACAGGTTGATCCTGGCCCTCAGAATTAAGTTGTGATAGAACTGCCCCTACTCCTAATTCAGATGCATCAGCTTGGACATAGAATTTTTTAGAGTAACAAGGGCTTTTCAGGACAGGTGCAGAGCACATGGCCTGCTTCAGCTCCTCAAAAGCTTTCTGACAGTTTGCTGTCCATAATACCTTTTTAGGCATTTTCTTGGATGTGAGGTCATTAAGAGGGGCTGCAATGGAGCCATGGTTCTTAATGAACCTCCTGTAATACCCAGTGAGGCCTAGGAAGGCTCTCACCTGAGTCTGAGTGGTAGGGGGAACCCAATCAATAATTGTTTGGATTTTCCCCTGTAGTGGTGCAATCTGTTCCCCACCAACAAGGTGTCCCAGATAAACCACCTTACCCTGCCCTATCTGGCACTTTGAAGCCTTGATAGTGAGGCCTGCCTTTTGCAGGGCCTCCAAAACTTTCCATAGGTGGACCAGGTGATCATCCCAGCTGGAGCTAAAGACAGCTATATCGTCCAAATATGCTGCACTGAAAGCTCCCAGCCCTTGCAGGACTGTGTTCACCAACCTCTGAAAAGTGGCAGGTGCATTTTTCAATCCAAAAGGCATTACAGTGAACTGGTAATGTCCTCCAATGGTTGAAAATGCAGTTTTAGGTTTAGCATCTTCTGATAATTTGATCTGCCAATACCCTGCAGTCAAATCAAAAGTGCTTAGATACTTGGCAGATGCCAGTGTATCTATGAGCTCATCTGCCCTGTGTATAGGGTGAGCATCAGTCTTGGTTACCTGGTTGAGACCTCTGTAGTCTACCCAGAACCGCATTTCCTTCTTTCCATCCTTGGAATGAGGTTTTGGTACAAGTACCACAGGAGAAGCCCATGGACTTTCAGAGTGCTCAACCACTCCCAGTTCTAACATTTTCTGCACCTCTTGCTTTATGCAGTCCCTGACATGGTCAGGCTGCCTATAGATCTTACTTTTGACAGGCAAGCTGTCTCCAGTGTCTATAGTGTGCTCACACCAAAAAGTGGTACCTGGCACAGTAGAGAAGATTTCAGAAAACTGACCCAGGAGATTTATGCAATGGTCTTTCTGCTCAGCAGTAAGACAATCAGCCAAAACTACACCTTCCACAAGAGCATCTTGTTCTGTGGAAGAGAAGAGATCAGGTAGAGGATCACTGTCTTCTTCCTGTCCCTCATCAGTTGCCATGAGCAGGGTGAGATCAGCCCTGTCATAGTAGGGTTTCAGGCGGTTGACATGGAGCACCCTAAGGGGACTCCTGGCAGTGCCTAAGTCAACTAAATAGGTGACTTCACCCTTTTTCTCAACAATTGTGTGGGGTCCACTCCATTTATCTTGGAGTGCTCTTGGGGCCACAGGCTCCAAGACCCACACTTTCTGCCCTGGTTTGTACTGAACCAAAACAGCCTTCTGGTCATGCCATTGCTTTTGGAGCTCTTGGCTGGCCTGAAGGTTTTTACTGGCCTTTTTCATATACTCAGCCATCCTTGATCTGAGGCCAAGTACATAATCCACAATATCTTGTTTTGGAGCTTTTATAGGTTGTTCCCAACCCTCCTTGACAAGTGTTAGTCGACCCCTAACAGGGTGACCAAAGAGGAGTTCAAAGGGGCTGAAGCCCACTCCTTTCTGGGGTACCTCCCTGTAGGCAAAAAGGAGGCATGGTAACAGGATATCCCATCTCCTGCGGAGTTTTTCAGGGAGACCCATAATCATGCCTTTGAGAGTTTTGTTAAATCTCTCCACCAGTCCATTTGTTTGTGGATGATAGGGTGTAGTGAACTTGTAAGTCACACCACACTCTTTCCACATGGCCTTTAAGTATGCAGACATGAAATTGCTTCCCCTGTCTGATACTACTTCCTTTGGGAAGCCCACCCTGGAAAATATTCCCAGGAGGGCCTTTGCCACTGCAGGTGCTGTAGTGGTCCTTAAAGGAATTGCTTCAGGATATCTTGTGGCATGGTCCACTACCACCAAGATAAACCTATTGCCTGAAGCAGTAGAAGGGTCAAGGGGGCCAACTATGTCAACCCCTACCCTTTCAAAGGGAACCCCAACCACAGGCAGTGGAATAAGGGATGCCTTTGGGGTGCCACCTGTCTTGCCACTGGCTTGACAGGTTTGACAGGTTTCACAGGACTTACAAAAATCTTATGTGTCCTCAGACATTCTAGGCCAATGAAACAAGGGAACAAGCCTGTCCCAAGTTATCATTTGTCCCAGATGTCCATTTAGGGGAATGTCGTGTGCTAGAGTTAGGAGGAACTTTCTGTACTCCTGAGGAATCACTAACCTCCTGGCAGTTCCAGGTTTAGGATCCCTTGCTTCAGTGTACAAGAGGTTGTTCTCCCAGTAAACTCTGTGAGAGTCACTGACATCCCCATTAGCCTGTTTGACAGCTTGCTGTCTTAGACCCTCTAGTGTGGGACAGGTTTGCTGTGCCACACTCAGCTCCTCCCTGGCAGGCCCCCCTTCACCCAAAAGCTCAGCAGTGTCTGCTGCCAGCTCCTCTGGTGTAGGTTCTGCACAAGGTGGAAATTCTTCTTCCTCAGAAGTAGAATCCACTGTAGAGGGAGGGATAGTAGGAAGTGGTTTGCTTCTACTAGCCCTAGCTTTAGGGAGCACTTGGTCCATTGTTCCAGGATCCAAGCTTCCCTGTCCTTTTTGCTTTTTGGCCTGAGCCCTGGTTAAAGCAAAAATATGCCCTGGGATGCCCAGCATTGCTGCATGGGCCTTTAACTCCACATCTGACCAAGCTGATGTCTCCAAATCATTTCCTAGTAGACATTCTACAGGTAAATCTGTGGCTACCACAACTTTCTTTGGACCAGTAACCCCCCCCCCCCCAGTTGAGATTTACAACAGCCATGGGGTGGCTAAGTGTGTTGTTGTGAGCATCGGTTACTTGGTACTGGTGACCAAGTAGGTGTTGTTCAGGGTGGACCAGTTTCTCTATGACCATAGTCACACTGGCACCAGTGTCCCTGTAGGCCTGAACCTCAACACCATTTATTAGGGGTAGCTGCTTGTACTTATCCATATTAAGGGGACAAGCAACTAAGGTGGCTAAATCAATAGCCCCCTCAGAGACTAACACAGCCTCTGTGGTCTCTCTAACAAGACCAACCCCAACTAAGTTACCAATAGTGAGCCCAGCTACTCCCTTGGATTGGCTATTAGTAGGTTTGCTCCCACCACCACTGCTATTAGTAGGGACACTAGGGGTAGCAGTAGGGGTTGTAGAGGTAGGAGGCTTGGTGCTTTTCTTTGGACAACTGGGATCTGTTGTCCAATGGCCTTTTACTTTACATAAATAGCACCATGGTTTCTTTTCTTTGTTTTGATTAAAAGAGGATTTGGGCCCACCATCCCCACCAGAGTGTTTTTGTGGGCCTGATGAAGACTCATTTTTAGATTTGTCCCCACCCTTGTCAGAAGACTTACCATCCTTCTTTTTGTTGCCATCTTTGTCACCCCCTGTATGAGCTTTTCTGTTCACCCTTGTTCTGACCCATTTGTCTGCCTTCTTTCCCAATTCTAGGGGAGAGTTCAGATCTGAGTCCACCAAGTACTGGTGCAACAAATCAGACACACAATTATTAAGAATATGCTATCTCAGGATCAAGTTATACAGGCTTTCAAAATCAGTAACTTTACTGCAATGTAACCACCCCTCCAAGGCCTTCACTGAATGGTCAATGAAATCAACCCAGTCTTGTGAAGACTCCTTTTTGGTCTCTCTGAACTTTATCCTGTATTGTTCAGTGGTTAAGCCATAACCATCCAGGAGTGCATTCTTAAGAACTGTAAAATTATTGGCATCACTTTCTTTCACAGTAAGGAGCCTATCCCTACCTTTTCCACTAAATGATAGCCATAGGATAGCAGCCCACTGCCTTTGAGGGACATCCTGTACAACACAGGCCCTCTCAAGTGCAGCAAACCACTTGTTAATGTCATCCCCCTCCTTATAAGGGGGAACTATCTTATGCAGATTCCTGGAATCATGCTCTTTTGCAGGATGACTATGGGGAATACTGCTGCTGCGACCATGGGTTTCTAAACCCAACTTCTGTCTTTCCTTCTCTAGTTCTAAAGACTGTCTATCCAAATCCAGCTGTTGCTTTTTAAGCTTCAGTCTGGTTTGTTCCACTCTCAACTTATTGAGTTCCCTTTCTAACAATCTGTCATCAGGGTTGGTGGGAGGGACATTCCTAGACACAGAGGTATGATGGGAATGAACAGAAGGAGACCTGTCCCTTACAGAGGGCACCCTAACAGCTTGGTTGACAGTGTAATGTGAGAGCACATCATCTGTATGATGTGACTCCACCTCAGTAACAACTATGCTAGACTGTCTAGTAATGGGCAGGCTCAGAAGTTTCTTTCCTGAATCTTTTCCTGGGGGAGTCCCTGGATCAGATTGGGAACCATTAGCTACTTTTTCAACAGATGGGGCACTTTTAGCCTTATCTTGTTCTCTAAGCATGTTAAGTAACAATTCCAAGGAAGGATTCTTCCCTACACTCAAACCTCTCTCTATGCAGAGACTCCTTGCTCCTTTCCAGCTAAGGTGATCATATGCAATTTTGGACAGATCAACATTTTGGCCTGTGCCAGACATTTTTAGAGAGAGATAAAGTGATAGAAAAAGAGAAAAAAGTTTGTCAGAGCTTTTTAGAAAGACAGAAAAAACGTTTTAAACTTTTAAGAGCTTTTTGAAAGTTTAGAAGTACTTTTCAGCACTTAGAAAAGAGTGAAAAGAGGAAATGCAAAACTTTTTAGCTATGTGTACACACACTGAACTTGTTTTGTATATTTTTCTCTTATGAAAAGTACAATGACAAGAGTGGTAAGTAGTCTCAAAGCACTGATCCCACCGCTGCACAACCAATGTAGGAGGCTGGACTGGCTTGTAGTGAGTACCAAGTGGTACTTGCACTTTGCACCAGGCCCAGTTATCCATTATTAGTGTATAGTGTGTCTAGCAGCATAGGCTGATAGATAATGGTAGCTTAGCAGAGCAGCTCAGGCTGAACGAGGAGACGAGTGAAGCTCCTACAGTACCACAAGTGTCACTTGCACAATATCATAAGAAAACACAATACACAGTTATACTAAAAATAAAGGTACTTTATTTTTATGACAATATGCCAAAGTATCTCAGAGTGTACCCTCAGTGAGAGGATAGGAAATATACACAAGATATATGTACACAATACCAAAAATATGCAGCATAGTCTTAGAAAACAGTGCAAACAATGTATAGTTACAATAGGATGCAATGGGGACACATAGGGATAGGGGCAACACAAACCATATACTCCAAAAGTGGAATGCGAACCACGAATGGACCCCAAACCTATGTGACCTTGTAGAGGGTCGCTGGGACTATTAGAAAATAGTGAGGGTTAGAAAAATAGCCCACCCCAAGACACTGAAAAGTGAGTGCAAAGTGCACTGAAGTTCCCCAAAGGACAAAGAAGTCGTGATAGGGGAATACTGCAGGAAAGACACAAACCAGCAATGCAACAACGATGGATTTCCAGTCGAGGGTACCTGTGGAACAAGGGGACCAAGTCCAAAAGTCACAAGCAAGTCGGAGATGGGCAGATGCCCAGGAAATGCCAGCTGTGGGTGCAAAGAAGCTTCTACTGCACAGAAGAAGCTTAGGTTTCTGCAGGAACGACAAGGGCTAGAGACTTCTCCTTTGGAGGACGGATCCCTCACGCCGTGGAGAGTCGTACAGAAGTGTTTTCCCGCCGAAAGACCGCCAACAAGCCTTGCTAGCTGCAAATTGTGCGGTAAGCGTTTTTGGATGCTGCTGTGGCCCAGGAGGGACCAGGATGTCGCAAATTGCGTCAGGAGACAGAGGGGACGTCGAG
Source organism: Pleurodeles waltl (assembly GCF_031143425.1). NCBI lineage: Eukaryota > Metazoa > Chordata > Amphibia > Caudata > Salamandridae > Pleurodeles > Pleurodeles waltl. The sequence goes on from NC_090437.1 coordinate 64,833,023, forward strand.
CAAGACAAAGAGCCCTCTCAGCAGCAGGTAGCACCCGGAGAAGTGCCAGAAACAGGCACTACGAGGATGCGTGAAACAGTGCTCACCCGAAGTTACACAAAGGAGTCCCACGTCGCCGGAGACCAACTTAGAAAGTCGTGCAATGCAGGTTAGAGTGCCGTGGACCCAGGCTTGGCTGTGCACAAAGGATTTCCACCGGAAGTGCACAGGGGCCGGAGTAGCTGCAAAAGTCACGGTTCCCAGCAATGCAGTCTGGCGTGGGGAGGCAAGGACTTACCTCCACCAAACTTGGACTGAAGAGTCACTGGACTGTGGGGGTCACTTGGACACAGTTGCTGGATTCGAGGGACCTCGCTCGTCGTGCTGACAGGAGACCCAAGGGACCGGTAATGCAGCTTTTTGGTGCCTGCGGTTGCAGGGGGAAGATTCAGTCGACCCACGGGAGATTTCTTCGGAGCTTCTAGTGCAGAGAGGAGGCAGACTACCCCCACAGCATGCACCACCAGGAAAACAGTCGAGAAGGTGGCAGGATCAGCGTTACAGAGTTGCAGTAGTCGTCTTTGCTACTATGTTGCAGTTTTGCAGGCTTCCAGCGCGGTCAGCAGTCGATTCCTTGGCAGAAGGTGAAGAGAGAGATACAGAGGAACTCGGATGAGCTCTTGCATTCGTTATCTAAAGTTTCCCCAGAGACAGAGACCCTAAATAGCCAGAAAAGAGGGTTTGGCTACCTAGGAGAGAGGATAGGTTAGCAACACCTGAAGGAGCCTATCAGAAGGAGTCTCTGACGTCACCTGGTGGCATTGGTCACTCAGAGCAGTCCAGTGTGCCAGCAGCACCTCTGTTTCCAAGATGACAGAGGTCAGGTCTGGAGCTCACAGGAGGAGCTCTGGACATCTCCCAGGGGAGGTGCAGGTCAGGGGAGTGGTCACTCCCCTTTCCTTTGTCCAGTTTCGCGCCAGAGCAGGGCTAAGGGGTCCCCTGAACCGGTGTAGACTGGCTTATGCAGAATGGGGCACATCTGTGCCCAAGAAAGCATTTCCAGAGGCTGGGGGAGGCTACTCCTCCCCTGCCTTCACACCATTTTCCAAAGGGAGAGGGTGTAACACCCTCTCTCAGAGGAAGTCCTTTGTTCTGCCATCCTGGGACAAGCCTGGCTTGACCCCAGGAGGGCAGAAACCTGTCTGAGGGGTTGGCAGCAGCAGCAGCTGCAGTGAAACCCCAGGAAAGGCAGTTTGGCAGTACCAGGGTCTGTGCTACAGACCACTGGGATAATGGGATTGTGCCAACTATGCCAGGATGGCATAGAGAGGGCAATTCCATGATCATAGACATGTTACATGGCCATATTCGGAGTTATCATTGTGAAGCTACATATAGGTAGTGACCTATATGTAGTGCACGCGTGTAATGGTGTCCCCGCACTCACAAAGTCTGGGGAATTGGCCCTGAACAATGTGGGGGCACCTTGGCTAGTGCCAGGGTGCCCTCACACTAAGTAACTTTGCACCTAACCTTTACCAGGTAAAGGTTAGACATATAGGTGACTTATAAGTTACTTAAGTGCAGTGTAAAATGGCTGTGAAATAACGTGGACGTTATTTCACTCAGGCTGCAGTGGCAGGCCTGTATAAGAATTGTCAGAGCTCCCTATGGGTGGCAAAAGAATTGCTGCAGCCCATAGGGATCTCCTGGAACCCCAATACCCTGGGTACCTTAGTACCATATACTAGGGAATTATAAGGGTGTTCCAGTAAGCCAATGTAAATTGGTAAAATTGGTCACTAGCCTGTTAGTGACAATTTGAAAGCAATGAGAGAACATAACCACTGAGGTTCTGATTAGCAGAGCCTCAGTGAGACAGTTAGTCACTACATAGGTAACACATTCAGGCACACTTATGAGCACTGGGGCCCTGGATACCAGGGTCCCAGTGACACATACAACTAAAACAACATATATGCAGTGAAAAATGGGGGTAACATGCCAGGCAAGATGGTACTTTCCTACACAACCCCCCCCCCCCCCAAACGAAGGACAATAAGACTAGCCATGACCTGATGAGACTTCATTGTCTAAGTGGAAATATCTGGAGAGTCCATCTGCATTGGAGTGGCTACTCCCAGGTCTATGTTCCACTGTATAGTCCATTCCCTGTAGGGATATGGACCACCTCAATAATTTAGGATTTTCACCTTTCATTTGTTTTAGCCAAAGTAGAGGTTTGTGGTCTGTCTGAACAATGAAGTGAGTGCCAAACAGGTATGGCCTCAACTTCTTCAGTGCCCAGACCACAGCAAAGGCCTCCCTCTCAATGGCAGACCAACGCTTTTCTCTAGGGGTCAACCTCCTACTAATAAAAGCAACAGGTTGATCCTGGCCCTCAGAATTAAGTTGTGATAGAACTGCCCCTACTCCTAATTCAGATGCATCAGCTTGGACATAGAATTTTTTAGAGTAACAAGGGCTTTTCAGGACAGGTGCAGAGCACATGGCCTGCTTCAGCTCCTCAAAAGCTTTCTGACAGTTTGCTGTCCATAATACCTTTTTAGGCATTTTCTTGGATGTGAGGTCATTAAGAGGGGCTGCAATGGAGCCATGGTTCTTAATGAACCTCCTGTAATACCCAGTGAGGCCTAGGAAGGCTCTCACCTGAGTCTGAGTGGTAGGGGGAACCCAATCAATAATTGTTTGGATTTTCCCCTGTAGTGGTGCAATCTGTTCCCCACCAACAAGGTGTCCCAGATAAACCACCTTACCCTGCCCTATCTGGCACTTTGAAGCCTTGATAGTGAGGCCTGCCTTTTGCAGGGCCTCCAAAACTTTCCATAGGTGGACCAGGTGATCATCCCAGCTGGAGCTAAAGACAGCTATATCGTCCAAATATGCTGCACTGAAAGCTCCCAGCCCTTGCAGGACTGTGTTCACCAACCTCTGAAAAGTGGCAGGTGCATTTTTCAATCCAAAAGGCATTACAGTGAACTGGTAATGTCCTCCAATGGTTGAAAATGCAGTTTTAGGTTTAGCATCTTCTGATAATTTGATCTGCCAATACCCTGCAGTCAAATCAAAAGTGCTTAGATACTTGGCAGATGCCAGTGTATCTATGAGCTTATCTGCCCTGTGTATAGGGTGAGCATCAGTCTTGGTTACCTGGTTGAGACCTCTGTAGTCTACCCAGAACCGCATTTCCTTCTTTCCATCCTTGGAATGAGGTTTTGGTACAAGTACCACAGGAGAAGCCCATGGACTTTCAGAGTGCTCAACCACTCCCAGTTCTAACATTTTCTGCACCTCTTGCTTTATGCAGTCCCTGACATGGTCAGGCTGCCTATAGATCTTACTTTTGACAGGCAAGCTGTCTCCAGTGTCTATAGTGTGCTCACACCAAAAAGTGGTACCTGGCACAGTAGAGAAGATTTCAGAAAACTGACCCAGGAGATTTATGCAATGGTCTTTCTGCTCAGCAGTAAGACAATCAGCCAAAACTACACCTTCCACAAGAGCATCTTGTTCTGTGGAAGAGAAGAGATCAGGTAGAGGATCACTGTCTTCTTCCTGTCCCTCATCAGTTGCCATGAGCAGGGTGAGATCAGCCCTGTCATAGTAGGGTTTCAGGCGGTTGACATGGAGCACCCTAAGGGGTCTCCTGGCAGTGCCTAAGTCAACTAAATAGGTGACTTCACCCTTTTTCTCAACAATTGTGTGGGGTCCACTCCATTTATCTTGGAGTGCTCTTGGGGCCACAGGCTCCAAGACCCACACTTTCTGCCCTGGTTTGTACTGAACCAAAACAGCCTTCTGGTCATGCCATTGCTTTTGGAGCTCTTGGCTGGCCTGAAGGTTTTTACTGGCCTTTTTCATATACTCAGCCATCCTTGATCTGAGGCCAAGTACATAATCCACAATATCTTGTTTTGGAGCTTTTATAGGTTGTTCCCAACCCTCCTTGACAAGTGTTAGTCGACCCCTAACAGGGTGACCAAAGAGGAGTTCAAAGGGGCTGAAGCCCACTCCTTTCTGGGGTACCTCCCTGTAGGCAAAAAGGAGGCATGGTAACAGGATATCCCATCTCCTGCGGAGTTTTTCAGGGAGACCCATAATCATGCCTTTGAGAGTTTTGTTAAATCTCTCCACCAGTCCATTTGTTTGTGGATGATAGGGTGTAGTGAACTTGTAAGTCACACCACACTCTTTCCACATGGCCTTTAAGTATGCAGACATGAAATTGCTTCCCCTGTCTGATACTACTTCCTTTGGGAAGCCCACCCTGGAAAATATTCCCAGGAGGGCCTTTGCCACTGCAGGTGCTGTAGTGGTCCTTAAAGGAATTGCTTCAGGATATCTTGTGGCATGGTCCACTACCACCAAGATAAACCTATTGCCTGAAGCAGTAGAAGGGTCAAGGGGGCCAACTATGTCAACCCCTACCCTTTCAAAGGGAACCCCAACCACAGGCAGTGGAATAAGGGGTGCCTTTGGGGTGCCACCTGTCTTGCCACTGGCTTGACAGGTTTGACAGGTTTCACAGGACTTACAAAAATCTTATGTGTCCTCAGACATTCTAGGCCAATGAAACAAGGGAACAAGCCTGTCCCAAGTTATCATTTGTCCCAGATGTCCATTTAGGGGAATGTCGTGTGCTAGAGTTAGGAGGAACTTTCTGTACTCCTGAGGAATCACTAACCTCCTGGCAGTTCCAGGTTTAGGATCCCTTGCTTCAGTGTACAAGAGGTTGTTCTCCCAGTAAACTCTGTGAGAGTCACTGACATCCCCATTAGCCTGTTTGACAGCTTGCTGTCTTAGACCCTCTAGTGTGGGACAGGTTTGCTGTGCCACACTCAGCTCCTCCCTGGCAGGCCCCCCTTCACCCAAAAGCTCAGCAGTGTCTGCTGCCAGCTCCTCTGGTGTAGGTTCTGCACAAGGTGGAAATTCTTCTTCCTCAGAAGTAGAATCCACTGTAGAGGGAGGGATAGTAGGAAGTGGTTTGCTTCTACTAGCCCTAGCTTTAGGGAGCACTTGGTCCATTGTTCCAGGATCCAAGCTTCCCTGTCCTTTTTGCTTTTTGGCCTGAGCCCTGGTTAAAGCAAAAATATGCCCTGGGATGCCCAGCATTGCTGCATGGGCCTTTAACTCCACATCTGACCAAGCTGATGTCTCCAAATCATTTCCTAGTAGACATTCTACAGGTAAATCTGTGGCTACCACAACTTTCTTTGGACCAGTAACCCCCCCCCCCCCAGTTGAGATTTACAACAGCCATGGGGTGGCTAAGTGTGTTGTTGTGAGCATCGGTTACTTGGTACTGGTGACCAAGTAGGTGTTGTTCAGGGTGGACCAGTTTCTCTATGACCATAGTCACACTGGCACCAGTGTCCCTGTAGGCCTGAACCTCAACACCATTTATTAGGGGTAGCTGCTTGTACTTATCCATATTAAGGGGACAAGCAACTAAGGTGGCTAAATCAATAGCCCCCTCAGAGACTAACACAGCCTCTGTGGTCTCTCTAACAAGACCAACCCCAACTAAGTTACCAATAGTGAGCCCAGCTACTCCCTTGGATTGGCTATTAGTAGGTTTGCTCCCACCACCACTGCTATTAGTAGGGACACTAGGGGTAGCAGTAGGGGTTGTAGAGGTAGGAGGCTTGGTGCTTTTCTTTGGACAACTGGGATCTGTTGTCCAATGGCCTTTTACTTTACATAAATAGCACCATGGTTTCTTTTCTTTGTTTTGATTAAAAGAGGATTTGGGCCCACCATCCCCACCAGAGTGTTTTTGTGGGCCTGATGAAGACTCATTTTTAGATTTGTCCCCACCCTTGTCAGAAGACTTACCATCCTTCTTTTTGTTGCCATCTTTGTCACCCCCTGTATGAGCTTTTCTGTTCACCCTTGTTCTGACCCATTTGTCTGCCTTCTTTCCCAATTCTAGGGGAGAGTTCAGATCTGAGTCCACCAAGTACTGGTGCAACAAATCAGACACACAATTATTAAGAATATGCTATCTCAGGATCAAGTTATACAGGCTTTCAAAATCAGTAACTTTACTGCAATGTAACCACCCCTCCAAGGCCTTCACTGAATGGTCAATGAAATCAACCCAGTCTTGTGAAGACTCCTTTTTGGTCTCTCTGAACTTTATCCTGTATTGTTCAGTGGTTAAGCCATAACCATCCAGGAGTGCATTCTTAAGAACTGTAAAATTATTGGCATCACTTTCTTTCACAGTAAGGAGCCTATCCCTACCTTTTCCACTAAATGATAGCCATAGGATAGCAGCCCACTGCCTTTGAGGGACATCCTGTACAACACAGGCCCTCTCAAGTGCAGCAAACCACTTGTTAATGTCATCCCCCTCCTTATAAGGGGGAACTATCTTATGCAGATTCCTGGAATCATGCTCTTTTGCAGGATGACTATGGGGAATACTGCTGCTGCGACCATGGGTTTCTAAACCCAACTTCTGTCTTTCCTTCTCTAGTTCTAAAGACTGTCTATCCAAATCCAGCTGTTGCTTTTTAAGCTTCAGTCTGGTTTGTTCCACTCTCAACTTATTGAGTTCCCTTTCTAACAATCTGTCATCAGGGTTGGTGGGAGGGACATTCCTAGACACAGAGGTATGATGGGAATGAACAGAAGGAGACCTGTCCCTTACAGAGGGCACCCTAACAGCTTGGTTGACAGTGTAATGTGAGAGCACATCATCTGTATGATGTGACTCCACCTCAGTAACAACTATGCTAGACTGTCTAGTAATGGGCAGGCTCAGAAGTTTCTTTCCTGAATCTTTTCCTGGGGGAGTCCCTGGATCAGATTGGGAACCATTAGCTACTTTTTCAACAGATGGGGCACTTTTAGCCTTATCTTGTTCTCTAAGCATGTTAAGTAACAATTCCAAGGAAGGATTCTTCCCTACACTCAAACCTCTCTCTATGCAGAGACTCCTTGCTCCTTTCCAGCTAAGGTGATCATATGCAATTTTGGACAGATCAACATTTTGGCCTGTGCCAGACATTTTTAGAGAGAGATAAAGTGATAGAAAAAGAGAAAAAAGTTTGTCAGAGCTTTTTAGAAAGACAGAAAAAACGTTTTAAACTTTTAAGAGCTTTTTGAAAGTTTAGAAGTACTTTTCAGCACTTAGAAAAGAGTGAAAAGAGGAAATGCAAAACTTTTTAGCTATGTGTACACACACTGAACTTGTTTTGTATATTTTTCTCTTATGAAAAGTACAATGACAAGAGTGGTAAGTAGTCTCAAAGCACTGATCCCACCGCTGCACAACCAATGTAGGAGGCTGGACTGGCTTGTAGTGAGTACCAAGTGGTACTTGCACTTTGCACCAGGCCCAGTTATCCATTATTAGTGTATAGTGTGTCTAGCAGCATAGGCTGATAGATAATGGTAGCTTAGCAGAGCAGCTCAGGCTGAACGAGGAGACGAGTGAAGCTCCTACAGTACCACAAGTGTCACTTGCACAATATCATAAGAAAACACAATACACAGTTATACTAAAAATAAAGGTACTTTATTTTTATGACAATATGCCAAAGTATCTCAGAGTGTACCCTCAGTGAGAGGATAGGAAATATACACAAGATATATGTACACAATACCAAAAATATGCAGTATAGTCTTAGAAAACAGTGCAAACAATGTATAGTTACAATAGGATGCAATGGGGACACATAGGGATAGGGGCAACACAAACCATATACTCCAAAAGTGGAATGCGAACCACGAATGGACCCCAAACCTATGTGACCTTGTAGAGGGTCGCTGGGACTATTAGAAAATAGTGAGGGTTAGAAAAATAGCCCACCCCAAGACACTGAAAAGTGAGTGCAAAGTGCACTGAAGTTCCCCAAAGGACAAAGAAGTCGTGATAGGGGAATACTGCAGGAAAGACACAAACCAGCAATGCAACAACGATGGATTTCCAGTCGAGGGTACCTGTGGAACAAGGGGACCAAGTCCAAAAGTCACAAGCAAGTCGGAGATGGGCAGATGCCCAGGAAATGCCAGCTGTGGGTGCAAAGAAGCTTCTACTGCACAGAAGAAGCTTAGGTTTCTGCAGGAACGACAAGGGCTAGAGACTTCTCCTTTGGAGGACGGATCCCTCACGCCGTGGAGAGTCGTACAGAAGTGTTTTCCCGCCGAAAGACCGCCAACAAGCCTTGCTAGCTGCAAATTGTGCGGTAAGCGTTTTTGGATGCTGCTGTGGCCCAGGAGGGACCAGGATGTCGCAAATTGCGTCAGGAGACAGAGGGGACGTCGAGCAAGACAAAGAGCCCTCTCAGCAGCAGGTAGCACCCGGAGAAGTGCCAGAAACAGGCACTACAAGGATGCATGAAACAGTGCTCACCCGAAGTTACACAAAGGAGTCCCACGTCGCCGGAGACCAACTTAGAAAGTCGTGCAATGCAGGTTAGAGTGCCGTGGACCCAGGCTTGGCTGTGCACAAAGGATTTCTGCCGGAAGTGCACAGGGGCCGGAGTAGCTGCAAAAGTCACGGTTTTTAGCAATGCAGTCTGGCGTGGGGAGGCAAGGACTTACCTCCACCAAACTTGGACTGAAGAGTCACTGGACTGTGGGGGTCACTTGGACACAGTTGCTGGATTCGAGGGACCTCGCTTGTCGTGCTGAGAGGAGACCCAAGGGACCGGTAATGCAGCTTTTTGGTGCCTGCGGTTGCAGGGGGAAGATTCTGTCGACCCACGGGAGATTTCTTCAGAGCTTCTAGTGCAGAGAGGAGGCAGACTACCCCCACAGCATGCACCACCAGGAAAACAGTCGAGAAGGCGGCAGGATCAGCGTTACAGAGTTGCAGTAGTCGTCTTTGTTACTATGTTGCAGTTTTGCAGGCTTCCAGCGCGGTCAGCAGTCGATTCCTTGGCATAAGGTGAAGAGAGAGATGCAGAGGAACTCGGATGAGCTCTTGCATTCGTTATCTAAAGTTTCCCCAGAGACAGAGACCCTAAATAGCCAGAAAAGAGGGTTTGGCTACCTAGGAGAGAGGATAGGCTAGCAACACCTGAAGGAGCCTATCAGAAGGAGTCTCTGACGTCACCTGGTGGCATTGGCCACTCAGAGCAGTCCAGTGTGCCAGCAGCACCTCTGTTTCCAAGATGGCAGAGGTCTGGAGCACACTGGAGGAGCTCTGGACACCTCCCAGGGGAGGTGCAGGTCAGGGGAGTGGTCACTCCCCTTTCCTTTGTCCAGTTTCGCGCCAGAGCAGGGCTAAGGGGTCCCCTGAACCAGTGTAGACTGGCTTATGCAGAATTGGGCACATCTGTGCCCAAGAAAGCATTTCCAGAGGCTGGGGGAGGCTACTCCTCCCCTGCCTTCACATCATTTTCCAAAGGGAGAGGGTGTAACACCCTCTCTCAGAGGAAGTCCTTTGTTCTGCCATCCTGGGACAAGCCTGGCTTGACCCCAGGAGGGCAGAAACCTGTCTGAGGGGTTGGCAGCAGCTGCAGTGAAACCCCAGGAAAGGCAGTTTGGCAGTACCAGGGTCTGTGCTACAGACCACTGGGATCATGGGATTGTGCCAACTATGCCAGGATGGCATAGAGGGGGCAATTCCATGATCATAGACATGTTACATGGCCATATTCGGAGTTACCATTGTGACCTATATGTAGTGCACGCGTGTAATGGTGTCCCCGCACTCACAAAGTCCGGGGAATTGGCCCTGAACAATGTGGGGGCACCTTGGCTAGTGCCAGGGTGCCCTCACACTAAGTAACTTTTCACCTAACCTTTACCAGGTAAAGGTTAGACATATAGGTGACTTATAAGTTACTTAAGTGCAGTGTAAAATGGCTGTGAAATAACGTGGACGTTATTTCACTCAGGCTGCAGTGGCAGGCCTGTGTAAGAATTGTCAGAGCTCCCTATGGGTGGCAAAAGAATTGCTGCAGCCCATAGGGATCTCCTGGAACCCCAATACCCTGGGTACCTTAGTACCATATACTAGGGAATTATAAGGGTGTTCCAGTAAGCCAATGTAAATTGGTAAAATTGGTCACTAGCCTGTTAGTGACAATTTGTAAGCAATGAGAGAGCATAACCACTGAGGTTCTGATTAGCAGAGCCTCAGTGAGACAGTTAGTCACTACACAGGTAACACATTCAGGCACACTTATGAGCACTGGGGCCCTGGATACCAGGGTCTCAGTGACACATACAACTAAAACAACATATATACAGTGAAAAATGGGGGTAACATGCCAGGCAAGATGGTACTTTCCTACACTGACTAATCAGGTAACTGCAAAACAAGTGCTGTCTGCATCTATTGGTAAATCTATGGGCCTTATTACGACCTTGACGGAGGGGTTTCTGGGGAGATGGGCCATCTGTTGGTGTGGAACGCCTCCTCACATCGGATAGCTGTACGTTCGAGAGCCCCCCATTTATGCAGTGTGCCCTGCCATGGCTCCAAGGATGGAGTATTAGGGGCCTTCCATTGTGGTGTAAGTGTTCTCTTGGCCAGTAGAAGGGCTAGGGTAGCAAAGTATATGTGGATGATGTGTCTTTTTCTGCACTTAAAAATACCAAGGGCGCAAGCTTCCCAGGTGTGTAGATCAATGAGTTCAGTGACCTTGTGCAGTGTGGTACATATATCTTGCCAATAGGTATGCAGGGTAGGGCAGGACCATAGCATGCGCCGGAGATCTGTGTCGTCCGACCTGCAGCGGGGACAAAGTAAATTTGCAGTAGGGACATGTTGATTAAGTTGTGCGGGGGTCAGATATGCTTGGTGTAGAACGTAGAATTGTATGTTTTTGAACCTAGCATTTCTAGACACTGTGTGGAAATGCTAGTGCCTGACTCCGTTTCTTGTCGTTCAACAATCTCCCAATATTGCCCTCCCATCTGGTGCCAAGTGGGCCCAGTGAGGTGCCAGTGTGACTGCGAATCGCCTTGCAAAGCCATGTGATCAGATGGCATCCCTCCCCCATAGTGAGTACCACTTATAGTATGGTGTGAGTGGTGGGCTCTTTGGTCCTGGTGAGCCATAGCCTATGACAAGTATTATGGAGTTGACGGCAGGTGAGGAACTGCCCAGCCGGGAGGCCAAAGTGCGCTTGTAGTTGCGCAAAAGAGAGAAGATGACTACCTGAAACTGTCATTGGCTGTAGTAAGGGAGCATTCCTGCCAACTATGTGCCAGGGGGACATTCCATGGACATTGTGTGGGTGTCCACCACAGAACTCCCATGGTTTTTGTCACATTTCCAAATTTATCAAACCTAGTAAACTTGAGAATGCGCAATAAAGATATGTTTGTCCAGGACAGCATAAAGTGGAGAAATATTTGTATTTCTCCTCGTTACTTCCTCTTTCTATGTGTGCTGTAGAGAAATGTGCTGTAGAGGAATGTGCCTCTAAGGATTGTTTTTGTGTAGAGACGTGCCACTTCCTTGCAACATGCAAAGCTGTTATAGTGATTGCTATAGCCCAATAATCACCCACAAGGGTTGAGTAGGGGATTAGATTCGTGGACTCCATCGCTTTATCCAAAGACCAATGTCTTTAGCTTCTTGTGAAACTCAAGTAGCGAGGAGGAGGCTTTCATGTGTTGTGGGAGGTTGTTCCATGTTTTGGGTGCTATGTAAGAGAAGGAGCAACCTCCTGTTCTGTATTTGTGAAAGCAGGGGTTGTGTGTGAGTGACTGAGAGGCTGAGCGTAGATATCTCAATGGGTTGGTTAAGTGTATGCGGCAGTTAAGGTAAGCAGGTCCTGTGTTGTGTAGGGCTTGGTACGTGTATATGAGAGAATTCAATTGGCTGTTGGGGGTTGGGGAGCCAGTGAAGCTCCCAGAGGTGAGGTGAGATGTGGGTGTGGTGAGGGAGGTAGAGTATGAGTCTTGCTGCAGCATGTTGGATGGTCTGAAGTCTGTTCAGGCGTTGATGGGAGATTCTGGTATAAAGTGACTATTCGAAGTTGAATGGGCTTGTGATGAGTGCTTGCAAGAAGTGGAAGCAAGCGTAGCTTATTGCTTTGAAATGTGCTTTCATGTTAAGCTTGTCGTCCAGGATGATCCCAGATTTCTGGTGTGGTTGGTGGGTCCAATTTCTGCCAGCCACCAGTTGGTGTCCCATGAGGTGGGAAGGGGTGGGGTGGCTCTTGTTTCCAAAGACCACCACTTTGTTCTTGCCAGAGCTCAGTTTCAAGTGATTAGTTCTCATCTATTCCACCACAAAGGTCATGCTGTTGGACCTGTTGATGGGCGTGTTGTCCATCAGGGAGAGGATAGGTTGAGGGTCATCTGCATAGGAGACGATAGTCATGGCTTGAGAACTGATGTTGGCTTGCGTAGCCATATAGATTTTTAAAAGGGTAGGGCTGAGGGAAGAACCCCAGGGAATGTTGCAAACAAGTTTCCTGGTGCTGGATGTGATAGGTGGCAGTCTTACATTTTGGATTCTTGTGAGGAAGGAGCAGATCCAGCTGTATGCTGGTCCTTGGATACCATGCTCGTGGAGTCTTCTGATGAGTGTATTGTGGGAGATTGTCAAACGCTATGGAGAGGTTGAATGGGATGAAGGCAGCTTTTTCTGCTCTGGCAAGGATGGTCCGGATATCATTGATGGCTGGGATGAGTGTGGTTTCTGTGCTGTGGTTCTTTCTGAATTCTGGTTGGCTGTTGTCCAGTAGGTGGTAGAGCTCAAAGTGACCAGTGAGCTGATTGTTGCCATTTTTAATAACTTTTGCTAGGTAGGGAAGCAGACAGATAAGCAGGTAGTTGGCCAGTTGGCTTGGATCAGCTGAAGGTTTCTTGAGTACTGATGTATGCTTCCAGGAAATGGCAGAAGTATTGGAGTCGTTCAGGATGTAGGTAAGTGCTGTGCTGATTGGGGATGCTCCAAGGTTGAAGATGTGAGGAGGGCAAGTGTCCAATGGGGCTCCAAAGTGTATGATCTGCATGATTGACGTTTCTTCACTGCTGAGTGTCTTCCATCTAGTCAATTGGTTGTCTTGATTGGAGACAGGCAGATTGGTGATGTGTTCGTTGGGATCTGGTTGGTGCGTGAAATTGCTATAGATGTTCGTGATTTTGCTGTGGAAGAAGTTAGATAGGTCATTGCAGAGTTCTTGTGAGGGGGTGATGGTGTTGGTGGCAGCCATGGGTGTGGTGAAATCTTTGATGATTAGAGGTTCCTTTGATGGTTTCTGCTTGTACGTAATTTCCACTCTACGCCTCATTACTCTACACCACTCTACTGTATGCCAGTGCATCCCACTCTACTCTACTATGGAACTCTCCACTCTTCAACTGCACCACTCTACTCTATGCTAATGCACTCTGACACACTACTCTGAAAGAGTTCACTCTCTGACATTGAACTCTATGCCACTGCACTCTACACCACTTTACTCAAAGCCAAGGCACTCTACAGTAGTCTACTCTGCACCACTGTACTTTATGCCACTTCACTCTAGTCCAAGCTATGAAACTCCACTTTATGACACCCCATGAAACTCCACTCCGACGCTCTACTCCATTAAACTCTACTCCACTCTGACACTACTCCACTCCACACCTTCTATGTCACTATATTCCACTCTATTCTACAACACATTACTCCACTCTACCCACTCCACTTCTGCACTCTATGCCAGTCTGCTCTACACTGCTCAACTCTACAATACTGTACACCACTCTGACATTCCACTCTCCTATGCTACTCCCTTCTGTGCCATTCCACTCTGCTCTGTCACTCTACAACACTCTACTCACCACCCTCTACGCTACTCCACTATGCTCTATATCACTCCACAACAGTCTATGCCACTCCACTCTGCTCCATTCTGACACTCTACTACCCCCTAAACTACTCAACTCTACTTCACACCCTTCCACTCTGACATTCTACTTTCCCCATGACACTCCACAACAGTCTACATCACTGTACTCTATACCACTCATCTTCACCCGACCTTACACCACTCTATTCTACTCTATGCCACTCCATCACATTCCATTCTATTCCACTTTACAAAACTCCACATTCCTTCATCCCACTAACTTTTAGCAATGCTGAACAACAGCCACGCTGGTGTACTACATGGATAAAACATATTGGCAAAGCCAATAGCTCTTGCATAGGCGAGGCCTATTGGCTTTGCCAATGCTTGTTAGTGTATTGGTTGCAGGGTAACACCATGCAATACCCTTTCTTACAGTAATTGCCCTGGGTCTGGGATAGTAATATCCCTATCAGTTATGAGTAGCAGAGCTTTCTTAAGTGTATATAGAGAACTATTTTTAATCAAATGTTTGAGGAGATGTGGGAGTAGCCATAAACTCTCTCTCAGTAGTGCTTTCTGGAGATCACATCAGTCCTGGCAGATAACTACCCTGCCAAACCAAGCCTAAAAACGAAAGAAATTAAAATACATAGTTTGTAAGAAACTGCACCTACCATGGTAATCTGTGGGATTCCCTGTTAGAAAATACTTTTCACCCATAAAGGCATATTGAGTTTAACATATACTTTTTACAATGAATGGTCCAGACCTGTTGCCTTTGTTATAACTTTTCATAACAAGTATCCCAAACGTAGCCTGTGACATAACTTTTCCAAACAAACCAATCGGGCCAACAGCCTCGATCATTGACATGTCACCATAACCAAATCTGTCCTACTCCCTGGAGCATAATCTGTGTAATCCCAGAATGAACCGTTTGCCCAATCATATCCTTTATAGAGGAAGGTCAACAAATAGGTGAAGCCAAACTCTCTCTTTCAGTGGTCCTTGATAACGCTCTTTTTCTGTTGATCACATCAGGTAAAACAACAGTTGCATTGTAAAGTTAGACCTAGAAAAGCATTGAGTGGAGGTTAAGAGAGATTTGAGCAAAGGGGTCTTCAAGATTCAGTTGTGTGTCCCTGCCTGTTCAGAAGTGATTCATCATAAGAGGAGATATGTTCTCGTCAGGCAGATGCTACAAAATCATTTTTGACAGGTTATATGAGTAGGAGGGAGTGTTTCAGCTTAATTGCTCTGCCATTTAGATTCTGAAGTGTTATTTTATTTGCTATGCATGGTATATTTGTCTCAAGGATGAGCTTGCAGAGTAGAGATAGTTAATATTTTGTTGTAGTTAGCTACTTTTTCATATGCTGTGTTCGGCACTGGCCTCTCTTTCCTCACCTTCCAGCTCTGAAGGTTGTGTGTAATAGATGGAATTTTGCAGGCCTGGTGTAAGAAACCCACTTAAAAGCCACCATGTGCAAGTTTCACAAAGAGTGGTTTGCAAATGGGTGTACTAATAGGTGGCATTGCAAATCAAACGTTTCCATGGAGGTCGCAAACCAACCTGTTTAATGAATTATGTTAGGCAAGTCCCAATCCTCCCTCCCCCCCACTTTGATTGGGTGCAAATGGAGGCCTGCCAGGGACACCAGACCCCCATCATTGTGTTTGGAACCTCAGATGTAAAGCTTTTTATCTTTAAAATAGCTTGGGTCAATTAAAAGGACAGGTGTTGCTTGCAAACAAAAAGAATAATTCCCATGTGGGAAGACATGGGGACAGTGGAGCTGATGACTACTCTCTGCTCCCAACAATGTCACCTGGCAAGGTTCCCAAATGTGAACCTTGTCCTACAGGAACAGCTTCCCCTTCACAAATCAATATCCACCTTAACTCTGGTTCAGTAACTGATCAATGGTTTGCAACTGCAATTGTTAGTTTGCAACTTTAAAATAATTGGTGATACCTCTTTTATACACCCGTTATTTGTGTCTTGTAAAAAAGGTTCACAAAATTCCCATTATAAGTCAGAAAGGGTTGTGGCCAGGCTGCTGAGGCCAGTGGTCGTGGATCCGTGAGCTATGGCCAGGAGGTCCTCCCATCCGCCCACATCCTGTACACCTGACAACTAAACTAGAGGTGAGAGGCATACCCACCCACCCACACTGGTAATTATCCCTGATAGCAGTCCGATAATGCACCCTGCAGAGCTCCTCCTATCCCTTGGTACAGCTTACCGGCAACAGCTGAGACACACTCCATACCAGAAGGTCGAGGCATCGATGAGACTTTGATTGGCAAGATGAGGAAAGCTACCAAAAAGAAGGACACTGATGCAGGTGCCAGCCAGATGGAGGAGGTGGCACTGGGGGGATTGGAAGAGGAGATAACATCGCCTCAACAGGATGCACCATCCACCCCAATAATGTCAGAGACAAAAATAGATACTCTTGGAACAGATCTGTCTCCTAAGGGATAACCATTGGCGCCTCGCCGAGAGAGTCACAGCAACGGAGTGCATAGTGGATGAGCTCCCCAAATTTGTCACTGGCATGCACACCAGCATCACAGAGCTCAAGGCCAAAGTTCGTACCCTCAAAGCTAGGGCTGAGAATGGAGAAAATAGGTTGAGGCAGAATAACCTGTTGAGTTCAACAGAAAGCAGAGGTACAGGATATGGTGATTTTCTTAGAAGGCTGGCTCCGTGTAGAGGTTGCACCGACATGGGTTGTCCTGTTTCTTTGAGCTGGAGAGAGCTCATAGAATTCCGTCTCGACTGCCCTTAACCGTGACCAATATTAGCCCGACTATTGCATTATGGCGGCCGAGACCATATTCCTGCCCAAGCTAGTTCTAAGGGCCCGCTGCAACTGGATAATAGCATGATCATGTTCTTCCCAGACTTTACCAGAGAGGTGCAGCGGCTGCGCACCTTTTTTGGAGGCCAAGAAGCAACTCTGATGCTTTTCCCGGCACGACTGAAGGCTATTACCCCTAAAGTAGCGCAATTTTTCACCTCCCAAATGAATTATGGGACTGGCTAGAGGCGAATCCAGAGGATAGACCTAGCTGGGCTGCCGAGATCCAAGGAGCAAGGCAATGCCTGTGTGGGAAGAAGCAGCGTAACTCCAGAACTGGTGCCCCCACAGATAAAAAGATACTGCGAGGTCGACGAAGGGCTGTAGAGGAAGCAGCAGCATTGGGCAGGAGAGAACCAGTGTCCATCGTCGCCAACTGTATTGCCAGAGGATGACATAAATGCTTCACAAGATAATGGAACAGAGGATTCGGACCCCGAACTACCACATGTCAATAGGGGTTGGGGTGGAGGGGAAGGGAAGGGAGCAGTAATTTGTCCCCTGTTTGGGGGGTGGACCAAGGCCATCACACTGAATCTGCCTTTCAGGCAGCAACCAACTGATGTTCTCCTGAGGCATTTTACTTACTTGTGCTTATCTGGGTGGGATGGCCTTGGCATTGGGGCTCTCTTGATGTTACTGTGCAACGATGGCGTGGGACACGCACCCACTGTTGAATGTTGCAGGATGGTTTGTTTACATGAGTGGACGTTGGCTACTTGTCCTCAGGAAGGGGGACTTGGATCAATTGGTATTTTGTTATTAATAGGGAATGCATGCACTGCTACCTGGGGCACTCTCATCGAGATTGGGGGGGGGTGCTATTTTTGGACTGTGGTCCCAATCCTGCAGGTTTAGGACTGAACAGGCTATCCACTACAGCATGTAATGGTGCCTTCCTTGAGATACAAGTGCTGTCCTGAATCATACACGGTATGCACTATATGCATAATAGACACAAGGTATACTCCCATATGATTAGATGGGGAACACACATTGTATTGCTTCAAGAGACCCATATAACAGCCAAAGGGGGAATAGCACTGAGCCGCAGATAGTGAGTACAACTTTAATACATATTCATCATATGCCTGGGGGGCTTTAATTTGGATCATTGTGGGAATACCATTTCAGTGTACTAGTCGGATTGTAGATCCTCAAGGCAGATAGGTAATTGTCACTGGGAAATTAGATGGTTGGGATATCACCAAAGGGAGCATATATGGACCCAATGTAGATCAGCCCAGGTTCTTTTCGGCACTCTCTTACATGACTGGCACTGTTTTACTAGCGGGGGACTTTAACTGTGTGGCATGTCCTACCAGAGACCGCTCCCACCCCCACTTGGACTCACCAATCAATGGTAGTGCCACAGTGTTTTTAACCTGGCAAGGGAAATGGGGAGGGACTATTCACACTACTTGCCCCTGCATGGCCTACATGTAAGACTGGACACAGTCCTGTGCACCCCAGATGTTAATGAGACAGTGACATTCATAGAATACCTCGTGAGGATGGTATCAGACCATAATGCCCTTCTGATGGGGCTACACTGGGGTAGACCATACCAATGTGGCGATTGCGCCCAGAAACACTTGAGGACCTGGGGCTCAGGGAAGACACATGCACCGCTACAGGCTACTAATTTACTGAAAACACAGGTACCTCCTCATCTCGACTCACTGAATAGGAGGCTTTTAAGGCTGTGCTAAGAGGCAGCTGCATTTCTGGGATTGCAGGAGTGCGGAGGGTGCTACTCTGAG
The DNA here is from genome assembly GCF_031143425.1 of Pleurodeles waltl. Classification (NCBI taxonomy): domain Eukaryota; kingdom Metazoa; phylum Chordata; class Amphibia; order Caudata; family Salamandridae; genus Pleurodeles; species Pleurodeles waltl. The sequence goes on from NC_090437.1 coordinate 64,851,410, forward strand.
ACAGAGACCACAGAGGGACACCTTAGGGACCTACAACGATAGCAACCGAACTGTCTGGAGCTCCGCTCTGGTCGTTTGGAGGCTAAAGAGAAGGTGGGCGGAGGAAGTGGAATGCCTCTGCTGCATTTATTATAAAAAATTATATGACCAGGGTGCATGCATAGCGAAACTGGATGGGGGCACTCTTGGCATGGCTAGCGAACCCAGCAAAGCATGGCTCACTCATTGTTGAGTCGAGACTTCTTCTGAGGTTAGGTTATATAGTCAAGCTGAAATCAACAAGGAGTTTAGGGCATACTATGAGAAGTTTCATCGCCACACCGACATTAGTGAAAAAAATGCCATACGAACATACTTTTTGGATGCAGGACATCCACTGTTACACCTCCAAGCACCTGAGGACCTGGGGGAAGATATAACTCTTCCAGAGGACAGAAACACGATAAAGCAGGTGGCACAGAGGGGTGGAGGGGGAAACTCCAGGCAGTGATAGCCTACCTGTGGCGTTTTACTCCTGTTTCATGGAACACTCACCCCTGAGCTTCTTGCGCAATATCAAGCAGCCAGACATGAGTGTTCTCTCCCTCACTCCCCTAGGGAAGCACTCATTGTTCCACTATTGAAACCAGGAAGAGAGGGTACAGATGTAACGGCATAATGGCCCTTGTCGATGTTAAATATAAACTATGAAGTACATAGCAAAATTTTAGCCACCGGGCTAATGAAACATATGAGGGCTCTTATACATAAAGATCAAAATGGTTTCATGCTGGGCCTGGAGCAGGGTGTCTAATATTAGGCATCTATTCTCAGTGGTGGAGGCGGAGACTGACAATGCAGCAACAGTGGCTATATTGGCTGTCAGCATAGAAAAGGCATCCGATAGCCTGAGTGGCTATACCTACAAAACATCTTACGACATTTCGGGCTGGGAGACTGGTTCCTGGAATGGACAGGACTCCTCTATAAAAAGGCATAGGTCTGCACGGGCAGGATAATCTCGAGGGAATATAGAGTGAAACTCGGGACGAGACAGGGATGGCCTCTCTCACCCCTGCTCTTTGCGCATGTGATGGAGCCCCTAGCCTGCCACGCTTGCAAGGATGGGGCGTATGGTGGCCTACAGGTGGGAGGCCAGGAGCAGGGTATTGTGCTGTATGCAGATGACCTCCTCCTTTTTCTATGGGATGCAGAGGGACCTCTCGCGGGTGCTCGCTCCCTCTTGGACCACTTTGGTGACCTGTCAGGTTTATGAGTAAACTGGCAAAAAAAATTGCATATTCGTCGCAAAATCCCTGCAGGCTCTGCTGCTGAATTTGGGACCTTTATGATGGGAGGCCCAGCAACTGGAAGATATGTTAGAGTGCAACCTAGGGGAAAACTACACAAGGCTTTTGAACTAGTTTGGAATATTGGGGCACACTCCCACTTTCGGTACAGGGGTGCTTTTAAAAATGGTGGCTTTGCCACACTTACCTCATTATTTTGTGGTACTGCCTAAATGGATTCTCAATTTTTGGTTCACCCTACTCAACTCAATGATTATGCAATTCCTGTGGGGTGCAGACCGTACACGGCTTGCACTCGCCAAACTCCAAAGGCTGGTAAGAGGTGGGGTGGGGGACTAGCCATTCTGGATTTTGGAGCATATTACTTGACGGGGTAACTGTAATGGCTGACCCAATGGATAGCAGCGCGGTTATCCACAGAGAAGCTTCTGCGAATACCCCAGCGTGAGCGAGTTAGCTGGTATCCTTCTTTGGCTGGGAGCCCCGGTAGAGGGAAAGACACAAGAGGTTTTAGTGGCACAAAGATGCTGGGATAGGTGTCTTCGTACAAACAAGATCAAAACACCATAATCTCCTGACATCCTGATGACTTTCCTGTTGGCATTATCTCACAAGGGAGACTGGCGGAAGATTTATTAATGGGTTTGCCGCTGGGGCAACCACAATGGGGGCTTTGCATGTGGGATACATCATTCTGCCATTTGCAGATTTTCAGGAAAACTTCTCCTTGAAACCAGGGCATTTTCTCCTACACCGAGCAGTGACATCTACTAAACACCACCATAAGAAACAAGGATTAGGAGAACCGCCCTCATCAGAGGTATGCCAGTATCTGGTCATAGCGTCTGGGAAATACAAAGCGGTTACATGTCTGTACAGGAGACAGAGACGTTTAAGTTAATTAACCTTTATATACTCCACAGAGCCTATCTTACACCTGGTAGAATCAGTCGGTACTTTGGGGACCTGGAGGCAAAATACCCTCGGAGTTACAGGCGGAATTTCTGCATATGTTTTGGACCTGCCTCCGGCTAGTAGATTATTGAGAAAGGATTACCGACACAATGGCCTTGATCACAGAACATGAGATCTCCTGTGCCCCGGGTCATTGCCTTTTTCACTGATTTCCCCACACCACCAAAACGAAAATATTGAGCCAGTTTCAGGACTTGGCATACATCATAGCCAAAAGGGAAATCACAAGACTATGGAAGAACACCAGGGGACCCACTTAGGAGGGCTGGAAGCGAGAGATGCTGAAATGGACAGGATATGAGGGGGAGTTATTAACCTGCATGAGGCTCAAGGAGGACAGGAGTCAACAGATGGTGCAGAGGTCTGGGCAGCACTGGTTATGGCACTGAACCTACATGACTTGACTCTATCAGACACTAACCCCGCCTCAAACCTTTCCCCTGGACTCCAACAGCAAAGGGACGTCTATAGACTAAGTAGCGAACACAGATCTCAATAGATAGAAGTATGGACACCAATTAGGGATATTGAGATGGAGCTAACCCACTTCCCCATTCAAAACATTATAGCACATTTGTTAAAGGGAGGACATGTTAGGCCACTGAGGGGAAGGGGGAGAGTCGGCATATTTTATAGGCATGGATAATTGTAGAAGGATGTATGCAGGTGATGTAAGGAGAGGGGGACATGTATACAGACACGATTTCATCATTTGCTGATTGTGGAAAGGTGAGAATGTTTATGTTGAACGTAATCCTCGAAAATTCAATACAATTAATTTAAAAAGAGAGTCAGAAAGACTTGTCTACCCGGTAAGGGGTTTTAGACATTATAAAACGCCCTTTTGCAGTTGCAGTTCTTACGTTTTTGTAAACTGCAACGTTTGCGATCATAAAATGGCTTTTCACATCATGCCCGAGTTCCTACTCCTGTTGTCTTATTGTGGATTGACCTACATATTGTCATTGCACGTTTGGTGTTTCACAAAATTCAATAAATACATTTGTTATAAAAAAAGAAATACAATAGCAGAGCGAAGCATAATACTAATGTGAATTGTGAAATGAAAGCTGGATTTTCAAGAGTTTTCTTCATGCTGAAAAGAGTTATGAGGATTCAAACTCGGACCTCCTGATTTCAAACTGGGGCCTCGGCTATGGAAAAGAAAGGTTTAAAAAAGGATAATTCAAGCAAATCACTGGGTTAAAAAATATTTTTTCCACAAACTGAGCCTCCCACAATGTGTGCACTTTGACTTGAGGTGAAAAATCTAACAGCGTAAATCACAGACCCACTCTGAGGCGCCAGGATGCCTCTCTGGCTCATTTACCCAGTAAAGCACACGGTTTCAGATATTTGTTTATTGCTTTACTTGTCATTCAGTGCAGCACTGGACGGAAATAGTAATTCTATGTCAGGACCGGAGGCTCAGATTATGCTTCTCTTTCTATGCTTTATTTTCCACAGCAGCCAATGAGAGAAGACAATATCAAAAACTACATATCCCATAAGTCAAAGTATACAAAATGACCATAGAGAACATAATATAAAACATCAAGAGGCCATAACACTTCCTCTTTCTTTGCTGCTTCCGCAGTCAGCTAAGTACTCTTCTTTGGTTCTTGCTCTCGTGGCTTATTGTTTTTTCTCAGCGCGCGCCGCTCATTCTATTCGTGTTAGTGGAGCGGGAGTGTCGGCTCGCCCGACTTTTGGGGGCTCCGGTGAGGTGTTTTGACGGCAGGCGCTTAGCGCGCTCTCCCACCGTTGCGCGCGTTCGTTCCCTCAGGCGCCCGCGCTTTTTCTCGTTGCCCTGACAACCGTCCTCTTTAGACGCGCTGTCAGTGCAACGGAAAGACGCGATCGATCTCGTTTCGTCGGACCTCGCCTGCGCTTGGTTTTTCCAGGTTTCTCTTGCCTTTTTATTGCCGCATTGCCCTGCCGGAGCGCCCTATGTTTACTACCTGACGCCCTGTGATCCCTTCCTGACCAGGGCTGTACAATTAAATTAGGTGCTGCCTAGAGTGCTGCAGGCTGGCTCTCTCCACACTCAAAAAATTAAATTTCAGCAGTTTTTAAGAGAATTTTCTACTGCTTTCAGCCTGCTGGGGTGCGCACTCCCCCTTACTGTAGTCTTTGGCTACCCCTATTTCGCGTTTGTTACGTGATTGAATTTTGCCTGAATCCACGTTCCCTGCGTGGCAGTGTAAAGATGGCCCATTCATATTCGTATGAAGATGAAGAATATTTTGGGGATCAGTTTCCCTTGTTTGATGAGACGCTGGCTGGCGCTTTGGGCAATACGTTCCAGATGTCCATAAATAATGCTTTGGAGAGGGCTTTGGGCCCCCTCTCGGTACATTTTGAGAATTTTGCGCGCCAGAAGGGCTGGTTGCCCCCTATTGCTTCATCTGAGGAGGCCCTCTCAGACCAGCCTTCTACCTCTAAGGGTAAGGCGAAGGCAAAATCTTGGCCTCATTCTGATATTTTCAAAAAATTGGCATCGTCCATTCAGGAAGACCATGGGTACAGTTTTTCCCAGGCTCAAGAAGCTTTCAGTTCGGATTCCGACCGGTCTCCCGCAAAATCTTCAGGATCTGACTCTGAGCAGGATCTTGGTCCCAAGTTAAGCGCGGGTAAGCGCAAAAAGTCGGAGTCTTCCAGCGCCCCTCCTTCCAAAGCTCCTAAAGTGCTGACCTTCAGCCCAGAAGAGATAGTCCACCCTCGCTCTTCCAGCTGGGTTCCTCCGCCCGAGGTGGCTGAATATCTCCAGAAACATATCAGGGCTAGTTTTAACAAGGAGGTAAGGTCCCGGCTTCGGTCGGAGTGCCCTCGCCCTGATCTGGAGGGAAAGGTTACGGATACGCCGGAGGTGGACCCAACTATGGTCACCTTTTTGAAGAAATGGGCGAAAGATCCAAAAAAGGGTCTCGACCGAGCTTGGCGCTTCAGCCCAGAAGAGATAGTCCACCCTCGCTCTTCCAGCTGGGTTCCTCCGCCCGAGGTGGCTGAATATCTCCAGAAACATATCAGGGCTAGTTTTGACAAGGAGGTAAGGTCCCGGCTTCGGTCGGAGTGCCCTCGCCCTGATCTGGAGGGAAAGGTTACGGATACGCCGGAGGTGGACCCAACTATGGTCACCTTTTTGAAGAAATGGGCGAAAGATCCAAAAAAGGGTCTCGACCGAGCTTGGCGCGCTTGTCAGGACAAGCTTCTCGACCTCTCGGGCCCTTTAGCCAAAAGTTTGGACATGGCTTACGTGGCCAAGGAGTCACAGTCCCCGATTGATCCGGACATCCTGGTTGGATGGGCGCAACGGGCCATCTGCCACTTGGGCAATGCCAATGTGGCTTTGTCTACAGAGAGGAGGCGTTCCATCCTCATGCGAATTGACCCTCAACTTACGGAGCTCGCATCCTCAGAGGCGGGTCCGGTGGCCCAGGGACTTTTGTTTGGGGCTCCTTTCATCAAGGATCTGGCCAAATTTGCGGCGACTTTCAACACCATGGACAAAGCGCAGTTGTCGTTACAAAAGGTGTTTAAAGAGACTCTTTTTCGGAGGGCCGGACGCCTGCGGGGGCGTTCGTCTGGCCGTTCCTTCTATCAAGGCCCTCGTCGCGAGGCCCTCTCCAGAGGGCGCGGTTTCTACAGGGAGCAGCAAGCAAGCTCTACCTTCTACCCCACGCGTCCCCGAGGAGGTAGAGGTCGCTTCCGCAAGTCTTTATCCAGAGCTCAACAGGGAGACGCTCAGGATCACGCCACTTCAGGTGAGACTAATACAACCGTCAGAGGTGGTTCTTGGGGGAAGGGTTCAATCTTGTTTGGCAGAATGGCAAAAGTTATCCAGAGACCCATGGCTGTTGCAGACCGTGCAAGGGTTCCGATTGGAATTTTACCAGTCCCCTGTTCAAGACAGTCCCCCTCCTCTTCCCCGTTTTTCCCATCAAGATATCGGCATCATAGACTCCGAGGTTCAAGCTCTCCTCAAAAAAGGTGCTATTTGCAGAGCTGTCCCCCATCCCAGGGGTTTCCTGAGTCCCATCTTCTTGGTAGACAAGAAAGGGGGAGGTTCGCGTTTAGTCCTGAACCTCAAGGAATTCAACGCATGGTTGGTTTACAGACACTTCAAGATGGAGGGGATCCATCTTCTCAGGGACATCCTGCAGGAGGCGGATTGGTTAGTGCGTCTAGATTTAAAGGACGCTTACCTAAGTATCCCTATTTTTCCCCCTCATCGGCGTTTCCTTCAGTTTCTGTGGCAGGGCCAGTGCTTCGAGTTTCAGGTTCTCCCCTTTGGGCTTTCCTCCGCTCCTTGGTGCTTCACCAATGTTATGAGGCCTGTAGTGGAATCCCTTCGGGCAAGAGGTGTGCGCCTGATAGTATACCTCGACGACCTGATAATTATGGCGCAAGATCCCCTTCGCCTGCAGGTCCACTTATCTTGGATGATCCAGTTACTCCAGGATCTGGGTTTCATAATCAATCAACCCAAATCTTGTCTCCATCCATCCCAACAGATCGAGTTTCTCGGGTTCAGGATAGACTCTGTGTCAGCTCAGTTATTCCTTCCTCCTCTGAAAGTGCGCAATATCAAGAAGGAGTTGCGCCTTCTTCTATCCAGACAGATGGTGTCCTTGAGGAGCTTAGCCAGGATGGTGGGTCTTTTATCATCGTCGATCCAGGCTATTTTCCCGGGTCCCCTACATTACAGAGCCCTTCAACGGCTCAAGATCTCTCATCTTCAGAAGGGTTTGTCTTACACAGATCTGGTCCCCCTGAATCCGGAGGCCCGCTCAGAGATAACCTGGTGGTTGGAGCACATGGAGGCATGGAATGGTCGAGCCATCTTCGGTTCTGCACCAGATGTCATTCTGGAATCGGATGCCAGCAGATGGGGCTGGGGAGCCCGATGCGGGGATGTGACCACCGGGGGCCGTTGGTCGGAGGAGGAACTCCACCTCCACATCAACTGCCTGGAGCTTCTGGCCGGTTCCTTTGCAATACGCAGTGTGTCTCCTCTGAAAGCGGATTGTTGCATTCTCTTGAGGATGGACAACATATCCGCGGTCAGGTATGTAAACAAGCTGGGAGGTACCAGATCTCCGACCTTAGCCCGCATTGCCAAGGATTTCTGGCAGTATTGCCTGCAGCATCGGATATCGGTGATTGCTGAGTACCTTCCTGGAACTCACAACACTGTGGCCGATTGGAATTCCAGATTTCTCCGGGATTCCAGCGACGGGATGCTGCTCCCCAAAGTGTTTGCCTCTCTCAACCTCAGATGGGGCCCTCTGTCGATAGATCTCTTTGCCTCGAGATTGAACCGTCAGCTTCCTCTATTCTTCAGTTGGAGACCAGATCCGGAAGCGATGGCCACCGACGCCTTTCTCCAGGACTGGTCTCCCCATCGAGCATATGCGTTCCCTCCGTTCAGCATGATTCCTCGAGTTCTTGCCCAGGTGCGTTGGCTGGGAACAGAGATTGTGTTGATCGCTCCTCTTTGGAGGGCTCAGGCATGGTTTCCTTTGGCGCTCGATCTTCTGTGCGATTTCCCTCTCCTAATTCCTCCTCTTCAGGACCTTCTCCGGGACCCTCTGGGGTCTCCGCATCCGTTGATAGCGCAGGGCAAGCTTCGTCTGGTAGCTTGGAAAATCTCAGGCGTCATTGGTTCCTGCCAGGCATTTCAGAACAAGCTGCTAAATTCATCCTCCAAGCCTGGTCCCCTGGGACCCTCAAGCGATATGCCTTGGCTTGGAAACTATGGAGTCATTGGTGTGCGGAACGGAGTTCCGATCCCTTTAGTGCGGATGTCAGTCTAGTCGTCAATTTCCTGGCTTCTCTGGCGGCTTCAAGCCTAGCTTTCAGGTCTATCAATAATTATAGATCTGCCATTTCCGCCGGACATTCCCCTGTTCAAGGCAAACCGATTGGTGAGCACAGCATTGTCTGCAAACTCATGAGGGGCATTCGTCTGTCGAATCCTCCGCGTCCCAGGTATACTTCTTTGTGGGACGTCAATGTGGTTCTTACGTTCATTTCCTCTTGGCCAGATAACGAATTGCTTTCTCGTAAGCAACTCTCAGCCAAATTGACCCTTTTGTTATGTCTCATCTCATGCAAGAGAGTTTCGGATGTTCGTTCCCTTGATCTGCAAGGCAGGATTTTTTCTCCTTCGGGAGTCACTTTCTCTATCTCCAAACGGACAAAGACGGGTACCAGTTCAGCTTCTTATCCGGCTTTCCCGCATAACCCCAAATTGTGCGTGTTGCAATGTTTGAAAGCCTATGAAGCGGCTACAGAGAAATTCCGTATAGACTGGGGAGGTCAATTGTTGATTGCTATTCAAAAACCTTTTAAACCAGTGTCGTCCGCTACTCTAGCCAGATGGATCAGGTGGCTTCTTTCTGAAGCGGGAATTGATGTCTCCATGTTCGGAGCTCATTCAGTTCGGGAAGCTATGGCGTCAAAATCCTTTAGCTTAGGCATGAGGTTGGAGGATATTATGAGGGCGGCAGACTGGTCGTCTGAATCTACTTTTAAGACCTTCTATCATAAACCCATTGTGGACATTGCATCGATTGTGGTAGATCAGCTTTGAACGAGCATAATCTGAGCCTCCGGTCCTGACATAGAACAAAAAAATTTCAAGCTTACACGTTAAGAATTTTCAATTCTATTAAGGACACGGAGGCGAGGATTATCCCTCCCAGGACAATAAGACTTCTGCTTACGAGTTAAGTACTCTCTTTTTATTTGATGTCTCATTGTTTGCCCATCCTGTAATTTTATGAATGCTTGTAATGGTGTATACAATGTTTCTATAACACATACTATTATTAGTTTATCTGTTTTTTCCTCTTAGGAGTGGATCAGAGTTGAAATTCTTCGCTCTAAGGAGGTTCAGAGCAGGATGGTTACATCTAGCCAGTTCCGGGGATCCTACGTTGGATTTGGATTGTGTTGTTCGATTGGATTAAGTTGTAATTAGTGACTTTTACTGACTGTATTCTTGCAAAGAAAGAGGAAGTGTTATGGCCTCTTGATGTTTTATATTATGTTCTCTATGGTCATTTTGTATACTTTGACTTATGGGATATGTAGTTTTTGATATTGTCTTCTCTCATTGGCTGCTGTGGAAAATAAAGCATAGAAAGAGAAGCATAATCCTCGCCTCCGTGTCCTTAATAGAATTGAAAATTCTTAACGCGTAAGCTTGAATTTTTTTTATTCTCTGTCAGGAATGGAGGCTCCGATTATGATTCTCAATTCTTTACTACTCAAAACAGCAGCCAATGAAAAAACAATAAACGTTAAAGAGGCTTTGAACCCCGCCTCCCCTAACCCCCAATAGCAGAAAAACATAGTCTATAAATATGGAAGGCACCAACTGACGTCCTTTTTCTATGCTGCTCCGCAGTCAGATAAGTGCCTTTCCCATTTGTGCCTAATGTGGTCATGGTTATATAAATAGTGATTTTTATTAATGTATTTCTCTTATGCTCTGCTTTCCTAGGCACACTTGGGTGTGTGCTGTGCCCGTATTTCATTCCCGTTGCTGACAACGCCTTTTCTGGTGACTCGCGCGCGTTGCAGTTTTCCTTGGGCGGCTTTTTCTTTCCTGCCTTTCGGAAGGAACGCGCCTCACACGAGTGCTGCCGTTTCGGTGCGGATGGCCCCTTGGGATTTATTTATTGATTTTATGTCCTTCGCCGCATTGCGGCGGTAACAAGGACTTCACCGCATCGCGGCTCTTTCATTTAAAACGCACCATTAAGCTGGTAGAAACCGGAAGGTCAGACACGGCTTGACTGACTTCCGGGTAGCGAGGTTGTCCTTCCACACCAAGAGACACATGTTTATAGCCCAATTGGGCTATTCACATGCGAAATAAATCCCACAAGGGAGGGAAGTGACGTGTGTCAACTTCCCTCTCTCGTCGGACTACGGACGCCGTCCCCGGCCTGATCCAGTGATTTCCAATTATATTACCATTACTGTGCCTCGTTATTCTTTGATAATGGCTGCTTTTGCCTTTTCTGTGCAGGCACTTGTCTCCTGGTGCACCACAAGTTGGATAGTTTCATTTATATTTTGATCCTTGGATTTTCTGATGCGCCTGACCTGTGCTGGCTGGGGTTAGAATAAATGAAAACTTGTTTTTTGTAAGCAATTGTGAGCCCTTCAACCTTTGAAGTTTTGACAGTGGTAATACCATGTCTGATGAAGAGTATTATGGTCAGGGCCTGGAGATGTATGGCCCTTATGAAGACGAAGATTACTATTTTGACTCCTGTTTTTAACAGGTTATTGACTCTTCCATACAGAAATCTTCGGATAAAGCAATTTCATCGCCCCTTGTACCCTTATCCAAAAAGATTGATGATCTGGCTGGCCCTTCTCCGTCCTTCCTTCAGGGGATACTTCATCTCCGTCTGTCCCTTCTACTGAGCAACTTAGGCCTCACAAGAGCAAATTGGCCAATATCCCTTTTCCTTCTACCTCTGAACACACTTATGCTTCAGATCCTTCCACGCCTATTACTTTGCCTACAACTGTTTCTGATTCTGATTCTGTTTCTTCTCATGATTCCACTCCACCTAAGAAACGCACGAAGAAGCATAAACTTTCCTCTTCTTTTTCTCACTCTCCTTTTTCTTTCGAGCCATCTGATATTATTCATCCTAAATGATCAGATTGGGCTCCTGCCCCTGCTGTAACAGATTATATGCATCTGCATATTCATAAAGGATTTGAGAAGGAGGTCAGATCCAGATTGAGATCGGAGTATCCGCATCCAGATTTACCACATAAAACAGCGCTCACTCCTGAGATTGACATCACTATGGTGATATTCCTTAAAAAATAAAACAAGGATCAAGAGAAAGGAATAGACAGGGCCCTCAAGGCTTGTCAAGATAAATTGCTAGATGTGTCCGGTCCCCTCGCAAAAATCCTCGAATTGGCTCTTAAGGCTCAGGAAACCGGGCAGCCATCCATCTGGAGGTGCTGGCTGGGTAGACTCAACGTGCCATATGTTTTCTTGGGAAAGCAAATTGTGCATTAGGGTCAGAATGTAGAAAGTTCATCTTGCTGCATATTGACCACCAGGTGGCAGATTTGGCTTCGGCTGAAGCAGGCCCTCTAGCAGAGGGACAACTTTTTGGGGCCAAGTTTGTATAAGACATTGCAAAATTTGTTAACACTTTCACGTCTTTGGATAAATCACAATCTTCCCTTAAAAGTATGTTTAACCCACTTTTTGGACTGGCTGGTTGATTTTGAGGACGCTTGACCGGTCGGGGCTTTGAGCAAGGTCCTGTCAGAGGTACTTATCCAAGATGCAGGGGTTACACCCAGCACCCTTCCCAAGCAGGTTTCTACCCCTCCAGATATTGAGGATCACGCAACCGCAACAATCGAGGTGCACATAGAGGTTACAGAGCCATCGATAACACCCCCACTGGTAATAAATCTTCCTCTTCCTTCTATTCCCATAGGAGGCAGACTAAAGTTTTTCAGTCAAAAATGGCCTTCCATTTCCTCAGACGCATGGGTCCTAGATGCTGTTCAGGGGTATTCCATAGAGCTGGTATCAGCCCCACAACAGCACGCCTTACCTCATCCTATCCTTTTTTCCCAACAAGACAAATCCTTTATAGATGGCGAAATTCAGGAATTGTTAACAAAGAAGGCCATTTCTATCACTTCCCATCACCCAAGGGGTTTCTGCAGCAATGTTTTCTTGGTGCAAAAGAAGGGATGTGGTCAGAGACTGGTGCACAATTTAAGAAACGTCAACCCTTTTGTGGTATACCGTCACTTCAAGATGGAGGACATCCATCTATTGAGAGATCTTCTCCAGAAGGGAGATTGGATGGTTTGTCTAAATCTGAAGGAGGCTTACTTATCAGTCCCCATTGCGCCTTCCCACCAACGGTTCCTCCAATTTCAGTGGAGAAACAGTTGATACGAATACCTGACGCTCCCTTTCGGGCTGTCTTCAGCTCCTTGGGTGTACACCAAACTCTTAAAACCAGTAGTAGAAAATCTTCGCGAGAGAGGCATTCAATTGATAATCTATCTCAACGACATGATTATCATGGCTCAAGATCAGTCTCTAATGTTGACCTATCTGCTATGGGTGGGTTCTCTCCTTCAGGATTTGGGGTTTGTGATCAATCACAAGAAATCCTGCATGATTCCATCCCAACGCTTGGAGTTTCTTGGATTTCATGTAGATTCGGTGCAAGCCCTGTTGCTTCTTCTGCCTCAGAAAATGAAATCGATCAAGAGAGAGTTGAGGATGTCGTTATCGAAACAGATGATTTCTTTGAGGTCCCTAGCACGGATTGTGGGCCTTTTGGTCTCTTCGATTCTGGCAGTTTTTCCAGGTCCTCTCCATTACGGAGCCTTGCAGAGACTGAAGATCCATTTCCTTCAACAGGGTTTCTCTTATGAACACCTGGTTCCACTCTCTCTGGAAACCCGAGAAGAGCTTCAGTGGCGGCTCTCTCACATGGAGGTGTGGAATGGCAGGGCTATTTTTGGGGGGATCCCTGAGGTGGTGATAGAATCGGATGCCAGACGTTGGGGCTGGGGAGCGAGATGCGGTCCTTTTTCAAAAGGGGGGAGGTGGTCCTCAGAGGAATAGCATCTCCACATCAATTGTCTCGAACTCTTAGTGGGTTCTTTTGACATCAGATCTCTGTCCCCACTAAGGAGCAATTGTTGTATCCTTCCGAAAATGGTTAATGTGTCCGCAGTTCGGTATATCAACCGTCTGGGGGAAACGAGGTCTGGCGAATATTGCCAGGGAATTCTGCCATCTTTGTTTGGGTCGGAAGATCATGGTGATAGAGGAATTCCTTCCAGGCAAAGACAACTTAGTGGCAGATTAGAATTCTCATTTCCTGAGGGATTCCAGCGATTGGAAACTTCTACCTTCAGTCTTTCAGAAGGTCATGGAATTGTTGGGACCTTGTCAAGTGGATCTGTTTGCGTCTCGCCTCAATTTTCAGATCCCGAAGTTTTTCAGCTGGAGGCCAGACCCTCTGGCCATGGCAGCGGATGTGTTTCTGCAGGATTGGTCATCTCAGACGAATTATGCGTTTCCTCAGTTTGCCATGATTCCTTGAGTAGCAATGTGCTTGTGATGGCAAGCAGCGTCTGCAGTTCTCATAACCCCTTTTTGGAAGAGTCAACCTTGGTTTCCATCCCTTCTGGAACTCTTGATTGCCCTTCCTCTTCGGCTCCCGGTGTTTCCGCAGCTCCTTCTGGATCCGGTGGGTGCCCCGCATCCTCTTCTTCTATCAGGTCAACGGTGTCTCATGGCCTGGAAGATATCGGGAGACATTCACAAGTGCAGGGCCTTTCGGCTTCAGCTTCCTCGTTTATATGACAATCTTGGGCTCCTTCCACCCACAAACGATACTCCCTAGCATGGAAGAAGTGGGTGGGTTAGTGCATTCGAGGAGATGTGGATCCCGTGGGATCCGAAGTCAGGGACATTATAAATTTCCTGTCTGAGTGTGCTGATTCTGGTCTATGTTACAGGTCGGTAAATAATTTTAGATCGGCTATTTCAGCTGGACATTCTTGGATTAATAATAAACCGGCTGGGCAACATCCTTTGGTTTGTAAATTGCTGAAAGGTATCAGAGTGGCTAATCCACTGAGACCACACTATTCACAGCTTTGGGATGTGAATGTTGTTTTATCTTTTTTGCCTAATTGGCTGGAGAATCATTTGTTATCTATGAAACAATTGACGGCAAAGTTAACCATGTTACTTTGTTTTATTTCTTGTCGCAGGGCGGCAGATGTGAAAGCCCTAGATTTAGGAGGGAGATTATTTTCTCCTTTGGGGGTTTCCTTTATCATTTCTAAATGTACTAAGGCCCATATTTATACTTTTTTAGCGCTGCGTTTGCGCCGCTTTTTGACGCCAAAACGGCACAAACTTACAAAATACAATTGTATTTTGCAAGTTTGCGCCGTTTTTGCGTCAAAACATGACGCAAATGCGTCGCTAAAAAAGTATAAATACGGGCCTAAATGCATGTCTTCTTCTGTGGATTACCCAGCTTTCCCTCATAATGCAAATCTGTGTGTAGTCAAATGGTATATGAAGAATGCATTGCAAGTTACAGAGTGGATCCAATGGGTCCTCTTCTTATTTCCACCCTGAAACTCTTCAAACCAGTTTCAGCAGCTACTCTGGCACCCTTGGTTCGTTGGGTGATGTCAGAGGCAGGTATTACTATGTCTTTATATGGGGCCCATTTTACCAGGGGGGCCATGGCATCAAAAGCTTTTCTTTTGGGTTCCTGATTGGAGGATAGAGCGGCCGATTGGTCAAGTATTCTATGTTTAAAATGTTTTATTATAAACCAATAGTACATGTGTCTAATTTGGTGGTGGATCAGCTTTGAACCAGCATAATCGGAGCCTCCGTCCTGACATAGAATACAAAGTTTTCTAGTGTAGCGTTAAGAATTTTAGATTCTATTAAGGACACAGAGGCAAGGATTATCCCACCCAGTATATAATTTGAATTGAATGATATTATTCAATGATTTATATTATAGTCTTTTGTTTCCCACCCTGGAAATTTTGATTGTATTATTCTCGAGTCTTATAATGGATTTTTTCTTTCAGACATGGATGCCAAACAAGGTGGAAGTTTTGACGTGCCATCGTTTGGTCGTTCTTAGCAAACTGGATATTTGGTGGATTGTTCTTCGTCCCAGAGATTTTTGTTGGACTTGATCACTTTTTGTTTTTTCAGATTTTTTCAAAGAAAGAGGACGTCAGTTGGCGCCTCCCATGTTTATAGACTATGTTGGTCTGCTATTGGTGGTTAGGTGAAGCGGGGTTCAAAGCATCTTTAATGTTTATTGTTTTTTCATTGGCTGCTGTTTTGAGTAGTAAAGAATTGAGAAGCATAATCCTCGCCTCCGGGTCCTTAATAGAATCTAAAATTCTTAACACTACACTAGAAAATGTTGTACTCTACTGCTTCCATGGTATGCAGTTATCTGGCGGTCTTGCGTTCTCAGTTTTCCTCCACATATTGCTGATGACACCACATAGCATGTCTGAAATCACAAATTGCACCCCATAACAATCAATGCTAAATCGACATCCCACAGAGCAAAGTTACATATTCGTGAGGGAAATACTTCTGTGCATGTCACAGCATCCTCATTAGAGAATAGCAGAAAGAATAATAACAGCACAATGCCCCTTAGTAATTGTTTTCTGAAGTCATTGAACACCTAATCATCTATCAGTTAGTATTTAGTAGGCCCCGCCTAACACTTGTTGTTAACCATGATCTGTGGCCCTTCATCTTGCTTCTGATTAGCAGGAACAGGACAAGTATAATAATATATGTTACGTACTTATGTAAACAACAATGTCCCTTTAGATAGACTTAGATCACTCTTATTGGTTACTTAGCAGCTCTTTTTTTGTTCAGTTGCCCGATAGGCACTTGTTATCAAACTCACGTTTCCTAAAAATAAAAAAAATAAAACAAAATAAATTTAAAAAAAATATCATATATTTTCTCCTGCTCCATTTATCAGGCTGCATTGGGACCTAAATCTGCTTTTGACATGTTTGATCAGTGTGCCTTCTGAACTGCTTCGTAGCTGTACTGGCTAAAGGGCTCCAACAAAGATTCAGGTAAAATAGGCAAAGCAGCTGTTTGCAAGAGTTGAAGATGGTTTACCCTGTGTTCGCACAGACAGGCATGTTTATCATAAGCTCTACTTTGAGGCTTCTTACACTGAAAAATGTGTTTCTCACTGGAATCACTTCTGACATTTTGGGGATGAGTGTCAGACTTTGTCAGTTCTACTTCTATATACTGCTTTCTTTCCTGTCAACTATTACTTAGGATGCATGCACTGTTTCTTCTGAAGGTGTTGTCACCTTTCCATGTGTGGCAATCCCTCACATTTTCTACATTCTTCTCTCCACCACATCCATCTGTGGAGAAGAACGGGCTACACTGAATTGACCAATGGTGTGCTCTATATTGATAGGACCAAGGAGTACTAAACTGATGATGATCTGTTTGCTGGTGCGAAGAAAGCCACAACAGTCCAGAAGCAAACCTCATGCCACTCCATTGTTCTGTGTGTTAAAGTGTGTTTCATTTTGTCCAAAAAGGAACCGCCTTAAGTCCCATTCCATTAAGACGAATGCTACAACTAAGGGCAAGATATATGAAGCTCTTGGGCCGTTTGTGACCGGTAAAAGGCTTTTTACCATGTACCATCCATATCCTGCGAGTTGGTAATCTGTTACCAATTTGCGAAATAGGGATTGTGACTCACTATTAGGAAGGGGCAGGCCAAGGGCATTCCTTCCTAATAGCAACTTGTAGGGCTATGTATGATTGTTTTGTGACCGGGAGTGCATTTGCAAAACAACTGCAGTTACCACCAACTTCTAGTCTGTGATAAGCCATTCACAAACCGGAAGGGGTATTTCCCCTTTGGGAATGGGGGTGCACGGACCACTGCCTACTTTTAAAAAAGAAAAACTTAATTTTTCTTTGTGTAACGCATCCCGTTCTGTTGTAAGGAAAATAGGCTGCATTATATTAAAAAAAAAAAAAAATTGCTTTATTTAAAAGCAATAAGCAATCACAGACATGGCAGTTTGCTATCCCCAGAAGGCCACCATCCCAGTGATTGTAGCCATTCACAATGGGTTGCAATTTGCGACCTGCCTCATGAATATTGGTGAGACAGGTCCATTTGAGACCCACTGCGTTTTGTGTCAAACACACTGTCATACATGGCAGTTTGGAATTTCCTAATAGCGAATCGCTAGGGATTTGCTATTGGGAAATCGCAAAATGTTTTTCAGGAACATCTGGCCCTCAGACATTATCTGTGGCTGTTCCCATCTTGACATCTGCTGAGCCTCACCATAGGCTTCTGTCTGTCCATAATTTCACCAGGCACTACTCCTGTGATTCTCAGCAGGGAAGGCTATTTTGACAGTCTGCACGACTTCCTAGTGTAAGTCTACTCCTTAGACTACCCACCCTTTGAGTCGCCACTGCTTTGCTGCTAATTCAACAGTTGAGGATTCTGCTGGTGGAAGTACAGTTCAAAGCAGTAAGTTACCTTTGGTGATAGTCTTTAGTTGATACTCTGCCTGCTGTTTCCTCACAGCCCACCTGCCTCTTCATTCTTTGGGGTTTGGTCTGGACTGTTCCTTTGAGAAGCAAGGTCAAGACTTATTTGCATACGGCTGGGTCCAAACTGGTGGTGTGGTAAACAAAGAATAATGGGTTGGAACTGCTACCCAAATCTATTGCTAGTTTTAAGACTGATTGCAAGCAGCCTCCCATCACATTTTGACTGTCATGTACTGCCCTAAGTGCCAGAGGTATGGCTGGATGTGGGTCCCGTGCTCACTGTGTCACTGAAAGCAAGCTGTACCCGCCTGATGAACCCATAACTAGGGAGAAACCAGATCTGTGTTTCTTATGCTACAGGGAGGACATGGCTTATCAGTTCGGGCCAGACTGTTCCCATGAGGAGCAGTGTCAAGACCGATTTGCATATGGCTGGGTCAAACATGACGGGGCATGGTGAGCAAAAGAACAATGAGTTGGAATGACACCCTGAGCTATTGCTAATGGTTAGACTTATTGCAAGCAGCTTCCCATCACCTTTTGTGTGTTTCATGTTCCGCCCTAAGTGGCATGGAAATGCCCGGATGTGGGTTCCGTGTTCACTGTGTCAATGGAAACAAGCTGTACCTGGGTGATGCGCCCATAACTAGGACGAAACAGGTCCCTGGTTGCCTGTATTCCAGTTCAGGGAGGAGTTGGTTTGGTAGCTCAGGCTGGACTGTTCCCTTGAGGAACACGGTCAAGAATTGGTCAGCTCAAAACTGAGGTGGAGTGGTGAGCAAAATAATAATGGGTTGGAGTGCTAGCCCAAGCTACTGTCAGCGGTTAGACTTATTGTGAGCAGCCTCCTTTCACCTTTCCTGTGTTGCATATATGTGGATCCTTGTTGTCATGATCAGTGCTTGACATGGAAAAATAGAAGTGCAGGTACTCTCTATGGGAGTACCTGCTTGTTTCTGAAAAGTGCTAGTGCTCTCCAATGAAATGTATTACGTTTTTCTGGAGGAGTGCAGGTACTTTCCCTCTCAAAAGATAAAAGTGCTGGTACTCAGAACCGGAGAGTACCGGCCCATTTAAAGCACTGTTGACAGATACCGAATACACCACCTATTAGCACACAGGAGCTGTTGCAAGAGCTTTATGGATCCGGTCTGATGCTAAGAAGAATCCACAGGAGAGGAATCTGCAGGTAGAAGAATAGACCAAAAAGTGCTTGACCAGAGATAAGTAACTTATTCATCAGATCTTATTTCTCAAAGAAACATTAAAAACACTGGCAGAAGAGGAAGTTGGAATTTATAATACAAATGTGTAAGTACTGTATTTACAAAAGTAAAGTGATGGAGTAGGAATAAATGTTACCGATTATAGATTTCACGTTATCCTGTTGCTGCTATGTCGCAAGGCCATACATGGTGTCATCTGAAATTCGAGCTTTTAGGCAGTCCCGTAAAAAAAACCAAGAGTCACGCATTTGGGGAGATAATGGTCTAGAACTCTCTGATTGCTGGAGGTGGCTCATTTAGTGGGGCTGCACTAGTAAGCATACGTATACTTACAGGCAAAAAAGAAATGTGTGGTTTTGGACTAAATAGGGAGAATTACACACACACAAAAAGAAATCAACCAAAAAGACAACAGTTTTATAGTCTGGCAAACTAATGACGCTGCAATTAGGGATATTGCTAAAACTACATGCAATTCATTCCGGCCCATTAACCAGTATATAAAATATATCTCTCTAGAGCACATGAATCAATCCCACAAATGGGAAAATGAAACCATTAGTAATAGTAATATATGTTACTTTCTTCGTTGCAAATTTGCCTGGCCTTTTCTGGGACAAAACTGGCAGGTTACCAAGCAGGCTGAAAACAGCATCAATCCAGTAGTCCTGGTTAGGTGAAAATGTGCCTGGCTGTGTGAACATAGGGTAAATTCTCTTAACGTCTTCAACTCTTTGCCAACAAATGCTTTGCCTAATGTACCTGCAATATTGTTGGAGACCTTTACCCAGTTTGTCCTCTTAATTGATTAAGGCCTGCACTTTTGAAGTATTCTGAGAAAAACGGTGTCAACTCATTAGAAGCCCTTTAATGCTTTTACTTGAAATTCCGAGACCAGCAGTAGTGAGAAGGAAATTGGATCAATGGCAAATCAAGCTCTCGACTTTGTTATTGTTTCTGAGATAATGCCTGATTTGGGTGTCTGAGCAACATCCAAGCAACTGGGTTATAAGTAGATAGGGGCATTATTCTTCACCCACTGCATTGCTAAAAGTAAACACACGTCTGAATAATTGTAAATTGTCCCATAAAACTAATAAACACTTACAGTTACCTGGCCAAAACGCTTCTATGCATTTTAAGTCCATAAAAAATACTCTGGATTTAGATGCCAAGCAAGGATATTGCACCTCTGTCAGCCACTTACTTTACCCATTGCACCTCCATCTACTCCAAGGGCCATATTTATGGCCATGTCACGCAGTGCAGCAAGTCGCCTTACTCCGTTGCAGTGTGTGACAGAAAAGGGGCAGGAATGCAACATATTTATTTTAAAACAGTGCGTTCCTGTTCTTTCCCATGTACAGTAGTCCTTTATCACAGTGCAAGGGTGACTGTGTTGCATGCAGGATTGTTATGTGCAGGAAGGTTCACCTTCCTGCACAAAACCATCCTGGGAGGCATATTTCTCCTTCTTTGTGTGCTGCTGGGAAAAAAACAACCCTCAAACAAACAAACAAAAAAAGATTAAATCCTCAAACAAACGAACACAAAAAGATTAAAAACAATCTCTCTCTCTCCAACGCATTACTGTGTCTCAGCCTGTACCTCCATCAATGTATCCTCTATCACTCTCTCTGACTCATCCCAAACCTCATTCTACTCTGGTGAACTCCAAAACTACCCCTCCTAGACTCTCCCCCACACCACCTTACCAGCTCACTCCAAACCTCAGGTTACTACTTTGATCTCCCAAACAACCCTACTAAATTACTCCTCATGTATCTCCCGTTTGCCTCATCCCAAAACTCATTTTACTACTTATGATCTCCCTAATCCTTTTCTACACACTAATTCCCTCCTCCATCTTTCCTTTCCTCATCCCAAAAATCATCTTACTACTATGATCTCCCAGCTAACACTTCTGGATTCTTCCATCTTCTATCCCTCCATTATTTTATTCAATCCAACTAACAGACTCACATGTCCACCACTCAAATGAACTCATATTTCTTGATACTAATACTTGTAGGAAAGTACCATCTTGCCTGGCATGTTACCCCCATATTTCACTGTATGTATGTTGTTTTAGCCCTTGTGTCACTGAGATCCTCAACAACAAAAAGTACACTGTTCCTGGAACTAGGGGGACAGTTTAAGTTTCAGGAGCAAGAGCCCTCACACACCCAGATGGGTGTCATGCTTCATCATCGGGAAGCTCCTCGTCAGACCGGCGGCGCAATATCTGACGGGCTCCCCTTTCGGGGGCTCTTTACCGGAGATCTTTTAATATGTCAGGGGTGGCTGCCGTAAAGATCATAAAGGTCAGACACTCCTTATGGCAGGAGAGTGGATAGTAAAATTGATTAGGAACTCCTACATAATCTACTTTTACTGGTTTATCTCAAGGAGTTACGATCAAGATTAAATACAAACAAAAAGTGGAAAATGAGGATAATGATCAACCACTTTAAAAATGCCTGGAGATCTGGGAAATTGTCACCTGACCCCTAAGGTCTGGTCAACATGTTTCGCGTAGTGTGGTCATGAAAGATCCTTTAACGCTTCATCAGGACCTACAATCAACTGAGCTTCTCCTGACTGTATCGAAAACAAATAGGACACTATCTATTATATATGTGAAAAGAAGTAACAGTCACTTACATTTGTGTGTACTGCCTCGTCAAAAATCCAAATAAAAAAAAAGTCGCCCTAAGAAATAAGTACAGTAAAATATAATATACATGGTTAAATGACCACAACACCCAGAGTGAATCGGTGAGCTTGGTGATGTTGAATACATAAATAAAACATCTGCTTACCATCCCTTATCGTAAGGGGGGCCCCTTGGGGAATAGCACGGTCCAGCCAGTCGCTTCTGATGTGGGTTACACATCATAAAAAAAGTTAATGCAATATATGTTGTAGGGTATACAGTATGTAGTCCCATTTAACATTCCATACTGGTGGAAACAGATTAAAACACAACATTTCACCACTTCCAAAATCCCAACAATGTGCATCATATCATAATTGTATCTAGTAAACTCAGCGTGTATGGATAAACCATAACCAGTCCCATCTAACCTTACACGACTAGTAGACAATAGTAGCCCGATTATCACCTTCAACAGTTGAATGGTATATAGTGTGTCCAAGAAGCTGCCCCAGTAACGATCCCTAGATTTTAAAAATATATATGCTGTCGAGATCGATCCTACCGAGTGGGAAAAGGTCCCCCAGTCAGCATATAGAGGACGTAGTACAGCCCTTCATCACTTACTTGCGCCTCGGCGTTTGCTATCGCGGTAACCTACCCGCTGCGTGCTGTCCCCGAAATACTGATACGGGGAAGAACTCGGCGGTATTTAAAACACAGCACGGAAGCTACGTTCTTCCGCGTCATGTGGTTACAGCGTCGTCGAAATGAAAGACAGACTATGTAAAATGCATCATTTTCGGAATACCTCTTTGCCGCAATTTACGTGGCGGCCATCTTGGAGGGTAGTATTGTGTTGGTTAATATTGGTAAACCGGGATAGGGGGGGGAAAAAAAGGGGGGCACGTAATGGGCCTAAAATCGGTGGGAAGCAACAATATTATCAACATCAAATAGTATGCTGAGAATGCAAAAGTAAGGTGATTGAGCGGAGAGGCCTCGGAATATACCCATTGATGATCGAATGTCAAATGTAGCTGATCAATATAAGAAAAAGCAAGGAGGAATCGTTGCAACCTCTTCTCAAGACTAAGTTTGACACTCCTTGAAGTATCTGGAATTGCTGAGTCAATAACACAAAAAGTGAAGTAATATTCAGTCATAATAAAAATGAGGGGGGTTGTCATGTAGAGGATTAACGTGACAGAGACACCCAAGGAATGTCATCATTCAAGCCATTGGTGTTGGTGTGAAGTTTAAATACCCATCGTTGTTCAAGTCTGAATAATGATTGTGAGGAATCGTTAATAAAGCTAGGGGACTCCAAAATGACCCAGCGTAAGTCATCAGGTCTATGTGGTATTTCCAAGAAATGGGCACATAATTTCGTGGTTACACGTCCACATCTGATATTACTTCTGTGCTCATTGATCCGTATCTTAACGGGTCTGGAGGTCATTCTGACGTACCGAAGACCACAGGGACATGTTATCATGTAAACACAATTCTTGGTATTGCAATTGGTGTGTTTAGTCAAGTTCCATAGACCGATTGGGGCCAGGTCAAGTGTCTTGGTCTGTCGAGTCAAGCAACACACATTACATTGTCCACAGGGATAATGCCCGGACACCGGAGGGAGATTCCATAGTGTTGGCTGTGTCTGGGTAGTATTTTTAGGGCGTGTGTGTATTAACAAGTCCTTGATGTTCTGGGATCGTTTGAATGCGAATAACGGTCTAGGAATTGTGCCGCCACCGCTGCCAAGTATTGCCCATCTCTTCAAGATAAGACTTTTAATCTTGTTAGATAGAGGAGTGAAGGTGGTTACACATGTCAGTAGGTTATTGGTGTCCCTAGTGTTCTGTGCGAGTAATGATTCACGATTATTATTCCTCGCTCTTTTCCGAGCTCGTTTGACAATGTCATGAGGGTAATTGCGTGCTAGCAATTTTGTTTGGAGCTCATTGGCTTGTGTGTTGTATCCGTGTGTTGAGCTACAATTTCGTCTCAACCTCAAAAATTGACCAAATGGCAAGTTATCACGTAATGATTTAGGGTGATGGCTATCGTATGTCAAAAGGCTGTTCCGGTCAGTAGGTTTTTGGTATGTGCTAGTGGTTAATTTACCATTCTGAATGGTAATCAACAAATCCAAAAAACTAATCTCCTCAGTTGACACTATGGATGTAAATTTCAAAAAAAGATTGAGAGTATTCACCCAATCTGTGAAAGTTGAAGCAGTTGTGAGGGAACCATGCCATACTACCAAGATGTCGTCGATGTAACGACGCCATAGTTTGATGTTGGCAGAAAACGGGTTCGTGGGAGGTAAGATAAATTGTTTCTCGAAGTTATACATGTATAAACATGCCAAACTGGGGGCAAAAGTACTACCCATGCAAGTCCCCCTTATCTGGTGGTAAAATTGATCTTCGAACTGAAAAAAGTTCTCAGTCATTGCCAAATTAGCACACTGCATAATAAAGGAGACAGGTGACGTCAGGTTTTCACTATTATCTAGGAGTGTAGTCTCCACTACCTGTAGAGTCGCATCTTGTGGTATGTTTGTATATAATGCCTCAACGTCCAGAGTAATCAAACCATGGACGTCGACTGTGTCATTGATTAGTTCAATCAAGTTCAATACATCCTTGGTATCTTGTAAGTAAATAGAGGATTTCTTAACCAAAGGTTGTAAAAAATGGTCGCAGAAAACAGACAATGGTTCTAGTAAAGACCCAATGCCTGACACAATCGGCCGTCCCGGAGGTGGCAAGATATCTTTGTGGATCTTGGGGAGGCAGTAAAAGTATGGGACTCTAGGATGAGGAGTGTCCAGAAAGGCTGCCTCTTTGGGAGAGATCCAAGCGTTAGTGGTTGCTTCAAGGATCATTGACTTAATTTGAGATTGTAATCTAGGGGTGGGGTCCCTAGTGATCTTCGCGTAGTAAGTGTTATCGCTCAACAACCGTAGACATTCCTGCCGGTAGTCCCCGGTATTCATTATCACTATAGCCCCTCCCTTATCTGCCTGTTTAATGACAATGGAGGTATCTTCATCCAGTGTCCTCAGAGCTTTCCTTTCGATTGTAGGAATATTAACAAAGGGACGTTTCGGATGTATCATTGCCATGTCAGTTAAGACCGCTTTCTTGAAGGCTAGAACCTCGCATGGGATGGCTGTTGGAGGTGGGGTAAAAATCGATTTTAGTCTTAATCCAGAGTCTGTCTGGGTGCTATCAGATGGTATATCTGAAAAGTAGAATTGTAATCTGATTTTGCGGAAAAATTGTGAGAGTTCGCAATTAAGCCTATAGAAATCCTCAGTCGGTGTGGGGCGAAACCCAGGCCTCGATTGAGCACCCTGGTTTCAGTCTCAGTAAGTTGTCTAGTAGACAGGTTGACTACTAAGTTCTCGGAGGTTGATTTCTGCCCTGGCTCCTGGTGATCATCTGGGGTTCTTCCGTAGCCCATTGAACTCGTCTGCCTCTGCCTCTTCTTCTGCCTCTCCCTCTGCCCCCGCCTCTGCCTAAAAAAGGCATGTATGGTATGAAAGGGCGGGGTTGGTAGAAGGGATAGGGTGGCTGCCAGGGCATATGCTGGTTGACGGGAAAGGGGGGATAATTATAGAACGGTGGAGCAGGTGAATTTTCGTCTGTGCTCCATCCATCCGAGGATGAGCTATTGCTAATTTTCCGTGATTTTTGGAAGGAGGATTGAGACTCGTCTGATGAGCGAGACTGACCATCTGTCTCGAAATCTTCTTGAGTGTAGGGATAGACTTTCTCCCGACTAAACCTAGTAATATCTTTTTGAAGTTTTGAGGTCTTCTGATTGGTCAGAAAATCCTTTGTTTCGTTTAGTTCTGTATTGATCTCAGCCAGCCGACTTTTGAATGCAGCCAGGGTCACAGTAGTTCTCAAAGTACCCTCTAAGGAGGTGATCTGGATGGATATAGAGTCTGCCAGGCGTCTGGAAGTGTTGATAATCAGGACTAGCCAGTCTCTGGTACATTTCCAGGCTATCTGGGCCCAGTCTTTCCTAAACGCTAGGTCTTGGAGGAAAATCCTGGGCATATTGGACACTAGAAGGCCATTGGGAGCGGTTAGCTCTAAGGTATTCGGTCATTATGGTCCCGTGCATAACGGTTTTGATAAGGTCACGCTTTAAGGTGGACAACTTGTCCCAATCCTCTTTTAGACTGCCTGTTGGGGCTGACCCATTGTTGCTTAGAATTGATGGTCTTTGCAGAATTGCTGCAACCATATCGTCGTCATAACTCAAACCCTGGAAAGAATCCATGGTGTCAATGACACTGGGCGAGTAGTTAGAAAAAGGAATAATCCCGCAGCCAAGGCTGTACAAAGATACCAACAAAGAGAGGGATAGGGAGGCTTAAAGGTCCAGTGTCCGTTCTCCCAATCAGATTAGTCAACAACAAAAAGTACACTGTTCCTGGAACTAGGGGGACAGTTTAAGTTTCAGGAGCAAGAGCCCTCACACACCCAGATGGGTGTCATGCTTCATCATCGGGAAGCTCCTCGTCAGACCGGCGGTGCAATATCTGACGGGCTCCCCTTTCGGGGGCTCTTTACCGGAGATCTTTTAATATGTCAGGGGTGGCTGCCGTAAAGATCATAAAGGTCAGACACTCCTTATGGCAGGAGAGTGGATATTAAAATTGATTAGGAACTCCTACGTAATCTACTTTTACTGGTTTATCTCAAGGATTTACGATCAAGATTAAAAACAAACAAAAAGTGGAAAATGAGGATAATGATCAACCACTTTAAAAATGCCTGGAGATCTGGGAAATTGTCACCTGACCCCTAAGGTCTGGTCAACATGTTTCGCGTAGTGTGTTCATGAAAGATTTTTTAACGCTTCATCAGGACCTACAATCAACTGAGCTTCTCCTGACTGTATCGAAAACAAATAGGACACTATCTATTATATATGTGAAAAGAAGTAACAGTCACTTACATTTGTGTGTACTGTCTCGTCAAAAATCCGAATAAAAAAAAGTCACCCTAAGAAATAAGTACAGTAAAATATAATATACATGGTTAAATGACCACAACACCCAGAGTGAATCGGTGAGCTTGGTGATGTTGAATACATAAATAAAACATCTGCTTACCATCCCTTATCGTAAGGGGGGCCCCTTGGGGAATAGCACGGTCCAGCCAGTCGCTTCTGATGTGGGTTACACATCATAAAAAAAGTGAATGCAATATATGTTGTAGGGTATACAGTATGTAGTCCCATTTAACATTCCATACTGGTGGAAACAGATTAAAACACAACATTTCACCACTTCCAAAATCCCAACAATGTGCATCATATCATAATTGTATCTAGTAAACTCAGCGTGTATGGATAAACCATAACCAGTCCCATCTAACCTTACACGACTAGTAGACAATAGTAGCCCGATTATCACCTTCAACAGTTGAATGGTATATAGTGTGTCCAAGAAGCTGCCCCAGTAACGATCCCTAGATTTTAAAAATATATATGCTGTCGAGATCGATCCTATCGAGTGGGAAAAGGTCCCCCAGTCAGCATATAGAGGACGTAGTACAGCCCTTCATCACTTACTTGCGCCTCGGCGTTTGCTATCGCGGTAACCTACCCGCGGCGTGCTGTCCCCGAAATACTGATACTGGGAAGAACTCGGTGGTATTTAAAACACGGCGCGGAAGCTACGTTCTTCCGCGTCATGTGGTTACAACGTTGTCGAAATGAAAGACAGACTATGTAAAATGCATCATTTTCGGAATACCTCTTTGCCGCAATTTACGTGGCGGCCATCTTGGAGGGTAGTATTGTGTTGGTTAATATTGGTAAACCGGGATGGGGGGGGGAAAAAAGGGGGGCACGTAATGGGCCTAAAATCGGTGGGAAGCAACAATATTATCAACATCAAATAGTATGCTGAGAATGCAAAAGTAAGGTGATTGAGCGGAGAGGCCTAGGAATATACCCATTGATGATCGAATGTCAAATGTAGCTGATCAATATAAGAAAAAGCAAGGAGGAATCGTTGCAACCTCTTCTCAAGACTAAGTTTGACACTCCTTGAAGTATCTGGAATTGCTGAGTCAATAACAGAAAAAGTGAAGTAATATTCAGTCATGATAAAAAAACTAATCTCCTCGGTTGACACTATGGATGTAAATTTCAAAAAAGGATTGAGAGTATTCACCCAACCTGTGAAATTATGTGCCCATTTCTTGGAAATACCACATAGACCTGATGACTTACGCTGGGTCATTTTGGAGTCCCCTAGCTTTATTAACGATTCCTCACAATCATTATTCAGACTTGAACAACGATGGGTATTTAAACTTCACACCAACACCAATGGCTTGAATGATGACATTCCTTGGGTGTCTCTGTCACGTTAATCCTCTACATGACAACCCCCCTCATTTTTATCATGACTGAATATTACTTCACTTTTTGTGTTATTGACTCAGCAATTCCAGATACTTCAAGGAGTGTCAAACTTAGTCTTGAGAAGAGGTTGCAACGATTCCTACTTGCTTTTTCTTATATTGATCAGCTACATTTGACATTCGATCATCAATGGGTATATTCCTAGGCCTCTCCGCTCAATCACCTTACTTTTGCATTCTCAGCATACTATTTGATGTTGATAATATTGTTGCTTCCCACCGGTTTTAGGCCCATTACGTGCCCCCCTTTTTCCCCCCCCCCTATCCCGGTTTACCAATATTAACCAACACAATACTACCCTCCAAGATGGCCGCCACGTAAATTGCGGCAAAGAGGTATTCAGAAAATGATGCATTTTACATAGTCTGTCTTTCATTTCGACGACGCTGTAACCACATGACGCGGAAGAACGTAGCTTCCGCGCCGTGTTTTAAATACCGCCGAGTTCTTCCCCGTATCAGTATTTCGGGGACAGCACGCCGCGGGTAGGTTACCGCGATAGCAAACGCTGAGGCGCAAGTAAGTGATGAAGGGCTGTACTACGTCCTCTATATGCTGACTGGGGGACCTTTTCCCACTCGGTAGGATCGATCTCGACAGCATATATATTTTAAAAATCTAGGGATCGTTACTGGGGCAGCTTCTTGGACACACTATATACCATTCAACTGTTGAAGGTGATAATCGGGCTACTATTGTCTACTAGTCGTGTAAGGTTAGATGGGACTGGTTATGGTTTATCCATACACGCTGAGTTTACTAGATACAATTACGATATGATGCACATTGTTGGGATTTTGGAAGTGGTGAAATGTTGTGTTTTAATCTGTTTCCACCAGTATGGAATGTTAAATGGGACTACATACTGTATACCCTACAACATATATTGCATTAACTTTTTTTATGATGTGTAACCCACATCAGAAGCGACTGGCTGGACCGTGCTATTCCCCAAGGGGCCCCCCTTACGATAAGGGATGGTAAGCAGATGTTTTATTTATGTATTCAACATCACCAAGCTCACCGATTCACTCTGGGTGTTGTGGTCATTTAACCGTGTATACTATATTTTACTGTACTTATTTCTTAGGGCGACTTTTTTTTATTCGGATTTTTGACGAGACAGTACACACAAATGTAAGTGACTGTTACTTCTTTTCACATATATAATAGATAGTGTCCTATTTGTTTTCGATAAAGTCAGGAGAAGCTCAGTTGATTGTAGGTCCTGATGAAGCGTTAAAGGATCTTTCATGACCACACTACGCGAACATGTTGACCAGACCTTAGGGGTCAGGTGACAATTTCCCAGATCTCCAGGCATTTTTAAAGTGGTTGATCATTATCCTCATTTTCCACTTTTTGTTTGTTTTTAATCTTGATCGTAACTCCTTGAGATAAACCAGTAAAAGTAGATTACGTAGGAGTTCCTAATCAATTTTAATATCCACTCTCCTGCCATAAGGAGTGTCTGACCTTTATGATCTTTACGGCAGCCACCCCTGACATATTAAAAGATCTCTGGTAAAGAGCCCCCGAAAGGGGAGCCCGTCAGATATTGCACTGCCGGTCTGACGAGGAGCTTCCCGATGATGAAGCATGACACCCATCTGGGTGTGTGAGGGCTCTTGCTCCTGAAACTTAAACTGTCCCCCTAGTTCCAGGAACAGTGTACTTTTTGTTGTTGACTAATCTGATTGGGAGAACGTACACTGGACCTTTAAGCCTCCCTATCCCTCTCTTTGTTGGTATCTTTGTACAGCCTTGGCTGTGGGATTATTCCTTTTTCTAACTACTCGCCCAGTGTCATTGACACCATGGATTCTTTCCAGGGTTTGAGTTATGACGACCTTATGGTTGCAGCAATTCTGCAAACACCATCAATTCTAAGCAACGATGGGTCAGCCCCAACAGGCAGTCTAAAAGAGGATTGGGACAAGTTGTCCACCTTAAAGCGTGACCTTATCAAAACCGTTATGCACGGGACCATAATGACCGAATACCTTAGAGCTAACATCGCTCCCAATGGCCTTCTAGTGTCCAATATGCCCAGGATTTTCCTCCAAGACCTAGCGTTTAGGAAAGACTGGGCCCAGATAGCCTGGAAATGTACCAGAGACTGGCTAGTCCTGATTAGCAACACTTCCAGACGCCTGGCAGACTCTATACCATTCCAGATCACCTCCTTAGAGGGTACTTTGAGAACTACTGTGACCCTGGCTGCATTCAAAAGTCGGCTGGCTGAGATCAATACAGAACTAAACGAAACGAAGGATTTTCTGACCAATCAGAAGATCTCAAAACTTCAAAAAGATATTACTAGGTTTAGTCGGGAGAAAGTCTATCCCTACACTCAAGAAGATTTCGAGACAGATGGTCAGTCTCGCTCATCAGACGAGTCTCAATCCTCCTTCAAAAAATCACGGAAAATTAGCAATAGCTCATCCTTGGATGGATGGAGCACAGACGAAAATTCACCTGCTCCACCGTTCTATAATTATCCCCCCTTTCCCATCAACCAGCATATGCCCTGGCAGCCACCCTATCCCTTCTACCAACCCCGCCCTTTCATACCATACATGCCTTTTTTAGGCAGAGGGAGAGGCAGAAGAAGAGGCAGAGGCAGACGAGTTCAATGGGCTACGGAAGAACCCCAGATGATCACCAGGAGCCAGGGCAGAAATCAACCTCCGAGAACTTAGAAGTCAACCTGTCTACTAGACAACTTACTGAGACTGAAACCAGGGTGCTCAATCGAGGCCTGGGTTTCGTCCCCACACTGACTGAGGATTTCTTTAGGCTTAATTGCGAACTCTCACAATTTTTCCGCAAAATCAGATTACAATTCTACTTTTCAGATATACCATCTGATAGCACCCAGACAGACTCTGGATTAAGACTAAAATCGATTTTTACCCCACCTCCAACAGCCATCCCATGCGAGGTTCTAGCCTTCGAGAAAGCGGTCTTAACTGACCTGGCAATGATACATCCGAAACGTCCCTTTGTTAATATTCCTACAATCGAAAGGAAAGCTCTGAGGACACTGGATGAAGATACCTCCATTGTCATTAAACAGGCTGATAAGGGAGGGGCTATAGTGATAATGAATACCGGGGACTACCGGCAGGAATGTCTACGGTTGTTGAGCGATAACACTTACTACGCGAAGATCACTAGGGACCCCACCCCTAGATTACAATCTCAAATTAAGTCAATGATCCTTGAAGCAACCACTAACGCTTGGATCTCTCCCAAAGAGGCAGCCTTTCTGGACACTCCTCATCCTAGAGTCCCATACTTTTACTGTCTCCCCAAGATCCACAAAGATATCTTGCCACCTCTGGGACGGCCGATTGTGTCAGGCATTGGGTCTTTACTAGAACCATTGTCTGTTTTCTGCGACCATTTTTTTACAACCTTTGGTTAAGAAATCCTCTACTTACTTACAAGATACCAAGGATGTATTGAACTTGATTGAACTAATCAATGACACAGTCGACGTCCATGGTTTGATTACTCTGGACGTTGAGGCATTATATACAAACATACCACAAGATGCGACTCTACAGGTAGTGGAGACTACACTCCTAGATAATAGTGAAAACCTGACGTCACCTGTCTCCTTTATTATGCTGTGTGCTAATTTGGCAATGACTGGGAACTTTTTTCAGTTCGAAGATCAATTTTACCACCAGATAAGGGGGACTTGCATGGGTAGTACTTTTGCCCCCAGTTTGGCATGTTTATACATGTATAACTTCGAGAAACAATTTATCTTACCACCCACGAACCCGTTTTCTGCCAACATCAAACTATGGCGTCGTTACATCGACGACATCTGGGTAGTATGGCATGGTTCCCTCACAACTGCTTCAACTTTCACAGATTGGGTGAATACTCTCAATCCTTTTTTGAAATTTACATCCATAGTGTCAACCGAGGAGATTAGTTTTTTGGATTTGTTGATTACCATTCAGAATGGTAAATTAACCACTAGCACATACCAAAAACCTACTGACCGGAACAGCCTTTTGACATACGATAGCCATCACCCTAAATCATTACGTGATAACTTGCCATTTGGTCAATTTTTGAGGTTGAGACGAAATTGAAGCTCAACACACGGATACAACACACAAGCCAATGAGCTCCAAACAAAATTGCTAGCACGCAATTACCCTCATGACATTGTCAAACGAGCTCGGAAAAGAGCGAGGAATAATAATCGTGAATCACTACTCGCACAGAACACTAGGGACACCAATAACCTACTGACATGTGTAACCACCTTCACTCCTCTATCTAACAAGATTAAAAGTCTTATCTTGAAGAGATGGTCAATACTTGGCAGCGGTGGCGGCACAATTCCTAGACCGTTATTCGCATTCAAACGATCGCAGAACATCAAGGACTTGTTAATACACACACGCCCTAAAAATACTACCCAGACACAGCCAACACTATGGAATCTCCCTCCGGTGTCCGGGCATTATCCCTGTGGACAATGTAATGTGTGTTGCTTGACTCGACAGACCAAGACACTTGACCTGGCCCCAATCGGTCTATGGAACTTGACTAAACACACCAATTGCAATACCAAGAATTGTGTTTACATGATAACATGTCCCTGTGGTCTTCGGTACGTCGGAATGACCTCCAGACCTGTTAAGATACGGATCAATGAGCACAGAAGTAATATCAGATGTGGACGTGTAACCACGAAATTATGTGCCCATTTCTTGGAAATACCACATAGACCTGATGACTTACGCTGGGTCATTTTGGAGTCCCCTAGCTTTATTAACGATTCCTCACAATCATTATTCAGACTTGAACAACGATGGGTATTTAAACTTCACACCAACACCAATGGCTTGAATGATGACATTCCTTGGGTGTCTCTGTCACGTTAATCCTCTACATGACAACCCCCCTCATTTTTATCATGACTGAATATTACTTCACTTTTTGTGTTATTGACTCAGCAATTCCAGATACTTCAAGGAGTGTCAAACTTAGTCTTGAGAAGAGGTTGCAACGATTCCTCCTTGCTTTTTCTTATATTGATCAGCTACATTTGACATTCGATCATCAATGGGTATATTCCTAGGCCTCTCCGCTCAATCACCTTACTTTTGCATTCTGAGCATACTATTTGATGTTGATAATATTGTTGCTTCCCACCGGTTTTAGGCCCATTACGTGCCCCCCTTTTTCCCCCCCCCCCTATCCCGGTTTACCAATATTAACCAACACAATACTACCCTCCAAGATGGCCGCCACGTAAATTGCGGCAAAGAGGTATTCAGAAAATGATGCATTTTACATAGTCTGTCTTTCATTTCGACGACGCTGTAACCACATGACGCGGAAGAACGTAGCTTCCGCGCCGTGTTTTAAATACCGCCGAGTTCTTCCCCGTATCAGTATTTCGGGGACAGCACGCCGCGGGTAGGTTACCGCGATAGCAAATGCCGAGGCGCAAGTAAGTGATGAAGCGCTGTACTACGTCCTCTATATGCAGACTGGGGGACCTTTTCCCACTCGGTAGGATCGATCTCGACAGCATATATATTTTTAAAATCTAGGGATCGTTACTGGGGCAGCTTCTTGGACACACTATATACCATTCAACTGTTGAAGGTGATAATCGGGCTACTATTGTCTACTAGTCGTGTAAGGTTAGATGGGACTGGTTATGGTTTATCCATACACGCTGAGTTTACTAGATACAATTATGATATGATGCACATTGTTGGGATTTTGGAAGTGGTGAAATGTTGTGTTTTAATCTGTTTCCACCAGTATGGAATGTTAAATGGGACTACATACTGTATAACCTACAACATATATTGCATTAACTTTTTTTATGATGTGTAACCCACATCAGAAGCGACTGGCTGGACCGTGCTATTCCCCAAGGGGCCCCCCTTACGATAAGGGATGGTAAGCAGATGTTTTATTTATGTATTCAACATCACCAAGCTCACCGATTCACTCTGGGTGTTGTGGTCATTTAACCGTGTATGTTACATTTTACTGTACTTATTTCTTAGGGCGACTTTTTTTTATTCGGATTTTTGACGAGACAGTACACACAAATGTAAGTGACTGTTACTTCTTTTCACATATATAATAGATAGTGTCCTATTTGTTTTCGATACAGTCAGGAGAAGCTCAGTTGATTGTAGGTCCTGATGAAGCGTTAAAGGATCTTTCATGACCACACTACGCGAAACATGTTGACCAGACCTTAGGGGTCAGGTGACAATTTCCCAGATCTCCAGGCATTTTTAAAGTGGTTGATCATTATCCTCATTTTCCACTTTTTGTTTGTTTTTAATCTTGATCGTAACTCCTTGAGATAAACCAGTAAAAGTAGATTACGTAGGAGTTCCTAATCAATTTTAATATCCACTCTCCTGCCATAAGGAGTGTCTGACCTTTATGATCTTTACGGCAGCCACCCCTGACATATTAAAAGATCTCCGATAAAGAGCCCCCGAAAGGGGAGCCCGTCAGATATTGCACCGCCTGTCTGACGAGGAGCTTCCCGATGATGAAGCATGACACCCATCTGGGTGTGTGAGGGCTCTTGCTCCTGAAACTTAAACTGTCCCCCTAGTTCCAGGAACAGTGTACTTTTTGTTGTTGACTAATCTGATTGGGAGAACGTACATTGGACCTTTAAGCCTCCCTATCCCTCTCTTTGTTGGGGTCACTGGGATCCTGCCAGGCAAGACCCCAGTACTCATAGTATGTGCCCTGTATGTGTTCCCTGTGTGGTGCCTAACTGTATCACTGAGGCTCTGCTAACCAGAACCTCAGTGTTTATGCTCTCTCTGTTTTTTTAAAATTTGTCACTGCAGGCTACTGACTAAATTTACCAATTCCCATTGGCACACTGGTACACACATATAATTCCCTTGTATATGGTACTTAGGTACCCAGAGTTTTGGGGTTCCAGGAGATCCCTATGGGCTGCAGAATTTCTTTTGCCACCCATAGGGAGCTCAGACAATTCTTACACAGGCCTGCCGCTGCAGCCTGCGTGAAGTAACATCCACGTTATTTCATGGTCATTTTTCACTGCACATAAATAACTTATAAGTCACCTATATGTCTAACCTTCACCTGGTGAAGGTTGGGTGCCAAAATACTTAGGCCCGTATTTATACTTTTTTAGCGCCGCATTTGTGTCGTTTTTTTGACGCAAAAATGGCGCAAACTTGCAAAATACCATTGTATTTTGTAGGTTTGCGCCGTTTTGCGTCAAAAAGCAGCGCAAATGCGGCGCTAAAAAAAGTATAAATACGGGCCTTAGTGTGTGGGCACCCTGGCACTAGCCAAGGTGCTCCCACAACGTTCAGGGCAAATTCCCCAGACTTTGCAAGTGCGGGGACACCATTACATGTGTGCACTATACATAGGTCACTACCTATGTATAGCGTCACAATGGTAACTCCGAACATGGCCATGTAACATGTCTAAGATCATGGAATTGTCACCCCGATACCATTCTGGTATTGGGGGGACAATTCCATGATCCCCACGTCTCTAGCACAGAACCCGGGTACTGCCAAACTGCCTTTCTGGGGTTTCCACTGCAGCTGCCGCTGCTGCCGCCGCCAACCCATCAGACAGGTTTCTGCCCTCCTGGCGTCTAGGCAGCCCTGGCCCAGGAAGGCAGAACAAAGGATTTCCTCTGAGAGAGGGTGTTACCTCCTCTCCCTTTAGAAATAAGTGTGAAGGGCTGGGAAGGAGTAGCTTCCCCCAGCCTCTGGAAATGCTTTGATGGGCACAGATGGTGCCCATCTCTGCATAAGCCAGTCTACACCGGTTCAGGGATCCCCCAGCCCTGCTCTGGCGCGAAACTGGACAAAGGAAAGGGGAGTGACCACTCCCCTGACCAGTACCTCCCTGGGGAGGTGCCCAGAGCTCCTCCAGTGTGTCCCAGACCTCTGCCATCTTGGAAACAGAGGTGTTGTTGCACACTGGACTGCTCTGAGTGGCCAGTGCCAACAGGTGACGCCAGAGACCCCCTCTAATAGGCTCTTACCTTTCTTAGTAGCCAAACCTCCTTTTCTCGCTATTTAGGGTCTCTGCTTTGGGGAATTCTTCAGATAACGAATGCAAGAGCTCACCAGAGTTCCTCTGCATCTCCCTGTTCGACTTCTACCAAGGATCGACCGCTGACTGCTCCAGGACGCCTGCAAAACCACAACAAAGTAGCAAGACGACTACCAGCAACATTGTAGCGCCTCATCCTGCCGGCTTTCTCGACTGTTTCCTGGTGGTGCATGCTCTGGGGGTCACCTGCCTTCACCCTGCACCAGAAGCCAAGAAAAAATCTCCTGTGGGTCGACGGAATCTTCCACCTAACGCAGGCACCAAAAGACTGCATCACCGGTCCTCTGGGTCCCCTCTCATTCTGACGAGTGAGGTCCCTGGAACACAGGAACTCTATCCAAGTGACTCCCACAGTCCAGTGATCCTTCAGTCCAAGTTTGGTGGAGGTAAGTCCTTGCCTCCCCACGCTAGACTGCAAACCTGTGTACTGCATGATTTGCAGCTGCTCCGGCTCCTGTGCACTCTTCCAGAATTTTCTTCGTGCACAACCTAGCCTGGGTCCCCAGCACTCCGTCATGCAGTTCTCAACCCTTTGAATTGGCCTCCGACGTCGTGGGACCCACCTTTGTAACTCTGCGTGGACTACGGTTCACAAATCTTTTAAGTGCCTGTTCGGGTACTTCTGCGGGTGCTGCCTGCTTCTGTGAGGGCTCTCTGAGTTGCTGAGCGCCCCCTCTGTCTCCTCCTCCAAGGGGTGACATCCTGGTCCTCAGCAGCACCCTAAAACCTCTACCTCAACCCTTGCAGCTAGCAAGGCTTGTTTGCAGTATTTCTGCATGGGAACACTTCTGCAACCTTCATCGCGACGTGGGACATCTTCCATCCAAAGGAGAAGTTCCTAGTCCTCTTCGTTCTTGCAGAATTCCAAGCTTCTTCCATCCGGAGGCAGCTTCCTTGCACCTTCATCCGGGGTTTCCTGGGCTCCTGTCCCCCCCGGACACTATCGCGACTATTGGACTTGGTCCCCTTGCTTTGTAGGTCCTAAGGTCCAGGAATCCGTTTTCAGTGCACTGCTGGTGTTCGTTATTCTTGCAGAATCCCCCTATCATGACTATTGTGCTCTTTTGGGGTAGTAGGTGTACTTTACTCCTACTTTTCAGGGTCTTGGGGTGGGGTATCTCGGACACCCTGACTGTTTTCTTACAGTCCCAGCAACCTTCTACAAGCTCCCATAGATCTGGGCTCCATTCGTGATTCGCATTCCACTTTTGGAGTATATGGTTTGTGTTGCCCCTAGACCTATGTTCACCTAGTGCAACCTATTGTAATTCTACACTGTTTGCATTACTTTTCTGACTCTTACTTACCTGTTTTAGGTTTGTGTACACATAACGTGTATATTACTTACCTTCTTACTGAGGGTACTCCCTCAGATACTTGTGGCATATTGTCATAAAAATAAAGTACCTTTATTTTTAGTAACTCTGTGTATTGTGTTTTCTTGTGATATAAGTGGTATAGTAGGAGCTTTGCATGTCTCCTAATTCAGCCTAAGCTGCTTTGCCATAGCTACCTTCTATCAGCCTAAGCTGCTAGAAACACCTCTATTCTACTAATAAGTGATAACTGGACCTGGCACCCGGTGTGAGTACCACAGGGTACCCACTATAAGCCAGGCCAGCCTCCTACAATACTACACTCTTGTTTCCCCTTTACTAATCCTTTTGAGTTCCAGAGTACTGTGCTACCCGCTGAAAAGCAATTTAACACCTCATCAGAGGTAGGAAGCACTATATGAATACAATTACAATGTTTTAAACTTATTCTAATTTGAACTGCATTATGCTGTGTCCAAGACCCCTCATTGTCTCATGCAGAACCTAAGTTTTAAACTTGATCAAGAGAACAAACACCAGAAAGGGACATTTTGGTTAATTCCTGCCTGTTAAAAGTTACTTTCAGGGATCCTGTAACACCTTTACTCTCTCTTCTAACACAACAAGCCAAACAAATATTGCCAATATTGTGATCTAAGCATTGGCTGGATTCTTGTAATATGTAAAGTGCATTCAAGAAAGATTTAACTCTATTCACTGTAAACCTTTTCAGTCACCAAGTTGCCATAAATGAATGCTGTAGATTCCAAGCGTTTACGGTAAAATCTTGGATTTGTTGGATGCTAAATAAACTAAGATGGTAGGATACTTTTTGGTCGGAATATTTGTTGTGTTTTGCACATTTGTTATTGGTTGGCCAACCCCCGCTTGTGCTGACCATCTTCAGAGGGCATGAACTTGATGCTTTAGTTGTTCGGGACTAGATCGCGTGCAGGACAGTGGCAGATTACTTAAACTGCTTGCCAGTGAGTCTGGGCAGCAAGCATGCTAAAGGCGCCAAAAGCACACAGTGCCCTGGACTTAGCCAGAAATACAGAATGTTTGTCTCTGTCTACGGTGACTTATTCAAGAGCTGCTATTTTTTTTGTTCAACATAATTATTAATTATAAGGTGAACAGAAAATTAGGGACAGACAAGGTGTACTGTAACTGTAATGAATACATTCAATGTACTCGAAAAATCCATATAGAAAGAATTGTTATGTGAGGATAGCGATGAAGAATACCCACGTCAGAGAAAAGTTATCCAGTCACACCAACCATGAACAGATAAACTAGCATCTTTCCAATTTGATGTAACAGATTTAACAGCAGTAGAGCTAAGAAAAAAATCAAAAATCTTACAATCATCATGAAAGTGTATATATAAGATCATAGGCTTTACAAAGGTATTTTAAAATTAAAAACCGTCTCAAGAATTGTCCATACCGGTGTCAAAAAATGAAAGACTAGAATAATCATAGATTATATGATTTAAAGACCCCAGCATATAGTTGCAATGCCAAAAGTTTGATGTATCAATTAAATTTGCTTTGAATAGTTTACCTGAAAACCAGAAACGGTTGCATAAAAGAAATATTTTTTGTAAATTAGATAGTGGGGAAAAAAAAAGCAAGCTATAATATTCATCGAAATTAATTTCCATTGTTCTGTCTTGTTAAACCTACTTTGTACAGAATTTTAAAATATTGACCACGTAGGTATGAATCGGGTGAGCTTGTTATTTATCATTTACTCAGATGTCCTTAATGTTTATGTTGTTTCACTATGGTAGTTTCTGCTTGCGAAGACGCTGGCCTTCTTATTCCCTAATGCTTCTACACTATCTGGCTTTTCAGTTTATTTGCGACAGAGTAATCCCATTGATTCTGTATTCTCCTTTCCCAATTATACACATCCCTCATGATTCTGAGTTTCCTATTTTGGGAGATTTGAATATTCTGGCTGGTGTGCTGTCCTCTCAGGCCTCCATAAATCTGCTGTTGCCATGTGCTTAACTTGGGCTGAAGAAATTAATCCGAGTAAACACATTCTAAAAGTCACACGCTTACATTGCATGAGTTTATATCCTATCTTAATAACCTCCAAGTGACATGGTTAGACCATGTAGCACTTATTCTCTTTAAAAATATGATCAAATTGGTTGCAAGTCATCTTTCTTTCCTGCATGCCTTTAACAAAACACAAGTTAGCAGTGATCAATACTCCTAGTCTTGGCAATGCTCGGGTGAGTGTGACTTACTGTCTTCAGGACAAGGCTAAGAAAAACAGACAGGTTTATTGTGTAAGCAACGTCAGCACTTGATGCTACTGCCCCCACACAAGCTGTGGTCATATATTGGAGCAAGAGTGCAA
This sequence comes from Pleurodeles waltl, assembly GCF_031143425.1. Lineage (NCBI taxonomy): Eukaryota > Metazoa > Chordata > Amphibia > Caudata > Salamandridae > Pleurodeles > Pleurodeles waltl. The sequence goes on from NC_090437.1 coordinate 64,891,003, forward strand.
CCTACCTTCTACACCTTGGTTCTCTTCTGTTTTAGGCAATGCGAAGTGCGCATGCAAATCCTTTGAAAGAAACAGACAGAAAAAAAAAAAGTGTGCAGAGGAAAGCAGCCAGTACAAGACTGTTCTAAAGAATTCTAGACACTAATTTTGATAAGCCCGATAGGACTTCTATTCTAGCCATCTACTATAGTAATAATGCTCCTAGGGAAATGTTCACAATCCTTAAAGAATGTACTAAACCTCATTCAGCTCAGAATAGTTTCTCCATCTTTCGGAGTTTTGTAAATCACTCTCCGCCTTCTATAGTGAGAACATTGAGCCTATTTATTACTCCTTTCCAGTAAAAGATATCGAATCCCCACCACCCCAAATGGGACACTGGTACCTGTACAGACCCTCTCTGCATTTCACCCCAAATCTCCGTGGGGTGTAGAGGGGCTTAACAATCTTACATGATCTCAAATCAGTCTCCTCTGATGATCCACACCCAGCTTGCATATTTCACTCTATGGCCACCAGTGTTAGTTCAGCAGACTATCAGCTAGTTAACTCACCTTTAGGGGGGGAGAACCACAACAACAACAATTGCGCTGTGTAAAACCTTGAATTTACCAAGAAGCGCTAGGATAAACATTAACATTAAACTGGTAGTCATGCAAAGCACTCGATTACTGCCCAGCAAGATTGTGCTGCATAGGAAATAAAGAGGGAAAGTAGTTAAAAGCCATGGAGCCTCGTATGTTTTCAGTAGTTTACCAGTGCTCTCGAAGAGGACTAAACACTGGAAAAGGCATGACGTATGCATGCCTTTCACTAATGAAATCAAGTGAATTTTAAATGGCCACGAACCAAAGAAACCGATGGGCGTGACATGGGCATGGTTAAAAGCCCACAGACAGATTACAACAGGGGCCAGAGCGCCTGCGGGCTCGACCCTAAAAACTGAAGTGATGATTTTAGGTGTTTCCTCCTCGACCAGGCTCCAGATTGGTGGCCCTATGCCTCCTAGAGGGTATTTTGGTTAAAGTTGCCTAATTGTTTTGCCTTGTTGGCACTCACTGCTGAATTAACGATTTAAATAAATAATCAGATCTTGGAGGCACTATGATATTTTTAAAATTCCTGTATTTCGGGTTAAAAGCTACTTAAAATACATTTTCTGTTCTTCCCAACATGAGCCACTACTCAACTCATTAACAAGGCTGACTTATCACTTAGAACCCAACTGTACTCTGAAGTAGATGTGGTAGTAAATTAGGGCAGGGGCAGATACCAATACGTCGTAGCCCATTTTTTTTTTTTTAGAGTAGCATTTATTTAAATAGGAACCCCTTTTAGATTGTGAAACAGTAGGATTCGTTGTGTTTGTTGTTTAAAAGTTCAGGGGACTACAGACCCTTCCCTGCAGCTCTTTGGTTGTTTTACCATTCAATGAAAACTCAGGCGAGATGCAATTATAGTATGCTGTGCAATAGGTCAGTTTGCTCCTCATGTCCGTATCCCTGTATCCAAGAAATACCTGTTGTAATAAAAATATTTAGAACAAAAACATAGTAACTCAAGATTTGTTTTTAATTACCATAATTACACCACCAATCCTGACAATTGGCATATTCATTTAATGAAAAAAGTATACCATCATCATCATCTAACTTCCATCAAACATATTCTTGCAAACTGATGTAATAAAACATAACCTTTGGTTGAAACGGCCAAGTTTACATTAGCATGGCTTAAACATCCAAGCCGTAATGTTATTGAAAGTTCACACAGCAAAATAAAAATGTATTTTCTAGTTGTAAAATGAAAGCATATGGCAAAAACATGTTTCAAGGTACCAGAACACCTCAACAGAAGCCATTTACGTAGTCCCTAGGAATAATTTGTCTTTGAAAAGATGCAAGAGTCTGTTGCACAGAAGGCCTCCTGGCTGGTTTTGTTGAGACGTTTTCATTCCATAGTCTCTGCAACTGCCCTCTTTTTCATATGCTATCCAACTTCTTTAAAATGAAGGGTGCTATTAAAAAGAAAAAAACGTAACATTGTTAGGGTTATGACGGCTGTTCACTTTGGACACACTAAACATGGGTTAGATACTATTTTAACTTTAAGGCGACAAATATTATTGAATACCATACACAGTATAGACAGTTCAACTGCCATTCAATGGCCAATTAATCCACCATGAAATCCCTCTGAAAACTGTTTAAGCAAGGCATTAATTCCTACCTAATAGTTATGTGCTTATGTAGACTAACTTATTAAGCAGGGGTGACTAAAGTCATTGGCAAATTTTGTGACATAATGTAACATACCGTAGCGGCATTTGATCATTGAAACAACGTATTACTGTCTCGACAAAGTTAATCCTGTTAGTACCAGTTAATGTCTGAATACTTAAAATTCAAGCTAAACAAGTTAAATCATTATTCACATAAATTACATGGGACAGTGTCACCTGGTAAGCCAAAATAACATTGTGGATCAAAAAGAGAGCTGGAAACCCTTGCGTAGAATTGGTTTCCTGTAATGATGTAACATGGCTCCATGCCAGAACACTGGGCATGGAACCAGCTTGTTCTGAGGTTCTGTGATGCAGGGTTCTCTAGATGACAGTTGATATGCTGGCTGTTGGTTGAGGCTGTAATAAATACATCCTACCACATATCTTCATCTGGTGTGGATTCACATTATTACACTGGCGACGAAGGTGGGATAAAAAGGAACCCAGAGGAAGGGACAGCCTCAACAACAACAAAGAAGGAAGAGCTTGGATTATTTAAGAGAAAAACGGAGATAACTTACAGAGACGTGCTGGGAGAGGATCGAGCGTCTTACAGCATGTTCTAGCGGAGAAAAGTGTGAAATTGCGGTTGTAGGGGCTTTGTGGAAAGCTGTTTGAGCATTTACTAAGAATCAAAGTGGTCTCTGGATGCTTCACGACGTCAGAAGGTCAGTGAGCAATTGAAAAAGGACTGTAAGCTGTGGGAATTGTTGGCGGCCATCTTGAGTGTGGTGAAAGGAGAAAAACAAGCCAGATTGACTGAAGAAAATAGACTGGATGTTTGGTTGCGGCCATTTTGAGTGAGGAAAACGATCAGAGATTGCTCAAAGAGAAAGCAAGCCCAACTGCCTGAAGAAAACGGACTAAATGTTTTGTGGCGGCCATCTTAGATGAGGAAGAAGGAATTTTTTTTACAGCGCAATTGTTGGAGGACATCGAAGAAGAACATCGACGGTCTATTGGAAGTTGAAACTTAGACGGAGACTGGATAAGGATCACTATATTGGTTTGTGGTCACGGGAATATACATTTCTTTGGAAACTTTATTGCACTTGTGGAATACAAGTATTGGGCGTTGTAAAATGAAGTAAACTGAAAAGGTCGTCTCTGCGGTGACAAACACACCTGAAGACCCGTGTTTGATATAGCGGCATTGTGCTGGGACATACGGTGACTGGGAAACCTTTTGGACTTTAAGTACTTTTAGCAACTAGTAGGGTTTGGAATATATTGTGGGGAAGAAGTGTTTTACACCTCTTGTGAGTATGCAGAATGTTACGGCACCGCCGTTTTTCTTGTCAGATCCAGGAGAACCGGTTATTAAGTGGAAGAAATGGAAAAAGATTTTTGAGAATTATGCCAGGGTGTGCGGTACGAATTTGAGTGGTGAAAGGAAGCAGGCACTTTTGTTACATTGTTTAGGGGGTGAAGGACAGGAGGTGTTGGAAAATCTACCTCCATTGTCGCAAGCTGATCAGAGGGGGTTGAATGTGTATGAAATATGTGTAAGACAACTAGATTTACATTACTTGCCAAAGATTAGTACTATTATGGAAAGGTACCATTTTGGTTTGCGGGAGCAAGGGAAAGAGGAGAGTGTTGAAGAATATATTACGGCGTTACGGAAGTTGGCTTCAAGTTGTAAATTTGGGGCGTTGGTAGAAGAAAGGATTAGAGATCAGTTTGTGCTGAGGTGTTGCAGTGATAAAGTGAGGGAAGAACTCTGGCTAAAGGACGAGCCACCTTTGGATGAGGTTGTTAGTATTGCAAAAAGGGTAGAGCATATGTTAAAGTGTGTTGGAGAACTAAGTAAAGCACATAAAGAAGACAAGGTCAGTGTAAAAGCACAAGAAGTGGAGTGTCAAATCATACAAAAAGATGAGAAGAAAAAAAAGTATGAGGGTGTCCGTGAGAAAGGTGTTGTAATTGAAAATAGCGCAGAAAAGACACAGGGGAATAGGAGGTTTGCAACACCTTTTCAAGGAAATTGCTACAGATGTGGAAGATTTGGACACATGGCTAATGCAAGTGAGTGTCCTGCTAATAGGATTACTTGTAATGTTTGCGGAAAAAGAGGACATTTTGGGAAAAATTGTAGGATGAGGAATAGGAGAAATTCTAGATCAGAAATAAAGGAAGTCAGTTTTCAAGTTAGTGAGAGTGAGGTGGAACATCCCTCTGAATGGGTTTTGGTGGGGGATGTTAGAGTCAAAATGAAATTTGATTCGTGCTCTCACATCACGTTTCTCTCAAAGGATCTTTTTATGAAGAATTTTCAAGGAAGGAAGAAACTGTTCAAACCTAATATTAAACCTACGGGTTATGGTGGGTTGCCAATTAAGTTATTAGGTTATTTTTATGACTGCATTGAGTACAATGGTAGGTTCACTGATGCTAGGATTTATGTTGCTGAGAGGGGTGATAATTTGTTGAGCTGGAGTCATCAAGCACGTTTGGGTGTCATTCTCAATCCTAATGCACATCCATCTGTTCAGGTACAATCTATTGAGGGTGACGAAAACAAGTTTGTGAGAGCTTTTGGGGAATTGTTCAGTGACACCTTGGGGTGTTTAAAGGGGTACAATCACCATATTAAGTTGAAACAGGGCGCAGTACCAGTTGTGGCAAAAGTTAGACGCATTCCCATTTGTGTCCAAGACGCTGTACAAAAAGAGATAGATAAATTGTTGTCCACTGGTGTTATACAGCCTGTAGAGGCAACGGAGTGGTTAGCTCCCATTGTTGTGGCACGTAAACCAAATAATGAAATCCGTCTATGTGTGGATCTTCGTGCCTTAAATAAAGAAGTGGTGGTTGACAAGTTCCCACTTCCCAATATTGAGGAATTAGTATCATCGTTGGATGGTGCTTGTTATTTTACCACTCTGGATATGGCATCAGCATACCTTCAGGTTCCGTTGAGTAAAGAGTGTCAAGAATTAACGGCTTTTATTACGCCAATGGGGGCCTTCAAGTTTTTGCGTATGCCGTTTGGGCTGGTTTCTGCGGCCTCAGTATTCCAGAGGATTATGGAAGATCTTTTTAAAGGCATTTCAGGCGTAAAGTGCTACCAGGATGATGTATTAATATGTGGGAGAGACGTGAGAGAACATGATGAGAGGTTGCATGCTGTGCTTAAAAGGATGCTTGATGCTGGGTTATCTCTTAGGCGAAGCAAATGTAAATTTGGAGTCACTGAACTAGACTATTTGGGTCATCATATTTCACGGCAGGGGGTGAGTCCTAAAAAGGATTTGGTGGACACTATCGAAATGTTAAAAGAACCGTGTACAAAAGATGAGGTTTCTTCATTCTTAGGTATGGCAGAATTTTATAACAAATTTATACGAAATTTTGCAGATAAGACAGTAAATCTAAGGAAGTTGATGTGTAAGAATGCAGAGTTTGTTTGGACGGAAGAGTGTGGTACAGAATTTAAACAAGTAAAAAATGATCTCAGGAATGCACCAAACTTACAAGCTTTTGTACCTGGGAATCCCACTTTCATTGTTACTGATGCGAGTATAAAGGGGCTGGGTGCTCTTCTTTTTCAGATCAGGAAGGGCCAAGAGGTGCTAATAGCTTGTGCTTCAAGATGCTTGAAAGGGGCAGAGACAGGGTATTCTGTTATAGAGAAGGAAGCGTTGGCAATTTTCTGGGCCATAAACAAGTTCAGAAAATTTGTGTGGGGATCTTCTTTCGTAGTCAGGTCTGATCATAAACCCCTGAAAGAAATTTTTGAGAAGAAGGGTTTGGACTCAATTTCCTCGAGGATCAGGAGATGGGTCATTTCCTTACAGGAGTATAACTTCATGTTTGAATACATTCCGGGAAAGACAAATGTAACGGCAGACTGTCTGTCGAGATTGGTGGAGGTGGTAGGGAATGATAAATCTCAGTATGAAAATGATCAATGTGATGCCGAGTGTGGCATAAGAGTTTGTGATTTTACGCTGGGGGCTGTAAAGGAAGATGAATGGAGGGATGAGTTGCAAAAGGATAGTGAATTGTGTTCTGTGATGTCTCTTTTGGAACAGCATAAGTCTCGAAGTCTGGTTAAACCTTGGTCGTTAGTTGCGAATGAGTTAGCCGTTGTTGATGGTATTCTAATGAGGGGCACAAGAATGATTCCCCCATTGAGTTTGAGAGAAGTCATCTTGAACATGGCTCATGAAGGGCATATGGGCATTTCTAAAACCAAAGAGCGCATCCGTCAGGATTTCTGGTGGCCTGGATTAGATTTGATGGTGGAACGTACTGTTAGGGAGTGTACACCTTGTCAAGCTAGTGATAAGGTGCTCAAACCAAGATGTTCACCTATGGTTTTTAGAAGTTTACCAAAAAGTCCATGGGATGAATTAGCTATCGATATTGTGGGGCCATTGCATGGAGAACATCAGACTCCTTACCTGTTGGTGTTGCTGGATTTGTATTCACGATGGGTGGAGGTGAGTTTGGTGAGAGAGATCACTTCTCAGTCTGTGATCAGTTTTTTAGAATCTGTGTTCAAACGCGAGAGTTTTCCTAACTCTATTCTTTCTGACAATGGTCCGCAGTTCTGTTCAGATGGAGGAGTATTTTGTGAAATGTAGAATTGTACATAAAAAAATTGCATTATATCATCCAGAGGCGAATGGTGCTTTGGAGAGATTTAACAGGACTTTAAAAGAGAGTATACAATTAGCAAAGGTAAACTGTTTAGATTGGAGAAAGGAACTGCAGGGTCGTATAACAGCTTACAGGTACACCCCTCATGCATCAACGGGGAACTGCTCAGGGGAAGGTCTCCAAATACTTGTTTGTGTTCTGGCTGGATGGTTGCTGGGAAGGGTTTGAAAAACAATGGTATTGGGGAATGGAGAGACAAAGAAGTGTCTCTGCAAAGCAAAAGGAAGATTTATGTTGATAAAAGGAATAATGCGAAAGTTACAAATTTTGAGGTTGGAGATAAAGTAAAGGTCAAAGCTCCTGTTGGGTGTCAAAATTGGTCAAAATATACCTCTCCAAAAACTATCATTAAGCTGTTTAAAAATGCTGTCAAGACGGATGATGGTCGCATCTGGAATCATAGTTGTGTAGCACATTTTGGGGGGTGTGGTGTGGCCGACAGGAGAGATGATACTTCTTATCGTTTTCCCTCTGACATTGATTTAAGGTCTGATCATACTCGTAGGAGTGTCAGAACACGCAGGTTTCCTTTACATTTGCGTGATTTTGTGTAGTTCTTTCTACTCTCTTTTTCTTTCTGTTCAAATGTGTTTTTGTTCTCATGTTACTTCTGTTCTAATGTAAAGAGGAAGAAGTGTAATGATGTAACATGGCTCCATGCCAGAACACTGGGCATGGAACCAGCTTGTTCTGAGGTTCTGTGATGCAGGGTTCTCTAGATGACAGTTGATATGCTGGCTGTTGGTTGAGGCTGTAATAAATACCTCCTACCACATATCTTCATCTGGTGTGGATTCACATTATTACACTTCCATACCGTAGGTGGAGCCGCTGCACCACCGATATTCATAATGATAAAGTGTGAAAACACACCATGACAAGAGCGGTAGACTGAAAACATATGTTTTGGTTGATGGGGGGGGGGGGGGGGGGGATCAGGGAGGGACGGGGGACGCAGTGATTGGCACAAGGCCCTCAAGACCGACCCTCCACTCACACGGCGAAAAGCGATTATAAGTTGACAGAGCTACAATAAATAATTTTTGTTTTTAAAGTGCGGGAGTACGGCACAGGAGTGGAGGCACGTACCACGACACTGCAAATAGGACAGGTGCTCTAGAAGCACTTAATACAAGTAGTCGCACCCTATTCTGCCATTTGATTATGGTGAGATAATAAAGAAGCTAGTTTGTAAAAGCATGAGTGCCGACAGTGCGCTCTTTATCTTATGGCAATTCCCAGGTCATGCAAAACAATTGAGTAGGAGCTGAGCTAGGTTACATGTCATGTGAGGTCATTTGCTGATACGACACTGTCGTGCTAAAGGTCGTGTGCTCCCAGTTTCCAATAACGTCCTAATTAAGATCACGGTTTCTGAAATTCGCAAAATGATCCCCTTTTTTGTCACAAACTGCTGGCAAAAATGGCACCGCTTGGAAAATACTAATTAAAAATCAACAGGCACGACTTTTTCATATTGAAGACAGCTGTCTCCAAACACAGCGACCACTGAACATGACGTGCTGCCTGCCTATCCCCAACACATCCCTTCCCTCTTTACTCACTGATCCGCAGTGCCACCACGTAGAGCAGGAAATTCCGCACAGAGGAAAGGACGTCTTCACGCATTTTTCTCTTCGTCTCCTCAGGGTCCATCTTTGGGCCACCCATACCTTCCAAGCGCATCATCCTTAGGGTTCTGTGCGAGCACTAAAAAGTGGCACTAATAAGCTTTTCAAGGTGTCCGGGTCCTCACGCACACACAGCTTCTATGACCTGCCGTCACGCTGGATACCGCGCATGCGCGATTTCCCCAGAGTCGCGCTCTTTACGTCACAGGCGCTCTGAGCCTACGCTCTGTTCAGAAGCCTTGACGAACTTACTATTGGTGTACTTGGTACAAAGGGGCTGGCTAAATGAGAGCATATGCAATAGAGTGAAGAAACATGGACCAGAGTGCCACTCGTCCGTAGCTTCCGGTGACGCCAACTAGCTAGCGGCGCCTGCGGGATGTAGCTCTCAACAACCTGGAGGAGGGTTAGGAGGTGGGGCGTGGACCCAGATTGACACTTGTGCGGCGCTGCGTGGTGATAATTACCCAGGCCCCTTATTAACTACCCCGCCTACATCATGGTCTTTACCATCATGTCCAGACGAGGTGGGGCACACCATAAAGATACCACTGCTGTGGAGCGCCAGGTGGGCTATCCTTTAACCCTAACAGGGTCAAGACTGATTTGCATATGGCTGGGTCCAAACTGGGGTGGCATGGTGAGCAAAAGAACTATGGATTAAACCCAGACTGGGGGTGAGTGTTTGCATTGTCAGCACTCCGTCCATCATCCTTTTGTGTTGCTAAAGTTGCCCCAAGTGGGAAGGGTATGCCCAGACGTGGGTCCCTGGAATCAAGCTAGCCTGGCTGAAGAAGGGTGATACCCTGAAACCGGTCCCAGAAAGCTTGTTTCTGGTCCAGGGAGGACCTGGCTTGGCAGTTCGGCGTCAAGACTGAATTGCATATGGCTGTGACTGGGGGTGTTTGCATTGTCAGCGTCGAGACTGATTTGCATATGGCTGGTGGCTGGGTCCAAACTGGGGTGGCATGGTGAGCAATCATCCTTTTGTGTTGTGGAGTGCCAGGTGGGTATCCTTTATTAAACATAACAATTGAGGGAGAAATAAGGCCCAAATTGAAGAAAAGTGGTGCTGCATTATATGCAGCGCCACTTTTCATGTGCGCTCCTAACGCCCTAGCGTCAACATTTGTGATGCTATTGTAGTACATTGCAGGATTTGGTGCTAATCCTGCAAGGTACATAGGGGCCCATTATTAATATGCCTGGCGCAGGCATAATGTGGCGCAAGGGGTTTCAAAGTGGCGCAATAAAAATTTGGCCTCGTTGAGCCACATTAGCATCATAAAAAACTAAGTTAATAAGGCATAAGGAGGCACTGCACCCTCAAATTTGGGCCTAAAAGAGGTAGCTGAACTGGAGTCCAGGCTGATGGAATGGAAGGGGGAGTATGTTCAATGACCCCTGTCCCAAGCTCCTCCCTCGCATTGCCCTTACCAGGGATCAGAACTGGCATCTGGTAGAGGACAATGTAAAGGCTTAATTTAGGTCCAAGCAACAAAAGCTATATGAGGAAGGGAACAACGCAAGTACATTTTTAGAATACCTGACGAGGCCTGCTTAAGGGAGGCGCTGGATACACCGGGTAATGAACAGAGAAGGAGTGGCTGTACACACTGTAAAGGAAATCTCTGGTATTTTTGCAACTCACCTTGCATAACTGTATAACCCTGGGACAGGAATGTACAGGGGTGATCTACATAGATTTCTGAGAGATTTTACCCATCCCAGCACTGGACAAGGAACACTCAAGAGCATTAGTGATATAATGAAGCTCCACACCAGGTAAGATGTTCAGGGGTCGGTTTATTCACCAAGCATCATACAACACATCCAGCAGGGCAGCCACCAGGACAGTAACTGCTAGCCACTAGAACCAACCCACTCCTACATTCTCCATTCCATTACTCTCAATTGGAATGCACGTGCCTTACATCAGAAAGGCACACGCCAAATACAACACATCTTTCCCCTTCAGAAAATTTGATAAAAAACTGAAACAACAAGAATATCAACAAGGAAAGAGGAAAAGAAACATGCTAAACATAAGGTGATTACAGTAAAACAAAAAACAAAATTAACAAAGTTCAACAAAACTCGTAACATATCATTGCATGCCTTTGAACTAATTTTACAAACTCTACTGTATTCCACTATTCATCATACTCCTGCAACCACATAGGTTTCCTTCTTTCCCTTCCGGAGTTTCTACGCACCCCCAAAGGATCATCCACATTTCTCTTTTCCTTTACTTCCTTCCCATCCACCAGTGTTGGAAAACCACTATCGTTTTTTTGAACAGCTACCCTTTCCTTATTCCACCACTTACCATCCTCCAATTTAACCACACACCTTTTCACCCCCACCACCCTTTCAGGCACCGAAAATTTGGGACTCCCTTTGACAATAATCCCCGATAATCTAATGCGGACCCACTCCCCTTCTTCAACATTCCTCTCTCTTCTTTTCCTCTCATCCACATATTTATTTTGAGCATCTTCTCGTTTCTCCGTCACTTGTTTTTTTTCTCATTCAACAACTCCCTATTAATCATCCATGGTCGCACCAGTTTATTTGTCGCCTCCCTGACTTTGAGTAAAGCAAAAGGTGATACCTCTGTGGTAGCATTTGGAGTAGTCCGTAAAGCCCATTACAATTCTTCCAACTCTTTCCTCCATTCCAACCCATTCACTAAAGACAACTGTATGTAATCTTTTACAACTCGATTACACCTTCTCACCAGACTGTTACTTCTTGGATGATATAAAGACATCGTCACATGCTTCACTCTCAATTCTTCATGAATACATCAAATTCTTTAGATGCACATTGCACACCATTATCAGTGACAATATCCACAGGAATACCTTCCCTCATGAGCAAATTCCGCAAAAACGTAGTCACCTCTGTAGTGTTCGGCATCCTAACCCACTTGACTTGCTGCCACTGTGAATAATAATACACCAACACTATACCAAATCTGTGATTCTCCCCCAACATATCCTTAGGCCCAATTATGTCCATCCCCAACTTATGTCATGGTTTCTCCGGACACAACACAGCTTCAATTGGACTGGGCGTTGTTACTTGTGACTTTTCACTCAAAGCACACGAGACACACTCCCTCACCCAATGTTCAACTTGTCTATCAACTCCTGGCCACCAAAACGTTTCCCTGATCCTCCTTTTCATTGCACTCATTCCTACATGACCTTCATGCGCTAAATGTAATACTTTCCCTCGCATGCCTTGAGGCACTACCAACAGATTTCCTCTTCTTAATATTCCCTCTGCATAACTCAACTCCTGAAATATCTCCTTATACATTCTCACCTCCTCACTCATTTCACGCCTAACTTGTCCAATACCTAAATTCCTAATCAGTTTTTGTAGTACTTGATCTTGTCTCACAGCATCTTTCCACTCCTGATCGTCAATACATCCCTTTTCATCCAACATGGTACATGCTACCACCAGAAGATCATCACTCATCTCCTCATCATCTCCCATCTCCACCGGGAAACGGGATAAACAATCTGCGAAGACATTTTTGACACCAGCAATATATTCCAACTTAAATTGAAACTCTTGCAACCTATAACGCCACTTGGCAATCCTGGGTATGCCCCTTTTGTAGAAGAAAAATTAACCAAAGGCTTATGATCTGTTCTCACAATGAATTCAGTTCCCCACAAATACTTCCTGAAATGGTTCACTCCCCACCAACACGCCAAAGCATCCTTCTCAATCACCGAACAAGTACACTCAGTTCCTCGCAACGGTCTGGAACCAAATGCCACAACCTCATCCTTACCCTTCCTGGTTTGCATTAACACAACCCTCAAACCATACTGGCTGGCATCCATCACAACAATGCTGCAATCATCTGTGTCAAATGGCTTCAAAAGTATGACAGAAGCCAAGTTTTCTGTAATCTTATTGAATTCCTGATCTTTATCCTCTGTCAATTCAAACTTAGATTTATTTTGTAACAGCTCATGCATTCCCTTAGTTCGTTCAGCACACATTGGAATAAATCGCAAATAAAACTCCACCATTCCAAAAAACGTCCTTCGTTGGTCCCTGTCGACAGGTGCCGGGAATTCTCTCATGGCTTTCACCAAACTTCCCTTTGGTTCAACACCCCTCTCAGACAAGGTATGCCCCAAACAATCCATGCTACTCACTCCAAATTTGCACTTATCTCCAAAGTGACTCCTTTCTCCCTCAAAATTCCCAACACCATTCTCAATTTTCCATACAGATCTTCTCTGTCTGCTCCCCAAATCAAAATATCATCCTGAGAAACACATTTATTTTCTCCAAACCGTTGAACATTGCCTCCATTATTCTTTGGAACACTGATGAAGCAGATGCCAAACCAAACGGCATACCTTTAAAACAATACGCTCCATTTGGGGTGACAAAAGACGTAAAAAGCTGAGAATTCTTGTGCAACACAACTTGATGATAAGTTGCAGACAAATCTAAGGTTGCAAACACGCATGCACCTTTGATCATGGTTAACATTTCCGTGATGTTGGGTAACGGATGCTGATCAACCCAAATCCTCTCATTCAAATCCCTCAAATCAATACACATTCTTAGAGCTCCATTGGATTTCTTCGCTAAAACAATGGGAGGCAGCCATTCGGAACTCTCAATGGGCTCTATCACATCATTAACCCATAACCTTTCCGATTCTTTAGTTAATTCTTCCCTCATAGCAATGGGGACGTGCCTAGGTTTGTGAACTAGAGGTTCCACTCCAGTCTTCAATTGTATCTGATGAACAAAACCCTTTATCCTCCCCAATTTGTTACTAAATACCTCTGGGAACTCCCTAGCCCAATTACTGTTTTCCTCTGAAATTGAGCTTATCACTTCCTGGCGTACCATCACCTGTTCTTCACTGTTTGGATCCAACACAATCTCCAATTTTTCCTGATCCATCCACCCCAACAGATTTCCTCCTGTCCGTGCTACATAAACCTTTGTTTGAGTTTGGTTACCTTTGAAATCTAATGTAGCCCCAAACTCACCTACTACATCAATGGGGTTTCCTCCATACGCCACTGGCATAACATTAGATTGCTTCAATTGGACATTTTGTAATTTGTTATAATCTTCTATATTGATCAAAGTAAAAAACAAACCAGAATCCGCCATCATCTTGTACTCACTACCATTAATTTTCACCAAACACACAGGTTTCCTATATTGTATTTGTGACACAACCTGTGTGTCTTCAACAACTGCTGAATCTTCTTCAACTAAGAGTACAACATTCTCTTCACTAGAATCAGTATTATTGTCTTCCACTGAGTAGGATTCTACAAACGTTCACTGATTTCATACTCCTGGGGTCGTTCACCCACTCCCCTTTACACACTTTCATAAAATGACCTTTCTTTTTGCATTTGTTACAACTTTTATCAACAGCAGGACAAGATTGTGAATTACCCAAATGCTTTTTACTCCCACAGCAATAACATTCATAAGACCTCCTTTTATCACCACCTCCCACTTGAAATTTCTCTTTTTGTTTGGCGCAGTGCTGCATCTGAATACTTTACACATCACTCTTCACGTTCATTTGCTCCATGTACTTAGTCGTGGACTCAATACTGCTAGCAATCTCTATAGCTTTGTCCAAAGTAAGATTCTCAATTGTCAACAATTTCTCCTGGACTTTTGTGCTATTAGACTTTTCTACTATCTGGTCACGGATTACTTCATCTTCAAAAGTCTTAAAGTCACACGTTGCAGCTAAAACTCTTAAATCTCCAACAAAACTTTCAATGGATTCGTTTGGCATCTGTTGCCTCCTGTAAAATTTATGACCCTCCATTATAACATTCTTTTTCTTTTTGAAACAAGCATCCAAAGCTTTTATAGCCGCCTCATATTCGTCAATCTCGTCTCCCTCCCTGCAACAAGCACAATTGGTAAATGTTTCAAAATGTTTCTTCTTTTGTGTGGAAATGTCCCCATCGATAGTATCCAAATATGCCTCGAATCCTTATATCCATTGTTCCCAGTCCACAGGTGGTAAACCCGGAGAAGCCAAAAGCGGAATTGCTTGGTGCATATTTTTCCCTTTTTTTCTTCTTTTATCGTACCAAATTGAATTGCACGTAAATTAAACTTTCAAAATGGATTTTCACTGTAACACTGCCATCCACATACAACAAACACACACTCCAAACTGAGTCACACCCTACACTCCACACACATGCACCAACCACAGATGACTAGCACTGAGAAATCGTTATTGAATTAAAAAAAAACGTGAGTGAAATTTAAATTAGCAACAGAAATGTCAAACTTGAGCAGTTCCCAACAGTCAGGTGGAAAATAATTGTTGCTGTCTGACAAAAGGGTGTTTCCCACAGTTGTATTTCCAAAATCCAGTATAAACCACCGACAAACACACAAAACATGTTCCTCCTGAAACTGATTCATGCACAACAGAGTGCCACCGAAAACAATTGACGGATGCTGCCCCCAACGCGTCTCTTGTCGTCAAGGCAGCAAGCCGTAATTCACAATAAAGACGCGCACACAAGCGTTATCAAGGAAACCTCACAACAAAGGCTCCTTACGTCACACGTGCTCCCTCTACCAATAGCTGAACAGGGGCGGGCGCATTCCGCAGACTCACATTGTGCGCGCAACACCTTTGCGCGCCTTTGTGCCGCTTCCTTGCTCCCCCGCAAATAATGGGGTGAAACCGTCTTCATGGCCCTTCCTCGCGCTTCCTCGCTCCCCCCTCAAATAATGGGGTGAAATTGTTGGGCTGAGTCGTCACCGGCAAAAATTGGTGATGTTCCTGGACTGCGGATGCCGTAACAAATCCGCGCACCACGCTGTCTTCGCCAAAACGGCACCCTTTGGAATCCAAGAATTCCAGGTGGTTCAAAGCTCGTCGCCACTTATATAAGCATCATACAACATATCCAGCAGGGCATCCACCGGGACAGTAACTGCCAGCCACTAGAACCAACCCACTCCTACATTCTCCATTCCATTACCCTCACAATTGGAATGCATGTGCCTTACATCAGAAAGGCACGCACCGAATACAACAATTAGACATTACAATTAGCACTGAGGAAATACAGGACACCATATATCAACTGCGAGTAGGAAGGTCACAATGGCAGAGCGGGTCACTCCTGAGTTCTTTAGATGCATTGAGAGGCTAGTGGGTGAGCCACTATGTAATATTCTTTAGGAGGCCAAGAGGTAGGGCTGCCTGCCCTAATACCTTAGGACTGTCACAATTGTCCTCATTTACAAAGAGGGCACGCTCTTGGGCCAATGTTCCTCATACAGGCCAATTGCCCTATGAAATACCAAAGTCAAATTCCTGGCTGAAGTACTGGCAAATCTTCTAATCCAGGTGTTTGATCATGTGATTGATCCCAACCTGCTGGGATTTATGCCATGTAAGCTCCCGTTCACAATTTCAGAGGTTCTTTGGGTGTCTGGCAAGGAGATGGGTTCTGGGGGAGCCCACAGTACAATTAGCCTCAGATGCCCAAAAGGACTTTGACTCAGATGAATGGAGTTATCTGTGGGAGGTGCTGGACAAGATGGGGTTTGGAAATGTGTTTATCTCTTGGGTCCGCCTGTCATACACCAATCCTGTGACCAGAGTACGACCCAGTGTCTGGGGAGTTTGCCCTGGGGAGGGAGACGAGACAGGGATGCCCACTCTCTTCTTTATTGTTCATCCTAGCCCTAGAACCCTTGGCCTGTTGAGTGCAATTAGAGGCCCTGATCTGGGGACTGCAGTGGGGCCCAGAATGAGAGGCCATTGTCTCTCTACGCGCATGATGTATTTAGCTAACTCATTGCGTTCTGTTCCCAGAGCCCTTGAGATGCTAGACACTTTATGGAGGTACTCAGGGGTCCATATTAATTGGCATAAGCCTATCCGTTGACCCACTGGAGTTCTCTGATGGACTGAATAAGCCGCCACAATGGTCCCCTGAGGGATTTTGGTATCTGGGTGTTCAAGTGAATGGGAATCCTGGGGACTTACACAGCAATGATCTGGGCCGTGTGCTGTGTGAGTATAAAAAGAACGCGAGCCACTGGCGTACACTCCCTATATCCTTATGTGTAAGTCCCTATTGCATAAAATGATTGTGCTGCCCAAATTCCTCTACTTTCTCCAGAATACACTATACAAAGTTCCTAAGGAATTCTTTAAGGTGGTGGACATGGAGACCAGGTCGCTGCTATGGGACAGGGGGAGGGGCTCATATAATGCGCTAAAAACATGAATTAGAAATTCTTACAATTCCATGGCCACTGTCGCTTGGAAGGAACCACTTGCTAGGAAATGGAGCACTGACAGGACCTGCACAAGAGGGGGGATACCTGTGGGCTGGCGGATAGCTGAAATCAGGTCTGGCTCCAATTGGGCACAAAGTTCTTGGATTGTGTCCCTATCAAAACAGTAGGTCTGGATAATGTGTCTGACCTCCATTGTCGCCAGGTCCTCCAGGGGTCTGTACACGGGGGGTGTCTCCATCTCCTATTCATCCTCAGCAGTTGAAATCTAGGGAGAAGAACGGTGAGCAGAGGGTCATATTCACACATATGTTATAATAAAAATGCATTTCTTCCTTTACAGAAACAGTATGTGAATTTGAGAGTCAGTCGATGTGCCAATGTATGCTGTGATGCAGTTAGATGCCTTGGCCTGTGCCCCTCTGAAATGGTGGCTGCCTGACCTCTGAGGAGAGACAAGTGGAAATTAGGTAATTCTGCTGGCGTTGTGCGCTGTAGCGGTCAGCGGTAAGATAACTGCCACGCAACTTTGCATTGGTTAACCTTGGGCCCTATGGGTACCAGGAGTCAATGGCAATGTACGCCGGCAGTGACGGTATGCACCACCGCAGACGTGACTGCCATTTTCTATCTGTTCACCCACTTGCTAACTGACCTTCAACCGACGGGGACCTACACTGCAACTGCTGCTGTGACCTGTGTCTGGAAGGGACAATGGCTCAAGTGTCTGGGGAATGGGCCCCTGCCTTCACTTCGGAGGAGTTGGAGAGACTGGTGGATGGGCTCCTACCCCAGTACACTTTACTCTATGGTCCTCCAGACAAACAGGTGAGTACACTGTGAGCATGATGCGTGGGCCATGAATGTGTGGAGTGCTGTGTGTGTAAGCCTCATGTGGGGAGGGGCTGAGCGGTCCTGGGCAGAGTGCTGCATGTACGGTGGTCAATGTATGTGCATAAGGGGATGGGAGGGATATGGTGGGCCATGAGTATGACAGTCCGGATGGTATGACTAATCCCATTTCTGCTATTTTTTTCCTGCAGGTCAGCGCCCATCAAAAAAAGAGTATTTGGTGTGCCATCGCCAAGGAGGTGTGGACCCTCGGGGTCTTTGACAGGGGGAGCACCCACTGCCGCAAACGGTGGGAGGACCTGCACTGCTGGGCAAGGAAGATGGCAGAGGCCCAGCTGGGGCTGGCCTCCCAACGAGGAAGGGGTGCCCGTCGTACCCTGACCCCCCTGATGTTCCGCATCCTGGTGGTGGCCTATCCGTAGTTGGATGGACACTTGAAGGCATCACAGCAGCCACAAAGGGGAAAGTACAGATTCAGAATCATGACTTTGCGCGCGTTAAGGTTTTACCTGGGTGGGGGATGTGGGCTGTGGGTGCCACTAGGCCAGGGCGAACAACCCAATGTAGGTCCCTTGTTGGGCAGGATCTGAAGCACTCCAACCCCAATGGTGTTAGTGGACATCTACTACTGGGCACGGTCCTGTTGGTTTCAGGTGTGCAGCTGATGGCATTAGGCAATGTACCCCATGGGCTGGTGACTAGCTTTGTAACTGGTAGTGCATGGCCTAGTGCATAGGGCTGGTCCCCGTGTGTTGTGAACGCCAATGGTAGTGTTGTTGCTGGCATTGACCAACTGTATCCTCTGTCTCCACCCCTTCTTGTGTTGTCACCCTGTCCTTGTGTGCATTAGCATCATCTGACGGAGGAGCAGAGGCACCGGCGACGGAGGGTGCGGCATCCCACATGGGCCTGGAGGGCGAATCCACCGACGGTGAGGGCACCAGTGGGACGGAGGGCGAGGGGAGCTCCACGACAGAGACAGAAGGGGACACTACAGACAGCGACTCCTCCTCCGATGGGGTGGCAGACACCTCTGTGCCCACCCCAACAACAGGTACAGCCGCCACCCCCGTACCAACACCGCCCTCCCAGCAGCCCTTCAGCGTGTTTCCCATGCCCGCTCTCCCAGGAGGGTGGGCATCTCTTTCACCCCAGGCACCTCAGGCCCTGCCCCAGTCAGCCCTGCTGCCCTCAGTGAGGAGGCTATTGACCTCCTGAGATCCCTCACTGTTGGGCAGTCAACCATACTGAATGCCATCCAGGGTGTCGAAAGGCATTTGCAACAAACAAATGCATACCTCGAGGGCATTCACTCTGGCGTGGCGGCCCAACAGAGAGCATTTCAGGCTCTGGCCTCTGCACTGATGGCAGCCATTGTCCCTGTCTCCAGCCTCCCCCTCCAACTTCCTCTACCCTGTCCCAATCCCCTCAACCTCAACCTATCCCAAGCACACCTTCAGACCAGCATTCACCCAAATCAACACACAGAAGTGGCTCAGGCAAACACACCCACCACACTTCATCTCACAGGCACTCACACAAGCACCATTCCCATTCAGACACACCAACATCCACTGCCTCCACTGTGTCCCCCTCCTCCTTGTCGTCCACCTCCCTCCCACTTGCGTCTCCACTCACACCTGCATGCACTACATCCTCAGCCACTACCTCCATCACCAGCATGCCTATCACCACATGCCCCTCACTGGCAGTCACCACCCCCACATCCATGGACACGTCCCCTGTTTCCTCTCCCACTGTGTCTGTGACCCCTCCTCCCAACATACACAAACACAAGCACACACCCACTCAACAACCATCCCCCTCACAACAGCATCCAGCTCATGCACCTGCACCCAAACACAGCAGACTGACACCTTGACACCTCCTACAACCACTCCCTCTTCCTCCACTCCCAAACCTTCACCCTGTTCCCACCCCAATGTCCCTAAGAATCTTTTCCTACCCAACATTGACCTCTTCCCTACCCCTCCCTGTCCTTTATCTCGGGCCGGGGGGCCAAAACCCAGCCCAGCACCTCAGCCACCAAGTCCGCTGTGGTGTCTGCAGCTGTCAGAGGCTCTAAGAAGGCACCTGTCAGCCCAGCTAGTGTGCCACCAACACCTGTCAGGGGCAAGAAGGGGACAGCATCCAGCCTGGAGAAGGAGCCACAACCACTCAGCAAAGCCAAGTCAAAGACTCCAGCTGGCAGAACCAAGGAGGCACCACCATCTGCCAAGGCCAGGAAGGGGCCCAGAACACCAGCCAGGGCACTTCAGCCATCCTAGGCTGCAGGTGAAGGCCTGGTGGCTACCAGCACAACTGCCAGCACTGCCACCTGCATCACGGCCAGCACCGCCACCGGCACCGCCGCAAGTACCGCCACCTGCACTGCCGCAAGTAGCACCACTGCCAGCAGCAGCAGCCCCAGTGGGCAGCCGTCTGAGGCTGCAGGGGAAGGGCTGGAGCCTCCCCCCACCACTGGCAGCACCGCCACCTGCACCACGGCCAGCACCACCACAAGCACCGCCACCTGCATCGCCACCTGCACTGCTGGAAGTAGCACCACTGCCAGCAGTAGCAGCCCCAGCGGGCAGCCATCCGAGGCTGCAGGCGAAGGGCTGGAGCCTCCCCCCACCACTGGCAGCATCAGCACCGCCACTGCCACCACTGTACAGCCGTCCCCGCCGGCGGATGGACTGTAGTCCTGTCTCCATGGAGTGTCATGCATCCCGCCCACAGAAAATCGTGTGTGTCTGACACCCAGGTGAGTGACTGTGATCTTGCATTCCCCAAGATCTGCATCACAGGGCACAAAGACCCCTCAAGAACCAGTGGAAGAAGGCATCCACTCACCCTATCCTTTGCAGGATGAAGCACATTGGGCACAAAGCCCCTCCAGAATCAATGGAAGAAGGCACCCACCCTATCCTTGGCAGGATGAAGCACACTGGGCACAAAGCCCCCTCCAGAACCAGTGGAAGAAGGCATTCACTTGAGAGACTGTGGCTTTGCAGTCCCCAGAACCAAGCAGTGGCAAACCACCCACTTGAGAGATTGTGGCTTTGCAGTCACAAAGACCAAGCAGTGGGCAAAGTACCTACTTGAGAGACTGTGGCCTTGCACTCCACAGGACCAAGCAGTGGGCAAACCACCCACTTGAGAGACTGTGTCTTTGCACTCCCCAGGACCTAGCAGTGGGCAAACCACCCACTTGAGAGACTGTGGCCTTTCACTCCCCAGGATCAAGCAGTGCGCAAACCACACACTTGAGAGACTGTGGCTTTGCACTCCCCAGGACCAAGCAGTGGGCAAACCACCCACTTGAGAGACTGTGGCCTTGCACTCCCCAGGACCAAGCAGTGGGCAAACCACCCACTTGAGATACTGTGGCTTTGCACTCCCCAGGACCAAGCAGTGGGTAAACCACCCACTTGAGAGACTGTGGTCTTCCACTCCCCAGGACCTGTTGCGCCGCGGCTTGCGTCACGAGCCGAACATTCGGCTCGGGCCACAGCGCGCGGCACAGAGACACGCCTCGCCCCCAGCCTCTCGTGCAACATACAAGGCCCCAAATTGGGCATGGGGCATCGTTTCTTCATCGCGCTGCACACATTCGGGCATGTTTAACCCTCCCCCACTCATCTGCTATTGTGTCCTTTTCTTTCTGTCGCCCTCATTTGTGCCTCCCTTTATGTTTTTCCTTCTTTCCGATTATTCCCCTCTCTTCCCAGCATGCTTTGGTTCCCTACTTTCTATGGCTCCTTTTCCATTACTTTCTATGTGTTTTTCCCTATCTAATATGGTGTTCTTGCACTTCCTGTTGGTCGCTTCCTGTTTTCGGGTATTTAAGGCTGTGATTCTTTCCCTCCTTGCGCTGCAACACTTTCTGTTTGGATGGTGTCTGCGCTCCTCTTCCTTGTGTCAGATACTGGTTCACGTCAGTTCCAGTGTTTTTCCTGTTCTTTTTTGATCTTGTATTTACTTTTTGACTTTTGCTCCTGTTCCAGGACATTTCCTGTTTGGAGGTTTTTTTCCCCTTATTAGGGTTTTTTTTCCCTCTCTGACTAATTCTGAAGGACACGGCCTGCCCTTGGCGTTCCTATCGCCTGCAGCACCGTGGCTACCAGAAAGAGTCACCCCTACCTTGGCCAAGTCTGAACATTCAGGAACAAGAACCTCGCCACTCGTTCAGCGGACTCCAGGTTAAAGCAGCGCGTAAGTCGTGACAGGACCAAGCTGTGGGCATGGAGCACCCTCCAGGAGCAGTGGCGTTGCCCCATCTTCCGGCTGAGGTGCCCCCACTTCCCTATCCCACTGAGGTGCCTGTGTGTCTTCGACCTGATGCCCCTGCAGTGCTCTCTCTGTATTGAGGAAGGAGTCAAGTGTGGGCTTGGCCTATGTGTTTTGGCCCAGTGGGCCACGGACAATTTTTGTGTGGACATTGTCCCGCCTTTTGTATATATTGTAAAGCCTGTTTTTGCTTTCTAAACGTATTTCTAAGTATTTGTAATATTACACTCATTTGACTCCATTCCTATACGGGGTGTATATGTTATGTTGTTGTATGTGTTTGTGTGTATGGTGTTGGGGTTGAGGGTGCGGGTGGGGGTGTTGCGTGTGTGTGTCACTCTCTTTTTCCTCCCCACCTCCCTTGTGTGCTAGGTGCAGTACTCACCGCGGTCGTCGTTGCCGGCGTTGGTGCTCCTGGTATATGAGCAGATACACCAGCATGGGGAAGACCTGCATGGGGAAGACCTGCAGCTCGGACTCCATGGTGTCCTGGTTCTTCCTTGAGTGTCGAGAGGTGAGTGGTTTCCCTTCAGAGTACTGTTTCCGCCGTGCTTTTGATGGCATTGGTACTGCCCCGAAAAAGCTGGCGGATGGGCAGGTTGTAATGGAGTGGGCGGTACATTGCCTTCCGCCTGGCTGTTGGCGGTTACCGCAGCGGTGTTTGTTGCTACCGCCGTGGCGGTCAGAGTGTTAAAGTGGCTGTTAGTGTTGGTGGTTTCCACCATGGTCATAATTTCAATTTTTTTTACCGCCGGCTTGTTGGCGGTGTTACCGCCGTTTTAACACCGACCGCCAGGGTTGTAATGAGGGCCTCAGTGTCTAGGGCAGTCATATGCCACCATGCCCATACTGAATCCAAATCGTGCCGTTTATAGGTACACTGTAATTAATTAATTAGCTTTTCCAATTTGAGCCTTGCTACTCCTCTCCTGCCCAAACGTATACTTTTATGGGATGCTATGTGACTTGCATTCTTTTTTAACTTTCAGCTCCAATAAGAAGCAAATATATTGTTCTTTGAAACATTGTCTGCCATTGCGGTATAATGTTTTGGTTACAAAAATTGAAAGTGTAAACATGAACCTGACCAAAAAGTTTTGTTTTGTTTTTCCTCTCACATCATGGTTGTGGAAAAATTGACTCTAGACAATATTTGTGATGAACTTTTTAAACCTAGAAAATAATTAGTCACTCTTTGTAATCCAAATTATGTTTGCTTTTTCAGTGATGAGTTCCATGTCAGCCATAGTTTCATGCCATGTTAGCTTGAGTATTACATTTGTGGTTACATTAAATTTCTTTTGAAACTTTCATGTTGTATGGATCAGTGATGGCAAAGCTGAAACCATGTTAAACCGATCAATGTTAATTGATAATTTTAACAAGTACATTTTCTTTGATTATATATGTTGAGGTAGTTTTCTCATAAGCATGTTGTTTTGCCTTTTTTCTATACATTTCTTTCATCCATTTTCTATCCTTTTTACACACTTTGTCTAAGTGATGCTAAATTGTTAGTCCATTATATGTTCATACATGCAATAAATAGAATCACAATGTTAATAATTAGTAGGCCCTGAAAAAGCGACAACCTGTATCCGAACACGTGTTGGCCAAAACTTTAAAATATTGTTCTTAGATTAAACTACAGACATTTTGAATCCTAGAAAACAATGGGATTACTTCAATGTGTGACCTCATAACCTCAAGAAGCAGTCTTCTAGAAGTAAAATTTCATAGGGTCAGAGGATGAGACACTATTTGTTTGCGATTTTTTTCAGGATCACACTGAACCTTCTCCCCCCTCCACTACTATGAACTTTACTTGAGACCATTTCGGTACGCCTTGAGGGTCACTATCAATTTTGTCTCTATTAGGAGCATGAATCTGTCTTTATATCGCCTCAGTATTAAAAAAAACTCTTTGATTGTGAAGAGGTAGGGGGATAGTGCCACTGCTGGAAAATGGCTCTCTCTGAAGGGTCTACCCAACCTTTTTGCCTTCCTCCTTCTCTTTTTCTGACATCTTTTTTTGTTTCTGGCCTTAGAACTCTGAGCACTTTACCACTGCTGACCAGTGCTAAAGTACATGTGCTTCTCCCTAATTTTTTTTAACATTGCTGTATACACAATTGCCATATTGAATTTACCCTTAAGTCCCTTGTAAATCGGCATACAATATACCCACGGCCTATGAATTAAATGCTACTAGTGGGCCGGCAGCCCTGATTGTGCCTCCCACTGAAGTAGCCCTTTAGACATGTCTCAGGCCTGCCTCTGCAGAGCCTGTGTGTGCAGTGTGACTAGCACTTTGACTTGGCATTTAAAACCACTTGACAAGCCTGAAACTCCCATTGTATTACATATATCACCCCTAAGTTAGGGCTTAGTTAGCCCTTTGGGCAAGGTGCTATATAAGTAAAAGGTAGTCCATGTACTTTTAAATTTTACATGTACTGGTAGGGAAAAACTGCCAAAGTCATTTTTTACTACATTGAGACCTACTCCTCTTATAGCTTAACATTGGGAATTCCTTAATACACTTTTAAGCTGTAGTGCCTGATTAGAAATTAGCAGCTGTGTCACGTTTCATATTTTTTGGAATGGTAATGATTCATCCTCTTTAATGGTAAAGTCACATTAAACATCACTATTTTAGAAATTACACTTTTAGAAAGAGGGCATTTCTATGCTCTGACAGCTCTGTGTGCCTGCAGCCTGACTCCAATACACGTCTGCAGTGGGTGACAGCTAAACTTTGTGCATTGCCTTTAGACAGCCACAAACACAGGTAGGTTAGGTGTGTCTGAGTGCTCATCTGCATTCATCTGCATTCTGGTGGCTCTTCCTGGGCAGGAAGGGCAGGTGGGGTTGACACTTACACCTAAATAGGCAGTGCCTGTCCCCAAACAAAGGGCTGATTACCCCCTACTGATAGTCTGGAGTCAGGGCTGAAGAAGAAAAGATACTTGTGTACTTCAAAGACCCTTCTTTGAAGTCACCCCCACTTCAAAGGCACATTTCGGTATAAGTACAGGGTCTCTGACCCCACCAAATCAGACATTCTGGACTCTGTCAGAAGAAATGCTGTGCTTCATCAAGGACTGTCACTGCTGGACTGCTGACCTTGAAGGGCTACTTTTCTGCTGTGCTGCCCTGCTGCTCTCTGACCTTGATGAGAAAGAGCTGGACTCTGCGCTTGCACCCCAAGTAATCTCCAAGGGCGTGTTGGTTTCCTCCTGTTGCTAGAGACACAGGAATATCAAAGTATCTACCCCTGCTCCTGTGCCTGGTTCACTGGAAGTGGACCCAGATACTCCAGTGAAATTGGCACCTCTTCTGCCTGCTGGAAGTGGCCACCGATGCATCGACTCTGTTACTGGAGTAAAATTGGTGTATCAGACTTGTGGCCCAAGCAGCACCTACGGAAGTGCTACATTGACTGACATATCACCTGCCTGCTGGAAGCAGCACCCGCCGCACTAGCATCAACGCAGCACTGAAACCACTGCATTGCCATCAACACGTGTGAAAAATCAACACCTCCCTCGGCTGCTGGAGTGACATCGACCCATTCACTGAAGCATTGACACCCCATCTCGTGTTTGTGACCAGGATCAAGGTACTCTGTCCCCTGGGCCTGCATGACTCCTGTTCCCGGCCCGCGCTGCATCGCATTCGGTTTGAACTGTTGACTTTTCCCTGGTCCAACGTTAGCTCAAGTCACCCCTAATGCGCTATTTGCTTCTAATCGCTAGAACGCTTTTATTCTTCAAAAAATGCATAACTAGACTTCTACTTATTGGATTTGTGTCGTTGTGGTCTTGATTTATTTATAACATTATTGGCTACTTTTCTAGACATGTGTGGAGTCTTATTTGTGGGGTTTGTATTCTGTTACTGTGTGTGTTGCACAAGAACTTTACACATGGCCTCTTGAGATAAACCCGACTGCTTTGTGCCAAGCTGCCAGAAGAAGAGCACAATTTATCTTTTAGTGTGTATCTGACTTACCCTGACTAAAGTGGTGGTCCCCATTTTGACAGGGTGCATACCCCTGCCAACTAGAAACCCCATTTCTAAAAGCCACAATATAATTCTAAAGTGGGTGGCCCTTACATTGCTTTGCAAGCATTCCACTTTGTTTTCCAAATGGGCACTGTGCCGACCGCGGTCTTAAAACACTCTCATCTCTGTACTCCTGTCTCCTATTCCTGCCCTCTATTTTGCAGGTACTGCATTAAAAAAGCACCACCTCTGTTTGTGTTTTGGTGAGGGGTGCATGCCCTGATCTCCACCATGGCCCCCTTCATCGACAAAATATATTTTTGTAAGTATTTGCTAAGATTTTGGTAAATCCAACATCACTAGAAGTATTTTCTCACCTTTGTATGAAGGCTGGCAATTGGAGTTGATCCCCTCTGAATCTTCCCACTAGACGCCAGCAGGATTAGGGGTGCTCAGGGAGTAGAATGCCCAGTTGTCTCTGATGATGTTGGTGTGACAGGAGTGTGTGGTCTTCAGTGGGATGGGCACTCAGTAATAGAAAAGGTTGCTCCTGAATCAATGCTTTTTGTAATTGTTGTATGTAGAGATGAATGTCCTGAGATGGCTGGGGAAACTGCATCGACCACCTGTTTGGAACAGTGGTTGAAAACTGGACAAACTCAGACATCCAGCTGGGAACTCTAACGCAGAATAAATATCAACCCCAACTTCAAAGGGAATTTCTGGTGGACCAATGCATCCGTAGCATGGAAAAATCTTATTTGCAAAAAAATTATCAATGATGCAAAGTACTACAAGACCTTAGGAAGTAATAACATCTTGGCTATGGCTATCCTGCCCATTGGTGGTGTGAAAGCTGGATTTAATACTAATGATTTATATGTATTATGGGTTAAGAATTTGCATAGAATTTGACTAATATAGAAAATAGTGTGCAACTTAGAAGACGTGCCCACTTGAGTGACTGTCATAAATACGTAATACATTTATTAAATGCATACTATTATTAGTTGAAGTGCACGCGTAAAGAAAATTATATTTGTATGTCACAATAGTGGTTATATGCTATGTATTTGCTTAACTTTGTAGGCCTTAAGTTAGCAAGGTTTGGGCCTAGTCGGCACAACCTTATATTAAGCTGCATTGTTTAATAAACTAGTGGGAAATGTATGACATAAGATTTCGGGGCATATTTATACACTGTTTGCGCCGAATGTGCGTCAAAATTTTTGACGCACATTCGGCGCAAACACTGCCCCATATTTATACTTTGACGTCCAACGCAGCGGGCGTCAAAGTTCCACCATGTGTGCCATTTTTTAGAAGGGTGAACCAGCCTTGCGTTAATGATATGCAAGGTAGGCGTTCCCTTCTAAAAAATGACTTTAAGGCCTGTGCCCCATATTTATACTGTGATGTCATTTTGACGCACAGGAAGGGGCAGGCCTTAAAAAACGACGCCCAGCCTGATGGGCGCCGTTTTTTAACGCCTGGGTCAGGGCAGGCGTTAAGGGACCTGTGGGCTCAGAAGGAGCCCAGAGGTGCCCTCCCATGCCCCCAGGGACACCCCCTGCCACCCTTGCCCACCCCAGGAGGACACCCAAGGATGGAGGGACCCCTCCCAGGGAAGTTAAGGTAAGTACAGGTATGTATATTTTTTCGATTTTTTTTTGTGGCATAGGGGGGCCTGATTTGTGCCCCCCTACATGCCACTATGCCCAATGACCATGCCCAGGGGACATACGTCCCCTGGGCATGGCCATTGGACAAGGGGGCATGACTCCTGTCTTTGCTAAGAAAGGAGTAATTTCAATGGGGGTTGGGCGTAAAAATAAATGGCGCAAATCGGGTTGAGGCCAAAATTTTGCCTCAGCCTGACTTGCCCCATTTTTTGACCCCCAAGCTCCATTTTCCCCTACGCCGGTGCTGCCTGGTGTGAGTCATTTTTTGTAACGCACACCAGTCCGCAGCACCGGCTAACGTCATCCAATAAATAAGGCGCCCGCATGGCGCTTAGGAATGGCGTTAGCCGGCGTTAAATGTTTTGACGCACAACAGCGTTGGCGCAGTTGTGCGTCAAAAAGTATAAATATGGGCCTTGATGTTTCTAATGTTTACACCATGCTGACCACACATTTTGCAGATGTCTTTAACTTTCTCATGAGAACTGCTTGCTAGAATGTCTTGTATTCGGAGTCATTACTTTGTGTAATTTGATGCATGAGAGGGCAATGTTCCCAGGAACTAACAATGGATGCACTGACTGAGCATGGATGGCAACAAGAAAGATACCTGACGAGTCTGACAATGGAAACAGGAGGACCCAATCATTGACATGTGAAAGACAGTTTAGTTAGATTTAGCTTTCTATTGGACTAACTGTAAATGTATGATTTTCTGACCAATGACAATATGGGGAGTTCTTTAGGACATTTTAATTTAGCCCGATGGCACAGAAGAGAGATGCGCTCATTCTATTTTGACTTTCCCAGTAGTGGTTCTGCTTGAGCTGAACAGTTCCTTATGACTTTTTTCTATCTTCAACTTTATTGCTTAAGTTCTAATGCTGAATGCTTTTCCCTTAGATATTGGTCTTTAAATGGTTCATATAGTTTAGAAGTCCCCATGGCTGAACCATTTCCCTTTCACTGCCTGTTGCTGAAGCTGACCGAACAGATGCCCAACTGACGAAGAGAAATCGTAGCTTGCTAATCCAGACAAGGAGAAGTATAACAAAATGCTATTGCCCATGTTACAGTTTTGTTCTTTGTTTCTAGGTACCAACCGCAATTTTGATAGAGCCATAGTTAGATGTTTTTCCAAATTAACTTCGACTGAATTGTTTTGCATGAAGTCCAAATATGCTATTCTAATCAGAAGATTAGTTAGGGAGCCATGAAATGATAACTTGCTACTAACAAGGAATTGATACTATTCATCTATTGAGTCTAGATGTATGCTACTTCAATTGCACAGTTATTCTTGCTTTTAATTTGTACTGTGACTCTCGATTGCTTAATTGTTAATGTTTTGGTTAAGTTGAGATTCTTTAGAAGAGTTGGTCAACCGGTGTTGTTTATGTATTTTTACCATTGGGTTTTAAGACTAATTTATGTGACATTAGCATTGTTAATATAGGGAAATGAACTTTATAACTTTTACAAAGGTGTGGTTATTTGCAGACAAATGGGTCATGCTGTGTGAAGATTACTGATTCCAAAGAGTATTTGATGATGTTTATTGATTATGATGTAATTGCATTGAACTGAGGACTTATGGTGGAACCACTCTAAGCGTAGTCAAAAGGTCTTTCGAACCTCTAACGCGTCCCCTTATAAATTAAAATTAAAAGACCAAATAAGAACAGACGCTCTAACAGAAATGGCGGCAGAGTAGGATGGTTAGTCTCCTTAAGAGGCCATCATAAGGTCCTTTTTCTCCCAGTTTGTGCTAGAAGAGTTTCATGCTTAATCTCCTTTTGTCTCCTTAGAATGTGCTAGAGGAGTCGGATGGTTAGTCTCCTTAAGAGATCAATATAATTCACAGACTTGGTATAGAAGTTGGTAAAGGTGCAGATTTTCAGATTTGATGATACAAAGTGAAAAGATTATGGTGGTCATTTTGAATTTGGCAGGATGCTCTGCCGACAGCCATACTGATGGTCGGTGGTGGGGGTGGATGCTGCTCCACCCTCACCGCCATGTCAGTCCAGACACCGCCACACCTATTATGATACAATAAGAGGCGTGGTGGTGTAAGGAGACGAAGCGCTGCTGGTGGAGCAGCATCCAGGGAGACTGTTCCCTCCCGGAGCAGCGTTACAGAACAGGTAAGTGCTGCCTGAGAGGGAAGAGGGGGGATTTGTGTTGAGTGAGTGCGTGCATAGGGGTGTGCATGTGTGTTTGTGAAGGGGGGATGTGTGCGTGTATGAATGCATGTGTGTATGTTTATGTATACGTGCGTGCCTATTTGGGGGGTGGGGGCTGGGGGGCCTAAACGGAGGTGGGGGGTGGGGGATGGTGGGGGTTGGGGAGGGCCTACAGGGAGATTGGAGGGAGGAATAGTAGGGTGGAGGTTTTTGGGGTTCCAGGGTTAGGGGGGTTTCCAGGGGCTTGGGGGGGTATTTGGGGGTTGTGGCTGGGGGGCCTAACATGTCAGATACTGGTGACAGGAATGAGTATTTCTGTCACCAGTATGCTTTCCACCAGGGATAACCCGCCAGGAAATCCCTGGTGGAAATGGGATCATTATCCCACCGGTGCTCTCGGCTCGACCGCTGGGTCAAAAGTGGCTTCCGTCGCCACGGCGGTCAATTCAGGCCTGGTGGTGGGTAGTAGTGAGCTGGCTGCTTTGTCATCCTTATATGGCGGTCTGCACTGCCAGGCCGTAGGCGGTAATGACCGCCACCGCCAGCGGTGCGGTCATTACCGCCATGTTCAAAATGAGGGCCTCTGTCTCCCTAAGAACCCACCATGACTTTCCCAAAACTTTGTGCTTGCCAATGCTTGTTTGAGCATGTTCTCTGCACTCTGGTGACAGTGTGAATGAAATAGGTTTTGCACTTGCACAGCTTAAGCAAATCACAGGTGAATTGTGATGTTTGGGAGTGTTTAGGGAGTTTGCATATTCCAAATGAAGTTGTTTTGGGAGTTTGCGTACTCCAAAGTGTGAGAGTAGGAAAGTCTCGAACTTCACATGTGTGTGGCGCTTTGTGCTCATAAATTGTCCATGTGGTTGACTCCGGAGTATTGAAAAGTGTATAAGACACTTTGGGCCTGATTACAACTTTGGAGGAGGTGTTAATCCGTCCCAAAAGTGACGGTAAAGTGACGGATATACCACCAGCCGTATTACGAGTTCCATAGGATATAATGGACTCGTAATACTGCTGGTGGTATATCCGTCACTTTACCGTCACTTTTGGGACGGATTAACACCTCCTCCAAAGTTGTAATCAGGCCCTTTATGTTTTAATTTGTCTGTTTAATAGGTCAATCGGGCATGGTTGACAAACTCAAGAGTACGTATTAAAGTGAGTGATAGTTTTACTACAGAGATTTGGTGAGTCCTATGTGCACCAGGAAGTTCCAATGATCAGTTGAGAGTGAAATTTGCTCGTCGAATTTTGCTTACGAGCCAGGGAAACTGAGATAGAAGGAGTATCTGTCAGAGCGATGCTGCAGTGAAAAATCAATAAGGTTTCTGAAGCGATTTTGTTTCCTACCTGTAGTAAACGACTGTACGACGAAACAACGACTTCAAAAACAACTACTGCCTTAACAACGAGGTCGGAACACCGACCTCGTTGCTACTACTAATGATTTTACCACGAATGCCTTAACAACAATATTTCGTTGTAAAGGCATTCCTGATAAAATCATTAGCAATAGGCACCATTCACCCTACATCCCTCACCCCCCCCCAACCCTACTCCAAAACCTAAAACCCTCTGACCCCCCACCCACTCCCCCAAACCAAAAACGCCCCACCCCCCCAACCCCACCCTAAAACCTAAAACCCCCTGACCCCCCACCCACTCCCCAAAACCAAAAACGCCCCACCCCCCCAACCCCACCCCAAAACCTAAAACCCCCTGACCCCCCACACCCACCCCCTCCCCAAAACCTAAACCCACCACTTACCTTCGCCAACTCACTTCTTTGTACCTTAACCACGCATGTTCGTTGTTCAGAACATACGTGGTTAAGGCACAAAAAAACGGAGTCGTGGTTAAAAAAAGCGTTGTTGCGCTTTCGTTAACCACGACTTTCGGAAAAAAAAAGTCGTAAAAAAGGATGTTCCCCGTAGTAAACAGACAAGTTGGGTGTTGATTTTATTTAGTGCTCGCAATATTTGCATTTAGTACGTATGAATCTGAGTTTAGGAAGGCAAGCTGAAAGGCTTTGTCAGCCAGTGTACATGTGAGTGCGACATCATTGGAACAGTGCCAGGATAGGTCGGTTAGCGTGAAAAGCCGCAAACAGATTGGTGGACAACCGTGAAGCGTAATTGGTTGAGAAGGTCGATGAAAAGGATTTTGGGAATAAAAGTAATTTCTGGATTTGATTGAAAGTAGTGTAAATTACATAAATTAATGTTTTAAAAGCTATAAAGGGTGCTCTAAGGGGAGATACATTTCTTCCAACCAGAATGGGAGAAATTACACCTGCCAGAAGGTACACCCACCTATATCGTATTTGAGTAACAAGGGGCTGCGCCATGTCTTTGGCTGAAACAATGGTGCAGAAAAACAGAGAGAGATGGGAGCTTAGCATTCCCTGCCCATGAACCATTTAATTTGAGGATTTTAGAGAATTTGAGGAGAATATTGTATGATTTGAAACCTCCTCCGAGACTGGCACAGTTCAAAGCGTTAGCTATTTGGGCATTAGTGGTTAGACAGCAACAGCAACTGAAATTTGAGAGAAGAATGAGGAAAACAGAGCAGAGGCTAGATGGGATAGTGAGCAAACATTATGGAGAACTGAGACTTTACAGGGAATTAAGTTGTTCCCAGCAATTACACAAAAGAGCGGGAATGGGGCTAAAAAGAATACTAAGAGGGATTCCTATCCTTCAGATGACAGAGAGCAGAAGTCCACAGAGTCCAGGAAGTCTTTAACTTATGATGAAGACTCAGATGATGATGAGTTTATTTTGCAGTTACTGAGAAATCATTCCGCCATATACAGTACATGAGAGAAATTCAAGTATTAGTGTAGATCCTACAGCTGCGACACCACTTGAACCCACACAGAGCCAGATCAGCCATAATGTTCCAGCTATCTCTGTGATTCAAAGGCCTATGCCGCGGATTGAGATACGCAGAATTTATCCAGATGTACCTATTATAGATGCTGCAACCAACATAGTAGTGCCGACAGGACAAGCCACCCACAAGAGACAAGTTTATCAGAAGCCGACTTTGATACAGATAAAGGGGGTCATTCTGACCCTGGCGGTCGGTGATAAAGCGGCGGCCAACCCGCCAACAGGCCGGCGGTCAAAAAAATGCAATTCTGACCCTGGCGGGAACCGCCAACACAGCCCGCCGCATTAACACTCTGACTGCCACGGCGGAACAAACAAACAGCGCGGCGGTCACCGCCAACAGCCAGGCGGCAGACAATGTACCGCCCACCCTATCATGACCCACCAATCCGCCACCTTTTCCGGGGCGGGAGCACCGCCGATAAAAACACGGCGGAAACAGACATTTCCAATGGAAAACGCTCACCTCGAGACACTCCACGCGGAATCCGGACAGCATGGAACCCGAATTGAACATCATACCTGCTCTCGTCTACCTGCTCATCTACCACGAGTACGAACTCCGGCGCAGACGTCAACGGTGAGTACTGCACCTACGACACACGGAAGGGGGGAGGAAGAAAGGTTACGGGCATACACATATGCGACCCCCCACACCCCCAATATGTACACACCAATGCAGAGCAGGAAGTCACAGTGACACCACACAAAGACCCTTTAAAAATACAATGACACAACCAAATTTGGAATAAATTTTCATGTTCAAAAAAAGCACCTGGAAATAATTGAGCAACCGTGAAAAATATTTACAAAAACCAAAAAGATATACACATCAGTGTATCACTGAAGTAACAAGTCCTGCACATCCTACGAATCTAACATGTCCGTGGGCCAAGGTTCTGCGAAACAAGGGCAAAGCCCACACACGAGACCTGAGTCCTTTGGAGAGAACACTGCAGGGGCATCCGATGTCAAAACTACAGGCACCTCAGGGGGAAGGGAAGGGGGGGCCACCACAGCCACATGAGTCCACGACGCCAAATCCACGAGGAGCCACCATGCCCACTGTACCATCCTGGGGAGTGCAAAGCCACAGTCTCTCAAGTCTCTGCAGTGGGTGGGTTGCCCACTGTACCATCCTGGGGAGTGCAAAGCCACAGTCTCTCAAGTCTCTGCAGTGGGTGGGTTGCCCACTGGACCATCCTGGGGAGTGCAAAGCTACAGTCTCTCAAGTCTCTACAGTGGGTGGGTTGCCTACTGGACCATCCTGGGGAGTGCAAAGCCACAGTCTCTCAATGTCTCTACAGTGGGTGGGTTGCCCACTGTACCATCCTGGGGAGTGCAAAGCCACAGTCTCTCAAGTCTCTGCAGTGGGTGGGTTGCCCACTGTACCATCCTGGGGAGTGCAAAGCCACAGTCTCTCAAGTCTCTGCAGTGGGTGGGTTGCCCACTGGACCATCCTGGGGAGTGCAAAGCCACAGTCTCTCAATGTCTCTACAGTGGGTGGGTTGCCCACTGTACCATCCTGGGGAGTGCAAAGCCACAGTCTCTCAAGTCTCTGCAGTGGGTGGGTTGCCCACTGTACCATCCTGGGGAGTGCAAAGCCACAGTCTCTCAGGTGGATTACAGAGTCCACTGGTCAAGGAGGAGGCATGGTGGGCACAGTGAACCATAAACAGTGCCTGAGACGGCGGGACCCAGCGCAGCGGTGCATGACACGGCGATGTCCAGCGGAGCGGTGCTTGAGACGGCGGGGCCCAGCGGAGCGGTGCTTGACAGGAAGGGCCCAGCGGAGCGGTGCTTGACAGGAAGGGCCCAGCGGAGCGGTGCTTGACAGGAAGGGCCCAGCGGAGCGGTGCTTGAGACGGCGGGGCCCTGTTCAGCGGTACCTGTCTCCACGGCGGGGACCTGTTCAGCGGTACCTGTCTTCACGGCGGGGCCCTCTTCAGCGGTGCTCTTCTGCACGGCGGGGCCCTCTTCAGCGGTACCTGTCTTCACGGCGGGGCCCTCTTCAGCGGTGCTCTTCTGCACGGCGGGGCCCTGTTCAGCGGTACCTTTCTTCACGGCGGGGCCCTGTTCAGCGGTACCTGTCTTCACGGCGGGGCCCTCTTCAGCGGTGCTCTTCTGCACGGCGGGGCCCTCTTCAGCGGTACCTGTCTTCACGGCGGGGCCCTCTTCAGCGGTACCTGTCTTCACGGCGGGGCCCTCTTCTGCGGTGCTCTTGCAGTATGTCAAGGGAGTCATACCTGGCCTGGACACCCTGCTCAGTCGCCCTCCGACCGTGCTGTGTCAGGCCCCTTCGGGGAGTGAGTCCTGGGCCCTTTGGTGTCGACCCTTGCAGCCGGGATGGGGCTTGTGGGGCCCTCCTGCTCCGCGCTCCTGGTGGTTGTCCTCTCCGCCCTGCTGTCCTTCCGCTCCTTAGATGGGGCTCTCGGGCCCTTGCCTCCCCTGGCTGCTGTGGCCGGTGAAGTTGCCGGAGTCACCTCCTTGGGGGCAGCCGTCTCTGTCCGCTCACGGCGGCCCTTCAATTTCCGGGTCCTCTTGCCTGGGGGGGGGGCTGGCTGTCCCCTTGCTGCTCACCGAAGTGTTACTGCAGACAAAGGGTGGACTCCACATGCCATGCACCACTTGCACTGTAGAAGTTGGGCTGGTGGTGGCTGAGGTGCCCTTGGGACTTTTCCCAGTTGGAGGGGGGGGGGTCGGGGGAGGGAAAGAGGTCAAAACTGGAGAGGTAATTTTTCTTGGGACCAAGGTAAGGGGTAGGAGTCGTGGTGAGAGAAGTGGAGGAAGAGGATGTGGTTGTATGAGAGCCAGGTGTGCTGTCCTTGGGTGGAGGTGACTGGGACGTAGGCTGTGGTGAGGTGGTTGGCTGTTGTTTGGGTGTCTGCCTGCGTTTATGTGTCTTGGAAGAGGGGGTGACAGACACAGTGGGAGAGGACACAGGGGACGTGTAAATGCCAGTGGTGGTGGTGACTGCAGGTGTGCGGACTGTAGTGGAGGGTTTGCTGGTGGTGGAAGAACTGGCTGATGTTGGGGTGCATGCAGGTGTGAGTGTAGACGTCACAGGGAGGGAGGAGGGAGACGAGGACGGGGACACAGAGGTGGTAGTGACTGTTGATATGTCTGCATCTGTGTGTTGCTTGGGTGAATGCTTGTGTTTTCTGTGGTGCTTATGTTTGGATGAGCTGGCCTTGGGTGTTGAGGTGTGTGCAGGCTGGTCTGATGGTGTGGATGGGATAGGTTGAGGTACAGGAGACAGAGAAAGGGTGGAGGCAGATAGAAGAGGGAGACTGGAGACAGGGACAATGGCTGCCGTCAGTGCTGAGGCCAGAGCAGTGAACGCTCGTTGATGGGCAGCCTGACCCGAATGAATGCCCTCCAGGTAGGCATTGCTCCGATGCACCTCCCTTTCCACCCCCTGGATGGCATTCAGAAGGGTAGTCTGCCCAACAATGAGCGTCCTCACCAGGTCAATGAGCTCCGCACTGAGGGCAGCAGGGGTAACAGAGGCAGGGGCTGAGGTGCCTGGGGCGAAGGAGACGCGCGCCTTCCTGGCCGAGCGGCCACGGAGCGAAGACTGAGGGGCTGCTGGGAGGGCGGTGCTGGTGCGCTGGGTGGCGGCTGTACCTGTTGTTGCGGGGGGCACAGATGGTGCCGCCCCCGCTGGGGAGCTCCCAAACGAGGACGTGTCCGTGTCGCTGGTGCCTCCACCGGCCCCCGTTGTGGTGCTCCCCTCGCCCTCCGGATCACTGGTGCCCTCGGTGTCTGTGTCAGTGCCCACCGGGGCCTGGTGACCTGCAGCTCCCTCCTGCTCCGACGCCAAATCTCCTCCGCCGGATGAAGCTAAAACACAAGAAGACAAAGATTTAGGGTGGGGGGAGAAATTAAACAAAGTTGAGTGCATGCCTTAGCAATACCCTTTGCGGAGAGGACAGACACAGGTGCCTCGTGCACTAAGTCGCGAACTTGGGGTACACTACTCAGTACTTCTGACTAGGCAAACAGGTCTAGGGACAACACACGCGCACATGGGTGATGCTGGAGCATGGGTAGTTGCACTTGCCACCCTACAGAGGTGGGGGGCGGGGGCACAGGGCCATGCCTAAGGGAGCGGACTACACTACAGAGAGCGCCCGGGCCTAATGTCACCCACAGCCCTCCTCCCCCCCCCAGACGCCTCCAATGCACATACAGATGGGAGAATGTGCGGATACTCACCCCCTTGTGTCTGCTGTGCTGTCCTCAAGCGCCCATCCAAATTAGGGTAGGCCACCGCCAGGATCCGGGACATCAGGGGGGTCATGGTGCGACTGGCACCCCTCCTAGGTCGGGAGGCCATCCCCAGCAGTGTTTCTGCGGTCTTCCTCGTTCCGCGGCGGATGTCCTCCCACCTCTTGCGGCAGTGGGTGCCCCGTCTGTTGTGGACCCCCAAGTTCCGGACTTCCTCGGCGATGGCACGCCAAATATCGATTTTCTGGTGGGCGCTCACCTGTTTGACATGTACAGGGTGGGAAAGAGAAACCGTCACATATCTGCATGTTTGGAGTACATGCCCCCCCCTCCCCAACCTTGTCATGGTTCCCATTCTCTCATCTGTCGTGCGTTGCACTCCCCATTCCCTCCACACCCCACCAACTTACATCCCCCCCCCTCCACACAGGCATAACCCATTCAATGTGCACTGAGTGTACTCACCTGTTGGTCTGGAGGACCGTAGAGTTGCGCATACTGGGGGAGGACCCCGTCCACGAGCTTCTCCAACTCTTCTGAACTGAAGGCGGGGGCCCTTTCACCAGTAGCAGCAGCCATTGTCACTTCCAGACCGAGTTCACAGCAGCACTTGCAGTATAGGTCCTCTCCTGTGGATGATCAGGTCTCGAATGATTGAGCTGATAGAAAATGGCGGTCACACCCGCGGCGGTGCGTACCGCGGCGGTGCGTCCCGCGACCGCCGGCGCACATCGTCATTGGCTCCTGAAACCCATAGGCTTCAATGTTAACCAATGCGTCTTCGCACAGCGGTCTTCGACCGCCTACCGCCACGGTGTGCCACGCCAGCGCAGTGACCTCACATCCCATTGTCCCACTTCACAGGTCAGGCATCGGCCATTTCAAGGGCCCACATGGCTTAATTTCTAATGCGTCACACAGGC
Source organism: Pleurodeles waltl (assembly GCF_031143425.1). NCBI lineage: Eukaryota > Metazoa > Chordata > Amphibia > Caudata > Salamandridae > Pleurodeles > Pleurodeles waltl. The sequence continues at coordinate 64,928,967 of NC_090437.1, forward strand.
CTAGGCCTTGCAATGGCACACATACAAACATATCAAACCATACATTTACCTGTACTGTGCAAGCTGTGTTGTACGTACCTGTGAGTGGATTGACTCTGTACTCCATATTCTCCTTCCTAGGCACCGTCCGCTGGGACTAGCGATGAGAAGGAGGAATCCTCGCGTGTACCGGCCGCTGGTGGACCTGTCGACAATGGAAGAACGCCATATAATACTACGATACCGACTTGACCGTGCCTCCATCCATGAACTGTGTGCCCAGCTGGAGCCAGCCCTGATGTCCCCCATCCGCCAACCCACAGGAATTCCCCCTCTGGTGCAGGTTCTGTCAGTCCTCCATTTCTTTGCAACTGGCTCATTCCAGACAACAGTGGCCATGTCATCTGGGATGTCTCAGCCTATGTTTTCCAAGATCTTATCCAGAGTGTTGTCTGCCCTGATGAAACTCATGTGGAGCTACATCATTTTCCCAGAGGAGGGTGATTTGCCTACAGTGAAAGCTGATTTCTATGCCCTTGGACACATCCCCAACATCATTGGTGCAATTGATGGGACCCATGTGGCTTTAGTCTCCCCAAATGACGATGAACAGGTGTACAGGAACAGGAAGAATTACCATTCAATGAATATCCAGGTGGTCTGTTTGGCTGACCAGTACATCTCCCATGTGAATGCCAAGTTCCCTGGGTCAGTGCATGACGCGTATGTGATGCGAAATAGCAGCATCCCCTATGTGATGGACCAGCTACAGAGACAGCGTGTGTGGCTAATAGGTGACTCTGGTTACCCCAACCTGCCGTGGCTATTGACCCCAGTGAGGAATCCCAGGACCAGGGCAGAGGAACGGTACAATGAGGCCCATGGGCGTACTAGGAGGGTGATTGAGCGAACCTTTGGGCTCCTGAAGGCCAGATTTAGGTGCCTGCATATGACAGGTGGATCCCTAATGTACTCACCAAAGAAGGTGTGCCATATCATCGTGGCGTGCTGTATGCTCCACAACCTGGCTTTGCGACGCCAGGTGCCTTTCCTGCAGGAGGATGGTCCAGATGGTGGTGTTGTAGAAGCCGTGGAGCCTGTGGAGAGTGAAGAGGAGGAAGACTCTGAGGACGACACAGACAATAGGGACAGAGTGATACAACAGTATTTCCAGTAACACCCAGGTAAGAATCACCCACGCCATTTCACAATTGCTTATAGCCTCCTGCATCTGTACTTTCTGTAGTTCCCCACAGATGTTTTTCATTAATTTTTGCCTTTCCCTTCCCTTCTCAGTGCTGTCTGACTCAGTACCTGACTTCTGCTTGGTTCGCACATGAAATACAGCGTATTGACATTGGTATGTTGTCATGACTAATTGACAGAACAGAAATTGAACAGTAATATGTAATACATTTGTTAATAATACAGCATGACTCAAAACAGATTTGTGTGCAAAATGTGATTTATTTACAGTGCTAGATATCGGTACATGTGATTCTAAGGGTGATGGGTGGGGGTGGAGGAATATCCATGGCAGAGTCCAGTTCTCAGTCTCACAGGTGCATTGTTCTTTTGCCTGTGGAAGGATGGAGCATAGGCAGTTCATGGTTGGACAGGGTGGCAATGTGGGACAGTGGGAAGACTTGAGGGGGTATGTCCTGCTGGCGGGGGTCTTGACATCCTACTCTGTCTTTTTTTTTGGTCTCAGGCTCCTCTTACGGAGTGGTTGTTCTTCAGCAGGAGGTGGGGTTCTGGAGGGCTGTCGAGGTGTTGGGACCTCCTGTCCACTAGCGCCGGCGGAGGTGGTAGGCTGTTCCTGGTCCGGCCTAGTGACAGGGGCCCTGTGTGGTGCACCATGGTCCCGCAACGCGTCCTCTATCCTGTGGAGGGCCAGGACGATGGTCCCCATTGCGGTCCCGATGATTCTCAGCTCCTCCTTGAACCCCATGTAGCGTTCTTCCTGCTGTGCCTGGATCTCAGTGAACCTGGCCAGTACCGTCGCCATCGTTTCTTGGGAGTGGTGGTATGCCCCCATGATGGTGGTGAGGGCCTCTTGGAGAGTGGGTTCCCTGGGCCTCTCCTCCCCCCCCTGTCGCACAGCAGCCCTCCGAGCTGCCCGGTTTCTCCCGGCCTCTGTCCCCTGGCCGGTGTGCCCGCTACCACTGCCCCCAGGTCCCTGTTGTTGTTGGGGTGTTGGGTTAGCCTGGGTGCCCTGTAGTGGCGGACACACCGCTGATTGAGCTGTCCTAGAGACAGAGGCATGGGCCCGCTGGGTGGGAGCTGTGCTGGTGTTGGCAGAGGGGGTCGGGTCTGGTGTGGCCTGTGGCTGCCTGAGGGGAACCGACTGCCCAGAGGTCCCCGATGGTCCGGGCTGGTCATCAGGTTCACTGTCGACAGAGCTGCTATCCTCAGTGTGGGCCTGTTCCGAGGGTGGGATGGACACTTCTGGACCCTCCTGGCTGGTGTGTTGTCGTTCGGATCCTGCATGGGGTAAGAGAGTTTGGTTATGGTTTCTGTGTGTGCAATAGCGTGCGTGTTATGGGTGCCCTTGTCCCCCAGTGCAGGCATTCCCTTGAGGGAGGTGTTGTGAGGGTAGTTAGGGGGGGGGTTAGTGGAGTGGTCATGCTTAGGTGATGGGTGCCCATGATTTGTGTTGGCATGCAGGAGTTGGTGTTGGGATGGGTGGGTTGTGCTGGTGAGACATTGTCAGGGAGGATGTGTGCTGGGGGGTTGGGGGTGAGGGTGGGGGTGTGGGTTGGCATGCTGGTGGGGTGGGGGGGATATAGTAGTTGAGATTGGACTTACCAGAGTCCATTCCTCCGGCTACTCCTGCGAGGCCCTGAGGATGCAGGATGTTCAAGACGTCTTGCTCCCACGCTGTGAATTCGGGAGGGGTGGGTGGGGGTCCGCCGCCAGTCTTCTGGACCGCGATGTTGTGCCTGGAGACCATCGATCGGACCTTCCCCCGTAGGTCGTTCCATCTTTTGCGTATGTCCTCCCTATTCCTGGGATGCTGTCCCACCGCGTTGACCCTGTCCACGATCCGCTGCCATAGCTCCGCCTTCCTAGCTATACTGGTGTGCTGCACCTGCGAGCCGAAGAGCTGGGGTTCCACTCTTAGGATTTCCTCCACCATGACCCGGAGTTCTTGGTCCGAAAAGCGTGGGTGCCTTTGGGGTGCCATGGGGTGGTGTGGGTGTGGTGTGGGGTGGTGTATGTGATGATAAGTATGTTGGTGAGTGGTGCTTTGTGCTACTATGTGGTGTGTGTGATGGTGTAGTGTGCCTCAGTGTGTCTTGCTTTGGATTGTCTGCTGTGTCTCTCTCTCCTTCTCTCAGTAATTCTGGTCGCAGGGGTTTGTGGGTGATGTGGGTGTGTGTTTTATAGTTGGTTGATTGTGTGGGAGTGGTGTGTGTATGTGTATCAGGTGTGTGTATTTCAAATTGTCCAATGTGGCTGTGTTTTGGTGATGTGTGTGTATTCTGACCGCGGCGGTGTGTACCGCCAATGGAATACCGCGTTTGAATGACCACCGTGTGGATTCGTGGGTCGTAATGGCATGGGCGTATTTCTGTTGGCGTGACGGTGGAGGTTTGGTCATCTCCAGTTTATCGCTGCCCGCTGATGTGGCGGCCTGCAGTGGAGGACGGAATTTTGGAGGTTTGGCCGTTGTGGGTCAGAATGACCGTGGCGGTTAACCGCGGCCGCGGCGGTGTTATGGCGGGCTTCTGACCGGCGGTAAGGGCCTTTTACCGCCGAGGTCAGAATGACCCCCAAAGTCTACCCCAAATTTGATGTCCCCGATACAGACACAGACGATCCCGAGATACATCCCCATAACAGGATCACAGACAGAGGTGTCTTCATTGACAAGTCACAATACAGGAATAATGTACCCAAGAGATCCAAATGTCCGATCAAGTCCAGATGCAGTGTCCGTACCAGTTACCATAGGGCCAGTCATATCCTTGTTTGCCCAGGGAAACAATAAGAGCAGTGAGCAGAAAATCCTGAATCCAAGCGTAGAGAGGTAGAGATTTACTGAGAATGCAGGAATGATGACTCCCATGAGACCGACGTTTGATGAAACATGTCCATTAATTGATTTGAGTTAATCTAGAACCCCACCAAATGATTTGGAAAGGCAGGAACTAGGTTGTAACTCAATTGCAATGACACCAAAGACCCTGAGTTTAACGTTACAGCAAGGGCGTGAGTAATAGCAACATTTCATTACAAGGAATAACAGCTCAGCAGTTAACTGAATGGTTAGAGAAACTGAGTAGCACCAAGGAGATTCCAGCGGAGGAAGTGCACTGAATTTGACCAGGCTTAGACTAGAGGCAGAAGACCTAATCAAGGGAACAACGGGGTTAGACAGAATTGACACATTCCGAGAAGATGAGTTACGTTATTTGTGCAGGCTGATTACTAACAAAGCAAGAATAGTACAACAGAAATGAGCAGACCTGGCAGGAAAAGATGACGTAGAAATTGAGAAAACCAAACACATTAAAGAGGAGTTACAGGTTGGAGTTCGACTCAAAGGACTTTGAGAACATGAGAGTACCGGGAATGAAAATTCACATTAGGGAATTAGTTTAGAGCATTCAAACATGGGGAGCCTTAGATAAGTGAGAAGGCAAATGGGTGAAGAAAAGAGACAAGAAGAAAAGGGATTCTGCAAATCTTACTGCAAATGTGCAGCAGGTTGAGGATCCAGTGAAAATTCTGCCAGGGAGAGAGATTCCCAGAGGGAATTTTGTCCATGTCCCTTGGAGCAGAAGTGACATTTTGTCCTTTACAAATCTTTATCCTAGGTTGAGGGAGAAGCCAGTTCAATGGTATCAGCAAACAGAAACTAGCAAAATGTCTGTGGGAAGATTTGAACACCCTGTTAGAAATAGTGGTACCAGCAGACTTATGGGTTGAGTGCAAGAAAAGCGTAGATTGGCCGACAAAAGAACCTCAGCGAGATCCAGGAACAGGCGCACTGTCTCCTAACGTAATGAACTTTTATTATAAGGTGATTGAATTTTTTAAAACAAGAATTTCGCCCAAGAATATTGATTGGCAGAGAATAGACAGGACAGCCCAGGAAGGGAAGGAGTCAATACATGTGTACTATGAGAGATTGTTGCAGTCATTCAAACATTACAGAAACAAATGAGCCGAAAGACATGATTAATTTTGTGTTCAGATTTGTAGAAGGACTGAGACCTGAAATTATCCAGATGATTAAGAGTCCTTTGATTTGTTGGCAAACGAAGCCGATTGATGAAGTATTTCAGTATGCGAAATACTGTAATGAGCAGCTCAAACAGGAATGTAGGGAAGTTTTCCACAGCAACAGCAGAGAAATGTGCTATTTCAGAATCAAGCAAGAGGTAGAGTCTGTGGTGGAATTGGAAATGTGAATCATGGTCCTGATTTGAATACTGTGGTTGTTCAGAATGATGTGCAATGATTGAAAAGAATGTTACCATGTCACTCTTTTGGAGTCCTCGGACATTGGAAACGGGAGTGTCCGATGTTAGTATAGGAAGGTGTTGTTCAGCAGACAAACAAAATCAATTGTTTCCCAAATATGAGATGACCGAGAATGAGAGGTCAACATTCAAATTTCCAAAGTAATGTGAACCCGATGCAAAATTTACAGCCCATGCAACAAGTGCAAATGCCATGCTTGCAGGTGCCCCAATCACAGCAAATACAACCTCAAGTGCAAATGGTACCCAGGCAGTAAATTCAAATACCTCAAGCCCCAATGGACCAGCAGCCGGTGATACTTCCTCAGGAGGTCACAGGTCAAAGCTTTAATCAAAACAGTAACCAATACCCGTTACACACTGAGGATAAAATAAACGATGATTGGCTGAGTGAGAGTTCGGTTGAAGAAGAATGCGTGTTAGCAGCTTCATTAGAAGTAGATCAGAAATGTCCCTACGTGAAAGGAAAAATGATCGGTCACAAGATTTTATTTTTAGTTGACACAGGAGCTACATGCTCTACAGTGAGAACAGCAGGTATTCCAAACGTGCCCCTGTCAGGGAAAACAGTACAGATTGTAGGAGTTGCAAATCAATATTTGACAAACCTAATTACAGAACCAGTTCAGGTTAAAATTGGCAATTTTAAAGGATTAACAAGTTCGTAGTTTGTGACTCAATCCTGCTATCCTTACTAGGAAGGGACTTGCTATGCAAAACAAGATGTTCAAGTACTTGCTCAAATGATGGAATTGAATTGCCATTCAGACAAACAGTGATGATGAGGATGACTTGCCTGCCAAAACAGATTGTGACACAGTGAAAAAGGGGAAAGTTTAAATTAAAGTGTTGGATTGTGCAGGAAGACATTGGTCTAATTAATGAGTTGAGCCAGTCAAGTTCCCAGTCAAGCCAAATGTGATTTTTCCCCGGATTCCCCAATATCACATGACATAGGATACAATTTAAGGGATTGTACCCATAATTACAGAATTTGTAAACCAAGGTGTTTAAAGAGAAGTGCTGAGCAGCTCATGTAATTCACCAAAATGGGATTGCGAAAGACATGTGGGAAGTTTCGAATTGTTCAGGATTTGAGGAAAGTAAGTGATATTGTGATTAAATGTTGTCCCATTGTGCCAAATCCAGCAGTGATTTTGTTTCAGATCCCATGCGAGGCTAAGTGGTTCCCCATAGTGGACCTGTCACAAGTGTTCTTCTCTATACCTGTTCATAAGGATAGCCAATTTCTTAAATTTTTAGATCGAGTCTAGTGTTGGTGTAGAATTCCTCAAGGGTTTTCAGAGTCACCTTCCATCTTCAACCAAATCCTAAAAAAGAAGCTGGAGTCATGGGAAAATGCCTTTACAATCAATTTTGGTACAGTACATTGATGATCTGTTGGTTGTGTCAAAAACCAAAGAAGCATGCAAATACAAAACCATTGCTTTTTTTAATCATTTGTGAAAAAATGGACATAAAGGTGGTCATTACAACCCTGCGGACGGTGTTAAAGCGGCGGTAAGACCGCCAACAGGCCGGCGGTAAACATTTTGGAATTACGACCGTGGCGGAAACCGCCAACAAAGACAGCCACTTTAACACTCAGACCGCCACGGCGGTACAGACAAAGAGCGCGGCAGTCACCGACAGGCGGGAGACAATGTACCGCCCACACTATTATGACAGGCCAATCCGCCACCTTTTCCGGGGCGGATTCACCGCGGATAAAAACACTGCGGAAACAGGCATTTCGAAGGGAAAACGCTCACCTCTACACACTCCACGAGGAAGGAGGACAGCATGGAGCCGGAACTTCATATTCTTCCTGCGATAGTCTTCCTGCTCCTCTACGAGGAGCACCAGCGCCGGCGGCGAAGACCACGGTGATTACTGCACCTACGACATAGGGGAAGGGGAGGCAAAAAGCAGGGACACACACACGCAACACCCCCACCCCCACCCTCACCCACTACAACACACATACACACCAATGCATATCTATACATTACAGTAACACCCCCAACCCCCCCGGAAGAATGCAAAGATAAAAGGAAATGAGTGTAACTATTGTAATATATAAAAAATCAGTAAGCAAAAATATATATATATATATATGTATGTATATATATATATATATATATATATATATATATATACTATAAACAAAATATACACCACGATTAGTAGTCCAGGTAATGCACCTTCATAGTCCGTGGACCACTGGGCCCAAAATGCATGGGCGAGGCCCACTCAAGATATCCGAACATGACAGAGAGAACACTGCAGGGGCATCAGATAGAAATACAACAGGCACCTCAGGGGGAAGGGAAGGGGGGGCACCTCAGCCGGATGAGTGCACCACGCCAGATCCACGAGGGGGCACCATGCCCATTGATGTATCCTGGGGAGTGCAAAGCCACAGCCTCTCAAGTCTCTACAGTGGGTGGTTTGCCCACTGTTCAATACAGGGGAGTGCAAAGCCACAGTCTCTCAAGTCTCTACAGTGGGTGGTTTGCCCACTGTTCAATCCTGGGGAGTGCAAAGCCACAGTCTCTCAAGTCTCTACAGTGGGTGGGTTGCCCACTGTTCAATCCTGGGGAGTGCAAAGCCACAGTCTCTCAAGTCTCTACAGTGGGTGGGTTGCCCACTGTTCAATCCTGGGGAGTGCAAAGCCACAGTCTCTCAAGTGGATGCATGTCTCCACTGGTTCTGGAGGGGGACTGGTGCCCAGAGTGCTTCATCCTGGCAAGGACAGAGGTAGTGGATGCTGTTCTCCACTGGTTCTGGAGGGGGACTGGTGCCCAGAGTGTCTCATCCTGGCAAGGACAGAGGTAGTGGATGCTGTTCTCCACTGGTTCTGGAGGGGGACTGGTGCCCAGAGTGCATGACTCGCCCCGTGACGGTCCCAGTTGCGTCACTGCCCCTGCCACTCATGGGCTAGCGGTGCTCGCCTTGGCGGTCTTTGCCCTTTTCAGTGGTGCTTGCCATGTTCAGCGGTGCTTGCCATGGTGGTCTCTGCCCTGTTCAGCGGTGCTTGCCCTGTTCAGCGCTGCTTGAGTTGGCAGTCTCTGCCTTGTTCAGCGGTGCTTGCCCTGTTCAGCAGTGCTTGAGTTGGCGGTCTCTGCCCTGTTCAGCGGTGCTTGCCCTGTTCAGCGGTGCTTGCCATGGCGGTCTCTGCCCTGTTCAACGGTGCTTGCCCTGTTCAGCGGTGCTTGAGTTGGCGGTTCGTCATTGCCCAGCTGGGCTGTGGCTGGCGGTCCTTCATAGGTCAGATGGGCTGTGGCTGGCGGTCCTTCATGGGTCAGATGGGCTGTGGCTGGCGGGGCCTTCATGGGTCAGATGGGCTGTGGCTTGCGGGGCTTTCCTAGGCAGGTGGGCTGTGGCTTGCGGGGCCCTCCTGGGCAGCTGGGCTGTGGCTTGTGGGCCCTCCTGGGCAGCTGGGCTGTGGCTTGCGGGGCCCTCCTGAGCAGCGACAATGGGGCTGGCGGTGGCCTCCTGGGCAGCGACGATGGGGCTGGCGGTGGCCTCCTGGGCAGTGACGATGGGGCTGGCGGTGGCCTCCTGGGCACCGACGATGGGGCTGGCGGGGGCCTCCTGGGCAGCGACGATGGGGCTGGCGGTGGCCTCCTGGGCAGCGACGATGGGGCTGGCGGGGGCCTCCTGGCCAGCGGGGATGATGGCATTCTTCTCTGTGCTGCTCCTCCCAGACTTTGCAGGTTTCTTCTGCCACTTCCCCACCTTGGGAGGAGTCACAGCTGAGTCCACACTCCCCCCGGGACCCCTGTGAGCGGCTTGGCTGGCTGGAGACTTCCCCCGCTCCCGCCAGGCACTGGCTAACTTCTGGTGCTTCACAGGGGGGGGGGGGAATTGCTGTGCTCTGGCTCCGTGACAGACTGGCTGGCCTGGTGGCCGGTGCACTCCACATACCTGTGAAAACAGGCACTACTGGTCCCGGAGATTTTGTGGCTGAGGTGCTAGTACGGGACCTATGAGTTGGACGGGGGGAGGTGGGAAATAGGTCAAGGTTGGACAGGAAAAGTTGTTTGGAGACACTGGGACGGGTAGCTGGAGGGGGTTTGGGAGTGGAGGAAGAGGTGCTGGTTGTAGGAGGTGTACGTTTTGTGGTTTTGGGTGCACGTGCATGCGCTGGAGGCTGTCGTGAGGTGGATGGCTGTTGGGTGTGTGTGTGCCTGCGTTTGTGTATCTTAGGAGGGGGCGTCACAGACACACTGGGAGAGGACACAGGGGACATGTGAATGGTAGTGGGGGTGGTGACCGCACGTGAGCGGGGTGTGCTGGTGGGTCGTAGTGGCTGTAGAGGTAGTGCATGCAGGTGTGAGTGTAGACGAGACTGGGAGGGTGGAGGGAGACGAGGAGGAGGGGGACACAGTGGAGGCTGTGGATGTTGGTGTGTCTGTATGTTTGTGATGCTTGCATGAGTGCCTGTGGGATGTGTGGTGCTTATGTTTGCCTGAGCTTCCCTTGTGTGGTGAGGTTTGTGCAGGCTGGTCTGATGGTGTGCTTGGGTTAGGCAGAGGTACAGGGGATTGGGTCTGGGTGGAGGAAGTTGGAGGGGGGAGGCTAGACACAGGGACAATGGCTGCCATCAGTGCTGAGGCCAGAGTTTGAACGGTTCGATGAAGGGCAGCCTGACCAGAATGAATGCCCTCCAGGAATGCATTTGTGTGTTGCAACTCCCTCTACACCCTGGAAGGCATTCAAAATGGTAGACTGCCCAACAGTGAGGAACCTGAGGAGGTCAATGGCCTCCTCACTGAGGGCAGCAGAGGTGACAGGGGCAGGGGCTGAGGTGCCTGGGGTGAAGGTGATGCCCACCCTCCTGGGTGAGCGGGCACGGGGCGAAGGCTGAGGGGCTGCTGGGAGGGCGGTGCTGGTAGGGGGGGTGGCGGCTGTACCTGTTGAAGTGGGGAACACAGATGTTGCCGCCACCACAAGGGATCTCCCATCGGAGGATGAGTCTGTGTCGCTGGTTGCAGATCCTGTGACCGCTGTGGTGCTCCCCTCGCCCTCCGTCCCACTGGTGTATTCTGAGTCCGCAGTGTGGGCCTCCATGCCCGTGTGGGATGCAGCTCCCTCGTGCTCAGGTGCCACTGCACCTCCGCCTGATGATGCTAATGCACACAAGAACAGGGAGACCAGAAAAAAAAGGGGGGGGAAACAGAAGAAAGACAGGTTGAGTGCATGGCTTACCCCTACTGTTGGCGGACAAGACAGACACAGCAGCCCCCTGCACTACGTCGCGCTGTTGAGCTCTACAGTGCAATTCCTGGGAAATGGCCTATAAGGCTATGGACGACATCTGCACACATAGATGACACAGGGGCATGAATAGCTGTACTTGGCACTCTACAGAGGTGGGGTGGGGGACCACAGAGCCATGCCTTACGAAGGGGCCTAGCCTACGGAAGTTGCCCTGGCCTAGGGAAACCCACAGCCCTCCTCCCCCACCCATACACCTACACTGCACGCAAAGTCAGCAGAATGAGAGTGTACTCACCCCCTTGTGTCTGCTGTGATGCTCTCAAGCGCCCATCCAACTCCGGGTAGGCCACCGCCAGGATCCGGAACATCAGGGGGGTCATGGTTCGACGGGCACCCCTCCCACGTTGGGAGGCCATCCCCAGCTGAGCCTCCGCCGTCTTCGTGCTCCAGCGGCGAATGTCCTCCCGTCTCTTCCGGCAGTGGGAGCTCCGTCTGTGGTGGACCCCCAGGGTCCGGACGTCCTTGGCGATGGCATGCCAAATATCCTTTTTCTGGTGGGCGCTGACCTACATGAAATGTACAGGGGTAGAAGAGAAGTCATTACCAACTGCACCGTCAAAGTGAGTGGCCCCATCCCTACCCTTGCCATGTGGCACATACCCCCACCGTCATTCATGCACGCAGAACTCTGCACCCTTTCTTCTTACATCCAGCCCTCTCCACACAGGCATAGCCCATACAACATGCTCCCTGTGTACTTACCTGTTGGTTTGGAGGACCGTAGAGTAGCGTGTACTGGGGGAGGACCACGACGAGCTTCTCCAACTCCTCCGATGTGAAGGCAGGGGCCCTTTTCCCAGATGCACGAGCCATTGTCTCTTCCAGACTGAGGTCACAGCAGCACTTGCAGTGTAGGTCCTCTCCTGTCGAAGATCAGGTATCGAGTGATTATACAGCTAGAAAATGGCGGTCAGGTCCGCGGTGGTCACGTCTGCGGCAGTGCGTACCATCACCACCGGCGTACATTGTCATTGGCTCCTGGGACCCATAGGGTCCAATGCTAACCAATGCAGCATTGCGCCGCGGTCTTCGACCGCCTACTGCGATGGTGTACAACTCCAGCGCTGTTACCTCACATCCCATTGTGCCGCTTTAGAGGTCAGGCAGCCGCCATTTCAGGGGCCGACATGGCCTAATTACAACTACGTCACACATACCTAGGCCTACTCTCAAAACACATACAGGCCACCTTTTGTATATGATTGGTGTTCTGTGTAGACTGTGGGTACATACCTCTGAGTTGTTTGACTCTGTGCTCGCTGTTGTCCTTCATAAGCACCGTCCACTGGGACATGTGAGGAGATGGCGGAATCCTCCGGTGTCCCGACCGCTGGTGGACCTGTCGACAATGGAGGAAAGAAATTTGATCATCACCTACAGGTTTGACCATGCCACAATCCAGGAACTGTCTACCCAGTTGGAGCCAGACCTGATGTCAGCAATCCGCCATCCCACTGGAATCCCCCCTCAAGTGCAGGTGCTATCAGTGCTCCATTTCCTTGCAAGTGGGTCTTTTCAAACAACTGTGGCCATGGCATCAGGGATGTCCCAGCCTATGTTTTCCAACGTATTGACCAGAGTGTTGTTTGCCCTGCTGAAACACATGCGGAGCTACATCGTTTTTCCTCAGGTGGAGGACTTGCCTACAGTGAAAGGTGACTTCTATGCCCTTGGACATATCCCCAACATCATAGGTGCCATTGATGGGACCCATGTGGCTTTGGTCCCCCCCCACAGGAGTGAACAGGTGTACAGGAACCGGAAGAGTTATCATTCGATGAATGACCAGATGGTATGTTTGGCAGACCAGTACATCTCCCATGTGAATGCCATGTTCCCTGGCTCAGTGCATGACGCCTACATCATGTGGAATAGCAGCATCCCTTATGTGATGGGCCAACTACAGAGGCACCTTGTGTGGCTATTAGGTGACTCTGGTTACCCCAACCTGTCATGGCTACTGACCCCAGTGAGGAATCCCAGGACCAGGGCAGAGGAACGATACAATGAGGCCCATGGGTGGACTAGGAGGGTGATCGAACGCACCTTCGGCCTCCTGAAGGCCAGGTTTAGGTGCCTCCATATGACAGGTGGATCCCTATTCTACTCACCAACGAAGGTGTGCCAGATCATCGTGGCCTGCTGTATGCTTCATAACTTGGCTTTGTGGAGACAGGTGCCTTTTCTGCAGGAGGATGGTCCAGAAGGCGGTGTTGTGGCAGCTGTGGAGCCTGTAGACAGTGATGAGGAGGAAGCAGAGGAAGAAGACATTGACAACAGGGACTCAGTCATCCAGCAATATTTCCAGTGAAACACAGGTGAGAAACCATTCCTGCCTACTACAAGTACTTTTACACTTCTACCTCTATCCTGTCTGTCGATTTCACCCAGTGTATGGTCACTGAGTTGTCACTTTCCCTTACGGTTTCACAGGTGCGGGTTCCAACGTCTGTCATATGCTTAGATTCCTCATGGACTAGAGCTGTGTGACATAGGTATGTTGACAATACTATTTCCTGGAAATTTTGTCAATGTAATAGCAAATACACTATTTCGAAATCACAGACAGACTCCAGATCTTTTGGTGCTTTAGGTGTGTTTATTTACGTACAAAATATTGGAGGGGGTAGTGAAATAGTGAGGGGTGATGGCGGAGGAATGTCCATGGCAAAGTCCAGTTTATTAGTCTCACAGGTGCATTGCCCATATGGGTATGGAAGTGGAGCTGGGGCAGTTTAAGTATGGACAGGGTGACAAAGTGGGACAGTGGGATGACAATCAGGGTGGTCTCATTTCTTGGCGGGGGTCATGGCATCGTGCTCAGTCTTGTTCCTGGATCTCAGGGACTGCTTGAGGGGTGGTTCTCCGTCTGCTGGGGGTGGGGTGCTGGTGTGGTGGTCCTGTGGCGGTGCCTCCTGTCCACTAGCGCCGGTGGAGGTGGTGGGCAGTTCATCGTCCAGGCTAGTGTCAGGGGCCCCTTGGAGTGCCACAGTGTCCCTCCTGGTGTTGAGTATTTCCTTCAGCACCCCTACGATGGTGCCCAGGGTGGAGCTGATGGTTCTGAGTTCCTCCCTAAACCCCAAATACTGTTCCTCCTGCATGCGCTGGGTCTCCTGAACCTTGGCCAGGACCGTTGCCATCGTCTCCTGGGAGTGGTGGTATGCTCCCATGATGGAGGAGAGGGCCTCGTGGAGAGTGGGTTCCCTTGGCCTGTCCGCCCCCTGTCGCACAGCAGCCCTCCCAGTTCCCCTGTGTTCCTGGGCCTCCGTCCCCTGGACCGTGTGCCCACTACCACTGCCCCCAGGTCCCTGTTGTTATTGGGGTGGTGTTTTATCCTGGGTTCCCTGTTGTGGTGCACACACAGCTGATTGACATGTCCTGGGGACGGAGGTATGGGCCCGCAGGGTGGGTGCTGTGCTGGTGTTTCCAGAGGGGGGAAGGTCTGTGCTGGCCTGTACCTGTGTGAGGGGAACTGACTGTCCCGAGGCCCACGATGGTCCGGGCTGGTCATCTAGATCCAGTTGGACAGAGCTGTGCAATGGGTGGGTGACCGTGTACCCCAGTGCTTGCATTCCTGTGGGGGGGCTTGTGTGACAATGGTTTAGGGGTGTGTATGGGTATGTGCAGTGGGCATGCTTTAGTGATGGGTGTCCATGCGTTGGTGTTGCATGCAGGGCTTGGTGTTGGGATGTGTGGTTTGTGATATTGGTACATTTGTGAGAAGTTGTAGTGATAGGGGAGGGGGCAAGGGTGGGGGTATGTGATAGCATGCAGGGAGGGTGGGGGATATGGTAGTTAAAGGTTTGGCTTACCAAAGTCCATTCCTCCACCAACTCCTGCGAGGCCCTCAGGATGCAGAATCACCAAGACCTGCTCCTCCCATGTTGTGAGTTGTGGTGGAGGAGGTGGGTGTCCGCCGCCAGTCCACTGAAAAACCAGGTGGTGTCTAGAGACCACGGACCGCACCTTCCCCCGTAGGTCGTTCCACCTCTTCCTGATGTCGTCCCGATTTCTTGGGTGTTGTCCCACTGCGTTGACCCTGTCGAGTATTCTTCGCCATAGCTCCATCTTCCTTGCAATGGAGGTGTGCTGCACCTGTGCTCCAAATAGCTGTGGCTCTACCCGGATGATTTCCTCCACCATGACCCTGAGCTCCTCCTCCGAGAACCTGGGGTGTCTTTGCCGTGGCATGGGGTTGTGTAAGTGATGTGTGGGTGGTGTGTGTGGTGATAAGTGTGGTGATATGTAGTGTTATGTGGTGTTTTGTGCGTGGAAGTTGTGTGGGTGATGATGTTGAGTGCCTGTGGATGCTAGTTTGTGGATGGTGGTGTCTCTCTCTGGCCTTCTTTCTGGATTTTTGGTCATAGGGGTTTGTGGGTGATGTGGGTGTGTGTTTTATATTGTATTGGGTGTGTGGGAGTGGTGTGTGTATGTGTATCAGGTGTGTGTATTTTGAATTGTCCAATGTGGCGGTGTTTTGTAGAAGTGTGTGTATTTTGAGCGCAGCGGTGTGTACCGCCAATGGAATATCGTGGTTGAAAGACCGCCGCGTGGATTCGTGTGTCGTGATAGTGTGGGAGTATTTCTGTTGGCTTGACGGTGGAGGTTTTGTTTTCGCCAGTTTACCACTGACCTTTGGTGTGGCGGACTTGTGTGGGTGTCTGAAATTTGTCGGATTTCGAGATGTGGGTCATAATAGCTGTGGCGGAATTCCACGGCCGCATCGGTGTGTTGGCGGTCTTCTGCACGCCGGTAAGCGGCTTTTACCGACAATGTTGTAATGACCCCAAAAGTGTCCCCATAAAAGTTACAGTACCGTCAGAAAGAGGTAAAATATTTGGGTTACCTAATTGAGACGGGAACTAGGAAAATCTCCAGAGAAAGGGTCGCAGCCATATTGCAGATATATCCCCCAGCGACACAGTGAGTTGTCAGGATGTTTCTAGAAATGGTGAGCTACTGTTGTCAGTGGATTCCCAACTTTTCAGTTATTTCAAAGCCATTGCAGAAGCTGACTCACAAAGAAGTTACTGATCCCTTAGTGTTAGACCAAGCCTGTAGGAAAGCCTTTACTGAGTTGAGAGAGAGTCTGTGCAAACCCCCGGCTTTAGGTATGCCTGACTACACAAAACCCTTCATGCTGTTTTGTCATGAGCGTGATGCATGTTCATTGTCTGTTTTGACACAAGTCCATGGTGGTGTAAACCGCCCAGTAGCATATTTTGCAGTTACTTTGAACTCAGTTGCAGCAGCTTTACCTGGCTGTTTACGTGAAGTTGCAGTGGTTGGACTGAGCCTCACTCAGAGTGAGAGCATTGTGATGGGACATCCTTTAACTTTTATGGTCCCTCACTCCATTGAAGTTTTACTTACCAGGACCAAGTTGATGCGCTATGAGACTGTCATCATGGGTTCACCCAATGTATCATTAAAAAGGTGTAGAGTGCTTAACCCAACAACTTTACTTCCAAAGGAGAATATTGAGGTTGACAAATTGAAAGTATTTGAACTGTCTGAAGGTTACTAATTTGTGCACAAAACTAAGACGTGATATTTGAGATACTTGATTGGTAGAAAATGACCAAATTACTTTTGTTGATGGTTCCTGTTTAAGAGAGAACATATGAACACTGAGAGCAGGATATGCTGTGTGCACAATTTCTGGTATACTCAAAGCGCCCTCAAAGCGCCCTGGCTCCGAGGAGTATATTCTGTACAAGTGGCTGAATTTCTAGCCCTTACTAGAGCATGCCATGTCTCTGCACAGCTTAAAGTTACCATATAAACAGACAGCCAGTACGGATTTGGAATAGTCCATGACTTTGGCCAGCTATGGTCCCAGAGAGGTTTCCTGACCTCCTTGGGTTAACCAGTTAGAAATGGTGACAGAATTAATGATTTGTTACAAGCTTTACAAATGCCTGAAAAGATTGCTGTGGTGAGATGCAGTGCACACCTGAAGTCATAAGATTTTGTGCTAAAGGGAAATGGATATGCGGATCAAGTCGCAAGATTTTGCTCATTGAACTGTATATCATTCAAAGACAAATGGGAATTGTTCACGGAGGAAGAAATTGTACCAGTTATGCTTTACATGTAATTGACACTTGGGAGGAACTGAAAGTGATTCAAGATAATGTTGACAAGGATAAAAAGAAAAATTGGCTAAAGTTGAAATGTGTTCAGCATGAGGATGACATATGGGTGTCCGGGGAGGGACATGTGGTTCTAGCAAACAGTTTGTTGACTCAAATGGCTAGATAATATCATGGTCAAGCACATGCTGGAAGGGATGCCATGATTCAATCCAAAGTTTAGACAGGTTGTCGAAGCAATTTGCCATTGTTGCGTCATCAGTCAACAAATGAATGTGGGAAAAGGAACTGTGGTGAACATGAGCCACATTGTAAGAGCGGGAGGTCCAGTTAGCAGAATGCCGATGGATTTCATTGAGAGGCCTGTGTGTGGAGGATTGAGATATGTGTTGGTGATTGATTGTATCTTTAGTCATTGAATTGAAGCTTACCCCGAACAAAGAAATAACAGCCTTACAGTAGCTAAATTATTGCTCAGGGAACTGGTGCCTCGTTTTGGAAAGATGGGTGTGTCTACGGATCTGAAATGGCCAGATGCATTGCCGTTGGTTCTGATGAGTATGAGAAACACCCCCAACAGAAAACTGGACTGTCGCTGCATGAAATCCTCATGGGAAGAGCAATAAGGTTGCCAGCGGTTCCTGCAAATGCTCTTTCGTACATGACAGGTGATATGGTGTTGGATTACTGCAAAGATCTGGCAGATGTGATTTGCTCTTTCATCAGGTGGAAGCCACCACACTGCAACTGTCTCAAGATCAAAGTCACAACCTTAGAGCGAGAAATTGGGTTGTGATAAGAAAGCACATGAGAAAGACTTACTTGGAGCCTTGGTGGCAAGGCCCCTACCAGGTAGTACTGGTTACTACTACAGCTGTGAAGTGCGCTGGAGTTCCGAACTGGATTCATGCCAGCCATACTCGAAAAGTACCCTGTCCTTTGGACAATGATGAGTTGTTGAAAGTACCAACAACTTCAGGACAGACCCTGGAGACTGAATCTGAGCAGACCGCAACCAGTGCAAACGCTCCTGTGAGAGACAAAGTGGAAGAGATACAGGAGAGTGACAGTGAAATGGCCTTGACTGAAGTAGCAGGAGAGTCTAGTCAGAGGAGGGCTTTCCCAGACACAGACGGTCTTGAAAGACAAACAGAGCAAACAACAGACTTGTGGTGGAAGGAGTTGAGGTGGATCAAAGCCAAGCTGATCTGACTTTTCCTGAACCAGTTGCAGGTACATCAGGAGAAAATCCTGCAGAGCCATGAAAAGTTACAAGTCCAGCACTAAAAAAGCATTGACAAAAGGTCCACTGAAAGGTGATAAGTGTGTGAAATCACAATCCAAGAGGAAAGAGGTAATTATAGTGACAACAGTCGAAGAGGAAGTAGATACAACAACAAGAGAAGATTTGAGCGATGGGGAGTTGAATGGAGATCGAAGGTTGAAAAGAAAGAGAATTGCAAGAGAAAGTATTCAGGTCCTGAATGGGCGTATGCGACAATTGAATGGCAGTGAATTTTTGCCTTTTTGTTTTGATCGAGAAATTCCAGGTCAATACTTTGGCATGTGACGAGATCAATGAACTGAACTTTATGAAACTGTGAAACTAAAGAAAGGGCAAAAAGAGACAATTGAAAGTAACTGGAAGAAACTTTTAAATAACCTGAATTGACAAGCTGCTAAACTGAGTTTGACAAACTTCTGATTTTGGACATGCTACTTATTTTTTACAAAAGGCCCTGGAAGAAAGACAGAAAGCTGTAAATAACTTCTAAAGAAGATTGAAGATTTTTGTTTTATTTGACTGCATAGTTCTAATTTTCTCTTCTACTTTCTGATTCTTTACAGACCATGAGTAACCACAACCAACATGTTAGGAAGAATAGATGCTGTAAATATATAGGTATTGGTTTGGCAATCTTGTGTATGATATTGTGTTTGGTGTTGATTGAAGTTATGACTCTTCTTGACAAGAGTTTGGCCAACCATACCTGTGCTTTAGAGATAACAACTACACTTACAGACATCGTCAGGTTTAGGATAGATGAGAAGTATTTGCACGTGGATAGTACCCAAGGAAAACTTTCTTCTAATGTTTTCTATTGCCTGTTGCGTGAGTATGTTGAGACAATGAATGAGAGAGAATGTTATATCTGTACACACATTCCTTCATCAGTGGAGGAAGGAACTACTTATCATAGTTTGCCTTTTGTTTATGGAATAAGTTTTAGGGCCAGATGTATCAAGCGTTTTTGCATTCGCAAACTGTGCGAATCGCAAAAATCAGCCGTTTGCGAATGCAAACACGTGTTTTGCGATGTATGAAAGGCATTCGCAGGTCAAAAACAAGGAATCGCAAAAATTGCGATTTTTAGCAAAGCAACATGGTTTTGCGTGTCACAATCTGTGTATCGCAATTTGGGACACCGAAATACCGAATTGCTAATTGCATATCGCAAATTGCAAGCTCGAATAGCGACTCGCAAATAGAGATTCGGTATTTCATGTCGCAAATTCCGATACTCAGATTCCGACACGCAAAACCATGTCACAATGCGATGCATCAAAAAAACGCAAATTGCGAATATTCGCAGAATGGCCTTTTGCACATGCAATTTACCATGAATTGAAACCAGGTGGTAACCAGGTGCAACCTATATGAAGAGGCCCAGAATGACTCAGCCTCTTTTCCACAATGGTTGCACTCTACGTGATGGTGAGGAGAATGAGGATCTTGGCAGGTTTGAGGAGAGGGAGGAGGAGACAGGAGCGCATTTTCAGAGTGCGCATAACCCTTTTTGACCAGACCGAGGAGGAGATTTATGAGAAGTACAGGTTGAGCTCAGCCATGATACTTGACCTGATAGCTGAGCTCCAACCCATACTGCAGCGCACAACACACAGGACCAATAGCATACCCACACATGTGCAGGTATTATGCTCCCTGCACCTACTAGCCTCAGGGAGCTATCAAGGGGTCATAGCAGCAGCTGGAGGGGTATCACAGAGTGCCCTCTCAAGATATTACTATGCATTTCTCAATGCCATGCTGAGCAGGATACACCAGTACATCAGATTCCCCCACACCCCACAGGAAATACAGCAGACAAAAATCGATTTCTACCAGATAGCACAGTTCCCCCATGTCCTAGGTGCCATAGATGGGACACATGTTGCAATCTATCCACCATCGGCCACAGAGTATGTGTACTGCAACCGTAAAAAACAACATTCAATTAACATACAGGTGATATGCAATGCCTCCTACATCATAACTGATCTCGTGGCCAGGTACCCAGGAAGCACACATGATTCGTACATCTTTCGCCACAGCGGGATTCACACAAGACTGCTAGCTGGTGAATTTGGTGAAGGATATCTACTAGGTAATTTGCAACTTTACAATGTTGCATTGATGTCAGTGTGACATCAGATGACACAGCTACTCATTATACCCTCTGTTCCTTCCAGGAGACAGTGCCTACGCAGTGCACACCTACATGATGACGCCCTACCTAAATCCTACAACACCAGCAGAGCGGAGATACAATTCAGCACACAGGGCAACTCGCAATGTGGTGGAGCACACCTTTGGCCTGCTGAAGAGTCGCGTCTGGTGCATCCACAAAAGTGGAGGGGCACTACAGTACAGCCCGGACACGACCTGTAGAATAGTGGCCACATGTGCGATCTTGCACAATATAGCAACCACCAGGGGCATACCTGTGGAAATATCGGAGCCAGACTCAGATGAGGATGATGATCCCATACCACCCCTACAGCCAGCAGACAGGACCAGTGCAGCAGAGGGCAGGCAAAGGCGTGCTGCCATCACGCACAACCATTTCTGATGTAAGTAATGACAACACCACCTCAATGACATGTATTCCTGTAGTTAGCACCTTTGTTACCTTGACTTCAGGTAACATGTGTGTCACTAGGACAAAGCTATGCACAATAGGCAGACATGATTCATTAACAGTGTCACACTATTAGCATCATAGTTTTACTGTATTGCTACATGTGAAGGTAGTCCCCTGTAGCCCTCAATGTCACTTCTTACGTCCATGCATTCCACTTGAGTGCGCAGTGGCCTCGCCGGCACCCCTAGTATCAGGCTCACAGACAGTACTGTGCCTGGCACTGCGATGCCTAGGATCCATCACAGGGACTCAAAGACTGCTGTGGCTAGAGGATTCCTCAGTATCCCCAACACCCAGTTTGCTGGATGTAGCACTGCATGCTGTCTGCATAGCATCCAGAACGTTGGTTATTTGCACCAATCCCTGTGCAACGTCCCGACTGCTATATGCTGTCTCCACTTGTGTGGCCACAGCACGCCGTAATATCAGGGCAGTTGAAGTTGCGAGCTGATTGACGGATCTGCAGAAGCCATTGAACATTCCCATGAATTGCCGTTGGCGCCTGCGGTGGCTCACACGCTCATGCCTGATCTCAGTACAGAGTTCCTTACTGCCATTTGTCAGCTCCTTTGTGTTATCTGCTGCTGTTTGCTGTCCCTCATGCAGATTGCACATGTTTGCATTCAGAGACTCCAACTGCTTGTGCATATTGTCATTGTGTGACTCCAACTGACTGTGCATTGACCTCAGGTGTTTGCATTGCAGGCGCTGCACTTTGAGCATGGACGCTTCAAGGCCGCCAAATATTGATGGGCCCCCGCCTTCATCTGTGTGCTGTGTGCCTGCCTCGTGAGGCCTCCTCCAGGGAGTTGAGTGACGCTGGGACAGGGACAGCTGCCTTCCTGTGGATCTAGCTTCTGGGGGTGGTGTGTGGCCTTCATCCGGCATTTCTCCGGAGTCCAGGTTCAACTGGGGGAGAGGTAACAACCTTGCCCTGCGTCTGATTGGTGCTATACACAATGACTCACTGGTGTTTGAGTCGGACAGAGGCTGTGTTTCAACATCCCCCACATTGGCACATTCTGCTGCTGCTGGGCCCGAGACATCTGCAACGACAATGTGCAACATGTCATTCATGAATGTATCACCAAATGTTGCACAATGGTAATAAATGTACACTTACATCGTATCACTGTGAGTTGTGTGTGTTGTTCCTCTGTGTGTCTGTAGACGTAATTGCTATCTATGTGCTATTTTCAGCTCAGGGTTGTGGACTACCACTCCCATAAGGCATTGTTACGCCGCATGTAAGATGTGGACTGGACTACTTATCACAATGCTTTGCACTAATTGCTATTTCCTAAGGGGCATTTGTACATGCACATATGGGGATACACATCATTATTGGCCTTACCTTTGCTGGTGCTGGGTGTGCTGGAAGTGTCAATGTCAGTGACCCCACTGACAGCTTCAGGGAGCAGTGTGGACTCCACCAGGGCTTCCATGGGGGTGTCTGGATGGATGGTCTGCCTCCGGTACTCCTTGCCTCCTTTAGCCTGCTGGCCACCCTCTCCTTGGCATGGGAACGCAGGTCGTACCACTTCTTGGGTATCTCTTCCACCGAGCGCTGCGCAACCACCACTGCGCAGATTTTGGTCTGGATGTCAGCCGAAAGTTTCTGCTTCTCACTCTCTGGTACCTGGAGTGAGCTCTTCCCAAAGAGTCAGTCATAGCTCCTGACCACCTCCTCAGTGAGCACCTCCAATTCTTTCTCACTGAATTTCAGCTTCCTCTTTCTGTCTCCCTACTCCTTCCCATTGCCAGCATTGGCCATGTTGGTGTTAGGTCCTGGCTTGCTCCCACAAACGCCTCCCTGGGGCTGGTCTGTGACTCTCTGACTGCTCCTGTGGGTGTGGTACCTGGAAACAGCATGGGCTGACTGACTTCCTGCTTGTGATGTCATCAGGCTGTGCCGGGTAGCCGTTTTCGCAATCTGCGATTTTCAAATACCGAATCGCAATTTTATTTGCGATTCGGTATTTGGACCTCGCAAATTGCATTAGCGAATTTTAAGAAATCGCTATTTCCGACTCGCAATTTTAATACATCACATTTTGCGTGCCGGAAATAGCGATTTCTTAAAATTCGCTATTTGAGACTCGCAAAGCAAAATCTTAATTCATCTGGCCCTTAGTCTTTTACTAACAAGATTCTATAACCAGGAGTACATTCAGTACTTTTACTCAAATCACGACGTAGTGTTTTCGTTTGTCCCTAAAATTAAGTACCTGAGTAGAGTAGCTAAGGAAAATACCATAGAATTAGTGAGAGGTTTCTTTGAACCTACATTAACCTTTTGCACAGTTTACGCACACCGAAATAATCTCGCATGCTTGCTTACACATATAGACAAGAGTTTCCTTGATCAGATCCCTGATGACAGGAAGAAAGCACTAAAGGAGAAATTAGGGGGAAAGGCTTAGAGAAAAGGACATTTAGAAGTGATTTTTCATTTAGTGAAATAAAGACACAAGGGAAATTTGCTTTAGATGCACAACACGTAGGAAAGCTTTGTGTATACATGGGCCTAAATCAAGAGCTGGCACATCGTTTGTGGAAATATGTGAATGTAGATGTATTTTTGTTTCAGAGTAAATGGACGTTCATGTTAAATGGACAAGACCCAGCAATTCCAGGAGTTTATTACATCTGTGGAAAAAATGCATATTACCGTCTTCCAAGAAGATGGTTTGGCACATGTTACTTAGGGATAGTTTTCCCAAAGATTTATCAGCTTGAGAACCTGAATAAGATATCTAAAATGACTGAATTACATTGTGTTAGACAACAGCGAGAATCATATTCTGACATAGTTGGAGACGTATTTAGAGCAATACTTCCTTCAATAGGAGTTATTCTGAATTCTTTTAAAATGTGAAAGTTGTCTACTATAGTGGATAACATGCTGACAAATTATTCAGGAGCCATGATTATAATGGATACAGAAATGGCTTCAGTAAGATCTATGACTCTTCAGAACCACCTTGCGTTCGACATCCTTTTAACAAAGGAGGGTGGAGTTTGTAAAATGCTGAATTTGCAACATTGTTGCACATATATACCTAACAATAGTAAAGAAATTAGAAGCCTTATTAACAATCTGACTAATGATAGAGTTGATTTGAAAAAGGTGGAAGAACCAGGAGTTTGAGACAAGGTAGGGAAAGGTTTTACTTCTGTGGGAAATTGACTGGGCAACCTAGGGGAAAGGATAATTTTGAAGATGTTACAAGTAATATTGATCATTGTGATTTGTATTATTGGACCATGGGGAATTTATAAATTGTATCATATGATTAAAATGAAGAAATCGAAAAATGATCAGAGGAGAGAAGAAATTAAAATGGAAAGGTATTTTAGAGAAAATGTGAAAAGGGACAGAAGAAACAACATTTATAGGGAAAGCAAATTGTAGGTGAACATAAATTTGTATGGGATGATGTAAAGTGTGATGAAATATTTAGTCATCAGAGGAGGGGTTGTGAAAGCTGAATTTATTACGAATTATTTATTTGTATTATGGGTTAAAACGTTGCATAGAATTTGACTAATATAGAAAATATTGTGCGACTTAGAAAATGTGCCCACTTGAGTGACCCCCATAATACATAATACTTTTATTTAATGCATATTATTAATAGATGAAGTGCAGGTGTAAAGAAAATTATAGTAGTATGTCACAGTCATGGTTATATGCTATGTATTTGCTTAACTTTATAGGCCTTGACTTAGCGAGGTTTGGGCCTAGTCTGCCCAACCTCATATTAGGCTGCACCATTTAAACTAATAGTGGGAAATGTATGACTTGAGATTTGATGTTTCTAATGTTCACATTGTGCTGACCAAACATTTTGCAGATGTCTTTAACTTTCTCATGAGTTAGTTTGTATGGTTTGAAGCGTGAGACAGCGATGTTACCAGGAACTAACAATGGATGCTGACTGAAGCACGGATGGCAACAAGAAAGATACCTGACGAGTCTGACAATGGGAACAGGAGAAGAGAAGCCAATCATCGACATGTGAAAGACAGTTTAGTTATATCTTAGATTTGTTTTTTTTATTCTTATTGGACTCAATTTAAACACACGATTTTCTGATCAATGACAAGATGGGGAGTTCTTTAGGACTTTTTAACTTAGCCGGATGGCACATAGGAGAGATGCGCTCATTCCTTTCCCCGTTGTGGCTTTGTTTGAGGAGCTGAACAGTTCCTAATGACTTTATTTTCTATCTTCAACTTTATTGCATGAGTTCTAATGCTGAGTGCTGATCCCCTAGATATTGTTCCTTAAATGGTTCAGATAGGTTAGAAGTCCCCGTGGCTGAACCATTTCCCTTTCACTGCCCGTTGCTGAAGCTGACTGAACAGATGCCAAATTGACGAAGAGAAATCGCAGCTTGCGGATCCATACAAGGAGAGGTATAACAAAATGCTATTGCCAATGTTATAGTTTTTTTCTTTGTTTCTAGGTACCATCTGCTATTTTGATAGAGCTATAGTTAGATGCTTTTCCAAATTAACTTTGACTAAATTGTTTTGCATGAAGTCCAAATATGCTATTCTAATCAGAAGGTTAGTTAGGGAGTCCTGAAATGTTAACTTGCTACTAACAAATAATTTATGCTATTCATCTGTTGAGTCTAGATGTATGCTATTTAAATTCCATAGTTATTCTTGCTATGAATTTGTACTGTGACTCTCCAATGCCTAATTGTTAATGTTTTGGTTAGGTTGAGATTCTTTAAGTTTTGGTCAACTGGTGTTGTTTATGTAGGTTTACCATTTGGTTTTGAGACTAATTTACGTGACATTAGCATTGTTAATATAGGGAAATAAACGTTCTTACTTTTACAAAGGTGTGGTTATTTGCGGACAAATGGGTCATGATGTGTGAAGATTACTGATTCCAAAGAGTATTTGATGATGTTTATTGATTATGAAGTTGTAATTGCATTGAACTAAGGACTTATGGTGGAACCACTCTAAGCATAGTCAAAAGATCTATCCAACCTCTAATGCGTCCCCTGAGTAATTAAAATTAAAAGACCAAATAAGGACAGTGCTAACATTGGCAAGGGTAGCACACTTCAGAAGGCCAGAGACTGCTGGGCATTAACTAGCACATGGCCTAGGGTTCCACTGTTTAGTTTGTTAAGTTTTAAGGAGCCAGGCGAATAAGTGTCCCGCCCTATTGCCCAAACTGTGTTGTTATGTGATGCACGTTGTGCAAGCCGGTTATGCTTGCATCATATTTTCATCTCACAGCTGCTAGAGTTAGGAAGTGCATCAGGTCAGTAGCAACCTGTAACCCTGCTTCTGTATCACCTGTTCGAGTTCCTGTTGGAGACCTTTTTTGATACCATATCTGACTTGTACACATGTCCCTGCAGTACCACCTTCAACGCATCCCATTCCATCTACCTGGAACGCATCAACTCTGCTACTTGATGCCCAATTTCTAAGGGTTGTTGCGGAGCGCCTCCACCAACAAGCGTCATGTCGGAATCCAGGATGAACCTTGTATCCACTGCAAGACAATAAGCAGAGGATTGTGATCTGACATCATCTGCGCCAGGCAGTGGGCCTTCTGAATCACTGCTGTCGCCCCTTCGCTCCCCAGTAACACCTCCAGATGACTTTGTACACTGGGAAATAAAAGGAAAATTACCTGTCCTTTGGGTAGAGACCCCTCCAAATGTCAGTGAGTTGCCACTGGTACACCCAGGACGTGAACCTATGTGCCATTCCAGCAGCTGGGGCCCCACACATTGGGGGTGGGTGGTGAGAACTATCCTTGTCAAAGCATGTACCATATTTAAGGGCCAGATATAGGAAGAATTGATTTTGCAACTCGGAAATTGCGAGTCGGTGAGTCTCAGACACCTTCTGCGAATCGCAAGGAGGTCGCAAAGACCCACCTCATTAATATTAATGAGGTGGGTCGCAATTTGCGATCCCCTTGCGATTCCCTGCATTCACAGGGATGGTGGCCTGCTGGAAACAGCAGACCTCCATATCTGTGACTGCTTTTTTAATAAAGCAGTTTTTTTTGTATTGCAGCCTGTTTTCCTTAAAGAAAAACGAGTTGCAATACAAAAGAAAAAATGAAACCATTTGGTTTCGTTTTTTCAGAGCAGGCAGTGGTGTATTGGACCACTGCCTGCTCTGAAAAAATATTTATGGTGACATTTACAAAGGGGAAAGGGTCCCATGGGGACCCCTTCCCTTTTGCGAATGAGTTATCACCCACTTGACTTGGGTGCTAACTGCGAATTGCTTTGCGACCGCGTTTGCGGTCACAAAGCAATTCTGCATCACGGTGTGAATCGCAAATAGGAAGGGAACACCCCTTCCTATTTGCGAGTCGCATTCCCATTTTGCGAGCTGGTACCGACTTGCAGAATGGGAATGTGCAAAACGGTTTGTACATCTGGCCCTAAGTCTCCTAGCCAACACCGCACTGTTGCAACATGCCAGAGGCATAGAGTGGTCATTGTCTCCAGGAATTGCACTTGTTGCACGTTTGGAGCATGAAAACTAGCTAAGATCAGTGCTCTGCTCTCCAGTGTACCCTCTAACAATGTGTCACGGCCCTGGAGGTCTATATGGGTAGTGAGTATAACATAGGGAACCCCAGTGCTATCCATACTGCCAAGCCCCTAGAGAATGAGGACTAGTATGTGCCATATAACTGTCCATGACACTTTTGCTTTAGTCTTGCAAGCTTGCGGGAGTTCAAATGTGTTTCATGCAGTAGAAGTATCTTAACCTGGAGTCTTTTAAAGTATGAAGTATTGGTGTCTCTTACGCGGTGAGCCCAGCCCTATTACATTCCAGGTGATACACTTGAGAGTAGCCATCAGTGTGTTGCGTAGTATGTGTGGTGTATCTCTCCAATGCCAGGTAGAGTGGTCCCCTCTGCCCCCCACACCCTGACTTATTGTTGTACTCTCAGGACCCTCCCACCATCGCCCATGCCATCCCAGTTATGATGCCTCAAGTGAGGAATAAGGTAAAGCTAGTGGGCCTGAATGAACTCCTTCCCCAGGCCAAGATATAACAATAGTCTTGGCCACCATAACAGGAACAATGCCACAAAACCCTGCCCATGTAGGTGGGACTTTGATCTCCGTCTATTTGGTTGATGTCGATGTCATGCATCCTGTGTGGTGCGATTGTGAGTCATCTGTGCCCTCACCCAGTGTGCCCCATTCCAAGTTTTCATTGTTGTCTCAGGTTGCCCAAGATCACTTCCACACAGTGTACTCAGCCAGCTCTTAGCTTATGCTAATTGGCATGGGAGCTTTGTGTCAGTTAGGTATTCCCAGGCCACTAGCTTGTATAAGGACGAATTTGTCTAGCATTGCAAAGCCATATCATAATCCTCGTAGCTTATCCCCCAACATATAAATAGCCTACACAGCTTTTTGCATACATCACCCCTCAGATGAGTTTGTCGGCAGTACCTGGGGAACCCACCAGCCGCACACAAGTCCTCTGCATTCATGCTCTCCTCTTTCATCACCAGCACTGTCTTGGGTTGTGTTGTCTGAGTCAGAAGAGGGTTTGGGGGATCATCTATGGGTCAGATGATCATAGATCAAGCCTCTTTCCGTGGCAGCCTGTTCTTTTGTGAGCTTAGTTACCACTTGTTGGTGGCTTGCACAGTATTCTCAGTGTCTGTCTTTCCTGTGCTGTTTTGGCCTGGTTGTGTCCAAGGTATTCACTCCCATGGCCTCCTTCCCCACCAAACGTCCTGGAGTTTTTTTAAAAGTGGGTCATTGTTGTGGATTATTCATAGCTTGGCAGGGAAAAGGAGACCATACAGGAGCTGTAATTGACTTAACTTCCACTTAACCGATTGGAAAGATCTGCGCTGTCTCTGAATATCTCTCTTGTAGTTTGGGAATATTTGCATTGTGCCTCCTCCAGTATGGCACGGGCCATGTTTCCGTGTGCACTGCAGGATGCAGTCTCTGTCTCTGTAATTTAGCAGCCTCACCACCACCGCATGTGGTGGTGCACTGGGTGGGGGTACTCTTCCTGGAACTTTGTGGCCTGCTCCACAGACAGCAGTGTCGTGGGGCGGCTGCCATACATCTCATTTATCAGCCAGCCCTCTGAATATAATTATGGGCTGTGGCCCTCTGATCCCTTCGGCAGTCCTACTATTCTTATGATGTTCCGTTGTGACCTGCTTTAAGAGTCCTCGGCTCAGGCCTGCAGCTTCAGAATGTGTAGATACTGCTACTCATCTGTGTGTTTCAGAGCTTCAACGAATGGGGTGGTCTCTCATATTACCAGTTCCTGGCCTTGAACCTGCACCTTTAGCTTCTTGTGGTCTTCTCATAGCAGGACCAGGACAGGCACTAGGCATGGACAGCATTGGTAGCCCCGCGCTCAGCTGACCAACATGGCCAGTGTCGCCCATGAAATGGGCTTGGCACCTAAGCTCCAGCACTGCACTTCCTTCCTGGGATCTGCAGGCATGTGTAGCGCTGCCAGCAATAGGGCAAGGCACTTCAGAACGACAAGCAACTCTTATTCTGTCAGCCCCTGATGAGCTGTTAAAGAGATGCTTGTCAGTGTCTGGGAGGAAGCATTGCTGCACAGGAGGTGTCCTGCGTCATGTAGATTCAGGATCATCTTCAACCATTGGGATGCAAATGGGGTTTCCAGTTTGCCACATTTCCAATAGAAAAATCCAGGCCATTTGTTGCTGTTTTAGGAATCTGCAAAGGCTGGGACACAATACTAAATAGCACCTTAAAGAAAACCTATGTATTAATTTCTAACAAGACTTTCTGCCTTTGTTTACCATAACTATTACACTGGGATTAAATGCAGCTCTAGAACACACTTAAATGTGTTTTCTGTTTACATATTTGCTGTTTTGATTATGTACAGATAAGGGCTAAAAATAATGGCTTTAGGGGAATTGCTTTTTTTGTGCTTATTTTTGTACTGGCCGGGACATGACACAGAACGGGACAGAAAACCAGCTGGGTGGCAACCCTAGTTGCAAACAGCCTTGAATGAGGAAAGAAACCCATTTTGTGCAGTTTTCTATAGCACAAACTCAACCCAAAGGTATTGGAGTGCTTTACATGAGAACCGGGTGCATTACACACAGACACATTCTGTTTTCTAGGCACAGGGAGATTAAGGGCCATATGTACGAACACTTTTTCCCATAGACACAGAATGGGTAAAAACCTTTGCTACATCTGGCCCTAAGTGACTTGCCCAGAATCACAGGATCTTGAGCTGACACCAAAACTGGAACCGGGCTGCCCAGTTACAAAGTCAGCAGCTCTAGCGATAAAGCCACATCCTGGTTAGACAGAGTGTGGCAGGCAAAAGACACATGAAAGCTCAACTCTTTATGGACTTATGGTTTAAACTGTTCCTCGAGCTGAGCCAGAGCCAGGGAGTACACCTTTAGTTTCTATTTCTTAAACTAAGCCTGTTTGGAAGTGCTGCTGTATTGTCAGATCAGTGGACAAGGCACATGGAGAGTATTATTTGCCCAGGATCAAACAGTTTGTTAAATTAGTAGACCCCGCACTGCACTACAAGGGCTATATATTTACCACTGTACTGCATTTTGGTGACTATTACACCTCTTTCTCTCAGGGAACATTCATATATTTTTAAAAATCTCAGTGGCTAGCAGATTTTATATTGAATGAAAATGCTCCCAGTTTTGCCAAAAAGGGAGTAGCAAAGCAAAAAGAGGAGCCACTGGAATCATGTGGTGGGGGAGGGGCAGGTAAAATCATGCAGAAGGGATGCGTAAATTATGCACCAAGAAAAAGCATATTTTGCAGAATATTTTGGCACATTTTATGATAGTATTACATCATTACATTGCCATTTTTGCACTTGTGGGCATTGGTTTAACTTAATTAGCACCAGTTTAACATCCAAATGTAGCAATAAGCAATAGAAAGGTAACCAGTGTAGGTTTGTAAAGGATCTTCAGCTGTGCTGCAACATGTGATGGTGTGTTATTAGGAATTTTTGAACCATTTGAGCTAGAAACACATTTTTTTATTGTTAAAACCAGCAGATTATGCTGCAGATGATGGATTATGTGGCAAATGTGGCAAATCTATTATTATGCGAAAAATGCATAAGCCGCACAATTACATAATTCAAGTGGCCCTGGCAATAAATTCAGAAAAGAGATTGCCCAAGAGCGCACAATTTGTCCAAATGGGAGGCCAGGATTGAAAGACCTGTCTCCTGGTTCCATATCTCCAAAGAGTCCACTAGACCACAACTGGGGTGTCAGTGATTCTGATGTCAAGGCGATGGGTCCTCTCTTCCCAGGGAACTGCCACTTTGTTTTCTGCTCAGCTTTAGAACCTGGTAAATATTTCCATCAGTAAGCTAAGATTAGATGTAAGATATCCTAGTTCCATGGTTAAAATGTACTAGTTGGACCAGGACCTGTGACAGTGGGTATTTACTGGACATTATGCATGGTGGATACTGATATTTACCACTGGTGTTCCAAGTTTAAGACTATTTAATTCTTTTTGAATACCAAGAGTTTATTTTCTAAATTTCTCGCTCAAAATATGCAATTGCGAGCAGTCAATTCTTACTTATGATGTGGTAAAATGATAATAACTCAAATATAGTATTAAGAGTAATCACACTCAATAAACTCAGTTTCCAGGAGGGTTATCTTTTCACATGACCTGTTTTAGAGGGGAATTTAGAATGAAACCCCCAAAATCTGCTATGTGACCTTTAGCTCCCCTGCTCCCCAATAAACATCTTCCGGAGTCTCTGAACACAAACTGTGTTTCCTCATATACATTGTTTCTCCAAAGGCATAAATTGTCCTGTGAAGTGATAATGGAAAATTGGCCGCCCTACTTGGCTCTTGCAGCAATGGCTGGGGACCGTGGCTGTGAGGCCAAGGGAGGGGGATTCTCATTCCCTATGTCTTGCAGCACCAGACAATGGATGTGAAGCAGAGGGCAGTGGGGCCACATCCCATGGGCCTTGCATCATAGCTGTGAGGCCATAGGATTAGACAACACTCCCATGGGCCTCACAGCTGTCGAACATGGTAGGGTGGTCAATAGGAGGGAATACCCTTCCACTGGGTTGCAGTGCTACGCTGTTGTTGTGAGGCCAATTGTAGAGGGCCCCCTTACACTGGGTCCCCTTTATTTGGTCTTGAAGCACTAGACCTTGGTTGTGAGGCATCAATCAATCAAAAAAATGTATATAGCGCGCTACTCACCCGTGAGGGTCTCAAGGCGCTTGGTGGGGGGGGGAGCAGGAGGGTCACTGTTCGGACAGCCATGTTTTGAGGTTTTTTCTGAAGAGCAGGAGGTCTTTGGTTTTGCGGAGGTAGGTGGGGAGTGAGTTCCAGGTTTTGGGGGCGAGGTAGGAGAAGGACCTGCCTCCTGTGGTGGTGCATTGGAGGCGGGGGACTGTGGCTAGGGAGAGGTTGGCTGATCGGAGGTTGCAGGTGGGTATGTGAAAGTTCACTCTTTTGTTAAGGTATGTTGGGCCGGTGTTGTGGAGGGATTCGTGTGCGTGGATGAGGATCTTGAATGTGATTCTCTTGTTTATGTGGAGCCAGTGAAGGGTTTTGAGGTGTGGTGAGATTCTTTTGTGGCGGGGGAGGCCAAGGATGAGGCGCACGGCTGTGTTCTGGATTCTCTGGAGTTTGCGTGTGAGTTTGAGTGTGGTGCCGGCATAGAGGGCGTTACCGTAGTCTAGTCTGCTGCTGATGAGTGCATGGTTGACTGTCTTCCTGGTCTCTGGGGGAATCCATTTGAAGGATTTTTTTAGAATGCGGAGTGTGAGGAAGCAGGAGGAGGTAAGAGCATTGATTTGCTGTGTCGTGGAGAGGGAGGGGTCCAGGATGATGCCGAGGTTGCGTGCGTTGTTTGCGGGGGTGGGTGCGGGTCCTAGGTCGGTGGGCCACCAGGAGTCGTCCCATATGGTTTTGTTGGCGCAAAGATGATGATCTCGGTTTTGTTGGAGTTAAGCTTTAGGTGGTTAGTTGTCATCCAGTTGGCGGTGTCGAGGAGAGCTGCGTGTAGGTTGGTTTTGGCAGTGGTGGGGTTGCGGGTGAGGAAGAGGATGAGTTGGGTGTCATCTGCGTAGGAGAGCATAGTGATTCAGTGTGATCGGAGGATGTTGGCTAGGGGGATCATGTAAATGTTGAAGAGTTTGGGGCTGAGAGAGGACCCTTGGGGGACTCCACAGATGATCTTGGTGGTGGTGGAGTGGAAAGGTGGGAGGCGGACTCTCTGGGTCCAGTCAGTGAAGAAGGAGGTGAGCCAGAAAAGGCTTTGTGGCGAATTCCCATGTTGTGGAGGCGTGTGCGGAGTGTGTGGTGGCAGACAGTGTCAAAGGCTGCGGAGAGGTCTAGAAGGATGAGTGCAACGGTCTCGCCTTTGTCGACTTTGGTCCTAATGTCGTCAGTGCATGCGATGAGGGTGGTTTCCGTGCTGTGGTTCTTGCGGAACCCGTATTGTGAGGGGTCAAGAGTGTTGTTTTCTTCGAGGTAGTGGGATAGGCGGGTGTTGACTAGTTTCTCTGCGACCTTGGCGGGGAAGGGGAGGAGGGAGATGGGGCGATAGTTGGAGAGGATCTCTTGGTCGGCTTTTTTTTTTTTTAGGAGAGCAGTGATTTCCACGTGCTTCCAGGGGTCTGGGTAGGTGGCGGCGTCGAAGGAGGAACTGATTATGTCACGGAGTATGGGGGCGATGGTTGGGCTGGCTTTGTTGTAGATGCGATGTGGGCAGGAGTGGGAGTGGGATCCGGAGCGGATGGAGTTCATGCTTTTTTTGGTTTCTTCGTGTGTGGTGGGGGCCCAGGTGGTGAGTGTGGTGGGGAGGGTCATGAGTGGGGGTTGAGTTGGGTGAGTGAGGGGTGTGTGTGGTGGGTGTGTGTGGTATAAGGCTGTGGGGGATGTCCAGGATTTTGTGGTGGAAGTGGTTGGAGAGGGCATCACATAGGGGCTGTGTGTGTGAAGGGTCTATGTTGCTGGCTTTGGGTTTGGCTAGTTCATTAACGATGGTGAAGAGTTTTTGCTGTTTTGAGAGTTGTTGTCAAGGCGTGTCGTGTCACCGTCTCTTTTGGCGGTGTGTAGGAGTTGGTGATGGGTGCGAATGGTGGCCTTGAGGGTGGAGAAGTTGGTTGTGGAGGGTTCTTGTCGCCATATTTTCTCTGCTTGGCGGCATTTGCGCTTGGAGTCTTGGAGTTTGGGGGTGAACCATGGGGCGTTCTTGATGTTGCGGGTGGCGATGTGTTTTCTGAGGGGGGCTAGTGTGTCTGCGCAGCTGGTGATCCATTTTGAGCGGTTGTGGGCTCCTGCATTGGGGTCGTTGCTGTGGAGGGGGGAATTATGAGCCAGTTGGGAGTTCAGGCGTTCTGGGGGGATCTTGTCCCACATGCGGTAGGGTGTGGTGTGTTGATGGTGGTGTGTGGGGGGTTTGGCGAAGGAGAAGTGGACGCAGTGGTGGTCGGTCCAGAGGAGTTTGGTGGTGTGGGTGTAGGCTATGTGTTGGCTTGAGGTGAAAATTGCGTCGAGCGTGTGTCCTGCTGAGTGGGTGGGTGCGGTGACTAGTTGTTTGAGCTTGAGGTTGGTGAGGTTGTCTATGGGGGATGATGAGTTGTAGTCTTGTAGGTTTTCCAAGTGAAAGTTGAAATCACCGAGGAGGATGTAGTATGTGGAGGTGAGGGCATGCAAGCTGATGGTGTCAGCGATGGTGTCGCAGAAGGCGGGCGTGGTCCTGGTGGTCTATAGATTAGTGTACCTCTGAGGGTGGAGTTGTTGTTAATGTGGATTAGGAAGTGCAAGTGTTCTGTGTTGTCAGTAGTGTCTTGGGAGCTGGTGGTGAGTTTGATGGTGTCAAGAAGGGCGGAAATCTGGCTGTGGCCATACTGGTGGATGGTGTTAAGGTGGCTCTGCTACCACCAGCAGCGGCACGCCAGTAGACCCTCGCCAGCCGTATTATGACAAATAATACGGCCTGGCGGTTTTCTGCTGGCGGGCGCTGCTGGCAGTAGCAGCGCCCCGTCCCGTCCCCTGCCAGAAGACCCCCTGGATGCAGGTAAGGTGGGATTTCCAACAGCGGAAGGGGGTGCTGTGTGTGGGTGGAGGTGTGTCTGCATGAATGTGTGCGTGAATGAAAATATTTGTGTAGTGTTGTTTGCATGTGTGTATGCATGTGTGAGAATGCGTGTGTAAATGGAAATGTGAATGCGTGTCTGCGTGTCAGTTTGAATGCGTGTATGGATGTGTGCAAGAATGAATGGATGCATGCATGAATGAATGCGTGTATGCCTGTGTGTATGCGTGAAGCGTGTCTGCCAGTGTGTATGAATGGAACTGGGTGGGGGATTGGAAGGGGGGGAATGTGGATGGAAGAGGGCTGGGTGGTGTCTGGGGTGTGTTTGGGGGGGTGGGTGTACCTCCTACCTCACTGGTAGGGCCTACCACCATGGTTTTCATGGTGTTACAAATGCCACGAAAACCATGGCAGTAGGCAGGGTCAAAAGGCCGCCGGCAGTACAATAGAAGCCGCTGGGCTGGACATTGTTATCTCCGGCCCAGCGGCTGCTATTGCCATGGCGGTTGGAGTGGTATATTGGCGGGTTGGCTGCAGCCAACCCACCAAATGTGGTGGTATGTACTGCCAGCCTGTTGGCGGTACTACCGCCACATTATCGCCACCCGCCGGGGTTATGATGACCCCCATAATATATTTCCAGTTAATTGGAATTTAATATGTATGTACTTATTTTATGAATATTCATATTTTACTGATATCCGCAACAAGAAAGTTGCTTCTTCCAAAGTCGCTAAACAATATTCAATTAATGGGTCCTTACACATTCCCTTTCTTCCTGGGGCCCTATAAGTCCTTGGACCGACCCTGAGCAGAACAATGTTGATTGCTACAGTGTGTATCTTTGTTTCTAGGGTGCTTTTCGTGTACAGTATGGCTTGTAGGATCTTTGTGAATGGAGAGGATGGTGTGTTCAGCTTGGCTTCTAGCTACTAGAAGGACATCTTGTCTGTGGCCAGTAGCGGGGTGGTGGGAGTATCTGGCATCTTGGCTAGGCCTAGCTTCCCCTGCTTGGGCCTCACTATATTAGCTTCACTGTTCAGTTAAACAGGTTTGCGATAAGGACTTAGATGGGAGGTGTAGGCCCTGTGCCTAAAGTGAGATGCTAGCAGCTGTCCAACTGTCCTAGGGGAGGGCAATCATCTTTATGCCTTGGTCTGGAACTGTGGGGAATGGAGGCACCACTGTGCCTTTGCACTTTCCCAAGGGGGTGGCAGACTCTTAGTTCAAATCCTAGGTACATGGATTTCCCTTTGTCACAGTTCTGTCCCTTGGGAGTCTGCAAGGATTGGGGGGCCTAGGGCACGCAGCTCATATAGTCCACCTCGTCCAGCGAGTACGCATATTTTCAGAGGGAGAGCAGGATTCCCATGTTCATCTCCCATAGATTTGTGTCTTCTTTGGTGTGATGAGTCTTCAAGGAAAGAGGGGGAGACCAGGTCCCACCTTCTGATGTGCCCAATAATGGAAGCATGGTGGGCCCGGCCTCAGGACTAGATCTTTCCCCATTCCCTAGTGGTCATTAAGCCATAGCAGGTCTCGGTCCCGTTGGTACAGCCTCAACTCATTAGGGGGGAAACAGAATAACTTCTGATCGTGCGAGCAATTGAGGGTGGCAAAGCTGCAAGCACAGGTATAGTGCATAGCTCTCCATTCGGGGCCCTGCATGATGTCAGCCTGACACTGCTACCATCTTGGCTAGACGGCTGTGCCTTACTGGGCAGATTACAATGCAATCTTGGCTTAGTGCCCCATGGTGATTCAGGAGTTTGCTGTCTGCTGCCCATCTCACAGTTCTTTAGCCCCTCTGCACAGGGATGTAGCTTCAGTGGGGGTGTTGGGTATTACACCCCCTTAATAAATGTATTTTGTGATAAATAGTTGGGTGCAGGTGCTTCCAGTCGGGTATGGTGAGGTGTTTGTTGGATTTCACTAGGAATTTTTACACACACAGACAAAAACGCACACACAATCTCTCCCTCTCTCTGTTTGGAAAGACTTACATTTTTTTTTGGTTATTTTACTAAATAATGCGCTTTCTCTGACTTAGTACACCTACCATTAAACATTCCTCTCCCTTTCCATTGCCCTTTAAGCACCTCTTGTGCACTCTGCTTATTGTATAATGTATTTTAATATCATGTACCGGTGTGATTGTCCTGAAATCAACCCCCCAATCAAACTGACTATGCTATGCCCCTGCCACTGCATCAGCAATAATGGGCAATTGACAGGATGCCTGGTAGAGAGGGCTGTGTGCCCTGGAGCTCTGCAGCAATGCATCTATGCCATTAAGCTCTTGACCACGCCCCCTTAATCCTAGAATTTAAGAGAGTATGGTGTTGCCTGCACCATGTCGCCCTGATCTTGGACAAGCTATAACAAGCATTTGCAATGCAATAGGTCTTGCATTTGTGAGAGTTAGAGCTATTGATGTTGTAAATGACAATGGGGGTCATTACAACTTTGAACCGCCCGGCGGCCGCCAATGTGGCCGCACTCCCGCGGTGCCCATTTGGACATCCCTGCTGATCAAGTTTCCGCCCGCCGGCCCAGCGGGGATGTGGGCCGCAACATGGGAGCCGGCTCCAAATGGAGCTGGCGGTGTTGCAGCCGTGCGACGTGTGCAGTTGCACCCGTTGCGCTTTTCACTCTCTGCATAGCAGAGAGTGAAAAGCCGCATGGGGCCCCCAGGGGGCCCACAACTCCCCGTACCGCCAGCCTTTTCCTGGCAGTTCATACCGCCAGAAAAAGGCTGGCGGTCGGGGACTCGTAATCCCCTGGGCAGCGCTGCAAGCAGCGCTGCACAGGCGGATTATCAATGGCGGGGCAAAAGTGGCGGAATACTGCCGGCCCCGGCGGTGCGACCGCGGCAATAGGCCAGGAAGCACCGCCAGCCTGTTGGCGGTGCTTTCTGTCATTTTAGCCCTGGCGGTCTCAGACCGCCAGGGTCAAAATTACCCCCAATGTCTTTTACCTATGTGTTTTGGTTTGGAGTGCTGTGGATATATGCCAGGTGCCACAGCAACTCTCCCAGGCCTGTCGCTGCAGGAAAGAGGACACAACAAGGCCACTGTCTTGGGAGTGTTTTTACCTCATTCCTACATACTGGCTGTGATACCCTATGTAGGAAAGTACCAATTTCTTGGCATGTTACCCCCATTTTTACCTGTATGTCAGTATGTTTTTGCCTGTCTCACTGGGATCCTGCTGGTCAGGACCCCAGTGCTCATAGTTTGTGGCCTAATGTGTGTGTTGTGGATAGTGCTTAACAGTGTCACTGAGGCTCTGCTAACCAGAACCTCAGTGCTTATGCTCTCTCTGCTTTTAAATTTGTCACTATAGGCTAGTAACTTCATTTGCCAATTTCAATTGGCACACTGGACCCCCCCTAGGTACCCAGGGCATTGGTATTCCAGGAGATCCTTATGGGCTGCAGAATTTCTTTTGCCACCCATAAGGAGCTCAGACAAAGCCTTTCACAGGACTGCCACTGCAGCCTGTGTGAAATAGTGCACACACTATCTCACAGCCATTTTCACTGCACTTAAGTAACTTATATTTCACCTATATGTCTAACCTTCGTTTACTGAAGGCTAGGTGCAAAGTTACTAAGTGGGAGGGCACCCTTGCACTAGCAAACATGCCCCCACGCAGTCCAGAGCCAATTCCCGGGACTTTGCGACTGTGGGGACGCCATTACACGCATGCACTACATATGGGTCAATACCTATGTGTAGCTTCACAATGGTAACCCCAAATATGGTCATGTAAGGTATATAAGATCATGGAATTGTCCCCACTTTCCAAATCTGTTATTGGGGAGCCAATTCCATGCATCCTGGGGGCTTCACCATGGAACCCCAGTACTGCCAAACCAGCTCTCTGAGGCTTGCACTGCAGCTACAGCTGCTGCCACCTCACAGACAGGGTTCTGCCCTCCTGGGGTCTGAGCAGCTCAGTCCCAGGAAGGCAGAACAAAGTATTTCCTTTGGGAGGAGGGTGTAACACCCTCTCCCTTTGGAAATAGGTGTTACAGGCTAGGGAGGGGTAGCCTCCCCCAGCATCTAGAAATGCTTTGAAAGGCACAGATGGTGCCCTCCTTGCATAAGCCAGTCTACACCAGTTCAGGGCCCCCCAGTCCCTGCTCTGTCCTGAAACTGGACAAAGGAAAGGGGAGTGACCACTCCCCTGTCCATCACCACCCCAGGGGTGGTGCCCAGAGCTCCTCCAGTGTGTCCCATACTTCAGCCATCTTGTTTCCAAGGTGTGGGGACACTCTGGAGGCCTCTGAGTGTCCAGTGCCAGCAGGTGACGTCAGAGACCCCACCTGATATGTCCATACCTGATATGGTAGCCAATCCCCCCCTCATGGCTATTTAGGGTCTCTCCTGTGGGTTTCTCTTCTGATTCTACTTGCAAGTTTCCAGCAGGAATCCTCTGCAACTACTACTTCATCCTCTGACCTCGGATCGACCGCAGACTGCTCCAGGATCCGCTGTAACTTCAACAAAGTATCCAGAAGAGCTACATTTCTTCTGCAACTTCAGCTCCAGCCAGCAACTGCAACAGTTTCCACGATGTGCATGCTCTGGGGACTTCCTGTCTTCACCCTACACCAGAAGGACCAAAGAAATCTCCTGTGAAGGGACGGAGTCACTTCCTTGCTCCAGCAGGCACCTTCTAAGACGACAACCGGTTCTCTTGGACTCCTCTCCTGGCGAAAAGAGTGCTCCTTGGAACACAGGTGGTGGACCCCTTCGACACAGACTGTCCTAAGGTCCTGCTGTCCATATTTGGAGGAGGTAAGAGCTTGCCTTCCCCGTTTGCGACAGTACCCCTGTGCACCACGTTATCTTCACCTCCTGAGGCGTTTTTGCAATATTTTCAAGAATCCTTCGTGCTCAGCCTGGCCCAGGTCCCCAGCACTCTATCCTGTGACGCTCAACTCGCTGAATTGTTCTCGCGGCGTGGGACCTTCTTTGTGGTGCTGCAATTACTGCAATTTGCACCTTCTTTGTCCCCGTGTCCTGGGACCTCTGTGGGTGCTGCCTGGTCATCTGTGGGTTCCCTCTAGTGTTGGGAGCCCCCTCTGCCTCCTCAGTCTGAGTTGAGGCCCCCAGGTCCCTTCTGGGTCCAGGCAGCACCTCTTTGACGCAATCCATGACATTGCTTGAACCAAGGCTTGTTGGACAAATCCACCGCCGAAACTCGCCTGCATCCAAAATCTCCACGTGGGAATATCCATTGCATCATGCAGAAACCCACAGCCATCTTCCCTTGGTGCATTTCTCCCGTCTTCGTCCAACTGGAGACTCTTTTTTTGCACCCTCTTCTAGGTTGGCAGGGGCTCCTGTCCTCCTTGGAATATTCTGCGACTTCTGGACTTGGTCTCCTCTCTTTACAGGTCTTCAGGTCCAGGAATCCACCATTTGTTGCGTGCAGTCTTGCTTGGTTCTTGCAATAACTCTAATCACGACTTGTAGTGTGTCCTAAGGAAACTTGCAGTACTTTACTCCTACTCTTCTGGGCTCTGGGGTGGGGTATTTTACTCACCTTTGTGGTTTTCTTACTCTACCAGCAATTCTCTACACACTACACTTGTCTAGGGGGGAATTCGTGATTTGCATTCCACTTTCTTAGATTATGGTTTGTGTTGCCCCTAAACCTATTTTCTCCTATTGCATTCTACAGCATTTCCTATTGTTTGCACTATCCTATGTCTAATTACGTACCTTATTGTTGTGTCTAGTGTATATATATTGTGTATAATACTTACCTCCAGAAGGAGAATTGCCTCCAAGATATTTTTGTCCTTGTGTCACCCAAATAAACTACCTTTATTTTTGGTAACACTGAGTATTGTCTTTATTTGTGTATAAGTACTGTGTGTCTATAGTGGTATTGCAGGAGCTGTGCGTGTCTCCTAGTTCAGCCTAAGCTGCTCTGGTACAGCTACCTCTATCAGCCTAAGCTGCTAGAACACTACTACATTTCACTTATAATGGATAACTGGACCTGCTATAAGGTGTAAGTACCCAAAGTACCCACTACAAACCAGGCCACCCTCTTACACACTAGCGATGCAACCTTTTCTAGTGTGTTTACTTAAGCTTTTATAGCAGCAAACAAGCCACAAAGAGACACCTGTGTGGCATTTAACCCAGATAATGAGGGGGTCAAAAGAGTTAGGAGCAAATAAAAGGGGGCAGCCATACATTTCTGTGTTAAACATTTATTCTTCTACACTGGCAATACCAGCCTAACTTTTAAAAACATTGATTGTAGACAAGGAGAAACGAAGAGGCAGCTTAACTGAACAGAAGGCTTCAAATGTGTGCAGATTGGTGAAACAGAGCTTCAGTGATAGATGGGCTGATATGATAGGTTTCAGGGGTGTGACATCTGTGACCTTGGGTCAGTGTTTTAAATGGAAATACAAAAGGGGCTGGTGCTCTGAATTCATTTAAAGCACTGCCTTGGGTTAATAGTCTCATGACAGCCCTTGGCTCAGAACTGAAATCTGTAGAACAGAAATATGTATCTGAATCTCCTGAGCCTTGACAGTGCCTTTTCAGTGAACACATTTGTGCACTGGCTGATGACTTTGAAGTGAGAGTTATCTCTGTTGGGGTGGCTGCTCAAAATTTGAAGTCTTGGCCTTCCCATCTGGACCACTCAGAGTAGAGTGGGAAGCCTGGGTTTGGACAATAGAGTGTTTTTTCACCTAGACCAGTGGTGTCCAGAGAGGCTCCTAAGGGCTGGTTCATTGGCATTTTTTCAGGCTATGAAAAGGATTCAAATGTATATTTTTCTTGGGAATCCAAGTTAGGTCCAGAACCATGTCAATGTTTCTTGATACCCACATAAGACAAATTACATAAAAATAATTTATATGAAACTTATTTACACAGTGGTTACCCTGCAAGCCTGGTATTGATCCTGCCTGTTTGTTGTCTTTTCCAAAAAAAGGCTTCAGTCACAATGGCACATTTGGGTTACATAAGTACAAGCAGTGGCTGTTCCTGGTGGCCACAGTTTGTGGAACAACAGTTCTCCTGTTTTAAACATCTCCTGCCCAGGGAGTCTTTACTGTTGCTGTCCAGCATTGACTTTGAGATGCAGACCTTGGGGTGTGTACCCATATAAACAAACACACCTATATTCCTATAGACACGGGGAGGCACGATGAAGCACTGAGAAGAACACCAGTAGAAGCAGGAGTGAGAAAAGGTCCACTTGATAGGGTCAGAAAGATATTTTCTTGACATTGATTTTCCATGTACTTAGTAACCACGGCAATCAGAAATAATGCATAGAGTTCCCATCAAATGATGCGTGGGCTCTTAGTGGAGTGGTTACATGAAGCCTGGGGTTGGAAGAGAGGAGAGCAGGTTAAACATTACTGGACTGTAACAGACGATGCGCGGTTGATTAAGCACAGGAGTCCAGAGGGTGATGGGGATGCGCTTTGCGCCTGTGACAGCGACTGTGAGGGGTATTCGAGGTGGGGCCTCTTCAAACAGGAAGCAGTGCTGTTTGAGTGCTGTTTTAGACAGCACTTATGGAAGTGGCATCTGCAAGGTCGCAGAAGCTGTGAGGGGACTGTCAGCAAAGTCATGATACCAGTAAATTCTGAGAGGAGGAAGTGATGGAGTTAGATCCACTTTGGTGTCCTATGATACATTGCTCCTCTCACTGTGGCACCCTTGTGTTACCTTCTTTGCACTACAGGGTTAAGAAAATGGCTGCCTCTACTAATTAAACTCTATTTGAAGAGGCTTAATTTACAACCAAAGGCTAGATGTTTTTTGCTATCAAACTTGAGGCCATGAAGTACTTGGGTCTGGAGTCACAACTCCTTTTCCACCATTTTGGAGACATCACCTTTCACCATCTTCTTACCTAGAACTAAACTATGTGCTTGGTTGCTGGTAATCAAGAGCATGTGCTATCGCTTAGTATTAAGCTCGACTCATGTCAGTTGTTAATGCACCCACTGCAGAGGCCTTGACAGAACAAGAATCTT
Organism: Pleurodeles waltl; assembly: GCF_031143425.1. Classification (NCBI taxonomy): domain Eukaryota; kingdom Metazoa; phylum Chordata; class Amphibia; order Caudata; family Salamandridae; genus Pleurodeles; species Pleurodeles waltl. Next base: position 64,971,885 of record NC_090437.1, read on the forward strand.
ACAGATTACAATCCTGACATAGCTTTTTCACCACTTCATCTCTGCAAGGTTGATGCAAATGAAGTAGAGCGATTTTTTAATGAATTGCACCTGCTTTTCAGCGCTATGAAATGACAGAAGCTATATTACCAAGCGCTATATAAAAAAACGAGTTATACCCAGACTGCCCCAACACGCACCAGACAAAGAACCGTAGGGGACAGGATGTTGTTTAAGGCCCAGAGCTGCTGACTTTGGAGCTATGGAACATGGTACGAGTCTCGGCACCGGCTCAACATCCTGTGATACTGGGAAAATCACTTAATCTCCCCTTGTTACCAAAAATGTATGTGTTCTTGTGCAATGTAACTGGTGCTTATGTAAAGGGCTGTCATACCTTTGTATCGAGTTCGAGCTATACAAAACTGCCAAAAGAAATTAATAAATAATGCTATCCAATACCCTTGTCTCAAGTTTGCCCTACATAAAACTGCAAAAAATATATAAATTAAAAAAACCCGCAGACAACACAAAGAAACAGCAAGATGCCCAAAAACAAGGAAGAGGAAGAAACAACATACCGCCATGAGCGTGAAGCGGCAAGGCAAGAGAAAAAAATAGTGCACCACACTAAGACACATGGTGCAATAATCCATATCACAGGGTCATTCTCCAAGGCTGTAACAAAACAGCCTCAAGGCGGGACAAATGTAAAGCATTTACCAACGACCTCAGGGATTTTTGAAAGGCAGGCCCACGAATGACTGAAAGTGATGGGCGTGAAATGGGCGTGGTTAAAGCCCACAGAATAGATTACAACATGTCGAGAAGAGCATTGCTTGCGCGCTCCTATGCTCTACCTAAAAATAATTTGCTCTTACAGTTGTATAGATTTAAGTATTTGAAGTTGTGGTTTTATCCAGACTCTAAAGGTCAGTCCTAGGTGGTGAGCACATGTACTCCTGTGGGTGCTCTTGCAAAACAATAAACAGGAACTGGCTAGTTTTAAAATAATGGCCCTAAATTTTGTTTGAGCTGTCGCATGGTGTGAGTACTGCAGCTGTATTTTTTGTTATTTATAAATATAAGTGCCCTACTTTACTATTTGTGATTAAGCTGATGATGTTAACGTAAAATCCACTAGAAAGTTTTGGAATTAACTCCCATGCCACTGCTGTCATATTCAAACCATTTAGAATAGAGAATGTTAGACCTGTGGAAAGCCGAGCCCTGCCATTGATGACAGTGGCTCAATCATTCAATCTAGAATTGTTGACCACTACCATGTCTGGGTGAGTTGCCTCATTGGAAGCTAGCCCAAAAAATGGTTGCGCTATTTCACTGCAAGGTAATTATGACATGTTGGAAATGTACCCTCCTTTTGGCACATTTTAAGGGCGCAAGAAAGAGAAATCTGTTGTACTGGTGGATAAAAATCCATTGCAAAAACAAACTCTAGTTGCCCAGAACTACTGGAATTTTCAAAATACAGTTTTGTATTTCAAGCTACTTTTGAAATTGTGACTCTTTAGAGGCTAATTTAAACCAGGTTAACTAGAATGGTATATGTCTGTGTGTCCTAAAGATTCAAAATGTGAAGCAATAAAAAATTGGCATGTTGATATCTCCCTACGGAGTTTACTTAAACAAAATTGGTCTAAGGTACACAACTAGTAGTTAAGAATACTTAACAACTAGTTACCCGCACTATGATGATTTTGCACAGATTGGCGCGTAAATTCCAACCCAACAATTTGTTTTACTTTAAAGAGCAACAATTACATTTAGGGCCATATTTATACTTTTTGCCGCACAACTGCGCCAACGCAAAAAAAAGACCCACACCAGGCAGCGCTGGCGTAGGGGAAAATGGAGCTTGGGCGTCAAAAAATGGGGCAAGTCGGTCTGAGGCAAAAAATGTGCCTCAACCCGATTTGCGCCATTTTTTTTGACTCCCACCCTCCATTGACATGACTCCTGTCTTAGCAAAGACAGGACTCATGCCCCCTTGCCCAATGGCCATGCCCAGGGGACTTATGTCCCCTGGGCATGGTCATTGGGCATAGTGGCATGTAGGGGGGCACAAATCAGGCCCCCCTAAGCCACAAAAAAATTTAACAAAATATACTTACCTGAACTTACCTTGAGTTCCCTGGGATGTGTACCTCCATCCTTGGGCGTCCTCCTGGGTTGGCCAAGGGTGGCAGGGGGTGTCCCTGGGGGCATGGTAGGGCACCTCTGGGCTCCTTCCGAGCCCACAGGTCCCTTAATGCCTGCCCTGACCAGGCGTTAAAAAATGACACAAAAGCGGCTGGACGTCATTTTTTTTTACCCGCCCACTCCCGTGCGTCATTTTTGCACGGGAGTTTAAATAAGGCGCACATGCCTTGGAGTAATTTTTTAGATGGGAACGCCTACCTTGCATATAATTAACGCAAGGTAGGTGTCCACGCAAAAAAATTACGCAAACTCCAAGATCTTTGGCGCTAGACGGGTCTAACGCCAAAGTATAAATATGGAGTTAGCTTTGCGTCGGATTTGCGTAAAAAAAACGACGCAATTCCGGCGCAGAGTATAAATATGCCCCCTAGTATAAACTTTTAAACCATAAACATGTAAGAAACTGTAAATTACATTTTTCGTCCTTTGGACTTTTTCAGATTTTTTATTATTGCTATTTTGTCTTTCTGTTGGAATGTGTTTAATGGAATTATGTCGAATGAAATATTATTTGATTTTTAAAAAGCTATTACCAGGGTGACTGCATTTATTGGCTAGAGAAAACCAAATTACGAAGCTGAGTTGATTAAATTCTGCACAAGAAAAGCAAATTGTACAGCAGCATGTGAGAATTTCTGTGGAAGTCACTATTTGGACATCATTTTTACACACATTAATGCTGTATGGTCAAAGATTTTACCTCATTAATACCAGTTTAATGCCTGAAAATGGGAAACTAATATGTGACCATTTAACTATTGAAAAGAGTCTGGCGCCTCGTGGCACCATGTATGACGCATTTTTTAGTAACGTTTTAGATGTCTGAGACAGAAACAATTTCTTTGTTGAAATCCACAAATAATATAGAAGATGGTTGATTATGTGGCAAGTACACCAAATTCATAATTACGCAGAATTTACCACAGCCAGTGAGAAGTATGATCCCAGTTAGCTTATTGAGGACACTTAATAGTGTCAGCCTATGTTAGTTCCCAGCCATCTACCATCTCCTGGAGATGCTTAGGGGAGTATTGATTGCTCAGATACTACTCTGTAAACAGTGAAGAATACAAATAGAGGAAAATGATTAACCAACTGGAATTCGAATATATGAGGTTCTCTTACGCAGGTGTCTTGGCCAAGCAACCCTGCGGCATTAAGGAGGCTTTTGAGGCCCACATTTGCTTCAGCACTCAATATCCTGGTCAGTGAGGGACATATAAAGTCTGGTATGTTATGTTAAGCAGATTTGTAGCACGCACTATCACCCGGAAGGGTATCCTGGTGCTGAGCAGGTGTGACTCTAGCCAACCCTAGCGCCTAGTGCGACTACTCGAAAAACTCAGGTGTTGAAAAGCAAAGGAGCTACACAAAACAGATGTCTTGTATATCAAGCTTTATTGGCTCAGTACAGCATCACCAACAGGTTGTCCCAGTTCAGACTCCAGTAAACAACTCTTGAGAACCTGTCGCATCTAAGGCCCATATTTATACTTTTTTAGCGCCGCATTTGCCTCATTTTTTTACGCAAAAGCGGAGCAAACTTGCAAAATGGAATTGTATTTTGTAAGTTTGCGTTGCTTTTGCGTCAAAACGCGGCACAAATGCGGCTCTAAAAAAGTATAAATATGGGCCTAAGTTGCCAGCAGTCTCTCATATAGGTTCTGTAATAACACAGATGAAGGACTAACAAACCCATGGTTAAACCATAAGACATCCCCTCTATAGATATAAAATAATTATGAAGAACCGCTAAAAAACAGAACAGGCAATATCTGTAGGAGAAAACGATAACAAGAAAACACCTGTAATATAAAAAATACAAGAGATATGCTATAACCTGACCTTAAAATCTGATCCCACACAACCCATACACAACTTAATTGTACATGACATAATCATAGCCTGGTCTTCTTGACCTAGGAAGATCCTGAGCTTTACCTGTCCAGACGTCAACATCAGGTTCAAATACGAAACCCTGGCTAGTACCTGAAGCACGGGTACCCACCGCCACCGCCACCCAAGTCTGTATACTTCACCAACTAGGTGCTGTCAGAGTTGACAGTAAAAACATTTTTCCTGATAGACACAATAGTGAAAGGTACCAGGAGCCAGGCTACTCCCTTTTTTTCCATCTCAGTTTTTTTCATCCACACTCAATCGCCAACATTCCACTTCCTATACTCCGTGACAAGCTTAGCTTCACACCTTTCTTTGTATTTCCTTAGAGACCTATATCTGCTCTTCATATTAAACTAACTTCCTTCACTCATTCCTTTGTTGGGTTCCAACCAAGTAGAATTCAGTTTTGAAGTAGCCACCCTGCCTTTCAAAACCTCAAACGGTGATTCAGAAGTCATGCAAATCAGGAGTTATAGGATGATCTCACCATGCTTCTCTCAGGATATCGCTGAGAGAGATGTTCAACTCTACTGCTCTCTGTGCACACAATTTTACCACACAATTCATTGGCTCATCCAAACCATTACCTTGCGGCGAGTATAAAGCTGTCTTCTGTTAAATAATGCTCAAATCCTTTAAGAAACCCTACATCTCCTGAGACACAAATTGCACACCATTATTCATCACAAGGTATTTTTGCACACCCTCACTGGCAAGTTCACCTTTAAGGAAATTCAAACAACTCTAGTACTCATTCTGGACACACATCTGGCTGAAACCCATTTAGATGTATAAACCACCTGCTTCAAAACATATCTCTCTGTAGATTGCAACAGTTCAAAAGGACTCATGATGTCCCAGTCCAGTTTCACCAAGGACTACCCTGGAACAATGACTGGAGATGTAGGAGCACAAGTGACAAAAGATATGTAATTAGTGGCACATTCATAGCAATCTTCAACCTGGTAGTCAATACCCTGCCACCAATATGTCTCTCACAATATTTCTTTGGTGAGATTTCTTCCTAGGAGTCCCTCATAAGTCAAGTTGATCAGTTTGATCCTTACACATTCAGGGGGTACAGCCCTCATTCCTCTCATCAGCTCATCATCACATATAGTCAATTCACCTCTCACATTCCAGAAAGAGTTCAACCCCATTTCTGTAGCTCTGCCATGACCCGGCCACCCTTGCACCCCACTTTCCCTGACAACTGAAAAAAGCTTGTCCATCCTCACACTTTCTTCCGATTTCTCTTTGGTAATAGCACACTCACCCAACTCACACTACATTGATCAAGTCCAACATGTGTATCAGCATCCTCAATATGTAGACCGGAGAGACAATCTAGTGTCTTGTTTATTAAGCCATGCTAAATATTGTACTTGGAAATTGAATTCTTCAAACTCTTTACTCCACCTTCATCTGGTAGTCAAACTCACATTGCCTTTGCATGAAAAGATTTGGGCCAAAGGGAGATAATCTGTCCTAACCCAAAAGTGAAGACCCCACAAATAAAAGTTAAAAAGAATTGCCCCAGTTACAGCCAATAGCTCCCTTTCAAAAACATAGTAATGCTCCTCGACTTTTTGGAGTGCATGTGATGCAGACCCTCTCTTCACCATCCACAACTTGGGATAAAACCGCATCTAACCACTTCAAGCTTGCATCTGTTGTCAAGATGTTTTTTCTCTTCACTTCAAAGTGACCTCGAGTGTTCATATTGCCAATTCCACTTTCATGTGCCCTGAACGCCCATTCACACTCAATCGAGCAAGAAAAAGAGGCACCCTTCTCCAATAATACTTAAAGGGGTTCAATCACACTGGCAAATCCCTTAATGAACTTTGAATAGAATACAGTAAGTCCCAGGAATGATCCAACCTGGTCTTTATCCACAGGCATTGGCATCCCTGGTAGTCCAGGTTTTTCCTTTGAATTCTTGCAGTTTAATTTATTCCATTATACATTTCTTGCATTATAAAATAGGAATACAAGTCCCAGATTTCAAAGGAAAAAACCTGGACTGGAGCAGCACCTCACACATAGACCTGGGAAACTTGGTTGCTATGTGTTGGAGTTTTCACAATGCTGTCTGCCAGCTCAAAATTGGGATCGATACCCTCCCCAGAGATCACATGACTCAAGTACATCACCGATGTAACTTTGAACTTACACTTCTCTCTTTTTACCACCAATCCACTTTCAGACAATCCTTCCAACACCATTCTCAAGATTGCATCATGTTCATGAACATTTATACTATTCACAAGGATGTTGTCTTGGAAGAACAAGACCCTAGGAACCCCAATGACGTTGCAAATGATGACAGGTGCTTTGAAACCTCATGAAGAAAAATTTGGTGATAGGCTGGTGGTAAGTCACTCATACTGAATAAGTTAGCCCCTGAAAGCATGATGAATGTTTCGGATATATTAGTGCTAGTGGTTGTCGGTCTGCTCAGATACATTTATTCAGATCACAAGTATTCCTGTTTAGCCAATTCTTTGTCTTAGCTTCATAGAGTCATCAACACTGTCGGAAACGTCCACAGTATGACAAGCAAAACGCTCGCTATGGATCAACTGCCACTCACAACTCGTCAGGTAAGTAATGACTATGTAGATGTAGTGTACAGTGGATTCCCAACACAAAATGGTGGCACGTTGGTGATGTCCCATCTTTCACAGATAAAAGTGCAGGTGTACACCCGTAACGTCGAGTGCTGCACGAACCTGTCAGCAGATGGTTGCAGTGTACTCCAGAGAATTCACAGATGAGGATTTATGGAAAAACAGGTACTGCCGTTGCATCTAAACAGTGACAATCATCAAGATTACGTTTCATCCAAACAGGTATAGAAGTTAATCCATGTACCTGATGGCAGTTTTTAAACAGTTCAAGTCTGTAAAATTGATGCCGGTAAACACCACAGCGCCAATTTAATGAACTCGTAGGTCCACGGGAATTGGCGATGTGATCTGCCTGTGCCCCAGTCAGGCATAACTCGTTGCCAGTGTTGAAATGTGGAGGAGTCAAAACCAACAGCTGTAGGGGACTTCATCCCCCGCAGTGCATCAACCAGCGAGAGAGCAGTGGAAAAGAGTTGCCATAAACTTCAGCTGTAAAGTAAACCAGTGGCGCAGGACGAGCTGAGGATGGGCTCATCCGCGTCCATCTGAGTCTGGGCCACCTTCCTAATGTTGCTGAACAGATCCAAGGTACTCTCATCTTCTTTGGAAACAGTGGGAACTTCTTATTCTTCAATTTAATTTCACCTTTACTGTAGCTGTGGATGAAGCATTATTTGCGGCGTTGGTCTCTTGAAATAGTGCTCTTAAAGCATCAATCTCCCCCCATAGTAATACTCTCTGAGAACGTTTAATGAATGTCATTGACTTCATTAGCCCCCATACCTGTTGTCACTTTGGATCATATATTCCTGTTATTGGCCTACGCCCTGACTCTAAATTTATTTTCCAGAAATTAAACAATCCGTAGTGTCTTTCAGAAGAGAGGTATGAAACAAACTCCTCCTGGCAGACTAGGTGTCAGATTTAAGAAAAGTAGCACTGCACAAAGTGCAGCACCACTTTCCTTGTGCCCCTTAGCCCCTCACTTCCTCCACCATGTGTGTGCTGTATTTCAAATAGAGTCCACCCTGGCGCAGGGTAGGCAGCAATAGCGTCAGAATTATTGACGCTATTTATGTACTGTACAGGGTTAGCACCAAATTTTGGCACTAACACTGAACAGTACATAGGGACCCATTTAACCAATGGTGTGCCCTCTTTTAAGGACTGCTCTGAGCAGGCGTTAAAAGTGCCGAAAATAATTTGTTCGGAATCGCTAACGGGAGAACGCCCCCCCATGCAAAAAATATGCCTGGTCCAGGCATAATGTGGTGCAAGGGGTTACAAAGTGGCGCAATGCATGCATTGCACCAGTTTGTGAATCTTGCGCTGAGCTTATGCCCTAATGTCTCCACATTAGCGTAAAAATATGATGCTAATGTGGTAATATTATGGTGCAAGGGGTTCTTAAATCTGCCCCAAGGTATTTCTGTGGTGGGTTTGTCCATGAACTTCAGTATTGTGCACAGAGGGTTGCTCCAGTGGCAGGACCGGAAGCTCCGATTATGCTTTCTCCATCTTTACTACTCCAAAATAGCAGCCAATCAAACAAGCATTTGCAATGCATTAGGTCTCGCATTAGCAAGAGTTAGAGCTGTTGGCGTTGTAAATGATAATGACAACCTCACATTTTGGACCTTATAAATATTTAGCCATGCAGCACATTAAGCCTTTATCAGAAATAACTGCATTTGTGCATTCCTTCAGACAATTGACATTAGACTGTAATGTTCTGGACAGCCCCTACAGAGCAGCACAGTAAAAATAGCATTTTGAGAAAACATGGTCATATAAACATATATTAAGGCCCTAGAGGGCATAATCACAAAACAATAATAATAAAGATTATTGCAGTGTAATCATATAATCAGCCCCTTGAGGGCATAGTGTTTTACACGTTTTCAGGCCTAGCAGGCCTTTTAAATATCATTTAACTGTGGAGTCAGTGGCACAAGGGTGCCGTGCGCAGATCATTACTAGATGTCCCTGCAAAGTCAAGAGCAGAAGGTGCAGTACTACTGGTCATGGCTAGATGTCCCTGTAGAATCAAAACAGAAGGCGTGGTACTACTGGTAATGGTTAGATGTCACTCTTAAGCAAACTGAATTAGTAATGCCTTGGAATACATTATCCTTTTGAGTAAACCATAGTGCATTACATATTTACAAACCAAACATGACTACCAAAATACTAATACCAACAAACCCCTTATAACACAAACTTCTCTCAACCATAGAAACAAAAGTTTCAGCTATGAAAGAATTTAAATATGCACTGAGTAGTAGAAGTTATGATATTTGGGCCCCCTCTCACCTGTGTGACCAACAAGATTGCCTGAACAGACAGAGCACAGCATTCCAGGGCCCATATTTATAATTACTTAGCGCTGCATTTGCGTCATTTTTTTATGTAAAAACGGTGTAAACTTACAAAATACGATTGTATTGTACTTTCTAAGTTTACTCCGCTTTTACTTAAAAAAATGACGCAAATGCAGTGCTAAAAAAAGTATAAATACGGGCCCAAATGTTTCGGGGGTGGGTCCATTGCCCTAGGACCATACAGGCTGAGTTAAGGGCACAAACGTGTTGTAAACCTAGGGGCATATTTATACTCCGTTTGCGCCGAAATTGCGTCGTTTTTTTTGACGCAATTTCGACGCAAAACTAACGCAAACTAACGCCATATTTATACTATGGCGTTAGAGGCGAATAGCGCCAAAGTTCCCGGAATGTGCGTCATTTTTTAGCGTGAACCCCTTCCTTGCGTTAATGATATGCAAGGGAGGCGTTCCCGTCTAAAAAATGACTCCCAGGCCTTTACGTGGTATTTATACTCCCGGGCAAAAGAGACGCCCGGGAGTGGGCGTGGCTAAAAACGGCGCATTTGCGCCGCTTTTTAACGCCTGGGTCAGGCATGGCGTTAAGGGACAAGTGGGCTCAAAATGAGCCCACAGTGCCCTCCCCTGCCCCCAGGGACCCCCCCTGCCACCCTTGCCCACCCCAGGAGGACACCCAAGGCTGGAGGGACCCACCCCAGGGACATTCAGGTAAGTTCAGGTAAGTATTTTTTTATTTTTTTTTTAATAATTTTTTTTGGCATAGGGGGGCCTGATTTGTGCCCCCCTACATGCCACTATGCCCAATGACCATGCCCAGGGGACAGAAGTCCCCTGGGCATGGCCATTGGGCAAGGGGGCATGACTCCTATCTTTACAATGATAGGAGTCATGTTTATGGGGGATGGGCGTCGAAAATAAATGGCGCAAGTCGGGTTAAGACGATTTTTTCGACGTAACCTGACTTGCCCCATTTTAAGACGCCCATACGCCATTTTCCCCCTACGCCGGCGCTGTCTGGTCTACGTGGTTTTTTCCCACGCAAACCAGGCAGCGCCGGTCTGATTGCGCCGTCTAACGCCATTCCATAAATACGGCGCCCGCATGGCGCTTCAGAATGGCGTTAGACGGCGCAAAACTTTTTGACGCTAAACTGCGTTAGCGCAGTTTAGCGTCAAAAAGTATAAATATGGGCCCAAATGCCTGCAAAGCATTATGGGCTGAGTTTCTGTGAATACATTAAACCTTTATCAGAAATAAAGTATGTTTGTTCATTAGCAGAAGGTGCAGTACCACTGGCAGTAGCTAGATGTCCTGCAAAGCATTGTGGGCTATATTACTATGAGTACATCAAACCTTTATTGAAAATAAATTGTGTTCTTTAGCAAAAGGTGCAGTACTTGGGGGGGGGGGTAGCTAATTGTTTCTGTCAAACCAATTAAATTAGCACTATCTTGAAACAATTATTTAATTAAATTACAGTGCATTACATGTCTGTAGACCAGATCAGGCAGAATTATCAGAATACTAAGTATCCACTGATAACACAAACTCCTCACAGCCACAGAAACAAAAGCTTCAACTACAAAAATGTTTAAATATCCACTGCATGATGGAAGAGGTTATGATATTTAGGCCCACTCTCTCCTAGTGTGACCCACAAGATTGCTTGTAGAGAAAGTGCACATCGTTATAAATATTTTGGGGGTGGTCCCATTGCAATAGAACCACCACAGGCTGAGTTACGGGCACAAATGTGTTGTAAAACGAATGCTTGCAAAGCATTATGGGTCGAGGTTTCCCGAGTGCTGTGAATATTGTAGTATCGGCTCTCCCGCTGTGATGGGCACAAATGTGTTGTAAAACGAATGCTTGCAAAGCATTATGAGTCGAGGTTTCCCGAGTGCTGTGAATATTGTAGTATCGGCTCTCCCGCTGTGCTGGGAGACCTTGAGGATTCATTCCTAGGTCGATTTCATGTTTTATATAGCAAGAAAAAAGTACAAAACAGGTACAACACTGCTTGTTATACTGACTGTGTAAAGTAGGGACCCAGTGATAGGCAAACACGGAAAACTAACTGCGCCCATGAACTTGAGTGCTCACAAACACGAGAGGAAGGAAACAAAGAAAAATAGTCCGTCTAAACAACAGAAAAACATGTGAAGCGTAAGTAAACTATACTTGGCTGGTGCCCCTAGGCCAAGTACAGGAGGTGACGTATCGGCTGCCAAACCACTTAGAAGGGAGCACAAGAAGAGCAACTCTGCCTTCAACCTATTGGAAGTGGCATGCAGCGGCAGGTGGGACAAAAATGCCCATATCCCTAACTACATGTCTTCCAGACCACGAATGCGTGCTGTTGAAGCTCGATCTAAAAACAGTAAAACACATAAACAAACCACATTTCCCACGAAGCTTTGAACCTCGCCTCCATCATGGTCTACCAATAGTATGTAAATATAACCTTTAAAACAGTGAAGCACCATCTTGCCTGCCACTTTATTTGCTGCTCCGCAGTCTAGATAAGTGCCTCTCTGTTTTATACTTTATGTAATGGTTTATAATGTGGTGATTGGTGATGTATGTGTCTTTTGTACTCCGCACTACCAGCGCCGTATTGCTGTTAAACTTGCATTGTTTCCACAGGTGCTTAGAGCGCTTCACTCGCTCTGTGTTCAGTGCAAATGCTGCTCAGTCTTTTTCCTTTACTCTTTTGGTGCGTGTTGCGCCAATAGACTTCCCGGTAATTGTCACCTATCTATAATAAGAAATATATCCCTGTTTGCGCTTCTGTGCCATCACCGATTGGGTGGCAGCTCTGCAACTTCACAAGTCAAATCATGCTGATGCCGCCTTGCTTGGGCTGCAATAACAAGGTGAAGTTCTGCAGTCAGATAAGAGGCTTTGGGGCGATTTGCAATTGAAAATACTGAGGTGTTACTGATTCGAGGAGTTTCCTCCCTCTTACAATAATTTTTGGAACTGATATTTTTTAATAGCTTTGAGACCTGCTACCAGCTATTGCTCTCATAGACGCCCTGTACACCTGAGTATTCCAGGTCTGTAATAATTATTATTAGGGCCCTTTTTCTTTCCCTCCTTCACTGTACTGACCCTTGAATCCCTCTGGGGACTAAAGAAATTAAGAGGCTTCCCCCTCTTGTGGCCATGTCTGATAATGAGCCCTTTGACCAGGGCCTTGAAGTTTATAGGCCTAATGAAGATGAAGATTATTATTATGATGACGGATTTGTGGAGGTCATTGACCAGTCAGTTCAAAGCTCTTTTGATAGAGCCCTCACTTCAGTTTTTCAACCCATTTAAAAAAACGCCTGAAGAACTCTCCGCGCATTCTGCTGCTACCTTATCTACTCCTCTAGCGGGCTCCGACGAAGCCCCTGACCCCACAGCAGTTTCCTCTTGGCTGCATTCAGAGACCTGTAACAAGTTATCCAAAGGGGTTTTAGGCAAACACACCTACAGTAGCAAGAAACGCTCAAAATCTCTGACAACCTTGGCTTCCTCTGGCACAGATACAGATACTGACTCTTCCTCTTCCTCCCATCTATCCATAGCTATCCAAGAAATGCAAGCATTTGTCCTCTTCCCATCACAGCTTCCTCCCCTCCAACCCCTTCAATTTTGAACCATCCAACAGCATTCATCCCGGATCCTAGGAATGGCTTCCAGCCGCTGCTGTAGCAGACTATATGCAGCACCACCTCCGCAAGAGCTAAGAAAAGCAGGTCAGAGCCAAACTCAAAGTGGAATGTCCTAGGCCTGATCTTCCCCATATGACTGCTCAAACACCCGACATTGATTCCAATATGCTTACCTTTCTAAAGAAATTTGCTTAAGACCCCAATATGGGGATAGACAGAGCCCTCAGAGCTTGTCAGGATAAATTACTTGACATTTCTGGCCCCTTGGCAAATATTTGTGGATTGGCCCTCCACGCTCAAGAAACAGGCAACCCCATTAATCCCAAAGTGCTGGTGGGGTGGACCCATTGTGTGATTTGTCTGATGGGCAAAGCCAACTGTGCCCTGGCCTTTGAATGACAAAAATCAGTGCTTCTGAGAATTGACCCACAGTTGGTGGAACTGGCCACCCCTGAACCCAGTCCCTTAACGGAAGGTAATTTTTTTGGGGATCGATTTGTCAAAGATCTTGACAAATACGTAAACACCTTCACCTTTCTTGACAAGGCCCAATCATCTCTGAAGAAGGTATTCACCCCCCTTTTTTGGCCGGGCTGGCCATGACAGAAGGTGTCCCACCCGCTGCTTCAACCAGCAAGATCCTCACTGAGGTTTTGGTTACCAGCGCAGAGGCTACTGGTAAGATCCGGCCCAAGCATTTTACAGTTGGAGACCGGACCCTATGGATCTTGCCACAGATGTTTTTCTTCTGAACTGGTCGGGGCAGGTGAGTTATGCGTTATGCATTCCCTCCTTTTCCCATAATTCCGTGGGCAGAGCTCAAGTCCGTCGGCAGTCGGCTTCATTAGTTCTGGTAACCCTGTTTGGTTTCCTGCTCTTCTGGAGATGTCGGTGTCTCTTCCTGTTTTTCTTCCTGCACTCCTGCATCTTCTCGTAGATCCAGTGGGCTTTTTCCATTCTCTTCTTCTCCAAAGCCAGTTATTTCTCATGGCTTAGAAATATCGGTAGACATGGACATGTCAAAGGCATTTTAACTGCAGCTGCTGATTTTATACAACAAGCTTGGACTCTTTCCACCCACAAGCGATACTATTCTGCATGGAAGAGACGGGCAAGTTGGTGCCTTCAATGGGATGTGGATCCTGTGGGATCTGACTTGAAAGATGTTCTCAGTTTTCTTTCTGAGTGTGCTGAATCTGAGATATGTTATAGTTAGTAAATGATTTCAGATCAATTTTATCTGATGGACACAATCTCATTGATGGTAAACAGGTGGGTATGCACCCTTTGGTGTGTAAAGTGCTGGAAAGCCTTCTGAAACCTACAATTTCCAAATTGTGGGATTATAAAAGTGTTCTCCCCCTGTTTGTTTTTTGGCCAGATAATCCTGATTTGTCCATGAAACAGATTTCTGCTAAATTGACCATGCTTCTTGTTTGGTTTTGTGTCGAAGGGTGTCGGACGTCAGGGCCCTTGACTTAGGTGGCAGGTTGATTTCACCTGACGGTGTTTCGTTCATCGTTTAAAAATGGATGAAGTCTATGTTTAGGGCTATTGATTACCTGCCTTTTCCTCATAATGCAAAACTATGTGTAGTCAAGTATTTGAATGCATCTGGGGAACGCACCTTGAATTGTAGGGCTGATGCCTTAGGCCGTCTATTGTTAGCACTTCAGAAGCCCTTCAAACCAGTATCTGCGACAACCTTGGCCCATTGGGTTCATTGGGTCATGGCAGAGGCTGGTATTGATGCATCTGTTTATGGGGTTCATTCTGCTTGGGCGCTATGGCCTCCAAAGCATTTGTCCTTGGGTCAAGATTGGAAGACATTCGATGTGCCGCCTATTGGTCCTCTGATTCTGTGTTTAAAACTATTTATTACATGCCTATTGTGCTTGCTTTTTCTGTTGAGGTTTGTCAGCTTTGAAGCAGCATAATCGGAACCTCCGGTCCTGCCATAGAATAGAAAATGTTCTAGCAATTGCAACAAGAATTTTAGATTCTATTAAGGACATGGAGGTGCGGATTAGCCCACCAATTGGGAGAGGTAAGATGTTGAGCTAACGTTGGTGGATCTCTGATATGTTTATCATGATTGTGATTTTTCTGTTTTGCCTGCACTTGTGAGCATGTCAGGGATGAGGTGCTGAGGTCATACATTCCCTCTTTCTTTCAGGACCTGATCAGAAGAAAAACTGAAGCATTTTGGAGATACAATTTATATAGCAAGCGCTGTATAAAGGCAAAAAAAGAGAGAACATTTTTTTCTTTTTAATATGGTATTGCAGCGATTCAGTGTCCATCAGGCAGGCCAGATTTTTTTACTACCAACATCTTGCATTCAAGGATGCATGTGTATTTGCTTCTAAAAATTCCAAGTACTCGATAAAAAGTCAGAACATGCATAGGGTTATTGGGAAATATGGGTCTTGACAGAAGATACTATGTTTTGGTGGTTAATGGTAGGTGGCACCATCACTTATTAGTGGGGCAGGAACTTTTAAAAGATGGTTCCTCAGGCAGTCTCTTGGTTTCCTGTTCTATCCCGGAAGGAAGCCAGCCATGGCCCAAGCATTGATGTTGCCTGTAAGCCTTTCATGCAGTATTGGCGTCAGGGTGATGGTTTGAAAATAACGCTATGTCACACAGTTAGTTTAAGAGTCACGGAGTGACTCTAAGTCTCAGTACAAAGGCAGCAGAGGAGCCCGTCACTGTGCTTCAATTCCTCATGATTGCTATCTAGCTCATCATTGGGAGGACTGGACATTCACACCACAGTGGGGGCACACATGATTCACAGTATCCCACTGTGACTTATCAAACGCTACTGTGTGCTGACCTTTCACAGTATACATCACAGAATGATGTGGGCACCTCTTGCCCTGGGTATTTCTTATCTGAACATGTAATAGATGACAAGTGGATCTGCATGGCACTGTGCATGGACAGCACCTGGCACTGTGCCCACCAAATGTTTCTGCTGCAGCAGCTGGTGCCCACCCACTCTGCCTTCTACTACCCTATACAACTTAAATCTGCCTCTCTCAAGTCCTCTGCTGAGACACAGTACAGATATCTCTGATTTTTTTATGTCCTCCCGAAGAGGGGAGTTTAAAACACAAGCTGAGTTCCAGAGACAAAAGTTCACATTAACAGAAGCGAGAGGCTCCCTGAAATTCAGTGGGAATTAAATCTAGGCAAATACACTAAACCAACCCCATTCCCCATTAAAGCCATGAAGTAGCCTGAGGCTGCTACACCTTGTTTTGAGAATTAAACACTCTTGTTCCATATTTATTGTCCTAAAGACACAAAAATATGTTTTCTTTTTTTATTGGCACACTTCAAAATATATTTATATAATGTATATTGAACATCCATATCAATACAAGGCTAGACATAAACATTTTCTGTCTAAAATAAAATTCTTGAAATCATTGTTACCCACTGGGCTGGTCCTTCAAGCACCATCCCCAAGGAAAGGTGATTTGGTACCCTCAAATTTCTACTATGACCCCCAAC
This sequence comes from Pleurodeles waltl, assembly GCF_031143425.1. NCBI lineage: Eukaryota > Metazoa > Chordata > Amphibia > Caudata > Salamandridae > Pleurodeles > Pleurodeles waltl. The sequence goes on from NC_090437.1 coordinate 64,988,144, forward strand.
TTAGTACTCAACAAGGTGAGCTCAACCACTCCCTCATACTTGGGGAGCCCCCTTAGATAAAACAGTATGTTAGACACTAAACCATTCCAGAGTAACTCAAAATTGGATACCCTTGGCACACTTTTGAAAAATAAACCTGGGTAACCAGGTCTTCTCCTAAATTACCCCTAGGCATTGTCAAAGAAGCACCTATTGGCAGCCAAAATGTAGCACCCAATCTGCAGCTGTCTGTATACCGCTGCATTATTTCTCCTCCATGGGGTAATAATTAGAGCCAAATCCAGAATCCACCCTCCCTTATAGATGTGGTTAATACTCTCACAGCTTCAGCAGTGCTTATTGTCTGAGTGGACATTATTGGCAAAGCCAATAGATCAGGCTGTAATGTGCAGATGCTTGAGATTACAGACATGCAGAAATGCTGTTTGCCAATATGTCTGGGTTTAAGGTGCTAACACATGCAATGTGTGCTCTCATACTGACGCTGAGAATTTTTCTACCCACATTGCATGACCTGGTAGTCCCACCACTGTGGCTTGAAGTACTAGCCCCCACCACAGCTTGGGTCTACTTGCGCACCGGAATCCCAGGGCTCTTTTCTATCACATACAAGACCTGGGAAATCGGTTGCTAAGGTTTAACACAACCACTGTAGAAGAAACAGCAGAAAAGGTCCACCTTGAACAGTTTTTGGAAGCCCTTCCAGGATTTACAAGAGTGTTGATTAGACATCATCCAAACATAATGGTTTCTTTGGCTATTGAACTAGCGTGTGCCTATCATTGGTCCCCTGAGTTTAAAGTATCTTCTCCAAAGCCCTGTCTCCACCTTGTGAAAAGCTCAGTCAAAACCCACTATTCGACCACTACTGTAAAATACCTCACTCCTTTAAGCAGGAAGTAAAGAGTTGGGAAAAGGACCTCCAATGTTTCCAATGTGCAGGGGTATGTGGTTTGTATTAGGGGTTCCCAACGAGCCTAGAGAACGTCAGAATTACTTAATGGATATCAAGTAAGGGCTCTAATCGATTCATCATTATTTGGTTGTTCAACAAGACTTAGTGGAGGCACAACAAATAGTGACTGGTGATAAGGTATCCATTACATGTGTACATGTAGATAGTAAGAGCTAACCCATAGCCTAAGTGAAAGTAGAATGGCAGGGTAATGGGAAAACTTTAGATGTAGGGGTTGTTCCCTATTTGATAAAAGAGGTGATCATAGGGTCGGATAATTGGGAGTTTCACCAGATGTTACCAGAAACAAGAGATTAAATAATGTGAAAAAATAGTTGAGTGATACTCCCTTCCACTGAGAAGACTTAGATAGGGTAAGCCCAAACAAAAACAATCTAGATCTAAAAAACGTAAAAATAAGAAGTTGTTTGTGATCATGAACAGTGCTAACCCACATTCTGTATTCTGTCCGACAGATGATAAGTAGGAACACCACTGCAGTTTCAGGGCCATAAAAAGAGAGGACAGCAACTTAGCTCAGGCCTGGGCTCACGCTGTAAAGGATGACCAGGGTCAGGTAGGACCTTTTTTTATAAAGAAAAGTCTCTTGTACAGAGGTAGGAGTAAAGATGGAAAGAATATGTAGCAACAAGTTCTTCCCCTTCGGGTTCTGAAATCAAGCATTACATCTGGATCATTGCCCGGTAGGAGGAGGGCATTATGCTCGAGAGAAGATAGAGAATTTATTAAGAAGGTTTTACTGGCCAGGAGATTATTCTGATTTCAGGAAGCTCTGTGCTTTCTGTAAGCAATGTCAGTTAGTTAATCCACCTAATGAGGTAAATAAATCAACTAATACCACTCTTGATCATTGATGTCCCCTTTACCAGAACAGGGATTGAGTTAGTTGTCCCTTTACTTCCGTCTTCAAAAGGCTAGCAGTATATACTGGTTCTGTGGACTATGCAACCAGATATCCTGAGGCAATACCTCTGACCAGCATGACTGCTCTATTGGTGGCACATGCTATATTAGAGTTTTTTCCAGGGTGGTATTTCCCAGAGAACTCATAACTGACCAAGGCACACCTTTTATGTCACAACTGATGTTGCAGATTTGCAGAATATTGGGTATACTCCAAATTCCAACCTCTGTGCATCACCCCAGAATGGCCTGGTTGAGAGGTACAATTGTACTATTAAAACTATACTGAGAAACCTGGTGTCAGCCAATGGGAGTGACTGGGCTAAAAATGTACCTTTGTTTCTGTTTGTTGTCCCTAGCCATGCACAAATTTCTACTGGATTCTCCCCATTCAAAATAGTTTTTGGCAGACAGCCCAGAACCTTACTGGATATGGCTGCTGAACACTGCGAAGAACAGGAAGATGAGGGTTGGGAATTGCTGGGAATTCCAGCCAATCTCAGAAATAGTGTTCATTCCCTGTGGGAGGAAGTATGAATAAATCTAAAAAAGACTCAAAATAAACAAAAAACTGAATATGATAAGCAATCTAAAGTACATGAGCTAACCCTTGGGATAAAGTGCTAGTATTATTACCATTGTCTAACAATAAATTGCTGGCCAAGTGGCAAGGCCCTTTTGTTAAACTCTGGTGATGTATATAAAATAGCGGTACCACACAAGGCAAGAGAGGGACAGATATACCATATTAACCTCTTAAAGAGGTGGGAAGAATCAGAGTCAGAGGATCTCTCTGTCATTCCAGCATTCTTTATCACCAATAAACAATCTCTAGAAAATGCATTTGCCCCTGTAGGGCTGAATATGGGACTAGATGATGTAAAGATGGGATATTGTATTAACTCTTAACAGAAAAAACAGATCTGGGAGATCTTACATCACTTTGGGGCTGTGTTTTCAGGAAAACTGGGGAAAACAACCTTGATTCAGCATTACTTTGTTACAGACAATAAGAAAGTAATACAACCTCTGCCCTATCAAATACCTGAAGCTAAATGCTGTAGAAAGTAAGGTAACCAATATGTTGAAAGATGGAATTATACAACCCTCAAACAGTGATTGGTGTTCCCCAATCATACTGGTGCACAAACCTAAAGGTTCTCTTAGGTTTTGTATAATCTTCCAACAACTCAATAACATTGATAAATTTGTTACCTACCCCATGCACAGAGTGGACGAGTTAATAGAAAAGCTAGGAAAAGCTGTGTATATCTCCACACTTGATCTAATTATAAAATGGTATTGGCAGATTCCCCTAAGTAAGAGTGCCAAAGAAAAAGAACTGCTTTTTTAACCCCTCAGAACTGTATCCATTTAGAGTTTTGTCTTTTGGGCCACATGGAGCCCCAGCAACATTTTACGTCTCATGGACAAAATCCTACGCCCACATCACCAATATGTGGATCCATATTTAGATGATATTGTTGTATTTTGTTCCACTTGGACTTTACATCTCCAACATTTGAGCACTGTCTTTTCTGCTCTGAAAAAATGTGTACTTGCTAATGATTCAGTCCAACATTTAGGGTATTACCTACAGACTGGAGTGGTACGATCCCAGGTGGATAAGGTTAAATCAATTAAAGACATGCTTAGACCTTCTTAAAAAAGCTGTATGATCCTTTCTAGGGCTGGTGAATTACTATAAGCATTTTATTCCCCACTTCTCACAGCTAGCATCCCCACTCAGAGACCTGATGAGAAACAACCAACCTGCAAAGATAACCACTTGGTCTCGAGCCCAAGAGAGGAGTTTTAACAGTCTGAAAGAGACACTGCGTGGGGATCCTGTTTTGGCTTGCCTGGATTTCCATAAAACTTTTGTGTTACAAACAGACACTTCCGATAGGGGTCAGGGAGTGGTTTTGTCACAGCCAGACCTCAATTGTCACTTACATCCTGTGGCTTATACCAGTAGGAAGCACCTTCCCCGGCAGCTCCATTATGCCATTATTGAGGAGACATGTTTGGACATCAAGTGGACCATGGAGGCCCTACAATATTATTTGTTGGGTCACACTTTTCTCCTGCTTACAGATCATGCCCTTTGGGCTGGCGGTCAGATACAAGGATTCTAACCCCAGGGTCTTAAAGCGGTTCTTAGTGCTGCAACCTTTTTCTTTTAAGGCGCAACATCAGGCAAGAGTGTTGCAACCCACGTGGACAATCTTTCCTGGGAGCTGGCCTCTGATTAGTTGGATTATCCACTCCTGGAAAGGGTGTATTGTGACACTGGGTCACATAGTGGGGACCGTAAGTCCTACATGGCCGACAGAGAATGGCAGAGAAATGCAGAGGGTGGTATTCTAGTTGTCAGCCATAGCCCACCTACCAGGAGAGACTTATAGGAGTATAATGGGTGTATAGAGGAGCCACGTGTAGAGGGAGGAATTAATCAAGAGGAACAGTGTTGTAGAGAAGTTGGATTGAAGAGTGTAGCCGTAGAGACAACAAGAGGCCGCAATGAATCTGGAATATCACCTGCGGCGGACTTTGGCCAAAGGTATAAAACTAAGGGTCTTCAATGTCTTTAATCGAGTAACAGATTGAAATAGAGAGATCACCACCCTTCAACAACTTGAAAGTGTATTAACCCACAGTGTTACCAAAGGACATGTAGTGATTGGGGCGATTTTACCATCACATTTGAGCCACTGTCAATAGCACCTCGGGATCAAACTGATGAACTCGACAGAAGATGGGCAATACCCACTCTGGATTTACCATCAGTTATGTGGTCTGAAAGGACTGCCCAAGTATTTTCCTTTACCCTCAATCGGGATCTCTGTGCCTGCAAAAGACAGGGTTGGGTGCTTGACTTATAACCAGCTTCATAACTATATCCTAGCCAAGCTAGAGCTATTGCCCGTAATAGTGAATATGATCATAGTTGACCGAATTGACGGTGACCATAATGCCCTTGCCCTAACCTTGATGGGTTTAACTTGAAAAACTATGTGTCGATCCTCTTAACAAACCGTTGGATTAAGCTATGCTGACAAACAATAGGAAAGCTCATAAATGGGCTTCCTGTTTTGTAATATATACTGGAAGACCATTTTGAACAGCAAGGGCTGCCTGTGCATGGCCTTTGTTGATCTGTGCTCTGCCTTTGATCCGATACCTAGATCAGGACCGGGCTGTATGAAGTGGGTCAGGTCAATTTGCGGTCCATAATAGTCCAACTTCAATCACACAACTTCTCCCAAGTAAAACAGAGGAAAGCTGCCCAAATAACAGAGCCCATATATGTCCAGAGGGGGCTCATGCAGGGGTGCATCCTGGTCACTACCCTTTTTCCCCCTTATGTCAATAGAGTAGTACACTTGCGGGGTAGGGATGGATGTGATGGTCCCTAAATATGAAGGCAGAGGGCCCCAGCCCTACTGTTTGCCGATCACGTGCTCTTGCTATCTAAGACCCCTTAAAGTTTATAGCAGCTGCTAAATTACTTTTATCAAATTTCTGTAAAAAGTAGAATGGAGCTCAAAGTGCCAAAACAACATTCAGGACTTTTAATGCTGCAAGAGTCCCAAAAACCAGGTTGAATGTAGGGAATGCAGAGATCGAACAGCTCCAAAAGTTCGAATCTAGGAATAAGATTATTCCAGAGTTTGTCTTGGTTGCCCCAAATACAGAAAAACCAAGTGAATCATATAGATTTTTTTGCCAATATATTGAAAATGTATAAAAGTATGGCCTTGAGAACACTGTTCCCTGTCCTTGAGTTATATAACACAAAAGCCCTAGGAACAGCACTTTATAGAGTAGAAATTTGGGGGTATGCTATCTGCAATTTACTATAAGTGACTAAAAATAGATTTCTGAGATCATTTTTAGCTTTGCCGCAGATCACTCCCATGATTGTAGTATGCCTGGACCTGATACTCAGACACATTAAAATAAAGATTTGAAGCTGACCTTTGTTATATTGCCGTTATTTATGGATTTCAAATGAACTATCTGCTATAGAAAAGGCATTATGGACCTCCTAAAGTCACCATGTGGTTACAAAGTCCCTTGGCTACGCCTTATAAAGTCAACTTTGTTCAAAGTGAGTCTTGAAAGATTTGGTTTCACTCCCAGAAACTGGTGTCTGCTTCGAGGGCAGATTATAAGGAAACTGTTGGGAAATTTGCCCTTGAGGAAATAACACGAAACTGCAAGAGAGGGAGCTTGACTGAAAAGTTTTTGAATTTTAAATCCACCCCCAGATATGAGGCCTTTGGGAGTTTGTTCCACCACCCTTTCCAATATTCTCTATTTGTAATTCAGATATGGAACCCTGAACGCTAGATCTTTTTGCAAAAATGGTCTAAGGTGGCAGCTGTCTTGTACATTTTTCTCGCCTACAAGCACGGAGCTGAAACGGTTGAGCATCTACTGTTCTTTTGCGGAGTGTACACTGCGCAGTGGAAGAAATGAATAGTGCACCTATATAGGCGCGTTGATATCAGCTGATCTGTCTAGATTTTTAGGATCCCAAGCACTGACATGGACACCTTTGTAGTGTATTGGATATCAAGGTACCTTCTGTCTGTTTGGCTTATGACGGGAAATTTCGAGATGGAAACTTGTCAGTGTTGCCGAATCTGTAGTTTTAATGTATTTTATGAACTGTTTAAATGATTGTATGTATCTATCCAAAATCTATTTCGGATGGAAGTATGTTTTAAATACATTGTAGGTACTGACTTGTTTTTTAAAGATGCACGTTTTTAAGGAAACATTTTGTTTTGAAAAAAACTATGGTGGTCATTACAACCCTGGCGGTCGGTGTTAAAGCGGCAGAAACCGCCAACAAAGACAGCCACTTTAACACTCCGACCGCCCCGGCGGTACAAACAAACAGCTTGGTGGTCACCGCCAACAGACAGGCCACACTATTATGACAGGCCAATCTGCCACCTTTTCCAGGGCGGATTCACCGCGGATAAAAACACGGCAGAAACAGGAATCCCGAAGTGAAAACGCTCACCTCTACACACTCCACGAGGAACTAGGACGCCATGGACCCGGAACTCCAAATTCTCCCTGCAATAGTCTTCCTGCTCCTCTACCAGGAGCACGAATGCCTGCGGCGAAGACCACAGTGAGTACTGCACCTACGACACAGGGGAGGGAAAAAACAGGAACACATACACGCAACACCCCCACCCCCACCCTCACCCACTACAACACACACACTAATGCATATCACAGTTACACCCCCCAAGACCCCCAGAAGAATGCAAAGACAATAGAAAATGAGTGTAACCATTGTAATATATTAAAAGCAAGTAGGCAGAAATATATATATATACACCATGTACATAATATATACCAAGCATAGTAGACCAGGTAGTGCTCTAAGAAAGTCCGTGGAACACTGGGGCCACACGGTATGGGCGAGGCCCACACAAGATCCCCGACCATGACGGAGAGAACACTGCAGGGGCATCAGACAGCAACTAAACAGGCACCTCAGGGGGAGGGAAAGGGGGGGACCTCAGCCGCTTGAGTGCACAACGCCAAATCCACGAGGGGGCCACATGCCCACTGTTCAATCCTGGGGAGTGCAAAGCCACAGTCTCTCAAGTCTCTACATTGGGTGGTTTGCCCACTGTTCAATCCTGGGGAGTGCAAAGCCACAGTCTCTCAAGTCTTTGCAGTGGGTGGGCTGCCCACTGTTCAATCCCGGGGAGTGCAAAGCCACAGTCTCTCAAGTCTCTACAGTGGGTGGTTTGCCCACTGTTCAATCCTGGGGAGTGCAAAGCCACAGTCTCTATAGTCTTTACAGTGGGTGGTTTGGCCACTGTTCAATCCTGGAGAGAGCAAAGCCACAGTCTCTCAAGTGGATAATAGTCTCCACTGGTTCTGGAGGGGGCTTTGTGCCCAGAGTGCTTCATCCTGCCAAGGACCGAGGTAGTGGATGACAGTCTCCACTGGTTCTGGAGGGGGCTTTGTGCCCAGAGTGCTTCATCCTGCCAAGGAGTGAGGTAGTGGATGTATCTCTCCACTGGTTCTGGAGGGGGCTTTGTGCCCAGAGTGCTTCATCCTGCTAAGGCTAAGGACAGAGGGAGTGGATGACAGTCTCCACTGGTTCTGGAGGGAGCTTTGTGCCCAGAGTGCTTCATCCTGCTAAGGACAGAGGGAGTGGATGCCTTTCTCCACTGGTTCTGGAGGGGGCTTTGTGCCCAGAGTGCTTCATCCTGCCAAGGAGTGAGGTAGTGGATGTATTTCTCCACTGGTTCTGGAGGGGGCTTTGTGCCCAGAGTTCTTCATCCTGCTAAGGACAGAGGGAGTGGATGCCTTTCTCCACTGTTTCTGGAGGGGGCATGGTGCCCAGAGTGCATCATTCACCCCGTGACGGACTCAGTTGCGTCAGTGCCCTTGCCGCTCATGGGCCAGCGGTGCTTGAGATGGCGGTGCCCTGTTCAGCGGTGCTTGAGATGACGGTGCCCTGTTCAGCGGTGCTTGAGATGTCGGTGCCCTGTTCAGCGGTGCTTGAGATAGCGGTCTCCATTGCAGGGTCTCAGCTGCTGGCGGTCCTTCATGGCCCAGCGGGGCTTTTGCTGGCGGTCCTTCATGGCCCAGCGGGACTAGTGCTGGCGGTTCTTCATGGCCCAGCGGGGCTAGTGCTGGCGGTGGCCTCCTGGCCAGCTGGGCTGGTGCTGGCGGTGCCCCCCTGGGCAGCTGGGCTGGTGCTGGCGGTGGCCTCCTGGCCAGGTGGGCTGGTGATGGCGTTGGCTTCCTGGGCAGCTGGGATGGTGCTGGCAGTGGCCTCCTAGCCAGGTGGGCTGGTGCTGGCGGTGGCCTCCTGGGCAGCTGGACTGGTGCTGGCGGTGGCCTCCTGGGCAGCTGGGATGGTGCTGGCGGTGGCCTCCTGGGCAGCTGGGCTGGTGCTTGCGGTGGCCTCCTGGGCAGCTGGGCTGGTGCTGGCAGAGGCCTCCAGGGCATCGGGGACGATGGCGGTCTTCGCCACCGTGCTGCTCTTCCCAGACTTGCCGGGTTTCTTGTGGCCCTTCCCCACCTTGGAAGGTGTCACAGCTGACTCCACACTCCCACCTGTACCCCTGGGAGCGGCTTTGGTGGCTGGAGTCTTCCCCCTCTCCCCCCGGGCACTGGACAACTTCTGATTCTTCACAGGTGGGGGACTGTCTGTGCTGTGGCTCCGTACCACACTGGCTGCCCTGGTGGCCGGTGCACTCCAGATTCCGGTGACTACAGGCACCACTGGTCCCGGAGATGTTGTGGCTGAGGTGCTAGTTCCGGACCTATGGAATGGACTGGGTGGGGGAGGTGTGGGAAAGAGGTCAAGGTTGGACAGGAAAAGTTTTTTGGACACACTGGGACGGGTAGTTGGAGGGGTTTGGGAGTGGAGGAAGAGGTGGTGGTTGTAGGAGGTGTACGTTTGGTGACTTTGGGTGAAGGTGCATGCGCTGGAGGCTGTCGTGAGGTGGATGGCTGTTGGGTGGGTGTGTGCCTGCATTTGTGTATCTTGGGAGGGGGCGTCACAGACACACTGGGAGAGGACACAGGGGACGTGTGAATGGCAGTGGGGGTGGTGACTGCACGTGAGCGGGGTGTGGTGGTGGGTGTGCTGGAGAGGGACGTAGTGGCTGTAGAGGTAGTGCATGCAGGTTAAGTGTAGACGAGACTGGGAGGGAGGAGGGAGACGAGGAGGAGGGGGACACAGTGGAGGCAGTGGATGTTGGTGTGTCTGCATGTGTGTGATGCTTGCGTGAATGCTTGTGGGATGTGTGGTGCTTATGTTTGCCTGAGCTTCCCTTGGGTGTTGACGTGTGTACATGTTGGTCTGTAGGTGTGCTTGGGATAGGCTGAGGTACAGGGGATTGGGTCGGGGTGGAGGAAGTTGGAGGGGGGAGGCTAGAGACGGGGACAATGGCTGCCATCAGTGCTGAGGCCAGAGTCTGAAAAGCTCGCTGAAGGGCCGCCTGACCAGAATGAATGCCCTCCAGGAATGCATTGGTTTGTTGCAACTGGCTCTGTACACCCTGGATGGCATTCAAAATGGTAGACTGCCCAACAGTGAGGGACCTGAGGAGGTTAATGGCCTCCTCACTGAGGGCAGCAGGGGTGACTGGGGCAGGGCCTGAGGTGCCTGGGGCGAAGGTGATGCCAACCCTCCTGGGTGAGCGGGCACGGGGCAAAGGCTGAGGGGCTGCTGGGAGGGTGGTGCTGGTAGGTGGGGTGGCGGCTGTACCTGTAGATGCGGGGGCACAGATGTTGCCGCCACCACAAGGGAGCTCCCATCAGAGGACGAGTCCGTGTCGATCGTGTCAGCTCCTGTCCCATCCGTGGAGCTCCCATCGCCCTCCGTCCCACTGGTGAATTCAGACTCCGTAGTGTCGTCCTCCAGGGCCATGTGGGATGCAGCTCCCTCGTGCTCCGGTGCCACTGCTCCTCCGCCTGATGATGCTAATGCACACAAGAACAGGGAGACTACAAAAAGGGGGGGAAGACAGAAGAAAGACATGCTGAGTGCATGCATTACCGCTACCGTTGGCGGACACGACAGACACAGAAGCCCCCTGCACTACGCCGTGCTCTTGGGCTCCACTGTTCAATTCCTGGGAAATGGCCTACAAGGCTATGGACGACATCTGAACACATAGATGACACAGGGGCATGACTAGGTGTACTTGGCACTCTACAGAGGTGGGCTGGGGTGCCACATGGCCTGCCTTATGGAGGGGCCTTGCCTACAGAACTCGCCCTGGCCTAGGGAAACCCACACCCCACCTCCCCCACCCAGACCCCTCCACTGCGCGCAAAGTCAGCAGAATGAGAGTGTACTCACCCCCTTGGGGCTGCTGTGATGCTCTCAAGCGCCCATCCAACTCCGGTTAGGCCACCGCCAGGATCCTGAACATCAGGGGGGTCATGGTGCGACGGGCACCCCTCCCACGTTGGGAGGCCATCCCCCGCTGAGCCTCCGCCGTCTTCTTGCTCCAGCGGCGAATGTCCTCCCATCTTTTACGTCAGTGGGTGCTCCGTCTGTGGTAGACCACCAGGGTCCGGACGTCCTTGGCGATGGCACGCCAAATATCTTTTTTCTGGTGGGCGCTGACCTACATGAAATGTACAAGGGAAAAAGAGAAGTTATTACCAACTGCACCGTCAAAGTGATTGGCCCCCATCCTTACCCTTGCCATGTGGCACATGCATTCACCGTCTTTCATGCACGCAGCACTCTACCCCCTTCCTTCTTACATCTAGCCCTCTCCACACAGGCATAGCCCATACAACATGCTCCCTGTGTACTTACCTGTTTGTCTGGAGGACCGTAGAGTAGTGTGTACTGGGGGAGGACCCCTTCCACGAGCTTCTCCAACTCCTCCGATGTGAAGGCAGGGGCCCTTTCCCCAGACACTCGAGCCATTGTCTCTTCCAGACCGAGGTGACAGCAGCACTTGCAGTGTGGATCCTCTCCTGTCAAAGATCAGGTATTGAGTGATTGAACAGATAGAAAATGGCAGTCACGTCCGCGGCGGTGCGTACCGTCACCGCCGGCGTACATCGTCATTGGCTCCTGGGACCCATAAGGTCCAATGTTAACCAATGCAGCATTGCGCCGCAGACTTTGACCGCGACAGTGTACAACGTCAGCGCAGTTACCTCACATCCCATTGTCCCACTTTAGAGGTCAGGCAGCCGCCATTTCAAGGGCCCACATGGCTTCATTTCCAACTGCGTCACACATAGCTAGGCCTAGACTCAATACACATACAGGCCACCTTTTGTGTATGATTGGTGTTCTGGGTAAACTGTGGGTACGTACCTCTGAGTTGTTTGACTCTGTGCTCGCTGTTGTCCTTCATAGGCACCCTCCGCTGGGACATGTTAGGAGATGGTGGCATCCTCCGGTGTACCGACCATTGGTGGACCTGTCGACAATGGAGGAGCGACATGTGATTAGCACATACAGGCTTGGCCGTGCCACAATCCAGGAACTGTGTACCCAGTTGGAGCCAGACCTGATGTCAGCAATCCGCCATCCCACAGGAATCCCCCCTCAAGTGCAGGTGCTGTCAGTGCTCTATTTCCTTGCAAGTGGGTCTTTTCAAACAACAGTGGCTATAGCATCAGGGATGTCCCAGCTTATGTTTTCCAACGTATTGTCCAGAGTGTTGTCTGCCCTTCTGAAACACATGCAGAGCAGGTGACTCTGGTTACCCCAACCTGTCATGGCTACTGACCCCAGTGAGGAATCCCAGGACAAGTGCAGAGGAACGCTACAATGAGGCCCATGGGTGAACTAGGAGGGTGATCGAGCGGACCTTCGGCCTCCTGAAGGCCAGATTCCGGTGCCTCCATATGACAGGTGGATCCCTATTCTACTCACCAAAGAAGGTGTGCCAGATCATCGTGGCCTGCTGTATGCTTCATAACTTGGCATTGCGACGACAGGTGCCTTTTCTGCAGGAGGATGGTCCAGATGGCAGTGTTGTTGCAGCTGTGGAGCCTGTGGACAGTGAATATGAGGAAGCAGAGGAAGAAGACATGAACAACAGGGACTCAGTGATCCAGCAATATTTCCAGTGAGACACAGGTAAGAGTACAGACCTGCCTACTACATGTACTTTAACACTACCACCTCTCTACTGTCTGTCGTTTTCACCCAGTGTATGGTCACTGAGTTGTCACTTTCCCTTACGATTTCACAGATGTGGGTCCCACTGTGTGACATCTGCTTAGATTCCTCATGGACTAGAGCTGTGTGACATAGGTGTGTTGACATTACAATTGAAAGAGCATTTTGTCACTGTAATTGCTAATACACTATTTCAAAATCACGGACAGACTCCAGATTGTTTTGTGCTTTAAGTGTGTTTATTTGAGTGCTCAATATTGGAGTGGGTAGTGAAATGGTGAGGGGTGATGGCGGAGGAATGTCCATGGCAGAGTCCAATCTATTAGTCTCACAGGTGCATTGCCCAAATGGGCATAGGAAGTGGAGCTGGGGCAGTTTAAGGATGGACAGGGTGACAAAGTGGGACAGCAGGATGACAATCAGGGTGGTCTCATTTCTTGGTGGCGGTCTTGGCATCGTGCTCTGTCTTTGTACTGGATCTCAGTGACCGTTTGTGGGGTGGTTCTCCCTCTGCAGGAAGTAGGGTGCTGGTGTGGTGGTCCTGTGGCGGGGCGTCCTGTCCACTAGCGCCGGCGGAGGTGGTGGGCAGTTCATCATCCATGCTAGTGTCAGGGGCCCCTTGTAGTGCCACAGTGTCACTTCTGGTGTTGAGTACTTCCTTCAGCACCCCTACGATGGTGCCCAGGGTGGAGCTGATGGTTCTGAGTTCCTCCCTGAAACCCATATACTGTTCCTCCTGCAGGCGCTGGGTCTCCTGAAACTTGGCCAGTACCGTTGCCATCGTCTCTTGGGAGTGGTGGTAGGCTCCCATGATGGAGAAGAGGGCCTCGTGGAGAGTGGGTTCCCTTGACCTGCCCGCCCCCTGTCGCACAGCAGCCCTCCCAGTTCCCCTGTGTTCCTGGGCCTCAGTCCCCTGGACCGTGTGCCCACTACCACTGCCCCCAGGTCCCTGTTGTTGTTGGGGTGGTGGGTTATCCTGGGTTCCCTGTAGTGGTGGACACACTGCTGATTGACGTGTCCTGGGGACGGAGGTATGGGCCCGCTGGGTGGGTGCTGTGCTGGTCTTTCCAGAGGGGGAAGGTCTGTGGTGGCCTGCGTTGACCCTGTCCACTATTCTTCGCCACAGCTCCATCTTCCTTGCAGTTGAGGTGTGCTGCACCTGTGCTCCGAATAGCTGTGGCTCTACCCGGACGATTTCCTCCACCATGACCCTGAGCTCCTCCTCCGAGAACCTGGGGTGTCTTTGCCGTGCCATGGGGTGGTGTAGGTGATGTGTGGGGTGGAGTGTGTGGTGATAAGTGTGCTGATATGTAGTGGTGTGTTTTGTGAGGTGTGTGGAAGTTCTGTGGGTGATGGTGTTGTGTGCCTGTGGATGCTGTTGTTCTTGCTGGTGCTGTCTCTCTCTGGCCTTCTTTCGGAATTTTTGGTCGTGGGGGTTTGTGGGTGATGTGGGTGTGTGTTTTATATTGTAATGGGTGCGTGGGAGTGGTGTGTGTATGTGTGTCAGGTGTGTGTATTTCGAATTGTCCAATGTGGCTGTGTTTTGTAAGAGTGTGTGTATTTTGAGCGCGGCGGTGTGTACCGCCAATGGAATACCACGGTTGAAAGACCTCCACGTGGCTTCGTGTGTCGTGATAGTGTGGGCGTATTTCAGTTGGCGTGACGGTGGAGGTTTTGTTTTCGCCAGTTTATCACTGACCTTTGGTGTGGCGGACTTGTGTGGGTGTCTGAATTTTGGCGGATTCCGAAATGTGTGTCATAATAGCTGTGATGGAAATCCGCGGCCGCAGCGGTGTGTTGGCGGTCTTCTGCATGGTGGTAAGCGGCCTTTACCGCCAACGTTGTAATGACCGCCTATATTTTGTTGTTCTCAAGGGGAGCGACATGAAGCAGGTGTCTTGAATTTCACGCTTTATTTGCTCTGTACAGCATCACCAACAGGTCGTCCCAGTTCAGCATCCAGTCAGCAACTGAACTCTTCAGAACGTGTCACACACCAAGCTGTCAACATTCTCTTACATGAAGGGCGCTAAAGTGCCCAGCCACAAGATAGTCACTGCTCTGTGAGGCTCTGCCGGCTGAAATGGAAATCCGGCATTTATCCTGCATATTTGGAGTCATCGAAACTCACCCAGTGGTACCTATACATCTGAACCCCTGCTGCACTCGATTTGCTGCGGATCTTGCCCTAGAGGTGAGCGGAGGACCGCCTTTTGGATGGAGCTGATTGAGGCCTGAGTCCTCAGGTGGGTTCTGGGACACCGGTATGTGCTTGAGGCCAGGGCCGGCTTTAAGACTGATGGCGCCCTGTGCAACAGTTTTTTGTGGAACCCCCAACCCCATGACCACCTGCTCGGTTTCACTCACTACCACCGGCAAATGTGCCCCTCATCTCTCCATCGCTCCCCTTTTACATACATTCACGTGTTTTAAAGCACTTGTAAAGACTGGCTTTACTAATCCACTCAGCTAGCCACATAAAATATAGGGCCATATTTAAGAGCCCCTAGCGCCATTCTAACGCTACATGAGCATCATTTTTTTTACACTAATGTGGCGTTATAAGGCCAAAAGTGCTGTGCCACTTTGTATCCCTTTGCGCTACATTATGCCTGTCCAGGCATAATGTATGCAAAGGGGGCATCCCCCCATTAGGGGGGCCCAAAAAATGGTGCTAAGAAATCTGACAGATTTCTTTGCATAATCTTTTGCCAGCAATTTTAATGCCTGCTCAGAGCAGGCATTAAAATTAAGCTTCCATTGGTTACAATGGGCCTCTGGGTGCTTTGCAGGATTATCGTCAACATTTTTGATGCTAATCTTGCAAAGCGCCGTACTAGCATATAAAATTCTTAAGCTAGTCCTCCAACTACCGCCATGGTGCGCCGTATTTTAAATATGATGCACATATGGTGATGTTGGGGGGGTGCTAAGGGGGGCAAGAAAAGTGGCGGAGCACTGTGTGCAGCACCACTTTTTTCAAATATGCAATTAAATGTGGGAACACCTAATACAGAGGCAGCGTAATCCTGAAGCCATCTCGGGCCTCTCCAATCCATTTACATACACTCCCTGTCCCTTCAGCTCACTCTTGGGGATTTCTGCTTTTTCTCCCATTGTGCTGCTTTTTAGTTTTTCGCTTCCTCCGTCTTTCCTGTATGTGTCTTTTTCTCGCAGTAAATGCTTGAGGCAGAAAAATAAGCGCAGGCCCTCAAAAATAGTTCTGATCCTCTGCACCAGAAACAACAAGCGCAAATTAAGCACTGCCATAGGGGCATATTTAACGCCACATTATTATAATTTTTTTACACTAATGTGGCATTAGAAGGCCAAAAACGCTGTTCCATATTTACAAGGAGGCGCAATGCATGCATTGTGCCACTTTGTAACCCTTTACGCTATATTATGCCTGCGCCAGGCATAATGTATGCAAAGAGTGCAGCCCCCCGTTAGGGGGGCCAAAGAAATGACGCAAAGAAATCTGTCAGGTTTCTTTGCGTCATTTTTTTCCAGCACTTCTAACTCCACAGCAGGCATTAAAAGAAGGTTTCCATTGGTTACAATGGGCCTCTGGGTGCTTTACAAGATTAGCATGAACATTTTTTACGCTAATCCTGCAAAGCGCCGGACTAGAGTGAAAACTTCTGATGCTAGTCCCATATCCACTGCCATGGTGTGCCGTATTTTAAATATGACGCACACATGGTGGTGTTAGGGGGTGTTAAGGGATGAAAGAAAAGTGGTGCTGCATTATATGCAGCACCACTTTTCTCAAATATGCCCATAGTTCTGTTCTTTGCAACAGTCATATTAACCCTCTATGCTACTTTATGTTGAGTCAAAGCTGCCACTAGGCAAAATTCCGATCTTTCACTTTAGCAGGAACATTAATCACAATAGGTATCTTGACAATTTAATTGTTTCTTGAAGGCTAAACGCACAAGGAACTTTTTAGCAGTTGCTTTTAAATCGCAAGTTTCGTAAGTAATTGCTAAACACAGCCCCCCCTGAGGTCAGCACCCGGTGAGGTCGCACCGCTCGCACCTCTCAAAAGCCGGCCTTGCTTGAGGCCACAGGTGTGGTGGCCGCCTGATACGGACTGAGGCCCGGTGCCAGGGGAGAGGAACGCTCAACTGGTTGGAGCTCTGCCGGTAAACATGGGGTCTGATGTTGGAGGGGTGGCGTGAGGGAGATTGCAACCACTTTGCCTGTCATCCCTGGGCTGGGCAGACTCTGCTGGTGCGGTTGGCCCGGGCCACAGCAGCTTCCCTGCTCCTTATTCCACAGCTGCTGCAGTGAAAGGAGCCCCTGAAGGCTGCGCAGTGCTAGGAGAGTATTACTTCCCGGGCTGGCACAAACAGGCAGGAGGACCAATGATACTCTGTGGCCCGCATGGATTAATGATGATAAATCACTCCAACAACCGTACGGCCCACTGAATGTGCAGAAGCAGTGCTCTACCTGATCTCGGGTGTGGTGGCCTTCCCTTCCCAGACCCATATCTCTAACTGCCTGTCGCTGTGCCAAGTTTGCGTGCCTTGTGTTCGTGATGGGACTGCTGCTGTGAGGCCCTGATTGGACCCTGAGGTCCAGTGCCAGGGCAGATTAAACTAGCTACGGTTCCCCTGGACCCTGCTTTGACATTGTATGCCTTATAACTGCTGTACTGTTGTGGTCCATTGCTGCGTTTTGGCCTGCTCGTGCCCATGTGGTGGGAGAAACGGGGTGTGGTGAGGCCTGACTGGTGCAGAGGACTTTCTCTGCCACGGTAGTCCACAATAGCCCTATCAGTGGTGCTTGCTGGTTTGTAATTAGGGTGGCGCCTGATCTCCATTATTGCCCTACTGGGAGATCAGTGGTCTCCTCTCGCCCCCCTACTGTAACTCTCTGGGGGGTAGACAGGACCCTGATCCCAGCTGTAATTGGCTACAAAGAACACAACATCATGCACTTACCTCCTGATGCTGTTATTCATTGCATTACACCTGGTGCACGAAGGGGAAACTGACTCAGGACAGTCCAAGCTCTCCCCTGAGAATCAGAGACAGACGTGAATGATGGATTCACCGCCAAAGGCACATCAACTGAGTCTGGGCGATGGAGAGAGTTTGATTCCGGATTCAGACATCCATACTATCTTCCTAGACTACAAGCAGAGTGTGACCGCTATTGATACTAAGATAGACCTCTTAGCAGAGAAGGAAAAAGTTGACAAGCGCGAAGGATGCATTGACCGGTGTTAGAAATGGGGTCTTTGGTTGGCAGTCAGGTTACCTCCTGTCCAAGCAAGAACCCTCACTCTAGTCAGGGTAAAAGAGAATCACCCTCAGCTAACCCCTGCTTACCCCCTTGGTAGCTTGGCATGAGCAGTAGGCTTAACTTCAGAGTGCTAGGTGTAAAGTATTTATACCAACACACACAGTAACTTAATGAGAACACAACAAAATGACACAACACAGGTTTAGGAAAATAGTAAATATTTGTCTAAACAAAACAAGACCAAAATGACAAAAATCCACAACACACAAGTCAAGTTATCCCTAAAAATGCAAAAAAGAGTCTTCATGTAATTTTAAAATCACACTAACCTTGTTAGCATGAAAATGTACCTTGGGTGCATCAAAAATAACCCCGCACGGGGGAGTGTGCGTCAAAAAGGGTTTGCGATGCGTCAATATCACTCACGAGCGAGACCTTTCTTTGTTTCTCCTTTAGTTGGGTTGGCGTGCGTTGTTTCTTCTCTCTGCAGGAGAGCGATGCGTCAGCACTCTCTGGTCTGGGCAGGCCTTGCGTCATTTTTACAAGCCCAGCGGTCTTTGTGTCGGAAATCCAGCCGCACTATGATCCGAAAACCACGCAGCGCAGGTTGCGATTTCACCAGTCTCCGCCAGCGATGCTGTGCGTCGTTTCTCCAGCCCCGGGCGCCGGTCTTTGGGTCGCGTTGCAGGCAGGCGTTGATTTTCAGCCGCAAAGCCGGTGGCACGTCAATTTTTCAGCCGCAGATCAGAGTTGAGTTGATCTTTTCCCCGCATGGAAGTCTGTGTGTGGATTTCTCACTCTTGGGCTGACAGCTTCTCCTTTCAGGGTCCCAGGAACTGGATGGGCACCACTTGACAGGGTAGGAGTCTCTCCAGAGACTCCAGGTGCTGGCAGAGAGAAGTCTTTGCTATACCTGAGACTTCAAACAACAGTAGGCAAGCTCTAAATCAAGCCCTCGGAGATCTTCACAAGAAGGAAGGAAACAAAAAAGTCCAGTCTTTGTCCTTCAGGATACCTCCACAAAGCAGTCACAGGCAGGGCAGCTCTTCCTCCTCAGCTCTTCTCCAGGCAGAGGTTCCTCTTGGTTTCCAGAAGTGTTCTAAAGTCTGTGGTTTTGGTTGCCCTTCTTATACCTACTTACTCCTTTGAAGTAGGCCTACTTCAAAGCAAAGCCTCTTTTGATTGTGAAATCCTGCCGTACCCAGACCAGGCCCCAGACACTCACCAGGGGGTTGGAGACCGCACTGTGTGAGGGCAAGCACAGCCATTTCAGGTGTAAGTGACCACTCCTCCCCTCCCTCCTAGCACAGATGGATCATCAGGATATGCAGGCTACATCCCAGCTCCCTCTGTGTCACTGTCTAGTGAGAGGTGCAACCAGCCCAACTGTCAAACTGACCCCGACAGGGAATCCACAAAAAGGCAGAGTCACAGAAATGGTTTAAGCAAGAAAATGCTCACTTTCTAAAAGTGGCATTTTCAAACACATAGGGGGTGATTCCTAGTTTGGCGGGCGGCGGTCGCCGCCCGCCAAGCGGGAACCGCCAGAAGACCGTACCGCGGTCAAAAGACCGCGGCGGTCATTCTGAGTTTCCCGCTGGGCTGGCGGCCGACCGCCAGAAGGCCGCCCGCCCGCCCAGCGGGAAA
Source organism: Pleurodeles waltl (assembly GCF_031143425.1). Lineage (NCBI taxonomy): Eukaryota > Metazoa > Chordata > Amphibia > Caudata > Salamandridae > Pleurodeles > Pleurodeles waltl. The sequence continues at coordinate 65,007,586 of NC_090437.1, forward strand.
CCCCCTTCCACGAGGACGCCGGCTCCGAATGGAGCCGGCGGAGTCGAAGGGGTGCGACGGGTGCAGTGGCACCCGTCGTGATTTACAGTGTCTGCAAAGCAGACACTGAAAATCTTTATGGGGCCCTGTTAGGGGGCCCCACGACACCTGTTACTGCCATCCTGTTCCTGGCGGTGAAAACCGCCAGGAACAGGATGGCGGTAAGGGGGTCGGAATCCCCATGGCGGCGTTGCAAGCAGCGCCGCCGTGGAGGATTCCCTGGGGCAGCCCGCCGGTTTCCCGTTTATGACCGCGGCTTTACCGCCGCGGTCAGAATGCCCCCGGAAGCACCGCCAACAAGCTGGCGGTGCTTCCTCCGTCACCTACCCTGGCGGTCATAGACCACCAGGGTAGGAATGACCCCCATAATCTTAAAATCAAATTTACTAAAATATGAATTATTAAATTGTGAGCTCAGAGACCCCAAACTCCACATGTCTATCTGCTCCCAAAGGGAATCTACACTTTAATCATATTTAAAGGTAGCCGCCATGTTAACCTATGAGAGGGACAGGCCTTGCAACAGTGAAAAACAAATTTAGCAATATTTCACTGTCCGGACATATAAAACACATTACTGTATGTCCTACCTTAACCATACACTGCACACTGCCCTTGGAGCTACCTAGGGCCTACCTTAGGGGTGTCTTACATGTAAGAAAAGAGAAGTTCTAGGCCTGGCACTAGTCCTGGCACTTGCCAAGTCGAATTTACAGTTAAAACTGCACACACAGACACTGCAGTGGCAGGTCTGAGGCATGATTACAGAGCTACGTATGTGGGTATGTGGGTGTCACAACCAGTGCTGCCGGCCCACTAGTAGCATTTGATTTACAGGCCCTGGGCACCTCTAGTGCACTTTACTAGGGACTTAATAGTAAATCAAATATTCCAATGATTGATAAGCCAATTACATACACATTTTGTATGGGAGCACTTGCACTTTAGCACTGGTTAGCAGTGGTAAAGTGCTCAGAGTAACAAAAACAGCAAAATCAGAGTCCAGCACACATCAACAACCTGGGAAACAGAGGCAAAAAGTTAAGGAAGACCACGCCAAGGATGAAAAGTCTAACGGCAGGTGGTAGCTATTCCGGATGAAAAGGTGCTTGAAGTTATCCACAATTAGAACAAAGACCTGGAGACTCGCTCAAGGAGGAATAATGGATGTATTCTTGGGAAGCGTCCTTTTCCGGGGGCGCCAGCCTCCCAAAAAATAGCCCTGCCCTTGAACTATAGAGACTGGTGTACGGCCCTGCGACTGGCTAGAGATCAGTGGCCCCTCCATAACCAGGGTAATAAGATCTCCCTCTTCCCAGATTTCACAGTAGCTGTGCAGGCAGCTAGAAGAGACTTTCTGCCAGTCAAACAATTGCAGCAATGCACAAATGTCAAGTACTCTCTGATTTACCCAGCCAAACTGTGTGTACACTACTTGGGAAAGGCTCAGTACTTTACTCATTCAAAGGCGGCTGCCAGATTAATCAAGAATATCCCAGGGATCATGGAGGGATCACCATCACCAGCACGAGACAGTGAAGCAGGACGTCTGAGTAACAAAGATTAGGGCGCTACACCCTCTGTATGTGCCAATTGTGACTGTGTGATATGATAGTTGTTGGTCGTCTTAACGCGTTCTCCTCACTGCACCAAGATTCACGGCATTGTAATAAAGGCATTTTGACAGTGGCAGTTGCCTAGCTGGACGGCAGGACCCCTCCAGGCGGCAGTCAGTGGGAGACTATTAGTCAGTGGGCTGCGGTGCCCTTTTGCTGGTCATGTATGGACTGTGGGCAATAAATTTGTGCTCCTGCAGAAAGACTGGTGACAGTGAAGGATTTGAGGCTATACCTGCTGTCCCACATGGTCAGGCCTTGGCTCCCCCAACTCTGTTTTACTCCGATTACCTGGCTAACTTTTGGCTGGCAGAGAGCCGGAGCACTGGATCGCCACCTCAGGATGAGTCTCTGGCTTTTCAACCTGGTTCCTTGTTTGGGTTTACTGTAAGGGTGGGTTGGTGGAATTTATGTTGGTGGAATTTGGCCCGATTGGTGTGGCCAAAGTGGGAGGCGGGTGGAGTATTGAGATATTGTTCGTGGCACCTTCATGGCTGCAAAATGTTCTTTGTTTTCCCCTTTTTCTTGCCACTCAGCATTCGGGTGTAAGTTCTCATGGCTGGCGATGGATATAGGCACCTCAGGAACATTTGCACCACCTTTTTGTTCCCACTGTAGCTGATTAAATGCATCACCTGGAATATATGGAGCCTATTGACAGGTGCAAACAGCAACATATTCTTGCATACCTGCAGAGACGCAACGTAGACATTTGTATGTTGCAAGAGCTACATCTCACGGAGAGCACTCAGGCATGCCTGCGGGCAGGATGCATAGGCAAACGTCATGCAGTGTATTACTCCAACTATGCCAAAGGGGTGGCTATACTACTCTGCAAGGGCCGAGTCCAATGTCATGTCCCAATATCTGGTATACTACAGGGCCACCCGATCAGTCTCCTGTCCATGTATGGCCGAAATGTAGTTGATCCCCGCTTCTTCGCAGAGGTTTGAAGGCTGGCAGGGATGCTAGGGCCTGGTGCACTTTTGTGGGAAGGGGGACTTTAACATGGTTTTAGACCTGATGCTGATAAATCTAGCGACTCCTGATGCCTACATCCAAAAGCGTCTGTGCAATTACGGTTGCTAATGGATGAGAAAGACCTCACAGATCTTTGGTGCTCCTGACACTTGGACAGCGCTGAAGGTACATGCATAGAGTCTACATTCGCCACATGGTCTATCATTGACTATTGACTGGCAACGCACAACATCTATACTTGGACCTTAAAAGTCACACACCTGCCGTGTACATTATCTGGCCATGAGCTGGTGTTGCTGGAGATGGCCCCCCCCAGGTTGTGGTGTGCATGCATTTAAATGGTATCTCCCCACTGGAGTGCTGAGGAACCAGGGATTAAGGACGAAGATTAGATTGGCTGTTGAGCAATACTTTGAGTACAATGAGTGCTCTGTGTCGTTGTGGTTTTCCCTATGGGAGGCTTTCAAAGTTGTGATAAGGGGTGCGTGTACAGCGAAGCAGGCTGGGGTGCTGCACATGCTAAACACTCAACTTAAGTTTTTAGAGGAGGATATCCAAGTGTTGGAACTCCAGTACTTTACAGACTGCAGCGCGTCCACGTTGGTGGCTATCTGTGGCAAGCTTGTGAATTATGAAGATGCAACACACAGGGAAGCTCAGTATTTGGGAAAGGAGGCCTGTGCTCTTCATTACCAGGAGGGTGACAAGACAGTTAAAACATTTGCCAATCTGTTGTGCAAACCCTGGGCAAGTGATTACATATTTGAGTTACATGATGACTAACTCCATGAACATGTCGGTACTGAGGCCATTCAGAGAGATGACCACCTTTTTCTCCACCCTGTACCTGTCCAAGCAGCCCGCACCACCTCTGGACTTTGCCTCCTATTTTGATTCAGTGCAGTTGCTGTGGCTCGAGGAGGGCCATAGGCAATTCTTAGACAAACCCTTTTTGGTGGAAGAGATTGTTCAGGTTATTAATGCAATGCCCGGCGACAAGACTCCTGGTTTGGATGCCTTCCCTGCTGCCTTCTATGAAGAGTACGCCCGCACCATGGCCCCCACCTTCTTGCTATGTATGAGGTGTCCCTTGCTGCTGGCAGTGTCCCCCCTCCCTGCAGGAGGCACTGATCGTGACAATACTCGAAACAGACAAGAACTCTCGGCACTGTGAATCATACCGAACCTTATCTAAGATTAACACGAACAATAAATTCCTAGCTAAATTTATAGCCTTACGGCTACTCCCGATTTTGCTAATTATTGTATGCATGGATCAATTAGGCTTTGTTCCCAGAAGGTCAACGACTCTTAACCTGCGCACCTTCTTTGCCCCATTCCATACTATTGATCCTAGCCTTAGTGCAGCTGCGGTTTTCCTGGATGCCAGTAAGGCATTTGCTTTACTCAAATGGACCTACCTCTTTGCCTGTTATCACGTTTTGGAGTGAGCCCTAAATTTGTAACACTAATTGGTTTACTATATGTTTAGCCTGTGGCCCGCATGCGAGTTAATGGGATGATTACTCCGTCCTTCCCAAGGTCAAGGGGTACCTGACAGGGGTGCCCCCTGTCACCTATTCTATTTGCTATAGCCATGGAGCTGCTTGTGGCTTGACTGTGTCCAGCACCATTTGCATCGAGCCTGCTGTTCATGCCTCATAGAATTCTGGTCTCCCTGTATGTAGACATTGTCAACCTGTATGTTAGAGACCCTAGAAATAATTTGGGACCACTGATTAGAGAGGTTTGGTGGTGTATAGGGTATCACTATAAACTGGGACAGATCGATCCCATTCCCCTTTACATCTATGACTGTGTAGGTTCTGCTGCAGTGACCATGAGAGTCAGTAAGATACTTAGGGGTTGGGCTCAGCAGGGACCTAGATGAACGGTGGAAAGCTAACTATGGACATTTAATGACATGGCTGGATGAGCGAGTTGAAAGCTGACAGAAGCTTCCGCTGGCCATTGCTAAGATGGTGATCTTCCCAAATTCCTTTATCTGTTCATTAACCTACCACTTACCCTGCCATTGAACTTCTGCCAACAGCTTTGCTCGCAGCTTGTATCCCTTGCATGGGCAGGTAATGACGCTGAACGTGACCGCGCCTTGCCCTCTCTGGATGGCTCTGTACTTGGCTCCCAAGCACCTGAGGGCGCAGATAGATACTGTGGCCTGCCCAGTGTGGGCATGGAGCAAACTCCGACAGTGGGCACGGCTGGAGTGCCTGTTTGCTCCTTCGTTGCCACTTATTGCACACCCCTCCCTTCCTATTACCCTGGCCTTGAGGCTAGGACCCGTAGGAGACTGCATAATCTACATAATCTATGGCCATGTTATACCCGGATGGCACCTTCGTAGCCCCAAAGCGGGTTCTGCAGGGACAGGATGTGACTCTTCCTGACATGTTCACAACTCCTCCCCGTGCTGGCTGGTCACAAGACTGTATGCTGGGATGCAGGAGTCTGCATCGGTGGGTATTCCTGTCAGCCGCCTGGTGTGGGATGCTGATCTGGCCACCCTGCTCACTGATGACCAGTGAAGGTAGTTCTGCACTGACTCCTGCTCGGTCTCCCCTAATTGTAGATGGCACTTAGTGCATTTCAAATATCTCCATAGATTATACCGTACCTCGGAAAAGATGCACAAAATGGGTTTGATTGAAGATGCGTGCTGCATACGATGCGCTGTGCCTTGTGCTGACTTCATGCATCGCGTGTGGAACTGCCTAGGAGTGCCGCACTTCTGGAACACTGTATTTGACATGCTTGAAGAAATTACTGGGTACTCACCTGAGTGCTCACCTCTTACAGTGCTCTTAGGTTATGTGAAAGATGTCCCCCAAGACATGCGCAACTTGATAGCTCTCCTCCTTTTACTAGCAAAACACCAGGAGACAATGTACTGGGGCTGGCGTCTGATGCCACGAAGAGCTGGATGGCTTAGGGATGCGGCATACTGTCAGGAACAATTGACTGCCTACTGGCAGTTGATTCCAGCGAGGTCCAGCCCCAAGTATATAGGGTCCCCTTTAGAAATGTACCTCAGCGCTTGGGCTCGGGAGGTCAAACCTGCAGCTGCCATGGGACATGGGGTGACTGACCCACCGGATCCACCTGCCGCTGGGGTTCAGGCTCTCTAGATGGTGTGGTTTGACTGTTGTTGTTGATCATAGCGTGCACTTGTGTGATCCCTCTGTAGAGTCTTGACGTTGCTTCCCCTTGCTGAGTGGTTCTTCCCTCTCCTCTCTTTTACTCCCTCACCAAGTAATGTAAGTGACAGTTCATTATAGTCAGATGTCATTTGTTGGACACATTATACTGTAAATCTTGTGATCGTACTTTATTGTACTTGTTTGCTTATGTTGTATTTGTAAACTTCAATAAAAATTATTTTAAAAACAATTCTCTCTAATAAGTTCTAACAGACCCATGGCAAAAAATATTACACTATGGGCCATATTTATACTTTATGACGACAACTGCGCCAACGCAGTGGTACGTCAAAAATGTTAACGCCGGCTAACGCCATTCCAAAGCGCCATGCGGGCACCTTATTTATGGAATGACGTTAGCCGGCGGAGCTGACTGGTGTGCGTCAAAAAAAATGACCCACACCAGGCAGCGCTGGCGTAGCGGAAAATGGAGCTTGGGCGTCAGAAAATGGGGCAAGTCGGATCTGAGGCACAAAAATCTGCCTCAACCTGATTTGCGCCATTTTTTTTGACTTCCACCCTCCATTGACATGACTCCTGTCTTAGCAAAGACAGGAGTCATGCCCCCTTGCCCAATGGCCATGCCCAGGGGACTTATGTCCCCTGGGCATGGTCATTGGGCATAGTGGCATGTAGGGGGGCACAAATCAGGCCCCCCTATGCCACAAAAAAAACCCGAAAAATATACTTACCTGAACTTACCTTAAGTTCCCTGGGATGGGTCCCTCCATCCTTGGGCGTCATCCTGGGGTGGGCAAGGGTGGCAGGGGGTGTCCCTGGGGGCATGGGAGGGCACCTCTGGGCTCCTTCCGAGCCCACAGGTCCCTTAACGCCTGCCCTGACCAGGCGTTAAAAAATGACGCAAAAGCGGCTGGACGTCATTTTTTTTGACCCGCCCACTCCCGTGCGTCATTTTTGCACGGGAGTTTCAATAAGGCGCACATGCCTTGGAGTCATTTTTTAGACGGGAACGCCTACCTTGCATATCATTAACGCAAGGAAGGTGTCCACGCTAAAAAATGACGCAAACTCCAAGATCTTTGGCGCTAGACGGGTCTAACGCCAAAGTATAAATATGGAGTTAGCTTTGCGTCAGATTTGCGTAAAAAAAACGACGCAATTCCGGCACAAACAGAGTATAAATATGCCCCTAGGTCTTCAGCTTCTTGGGGAAATTCAAGAAGTGAGGAGAAGGCTCCTTTGTGTAGTGGTGTTTCGTTTTAGGAGTGATCTAGGAGAAGGCTTGACTACTGGATCTGGTTTTTCATATGTGTGGGATGTGTGCAAGTAAGAGTCCCGGGAAGTGAAGGTGTCTGGAAGGTTTGTGAAATCAGATGTGATTGTTGCAGTATGCTGGGCCACTGTTATGTACTGCTTTGAAAGTGTGGGTGAGGGGGTTGAATTGTGCTCATTTGCGTATAAAGAGCTAGTAGTACACTTCAGGTGTAGTATGATGTGTGTGGCATGGGAGGTTGAGAGTGATTCTGGCTGCCATGTTCTGAATGGTCTGAAGCCTTCAGGTGAACTTTTTGCTGATCTGGCCCAGACAGTGTTCCTGTCATCCAGCTTGCTTGTGATGAGGGCATGCGTGAAAGTTTTCTGGTGCTATATGGGAGCCATTCAAAATTATTGTGCCACATCTTCAGGGTATGGAAGCCTGGGGCAAATACAGTGTTGACTTGGGTGGTCCTGTTGAGTTTGCTGTCAATGATGATCCAGAGGTTCTTGGAATGTGAGGTGGGAGTGGGTGTCAATCCTAGTTCTGTTGGCTACCGGGTGGCATTTAACAGTGAGGTGCTGTTCCCGAAGGTCATGATTTAATTCCTGTTGAGCTTCAGACAGTTGGTCTTCATCCAATGGGCGATTTGAGTCATGCAGGCATTTAACTTGATCTGTGTATTAGGAGTCTTGTTCATGGGGGACAGAATGAGTTGTGTGTTGTCAGTGTAGAGAGGACACTGATGTTGTGAAAGTGGATGATGCTGGCTAGAGAGATCATGTTTGTGTTGAAGAGGTTCGGGCTCAGGGAGGGTCCTTGTGGGAGTCCACAGGTGAGATTGCAGGCTTTCAAGGTGTGCAGTGCCAGGCTGACTGAATGAACCCTTCCAGTCAGGAAGGAGCAGATCCATAGGAGTGTGTGTCCTTGGATTCTGATACCGGGTAGGCATTGGATATGGATGTCCTGAGGAGGCTAGATGTAGAAGTATTGAAGGAGAAGTGCAGAATCAGGTGACAAAAACATACAGGACGGAAGGTGCCTTGTTGGAGACTGTTGGCTTTTCAGGCTTTGCATAGAGAGATTTGACTCTAGTAATGGGCTCTGGCCGTAGAAAATTCTGGACACAAATGTAAATGGAGGTTTGGAAGGTCAACTGGCTGAGGCAGAGCAAGAGAGAGTTGGAGAGGGATATGCTCCAGATGTAACAGATGAAGGCAAACAACAGCGCATGCTCTTGGTGAAGAGCCATAGTGGTTCTTGCTACAAAGATCTCTAGTGTTACCTTTTGACCTATTGCCTTCACTTCTTCAAGCCTTATTCAGCTGGTCCAGCTGGCTTGTGCTGAAGTGGCATGTGTGTTGCACAGGTGCACAAGGTGATCGCAGAAAGTAGCAGGTTTTCTCAACTGATTGCTTCTTATTGATGCTCAGGCAATAAATGAACAAGGTATTCATGAGCATGGAATGTGGGAGATGACCAAAGATGTCCTAGTAAGGAGAAATGTGCAATGTCCCTGCCAAGTGTTATTTGAAAGACAGGGATGCATGTGCAGATGGGATTAACAATGTGGAAATAGTTGGCACTGTCGGGTCACCTAGAAGATAACTTTAGCCTCTTACTATGACTGGTACTCACTATGATTGACTTCGGTAGAACTGTGCGTCCCAAATATATTTATGCGGCCGTAAAGCTGCATGTAACAAGTTTTTTCTAGGGGTGTTTGGGTAACCAGTAATCCCCACTTTACGAAAGATGTAGGACTGAAAGTGAGAGGAAAGGGCAAGTGGGTTGCAGTTCTAGGAAGCTATAAAAAGGAATGATGACAACTAGGGCTAGCAAAATACATGGCTTGAGCAGCAGTAACACGTGGCTATACTACAGACAGTGTTATCTGGAGTAAGTACCCTTTCCTGCTGCATACAAACATTTATTTAATATACCAAAAACAGGCAAAAAAACGTATTAAATTAAATGTGCGCAGGATAAAAGGTATACCAGCAATTCTAAAGCTGCCCATGAACCCAGTTGGGGACCACAAGCCCTTATTGGTGGTTCTACTACTGTTTAGAAAATTAAATAATATTAGCAGATTAATACTGTATATGTAAAGAATAATATGCAAAATATTTCATAAAAAGACTCATGTAATTGTGAAAGAATTTGAAACTGGAAGCTAAAAACTAAGTTGATATCCTTAGACTGAATCTTGGAAGCAGTACATGTGCATCAGCCAAATGTTTGTATGGACGATTAGTGGCCACGATTGAACACTTGTATGTGCTTACAAAAAGAGAGCATGCATTAGGAGCAAAAAAGAACAAGCAATAGGCTAGAACCTAGCTTATTGCTTCATCATTTAGAAATAAAACTACATCTCGAAATGCTTCAACCTTCCATTTAAAAAAACGTTGATTTTAGTGTATTTTTTGTTAGTCAGTTAAAAAAAATATTTCATAATTTGTGTAGGTGATCGATATATACTTGTTTCTATAGTAGTGATTATGTGAGGGGCCACAGAAGTCAAAAGGTTAACAATTGCTGTTTATACGATACACAACACTCAAACTATACATGACTGCCTAAGATAACTCCAGTTATTGGCTGCGGAAATGGAGTCTCCCTAAGCTCCCACTAACCAAAATAGACTCTAAAATATTCCCTAAAAGACAGAGCTAGCTGTCTTACTTGCCAACTGGTGGTGGAATGTGGTGCTAGAGTGTCCGCCTATCCGTAATTTTCACTAATTGTTTGTAATTTAGCTTTACCATATGTTTTCTGTGATGCATAGGTAAAGGACTGCATTTGTCTGTAATTTTAGTATTTCAGCTAAAGGACAAAAGGTAATTAGGACAATTCAGTTTCCCACCTGGAGTGGAAGGCAGGGAGCCTCCTGTGCTCTGATCCCGAGAGAGGGACAGACCAATAAGAAACAGGCCTTCTTGACAGGGTGCCTGCTTGCCAAAAGAAATGCAAATGTGCGCAGCTGGTAAATCTGCCAAAGTAAAGGGGCTCGGAAACCTGTATTGGCTTTAATTGATGGAGTCACTTAAAGCTTTCTGATGGCAAATATATTTTCTTTTAGAGAGGTCCTGTAAGGGTTTTCCAAGCTGAGCTGTAGAGTGTGTGCTTTAATGGACATTTATAACAATTGTTTGCACTAGGTATAATCTGTACATTATTGAAATCTATACTTTAGAAGCACTTTTAATCATTTTGTGGCAGCCCATATTATGTGGTGCATAATGCATGTTTAACATAATGACTTACACATTCACAGTGCTTTCAGTGTCCTTGAGACCTCATAGTACTAACAGTCATTGGCAAAGTCAATAGGTTGCATCTATGCAAGAGCTATTGGCTTTGCCAATGTGTTTTAGCCATATCGTACACTGGAGTGGCTGCTATGCAGCATGGCTAAATGTTAGTGGCATAGAACAGGGTGATGCGGAGTGTTGTAGAGTGGAATGGCAAAGAGTGTTGTGATTAGGAGTGGCGACGTGTGGCGTCGCGTATAGTGGGGTACAATGGAGTGGCATAAAGTAGAGTGGACTGGTATAGAGTGCATTGGCTTAGAGTGTTGCAGAATATAGTGGTGTAGAGTGCAGTGTCATTGAGTGCAATGGCATATAATTCAGCAGCATACAATGCAGCATCATAGAATGTAGAAGCATAGATTAGAGTGGTGCATAGAAGATTGCAGTGGTGCAGAGTCGAGTAGTGCAGAGTAGAGTGGCATAGAGTGCAGTGGCATAGAGTAGTGTGGCAGAGTATGCAGTGTGTGAAGTGGTGTAGAGTGCAGTGCTGTAGAATGCAGAGTAGAATCAAGTGGCACAGAGTGCAGTGGCATAGAGTGGTGCAGTGCAGAGTAGACTATAGCACTGTAGAGTGAAGTGGCATGGAGTGGAGTGGAGTGACTCAGAGTAGAGTGGCGTAGAGTGCAGTGGAGTTGTGTGTATTGGCATAGAATGCAGTAGTACAGAGTGGTCTAGAGTTCAGTGCCAGAGCGTGCAGTGTGGCAGAGTAGTGTGTCATAGAGTGCAGTGGTGTAGAGTGGAGTAGAGTGACATGGAGAGCAGTGGTGCAGAGTAGAGTGCAATGGCATAGAGTGCACTTCTGTAGCGTACATAGGTTTAGAGTGCAGTGGTTTAGAATGTAGTGGTATAGAGTGAATTGGGGCAGAGTGGAGTAGAGCGTTGTAGAGTGCAGTGGCACAAAGTGCAGTGAAGTAGAGTAGACTGTTTCAGAGTAGAGTGAAGTGGCATAGAGTGGAGAGTTGCAATGTAGAGTGCAGTTGAATAGAGTGGCGTAGAGTGGAATAGCATAGATTAAAGTGGTGTAGAGTGCAGTGGCATAGAATGCAGTGGTGCAGAGTAGATTAAAGTGTCATACAGTGGACTGGCATAGAGTGCAGTGGCATACAATGCAGTGGTGCAGAGTGGTGTAGAGTGGAGTTGTGCAGAGTAGATTGGTGTGGCCTAGATTGGATTGGTGTAGTGTGCAGATTCACAGAGCACAGTGCTGTAGAGTAGACTGGCGTACAGTGCATTGGCATAGTGTGATACAAAGCATTGTAGAGAGGCAAAGTGTGAAGTGGCGTGGAGTGCAGTGGCATAGATTGGAATGGTTCGGAGTGGAGTGCAGTGGCATTGATTGGTGTAAAGTAGAGTGGTGCAAAGTAGAGTGCAGTGGTATTGAGTGGTGCAAAGTAGAGTGGAGTGGCGTAGAGTAGAGTGTGCATGGTCTAGTAGCACACTGCCATTACAGACAACATGTTGTTGATTGAAATGACCATTACATTTGCACAGACATACAGTTTTACTAATAAAACTATACAGTGCACAGACGATGTGTGGAAATTGCATCACCTAGTGTCATGATTTGTTTTAATCATATTAAAGCATTTGTTTCCAACACACTTGAGAATGATCAAAAATGTGCTTCATGTGTGTTCCTAATCCCAATATATCCTGAAATACTTGCACAGTTCATTTAAATGTTGTGATGTTACATAACAAAAACTCTTTCCGACCTCCAGTATTCAGCAAGATTGTTACATCAATCCTCTCACTTTGAAGTCAGAGAAAGAAAAGTAAACCCCAAGCTCCCACCGAAGACTGAGCCTGAGACTTGAAATTGTTCTTGGAATGCATAGCAAATGTGAAGAGAAACAAACAAGATTTACAGGCCTAGTTACAGAAAGGGATAGAAGGGAAAAAGTAGTCAGAAGGATAACGTAAATAAGGTTTGGGCAAGGGAAGGGACAAACTCAAGCTGGACAGCCTAAAACAAATAAAGCCATCAAATCGAAAGCAAGGGAATGCAACGGGCAGAATGCATTTCCAGGGAAGCTCTCTCATTGTACTTAAAGTGACAGCTGCAGCTTACTTTGTGGAGATAGTCCAGTATTTTAGCCCAGTCCATATCTTGCAGAGGTTTGACCATGGCAGTCTCCCAGGTCGTATGGAGAGAAGCCCTGGAATGGTCTCCATGCTGCAGGAAAGGTCTGTACACCCATCTCATCAATTTACAGACAGTCCTTATGGTGTGGGGCTTCTGGCACACCTCATGTGGGGTTAGTGCTAGGTGGCGGACACAAAATATGCCATTTATTGATTGTTTAAGGTGTTCATAAGTAAGGAGTTGACCCGGGTGAAGATTGTAGTCTGCCACAAGGGTTTTGAAATCTAGTAGATCGCCGTCCACAACCAAATCCCCCAATTTTACAATGCCTGCAGCATGCCACTGATGGAGTTGCCCTGAGAGCAGATGTCCTGGTCGAGTGGGAAGGCCTAGCAAAGGGAGTGCAGTAGCATAGGGTTTCTTTGTGGTGGTGAGTTTATGAGTTCTAGCAAGGCAACTAAATAATAGCATTCTAAGTCTGGAAGGGCTAATCTACCCACAGTCATGGGTAACTTTAGAGTGGAGAGAGCTCCCTGATGGTGCCCCAGCAACCAAATCAGATGTGGAGCATGTCTGAAGAAGGAATGAGGGATTCACACAGGAAGGTTTGCAAAATAACACAATAATAGGGGTAGCACACCATCTTAACCAGTGGCACGTGGCCCATTACTGAAAGTGGAAAAGAAGATGAAATAGCAGACTGGGCTCAGAAGGCCCGTGTCTCTCGGCCTAGATTTCCATTGTGCAGATCTGTGGGGATATTAATTTGTAGGTATCAAAATGTAACTAGTTCCCAGTTCAATCTGATGTCTAATTGTATATAAAGAGGATAACACTACTGTATGTTAAAGAAATGTTTTTACATTTTGTTTGTGCAATTTACATCCCAAATATTTTGAAGATTCTACGTGTACTTTGACACCTAGGGATAAGTCATATCACTGGTTTGGCTTTGGCTCAGTTACAAAACCATTTTAAGACATGCCAGAGTGGGCAATTGCCTTCACATCATTGCAAGGGGTCTGGCCCCTGCTCACTCTTCACAAGCACAAACAGCGGGCCATTGCACTAGAAGAATTGTTTGCCAACGAGGGTGGGTGTTCCTTGTTCAACCACTTGACAGCTCCTCTTCTGTTTCTCTCCTCTCTGCTGCGACAACTCCTGTCCGATACTCTTGGTGGACCCATCTGGTCTGATTTTAGTAATTGCCTCACCTTGTTCTTCTCTTCCTTATTTATCCAGTTCATAGCAACAAACCTTTGAGTAAGTTGCTGTGTATTTCCCATATGAACTCGATTTCATCCTCCTCTTTTATGTTTGATTGGTAGTCCAGGCTCCCAGTTCTGAGATAAATGTAGAGTCTCGGATGTGATAACGTGTCAGAACCTTGATAAGTAAACTTAGAAAGAGACACGTCTAGGCCAATGAACCTTTTGACCACGTTTGGAGACTTCCCAGAACGAGATATCTTTTGGCATCACAATCAATAACCCTATCAATATTTACAATAATTAATCAATAAAGTTAATCAATAACATTTAATATAGATCAATACCACGAGCACCCCATGAATTTTCAGCCATGAATAACCACAACCAATCTAGTAAGTGTTAAGATATTTATTCCCTATTAGTTACAATCTAGAATCATATTTATTAGTTTCAATAGCAGCAGACACGTCAAGACTACTATAACTTGGCAATCCAAGCAAAACTTAATCAAAGCATAGATCATGAAAATTTGGAATGAAACACGACATTAATATGAATCAACTTTAGCAGAGTATCATTAGTATATTATTCAACAAAGCAAGAATTCAGTCCTTTGTCTATTTCCATTCGATATTAGTGAACTCCTTAACTAACCTCGAATTAGCATCAGCATGTTGGGCTTCATGCAAAACAATTGAGCAAACACAAATTTGGAAAACCATCTAACTATGGCCTCTATCAAAAGAGCAGTTGGTACCTAGAAAGAAAAGGCAAACAGACAATTACAATTATCATCAGATAGTTACCCATTCGAATGAGTCAGCAAACAGCGTCAGTCTTCGTCCTCAGGACATTAGTCGATTCGCCATCAGCCAGGATAGAACAGGCAAGTCTCAGTAGGGCATAGTTAAAGAATGAGGCTCTTCTATCATAAGGAGGAGAAGTAAGTATAAGGCAAGGAATTAGATGAGGATGGTTCAGAATCTCAGACAAAGTCTCTCAACATGACAAAGGATCGGCAAGGAAGAATGGCGAAGAAAGGTGGCTAAGAATGGCTCATGAAGACATGCAGTGGTGAGGAAGAATGGCGAAGAATTGCTGATTTCTCCTTGGGTCACGCCGTTATATCAAAACTGTCTAGCAAGCCTCTAATTTCTCATTGGGCAATATTTGGTGCATCATTATCTCTGTCCAATAATCCTTCACACACCTTACTAGAATTTTCACCTAACACAGTTCTCATGCCGTTGATTGGCTCCTGTGATTGACTTCTTTATCGGGTGGAATGTGAGGTAAGAAAAGTTACACTTTACACTCCAGTCAGTAGTTCCATTGTCTTCTCCTAGTCCAGGCGACCTTGCACCTGTTGCAAATTACACTGCTGCATTTGGCAAGAATGTCTCCTTGAGCAAGTCGGGTCCCATGAGAAAGAATTTACTACGGCTACACACACACATCTCTAGCTTCTGGAAAAGTACAGCTTCATGTCCTTCAGGAAAGCGGCACATTGCACGTTAGAAAAACACAGTTAAAATGAGACCAGGCAGCTAGGCCCAGACCTCCGCTAACTAAGGCCTAGTGATTAATTTAGCAAAACCTAATACATAATTCTTAATGCTAATACAAAGTCATCCATTAGTACATTATTAATTCATCATTAGCCAGTTTCATTAATCATCATATACATTGGTGGCCACTCCCAGTGGGCACATTTCAAACGTGTACATTATTTTCCAGGTTAACATGTCTTCTATGCAGCTTCATTACACATTATATTGCAAGCTTTTCATTTTAATATTGATTTTTAAAGTCACACTCCAACAGATGTACACTATAGTACTGTGAGACTACAGATAAGTTGTGGGTAGCTCACATCCTGACATTAGGTGTGAGACTTGCTCACACCATCTGCTCTAACTCATTAAATTGTTTTCAGGTTTACAATCCACTGGAGGTTGAGGTGAGCCAGATGTTTTTGTTCAACTTGTTTAAACTAGCATAAGGTTACTTACCTTAATATTCCCCAAACTGTTTGCATGGGTTTTTAAATGTTAGAAACATAATTTTGCTGAAACATCCTTGTTTCTAGCACCGAATCACTCACAAGAAAGGTGAGGCCTTACCACAACTAGAGAGGGAGGGCATTGTAGAGGCATTAAAATACCCCTTGAGCATATTATCCAATACCCTTTGCTTAATGGTGAATAGGGAACTAGGGGGCTGCTGAGCAAAAGGAGAAATAGCCATGTTCTGCTGAGGTAGAAACGCAGTAATTGTAACCTGCAAATCAAAACAAATACGTGTCAACTAAGGGAATTTACACTCTCCCATTGGATAGACAGGAAGCTAAATAACTTGATCCTGCCTTTAAGGAGTGGGATTGCGGAAATCCTGGAAGCTATTTTTATGGCTCCCAGTAGCAGGGCGAGTTAGGAAGCCACTTCCTCACTGTCCTATTTGATTACTTGGCGGTGACTGCATTGCATGTCACCTGGACCTATATCAGGGAGCAAACCACCCCCAGTTGATAAACATTGCTGCTATTATATACAGATGGTGTTGCCACTGACAAAATGCATCTCTGATCTCTAGTGGATATTTTTACCTTCAGGGTCAGATCAGCCAGAAAACTGGGCGATTTCCTTCTCCCCATCCGGGGTGCCAGGTGTCACCTGCATACTCCAAAGCTGACTCTGCAACTTTCTGGTAGGGGATTTCTACCTGCCCCAGAGGCAGGTCCTTCACACAAATAAGCAATAATGCCCTGGGAAACGGAGTGGGTGGAAACCTAGAACAAAAGGCTTATGCTCCACCAGGAGTATGGGAAGCAGCCATCTGACAGGGGGCTGCTCCCTCACTGTTCTCTACAAGTCTCTGAAGGCTATTGGGGGATTCCCCCTTGGTGGTATAATGCCCACAATTTGAGGCAATTCTATCCTCCTTGGGGAGAGTGGCAACTGTGGCCAACATGGCAATGTCTCTCAAAGCACTAAGAAAAATAATCTGTGCTATCCCTAAAACATCCCTGCTGGGTCCTGCTTGTGATCCCCAGCACAAATCCAAATTAGAGAGTTACTTAGTGGAAGATAAACGCTTATATCTCCTCCATTTGGTACTTAATTCCCTTGATGAATAGAACTCTGAACAGCCTGTAGATGCAATGGACGAAAAATCGCTTCTAGCCTGTCTATATTCATTTTCATTGTGTATGCATGCTGAAATCCTGACCTTGCCGATGGAAGGGTCCTGGTTGGTAGGGGAAGTGATTCCCCTGCCAACCACGGCGAGGCTCTAGGTAGAAGCACATTATGGGAGCACCAAGACTTCCCAAGTGTGTGGGTTCTAGAACCTACTAGATGCATCCTTAGCACTGTATAGGAAATGCTGAGGGTGGTTACAGCACAACATTAGCATTTTAAGGGTTAATTGGTGATATTTTGTGTGTGTGGTTCTGTAACCACACACACAAGAGGAGAGCAATCTATTTTCTCATCTGAATGACAGTGAACTTCATGAGTTCGTATGCACATATTAGCTCCTAGGAATCATTGTAACTGATTATTGAGTCACTCATATCAAGGACACACTTCCCTGCATATGGATCATCCTGGTGGCTCTCTTTTTATATTTATAGGTAATTTCTTAGTATCTTCTCTTAACTTAAGTTATCTTTGGGAATGGGCAGATGTTGAAGTTGGAGGGCAGGGTCTTCTTACAAGTGACTACAGTCACTAAGGTAGGAGGTACTTTTTTATTCCATGTTCAGCTTTTATGTTACAGCAACATCAGGTAGGTCCTGTCAGGGCTCCACCCCCCCTCCAGCTGTAATTCTCTCCTAGCGTCCCCTCCAGACCACTCACCGGCATTCTAGTACATCATTCACTCCCAGCATTCCAAAAATACAGGGGCAATCACTCACAATAATTTAATCTCCGGTATGTCCCGCTTACACATTCACCCAATAACAACCTGTTTAACTCTTCAATATCCACACATACACACAAGGACAACAAATAGCAGTCCTCCCTCCAGCTGTAACTCTCTCCTAGCTTTCCCTCCGGCCCACACACCAACAGTCTTTTACATGATCCACATTTAGCATTCCAAACACCAGCTGAGACATACAGGAACTACTACAGGATACTGCAGCAAAGTCTTTCCTAAGGGTTCATATTTCAGTCATGCAGTTGCCCCACTGAGCAGTGCCTATGCAAAAGTTTGGTATGCACTGCTCCATTTACCTATTAAACCAGAACTACAACTACATTTCTAGTTTTCTTGAAACCTTTATAAAGAAGGTGCAATGACCTTCGCATTCCGAAGACAGATTTACATTTTAGACATTGAGCCTAATTTAGAATAGGGAGGATGAACTAATGTCCATTAGGGAGACAAAGTAAATTATTCCATCACCCTGACGGAATTCCCATCTCCCAAATCTTGACATGTCACCTGCTCCGCTGACATCTTTTAACATTAACAGAAAATTCTGTCACTGCGGTTTCTGTCAGAGTTGTAAAAGTTTAACAGACCGCTCCTTCGAACAGGATGGCATTTGTCAAACTTTTAATAGTTCTACTTTTTTCAAAAACCAACTTCTAATGCAAGAGTTGAAAAAAGTAAAACTAAAAAATTAAAACTAGTGACCCACATCATGGGAGTTCTCTCCCATGGAGAAGAGGGTCATTTTTAGGTTGAGCCTAGACAGCACGCATGTGCTGTCTGCAAGACCCGTTAGATGGAGTATAGGACTTTGCTCCCACCTTCCGCTTACCATAGGTTGAAGGCAGTGTCACTCTTGTTTTGCTGCCTCCTAACTGGTTTGGCAGCCGTCACTTCCTGTACTTGGCTGAGGAGCACCCACCAAGTACAGTTTAATTACACCTGGAATGCTTCTCTGTTTCTTGGACGGACTATTTTTTCTTGTTTCCTGCCTCTTGTGTTTGTTAGTAAGCACTTGTGTTCCCATGTGCGGTTCGCTTCGTTTGCCCTTCACTTGGTCCTTACGTTACATAATCAGTAATTACAAGTAGTTGTGTCATGCGTGTGTTTTGTACTTTTTTCCTGTGGCTTTATATAGCATGAAATCGAGTCAGGAATGAATTCTCAGCAGTGGCTCTCCTGCACAGCGGGAGAGCCAATACTACAGTATTCACTGCAATCGGGGCAGCTCACTCCATAATGCTTTGCAGGTATTCTTTTTACAACACATTTTTGCCCATAACTCAGCCTATGGTGGTCCTAGGGCAAAGGGACCACCACCAAAACATTCAGAACAATGTGCTATTTCCGTCCAGGCCATCTTGTGGGTCACACTAGGTTAAAGGGGACCCAAAATTCAAAACCTCTTCCACCATTCAATGTATATTTAGACTCCCTTATAGCTGGAAGTTTTGATTTTTGTTGGTGAGAGGCGTTTGTTATAAGATCCTTGTTTTTAGGAATATTCTGACAGCCTTGCTTGGTCTGTAAAGGTGTAATGCGCTGTGTTCTCCAAGAGTTGAAGGATTATTATCTCTGTAGGCTCCACAGGGGCATCTAGCCACAACCAGTGGTATTGCACCTTCTGCTAATGCACAAACAGTTTATGTCTGATAAAGGCATTCCTTTTACAACACATTTTAGGCCATAACACAGCTTGTGGTGGTCCTAGGGCAAAGGGACCACCACCAAAACATTCAAAACAATGTTCTCTTTCTGTTCAGGCCATCTTGAGGGTCACACTAGGTTAGAAGGGGCACAAATATCACTCCACCATTCACTGCAATTTTGTTTTTTGTGGGGTGGGGGAATGTTTGTTTTTACAGCTGAGAGGAGTCTGTGTTACAAGGTCCTTGTTTGTAATAGTGTCTTGGCATTCTTGTTTGGCTTGCAAATGTGTAATGCAGTCTGCTCTCCAAGGGCTGGAGGCTGAAAATTGCCCCAAGGCATCATTAACTCAGTAGGCTCCACAGGGATGTCTAGCCGTGACCAGTGGTATTGCATTTTCTGCTAATGCACAAACAGTTTATTTCTAATAAAGGTTTAAGGTATGCACAGAAACTCACCCCATAATGCTTTGGAGGCATTCCTTTTACAACACATTTTGGCCATAACTCGGCCTGTGGTTGTCCTCGGGTAATGGGACCTCCAGCAAAACATTCAGACCGATGTTCCTTTTCTGTCCATGCCATCTTGAGGATCACAGTAGGTTAGAGGGGGCCCAAAATCATAACCTCTTCCTCCATTCAATGGATATTTAAGCTCTCTTATAGCTGGAATATTTTTATTTTATTTATCGTATATAGCTGAGATGTGCTGGTGGTCTAAAGAGCTTGTTTATAATAATGTCCTGACAGCCTTGCTCCTGCAAATGTGTAATGCACTATGCTCTCTGAGGGCTACAGGATGATAATTGCCCCAAAGCACTACTAACTCAGTTGGCTCCATATGGAAATATAGTCATGACCAGTGATATTGCACCTTCTTCTAATGCACAAACACAGTTTATTTCTGATAAGGG
The DNA here is from genome assembly GCF_031143425.1 of Pleurodeles waltl. Classification (NCBI taxonomy): domain Eukaryota; kingdom Metazoa; phylum Chordata; class Amphibia; order Caudata; family Salamandridae; genus Pleurodeles; species Pleurodeles waltl. The sequence goes on from NC_090437.1 coordinate 65,027,772, forward strand.
TTTAATGTATGCACACACGCAGTTTATTTCTGATAAATGTTTAATGTACAGCATGGCTAAATATTTCAGCCATTTCTCTGAGGACCTGGTACTTCTCCAGCCGTTTCCAGGTTTGGGGGACATTCTGAGCTTCTGATGTCAGAAGAAGATCTGGCAGTGTTCTGTGACACTGTACTTTTGGCTCCACAGGGACATCTAGCCGCAATCAGTGGTACCGCACCATCTGCTGTTGACTCCCCAGGGACATCTAGCCACCACCAGTGCTACTGCAACTTCTGCTATTGACTCCACAGGGCCATCTAGGCACAATCAGTGGTACTGCACCTTTTGCTGTTGACTCTACAGGGACATCTAGTAACAACTTGCGGCACTTCACCCTTGTGCCACTGACTCCAAAATTAAATGATATTTAAAAGGCCTGCTAGGCCTGAAAATGTATAATACACTATGCCCTCATGGGGCTGATTATATGGTCACACTGCAATGTTCTTTATCATTCTTTTATATGTGAATATGCCCTCTAGGGTCTGAATATATGGTTACATGACAATGCTTTTTCCAAATGTTTAATGTGCTGCATGGCTAAATATTTATAAGGCTTCAAATCCAAGGTTGTCATTATCATTTACAACAACAACAGTTCTAACTCTCGCTAATGCAGGACCTATTGCATTGCAATTGTTTATTGTTACTGTCTCTAAAGGACAGCAAAAAAACACCATGGCTCTACATTGGGAAGATGCCCGTACTCCTATTAGGGCCGTCAGAGGAGTATGTTGGCAACAGAGCCATTGCGGTGGAATAACTTCTCTTTCAAGCTTTATATCAGCCCCCTTATCTTACTCCCATGGACTCTGTGTATACTTCTAGAGAGCTCCTGGGATGAGGTTGAGCTCTTGTAAAGTATGTTACTTTGGCCCTGATTGATACTTTTTGGTACAAAACTGCACTAACGCAGTTTTGCATCAAAAAGTTTATCACCGGCTTGCACCATTTCTGTGCACCAGCTGGGCACCATATTTAAGGAATGGTGCAAGCCGTTACAAAGGGTAGGCTAGTTAAAAAAAAAAAAAAAAAAAAAAAAATGATGTTAGTCAGGCAGTATGGAAGAAGGTGGTTTTGCACTAAAAAATGACGTTAGGCAGGTTAGAGTAAACAAAAATGACTCTAACTTGGCTAGAGTCATTTTCTCACACAAAACCATCCCTACCACATGACCAGAACAGGGGACCAGGGTCCCCTGGGCATAGCCATTGTACCCAGTGCCATGTAGGGGGGCCCATTTCAGGGCCCCCAATGGCACTTTAAAAAATAAACTTACCTGTACTTACCTATACTTACCTGGGATGTGGTTCCCCTATCCTCTGCTGTTCCTCTGGTGTGGGTGGGGTGTGCCTGGGGCCTGGGGAGGGCACCTGTGGGCTTATTCCATGGTGTTCCACCATGGAAATAGGCCCACAGGCCCCCTGTTGACCCAGGCATTAAAAGAAAATGCTGCAAAGCAAGCTTTGCACCATGTTTGACCCCTTCTCCCTCCTGTGCCTGATTTTAGCACAGGGGATAAATGTGGCGCTAAGGCCATAGATTCATTTTTTGCACGGGAATGCCTTCTTTCCATCTCATTGACACAAAGTAGGTTTCCACGTCCAAAAAAATCACTTTAACTCCATAATTTTGGCGCTAGACAGGTCTAACACCAAAGTATAAACATGGAGTTAGTTTTGCACTGAGTTAGCTTTAAAAAGAATTACACAAATTTGTCGAAAAACAAGTATAACTATGCCCCTCTGTGCCTGACTTCAGGTCGTTTGTGCCATTCCCATGTACAGTTGACCTTTCAGGGGTTCTTTAGTGTGGACTTTCTCTATGAAAATTGCAAGTCTGGATCATAATCTCTGCCCTCATGACAGCCTAGCCTAAGCTAGTGAGTTTGGGTAAAAACACCATTAGCTTTTGGGAATGACATACAGTTACTAATACATTCCCCACTGTACCTCGGTGAATGATGCGGATCTCTCAGCCGGGTGCACTAGGGGGTATATTTATAAGCCCCTAGCGCCACCTTGTGCCACATTAGTGTCATTTTTTAATGGCAATGTGGCCCAACGAGGCCAAAATCCTCATGCCATATTTACAAAGTGGCGCAATGCATGCATTGCGCCACTTTGTAACCCTTTGCGCTACATTATGCCTACACCAGGCATAATGTATGCAAAGAGGGTGTTCCCCCGCTAGGGGGACTGAAAAAATGGCACAAGGAAATATAAGAGATTTCCTTGCATTATTTTTCACGACACCTTTAATGCCTGCTCAGAGCAGGTGTTATAAGGGGGCTTCTGTTATTTATAATGGGCCCCTATGTACTCTGCAGCAGTAGCACCAATATTTTGGCACTACTCCTGCAGAGTACATCAATAACATTGATAAAAATGCCCCAGGGAGCATATTTAAGAAAAGTGGCGCTGTACCTAGTGCAGCGTCACTTTCCTTGCACCCCTTAGTGCCCTCCTACCGCCACCATGTGTGTGCCATATCTAAGATATGGCGCACCATGGCGCAGGGTAGAGGGCAATAGCGACATTTTATTGATAAATTAGTCAAAGGAGAAATAAAAGTATGGATGAGTGAGTTCATGGATATGCAAATGGGTATGAGAGTGGACGCATGGATGGGTGGGTGCTGAGATGGCTGAATGCATGGAATGGCGAATGGGTGAGTAAACACATGGAGAATTGGTTGGATGAATTAATGAAAATATTATTGGTTATGGCAATAAGCAAGTACATGGATGGCTACTGATGTGCTGGTGTCAGTAGGCTTTGCCCAAGCATCCATCCACAAGATTAGTCACTCAATCATTAATCCATTTTCAATCAACTACATTCACATATGCATCTGACCTCCACATTGTATGGGCCGTCTGTCCATACAAACACACCCACCAGTTACTACCGACTTTCACTAATAAAAAGTTGGATCCACTGGCTTGGCAACTGCTTGTTCACTTCATTGCCCTGATTTATTCAAAAGTGGCACAGCGAGGTGCTGCACCAAAAATAGCAGCGATGCACCACTTTTGAAACGCAGGGATATGCCGTATTTAGAGGAGTACGGTGCACCCCTGCGATTTACCCTGCGTTTAATTATGCTGCCTGCGCCAACGCAGGTATCCTTGCACCATAGTGCAAGGGTGTCTGCGTTGAGGGGATAGATTGTTTATGTGCAGGAAGGTGGGCCTTCCTGCACATAAACAATCTATAATGGTGATTTGGCACTTCTATGTGTGCTGCAAAATTCAGTACACGTAGAAGTACCCGAGCATCATTTGGCATTCGTTTTTGGTGCTGCCACAGGTTTACAATTGCTCGTAAATCTGGGGTAGCTCAAAAGCGATAGGTTTTGCTGTGGAACGCCCACTACAACACCCATTGCACGCCCCTCTGATGCGGAAAACTGCATTGGAGGGGCCCAGATTTACAAGGAGGCATAACGTCACTAAAGGTGGCATTACACCTCCTTGTAAATATCGAGCAGTGGTTAGCGCCACCGGAGTGCAACAAAAAGTGACGCTCCGGTGGCGCTATGGGCTCTTAAATCTGCCTCGATGTTTTCTAGAGGGTCAAAACTCATGAGCACAATTGACTATTCAGGATCTGGTATATCTGCCTTACACCGACCTAACAAATAGGAATTCGAACAGTAGTCTCTAGGTTCTACCGTCAACAGATTATAATTTACATAACTCCCTACTATCCTTCCTGCTCCCTAGAGTTAATGTCCTGGTGTAAGAAATTGAGTTATTAGTCTTGAAGTCGGTAAATCCTTCACAAACAATAAATCTGCAATGTTCTCTTTACTGGGAATCTAGTACCCCATTTCAGCATTTGACTCTCTTAGTCAATAAAATACACAGCACTCAAAATATTGTCCAGTCAGTTTTTTAGCTGGTTAAAATGAAAAGTACTTTTATTACACAGGCACTATTAAAAAGTATGCATATCATTACTGGCAATGAAAGGGGAATAGAAAGCTATCCCAAGAGTGCTCTGTGTTTTTTTTTTTAAATGTATACATCGTGGGCTCACCACCACGCAGCAGAGGCACCCGTCCTGAGTGCAGGCCAGTTACTGGTGAAACTTTGTAAATGGATGGATAAGTACAGAGCTTGCACGACCGTGTACAACTTTGGAAACTGCAACCTCGTCGATAGAATCGGCAATTATGCAAATTGATGGTAAAATGGACATTGGTCCGACTCCAACGTGTGCAGCACCTGAAAAGTGAATATTACGGCTGAGGTGAGGAAAGCAGCATTCGTTTTTATGGAAGGTGTTTGGCGAGATAATTTTAATGGTGTTAAGAGGACAGCGTGAACTTTAAAAACAAAGGCCCTGATTTATACTTTTTGATGCTAAACTGCACTAACGCGGTTTAGCATCAAAAAGTATACCATCGGTTAGCGCCATTCCAAGACGTTGGCCGGGCGTCTTATTTATGGAATGGCGCAATCTGGCGCAAAGGATGTGCTAATGTCATGGGGAATGACGTGAGCCGAACGGGGTTGGCAGTATGGGAGAAGGGGGTTTTGCACCAAAAAATGACGTTAGGCTGGCTAGAGTAAAAAAAAGATGACTCTAAGCAGCCTAGCGTAATTTCTTGACGCTAAACCTACCATACCACATGACTCCTGTCTTAGAAAAGACAGGAGTCATGCCCATCACCCCAATGGCCAGCACAGGGGACAAGGGTCCCCTGGGCATGGTTACTGCACCCAGTGCCATGTATGGGGGCCCGTTTCAGGGCCCCCAATGGTACTTAAAAAATAAACTAAAATACTTACCTATACTTACCTGGGATGGGGTCCCTCATCCTCTGCTGTGCCTCTGGTGTGGGTGGGGGTGTCCTTGGGATCTGGAGAGGCCACATGTGGACTTATTCCATGGTGTTCCACCATGGAAATAGGCCCACAGGTCTCCTAATGCCTGCCCTGACCCAGGTGTTAAATAATGACGCAAAGCAAACTTAGCGCCATTATTTAGGTCTGCCTCCCTCCTGCGCACCATTTTTGCACAGAAGGATAAATAAGGCGCCTTAGTGTCATTTTTTGCCCGGGAACGCCTACTTTGCATCTCATTGACACAAGGTAGTTTTCCGCAGGCAAAAAATGACTTTAACTCCAATATTTTGCCACTAGACGGGTCTAGCGTCACAATATAATTATGGAGTTAAGTTTGCGCTGAAATAGCGTAAAAAAAAAGATGCTATTTCAGCGCAAACAGAGTATAAATATGCCCCAATGGTTTTCATCAAAAAAGCCTTTGTGGTGCTGTATATTTATATAAGGAGGGATGGGCTATTGTGTCAATTCTGACTGGTATAGGACATGAAAGGCACAGCGCAATTGCAATCATTAGACATTACAGTGATAAAGAACTACATTAACGTCTGCCAGGGATTTTGAACATCAGTAAGGATGGCAGCAGTGCTCTTTTGAGTGGGATTACCAATCAAATATCATTATAGTCATCTGTGGAATTTAAGAACATATAAGTGAGATTATGGGGCATATTTATATTTTTTGATGCAAAACTACATTTACACAGTTTTGCATCAAAAAGTTTAGCACTGACTTGCGCCATTCCTGAGCGCCATCCGGGCACCATATTTATGGAATGGCGCAAGCCGCCGCAAAGGGTGGGCTACCGTAAAATAAAATGACATTAGCCGGGTGGCGGTGGCGGTATGGGAGAAGGGGGTTTTCCACCCAAAAATGACATTAGGCTGGTTAGAGGCAAAAAAAATGCCTCTAACAAGCCTAGCGTCATTTTCTGACGCAAAATCATCCATACCACACGAATCCTGTTTTAGAAAAGACAGGAGTCATGCCCACTATCCTAATGGCCAGCACAGGGGACCAGTGTCCCCTGGTCATGGCCATTGCACCCTGTGCCATGCAGGGGGCCCCAAACTGGGCCCCAATGCCACTTCAATATAAAAAAAATCCTTACCTATACTTACCCTACCTACCTGGGATGGAGTCCCCCATCCTCCGGTGTCCCTCTAGTGTGGGTGGGGGTGATCCTGGGGCTTGAGGAGGGCACCTATGGACCCAGTCAATGGTGCTCAACCATGGAAATGGGTCCACAGGTCCCCTAACGACTGTACGACGAAACAACGACTTCAAAAACAACTACTGCCTTAACAACGAGGTCGGAACAGCGACCTCGTTGCTACTACTAATGATTTTACCACGAATGCCTTAACAACGATATTTCGTTGTAAAGGCATTCCTGATAAAATCATTAGCAATAGGCACCATTCACCCTACATCCCTCACCCCACAACCTAAAACCCTCTGACCCCCCACCCACTCCCCAAAACCAAAAACGCCCCACCCCCCCAACCCCACCCTAAAACCTAAAACCCCCTGACCCCCACCCACTCCCCAAAACCAAAAACGCCCCACCCCCCCAACCCCACCCCAAAACCTAAAACCCCCTGACCCCTCACCCACTCCCCAAAACCAAAAGCGCCCCACCCCCCAACCCCACCCTAAAACCTAAAACCCCCTGACCCCCCACCCACTCCCCAAAACCAAAAAGGCCCCACCCCCCCACCCTAAAACCTAAAACCCCCTGACCCCCCACCCACTCCCCAAAACCAAAAACGCCCCACCCCCCCAACCCCACCCCAAAACCTAAAACCCCCTGACCCCCCCACCCCCTCCCCAAAACCTAAACCCACCACTTACCTTCGCCAACTCACTTCTTTGTACCTTAACCACGCATGTTTGTTGTTCAGAACATTCGTAGTTAAGGCACAAAAAACCGGAGTTGTGGTTAAAAAAAGTGTTGTTGCGCTTTCGTTAACCACGACTTTCGGAAAAAAAAAGTCGTAAAAAAGGATGGTCCCCTCCCCTAACGCCTAGTCTGACCGAGGCGTTAAATAATGGTGCAAAGTAAGCTTTGCATTATTATTTAGCCCCTCCTCCCACCTGTACGTCATTTTAGCACGGGGATAAATATGGGGCTATGGGGTTAGCACCATTTTTTTAATTGGAACGCCTACCTTGCCTCTCATTGACGCAAGGTAGGTTCATGCATCTAAAAAATGGTGCAAACTCCAATATTTTGACGTTAGACGGGTCTAAAGTCAAAATATAAATATGGAGTTAGTTTTGCTCCAGCTGTGCATCACAAAAATCACACAAATGTGGCGCAAATGGAGTATAAATATGCCCCTAAGTTGCTGGGCCAGTATTGATGAAGAAGAAAGCTGAAACGCGTTTGGTGACAATAAAAGGAGAATAGAAATGTAAACGGATCATTACAACTATATACATCAGGTAGATGGAAAGTAAGGGGCATATTTATGAAAAGTGGCGCTGCACATAGTGCAGCGCCACTTTACTTGCACCCCTTAACACTTCCCTAACGCCACCATGTGTGTGCCGTATTTAATATACGGCACACCATGGCGGTAGTTATGGAACCAGCATCAGTATTTTTTACACTACTTTGGTGCTTTGCAGGATTAGCGTAAAAAAATGTTGACGCTAATCCTGCAAAGCGCCCAGAGGCCCATGGAAGCCAATGGGAGCCTCCTTTTAATGCGTGCTCTGAGCAGGCATTAAAAATCCCGAAAAAATGATGCAAAGAAATCTACTAGATTTCTTTGCGCCACTTTTTTGGCCCCAGTAACGGGGGAACGCCCCCTTTGCATACATTATCCTGGTGCAGGCATAATGTAGTGCAAAGGATTACAAAGTGGCGCAATGCATGCATTGTGCCACTTTGTAAATATGGCTCAGCAATTTCAGCCTCGTTGGCCCACATTAGTGTGAAAACAATGATGCCAATGTGGCGCAAGGAGGTGCTAGGGTCTCTTCAATATGCCCCTAGATTTGGTGACTCCTCAATATAATATTTCAGTCCTAGTGTACTCTGAACCCCCTAATCACATTGCCCCCATTTATACCAGATGCAACCGCACATTACAAGGGGGGTGTCATTTTAATTAAGGCAGACATACAGGCTCGGTCAAGAGCTAACTACATTCTTACACATAAAGCAGGCCTACTGGCGACAGTACCACATTAATATATATAAGGCAGACCTACTTGGTTTGACTGGGTCTCACCACATTAATAACAATGAACACATGTGGTTCACCCATCCATCTTCTTTTAAATCAATAACCAAAAACATGTTAAAGCAATATCATTATTCAATCACTACACTGTTAAAAAAGTATTTTAATTCAAATCACTATGAGGATCCAAATCTTTTTGTTAACAAGGTACAGACCACAAAATGTAGTTAGAGAATCAACAACTAGGAACGCCCATACTACACACCAAAAAAAACAAAAAACTTGAAACAAATAAAAGTATTTTCTGAGGACATGGATACAAGGCCCAAAAAGACTTATGATCAGTTTTTCTTAAAATGTTTTTCAGGAGCTGTTGCACCTCCTGCAGCCCCGCATTAACACATCAAATGTTTTTGGTGGTGTCCCTACCATCCTGGGACCACCACAAGCCCCCGCAACATGAAGATCATATGCAAATACAGCCGTCGAAGGGCATTATGGGGCACTCCTTTGTGGAGCAGTGAATATTTTATTAGCAGATTAGCTTTTTTTTTTTTTTTTACTGTGGCAAGGCCTTCATTTGTTTGAACCTTTTGTTGGTGAGTGCCACGATCCTACCCAGCGCTTAGCATTTCCCATGGACTTAGACTCCGACTGCTAACTGCAGTATTTTCAGGAGCCAGCATCCACCATGTTTTTCTCCTGCTTACTGTATTGCCTGCCTTGTGCCCTCAAAGGACTGCTCTGTTGCTTGAGGCCTGCCTTTCTGCTTGATCCCAGGACTACCAGAGTGACTCAAGGGTCAGTTGACTACCTCTTGTTCTTAGCTACAGGGACACAATAAGCTCAATATACCTCCCTGCAACTGCCCAACTGACCTGCTGAAACTGACCCTGCCTGGTCTTGCCTGTGCCCTATTGGCCTTTTTTAGAGTGAGATCCAAATCCCAAAGAGATGCCTCCCTGGATCCTGGACCCTTGGCTGGTGTCAGTTGAGCTCCTCCTGTGAAATACTGAAGTTTTCAACTCTGCACACCAGACTTAGAGAAAGTAACCTTTTAACCAGGGCTAACCTGGTCCCTGTATCTGGTCTGAACTCCATTTTGGTCACCCTGAGCGTGTGACGTATCCCAGTATACTGCGACTAGATACCCACAGCACTTTCTGTATCTTGGCACTATATTTACTTAAACGTTTACATTTGTATCTCTCTGGTTCCTAATGATTGGATTTTTACTGTTTTGGTCTCATTTTATTTATTACATATTATTCAACTTTTCTAAACTGCTGTGGGATATCTTTTGTGTTATGTTTTCGCTTCATTATTGTTTGTGTGCTGCAGAACTAGCTAACTAAGGGCCAGATTTAATAGAAAATGACAGTTCACAGCGCTGCGCCAAATTTGGCAGGGTTGTGCACCGTCATTTTCAAAACGCAGGGATGCGCAGTATTTACTAGAATACGTTTTTTCTCCCTGCACCAGCGCTAAATTTACTGCCGTGCGCCAACGCAGCCACCCTTGCACCATAGTGCAAGGATGGCTGCGTTGTGAGGGAGTTTGTTTTTTGTGCAGAAAGGAAAATCTTCCTGCACAAAAATAATCTTAAATGACGATTTGCTCTTTCTATGTGTGCTGCAAAATGCAGCACACATACAAAGAGCAAAAAACGAGGAGAAATGAAAGCATTTCTCCTCGTTTTGCCACTCTAACGCCACCTCTGGGATGGTGTTAGACTTTGTCGCTGCCTCAGGTGTACGAAAACTCGTAAATCCGAGGCAGCGTCAAAATGCAATGGGTGTTGCTGTGCACGCCCACAGCTACACCCATTGCATGCCCCTTCCACGCAAATGTTTGCGTGTGAAGGGGCCGTATTTACAAGGTGGCGTTAAGCTACAAAAAGTGTCTTAACACCACCTTGTAAATACTGCGCAGGGCATAGCGCCACCAGAGTGTCACGAAAAGTGACGCTAGGGTGGTGCTAGGAGCTCTTAAATATTCCCCATAGTGCCTGTAAGTTAGGCCTCAAAGCTTTTGTGCCAAGCTACAAGAGGGTTAAGCACAGGTTAATTTAGAGACCTTTGTGATTCACCCTGACAGGGATTGTGGTTGTTACTTGAGAGGGGTTTTGACCCCCCTCAATCAAAAACCCAATTCCTTACAAAGACCATTCTTTTCTTTGGCACGTGATCTCAATTGGGGTAGGACTTGGGCCAATGGGGTTCACTTAAAAGATTATTGTTGAACCGTATGGTGCCACGCTCCCTTCTTTTTCAAATATATTCTCTCAATTCTCTTGAGCCTTTGCAAGAGACGAAAATTGTACATCCAGATTCCATAGCAGATTTGTACTGACAGTAAATTGCCTCATACTAATGGCAACTAACTGTCCTTAAGGGTTTGTAAATAAATGTGTTTGTTGTTTGGGCTGATCACGCCCAACCTTGCATTCATTTTCTCATGCGCGCGATGTTCTCAACCTAAGTCCCAAGGGATAAATACCAGCCGCAGGAAAAGTGCTCTCTGCTTAGAAAACAAAAAACGAGGAAGCATTAGGAAGGCTGACTGTAATTTTAACAGGAATATTAATTTTACAGGAGAGTGCATCGTTCGTGTACATAAAGGAAAGACAAACTAGAGAAAGAACCGAGAACTTCACCTGACTATAGAGAATCCGGTAGGCAGCAGGGGAGCGTGTTGTGAAAACCAAGCGCTATATTTTCCATTTAGTGCTAACTGGTTATTCTTGTGTGTCTACGAGTAGCTATGGGCCAGATTTAAAGAAAAGTGGCGCAGCGCAGTGCTGCACCAAAATTGGCGGCGCTGCACTGCGCCACTTTAGAAACACAGGGAGGCGCCGTATTTAAGGAAATACAGAGCACCCTTGTGTTTCTCCCTGCGCTAGCGCTAAATTTAGCTGCCAGCGCCAACGCAGGCATCCTTGCACCATCATGCAAGAAAGTCCACGTTGAGGGGTGTGATTGTTCATGTGCGGGAGGGTGTTGCTTCCAGCCCACAAATAATCACTAAAGGCGCTTTGGCCCTTCTGTGTGTGCACACAGAAGTGCCAAAGAAGGGACACCTTCCCGCACATAAACAATCATTTCTGGCATTTTGGGGCTGTATTTATAGGCCCCTAGCGCCACCGAGCATCACTTTTAGTGACACTCCAGTGGCGCTAAGCACATCGCCATATTTACAAGGTGGCATTAAGCCACTTTTTGCGGCTTAACGCCACCTTGTAAATATGGCCCCTTCCCACACAGCACTGTGCGTAGAAGAGGCATGCAATGGGTGTTGCTGTGGTGCCACAACAACACCCATTGCATTTTGACGCTGCCTCAGATTTATGAAATCTCGTAAACCTGAGGCAGCGCCAAAATCGAAAACCACCCCCAAGGGTGGCGTTAGCAAGGAGCAACAAGGAGGAATACTTTTATTCCTCCTCGTTTTTTGCTTTTTCTATGGGTGCTGCATTCTGCCGCACGCATAGAAAACGCAAAATGCCAGAAATTATTGTTTATGTATGGGAAGGTATCCCTTCCTGCACATAAACAATCATTTGAAAACAACTCTTTGGCACTTCTGTGTGTGCTGCACACCCACAGCAACACCCATTGCATGCCCCTTCCACTCACAGTGCTGCGTGGGAAGGGGCCGTATTTACAAGGTAGTGTTAAGCCACAAAAAGTGGCTTAATGCCACCTTGTAAATATGGCGCTGTGCTTAGCGCCACCGGAGCGTCACTAAAAGTGACGCTCCCGTGGCGCTAGGGGCCTACAAATATGCCATTGATAGGGACGTAAGCAATGCTGTGGCTGCCTACGAGCCTGTCTCGAGGACCCTGTTTTCATTACAGAAACAGAACACAGACAAAGTAAAGGCACATCAGACTACTTAAAATCACTGTTTTTCATATCAATTGCAAAAAGTGAAATTTCATTGTCGGCCGCTAAAAAATTATAAACATTAATAATCACAAATGACCAGCTCTTAACAGAACAACAATGTTCAATTTTTATTGCACATTTGAAATAGTGGCAAACCTTTGGCCTTTACCTTGTCATCATGGTGCAAGTCCATGTAATGAAGTAAAAGCTGGAACTTATTAATGAAGTGCACGAGCAGTTTTTAGCTGAAATGATTTTGGTTGCTTTCAAAGATATGAAGCAAATGTCTAAAACTAACTCGTGCGTGGCCCAAGGGATGAGATTACAAAAAGTGAAGTAGTCCAGCACGTGTGCTATTTGCTGTGAGGGTATTACCTGATGTGCATGGGAGAGTGCTCCAGGTAAATCAAGGATGCTGTATCATCCAGTGGAAGTGCCCATTACATCACACTGCAGATGGCCTCTACCTTATGCTCCTTCTGGTGAAGAGAAGGCTCTGGGAGAGGCCACAGAGCGGTTAAAGAATGCTCTGGCTCTCTTCAAAACACTGTAGACATGAAACCCGTATATATGTTGGCTATATGGCCTTGAACTCACTATTAATGCAGTTGTATACTCCACAGGTCTTTCAAGGGGCAAATGGGTAACTGGATCGATTTTAGAAGAGTCCTGAAGCCCACCGAAGACGTTTGGGCAGCAGGAGTGGTACAATCTCAATTCTGCACCCTTTTGGTAAATGAACAATTTTTGCTGTGTTTACTGTCAAGCGTATCCTTGCACTTCTATTCGCTGCCACATGTTGCCATAGCCTAGACAGTGTTACTGCCTGGATTCCACCAGGGCACAGTGGTGGGACAGACTACTGCTTTCTCTGGCTGCTGCAAATGTGGGTCTGCTGTAGACTGCAGCCTATTCTTCCTAATACCAAGCAATGCCACACAGTATTTATAATATGGTCAGCTGCTTTTTGATCTGTTGATACTTTAGATAGTAGAAGGATTTAGTGGTTCTTCTACCTTGGACAATGCAAAATCCTTCCTGTTTCTGACTTTGGAGTTCCAGTATTGGCTGATTCCTTGACTGACAAAAGGAATGTCTGCTGTGGAATTTTTTACAGTGCAAATTATTTGACCCACAGGCATCTTTCCTGAAAAGCATACACCCTGATTGCAAGGCTAACACATTACAAGTAAGGACTCTGAACAATGTCTGCTGTCCCTGCCTCCTAGTCTGGGGTCAAAGTGGCTCAGGGTGGATCAGACAGGGACCACAGATTCGCTTCAGTAGACAAAGCTACAATGTCTGAGAGAGCCATCAAGCACTGCCCTAGACATCATCGGCCACCAGACAGGCAGGAAGCCATCTATGCAAAATAGTGGATCTAATGGTACATTGCATGACAGATCATGGGGAAGTGCAAAAACTGGCAGGAACTGCGCCACTGAAAAAGTCGGACATGTCTGCATTTCCTGGGGATGTCCACCAAACTGAAGAAATATTGAACATTCATGTCAAACAACAAGGACATTGAGGGGCAAGTTGCCAGCTCCCTTGATGAATGAATGACCTGCCATAAATTCAAAGGTGCTTTCCAAAACGTATCCACTCAAAAACACAAACCTTTTTTCCATAAATGCCCCTTTATGTCTTTCGCTGTTCTGATTCTAGAGGCAGTCACCTGAGGGCACCATCATATAGTGCTGACATAATTTTGACCAGACTGACTTTTTCCATAGCTGAATGTAGCAAAATGGGTTCTTCCCATTTAATCCACCAAGATTTTTCGCTTTTGGATCACCTGTTTTTAGACTTTATACTTTGGCGTGCCTCACAACTGGTGTCTCACCCACAGTAATCACATGATAAATGGACTGCACATGTTTACCTTAAGTATCCACCTTTTAAGATAAGGCCACTGTGGTGCAGCATGTTTAAGGGGCATTTGGCTGGTTACAAGTGAACATGTGTGCATGAGTATTCTCACAGGTGCACCCTTGTGAGGGGTGCACATGTGAGACTACCATTGTGTGCAGCCCGGTACCTGTTCACAGGTAGCCAGATGCAGAGGGGACTCTCTAAAGTTAAATACTGACCTGGGTTAGGCCTCATAATATTAATGGGCACTCATAGGTAAAGTAAGTATGGTTTACTATTTTGTCTGCAGTGACACTTTCTTATGCATTTAGAGGAGAATCTGCCTTAGAGTGTATTCCCTTTGGCCTTCATATTGCAGCAAGATATCAAACTGGGGTGAAACGTGTGCCAAGATTGCTTACACCAGGCTGAAGCAGATATATGCACACCTTTATGGGTCATCCAGAATATTCATAGATCTTTGGCTCAGCTTGGAATCAGAGCTCAGTCATTTTTCACCCTTCTGGACTAAGGTAATTACATTGCTCCTCAGCAGAGGAAACAAAGGCTTCCCCACACAAAAGGACCAATTAACAGTGCTTCACTCAGCTCCTGAGGAGTAGGGAAGATCTGCATCCGTTGATTAGCTGTCACATTGCACCAGGGTTGGGACAGGCCACCCAGGCCCACTGAACAAACTAGGAAACCCAGCCATCTGGAGCAAAACACAGGAGGGGGCATCTCTTTGAAGTTTTGGAGGGAAAGGCCCAGGCAGTGATGCCAGCCAGGGGTGGAGCTGAGGCTCACAGAGATGTGAACAGTAACTTCTTGACGGGGTCATCTTGAATTGTACTAGCATGCTTTGCAGGATGGGTGTGACTGGTGGTGAGGTGATGTAGCACCCTAGATTGGCCAGGGGTGTCTGACTTTGAAAACATTCCACCCCCATTTAAAAACTCTTGCACAAAAAAGAAACGCAGTTGTTGGAATTGGACAATGGAACCTGGAGGATGCAACATCATGGACAACTGGAAAGACAAACCCCTTCATGCTCTAATGGACTAAGGACTCCAGTTGACCCCAAGACCAGTGGGCCTCTCCAGGACCAAGGACGTTGATCTCCTTATAAACCCTAAGGACCAGTTGGGGGGAGAATTGGACTTCTGTGCCCGGACAAAAAGAGAGGAGCACCAGAGGACAAGACAAACAAAAAAAGCTGGTGTAGGTAGCCAGTGGGAACAGCTCCCTGCAAGGTGTGGTACCTTAAAGACCAGGAGGTCTGTGGGGAAGGCTCTAAGGGGCATATTTATGAAAAGTGGCGCTGCACCTAGTGTAGTGCCACTTTTCTTTTTCCTCCTAGCACGCCCCCTAATCCCACCATGTGTGCTCCATATTTAACATACTAACATTAGAATTTTTGACACTAGTTCAGCGCTTTGCAGGATTAGTGTCAACAATTTTGACAGTAATACTGCAAAGCACACAGAGGCTCACTTTAACCAATGGGAGCCTCTTTTTAACACCTGCTCAGAGCAGGCGTTAAAAGTACCAAAGAAAATGACACAAAGAAATCTCATATATTTCTTTGCGCCATTTTTTTTTAATCCCCCCTAATGGGGGATGCCACCTTTGCATACATTATGCCTGGCACAGACATAGGGGGTCATTACAACATTGGCGGTAAAAGCCGCTTACCGCCGTGCAGAAGACCGCCAATACACCGCCGCGGCCGCGGAATTCCGCCACAGCAATTATGACACACATCTCGGAATCTGCCGAAATACAGACACCCACACAAGTCCGCCACACCAAAGGTCAGTGTTAAACTGGCGAAAACAAAACCTCCACCTCCAGGCCAACAGAAACACGCCCATGCTATTACGACACACGAATCCACGCGGCGGTCTTTCAACCGCGGTATTCCATTGGCGGTACACACCGCCGCTCTCAAAATACACACACATCTCCAAAACACCACCACATTGGACAATTCCAAATACACACACCTGATACACATACACATAACACTCCCACACACCCAACACAATATAAAACACACACCCACATCATCCACAAACCCCTACGACCAAAAATACAGAAAGAAGGCCAGAGAGAGAGCACAGAATAGACAATACCACCACACAGAGGCACACAACACCATCAACCACACAACATCCACGCACAAAACACCACACACCACTACACATCACTACACTCATCACCACATACACCACCTCACACATCACCTACACCACCCCATGGCACGCCAAAGACACCCCCGCTTTTCCGACGAGGAGCTCAGGGTCATGGTGGAGGAAATCCTATGGGTAGAGCCACAGCTATTTGGCTCACAGGTGCAGCACACATCCATAGCCAGGAAGATGGAGCTATGGCGCAGAATAGTCGACAGGGTCAATGCAGTGGGACAACACCGAAGAAATCGGGAGGACATCAGGAAGAGGTGGAATGACCTACGGGGGAAGGTGCGTTCAGCGGTCTCCAGGCACAACATCGCGGTACAGCGGACTGGCGGCGGACCCCCACCTCCTACCCCACAACTAACAACATGGGAGGAGCAAGTCTTGACCATCATGCATCCAGAGGGCCTCGGAGGAGTCGTGGAGGAATGGATACTGGTAAGTCAAATCTTAACTATCAGATCCCCCACCCTACCTGCATGCTATCACCCCCCCCACCCTCACACCCTCCCCTATCACTCCAACTCCACACTAATGTACTAAGAACACAAACCACACATCCCAACAACAAGCCCTGCATGACACAACTAAGCATGGTCACCCCTCACCAAAGCATGTTCACTGCACATACCCAGAACAACCCCCTAACCATCATCACACAAGCCCCCACACAGGAATGCTAGCACTGGGGTACACGCTCACCCACCCATTGCACACAATGACACAGACACATGCAATAATCATGCTCTTATGCCCCTGCAGGATCACGAAGGACCGTCACCACACCTGAGGGTCCAGACATCTCCACTCCACCCACAGAAGAGGCCCACAGTGATGATAGCAGCTCTGCCCTACTGGAGCCTGATGACCAGCCCGGACCATCGTGGGCCTCGGGACAGTCGGTTCCCCTTGCACAGGCACAGCCCAACACTGACCTTCCACCCTCTGGTAACACCAGCACAGCACCCACCCAGCGGGCCCAAACCTCCGTATCCAGGACAGGTCAATCAGCTGTGTGTCCACCACTACAGGGATCCCAGGATAACCCACCACCCCAAAAACAACAAGGACCTGGGGGCAGTGGTAGTGGGCACACGGTCCAGGGGACGGAGGCACAGGAACACAGGGGAACTGGGAGGGCTGCTGTGCGACAGGGGGCGGACAGGCCAAGGGAACCCACTCTCCACGAGGCCCTATCCTCCATCATTGGAGCGTACCACCACTCCCAGGAGATGATGGCGGCGGTCCTGGTCAAGTTTCAGGAGACCCAGCGCCTGCAGGAGGAACAGTATTTGGGCTTCAGGGAGG
Organism: Pleurodeles waltl; assembly: GCF_031143425.1. Taxonomy (NCBI): domain Eukaryota; kingdom Metazoa; phylum Chordata; class Amphibia; order Caudata; family Salamandridae; genus Pleurodeles; species Pleurodeles waltl. The sequence goes on from NC_090437.1 coordinate 65,045,110, forward strand.
AGCTCAGGACCATCAGCTCCGCCTTGGGCACCATCGTAGGGGTACTGAAGGACATACAGCAGACCTTGAGGGACACCGTGGCACTCCAAGGGGCCCCTGACACTAGCCAGGACGATGAACTGCCCACCACCTCCGCCGGCGCTAGTGGACAGGACGCCCCACCACAGGACCATCACACCAGCACCCCACTCCCTGCAGACGGACAACCACCACGCAAGCGGTCCCTGAGATCCAGGAACAGGACAGAGCAAGATGGCAAGACACCCGCCAGCAAATGAGACCACCCTAATTGTCCCCCCACCGTCCCACTTTGTTACCCTGTCCATACTTTAACTGCCCCAGCTCCACTTCCTATGCCCAGATGGGCAGTGCACCTGTGAGACTAAAAGACTGGACTCTGCCATGGACATTCCTCCACCATCACCCATCACCATTTTACAACCCCCCTCCATTTTTGAGCACTTAAATAAACACCCTTGAACCGCAAAACATTCTGGAGTCAGTCTATGATTTTGTAAAATGTATGATCAATGACAGTGTCAAAAATCTTTTTTAGTTGTTAAGGCAGCATACCAATGTCACACATCACAAGTCCTTGAAGGATGCATGCAGATGACACACGTTGGTAACCACACCTGTGAAACCGTAATGGAAAGGAACATCTCAGTTACCAAATAATCCCATTAAATTACACACTGGATAGAGTAAAACGTGTGACAGTGAATGTAATGTTAAAAAAGAAAATGTTCTCACCTGCGTGTCACTGGAAATATTGCTGTATGACTGACTCCCTGTTGTCGTTGTCTTCTTCCTCAGCATCCTCCTCATCACAGTCCACAGGCTCCACAGGCTCCACAGCTGGCACAACACCGTCATCTGGGCCATCCTCCTGCAGAAAAGGCACCTGGCGTCGCAAAGTAAGATTGTGAAGCATTGAGCAGGCGATGATGATCTGGCACACCTTCTTCGGTGAGTAGAATAGGGAACCACCTGTCATATGGAGGCACCTGAACCTGGCCTTCAGGAGGCCGAAGGTGCGTTCGATCACCCTCCTAGCCCGCCCATGGGCCTCATTGTAGCGTTCCTCTGCCCTGGGATTCCTCATTGGGGTCAATAGCCAGGAAAGGTTGGGGTAACCAGAGTCCCCTAATAGCCACACACGGTGCCTCTGGAGTTGACCCATCACATCAGGGATGCTGCTATTCCGCAGGATGTAGGCGTCATGCACTGAGCCAGGGAACATTGCATTTACCTGCGAGATGTACTGGTCTGCCAAACAGACCATCTGTACATTCATGGAATGATAACTCTTCCGGTTCCTGTACACCTGTTCACTCCTGTGGGGGGGGACCAAAGCCACATGGGTCCCATCAATAGCACCTATGACGTTGGGGATATGTCCAAAGGCATAGAAGTCACCTTTCACTGTAGCCAAATCTTCCACCTCAGGGAATATGATGTATCTCCTTACGTGTTTCAGCAGGGCAGACAACACTCTGGACAGCACGTTGGAAAACATAGGCTGGGACATCCCTGATGCCATGGCCACTGTTGTCTGAAAAGACCCACTTGCAAGGAAATGGAGCACTGACAGCACCTGCACGTCAGGGGGGATTCCAGTGGGATGGCTGATTGGTGACATCAGGTCTGGCTCCAACTGGGTACATAGGCCCTCATTACGAGCCTGGCGGTCTGTGACCGCCAGGCTCGCGGTTGGCGGGAGCACCGCCGACAGCCCGGCGGTGCCCCGCAGGGCATTCTGACCGCGGCGCTTTGGCCGCGGTCAGTGCAGGAAAACCGGCGGTCTCCCGCCGGTTTTCTGCTGCCCGTTGGAATCCTCCAACGCGGCGCAGCTTGCTGCGCCGCCTTGGGGATTCTGACACCCCCTACCGCCATCCTGTTCCTGGCGGTTCGCCCGCCAGGAACAGGATGGCGGTAGGGGGTGTCGCGGGGCCCCTGGGGGCCCCTGCAGTGCCCATGCCAATGGCATGGGCACTGCAGGGGCCCCCGTAAGAGGGCCCCGCTTGTATTTCACTGTCTGCATAGCAGACAGTGAAATACGCGACGGGTGCAGTAGCACCCGTCGCACCTTCCCACTCCGCCGGCTCGATTCCGAGCCGGCGTCCTCGTGGGAAGGTTGTTTCCCGCTGGGCTGGCGGGCGGCCTTAAGGCGGCCGCCCGCCCGCCCAGCGGGAAACTCAGAATGCCGGCCGCGGTCTTCAGACCGCGGTGCGGTATTCCTGCGGCGCAACTTTGGCGGGCGGCCTCCGCCGCCCGTCAAAGTTGTAATGAGGGCCATAGTTCCTGAATAGTGGCACGGTCAAACCTGTAGGTGACGATTAAATGTTGCTCCTCCATTGTCAACAGGTCCACCAGCGGTTGGTACACCGGAGGATTTCGCCATCTTCTCAATTGTCCCAGCTGACGGCGCCTAGGAAGGACAACAGCGAGGATCGAGTCAACTTTTTTCTAGGTATGTACCCACAGTTACACAGAACACAACACCAAACACAAAACCCTTCCTGTATGTGTGTTGAGTGTAGGCTGAGCTATGTGTGACGCAGAAGTAAATGGAGCCATGTGGGCCCCTGAAATGGCGGCTGCCTGACCTCTAAACAGGGACAATGGGATTGTGGGGTAACTGCGTTGGCGTTGCACACCGTCGTGGTAGGCGGTCGTAGACCGCGGCGCAATGCTGCGTTGGTTAACATTGGACCCTATGGGTCCCAGGAGCCAATGAGGAAGTGCGCCGGCGGTGATGATACACACCGCCGCGGACGTCACCGCCGCGGACGTCACCGCCATTTTCTATCTGTTCAATCACTAGATACCTGATCTTTGACAGGAGAGGACCTACACTGCAAGTGCTGCTGTGACCTCGGTCTGGAAGCGACGATGGCTGCTGCGTCTGGGGAAAGGGCCCCTGCCTTCACTGCTCAGGAGTTGGAGAAACTGGTAGACGGGGTCCTCCCCCAGTACACGCTACTCTACGGTCCTCCAGACCAACAGGTAAGTACACTGGGAGCACGTTGTATGGGCTAGGCCTGGGTGGAGAGGGCTGGTTGGAAGAGGGAAGGGGGCAGAGTTCAGGGAACATTAATGCATGTGAATGAATGTGCCACATGGCTAGGGTAGGGAGGGGGGCCACGCACATTGACGGTGCGGTTGTTAATGACTTCTCTTCTTCCCTTGTGCATGTCATGTAGGTCAGCGCCCACCAGAAGAAGGACATTTGGCGTGCCATCGCCAAGGACGTCCGGACCCTGGGGGTCCACCAGAGACGGGGCACCCACTGCCGTAAACGATGGGAGGACATTCGCCACTGGAGCAAGAAGACGGCGGAGGCTCAGCTTGGGATGGCCTCCCAACGTGGGAGGGATGCCCGTCGCCCCATGACCCCCCTGATGTTCCGGATCCTGGCGGTGGCCTACCCTGAGTTGGATGGGCGCTTGAGGGCATCACAGCAGACACAAGGGGGTGAGTACAACATCATTCTGCGGACTTTGCGCGCAGTGGAGGGGTCTGGGTGGGGTAGGAGTCCTGTGGGTGTACCTAGGCCAGGCAGACATAGGTAGACTAGGCCCCTCCGAAATGCAGGCCATGTGGCTCCCTACCCCGCCGCAGTAGAGTGCCAAGTACAGGTATAGATGCCCCTGTGTCATCCATGTGTGCGGAGGTCCACCATAGCCATGTAGGCCAGATCCCAGGAATTGCATCTGTAGAGGCCAGGAGCACGGCATAGTGCAGGGGGCTGCTGTGTCTGTCTGTAGTGTCCGCCAACGGTCGCGGTATGCCATGCACTCAACCTGTCTTTCTTCTGTCTCCCCCCCCCTTTTTGTGCTCTCCATGTTCTTTTGTGCATCAGCATCATCAGGCGGAGGTACAGTGGCACCGGAGCACGAGGGAGCTGCATCCCACATGGCATTGGAGGGCCACACCACGGACTCTGAATGCACCAGTGGGACGGAGGGCGAGGGGAGCTTCACGTCGGCCACCGGATCACCAACCAGCTACATGGACTCGTTGGACGATGGGAGCTCCCTTGTGGTGGCGGCACCATCTGTGCGCCCCACTTCTACAGGTACAGCCACCACCTCCCCTACCGGCACCGCCCTCCCAGCAGCCCCTCAGCGTTCGCCCCGTGCCCGCTCACCCAGGAGGGTGGGCATCACCTTCGCCCCAGGCACCTCAGGCCCTGCCCCAGTCACCCCTGCTGCCCTCAGTGAGGAGGCCATTGACCTCCTCAGCTCCCTCACAGTTGGGCAGTCTACCATTGTGAATGCCATCCAGGGTGTAGAAAGGGAGTTGCAACACGGTACTGCATTCCTGGAGGGCATTCATTCTGGTCAGGCTGCCCTTCAGCGAACCCTGCAATCTCTGGCCTCAGCACTGATGGCAGCCATTGTCCCTGTGTCTAGCCGGCCCCCTCCAACCGCCTCCACCCAGACCCAATCCCCAGTACCCCAGCCTATCCCAAGCACACCATCAGACCAGCATGCACACACCTCTACACACAAAAGTAGCTCAGGCAAACATAGGCACCACACAACCCACAGGCACACACGCAAGCATCACCCACGTGTAGACACAGCAACATCCACTGCCTCCACTGTGTCCCCCTCGTCGTCGTCTCCCTCCTCCCTCCCAGTCTCGTCTACACTCACACCTGCATGCACTACATCTACAGGCACCAGGACTCGCACCAGAACACCCAGCACCACACCCTGCTCACCTGCACTCACCACCTCCACTCCCATTTACACGTCCCCTGTGTCCTCTCCCAGTGTGTCTGTGACGCCCCCTCCCAAAGTGCACAAACGCGGGCACCCACACACCCAACATCCATCCACCTCACGACAGCCTCCAGTACCTGCACCTGCACCCAAAACACCTAAAGTGACACCTCCTACAACCACCTCCTCTTCCTCCACTCCCAGACCCCCTCCAACTACCCATCCCAGTGTTCGTCAGAAACTGTCCCTGTGTAAAGTTGACCTTTTTGCCCCCCCTCCAATTCATCAGTCCCGTCGTAGTGCCTCAGCCAAAAAGCCTCCAATACCAGTGGGGCATGTTAAAGGTGTGGGGAGTGCACCGGCCACCAGGACTGGCAGTGTGACCCGGAGCCAAGGCACTGGCAGCCCACCCCCTGTAAAGGCTCTGAAATTGGAAAGTGGCCGACGGGACCCTGTGAAGACTCCTGGTGGCAAAACAACTCACAGGGGATCCAGGGGGATTGCAGGGTCAGCTGTGACTCCTCCAAAGGTGGGGAAGGGCCAAAGGAAGTCTGCACAGCCTAGTGTGAGCAGCACGGCGGAGAAGGGCGGCATCCTTCCCGGCGGTCAGGACGCCACCGCCAGCACCGTCGTCACTGGTCATGAGACCACCGCCAGAGTCAGTGCCCAGGAGGGCCCAAGTATCGTCACTTGTCAGGAGACCACCGCCACCGCCAGAGTCAGTGCCCAGGAGGGCCCAAGTATCGTCACTGGTCAGGAGACCACCACCAGAGTCAGTGCCCAGGAGGGCCCAAGTATCGTCACTGGTCAGGAGACCATCGCCACCGCCGAAGTCAGTGCCCAGGAGGGCCCAAGTATCGTCACTGGTCAGGAGACCACCGCCAGAGTCAGTGCCCAGGAGGGCCCAAGTATCGTCACTGGTCAGGAGACCACCTCCACCGCCAGAGTCAGTGCCCAGGAGGGCCCAAGTATCGTCACTGGTCAGGAGACCACTGCCAGAGTCAGTCCCCAGGAGGGCCCAAGTATCGTCACTGGTCAGGAGACCACCGCCGAAGTCAGTGCCCATGCGGGCCCCGGCTGCCACCGCCCCGCTGGGCAATGAGGGAACATCATGCCACACACCAATGCCCAGCCCAGAGACCGCCATGGCACAGCTCCGCAGAACAGTCCATACACTGCCATGGCAAAGCACCCCTGAACTGTCCAGAACCGCCATGGCAAGGCACCGCAGAACAGTCCAGACACCGCTATGGCAAAGCACCGCTGAACTGTCCAGAACCGTCATGGCAAGGCACCGCAGAACAGTCCAGACACCGCCATGGCAAAGCACCACTGAACTGTCCAGAACCGCCATGGCAAGGCACCGCAGAACAGTCCAGACACCGCCATGGCAAAGCACCGCTGAACAGGGCATGCACCGGGGAAGAATGAAATGTCCGCCACATCAAGCATCGTTATCCCATGTGCGGGTGGGACAGGGACGGTACAGGAACTTCCACGGGGAGACTAATCCAGTCTGGGCACCAGTCCCCCTCCAGAACCAGTGGTGGCTGTTATCTACTTTGGAAACTGTGGCTTTGCACTCCCCAGGATGGAATAGTGGGCAACCCACCCACTGTAGAGACTTGAGAGACTGTGGCTTTGCACTCCCCAGGATGGTACAGTGGGCAACCCACCCACTGTAGAGACTGTGGCTTTACACTCCCCAGGATGGTACAGTGGGCAAGCCACCCACTGTAGAGACTTGAGAGACTGTGGCTTTGCACTCCCCAGGATGGTACAGTGGGCATGGAGCCCCGTCGTGGATCTGGCTTTGCACTCCTCCGGCTGAGGTGCCCTCCCTTCCCTTCCCCCTGAGGTGCCTGTAGTATTTATATCTGATGCCCCGGCAGTGTTCTCTCCGTGTGTGGACAGGTATCTTTTGTGGGCCTCGCCCATGCATTTTTGGACTAGTGGTGCACGGACATTTATATGTGCATATCTGCACTACTTCTCGGAATGTATATACTTTTGTATGGTTAGTTAATATATCTGTATATTTTTGAGACATGTATATTGATACATTACAATGTTTGGACTGATTTCGTTTTGTCTTTGCTTTCTTCCGGGGGGGGTTGTGGGTCGTTGATGTGATTTTTGTGAATGCTTTGGTGTGTGTGTTGTAATATGCGAGGGTGGGGTGGGGGTGGGGGTGTTGCGTGTGTGTCCCCCTAACTTTTGCCTCCCCCCTCCCCTATGTCATAGGTGCAGTACTCACCGTTGTCGTCGCCGGCGCTGGCGTTGGTCTTCGTAGATGAGTAGGAAGAGAAGGGCCGGTAGGATTTGGAGTTCAGGCTCCATGGGTTCCTCCTTACTCGTGGGATGTGTTCAGGTGAGCGTTTTCCCATTGCAGAAACTGTTTCCGCCGTGTTTTTATCCACGGAGAATCCGCCCCGGAAAAGGTGGCGGATTGGCGGGTTGTGATACTATGGGCGGTACATTGTCTCCCGCCTGTCTGTTGGCGGTGACCGCCGCACTGCTTGTCTGTACCGCCGTGGCGGTCGGAGTGTTAAAGTGGCTGTCTTTGTTGGCGGTTTCCGCCACGGTCATAATTCCAAAATATTTACCGCCGGCCTGTTTGCGGTCTTACCGCCGCTTTAACACCGTCCGCCAGGGTTGTAATGACCACCATAATGTAGTGCAAAGGGTTAAAAAGTGGCTCAATGCATGCATTGCACCACTTTGTAAATATGGTTCAGCATTTTTGGCCATTTACTGCCACATTAGCATAAAACAAATGACTCTAATGTGTCCTTAGAATGGCGCTAGGCCCTCTTGAATCTGGGCCAAGTGGCTAGGGCTCGCCACCAGCGTTGCTAAAATAGACTCAAAGAGGCATGTTATATGTACAGAAAAAGGATTTGACCTTTGATCCCCAGCCAAGCATACAGAGCACAATGGAGCTCCGCTGCAACTTCAGATGAACCCTCCCCCATGCTCCCACCCCAAGGATAGGCTAGGACCTTGGGTGTTGATGCAAAGTACATCAATGATTTATGAGTATGGGACGTGCAAGTGTTGCTCCACCTGTCCCGAGCTCTTGAGGTCCAGGGTACCTAACTCCTGGGCTGGTTCATGCACTGGGAAACTGGAAACCCGGGACGCCCATCTCTAGGCCTCTGCCAAGAAAGGAAAATGGGGGAGCACTGTCTTGCCCCCCAAAACAGAGGGAAGGGGCCAGGGACCCCATCTCTGGAACCCCAATGAAAGTAGAGTAGAAGGAGCGTGACAGCCCTCTCCCAAGGCAGAAAACAGGGGCACAGTAGCCCATCTCTAGGCCCTCAGCAAGCAAAGAAACTGGGAAAGTACTGTTGCACTGCCCCCAACTGTCTTGGGCTCATCTCCAATCCCTGTCCCCGTGTCTATGGGAGCAGGGCAGCCACCACACAGGAAATCACCCTGTCCACATGGAGCAAGCAAGGGAGAAGCAAGATGACAGCTCCTGTGTTGGCAGAGATGGGCACAGGCTGGGCGGGTAGCTGGCAGGGGCAACCAGGGGTGGCCTCCCCGAGCTGCCCACTACCTAAAGGCAAGTCAAGGTGCCCAGGTGGGACAGAGCACTCTCAACAAATAAATGAAAAAGGGAAGAAACATAAGAAGACGTGGGGCAGGAGACTTGTGCACCAAAGCAATGCCACGGCTGGAACCACTTATAATTTATGCATGCTCTTTCATGCCCTCATAATGCCCTGCTGGGCTAAAGGAGTCCAAAAGATTTACTGCATGTAGTGGCACCAGGATGGCAGGGGCACCACCAGTGTTCTAATAGGGTTGTGGAGGAGCTGTGGGAATGCAGAATCTCTCCTCCTAGGACAATTTAAAAACGGACCCCAAGTTTACCTGGTCAAAGAAGTTATGACCCCTCTAGCTTTCTGGCCAGTGTTTGTGCTCTTTCAAGCCTTGAATGTTTGTTCTACAGTTTGTGAGTACAGTGCTCTCTTTTGGTGTGTTCTGTAGTAGCAGGTTTTGAAAGCTAAATTAGTTGAAGAAAATCTAACACTTGTAATTTGGTTATATATTATTTTTTTATGTGTGCTGTTAGTGCTCACAGTAATGATTTACATGTAAGATTTCAATACTTGATTATAATAATTGTAAATTGATTATGGTTACTGAAGCAAAATATCAAGTGATGCATTATCGCAAGTTGTAAGTGCCGCAGGGTGTACTGTGATTTTTGGGGTCATGACCCTTTATGCATCAAAAGTAATATCATCAAAGATATTTCCACTAGCCTTGTGCATGTTTGTAAATAACTGCGTGGTATTAAGTAGTGGGTGTAATAAATGTAATTTTCCTTTTCTAATGAAAAAGCACAGACTGGACAATCAGTTATTGAGTGTTTTTATTGTGTGCCATTGAAGGGTGATTACTAGGCCCGCACCACTTCCCCTGAGTAGGCTTTAGACTGCTCTGCTTTGCTATCCTGAGAGAATCAAGCGCTACAAATAGGGTGCTTAGGGGCATATTTATACTTGCCTTGCGCAGTTTTAGCATCATTTATTTTGAAGCTAAAACAATGCAAAGTTAACTCCATATTTATATTTTGGCGCTAGACCCATCTTGCATCAAAATATAGGGCTTAGCGCCATATTGTGCATGTGGTGAACCACCTTGCCCTAATTTGATGCAAGGTAGGCGTTCCCATTAACAATATCATGCTAACCCCCTAACCCCTTATTTATACTCTGGCATGAAAATGACACACATGGTGTAGGCAGATCCAAATAATGGTGCTAAGCCTACTTAGCACCATTATTTAATGCCTGTGTCTGACCATGGAATGGGCCCACAGGTGCCCACCCCAAGCCCCAGGAACATCCCCACCCACACCAGAGGGACGACAAAGGATGGGGGACTCCATCCTGCGTACGTATAGTTAAGTATTAGAATTATTTTTCTGTGAAATTGGGGGCCCCTTACATGGGCCCCCCTGCATGGCACTGGGTCTAATGGCCATGCCCAAGGTCCCCTGGCCATGGCCACTGGGGTGGTGGGCATGACTCCTGTCTTTACAAAGACAGGGGTCATTTTGGGTGCAATTGCATCAAGATATGACGCTAGGCTGGTTAACACCATTTGTATTGGCGCTAACCAGCCTAGCGTAATTTCTGGTGCCCCAACGCCATATTCCCGTACCGCCACCCCCTCCTGGCTAGCGTCTTTTCTATTGCCGCTAGCCAATCCTTTGTGCCGGCTTGTCTCATTCCATAAATATGGCACCCGGCTGGTGCTCAGGAATGACGCAAGCCAGTGGTATACTTTTTTGACGCAAGACTACATTTGCGCAGTTTTGCGTCTAAAAGTATAAATATTATTCCTAGTGAGGGGATGATTGAGGAACTATAACTTGTGCAAGCCTCACATCCTGCACAACTAAAAGCCTGGTTTCCTTACACTGAGATGTCATCCTTTCATTCTTTCTTTACAACAGAATAAACATCAAGGGTCCGCAAAGCTCTTTAGAACACAACCAGATTCTGTTCTCATAGAGGTCGCCAAGAGTATCACTATATGGTCCCCACCTCGATTAAAATGAGAGTGCTATTAAAGCCTCCCGTCTTATGCACAGGACTTATTAAAGAAGTGGACAATCCTACCTGAAAGAAATATTTGGTTGATGCGAGACCTCTTGGCCCTGATGTATAAGCTTTCAACTGCTAATGTGGGTACCACGATCACACTGGTCTAAATGGGAAGCCGCTCACTACGATATTTGAGCCCTATGCTGCGAATCATCTCCCCCTAACTATCCAATATATGGAAAGAGAAACCTATGCTTGAACGAGTGCTTTAGAAATAAATTATTTAGCCAATAAATGCATATATAAATTAAATAATTGACTTACAATTATCTCATAATAACACACCATGTATAAATACTATGGGGCAGATTTAAGGAAAGTGGTGCTGCACCCAGTGCAGCTTCACTTTCCTTGTGCCCCTTAGCGCCCCCCTACCGCCACTATGTGTGCGCTGTAAATAAGATACGGCGCACCACTGCGCAGAGTACGGGACAATAGCGTAAAAAATGTTGACGCTGTTGTTGTACTGTTCGGGGTTAGCGCCAAAATGTTTGCTCTAACACTTAACAGTACATAGAGGCCCAATGCAAACAATGGGGTGCCCACTTTTAACACATTGTGGAAAAAGTTACGCGGTGATAGATTCCAGAATTTAATTCTTTAATTTGGCAAACAGGTACAAAGCAATTCATATGCGGCAGCAACCACGAACACGACCGCTCCTCACACCTCCCGTTACTCCAAACCGCCACCCACGTTCCATCTCCCCGTCACCACACCGCCACGCGCATTAACTACTCCACGCGCACGATCTACTCCGATCCCACACACCTTCCCCCCAATAAAAAAAAACAGTAACAATATAAAATATGGCAAAACAGGGACATATGACTTGCATAACCAAAAACTAACTGCATAAGAATCTTAACAATAATAACTCACAACAAATAAAAGAAATATACATATAGACCTATCTCAATCCGTTACATAGTCATTAAGATATATTGGGGCTCTTCTATCTCTCGCACAACTTCCTCCACATTTACATGCGTCTCACGAGAACTCAAGGCCTTAACAGGGGCAGCACATTCATTCCCAAGCAGATACCCACTACACTCATCTAAACTTTAATTACTATGTTTAACATCAGTATTCTCCTCTCTACAAATCGATATGCGTCTTACATTCCACACTTTCCCATCGTCCAATTTCACTGCATTTCTCAAAATCTTAACAATTTTTCTAGGCTCGGACCACTGAGGTTTACCTTTCTCAACAATTCCCGGTGTTTTGACACGGACACTTTGCCCCACAACCAATTCATCCGAACTAGATCTGGTAATATGGCCCAATTTGGTACGCAATTGATACTCTAATACCTTGTCCCTCATCCCATTATCACAGACTACACCGAATTTCGCTCTATTCCTTTCCATTAACCACCAAGGAACCAACCCGGTGGACGGCTTCCTTCCTCTCAATAACTCAAAAGGTATCTTTCCAGTCACAGAATGTGGCGACGTCCTATAGCCAGTTTCCAAGGAATACCTGATTTACAAGCCAATTGTATAGTCTCCTTAACCACTCTATTAAACCTTTCAACTTGGCCATTAGAAGAAGGATTATATAGAGCTACTCTGATGTGTTTAATACCTTTCCTTTCCAGAAATGCAGTCATTCTCTTAGATGTAAACTGTACACCATTATCCGACACAAGTGCTTCAGGAACACCTTCCCTAACAAATATATTTTCCAAAAATTCAATCACACTTTCAGTAGTAATCTTGCTCACAAATTCAACCTCCGGCCATTTCGAAAAATAGTCAACCAAAACAATAGCATATGCCTTTTCCATAGGTAATGTAGAAAATGGCCCCATAAAGTCAATACCTAGTTTCCGCCAAGGTCTATCAGGTAATTCGACTGGTAACAAGGGAGCAGAGCACGGCTTCGCACTCTTGTCACTTCGAGCACAAATAGAACAATTTCTCACATACCTGTCAACTATAGCATTCACACCCAGCCACCAGAAAAATTCCTTCACCTGCCTTTTGTTTCTTGACATTCCACCATGACCAACATGACTTCTACATACAATAATCTCACGCACACCCTTCGGAGGAATTATTCTGTCCCCCCTTAAAACTACATTGCCTTCTAAACTCAATTCATCTTTTAGTTTCCATAAAGATGCATTCTCACCACGCAAAAATCGCTCACAAGGCCAACCATCGATAATATATTTTCTTACCATTTGCAAATCTTTATTCTTCATCATTTCCTCTTCCCATTTACATTCAGATAACACAAATTGATCAGATGCATTATACGATTCCAAACCTGACAAAACATCCTCATATGTGTATGCAACATCACACTCAATATCAACACATTCGTGATCAATAGGCAAACGGGATAAACCATCAGCAATATTGTTGTTTCTACCCGGAACATACATTGTTTCAAAAAAATACATTTGCAACCTAGAAGCGAGCCTTGCTAATCTTGGTGATAAATTCTTTCCACCCCCGGTTGTAAAATATTGACCAAGGGTTTATGATCTGTACATAGTTTGAATTTCTTCCCCCATACATACATTAAAAACCTTTCAACAGCCCATGAAGCTGCTAACAATTCCTTTTCAATTACAGAGTAATTTCTCTCAGATTGCGTTAGTGTATGTGAAGCATAGGCTACAATCCATTTCTCGTGTCTATTACTTTGTGATAACACTGCACCAATCCCGTAATTACTAGCATCTACTGCAATCACGCAATCTGTATTGGTCTCAAAGGGTTTAAGGCATGGAGCTTGAACAATTTCATGCTTGATAGAATCGAAACATTCGGCTTGTTCCCGCCCCCAAATAAACGGAACATTCTTCTTCAATAATCTTCTTAAGATCTCAACTTTAGTCGTGTAGTTTTCTATAAATCTCGAATAAAATTCAGTAAGTCCCAAAAATAACATTAGTTGTTCTTTGCATTTCGGCTCAGGTGCATCAACAATAGCCTTCACATGACTTACTTTGGGACGAATACCCTCACGGGAAATAATGTGGCCTAAATACTCCACTTGCATTTGACCAAATTTGCATTTATCTTTCCGAACAGTCAATCCATTTTCATTTAGTAACTTCAAAACCTCCATCAACACACTATCATGTTCCGATCTGTCACGCCCATATATCAAAATATCGTCCTGAAAAACTTTAGCATTTTGCACCTTGCTAAAAATTTTGTTCATTTCTCTTTGGAAAACAGCAGACGCGCTTGCCAGGCCGAAAGGCATCCTTTTGTATTGAAAAGCACCATCTGACGTTATAAATGCTGTAAAATGTTTTGAACCGTCATCTAATTCAATTTGGTGGTAAGCACTAGATAAATCAATGGTAGAAAAAACAGTATCCTGATATACTGATGATACTAATTCCTGCAAATTTGGTAAGGGAAAAGTATCCACCCAAATAGCATCATTCAGAGATCTCAAATCAACACACAATCTTAGCTCCCCAGTGCTCTTAAGGGACAAGACCACCGGAGAAATCCAGTCGAGCTTTCAATTGGTTCAATGATATTCTTTTGACACAATTCCTTCAGCAAATCTTTAAGTTTAGACCTATCATGCACTGGAACATTCCGTAATTTGTGCCTCACTGGACTAGCATTTTCTCTTAATATGATCCTATGTTTGAAATTCTTCAGTTTACCCAAAGTCTTTGAAAAGACTGTCGGGAAGCACTCGTCCAGCTCATCATATTGCAGAGCACCTTGGAAATCATAATCCATTACACCATACACAGGAGACATTTTCATAGAATCAGTTTTGATACCCAGCTCCTTAATATGTGATCATCCTAAAATCGTCTGATCCTTTTCAGCAACGTACAACCTTCCCTTACACTGCTTACCCCCAAACTTGATGCATACATTTGTATATCCAACCATAGAAATTCTATGACCAGTATAACTTCCAGGGTTGACATCTGTGGGTAATAGGTTTCTGTCCGGCCACAATTCCTCAAACATACTCACACACATAATGGTGAACCTTGCACACGAGTCCACCATTGCAGTAACTTCAATACCATCAATGCTCAATTTGCAAGTCGGTAACCCAGAGGATTGCAGTGGTAAAATATTCTCGTCTTCAGATGACACACTTAAGACTAAATTCTGAAAATTGGTGGCGTCAAAACCCTCTTGAGCTGCAACACAACTCACACTCTTCACATTCATACCACTCTTACACACTTTGCCAAAATGGCCAATCTTTTTGCACAAATTACAAATCTTATTAAGTGCAGGGCACTTTTGGAATTAGCAAGGTGATCTCCAACCCCACAACTGTAACAATTTTTTGTATTGTTCTTTTTCCATTCACTTTTGTTTTCCATCCCTTTGGATTCTTTCGTCACAGCACTGACAGCAATAGCCTCAGAGTCCAAGTCAGAAGTATTTTTCCTCACAGTTCGGATGCATTTTTCAGACACTTCCATCGTACGTGCTACATCAATGGCTCCTTTTAACGTCAATTCACTGCCACATGACCATAATTTCTCCTGAATTTTACGAGATTTTGTTTTCATTAGGATTTGATCTCGCAAAACCTGGTCATAAGAAATTTGTTCAAAATTGCAAGTAACAGCTAAACCTCTGAGAGCAGCAACAAATTGGTCTATAGTCTCATCATCATGCTGTGTTCTGGAGTAAAAATTGTAGCGTTCCAGAACTACATTAATCTTCCTGCCATATCGTTCATGAAGTTTCTTCTTTGCAAGTTGATAAACATCCACATTTCCCACATTGTCTATTGGAGGTAAATTCTTAAATTCTCTTAAACCAACCGCACCTAATCTATGTTTCAACAAGGCCAAATGTCTGTCAGGGGTGCATTCTTGATCTTCTAAAACATCCACATAGGCTTCAAATAAGTCGATCCATAACTCCCATTGAATAGGAGGCTCACCAGGCTCCACAAGAAAAAATGGTGGAGGTTGGATGCTTGACATTATATTACAGTTCAACAACTAGGAATAATGAAAAGAGGCAGTATGAACATGAACAGTCTAGAAATACTGTTGCCAATAATGTACACTTCGCAAAAATTCATGCAGTGTCCTTAAAAATAACTGCCCATTTTGCCAGCATTAACTGAAGGAGGAAAAAAATATACATATACCTCCAAAATGGCCGCCGAAAACCGCACTATTGTGCATTATCAGGGTTACGCACTAGATGTTTAAAGAATCTCACAAAATAGCAAAAAGATTAAAAGTACTTCCAAAATGGCCGCCGAAAATGCCACTCTCATGCGTCATCAAGGTTGCATACTAGACGTTTAAATAATCTAAAAAAATAACATAGAGATTGAAATTCACTTGCGCAGCAGGAAACAATCCACTGGTAGAGGAGATGCATCGCACAGCAGGAAACAATCCACTGGTAGAGAAGATGCGTCGTTACAAAACCCTCCAATGTTGTATAAAAAACAATTGCTGCCGCTTAAAGAACTTCAGGAACTTTTCCCGCTCGTCGCCAATGTGGAAAAAGTTACGCGGTGATGGATTCCAGAATTTAATTCTTTAATTTGGCAAACAGGTACAAAGCAATTCATATGCGGCAGCAACCGCGATCAAGACCGCTCCTCACACCTCCCGTTACTTCCAACCGTCACCCACGTTTCATCTCCCTCGTCACCACACCGCCGCGCGCATTAACTACTCCACGCGCACGATCTACTCCGATCCCACACACATGCTCTGAGCAGGCGTCAAAAGTGCTGAAAAAAATGACGCAAAGGTATCTTTTAGATTTCTTCGGCCACTTTTTCGGCCCTCCTAGTCGGGGAACACCCCTTTCGCATACATTATACATGGTGCATGCATAACGTAGGGCAAAGGGTTACAAGGTTGCACCACTTTGTAAATATATCGTGGGGAAAAGGCCACATTAGCGCTGCCTTAGTGTTAAAAAAATTATGCTAAGGCGGCGCTAAAGTGGCGCTAGGCCCTCTTAAACCACGGCCTGTATTTTTTTGTTTGAAAACAATTATAATTATATATATATATTATAAATACTTTGATAATCCTTACCATTTCATTGAAAGTACTGTCTAGTGCCTCTGCGTCTTACTGTTCACACTGCAAATTTTGCACCTTTTAGACAATTCACTCTCAAGTTTAGTATTACCAGTTCTTCTGGAAATTCATTAACTTTGATTTAGGTTTGAAGAGCTTCACATTTCCAGATGCTTGCCTAGTCTCACTCGCCATTGTAATGCTTGTAGACTTCCTGCTTGACCAGCATCTCCTTTGTAGTCCATTTTAGTTCTCTCTTCCATGCATATGCAACAAAGGACTCTTTTTTAGGCTTAAACATATACCCTATCGAGTTTATGAGTTTAGCGTCGGATTCTGAATTTATGGCTTCATCACTTCTGATCACTTTAACTCCTCGTGGGCATGATGTCCTCTACAATGTGGGTTTAACAATCATCTAAAAAGTTCTCAGTTTCTAAATCATATCTTTGAAGTGTGTATCTTATCACAAATGTATTGATTTCTATAGCTATGCTAGTATATTCACATTCTACTTGGCAGATGTAATAAATTATATCAGCAATGTTTCTAACTTATTTTAAATGTAATCATCCTCGGTTGTACGTCCCACACCTTTGTGCTGTAGAGGACAGCAGCATTTACTTTTACATTTTTAGGTCTTGGCTAAGACAGCACATGTGATGTTTCCTACGAGACATAGGGCCTGATTTATACAGTTTTCTGGCAATAAGTATAGTGCTGGCTTGCGAAACTCCATAGCGCCAGCCGGGCGCCATATTAAAGGAATGGCGCAAGCCGGCGCTTAACTTGGTCTAGCGTCTTCAAAAAAGACACTGGCCGGGTGGGGGTTGCATTAGGGAAGGAGGGGGTTGTGCGTCAAAAAATGACAGTAGCCTGGTTAGAGGCAAAAAATGCCTCTAATCAGACCAGCGCCATTACCTGGCACACAAACACCAAAAACATGACTCCTGTCGTAGGAAAGACAGAAGTCATGCCCACCACCCCAATGGCCAGCACAGGGGACAAGTGTCCCCTGGGCATGGCCATTGCACCCCGTGCCATGCAGGGGGCCCCAAGTTAGGGCACTCGATGGCACTTTAAATAAAAGTTAAAAAATACTTACCAATATTTACCTACTTATCTGGGATGGGGTCCCCATCCTCTTGTGTCCCTTTGGTGTGGGTGGGGATGTTCCTGAGACTAGGGGAGGGCACCTCTGGACCCTATCCATGGTGTTTAACCATGGAAATGGGTCCACAGGTCCCCTAATGCCTGGTGGTCTGACCCTGGCGTTAAATAATGGTGCAAAGCAAACTTTGCACCTTTGTTTAGCCCCTACTCCCACCCGTGCGTCATTTTAGCACGGGGAGATAAATATGGGGCTATTGGGATAGCACAATTTTTTAGATGGAAACGCATCCCTTGCATCTCATTGACGCAAGGTGCGTTCATGCATCCAAAAAATAGTGCAAACTCCAATATTTGACACTAGATGTTTCTAGCGCCAAAATATAAATATGGAGTTAAGTTTGCACTGAATTTGCATAAAAGAAATGACGCAAATTCGGCCCAGAGTATAAATATGCCCCATATTATTCTCGATTAGTGGGTGTAGAGCCTGCTCAATGCCTACTTTGGTTGGCTTCATTGTCACTCTTTTCTGCTTGCATAGACGCATTACTTGTGTCCCATCAATGGTCAGTTTTTAGGCACAACTTTTTCTTTGTGTTCAAGCACTTTACTTAAAGTGCGTCTTTGTCAACTGACTCTCTTGTGTAGTTCTCCCCCTCTGTCAAATCCTCACACTCACTCACCCACCCTCTTCCCCTTTCTTTTCATGTGATGTAGCTCCCTCCCACCCTCCTTCCCATCCATTCTATTGTTCATGGTGTTGCTCCCTCCGTCCCACTTGCCCTCCTTTCCACCCATCTGCCCTTCTTCCCTTCCATTATTTGTAGTGTTTCTACTTCCTCCCCTCTCCTTCCCTTTTGTTGTTCGTGTGTTGCCCCTTCCCACACACCTACCCTTGTTCTCTGCAATTCTGTTGTTATTGGTGCTTCTTACCTCTCAACAACCCACCCTCCTTCACTTCTGTTATGTTGCTGTACATAATGGCTCAAATATTGACAAAGCAAATACCTTATGTAGGCAGCATCTATTGGTTTTTCCAATGTTTGTTTAATTTTAGTCCTGTTATTCACAAGAACTTTAATGAGTCTTATCTGTACCACCCCTCTTTTCTATGACTTGTATATCGTGCCAACAATGGTGCTGTAATGCTACGCAGCAGATTCATTATCTCACTCTGGTTTTAGAGCCAACCACAACATGGAAACTGCCCTTATTACCACCATGGATAATATCTGCATGACTGAATGAAGGAGACACAATAGCCCTCATCCTCCTGGTCCTCTCTGCAGCATTTGACTCTGCCTCCGACTCCATCCTCATCCAATGCCTAAACGAAATCAGAGTCCAAGGACATGCACTCCAGTGGATCTGCTCCTTCCTGACAATCAACAACCGGAAAACCGTCATGCATGCTTTCATCAGAAGCAAGGTGGACTACGGGAACATCCTCTATGCTGGGATCAACAAAAAAATCACCAGAAGACTGCAGGCCATTCAGAATCTCCACCTCCTAGGCCGCACTTATGTCACTCCACACCTGAAGGAGCTCCACTGGCTCCTCTTACACAAATGAGCACAATTCAACATCCTTACCCACACTTTCAAGGCACTAGATAACACTGATCCAGCATACCTCAACAATCACATCTGCTTTCATAAGTCTTCCAGACACCTCCACTCATCTGAACTCCTTCTTGCACGCATTTCACGCATACGGAAAACCAGATCTGGCAGTTGAGCCTCCTCCTACATCACACCTAAAGTGTGGAACGACCTGCCACTACACATAAGAGCCTCTTAATGACTTCTTGAATTCCGCAAGAAGCTGAAGACTAGGCTTTAAGAATAGTCTCCTTTGTCCTGGATTTGGTTGGGATCACACCTGCTTAGCACCAGAATACAGTCTTAGGTAATAATGAGCTCCACAGAAATGCACACATTTTATACAAAGCTTTGTGTACACCAGTCCAGAAAAGTGTACTATGTCGATGTGGCAGTATTTCACTCCTGCTCATGACACAATAAAGCACCACCGTATACAATGTCCAACCATTTCTGATAAGATGGATGTGAGGCTTCTTTACAGTATTTACAGATCCTGGATTTAGCCAAGAAATTTAAACTGAAAAACATGCACTGCTGAAAATTGTTTACTTCAACCTCCTGATCTAGTACCCTGAAAATAACAGAATATTCATCAACCTTAGTGGTTCCATCCAGGAACCCTTGTGCTGGAACATTCATATGCTCCCATTGTACTTGCAGCCCTTGACAGCTGGTTAGCGCATGAAGGGGCATATTTATATTTGCTCTGCGCCGAATTTGCATCATTTCTTTGACGCAAATTTGGTGCAAAACTAACTCCATATATATATATACTTTGGAGCTAGACTGGTCTAGTGCCAAAGTTATGGAATGAAAGTAAATTTTTGGATGTTAACCCTACCTTGCATCAATGAGATGCAAGGGGGCGTTCCTGTG
This sequence comes from Pleurodeles waltl, assembly GCF_031143425.1. Classification (NCBI taxonomy): domain Eukaryota; kingdom Metazoa; phylum Chordata; class Amphibia; order Caudata; family Salamandridae; genus Pleurodeles; species Pleurodeles waltl. The sequence continues at coordinate 65,065,080 of NC_090437.1, forward strand.
CAAAAAATGACTCGATGGCCTTAGCGCCATATTTACTCTCCCGTGCTAAAATCACGCATGGGAGGGAGGAGGGTTCAAAAAATGGTGCAAAGCTTGCTTTGCAACATTTTTTAACGACTGGGTCAGTGCAGGCGTTAGGAGACCTGTGGGCCTACTTCCATGGTGGAACACCATGGAATAAGCCCACAGGTGCCTTCCCCAGGCCCCAGAGACACCCACACCAGAGGGACAGCGGAGGATGGGGGACCCCACCCCAGGTAAGTATAGGTAAGTACAGGTAAGTATTTATTTTTAAGTGCCATTGGGGGACCTGAAATGCCCCCCCCCCACCCTACATGGCACTGGGTGCAATGGCCATTCCCAGGGAGCCCTGGTCCCCTGTGCTGGCCATTGGGGTGGTGGGCATGACTCCTGCTTTTTCTAAGACAGGAGTCGTGGTATGGATGGTTTTGCACCAGAAAATTACTCTAGGCAGGGTAGAGTCATTTTTAGTTTACTCTAACCTGCCTAATGTCATTTTTTGGTGCAAAACCCCCTTCTTCCATACCGCCAGCCTATCCGACGAACGTCATTTGTTTTGATGTTAGCCTACCCTTTGCATCGGCTTGCACCATTCCACAAATATGGTGCCCGGCTGGTGCACAGAAGTGGTGTCAGCCGGTGCTAAACTTTTAGGTGTAAAACTGCGTTAGTGCAGTTTTGCACCAAAAAGTATAAATCTGGGCCTTACTATCTTTTGCTGTGGCTGAATGTGCCAGCAAATCCCAATGCTGGGGGCATACTTCACTCCAGTGTTTCGAGGTAACCTCCTTGTAATGCTTCCTTGCAAAATTCACAGCAGCAGTCTCTGGGTTTGGCTGCAAGGGCCTGTCATAGCTGGCAATTGGTGAAGGAGCGATCATAATTAAATCACATTGAGGAGTTGACAGTTGGCCAAAAGGGCTTCAGCAGCGCTTCCCTAATGTTTCCACAAAGTCCAATAAATGCCTTGGATATGAAGGGCCATGTCCTCCCCCACAAGGCACACATTCACCAGTTCTCTGTTAGAGCTAATTATTAAACAGAAGAACTAGGAAGGTTCATTCAGCCGCCACACTACCCTGAGGCTATCTGCTGAGGGCTGGAGGCTCCTTGCTCCTATGTCCATGCTAAAAGTTTCCCTTGGGGCCACAGAAAAAGCTACTTCCAGTGGATTATGATCACCATAATTAGACTCAATTATTGAGCCAATTAACAATATTTCTTCATGACTATGTGTAATGAAGATATAGTCAATCACAGAGGAATTATCCCTGCCCTATAAGTAGATTGGGCAGCACGTGCTGTACCTGATACTTCCATTATGGTAAATAGGTTGCACAACGCTAAATGAAATACTAAATCCTGGCTCCTAGGATCCATGCTGCATGAAGCTAGTGCTTGATGTATTATTCTTGAATGGCCATTTAACATTGAAATCTCTAGCCAAATATAAGTAGGTTGAGCGGCCAGAAATGGTGACTCCTTCTATTAGAGTGTTAATATAACCAAATTATGCAGAACATTTGGTATTTGAGGCATGGATAAAATCATTGTTATATCAATTTACTAACTACAAATTTATATGGGTCTTTAACAGTATGGAAGTTGCTACTAGGCGAGTCAAGAGCACAAACACAGCCCCCTTTTGATATATTAAACCACACAGGTCAACCCCGTGAGGCACTGCTGGGGCGAGACGGAGGAGCAGGGACAGAAAAACACTGAAAACCATTGACCAGGGAGGGCGATACATCCCAAGATTTTGGAACATTATCACATCATATCCCATAATACAAATTAGCCATTCGGGTAAATTGAGCTTAGAGAGAAGCCCTCAAATGTTCCAGCCTAATATTTTCTAATGTGTGAATCCAAGAAGTGTTTGTAACGTTGGGGTTAAAAAAGGCATTTGAGGGGGAAGGACACACTGAGGCCCAGGTTCTCAAAGGTTTAGCGTTAGTTTGGCGTTGCTTTGTTAACATTCAACTGCTGTTAAACTTTTTTGGGCATTCCCATACCAATGCAAATAGGTATTTGCGCTTGTTTGTGTGGCAAAGTAACGCAAAGCAGCATGAAACACTGCTTTGCATTACTTTCCATCAAAGGGACATTACATGGGTGGTACAAAAGCGTACAAGTGCTACCACCGATGCTATTTGACACTAAACCCGTTGTGGAAGATCAGAAGAAAGGGTTTAGCGACAAAAATGAATGCCTTTTAAAAGCAGACACAAAACAAAGAAATGTTTTAATTTCTACCTACTTTTCCGACTTTGCATGTGTGCTGCACTGTACAGAACACATACAAAGTGGGAAAAGCATTTGCACTTGTCTAGGCATAGTATTTTGTACAAGAAGGATACCTTTGCTGTGCAAAACCTATGCTAGACTCACGCACACACCCTAGCACTGTGGAGCAAAGGTGTGTATGTTGCGCACAGCAACAGAAATCGCGCCATCGCTTGGGAGAGGGGAGGAGAGTGCCATTTCTATGTGAATATGGTGCTTTCCTGCTCTCTCCTTGTCACGAAGCGCAGAGCAGCTTTTTTGGGTGTTGCACTGCATGACACCTATTAGAATCTGGGACTGAGTTGGTTAGATCTGGTCCTTTCTGAGATATAATCTCTCCAGGTAGTCATTTACATCCCCTAGATTGTTCAAAGGCTCAAACCTGTTGGCACGGGAAAGCTAAGATGCCTGACCTACAAGTGTGTTTGAGCGAGGGTGCAGAGGGTATGGGGGAGCTGGTTTGTAGAAGTAGCCGAGAGGGAATACAGAGATTCTTGAGTCATAAAAACAGCTGGGTTCCTTCATGCCCAGTATTTTATGAACAAAAAGGGGATTACAAAAACTGACCACAATACAATCTCCCTCGCTGAGCTTCTCTGAATGACCCACCTAGCTCATCCTTCACACTATAATAACCACATTATGGTCCCTCAAATTACAACATTTGTTCTTATTTAACCAGAACACAGTTTTATTTCGGAGCTGTTCCCAAATTTCACTTTATTCAGCCTTAAGTGGGGGGACTTCAGCCAAAAATACAACGTATGGACAGGCTGCTGGCAGTAGGTTCAAAATATCCTTGCTTGGGATACTACTGTCTGCCGTCGATGCACTTATCATGGCGGGATGCCTAGTTGTCTGTGTTACACTAGCCGATGTTGAAACAGAGGAGTTCCCAGCCGTTCCTTAAGCAGGGTCTCCCAAGCAGGTGTCAGTGGAGGATGGGGAACTGCACATCTGCCTTGGATGAGCCACAACACCATTAACATTCACCAAATTAGTGCTGGGGCCTTGCTGGCTATAAGCATTTTGATTTTCTATGGGGGAGCTTCGACTGTCAATACTGGCATGTTGGTTGCTTAATAGACCAGCTAGTCAGCTTTCGATATGATCTACTAAGTCGATTAATGGCTGCAGGTTCTCTGCCAAAATGGAGCTGAATTGCGCCACTATATCATCACAACCTGTAGTGTCCTACAGTTAAAGGTCCTGGGTTTGAGTTAGTTGAGACTGGGTTAAAGCCTGAGTTGCTGGTCGAACCCACGACCAGAGTTGGTTTTGATTCTCTGCGTGGTTGACTGTTGGTTAAATTGGCAGATGGTTTGTTCTTACTGAGGAAAGGGCGATTTTTACCAGCGTTTTTCTTCCTTTTTGCGCTGGCCCACCTTAAAACTGGGCAGAATATTGAATAAAAGAAAAGTTGGGTGGCTCGGGCGTGCTGTTCCTGTCTTCGTAGATGTTATAACAGCAGGCCCACTGCTTGAGAAGCGTAGGTGTATGTTGCCTGCTCCCTTATAATTGGTGTCCAAGATTTCGGGACAACTAGCAGTTAAGTTGGAACAATCCACAATGCCTTCTGGAGAGGGACCATTACTCAAAGAGAGTTTGCGTTCAGCGAGGGCAGTTTTGATAGAAAATATTCCACTGCACTCTCAAGCATACTGTCAATAGTCGTTTTGAGCTGGGATGTGGTGACAGTAGCAGTGACTGCAGCAGTACCTGCGTTTTTTACTTTTGCCCCTGGTTACAGTAAACAAAGAGGCCATTCACCTGCAGGGGCAAACCTCCCACAGGGACCAGCAATAGAGAGGGTCAAAGAGGGTGGGCCCTGCCTTGTTTGGCTGCGGTCTTGGCCTGGGCAGTCACAATGTTGCACTTCTGAGCATGACTCACTCTGCCCCCTCCTCCTGGATCATAGCACGGCCTGCTGAGGGACGTAGTCCCACCCCAGCAGGTAGGAAAGGCGAGGCAAATCAGGGTAGGCAGAAAACACAATTCAAATAGCACATTCCACGCCGTGGTCACAATGTTGCACTTTTCTAGTCTTAATCACTGGCCCCCTCCTCCTGGATCTCAGTATGGCCTGCAGGGGGAGGTAGCCCCACACCAGCAGGTCAAGATAAGGCAAGGCAATTCAGGGCAGGCAAAAAACATGATTCAAGAAGAATTGTCATTTTGACTGGATTCATTCCACTAGTCAATGTGAGGGGGATTCTACTTCCTTTTTCTGCATGCTATTATTTTCCGATGTTATATTCTCTATTTTAGCTACGTTTGTTACAGCCAAATCCTTTGTTTGTTGGTCCTACATACTGAGACCTTACATTAGTCACATATTAAATGATCCAGCTCTTGCAACCTGTTCTCTGGACTTGGGGTAAATATTGGCACATTGGTAGCAACAATTTTTTTTTACCCCATATATGAAAAGCTTTATGTACAAAGTTTCCTTGAATATTTGCAGCTAGTAGCTCGAAAATGTTTTTAAAAAAAGCAGAGAAAATCATAGGCAAACCTGTGTTGTGCCTCCCTCTCGTCTTAAAGATCAAGAAAGGCCTTAGTTACTTATGACTCTCCCTGTCATGTTTGCATAACATACTTTAAGGGCCCAAGAGCTTTTCACCAAGGCCAAATTATTGGATCGCATGCTGTAGGAAGTCTAAAGTAACCTGGTCAAAGGCCTTGGCTGCATCAATCAGGCTCATTGCTAAACGTATTGTTAGTGGTAGTGATGTCAATTGGGACTTTCACCAATTGTACCACAGTACTCAAACGTCTCTGTGGGATAAATATCTTTTGGTCCTGATGCATCACTGAGCTTGGCCTTGGCTAGAGGTGGATGCGCTGCTGAAAGGTTGAGCCAGGCTTGTATCTGAAGCCTGTCTCTGGCTCAGCTTGAACTCTTGGTGGAACCTCGAGCCCATAATGAGCTGAGCTTTCATGTGGCTTCTGCCTGTCACCTTCTCTCTACGCTCATGCATAAAAAGGTAGAAACAAAGCATTACCATTTGAATTAAATAAGAGAGACAAATAGCTGCCTAGTTAGTGGCTAATTTGTACAAAGTGAAAACAGAAATTCTGCCTTAACTGCGGCTTCCTTCTTAACCAAATTGTGTGATCATAAGCAAATATTTTATTTTACCCATTCTCCTTTTTCTTCACTATCCTAATTGAAAGCATATACGTATGCCTCAGTTCTAAATACCAGATGTACAAAAACATATTGGGTTTGACTTAATAGACTACAATGTTGACCTGTCTACAAGAATCTGTTCCACATACAGGGTTCATGTGACAACAGTCTTTCTCGTAGTTCACTAATGGCACTGTCGCCAGGGTTGGGGGTGTTTTGCTTTACTGCTGACCGAGCCAAAATACACACACTGAGAGGAGTCGAAAAAATTCAATGCACTTCTTAATTTGAAGAAGACATTTATTATATCTTTTTGCAAGGGCTGTGACGGAAGGTTAGTAAAACCAAAAGTGCAACAATGAAGTAAGAACATGTACAAAGAATCTTCAATTTATAAACAGCAAATATATCCATGCAAAGATACAAACATCTATATCTATACTGATATATATTTATATTCATACACAATGCAAAGCAAATAATTGATAAAAATGCATCACCGTAGGGCCTGTCTGGTGCTTCATCTTTCTCCTGCCAGCAAGTCGTTGACCCCGGTTCGACTGCAACAAGAAAGAGAGAGATCTACCCTCACGGGAAATATATCAGGCATTCAACGTCTCAATCCTGATTGAGGTCTCTGATTCTCCAACTGTCGACCTCAGTCTCTTATATTTCTTAAACAAAAGAGGAAGGAGATTTCTGGAAAAAAAAACTCCCGCTCCGCAAGAAGTATTAAAAAATGATGGCTATCTTAGGTCAGGGTTGAAAGAAACAGGTTGGAACTGGCCAGTTTCCCAAGGTGTCTCTCCCAAGCCTTAGCCGTTCCCTGCTGTACCATAAACATCATTCTAGTACATCCTTATTGTGCTGACTGACTGACTCCTCCACATGATGTCCTAGCCCTTTGGTGAGAAAAGAACAAGCAGACACGTAGAATAGAAAACACGTGGCATAACATGTTTTGTACAGAAAGATACCCACACTTTTAAAGTGGCGGTGAAGCTAAGGCTAAGCTGACTACAAAATGGAGTCTGTAACTGGTGACCACTAATGTGACGGTGGACAGCTAAGCCAAGTGCACAGTAGTGCGACACGGAGTCAGTGGTCAAAACACAAATATTACTACAGAGGCGGGCAGAATGGTTCTAAGTTCATGTTTGAAAACTATCACTTTTAATAAGTGATTCTCACTGCAGAGCTATAATGGATTTATTAATTTCAAAGTTTCCATGTGTTAAAGAAATACTGGGCATATTTAAGAGCCCCTAATCCCACCAGAGCGTCACTTTTTGTGACGATCCGGTGGCGCAATGCCCTTGTGCCATATATACAAGATGGCGTTAGGCCCTTTTTGTGGCTTAATGCCACCTTGTGAATATGGCCCCTTCATGTGCAGCACTTTGCGTGGAAGGGGTGGTAGGCGTGCCACAGCAACACCCATTGCATTTTGACGCAGACTCAGATTTATGAGTTTTTGTAAACCTGAGGCAGCGCCATAATCTAACACCACAGCAGGGGTGGCGTTAGCATGGTGCAAGAAAGTATTTCTCCTTGTTTTTTGCTTTTTCTATGTGTGCTGCGTTATGCAGCACACATAGAAAGAGGAAAACGGCATTTAAGATTGTTTTTGTGCAGGAAGGTGTTCCTTGCTGCACAAAAACAATCTCGCCCTCAATGCAGCCATCCTTGCACTATGGTGCGCGATGATGCAAGGAAGGCTGCGTTAGCGCACAGCAGCAAATTTAGCACCAGTTTAGAGGGAAACGCAGGGGTGCACCCTATTCTGGTAAATACAGCGCACACCTACATTAAGAAGGAGTGCGCGATGCTGCCAAATTCGGTGCAGCTCCGCACACCGTCATTTTCAATTAAATCTGGCCCTTAGTTTGTTCGCTCCCCCCATCCTCTAGCCTTTAAGCTAAACTTCCTGTAAAAAAACGCTTGCTCTGCGTTTAGAATTGAGATAGGTCTATGACTCTTTTTGTATTAAGTTTGATCTTTCTTTGACTTTGCAGTTCAATAATTGCTTTAGATCGTAACCTAGGACGCATTCGAATTACCCATGCACCTTTAAATAAAGAGCTGCGTTTAATGCTGTTTGGTCTATTACCAGTTTATTTATTTCCTGCTGCTTTGCTTGACTTTTATTGACTCACTTACTTCTGCATCTGTAATATCTCGTTGCATCTCTCTCAGCCAGTTTTCTATTGGCTGAGAATCCACCTTAATATCCTCTCTGTATAGGCTATGAAAGGAGGGCCTAAATGGTTCTGTAACCTCTCCTTCTCTTTCAGGGTACACGCCCTGCTCTGTGCTATAGATTTTATTGATTGTGTTTAGGGTTCTGTCCGTCTTTGTTTTCCATGACCAGGACTGCCCCAGGTCTATCTCCATGTTTAGAATTTCTTAACTTTCTGGAATGCCCATAGAATACTGAAACAGGCTAATCCCACACCCAACAGACACAAGATTTAAGCATCAATTAATCTCTCTGAAGTGTGCAAGCGAGGCAGGGTCACTTCAGCCTCTGACCTCTACATGCTGGACTGTGAAGCATGTTATGTTTAGAGCGGGGCAGTACCAATGCCTCAGGGGTGTGGCAAATGCCGCTATGACTGCAATAGCGGTAACCCCTGGTTACAAGGTTGGAATGGTAGAGTCCTGACGTCGGGACTCAGAGTGAATAAAAGGCCTGGGCCGTTTGGCGCCTTTAGGGAGATTTACGCATCAACTATCTGTGTCCGTGTATTAATTCATCCCTCCCCCACTAGAGGCCATTGAGGTGGGCCTACACAATTGTTGCATCACTCCCTGGTGCACAACAAACTGGCGACGAGGCCGGAGAACCCACAACATACTCTCTGTGCCTCTGAATGGAAAAGCGGAGCTGCGGAGCTGTGGACGTGGCGCCGCTATAACAACAGACACAGTGAGGGTGTGCTTCATGAGCGCGTGATTACCGCCGAGGAGCAAATCGGCACGTGCGAGGGTGCGGCCCCGTAGAGGACCCCGCGGACCTGACCACACGGCAGCAGCGGCTCCATCGGGCTGACTGGAGGAGGCTGCACTCCGGAAAAAAAAAACAGAGACGAAGCTACCGGCAACACGAGCGTGACGCGCTCGAGACAATGAATACAGAGGGGTGTGGCTGGCAATAAAAGGAAGCCCAGGGGACTCATGCAAGGAAGAATTTGCCACGTTATCTGAAAACACACCATAGTCACAGAGGCCACTAAAGAAAAAAAACAAAAGGTACAAGGAAATAAAAATAATAAACAGAAAATACAGCATCATGGCCACATTCCCAGCATTAGAACCTTTTGTAATGGAAGGGCCTCCATCAGCTCAAGCAGCGAAGTGGAAATCATGGGTGGAGCGCCTAGAGAACTACTTTGCGGCAATGGCGCTAGAACCAGAGAGACAGAGACCGATGCTCCTACACATGGGGGGAGCAATGATACACAGGATCAGCAAAACAGTGACAGAAGAGGGACCTCCATTCAATTACCGAACTCTAAAAAGGGCAATTACGGCATATTTTGAACCAATGGCGAACCCAGATTACGAACGTTTCCTTCTCCGACAGGCCAAGACAACAACCCAAGGAATCGGTGGATGCTTATTATGCAAGACTAAGGGAACTGGCCAGCACATGTACACTACAAGATCCTGAGGACGAAATAAGAGCTCAATTTATCCAAGGATGCCATTCTACAAAACTGAGGGAGCACATTCAACAAATCCCAGGGATGGCGATGGCCGACATGCTAACAATGGGCAGGTCAAAAGAATTATCCAAAGTGAGAGCGGCACACATGCAGTCAGCACTTACGCAGGCAATCAAAACAGAGCCGGTAAATGCCATCCGCTCAGTGGCCACAACAAACAAAAAGGACAAGTCAAAGTCAGCAAGCAATCACCGACAATGCTAGATGTGCGGAGGGGTTTTCCCACACCAAGGCAAATGTCCTGCCCTAGGGAAACAATGCACGAACTGTCAAAAATTAAATCACTTTGCGAAAGTATGTCGTTCCACAGCTAGGCCCAAGACAGAGAGACAGAGAGTGAGTCATACTGCGAAAGCCATCCAACAACCGGACTTAATTCCGGACATGGATGATGATGATGAACCGGATGGGACAGTGTATGTAATACATGCCACAGGACCAGGCAGTCAGGCAGGGAAAAAGATCCCCAAATGCAAAGTAAAAATAGCAGGCCACCAAGTAACTGCGTTGATAGACACGGGAGCCTCAATAAACATTCTAGCTCAATCAGTATTTAATCAACTGCAACAACCTCCCACACTTCGCCACACATCAGTGCAGGTATTTGCATTTGGTTCAACCACGCCACTCCCCTTGGCAGGAGTGTTTACGACAGACATCAATCACGAAGAGGCCACAGTGCAAGCTAAAGTATACGTTGTCAAAATAGGGACAGGAATGCTACTCAGCTGCCGCACAGTGGAAGAGCTAAAGCTGGTGACATTTGCGTTCAGCAGACACCTAGGGACACTAGACACCCTGCAGGAAGAATATACGGATCTGTTCAGAGGGATTGGCTGTCTGAAAGACCGTCAAGTGAGACTGCACATCGACAAGTCCATAGACCCAGTGGCCCTTAAACACAGACGGATAGTGTTTCACCTCAGACCACAGGTGGAGGCCGAATTACGGAAGTTAGAGGAAGCTGACATTATCGAAAAGGTGGAAGGGCCCACACCGTGGGTGTCACCCATTGTGGTTACAAAAAAACCAAAACAGCCCGGAGAGGTGCGAATATGCGTGGACATGCGCCTCCCCAATGTGGCCATCAGGAGAGAACGCCACCTCACACCCACAGTGGATGACATTGAAGCCGAGGTCAGTGGTTCGAAATGGTTCTCAAAAATGGACTTGCGGGCAGGATATCATCAACTAATGCTAGCCCCGGAATCGAGAGCAATAACAACATTCTCCACCCATGTAGGGCTGAGGCGATACAAACGAATGAGCTTCGGGATTGCTAGTGCGGCAGAAGTGTTCCAAGACACAATACGAGGAGTACTAGCTGGGCTAGTAGGGGTGATCAATGTAAGTGATGACATTCTGGTACATGCCCCCATGATAGAGACACATTTGAAAAGACTCAGGGCTGTCTTCCAACGACTACGCGTGAATGGATTAACTCTACACCGAGAAAAGTGTGAGTTTCTAAGACAGGACATTGCATTCTTTGGGTACCACTTTTCAGAACGGGGTGTTCGACCTGACCCAGAAAAAGTGGCAGACGTACAGTCGGCGCCCGCCCCTTCATCAGTCACTGGTGTTCGAAGTTTCCTGGGAATGGTAACTTACTGCGGGAGATTCATCCCAAATCTCACATCACTCACAGCCCCGCTGAGAGAACTCACAAAGGCCAACACTCCCTGGGAATGGAGTCAAACACAGGAGGCAGCATTTCAGACAACAAAACAAGCACTCTCCTCAGAGACCACACTAGTATACTTTGACCCCGGAAGAGAAACGGAGCTGTCCGTAGACGCAAGCCCAGTGGGTCTGGGGGCTGTGTTGGCACAACGAGGGAAGGATGGCGAGTGGGCACCAGTGGCATATGCCAGTAGAGCATTGACCATAACGGAACAAAGATATTCCCACATTGAAAAAGAAGCGCTAGCAGTAAATTGGGGATGTTATCACTATCACTTATATCTCTACGGTCATCCATTCCTAGTTTACACAGACCACAAACCTCTTATACCATTATTCAACAAGACAACATCACAGCCTCCCCCAAGAACAGAGAAATAGATCCTACAACTGCAAGGATATCAATTTTTGATGGTATATCGGCCAGGCACCCAGAATCCGGCTGATTACTTATCACGCCATTCCCGGCCTGTCTCAGAAAAGGAAAGAGACGAAATAGAGGACATCGAGGAGTACGTGCGGCTAGTGGTGGAGAGATTGAGACCACTCCCGATGTCGGTGAGAGAGATCCAGGAAGCTACCCAAAAGGACGAAGTTTTGCAAGTAGCCATATCATGTCTTCAAGATGGGAAGTGGCATTGTTTGAAACAAACCTGGCACTTCGGACAGCTGATGCAGGTATGGCACTGCAGGCGCTATTCCGTGTTCGACACGAGTTGGCAGTATCCTCCGAAGACTGTCTGTTGCGAGGCAGTCGCCTTGTTATCCCGGAGAGTTTGCGACAACGAACAGTTGACCTGGCGCACGCTGCTCATCAAGGGATGGTGAAGACAAAAGCCAGACTACGGAGCAAAGTGTGGTTTCCGGATATGGACTCTCGAGTGGAACAAACAATACAGCGGTGTCATGTATGCCAAATGGTGGGGCCTGCGGATCCTCCCTCCCCTATCATTACAGAACCAATTCCATCCACTCCGTGGCAGAGGGCAAGTGCAGACTTAGGTGGTCTACCGGATGGCCGGCACATGATGGTGGTCATTGATGATTTTTCAAAATATCCTGAGGTAGAGTTACTGGAAACTACGACCATAGAAAAGGTAATACCGTGCCTGGAGAATATAATGGCCACCTACGTAATCATGCAAGAATTAAGGACGGATAATGGTCCCCCGTTTTGAAGCCATGATTTTTCCCGATATCTGGATTCGCACTCCATCCATCACCGAAAAATCACCCCTCGATGACCGCAGGCCAATGGTGAAGCAGAAAGATTTCTGCGAACTCTCAATAAAGTAATACGAATAGCAGTAGCCCAAGGAAGAAGCCTAGACTGCGCAATCTTTGAATTTCTAAGAGAATACCGTTTGACACCACACAGCACGACTGGAATGGCACCTAGCGCCGTTTGCATGAGAAGAGACGTGAGAGACACCATCCCTCAGGTCTGGGTTCCAACTAGGATCCATGATCAAGTGGAAAGGAAGCTAAGGAACAGACAAGAGAAAAACGACCGGATGTCAAAGAAAAGGCGGGCTCATGTGAAGGACATGCGAGTCGGAGACCTGGTGCTGATAAAGAATTGACATCCTGGAGGGAAGTTCAAGACTCCGTTTGAGCCCCACCCATGGGCAGTTGTCAGAGTGAAAGGGACTCTCGTGACGGTCAAGAGAAACGAGGAGATCGTTACTCGGAACATTTCATGGTTCAAGCAGTATCACTGTGCTGAAGAGGGACCTAAGGTAGTGGGCATGACTGAGGATACCTGTGAATCAAATCAAATCATAAATATTTATAAAGCGTGCTACTCACCCGTGCGGGTCTCAAGGCGCTAGGGGGAAGGGGTTACTGCTGCTCGAAGAGCCAGGTCTTGAGTAGTCTCCGGAAAGCGGAGTGGTCCTGGGTGGTCCTGAGGATGGTGGGGAGGGAGTTCCATGTCTTGGCCGCCAGGTAGGAGAAGGACCTCCCACCCGCCGTGGTGCAGCGGATGCGAGGGACGGCGGCGAGAGCGAGGTTGGCGGAGCGAAGAGGACGGGTAGGAGTGTAGAAGCTGAGGCGGCGGTTGAGGAGTTCGGGTCCCTTGTTGTGGAGGGCTTTGTGTGCGTGGGTGAGGAGTCGGAAGGTGATCCTTTTGTTGACGGGAAGCCAGTGCAGGTGTCTCAGGTGGGCGGAGATGTGGCTGTTGCGGGGTATGTTGAGGATGAGGCGGGCGGAGGCGTTTTGAATTCGTTGCAGACGTTTCTGTAGTTTAGCAGTGGTTCCTGCGTATAGGGTGTTGCCGTAGTCCAGGCGGCTCGTGACGAGGGCGTGGGTCACGGTCTTTCTGGTGTGGGCAGGGATCCAACAGAAGATCTTTCGGAGCATGCGGAGGGTGAGGAAGCAGGAGGATGATACGGCGTTGACTTGTTTGGTCTTGGTGAGAAGTGGGTCCAAGATGAAACCGAGGTTGCGTGCGTGGTCTGAGGGGGTCGGTGCGGTGCCAAGGGCCGTGGGCCACCAGGAGTCGTCCCAGGTGGTCGGGGTGTTTCCGAGGATGAGGACTTCTGTTTTGTCTGAGTTCTGTTTCAGACGGCTGAGTTTCATCCAATCTGCGACGTCTTTCATTCCATCTTGCAGGTTGGTCTTGGCGCTGGTGGGGTCCTTGGTGAGGGAAAGTATCAGTTGAGTGTCGTCGGCGTAGGAGGTGATGATGATGCTGTGTTTGCGTACGATGTCGGCGAGGGGGCTCATGTAGACATTGAAGAGTGTCGGGCTGAGCGAGGAGCCTTGTGGGACGCCGCAGATGATCTCGGTGGGGTCTGAGCGAAAAGGTGGGAGGTAGACTCTTTGAGAGCGGTTGGAGAGGAAGGAGGTGATCCAGTTCAGGGCCTGTCCTTGGATCCCGGTGGAGCGGAGGCGGGATATTAGGGTTCGGTGGCAGACGGTGTCGAAGGCAGCCGAGAGGTCGAGGAGGATGAGGGTGACTGTTTCTCCGTTGTCCATCAGGGTTCTGATGTCGTCTGTGACTGAGATGAGGGCCGTTTCTGTGCTGTGATTGGCTCGGAATCTGGACTGAGAGGGGTCCAGTAGGCTGTTGTCTTCAAGGAAGTTGGTAAGTTGCTTGTTGACGGTCTTCTCTATGACTTTGGTGGGGAATGGGAGGAGCGAGATGGGGCGGAAGTTCTTCAGGTCGCTTTGGTCCGCCGTAGGTTTTTTTCAGTAGGGCGTTGACTTCAGCGTGTTTCCAGCTCTCGGGGAAGGTAGCAGACGAAAACGAGCTGTTGATGATGGTCTGGAGGTGTGGGGCGATGATGTCGTCGGCTTTGTTGAAGATGAAGTGTGGGCAGGGGTCCGAGGGGGCACCAGAGTGGATGGAGTTCATGGTGGCTTTGGTCTCTTCCGTGTTGATGTGAGTCCAGGCGTTGAGGGTGATGGTTGGGGTTGTAGGTTCTGTGGTGGTTGGCTGGGTCTGGTGTCCGAAGCTGTCGTGTAGGTCGGTGATCTTACGATGGAAGAAGGTGGCGAGGGAGTTGCAGAGGTCTTGTGAGCAGGAGACAATTGTGATGCCTGGCTCGCACGGAGAGATCTGTCCCCCAGTGGGTCCTCGCTGCAGACCAGAGGATTGCGAAGGTACGGGAACAGTGGGAACTGGTGAGTTGAGCCACGAGGGTGGCGTAGGAGAGTCCGACAAGCTACCTGAAGCCGTGGTGACGGATGGTACCCTGCCAAGAGGTGGGGCCCGATACAATTTGAGACCTCGTAGACATGCACCCCTGAAACTTAAAGACTATGGCCCTCATTCTGACCCTGGCGGTCTTTGACCGCCAGGGCGGAGGACCGCGGGAGCACCGCCGACAAGCCGGCGGTGCTCCAATGGGGATTCCGACCGCGGCGGTAAAGCCGCGGTCGGACCGGCACCACTGGCGGGGTCCCGCCAGTGTACCGCGGCCCCATTGAATCCTCCGCGGCGGCGCAGCTTGCTGCACCGCCGCGGGGATTCTGACCCCCCCTACCGCCATCCAGATCCCGGCGGTCGGACCGCCGAGATCCGGATGGCGGTAGGGGGGGTCGCAGGGCCCCTGGGGGCCCCTGCATTGCAGGGGCCCCCGTAAGAGGGCCCCTACATGTATTTCACTGTCTGCTGTGCAGACAGTGAAATACGCGACGGGTGCAACTGCACCCGTCGCACAGCTTCCACTCCGCCGGCTCGATTCCGAGCCGGCTTCATCGTGGAAGCCTCTTTACCGCTGGGCTGGCTGGCGGTCTGAAGGAGACCGCCCGCCAGCCCAGCGGGAAAGTCAGAATTACCGCCGCGGTCTTTCGACCGCGGAACGGTAACCTGACGGCGGGACTTTGGCGGGCGGCCTCCGCCGCCCGCCAAGGTCAGAATGAGGGCCTATGAGTGTTCATGGTAGAACTATATTTCAGGTGAAATAGTTGCAGTCGGAATAATGTTTGTATTCATAGGTGTCAAGAAAAATGTTATGTTTCTAATTTGAGTTGAGGAGGAATGTTATGTTTAGAGCGGGGCAGTACCAATGCCTCAGGGGTGTGGCAAATGCCGCTATGACTGCAATAGCGGTAACCCCTGGTTACAAGGTTGGAATGGTAGAGTCCTGATATCGGGACTTGGAGTGAATAAAAGGCCAGGGTGGTTTGGCGCCTTTAGGGACATTTACGCATCAACTATCTGTGTCCGTGTATTAATTCATCCCTCCCCGACTATAGGCCATTGAGGTGGGCCCACACAATTGTTGCATCACTCCCTGGTGCACAACAAAGCACAGGCCAAACGATGATCTTTCTCCCACTGCGCAGCTATAAGTATCACATGTTGCTTATTACCTCAACTGATTATTTCTTTTTGTAATCATACTCTTGTACTGAAAACATTTCTGTTCATTCAACCAATTATCAATTTTCATGGAGGATTTCCGAATTAATTCCATGTTACAAGGTAGAATCACCTTCAAGTGCAGGAGACACCTGCGATTGCCGGGTTGCCCCACCAGTGTGCACATTTACCTTCTATAGCTGTGGAAGGAAAGTGTTTGGTTAGTGCACTGCCATTGCATTTTACGAATCTGGCCTGCTCCTTTTAGCTATTTTTATTTTAGCTGTGGTTTTGTTACTTTGGACATCGCATGCAAATTGCACAGAAAATCTGAGAAATATTTATCCTTTCAATTGTTTGCTGCTTATTGTGAGTGCTCTCTGTACCCCTTTGGGTGCTGGTGTCCTAACCCATAACCTTTGATTTCGCTTGGCTCAATTGAATCTTCTTTTCTGAGTTAAAAGAGGCTAGTCCGTTTATTACACTCTGTAGGCCATTTGACGCCAACAGCATAACTGAATTGAGCACAGTGGCTCTTTCTTACATTTAGGGGCATATTTAAGAGCTCCTAGTGCCACCGGAGCATCACTTTTAGTGACTTTTAGTGACGTTCCGGTTGCGCTATGCACTGCACTGTATTTACAAGGTGGCGTTAAACCACTTTTTATGGCTTAACGCCATCTTGTAAATACGGCCCGTTCACACGCAGGACTTTGCGTGGAAGGGGCGAGCAATGGGTGTTGCTGTGGGCATGCCACAGCAACACCCTATGCATTTTGACGCTGCCCCAGATTTATGAGTTTTCTTAACCTGAGGCAGCGCCAAAATTTAACACCACCCTGGGAGTGGCATTGGAGTGGCACAACCAGGAGAAATGCTTTAATTTCTCCTTCTTTTTTGCTCTTTCTATGTGTGCTATATTTTGCAGATAGAAGCACATAGAAGCAGCAAATCACCATTGAAGATTGTTTTTGTGGAGGAAGATGCCCCTTCCTGCACAAAAACAATCTCCCCCTCAAAGCAGCCATCCTTGCACTATGGTGCAAGGGTGGTTGCGTTGGTGTGCAGCAGCAAATTTTGCGCCGGCGCAGGGGAAAACACAAGGGTGCTTCGTATTATTGTAAATATGGCGCATCCCTGCACTTTGAAAATGTGCGACGCTGCCAAATTTGGCTCAGCGACGGGCACCATCATTTTCACATGAATCTGGCCCTTGGTTTGCGACAACACTTTTATAGAAACTTTCCGTCCTCAGGTAGGTCATTCAGAAAAACAGAAAAAATCCAGAGGTCCTGGGAGACATCATTGCTTGATGCCTGTTTTCTTGTTGAACTTCTTAATCAGCAAACTATTTGGACGGTAGCATACCAGCATCATAGATTCCTCATGCAGAGGTCTTGTGATAGAAGCCCTGAAAGGGTTCATTGTTGTGGTTATAAAACGATACAATGATATGGGGAGAATGTTCACAAATCTCAGCCACTGACAATCAGGCAGACCGCAATCCAGCCCATCAATCCTTTGCTCACTTTACCATTCCAGAAGAGGAGCAGCCATTTGCAAATCAGTCTTGATCCGTGTTGTAGTTATACCTTCCTTCCCTTGGTTCTGTCCATAGCCTTTTTTACTGCTCAGTTGGTTTATCCCTCACAGCTGTGTTCTGACAGCTCCAACTATCACGTTATTGTATCCTAAATGGATCCTGTGATGGTGAGCAATAAAGATACTGATATTGAAGAATCCGAATGAGACTATTATTTCGGGAGTGTCGAGTAAACAGGCCTGCCCAAACTGTCAGGCCATGTCCCATCTGAATAGCAACACAAGCAACTCCAGACTACTTCCAGCCTTTTTGGTCTTTAACAGTGAGGTGCAGATTGGATCCTCTGGTACAGAGATCATGAATCACGGGGATGAGCATACTCATTGAACTTACTGATTCACATTAAACAACAAATGTTGATGGGTGTACGTCTTCAAAAAGTCAGTCACTCACACTCATGGGCCACATTCCAGTCCATTGCCGTTTATCTCCCCCTGCTCCACTGCAGAAGGAGAGCAGCCATTAACAAAGTAGTCGTGGTTCTGCGCCTTCATAAACAGTCCACCCATATGGATAGGAACACAAAAACACAGGCCATGTTTGGCCTTATTGTTTCTCATCAGAGATGAGAAGCATGCTTTCTACGGCACAGCAAACATGGGACATGCCGTTGTACCCTTTGCAGGGTAACATCTCTGCTACTGGGAAATACTCTGGCTGCAGTATAGTACAATGTTTTTCCCCACTGCACCTCTCCACAGCGGAGCAACCATGTGCAAATCCGTCTTTGTCAAATAGATTTTAACATAATATTGGAACAGTCATTATTGTAGCTGAACTTCAATCAGAAAGTAAACGTGTGTTCCAACTTTAAATGCACTGTTGCCTACTTTAAGAAATACATTTTGGAGCTTGTAATTAAAATGCTTTTCTTTCTAATATGTGTTATAAGGACTAGCTGCCCTGAGTGGGGTGACAGTAGTTGCTGTGCCTCTAAATGAGAAAGAAAAGGACTGAACAACACACTCAAATTCCCAGTTAAAATCTCACTTGTGAGGAACTGCCTCAGTATGCCAGACAGGGCATTACATTGCTAGGTATAGCCATTCTATGGCAGGAGGATTCAGACATGACAATGTGCTGCTTTCATGTGCGAGGGTCACAGCTGCTGCCATCATGTGCCAGGAACAGACATCATACACCCATGCCCAGTGTCATATATTCAAATACGTGGAGACAAGCCCAGGAGGGGTGTGGGGTTACCTCATGTGCTGTGGGTGTTGCGTCCTGATTTGCTAGGTGTACCTAACTACATACGGCATCTAACTTTATGGTGTTTTGGAATGCCTGTGTCTCTCTGTTCATGTGTGCTTTATTGGAACCTATTTCCTGCGACTATTGTAGTGTAATCTAAGTTGTCCTGTGTGCATGTTTGGCTATCGGCTAAATGTTAACCCACCTGTGACCTGTCAGTCAATAACCTTCAGGTCTTGGTCGCAGAGTCTAACTGACCAAATACCTTTGTGCTGAGGTCGATGGAGGGTTCAAGATGGGGGAATCGAACAAAGACGATGCAATTTCATTTGAGTATGAACATGTATTGTTGATTTACAAAGATACGTTATTATCGTGCACATCAACATTCCCCCCTTTAGTTGAATCTTCAACTACACTCTTGGATCCTCCTGATATGACAGTCACAGTGTCTGTTCCCTGTTGTCCCACCTCCCTCGCTACCTGTACTCTACCCAATTTGGAGACTGCGTTTTTAAGCAGGAGACCCTCAAGTGTAGGAAACAACATAAAAACAGTAACATGATGAAAAAGGGCAACAATGATGTGCACAAACCGGTTACCCCCCCCTCAAGGGGAGCCAGGAGTACCAGTTGGAGAGCCACTCCTGTTCAGGGGCACTGCCCTCTTTGCGCTTATCCTTCTGTAGTAAGTGCAGTGCTTGAGTGGCAAGTGTCAAAGCTCCATTGTCCATGTCATTGCTGGGCACAAAAGTGCAGCAAGAGGCTCCGATCTTGGTGCACACCCCACCCTCCTTTGCGGTCATCAAGTCCAAGACGTACAGATATTGCATCTCCATGAGGCGGATGGCTCTAAGTTCTTCCTTTATTGCATTAATGCTGAGCCCAGTATTTTAAGCATTTCCCACTGGGTTATTTGCAACCAGTGGGCATTACCTCCTGTCTGCAAGGTAAAGAAGGGCAAGGAGCCTCCTGCTCATACTTGGACATCGGTGAACAGTCTGAAATTCTCTGTAATGTCCTTGTACTGAGTGCAGCAAAATTAGTCAGCAACTCTTCTCCTTCGAGCCTGATGCAATAATGTTGTTTTCTTACTCACTGGGGGCATATTTATACTCTGTTTGCACCGAATTAGTGTCATTTTTTAAAACTCTAATTCGGTGCAAAACTAACTCCATATTTATACTTTGGTGCTAGACCCCTCTAGCACCAAATTTATGGAGTTAAAGTCATTTTTTGGAAGTGGAGACCTACTTTGCCTTAATGAGATGCAAGGTAGGCGTTCCCGTGCAAAAAATGACTCTATGGCCTTAACGCCATATTTAGGGGCATATTTATACTCTGCGGCATATTTATACTCTGTTTGCACCGAATTAGTGTCATTTTTTTTTACTCTAATTCGGTGCAAAACTAACTCCATATTTATACTTTGGTGCTAGACCCATCTAGCACCAAGGCCCTGATTTAAACTTTTTTTGCACTGCATTAATGTCATTTTATGACGCAAAAGTGGCGCAAACTTACAAAATATTGGCCCTTATTTATACTTTTTGCTGCAAAACTGCACTAACTCAGTTTTGCACCAAAAAGTTTAGCACCGGCTTGCACCATTTCTGTGCACCAGCCGGGCACCATATTTATGGAATGGTGCAAGCCGCTGCAAAGGGTAGGCTAGAGTTTAAAAAATGACTTTAGTCGGGTGGGGCTGGCAGTATAGAAGAAGAGGGTTTAGCACCAAAAAATGGCTTTAGGCAGGTTAGAGTAAAAAAATGACTCTAACCAGATTAGCGTCATTTTATGGTGCTAAACCTACCATGCCACATGACTCCTGCCTTAGAAAAGGCAGGAGTCATGCCCACCACCCCAGTGGCCAGCACAGAGGACAGGGGTCCCCTGGGTATGGCCATTGCACCCTGTGCCATGTATGGGGGCCCATTTCAGGGCCCCCTATGGCACTTTAAAAAATAAAATGCACTTACCTGTACTTACCTGGGATGGGGTCCCCCATCCTCGCAGTCCCTCTAGTGTGGGTAGGGGTGCCCCTAGGGCCTATGGAGGGCACCTCTGGGCTTATTCCATGGTGTTCCACCATGGAAATAGGGCCACAGGTCCCCTAACGCCTGCCCTGACCCAGGTCTTAAAAAATGGGGCAAAGCAAGCTTTGCCCCATTTTTTGACCGCTCCTCCCTCCCTTGCACCATTTTTACATGGGAGTATAAATATGGGGGCATATTTATACTCCGTTTGCGCCGAATTAGCGTCGTTTTTTTCGACGCAAATTCGGCGCAAAACTAACGCCATATTTATACTTTGGCGTTAGACGCGTCTAGCGCCAAAGTATGGGCAAATAGCGTCATTTTTTTGCGTGAACGCCTTCCTTGCGTTAATGAGATGCAAGGAAGGCGTTCCTGTCTAAAAAAATGACGGCGACGCAAATGCGTCGTATTTATACTCCCGGGCAAAAATCACGCCCGGGAGTGGTCGGGTCAAAAAACCCCGCATTTGCACCACTTTTTAACGCCTGGGTCAGGGTAGGCGTTAAGGGGCCTGTGGGCTCAAAATTAGCCCACAGGTGCCCTCCCATGCCCCCAGGGACCCCCCCTGCCACCCTTGCCCACCCCAGGAGGACACCCAAGGATGGAGGGACCCATCCCAGGGACATTCAGGTAAGTATACATTTTTTTTTTTTTTTTTTGGGTGGCATAGGGGGGCCTTATTTGTGCCCCCCTACATGCCACTATGCCCAATGACCATGCCCAGGGGACAGAAGTCCCCTGGGCATGGCCATTGGGCAAGGGGGCATGACTCCTGTCTTTACTAAGACAGGAGTCATGTAAATGGCGTCTGGGCGTCGTTAAAAATGGCGCAAATCGGGTTAAGAAGATTTTTTAGCGTCAACCTGACTTGTGCCATTTTTAAGACGCCCTAACGCCATTTTTCCCTACGCCGGCGCTGCCTGGTGTACGTGGTTTTTTTCCACGCACACCAGGCAGCGCCGGTCTGCTTGCGCCGGCTAACGCCATTCAATAAATACGGCGCCCGCATGGCGCTTCAGAATGGCGTTAGCCGGCGCAAAGATTTTTGACGCTAAACTGCGTTAGCGCAGTTTAGCGTCAAAAAGTATAAATACGGGCCATGGTGTTAAGGCCATAGAGTCATTTTTTTGCACGGGAACGCCTACCTTGCATCTTATTAAGGCAAGGTAGGTTTCCACTTCCAAAAAATGACTTTAACTCCATAAATGTGGTGCTAGACGGGTCTAGCACCAAAGTATAAATATGGAGTTAGTTTTGCACTGAATTAGAGTAAAAAACAAATTACATGAATGCAGTGCAAACAGAGTATAAATATGCCCCTTAGCGTCAAAAAATGATGCTAATCTGGTCAGAATCATTTATTTTGACTCAAAACTGCCTAACATCATTTTGTTTTAAGCTAGCCTACCCTTTGCACCAGTTTGCACCATTCCATAAATATGGTGCCCAGCTGGTGCTAAAAAATGGTGCAAGTCGGTGCAAACATTTTTGGGGCAAAACTGCCTTAGTGCAGTTTTGCACCAAAAAGTATAAATAAGGCCCGAGTGTGAATACAGTTCAGACAGATCTTCTCCAGGGATAACCAGGGTTGGGGACAAGGGAGCAGAGGCTGCGCCATCCAGGGAAGAGCTGGTCGTAAGCAAACTCGCTGCACTGCCAATAAGTGTCCATCAGCGTTGAGATGCTCCTTTGCAGGTTCGGGATGCACAGTATTGTGCCACAATTCTTGTTCGTACCCAGCGGGATGGTTGCCTTGCTTCTGAAACATAAGGAATACATTGTGAGGTTCTGTATAATTAGGGGTTGCCCCTTCCCTTCTATCCATGTGTACCTGTCTATCTCGGTGTCCCAGAACTCATGCCATGGTGTATCTGTGCTATTGGGTAACCTTTCCCTGTGAGACCCATTTTCCTTCATTTCATCGAGATGAATGGCCCTGCACTGAAACTCCGCATCTGGGGTCTATTTGTTATTGATGAAAATACCTGACTAGGTGGTATAGCTACCTCCAAGAATCTCTTCTCGTGAAAGTCTCGGGGTCCAACAGTGTCCTCCTGTATAGCTTCCCTCCTGCTCATCCTGGGCCCAATTCAAAAAGGTAAACTTAGGCTTTTGGTCTCAGTTTAGACCAAAAGTCTAAGTTTACGACTATTTGGTATTCACAAAATTAAGTTACCAGTAATATCCTATGTCTGTACTCATGGCAGATGATCCTCACTCAGGGCGGATAATCAGCACTCAAGGTGAATCATCTGCACTCATGGTGGATAATCCGCACTCGGGGCAGATCATCTGAATTACGGCCAAAGGAGGTCATTTTTCATACTGACACACCCGTTTCAGTGCCTACCATCCCTCACCCCCCAGCTCCATCTGAAACTCCTTAGCCCATACCCAATTGCAGCCTTGCTGCAAACATAAAAGCAGAGCTCTCACAAACAAACCCTTTCAGACCTTTCAACATGTTGCTGAATGTGTTTATTGGTTTCGCCCTTGCTATGTGACAGGATGATTTGAGGAGAAGGAGGAGGAGAGTAGATAGTATCTTCAGACAAAGTATCAACCTCTTTGGGATGTCCAGCCAAGATGTCATGGCCAAATACTGTTTTCCCCCTGATATAATCTTGGAGATGGTTTATGAGTGGGAGCAGGATCTTGACTCTGTGACCTGCCACTCCCACGCCAACCCAGCCTATGTCAAGAACCTAGCAGCCCTCCATATTTTTGCTATGGAGTCGTTGCAGTGGGTCTGTGGTGAGCTTTTGGGCATCTTCCTGGAAACCCAGTCCCGATGCCTGCATCAAGTACTGAGCTGCATCAATAGAAGAGCCCATGGCCACATACAAATCGCCCATACACTGGTCAGAAGGCAAGGGGTAGCTAGGGATTTCTACCTCATGTCCCGCTTCCCACGTGTGCTGGGTGAAATTGAATGCACTCATGTGGCTCTTCAGCCACCTCGCCACATGTGCTAGGTGCATTTGATTGCACTCATATGGCTCTTCAGCCACCTCTCCACAATTCACAAATCTTCTGCAACAGACACCACAGGCACTCCATCAACGTGCAGAGTATCTGTGATGCAAGTGGTAGCTTCATTGATTTGAATACGGTGTTCCCAGGCAGTACCCATGACAGCTGTGTATTCCGCAGATCACCTCTTGCGCGGCGAATGGCAGCAGGAGAATTTGACAACATGTGGCTACTGGGTAAGTACCAAGCACCACAGAAGTATGAGATGTATTATTGTTTTTTAATATGCACAACCATTAGACAACACTAATCCTCATGCCACATACATGCCCCTAACAGACACATTATGTACCATTTCAGACATCATGTACTATACAGATGCAAGAGGGACATTTATAAATATTACTCCATTTCCTTCCTCAGGTGATGCTGCATATGAACTCGCCCCTTATCTCCTCACACCATACAGGCGTGCAACCACTGTACCTCAGCAGAGGTACAATAGGGCACAGGAGCCATCGTTGAGTGCCGTTTTGGTCTCCTGAAGTCAAGATTCAGATGTCTTGACCGTACAGAGGGGGTGGAGTTGCTGCTGTACTCCCCTCAAGTTGTGTGCAGGATTATAGTAGCCTTTTGTGTTTTGCACAGCATGGTGTTAAATCATGGCTTATACATACCTCTGAACCCTCATCTAGGTCTGAATTTGGGCAGCCGTGCCATTGTACAAAACAGAGGGCAGGGTATGCAGGTGCCTGACCAGCTGGTTTGACCTTTTTTTACATGAGGAACATATTGTGTCATGGCCTTCATGTGGTTTGCAGTCTGTTGTCAATGTTGGTAGGTGGACTTTTGACACTCTTTCCACATATTCCATCCTGAGACTACTTTGTAAGCTGTACATGATGTTTGTAAACAACAGCTGCTGCCAAAAGTCAAAAGATTGGGCATGCAATATGTTATGTACACATGTCAGGGATTATCATGGACAATGTCTCTTGGGGCTTTATTGACTCTGGGGATCAAATGTCAGCATGTGTGAGACCTCTCTGGGCAGGGTCACAAGAGGGGTCTGCTTCACAAAAGGCCTCTGCCCTTGGGCTGAATGAAGGTGCCACATCAGAGGGTGAGTTCCTGTACCCAAGGGTAAATTGCTGCTATGAGATTTCACAGTGTAGTGATCCTGACCGAAGTGCGATGACTCACCCACAACTGTGTGGCCTCTGCCACAAGGACAGAGGCCCTTTGTGAACCAGGCCCTTTATATGTGTGTGTGTGGAAAATCATGTGGCAATGTGGCCATAAGTCAGACATATGTACACCATGGAACAAGTGGGCAAGTGTAGAGGCATGGATAGTCCATGCTCATAGCTGCCATGTTTGGCAGCTGGTCATGGGATGTGCCACTCCAGGCCTGTGGTTAATTATAGTGGAGACTGGGAATTTTGTTTATGTTTCACCATGGATTGACAGAGACTACACGGCCCAGAATTCACCATGATCATCTGGCCTTAATCAACACATCATGAATGGACCAGGGAAATTTGGCCAGGCTCTGTGATTGCAAACAGTCTTCCTCACTGTAGGAAAGTACCATCTTTCTTGGCATGTTACTCCCAATTTCTGCCTGTTTGTCAGTGTGTTTTTACTGTCTCACTGTGATCCTGCTAGTCAGGCCCCCAGTGCTCATAGTGTGTGGCCTATATGTGTTGTCAGTATGCTTGACTGTGTCACTGGAGTTCTGCTAGAGCTCCTCCAGAGTGTCCCTGGCATTAGCCATCCTGGATTCCAAGGTGTGGGGACCGTCTGGGAGCATCTGAGTGGCCAGTGCCAGCAGGTGACGTCAGAGACCCCTCCTGATAGGTGCATACCTGGGTTGGTAGCCAACCCCCCTCTCAGGGCTATTTAGGGTCTCTCCTCTATGTATTTCCTCAGATTCGGTTTGCAAGACTCCACCAGGACACCTCTGCATCCTCTGCTTCAGCTTCTGACCGTCGGATCAACTGAAGACTGCTCCAGGAACCGCTGTAACTGCAACAAAGTATGCAGGAAGGATACTGTGACCTGCAGCTTCAGCTCCAGCTAGCAACTGCAACAGTTTCCAGGTTGTGCACGCTCTGAGGACTGCCTGTCTTCACCCTGCACCAGAAGAACCGAAGGAATCTCCCGTGGAGTGACAGAGTCACTTCCCTGCTTCAGTGGGCACCTTTCTGCAATGACGGCTGGTACTCTGAGACTTCTCTCCTGTCGACGAGTGTGATCCCTGGAACACAGGTGGTGGACCGAAGTGATCCTGACTGTCCAAAGGTCCAGCTTTCCAAATTTGGTGGAGGTAAGGGATTGCCTCCCCATGCCAGACAGTACCCCTGTGCATCGAGTCTTCTGCAGCTCCTTGGGCTTCGGTGCACTTCTTCCAAAAGTTCTTCATGCACAGCGTAGCTCACATCCCCAGAAATCTATCTTTTGACGCTCAGCTCCCTGAGTTGTTCTCCGGTGGCGTGGGATCCCGTTGTGTAGTGCTGCGATGACTGCACTTTGCAACTCCTGGGACTCCTGTGAGTGCTGCCTGGTCTTCTGAGGGCTCTCTGAAGTGCTTCGAGCCCCCCTCTGTCTCCTCAGTCTGAGTTGAGACCCCCAGGTCCCTCCTGGATCCGGGAGCTCCTCTTTCACACAAAATGTGTTCTTGCGTGAACCAAGGCATGTTGTTGGAATCCAGCAACGCAAACAGCCTACATCCAACGACTCTACATGGGACATCTCTTGCACCAAGCAGGAACCCGTAGCGATCTTCTTTGGTGCACTTCTGCACTTTTCTTTCAACCTGAGAATCCACTTTTGCACCTTGATCCAAGTTGGCAGGGGCTCCTGTTCTTCCTGGACTCTTCATCTACTTCTGGACTTGGTCTCCTGTCTCCACAGGTCTTCAGGTCCAGGAATCCATCATTGGTTTTGTGCAGTCTTGCTTGGTTCTTGCATAATCCCTTACCATAACTTCTACTTTGTTCTGAGGAAACTTGCTGTACTTTACTCCTGTTTTCCTGGGCTCTGGTGTGAGGTACTTTACTTACCTTTGGTGTTTTCTTACACTCCCAGCGCCCCTCTTTACACTACACTTGCCTAGGGGGGAATCCGATTTTCGCATTCCACTATTTTAGTATATGGTTTGTGTTGCCCCTAGGCCCATAGCAATCTATTGTGTTTTTCACTATTTGCCCTATTCTATGACTGTTTACTTACCTGATTTTGGTTACTAGTGTATATATTGTGTATAATACTTACCTCCAGTAGGAGCATTGCCTCTAAGATATTTTTGGCCTTGTGTCGCTAAATTAAATATTGTGTATAAGAACTGTGTGACTTTAGTGGTATTGGAAGAGTTTTGCATGTCTCCTAGTTCAGCCTTGGCTGCTCTGCTACAGCTACCCCTAGACAGCCTAAGTTGCTAGCCACTGCCTGCATTTCACTAAGGTGGATCACTGGACCTGGTATAAGGTGTAAGTACCTCTGGTACCCACTACAAACCAGGCCAGCTTCTCATGCTCATGAATCAGACTAAGACCTACTGGTCACATTCCTTATGTGTAGTCATTTGGTATTGTGTGTAATGGAGAATGCATCACACATGCTGGACTCATGTACCCCTATGATGACATGTCACTGTTTCTTGTCAACTCAATAGGAACCTTGTGAGACATATGACATGGGGTAGCTGCCACTATCTAGGCAGGTAATGTTATTCTAACACACACACACCCTGCTCCAAAGGTACATCTAGGCCTATCACAGGTAAGAAGACACACTACCCTGCAGCAGGCAGTGAATAAACTCCATTGGCTGCATTCTACAAAGTGCGCTAGACATGCACTGTGAATGTGCACCCACTCTGTGCACCCCCAGGGCACTTCTGTAGTACAGAAAGGGCAGCAGACGCTGATGCTGCCCTTTCTGCAATACGGATAGTGCTGGTGGACATATAGGCCCTCATTATGACATTGGCAGTAAATTCCGCTTACCGCTGTAGTGGCGGCTGCCAACATACCGCCGCAGAGGAGAACATCAGTCCGCCAGATTATGGCACACATACCAAACTGACAGAATACTGCCACAAACACAAATCCACTAGACCAAAGGTAAGTGATAAACTGTCAGAACTAACATCCATACCGTTACGCCAACAAAACAACACCCTCCACATTACGACCCACGAATCACCACAGCGGACATTCAATGGAGGTAAACCATTGGCATTGCACACCACCACAGCAGAAATGGCCACCCAAATACAAAACAACACAACATTGGCCAAAACCAAAAACCCACACTTGACACAAATACACACACCACACACACCCACCAACAACACAGTAAAACACACACCCACATCACCCACAATCCTTTGCAAACACACCAATACCGCTGCATTTTGCCAAGCCAATCCATCACAGTATAGCCCATACACAGTACAGCAACCCACACATCCCTCACGCATTACACAACACACACAACCCAACACTTCACACATCACCCTCTGAACAGCACACCTTACACAACACCCATGTCCCCACAAAGGGACACCAGGTTCACCGATGAGGAGTTGTGGTTTATGGTGCAGGAAATCCTCAGGGTAGAGCCACAGCTGTTTGGTGCACAGGTACAGCAGATATCCATTGCCAGGAAGATGGAGCTATGGAGGAGGATCATCGACAGGTTCAACGCCATGGGACAATATCCACGCACAAGGGACATCATCCAAAAGAGGTGGAACAACCTACGGGGGAAGGTGCGTTCCATTGCAGCAAGGCACCAGGTCGCCATCAGCAGGACTGGAGGTGGACCCTCACCTCCTCCCCCATAGCTGACAGCATGGGAAGAGCAGGTCTTGGCTATACTGCATCCTGAGGGCCTCACTGGAGTAACCAGAGGACTGGACACTGGTGAGTCAACTTTTGCTACTTATCACCCACTCATACTTGCATGCCACCACCACCCTTCAACCTTACCCCCAGCATTCCATACCATCCCACACACTGTGCCACCCCAATTGACACATCCAAATGGCAACCCCTGCATGCCATACCCTCTGCATGCACATCCCTTACAGCCCTGTATGCACACTCACCACCAATGCATGCACAGCATGGAGAACTACCAATCCCACAATCCATCTCCACACACAGCCTAAGGTGGCAGGACCACAACATTCACATTGGGAAAGTCAGTAATGCCTAATATGTCACAGACATGTAGCATGATTCTTCACTTACAACCCCACAGGTGCCCCAGCCAATGCCTGAGGTGAGGAGGTGCTACATGTACCCAGTCCCCCTCCTGAATATGCCCCCAGTGATGACAGCAACTCTGAAGCTCTGGATCAACTCCCTGGACCATCTGGAAACACTGGTCAGTCGGCTACCCCATCCCACAGCCAGGCCACCACAGAGCCCCCCCTCCGATTCCAACACCACAGCTGCCAGCCAACACCCCCAGACTGCTGTCCCCAGGACACGTCAGTCTCTAGTGTGCCCAGCTGTACAGGGACCAGAGTAGACATCACACAGCCAAGACAATGAGGGTCCTGGTGTCAGTGGGAGTGGGCACACCATTCAGGGGACACAGGCATGTGGGGGCAGGGACATCTGGAGGACAGCTATGTGCCTGAGGAGGATAGGCCCAGAGAACCGACTGCCCAGGAGGCACTCACAAACGTCCTGGGAGCCTACCAACAATCCCAGAACAGGATCGACATCATGCAGGCGAACCAGCGGCTGCAGGAGGCACACCACTAGGAGGTTAAGCAGCACTTACAGGCCCTAAATGCAAACATGGCCTCCATTGTATGGGTGCTCAAAGACATTGCTACAGTCATGCGTGAATCCTCCAACCACTAGCAGGCCCCTTCCACTAGCCAGACTCCTGCCCAGCCCTCTACATCAGCTGCAGCTAGCGGACTGGAGACCCTGCCAGACGACTCACAGACCACCAGCACCCCTCCCACTGCAGAAGGTGAATCACCCCGCAAACGTTCCCGGCGACCCAGACAGAGACACTTGGCAAGACCACCGCCAGGAAATGAGCATCTCCAGGATGTCCCCCTTTTGTTTCACTGGGTCACTTTCAACTGCCATTGCTCCCCTTCCTATGGACCCTTGGACACTGGACCTGTGCAACAAACAGACTGGCCACCTGTGATATGTGTGCCATTTGAGGGACAAATGATGTTTGAACGCCATATGGGTGACAGGCTGGATAGTTGGATTCATGGTGTCCCTCTGTTTGTGTTTCCCCTGCAGGTCAGCGCCCATCAGAAGAAGGGTTTGTGGCGTGCCATCGCCAAGGACGTACGGACCCTGGGGGTTTATAGCCGACGGAGCACCCACTGCAGGAACCGGTGGGAGGATCCGAGACGCTGGGCCCGGAAGACCACAGAGGCCCAGCTGGGGACGGCCTCCCAACGAGGAAGAGGTGCCCGTCGGAACCTGACCCCCCTGATGGCTCGCATACTGGCGGTGGCCTATCCAGATCTTGGTGGGCGCTTCAGGGCATCACATCAGCCACAAGGGGTAAGTCTAGTGTGTGTGACAACCATTTTTGTTGCCTGGCATGGGATTTTGGTGGAAGGTCTTAGTCAGTGGATGCTCCTTTATGCCAGCTCAGACATTGCTGCGTGGTCCAGCTTAGGATAATTGGGTGAATTACAAGATCTGGATAGCTAGCTAGCTGGCTTTCCATATCAGACAGGGCTTAGTTGGTCCCAGGTGCAGATGGCAGGGTTTGGCTCTTACCTGCTGTGGTACCTAGCCAATGGTACGCCAGTGTGGTCCATACTGCTCATTCTTAGTCCCTGTGTGTGATAGTGATGTGTATGCCATCTATGCTGTTGGTGCTGTGATTGACCCTGTGATCCCTTTAATTCTCCCCCCCATTTTCTTCTGTCATCCTGTCCATGTGTGCATTAGCATCATCTGGCGAAGGAGCAGGGACACCGGCGAGTGAGGGAGCTGCAGCCCACGGGACCCAGGAGGCCGAGTCCACCGACGTCGAGGGGACCAGTGGGATGGAGGGCGAGGGGAGCACCACGGCAGGGACAGGAGGTGACACCACTGACTCTGAAACCTCCTCCGATGGAAGCTCCCTGGTGGTGGCGGTCCCCTCTGGAACCACCCCAGCTACAGGTACAACCGCCACCCCGTACCAGCATCGCCCTCCCAGTAGCCTCCCACCGAGTTGCCTGTGCCTGCTCACCCAGGAGGGTGGGCACCTCCTTCGCCCTAGGCACCTCAGGCCCTGCCCCAGTGAGCCCTGCTGCCCTCAGTGAGGAGGCTATTGACTTCCTGAGATCAATCTCTGTAGGGCAGTCAATCAGAGTGAATGCCATCCAGGGGCTGGCATCCCAGATGCAGCAATGCAATGACTTCCTGGCGGGCATTCACGGTGGCTTGGCGGCCCTACAGAGATGGTTTGAGGCTCTAGCCTCCTCTCTGATGGCAGGCAGTGTCCTTGTTTCTTCCATCCCCCCTCCAACTATCACTTCCCAGTCCCAGTCTCCTCAACCCCAACCCATCCCATGCACACATACAGACAAGCATGCACACAAGACATCACACAAGAGTGGCACAGACAAACACAGGCACCACACCTCAAGCTACAAGCACTCACACAGACAACAGACTAATGCAGACACAACAACATCCACTGCCTCCACTGTTTCCCCTCCTTCTCCTCCCTCACAATCACATCCGCATCTACAGTCCCAGACCCTGCCACCTGTACACCCTTGCCCACAGACACCACAAGAGCAGACCCGCAGACATGCACCCCACACACCACATACACAGTCACCATCACCACCTCATGCAGCACACCCACCTCACTTGCAGACACCACCACAGCATCTATCCACATGTCCTGTTTGCCCTCTTCCATCCTGTGTGTCCCCCTCCAGAGACACACAAACGCTCACATTCAGATCTCCAACAGCCGTCCACCTCACACACACGCACACTGTCCATGCACCTGCACCCAAGTCCAGCACACCTACTCCTCCTACAACCACTCTCTCTACCTCCACTGCCATCCCTCCTCCACATCCTGCCCCCATGCCCCTAAGAAGCTTTTTCTTTCCCATCTTGAACTCTTCCTCTCTCCTCCCCCACGTCCTGCCTGTCAACGCAAGGTCCCACCCACCCAGTACCTCAGCCAAACAGTCTGCTACTGCTCCCCCCAAAAAATCTGCAGCTGGTACTAAAGGGCCCCTGAGTGGAACAACAGTCCCTCCCACCAAGGACACACCTCTGCCCCAAAAACGGAGGTCTAGGGTGCTGGCACCTCCCAGATAGAGGGCGGGGTCACTGCAGGCACCTCCTAAACCTGGAGGCAAGGACAAAGGTCCTAGGACAAAGGCCAAGGGAGCCCCTCCAGCACCAAAGGCCAAGGATCCCCCTCAACCACCAAAGGGCAAGGATCCCCATCCACCAACTGAGGGCAAGGACCCCCCTCCACCACCAGAGGCCATGTAGCCCCCCCTCCAGGACCAGTGGCCAAAGACTCCCCTCCAGAGACTGTGAGCAAGGCGCCCCCTCCAGAGACTGTGGGCAAGGAGCCCCCCTCCAGAGACTCTGGGCAAGGAGCCCCCTCCAGAACCAATGGCCAAACACTCCCCTCCAGACACTGTGGGCAAGGAGCCCCCTCCAGAACCAGTGGCCAAAGACTCCCTTCCTGGGACAGTGAGCAAGGAATCCCCTCCAGAGACTGTGGACAAGGAGCCCCCTCCAGAGACTGTGGACAAGGAGCCCCCTCCAGAGACTGTGGGCAAGGAGCCCCCTCCAGAACCAGTGGGCATGACGCCCCCTCCAGCTCAGGTGCCCCCCCGAGGTGCCTGGCCGTTTCCAACATGATGCCCCTGAACAGTGGAGTCAGGATGATGTCAGGAGTCAAGTTGGGCCTTGGATGATGCGCCATGGCCCTGTGACCCTTTGCTACTTTGGACTGGCCATTGGCCCACTCTGTAGATTGATGTGTATATAGTTATTTTTTATTAAGGTCGCTGTTGCCACAAAATTACAGTGTTTGTACTACAGGTATGTGTCCTGGCTTTCTTTGCCTCATGGGTTCTGTTACTGTCGATTAACTCTGCAGCTGGCTCTGGGTGTGTGTGTATGGTGTGTGTTGTGCGGGTGTGTCACTCTCCCCTTCCTCCCTCCCTCCCTCCCTTGTGTGCTAGGCGGCTGTACTCGCCGTTGTCGTCTTCATCAGCGTTGGTGCTCCTGGATGGCCATGGCATGGTAGAGCATCGGAAAGACTTGGAGTTCGGGTTCCATGGCGGCCGCGGAGTCCTCTGTGTCCCTGGAGGAAAGTCTTTCCTTTTCTGTTATGTGTTTCTGACAGGCTTTTGGTGGCATTGCTAACGCCCCAGAAATCCTTGCAGTATGCTATGTCATAATGGGGGGGGCAGTACCCTGTCTTCCGCCTGGCTGTGGGTGGCTACCGCCGTGGTCGGTGGTGTTAACGCCCTGGCAGTTGGTGTGGTACATTGGCTGTCTAGGGGAGGTATCACCGTCATGGTCATAATTTGGTGGTAATTACCGCCAGCCTGTTGACGGTATTACCGCCACTTTAATGGTGGCAGTCAAAACACCGCAAGGGTCATAATGAGGGCCATAGTGCCTGCACCAGTACCAGCAGGTGTCCACTCATTAGCATCGGTGCATAGACCTGTGCGAATGATGGAATCCCTTTGCCCCTGCGGCAACTCCATAGATTAGATGTGGGTGCAGGGGCAAATAAGCTGTCAGGAGGTACACTTACAGGGCGCCACATAAGAGGTGGGACACTGTCAGTGCTTCCCCTGATGTGATTCCTCTGTAGGGAAGAAAGGTGGTGCTACAGACCCTACAGACATACCTTTGAAAGTGGTTGTAGTCACTCAGTGTACCTGCCTGCAAGGGCATCTATAGTTCCCCTCAAATGTGCATGCGAGTTGACGTCTGCACAGTGCTACATGGAGTAGCTGCTTTAAGATAGCTCCTTTTTCCACTTAACTGCGCTGCTCCCAGGGCAGCACAAGTGTGCGGCTGCCCTGGTGGCAGTGCATTCAATGCAATGGGGCACACTTTCCCACTCTGCATCTTTTCAAAGCTCCGTCATGGTACAGAGAAAGTGTGTTCTATGTGTAATATTGCCCTATTTATCAATGTGGACAGCAGCATAGATCTGTTTCACTGGACCCACATAATGCTGGGACTGCCTAGCTAACACCCCCTCACTGTGTATGTCCATATCAGTATCACTAAATGTGTGGGTGCCTCGTCCACAGGTCGTTCAACCGTGTTGGGTGAAGTTGGTTCACTAGTGCAGCAGGATGGCAGAGGATCCTGCTGGGAGGGGAAGCTGAGTCAGAATGAGCATGAAATGGATGTCAGCCGATCCATACATTGAAGGGGGTTTGAAGTGCTGGTCATTACTGATGTTGGACAAAATCCCAAAACACATACATGAGCTTGAGTCACAATTGGCCTCCGGACTTGAAGTCTCATTGGGAAGAATCTGCCCCAAATGCAATGACTGCGGGGCCTCTGCCATTAGTGCGTAGGCTGTTTGCAGGACCAGTCTGGCCATGGGGGGTATTGAGCGTTTCCCCAGGGGGCTGGTTTTGTTACAGTGTGTTGGTTCTGAACTGACCCTGCAATATGTGCCCCCAGTAACAAAGCAGCATTCTTGCATGATCCACACACTTGCCTTTCCTGTCTCTGGTGGGGGCTGATCTGGCATACTTGCCAGTGCTGCTATGGGTTCCCACTCCTGCTCTAGCCCTCTGGCCTTTTGTGAATATGGCTGTATGCGTCCAAGGATAAACATCACTACCTGTACCTACTTTGGTGAAACACTACAGTCTACTTTGATGTAAGTGCCATATGTTGACCACATGTACCATAATGCAAAGGTCCAAACTGTGCTGGGAAGTAATGTAGTGTAGCGTGTATCTAAACTCTTCCCTTTCTCCATTTGACTTCTTGCCTTTCTTACATATGTTTGTATATGTGGAGACCATCTTTACTGCCCCAAGTATGTATTATATGCCCCGAGTGCAGATTCTACACCCTGGGTGCGGAGCGTACCCTCCAGGTGCGGATGATCCACACTCGGGGCATAGAATCCGAAGACAGGCCGGAACCCAATGTATTTCTTCAGGAAATGTCATGGAGAAAATGCAAGGCAGGAAGTTCATGACAGGATGTTGTAGGCAGCCATTTTATTGTCATTGTAAGTCATCCCCGCCTACAGATGGGATCCTCTGCCATCCTCCTGCTCTGTTTACCCTAACTGCCCTTAACATGGCTGAGGAACTTGATGAGAGGATACCCCCTTCAGTGAACGTGAATTGGACATTTTAGCTGGGTGGTGCAAGACAGTTACCCTCAGCCTTATGGGGGGGCCCAAGGACCAGCTGAGCAATGCAGCATGTGCCTGACTCAGGGAGAGCATCGCTACAGTGCTGTGGGCGTATACCAGCGGTGGACCAGGACATGCCGCAAGAGCTGAGAGGGCCTGAAACACTGGGCCACACTGAGGGCCCAGGAACTACTGGGCCAGTCCTCCCCGCCCAATGAGCATCATCCCCGCCTTACACCACTGTATATGAAGGTCCTGACGACAGCCTGGCTGTCCCTCCTTATCCTTCTGTAGGAAATGGAACACCAGAGACCTGGTATATGCATGTACACAATCTGAGCAATTGCTGCAGTATTCATAAGGCCAATGCCCCATTGGAGCACACTGGATGCACTGACCAGGGTGCATCCTGGGACTTGTAGTGTTCTGAACACTACTGGGGAAATGGACCTCACTTGTGCGTTCGAAGAAAGAAATGCAATGCCAACACCATGAATGGTGAACCAAGGGACTTATTACTGAGGGTGCAATGGCAAAGGGATTGGTCAGACAATGTCCAGTGTGGGGTCTGGATGTTTTTGGTTGTTGGATGCAGTATCATACATGTTTTCTGTGTGTCTCATGTCTCTTTTCACGTAATCCCAGCAACTGCTGCAGTACTCATAAGGTCAATGCCCCATTGGAGCACATTGGATGCACTGACCAGGAAGCATCCTGGGTCTTGTAGTGTTGTGGTCACTACTGGGGAAATGGGCATCACTCTTGCATTTGAAAGAAGAAATGTATTGCTAGCACCATGACTGGTGAACCAATGGCCTTATCACTGCTGAGTGCAATAGCAAAGGGATGGGCAAGACAATGTCCAGTGTGGGGGTCAAGACGTTTTTGGGTGTTTTATCAGTGTAAAGTATTTCATGTATCCTGGCATAAAGGCTGTCTTTGGGATACTTCTCACACAAAATGGTACCAACATTTCGAAGGGAAACCAAATGCACACGTCTTCACAACAGTGGCTCGTATGTCATATGTAATGTCTAGCTAGCTGTACCAACTGTGCACATGTGCCAACTACTGTAAAGCACTAACAGGCAGTCTTGACATGCCAAATGTGGCACCTGCCATGTAGATTGCCTGAAATTGTCAGGGATTCTCCAATACATAGACTCACAGCTTAACAAAGGTCATAACCAAGGCCAGGTTTGTATATGTACACCCATTCAAGCATTTGTGTGGAATCAGACCATGCTACATATCAGATGACATGGAATAGTCAGTGGAAATCTATCAAGCCTGCACATTGCAGGATGATCATAGGTACATGCTTAGGTGTGGCCAGATCCATCCACGCTGTGTCCCATCTCCACATGTAGACTGACTTTGGAAGATGACTAGGTAGCAAAAACAGGAAACACTGGGACCAATATACAAAGGTAAAGTCAGACTTTTGGTCTAAGTTTACAACAAATATCTTTGTTTACCTTTGTGAATTGGGCCTAATGATTGCAGGAATGGTGAAGGTGAGGATTCGTCACTATAGAAGTGTATACTCCCCACAATTGTGACAGATGTCAACGTGTAAGTAATGTCAGGACAGCACACGATAGTACACATACATTTAGGCTTCAAGTCACCTAGAATTGGTTAGTGAGATCAAAGGAGAACAAAGTCAGCACTTGCTTCATGTACTCATGTGCCTTGCCCTGAATTGTACACCAGCTACATAATGTTCTCATTTCTAATTCAGTGGACCCTGCTGGCCAGGAAGAGCAGGGAACGGGCCAAACACAGAGAAGGGCGTCCTCGCTACATTGGCAAGCACAGCCTCTTTCATCAATGAAAGAGGCACCTAAACCATCTTCAGGCAGGGGGAGTGCACCCACACAGATGGACACTACATGAGCCACAGACTGGGTGGTAGCTGCAGACACTGTAGGGGGCATTGAAATGGACACCTCTGGGAAGGGGGGAGGAATTGAACTCTTCCCTTGAAATGCAAGATATGGAACTGCCTGAGATGTCTCCAGTACAGGCTGATTCAACATCTGGGCCTGCCTCTGAACCTCTCCCTACCACTTGAGGCCCCAAGTCCATGGGGGTAGCCAGCT
Source organism: Pleurodeles waltl (assembly GCF_031143425.1). NCBI lineage: Eukaryota > Metazoa > Chordata > Amphibia > Caudata > Salamandridae > Pleurodeles > Pleurodeles waltl. The sequence goes on from NC_090437.1 coordinate 65,102,039, forward strand.
GCACCATCTGCCACCAGTCCCCCTCAAGTGCTGCTTGTCCCATTGACCCGAGGAGCATCCCTATCCCCGACACCCCGCATCCCTCACGTGCAACCCAAACCCCTCCCTGTTATGTAACCCTTGTGGATGCATCCCGATAAGGCATGGTGGCAGTTGAGGGGGAGCATGGTTGGTCCTCTCAGATCCTACTGCAGATCCCTGAGAAACTGCGTAGGTCCGGAGAGGAAAATGCTTATGCCATGGCCACCCTCAATGCCACCCTCACTTCCTTGGGTGCAGCCATGATATTTGCCCTGTCAGAGCGTCCCTCCCATACCACCCTCCATGTGTCTCCCTGTTTGTCCTCCCACACTGTTTCCCCCTGTACCCTTTGTACCCCTTGTACCAGCGGTGTGTCCCAGTCCTGTTGGGTGTCAGGTCCTCCACTGGCCAGCCAGGAAGAGGCCACTGAAGCAGAGGATCTGATTATGGTGCAGAAAGAGGATGACCAGAATGACGAGTGACTGGACTCTATCCTGACTGTTAGAAATGGGGTCTTTGGTTGGCAGTCAGGTTACCCTCTGTCCAAGCAAGGACCCTCACTCTAGTCAGGGTAAGTCACACACCATCCAAATTATCCTGTGCCCACCCTCTGGTAGCTTGGTATTGAGCAGTAAGACTTAATTTAGAAGGCAATTTGTAAAGTATTTGTGCAATAAATCATACAATAACACAATATAGCACCACAAAAATACACCACACAGTGTTTAGAAAAATATATAATATTTGTCTGGTTAAATGCTGGTCAAAACGATCAAAGATGCAATAAGTAAATGTAGAGATATCACTGAAAAGTGATATAAAGGGGCATATTTATACTCTGTTTGCGCTGAATGTGCGCCAAAAATTTTGACGCACAATCGGCGCAAACCCTGCCCCATATTTATACTTTGACGTCCGACCCCGCAGGCGTCAAAATTCCACCATGTGCGTAATTTTTCGGAAGGGGGAACCAGCCTTGCGTTAATTATATGCAAGGTAGGCGTTCCCTTCCAAAAAATGACTTTAAGGCCTGTGCCCCATATTTATACTCTGATGTCATTTTGACGCACAGGAGGGGGTGGGCCTTAAAAAACGGCACACAGCCTGATGGGCGCCGTTTTTTAACGCCTGGGTCAGGGCAGGCGTTAAGGGACCTGTGGGCTCGGAAGGAGCCCAGAGGTGCCCTCCCCTGCCCCCAGGGACACCCCCTGACACCCTTGCCCACCCCAGGAGGACACCCAAGGATGGAGGGACCCATCCCAGGGAAGTTGAGGTAAGTTGGGATAAGTATTTTGTTTCTTTTTTTTAAGTGTCATAGGGGGGCCAGATTTGGGCCCCCCTACATGCCACTATGCTCAATGACCATGCCCAGGGGACATAAGTCCCCTGGGCATGGCCATTGGGCAAGGGGGCATGACTCCTGTCTTTGCTAAGACAGGAGTCATGTCAATGGAGGTTGGGCGTCAAAAGAAATGGCGCAAATCCAGTTTGAGGCCTGAATTTTGCCTCAGACCTGACTTGCCCCATTTTTTGACGCACAACCCCATTTTCCCATACGCCGGCGCTGCCAGGTGTGAGTCATTTTTTTTTACGCACACCAGTCCGCAGCGCCGGCTAACGTCATTCCATAAATAAGGCGCCCGCATGGCGCGTTGGAATGGCGTTAGCCGGCGGTAAAATCTTTGACGCACAACTGCGTTGGCGCAGTTGTGCGTCAAAAAGTATAAATATGGGCCAAAGTGTCTTAAGTCTTTTTAAACCAAACAAAGGGGGTGATTCTAACCCTGGTGGTCGGTGATAAAGCGGCGGCCAACCCGCCAACAGGCTGGCGGTCCAAAAAATGGAATTCTGACCCTGGCGGGAACCGCCAACACAGCCCGCCACATTAACACTCCGACCGCCACGGCGGGACAAACAAACAGCGCGGCGGTCACCGCCAACAGCCGGGCGGCAGACAATGTACCGCCCACACCATCACGACCCACCAATCCGCCACCTTTTCCGGGGCGGGAGCCCCGCCGCTAAAAACACGGCGGAAACAGACTACGAATGTGAAAATGCTCACCTCTACGCACTCCACGAGTACGGAGGACAGCATGGAACCCGAATTGAACATCATACCTGCTCTCGTCTACCTGCTCATCTACCACGAGTACGAATTCCGGCGCAGACGTCAACGGTGAGTACAGCACCTACGACACACGGGAGGGGGGAGGACGAAAGGTTACGGGCACACACATATGCAACCCCCCCCCCCCAATATGTACACACCAATGCAGAGCAACAAGTCACAGTGACACCAACCAAACCCCCGTAAAAAATGCAATGACATTTCAAAATTGACAATAAATATTTATGTCCAAAATAGCCTCCGATAAGTATTGGTCAACTAGCCAGAATATTTACATTTAAAAAGTCTATATACACAGCAGTGGACAACTGAAGAAATCAGTCCTGCACATTTTACGTATTAACGATTTGTCCGTGGGCCAAAGTGTAGCAACACAAGGGCAAAGCCCACACACAAGACCTGAGTCCTTTGGAGAGAACACTGCAGGGGCATCTGATGACAAAACTACAAAACTACAGGCACCTCAGGGGGAAGGGAAGGGGGGCACCTCAGCCACATGAGTCCACGACGCCAGACCCACGAAGGGGCCACCATGCCCTCTGCCATATCCTGGGGAGGATGGGTCAAGGAGGATGCATGATGGCCACAGTGAACCGTGAACTGTGTTTGCAGGAAGGGCCCAGTGGAGCGGTGCTTGAGACGGCGGGGCCCAGCGGAGCGGTGCTTGACAGGAAGGGCCCAGCGGAGCGGTGCTTGACAGGAAGGGCCCAGCGGAGCGGTGCTTGAGACGGCGGGGCCCAGCGGAGCGGTGCTTGACAGGAAGGGCCCAGCGGAGCGGTGCTTGACAGGAAGGGCCCAGCGGAGCGGTGCTTGAGACGGGGGGGCCCAGCGGAGCGGTGCTTGACAGGAAGGGCCCAGCGGAGCGGTGCTTGACAGGAAGGGCCCAGCGGAGCGGTGCTTGAGACGGCGGGGCCCAGCGGAGCGGTGCTTGACAGGAAGGGCCCAGCGGAGCGGTGCTTGACAGGAAGGGCCCAGCGGAGCGGTGCTTGACAGGAAGGGCCCAGCAGAGCAGTGCTTGAGACGGCGGGGCCCAGCGGAGCGGTGCTTGACAGGAAGGGCCCAGCGGAGCGGTGCTTGAGACGGCGGGCCCAGCGGAGCGGTACTTGAGACGGCGGGGCCCAGCGGAGCGGTGCTTGACAGGAAGGGCCCAGCGGAGCGGTACTTGAGACGGCGGGGCCCAGCGGAGCGGTGCTTGACAGGAAGGGCCCAGCGGAGCGGTGCCTGAGACGGCGGGGCCCTCTTCAGCGGTGCCTGTCTTCACGGCGGGGCCCTGTTCAGCGGTGCCTGTCTTCACGGCGGGGCCCTCTTCAGCGGTGCTCTTCTGCACGGCGGGGCCCTGTTCAGCGGTGCCTGTCTTCACGGCGGGGCCCTCTTCAGCGGTGCTCTTCTGCACGGCGGGGCCCTGTTCAGCGGTTCCTGTCTTCACGGCGGGGCCCTCTTCAGCGGTGCTCTTCTGCACGGCGGGGCCCTGTTCAGCGGTGCTCTTCTGCACGGCAGGGCCCTGTTCAGCGGTGCCTGTCTTCATGGCGGGGCCCTCTTCAGCGGTGCTCTTCTGCATGGCGGGGCCCTGTTCAGCGGTGCCTGTCTTCACGGCGGGGTCCTCTTCAGCGGTGCTCTTCTGCACGGTGGGGCCCTGTTCAGCGGTGCTCTTCTGCACGGCGGGGCCCTGTTCAGCGGTGCCTGTCTTCACGGCGGGGCCCTCTTCAGCGGTGCTCTTCTGCACGGCGGGGCCCTGTTCAGCGGTGCCTGTCTTCACGGCGGGGCCCTCTTCAGCGGTGCTCTTCCAGGAAGTCTAGGGAGCCAGACCTGGGCTGGACACCCTGCTCACTCGCCCTCCGACTGTGCAGTGGCAGGCCCCTTCGGGGACGGAGTCCTGGGCCCTTTGCTGTCGTCCCTTGCAGGCGGGATGGGGCTTGCGGGGCCCTCCAGCTCCGCGCTCCTGATGGATGACCTCTCCGCCCTGCTGCCCTTTCGCTCCTTAGATGGGGCTCTCGGGCCCTTGCCTCCCCTGGCTGTTGTGGCAGGTGAAGTGGCCGTTGTTGGCTCCTTGGGGGCAGCCGTCTCAGTCCTCTCACGGCGGCCCTTCAGTTTACGTGTCCTCTTGCCTGGGGGTGGGCTGGATGTCCCCTTGCTGCTCAGTGAAGTGTCACTGCCGCCAAAGGGTGGACTCCAGAAGCCATGCACCACTTGGACACTCGAAGCTGGGCTGGTGGTGGCTGAGGTGCTCTTGGGACTCTTAACCGATGGAGGGGGTGGGTCAGGGGAGGGAAAGAGGTTAAGATTAGAGAGGTAATATTTCTTAGGACCAAGGTAAAGGGTAGGAGTAGTGGTGATGGAAGTGGAGGAAGAGGATGTGGTTGTAGGAGAGTCAGGTGTGCTGTCTTTGGGTGCAGGTGACTGAGGCGTAGGCTGTCGTGAGGTGGTTGGCTGTTGTTTGGGTGTCTGCCTGCGTTTATGTGTCTTGGAAGAGGGGGTGACAGACACAGTGGGAGAGGACACAGGGGACGTGTAGATGGCAGTGGGGGTGGTGACTGCACGTGTGAGGACTGTAGTGGAGGGTGTGCTGGCGATGGAAGCACTGGCTGATGGTGGTGTGCATGCAGGTGTGAGTGTAGACGTCACAGGGAGGGAGGAGGGAGACGAGGAGGAGGGGGACACAGAGGTGGTAGTGACTGTTGGAATGTCTGCATCTGGGTGTTGCTGGGGTGAATGCTTGTGTGTCCTGTGGTGCTTGTGTCTGGATGATCTGGCCTTGGGTGTTGAGGTGAGTGCAGGCTGGTCTGATGGTGTGGATGGGATAGGCTGAGGAACAGGAGACAGAGAAAGGGTGGAGGCAGTTAGAAGAGGGAGGCTGGAGACAGGGACAATGGCTGCCGTCAGTGCTGAGGCCAGAGCAGTGAACGATCGTTGATGGGCAGCCTGACCCGAATGAATGCCCTCCAGGTAGGCATTGCTCCGATGCACCTCCCTTTCCACCCCCTGGATGGCATTCAAAAAGGTAGTCTGCCCAACAATGAGCGTCCTCACGAGGTCAATGAGCTCCGCACTGAGGGCAGCAGGGGTAACTGGGGCAGGGGCTGAGGTGCCTGGGGCGAAGGAGACGCCCGCCTTCCTGGGCGAGCGGGCACGGAGCGAAGGCTGAGGGGCTGCTGGGAGGGCGGAGCTGGAGCGCTGGGTGGCGGCTGTACCTGTGGAGGCGGGGGGCCCGGATGTTGCCGCCACCGATAGGGAGCTCCCAAACGAGGACGTGTCCGTGTCGCTGGTGTCTTCACCGGTCCCCGTTGTGGTGCCCCCCTCGCCCTCCGGATCACTGGTGCCCTCGGTGTCTGTTCCAGTGCCCACCGGGGCCTTGTGACTTGCAGCTCCCTCATGCTCCGACGCCAATTCTCCTCCGCCTGATGATGCTAATGCACAAGAAGACAAAGAATAAGGGTGGGGGGAGAAATAAAACAAAGTTGAGTGTATGCCTTGTCAATACCGTTGGCGGAGAGGACAGACACAGGTGCCTCATGCACTAGGCCGCGAAATTGGGGTACACTACTCAGTACTTCTGACTAGGCCAACAGGTCTAGGGACAACAGACGCGCACATGGGTGATGCAGGACCATGGATAGCTGTACTTGGCACCCTACAGAGGTGGGGGCGGGGGCACAGGGCCATGTCTAAGGGAGGGGACTACACTACAGAAAGCGCCCTGGCCTAGTGTCACCCACGGCCCTCCTCCCCCACCCAGACGCCTCAACTGCGCTTAAGGATAGCAGAATGTGCAGGTACTCACCCCCTTGTGTCTGCTGTGATGTCCTCAAGCGCCCATCCAAATCAGGATAGGCCACCGCCAGGATCCGGGACATCAGGGGGGTCAGGGTACGACTGGCACCCCTCCTAGGTCGGGAGGCCATCCCCAGCAGTGACTCGGCGGTCTTTCGGGTTCCGCGGCGGATGTCCTCCCACCTCTTGCGGCAGTGGGTGCCCCGTCTGGTGTAGACCCCCAGGGCCCGGACTTCCTTGGCGATGGCACGCCAAATGTCGATTTTCTGATGGGCGCTCACCTGTTAGACATGTACAGGGTGGGAAAGAGAAAACGTGAAATTTCGGCATGTTTGGAGTACATGCCCCCCCCTCCCCAACCTTGCCATGTGGCCCATTCTCTCATCTGTCGTGCGTTGCACTCCTCATTTTCTCCCCACCCCAACAACTTACATCCACCCCACTCCACACAGGCATAACCCATTCAATGTGCACTCAGTGTACTCACCTGTTGGTCTGGAGGACCGTAGAGTAGCGCATACTGGGGGAGGACCCCATCCACTAGTTTCTGCAACTCTTCAGACGTGAAGGCAGGGGCCCTTTCCCCAGTCGCAGCAGCCATTGTCACTTCCAGACCGAGGTCACAGCAGCACTTGCAGTATAGGTCCTCTCCTGTGGATGATCAGGTCTCGAGTGATTAGGCAGATAGAAAATGGCGGTCACGGCCGCGGCGGTGCGTACCGCGGCGGTGCGTACCGCGACCGCCGGCGCACATCGTCATTGGCTCCTGAATCCCATAGGGTTCAATGTTAACCAATGCGGCTTCGTATAGCGGTCTTCGACCGCCTACCGCCACGGTGTGCCACGCCAGCGCATTGACCTCACATCCCATTGTCCCACTTCACCGGTCAGGCAGCCGCCATTTCAAGGGCCCACATGGCTTAATTTCAACTGCGTCACACAGGCCTAGGCCTTGCATTGCCACACATCCAAACATAGCCATCCATACCTTTTCGTGTACTGTGCATGCAGTGGTGAACGTACCTGTGACTTGCTTGACTCTGTGCTCCATGTTGTCCTTCCTAGGCACCGTCCGCTGGGACTTGCGAGGAGAAGGATGAATCCTCGTGTGTACCTCCCGCTAGTGGACCTGTCGACAATGGAAGAACGCCACATCATACTACGATACCGACTTGACCGAGCCACTATACATGAACTGTGTGCCCAGCTGGAGCCAGCCCTGATGTCCCCCATCCGCCAACCCACAGGAATTCCCCCTCTAGTGCAGGTTCTGTCAGTCCTCCATTTTCTGGCACGTGGCTCATTCCAGACAACAGTGGCCATGTCATCTGGAATGTCTCAGCCTATGTTTTCAAAGATCTTGTCTAGAGTGTTGTCTGCCCTGACGAAACACATGCGGCGCTACATTGTATTCCCTGAGGAGGTCGATTTGGCCACTGTGAAGGGTGATTTTTATGCCCTTGAACATATTCCCAACATAATTGGTGCCATTGATGGGACCCATGTGGCTTTAGTACCCCCAAAAGACGATGAGCAGGTGTACAGAAACAGGAAAAGTTACCATTCGATGAACGTTCAGGTGGTCTGTTTGGCTGACCAGTACATCTCCCATGTGAATGCCATGTTCCCTGGGTCAGTGCATGACGCGTATGTGTTGCGAAATAGCAGCATCCCTTATGTGATGGAACAGCTACAGAGACAACGTGTGTGGCTAATTGGTGACTCTGGTTACCCCAACCTGCCTTGGCTATTGACCCCAGTGAGGAATCCCCGGACCAGGGCAGAGGAACGGTACAATGAGGCCCATGGGCGAACTAGGAGGGTCATTGAAAGAACCTTTGGCCTCCTGAAGGCCAGGTTTAGGTGCCTACATATGACAGGGGGATCCCTGATGTACTCACCAAAGAAGGTGTGCCAGATCATCGTGGCCTGCTGCATGCTTCACAATCTGGCATTGCGACGTCAGGTGCCCTTCCTGCAGGAGCATGGTTCAGATGGTGGTGTTGAAGCAGCTGTGGAGCCTGCGGAGAGTGAAGAGGAGGAAGACGAAGAGGACGACCCAGACAACAGGGACAGAGTTATCCATCAGTATTTTCAGTAGCACACAGGTAGGAATCACCCACGCCATTTACCATTTACTGAATGCCCCCTGCATCTTTACTTTGTGTATTTCCCCCCAGTTCTTTTAAACTGAAGTTTACTTTTCCCTTCCCTTTTCAGTGCTGTATGAGCCACTGCGTGACTTCTGCTTGGTTAGCCCATGGACTAATGCTTATTGACATCGGTATGTTGTCCACACATAAATAACAGAACATTATTGATAAGTAATGTGTTATACATTTGTAAATAATACAGGCTGACTCCAGAATGATTTATGTGCAATGAGTGATTTATTTTTAGTGCTATATTTTGGTACATGATATTAAAACGGTGAAGGGTGAGGGTGGAGTTATGTCCATGGCAGAGTCCAGTTCTCGATCGCACAGGTGCATTGTTCATATGGCTGTGGAAGGATGGAGCAGGGGCAGTTCAAGGTTGGACAGGGTGACACTGTGGGACAGTGGAATGACATCCGGGGGGATATTAGACTGGCGGAGGTCTTGGCATCCTACTCTGTCTTCCTTTGAGATCTCAGGTTCCTCTTGCGGGGTGGTTGTTCTTCAGCAGGAGGTGGGCTTCTGGTGGCCCGTCGTTCTGTGGGGGCCTCCTGACCACTAGCGCCGGCGGAGGTGGTAGGCTGTTCCTGGCTAGTGACAGGGGCCCTTTGCGGTGCCACATGGTCCCGCAATGTGGTTTCTATCCGGTTGAGGGCCTGGACTATGGTCCCCATTGCGGTAGCGATGTCCCGGAGTTCATTGCTGAACCCCATGTACCTTTCCTCCTGCTGTGCCTGGATCTCGGTGAACCTGGCCAGTACCGTCGCCATCGTCTCCTGGAAGTGATGGTATGCTCCCATGATGGTGGTGAGGGCCTCTTGGAGAGTCGGTTCCCTGGGCCTGTCCTCCCCCCCCTGTCGCACAGCAGCCCTCCCAGTTGCCCTGTTTCCCCGGGCCTCTGTCCCCTGGACGGTGTGCCCACTACCACTGCCCCCAGGTCCCTGTTGTTGTTGGGGTGTTGGGTCAGCCTGGGTGCCCTGTAGTGGCGGACACACCGCTGATTGACGCGTCCGCGGGACAGAGGCATGGGCCCGCTGGGTGGGAGCTGTGCTGGTGTTCCCAGAGGGGTTTGGGTCTGCTGTGGCCTGTGTCTGTGTGTGGGGAACCGACTGTCCAGAGGTCCCCGATGGTCCGGGCTGGTCGTCAGGTTCTAGGTCGACAGAGCTGCTGTCCTCGCTGGGGGCCTGTTCTGGGGGTGGGATGGACATCTCTGGACCCTCCGTGGCGGTGTGTTGGCGTTCGGGCCCTGCAGGGGTGAAGGAGTATGGTTATTGTTTCTGTGTGTGCCATGGCGTGCATTTTGGGTGCCCTTGTCCCCAGTGCTGGCATTCCCTTGTGGGAGGTGTTGTGAGGGTTTGGGGGGGGTGTATGGGTATGTGCAATGGTCATGCTTTGGTGGTGGCTGTCTATGGTTTGTGTTGGCATTCAGGGGTTGGTGTTGTTTAGGGTGGGTTGTGCTGGTGAGACATTGGCAGGGAGGTTATGTGCTGGGGGTTGATATTGGGGGGGGGGTTGGCATGCTGGTGGTGGGGGGGGGGTGAAGTAGTTGAGATTCGACTTACCAGAGTCCATTCCTCCGTGTACTCCAGCGAGGCCATCAGGATGCAGGATGTTTACCACCTCTTGCTCCCATGCTGTGAATTGGGGTGGGGTGGGTGGGGGTCCGCCGCCAGTCTTCTGCACAGCGATGTTGTGCCTGGAGATCATCGAGCGCACCTTCCCCCGTAGGTCGTTCCATCGCTTTCTGATATCTTCCCGATTTCTGGGATGCTGTCCCACAGCGTTAACCCTGTCTACGATCCTTTGCCATAGCTCAGCCTTCCTTGCTATGGTGGTGTGCTGCACCTGTGTGCCGAAGAGCTGGGGCTCAACCCTCATGATTTCCTCCACCATGACCCGGAGTTCTTGGTCCGAAAACCGTGGGTGTCTTTGGGGTGCCATGGGGTGGTGTGGATGAGGTGTGGGGTGGTGTTTGTGGTGATGTGCGTGGTGATATGTGGTGATGTGTGCGTAGATGTGGTGTGGGTGATGAAGTTGTGTTCCTGTGTGTGTTGGGGTTTTCTAATGCTGTGCTCGCTATCTCTATCTCTCTCGCTCTCGCCTTCGCTCCGATTTCCAACTAGTGGGGGTTTGTGGGTGATGTGGGTGATGTGGGTGTGTGTTTTATAGTTGATTGGATATGTGGGAGCGTTGTTTGTATGTGTCTCAGGTGTGCGTATTTCAAAATGTCCAATGTGGCAGTGTTTTGGTGCTGTGTGTGTATTTTGACCGCGGCGGTGTGTACCGCCAATGGAATACCGCGGTTGAAAGACCGCCGCGTGGATTCGTGGGTCAGAATGGCATGGGCGTGTTTGTGTTGGCGTGACGGTGGAGGTTTGGTCATCTCCAGTTTTCCGCGGCCCGCTGATGTGGCGGCCTTCCTTGGATGTCGGATTTTTGGCGGTTTCACAGTTGGTGGTCAGAATGACCGTGGCGGTCTACCGCGGCCGCGGCGGTAGTATGGCGGACTTCTGACCGGCGGTAAGGGCCTTTTACCGCCGAGGTCAGAATGACCCCCAAAGTCTCTTTCAAGCACAAAGTACCTGGTTGGCGTGAAAAATTTCCACGAAGGAGGAGAAGTGTGGAAACAAAGGGGTATGCGTTGATTTCTCTGACCGCACACGGCGATGCGTCGTTTAGTTTCCACGCAGGGACGGCTGTGCGTCGATTTCCGGTGCTCGGTCGTGGATCCTCTTTGGGTTGCGGGGTTTTCAGACACCCTGGAGACGGTGCATGGATTTCCTGCACTGGCAAGACAAAGTCACAGGAGCGTCGATCCGGTGGGCGTTGCGTTGAATTTTCTACCGCACGGCAGGCGCTTTGTCGATTCCTCTCTGGAAGTCGGGCTGCTTTGTTCCGGCTCGGCTATGCACCGATCCAGTGGGCCGTGTGTTGAATTTCCAGTTGATACCCTGGCTCTGCATCGATCTTCTCATTGCAAAGTCGGGCTGCATCGTTCTGGTTCGGCGTGCAGTGAAATTTTCACTGCGGTGCAGGCTGTGCGTTGTTTCTGGCAGGCTGTGCATCGACTTTCGCCACACAAGGAGTCCTTATTGAAGAGATGAAGTCTTTTTGGTCCTGAGACTTCAGGGAACAGGAGGCAACCTCTATTCAAGACCTTGGAGAGCACTTCTTCACCTCAGCCAGAGAGCAGCAAGGCAGCAGAGCAACAGCAAGGCAGCAGTCCTTCACAGAAAGCAGTCAGGTGAGTCCTTTGGGCAGCCAGGCAGTTCTTCTTAGCAGGATGCAGGTTCTGGTTACAAGTTTCTTCTCCAGGAAGTGTCTGAGTTGTTAGGGGCAGAGGCCCTGTTTATATACCCAAATGTACATTTGAAGTGGGGGAGACTTCAAAGAGAGGCTTAAAAGTGCACCAGGTCCCCTTTCAGTTCAATCCTGTCTGCCAGGGTCCCAGTAGGGGGTGTGGCAGTCCTTTGTATGAGAGCAGGCCCTCCACCCTCCGAGCCCAAGAAGACCCATTCAAAATGCAAATGTATGCAAGTGAGGCTGAGTATCCTGTGACTGGGGTGTGTCTGAGTGAATGCACAAGGAGCTGTCAACTAAACCCAGACAGATGTGGATTGTAAAGCACATGAAGATTTAAGTGCAGAGAAATGCTCACTTTCTAAAAGTGGCATTTCTAAAATAGTAATATTAACTCCAACTTCATCAGTCAGCAGGATTTTATATCACCATTCTGGCCATACTAAATATGACCTTCCTACTCCTTCCAGATCAGCAGCTAACACTAAAAAAATGTATGACGGCAGCCCCAATGTTAGCCTATGAAAGGAGCAGGACTTACAGCAGTGTAAAAACGAATGTAGGAGTTTTACACTACCAGGACATGTAAACTATATAGGTACATGTCCTGCCTTTTGCCTACACTGCACCCTTTCCTATGGGTTACCTAGGGCATACCTTAGGGGTGTCTTTTATGTAGAAAAAGGGGAGTTTTAGGCTTGGCAAGTACTTTTAAATGCCAAGTCGAACTGGCAGTGAAACTGCACACACAGGTCTTGCAATGGCAGGCCTGAGTCAAGGTTAAGGGGCTACTTAAGTGCGTGGCACAATCAGTGCTGCAGGCCCACTAGTAGCATTTAATCTACAGGCCCTGGGCACACATACTGCACTCTACTAGGGACTTATAAGTAAATTAAATAGTCCAATTGGGTATGATCCAATGTTACCATGTTTAAAGGGAGAGAGCATATGCACTTTAGCTCTGGTTAGCAGTGGTAAAGTGCGCAAAGTCTTAAATCCAGCAAAAACAGTGTCTACAAAGTGGAGGGAGGCAGGCAAAAAGTTAGGTGTGACCACCCTAAGGCTGTCAGGTCTAACACTGACATTGGACATTTGTTTTAGCCCTTGTATATAGACTGATTCCCCTGATGTTTCCTAGCATATTTTATTTTGTTTGTCCAACCCCCTCCAACTCCCCTGCCTATTCTGTATGAAGAGCATTATTCAATTTTGTTTCTTCTTTCCCAATGGACTTTTCATATTTATGTATATATAATAGAAAACACAGGGGGTCATTCTGACCCTGGCGGCCGGTGGCCGCCATGGCCACCGACCACGGGAGCACCGCCAACAGGCTGGCGGTGCTCCCACGAGCATTCTGACCGCGGCGGTTCAGCCGCGGTCAGAAGCGGAAAGTCGGCGGTCCCCCGCAGACTTTCCGCTGCTCGGGGGAATCCTCCATGGCGGCAGAGCGCGCTCCGCCGCCATGGGGATTCTGACACCCCCTACCGCCATCCTGTTCCTGGCGGGTCTCCCGCCAGGAACAGGATGGCGGTAGAGGGTGCCGCAGGGGCCCCCGTAGGAGGGCCCCGCAAGGTATTTCAGTGTCTGCTTTGCAGACACTGAAATACGCGACGGGTGCAACAGCACCCGTCGCACCTTCCCACTACGCCGGCTCCATTCGGAGCCGGCGTCCTCGTGGGAAGGTAGATTTGCCCTGGACTGGCGGGCGGCCTTTTGGCGGCCGCCTGCCAGCCCAGGGCAAATCTCAAAATACCCTCAGCGGTCTTATGACCGCGGAGCGGTATTTTGACGGGGGAACATTGGCGGGCGGCCTCCGCCGCCCGTCAATGTCAGAATCACCCCCACAGTGTCTTGTAGTTCATTTTAATCAAAATATGGAAGTATACATCTAGAGTGTTTTAGCTATGCCTTCAACATGATAAGTTTGTGCACAGATAGCTCAAGTAATGAACACGTCTTAGCCACATTTATAAAAAACATATATGGCCTACAGCCGCATTAAGCAATTGAACATCATCAACTATTACTCAACTCAATTTAAATGAGGAATTCGTCTTTTATTTACTTAGTTAAGTGCAAAGATATGTTACAGTGCTCATGGGGGATCTTGTTTACGTCTTCTCAATTTTGGTGGTGAGGACAGTTGTTATGTTGCGCGTTTCCTGGGGTTCTGAGGTGCAGGTGGGTGTGGTGCCTGTGTATGGTGGGTGGGTGCATCCTGGACAGGGGATGGTGGTCCCTGTACAGGGAAGGGTTCTTCTTGGACCGGAGGTGGTGGTTTCTGTACAGTGGTGGTGGGGGTGCTTCCTGGACAGTGGACAGTGGTCCCTGTACAGGGGAATTGCTTCATGGACAGGGGGTGGTGGTCCCTCTATGGGAGGGTGCTTCCTGGACAGGGGGTTGTGATCCCTGTATGGGGGTGCTTTCTAGACAGGAGGTGGTGGTCCCTGTACAGGGAGGGGTATTCCTTAACAGGGAGTGGTGGCCCCTGTACAGGGTAGGTTGCTTAGTGGATAGGGGGTGATGGTCCCTTTAGAGGGAGGGTTGCTTTGTGGACAAGGGGTGGTGGTACCTGTACTCGGTGGGTGCTTCATGGACAGTGGGTGGTGGTCCTTGTATGGGGGGTGCTTCCTGGACAGGGGATGGTGGTGCATATACAGGGGGAGGATGTGACTATGCAGTGGGGGGGTGTGTACAAGGGGAATGTTGCCGTCGTAGATTGATGGGGGCCCGGTGCAGGTTTCTAACCAGGGGCTGGGGTGACATGGTGCATGTAGATATGTTGGGTCCTGTCCATGCATTGACTGTGAAGGCTGATTTGGTATCATTTTGAGTATGCCCTCCATCATCTTCATAGCTAATGCATGGTGTCTTGCACTCTCTTCCCTCTGTATGGCCATGATGGCATTTAGCCAGGACTTACCCACCCTCTCCAATATCTGGGTCATTCTATGCACCAACTGTGGGAGTTGGTGCATATCCTGTAGTGAGTCAGACATGCCAAACAGTGTAGCCACAATGGCACAAATGTCCTGCCTCACATCTGACTGCTGTTGGAAGAAATCCTCCTCCCACTCTCCTCCACGAACATCTGCCAGCCCTCTCCACCTGGGAGGGGCTCGGATACCACCATCAAATCCACCAGCGGGGGCGGTGGACGGTGGCAGGTGGGAGGTTGTAAGGAGGAGATTTGTGCCTAGCGGCTACCTGCTCCTCACTAGGGCTGGCATGTATATCAGATGTTGAAGAGAAGGCCTGTGGGACACTGACAGTGTAGGAGTGTGTAGGGGAACCACCACGTCTGACCTGGATGTGAGGGCTGTGAGGAGGTGATGGTTGTGTTGGGGTATGTGAGGAATGGGTAATCCTTCTGGGTGTGGTAGGAGGCTCTATGCTGACCAGCGTAGATGTGGGCTTAGATGTTATGCTGCGTGGGTCAACAATAGTGGGCAGGGAATCGACCTCTACATCCATTGAAATCTGGGCCTGATATCCCTCCTCCTTTGCCTCCTCCTCCTCTTCCTGTGTATATCTGGCAGCTGACAAGGCAGCTTGGAAGAGGAATGGGATCTGCAGTCGGATTGCTGTTCTGCTTTCCTTCTCTTATTTTATGACCGAGCTTACAAAACCTCTCTGGAATGCACTTCTTAGTTTAAAGAAGACATTTATTGTTATTATTACTTCACCACGAGGTTCCTGAAAGACGAAATTAGTAGGTTGGAAGCACACGTTCAAAAGTAGTCGCAGCATGAAAGCAAAGTATATCAAAGTACTTCTCAGTTGCAATGCACACAGCAAATACATGTGATTATATTATAGCATAACTTCAAAGCAAAGCATAAAAGTCAAAATTGCATCACCGTAGGGCCTATCACTTCGCTTCATCTTTCTGGGGCCTGCAAATTGATGACTCCGGTTCAACTGCGAGAAAGAGATTTTCTACCCAAACGGCGACAGGCAACTGACGTCCGTTCCTGTCTGAAGTCAAGATATTTCTCCCCTCGCTGTTGCCCAGGGCCATCGTTCCAAAAACGTGCCCCCTCCTCTCAGACTCGGGAACGGAAGGCAAGACTTTGGAAACTGGCCAGATCTCCTAGACCCCTCCTCTTCCCAAGGCTGAGCAGAAAGGAAAACACCAAATGTACGCTCTCTTATCAGCTAGACTTTGATGTGAAAAACACAGCTTGGTCTATCATGTGGAAAAACACAGCTTGGAAAAACACAGCTCATCTGCAATGTCTCAACTGCAATGTCTAACTCCACCTTAACCCCTTCGCTGCCAGGCCTTTTCCCCCTCCTGTGCCAGGCCTTTTTTTGCCTATTTGGGGCAGTTCGCGCTTAGGCCCTCATAACTTTTTGTCCACATAAGCTAACCAAGCCAAATTTGCGTCCTTTTTTTCCAACATCCTAGGGATTCTAAAGGTACCCAGACTTTGTGGGTTCCCCCGAAGGAGGCCAAGAAATTGGCCAAAATACAGTGAAAATTTCGTTTTTTTAAAAAAAATTGGAAAAAGGGGCTGCAGAAGAAGGCTTGTGGTTTTTCCCCTGAAAATGGCATCAACAAAGGGTTTGCTGTGCTAAACTCAGCAGCTTCCCAGCTTTCAGGAACAGGCAGACTTGAATCCGAAAACCCAATTTTTCAACACAATTTGGGCATTTTACTGGGGCATACCCCATTTGTGCAATTTTTTGTGCTTTCAGCCTCCTTCCAGTCAGTGACCGGAATGGTCATGAAACCAATGCTGGATCCCAGAAACCTAAACATTTCTGAAAAGTAGACAAAATTCTGAATTCAGCAAGGGGTCATTTGTGTAGATCCTACAAGGGTTTCCTACAGAAAATAACAGCTGAAAAAGAAAAATATTGAAATTGAGGTGAAAAAAACATCAATTTTTCTCTACTTTTTACTCTGTAACTTTTCCCTGCAATGTCAGATTATCGAAAGCAATATACCGTTACGTCTGCTGGACTCCTCTGGTTGCGGGGATATATAGGGTTTGTAGGTTCATCAAGAACCCGAGGAACCCAGAGCCAATAAATGAGCTGCACCCTGCAGTGCGTTTTCATTCTATACCGGGTATACAGTAATTCATTTGCTGAAATATAAGGAGTAAAAAATAGCTATCAAGAAAACCTTTGCATTTCCAAAAAGGGCACAAGATAAGGTGTTGAGGAGCAGTGGTTATTTGCACATCTCTGAATTCCGGGGTGACCATAGTAGCACATGAATTACATGGAATTTCTCAAATAGATGTTTTTTTA
This sequence comes from Pleurodeles waltl, assembly GCF_031143425.1. NCBI lineage: Eukaryota > Metazoa > Chordata > Amphibia > Caudata > Salamandridae > Pleurodeles > Pleurodeles waltl. Next base: position 65,118,680 of record NC_090437.1, read on the forward strand.
CACACACCCCTATATTTGGAAGGAATAAATGTAGAGAAAGACAAGGGGCAATAACACTTGTTTTGCTATTCTATGTTCCCCCAAGTCTCCCGATAAAAATGATACCTCACTTGTTTGGGTAGGCCTAGCGCCCGCGACAGGATATACCCCAAAACACAACGTGGACACATCACAGAAAACAGAGCTGTTTTTAGCAAAGTGACTACCTGTAGATTTTGGCCTCTAGCTCAGCCGCCACCTAGGGAAACCTACCAAACCTGTGCATTTCTGAAAACTAGAGACCTAGGGGAATCCAAGGAGGGGTGACTTGTGTGGCTCGGACCAGGTTCTGTTACCCAGAATCCTTTGCAAACCTCAAAATTTGGCTAAAAAAACACATGTTCCTCACATTTCTGTGGCAGAAAGTTCTGGAATCTGAGAGGAGCGACAAATTTCCTTCCACCCAGCATTCCCCCACGTCTCCCGATAAAAATGATACCTCACTTGTGTGGGTAGGCCTAGCGCCCGCGACAGGATATGCCCCAAAACACAACCTGGACACATCACAGAAAACAGAGCTGTTTTTAGCAAAGTGACTACCTGTAGATTTTGGCCTCTAGCTCAGCCGCCACCTAGGGAAACCTACCAAACCTGTGCATTTCTGAAAACTAGAGACCTAGGGGAATCCAAGGAGGGGTGACTTGTGTGGCTCGGACCAGGTTCGGTTACCCAGAATCCTTTGCAAACCTCAAAATTTGGCTAAAAAAACACATGTTCCTCACATTTCTGTGGCAGAAAGTTCTGGAATCTGAGAGGAGCCACGAATTTCCTTCCACCTAGCGTTCCCCCACGTCTCCCGATAAAAATGATACCTCACTTGTGTGGGTAGGCCTAGCGCCCGCGACAGGATATGCCCCAAAACACAACGTGGACATATCACAGAAAACAGAGCTGTTTTTAGCAAAGTGACTACCTGTAGATTTTGGCCTCTAGCTCAGCCGCCACCTAGGGAAACCTACCACACCTGTGCATTTCTGAAAACTAGAGACCTAGGGGGATCCAAGGAGGGGTGACTTGCGGGGCTCGGACCAGGTTCTGTTACCCAGAATCCTTTGCAAACCTCAAAATTTGGCTAAAAAAACACATGTTCCTCACATTTCTGTGGCAGAAAGTTCTGGAATCTGAGAGGAGCCACAAATTTCCTTCCACCCAGCGTTCCCCCACGTCTCCCGATAAAAATGATACCTCACTTGTGTGGGTAGGCCTAGCGCCCGCGACAGGATATGCCCCAAAACACAACGTGGACATATCACAGAAAACAGAGCTGTTTTTAGCAAAGTGACTACCTGTAGATTTTGGCCTCTAGCTCAGCCGCCACCTAGGGAAACCTACCAAACCTATGCATTTCTGAAAACTAGAGACCTAGGGGAATCCAAGGAGGGGTGACTTGTGTGGCTCGGACCAGGTTCTGTTACCCAGAATCCTTTGCAAACCTCAAAATTTGGCTAAAAAAACACATGTTCCTCACATTTCTGTGGCAGAAAGTTCTGGAATCTGAGAGGAGCCACAAATTTCCTTCCACCCAGCGTTCCCCCACGTCTCCCGATAAAAATGATACCTCACTTGTGTGGGTAGGCCTAGCGCCCGCGACAGGATATGCCCCAAAACACAACGTGGACATATCACAGAAAACAGAGCTGTTTTTAGCAAAGTGACTACCTGTAGATTTTGGCCTCTAGCTCAGCCGCCACCTAGGGAAACCTACCAAACCTGTGCATTTCTGAAAACTAGAGACCTAGGGGAATCCAAGGAGGGGTGACTTGCGGGGCTCGGACCAGGTTCTGTTACCCAGAATCCTTTGCAAACCTCAAAATTTGGCTAAAAAAACACATGTCCCTCACATTTCTGTGGCAGAAAGTTCTGGAATCTGAGAGGAGCTACAAATTTCCTTCCACCCAGCGTTCCCCCAAGTCTCCCCATAAAAATGATACCTCACTTGCGTGGGTAGGCCTAGCGCCGGCGACAGGAAACACCCCAAAGCGCAACGTGGACACATCCTAAATTTTGGAAAAAAACAGAGGTGTTTTTTGCGAAGTGCCTACCTGTAGATTTTGGCCTCTAGCTCAGCCGGCACCTAGGGAAACCTACCAAACCTGTGCATTTCTGAAAACTAGAGACCTAGGGGAATCCAAGGAGGGGTGACTTGCGGGGCTCGGACCAGGTTCTGTTACCCAGAATCCTTTGCAAACCTCCAAATTTGGCTAAAAAAACACATGTCCCTCACATTTCTGTGGCAGAAAGTTCTGGAATCTGAGAGGAGCTACAAATTTCCTTCCACCCAGCGTTCCCCCAAGTCTCCCGATAAAAATTATACCTCACTTGCGTGGGTAGGCCTAGCGCCGGCGACAGGAAACACCCCAAAGCGCAACGTGGACACATCCTAAATTTTGGAAAAAAACAGAGGTGTTTTTTGTGAAGTGCCCACCTGTAGATTTTGGCCTCTAGCTCAGCCGGCACCTAGGGAAACCTACCAAACCTGTGCATTTCTGAAAACTAGAGACCTAGGGGAATCCAAGGAGGGGTGACTTGCGGGGCTCGGACCAGGTTCTGTTACCCAGAATCCTTTGCAAACCTCAAAATTTGGCTAAAAATACACATGTTACTCACATTTCTGTGGCAGAAAGTTCTGGAATCTGAGAGGAGCCACAAATTTCCTTCTACCCAGCGTTCCCCCAAGTCTCCCGATAAAAATGATACCTCACTTGTGTGGGTAGGACTAGCGCCCACGAAAGGAAAGGGCCCAAAACACAACGTGGACACATCACATTTTTTTATAAAAAGCAGTGCCTACCTGTGGATTTTGGCCTGTAGCTCAGCCGACACCTGAGGAAACCTAGCAAACCAGTGCATTTTTGAAAACTAGAAACCCAGGGGAATCCAAGATGGGGTGACTTGCGGGGCTCTGACCAGGTTATGTTACCCAGAATCCTTTGCAAACATCAAAATTTGGCCCAAAAAACACTTTTTCCTCTCATTTCGGTGACAGAAAGTTCTGGAATCTGAGAGGAGCCACAAATTTCCTTCCACCCAGCGTTCCCCTAAGCCTCTCGATAAAAATGGTACATCACTTCTGTGGGTAGGCCTAGCGCCCACAAAAGGAAATGGCCCAAAACACAACGTGGACACAACATATTTTTTCAGAGAAAACAGAGGTGTTTTTTGCAAGGTGCCTACCTGTGGTGTTTGGCCTGTAGCTCAGCCGGCCCCGGGGGGGGGGGGGCAGAAATGGCCTAAAATAAATTTGCCCCCCCAACCCCCACCCTCCCCCGCCGGGAGCGACCCTTGCCTACGGGGTCGCTCCCCCTGCGTGACATTGGCGCCAAAAAACAAATCCCCGGTGCCTAGTGGTTTCTCCCCCCTTGGGGGCAGATTGACCTAAAATTGGCCAATCTGCCCCCAGGGGGGCAGAAATGGTCTAAATACAATTTGCCCCCCCAGGGGAGCGACCCTTGCCTGATGGGTCGCTCCCCATCTCTAAAAAAAGAAACAAAAAAAAAAAATTGCCCTGGCGCCTAGAGTGTTCTGCCCCCCCCCGGGGGCAGTTCGGCCTAATAATAGGCCGATCTGTCCCCCGGGGGGGCAGAAATGGCCTAAAATAAATTTGCCCCCCCTCAACCCCCACCCCCCCCCGGGAGCGACCCTTGCCTACGGGGTCGCTCCCCCTGCGTGACATTGGCGCCAAAAAACAAATCCCCGGTGCCTAGTGGTTTCTGCCACCTTGGGGGCAGATTGACCTAAAATTGGCCAATCTGCCCCCAGGGGGGGCAGAAATGGCCTAAAATAAATTGCCCTCCCCCCCAGGGAGCGACCCTTGCCTAAGGGGTCGCTCCCTTTGCGTGAAATTCACGCAAAGAAAAAACTCCCTGGTGTCTAGTGGTTTCTACCCCCCTTGGGGGCAGATTGGCCTCATCAAAATAGGCCAATCTGCCCCCAAGGGGGGCAGAAATGGGCAAAATATAATTTTCCCCCAAGGGGAGCGACCCTTGTCTAAGGGGTCGCTCCCCACCAAAAAAAAAAAAAATGAAACAAAAAAAAAAAAAAATGGTCCCTGGTGCCTAGAGGTTTCTGCCCCCCCCTGGGGGCAGATCGGCCTAATAGTAGGCCGATCTGCCCCCAGGGGGGGCAGAAAAGGCCTTCCCGAAAATATGCCCCCCCTGGGAGCGACACTTGCCCAAGGGGTCGCTCCCTTTTGTCAATAACAATAAAAAAATAAAAAAATCCCTGGTGTCTAGTGGTTTCTACCCCCCTTGGGGGCAGATTGGCCTCATCAAAATAGGCCAATCTGCCCCCAAGGGGGGCAGAAATGGCCAAAATATAATTTTCCCCCAAGGGGAGCGACCCTTGCCTAAGGGGTCGCTCCCCACCTCAATAAAACAAATGAAACAACAAAAAAAAAAAAAAAAAAAAATGGTCCCTGGTGCCTAGAGGTTTCTGCCCCCCCTGGGGGCAGAAAAGGCCTTTTCAAAAAAATGCCCCCCCTGGGAGCGACCCTTGCCCAAGGGGTCGCTCCCTTTTGTCAATTTCAATTTAAAAAAAAAAAATCCATGGTGTCTAGTGGGGTTTCAAAAGCCGGATTGCAAGCAATCCGGCTTTTGAAACCCTCGGAGGGACTTCAAAGGGAAGGAAATACTTTTCCTTCCCTTTGAAGCCCCTCCGGGCCTCCCAAGTGATTGAAAAAGAAATGCTTTTGCATTTCTTTTTCAATCGCGCTGGAAGCAGAGCTTCCAGCGCGACGAGGGAGGCCCCTGTGACACATCAGCGCGCGCGCGCGCGCTGACGTCACAGGGGGGGAGTGGGGGGGGTCGGGGGGGGAAGGGGAAGGTCTTCCCCTTCCATCCCCGACTTGGGGGGGTAAGGGGGGTGCACGGGGGGCGCGCTAGCGCGCCCCCAAGTTCCCCTGTGCCATGGACGAGATGATCTCGTCCAAGGCACAGGGGAACTGTAGCATTGGACGAGATCATCTCGTCCAAGGCACAGAAGCGGTTAAAGCCAATAGGCAGCTAACCTAAATACCAAATGTAATGTCTAATGCCATGTTAAAGCCAATAGGCAGCTAAACTGAATACAGAATGTAATGGCTAATGCCATGTTAAAGCCAATAGGCAGCTAACCCAAATACCACATGTAATGTGCTACTGGTGAACATTGAGCAACTAATATGCGCAGTGGTGAAACACAAAGTCATTGGTCAAACACAATTAATACCATAACACTCCACCCTATGACCAATGAATGTTTGTTTACATACCTCTTATTTCCAACAAAAACAAAAAACAAAAGCATCAACAACAACAAAAAAACATTATAAGAAAATCAGATTTGAATGATAAGCTTATATACTCTGATTGGGATAATAATTGACTGAACAGTATCTCTAAAACAGCAACTTGATGTAGCATGAGTTCTACTCATGTAAAGGTACACGGTCCAGCTGAAAGGTTTGCTGGAATGTAAGCGAAAGTCAGAGTTCCACACAAAAAAACACAGATAGTTAACTGGTAAGGTTGCTTAGTTCCAGTGGAAGAATGTAATCAAACAAGTTGACAAACTTTTATATTGATCCCATGTAGAACTTGAACTGAAGGCGCCAGTTGCGCAAAATGGATCCATGGGGTTTGTACTTTAATCAATCAGGTTCAGATTGGGGGTTCGGTCCCTCCCCCGACCCCACACGCAAACACCCGAAGGGAGACCACACAGCACACTCATGGTCAGTGGCGAGTCGTGGTAGGATCTGCAAAAGAAAAAAGTATGACTTTTCTTGCAAATAACATTTGTCATCTGAAATGTGCCCTTCCACTTCCTTTCCTTGTTTTATAATCTTGGGGCCCTTTGTTATTATTCCTGCAGGTTCTGGAGGGCCATTTGGGGATTCAACCCACACCTTAGCACAGAGGTTTTTATCTGCTGCACCACAGCTTCCCTTTTCTTGCACTGTCAGAAGGGCTGGGGCAGACTCCTTCTTTATCAAACCTCCATTCACTGCACTTTTGACAAGTTGGGCAATTCTGTCTCCAATTTGTATGAATAAATCAGATTCTCTTCTAGTTATCAGCATAATTTTGATTTCTCCTTGGTAATCTGCAGCAATCACTTCCCCTAAAACCGGATCAATTTGCCATATCTGTCCTGCTAACTTTCCTGTCCCCAACTGATCTTTGACTGTTTGTGGGACAGATTGCTGTTGTGTGTGCTGACAAATAGGACATTGCAAAATCACAGTTTTTATCAAATCTAGGGGAATGTGCATCTCTCTAATCTCTGCCCACCTGTAAGTGGCTTTTTCTCCCAGATGTCCACATTTCTGGTGCACCCACTTAGCCATCCCCACTAAGTCAGAATTCTGGGTGGACACTTCTGTACTTTTCTCTTTAACATCTGCAAGGGAATTGAACCAGTTATGTGCAAGCCATGTGGAAAACCAAATAGCTAAACATTGGCAGTGAACCAGGAATCAGTGTAAAAATGACACATCACAAGCAGCTCTTGCTTTAAAGTCTGACACACATTGTACAACTCTGTTCCTTCTCCTGTGGTAGACAACAACTTTTCAGTCAATTAATCATTAGTCAAACAAACATGCTTTTTATCCTCAGGGGACACGAATTCAAATGGTGCACTCAATTTCACTAGTGACTCTTTTACATGTGGTACTCCCTGCACCCTCTCCTCATCCTGAAAAGGGGCTTGTGACACCTGTTCATGTAGGGCTGCAGTGACTCTAGCCCTGTCTTGCATGTACCAGATCCAGTGTATGATACTAGCCTCCTGTGCCTGTCCTATACTGTGGGATTCAGGTGAACTCATCACCCACTGCAAGCTTGATATTTCAGGTTTCAGAATTACATTATCATTTAATGTCATTTGCTCAGTATTCACTAGAGCCCAATAACAAGTCAAAAGCTTACTCCAAAGTTCCTGGGGCACTCTTGTCCTCCCCTGATCCTGATTTACATGTAAATCAGTGTTTCATCTTGCACTGCGCAGAAACCTCAAGTCTGAATTATTTCATTTGCCAAATCAGAAGCGCGCAGCTGCTCATGTTTTTTCCTGGTTACTTTGTACCAAAGTGTTAAGATTTCACTCAGATAAGGGCTATACTGTTTCCAAAAATCAAACAAGCTCATGAAACTCGTGACTCTTGCTTAGTGCAAATAGTAAGAAACTCTAAAATCTTTTGTTTTACTTGTGACAACATCTGTCTATTTTCTGGGTTCCACTTAATTCCCAGAAACTGCACATTTTGCAACAGTACTTCTGCCTTGTCTGAATAAATTTTAAACATCGTACTTTGCAAAAGCGGTCTGAAAATAACATTCCTAACTCTGTTCTCAGTGTTATCTATTAAGGAATGCACTTCAACTGCCAAAAACTGTGTGGCTGTTCTGCACATCTACGCTCTGCTCAATAGACTCATTTTCTTTAACCTTCTCATTACTGGAATGGGAAAAGCCAGATTCTTCTAAAACAGCAGTTTTATAGATTTCAGCATTATCTTGCAATACTGTGTTCTGGCTAATTTGCTCACGTAAATTCTTATTTTCATGTTTTAACTGCCTACATCTCTCCTGCATTTTTCTGTAAGCAGACAAAAGTATCCAAAACCTTCTGTCAAAAACAAAAGGAACATCATTTCTTTCAAAAGGCACATTTTCTAAATATGCTTCCAAGCACTCATCCCAAGACTCACACAGTCCTGATAAACAAGAAAACATGTTTCTCACACCACCATAAGGCAATTTAACTTCACATGTATTTTCAAACATGGTCTGCCGTGCTTCTTTAATTCTCTAAACAACTAAAAACAATTACACTTTTAAATAGTGCACTTCCAATCTCTAAATCGGACTCCCAGACTGCCGATTCACGCCAAAATGTTCTGCTTTCCTTCTCTTATCTTATGACCGAGCTTACAAAACCTCTCTGGAATGCACTTCTTAGTTTAAAGAAGACATTTATTGTTATTATTACTTCACCACGAGGTTCCTGAAAGATGAAATTAGTAGGTTGGAAGCACACGTTCAAAAGTAGTCGCAGCAATGAAAGCAAAATATATCAAAGTACTTCTCAGTTGCAATGCACACAGCAAACACATGTGATTATATTGTAGCATAACTTCAAAGCAAAGCATAAAAGTCAAAATTGCATCACTGTAGGGCCTATCACTCCGCTTCATCTTTCTGGGGCCTGAAAGTTGATGACTCCAGTTCAACGTCGAGAAAGAGATTTTCTACCCGAACGGGGATAGGTAACTGACGTCCGTTCCTGTCTGAAGTCAAGATATTTCTCCCCTCGCTGTTGCCCAGGGCCATTGTTCCCAAAACGTGCCCCCTCCTCTCAGACTCGGGAAAGGAAGGCAAGACTTTGGAGACTGGCCAGATCTCCTAGAACCCTCCTCTTCCCAAGGCTGAGCAGAAAGGAAAACATTAAATGTACGCTCTCTTATCAGCTAGACTTTGATGTGAAAAACACAGCTTGGTCTATCATGTGGAAAAACACAGCTTGGAAAAACACAGCTCATCTGCAATGTCTCAACTGCAATGTCTAACTCCACGTTAAAGCCAATAGGCAGCTAACCTAAATACCAAATGTAATGTCTAATGCCATGTTAAAGCCAATAGGCAGCTAAACTGAATACAGAATGTAATGGCTAATGCCATGTTAAAGCCAATAGGCAGCTAACCCAAATACCACATGTAATGTGCTAGTGGTGAACATTGAGCAACTAATATGCGCAGTGGTGAAACACAAAGTCATTGGTCAAACACAATTAATAGCATAACAATTGCCTGTCACCTGCCAATGGTGGATGGTCCTTCCTCTTGACTCAACTAATTGTCCTCAACACCTGTAAGACAGAGGTTGCAACAGGATATGTATTTGAGTTACAATATCTTGTGCAACACAAGACTTGAGTCAAATTATCTTCACATCAACAGAAGTTATATATATGACCTGGTTTGTGTACACCTACATGTGACAGGTCACACTGTGGCATTGAGGTGTTCAATGCAGATGTACAATGCAAAAGCAAACTCAACAGTTCCAACCACAGCTCTGTGTGGTATTGATATCACCCTTGATGTCAGCTGCTGAACAAGGCTCCTTGAGTGTGTAGCAGAAGGTATGGTCCTTGATCCAGCAGCCTGTGAAAGAAGTGACACCATAATTAATGTTCTGCATGATTTATATGTGAATATGCGCACTTGACACACACATCACTGTTTATGCTGGGGTTATTTTACACACCGACATCAGATGTGAGGTTAAAGTGACCATATCTGCTTATGCCCTTTCACAAGGATTTGGTTATTGTTCATGGGTAGGGTATCAATTGTCTACAACACTATATGGCACACTTACCTGACGGACGGATGGCAGTGGGTTTGACTGCTGCAGCCAGGATGTCTCTCAAACCTCTGGATCGTGTCATCTGGATCACTGAGGTAGTCCTGGCAGCAGCTGTAATGTAACATTCATGTCCATATCTGTGTGCAAAGGATGATGGTGATGATTCTACATGTCATAGGCATGGACCAGTGATCTATAAGTTACAAGTGGGTGGCACAAGTATGCCTCTTGACCCTTACTTGTGGCCCCCTGGTCAACAGCAACGCTGGTCAGCTGTTAATTCAACACAGTCCTCATATTACCAGGTATCACACTTACAGGCAAACATATTTTTGGTGGTTACTGGGAGGTATAGGATAGAAATAACTAGGATGTCCCACACTGCCTAGCTTTGGACACACCTTCATTTTTAGGGGCATCATGAGAATGATGTGGTAGCTTTAAATTTCTAAAGGAGTTTTCCACAACATGGAGAGCTGGTTCATCTTTGCACATCAGATTTTGTCAGTGCATTGCAGAGTGCAAGTTTGATATACACAAATATCAAGCAAGGTTTAGGTAACATTCCTTCTACCCCTCCTCCCCCAGGCCCCCACTGCCCCAACCGGGGACAACATTGCTCATTGTGGACTGGGAGGTCAATCATTTCTGCTGTGCATTCTTTTTCAGGCCTGTGTTCCCAATGTACATGCACAACATCATGGTCTATTTTACATGACACTGGAAACGATTATGTACAGCACACATCCTGAAGTCCTGTATTCCAAGGTTTACCATTTGTGATTCTGGGGGAAGGGGTGACAAAGTGAAATGAACTTTTGTCTAGGATCACACAATTTGGTCAAGTGGAGAAGCTTGGCTGATCCCCACCTGTACTGGTTTCACTTTGTGCAGTTCAAACACTAAGGCCCTGATGTATACTTTGTGGTGCAAAACTGCACTAATGCAGTTTTGCACCAAAATGTTTAGCACCGGCATGCACCACTTCTGTGCACCAGCCGGGCAACATATTTATGGAATGGTGCAAGCTGGTGCAAAGGGTAGGCAAGCGTAAAAAAAAATGACGTTGGTCTGGTGGGACTGGTGGTATGGAACAAATGACGTTAGGCAGGTTAAAGTAAAAAAAATGACTCTAACCTGCCTAGAGTCATTTTCTGATGCAAAAACCATCCATACCACATGACTCCTGTCTTAGAAAAGACAGGAGTCATGCCCACCACCCCAACGGCCAGCACAGGGGACCAGGGTCCCCGGGGCATGGCCATTGCACCCAGTGCCATGGAGGGGGGGGGGCATTTCAGGGCCCCCAATAGCACTTTAAAAAGATACTTACCTGTACTTTCCTATACTTACCTGGGATGGGGTTCCCCATCCTCCGCTGTCCCTCTGGAGTTGGTGGGTGTCCCTGGGGCCTGGGGAGGGCACCTGTGGGCTTATTCAATGGAGTTCCACCATGGAAATAGGCCCACAGGTCCCCTAACGCCTGCCCTGGACCCAGGCATTAAAAAATAGTGCAAAGCAAGCTTTGCACCATTTTTTGACCCCTCCTTCCCTCGTGCATGATTTTTGCACAGGAGGATAAATGAGGTGCTTGTGCCTTAGAATCATTTTTGAACGGGAACGCCTACTTTGCATCTCATTGACACAAAGTAGGTTGCAACGTCCAAAAATGACTTTAACTCCATAAATTTGGCGCTAGACAGGTCTGACACAAATTCTAGGCAAAACAAGTATAAATATCCCCGTTGATGCATATCTCTTCATGTGCTGATAACACACGTTGTGTAAAAGTGCACAGTGCAGTGTGTGTGGTATGGTGGTGTTGGGTGAGGTGTAATTAAAGGTAATGTGTGAGAGGTCCTTATGCAAACATGGTGACAATTTCTGAATAGACTCCATTAGGCAGGACTGCTCTTTGGAGATACAAGGATGCAGTAGCACCTCTATCACACAGAGAAAGTAAAAATGTGTAATTGTACATAACCTAGGAAACATCTTGGGTTTCAAAGTGGTTCTAATGAAGAGACAGCCGTGATCTTCATTGCGATGAGATAACTGGTTTTTAGTGTGAAAATGGTTGGGGAAAGTTTGAGTAAGTCTTTGGGGCAAGGTGTTGTACAGGATCCCGTTAGAGGTGTGAATGTGGAAAATCCTTGCAGTGTGTTGTAGCTCTTAAGGTGAGAGTTTTCTTGATCAAAATTATTTTTTCTCTATCCTGCTGGCAGTGCTGGTGTGACCGCTGAGAGGACGTTGGGCCACTGTAGAGGTGGTGCATTTTTAGCCATTCAACTGCAAACCTGTTGGACAATATGTTATAAGAGAAGAGAACATTGCATGTTGCACATTTCCAAATTAATCTGTGAGCATTTCTGCATTTCCTGTGCTCTTGGTGAGGCACAAGAAAGTTGCCTCAAATGAGATACCTTATTTTGGAGGAAAATAGTGTTTTAATAGACATTTTATTTTACACGTTATTCTCTTTTTTTCTTTTCTTTTTCCTACATGTTGTTGGGTTTCCTTTCCCTTTTCTCCGTGCCTGACCAATATACGTTTGGAGGGGTTACAGGGTGATCGGGTAGTTTCTAACCTTAACTGGTGTTCTGTTGGCACTACCAGCCCTTCGGCACACTTGTGTATGCATGGGGATGTCATCGAAGTGGGGCGGTGTCTCTGGCCTGCATGTGTGAGGGGGATGTGAAAGGGGAGGCGTGTTGTACTGAGCGTAGATTGGTGGTCAAATGTACCCTGAGGTCACATGCGCACCCATCTGGTCCCAGCATGTGACATACCATATGATCCTCCCAAGTGACGCCAGGTGTTTTGACTATGCCCATTTCTCAATGTTTCCTTCAGGCTAGTGTTGAGCTCCTTCATTAGGCTCTTGGGCATTTTGCCATACCTCTCGATCTCTACTGTTGTTACAAGGAAGGGGGTCATAGAGGCGCTCCGAGGTTCCCTGTGTCTGTGCTTTGATAGTGTCCAAATTTGGGATTGTTGTTCCCTGAAAACCGTGCAAGGCCTTCCATATCACCATATCATTAAACTTACCGCAGGGGTAGGCTTACTCCCGGATGCTACTCTTTTTGTGTCTGTATTGGGTGTTTTTGGACTCCCTTCCCTGGCACCCTCCTTTCCCTCAGACCATATCTTTTTTGGGCCCACAGTTTTCCGGCTGCCATGGGGAAGTCCTGAGGTCAAGAATGAGGCGAAAGAGATCTGATATGGAAAGTCTGGATAAAGGTCGGGAGCTCATCGGACATCACCCAGGTCATGGGAATGGACCGGGGCAGCTGGATGGCTTGATAAACCACCCACTCTACTGACATGATGATATGCAGTATGTCTGTTGGACCCATGTGTGCGCTACATACATTATGTGTTTTTCTCTCCCCCAAGTGCACAGAAAAGCTTGGCTCCCGACACTCAAGGGTTTATTATTTTAGAACTAGAATGGGGATCCCGCTTAGTTTGGATGTTTACGAAGACTCTATTGCTTCTTTGGGAGTTAACGCCCTTGGTCCCGGCTGGGGGTATGGGAATGGGGACCTTTTGACCTATATGAGTCCCGTCCCGTTTGCCTGTGGGCTCGAGGACCTTGGGTGCCTCCTTTTATTAGGTGGCTGTAGTGCCGGCCTGCCCAATGACACTGCCCTCCCCCTGGGGTGTGGTTAGTTAGCCCCACCCCAGGGGATCAACAGCAGAGTGGGCCTGGGCTCTGGTGGGCACCCGAAATGGCGAACTTCATCAAGGATATGCAATCGACAGCCACACATCACCCTAAATGGCTAATTATAGTGAGGACACCCGTTTGCAAATGAAGGTTTTGGATCCCTACTACTGTCTTGTTCTTTCTTGCAGTCTTACCTCAGTGAGTTGTAAGGTGTGTGTGAAGCGCATGCGTATATCAGGCAGTACTAAGGTTTACTGCACATTTGTGTCTGCATGAAGATGTTGTCTCCCAAAAAGGCTACCCCTCCCTGTCGCGGATGCGGCCCCAGTCTTTGTTGGCCTGGGTTCCTTATCACTGGCTGCTGATGCCATGCACTGGCCCAACTACCTGACCTCTGCTGTGGTGGTGAGGCAGTGGGCTGTTTTCCATGCAGCTAAACATAAGGTGTACTCAGATTTCCCTGAGCTTGATTTTGTGGGTGGGGATTTTGTGGGGCCTGGCTTCGGCCCATTGACTTTTGTGCGTGGTGTGCTCTTAGGCGACACATGTTGGCCATGTGGCCCAGTTTCCTACAATAATAGCATCATATGGAGTTTGGACCCTCCCAAGCACCCTGGTGTCTGTCATTGTAGCTCCCTTGGAGCTCTCTGGGGTTGTGTGGTGGGGCCCCCTTCATGACTGGTGCCATTTGTACGCTTGTGACCAATGTAGCCCCCTTTGAGGTCTTTCTAAGCTTATGTTGGACCAGATTGCTGTCCCTCTGGGCCTGCTCCTATTTTTCCCTTTTTCTTTTCTGTCTTCTTTTGTGGAAGTGTAGTATGTGTGCTTGTATCTCCCACCAGGCCTTAGTGTCCAGCCCTACTATGCTGTCCAAACCACTTTGTATATCGATGGGCAGTCCCCTTTTGAGGACATTATAGAAGAAGACGACCTGAGGCCCTGTATTAGTCCATGGTTGTTCTGTTTCTTGTCCCCACTGCTCTCTCATTTGTCCGGTGGGGGCCCCTTTGATTTCCTCGATGGGCGGATTAGCATATCCCAATGTTGGGGGTCACAGGATTCGGGTAAAGCACCTCCATGCTTACATATGGCTGGGGAGGTGTGGATGCCTTGTCTGCTGAAGGTAGGTTGAGATTATCAGCCTAGGCCTCCTCAAAGACAGCCTTTAGTTCCAATAATGCGTCCCGTTTATCATTTTCTGTCCTGTATATTTTGTCTATATGTAAGTTTTAGTGTGCTCAATTATGTTGCTATTGAAAGATCCCTCTTCAGGCCACATGTACGTATGTGCCTTGGTATGCATATACAACTCATGCCAGAACTACGTTTCTATGTCTGAGTGGGGAACTTACTCTTCATTTGTTCTAAAGGGGTCTCCATGGTGGGAGTTGGGTGATATCTTTTTCTTTAAGTGTCCTGTTATTCTTTCACTTTTACATCTTTAGGGGATCTAGTTGCATGTGTTCTATCTTTCAATGTGTATAAGATTTCTTTCTCTAAACAGTTGGCTTTTCTATTTCTATAGGTTTTTTAAATTAAAAAAATGAATACATTTTTCTCCTGTGGAGGGAATATGTACAGGCATTACTAGATCTACTCCGGCATTGGGAAATATTTACACGGGGTTTTACAGACTTTAATCTTGTGGGGGTGGATAGATCAACATGGGCATTCAATGAGCTCAATACTATCAATGTTATTCACAGATGCATCAAAATAAACATTTAACAAACAACTCATGAAGATTCACACCCCTAGAAAAAGTTAAATCATTAACTAACGGCAACGTTAGAAATTTGTTGACAAAATAGTGAGCATTAGTATCAAATAACAATTTTGTGTGAATTACCAATTCTCTTCATTACATATAAAACACAATATTCAATATTTAGGACAAACACAGTCACATTGATCTACCAGCATCACAATGTAGCAAAAAAACACTATTCTAACTGGCAGAGGTGTTAGCAGACTAGGCCCATAAAAAAGAAATCAAGGGAACGGCCCGTCTGCTAAGCTTTGCACCCTGCCCACTCATAATGCACATTACCCTGTAAGTAAAAGAAGCCCTGCGCTATGTGGGAATTAGGGGATCCCGATAATCTAGTCGATACTAGCTGAGGGGAAGGATTATAACAATTTGCATGGAGAGAGAAGGGACTTACTTCTAGGATTATATACCTTTTCTTTATAAAAAACATAAGCTATGCCTACTCTCCGGGATTCCAATTGTTCTAGTTCCCTAATGTCGGAATTCCCCCTATGTCACACCCAAGGGTCCTATGTACCGTGTGCGTAATGCCCAGCAGTCCAAGCGAACACACCTCTCACTTCTTTCAGACACCAGCAGTGCTAAGAAACTGATAGTGCTGAAATAACCTCTTTAGCCTAATAAGATTGAGATGTGGGCCCTCAATCACCCAGAGTCTACAGGTACTGAAGCGAACACACCTCTCACTTCTTTCAGACACTTAGGAGCATATAAATAATTCCTTTGTGCTGAATTAGCGTAATTATTTTTACATTAATTTAGCGCAAACTTTACTCCATATTTATATTTTGACACTAGACCTGTCTAGCGTCAAAATATTGGAGTTAAAGTCATTTTTGGATGTGTCAAACCACCTTGCGTCAATGAGATGCAAGGTAGGCGTTCACATCCAAAAAATGACTCTAAGGCCTTAGCGCCTTATTTATCCTCCGGTGCAAAAATGGTGCACGGGGGAGGGGGAGGTGGGCCTAAATAATGGCGCTAAGCCTGCTTAGTGCCATTATTTAATGCCTCGGTCAGGGCAGGCGTTAGGGGACCTGTGGACCCATTTCCATGGTCAAATACCATGGAAAGAGCCCACAGGTGCCCACCCCAAGCCCCAGGAACACCCCCATCCACACAAGAGGAAGGGGGAACCCCATCCCAGGTAAGTAGGGTAAGTATAGGTAAGTATTTTAAAACATTTTTTTAAGTGCCATTGGGGGGCCTGAAATGGACTCTCCTGCATGGACTGGGTGCCATGGCAGGCCAGGGGACCCTTGTCACCTGTGCTGACCATTGGGGTGGTGGGCATGACTCCTGTCTTTTACAAGACAGGAGTCATGTGGTATGGATGGTTTTGCGCAGCGGAATGACGCTAGGCTTGTTAGAGGCATTATTTTTGCCTCTAACCAGCCTAATGTCATTTTTTGGTGCAAAACCCCCTTCTCCCTTACTGCAGCCCCCACCCGGCTAAGGTCATTTCCCCAGACGTTAGCCCCCCCTCTGTGCCCGCTTGCGGCATTCAATTAATTTGGCACCAGGCTGGCGCTCTGGAATGACACAAGCCGGCGCTATACTCTTTGATGCAAAAATACATTTGCGCTGTTTTGTGTAAAAAAGTATAAATATGGGCCTAACAGTATTAAGAAATTAATAGTGCTGGGATAACCACCTTAGCCTAAGATCGAGTTGTGGGCCCTATATTACACCCAGAGCCTATGTGTACTGACTGTATGACGCCCAGCGGTCCAAGCGATGGCCCTGTTTAACACACTCAGGGGATAGGCGTACCACTGTGTATCGCCCAGCAGTCCACTGATTAGACACCTCTTAAAACATAGATGTCAGCTCTATATCACACCCAGAGCCTATGTGTACCACTGCTTCACGCCCAGCAGTCCAGGCAGTCAGCAACCAACACATTATAACACAATTTTAACGCTTCTTGATGCTGACTATTGAAAAGTTGACTCTCTGGGGGTTATGGTTTCCTAAAATGCAACACGTCAAATACTAGGACTGAGGATCAGATGTGGTCTATTACCCTTTTGTCAGCAGTTTCAGGATGGACCTCCGCCCTGTGGATTCAGCAGGTCTTTCAATCAATTGCGACATCCGCTCACTTTCCTTGTTGCGCAAATGTGAATCTGTCTGGGCGGGGTCCTCCTCCTTCGGCCAGAGTTGGGTCTGAGATGCCAATTTCTCCTGGCTGGCTCACCAAAGTGTTGCTTGAAATGAAATGTTACCTTTAAAAACAAAAGACAAATGTTTCTGACAGAGCAGTAAACAGGTTATTTAATCAAACATGGCTAGTGTAGTGCATATGTGTGGGATCTTAATCTAAGTTGTCCTGTGTGCATGTTTGGCTGTCGGCTAATTGTTATCCCACCTGTGACCTTTCAGTCATTAGCCCTCAGGTTTGGGTTGCTGAGCCTGTCTGACCAAATACCTTTGAGCTGGGGGCCACAGAGAGTTCACAATGGGAGACTTGAATAGCAGCAATGTGATTTCATTTGAGTATGAAAATGTATCTTTCATTTACAAAGATACCTTATTATCGTGCTCATCAACAATATCGCCAGGCAAATGTTCAAGCAAAGCCTCACATGCCAGTTACTGGCAGTGGAAGGAAATCCCTAGTTTTGCTGTGTTCCCCTGAACTTTTTGAATTTTTGGGACTTGATTTCTGCCATTTTGACCTCTGGGCACCCTATGTCTGTCAAACATTCACATGGCCCATGCTGCCTGAATGTCAAATTCCATATGTGACCCTGGTTCCTTTTTACACAAAGGGGGTTATTCTAATTTTGGAGGAGTGTTAATCCGTCCCAAAAGTGACGGTAAAGTGACGGATATACCACCAGCCGTATTACGAGTTCCATAGGATATAATGGACTCGTAATACGGCTGGTGGTAAATCCATCACTTTTCCGTCACTTTTGGGACGGATTAACACCTCCTCCAAAGTTAGAATAACCCCCAAAGTTCTTAACTGGGACAGGAGCAGGATAATTTTTGAGCCAATCCCAACAATAATTGGTGACCCTTCTTACATGAATTCTAACTTAATTCTGTTAGGAAGATCTACCAGTTATACAGTTGGATTCACCTCATATCCAGTGGCTGCTCCTCCGCTATGGCGGATGAGCGTCACCCCCCCACCAGCAGCAACCGCTGCAAATCCTTTAACAAGGAAAGGATAATAAACTGTATTTATTACCTTTCGTTGTTAAAGGGGTGGGGCATTGGGGATGACGGGGACGATGGGGGTACACTGTGCACTCCCCTCAGTGCGCATATGTGTTTGGCCAGCTAAAAACACATGCGCACTGTGCTCTCTCCAGCCCGTCACTGTATTGCCGGGCTGGAGAGAGAAGGCACAGGCTACCAGTCTGCCTGGGAGTGCCCTGACTGGGTGCTCCCAGTCAATCCTAACGCTGCTCTGAGCAGCGTCAGGGTTAGCTGCAGAGAAGGCTGGTAGCCTGTGCCTGTTGAGGAAACAGAGGACCGGCGGTGAAGTGCGCTTTCTAAAGTAAAAAACATTTTTTTTAAAATTATTATTAAAATTCCCTTCACACCGCGAGCATGCTTACCTGCCCCTTGTAACCCCCGTGAGCCAGACTGCTCCTATCAGAAAAAACTGCTGCAGCCTTTCTCAAAGCAGATAGAGCTGCTTGGGACAGATGATTAGAAGATGATGGAGACAAACCATCTATGTGGATTGTGGAACAGCTATGTGCAGTGAGGTTAAATGGGAATTATACCCTCTTAAAATGTTATGCTTTTAACGAAAGATCATTCCTGTAAAAATACATTTAATAAATAATATCAGCATATATCTGTCTTCACCTTGACCTCACTGAGTTATAACAGTAGACAAATCTAAGATTATGTGATAAATTAAACACACACACTTCACTTTGTCATATTTTATTAAACAAAAACAGCAACCAACATTCAGAACCCTTGTGTGAAAAATTGAGTGTAGGGCCACTGCTTACATCTCAGCTAAGAAGGTTATTAGACACAGGGGGCTATATTTATACTTGTTTTGCACCGAATAAGCGTCATTTTTTTACGCAAATTTGGTGCAAAACGAACTCCATATTTATAATAATTTGGCGCTAGACCCCTTCAGCACCAAATTTAAAGTTATTTTTGGGAAATAGAAACCTAGGGGCATATTTATACTCTGTTTGCACTGAATTAGCGTCATTTTCTTTCACTCTAATTCGGTGCAAAACTAACTCCACATTTATACTTTGGCGCTAGACCCGTCTAGCGCCAAATTTATGGAGTTAAAGTCATTTTTTAGACGTAGAAACCTACCTTGCCTTAATGAGATGCAAGGTAGGCATTCCCGTGAAAAAAATGACTCTATGGCCTTAATGCCATATTTATACTCCTGTGCAAAAATGATGCACGAGAGGGAGGAGGGGTCAAAAAATGATGCAAAGTTTGCTTTGCCCCATTTTTTTGACGCCTAGGTCAGGGCAGGCGTTAGGGGACCTGTGGGCCTATTTCCATGGTGGAACACCATGGAATAAGCCCACGGGTGCCCTCCCCAGGCCCCAGGAACAACCCCACAGACACCAGAGGGACAGTGGAGGATGGGGGACACCATCCCAGGTAAGTACAGGTAAGTACAGTTAAGTATTTTATTTTATTTTTTAAAGTGCCATAGGGGGCTCCTCTATTGGGCCCCATACATGGCACTGGGTGCATTGGCCATGTCCAGGGCATCCTGGTCCCCTGTGCTGGCCATTGGGTTGGTGGGCATGACTCCTGTCTTTTCTAAGACAGGAGTCACGTGGTATGGGTGGTTTTGCGTCAGAAAATTACTCTAGACAGGTTAGAGTCATGTTTTTTACTCTAACCTGCTTAACATCATTTTTTGGTGCAAAACACCCTTCTTCTATACCGCCAGCCCCACCCGACTAACGCCATTTTTTTTTTTACACTAGCCTATCCTTTGCACCGGCTTGAACCATTCCATAAATATGGTGCTCAGCTGGTGCACAGAAATGGTGCAAGCCGGTGCTAAACTTTTTGGTGCAAAACTGCGTTTGTGCAGTTTTGTCCCAAAAAGTATAAATCAGGGCTCTACTTTGTGTCAATGAAATGCAAAGTAGCCGTTCCCGTGCAAAAAATGACTCTATGGCCTTAGTGCCATATTTATCCTCCCCTGCTAAAATCATGCACTGGGGGGGGAGTGGTCAAATAATGGTGCAAAGCTTGCTTTGCACCATTATTTAACGCCTGGGTCAGGGCAGGCGTTAGGGGACCTGTGGGCCTATTTCCATGGTGGAACACCATGGAATAAGCCCACAGGTGCCCTCCCCAGGCCCCAGGGACACACCCACCCACACCAGAGGGACAGCAGAGGATGGGGGACTCTATCCCAGGTAAGTATAGGTAAGTACAGGTAAGTTTTTTTTTAAGTGCCATTGGGGGCCCTGAAGTGGGCACCCCTACATGGCACTGGGTGCAATGGCCATGCCCAAGGGACCCTGGTCCCTTGTGCTGGCCATTGGGGTTGTGGGCATGACTCCTGTCTTTTTTAAGACAGGAGTCATGTGGTATGGATGATTTTGCGTCAGAAAATGACTCTAGGCAGGTTAGAGTAATTTTCTTTACTATAACCTGCCTAACGTAATTTTTTTGTGCAAAATCCCCTTCTTCCATACCGCCAGCCTCACCCGACTAACATCATTTTTTTTATGCTAGCCTACCCCTTGCACCGGCTTGCACCATTCCATAAATATGGTGCCCGGCTGGTGCACAGAAATGGTGCAAGCCGGTGCTAAACGTTTTGGTGCAAAACTGCATTAGTGCAGTTTTGCACCAAAAAGTATAAATCAGTGCCAGGATCTGCTAAATAAGAGTACACAATTACTTGATCATCAGGAAGTGCTACCATCTGTCCATCAAATGAGAATAATTGTCAGTTTGTTTTGGAGCTTTCATATTTGTGGTAACACATCTTGCCAAGGTGAAAAGATGCCTGTGATGGTCACAGAGAAAAAAGTGTTGTTCATCTTTCTGGGTAAGATTATGAAGCAATTTCCAAACAATATGAAGGTCAACTTTACACAGAAATATTATTATATACAAATGGATAAAGTTAAAGACGGATGTCAATATACCAAGAATTGGACATATTAACAAATTCACCCCAAGATCAGGCTGTGTCATACTCCTAGAGATCATGAAGAACTCCAAAGCTACATTAAAAGGTCTACTGGCCTTTGCCAGTATGATAAACCTTAGAGTGCATAATTCAACCATTAGGAGACAAATGAACAAGTAAGGATCTTGTGGAAAGGCATCTAGGAGAAATCCCCTTCTTTCTAAGAAGAACATTGTTATGTGATATAGGTTTGTAAAAAATCTCTGAATGAACCACAAAACCTCTGGAATAACATCATATAGACAGATGAGACCAAAATCTAGTTGTTTACCTGTAATGCACAACAATATTTTTGGTATCACCACAAGAACCTCCTGCTGCTCCAAAGCATGGTAGTGGAGAGGCAATTACTTGAATCTTATTTATCAGACCAGAATGCCTCACAACAATTGAGTTCACAATTAATTCCTTTTTACCAAAACATTCTAAAGGAAAATAACAGATCATCAGTCCAAGAGCTAAACTAAAGCCAAAAGTGGATTATACAACAGTAAGCCTCCAACGTAGGTCTGGATTTTAAAAGTAGAGGATAGAGCCATTTTTACAATTAAATTGCTAGATTTAACAATTTCCACATCAGCTGTAAAACTGACTTGTCATTGCTAGGCCCATCATCATACAGCTGTTATGACTGGACTGCCCCCGGTGAGTTGGGGTTAGGATTGATTTGCATTTGGTTGATCGCTGTCATGAGTGGCAAACGAGCTAAAATGGTGGATTGTATGCATCCTAAGCAGTTGTTCTCAAGGCAGAGAACCGCTTAGGATCAAAGAAGATGGACAACTGTTTGCACTAAGATTTGCTTTCTGAAGGAACGGTGGTGTGATTGACTCCATCTTTGCCCTGCAACTATGGACCTAAAAGGCGTATCCGAGGGCCAGGGAAGCTGGTATCTTGCTGAACTAATTGATAAATGATAAAGGATTTTCCTAGGAGAGCCCTGTTGGCTGTAGAACTTCTTCCCTGAGGCGGAAGGGAGGAAGATCCAGGGCAAAACACAGCTGCATCTGCCTGAAAGAGAAAACAAGACCTTTTGCCTTTCGCACCCCAGGCGTTGTTCTAAAATGCTGGAGGGCATATTTATACTCCGTTTGCGCCGGAATTGCGTTGTTTTTTTTGACGCAATTCCGACGCAAAACTAACTCCATATTTATACTTTGGCGTTAGACGCGTCTAGCGCCAAAGTCCATGGAGTTTGCGTCATTTTTTAGCGTGGACACCTACTTTGCGTTAATTATATGCAAGGTAGGCGTTCCCGTCTAAAAAATCGACTCCGAGGCATGTGCGTTGGATTTATACTCCCGGGCAAAATTCACGCCCGGGAGTGGGCGGGTAAAAAAAAATGACGTACGGCCGCTTTTGCGCCGTTTTTTAGCGCCTGCAAAAGGTAGGCGTTAAGGGACCTGTGGGCTCTGAAGGAGCCCAGAGGTACCCTCCCATGCCCCCAGGGACCCCCCCTGTCACCCTTGCCCACCCCAGGAGGACACCCAAGGCTGGAGGGACCCATCCCAGGGACATTAAGGTAAGTTCAGGTAAGTTTAAAAAAAAAAAAAATTGTGGCATAGGGGGGCCTGATTTGTGCCCCCCTACATGCCACTATGCCCAATGACCATGCCCAGGGGACAGAAGTCCCCTGGGCATGGCCATTGGGCAAGGGGGCATGACTCCTGTCTTTGCTAAGACAGGAGTAATTTCTATGGGGGTTGGGAGTGAAAGAAAAATGGCCCAAATCGGGTTGAGGCGAAAAAATTGCCTCAACCTGACTTGCCCCATTTCTTGACGCCCAAGCCCCATATCCCCCTACGCCGGCGCTGCCTGGTGTACGTCGTTTTTTTAACGCACACCAGACGGCGCCGGCGGCTAACGCCGGCTAACGTCATTCAATAAATACGGCGCCCGCATGGCGCTTCAGAATGGCGTTAGCCGGCGCTAATTTTTTTGACGCAAAACTGCGTTAGCGCAGTTTTGCGTCAAAAAGTATAAATATGGGCCTGGATGTTTCAGAAGAACTCGACATTTCTTTTATAGTTACTCTTAAAACAAAAGCGGTTGCTTCAAGTAAACAGAACTGCGTACAAGACAGGATTTCCCCCAAAACTGTTCTCTTTTAAAACCATTTCCGGCTTTATTTCAGTGCCAAAGACTAATGCACTGCTGTCCCCACGGGGGCTGTTTCTAAGAATCACAACCAGCTCATTTGGTATGTTTATATTATTACTTCCAAAGACTACTTCTGATTTGAAAGTATCTAAATTCCTATTTTGGCCTCATCACTAAGACAGATTCATTTTATGTTGTGTAGTTTTCATCAGTTGTTTCTTCACTTTAGATACATTGGGGGTGATTCTGACCCCGGCGGTACAAGACCGCTGGGGCCAGGGTTGGCGGGAGCACCGCCGACAGGCCGGCGGTGCCCCGCAGGGCATTCTGACCGCAGCGGTTCAGCCGCGGTCAGAAGAGGCAAACCGGCGGTCTCCCGCCGGTTTACCGCTGCCCTTAGAATCCCCCATGGCGGCGCAGCTTGCTGCGCCGCCATGGGGGATTCTGACACCCCCTACCGCCATCCTGTTCCTGGCGGTTCGCCCGCCAGGAACAGGATGGCGGTAGGGGGTGCCGCGGAGCCCCTGGGGGCCCCTGCCGTGCCCATGCCAATGGCATGGGCACGGCAGGGGCCCCCGTAAGAGGGCCCCGCAAAGTATTTCAGTGTCTGCTAAGCAGACACTGAAATACGCGACGGGTGCAAACTGCACCCGTCGCACCCCTGCAACTACGCCGGCTCAATTCTGAGCCGGCGTCCTCGTTGCAGGGGCATTTCCTCTGGGCCGGCGGGCGCTCTTTTGGAGAGCGCCCGCCGGCCCAGAGGAAATGTCTAAATGGCCGCCGCGGTCTTTTGACCGCGGTGCGGTCATTCAGCGGCGGTACCTTGGCGGACGGCTTCCGCCGTCCGCCAGGGTCAAAATCAGGCCCATTGTCTTAGGAATTTCATCCAAATTATTTTTAACTGCAATGTTGTCTTGGTGTTGCTCTTCATGTACAACGTGCAAAGCTGCCAAGGGTAAGATTGGGATTTGTTATTTATGATTATTATTTCCCCAAAAAGGAAATGGCAAATCACAATGTATGAATCTTATTCCTTTTTATGTGTATTCTTTGAAACGCCAATAAAATCATTAGTAAAAAAAAAAGCCTATTTTTACTATAGGAGTTAGCTCTGTTCAAGCTCATATCAGAACTGAGGCCCCATCTATCATAATTTAACAATCTGGGCCCATATTTATGGGCTTTTTGATGCTGGTTAGCGCAGCAAGTCACCCTGCTGTGCTGCCCTGCGTCAAAGGGAAAGGGAAGGAATGCACCCTATATATATGCAATACGGCGCATTCCTGTCCTTTCCCACTGCGCTGGCGCCGTTTTGGCTGCCTAACGGCAATGTGGGCACCCTTGCACCATGGTGAAAGGGTGCCTGTGTTGTAGGCAGGGTTGTTTTTGTGCAGGAAGAGGTGCCTCCCTGCACAAAAACAAGTCCTTGATGTGCAGCACACAAAAATATTTCTCCTCGTTTAGCCTTCCCTGGGGAAGTGTAAGGTTTTGACACCCACCCGCCCCCCAGGTTTACATGGCCTTGTAAATCTGGGGTTGAGCCAAAATCCATGGGAGTTGCGTGGGAGCACCCACCAAAACACCCTCCCTAATGTAGAGTTAACCGAGCGATTTGAGCTGCCTTGCCTTTTTCGATATCTATGAGCTCATAAAAAGCCATGCAGAGTGGCATTGTGAGGCCTCATAGAAATGACTGAAAGGTTTGTGCCACCGTTGTGTCACTAAAAGTGACACAACTGCAGCATAGGCCTCTAAGAAAAAGGCCCCCTGGTATCCACCAGCTATCATATGAGATGTATATTATTATGTCTTTCTTGGTGCCATGAAATGCCAGGTACCCTCCCCAGCCTCACCTGGAGTCGCAGATTCACAGCTGCCCACTCATAGAGTTTTCCCTAGTAGGCCTGCTGCCTATTTTTCGCCCTGGGAGATGCACAATAAACCATCATGGGAGAACTGAAAGTCTACCCTGGTTATGGCACTCCGGGTGGGCAGAGGCCATTCTTATGGGGCGGAGGGGTTCTAAAAGTGCATTCCTGCATACAGATTGTGGTGATGCAGCAGTCCCCACCAACGCACTTCCTCAGAGGCACAGAAGGAGAGTGAAGGGTTCACCTTTTCCATTTGCACCTCTCCTGTTGTTCAAGATGACTTAAAGGTGGGCATAGAAATGTCTGGTTCTTGCCCTAGGAGATCCAAAGAGCTCAAGTAGGTATCAAGAGCTAATCTGAGTATATGTGTCTGCTTTGTATGCACAAATATTAGTAACAGTACTGAAGACTTAGAGGAAACAACACCAATTCATCTTCTGCACTGTGAGGTTAGGGAGGGGGGAATCCCAGTTTCCTGTGCAAGGATCTCCCCACTGGTAGTACGATGGAATGACCTTCACCTCCACCACACTGAGAATGCTATGTAAATCATGTGCACATCATATCCTCGGTTAGACGGCAACCTTGTGTAAGATTTCCAAAGTGTTCCTCAGCTCAAGCCACCATACCTTTGTAATCTGTGCACTGTAAATCCCCTACAAATACAAATACCACTCACCTAGTGCTGTGTTGCAGCAGTAGCTCCCCCTGTTGACCGAATGGATCCTTTGATCGCAGTTTATTGTTACTTCATTTCTAATTCTGAATGGATTACATACAAAAAATGAAGCTAAGGAGGCACTGCTTTCGGTGTAAACAAGTGGGATTATTTATTTATTCATTTAATACAGGCCTCTTCACACATACAGATTGCCCGCTAGATCACTGAAGCTGCTCTTTCGTGGAAATCTACGCGATAGATTAGAAGCAGGCAGACATTATTGAAATTTAAAAGGCAAGAAAGGTAAACTGCACTTAATCTCACGAGAGAACAGGGAGCTCCAGTATTTAAGCTTTTTGATGACTCTTCCACCCTGCTGTCATTTACTATATGGGTCCTTTGTTGCCATCAGAATAATCAATACTGCTCCTGATGCTAATAGCATTTCTAGCTATTGCTGCAAAATTATTAGAACTCAACCGACATTTGTAGAGAGCTGTTTTGGCTACCTCCTGATACCCTTTTCCCGCGTGCGTACGTAGCTCAATTGTTGGAAGAATTTATAAAACACTTGGGGTTAAATGTAAGAAAAGGCCTTCTGACATGGCTATGGCAGATTTGCAGCTCAGCGCCTTATGAAGGCTGGATATTTTCTCTCTCGTTGAGTGTACTACTTGGGTGCTAGCAAAGAAACTGCACACAATTAGGCTCACATCTCCACCTCATTAGTATTAATGCGGAGGAGATTCTGCTATGCACTTTGTTGTACGTAAAAAATAATGTTTGGAGAGGACTCTGCAAGGAACAGGAACAAGGACAGGATACCTCCATTTAAACATTCGCTCTTGTAAAATGCTGTCATTGCAGTCCCTTCCCTTTAAAGGGGTTGGGTCACAATACTACAAGGAGAAGCACCTTATGAAAGGCTCTTCATGTTCACAGAACGCATACAGAAGTCCACAGGATGGTTGTTTGTGATATAAGAAGCCTACACACTTAGAGCCAAATGTACAAAGTTAAGGATTTGCAATTTCCAAATAGCAAATAAGTAGAAATCGCTAGTAGGTAATCTCAAAATGAGATGTATGTAACATTGGATTCCAATAATAGTGATTTCTACAAATTTGCAATTTCAATTAGAAAATTGGAATTTAGGAAAACGCAAAATTGTGATTTTCTCATAGGAAATCGCTAATTAGGAAAACTCGCATTCTAGATGGAGAATGATAATGTCCTGACTAGGAAGTTAAAAAATATAAGGTCTTCCCAGAAGCCTAGGAAGGTGTTGAAGGGAAGGACTGTCATTGTCTCACCACTGACAGTAGACTACGTGTGCTTGAACCACACCATGTCCAAGGAAGATGGGGACAAGTATTCTGGGAGCAGGAAAGGCAAGGTCAAGTTCTCGGAAAAGAAGTTTGAGCTTCTAACCGGAGAATGTGTGGCACATATGGACCAGCTTTTTGGTAAGGCTTCATTTCCTGTTCCTGAGAGCTGGAAGACCAAGATTTGGAACAGCATCCTGGAGAAGGTGAATTCCCTTGGTGTAAACCAGAGGACCATACCAGAGATCAGAAAACACTGGTATGACCTGGATCTCGCACAAAGAAGAAGGTGGGCAGCAGAATGGCGAGGCTTGTGGCACAGGTGGTGGACCTTCCAAACACTCCCCTCCCACTCCCATGGAATCACTGATCGAGGTGACCCTGGCACCAGAGA
This sequence comes from Pleurodeles waltl, assembly GCF_031143425.1. Taxonomy (NCBI): domain Eukaryota; kingdom Metazoa; phylum Chordata; class Amphibia; order Caudata; family Salamandridae; genus Pleurodeles; species Pleurodeles waltl. The sequence continues at coordinate 65,146,034 of NC_090437.1, forward strand.
GTGTGTTGGGAATGTCAGACATTGACACCTCAAGTCCTGCAGATAACAGCCAGGGTAAGTCAACTCCCCTTTACTTATTTAACATAAAATAATGTCTGTAATTCCTCAAGCAAAACATCACAGCAAATAAAACTCAATTTCGATGCCTGTTGTACCTTGCCAATGTATCATGGAAGTTGGAGTACAACTAAGTTGCATGCTGCAGTATGTGCTGATGACTACACTACACATATTTATACATTGTTAACATGTCACAAACACATGAAGCACAGTTACAGCAATATTTTGAAAAAACTATTAACCATCTATTAACACTAACTATATGCATGCATTTCCACAGATCACACAGAGGACGTGTCAGAAACAACTGAGACTGAAGAAGCTACTGACACGTGGAAATGAAGGCTAGCACAACAGCCGCTCCTATGCCCATTACCGCAACTCCAAATACTATGGGATAGCAACCGTTGCACCACTATCAGACTTTGTGGATGGGGATGAGGGACAATCACAAAGCAGGAACACAACTACAATCTGTGGGCAGGACAGAATGACACTGTAGATTCCAACCAGCAATAGTCCACAATGACAATGTGTCAAACTACATGGTAGAGTTATCCTGTGTTTGGTGGCCTGGATAAATCCATCATCTCAGTACAGCTCCAGAAAACCAAACAAATTAAGACTGTTACTAGGCATCTGCAAAGCATGTCAAGGTCACTGCTGCAATTGTAGAAAGAACAAGACCATTGGAATGCTGCCATGGAGAAGAAGCAATGTCTGCAAAGAAGCAGACACAGGCAGTACGTGACATGCTTTGATGCCTTCACTCGTTCAATTAATTGATTCGCAGTAGCCACAACCACTCTTTAAAGGAGGACTGTCAACATACAAAATGACATAGGGGACTGCTGTCAGGATGCTGCACGTGGGCTATTACAGGTAACCACAGCCCTTGAAACATACAGACACATAGCCGGTCTTTCCCCAACATTCTATCGCCACCTGAGAATTGAAGATGGCTCTAACATCAGTGCCACATCTATGGACGAGAGATGCTGTATCAGGTGTCCATGCTGAAACACTTCTGGATCTGATCTGACATGTCTCGTCTTCCACAGGCCATTGTTACTAAGGAAGCAACCAACCCCAGAGGCTGGGAAAAGAAAATCCTCTGAACACTCTGTCATGAGTCTACTTTGTCTTGTTCGGTATTACATACTTTGTTGAAACAATGGATACAGTTGATTTAGGAGAGATACATTATTGTCACAATCTGAATAAAAGGTGATCTTTCATTATGCACCATGCATTACCATCTTGTGTGTTGTATATTTCTTAAATGTCGTAGTCATTCTTATCTTAAAAATGCTTTTTGGTGATCTCTGTGCATTGTGCATGACCCTTTGCTGCACGTGCCACATCCTGCTCCATCTGAAGTGGTGGTATTTCCTCAACTGAGTCAGATTTGGGGTCTATGGTGATGCTGTGCAGGCCCTTCCTCATGACGATATTGTATAGAATGGCACATGTGGCAATTATTTTACAACACGTCTCAGGCCTGTAAAGTAGAGCTCCATCAGTTTTGTGGAGGCAGCAGAACATGGACTTCAGTATGCCAAAGGTCTGTTCTATGATGGACCGTGTTGTCTTATGTGCCTTGTTGTACTGCCTTTCACTTCTATTCTTGGAATCAAGTATAGTATCAGTAGCCAAGGACCCAAGGCATATGCACTATCTCCTTAAAGAGCATGAGAAGGATAAGCCATTAGGTCACATTACACAAACAGTTCTGGCCACGGTAGGCAGTGCGTCAGCAATTCTCTTACCAAGTAAAAAGCCGTGAGCAAAGTCACCCTGAGACAGAAGGTGTTGGAATTGGCTCTGTCTGCAGACCAATCCCCAAATCTTTTGTCGTTCTCCTCCTATTCTTCTGATTCTCTTTTTCTTGGCTTTAGGACTCTCAGCAGGACATATAAGTTTATGTGTAACATGTCATAGTAGTGACAGCCTATTTCGTTTTTCACTGCTGTGAGTGCTGCTCCTCTCATAGATTTGCATTGGGAATTCCCTTACATATGTCTAAGCTGTAATTTCTGATCTGTGAGGAGTAGTGTGGACATGTTTGGTATGTTTGGATTGGTAGTGAGAAGTCCTGCTTACTGGTGTAGGTGGATTTTAAATCACTATTTTAGAAATGCCACTTTTAGAAAGTGGGCATTTTTCTGTGCTTATAACTCTAGTGCTTTGCAGCCTGACTCCAATCCACGTTTGGGGCAGAGTGACAGCTCCACTTTGTGCATACTCTCTAGACAGCTTCCATTAAGGAGGGTTAGGTGTGACACGGTTAAATCTGCATTCATCTACATACTGATGATCTTTCTGGGCTGGGAGAGAAGGAGGTCAGATCTGGATTGAAGCTTTTCCCAACTTCTAGAAGCTTTGGAGGACTGTTTGACTGCACAAATGACTGTTGCCCTGCTGCCTGGTGTCTGCTGGATGACACAAAGGACTCATCTGGATATTGCATTTCTGCTTGTTGCCCTGTTGCCAGCTGCTCCCTGACTATGATCCCCCTAAGACACCATTGGACAGACAGGAGGAACCACCACTGCTTGCTCATATGTGCTGGCCTGCCTTGTCCTGTGTGCCCTCATTTGTTCTTCCAGGATCCCAGTTCATGAAGGGCGCGTCATTTGCTACTACCTAGCTCCCATCTACATGGAGAGCGCTTTGCTTCCCCCTTCCTGATACCCAACTCCAGGGGTGGATGCTTCACTCTGACCACCCCTTAACCAAGCCGAGTATCGCATGGTGAGCAGCCGGTGTCCTCCTTGGTCCTTTGATACTTTCCCATGCACCTTATGACTCCCTGATAACTGGCAGAAGCTAAAAGGTGTAGACAACACAATATCTGCACATGTGGTGGGATTGCATTGCTTTTGAGTGTTGGCGTCTGAAGCTGAGGTTGTAATTCAGCAATTAATTCCAGGATTACCTCACTACTGAGCCTGTACTTCTCATATATTTCCTCCTTAGTCTATTCAAAGAGGGTGACTCTCACCCTAATTATCCTCTCCTGTCTCCTCCCTCTCTGCCTGCCAGCCAAACTCCTTATCCTCCTCGCCAAGACATAGAGAGCTGCCATTCTGAAAGAGCCTGATGAAATTGGGTGCCTTTTTATAGTTTGCACCTAGTTACTACCTAATTGATATTGATGGTAATTGCATTTCCTAAATGGCCATGTTGCAACTATTCGCAATTAGTAAATCCTTTCCAAATAGTGTTTCGAATCACTATTTGAAAATCCCTATTTGCAATTTCCTATTTAGCGATTTCAAAAATAATATTTCTACTACATAGAACATGCATTTTGCACCACCGTAAATGCCTTTTGTACACTCTGAAATGGCATTTTGCATTTCATAACAGCCTGAAATTGTGAATTGCACTGTTAGGAAATGCAAAATGTCTTCGTATGTATGGGTGTTAGAGTATACGCTGTCAGAAATTGACAGCTTGTACTGGACAGTTGATAGCCATACAATGCTCTTCAGTTACAGGAGAGGTTGAAAATAAATTGTGCATTCCTGTGTAAGTTGCAAGGTTGGGAGTACAGCCCCTTTTATGCCATTTTCCCCTTGTGACTTTAAGAGCTTATAATGTGTGCATTTCAACTTGCAATGACAATTGCAAAGTACGGTTCCCCAGATGGAGCCATCACACCTCAGGCCCTGAGCATTCCTAAGAGCAGTCTAGATGCTGATGCCGCTGAAGAGGAAGAACTAGCTGTGTCTTTCCTGCCAAGATGTAGCAAGAAGGAGTGGAAGAATACTCTTTTAAAAAATCTTTTTGTTAAACCAGTAATCTCCATACAGTACCATCGAAAAGAAAACAATGCATATATTTGGCACAGTCCAATGGTACAGGATCACATTGCACTACAGAGCTCGTACAAGACAACATAGTTAGGTTGACGCTTTTATTACATTTTCGCACAGCTTGCAGTTGCAGTCTTTTCTGCAACCTCACCATAAACCCATTACTGTCCCCCATTCTTTAATTGAACTCCCCATATTCTCGCCAATTTCTCCATATTTTTCTCGATTTCTTGGGACAGCCTCTACTCATACAGACCACTTGCTATGCCCTCCGGCACCAATCCAAGTCCGACTCCCAGTCCCCGACCTCATGGGCCCCTGCCACCCCCTAGTTTCATTCTATGTTGAGCTTTTCGAACCCTGCTGCCAATTTCAGCCAGATCTCCTGGTATGTAGGCGATGATTGTTAATAGAGTTCCCCAGGATCAGCCATTTGGCATCCAAGGGAACCTCCATGGATGTGACTCGGGCCATAATTTCTGTTATCTTGGACCAATGTCTTTGTATATGCAGGCAGTCCCATAGGATATGGTAGAATGTGCCTTCCAGCGTACAGCCTACATTATGGCATGTCCACCCAGTCCATCTTGTGTAAGATCGTCAGTGAATAGTATGTCCATGTAGTAGTTCGAGCTGAACCAGACGAAATCACACTCTTATAGCAATTTCTCGCAGGCGTTGTAGGGCCTCCTCCCAGTCTTCATCCTCGAAGTCGCCAAGAGCTCCCTCCCAGACTGCCCACAAAGGCCCCAGGAGGTCGGGGGAAATATTAATCCGTTTTTTGTAAATAGTGTATATGCCTTTGTTAGTTAACTGTTCCGTCAGAACTCGGTCCTTCAAGGGGGAGGAGTCGGGTAATTGCTCTCCCTCTCATATATGCCATCTGAGGGCAAATCCCAATTGTAAATAGAGGAAGAGCTCTGACTCCACCATAGCGAATTGTTGGTGAAGGTCTTTGAACCGCCCAGGTGGTCTATGCCTATTTGTGCCCACTGAGAAAAGCAAGCAATGTACTGTGCCAGAGCAGGGTCATTGGAGTAAGTCTCCCTTGCCATCCTGAGTACGTTGTGGCCTCTCTCCAAACTTGGACTACTGTTTTAGTGTGATGGGTTAGTTCCTTTTACCTTTCCACCCTATAGAGGACCTCTTTGTGACTGCACCTCACCATAGCCTCTCTATCAACCTGATATGCTGAGTTCTGCCTGTCAGCAAAAACTCACTCATTCACGACGAGGAGCTACGAGGCCCAGTAGTACAGCCTGATATCCAGAATTGCAAGCCCCCCATCATATACCTCTCTCTGCAATTTAGATAATGCTATTGCCAGAGCCCCCTACTCCATAACAATTTGTGGACCTCTCCGTCTATCCTCTTGAATATTTCTTGAGAGATCTTAAAAGGTGCATTTTGCATAGTGCATAGAAATCTATGTTTTATAGAGGGCTGGTCATCCCGCCAGAGTTAATAGGAACAGTGCTCCAGTGGATCGCGTCTCCCTTCAGCCTCTCTACCTAAGGTAGGATGTTTCTCTGAATGAATTCTCTGGGATCCTACGTGACACACATCCCCAAATATCTACAGCCCTCAAGGACCACCAGCGCCTTACATCCCCAAAACAGTTGGGGAATCCCTCCTGATAGGGGATAAACCACCTACTTGGCCCAATTGATTTCATAACCCGAGTAATCTCGAAATATACCAAAGACCTGTAGGAGTCTATCAGTAGAGAGGGAGGGCTGTGTGACGTAGAGGAGAACCTATTCAGCATAGAGAGATATTTTCTCTTCCCAACCTTCTGGTGCCCTAACATTACATATCAATGGGTCCTAACGGATCCTTACAGCTAACGGTTCCAGCGCCAGGGCAAAGTTCATGGGGGAGAGAGGACAATCCTGACGGGGTCCTCTTTGTGGGGCGAAGCTATGGGACAGCACTCCGTATACCTTCACTCTGGCGGAGTGATTGAGTAGTCTTATCCAAGCACAAAACCGTGGTGCGAAGCCCAGATGCCCCAAAGCCACAAACAAGTAGGCCCATTCAATTGAATTAAATGCCATCTTGGCATCTAAAGCCAGTAAGGCTGCCGGCTCCGCCGACTCCATTGCTATTAAATGAAGGACTCCATAGGGGCATCTGAGATTGAGGAGAGTACTACAATGGGGCATAATGCCTGACTGATCTGGGTGTACAACTGAAGCATTGACTCCACAATTGGGTCACCTGGGCTTTTGACAATACTTTTGCTTCTACATTTAGTAGCGATATAGGCCTATAGAAGTCGCACTCCACAGGCAGCCTTCCCCACTTGTAAAGCAACACAGTGACTGCCGTTCTGTGATCTTCAGGCAGGCAACCTACCCTGCACGCCTCCTGAAACATGTCAAGCATGGGTATGGCCACTATTTCTTTATAGAGCACAACTGGCAGGCCACGAGGGCCTGGCGCTTATTTGGATTGAAGCTCCCGCAATGCCTGCGCCAGCTCCTCGACTGTCAAGTCTACCTCCAAAGTCTCCCGCTCCTCCCCTGTAAGCTTCTGTAACAAGGTAGCCTTCAGGAGAATGTTGCAGTCCTCTACAGTCATGACCGTCATTGGAGTGTATAGGCATTCATAATAAGAGGTAACGGCCTATGCAATAGCTGCATTTGCTATATGCAATGTCCCAGATCCATCATGTATTACCAGTACCCACGAGCGTTCCCCATTCCGTCTATCAAGCAATGCCAGGAGTTTGCTGGCTTTCTCGCCCACATCATATAAATGGCGTTGAGTTGCCAGCGAGTATGTTTGTGTTTGGTTTTCCACCAGCACCTTGAAATCTTGCTGCCGTAGTTGCAGCCTATGTCTACAGTCTGCTGTGGCGGTGGTCTTAGCCCTCTCCTCCAGCTCAAGCATCTCTTTTTCAATTGTTGCACATTCTAACACAGTTTCCATCTTCCTCCCACCTGGGAGAATATCCAAGAGGACTGAACCCTGCTCTTGAGACCAAAGGTGTCAATCGGATTCAGCAGTGAGCAAAACCGATGAGGACTCAAGACAGGACACATGACAGAGGAAGGTACAAAGACTGCAAACGAGATACCACCAGTCTGGTATCACTTGGTTGGATGGACCACTTAAAAAGAGTTATACGATCACCCCCCTCAATTCTTGATTCTTTTATTTATAGGAGAAAGATTCAATATCTTGAAAACTGGAAATGCTAAGGGCCCCACAAATGATCTTAGGAGCTTGGGGATTATGCCCCTGATTGCCTGGGATTTTCCATCTCTGATTTATACATAAACCAGGCTCTCTTGTAGGGCTTAGATGGTAGGGAGGGTGAAGTGTCAGTAATTGACCTGGAAAGCTTGAACAATCAGTAGTCCTAACAACCACCACACCCTCCTGGACATTCCTATGGCACGTTAAGTGTAGTGGATGTTTGAGGTGGGGAAACATTTTTTGTGCATGCTTATTCGTTGTTGGTATGAATTGTGTCACTATGGGGCATATTTATAATCCCCTAGTGCCACTTTGCGCAACGTTAGTGTAATTATTTTTATGCTAATGTGGCCCAACAAGGCCCAAATCCTAGCACCATATTTACAAAGTGGCGCAATGCATGCATTGTGCAACTTTGTAACTCTTTGCGCTACATTATGCCTGAGGTAGGGGGCAAGGGGGGCTGAAAAAAAGGAGCAAGTGTAGGAGGCTGGCCTGGCTTATAGTGGGTACCTTGTGGTACTTCCACCTTGTGCCAGGTCCAGTTATCCCTTATTAGTAGATTAGTAGTGTTCTAGCAGCTTAGGCTGATAGAGGTAGCTATAGCAGAGCAGCTTAGGCTGTACTAGGAGACATGCAAAGCCCCTACTATACCACTTATATCATATAGCACTATAACATAAGAATCACAATGCTCAGAGTTACTAAAAATAAAGATACTTTATTTTAGTGACAATGTGCCAAAAATATCTCAGAGGATATACTCCCTTAGGTGGTAAGTAAAATACACAAAATATACACACAAACCAAAATCTGGTAAGTAAACAGTTAGAAAAGTAGTGCAAACACTGTAGAATACAATAGGATGCAAAAGGCCTAGGGGCAACACAAACCATATACTAAGAAAGTGGAATGCGAACCACTTAGGGACCCCAGGCCTAGTGTAGTGTGTAGAGGGTCGCTAGGAGTGTAAGAAAACACTAAAGGTATCCAAGATACCCCACTCCAAGACCCTGAAAAGGAGGAGTAAAGTTACCCTACTTTCCCAGAATCACACTAATGTCGTGATAGGAGATTCTGCAAAGACCACAACAGATGCAAAGCACTGAAGATGGATTCCTGGACCTGAGGACCTGCAAAGGAAAGGGACCAAGTCCAAGAGTCACAAAAGTGTCCAGAGGGGCAGGAGCCCACTACACCCCGGATGAAGGTGCAAAATAACTGCCTCTGGGTGGAAGAAGCTGAAGATTCTGCAACAACGGAAGATGCCAGGAACTTCTCCTTTGCACAGAAGAGATGTCCCACGGCGTGCTGGAGGATGCCGAGTTGTTTCCACGCAGAAAGTCTGCAAAAAAGCCTTGCTAGCTGCAAAGGTCATGGTTGAAGAAAATGGGTGCTGCCCGGGCCGAGGAAGGACTAGGAGGTCGCCCCTTGGAGGAGGAGACAGAGGGGGCTCTCAGCAACACAGAGAGCCCATGCAGAAGCAGGCAGCACCCGCAGAAGTACTTAAACACCGGTTCAAGAAAACTGAGCACGGCGGTCGTCTCAACACTAAAAAGGAGGGCCCCCCCTTTCCTTTGTCCATTTTCGCTCCAGAGCAGGAGCTGGGGGATCCCTGAACCGGTGTAGACTGGTTTATGCAAGGAGGGTACCATCTGTGACCTTCAAAGCATTTCCAGAGGCCAGGAGAGGCTACTCCTCTCAGGCCCTTAACACCCAATTCCAAAGGGAGAGGGTGTAACATCCTCTCTCGGAGGAAATCCTTTGTTCTGCCTTCCTGGGACTGGGCTGCCCCGACCCCAGGAGGGCAGAAGCCTGTCTGTGGGTTGACAGCAGCAGTAGCTGCAGTGAAAACCCCAGAGAACTGGTTTGGCAGTACCCGGGGACCATGCTGGAGCCCCGGGGATGCATGGGATTGGCACCCCAATACCAGATTTGGCATGGGGGGGGACAATTACATGATCTTAGACATGTTACATGGCCATATTCAGAATTACCATTGTGAAGCTACATATAGGTATTGACCTATATGTAGTGCACACGTGTAATGGTGTCCCCGCACTCACAAAGTCCGGGGAAATTGCCCTGAACTCTGTGGGAGCACCTTGGCTCGTGCCAGGGTGCCCTCACACTTAGTAACTTTGCACCTAACCTTCACTAGGTGAGGGTTAGACATATAGGTGACTTATAAGTTACTTAAGTGCAGTGGAAAATGGCTGTAAAATAACGTGGACGTTAATTCACTCAGGCTGCAGTGGCAGTCCTGTGTAAGAATGGTCTGAGCTCCCTATGGGTGGCAAAAGAAATGCTGCAGCCCATATGGATCTCCTGGAACCCCAATACCCTGGGTACCTAGGTATCATATACTAGGGCATTATAAGGGTGTTCCAGTGTGCCAATTAGAATTGGTAAAAATGGTCACTAGCCTGCAGTGACAATTCGTAAAGACAGAGAGAGCATAAGCACTGAGGTTCTGGTTAGCAGAGCCTCTGTGACACAGTTAGGCACCCCACAGGGAACACATTCAGGCCACAAACTATGAGCACTGGGGTCCTGGCTAGCAGGATCCCAGTGAGAGACAGGCAAAAACAAACTGACACACAAATAAAAATGGAGGTAACATGCCAGGCAAGATGCTACTTTCCTACAATAAGGAAATCTAAGAGATTTCTTTGAGTCATTTTGTATGGCACTTTTAATAGCGTCATGAAAAATGATGTTAGTGCTGCCTACCCTGCACCATGGTGCCCTGTATTTTAAATACGGTGCACACATGGTGGTGGTAGGGGGGCGCTAAGAGGCGCAGGGAAAGTGGCGCTGCATGAAGTCCAGACAGCCATCTTGTCTGTGTTGTATGGGAACTGAAATAAATAAAAAAAGAACTTCCCTTGGCAAGGCAAGACACAGGTTTACTGTCACAGCAGGGAGAGTAGCTACCCCCACAGAGGTAAACAGCTGGTCTCAAATGGCTGTTCACAAACAGCCCTTTATATAGTTATATGAACAATGTTTTTTTTCAAAAAGTCAAATTACAGGTTACTCAACAATGACATATTTGTTACAAGAAAATCACATCACCAGTGTCTTTGAACTCCTATCCTTTTCTCTACCCATTCTGTGTAATTCTAAAAATGCTTAACAAACTAGTTATTTGCTTCTTTTGTATGCACAAGTGTTTTATTTCTCTGCTCCCAAGACTTCTTATCAGATTCTATGTGGTGGCTAACCCTATCTCCTGCTCGCATTCTTTCAGTCATGTTTTCATTTTATAGAGAAAAAAGAATATGTACTTGTGTGCTGTGACCATAATTCCTCTAAGCTTGTAAACACAAGTTTTCCTTTTACTACGGCCTTGCTGATCATACACTCTATTTTCCAGTGAACTCTTAATCTGTCATGCATCATTGTGGAACTCAGGCCTATACTGTTCTTTCACCACGTATAACTCTGTAACACTCTCTATTAAAGTCTGTGATGCAACTTCTTCACATTTCATTTCCTCCCTAACATCTGGTTGCCTATTTAAATAGTGCCCTCCCGGTTCTGGAAGATTCCTATTGAGAATCACTGGAGGGGGCAGTGACACTGATGTAATTTTCCTTTCTTCTTCTCCTGTGCACCTCTCACCTACAGCTATTTACTGAGCACACAATCAAGTGCAACCACCCGTACTTTGCACTGTAGCTACAGACTCTAAAGCTGCATGCTGAACTAGACGGCTCTTCTGTGTTGTATTGTTATAATGGTTTAATGGCACCATTTTGAAATAGTATTTATATATCCTGAGACTACATGTGAGTGAGAAAAAAAAACTTGTTATAAAGGACAAGTCGATGTATGTCATACTTTGGGACAACATGTTAAAAAAATAACAAAGCTTGCCATTGTGTACAAATGTATGTACATGCTTTTGTCTGAAACGTATTACATATTAATATTGTTGCATGTTACAAGTGTGGACAGTGCTATTAATAAACAATCATTCATTCAAGCTTTATTTCGGCAAATACCATAAAAGCATAACATACACAATAATAAATCGTCAGAAATCATTGAAAGAGCCATTAAATTCAAACCAAAGCTAAATCATCGATATGCACTATGTTCAATTTTAAAAATTTGTTAAAAAACCCATATAAGTTAAGAACTTCACAAAGCACTTCATACACAGTAATAGATCTTCAGTGACAGTTAAGTGGAACTCATCCGCAATAATAATATACAACATACACAAAATCTAAAATATGAGATTAGTAAGAATTATAAAAAATGTAAAACACAAAAGTTCGACTTTTGAACATACATAACAAGCTGATGATCAAGGCACAGTTATAAGCTTTTAAAAGTTATACATTAATACTCAAAGATTTGTTTCTAATATGCCAAATTGCCGCTAAGAACTTTGGCAGCACACAGGCCACAGTCCCATTCGTACTTGATCTGCAAATCCTAAGGGCCGAATATCGATCCCTAATACACAGGATTTTGCAGAGTGGTCTTATCCAACGTGCCCTCTGTTTTTTATACGCTGGACAGAAGAATAGAACATGGGCAATGTTCTCTTTGGTCTTACAAACCATCGGGCATTAATATAGTTTACTTTCAGTTTGCTTCCATCTAGAAGTAAGGGCGCGTAATGGTAAAGATCAATTCTAAAACTAATATAAAGTGCTCGTGCTATGGGAGATGTAATTATATCCAAATAGTGCTCAAATTCATAATGGGACTTAGCTGATAAAAAACTATCTGTCATGCTGTCAGCCAGAACCAATGCCAACTCTGCTACTTGCAGATTAGTCCAATAGACATCCTTCAAAGTCTGTATAGCATTCTTTAGGAGGTGAAGAGGATCAGACCAGTACTAACCCAACCCAAGTTTTAAACAAGCGTTTTTCACGTATCTACACCATGGGATGTTTTCAATTTGTGGAGCCATTCTCTATATAGATCTAAAGTTTCTGTGCACCATAATCTAATCCAATACTGCAATGGCCTCATAGCTGCTGTATTTGCAATGGAATATAAATTCAGATCCATTCAAATAGGCAATGTTGGAGAACTCAAGGGGATCTTTAGCAAGTTTAAAAAAAAGACATTTTCCGCTCTCTTTAGATCCTGCAATCTGCCAAGACCCCATAACTCTGCACCATTCAGGGCTCCCCCTCTGGCTTGACTTTTATATATTTCCATCGCTGGAATAATAGAAAAACTAGAAGATCTACCAGCGAATCTTAAAATACCCCCCACCCTTTTGCTTCAGGGACATGGTACACTTTGACAGTTGGGCTGACCATTTATGGGAATCCTCCAACCTAACTCCCAAATAATCAAAATTAGAGACTCTTTCTAGAATTTTAAATCTAGGGACATCGTTTTCTTCGTTCTATATTTTATATCACCAAAAACCATGTATTTGGTCTTGGTAGCATTTATTTATAAGGCGTTCTTCCTACAAAATCCTGAAAACATATCAAGGAGCCTAGCTAATCCAGAGGCAGTTTGTGATAACAATAGAGTATCATTTGCAAACAATAGGCACAGGGTTTTTACCCTGCCCAGCTTTGGAGCATCATCATCACAGTCATATAAATAGTATATACAAGTGTTTATAAAAAGTAAAAAGAGCATGGGAGCCAACACACACCCCTGTCTTACCCCTTTCTGTAGTGGGAACTCCAGTATGTTCCCCATTTTGTCCCCACTTTACTCTAGCAAAACTCTCAGAATATAATTCCTGGATCAGTTTTAGAAAGGGACCCGGGACACCAGCCCTACCCAAAATCTCCCATAATTTGAGTCGGGGTGCCAAGTAAAAAGCAAACTTACGGTCCACAAAGGCAACAAAGAGTCTCCCAGCATCCATGTCCGCCGTCTTCCATTTAATTGTAAGAAAGCGGAAGACCTGGTCTACTGTGCTTGTTTTTCACCTGAAACCTGCCTGTAGGTGGCTTAAGTCGTCATTTTCCTCTATCCATTCCTCAAGCCTACCCAAAACCTAGTAAGAAAATACTTTCTGCAAATTGTCAAGCAAACTTATTGGTCTATAATTGCTCGGACTGACGTATCCCCTTTTTTGTAAATTGGGACAATTATTGCACCTTTCCAGGAGCGAGGGAATAGAATTAGTAATTAGGCTTGGAGAACCTAGTCTATTATATATATTGACACACGGAAGCAGGGGACCCTGATGCAGCTTAATTGAAACTACCAATATATCAGCTGAGTCAAGATGGATTTCTTTCATTTCACCCACCTGGGAGATTTTTACCCAGGTAATAAGGCCCCCACCTGCTCTCCCAGCTGCAGATGGAGTAGCCTTGTTGCAAAATGAGGTAAACACTTGCCTGTAAACATTTGAAGTGGCCCTCGTTTCCTGAAATAAGCAAGAGCCATATGTGCGAAAGCTTTTTCCCATAGACACAGAATGGGTAAAATCCTTTGATACATCTGGCCCCAAATGTTAAAGCTATCGACAAACTGCCCCCACTCCGCATCATCAATCTTATTTTGTAATAGCTATATTACATGAAATTACTGCAGGGTTAGAGAACCCATGTCCCACATGATCATTCTTTAGGAACTCACAGCTAGGGGTTATGTTTGTTTTCCTGTTGATTTCTACCCTGTTTGATTCTTCGGCTTGATCAAATCCCTTAGGAGTAGTCAATTCCAAGAGCACCCTAGTTTCTATTTGGAGATTACTTACATCAACATGTAAGTTGTTATTTGCAGGGGCGGATGATAAATGCAGTCAGTCTATGTCTATGTCTGAGAGATGATCTGCTTGCATTGTTCTCAATAAATTATCTTCTCCATTAGAGTTTACACACTCCCTCCTAGCAGCCATAGAATACACCCCCGCAGATGGATTTGGATCCTCAGTTCCCATATGGGATGGCTCTGTACTCATAGTAGTAGAGACCCCGCTACCCCCAGTGCCTCAGTCAGACCAAGAACTTTTGAAAACAATATTTAAACCATTTCTTAATGGGTTACGCATCTCCAAGGATATCAAACCTTTTACCAACATGGGACTAACAAACATTATTTTGATAGTATCCCTAAACCCTGATTTCTCTGTATAACGCTTGGCAGAAATTATATCTGAATTTACAATAGAACCACATTGCCTAACATGTTTTATCCAATGCATGACTTTATTCTTTAGCGACAAGCTGTTTTCCCGTACATTAGGAGGTAAGGGGGGTACTCCACACAAGTAAATCGATGTCAAAGAACTATTTTGACCAGATGCCCTATGATGGTTTTTGGAACTTGCCAAGGGTACTCTCGTCCTAGCAGCTGGCATAGGAGAGCCCTCGCTCGTTGTATTCCTCTGCTCTACGATGTTATGTAGAGATTGGCCTTCTCTTTGAGTACTTTCAATATCCCTTTTCATTGCAATGGGTCGGAGGAGATTGAGAACCTCCATCATCATTTGTTTAATCTCTGTTACCCCTTTTTGCAAGCCATTTATAACATTAACCACTTCTTCCTGGGTGAACACTCCATTAGGCTGGTGGCTAAATATTTTCACAGTCGAGTCAAGCTTACTGGATCCTGTCAATTGGTCAAGAGTATCTAGTGGCAAAAAACTATTTTTGCCAGGAATTTTGTGGACAATTGCACTACATGTAGGGACGCCATCAGCATTACTAAGCGGGGGGCTACTTTTACAAGCCTCTGCATTAGATTCACCAGATTCCCCTGTTAACAACAAACCTGTCAAGACGTCTTTCTTGCAGGCAATATCTCACTTGTTTGGCAATTTAGGTTTAAAAAAGTGTGAGAGTGAGCCACTTTCCAACCCCTTAGAGGTTTGTTTCTCTGTCCCCTTCAATATAGACTCTGCTTCTTCAATTAATGAGTCAATTTCATTTCTAACATAATTAGAGAGATTTTGAGGAATTTTGTGAATTTTGGGGATTTTGTAAAAATTTGCATCCACTGCAGGACTCCCTTTTGCCTTACGCTTCCCCATAATGTAACTTGTATTTGAAAAGGTAGTAGTGTTTGGAAGAATTAGTGACCAATCCCTACCATAAAGACCAATAGGAATGGCCCGGACCGGCTTTAGGTGGTCTCGGACAGGCATGGACGGGCCCGCCCTTGGCCCAGGCTTTGCCCGGGCACAGCTCTCACGCATCCTGCGTGCGGTAAGGCAGAAGCACTTTTATGCGCTGTTGGTGCTGCTGGAGCAGGTTCCTGACACCGCCCCCTTCTCCCAAGGGCTTATGGGACACCGAGTCCCTTTGAAAACGTCCCCCGCTGCGGGAAGGCAGAAGCGCTTTTATGTGCTGTTGGTACTGCTGGACCAGGTTCCTGCCATCACCCCCTTCTCCCATGGGCTCCTGGGACACCGAGTCCCTTTGAAAATGTCCCGCCATAAAAAGTCACAATAGGCTTGCTGACTGTACAAGTTTGCAAGGCTGAAGTTCCTTTTGAAGTGTGTTTTGGGTGCACTTTATCTTTTAACAGTGTCTGGATTAAAGACAAGGTGCATACACAGATTTGCCGTTAAGATCAGAAATTGGAAAGTGCAAGAGAGAACTGACCTGTATTTTCATGTGGTCTTCTGGAGCAGGTTCCCCATCAACCAATGTTGGTTTAAGACAGTGACATTAGGGAGGAAGGCTTGGTGATTAAGAGACAATTGTACAAAAGTGTCTCATTTGTACTGGTGACAGCTGCTTGCATTCTAGAATGTTTGAAAACATCTGGTGTGCACCTGCAATACTGAAGTGACGTACCATATCTGTAAGTCATGACCTGAGAGTTCTCCTAGTAGGTAAGGTATCTACTTTCAGCTTCTCCAGATACCTGTAAGAGAAATGCAGTCAGTGATTTCATCTTGGTTTCTACTTTTGTAGGTGACCTTGCAACAGGTTGCTTTTTCTCAGTTTTAGCTTTTGTTGGTTGTTTCCAACCCCTTTCACCTGGGGCCATCCTTCTTCTTCTGCTGCATAGTCAGAGCAGTAGCTGTAGTTGGATGGTCACAATAATTAAGGGTTCATGTTGTCTCCGTGATCATTAGTGGAGAGAAAAATGTATTTCTACAAAACATAGATTGACACCTCATATGCCCAGCTATTAAGCTTTATTTCAGCTGTTGTACTCTCACTTGCCTAACTCCCACAATTCTGCTGGCATCCTTGTCTTTGCTTTGCCTTCAACACTAACCCTTGGAACCTCTGCTGCTGCAAATGAAACAGTGCAGTCACTATTTCATTTTTAACACCCGACAGATGATTCATCCCAAAATCAGAGTTGTGGGTCAAGGACCCAAACATAAACACCCACAGTAATGTAAAGACCCTCTCATCTCTGGCTGACTCCCTGTTTACTATCTCCATCACCGCCATGCTTTCCAAGTTAACTTTCTTGTCTGCCAACACTGAACCCTATAACAACAGAGCCATCATCAATGGGAAAATTCCAGAAAGGCTATGATTTATCCGTGCCTCATCCATCTCTCTCCCACTGTTCCAGGCACAGTTTCTCTTGCCAACAGAAATTAAAACATCCTGCACCTGCCAGAACTATCATATTGAAACTGCATTTTTAGCTTCACTTAACCTCACCCTGTGGTGTAGACACTCAGACACTGCCAGGGCAATTCCCCTGCAAAATGATCTACCCACCTGAGCCACCAAGCATGCAATGTTAAAGGGGGTTATTACAACTTTGGAGGAGGTGTTAATCCGTCCCAAAAGTGACGGTAAAGTGATGGATATACCACCAGCCGTATTACGAGTTCCATAGGATATAATAATATTAGCAGTTCCATGCTGAAAGCAAAAAGCAGGGGTGTGGGGGGGAGGGGTAAAGGCACATGCCTGCTATGAGCCTATGCCTCACCTAAATGCCAGGGAAAGAATCCAGTTGACATGAAACTCCGCTGTGGGTGCCATGGTACAGATGTCCCAAATCTGCGATATGCAAAACCACAGGGTATGTTACTGCAAAAACTCTTTTTCCAATGTACTAATCTCATTTTATGATTGAAAAACGTTTTTTGTGAATCACAAAATGGGGTTTCGCCCTGTTGTCTGTTTTGGGCATTCCTTCCAAACTGTGAGTCAGTAATGATTTGCAACTGCTATCTGGTTGCAAACAATTGAGCTGTTACTGATGTAGCATCATGAAGGGATGCACACTAGAACCCTTGTGGTTCTGGGGAGACTCTGAAGAGGAAGTACGCAATGGATGAGGTGTGTTAAAATGTGTTTAACAGAAAGTATGATGTAATGCACAGGGCGTTCGTGTATGCTGAAGAATAAGGTAACATTTGAATGCAGCCCCTGTGTGGCATCGTTCATGTGTATGCTCCAGGGTTAGGGGAGAAGCTACAACTGGTGACGAGTAGGGTATACATGTCCCGAGAAGAAAAGACTGCTCTTGCATCTATACAGCGAACGTCTTGTGTGTGCCACATGTGCTTGAAATCAATATAGAGAGGTCTGCGACTGGCATATGTGGAGTCAAGGCTCTGCTCCAGTCCATAAACAGCCATGTAAGAAATAAACGATCCTGCAAAAGAGCACATTTCAAAATACCTGCCAAAACTGCAGAGAAGGTGGTTGATAAGACGCTACCCTCTGCATCAAATACAGAACGATTATTTAGACAAGGCAAGAAATAACAATTGAAATAGCAAGGTACGAAAGACAAAATGTACTCACCGTCAAGGGTGATTAAAGCACCCGGTGATGTACACTCCTCAAGTAGCCTCTGTTTGCAGGAGTTGACAGTGCTATCCTGCATGTCGAAAGCTGTCTAAACAGCACATGCTCTCAATGGCAGCAGAAGGGGATGCGAAATATAATGTGGCCATGTTCCTGAAGCCACTACCGCCTTTTGACGCTTCTTAGAAGCAAACCTTCGGTGCCAGATAGACCACATGAATTCAAACATTCAACAACTTCATAGATGCACTAGAGGATGAATATGACAAGAAAATCATCAAATATCTAAAAAACCCTGCAGGTAACAGGGTAAAAGAAGTGCTAAAGAAAATCTCACAGGCTCTGCAAAATCATACCAAAACGTAAAAAAAGCCGTAGAGGCCAAGTTCGATCCAATGCCGAATGTTGAGTATGAAAGGTATATCTTCAACCAAGCACAATAATAGATTGGTGAAAGAATGAATGAGTTTGCTGAAAGACTGTATGCATTCATCAAACATTGCAAGTTCTGAGACTTCACTGATGAAGAAGCCATAAGCCTCAGAGTCATTGAAGGCTGCCTAATGGATTTGTTTAGAAGATGCATGCCAAGAGAAACACAGTTTAGAGAAAATGCTGATGGCTGCGACAGCCATAGAACAAGCAGATAATTAAGCTGCTGACATGAAAGCAGGAACAGCGCACCATGAATTGGTGTTAACTGTGAGAAGCAGGCACAAACATAAATAAGACATATGCAGGTCGAAGTCATTAAAGAAGACAGAACTACACTTCCGATGTGGATTTTCATTTCCCTATGAAGGTAAATGTCCGCCATGGGACAGGTTTACAAAGGCTTTGTAAGCGACAACCAATCCATAGCTCTGTGCTGGGCCAAAGAAATCTTGAATGCTTCATTACGGCAAGAGAAAAGGGCCGCAAGAAAGTTCCAGAAGCATTCGCACAACACCCACACAATCGAAAAGCAACATCAGCTATGACAAATAAAAAACAGACAAAATCAATAATCAATCGAGCTCATTGTGCAGAGGTTCTTCAACGTCACTATTGAGCACCAGCAAAGAGGATGAATGTGTGCTGATGATATCCATCAAAAGATGGTGTGCACATGTGGGTTAGCCACCTATAAAGAGGATTGTAATTTATAAAAAAGTTCACCAAACAAAATGGCAATTATCAATTAGACACTGTCCCAAAACTAAGTTGAACGAGAAGGATCATCCAATAAAATTCATCATAGACAGTGATGCGTCGATTAACATCATGCCAATGGAAAAGTTTACCAGCTTATCCCTCTGCATTGCCTTAACCCATCAAGCATGAAGGTATACACTTGGGCTGCTTCTGAACCATTGCAAAACCAAGGGTTGTTGTTAGCAATAATGCAATACAAAAAGACATTGGTGGGAGCCACCGTTCATGTTCTACAAGGAGCTTTGTCAATCAATCAATCATAGCATTTGTAAAGCGCACTACTCACCCGTGAGGGTCTCAAGGGGCTGGGGGGTGCTGCTACTGCTGGAACAGCCAGGTCTTGAGGTTTCTACTGAAGGTTAGCAGGTCTTGTGTCTGTTGCAGGTGGATAGGAAGAGTGTTCCATGTCTTGGCGGCGAGGTGGGAGAACGATCTGCCACCGGCAGTCGTTCTGTGGATGCGTGGAACGGTGGCGAGGGCAAGGTCAGCGGAGCGAAGCTGGCAGGTCAGGGTGTAGAAGGAAAGTCGTCTGTTGAGATATTCTGGTCCGGTGTGTCGCAGTGCTTTGTGCGTGTGTGTGAGGAGCTTGAACGTGATTCTTTTGTTGACAGGGAGCCAGTGCAGGTCTCTCAGGTGGGCTGTGATGTGGCTGTGGCGGTGGATGTCCAGGATGAGGCATGCAGAGGCATTCTGTATGCGATGCAGTCTTTTCTGGAGCTTGGCTGTGGGTCCTGCGTAGAGGGCGTTGCCTTAGTCCAGACTGCTGCTTATGAGGGCTTGGGTGACCGTCCATCTGGTTCCAGTGGGGATCCATTTGTAGAACTTTCGAAGCATGCGGAGGGTGTTGAAGCAGGGGGAAGAGACGGCGTTGACTTGCCAGGTCATTGATAGTGTTGAGTCCAGGATGAACCCCAGCTTGCCTCCGTGGTCGGTGGGTGTCGGTGCGGTTCCCAGTGTGGCAGGCCACCAGGAGTTGCCCCAGGTGGAAAGGGTGGATCCGAGGATGAGGACCTCAGTCTTGTCAGAGTTCAGTTTCAGGCAGCTGTTCTTCATCCATTCAGCAATGGCCTTCATTCCTTCGTGGTGGTTGGTTTTGGCGGTGGTAGAATCCTTGGTGAGAGAGAGGCTCAGCTGGGTGTCATCGGCGTAGGAGACGATGTTGAGGTTGTGTGTTCGGGCAATGTTTACGTGCGGAGCCATGTAAATGTTAAAGAGGGTCGGGTTGAGGGACAACCCCTGGGGTATGCCGCAGACGATCTTGGTGGCTTCAGAGCAGAATGGAGGGAGGTGGACTCTCTGGGTTCTGCCGGTGAGGAAGGAGGTGATCCAGTCCAGGGCTCTGTCACAGATCCTTGTGTCGTTGAGGCGTGTGTTGGCAGACGGTGTCCAGGGCAGCCGAGAGGTCCAGGAGGATGAGGGCAACGCATTCGCCATTGTCAAGTAGGGTCCTGATGTCGTCAGTGGCGGCGATGAGGGCAGTTTCGGTGCTATGGTTGCTGCGGAATCTGGATCGGGACGAATCCAGAGTGTTGTTCTCCTCGAGGAAGCAGGTCATTTATTTGTTGACAATCTTCTCAATGACTTTTGCCGGGAAGGGAAGCAGGAAGATGGGCCGGAATTTCTTGAGGTCCTTCGGGTCCGCCTTGGGTTTCTTGAGGAGGGCGTTGATCTCGGCGTGTTTCCAGCTCTCCGGGAAGATGGTGGTCTCAAATGAGCTGTTGATGATCTTCCGGAGTTGGGGTGCGATGACGGAGCTCGCATTGTTGAAGATGTGGTGAAGGCAGGGGTCGGATGGTGAGCCGGAGTGGATAGTGTTTATGATTTTGATGGTGTCGTCGTAGTTGATGTGGCTCCAGGAGAGCAGGAGGTTGGTGTAGCTGGGGGGGCGGTGAGTCTACGGTGTCGGTGGTTGACAGGGGTCTGGGTATTGAAGCTGTCATGGATGTCTGCAATCTTGTGGTAGAAGAAGGAGGCTAGGGAGTCGCAGAGGTCTTGCAGTGGCGGCATGTCGTTGACCTGCTGTCAGGGTCCGGGGGGTCTGTAGATGAGGGTCCCTCTGAGGGTGGTGTTTGGATCGGTGTGGATCTGGAAGTGCAGTTGTTCGGCGGCACTGAGGGTGTCTTTAGTGCTGGTCATGATTCTGGGGGTACTCCTGTGGACGATGGCGATGCCTCCTCCTGGTCTGTTGCTGTGGTCCCTATGGGTGATCTTTTAGCTGTCCGGGATGGCTACTGCGATGTTGGGCACTGAGGAGGTGCTCATCCAGGTCTCGGTGTGGAAGGCGACATCTGGGGAGGCTGAGTTGAATAGGTTCCAGAGTTCAATTACATGTTTGTGGATGGAGCGGGTGTTGAGTAGGATGCATCTGAGATGGTTGCGTACTGCCTTGCCAGACGGGTCGCTGGCATGGAGGTTGGTGAAAGTGGAGTTCCAACAGGAAAAGGTTCAGCGGGTGAGCCACGGGGTGGCCTGGTGGCATGTGGATGAGGGTCCGGCATTAAGCGCGTGGAGGGTGATGGCATCGTAGCGGCGCTGTGCGTCGCGGTGGTGGGGGGAGTGAGATCCAAGGGTTCTGGCGCTGGGCACGGTCCAGGCGCCGTCCAGGCATGGACGGGCGCAGACAGGCTTGCCTTAGGTGCACCATTGGCGCACCAGCGGCGCGGCCTCACAGTGGCTGCCGTTGAGTAGGGAGGGGGGAGGAGAGGACAGCTGGGAGGTGGAAGCGGTGGTGGAAAACTGTGCGAAAAAGGGACGGGCTGCAGGAGCCGCAGCAGCAGGAATGTAGCACGAGAGAGAGGAGGGGGGGCGGGCCACAGGGGCAGCAGTGGCGGGGGAGAGAGAGATGGTGAAGAGCGAGAGTGAGAGAGAGCGTAGTAAAAGAAACAGGGAAGAGAGAGTGAAATGCAGAAAACAAAAGGAACACAAAAAGGACAGAACACGGAAGAAAAAGCACACAAAGAGTGAAACAGAGGCAAAGTAGGAAATAAAGGAGAAAAGAGGCAGAGGGCAGCCTGGTAGAAGAGCAGAGCTCTCCCACTAGGCACCAGGAATGAGGTGCAGGCAGAAGCCTGCGGGTGGAGGAGGGCCTCAAACTCCTACAGAGGTCAGGAGTTCAGAGGAATGAGGGCTCTACTTGCTGGTGGAGCTACGGGAGGCAGAGCAGTTCACTGACAAGGTCAGTGATATTGCTCGTCCTACTGCACGGCGGCCGCCATTAAGTAGGGAGGGGGGAGGACAGGACAGCTGGGAGGCGGGACCGGGGGCGCGAAAAACAGCACGAAAAAGGGGGCGGGCCAAGGGGCCGCAGCAGCGGGAATGCAGTGCGAGAGAGAGGAAGGGATGGGGCTGCAGGGGCAGCCGCTGCGGGGGACAGAGAAAGCGGGAGAGTGAGAGAGAGAGAGAAAGAGAGAGAGAGCGGAGTAAAAGAAACGGGGAGCTGACAGTGAAACGCAGAAAGCGAAAGACAAAAGGAACACAAAAGGGACAGAACACGGAAGGAAAAGCACACAGAGTGAAACAGAGGCAATGTAGGAAAAAAAGGAGAAGAGGGGCAGAGGGCAGCCTATTAGAAGAGCAGAAGCAGGGATGAGGCGCAGGCATAAGCCTGCAGCTGGAGGAGGGCCTCGAACTCCTGACAGTGGTCAGGAGTTCAGAGGAACGAGGGCTCTACTTGCCGGTGGAGCTACGGGAGGCAGAGCAGTTCACTGACTAGGTCAGTGATATTGCTCGTCCTACCGTGCAGTGGCTGCCATTAAGTAGGGAGTGGGGGAGGGTAAGACAGCTGTGAGGGGCGGGTGGAAAACGGCACAAAAAAAGGGGTGGGACCGCGGGGGCAGCAGCGGCGGGAATGCAGCGCGAGAGAGGGGGGCGGGCCACAGGGGCAGCGGGGAAGAAAGAGAGGGGGAGAGCAAGAGTGAGAGAAAGAGAGTGGAGTAAAAGAAACGGGGAGGAGAGAGTGAAACGCAGAAAGCAAAAGACAAAAGGAACACAAAAGGGACAGAACACGGAAGGAAAAGCACACAAAGAGTGAAATAGAGACAAAGTAGGAAAAAACGGAGAAGAGAGGAAGAGGGCAGCCTAGTAGAAAAGCCGAGCTCTCCCACAAGACACCAGGGATGAGCCGCAGGCAGAAGCCTGCGGGTGGAGGAGGGCGTCAAACTCATGACAAAAGCCAGGAGTTCAGAGGAACGAAGGCTCTACTTGCCAGTGGAGCTACAGGAGGCAGAGCAATTCACTGACTAGGTTGAGTGCTTGCCTGCACAGCTTTGCCATTGATGCTGACTTGGTACTGGTATCCCTTAACTACAACCTCTGTCTCCAATCAGAAATCACATGCCAATTCCTGTTGTAGTTCCACGGCCTAGGAAAACTCAGGAAAATGAAAGTACAGCTTCACATAAATTAAGCCATTCACTGCTGTTGCTCAGCCACACCACAAAGTTGCTTTACATCTACAAGAAGCAGTAGAGAAAAAAAATGAAAGCCCTTTTAAAACACAATATCATTGAATGCTCAAGAGGCCTCAAACCATGGGCTTTACCCATAGTAGTAGTACCAGAAAAATAACAGTGGTGGAGTGGTGTGCATTTGCATTGATATGCACCAGGCAAACAAAGCAATTGAAAAGGAGAGACATTCTGGTCCACACAAAGCCGACATGATCATGCAATTGCACAGATCCAAAATCTTTTTCTCCCTAGAGCTGAATAATGGATGCCAATCAATGATAACTTTATTTTGGGTAAAAACCATAAAAGCATACACACAAACATAAAAAACATTACAATATTGATGACACAATAACATTTAGTTCAGGGTCAGGCAAAATGACCTTATCTCAAAATAAAGTTATCACTGTAATACACATAAATAACGATTTGTTAAGAAAGCATGGCATCACTTGAGAACATTAGAGCCAAAAATAATCACATAGAGCCATGAAATTATTGCAGTTGTCCAAAATATTTGGAAGATTGCCTGCTAGAGTTATAATACCATACAAGTTAGTCTAAGACCCAGAGTGGCCCTTAAAGGCCAGTTTCAGTGTAGAAATGTGGCTATGGCACAATCAGTTAACATTATATAATGGGATTGTGATGAAATTAACAGGAAATTACACAAGGTAATGATTGTTGCAGATCAAATCGTCACTTATAAACCTGGACGTATACAGCCAGAGATGGCTATAAAGTGCAAAGTGTAAAATGCAATCAACTGTCTAATACACAGAGATGGTCAACTTATAAAAGCAAAGGAAACAGACAAGATAATCTAGGCTACAAAGAAGCCCATTTTATACCACTACAGAACAACTTAAAAGGCTCTGGTAAATCATATTACATGTAAGTCATAGTTCCAGTGTAAAAACTTGGCTACAGCACAGACAGTCGGCTCATTGGTTTCAGTGTGCAGCAATCTGAATGCAGCATAACACTGTTTAGTGCCAAACTGCCTGCAAATTAGGACTAACCACTGTTTCCATGGACGATCATAGCCCAGGCAGGAAAAGAAGTAATAACTAAAGGATACCATCAACTCAAGCTAGAGGAAGATATCAGGTACATACTACCTTTTCAACTCATGTTTGTTTCTTCAGGTATAAGAGACTGAGGGACTCATTCTGACTTTGGCGGTCTTTTGCTATTACTGCCGAAGTTGCAGGCGCCAGAGGACCACCAGTGCTGGCGGTCCTCCGGCAGCCATATTCTGAGTACTGATGGATTTCTGCCTCAATTTGGGCAGAAATCCTCCAGTAGTCGTGCAGGCGGTCTGCGGTGCAGAAGCGGTTCAACCGCCTGCCGCACCCCGCCAAAAGGACTGCGGCAGCCGTTCACAACCAGTAATACGGCCTGGCGGTGCCCTGTTGGCGGGGTGGGGCCGGTGGTGGGAGAGCCGGGTCCCGTCCCCTCAGGGAAAAGCATCTCGTTGGACGAGGTAAGTGTGCTCTGCAAGGGGATGGGAGTGGGGTGTGTGAATGGGTGTGTGTATGTGTGTCATGAATGGGGGAGGGCTGGGAGTGTTTGTGTGTGCATGCGTCTGTGTGTAATTGTGGTGATGCGTGTGGGTGCGCATGAGTGTATTGGTGTTGTGAGTGTGAGTGAGTGTGTGTCAGGGTGTGCGTGTCTGTGGGTGCGTGTGTGTATGAGAGTGGGTGGGGTTCAGTACGGGGATTGGGGGGTGGGGTGGGGTCAATACTGGGAGTGGGGGGGTTCATTACTGGGAGTGGGGGGAGTCATCTACCGGCAACAGGAATGCAAATTCATGTTGCCGGTAGCCTTTCCAGGGATTTCATGGTGGTGCTACTGCCATGGAATCCCTTGCGGAAAGGGGACTCGGAATACCGGCGGCGGTATTGGGAGGCCAGTTGGGTCGGAGATGCTCATCTCTGGCCCGGTGGGTCAAACCACCCTGGTGGTAGGAACGGGGAAATGGCGGTTTGGCACAGGCCAAACTGCCACACTCGTTGTATGGTGGTCTGCACCGCCACCCTAGCGATGGTCAAAAGACCTCCGCCGGCGTGGAGGTTCAGTTAACACCATAGTCGGAATGACCCCCCTGAATCTTTGTGTGTCTTAAGCTACTAAAATATTTCAGGATATCATTCACCAAGTAATTCAACCTGTTATGTATGCTTTCAATTACAGTGATGACATACTGGTTTTTGGGCAAACACGAAGGAACATGACAAAGCCCTGACCCAAGTGTGTCAGCTACTCACAGATGCAGGCCTCACTCTGAATGCTGCAAAATGTGCCTTTTACAAGATCAAACTCAAATTTTTCGGGCATGTATTCTCTGTTGGAAGGATGACTCCAGATCCAAACAAGGTGCAAGCATTATCATCAACTTGCCCCCCGCACCAAAATCTCACCATGCTGGGATTCTCTCTAGGCATGGCCAGTTACTGCTCAAGATATATCCCAACTTAGCTACAGTGAGTGGCCCGTTGAGAGACTTGACAAAGTGAAATGTACTATTCTAATGGTCTCCAAAATGAGACTAGAGTTATAAAGACATTATACATGCAATAGAGAATGGAATGGAAATAGCTTACTTTGACCCCCAAGTTACACATTGAAATAACAGTTGATGTGAGGGTGGTAAGACTAGGGGCAATCCTTGCTCAACACAGTGGTCATCTAGATGCTCCGAGACATATTGTGGCCTATGCCAGTTGCAGCTTGTCTGATACAGACTGTGCTTACTCTCAATCAGAAAAGGAGAGTCTAGCTGTAGTGTGGGCCTGCAAACACTTTCAAGTATTCCCCTACAGAAAACGATTCACCATCATTATGGACCACCAGGTGTTGTTTACAATCTTTGGGAACCCGAAAGCTGAGATACCCCCTCGCTTACTAAGGTGGATGTTAAGATTCCAAAAATATGACTACGAAATTCTACACAAACTGGGTAAGGATCAAAACCCAACAGACTATTTTTCATTACTGTTGCTGCATCATCACATTTTGACATTCAGGACAGCTTAAGCATATCTCAACTCCATCACACCAGCGGCACTATCTGCAACCAATGCAGACAAAGACATGAACATCAACAAAGAACTGATTACCACACAATCCTGGAGGAGAAAGACCCGGCCCCTGACAGAAGATGTAGAATTCCAAAAGTTCAAGAATGTACACAACGATTTAGCAGTCACCGGAGAAGGTGTGATACTAAGAAGCTCGACAGTTGCCATACCTGGAAGCCTCAGACAGCAGGTCATTGAGCTTTCCTGTGAAGGACACCGTGATGTTGTGGACACTATAAGAGCACTAAGAGATCAAGGCCCTTATTTATACTTTTTGGTGCAAAAATGCACTAAAGCAGTTTTGCATCAAAACGTTTAGCACTGGCTTTCACCATTTCTGTGCACCAGCCGGGCACCATATTTATGGAATGGTGCAAGCCGGTGCAAAGGGTAGGGTAGAGCAAAGGGCTGGCGGTATAGAAGAAGGGGGTTTAGCACCAAAAAATTACTTTAGGCAGATTAGAGTAAAAACAAAAAAAATACTCTAACCAGATTAGCGGCATTTTATGGTGCTAAACCTACCATGCCATATGACTCCTGCCTTAGAAAAGGCAGGAGTCATGCCACCCCCCCAATGGCCAGCACAGGGGATAAGAGTCCCCTGGGCATGGTCATTGCACCCTGTGCCATGTATGGGGGCCAATTGCAGTGCCCCCGTGGCACTTTAAAAAATAAAATGCAATACTTACCTGTACTTATCTGTACTTACTTGGGATGGGATACCCCATCCTCTGCAGTTCCTCTGGTGTGGGTGGGGGTGCCCCTGGGGCCTGGGGAAGACACCTGCAGGCTTAGTCCATAGTGTTCCAACATGGAAATAGGCCCACAGGTCCCCTAACGCCGCCCCTGACCCAGGAGTTAAAAAATGGGGCAAAGCAAGCTTTGCACCATTTTTTTACCCCTCCTCCCACCCGTGCACCATTTTTGCACGGGAGTATAAATATGGCGTTAAGGCCATAGAGTCATTTTTTGCACGGGAACGCCTACCTTGCATCTCATTAAGGCAAGGTAGGTTTCCACTTCCAAAAAAATTACGTTAACTCATAAATTTGGTCCTAGACGGGTCTAGCACCAAAGAATAAATATGGAGTTAGTTTTGCACCGAATAAAAAAAAATGACGCTAATTCGGTGCAAACAGAGTATAAATATGCCCCCAAGTGTGGTTCCCTCAGCTAGATGAGCGAGTTGAGAAAGAGCTTAAGGCATGCCACACTTGCAAATGTTGATCACCTAAAGTGATGCAACATCCAGTAATAATGTCTGATCTTCCTGTCCATGACTGGAAGAGAGTTGCAGTTGACTTTTTTTGGGCCTTTGAGGATTGGACGCCATCTCATGGTAATCATATATGAATATTCACTTTTTCCTTTAGCGAAGACCTATCCTTGATAATTCATGACAAAGTCATAGAATGGCTTGATTACATTTTTGCAGCGTGGGATGTCCCCGACATTCTCAAATCTGATAATGATCCACCTTATAACAGCAACAAGTTTAAATAATTCCTTGTTTGTCTCAACCTCAAACACCAAAAGAGTACACATCTCTGGCCCCAAGCCAATAGCATGTGAACGATCCATGGGCACCCTCAAGAGAGTCATTCAACAAGTGTCCGTAGAGGGAATCAACTGTTTTCAAGCCATGTGTTAGGCTTTCCAGGCCTATCGATCAACGCCTCACTCCACAATGGAT
Organism: Pleurodeles waltl; assembly: GCF_031143425.1. Classification (NCBI taxonomy): domain Eukaryota; kingdom Metazoa; phylum Chordata; class Amphibia; order Caudata; family Salamandridae; genus Pleurodeles; species Pleurodeles waltl. The sequence continues at coordinate 65,174,222 of NC_090437.1, forward strand.
GAGAGTCCAGCAATTGTGCTAGTTGGGAGCGATATCAGAACAAACTTCCTCTAGACTGGACTCTGGATCAGTCAGTGGATACTGACAAGGTTTGAGATGCCGACACACCTCGGAAAAGAAAAATGAAAATATACACAGATCAGCGCCACCATGCCCAAGAGTAAGTCTTTGACAAAGGAGACTGGACATTGGTTAAGCAGAAACGAAAATGGAAAACTGAAACTCCTTTTGCTGCTAATCCTTTACAGCTTGTGGCATGCAAAGGACACATGCTAATAGCACATCATCCTAGACAACCCATTACTTGGGACACATCACATTTCAAACACCTACTGAGACACTCATCGAGTCCTGAAACTGTACAGGAAAAGTCCCTGCCAGCCGGTCGGGCTCAAGAGCCTGAGCCTATGGGCTGTCGCCTGAACCTCGAACATCTTAAACCACCCGAGCTGGCAGACAGGTGAAAGCACCTTGTCAATTAATTGTGGAAATGTGATTTTGGTGATGTTTACCACTTTTTATTTACTTAAGGGGAATATGTAGCATCTTGAAGGTATGCACACAAGAACCCCTGTGGTTTAGGGCGGACTCTGAATAGGAAGTACACAATGGATGGGAGGTGTTAAGTTGTAGTTAACAGAAAGTATGATGTGATGCACAGTATGTTAGTGTATGCTGATGAATAAAGTAAGATGGAAAGCAGCTCCCATGTGACATTGTTCATGTGTATGATACAGGGCTGGGGAAGACACTACAACTTACTCCTAGGTTTGTGAGGTAACTGATTCCCAAAAGGGAATGGCTCCTCTTTTGTCCTATTCTCCTTTGCTGATTAGGTTGGGAGAGGGCAGTGGCTCAGGTGACTACTGCCAATTCTCACTGATGCTTTTCAAAATTGCAAAAAAAAATAAAAAATGCCCCATTTCCTTTCTGGAAATTGGGCTACTTAACAAAAAAAGGTTTCACATCTTTAAATGTAATCACAAAGTTGGAGATCTGTCCCTTGCAGGCCCCCATCCATGTGACTGTAGCCAATTGCAGGGGGTTGCAAATTGCATCCTTCCTAATTAATATTAATTAGGCAGGTTGTTCTACAACTCTCAGTGATTCTTTAGTTTGCAAACCTATCTATTAGTACATCGGTCATTTTGCAAAATCAGACTGGATTCGCAAAACGTCGGTGTACAACACCCTTTTTTAGCAAATCCAATCTTAGTACATCAGACCCAGTACAGTCATAGCACGCATGCCACAAACTTCTGGCCAAACCCCATCTTCTTCAACATGAAATGCCACTCAATGGACTCTAACATCTGTTCAGTTTTTAATGACCAAATGATCAGCAAGTCATCAATATCTCTGTCCATGTATATATCATATGTCTGGATAGATTTTGTGCTATGGTCATCTGGAGTATATGTTGGGCAGGTTTAGGTGACTCATGGTTGCGACCACTGGTGGTTCTAATAACAAGGCCTTGTCCAATTTTGTTTCCATTTTCAGAGATATATGGCATAAACGCAGAGCAGTCATCAGGTGGCGTCCTTGTTTATCAGAATTAAGCTGACATAACAGATATATGGGAATTAACATAACGCTTTAGAATCCGGCAACCTCTTTAAAAGCTACACTGATAAAGGATCTCGTAATATCGTGGATAGTACTCGAGGTACCTAAGGAAGGAGGCCAATGCCTCAACTGATCTGGCGGGCTAGCAGGAAAACTACCAGGCTATAAATGAGCCCCTCATCCATTGTTCATTTTATCAAAAGCCAAGGCAAGTGTATTGTAAATAAATATTTATTTTGCATTAAATGCAGAAGCGTATAGGGGCATATTTATACTCCGTTTGCGCCGAATTAGCGTCGTTTTTTTCGACGCAAATTCAGCGCAAAACTAACGCCATATTTATACTTTGGCGCTAGACGCGTCTAGCGCCAAAGTATGAGTAAAGAGCGTCATTTTTTAGCGTGAACGCCTTCCTTGCGTTAATGAGATGCAAGGTAGGCGTTCCCGTCCAAAAAAATTACTGCGACGCAAAAGCGTCGTATTTATACTCCCGGGCAAAAATCACGCCCGGGAGTTGGCGGGGCAGAAAACCCCGCATTTGCGCCACTTTTTAACGCCTGGGTCAGGGCAGGCGTTAAGGGACCTGTGGGCTCAAAATGAGCCCACAGCTGCCCTCCCATGCCCCCAGGGACCCCCCCTGCCACCCTTGCCCACCCCAGGAGGACACCCAAGGATGGAGGGACCCACCCCAGGGACATTCAGGTAAGTTCAGGTAAGTATAAATATTTTTTTTTAAATATTTTTTTGTGGCATAGGGGGGCCTGATTTGTGCCCCCCTACATGCCTCAATGCCCAATGACCATGCCCAGGGGACATAAGTCCCCTGGGCATGGCCATTGGGCAAGGGGGCATGACTCCTGTCTTTACTAAGACAGGAGTCATGTAAATGGCGTCTGGGCGTCGTTAAAAATGGCGCAAATCGGGTGGAGGCGTTTTTTTGCGTCAACCTGACTTGCACCATTTTTAAGACGCCCTAGCGCCATTTTTCCCTACTCCGGCGCTGCCTGGTGTACGTGGTTTTTTTCCACGCACACCAGGCAGCGCCGGTCTGCTTGCGCCGGCTAACGCCATTCAATAAATACGGCGCCCGCATGGTGCTTCAGAATGGCGTTAGCCAGCGCAAAATTTTTTGACGCTAAACTGCGTTAGCGCAGTTTAGCGTCAAAAAGTATAAATACGGGCCATAGATCTTTGGGTACTCTCCTCTGCCAAGTAGATTTTTAACGAGGTGCAGAGAGACTGTCACCATCTTTGCACCTCCAGCTCTTAGAGTTATTACTGAAGTTCTGCTTTGAGTATGTGTTCAGGATCCGTTTATTATCCACTCTTGTCCAGGAAGGCGTGACAAAGTTCCGCTTTCATCTCGCCCAATGCATTCAGGGCAGCTGGAATTATGCTATTCTGTGACCACTGCTTTTTATTTATGGATTTGCCACATTTGCTACATAATCCATCTCTCTACATAATCTGAAGTTCTTTACAAAAATGTGTTTTTTAGTTCAAACGGAGCAAAAGGTACTAAAAACGTTGCAACGTGTTCGTGTGCAGTGGAAGGCTCTCTGCAAAGGTTAACTAGTCATTTTTAGTTACCTGTTTCTGGTATTTGGTTGTTAAACTTATTCGTAATGAGGTGAAGGCTTTGCCCAGACAGTATTAGCATGTGTAAAAATGCTAGAATAATTAAGTATTACTATAAATGTGCCACATTATACTGCATAATTTGCATTTTCTAGCTGCATAATTTCTTAAAGACTGCCATAATATTTGGTTCTCCCCTGCTGCATAATTCAAGTAGTACTGAATATATTGATGAGTCTCTCATCTGGATGTATTTAGGAATATGGGATCAATGCAGTCCCTACATGTGTGGAAACACTTTAACCAATATCAGTGTTTTTCCATCCATTGTGCATCTATCTGAATTCCCTCCTTTTTGTGTGATTTTCAACACACTGCCTTCCTGCCTACACTATTTTGTTCCCACTGTTCTGTATGAGACGCTTTTATTTGTGTTTTTGGCTTACCTTTAGTTTTTGTGTGTGCATGTATTTTAATTCTATGTCAGGACCAGAGGAGAGGATTATGCTAATTTTCCTTCACTTTATTATCATTCTTTCCAAAACTTTAGCCTTTTTAACAACAACATCAGGAAAATGAAAAAAACTGCTGTTCCCAGAACATTAGGGAACTCAAGATATCCATCATCCAATCCGCAGCGTCTGGTGCCAATATACTCCATCACCTCTTTCAGGTCTCCCTGTTTCTTCGTTGCTCATCAGCCAATTAAGATGTTTTTACTATGCTCCTCAGTTTCATGTTGTTGTGCAATGGTTTAGCTTTGTGTTCATGACCTCATTGTTGGGCGAGATTGTTGCGCTAATGTTTATTGCCCTAATAATTCTTTGCCTTTAGATTGTCTCGCCCCGAACGTAGACACCGCAGTGCGGTCTGCCACCTGCTAGAGGGTGCTGCAGTGCAGGAGACCTTTTGGAGCCCAGCTACGCCGCAGTCTTGTCCGGTCTGCCTGGTTTGACACCCTCTGGGGTTGTATTCCCTAATTATGCTATGACATCCCCCCGGGGGTCTGCATATTCAATTTTATTGATGCCCTGTTGGGACTGTACTTGCGTGGCCGTCCAAGCCTGTGGGGGACACTCAGCAGGCAGCCCCCAGTGACCTGTTGGGGTGTGTGTAATTAGGGCTTGTGCCCCTAAATTGTGTGCCTCAAGCCACCGATACCCTCTGGGCCCCCTCCCAGCACAATACTTACATGCATAGCATGCTCCATATCAGGGCTCAGCCCATGTCCATATATTGTGTGGTCTCCGTCCTCCAGAAAGTTACTGGTGCCCAGTGTAGTGTGCGAGTATCATGCATGCAGACCTCAGATGGCACTTACCAAGAGGAGGATTCCTTGTCCTTCCTTAAATGGAATGATAAATTCTATGAGGATATAGCCTCCATTTATAGAGCCATCAATGAGGCAGTGGGGCTCCTAGAACAATGGATTGCTGAGAAAATAGTACACATATGCACAAAAACCCTCATTCCCGCCCCTCCTGAACCTGCTAAGCCCACCAAGACACCTAAAATGAGAGTCTTCTGCCTCTGAAAAAGCAATTTATGGAAGGAGTGGATCATGACGCATTTGCGCGCCTTAAGCAGGCATTTCTGGCCCATGTAGCTAACCCCAGAGGGCCTGTGGAACTTGCAGACACTTATACCAAGCCTTCATGGCTAGGTTCCCCAGGCCATCTATATCCAGATGACTCCCAAGGGGATTCGGAGGTGGATGTGGACCCCTCTAGACTCTGGCATCCCTATATGGCTCCCGACCCCACTCCGGAGTCCTCTCCCGACATGCTGGACCCAGATGATATCCTTCATTTCAGGTCCGCAGACTGGGTCCTAGTGGATAATTTAGAGAAGTTATGTGGTGGGCCGTCTCCACAAACCTTTGGAGAAGGATGCCCACAATCGCCTTAGAACAGAATCTCTGTGCCTCCACCCTTAGAGGGGAAAACTACTGCTATCCAGGACATTGACCCCAAGATGTTCATCTCTCTAGCCAAATTCATGAAGGACCTTAAAGAAAGGGATAGACCGATCCTCGACATGGTGGAAGAGTCTAAAGCCTCAGGGTTACTCATCTCTGTGGATGTCGTTTTGAGGTGGGCCCAACACACAATAATCTTTATGGAGAACACAAATTGTGTGCTATCCATGCAGAGTCACCGTTCCTTGCTTATCAAGGTTGACCCCAGATTAGGCTATGTAGCATCTTTGGAAGCAGGTGCTGTGGCCCAGAGGGCGTGTTTGGAGACCCTTTTGTGAAGGAACTATGGCCCTCATTATGTCATTGGTGGTAAAAATCACTTACTGCTGTGGCGACGGCCGCCAAAAGACCATTGCCGCGGCTACCAGCCGTCTGCCATATTGTGACCACAGCTGGATTTCCGCCAGAAAGATGGCAGAAATCTAGCTGTGGCCATGCGAGCGGATGGCGGTAAGGTGGTGCTGCTGCCACCAGCAGCGCCATGCCAGTAGACCGCCGCCAGCCATATTATGACCCATAAAACGGCCTTGCAGTGTTCAGCTGGCGGATGCTGCTGGTGGCAGCAGCACCCCATCCTGTCTCCTGCCGGAGGACCCCCTAAACACAGGTAAGTGGGTGGTCTGACAGGGGACGGGGTGGGAGTGTTGTGTGGGGGTGTGAGTGAATGTTTGTGCGTGCGTGTATGCGGGTGTGTGTTCTGTGTTGAATATGTGTGCATGTATGGATGTGTGAGTGCGTGTATGTTGTGTTCCGTGAATACTTGTCTGCGTGTATGTATGAAAGTGTGCGGATGTGTTTGTATGGATGTATGCATGCGTGGGTGAATGTGGGAATGGGTGTGTGTATGCGTGTGTGCGAGTGTGAAGGGAGGGGTGTGAATGAAGGGGGGTTTGGAGAGGAAGGGGGGAGTCTGGAGAGGGGGTGAAGGTGGGGAAGACCTCTATCAGTGACAGGGAAGGGATTCCCTGTCACTGATAGTGCCTACCGCCATCGTTTTTGCAGCAGTAAGGGAGCCACGGATACCATGGCGGTAGGCGGGGTCATTATCCCCCAGGTGGTACAGTGACAGCCGCCGGGCTGGAGATTGATATGTCCAGCCCGGTGGCCGTTGTGATACAACAGCTGTGTTATACATTGGCAGTTTGGCTTCAGCCAAACTGCCAATGTCATAATATGGTGGAAAGTACCGCCAGCCTGTTGGCAGTACTTTCCACCATATTACCGCCGGCTGCCAGGGTCATAATGAAGGCCCAATCCAATATTAAGCATGTGTTTCCCCCGAGGGTTTTCCAAGGGGGCGATCGTGGAAGGGGCCGCATGACTGGCCACTTCTTCTCTTTACCTCCCCCCAGGGGACATGGCTCCGGATATCGAAGGTGGCAAAAAAAATGCTTCATGAACTTCTACCTGACGAGAATCCAGCAGTGAGAAGCCAGCAGTTCCATGAACCAGACTTCAAGAGCCAAACCAGCAAATCCTCCGGCAACGGTGAGTCTACTCTCTTCTGCCTACATAAAAGTAGGGAGCTGCCCGGCCCAATTTCTCAGAGTCTGGTTTTCTATCATCTCTGGTGCTTGTGTATTGCAAACAGTGCTGGGGTTCCAAAGAGAGCTCTATGGGGTCCCCTCACAAGGCTTATAGATGGGGAAGTTGGCGCCCTTTTGCAGAAAAGGAGCCATTTGCCATTCGGGTTATACACCCCAAATAATTACCTCAGCAATCTCTGTTTTGAAGGCAAGACTGACCGTGGTCAGAGATCAGTAATCAATCTCAGGGAGTTTAACCAGTGGTTGGTTTATCGCCACTTCAAGCTGGATGGTATTCACCTCCTCAGGGATGTTTTACCCCCATTGTACTGGATGGTGCGCCTAGATCCTAAAGACATCTAGTTGATGGTCCCCTTTTTCCCTCCTTACCATTGATTTCTCCAGTTTCTCTGGTGAGCCCAAACGTTCAAGTTTGTCACCCTCCCGATTGGTCTGTCGTCTGCCCCGTGGGGCTTCGTGAAGATCCTCAAACCTGCAAAAGAATAGCTTCCGGCCAAAGGAATAAGACTCATTGTCAACATAGACGACATTTTGATCTTAGTCCAATGTCCCCAGAAACTCGTCCTGAAGCTTCAGTTGGAAGTCAATCTCTTGCAAGGCTTAGGGTTCATCATCAATGAAAATAAATTCCTTCTGATCCTAGCTCAGAGAATAGTCTTGCTTGGATTCATCATTGACTCCACCACGGCCTATCAGAGCCATCTGTCTCAAATCTAAACTAGCAAAAATCTGACCGAGTTGCGTCAAACCTTAGCCAAGCCCCACAGCTGTCTCATAGAACTTGTGCACCTGGTGGGTCTCCTCTCTTCATCGATACAAGCAATTTACCCAGGCCCCCTTCACTACAGGGCCCTCCATTACCTCAAAGGGCAGCACCTCCGGAAAGGTCTTACGTATTTGCAGTTGACCCCTCTATCGGATGAAGTGAGAGAGGAAATCATCCAGTGGGTAGCCCACATGGAGGCATGGAACGGGAGAGTGATCTCAGATCCAAGTCTGAGTTGGTGATAAAATCTCAAGCAAGCTGGTCCGGATGGGGAGCTCGGTGTGGGGAATTCTCCACAGGAGGAAGTTGGTTATCACAAGAACAGAGCAAACGTTTGGAGCTCCTAGCTGGTTCTTTCACGGTTCAGTGTTGGACAAAGGACAATATCGAATATTGTGTCCTTCTAAAAATGGGCAGCATATCTGTGGTAAGATGTATCAACTACCTTGGGGGTACCAGATCCAAGGCCCTAGCTGACCTGGCAAAAAACATTTGGAATTTTTGTTTGGAGAATCACACATCCATCACGGCAGAAAACCTCCCAGGTCAAACGAACCAGGTGGCAGATTGACACTCTCACCACCTTCATGATTCAAGTCTGTGGCAGCTAAATGCTCAAGTCTTCTTATGGCTGTTGGAAAAGTGGGGCCCCTTCTCAATCTACCTGTTTGTGCCCTGGCTCAACTACTAGCTACCACCGTTCTTCAGCTGGAGGCCGGATCCACAGGCAGTGGCAACAGGCGCATTTCTCCAAGATTGGAGCCAGGGGAAGGGTTATGCTTTCCTTCCCTTCTCGATGATCAGATTAGCGGCAGCCCAAGTGGCATGATAACTCCCTCATGAAGGTTGCCAGTATGGTTTCCAGTTCTTCAGGAACTTCCGTGGGATTCTCCAATCCTACTCCCCCCACTTTCCTCACATTCTGATGAGTCCCACCTTTCTGATGTAAGCGCTCTTGATCTCTTAGACAGGGTGTTAGTCCTGGAAGGGGTTTCCTTGACAGTAATTAGATGAACTAAGTCTTATACTTATATAATCTCCTATCTGGCCTTGAAGGAAATCCCCAAGCTGTCTATAGTCCAATGTCTGAAGGTTTATGAGGACACAACTGAAGAAGCCTGTTCTCCGGGTGAAAGACAGCTCTTCATTGCATTAAGGAAGCCATACAGGGCGATGTCCTTCCCTACTGTAGCCCACTGGGTATGGTGGGTGATGCAAGAAGCAGGTATCAACATAAAAGGTTAGGAGCACATTCAACGAGAGGTGTGATGGCCTCAAAAGCTTTCTGCCTGGGAGCTTGTCTGGAGGACATAATGTGAGCAGCTGACTGGTACTCAGACTCTACCTTCAACAGATTTTATTTTAGGCTGGTGCTTGAGGTGGCTCAGTTGGTGATGAGCAAGCTTTGAACTAGTATAATTCTTTCCTCTGGTCCTGACATAGAATGAAAATTTGCTATTAAGAGCACAGAGGTGAGGATTATCCCACCCGTCATTCATCATTCACTCTTACCCTCCCCGTTTTGGAGTAAGTAATGTCTTTTTACAAAAAGTTGTGTTTTATGCATACTGTTACAATATGTCCGACTCATTTGAAGATTGTTATTGGTTAATGTTTATTTCATGCTACGGGTTAATAATTCAAAGTTTAAAGACGCATTTATGATGTCAGGTTGTTAGGATGGTCACTTACGGGTTTCCTCTCTTCATCGGAAATGATGGTCAAAACAAGACACATGAAGATTCAAACATAGGGTGCCTTGTGCCAAGAAAGAGGAAGTCCGGAAAGAGATGATGGACTATGTTGAGACCAGATGCTGTGGATTGGATGATGGACTTATTGGGTTCTCTAGGTTCTTGGAACAGTACTTTTTTCTTTTTCCTGATGTTGTTATTAAAATGGCTGCTGTTTTAGAAATAATGATGATAAAGTAAAGGAAGAATAGCATAATCCTCGCATCCATGTCCTTAATAGAATTGAAACTTACTTTTACTAAAGCTAAGCAAATTTCCATTATGGATAACACTGTTGTGTGACACGTCTCTTCCTTGGCTTTCACACTGCTGTACAGAAGAATCAAATGTTCCCTCCTCCTGAAATCTGCTCTTTAATTTTGAGTCACTTGGGCCATACAATATTTGATGGACCTCATGCTATTAATCTGTATTGTTTATTTTCAACTCCTTAGAATGAGTGCCAGTGGAGAATTATTCAGATGTTAATAGCTAATTCAGCCTTTTGTCCTTGCCTATTAAACAGTTAGCAGTATTATTTAAAGTCTTTATTGTTGTGTTTAGGGTTCCATATTGACTATTTTATGTATGGCTCTCATGGAGAGGCAACATTGTTTATTTCAGTTTCCAAACTCACTGCTATGATGTAGCAACAGTTGATAACAAAACTCGTTACCCACTGTTGCTTTGTCATATACACCTTTCAGGCAAGGCTGATATGGCCCTCTGAGAGCTTGTCAGCAGAGCTATGCTTGTCTGCTTTGACTAAAAACACAGAGCAGGAGGAGGAAGGAAGGGAGGGAAGGTAGGGGGAGGGTAGGATGAACATGGCAGGTAAGATTTTATTTTTTTAACCTTTTGGATAGGGATACATAACAGAGGTCATGTTATGTATGGCTCACCAATCACTCATTAATTCCTCTGCTCTGCGTAGCAGTTGAAAGCAGGGGCAGATGATTTTGGGGATCATGCATACCATAAAATCATAGATGGATAAAAAGTGAATTAGAGGGATGATTTCACCTCAGGGTTCTGAGTGTCATCGTAGACAACTCGAGCTTTGCTCTCATTGTCTATTTGATGTCACTCAGAACCCTTGATGAAAAACATTGCTGCAATTCATCATTACCCAGCTATAATTATATATATATATATATATATATATATATATATATATATATATATATATATATATATATATATATATAAAGGAATCTGGGGTGTGGTGCTGGGCCAGGACAGTGAATACCCCATTGCTCATGCAGAACTTATTTCTAAGAATCTAGGACACTCTGTATCAGCTCATGCAGAACTTAAGTCTAAGAATCTAGGGCACCCAGTATCACGAGATGGGGGCATACATATATATGTATATATATATATATATATATATATATATATATATATATACATATATATATATATATATATATGTATATATATATATATATATATGTATATATATATATATATATATATATAGTACCAAAGTATCATGATTTTAAACTTCCCAAAGTTACAAAAAAACAAGAAGGCCATGTGTTTCGTCAAAGTGCCTACAGATATGTCTATCTATCTATCTATCTATCTATCTATCTATCTATCTATCTATCTATCTATCTATCTATCTATCTATCTATCTACTGAAAAAAACACAAAGGTCAAGGTAACATTTTGTCTAGGTGACAATTTTAGTGGCAAAGTAACATTTTAAATGAACAACACCACTGAACTTCACCGGCTATAGTTATCTCTGGTAAGTATAACTCATGCTCTAAGGTAACTATAGCTCACACCTTCACCGTGCAGTGCTAATTACCCCACCTCCTACATCGCCCTTGACAACTTGTATTACACCTTGATAATATCACTGCAACATTTACAATTAAATTATTGATGAGAAAACTGTGCATGGCATGGGAGTGAGTTATGCGACCAGGCCCTCTGGCCAACTACCCGACAAACAGTCAACCCCACTCTGCGCACAGCCATTGCTCATGCACAGCGTAAGGTTGGTTGCAGGGGCTGGCCTTCATCCAGGCCCTGCACCAAATCCCCGACAGGCAGCCAAGTCCATGCTGGACACTGCCAAAGGCCACACTGAGCAGGGGGTTGGCCAGAAAGCCTGGCTTGATGCTAGTGAAGATTTGTCAAAAAACAAAGTTACTGGAAACCTGATCCTGGCTATAACTACCCATTGGCAACTGGTTTAATAAAAACCATAACATTCATAAAAAAGGTTCATTCTGCTGGAAACTTTCCAGGCTATCCGTCAAGCAGAGGCACAGAAAAAGGGGGTGGTGTCCCAAAATGTGTTTTCCCAAGCAGTTCTCCAGAGGAAATTTAGAAACACCTACAGGCAAAATGGCTAAACAGAATTGCAGCAAAGCTAGATCTTAAAGCCAGAAAGCAGGCTTTTGTGATTTGGTGTAAATAAGTTCAGTAGTTTTTGAGAAATGAAGGTTCACAATTTATAGATATCTAGAGACACTGGATTACAGTGGAACTGGCAGATCAAAATATAAGATCTGGAATGCTGCCTCACATCAACAAAGATGTTTGACAGACATTGTAGGACTTTGTGAATCAGTCCTTGTTTCCTGAAAGAACAAGGACTGAAAAAGAACATAAAGGGGGCAGGGTAGGGATATCGTAACCCCTTTGGCCTCTAGGGGTGCCCAAAATACTGCTGTACCACAGTGAAGATTGTGCTTAAGAAAAGGGCAGACTCCCACCCTTTTCAATAAGAATCCCCCTGGGGTGGGTCAGGGTCTGGGGGTCAATGCATTCCTTTCTTATAAATTTATGAAAAGGGCAGCATTCATGCTCTCCTCCATGAGCCACATTTTGACTCCGGGGTTCCCATCCCATGGGGCCTCATAACATATATTTTTTTAACAAATTAGAAAAGGGAATCTATCTGTGCCCCCCACCCCTAAACCATGTATTGGCCTCGAGGACCCCCAACCACAAGGGCCATCAGAAAGAATTGCTCCTCCCAGGCAGGAGCACAAAACAAAGCCCCTGCTCACAAGAGCGCAGGCAGTGAACACTGATGGGCATATTTATACTACATTTGTGCCAAATTTGCACCATTTTCTTTTACGTAAATTCAGTGCAAAAACGAACACCATATTTATTTTGATGTTAGACACGTCTAACGTCAAAATATTGGAGTTTGCACCATTTTTATAGATGCGTAAACCTACTTTGCGTCAATGAGATGCAAGGTAGGCGTTCCCATCTAAAAAATTGTGCTAACCTTTTAGCCCCATATTTATCCCCGTGCTAAAATGACGCACAGGTGGGAGGAGGGGCTAAATAATGGTGCAAAGCTTGCTTTACATCATTATTTAACACCTGGGTCAGACCAGGCGTTAGGGGACCCCCTGCATGGCACTGGGTGCAATGGCTATGCCCAGGGGACTCTGGTCCCCTGTGCTGGCCATTAGGGTGGTGGGCATGACTCCTGTCTTTTCTAAGACAGGAGTCATTTGGTATGGATGGTTTTGCATCAGAAAATTACGCTAGTCTGGTTAGAGGCATTTTTTTTGCCTTTGACCAGCCTAACGTCATTTTTTGGTGCAAACCCCACTTCTCTCATACCGCCAGCCCCACCCGGCTAACATCATTTTATTGACGCTAGCCCACCCTTTGCACCGGCTTGCACCATTCCAAAAATTGATGCAGAAATGCGTAAGTGCAGTTTTGCATCAAAAAGTATAAATATGCCCCTGAATGTGCTTCCACAGTGGAAGTAGAAATTAAGCTCCCTCTAGGATGAGCTGCTGGCTCGGGAGTCAACAATGCTGTGTAGATATTGGGCCTCCTGCCGCAGTCACCATAGCTTTAAAGTTGTGGACATACTGGATGGGACCAGGGAACTCACCAAATAGCCAAAACTTTAAAAAATGGCGCTGCAGAGCAGGACTGGGCTCTCCGCGCTGCCATAGAAAAGATAAGCTATGGGTGCCCTGGGTGGGACTGCACCACGCACCATACCAAAGAAAACAAGGAGGGACAGTGCAGAGGTGGGGTCCCCATGCTTCCAGGAAAAATGCATAAATCTTGGCTCCACCTGGGGCACCCACAATAAAAAAAATGAAAAAGAACAATATGCTCGGCTTCTCCATTTCACTAATGAGGTAGTGAGGCTGCTCATTAATTATTCTCTTCTCCCTCCTAGGTGTGCCCCACGATGCCCTGCATGATCTTTGTGTTTTTCTAGTGGAAGTGGTGCTCCAAAGAGAGACAGCGGCACCACCAACTATAAATGAAAGTGTTGTGAGGAGCTGCCGGAAGCACAGGAGCCCCCCTAAGAATATTAACAAAAAAGACAATAAGTCACCTGGGTCATTGAATGCATGACCCTGGGGGAGCTTGCTATTATTGATAAAGCACTCTGAGCTGCAGCGGTATGGTGTTCAGATGGAGTCCGGGAAACCCTTGAGGTTCGTTCTATGGCTGCATTTTGCCATGCACATATTACAATAGTGATGACATGTTCTATAACATCTGAAATTACATCACTAGTAAAAAATACTGTGCATGCTGAGGTTGCATATTATAATTACTTCGGTTAACTATAGCTGGTTAGTTTCACTGTTTTTCTTAGCTTCAAATTGTATTTTTAACTGACATTTTCAGCTAACTATAAGGTCACTTTTACCTTTGTTTTTTTCCAGCGCTGGCAATAGAACGGTATGTACAGGTCGGCTTTGCATACTTCACCAAAGACTAGAATAGTAAAGTCTTTAGCTGCTTCCGGAGGGAGAGCTTTGATTGAATCATTCTAATGTTCAATGGAAGAGCATTCCAAAGTTTGGGAGCCGGATAGGCAAGGGAGCTATCGCCACTCCTTGCCCTTTGATCCCCAGAGCATAGAGAGTCTTCTTAGGATTTAGGGGTTCACCAAGTGCTGTATTAGCCGAGGACCCCTTTTCTGTACAGCGCGGTGGACTAGACAGAGAGATCTGAACTAGAATTTTGTGGACCGGCAGCTAGTACAAAGCCGCTAAGGCTGGAGCAGCAGACTGGTGCAGGGGAGTTTTGTGGTGGTTTTAGGCAGTGGTGTTTTGGACCACTTGCAACCTCCTTGTCACACATTTGTAACCACCCAGATAAAGGGAGTTCCCATTGTCCAGGCGTGAGTTGACCAGACCTTGTAATACTATTCTTCGCAGCAGGGCACTAATCCAGGTCCACAATTTTCTTAAGGTAATGAGTATGCCAAACCAACATGCTACCAGTTTCCTGTCTTGCCCCTCCATAGAAAGTTTGATGTTGATCCAAAGCCCAAGTCTTTTAACTGCATGGACAGGCAAAGGGTGTGGACCAAGACTGTCTGGACAGTTTAATTCCATCCAGCAAGAGGGTTTGTTACCTACAACTAGGACCTCTGTGATGTCCCCATTTAATTTCAGACAACTGGTGGACATCTAATTTGTTTCCTGTTTCAAGCAGGCATTCAGTTGTTCAGACTTTTCTAGTGTCTGCATAGAGCGAGATCACAATCTCTGTGTCATCTGCATAGGAGACCAGTGCATATCCGTGGGTTTGCATTGTCTCTTCCAATAAGCGCATATACACATTAAAAAGTGTATGGCTCAAGGACAAGGCCTGTGGGACCCTGTATTTCAAAGGATGGGTCTCTGAGAACAAGGGATCTTCATGTACCTGAAAACATCTGTTTTTCGAGAAAGGCGGTGAGCCATTTGAGTGTGGCTTCCATAATTGCTGCCCACTCCAGCCTATGTATTAAAGCAGGGTCGGAGATGGTATCAAAGGCTGCGCCTCAGATCTAGCAAAATCATTGCTGCTGAGCCACAGTGATCCAGGATTTCTCTTAACTCTTCTATGGTTGCTAGTAGTGCAGTCTCTGTGCTACTACCAGGCCTAAACCCAGTTTGTGTAGGGCGTAGGATGGCATATGCCCCTAAAAAGAGGATAAATGCTTGTTGATGTACTTCTTGAGAGCCTTGCTAACTCCTGGGCAGAGGGATATAGGTCTGTAGTTCTCTATGCATAGGGGGTGTGTATGCAGCTTTTTCAGAAGGGGTCTGACCATTGCATGTGTGTGCGTGTATGTATGTATATATTTATATGTGCATACGTATGCCATTATATTTGTATGTATATGGTTATTCTATAGCTCAAACATTTGCCAAAAGGTACTGCACATAGTCAATGGCAAACATAAAGTCAAGAAGTGATAGTAGAGGAATGTGGGTTGAGTATTGCTAATACATTGTGATGTAGTGTTCTTTAAAGAGGTGAGTCCTCAGCTCTTTCAAACACCGGAGCAACATTGAGGCAGTTGTGATGGATACAGGGATTTTGTTCCAGATCCTGGGTGCATGGATTGGAAAGACTTGCAGTCTTGTTTTTTTCTATGTTACTCTGATGGTGTCCTGGCTGCATGTGCCAAGAATCACAACTGATGAGCTTGTCTGCAAGATCAGCGGTGATACTGGTCATGTTGGCTTTATAAATGGTGCAGCTGTTTTTTAGATGCTGCAGGACTGCGGGGGAGCCCGTGGCAATCCATCAGGAAGGCGGTCCAGTGGCATATGTAGAGAAACTGTACTAATAAATGCACACTCACAAACTTACTACTACAGCCCAAGGGTCAAATTGCAGTTTATTATCACAATAGGGCAAACTTGATGTGAGAAAAACACTGTTTACTGCCCCACAGATTGTGTATTACAATTACTATGCATATGGAAACAATTCTAATTGTCTCAAGTTATCAATCTAACTTTACCTCACCGCATCTTGGTTTTGGCTAAACATCTTTTTTTAAAGAAATATATATGAAAGACTCCTGTACCATAATCCATATATGCAGGTGCACAGAATGTTTTATGTCATATATTACCTTTGTATAAGTAGGAGAGAGGCATCACGACCCACTGGAAGCTTTGCCTCTTGTGAGTGATGGCCCCTCCATGCACACGCACATACATACACACACACAAAAACACACACACACACACACACACACACACATTACACAGTGGTGGTCTCCGCTATGTAGTTATAGATAGGTTAGACTTTCCATAGGAAGAGATTTTTTTGCTAATAACTTTGACACAGTTTGATGATTTATTTTTAAAGTTCAACCACATCAGCTTCTTCCTGGAAAGGTTCAGGGTGATTGCTCAAATGGGGGCTGAGAAACTGGGGTGATCCCAAAATGTTTTTCCCCATGCATTTTCCATAGCAAAAATTAGACAAAACTGCAGCAAAAATGGCTGAACAGAATTATACCAAATTTTGCAGAAAGCTGAATCTTTACTCAGAGAGTGTACTTTTGTGATTTGGTATAAATCTTTTCAGTCGTTTTTGCAAATTTAAGGTTCAAATTGTACAGATATTTAGCACTGAGAGTGCATCATTGATATCACCAACAATGTAATTTGAGATGTCACCAGTGATGTCATCAATGATGTTATTGAACGTCATGAGCTATGTAATATGTGAGGTCATAGGCCATGCATGGTGGAGGTGCAAGTTATAGTCTTCACAACCTTTCTTTGGCAGCTGGAGGACTTTGCCATGTTACCTTGAGGAGCATGGATGTCTACCATACACTAAACAGTGCTTCACCCAATGAAGTAACTCAAAGCAGTGCATGAAAGACTTAGAAACTGTATAGTGCCCTAAAACTGTGTGTGCCAACCTGATCACTTGGCTGCCTGAACTCCTAGCAAAATACGTGACTCAATGGACCACAGGTCACAGCATTGGGCAAGTGACTTTATAGCTATAGTAGAGTACTACAGTTGAGCCTGCCGGGGCAGGGATTCTTGTATCTCAATCTTTGGGTATAATCATTAAATAACCCCCATCATTGGTGGTATGGACCTTTGTTAGTCGACAAGGAGAGATGGTAAGGAACAGTAATTTACATTAAACACCATGAACAGTGAAGTCCAACAGGGACTTCACATGAATTTATAAAGAGATTTGGTGTGCGTTTAAAAGGTTTCATTAGCAAACTACTTTAAATTGATCTCTTCATTTAGCAAATATTAAATTTAGTCGGCATGGTTACATATTCAAATAATCCATCTGTCAATATTTCAAGGTAAAATACCACACTATTAAGAATTATAAATACAACAGAGAAACTGCAGCAAGTGTGTTCCATAAAGGAAAAACCCTAATCTAAATTCATTCAGTTGTTAGGCATAAAGGGCAATTTCTTCATGAAGCAAGGAAGAAACCCAAATAAAGGGCTCCGATGAGAGAATAAAAATGCATGGGCATGAACCCTCAACACTTTAAAAACTAGAAATTAGTAAAAGCTGAAAAGCATTCTCAGCTCTAAATCAGCAGACATCTCTAAGATCTGCTTTCTAGGTTCTGCAGCAAGCTCTCTGTACCTGGCTTCTGGGTGAGAAGGAAAAACTTTCTGAAAGATGGAGGCCTCTCTAATCTACGAAACACACACTGATTTCATTCTACCAAAGCGTCATTAGCAATAAATCTCACATTTCCCTTTCCCACCAACCAGTTTCCAGTAAACTCTGGGAGCAGATACACTCCCTATTTTCTCATGTCTTCACAATGAGCAATGGAATCATGACCTTGGTTTGTTACTTTGATCAAATATTGTGGTTCAGAAAGTTCTTCTCATGAGTCATGTTTCCTGCCATCTCCTCTCCTCATGGTGAGAACCTCACCATCTGATGTCCAATACATAACAAATGTATATTCACTAGCTAACAGAGGCTTCTGGACAATTACAGCATCTGTAGTGGAAATAGAAAAAACACATTGTGTAAAAACAACAATTTAGTGTGAGAAACAGGCCTCTTACCCCAAACATGTAAAGTTGACATTTAACTAGGCCTGGGCGAAGGTCGCGGAGTTTTGCTATGCGGCACTCAGCGAAGTGCTGAAAAAATTGCTGCGCTACACAGAGTTCTTCGAATGGCGGAGTTTGGGTAAGTTGCACTGTTCACACTGATTTTCAGCACCAGGAGTTTCTCCTGTGCTGTAAAATCAGCTCAGTTGGCATCACGTGGGGGATGCTAACTTCTTTGTGCCACTTGAGTAGATTTTCTACTCGATTGGCAGCTTCCTCAACACACGCTGCAGCTTTCTTGGCCTACGGCGACTGCTCTCATTCAGAAATCTTGCTCATGCTCGCAAAGTTAACGATTTCTCTTGTTCATGCTCACCAGCTTAACGTTGGCAAGTGAGAGAAAAAACTCCGCTCCACATCACTTTGCGGAGTTTTTCAGGACTCCACGCTCTTCGCGGAGGAGGGAAAACTCTGCGAGCTCCGCCGGCGGTTTGGAATTCTTCACCCACCCCTACATTTAACATGGCATCAATAGTCAGGCTAACTTAGGTCAATACATTATATAACTTGATTTGTGTGCTTTTAATGTCTAAATTTGACTACCTACTAAGGCCCATATTTATGTTTTTTGCCACAAAACTGCACTAACGCAGTTTTGCTGCTAAAATATTAGTGCCGGCTTGTGTCATTCTACAGCGGCAGCCGTGTCGCATATATAAGGAATGGCGCAAGCTGGCGCTAAGAATAGACTGGTGTCACAACAAATGATGCTAGCCTAGTGGGGTTGGCTGTATGGGAAATGGAGGTTGTGCACCAGAAAATGACGGTAGGCTGATTAGCGAAAAAATCTCTGCCGCTAATTAGCCTACTGTCATTTTCTGACGCAAAAGCAGCCACGTACATGACTCCTGTCTAAGTGAAGACAGAAATCATGCTCATCACCCCAATGGCCAGCACTGGGGACCAGTGTGTCCCCTGTGCATGGCCAGTAGACCCAGTGCCAGGCAGGGGCCCCCATGTAAGGGCGCATAATGGCACTTTACAGAAAAATATAAAATACTTACCTTACTCACCTGGGATGGGGCCCCCCATCCTCTAGTGTCCCTCTGGTGTGGGTGGGGGTGTTCCTGGGGATTGAGGTGGGCTCCTGTGGGCCCATTCCATGGTGTTTGGTCATGGAACTGGGTCCACAGGTACCTTAATGCCTGGTCTGACCCAGGCATTAAATAATACCGCTAAGCAGGCTTAACGTCATTATTTAGGTCTGCCGCCCACCCGTGCGCCATTTTTGCACGGGGGATAAAGATGGCGCTTTGGGTATTTTTTTATCAGGAACGCCTACCTTTCATCTCATTGATGCAAGGTGTGTTCACGCATCCAAAAAATGGCGTTAACTCCAATATTTTGATACTAGTTGTGTCTTGCATCAAAATATAAATATGGAGTTAAATTTGCGTCATTTTAGCGTTAAAAAAAATGGCACTAAAATGGCGCAAACAAAGTATAAATATGCCTCTAAATGTGTTTTGCATTATTTGTGTATGTGTTATTCAACATTGCAATTTTACACTTTTGAGTTAAATGTGCTTGATTTGTAAATGAGGAAATGTGTTATGTCAATTCCCCTCACTAGTAGCTAGAATAACCATTGTATTTTATCAGAAATTAATCCTTAAGGTGCACCTTCCTCCTTTTGCTGTGTCATTTACCTTATTATTTAAGCTTTGCATTGCCTTCAACTCTTTGTAAGCCTTACTTTTTCTTTCTTCCATTTTTATGCCTTCTCTCCTTTGCCTTTTTATTTCTTTGTTTTTTTTGTTAAGTAACTTCCAGATCCCTTCTATAAAGCAAATAAACATACTAAGGAAACCCAATAATCAATATGGGCTTAATATAATCTCAAAAAATCCGCTGCCGGTACCTGCAGGCCAACTACTTATAGCAGAAGCTACTTTACCTAAAGTTCTTAACACACTAGTTGCTTGGTAAGTTTTCTAGTTCGGGTTTTAAATCAGAAACTTTCCTTGCAAATACTTCTATCATCATATTCTTGTCTGGTATGTGTGAACAGCAAGGTTGTGCCTTCAACATCTTACGGCATCATTTGTTTTGCCAACAGTATGTCCAGAGCCAATTGATCTTGCAAAACCATTGATCTACTAGCTACCAATTCTGCATTGACTAACTTATATACTGCTGTGGAAAGCTTTCTGATTTTCTCATCATTTAGGACTACTCCTAGTGGGGGAATAATTGCACCACAGAAATCTCCTACTGATTGTGTCTCATCTTTTGCTCTACATCTATGTCTGTCAGATGGATTTATTGTTAAATCATATATGCTATTTACATGATACATTTTACGAAACAATAAAGCTAAATAACAAACGCCTTCCCAATTAGCAGGCAACTGAAAAATGCATCTTGCCGACTTATAGACTAAACTCAAGGGATAACTGGTTCTTCCTCAGTTAATATCTGAACAGGCCCTCCAAGAACTTTAAATGTATGTTCACAGCTAATTATCCCTATTTGTCTAGTTCCGATGTGGTTTATTCTTTTGTAAAAGTATAATTTCTCTTTCTGCTGTTGGTCTAATTTCAGTCTGGGGTATACCATTTTTTATAATCCTCTTTCTCCTCTTTCCACACATTCTTTAATACATCATCTTGCTTTGTTGCCTTATTAGACATATGAGCTCCCCTTTCCTCTAATGCTTGGATACATTTATTTTATAATGGTTTCATTGAGTATGTCAAAGTTTGGTTGTATGTCTTAACAGTGTCTATCTTCGTAGGGGACTTAAAGCAAAACGGAGCTGTCCCCATCTCCATAGCCTGTGGGTGAAGATTCATTCCTTTGTGACGAGGGACTTCAGAAAGGATAAAATCATAATTGGAAAAATAATATTCAAAATATTTTTGTCTATAAAATCTAGTAATATGCTATATGTAACTGCGTTTGAAATTGGAATATGATGGTAGGTCACATCCTCAGTGGCAGAAGCAGGTAGGTGTACACAAACATAGCAATCTTTAGAATATGGAGCTTGTGTGTACTCTTGGACTAATCTAGAATAAATGTTTAATGTCAACCACATCTCTGAAGCATCTATAAATTAAACCTTTAATTTTCTCTCATCTACTGTATGTGCAAGTGATGTAGGCACAGGTGTGGATCTAAATATTTCATTGCCAAGGGTGATACTCATAACAAACTAAGAAGTCTATGAATTCTAACATTTATGGTGACAGCAATCACTATTTTACATCTAGCCCTGGTAAGGAAACACATATTTGTCTGTAGTCAGACCTTCAGTATAATACAGCAACAGCTAGACATAATATTCTGTGTTGGTTTCTGTTTGTGTTAAACAACCAAAACCTCTTGTTGTTATTCTGTAGTTATTTAATTCAGCTTACATACAGCAGTCTTTGTGAGGCATATGTAGCCCTTTTCTGTCTTCTTCTAAGTATGTCAGTCTTACTCTTCTACTGTAGCCCTGGCCCCAGGGAATTCTTCTTATCTCTTTTTGTCTAACCTTCTTAAATAATTATTATGTTCATTTATCATTTGTCACAGTCTTCTTCAATAGTTTGGGATAGACACAGCTTATAGTTCAAAGGATCATGTATTGTTGAATTGAATCAATTAGATACCAAATTTCAATCTTAATTATGATGTTGTTTCAAAGGTTTGAATCATAATGTGATAGTCTGGCATCACATGGAGGTTCAAGGGTTTCTGTTCTCAGCTCATTTGGGTCATAGGTTATCGTACTAGGCACACATCTAATAGGTCCATTCAGGTGCTTTATACTTCTGACAAGGTACCCTTGGTCTCTTCGATCTCATCAGTGTCTGTTGATCTCTCTTATCACTTACACCACTAGATTTTGTTTCTTCAACTATGGTTTGTGGTATGCATTCAACTGACATAATTGTCTCCTACTCGTTGGCAATTCCTCTTTCATTTGAAGTCTCTCACTCCTCATGCTTGTTACTTCACCAGGGTCATTTGGTTGCACCAGTAGAGATTCTGCAGTCATCCCACTTTCAGGTTTCAGATTTTCATCTTCAGTGGATACTTTCACACCACTTTGCAAGATTTTGCGAACTTGGGTAGATGAAGAATTCTGGTGCATGTCACCCCTGTCTGGTCCTTCAGGACATACGGGCACTGGAGATCACGGACTTGGCTCAAATGTCACCACCTCATTGAGTGGGCACCTTGCCCTCTGGATGCGCGAGGCTTGTATCCAGCTGGGTATCTCACCACATTTCACAGCGCTATTGGTAATCAGGAGCACCAGATAGGGCTCCAAACAGGATTTTTTATTTAGACCCAATCGCTGGAACTGAGATTGTGGCACTGCATCTGACTTGGGATAGATTAGCGGCTCTAACCTGGTGGGTGCCAAAATTCACCACATCTGCCAATTGCTAGCAGTAGTCGAGGATCATGTCATCTGTAATATTTATAAACAAATTTGCAGGCACAACAGATAGTCTCATGGCATATCTCATGAGTATTTTGTGTGGTGACTGTTAGACTTGCATCCTTGGCATGGTTTACCCCTGACTGTTTGCCTTTCGACCTCCTGTTCTGCTGACTTTGTTTTTTCTGGCCTTAGGTTTCTGTACACTTTACCACTGCTAACCAGTACTAATGTGCTTGTGCTCTTTCCCTAAAATGTGTTAACATTAGTTTATCCCCAATTGGCATGCTAAATGTAGTCCATAGTAAAGTGTGCTACCTGTGCCCAGGGCCTGTAAATTAACTGCTACTGATTGTGCCACACACTTAATTAGCCATGGAAACATGACTCAGGACTGCCATTGCAGAGCCTGTTTGCAGTTTAAACTGCTATATCATCCTAGAAGAAATAACCCCTTTGCCAGGCCCCAACCTTCCTTTTTAATTCATATATGTCACCCCTAAGGTAGGCCCTTAGCAGACCCATGGTGCAGGGTGAGGGGTATTTAAAAGGTTTGACATGTACTTTTAAGTTTTATATGTCCTGGTAGTAAAAAACCCTTAAATTCATTTTTCACTACTGCAAGTCCTGTCTCTCCCATGGGTAAACACTGGGATTACCTTATTGCATCTCATAAATGTAGTTCACAATCTTGAAGAGATAAGCTTTTTGAGTTTGGTCTGGAATCACAATTTAAAATCAAAACTTATAGTGAAGTCAGATTTTAAATTGTAATTCTGAAAATGCCACTTTTAGTAAGTGTCCATTTTCTTGCCTTAGCCATTTGGTGCCTGCTGCCTGTCTGTGATCACATGTATGGGGTGGGGACATCTGGGCTTTATGTATTCCCCCTAGATGACAACACACAAAGGGGGCAGAGGAGTGCCTTGATGGGACATATGTGTCCTAATGGTCCATCCTGGGCAGGACGGGAGGAAAGAGCTGGACACAGCCTCACTTACCCCCACATAGGCTGTGTCCTGTTCACACACAAAGGGCTGCACGCCTCCTCTGTAGTCAGTTTGGAGCCAGGACAGGAAGGGCAGGGACTCTGTGCAATTCAAAGGTGGCTCTTTAAAGTCTCCCCACTTCAAAGGCACAAATGTGTATAAGTACTGGACCTCTGACATCACCAACTCAGTTCAGTTCCGGAACAGAAAGAAGGACTCCCACTCTGTTGGACTGCTACTCTGCTGGACTCCTGCTTGCTGTGCTGATCTGCTGCCCTCTTGTCTGGGGTCGAGAAGGACTGGACCTGCATTTCTCCAACCCAGAGTGACTCCAAGGGCCAACCGACCTACATCTACACCTGGACTCTAACTTTTGTGAGTCTTTCCTGCCAAATGGTGTCACCCTAGTCCTGGACCCATGAAAGTGGGCCTAGGGTGTTTGCTGCAGGTGAGACTACATATTGCCACCACTGTGTGGATCGGAACCGGCCCATCACCTCTGTTGCGTGGATCGTAACCAGAGTTTTGTCCGCCTTGCATGGGTCAGAGTTGACACATTGTCTCACCAGTGAGGATCGTCAGTGGCACATGGTTTTTGGAACCGCTAGACCTTGGACCCCACACATCGCTGCTGTTGCATGGAGTAAATAAACACATCTTCACTCCTGCATGGGAAGAATCGATGCATTGCAGCCACTGCTGGGATCAACACCAATACATTGCTTCAGCCTGCTCCCCGCATCTTCACCATCAACACAACCAGGATTAAGGTACTTTGGTTCAGCTCCATCGTCATCCTCTTGAACTTTTGACTTTGTACCACTCCAGAGCAACCAGATAGCGCCAGTTGGTGTTGTTTGCTTCTCAGCGCTTTTCTACAGTTTATTCTTTAAAGATTCATAACTCTAGTTCTACTTATTGGATTTTTGTCATTTCGGTCTGGTTTTCTTTGTTAAATTAGGTCTGGTATCTTTTTGTGTGGTGTTACACTGTTCGAAGTGTTGCACAAATACTTTACACATTGCCTCTTAAGTTAAGACTGATTGCCCTGTGCCAAGCTACCAGAGGGTGAGCAAAGGTTACTTTAAGGTGGGCCTGTGACTTACCCTGACTAGGATTGTGGTTGATGCTTGAGCAGGCCTCACACCCCAGTCAACCAGTAACCCAATTTCTAACAGTGACAATACCATTTTCTGCCTCAGTGACTCATCAACACTCAGGGCAAGGCATATGGCCATTTCAGAGAAGTTGGTGTGCATACTTTGGCCAAACAAGATTTCAGTGTGCCATTAAGTTGCTTAACTATCCCTGAAGCATCTGGTCAGTAACTACAATGCAATCATTGTTCCACTTGTAGTGCCACACACACAACATTATATGGATCTCATTATTAAAATGAGTCCCTCAGTCTGAAACCAGGAATCTGAACCATGGTATGAGTTCTTGCAACAACAGTTTGGCTACAGTGAGACTGTAATTTCTCTGTGTTGGATAGGCTTCCGCACATCAGGAGTAAATGCACACTATGACCAGGATACATCTCAGCCTGTTATAAACAGGCATTTTAATAAAACTCAACTGCATTCTGTTGAAGGGTCCTCCTGATCTACCAATGTGACTCATGGTTGGAGGGATTCTTCTGCATTCATTTGTTGATAAGTCACACATCTGTGGCACAATTCTTTGAGCTAGAGCTCTAAGTCATGGATTGAACCAATTCTGCCTAAATAGTCTCACCTTGGCAACCCTTTCAATCTGTACAGGGCCTTGAAAATGTCTTGGCATGTCAGGCAGCACAGATCTTACACAGCTGATTCCCAAATCCCATTTGCATTTTTAACACTCCTTGCTGCTCTGCCTCTGACACTTCTTCCTGTAATATCTTGATTTCCTCACAAGTATCAGCTACTGACAATAGCATTAAAAAGGTGGTGTCCTCATCAGATTCCATTGTATAGTCTCCATTACATGAGCATGCCACAATTGCACAATACCGAGCAACTTCATTGGCATATCTGTTTCCAACAGTCACATTATCATTTCCGCTCCTGTGGGCTATGCATTCAAACAACTGCAGTTTCTCGAGGCAATTGAAATGCTTACAGTAGCAATACTGTAGTCGCTCCTGCGCTGCCCTACAGTTGAATTAACTGTGCCTCAATGATGGTCTTAGGGCTTGTCATGGTCGTACGTACTCTGACCCAAATATTGCTCCCACTTTTAAACGAGGTCAGTCATCTAGTGTTATCAACTATTTTTTATTGGATGTTAGGCTATGACCAATGCTGGAGTACATGAAGGGGGACTTTCACCATGACAGTGACCATAACTCCCTGCTTCTCATTTTACACAGTGTTGCATTTAGGAGGCTATTGAACCCCGATCACACTGTTGTTCCGGAGCCACTTCTGGATAGCAGTCACATTCGTGTCAGTTGGCAAAAAGTGTTGTCTAATCCATACAAGATTAGGGAGATTTGTAAATTGTTTATTGATGTTATGGCCGATTATGAGGCACAGGAGATTGCCAATATATCAATCCTCAACATCCATGAGACAATGACACACAAGCTACAGAATATTTTCCAGAAGGAAATTTCTACTAAGCAATTCGACCAACCCATATAAAACTAGGTGGTGGTTCAATAAGGATTGCTCAAAGGCAAAACTTGCATTAAAGCTAGCTATTGTGTCCCGTTCTCAGGGGGCGATTAGAACAGCCAGATTAGCCTAATATAAAGCTATAGTACAGGCAAAGAAAAGCTGGGATGAGTCAATATGGTAGAATCTGTTGGACGCTGCCAGACACAATTACAATATGTCTTTCTGGGAACTATTGTCTGGGAGACATAGAGAGGGTAAGAACACTATTTGTTCTCACATTCAACCTGAGAGTTGGGTAGAGCATTTTTCTAATCTTTATGCCCTGCCCTGTAACCTCTCCACCTATGATTCTCATCCCCAGCAATTGGCTGCAGTGTGCTTACTTTCTGGTGACCTGGGAACGGATGTGTGTAATCAGGATGGCTATATTGTCTTTACCTTGGAGGAAACAATCGCCGCAATTAATTCCCTTAAATCTAAAGCCCCAGGTCCAGATAAGATACCGGTTGATTAATATAAGTCTGAGCCAGTGATCTGGTCCAGTTATATAAACATGATATCTAATGCAAGAGCAGCTAGAGGCCCAATACCCGGCACCTGGAAAGGGGCTGAAGTAATCCCTGTATACAAAAAGGGAGTGCTGAGTTCCCCTGTAAATTACAGACCCATTAGCCTCATTGACAACCTCCAAACTTTTTTTTCCAAACAACTTTTGAATAGGCTCCTAGATTGGGTTGATACCCACCCCGTTATTTCCTCACTTCGGGCAGGTTTTCACCCTAAAACTAGTACTGTGGACCAGGTTTTCAGGCTGGCATTGTTATGTTGGAAATATGTAACACTTGCCAAACAAAATGTGTATGTTGCCTTCATGGACCTTCGGTCTGCTTTTCATACGGTTCCTAGAGGGAAATTATGGGATGTCCTATATAAAATCGTCACTCCACCGAATATAATCCATCTCCTACAGCAGTTACACAAGGGCACTTATGCTCAGGTGAGATGGGGTAACCTGGGATAATTGACAGACCATATCGCCATTCATCGGGGGGTTCATCAGGGATGTGTTCTGGCACCAACCTAATTCACTCTATATATTAATGAGGTGGTACAAGCTGTATCTTCTTGTCAAAATGATGCCCCCTCCCTAAATGTACAAAAGATTACCATTTTGATTTTTGCAGATGATTCTCTCCTCCTTTCTAAGAACCCAATAGGCCTTCAGACTCTTCTGGATAAGTTTATAACTTTTTGTTCTGATTATGGCGTGGAATTGAATGCCAGTAAAACTAAACTAATGGTGTTCAGCCCAGGACCAGTTAGAAGATGCACTATCACTTTAGCCGAGGCTCCTTTGGGGAAAGTTAGTTCAATAGATTATTTGGGGGTGAGAATATCCAACAAATTGCACTGGGAAGAGCAGATTAACAAGAGTATGTCTCTTCTTCAACACGGATCTGGGGCTATTTTGCATTTCTATAAAAGTATTGTTACAAAGGCTGTTTCTCCGGCAATAAAAATTTATCTAGCTAAAGCACAAAATGCTGCTACCTATGGAGCTGAGGTATGGGGCTTTTGTAAAACCGCTAAACTGTCTGTGGGTGAGAACAACTTCACCAGAGCAGTACTTGCATGCCCAGGTGGTACCCCCCTGATTCCCATTTTTCTGGAGCTTGGTTTTACCCGTATCTCCGATACGATAGCTTTAAGATCGCTACTTCTATGGGTAAGAATTTGGACGACTCCCCAGCTTGTGGTTTATAGGGAGTCTCTTCTCGATCTTTTAAAAAGACCTAATGTAGCCTCTATTCCATGGTTTAAGCATGTGTCAAGCTGGTTTTGCACTCTGGGGCTTTGGAATTACTGGGAGAATCCACAGGGTTTAGGGAAGGCTCATAAATTGCCTTTGAAAATAGCTTATTGCTCTTACTTTAGGAACATCAATCTCCTGGATACAATAATGGACGTTTGACCAATGTATTTCTTGATTTTCAATAGTATCCTCAGTATAAGCCCTATTTGGATCTTATCCCTGATTCTTTGGGAATGAGCTTGTATGCTTGTTTCTGTTATGGGTGTCTTCCCTATTGTCTTTTACTGGCAGTTGGGGGACACCGTCAGTGTCCAACTTATGTCCATGTTGCAATTCTGCTCTGGAAACAATTGAACATTTTATATTCTTTGGTCCAGTGTATGTCGCTCCCCGACGTAAGTGGATCCATCCAGTACATCAGATGTTGGGTTTTAAACGATTTGCTATTGCCCTTAGGATTTTAAAGAGTGACACTTCTGTTATTTTGATCAATGCAGTTAGCAAGTTCCTTTTGGCTGGATGGCATACACAGACTTGTTTCTTAAAAACATTGTAACTTGTAATATGTATGTTTCAGGGTATGCACTGAGAGATCTTTTACTGATTTTATTCTTAATAATGGGAGGCATTTTTGTTACATTTTATTATATATTATCTATTTTTAAACCCTCTATTTTGTAATTTGTATTTATATGGAGTATTCTTTTGCTTTGATGGTTTTTTATGACCGAATAAAGCTTGTTGTACTACTGCTTACACTAGTCTCATCACATGTTCTCATTTTTAGATAGGTGATCTGGACCAAGTCATGAATCCCCTCTGTGACTATAACTGTCCAAAATCATAGACCACACCAAAGTCATACTGACTGTCAGTAAATAATGGCAACTGTAATTGCTGTGAAAGGTAACATGGTCTCTTAGGCATGAGTCATCCACAAAGATTACATAGTCTCAAAGATGGCATAGTCAACTCACTAAGGAGTTCATCCTTAATTTTAGATCTTGGCTTGCTGCATAAATGCTTGACATTGAGACAGTCTCTTCCCCATCAATCTCATTGTCAGGCAATGGTAACAATGTAGCTTGATTAAGAGTCTGACTTCTCTTCAAAGTGGCATTCTCTGTAGCAAGAATCAATTGTTCAAAGTTTGTGACTCTGCTGTTTGTCAAATGTTGAGTCTTAGTCTGAGTGGGCAAAATTTCCCCTGAATGAGGGACCATCACTGTAAGAGGATGTCTCATGACTATACTCTTGCTTCTCTAAATACTGACAGCAATCACAGCAACTGCTTTTAGGCAGCTAGACGGTCCTGTGGGAACAGGGTCAAGGGTAGTAGAGAAATATGCCACAGGTCTTCATGAAGATCCATGCAACTGAGTAAGCGCTGAGAGAGTGCAGCCATGCCTCTCACTGCAAAGCAAAGTGAACGTTCTACTGTTATCAAGTGTTCCCAATGCCGGAACATGACAGAGACTTTCTCTCCACAGAAGGGCTGGAAGCAGATCAGGCATATCTTTGTGTGAAATCCTCAGTAAAGGCTTGGCCACTAGGTAAAATTGGGTATCCACTGTCTACAATAGCCTACCATTCCCAAAAACATTTGGGCCAGATTTAACAGAAAATGATGGTGCACAGCGCAGCGCCAAATTTGCCGGCATCTCGAACCGCTATTTTCAAAAGGCAAAGATGTGCCGTATTTAATAGAATACAGCACACCCC
This sequence comes from Pleurodeles waltl, assembly GCF_031143425.1. NCBI lineage: Eukaryota > Metazoa > Chordata > Amphibia > Caudata > Salamandridae > Pleurodeles > Pleurodeles waltl. Next base: position 65,203,773 of record NC_090437.1, read on the forward strand.
TGTGTTCCCCCCTGCGTCGGTGCTAAATTTTCTGCCGTCCGCCAAATGCAGCACACATAGAAAGAGCAAAAAACAAGGAGAAATGAAAGCATTTCTCCTTATTGCGCAATGCTAATGCCACCCTTTGGGTGGTGTTACATTTTGGCGCGGCCTCAGGTTTACGAAAACTCATAAATCTGAGGCAGCGTTAAAATGCAATGGGTGTTGCTGTGGCATGCACACAGCAACACTGATTGCACTCCCCTTTCAGGCAAAGGGCTGCATGTGAAGGGGCTGTATTTACAAGGTGATATAAAGCAACAAAAAGTGGTTTAAAGCCACCTAGTAAATACAGCGCAGGACATTGCGTCTCTGGAGCATCACGAAAAGTGACACTCCAGTGGAGCTAGGGGCTGTTAAATATGCCCCTCTGTGTTTTAGGTGGGTTTATTCTCAAAATTGCAGTAGTTATCTCTTGTAGCACCTTCCTTTTTCCTTTCTCAATGAGATGCCCTGAATTTAGGACCTCTTTTTAGTAGCATTATAATTCACTCTGGGAAACTTTATTACCGTTCTCAGCCAAATTATTTAGTAAAACAATTATATCCTATTTGCAGGTTTCTTTTGTAATTGATGCCACAAGTGGGTTGCCAATGTACTGCACAGGAACTGAGTTGCTAAGCATTTCTAAAGTCTCAAAATTATGTTTCAAGATTTGATTAAAGATCAGTGAACTTTCTGTATACCTTTTGTAGGACCTGGCACAATGCCAAAACTGTGTTTTGAAATTTAAAAGAGAACAAAAATGTATCATCTTCATGCAATGGAATGGAGACAAAGGCTTGGCAGAGGTCCACCACAGTGAACCGCTCTGCTTTGCAGGCAATCTGAAACAATATTGTTGCTGAATTCGGTACCATGGGACAACATGTGATGACTATTCTGCTAATTTTTCGCCAGTCAAGAACAATTCTGTGTTTGCTGTTAGGCTTCTGTAAACTCATACCAGCGAATTGCAAGGACTTCTGACTATTTCTCTCAAAATTCCTTTTTTGGCATTGATTCAATCACTGGAGCGATTCCAGACACTGGGGGTGATTCTAACTTCGGCGGGCGGCGGAGGCCGCCCGCCGAAGTTCCCCCACCAAAATACCGCTCCGCGGTCGAAAGACCGCTAAGGGTATTTTGGGATTTGCCCTGGGCTGGCGGGCGGCCGCCAAAAGGCCGCCCGCCAGCCCAGGGCAAATCAACCTTCCCACTAAGATGCCGGCTCAGAATTGAGCCGGCGGAGTGGGAAGGTGCGACGGGTGCAGTTGCACCCGTCGCGTATTTCAGTGTCTGCTAGGCAGACACTGAAATACTTTGTGGGGCCCTCTTACGGGGGCCCCTGCCGTGCCCATGCTATTGGCTTGGGCACGGCAGGGGCCCCCAGGGGCCCCGCGGCACCCCCTTCCGCCATCCTGTTCCTGGCGGGCGAACGGCCAGGAACAGGATGGCGGTAGGGGGTGTCAGAATCCCCCATGGCGGCGCAGCAAGCTGCGCCGCCATGGGGGATTCTAAGGGCAGCGGTAAACCGGCGGGAGACCGCCGGTTTACCCTTTCTGACCGCGGCCAAACCGCCGCGGTCAGAATGCCCTGCGGGGCACCGCCGGTCTGTCGGCGGTGCTCCCGCCGACCCTGGCCCCGGCGGTCTGAGACCGCCGGGGTTAGAATGAGGGCCACTGTCTCTGGGGTGAGAATGTATGGTGGCATTCTCTGAAATTCAGCATTAGGTTTAGTCATTATTTGGACATGTTCTACATCGTTAATGAGTCTGATGACCTTCCTTTAAACATCCAACATTTCAGGGTTTGAAATGTCTCGTAATTTGGGAGGTAAATCCTCGACTGTTAGAGATCACAATTTAACAGCTGTTCCTGGTCTGCCCATTTTACATTCAACATCTTCATCATGTGTTTGAAACTCAACCCCCTTTGGTGTACATTAAATTGTGCAATTTAAGTTGCACAAAACAATCCTTTCCTAACAAATTGCGGGACTTGAATCACACACAACAAACTGATAAACTTCTTCAATTGAGCCTAATTTGCTTTTGAAATTGAAAATGGAACCAGAGAAAGTATTTGCTTATTTCTGAAACCTTCAATTTGGATCTTCTGCCCCAAGAGGGTAGGTCAGCAACGTCTACTGTTCTAACAGGGGAACAGGTTGCTCCACTGTCAATCTAGAATGACACTTGGTGGACATTTACCTCATCTTCTACAAATGGACCGCTCTTGTCTACCTCTAAAACTTTGCCAAGTACGCAATCTTCCTCCCCCTCAACCATTGGAAATTGTTGAAAGGGATTCTGATTTTGGAAAGGAGTCTGGTTGGCTCTTGTTGTGATTCATATTAAATCTGGGTTTGCCCATATTGTATGGACCTATCAGTGCTTGTGGGACCTGCATCATAGGATCTTGTAACTGATTTGGAGTTTGCATTTGCTGAACTGGAACCTGTGCTGGGACGTTCTGCTTTTGAGTTGGATTCATGCTTTGCATCTGTGGCTGATTTTGAAAACCCTTTCTGAGCCAGCTTCAACGCTAGCATAAACTTCTCTTTAATGCTTTTCTGCTTCATTTCCTGGTCATCATTAAAGTGCTTAACATATCTCAGGTTCTTATCAAAAGGTTTTGTCTGCCAGCAAATCACATTCTGTTGCATGTGCATACTGATTCCTGGGTACAACTCAATAACAAACTTTGACACAAACCTTCCCAAATCTCTTTCGGGATTTTCTTTTCCACTGTGCCGTTTAACCCCCAGGTTGCCTCGTATGAGCTGGTCTCGTCCTCGCACATGGTTCCCGTGTGCCGAGGACGAGACCAGCTCGTCCGGCACTGGGTCCAAAGGGGGGGGGGAGCACTAGCGCTCCCCATGGGCCTCCCATCCTTCCCCCCAGGGCAGGGATGGAAGGGGAATCGCTTCCCCTTCCACCCCCAAAAGGTGACACCTGTTGACGTCAGCGCGCAAATCGCGCGCTGACCTCATCAGAGGTCACTTCCAATCGCGCTGTAAGCTCCCGGAAGAGGAATGCAAAAGCATTTCTCTTCCGACCGGGAGGTGGGGAGGGAGAGGCATGAAAGGAAAGACCTTTCCTTTCATGTCTCACGCAGCATTTCTGCTGCCGATCGCGATGCGTTTGGGCAGCAGAAATGCCCACTAGACACCAGGGATTCTTTTTTTTAAATATATTTCAATAAGGGGAGCGGTCCCTTGGTCGAGGATCGCTCCCTAGGGGGGCAATTATTTTTAAGGTCTTTTCTGCCCCCCCAGGGGCAGATCGGCCTATTGTTGTTAGGCTGATCTTCCCCCGGGGGGGGCAGAAACCTCTAGACGGCAGGGATTATGTATTATTTATTTTTTTTTTTTGCCGGAGGGGATCAACCTGTTAGGCAAGGTTCACTCCCCTAGGGGCAAAATATTTTCAGGCCATTTGTGTCCCCCATGGGGGCAGATTGGCCTATTTTTATTAGGCCAATCTGCCCCCAAGGGGGGCCGAAACCACTAGACACCAGATTTTTTAAAATATAGCCTTGGGCAAGAGCCGCTCCCCGGGGGGGGGGGGGATATTTTTAGGCCACGTCTGCCCCCCCCCAGGGGGCAGAAACCTCTAGACACCAGGGATATATATATATATTTTTTTACTTTATGTTTTTATGTATGGGGAGCGAGCAACCCCTTAGGCAAGGGTCGCTCCCCTGGGGGGCAAATTGTATTTAGGTCATTTCTGCCCCCCTTGGGGGCAGATCGGCATGTTTTTTTTAGGCTAATCTGCCCCCAAGGGGGGCAGAAACCACTAGACACCAGGGATTTGTATTTTTTTGCGTCAATTTCACTCAAGGGGAGCGACCCCCTGGCAAGGGTCATTCCCCTGGGGAGAAAATTTGTTTTAGGTCATTTCTGCAGATCAGACTATTTTTATTAGGCCGGGGCAGAAACCACTAGGCACCGGGGATTAATTTTTTGCGCCAATTTCACACAAAGGGAGCGACCCCTTAGGCAAGGGTCACTCCTCGGGGGGAATTTATTTTAGGCCGTTTCTGCACCCCTGGGGGCAGATCGCCCTATTTCCATTAGGCCGATCTGCCCCCAGGGGGGCAGAAACCACTTAGGTACCAGGGATTGGTGTGTGTGTATGTGTGTGTTTTGTTTCGGGGGACAGCCCCTTGGGCAAGGGTCGCTCCCCATGGGTGCACATTACTGCTCGTCATATCTGCCCCCCATTTTTGGAAGGCCTGTCTGCCCTCAAGGGGGCCAGAAAGCCCACCAGAGACCAGGGAAGATTCTTTTTTCAAAATAAGAGGGTGGGGGTATAAGTAAATGGTGCCAAAGTTGTGCTGCCCACCAGTGGGCAGATGGGGCAATTACCTCTGATCCAGACCCCGGGGGGGCAGAAAGTCTACTAGATGCCAGGGAATTAAAAAAAAAAAAAAAATAGTGGGGTGGTGGCTACCAACCAGTATGGGCCTGGTTATGCCCCCACCACAACTGATGGAGGTAACAGTCTTTCAGCTCTCCCCCGCACACTAAAACATCTTATCCCACGGCAAGCAAGAGGACATTTGATTATTTTGGTTTTTGGTTTTACATTTGGGCCATGAGAACTTGGCTAACTCTCAAAATCATCCCACTTGGATAGGTGAGGGCTGCACTTTTTGGACTTTGGAACACTGCCATGTAGACAAATCCACAAGACCTGGACACATCTGAAAACTAAACATCTGGGTGATTCCAGGGTGGTGTGCTTCACATGCACCCTGCACCATTTTCTTACCCACAATGCCCTGCAAATCTCCAACTTATCTGGAAATCACACATTTTTCCCATATCTTTGTGATGGAACCTTCCGGATTCTGCAGGAAACCACAAAATTCCTACCACCCAGCATTGTCTCATCTATACCAATGAAAATTCTGTTGCACTCGTCAGTTTATAAAATGTTTTTTTTTTCGAACTGCCTTTTGGGACCTGCTTTGGTTTCCCCTCAATTTCAACATGTTTTTGTCTCTTCCCTGTCACAGGCACTTGGCCCACCTACACAAGTGAGCTATCATTTTTACCAGGAGATTGAGGGGAACGTTGGGTGGTAGAAAATTTGGCCCGAGGCGGTGATCCCACACAGAAATGTCGAAAAAAATTGATTTGCTAAATTTGAGGTTTGCTGAGGATTCTGGGTAAGAAAACATTGGGGGATTCATGGAAGTCACACCTTCCTGGACTCCCTCAGGTGTCTAGTTTTCAGAAGTGTCTGGGTTTGGTAGATTTCCCTAGATGGCTGCTGAGCCCAGGACCAAAAACGCAGATGCCTCGCCGCAAAAACAGGTAGTTTTGTATTTGATAATTTTGATGTGTCCAGATAGTGTTTTGGGCATTTTCTTTCGCAGGCACTAGGCCTACCCACACAAGTGAGGTACCATTTTTATCGGGAGACTTGGGGGAATGCTGGGTGGAAGGAAATTTGTGGCTCCTCTCAGATCCCAGAACTTTCTGTCACCAAAATGTGAGGAAAATGTGTTTTTTTGGCCAAATTTCGAGGTTTGCAAAAGATTCTGGGTAACGGAACCTGGCGAGTACCCCACAAGTCACCCCATCTTGGATTCCCCTAGGTGTCTAGTTTTCAAAAATGCGCAGGTTTGGTAGGTTTCCCTAGGTGCAGGCTAAGCTAGATGCCAAAATCCACAGCTAGGCACTTTGCAAAAAACAGCTCTGTTTTCTTTGGGAAAATGTGATGTGTCCACGTTGTGTTTTGGGTCATTTCCTGTTGCGGGCGCTAGGCCTACCCACACAAGTGTTGTACCATTTTTATCAGGCGACCTAGGGGAACGCTGTGTGGAAGGAAAGTTGTGGCTCGTCTCAGATTCCAGAACTTTCAGTCACCGAAATGTGAGGAAAAGGTGTTTTTTGGCCAGATTTTGAGGTTTGCAAAATATTCTAGGTAATAGAACCTGATGAGAGCCCCACAAGTCACCCCATCTTGTATTCCCCTAGATGTCTAGTTTTCAAAAATGCACAGGTTTGGTAGGTTTCCCTAGGTGCCGGCTGAGCTAGAGGCCAAAATCCACATCTAGGCACTTTGTAAAAAACAGGTCTGTTTTCTTTGGGAAAATGTGATGTGTCCATGTTGAGTTTCCTGTCGCGAGCATTAGGTCTACCCAGGCAAGTGAGCTACCATTTGTATTGGGAGAATTCTGGGAACACAAAATAGCAAAACAAGTGTTATTGCCCCTTGTCTTTCTCTACATTTTCTCCTTCCAAATGTAAGACAGTGTGTAAAAAAGACGTCTATTTGAGAAATGCCCTGTAATTCACATGCTAGTATGGGCACAGCGGAATTCAGAGATGTGCAAATAACCTCTGCTTCTCAACACCTTATCTTGTGCCCATTTTGGAAATACAAAGGTTTTCTTGATACCTATTTTTCACTCTTTATATTTCAGCAAATGAATTGCTGTATCCTCAGTCTAAAATGAAAACCCATTGCAAAGTGCAGCTCATTTATTGGCTCTGGGTACCTAGGGTTCTTGGTGAAACTACAAGCCCTATATATCCCCATAACCAGAAGAATCCAGCAGACATAACTGTATATTGCTTTAAAAAATCTGACATCTCAGGAAAAAACTTTCAAAGTAAAACGTGGAGAAAAAGGGCTGTTTTTTTTCACCTCACTTTTAATATTTTTTTAATTCAGCTGTTATTTTCTGTAGGAAACCCTTGTAGGATCTACTCAAATTACTGCTTGCTGAATTCTGAATTTTGTCTACTTTTCAGAAATGTTTAGCTTTCTGGGATCCAGCATTGGTTTCACACCCTTTTCTGTCACTAACTAGAAGGAGGCTGAAAGCACAAACAATACTAAAAATGGGGTATGTCCCAGTAATATGCCAATATTGTGTTGAAAATTGGGTTTTCTTATTCAAGTCTGCCTGTTCCTGAAAGCTGGGAAGATGGTGATTTTATCTCTACAAACCCTTTGTTGATGCCATTTTCAGGGAAAAAACGCAAGCCTTCTTCTGCAGCCCTTTTTTCCCATTTAAAAAAAAAAAAAAAATGTTCGCTGTATTTTGCCTAATTTCTTGGTCCCCTTCAGGGGAACCCACAAAGTCTGGGTACATCTAGAATCCCTAGGATGTTGGGAAAAAAGGACACATATCTGGAGTGGGTAGCTTATGTGGACACAAAGTTATGAGGGCCTAAGTGCGAACTGCCCCAAACAGCCAAAAGAAGGCTTGGCACCTGAGGGGGAAAAGGCCTGGCAGCGAAGGGGTTAAACATCTGTAACAAACTTTCATAATAGGCATGAACTGATTCTTTAGCTTCCTGCGTTGTTTTATTGATTTTGAACTAATGACCTTTGCTGGAAACTTTCCTCTCAAAAATGTAATCACTGCATTGTACTTTGTCATCACCATAAGCAAAGGTTCACGGGTTCGTGGATCCCAGTGGGGCTCTGTACACGGCCATTGTACTGCTATCTTACATTCAGTCCATAGATTACTTGGTAGCACAATGTTGAAAAAGGTATAAAAATCTGTCCACAAAACCTTGGACATTTTCACAAACCTGTCAGCCTGAGTAGAATTCTCTATCTCAGTTTAAGGAAATTGTTTTTGAATGTCACAATATCACCTCAACTCCTCAGCACATGAACATACCCTCTTCACCTGGTATCCCCCAAATAGGAAAGATTAAACCCTCATCCTCATCTGGGGGTGCTGAAGGTGGATTACAATTTATCTCTACAGTGTCTGGTTGCTTCTTTTTCTTCCCTGATTATTTGTCCACTTGCTCTCTAATCTGTCATGATTGCTCCCCTTCTGAATGCATTTAACCAATTTGGCAATGTATATCTTCATTCCTGAAGTTCTGATAATGGCAATCCCCTTAGCATCTAGTTGTGCCCTGTAACTCTTCTGTAAGGAAATACTCTGTATTTGTTTTAACAGTACTGTTAATCTCTCATGTGTAGTAGCCGCATGCCTTGTAATTTCCTTACTCAGGTATATCAGTTCATTTTCCTGGTATTGATTCAAATGTGAAATTCATAAACATCACCTAATGATTTCTTCCAGTTCCACCTTCAATTTTGTTACATCTAGGGATCCCTACCAACAGTGGCAAATGGCCTAAATGATCACAATAGTGTCACAGTACCACTAGGGTTATGGCCTAGTACCTCTTCCCTGCGATCCCCAGAATGGGGTCTGATACCTAGCATCCATCATAAACTCACATAGGCAGCAGTGATAAAATACAGGGGATGCCAAGATGAGCATGCAATTGCTCAGGCCAGTGTTTGAACCATCATACCATAACAAGAACAATACCAATGAAATGCCAGTTGTGCAGTCTCTACATCATGCCCCAGTTGTGGTGGATCTTTTGATAGTTGAGCGCTCTCAATTGATAAGACTGAGTAACCGTTTAACTTTTGTCTGTCCATTGCAAGGTTGCTGTTGAAGCTTGAGTACCCAATCCTGAACCTTGAGCGGTCGAGGGCACACTTTTGGCTGAATTTAGCTGTTTGAGGCCAGTGTCTTGGATTTTCTCATCCTGTTGATGTTACACTCATATATAATGGTGTTAGGGAATAATATTTGAACCTGTGTTTGTTGACGTTGATAATTGACATAGAAAATCAGACCCACTTTCGGTTCTGGGAGAATAGGGTAGAACACAAACTCTAACTTATTGTTTTTGTCAGCCATATTAACATTTTCTATTTTGGACAGAACTTTGTATTTTAGTTTATGCATGTTATTCAGTTGCTTTTATTCTGCTACATAAAGGCACTAATATGTCTTGACTCACTACGTTTACTTGGTATCTGCTTTTTATAAGAGTGTTTGTGTCTTTCCTGTCCAAATGGGCCTCACATCCACAGGGTTTTTGACATTCTGACTTATAGGATCACATCTATTATAAGGTTAGAGGTGATCCATTCCCATTCCAACCCTGCAAGGCGAGTAGAGCTAGAGTAAATCGCCAAACATTTCCAAGGTAGGAAATGATCAGATTGGAGTTTTCGAATTTCAATAAAATCACAAAGAGACGTGCAGTAGTAAAACCAAATATACCTTTCAGGTCATCTTCTAAAGGTGTGACTGTGCAAGCACCATCCTCTCTTTTACAAGGTGTAGAAGACCTGGCCCTAATTGATATTTAAACAAAGCAACATATTAGTGAGAGGGATTACACGTTTTACAGTATCATTCACAGGTCCTACATTAGTATTTTCTTTTGGTGAATAGAAAACTTGCACCTCAGATACTAGATCATTACATAGGAACAGGAGTATTATCTGCTCATGCTCCAGTCCTTGCACAATTGGATATAATGCCACCACTTAAATCCACATGCAAGCCATGAGTTATTAATGAAATAGCTTTTAGAAACCCTACATTAATAGCTTCTGTTAGAGAACCATTAGAAAATTATTTCAAAGAGAATGGTAATGGAGCGGTTGAGTGGGAATAATATGGGATGCATCGAAAGCTGTTATCTGTCAGAGGCTGAACTTGGACGTTGGTTCCATTTCCATGTTTTGTTCTGTCTGAGATAAGGACAATTCCTTCTAGAAACCACTGTGTCTTCCCATAGTATAAATAACTTGTGGAAGACAGATGTCCACAGGGCAGGTTGCAACCTGCAGGAGAAGTCAGTAGCATAAACACATCCAGCAAGTTGGAAGCTGGAGAGTGATCCTATGAGCCAATGAAGGGGGACGTTACAGATCAACCCAGACTGAAGACTGATCCACATCTTGAAGGGGAAAAAACAGGGTCAACAATACAAGGACAAAGAGCCTGCTGACAAATACTGCAGCAGCATTGCGATAGAGTGAAAAGAAGAGAAGGCTGTCCTTAAATAGTGCACTAAGAGGAAGAAAAAATGACTCAGAAAGTCATATGAACCTAGCCATAACATATAGAGAAATAGGATACAGAAACTGCACTCCTCCTGTGTGGACTGGTTTCTAAGTGTTCACAGTCCTTCAGACCAGTGATAGCCCTTGCTAAGGAAGGCCATGTGACTGCTGCTGGCTATCTGTTCCTCTCCCTCTCCTCTCTGTCTCTCAAATAAGCTGAACTCCAAAATGTGGCAGGGAGGGAGCTGACTCAAGGAGCTCCTGAAAGAACTCCAGAGCAAGAACATGATTTGTCCCCCACGGCCTGCAGGTAAGTGTGAGCCCACAGTATCACCAAACAAACTCTTGTGGGAGCCCACTGGTACTCTGAGTCTCCAGCTGGAACCCACCAGTACGCAACCGCCCATGAACAGTTGCAGGTGCAACATTATCAGAGGTGACTTAATATCCCACACAGCACACATTATGAGGTTGACAAAAACTAAAAAAACTGTACTAGTGTCCCAAATTCAGCATCTCAAGCCAAACATGAATAACAGTATATTGAGGCACAAAGGCTCGAGGTGAGCTTCAACTCCTGATGAAAGATGTGGCCAGGTAAATGTTACATACAAATCAGAAGTGTTATGAAAGAGGAAATAAAGTGGATAGATTATTAGCATAAAAACTGAGGAAAATACAAACAAGAAATTTGATCATTTCTATTAGAGATTAGGTAGTAGTATCCTCTAGACTAACACAGCTGCTGTCATAGTCTTTCCACTTCTACCTCTCAACACTGTATAGCACTCAGTGACCTAATGAAGACTTGCAAGACTACTACTTGAGTGATTTGCTGTGTCTTCATATGGGAGAATTAGCTTTACTTCTCTAGATCAGTACTCTCCAACCTTTTCTGCAGTGAGAGCTACTTCTGATCAGTGAAAACTATTGTGAGCTACTGAACGTTAAGCAACTCAAGCCCTGTTACCAGACACCTCCATGCCCAGGCTAATTGACCTTAAGCCTAATGGCCATGGATCCAGATACTATGGTTTGAACAGAATACTTTGGCAAGAGGCACTATGAAAAGGCTGCTATGTGTGTCAGTGAGAGGGTGGTCTTTAGGGATGTATGGACTTGTGCATATCAATAGGATATATACATACGGGCGACGGAGTCTGTGTTATATGTACTTGCGGCACAGGACATACTTTTCACCATTTATGGCATCGTTACATGTATAACAGAAAAATACAATCACTTTTTTTAAATAGGAAAAATTGAAAGTGCAGAAAATGTTCTGCAAAAATGTTCAAAAAATGGAACATTTTGCTGCACTATAAATTTCTCCCGCTGAAAATAATGGCTGTATTTTCCAATTATCAATATGCTACTGTGTTGAGAAAATCTAACTTTAGAGTTAACTTTGTTCATATGGATTCCATAAAGCTCATCATTTACTTTTCCTTCCATTTCCCAGTGTCACATTTTCAAACTTTCTCACAGTGACCTGTAGACATGGTGCCATATTTATAAAATAAAAATACATTTGTTTAAAATGGGAAGAATTTTAAGTGAAGAAAAGTGCTTCATAAAGCATTGAGACATAATTGGCTTTATTGAAATTGTAGAAAGACATTAAGACTTAGGGCCTGATTACGACCTTGGCAGATGGGATATTCCTTCTCAAACTAATATAATGGAACCTGTAATACTGGGGACAGGATATTCATCACATTTGTGACAGAGTATCCCATCCACCAAGGTCATAATCAGGCTTTTAATATTTCATAAAAAAGTTTCCTTCACTTTAAATGTATTCAATTAAAAAAAAAACTATTTTTCCATTATAAATATGGCACAGTGTCTACTAGCCACTGGAAGCAAAAGGCCTGCTACTTGTAAATGCTACACTTTGAAATGGGAGAAAATTAAAATGAAGAGTTAATCATTAAGGTAACTGCCATTTTAATTTTGTCCCATTTAAAAGCATTCAGAAACATAATTTTGCTCTCATGCTTCAATACTGAATGGATGAGGACTTTTATTTAAGAGTTAACTACTTCTGTTTTTATCTCTGTGCCCCAGCCTGGCCCACAAATCTAACTCAGCACAGCTAATTATCAGGCTATGCTATCTGCAGCCTGAGGGTAATAATGTAAAATAGACACAGCCTTCCCTTAACATTAAAAGAAAAATGTGATCTTGTACTTATTTAAAAATAAGCTCAAAGCTGGGAACTTCTCTAAAAAGGTCTGGGAGCTACTGGATCACGTTGACTGGTTGGAGACACCTGCTCTAGATGAACACATAACTGCTGAAGAAGCTAAGATAACAATAAAGAATATTGAAAACAATAGGACACCTGGACTGGATGATCTGTTTGTGTCTTTTTATAACTTATACATAGACCTGTTAGCACAACCACTGACTATGGTCTACAATCAGGATTTAGAAAAAATAGATACCAACTGATAACAGCAAACTTACCCAGGGTTTTATTTACGCTGCTGAGCATCAAAGAAAGAGAATGTTCCTTCTCTTGCTAGATGCGGAGAAGGCCTTTGGTAGAGTAGGCAGGATGTTCATATAGAAAGTTCCTGGCAAGACTGGTAAAGACCCTAATTTGTCTAAATGCATGATTCCCAGTTTCAAGAATTCCTCAGCACAACTCAAGATCAATGATGAATATTCCCCAGTAAGACCTCTAACAAGAGACACAAGGCAAGGGTGCCCGCTCTCATCTTGACCTTTGCCTTACCACTGGAAGCCCTAGTTCAACTGATCAGGAGCAATCCTGGCATTTGAGGAAAAACACTTAGACAGAAAGAATGTGAAACTGCACTCTTCAAGGATGTTTTTTTATATTTGCTCCCGGAACCTGAACCATTGATAACAGTCCTGCTTCGACAGTTAGATTAATTCCCAGGCATGTCAGGATTTAAAACCAGCCATTCTTAGTTGCCCGTGATAGGATCTGCATACTGAGGGGACATTAGTAAAAAGCAATACAGAAAGTGGGTGTGAAAAATAGAAAGAGATCCATACAATATTTAGGTATCTATCAGACAAGAACAACAAAATATACTCATTAATTTAAAAATATACCACCACTACAAGAAACCTTTGTAGAAGGACCTCAATGGATGGAAGAAGTTGGAGGTTTTAAGGTTAGGCCAAGTGATCAGCAATAAAATGTGTCACAGGCGTTACCACTCAAACTCACTAGAATGATGATTACTCAGATTCAAAATAGACTGATGTCTACTTAGAAAAACAAGATCCAAGGTTGCCAATGTCAGCAATATACAGGAATTTAATGTAGCGAGTTATACATATCCAACCCAACTGCAACCTGCACTTGATTAGCAATCCCACCATGGTCCCATGGGTCATAGTGAAACAAACATAGTTCACTGTTGCTTACCTGTTATGGTTATGCCACAGTCAAAGGCCTGATGATGCTCATAACCTTGCTTCAATTACAACAACACCCGATTACTGGAATGCATTCACAAAGAAGTACACCACAACATTCACCTTGACACCAGTCACCTACAAGCTCAACTTCACTCTAGGGCTCTCAAACACCAGATTTCAGAGATGGACCGAAGGGGCTCCTTTGAGATTGGAGGGGGATGGTGTCAATATATAGATAGGAAATTATTGGATAGAGAAACATGTAGGGAGCAATTCCATAGCTGGCCTAATGATAGGTATAGGTTAACATAAGTATTACCTTGAGCAGGAGAATGACAGATCCAAGACAAGGCTTGCTCTGATCTGTGCTGGAAGAGTTGTGGAGAACAGGGTGATGTGATTCGTATGTGGTGAACTTCCCCCTCATACAGAGATTCTGTGTACCATTTAAAATGCACATGAAACCGGAGAGGAGACATAGAGGAGGACCAATGAATATGTCAGTCATACTCCTTGTTTGGGTGAGATATCATCAGATGTCCACAAGGAAGCATAGCTTAATATTGGAGTTTGTTATGATTAAAAACGTTGATATTATATAAGTATTTATGAGTATATAATGAAGCACAAACACCACTGTAAAAAAAAATCTCAAAGGTATTTTGTGTGATCTGGCGCTTCTGCACATCGACTGAGAATCATGAACAGTATGCTGTGATTCATAATATGGAGTGATTTGTTTCTGAATACCACTTTCTTTCTGACTATCAACAGGGAATATATTTTTTGACTTAAAGGAACTCGAGTTACCTTTGCCATAGTCCACCAATGGTGCCCCATTACTCTTACCGCACCTCCACACGCTTTATCGACCACAACCGGATCAGAAAACTTTGGGTCAGCTTTCTCCACAAAACCAGCTTTTGCAATACATACCAGGTCTCCCACCCCAATGGGATTATCTTTCTCACTTTTCTTTAAATTATAATATATTTTTCTTATTTACACTGAGCAGTACCTGTGTTAGATCTTACAATAGAATTGAACTTTTGTCAGTTGAGCGATTTTTCAACCATTTTGGACATCCCAGCTGACCTAAATTGAGTTGCATGTTTTCTGCTCTTCAATACTTAAAAAGGTGAAACACCCATGGATGAATGAGGTGTGGTTGTGTAAAACCACAACATTGTTTGAACTGCCATATTAATGAATGAGGTGTGGTCCTGTAAAACCACACATTGTTTGAACTTCTATATTAATCACACACTTATTAGAAAAAGCCCAATGTGTACACTTTACTAATACCCCATTGAAACCATCAATGAGACCATTGGTTTATTACTGATTTAGGGCTAGAAGTACAAAGATGTTTTCTTGTTTCACATGGCCCGATTCGCAGAATTGTGCCGTTTGTGACAAGAAAAAAAAGCATTTCTAAATGTGCAAACCCAATTTTGCAAATCAGTAATCTATTTACCGAATCGCAAAAAGGGTTTGCTTGTTGCAGTTAGGAAGAGGCGTTCAAAGGGTGTCTCTTCCTAACTGCGAGTCGCAGTGGTATGTATGATTGTTTTGTGACTGTCAATGTGGTTGCAAAACAATTGCAGTTAACACCAATTTCAAATTGGTGTTAACCCATTTGCAAACTGGAAGGGGGCCCCAAAGGATCCCATCCCCCTTGTGAATAGAAGTGAAAATATTTTTTCAGAGCAGGTAGTGGCCCCACGGTCCATTTCCGACCCTGAAAAAATGAAAAGAAAACTTTTCCTTTTTTTGCTTAAAATGCATCCCGTTTTTCTTTCAGGAAAACGCGCTGCATTTAAAAAAAAAATGCTTTATTTAAAAAGCAGTCACAAACATGGTGGTCTGCAGTCCCCAGCAGGCCACCATCCCTGTGAGTGCGGCCATTCCCAATGGAGTCGCAAATTGTGAACTGCTTCATTAACATTGATGACGTAGGTCATTTGCGACTACATTGGGAATCCCAAAAAGTGTACTTAACACTGTTGTACATTTTATTTTGTGATTTGCAATTTGCAATTCCCAAACAAATCACAAGTCTCAAAATAAAAGGTTGCACAGCTGGCCCATAGAGAACCCTTCAGATACTTGATGGAACTAGCTTTCAGAAAGTCCTCCACATCAGCTGACACAAACTGCACTCTGTTATCAGCGACCAGCACCTCTGGAAATCCTTCTCACATGAATAAATCTTTTAAAAATGTCCCCAACATCTTAAAATTTGGTTCACCCGCAAATTTGACATGAGGCCACTTGGTATAATAATCCATGAGCACGTAAGCATAATGTGAGTAATGAGGTAGACTATTAAATGGCCCTACTAAGTCAATCCCCACTTTTTGTCAAGAATCAGACGGGCATTCTATTAGTATTAGTGGAGGAGTTGCAGTTTTCAAAGATTTATCACACGTGGTACAAACTGCACGTTTTTTTACCATTTGATCAATCTCACTATCCATTTGTGGCCACAAATATGAAGGTCGTATTCTGTGTTTAGTAAATATAGCACCTGTGTCATTCATGTGTTTTTTTTAAATCAAGTTTCTAAGAGCCACTGGAGATACCAGTTTGTCCAATCTCATAATTAAACTATCTTCTAAAGTCAAATCTTCAGTCATTTTGTAATAAGGTTGTTTAGCCATGTTCTCTTGGCCAACCTCCCATGATATAAGTAGATTCTGTTTTTTTTTCAGTATCATTATTGGTAGTATTTTTCCATTCTACTTCTGAGAGTGAACTTACAATATCAACCTCCACAGCTGCAATTAGATAACACTCGCCTTTATGGTTTTTACCATAGAGAACCTTTTCTTTGATAGGAAACCTCAACAGGTAGTCTATTCTTATATTTCTTCCCCCTTATATGTGAACCACACTGAAAAGGAACTGGAGCAACCTGGCCGCAAATCTGGCCAGTCTTGGGGTACTGGATTTAGCATTGGTACCACTGAGAATGGAGACAAGTGGCTTATGATCTGTCTGGAGAATGAAATGTCCACCTCATAAAATTCTCAATGGCCCACAAGCAAGCTAAAAGCTCCTTTTAAATTACAGTGTAGTGGATGTCAGTGTCCTTGAGAACTCTAGAAGCCAAGCCTATTGTGAACTCTTGATTTCCAGCCTTCTGTGATAGTATAGCACCTAAACCTACGTTATTAGCATCAAATATCAAGCACCATTTTAGGTTGTGATCATATGGTTTGAGTACACCCACACTAGACAACTGTAGCTTGAGATCCATAAATGCAGCAGCACAATCAGGGCTCCACTCAAAATCCACCTTGGTTTCATATAGATTTGAAATGTGTCTGACCCTGGATGCAAATTCTGGAATAAAACATGAATAGAATTTGCAGAGACCTAAGAATGATTTGACTTCATTCCTGTCTGCCGGTGCTAGTGCATCAAGTAAAGCATCAATTAACCCTTGTTTCATTCGAACCTCTTCACAGGAAATCACATATGCAGATATTCTACTGAATCTTTCAAGAATTCACATTCGTCCCTTTTAAGGACCACTCAAGCATTATCAAAATGGTGAGGTCTTGTCTAATGATGCTGTTCATTGCAATCTTTTGTATGTATTATATAATTTTGAAAAATAGAGACATTAGTTATGCCCTTAAGCATGATGGTTATCCCCCTCTGACACACCAAAGCCACTGAAGTGAGGCCAAACACAATTTGGCAACATTGGTAGGTGCCAATGGGGACACAAATGCAGTCAAGTGACGCTGTCCAGGCTCCAACTCTATCTGATGATATGATGATGCTAGGCCCAGTTTATGAAATATTTTGTGCCTGAAATCATTGGAAGCATCTCATTGATCTTCAAAAAGGGCTGCAAATCAACCAAAATCTATCTGTTGAGTGCCCTAAGATCCACACACACTCTCAACTCCCTATTTGTTCTGAACTACTACTAAAGGGGAAAGCCACAGCAAGGATTCTACTGGTTTAATGATGCCCTTGTTGTATAACCATCTCTTTCTCTTTTCAGATCGTCTTTGCGGCTTAAAGGCACCTTTCTCAGCTTGTGTTTCACAGATATGGCATTTTCTTTAATTTTCATCTTGTGTTTAAGTCCTTTTATCTTCCCTAGTTCATAAGAAGATTCTATAGGAAAATGGTTTTAAAAGTCTTTAATTTCACTACTATTCTGTACCTCAGCCACCTGTTCACTAGTTCCTCGATATAAAACCATGCCAAACAGCACTTGATGAAACCACTCCAATAGTCCCTTAAACGCTACACATCCTTTCATATGTATGCACCTACCTTTAAACATCAAGATGTCTTGAAAATAGCATTGTAATTAAATTTTCTTCCCTTCAGAAGAGACTGGGGATCTGTCCGGTTGCTTCAATTGTCGGTTCCCTCATTTCTGAAGAAATAGTTCTTGTGTAACAATAGTGATTCTGGCATCAGAATCTACTAGTAACTGCACAACCTCAGCTCCATCTTGTACATTGACATAAGGATCAACACACTGCTCCGGATCACCACACTTCATCACACTTTCATTTATGACAGGAACCATGTCCTGAACTTCACCAATCAGACCATCTGTATCACTCTCAATCTCATCACACACCACTGGGATATTGCTACTTTTGTATTTCATACTTTGGCAACCCTTTGCAAAATTACCAATTTTGCTACATAATTAACATTGAACATTTTTTGCTGGACAAGATTTTTCTCCTTTCACATGGGATGGATTTCCACAACTAAAACAAATATTAGTCTGTTTAAAAAATGAATTACCGTGACTAGGTTTAGTCGTGGACAGTTTTGATTAAAAAAACTTGTTTCCTTTTCCCTCTTTTTCTTTGGATCAAACAAGACTTATATGTTCTTAGGTTTTGTCTTCTGGAGCCAGATGTAGCATTGTTTTGCAAGTCGCCAATGGCCCGATTCGCTATTTGTGACCTCGCAAAATCCGAAATGGGATACAAAAATCCCATTCCAGAAGTGCAAATAGCGATGCGACCCATTACCAACCCGCAAAATTTGCGACCTGATTTTGCGACCCGCAAATAGGAAATTGCAATTTGCGAGTTGCAAACCATATGAAAAAGGCAGTCGCAAATTGCGACTAGTCGCAAAAAGCCCATTTTGCACATCCAGATTACCACTGATTCAGAGCAGGTGGAAACCAGAACGAAAGTATAAAAGGAGACCCAGAAGGCATCTGGGTTACTCAAAAATGGCTGAACTGTATGTGATAGCATGGAGGAGGAGAGTCCACACCGCCTAGCAGAGGAGGAGGAGGACACAGATACAGGAGAGGATATACCGAACCAGGCAGACACTATTCCAACAAACTGAGGAGGAGGTTTATGACAAATATAGACTGAGCAGTGCAGCAATTTTAGAATTAATTGAACTACTCAATCTGCAGCTTGAACGACAGACAATGCGAGGCAGCGCCATCCCTACACATGTGCAAGTGCTATGCTCACAGCACCTCTTGGCCTCGGGTAGCTGTCAGGGGGTGATTGCTGTGGCAGGTGGGGTATCCCAAAGTGTACTCTCATGATTCTTCAGATGCTTCCTAGATGCCATACTCACACATGTCCAGATACATATACCTACCCAGGAATGAGGCAGTAATTAACAGCACCAAGTTGGACTTCTACAGAATTGCCAACTTCCCCCATGTAATAGGTTGTGTGGACGGGACACATATACAAATCTGCCCTCCTGCAAATGTGGAATATGTGTTCCGCAATAGGAAATGTACCCACTCACTAAACATCCAGGTGGTGTGTGACGCCCATAATGTCATTACTGACATTGTAGCTAAATTTCCAGGGAGTACACATGACTCATACATATTCAGGCACAGTGGGATACACCAATGCCTAGAACGTGGGGAGTTTGGAGACGGATATCTATCAGGTATTGCTGAATACACCCTGAAGCCTTACATACAGGTCACTGTGGAAACCATTCATCCCCTGCTAACATTGCTTATTTTTGTCAAACAGGTGACAGTGCATATGCTCTAAGACCATGGATACTTACCCCGTACCTAACACCTGGCAATGAGAACGAGAGGCGTTATAACAGTGCCCATCGGTGGACCAGCACTGTCATCGAGAGGACCTTTGGATTGTTAAAGGCAAGATTCAGATGCCTCCACAAAAGTGGAGGTGCACTCCAGTATGCCCCAGAAACAGCATTCAAGATTGTCGCCGCCTGTGCAATCCTACACAACATTGCCACCAGACGTGGGCTACATCTCACCCCTGAAGAAACAGATTCGGAGGATGAGGAGCAAGAGCTACCACACCGACAGCCTAGGGATAGAAGCATTGCAAATCAAGGCAGACAGAGACGGAACCACATTGCAACCCAATTCTTTGGCATGTACGTGGCAACTGTCACCACACTCACTAATGTCAGACACACATAGCCCAGTTGTGTAGTGAAACAAACTAAACCTTTTTATTTGTAAACTATATGGGGAAAGAAAAGTGCTGTCTGTTAAAGTCTGTACGTGTCCAAATGTGATGAGGACACATTAACGCTATGTGCCTCATGAACCATGCTGTCTGGTGGCTCACACCCTCCTCCTTGAGCGCCCAGCATGGCTCATCCCTGGTGGGTCCGCTGACCACTGCCGTGCACTTCCACTCCTTAGCACAAGGGACTCACTGGCAGACACACTGCTTATTGTAGACCCCTCCTCACTGTCCTGAGGTGTCTCCCCTGTGCCCCTTGCCACCGGCCTAGCTTCCATCAGGTCCACAGTGTGGCTGATGCGGCCAAGTCCACGCGCCACATCACCGGCAAAGTGCCCAAGTTCAACTTGTAGGCTTACTGTCCGTCTAGACAGGCCAGTTGTGTTGGTTGCAAGATGCCCAATGGAAGAAGCCATGCGGTCGAATCGTGCCACTGTGTGGCACTCCCTGCGCCTTGCATACTGTCGGTCTGTCACCAGTTGGCGGATGGCCTGGGTGAGATCCCCCATATGTTCGTTCATTCTTTTGAACTGAGTGTTCACTTCAGCCAGCCCAGTAGTCATGCTGCTCTGCATCCTGTTTAAGGTTCTTGAGATTGACCTCAGTTGTCTATTTTGCAGGCGCTGAGCATTGATGAGGGATGCCTCCATTCCTGCAAAGCCTTCTTCCCGTACCTCCTCCTGGGGCACCGCCAGAACTCTGCGTCGTCTTCTGCGCCTTTGTCCTGCTGCTGGCTCAGATTGACTTGCTGTGGGGCTGGGCCCTGGGGTTGTATCAGCTGCCCCCATTTCATGTTCATGTTCCTGATAGGACTCTGGTGGTGTCCTGCTGGGCCCAGGAATTTCAGCAGCAGCCTCCTGCAGTGTCTCTGGCCCATGCTCTCCTCTCTGCCTGGTGTTGCTGCTGGGGGTGTCTTGTGAGAGACCTGTGGGACATAGGGAATACACTGTCAGTCTCTCACATCTGTTTTATGCCTCATAATAAACATTTGCCTATATTCTGACTACTGTACTGCATTTCCCATAATGCACTATTCTAGAGGTTGCTAGACTGGAGTGGAGCTACTCTGGTGGTGCCTGCTGCTGTGTACTGGGAGAGTGTGTATACTGCATTTGTGGGTGTGAATGCGTATCTCATGGTAATTACTTTTGGATGTCCCTGGCGTACAACTGTCCACTTCTCCCATTCCAATTACGGCCTCTGGCTTCAGGGTCTGCTTGACCATTGCTTCCATGGCTGTGGGTGGTGGGACGGTGGATGGGCCTCCTCCGGTGCCCCTCATCTCTCTCAGGCGCTCTGCTACCCTCTCCTTTATCCTAGAGCGCAGGTCATACCACTGTTTCCTGATTTCCTCAAGGGTGCGGTGGCTCACCCCTTCGGCATTAATCCTTTCCTGGATTTGCTGCCAAATCATTTTCTTTTCAGTGTCTGGGGACACTCATGGCTGCCTTCCCAAATAGTTTTTCGTGGTGCAGGCAGCATTCCTCTGTAAGCACCTCCAGTTCTTTATCAGAAAATGTGTGCTTCCTTCTCCTTCCAGCACTGCCTGTCTCCTTCATTGTAGCAGCAGGTCCTCTCTCCTGGGTGTTGCACAGCAGTTTGGAAAGGGTGTGGTCCTCCCTCCTCCCAGGTGTATTTGATGACTTCCTGGTTCTGATGTCATCACCAAGAGCCAGGAAGTGGATTTCCAAACTGTTGTGCAGCACCTGCAGGCAATTTGCGAGTCAGTCGCAAATTGCGGTGCGACACATATGCGAGTCGCAAGTTGGTGTCGCATTTTTTTCTTGGATTCCATTTTGCGAGTCGGAAATTGCGATTCGCATTGAATCGCTATTTCCGACTCACAATTTTTCATCTACCTACATCTGGCCCCTAGTTCCTTCGCCGTTTTAATAGACATTTCTATGCTTTTTGCAACTTTAAATGACTCAGCTAAGGTAGAATCTCCTGTAGATAGAAACTTCTGTTTAATAGCTCTATCCGTGCAGTGACAAATAAACTGACCACAAATTAGTTGATCACTAAAGTAATCAAATTGGCATGCTGCCACCAGCTTACATAACAATGTATGTGTCAACATCTTCATTCGCTTTCTGTTCCCTCTTGAATAATTTATGCATGAAAACTATCAGACTAGGTGGCACATCAAATCTGTTACGGAGTTTTTTACAGCCTCCTGGAATTCATCTAGTTCCTCACCATCCACCACTTGAATGTCAGGAAGGTGTTTAATGTGAATCTACCTTAAAATCCCAGAGAATGAAGTAGTAGGCATTTTTTTCAATTGTGGTCTAAATCTTGAGGCCCCAATTGCACCTAAATAGATTTCGAATGCATCATACCTCTGCCTCCAAGGCATGGGCGGATCTGCATATTTTCCTGTTTTTTTCTAGATTCTATTTGAGTTGCAATACTTATTTGAGCTTGCAAGCAGCCTTGTACACATACACTATTGCATGAAAAGTATAGAGACAATCATAAAGGTGCACCTGTCACCATGACAACCACAAGCAACAAGTTAATGTTATTACGATTTGGCATAAGCAGGTTATTTAAGAGCTGACTTCAACATTTTGTAGTTTAGAGGTATGGCTGTCATCACGACAAACTGTAGTAAACAAGGCCTAGCTTGTGTAGAGAGCAACAGCTGAGTAACATTTTACTTCTTAAAATACCTGCACAGTTTCTGTAGAACCCCTGCCCTATTCCATCTCTGTCCCACAAAAAATATTCGTAAAGTGACTGCTGTACAAAAAGGACTTTGTGGCCAAACACTGACCTGTTGGATTACCCCAATGTTGTAAAGTGGTTGCTGTGAGAGTACAATGTATTTGTTCCCAACCAATTAAGATGGCCGACTTGAATGAATACAACGGTTGTTTCGTTAGAATGTAGAGCCTGTTTTATGCGTGATGCGTGCAGCACGACGGAAGTAAGGCTTAAAAATGTGTGTGGAAAACTACGGCCCACCCACTGGCGCACTAGGATGCCTGTCCTGGTAGATTTAATGCACTTTGGACCTACGTGAGTTTATTCACAGGTGTGAGGAAACAGTCTCCTATTCTTTGGAGTTCCTTTAATGTCTGGCAACCATTCAGCACTGAAGGTAAACATGGTGTAGAACAGCTGCTTCAATAATGTATCAGTATCTATGCTGAAATCCAATAGTTTGTGGGTTGGTAGATTCTGGGGTGACCAGCCACATATAATGAAGCACTAATGCTGCTGTAAAGGTGTTAAATCTAGTAGATTTATTCATGAAAGTAAACACAACATTGAATCACCCTAAGTTGCTTGTGCGCATAGCTCTAACTATAGTTCTAACTGACTCCAATTCCCAACATTCTACAACTGACTCTACTCCCCAACATTCTATAGAACCTTTTACAACTTAATGTTTTAAAGAGCATCATGGTGAAGTTACACTAGATTAATGCATACAATCAAACTAAGAATACTACAAAGTATATATCGATTTGTGAACCATGTGAACCATGAATCTATGTCCACTGTAAAAATTATGAAGTTGTTAAAAATATGGTTCTGTTAGTTGAAGCCAATGCGGAAGCCTCATCATGCCTTTTGTAAGGGTTTGAGATTTAGCCGATAGGCGCTGCTGCTGTCTAAATGGCTCTCTCATGCAAAAGCCACTGACTTTTTGAACCACCTTATGAAATGTACTCCAGGCAGCTACCACCTTGTTGTTCTTCACTGTGACCAGCATTAGGATCTCCAGCCTTTGCTCATGTGAGATATTCCAGACATAACCTTCATGCCACACCTTCTTGTACTGTTGTTCCACCTCTGAGTATTGACTAGTCAAATGCAAGAACTTTGCAGACATTCTCTCATGTTTAGGAAAGAGGTTATAACAATGAGAGATTACTCTCAATCACAGTAGTCAGATGCCACTATTGTTAATGTGATCTAAGAGACAAACAAGGTTGATTTTCACCTTCCAAAAGGGTACCTGTACCACTGAAAGTGTAACTAAATGAATCATGAATCATTGGCCTACCTCTTGGAAGCTTAGCCAGTTAATACGGTTGGCATGTCCAGTAGTATTCCTCAAGGCCACGTTTGATTGCGAGCCACATGAAACCTTTTAGCATGCAGTCTCGGTTTTTAGATAAAGTGAATGGCTAAAGAGGCATATTTTGTTTTGCACACTTGGTATCTCATTACTTAGAATCAGAGGTCCTACCAGGAATCTCTTCAGCAGCTCACAATAGAAGAGCCTTCCTTCCTAAACTGAGCCTGTACCTGAGTAGTTATTGCTGTGCAAGACAGGTTTAGACACCTGTTTCAAAACTTCAGTGTATAACTAAGCCACTTTGTGCTCCTTCCCAGTGGCCTTCTGTAACACCTTTTTTTGTAGGGTTCAATGGATCTGTGCTCTACTTTTCTAGAAGGTCTAGGCTCTCTGCTACTTCTGGCTCAACTGAGGAAAGTGGGTCCTTAGCAGTCAGCAGTCAACAGTTCCTATTCAGAGATCAATTCAAATTAACGAGCTTTGTTTATTTCGGGATCAGAGGCTGTGAAGCGGAGCACCCATGATTCATGGAACTGAGTACTAATGATTTTCTCAGAGTAATTTCTTATTTTGCTCCTGTTAGCCATTATGGCACACTACTAAATCAGTTACAATGAAGCACTTTCGGCAATATGTCTTAAAAACCCTTATCCGACTGGGAGACGACCACAGGTTCACCTTTCGTTTCCACAGGAAACAATAAACCTTGTTACCTGGCTAATCTATTGACCAATTTCACATGCCTTGTCTCCTCATTCATGCACCCTGAGGTTATATTAGGAGTCTATGATATTTCACCTATTGATCCAGTGATGCCCCTACTGTCAGGCACAGCTTGTAAAAACACAAAAAGGAGTGCGGGGTTCTTTCAGTATAACGAGGGATGGATCAATGGTGCATCAATTGTGACACCAGATCCCTCTTGGTCCTCAATTGGAGGCGGAAATCAGTTAGCTATGGTCTGGAAAACAGGGGGGGGGGATTTCCTTTACGGACTAGGTGGTCTCAGTGTCCCTTAAGATCAATGGGCTCACAAAGACATCAAACAGAGTATTTTACAACATGAGTAAGGAGGAGCTCAAGGCCCTGACATGTCTGACATCCGACCCCAGCATCATTATAAAACCAGCCGACAAAGGTGGAGCAACGGTGATTCTACCACAAAAGATGTACAGAGATGAGTGTGAGCGACTTTTGGGCAACATTAAACATTACAAACGCCTTGCCCGTGAACCCACTCCTGATATCCAAGAAGAGATCTCCTTCTTGGTGGCTAAAGGTATGGAGAACAACTGGCTCACTGAACACGAGGCAGCTTTTCTAATACAGACTAACCCTAAGATCTCTTACTTCTACATTCTGCCAAAGGTACATAAAGAAAAGATTCCCCCTCCAGGCAGACCTATAGTATCCGGGATCGGCTCAGCATTAGAGCCCTTGTCTAAGTTTGTGGATTTCTTTTTACAACCATTAGTGAAAAGAATCCCTACCTACCTCAAGGATACCACCGATGTCCTTCTACTACTGGAATCCATATCTTTTGACAAGACTAAAGAACTCCTGATTACTCTAGATGTGGAATCTCTATATACTAACATCCCCCAGGAGGCCACACTGGAAGTGATCAGTAATCTGTTAGAAGCAAATATGGGTGAATCTATAACCCCACCCGAATTCATACTGGACCTCGCGCATCTTGCGCTCACGAGGAACTATTTCAAATTCAAAGAAATTTCTTTTTACAAACACAAGGGACATCTATGGGCAGCACATTTGCCCCCAGTTTGGCATGCCTACATGTCGACAATTTTGAGAGACTTGTGGTCCTTCACGATGACACCCCCCGTACCGAGACCAGATAAAACTCTGGAAGCGGTACATAGATGACGTCCTGCTGGTTTGGACGGGAAATAAGGAAGAGGCCCATGCTTTTGCTGTCTGGCTCAATGGGGCTAACCCCTTCCTCACCTTCACCATGACCATAGGTGAAAACAAACTACCTTTCCTCAACCTTCTCATCTATGAGCACGAAGGTGGCTTGGCAACTGAAGTATACTATAAACCAATGGACCGTAACAATCTGCTGCAATACCGGAGTTTTCATCCACGAGCTCTGAAGGATAACCTCCCAGTGGGACAATTCCTACGACTGAACTGCTCGTCTGTAGCGGATTACCTCAAACATGCTGACAAACTAGCCACCAAATTACAAGCAAAGGATTATCCCACACATCTGGTCAACAGGGCTCGCAAGAGAGCACGCAATAACAACAGGGACCAGTTGCTGCAGCCTCGGGCAGTGAAACCAGACCTAGAGAAGATCGTGTGTGTCACCACCTTTAGCCCCTTATCCAATAAGATTCAGAAGATTATTAAAGATGACTGGAAGATCCTCACATCAGGTGGCTTACCATTCCAGCAGCCACTACATGCATATAAGAGAGCTTCCAACATACGTGACCTAGTGGTCCATACAAGACCTAAAGAAAAGCCCCGTCCCAGACAGACTATGCTCTGGCATCTCCCACCCCCAGCAGGCCACTTCCCTTGTGGTAATTGCAGTGTGTGCCGCCTAACCCTTAAATCTACCACCATTAACCTAGACCTCAAAACCCCATGAGTACAAAAATCTCTTGCGAACTGTAATAGCAAGAATGTGGTTTACTTGATCAAATGTCCCTGCCAACTCAAATACGTGGGTATGACCACCAGAAAGGTCAGTACTAGAATCTGCGAACACAGAAGCACGATCCGGTGTAAACGCGATGCCACCAAATTGACCAGTCACTTCCTTTTGAAGAACCACTCTCCGGATGACATGTCCTGGACGGTCCTCGAGCAACTTCCCCCAACAACCCCCAACATATCCCAAAAACTGTTTCGGGCCGAACAACGCTAGGTGTGGAGGTTGCACACAGGTACTGCTGGTCTGAACGATGAGATACCCTGGTTCTCTCTCCACAATTAGGTCCTCCACTAGTTGCATACTGAATCAAGTCGGTCTTTCTGCCACCCCTGTCTTCTCCCTCTGTTCTTGCCCTATGTACCTTTTCGTGTTCCCTTCACATCCACTTCCGTTGCACCTTTTGCCCCCCTTTCCTTTCTCCCCCATCCTACCCTTCCCTTGCCCCCGTATCTCCCCCTTTTCTTTTTTAATCTTTTTATTTTCTTTTTTCTCTCCCCCTCCGTCCTGCCCTGCCCTACCTCCCCCACTGTGTCTTCTTTCCCCCTTCACCGATTCATCCTGGCTCCTTCCCTTCCACCCTCCTCTTTTTCTCCCCCTCCTTGCTTTCCTTTGTTTTTTCCTTCTCTAGCCCCCTCCTTTCTTTTTTCCCCATTACCCCTCCCATCTTAACCCCCTAACCATAACAACCTTTCTCCCCCCCCTCCCCTCATTCTCCCCCCTTCTTTTTCCCTTTTCTTTTTCTTTCTTCTTTTTCTTTTTCTTTTTTTCTCTTTTTGTCCACCCTCGGCCCCTTCCCTTTCCCCCCCACCCCTTCTTCATTCTCTTTTCTCCCATCCCTCTTTCCTTCCTTTATTACGTTTTTTCGTCCCCCCTCGTTCCTGGCCTTCCCTCTTGAATTCCCAACTTCCATTTGTCCCTTCTGATGCCTTCCCCATCCCTCTCCATTCCCCCGCTTCCCCTTTTAATTTTATTTATTTTATTTTATTTTATTTCCTTTCCTTATCTTCGCTTCATTTTTCTAGGCCTCGGGCCGCCGGGCAGACTTGTTCCCCAGCGTTCCAGTTTCCCGGCGTCCCCCGCGGGGCCTATGTCACTTCCTGACGTGGGCACCCGCGGCAAGGCGGAGACAACGAACCGGCCGACCGCAATGGAAGCTCCTCTTCCGGGTCCCACGTCCAATTATCGTTCAGACACGGGCTGCGGAGGTGTTTGCCTCCACCTGTTCATAATCCACCCTGGCGATTATCACTATATTAACCCGTCTCTCCCAGACCACTTCATCCAAGCGGTCCAGGGAGAGGACGGTTTATGCGCACAGTGAGCGCCCACCTTTGATGCAGTGAGTGATCTGGCAACCACTGGACAACACAGATAAGATTTCAATGCGCTTCCTACTCTTTCATTCCTTTCTCTTTCCCTTTTTCCTCCTTTACCTATTTCTCTCCTGTTTCCTCTCCTTTCTTTCTTTTTTTTTCTCTTTTTCTTGTTCTTTTTTCTTTTACATTTTCCTCTTTCTTTTCTCTTCCTTTCTTTCTTTTTTCTTCAGTCATCTTCTCCTGTTTCTTTTTCCTTTTTTCCTTTTCTTTTAACTGTTCTTTCTTTTCTCCTTTCCTTTTTCTCCTTCTATCTGATCTTTTCGTCCTTTTTTCTACCATCCCCCCTTCCTCTCTGGGTCAGGCGCTTTTTTGTGTTATGGAACCAAGCAGGTGTCCTTCCACCAAGGGCCCTCGCCTATTGATCTCTAGAGGCAGGTCATTTCCCTTTGGTTTCTAATTTTGGTTTTTATCTTCACGTTCTCCCCTTTCTTTTGAACCTTAGTGTCTGACTATAAGGGGACACTCCCTCTCCTGGACACCAGAGGCCAGTAGCCTCTAGGGACAGGGTAAGAACTTCCTACATACCGTCCTATTAATACTGTCCACTACCTAGTTGTGATTTTGTCCATAAATTATATGTGATGAATGTTTTGTGCACCCAGTAATTCTGTTTGCTGCATGATTATCTGCTTCACGTGTGCTGTGGTTTGCTGTGCAGTGCTGTGTCACAATGCTACTCTCATTGTCGGTTTGTTTTACTTCCCGTAGGCCCCCTCCCAGGTAGTTTCCTGGCAAGGTAGGCCCCTTCTCTTTTTACTCACTTTTTCATATCCTTAGCGTGAGTAGCAGGGATCCTTCGCCCTGATGAATGCCCCGAGACTTTCCAGAGCTCATTACTGAGGGCAGAAACATGTTGGCTCCTTCCTCCTAGATAGGTGACCCTGTGAGTCCTTGTTCTCAAAGAGGTGTCCCAATCTCCATTTTTTAACCACACCAAACAGAACCTTTTATTAAATAGTCACACAGGTATCTGTTTAGGTGTTTTTATTCCTTAGTTTAGCTGGATCCCTCTATTTCCAGAATCAGAATTAATTTACGCACTCTCTCCTGTTCCTTTAACAGTGAGGTTGAGTCCGCCCAGGTGGCACTGTCCTACCTGGGTGGGGCTAGGTGGTCATATGATGAAGCATGACACTATATAGTGTGTGAGACCACCTAGTCCGTAAAGGAAATTCCTTTCCCCCCCTGTTTTCCAGACCCTCTGCAGTACCATAGCTAACTGATACCCCGCCTCCAATTGAGGACCACAAGGGATCTGGTGTCACAATTGATGCACCATTGATCCATCCCTCGTTATACTAAAAGAACCCCGTACTCCTTTTTGTGTTTTTGTGGTTATTTTGGGAGCAGAGTACGGTTGTGTTCTCCCTTTGCCTTCCCCCTCTCTCCCACATACTCTCTCATTGTGTATTGAGGCACAGCTTGTATGCATGAATCATTGACTTCAGTTAGCACCAGCTGAACCACAATTCTAGGGATGAGCCCATCATCATCCCCTACAAAGCCACAGTGTCTACTTCTATGGCACTTAAACTCTGACACAAAGTCCACCCGCTCAATGGAACCTAACACAGTCACTGGGGCTAGGCGTCCTGTATCGAGGAGTAACTTGCACCCTCACATATGTGATTTCCTCCCATTTCCTAGAACTTTGCTCAATGTAGCCACCCTTGTCAGTTGCCCCCACACTTTCAGAGAACAGAGGACCCACCTTTTGCCAAGACACGAGTCCTCTTTCATCACAGGCTGTAGCTTCTCCATCAGCTTTGCTCAGTTACTGTTGTTGCTGCTGCTTGGTGGATCACCCAAAAGTGTCCTGTGGTGTGAATTGGAAGAGAGGCATATGGTCATTGCCACTTTATCCAACTTACTTGTTTCAGTCCTTATTTATGAGGGTGACTCATCCCCACAGAAAGGTCCTTCCAAGACAAAAATCTTTATATCCCCCCCCTTAATGAGATTTATAAGACGGTCAACCTTCCTACGAACTTCCTATTTATTTTCTGCCTCTTCATCATGTAGGAGCTGGTATGGTTTTTCCCCTGTTTTTGCTTTCTTTAGACTGGTCCCTGACATGCAGTGCCCACCATGTCTAGCTTGCTGTGGACTTGAGGAATCCATCATGCAGATCTCCCCCTGGATGCTGTTTGGACCTGGCTTGAGTCTTCCTGTGGGAAAAGTCACTGCTTTACCCTTTCCTGAAAAGATCCTGGTGCTTTATTTCTCATCAACGCAGGCAGCTGGCTTATC
Organism: Pleurodeles waltl; assembly: GCF_031143425.1. Classification (NCBI taxonomy): domain Eukaryota; kingdom Metazoa; phylum Chordata; class Amphibia; order Caudata; family Salamandridae; genus Pleurodeles; species Pleurodeles waltl. Next base: position 65,233,900 of record NC_090437.1, read on the forward strand.
CCACATGTTTCACCACTGGTTGTCGGCTTTGTCCTTCTTCTCTCTCACCGGCCCACCCCCTTGGGGGGTATGGAGTCTACTAATTCTATAAAGAATTGCCCAAGTGGCCGCAGGTCAGCTAAAAAGGAACCCCTGATGTGTGGGCTTCCTCCCCAGAGGGGGTGATGAACTGTCCCTTTTGTTGCAAATTTGCCCTTCTAGCTGTAGGGTGGAAGTAGTGAGTTTGGTAAGAGTTTATATTTTATCTCTGGTTGTGGTGCTCCGTCAACTATGTCCTTGGCTTATTGTCTGTCTGGATACTCAGGGCTGCTGCACCAGTGGAATGGTGATGACCTGCGCTGAGGCTTGTGGGGTTTGTCTCCTGAATATGTGTCATGCTGTGATACAGGCATTTCATGATACCTTTGTCAATCATGATAAGCTTCAAGTTCCCTTCTGGGGCTGCCTTTTCTGTGCTTAGTTCTGTTGAAATGTAATGTCGTGTTTTTTAATTAAAGTTTCATGCTTGTAGCATTACTGCCGTAGGTCTGCGTCTAGTCTTCCATGCTCTCAGCACTGCTTTCTATTTCCTATAGATAAGAAGTGGACCGAAGTGTTAATGCTCTGATCACTTGTGGGTTACCTTCATTGCGCTGACTCCCACTTACCCTAATCCTGCTACTCACCCTGCCACCCCTGATTAGTCATTAGTGGGAATGGCTCTTTCTTTGCTTGGTATATAAAGGACGTTTGTAAAGGAGCTGATTTTCGTTCACTCTCTTACGAGTCGGCGTGAAAGGGTTTTGCCTTGTTAGGGCTTGCAGGTGACTTTGGGGGCGAGTCACCCCTCACAGAAACTGAGTGGGACGAGGAAGATTATGATTTAATGAAGTGGGAGCATTACTCTTCACAGTACCACCTTTCAAGTGAACCTCTTTTATTGACCCCTATCATGGAGCACTGCCAAAGACATTGTTGACAGGTAGCCCTGCCCCTTGGCAGTGTGTGTGTAACTGCAAGCACGCCCAGGTAAGACGTGCTGCCAATTGAGGCACATATCACAGGATAATCTGCATAAGGAAACCCCTTCTCTAATGAGAGTATGGGTTTTGTACTGTCTCTAATTCTTTTTACTAATGTCCCAGTGCATCACGATGGAGCTGTGCTGGAGGGCGACTGTGGCATGAAAGGTACAGCTATGTATATAGCTAGGGCCTTAAGAATACAATGCAAGGAATATGACAGCAGACTCTAGCGGTCGTTTTGAAGACAAACGCAAAGCACGTATCTAACAGCGTAAGCAAATTATGTACATTATGGTTGGAAAGGAGACTTCGAGTAAACGTTTTAAAAATCAATAAGAGGAGCGAAAACATCAGCAGTGTAGGCATTTGTGGATGTTGTTTACAAAGACTTGAAAGTAAGTGCCTTGCAATTCATGTCTTCATAAATAGATAATTCAGTGCACACCCACATTCCCTCAGAAAGGGAGGGTTGCTGTGCCCTAAAACCCAATTCCAGGACTGGCTTTGGTGCCACAAATTTTCATAATCACTTATTGAAAATAACATTTGTTTTTCATTGAAAATACTCTTTCAGCAGTTTCTCGAAATGGCTGAGAGGGTCAGTGTGAGTTACTACAGAAGCTGACGAGATACTTTTATTGTGCCATCTAGTATTTCCACAGTTACATAAACTGAATATGGTCCCTGGATCTGAGAATCTTGCGCTAAGACACACTAGATTCACCTTGTCCCAAGGCCGCTGATGGCTTCACTTCTCACAAGAAGCAGAATAGGCATCATCAGTAAAGCAATGATAGGGCGAACAAATGGAATTTTTTTTAATTAGATTTTTGTTGCATAATACAAACATTGTGCAAATGAATCCAAAAATCGGAGGTTATATAGCCAGTGTTAGAAATGGGTATCTAGTTGGCAGAGGTTTACACCCTTGTGCAAGTAGGGACCACAATCGAGTCAGGGTAAGTCACAACCCAACCCAAATTATCCTGTGCTTGCCACAGAACAGGCAGGCTTAACGTAGAAGGCAATGTGTGAAGTATTTGTGCAATAACTCATACAGTAACACAGCGAAAACACCACAAAAATACACCATGCAGGTTTAGAAAAATAGATAATATTTATCTGAATAAAATAAGGTCAAAATGATGAAAATCCAATGTACACAGGCAAAGATTTGAATTTGTAAAGATTAAATCCCACTAAAGCACTTAGAAATGCAATAGCTCTAACTGGGGCTCTCACGGCATCATTGACGGAGCCGTTCCAAACAATCTGCGCCACAGGCACCGGTCATGGAGTCGCACGGACCCCCAGGCACAGTACCTTTGAAAATGAAGAATCAAAGATGTTGCATGGAGTCGTGGAGGTGATGCGTCTCTGGAGCCGGTGCGGTGTCGGTCCCTTATGGCATCCAGGGAGGTGAGGCGTTGGTTCCACACTGCGAGGAAAGGGGGAGGCAAGGCATTGGTTCCATCTGGATGCAGGGGAGCTGCAGCGGCATCAGTGGCGAGGCGTCAGTTCCTTGTGACCCGCTGGGGTTAATGGATCCAGTCGGTCGAGACGTGATGTGTTGACTTCGCAGTATCGTGATCACACTGTGGGACGTCAGCGGCTTTGCAGCAACGTCAGACTTGCGTTGCAGGCCACGGTCGTTGCGTGCAGCGAGGACCACGGAGCCGGAGCAGGCAGCAGTGTGGAGTCGTGCAGCGGGGTCTGTGTTGGAGTCGCTGAAGTTGGTCATGGGTTCGCTGAAGTTGGAAAACTAGCTAGAAACCAGTAGGTGAAGTGTTTGTTGGCCCTGAGACTCCAGAACAGGAGGAAAGCTCAATCCAAGCCCTTGGAGAGCACTTTTGGGGAAGGCAAAGTCTTTGAAGTGGGGGAAACTTGGTTTTAGTTTTAATGTGCACAAGTCCTCCTTTCAGCCCAGTCCTGTCTGCCAGGATCCCTGTGGGGGGTTATCAGTCCTTTGTGTGAGGGCAGACCACGGGCCTTTGAAATGTAAGAGAGAGACCCTCCACCCTTCCTGCCCAGGGAGACCCATTCAAAATGCAGATGAATGAAGATGTGAATGAATGTCCTGTGTTTATGGCTGTCTGGGTGGAATGCACAAGGGGGCACTGTCAACCAGCACAGACCAGATGTGGATTGGAGACAGGGCTGTTAGCCACAGATGGCAGTAAGTGCAGAGAAATGCCCGCTTTCTAAAAGTGGTATTTCTAAAATAGTAATAGTAAATTCAACTACACGAGTAAGCAGGATTTTCTATTACCATTCTGGCAATACTAAAAATTATAGGGCTACTCCTTCCAGATCATAATCTACCAGTTAACAGTATATGAAAGCAGTACTAATGCTAGTCTATGAGAGGAGCAGGCTTCACACTAATGGAAAACAAATTTGTGAGTTTTTCACTACCAGGGCATGTAAAACACATAGGTTAATATCCTGCCTTTTATTTACATAGCACCCTTCCCTTTGAGTTACCTAGGGCCTACCTTAGGGGCAACTTATATGTAGAAAAAGGGGCGTTTAAGGCTTGCAGGTAGCTTTAAATGTCAAGTTGAAGTGGCAGTGAAACTGCATACACAGGCCTTGCAATAGCAGGCCGAAGACATGGTGAAGGGGCTACTTATGTGGGTGGCAAAATCAGTGCTGCAGGCACACTAGTAGCATTTAATTTACAGGCCCTGGGCACCTCTAATGTACTGTACCAGGGACTTACAAATAAATTAAATATGGCAATTGTATAGGAACGAATGTTACCATGTTTAAGGGAGAGATCATGTGCACTTTAGCACTGGCCAGCAGTAGTAAAGTGTGCAAAAACAGGGTCAGAAAAATGAAAAGAGGCAGGCAAAAAGTTGTGGGATGACCACCCTAGGGCTGTCAGGGCTAAAAGCAAGTATACAGATGCATAACAGAAACGTTGAGGTTGACATAGTTCAATCAAGTACCCTTCCGCAACAGACTGACTTAAGTGAGTATTCGTAACAGGGCACTTAATCAGGGGAACACCTACAATGGAGTGAGGAGTCAGGGCTAGCGGAGTACCGGAAGCTGGAACAAAATGGGTACCAAATGCCTTTTGGATGGGCCCAGGTTGAACTTCTGCCTAATAATGTTTCGTCATGTCATTGCAATGTGATATGTCTTTGAGCCATTGGGCTGTCGTGGGTGATCTCTTTTGCATTCAGACCGTCTGTTAGCTAGTACCAGGGACACTGAAGGCAGTCAGCGCCTAGAGGTAGGAAGAACCGATGTGTCCCAAAAAGCCATCTGAGGAGAATGATCAAGTGGGGTTTCCAGCATATCTCTCAGTACATCAAACATGCTTTGTCAATATGGTAATACATTCGGCCAGTTCCAAGTTTCGGCCAGTTTCGGCACGAAATCCGCATTTATTTTCCGACCCCAGTCTTTACAAACACTTGGCCATAATTCCCAAATTTAGCCTGTTGTTCGGGAGTGTAGTAGCATGGATGTAAGTATTTAAAGTGTATTTGTTTATGTTTGTAATTGAATGGTGTGTCGTTAACTTATGCACAGCAGAAGTGACTGGGAGCAAACATCTGCTCGTTTGATCTGGCATACACAGCCATTGCTACAAATGGAATCTTGGGTGGACAATGTATCGATGGTACCATTCTCATCCCACTGGTATATTCCCGGGGTCAAACGTTCACACTAGTGCTATTCAGGAGATGCCGTGTCCAGTTCTCGGCCACAGTCATTATTTAATCAACACTCGTGAATGAAGCAGTGTGCTTCCAGTCAAGAGAACTTTACTATGGCACTTTAGTGTTTACATTAGAACCCATTTTAGTGCCCCCACCAACGGCCCATTAGTTGAATGAAGTCATGGTTTCTCCCTGGGGCCATACCAGCCAAGAACTTGAAGTTTGAATCTATTTGGTGAACATGTATGAGGCGATGTAAGTTGATTATCTGTTGGCTTCGTCGCTCTACTCATCCCCCCACATCTGATCTTTGCTCATGGCTTCTGTGGACTGTACCCTTTGATTCCTTGTCCTCTTTGCCAGCTCTCTATTTCTGCTGGTCTTCTCCTCCTTGTGCTTCCCCTGCTTCTGCCTCTCCTGGTCTGTGCCTCCACTTATCCTGCCTTCCTTTGAGGGCTGAATATTATGGTAAATTAGGTAGGGCTTCCCAGATTGCTTTGAAAAGAGGTCAGGATATTCTTCAAGCACTGTTGCAATGTCTTGTTTCTTTGGTTTTGTTAAAGAGCCAGTCCATGTCTCACTGTAGTCTCTTTTTGCAGTACATTCTAGGGTCCATGCCACTGTGCAATTCGACTTGTTTTCAAATGTTGGCAGTAACAATAGTACCCAATGGAATTCTCATAATGTAGTGTGTTTATTATAAGATCTTTGTTTTCATTCTTGGTCTGCTGACATGTTCTTGCATAGGGTTCATATATTGTCTAATACTTCCTTTAGGGCTAAGGCACATGGGCCTGGGTAGAGGTGGAATACCTCATGTAAGCAAGTATTGGGGCGAGAAATAGGGTTGAGGAGATAATATTGGTTTTCCCTTATCCGTCTGTTCTTCCAAATGTTCCCAGACTAGGGAGTTCTTAGTTGACATATGAACAGCAGTTCAAAGCTAGAGAATCTTCTTCAATTGTGAGCGTGACAACTGAGTGCAAATAGAAGGAGGGAAAGCCTCTGATCTCCGTTCTCTCCGTATGTTTAGATGCTTTTCCTGAGGATGGTTTTTAGTGATTGACTATATCTTTCGAGCATTACACCAGGGTTATCTCTAGCTGATGACACAGCTGAGCCATTAGTTTCTAAATATAGGGAGCGACCTGATCTTTCAGGATGTTTTGAGAACCACACTGATGAAAAGAATTGGGCAATAACCTAGGCTATTCCTACTATATCCATACTTATAAGGAGAATTGCCTGAAGTAAATCAAATGATTACCTATAAGTTGCATAATAATATAGGTTTTCTTATTAAGTGCCTGGATACCCACCAGTGAACTTGCACTTTACAAATATAAATATTATTTTATGGTCTATAATAGAGGCTCATAAAATGTGACTCATGACACAGGATCCCTGCATTTAAAATATCCCATAGTTTTCCTAACATTGGCAGGCATGGAAGGACATTACCTGTAGTAGAATCAACACAAATATAGAGATATCAATACCTGCCTAGTCAATGACGCATCTGGACTTATATGCCAATGCGGGAGCCGAAATTGATAGAAAGACCTCTTAAAATATATATTTGGAACTGTCCAGAGGCTTCATTCAGTATGGAAGCAGAAGTATGTGTTTTGTTAAAGTTTAAACATTCTACAACAAATAACTGGTCATTTTTTCTAAATATCTTTATTAAATCATTCAATAACAGCAGATACCAAAGACAAAAGGGACATTGAGCATCCACTACTTCACCAACATAGAATAGCGAAGGAAGGGCAGAACTGTCAACAAGAAGGGAAGTGAAATAAACCTCACACACCCACTGGCCCACACATCTACCTTGTCATAAAATGTCTCACACTGATAATCAGGAAGAATACTATTCCTTCCAGCAATTACATACGGAAGCGCAGCCCAATACGGGAAAGATGCTAGCCTTCTGGAAAGGCAGCAAATAAAAATCTATAAGCAAGTCTTTAATCTTCCTCGCTCTGCTTCCCCTGCACAGATAAGGCTGGAATTTGGTCTAACACAACAGCAGCTCGACAGGAAGGCCCACACAATAAAGATCTGGTACAAAATAAGTAAAAACACTGTCAGCCCGCTAGTAGCAGCACTATGGAGTTCAGTAAATGGCAAACCTAATTCAGTATACAACAGATACCTGAACAACTCCTTGCAAGAGACAAAAACACAGTACCTATGGGATTCCAACATGTCGTATTCCCTTTTGTGTCGAGCGATAAAAAAGGAAATAAGTATCCAATCTTTTCTAGATGATAAAGCTAAACTTGCGCAACGCTCACACGCCTGGCTGGTAATGCACACTTATACCACCATGGCCCCATCAGAATACCTGGCCGAAACCTTTGCACTTCACATCAAGCATCGCTTCTTGACTCTGCGTTTGGGAGCATCTCCTGCTAGAGCGGATCAACCATCGTGGAAAAATAGAGGCGAGACTTCCTGCAGGCAATGCAAAGGCCCAAAAGAAGATATGGTTCACCTGATTTGTATTTGTCCAGCCTTAAAAGAAGCCCGCAGACAACTATTAAAACCGCTTTTTATGAGAAATGGGACTCGTTCCTGTCGGCCAGCGGTGATGTCAATGTTTGATCCCAATGATGCACAATCAATTTGCAAATTTATCATATTCTTGACTGCACACACCAAAGACGTAAACCTGCCATCCGGGAAGCATACTTAATCACACACTTTTGTGCATCTTAGAATTAAGAAACTGATTTTAGATCCTCGCATGGTTTCATGGCCAAGGAATTTACAGAATTTTAGAGATGTTTTATCTTTAAACATGTTGTATTATGGGATGATCGTAATGGTTTTTATTAACTAAACAATAAAGATTATTATTATTACTACTGTTTCTACTCAAAGGGGCTCTGCAATCCAGAAGGTCTCTACACATCAGCGATAGCGCTCAGACCCAACTCATCACTTCCGTAGTCCTTGAACCCCGAGTCATATTATTGCAGCCATAGCCCCCATTTTTTTCTGAATTTGCGAGGGTAACCCCTTCTCTTATATGTGACCTTTTCCACAGCCATATACATATCCATACCATATTTCCATTGGCTCATCATGGGGACTTCCCGTTCACCCCAGTACTGGCTAGATCCTCTTTCGCAACAATCAACTATAGATTATAGAACAGGAATTTACCTCTATGGATATCAATTTCTGTAGGGATGCCCAGTAGTATGCATTTAGGTTCAGGGGGGACTTCAACCTCCAACATGGCCTGCAATTTTTGAACAATGGCTGACCAGTATGTCTGAATGAAGAGGCAGCCCCAAAGAATATGTAAGAAGCCTCCCTTGCACCCCGTACATCTCAAGCACTCCGCATCTTGTGCAGTCTAACACGATCATAATAGATTCAGTGGAGTATTTTAAATTGTACAAGGCACAACCAAGATATAATTGCAACTTCCAGAGGATGCATCAAGGCTTCCACCCACTTAGTGTTGTCGATCTCCCCAGTGTTGGTTACCAACCTTTCATGCAATGTACCTAAGGTACCAGGGATATGTTTATTAACTGTTTTATAAGTAAACAAGATGGCCTTAGCCCGGAGTACTTTGATGAGCACCTGTGTTTGACCATGGCATTCTATGGTATTTCAACCTTGTCTAACCCCTCAGCCAACCAAGCATGACGGAACTGCGCAAATTTCAGATATTGATTTTAATGGCGGTTGTAGTCCTGCTGGAGAGAGGGGAAAGACATGAGAGTCCCGTCTTCTAGAACATCACCCAGCTTAGAGATGCCACTCAAGTCCCAGGAGGCTAAACCACTTAGTTTATTCAGTTCCTTTAGCACTCCACACTCCCACAAGGGTGTTTCCCTGATAACCTTAGACACCCATCCTACCATTCTGAAGGCTCTTCGCCACACTTCTAAAGTTACCTGCGTTACCGGCAATAGCCTGCTCTAACCCATGATCCCATAAATATAATGTATGGGGGAACATGGTTGGAACTGGCCCTTCTCCAGCACATATTTCGAGTATTAATGACCCATAAACAACTAGTTATTGATTGGTGTCAGATGTGCTACCCAGTAATAAGCCTGAATATCTGGGAGGGAGATCCCCTGTTATTGGAGTTCCCCTAAAGCGTTCACAACGCAACCCTTCAGTACCCCGCATCCCAGAGGAACAGCCTCACCCCTCTATCTACTTTGCTAAATAATTCTTCTGAAATTGTGTAGTACATGTGTGTACAGCAATTTGGGAAGTGTAATTATCTAAAAGAGGGCTGCCCACCCCAGGAGGGTCAGTAGCAATATGCAACAGCGCTCAGCATCTTGTCTGAAGGCCTCATATACCTACCAAGGTTAGCTGCCAAACATAAAGTTCTGTCAGCTGTAACCTGGATACCGAAGTACTTAAAACTCACTGCTTCTGTCTGCAACCTACACTGCAGGGCCGATGTGTCTGGGTGCCGTATGAGTTGAAAACAGCTGATTTCCCCTGATTTATTTTATACCATAGGTAGCCACTGAATAGCTCTATAGTCTCAAAACTCACTGCAAGCGTGGTCTTTGTGTGTCTCAGTTACATATAGGAGAATATCATCTGCATAGAGCGAGACCTTCTCCTCTGACAAACTAGATTCTTTGATCAGGAAGCCTGGAATAGACAAGTGTGCATGTCTCATACATGCTAACAGTTCTAGCGTAAGCGCAAAGACTACAAGTGTTAGAAATTGGGTCTCTAGTTGGCAGAAGTATGTACCCTGTCCAAGTAGGGACCGAAACCCTAGTCAGGGCAAGTCAATGACATGACACAAATAGTGCAGAGCAGAAAGGCCTAACTTAGAAGATAGTGTGTAAAGTACTTGTACAACACACACACAATAACCCCAGGAGGTAAACTACAAAAATACTCAACACGGAAGTAGGAAGATAAAGCTCATTATCTGGTTACTTAAGATCAGCACAATACAGATCCAATATGTAAATGATTAAATATTTGCTTTGCAGATTCAAGATAAAAAAAGATTTGTATCCAATGATGGGGTCAAAGAGGTGGTGCCTGAGTCTCTTTGTCACAAGTGTGCCATAGTTTTATAGACTATGGTACTGTACTGGTTGTGCTCCTCTCGGGGAGCAGATTGGTGATTTCTGGGCGTGGTCACCAGGGAAGCAGGTGGGGACTGCGTGAGAATGGTGCAGTGGCCGGTTTGAGCTGGGCAGCATAGGGTGATCGCACTCGGCCAAGTTGGACAAGGTCGCTCAGGTTGATTGACGCGCCGAGCGGCAAAGGCTCCAGGTGTTAACAGATGCAAACGGCAGAGTCTGGCAAAGCCACTCGGGTGATTAAAGCAGCAAGTGGAAAACATGCAGCAGGGCCGCTCCGGGTGAGCAAAGCCGCAAGCTGCAGAGTTTGGCAAAGCTGCTCAGGGGTGATATAAGCAGCGAGCATCAAAGATTCAGCACGGCCGCTCCGTGTGATCAAAGAGTTGCAAGTGGCAGAGTTTGACCAAGCTGCTTGGGGGGTGATTGAGGCAGTGAGAAGCAAAGAATCAGCAGGGCTGCTCCGGGTGATCAAAGAGTTGCAAGCGTCAGAGTTTGGCCAAGCCACTCGGGGTGATTGAAATAGCGAGCAGCAAAGATTCAGCAGGGCTGCTCCAGGTGATCAAAGAAATGCAAGCGTCAGAGTTTGGCCAAGCCCCTCAGGGGCAGTTGAAGCAGCAAGCAGCAGCAGAGCCACTCTGGGTGAACAAAGACTTGTAAGCGGCAGAGTTTGGGGAAGCCACTCGGGGGTGATTTAAGTAACGAGTGGCAAAGGAAAGCAAGTGCTCCTCACAGTCTCTCTGGGTTTGGTGAATGAGTCTTGGGCTACCAGGCAGAGATCAGAAGGCAGCAAGGTGGTGCAGCAAAGCAGGACAACAGTTCCTGGGAGCAGTCAGTCCTGGCAGAGTGGCAATCATGGCAGACAGCAGTCTTTACTCCAGCAGTGTTTCCTTGAGTCCAGAAATATACTATCTTTAGTGGGTCATGGACCCAGAACTTATACTGAAAAGTGCCTTTGATGTGGGGTGACTACAAAGAGTTCTTGGTAAGTGCTCAGGTCCCCCTTTCAGGTCAGCTTTGGCTGCAGACTAACAGTTGGAAGTAATCAGCCCCATTGTGAGGGCTCTGGCCACTACCCTTTGAGATGTAAGTAGGAGCTCTTCCCGGCCCATCAGTATGCAGATAAGTACAGATGTAGCTGAGTGTCCTGTGCTGTGGGTGTCTGAAGGGACTGCACATGTGTTGCTGTCACGTAGCCCAACCCAGACCTGTATTAGAGATAGGCTTTAGACACACAGGGCAGTGAGTGCAGAGAAATGCCCACTTTCTAAAAGTGGCATTTCTAAAATAGTAATAATAAATCTGACTTTACCAATACAGTAAAGATGATTTAATGTTACCATCCCAAAGGTACTAAACATGATGCAGCTACTCCTCTCAGATCAGAAATTACAGCTTAAAGATAATATAAGGAACTCCCAATACTGGCCTATGAGAGGGGCTAGTCTCACAGTAATGAAAAACAAATGTAGGAGTTTTTCATTACTAGGGCATGAATCTTAAAACTATATGTCCTGCCTTTTACTTACATGGCACCTTGCCCTGTGAGCTCCTAGGGCCGACTTTAGGGGTGACGTGTATGTAAGAAAAGAGGTGTTTAAGGCTTGGCAAGATATTTTAAATGCCACATCAGGGTGGCAACCAAACTGAAAACACAGGCTCTGCAGTGGCTGGCCTGAGACTTATTTGTAGACCTACTTAAGTAGGTGGCACAATCAGTGCTGCGGGTCCACTAGCAGCATTTAATTTACAGGCCCCGGGTATGTGATATACCATTTTACAAGGGACTTACATGTAAATTAATATATGCGAATTGTGAATACACCAATGTTACAATGTTTTAGGAGAGAAACACATGCACGTTAGCACTAGTTAGCAGTGGTGTAGTGCTCAGAGTCCTAAGGCCAGCAAAAAGATGGTCAGAAAAATAGGAGGAGAAAGGCAAAAAGTCTGGGGTAAGACCTTCCTAAGGATGTCAGGTTTAACTAGAGGGAACAAGCGGCAACTCTGGCGTGTCCCCCACTCAATCAGAAATGTCCATGAAAAAATCTCATTTACTCTAACCGCGGCTATCGGGGCTTGATTGAGGAATGCCACAAACTGCCTAAATTTAGGACCAAATCCAAATTTCACCAGTATTTGTTGCAGGTATGGCCAGTGGATAGCATCAAATACTTTCTCCGCTTCAAGCGAGAGACAGACATGGCAACACAAACTATCTTGAATCTCAGCTAGCCAATTATGAAGATGTTGCAGATTTAATAGGATGGATCTAACCAGCATAAGCCAGACTGATCCCCGTGGATTAGTGGGGCTGTGACTTTGATTAACCTAGTCAATTGGATGGTAGCCAATGCCTTAGCCTCTACATTTAAGAGAAAAATTGGGTTGTACAAGTCAAAACTGGTCTTGGGCTTGCCCTCCTTATAGATTGTTGTTTAGGTTGCATGTTGGAGATCTGGGGGCAGTGCCCCTTTATCTCACGCCTCGTGAAACATTTTCAGGAGGTGCGGTCCCAATATATCAATGTTGCATTTAAAGAATTCAGGAGGGGGGGCGGGTTAGACCTGGGGATCTTCCCAGGCCTGAGCTTTCTGATGGCTGCCAGAACATCAGAGAGGTCAACTTCTCCCTCAAGGTCTTCGTGATGCTCTGCAGAAAGCACCGGGATAACTATTTCAGCAAGCAATTCCCAAGTCTGAGTAGTGCCCAGCAGTGCACTTGCTGCATAGAACTCCTCATAAAATATTGTAAACTCCTCTACTATTTGGGCATCAGTAGTATAAGTCTATGCCAAGACATCTGTGATGGCCCAACCCAGCACCCCTCCACTTCTCTCCTACTGAGCCATGCCTACAGCTTGCCTGCCTTATCTCAAATATTGTATAGGCAGTGGTGGGTGCCCACTTGACTTTGGCGCACCTCCCTCTCTCTGTATTCCATATGAAGCACTGCAACCTGACGGATAATATGTGGAGCGGGGTCACCCTGATATGTTGCTTCTAGGGTATGCAACTGGCCCTCCAGGTCCTCAATCTGTTTCACCTACCTCCTCTGCTGGCAAGCAAGGATATTCTGCATCAGGGTCCACGTTTTCAAAAAAGTACAATTCCCTGTTAATCCTTAGTTCCTGTGTGACATCAGCGTCTCTCAGGTCCTAGGCATTTAATTTCCAACCTGCAGGCCCAACTTTCCTCCCACCCCATGGACACCCATAGCAGGGAGTGGTTCGATAATCCTTGTGCCAGATATTCCGCCCTGTCCACCACCCCCACCTCACCTGCCAAGGCGAAGACATAGTCCACTCCAAACAAAATCCCATGCACATGAGAAAATTAGGAGTAACCCCCTTAGATTAGAGTGGCAGCTCCTCCAGAGAACAGGGGGCCCCCGTGTATCTGCTAAGTGCACCACGGGTGTTGCTCAGGCTCTTGTCGCCCCCTGACTAGAGTGGTCCATAGCAGGGGACATCATTTCATTAAAGTTCCCTCCTATGTTATGCAGTGAAGAGGTGGCCTCCAGGTGAATATCAGTCACCTTATCCAATTGGAAGGCTTGTATTTGCAGTGGGGGGCATAAACACTTACTAAAGTGATGCCAGTCGTTTCCTACAGTCCCTGGACTCCAACATATGCGCTGTTGGGATCCACTCATGTTCAGGTCATCTGAAATGGAGGAGTGTTACACATCAATATGACAAAAATTGGCCAGTATGACTGCATCCTCTACTACTGTAAGTGTGACAGCCACTGAACCATAATATAAAATGGATAACAGACTCCCACACACACACACAACCCCTCCCACCAAACATTGCAAGCATAACCCCATTAAACTAAACCTAACTGCTCACAATTCATGAAAGGGAGGTCTGTCTCCCACACACCAACACACTCTACAGACGTAACATAAAAAGTCACTCACCCTTCACTGTCCCACACTATACAGACCACACACACCTAACACACTAAGGGGCATAATTATACTCTGTTTGCGTTGGATTTGCGTCATTTTTTAACGCAAATCCGGCGCAAACTTAACTCCATATTTATATTTTGGTGCTAGAGTAAAAGTTTGGAGTTAAAGTCATTTTTTACCTTCGTTACCTGAGTTAAGTCCCCTGGGCATGGCCATTGAGGTGGGGAGCATGACTCCTGTCTTTGCTAAGACAGGATTCATGTCCATCGGGGTTGTGCATCAAAATAATTACGCTAGTCAGGATAGAGTCATTTTTTTTACTCTAACCTGACTAGCGGCATTTATTTCCGCACAACCTCCAGTTCTCCTTACGTCTCCCCTACCCAGTTAGCATCATGTATTTTGAGGCTAACCGGGCCTTAGTGCCGGCTTGCGCCATTCCTTACATATGGCGCCCGGCTGGCGTCCTGGAATGTCGCTAGCCGGCGCTATACTTTTTGACACAAACCTGCGCTAATACAGGTTTGCGTCAGAAAGTATAAATATGGGCCCATTGGGGGCTCTCCTTATTAATATCAAGTACACTCCAAACTGTACAGGTCCGTTGGCCCATAACAGGCGGTCCCCCTGGGGCCCTACCCGACCCCAACAACATCAAGGGACATATTTATACTTTTTGGTGCAAAACTGCACTAATACAGTTTTGCACTGGCTTGCTCCATTCCTGAGCACCAGCTGGGCACCATATTTATGGTATGGTGCATGCTGGTGCAAAGGGTGGGCTAGCGTAAAAAAAAAAATTGCATTAGTCCGGTGGGGGTGGCAGTATAGGAGAAGGGGGTTTTGCACCAAAAAATTACTTTAAGCAGGTTAGAGTAAAAGAAATGGCTCTAACCAGCCTAGCATCATTTTCTGACGCAAAACCATCCATATCACATGACTCCTGTCTTAGAAAAGACAGGAGTCATGCCACCACCCCAATGGCCAGAACAGGGGACCAGTGTCCCCTGGGCATGGCCATTGCATCCAGTGCCATGTAGGGGGGGCCCATTTCAGGGCCCCCAATTGCACATTAAAAAATCAAATAAAATGCTTAACTGTACTTACCTATACTTACCTAGGATGCGGTCGCCCATTCTCTGCTGTCCCTCTGGGTGGGGGTGTCCCTGGGGCCTGGGGAGGGCACCTTTGAGCTTCTTACCTGGTGTTCCACCATGGAAATAGGCCCACATGTCCCCTAACACCTGCCTTGACCCAGGTGTTAAATAATGGTGCAAATTAAGCTTTGCCCCATTATTTGACCCCTCTTCCCATCGTGCATGATTTTAGCACCGGGGATAAATATAGTTTTAAGGCCATAGAGTCATTTTTTGCATGGGAACGCCTACCTTCCATCTCATTAACAGAAGGTAGGTTTCCACGTCCAAAAAATGACTTTAACTCCATAAATTTGGCGCAAGACGGGTCTAAGACCAAAGTATAAATATGGAGTTGGTTTGGTACCAAATTTGTGTAAAAAGAATTACGCAAATTCAGCGCAAAACAAGTATAAATATGCCCCCAAGTGTTCAGAGGATCACCGATCTCTCCTTGCATCGTCAGCTTCATCATCTGATCCGCAGCCCAGGTCATCCTCCGTTGTCTGTCAGGCCACCAGATCCTTATCCCCTGCAGGGGATGGCTGAACCCTCTGCAGGTCTGCCACTTCCTCGAGTCCGTTAATCTCTCGCCCTTAGCTCGGCTACTTGCCACATCCCACGAGGGCCCAGCTCCTCCCCAAGCAGTCCCTCCTTTTGCTGGTCAAGGACCAAGTTTTAAGCCTAGCTCCCAGTCCCCCTTGGCCAGCTGCCTCACGCGGCTGACCCTGTGACGGACGAGTTTGCGGGAGTTCCTCCAGTTAGTGCCATGCCTCCTGTGGCGTAGGAAGAAATTGGCCTTGTCCTGAAATATCACTTTCAATTTGGCAGGAAAGAGTAACATGTTCTCTATTGTTTCTGGACCTTCTGTAAGTTGTCGGGAAAAAGCATTATAGTAGAGGCATCAAATTTAATATCTCCCTTCTGCCATGCCTCTTTAAGGATCACATCCTGATCTTGATAGTTCATGAATTGGGCAATAATCAGGCGTAGGGGGATACCAGGTGGCAGCTGACCGGAAAGCATCCTATATACCCGTTCAATGACAAAAAAAAAAATTCTCTGCTGTAAAAGATGGAACTGAGCCATTTCCTCAAGACTTCTACCATGTTGGAACCCTCATCCCCCTCCAGGAATCCCACCATTATTATATTGTTACCCCTTGCCCAGTTTTCAGCATTCTACCCTCCAAGCCAGTTCCTTAGTGATGGCCTTAACCTCTGCCAGATCTTTTCTGAGTTTGTGTGTCACATCTTTGAGTTCAGACACCCTACCCTTATCTGCTGTTACACGTGCAGTGACATTTCTCAGATCTTGCAGGAACAAGATAACCTCAGAGCGTACCTCACCAAACCTAGTTTCCAGGGTCCTCCTATACATTTCAATCGCCTCCAGCAGAGCTGCATTATCAGGCAGTGGAGGAGCAGCTGAGGCATCCGCCGATGGGTCCACCGCCTTAGTGTATTGATCAATTTTCTCCAGGTGTGACCATTTTGGGTCTTTATCCTTTGCTATTGGAGCGAATCAGACATTGCAGCCATTGAAGCATTTGCTATCATAGCTGTAGGCCACTAGAGATTGTCCTCAGTGGAGAGAGGAGGGGGAATGGGGTTGGGGGAGGGAAAGCCACCCCCCAGGGCATTTGCCCGTAGTAGCAGCAGCCAAGACTTCAACTCTCCGTCATGTCACCAATCAGCCTCTCCAGAACCAAGGGGGCTGGGGAAAGGCCACCAAACAAGGCTCCACTGTTCTGTTCACTATATCCCTTAACACAGCTTTATAACAAGAGTAGCACATGTCTAGTAGGGGACCCCGGCTAGTCCTCCCCTCAGTGGCAGTTACAACAAAGAAGGCCACCTCCAGCTTATCTCTGGCACCTGGCCTTTCACCAGCTCCCAGCTCACGTTACTCCAGGAAGACCCAGTTTGAACAGGATGCCCACACTAACTCCAGACATGGCTCCGATTATCCGACCCACTCACCCACTGAGATAGGGAACTCAAGGGCCCCAGTGCAGATACGTGGAATCTCGCCTCATGGAGTGTTAATTAGAGTTACATATTCCTAATGATGAACTCTCTCCGGGGCCCTGCCCGTGCATCCATTAGTTAGAGTTTCTGGCAAGGAAGGAGCATGGTAGAAATTGAATACAAGTAACCTGGGAGAATTAGTCAATTTTAGCAAAACTGCAGTCAAGTTAGAAGATCCACTAGGAATGGTGGACACGGTACACTCAAGTGTTAAAGAAACTAGAATAAGAAGACCATCCTTTGCACTCCCATGATCAGAAGGAACAGCAGGAACTGAAAAGCAAAAACAATTCAGAAAAAAATCAGAAGCTGTATCCCATTTATCGTGAAGACAAACAACATTGAAAGTAGCTACAAAATCATAAAAAACACATTGTCCTTCTTATTGGCGAGACCAGCAATGTTTCAGCCAAAGACGGAAACAGTACCAATATCCAGCTGATTAGGCTCACTCGGACAAGGAGCCAAGCCACTCGTATCAATGTTTGGCAGTCTATCTTCACTGCATAAGGAGCTTAATGGAGTGAAATGATTGAAGGTGGAAACATTAACCTCAGGCAAAGGGTCTGGAACAAAAATTAGAGGTCCAGCAATAGTGGGAGAGTAAGGGGGTACATTAGGTCCATTAAAACACAAGAAAGGTGGCTTATAAACAAACCTAAGGGAAAGACTGAAATTCATGTTGGTGACTTCTTTCTGGTTGACAACTGAGTTATGAATAAACCAGCTAAACACGGGTTGTTAAAGTTGAACACTATGCAGTCACCATCCAAGGACTTTGGTTGATATCCAACTATAGGAACTGCTGCTCGAATGTGGAGTTACAGTTGACTGTCTTGAGGTACATTGCTTCTGAGCACAATTATATAATCAATCAATCAATCAGTACTTGTAGAGTGCAGCTTATTACCCATGGGGTAACAAGGTGCTGTTGTGGGCGTGCTGATCATTCGAAGAGCCAGGTCTTGAGATCCTTCCTGAATTGCTTCAGTGATGCGGCCTGTCTGAGGTTGAGTGGGAGAGTATTCCATGTCTGGGCTGTGAGGTAGGAGAAGGATCTTCCTCCAGCTGTGCTTTTCCTGATTCTGGGGATGGCGGCAAGTTGGGAGGATCGAAGTTGCCTGGCGGGGGTTTAGAAGGTCAGACGGTGTTTGAGGTAGTCTGGTCCGATGTTGTGAAGTGCCTTATAGGTGTGAGTCAGTAGCTTGAAGGTGATGCGTTTGTTGGCTGAGAGCCAATGAGGGTCTCTGAGGAGGGCAGAGATGTGGCTGTGGCAAGGATGTCCAGGATAAGTCTGGCTGTTGCGTTCTGGAATCTCTGTAGCCTTGCTCGTAGCTTCTTTGGGATGCTGGAGTATAGTGCATTGCTGTAGTCCAATTTTCTGCTGACCAGAGCCTGGGTGACCGTCCTTCTAGTTTCGGTGGGGATCCACTTGAAGGACTTCCGAAGGAGATACAGGATGTGGAAGCAGGCTGATGAGACGGCATTGACTTGATGGGTCATGTAAAGTGTGGAGTCCAGGATGATGCCCAGGTTGCGTGCGTGGTCGGTGGGCGTTTCCTAGGGCAGCTGGCCACCAGGAGTCGTCCCAGGCAGAGGGGGTGGAGCCGAGTACGAGGATCTCTGCCTTGTCCGAGTTGAGCCTGAGGCAGCTGGCTTCCATCTAGGCGGCGACTACACTCATACTGTTGTGGAAGTTTCTCTTGGCTGTTGATGGGTCAGGGAGAGGATGAGTTCTCGAAGGATCATAAAACACTTCTATGCATTCTTTGGAGAGAGGAATCTTGGCCTACTCACAGAGTCATAAATATGACCATCTGATAAAGTGCACAGGTGAGTCTCGACCTTGCGTGGACATAATGGGTTGATAGTAGGTAACATGTCCAGATGTCGGGCATGGGGAGCGCGTGATCTCTGCATGTTGTGTGTGTGTTGTGTTCTGATTGGCTGAGTGTTCCTAATTTCATGTGGCATCTACCTTTTATGGTGTTTTGGGAACACTCACTCTTCAGGCTAAATGTGTTCTATTGGGGGCCAGTCTCCTAGGGCCATTGTGGTATTGCTGCCTATCTGAGGAATCGACCTGGGTTTTCCCTGTTCACATGTTTGTCTACGGGCTACGTGTCACCTCACCCATGATCTGTCAATCAGTTGCTTCAGGCTAAGGTCGCAGGGCTTGCCTGACTACCTATTTCTGACTCAGGGTTGATTAGGAGCTCACATAGGTTAGAGTCGACAACAGTGATGCAAGTTAGTTGTTGTGTATACACATATCCTGGCGTACAATTACATACACTGCATACTGAACAATGGCAACATCTGCTTCCTCATCCTTGTTGATTTATGGGTTGTGTTCCGTATGACTTACCATGAGATGCTCACATCAGTCATAGAATCCTGCATATTCTTCAAAGGCAATGACCTAGAATGATTCTTGTTATATCTGTGACGAGAATGAAGTTTACCAGAGACACTGCACGGACTGGACAGGAAGGACAGAATTGCACATTGACCAACAGCATGATCTGAAATTTCATGTGCAGCGCATTACTGAGCACTTGAGTCGCCTTCGCTGTCCTGGTATCTCTCAGTTGCAGCCACCCAGATGGGTGTTCTGCAAGCTAGCTTGACTACTAAATGTGTATGACAGTGGCAGGAACACAGAATGCAGTCCAGTCGAAAGATATAAAACTTGAGTTTCTTCTTTGTCCACCTGTGAGTTCCTTGCTTTCCACGAAGGGATGTGTCGATAAGCCTTATAACCTCTGCTCTCCAAGAATGTGGTTTACCCATAGAACCAAAAACAGATGTTCCCAAATTAAGATCAGGAAAATGATTCCTCTGATGTCATCTTCTGTTAATACCATAAATAAGCAGGTATATCCAAGTGTTAGATGTATTGCAATGCATTTGTTTCCTTATTGTTGTATTCGATGCTCTGTTGCTAGTATTTTATCTCTTATTTTTACTTCCAGCAGGTACTTGTTACTATGGATTCTATGGCTCAAATACTTGCTTGACTCTATTTTACTGAGGTTAGGAAGGGTTTAGTACCTTGCCAGGGTCTTCAATATAACTCTTTATCTTGAATCAAGAGCTGCAGCATTGCCAAAGATGTTTTGTCCTTTGTGGGTTTTCCCACCTAACTTGGACTCTTTCAAGTAGCCCCTTCACAACTTTCACATACACTACCCTATACCGGGTGGCACTGTGGCTACTAGGATCAGTCATCTTTTTCTCTGGCAATCAAGAAAGCAACTTAACAGATCTTGAAAGTGCCAGGTTGTGATAGATCTCTGCATTCCTAATAAACAGTAAGCAGCAAGCATAATGCATGGGGGCCTAGTAACAATCTTTGATAATTGGTTTGAGACCTAAAAAAAGAGGGACATTGCTGTGGCCTCATAAATCATGCTATTGTAAGGGATTCCCACCAGGAGAAATTCTGTGCGCCTGTCATGTTTCTGTCTGGTGCTTTTTCTATGTAAGTGATACACAACAGTCTAATTCACCTATTCTGATTGTCCTTAGTTTAATAATGGTTTGTGGATGATTTGTATAGATTTATTTCCAAGGCACAACCACGAATGTAGCTATCAAAAGCTACTGAATGCATAATCTGAACTTGTGCATTATGCCTCCTAAAACATAGAAATCTGAATTCGGTTATGTAGTACGTGGATAGTTGCGACAATGACAATAGTCTAACTATTTGCTGAAACATCGAAAAAAAGTGAATACCTGTATATGTCACACCAATCACATTCATCAGAGCTTATCCACTTACACCCTGATTGCTGATTCATATTCTCACCCATATACTAAGTTGAAGAAGATAAATATAGCAGAGGTCCTCATCATATAGGGACAAGAACAATGATCAACCACGCTGCCCCCTCTCCTATACCCCCATATCATATTTTCAGATTGTTTTAATATTCACCTCTTCCCACATAGCTCCAACACCAGCTCTTGCCTTGAGGAGACCTTTGAAAGGATTTTAAAGGATTGAGGTCAAAACGCATCAAAAGCCGAAACAGCAAAGAAATTGGACACAAAAAGACTTTACAAAGAAATGTCCACCAATGGCCATACTTTTACCTAACAGATATTATCTTTAATTACTTTCCAGTCCACACCTTGTCCATTGACCATACAATGTGGATTGTAGAAAAATGAGGAATCTCCTTTCACCAATGCAAACATCTTTAGAAAATTGGACTGGTGTTTTTGCATCAGAACACGCATACCCTGTTTTCTACAATCAATTTGCTACCTCGCGTTTATTCACTTTGGTGCATTTATACACAAGTTTGATTTATTATGGATTTATGGGGGCACACCTAAACACTAATATGATTCAAACGATGTATATGATGGTAAGATGGTGCTAGGTGCGCCAAACTATCATTAAAGGAAATTAATGAACGTTATTTAAGTCGATTGTTTGCTTAGTGTGTTTGATACAGTGGACTAAGCTGTACTGTATCTCATAAGCTAAGAAGAAACAACCGTTCTTGGTGTACAATTTACTGAAAATAATGGCAACTTGTACTGTCAGTCACTTACGAACTGAGTACCCAATTACTTTTAAATTCCATGCGTATTATAGCAAAATCGTAATGTTTAGCCTGTTCTTTGTGTCTGCTATGATCCCTGTGAGAAGCGCATGAGAGATTCCAGACTAAAGATGTGAACATACAATCTAATCAAAACATGGTTCATGTCAAGTTATTGTCCCACTTCAGTAGATTGCCTGAGAGTTTATTTAATCTTTATTCCACTCTAGATTTACATACCTCTATCACCTGTACAACCCTAATGCCTATTTAAAAACAATGCAATACTTTTCTGCCAAAATAACATTTTGCAAAGAGTATATTCGCCGTTTAACATGAGAAATTTGGAGATGAGAAACAAAGATATCATGGATCAACATATACAATTCCAGGGCCTTCTCGCCGCTCATGAGACAGTTGCATTGCCCTGCTCCACCCCTTCTAACTCACTCTAGTTGCAGTAGCTATGGACTGGTACATGTAGAGAGAGATGCCGTACTCTAGCTGCACCACCTTTGTGTGGTGCAGTGTGAGACAGCTGCTGTTTGAGAGGGCTTCCTGGATGAATTCCTTTGAACTTATAGTAATTCCACCTGTTTGAAACATGCCTGAACTCTCAAGTTTTTGAGAGCATTAGTGAACTTTCCAATACAGGGCTGAGGTCTATGGAACTATTAACTTGTGGAAGCCCTCTATTCTTTCCTATGGTTGATGTCAACACTGCTCCTAAGTGGACCACATAGCAGTTTAAATATCCTGGTTATTTATGAAAGCTGCATCTTCCTGTGGTTTGCACCGATGTCACTCTTTTGTGGACCCTTAAGGCTCTTCCTGATGTTTTATTAGAAGCTGTGCTTTCCTGGGCGTAGTGCCAATTTGGACCCCATTGAGTTGTCAACTGGTGGGTTTTGGAAGTTGAGTCTTTCTGGTATTTGTGACTATACCATTTCTAGATAAACTTCATTAATTTTAATTAAATTATTAAACTTAGATCTACCTAGCTGGTGGCTTTGTGCCCCTACACTTGGCGGACCCATAGATGCATTGCTTCCCTGCTAGGTTGAAAACTGATTTTCTTATACGTTGAACCCACACCCTTTTTTAATGTGAATCCCAAAGACTCTGAAAATTGCTGGTGGGCTTTGGACACTGACTCTTCCTGTGGTCGCATGTAGTCCACTCCTAGTTGGAATTTGGTTTTTTTAGAACCATTATTTGTCATTTTTAAAAACACTATCCTCAAGCTCATACCATAAGACAATCTTGAAGTTATATATACATACCAAAACTTACATGGACCAACAAATACAGCAACACAACCAGGGCAGGAAATAGTGAGCGATAGGCAACAGTTAACTTGCAGGTACATGGTCTACTTCACATCAGTGGCGTAACAAAACTTGAGAGGGCCCCCTGCAAAGTCAATGGAGGGGGCTCCCCGAACCTACTCAGGAGCTCTCAGGCCTGGGGCCTGCTGCATGTGCGTAGTGCCAGCTGTACTGAGGGGGCCCCATGGAGCTTGGCCTCCCCCCCCGCACTGCGGGGGTTGTGGGGGCTAATGTTACACCACTGCATCACAGGGATTTGAAAGCATGCTAGGCAGATCTTTTTATATTCATGTGGGAAACCCTTCCTTTATTAAAAAGAAACACATTCAGTTGAGGAACATCTACCCATCCTCTTTAGCCATTTCTAAAGGGTGGAATGTTGTGGTTGATACCAATATTTAGTGATATCCCATTTTGCTAGTACAGACCTCAGATGAACAAAGGAGCACTGTCCCCTCATATATCTCTATTCCTCCCATTCAAAACGCCAAGCAAACTATTCTGCACATCATCACACTGTCTCCTTTAGCCAGATTACCTTTGTTCAATGCACTGTGCATTGTTTAAAGGGACATCCATGTCAGGCGTCCTATTTTCCTCCATGTAAAACACCAAAGACAAGCATTAAACAGCTCACTCCAATCTAGACTTGCATCTTAAACAATCTTCCTTCCTACAAGAAGCAGCAGATTGGTAGATCCTTCACTATGTATAAACTGTAAAATTGCGGGATTATGACTCTACTAGTGCACTTGGAATTCAGATAGTAAGATCTGACTTTTCTCAAACAAGTGATGCAGAATCACACCAACCAGTAAGCAAATTATATTGTCAGAGAGTTAAACAAAAGATGATCTGAGGCCATTCCAACACAAGAACCTCACCTATTCTCACCCAGGGATGGTGAGAAGGAACACATGTACAACTATTCTTCACGCTGCTTCATTTCTCTTTGAGCATAAGTACAGCCGTTCCAAGGCAGTGCCATGAGATGTACATTCTACTACTCATCACGTACAACACCAAACCACTTCCCACATAGATCACACCCATAAACCACACCCCTCCAACTAAACACAAAAGTACATTTACATAAAGTTCATGAGTCTGTCCTTCACTCCTCTAAACTCCACTGCTGACATAAGCGAAGAATGTCAAGATAGAAGCACCATTCTGGCCAAGACACTTGACGCCAAAAGACTTCCCACTTGAACCAAACTGCAAATACAAACTCTTCTGACCAAGCCTGAGTCACAAAAACATGAAATGTACTTCTGTATGTTTGGATTAAATGTATCACTTCTGCTTACAGAGATTTATGGTAAACAAGGGTTCTACTGAACAGGCAACTTATAATGCATTACATTGCATCACAACTCACCCAATAAAAGGTTCTAGGTGAAACAGCAGCAAGCGTTTGGGTGTAAAACCTCTGCTGCAGATTGTAGTGGCCACAGAGCATACCAAATTGAGGATAGATGTGGAAGAAATGAAAAGAGTGAGGAGCTAGAGGTAAGTCAGAGAGGTTTTCAGAATGTGTGTCTTAAAATGGGCATGATGTATGCACGCTAGAAAATATTCCTATCTGCCAGCTGTAGATATATATGAAGGAGTAATGAGAGTGATGTTGGAAATGTAGAACTATTTTGGTACTCCTTTTATACCCTAATCCTCTTTGAAAACTTCATCTTAAAGCTGACTTAACCAGAGGGGTTGCCATAATATGAACCCGGACAAATTCAAAGTACTAGCTAAATTATTTTGTTTATACCAGTCACCCTGCTTCTTCATAATTTCCACCATTATTTCACCTTCAATACAAATTTTATAAGGGCAAACTACCACAATAACACACTAATGCATGTTTATTAATTAAGGTTGTAAAAAATGATTACTAACAAAAAACATTTTCCATAAAACCAGCCACATGTGCTGTGCATCCAAAATTTCATACTGTTCCGTACCAAACCTATATCTGTATACATATGGGACAGTCACGTCGTATTGCTAGAGGCAGCCATTCTATGGCAATACTGGTGCAGATTCACCTGATTGTAGGATTCGGATCTTGATATGAACTCTAGACCAAGGGAACTGCAAGTGAAATGGCTAGATCAAACATGCAGTTCTCGCATGACGACTGAGAAGTATGTGAACTCTTCACAGGTCTTGCTGTTTGTTCAGCCCCATGCTCAGCAAGCAGGCAGGCTGCATACTGGTCCCCCTCCTGATTCAGCCCCATCTTTAGATGTCTACTGCTGTGGATGATCCTCATTCTGGCATGTGTAGTGCTGACAATTTACCGTCTGGGTTATTGTAGGAAAATGGGTGTACTATAAGATATGGTTGTGGCTCAATCGCGCAGTCCATTCACATTTACCATCTTGGGTCCAATCAGGTACGTTTACTCAACCTTAAGCAATGTGTAAAGCATTTAACAGCATCCATCAACAGAATAAGAAAGTCACACAGTGCCAGCTTTAATGTCCCCTGTACTGTTCTGGGGGAGTCGGCCAACCCTTAGAGTCTCTGCTTTAGGCTGGGGCAAAGAATCAACTTTTTCCTAGGCCAGGCATACAGAACAGGGTTCAAACTCCGCTAACCCACAGTGCAGCAGATGCAGTCTGTTAGAAATTGTGTCTCCAGTTGGCAGGGGTATGTGCCTTGCCCAAATAGGGACCACAATCCTAGTCAGAATAAGTCACAACACATCCTACATTTTCCTGTGCTCACCCCCGGTAGCTTGGCACAGAGCAGTCATGATTAATGTAACAGGCAATGTGTAAAGTATGTGTGCAACACCCAAGCAGTAAAACAGTGAAGACACCACAAAAACTCTGCACACAACGTCAGAAAAATAAGTTATATTTTTATGAGCAAAACACGACCAAAATGACAAAAATCCAGTAAGTGAAAGTTGAGATATGAATTTTAAAAGAATAAATGAAACTATAGTGCTTAGAAGCAGAAAGCGCCAACCGCAATCTGGTCACGCTAGACTGGGCCAAAGTCAAAAGTTCAGGCCGACTGCAATGGAGTGCAGGCCGGCCACGCAGGGCCCACTTAGCAACAGTACTTTGGTCCTTGAACTCCATTGGTTTCGATTGGTGCAACGATGTAGATGCATTGGTTTTGGGTCCATGCTGAAGAAAGCACTGAAGCGATGTGTCGGCATCGATCCAGAGAATGGAGGCAATGCATTAATTCTGGTCCATGCAGATGAGGTGATGTGTAGCGCATTCTGCAAGGTGATGCTATGATCCTCGCAGCAGCAACGCATTATCGGCAACGGCGATGTGGTGTTCTTGATCATCGCAGCAGTGGCGATGTGGTAGTGAAACATCAATGGCAAAGGCGATCAGTGCAAAGAGGTCGACGTTCATTTGTTTGCAGGAGCGGCCAGAAAAACCTACTTCCAGAGGCCCAGGACTGGGTTAGCACCACTTAGCAGGCCAAGACTCACAGATGGCAGAGTCCACAGACTGTAGCAGGAGTATTGGTAGTCCTTTGTGTCACTGAGACTTCAGAAAACAGCCGGCAAGCCAGCGAGCCCTGGCAGTCACCCTGGGTTCAAGTGTTGCAGGTCCAGTCCTTTTCACCCTGGCAGGGGAACAGCAGGCAGCTCAGCAAGGCAAGGGTCCAGCATGGCAGGGATCCAGAAGAGTAGCAGTCCTTTAAGCAGCACAGCAGTCCTTCTTCCTGGCAGAGTCTTCACAGGTCCAGAACTTTACTGAGTTGGTGGTGCCAGAGGTCCAGTACATATATCCAGTTGTGCCTTTGAATTGAGGGAGACTTCAGAGAAGGGTCTTTGAAGTGCACAGAGGTCCTTTCTTCTCAGGACCTGGCCCCAGACTATCAGTAGGGGGTAATCAACCCTTTATGTGGGGGCAGGCACTACCTATTCAGGTGTAAGTGTTGGTTCTCTTCTCCTTTCCTGCCCAGTTAGATCAGAATGCATATGAGTGCTTGGACACATCTAGCCTGCATGTGTTTGTGGCTGTCTAGAGAAAATGTACAAAGTGTAGCTGTCACCAACCCCAGACTTGTATTTGAGACAGGCTGCAGGCACTCAGAGCTGTAAGAGCAGAGAAATGTCCCCTTTCTAAAAGTAGCATTTCTAAAATAGTGATGTTAAATTCAACTTTCCCCGTATCATTACCATTCCAATGAGAGGCAATATGACATAGCTACTTCCTTCTCAATCAGGAATTACAGCTTAGTAGTGCAACAAGGAATTCTCAATGTTAACCTATTAGAGGGGTATGCCTCACACGAGTGAAAAATGAATTTGGGAGATTTTCACCACCAGGATACCCTGCTCTATGAGCTACCTAGAGCTTACCTTATTGGTGAATTATGTGTAATAAAAGGGGTGTTTAGGGCTTGGCAAAGGGTTTTAAATGTCAGGTTGAGGTGTCAGTAAAACTGCACAAACAGGCTCTGCAGTGGCAGACCTGAGCCATGGTTAGGGGGCTACTGGAGTGGGTGGCACAATGAGTGCTACAGGATGTGCTTTCTTGGACACTCACCACTATTCTGAAGTGAGCTGCAGGGGTGGGACTATGTCCTTCAGCAGGCCTTATGGTTTCACCTGTTCTGGCCCTGAGGAGACGGGCTCTCGCTGTGCACTTAAAAGCTCTTGCCAGCACTGCTGCATGGGACATACTTACTTGGACACTCCCCACTCTCCAGCACCATGGCACGGAACATGTGCGAGACGTCAAGATTGGGCCCATCTGCGTCTGTCCGCGACTGGACAAGAATGGGCTGGGCCTGCTCACTTGGTTTTAGCCTTTTTGGCACTGCTCTTGCTCTGAGTTCCTTTGGGACTCCCGACGATTTACAGTTTCCACAGCAACTGACAGGATCTCGCCATTTGAAGTAAGGAACTTTTGGTTTAGACTTGTTCTATTGTACCCTCAGGCTTGCACCAGTGTTATTAGTTCAACTAGAGGGCATTTTTAGTTACAATGGGTAAAAGGAAGATTATGGGTGCCAAGCCAACAGCAGATGTAAAACACACTACTATTGACTCTTTCCTTGCCAAAGCAGTTGGAGTAATCTCAAAGAAATCAACTTGGCCGAGCATCGTTTGTCTCTGGGTCATGCTGGACTGGTCAGGTTACTGGGGACAGATAATAGGGATGCTAACAACTCAGTTGTGAACCAGTATGGGGACGTAATTCAGACTGGGGAGCAGGAAGCATTGGAAAGGTCTAGTTTAATTGTGGCCCCAGACAAGTCCTTTTCTGGGCCCTCATCCCTTTTGCCAGTTGCAGCACCTTCTCCTATGGCCCCTCTTCTTTGGCACGTACACCTGTTGTAAAGCGTAAACAGAAGAGTTTGAAGACTGTAGAAGTCAGCCTAAGACTTGTAGATTTGTTTTTTGTGCCAGAGTCCATCTCTAAGTCTGATAAGAGGCAGGTCAAGTCCTGTTTTGAAGAGTTGGCTCTCACCCATAGAAGTGATGCTGCTCTACAACAGAAATCTGTAAGTGATTTTTTAGTTACTCTATCGCTTGGAGTTCCTGCTTCTTATTTGAATTTAGAGCTTACTTGCTGGGAGAGGTCACTGCTCTTCCACTTCAGATCAGGCAGTGTGGCATTTTCTGTGCTTTCTTGAAGGGGCTAAGGCGTTGGACTGCAAACTGCACCCTTGTCCCTGCGATGGGATAATAAAGCAGTCGCTAATGCATTTTACTTTCTTTTGCAATCTTAAGCATAGTGTAAAACTATTGGCTTCCAAAAAGTGTAAGGAGGCCATATTGTACTTAAAGCATCCTGCTCAGTAGTGTTGTCACAGCAGCCCTTCAAAGGTAGCCATCCTGTGGGAGGAGGGCCACACTTTCCAGTGCAGCGACAGCATTGATTCTTGGTCTGGGAGTTGTTACACATCTCCCCAGGTGGACTGAATCTCAGTCACAGTGCCTCTGGAAGGCCACTGGACTAGCTAGGTCACAGAGTGGCAAAAGTTGCTAAACTTAAAAGTGACATAAATGTCGACTACATCATTGAGTCCCATTTAATGTCCTCATTAGTTTGATACCTCATACTACCCAGTTGGTTAGTCCTATCCAGGAGTTAGGTGGGTTGGGTTGCCAACCAGTAACCCTGTGCTAGCCAATGGAGCTACTAAATGTCCTCAGCAAAACAAACACTATAGGGCATTACTGTAAAGACATTATAAAAACATATGTCTTTCTTAACAATATCCAGCTCCTTGCCATGGGGCTTCAACGCCCTGCCTCAGAAGAGGCATATCTATAATTCAGGGACTTTGTCATTAATGATAATAGCAAAGTCGAGTGTGCAGTGCAAGCACTGTCTCTTCAGTCAGCAATTGCAGCTGGAAGTCGTGCTTTCACTTTGTCACACCCAGAGTGGCACAACCAGTGCTGCGGCTTTTGTGCGGACAGTCTCCCTTACATGCCTCAGTACCTGGGTACCATCTACTAGGGGCGTACAAGTAAGTCAGTACTTACCATCTACTAGGGGCGTACAAGTAAGTCAGTACATTCCAACTGCGGACACCCTATGTAAACATAACATTTGAAAAGGGATTGAGCACTGCCACTGAGGTCTGGAGAGCAGGCCTCAGTGAACTTTCAAAGTTGAAAACCAACAGATAATAGTCCAAATGGGGGAAAAAAGTAGAATTAGTAGTTATACACCAGTATTCAGTTAAAGTGATGTTGCAACTACTTGGTTGTGGTATATAGATTAAATGATCTTCCTTGCCTCCATGCTGCCACCACAGGGATAGCTGGAATAGCCTCAAGTAAAGGAGGATTCAACACCACTTGCACCTTACAGACAGACTCAGTGCAACTGTTGGTGAATAACTGGACTCGCTTCTGCTATGCCCTGTGCAGTACATCTCCTACCTGTTTCTTCATATACGGACATGATTCCTGGGCATGCCATCAGACTCTGGATGGTAAATACACTCCTGCTGTAAGTATCAGTATCATTGAGTTAGTGGACTCTAAGATGGTAGAGCACCATCTGTTTCCACCTCTCCTCCTCTGGCATGGACACGGGACTTTAGCTGGTAAAGAGGAGACAGCTTCTTACTTTCTCACCAAGGTAGGGATCAGCAACCTAGTTTTTTTTTATAAATGCCACTCCATTTAGACAACGTGACTAAGTTCAAAGAACTTAATCTGTGACAACTGATGCCTTTAAGCTTAGTTATACCAAGAGGAGCCATTCACAAGAACTTGCTTGTGTTTTACCTCACTTGTTCGAGGTGCCTCCACTTCACCCAAGTCGCAACATTTTGAGGACACGCAAAGTCCTCCTCCATTTGCAAATGTATTACTATTCAAACAACAAAGAACAAATGTCCACACAGACTTTAGATGCACACCATTCCAGGCCTTAATTAGTAACCAATCATGCTCCTTCCCTTTCTTCTGGAGGCCTAAGTCTGACAATAATCATTTACAACTTAAAAGTGGTATGGTGTGAAGGACTGTAGCATGAAACTCTGGATTCTTGTTCTTTGTGTTATCATGGCTTGATTTTGGACCTTACACCTTGCCATCCGTGAGTTCCTTTAGAGAGGGAGGAATGGAGGGAATTAAATAAGTCAAATTCCTTCCCTGGCCACCATTGAAGCTCTATCAAGGGGGTTTTCTCTCTCCTTAAGTCTTCCAATCAATACAGCCCTTCCACGTTGGCACCCGTTTACCATGTACTGATTGCCAACAGATCCAACTTATTGCTTCTGCCATTTGTCTTAGATTAAATTCTGGAACACTCGAGGGGGGTTTCATGACTTACCCTCCTTCTTTCATGATTTATTTGGTGGACCAAAGGGCGTCTATTCATGTTTTCAGTAGTAACTCCTGCTACAACCCTATGGGATTCTCACTTTGCGCTTCAACGCTCAGCTGGATGTTTCCTATTGAGCCAAGTAAACTTGCTGTAAAGTTCATTGCTATTCTACAGAATAGGTTGTGGGTTTACCCAGTTAATTATCAATCGAGTAGCCTCTATCCTTTAAAATCATCTATAGTATAAAGATGCTGGTAGGTTTATTAGAATGCATGACTCTTCTCTAAGCTCTAGCCTCACAGATATCCTCCATACACAACATGGCACACATGGTTGTAGTTTGAAATATTAAGTAGAGAAAATCAAGGTACCAGAATATCCTAGACTAAATACTGAGGACAAAAATATTGAGAAAGTTAGTATATATAGATATAGATTTACTATTCCTAACTCACACCACCATATATATATGTACATTGTCAAGGTACATAAGTGTGGAGTTAAGTATAGTAGAACAAGAGGTACCTAGAAATACTTACCTAGCGCTATTTTGGGCCTCAATATTTTAGCTGATATTCTGGTGACTCAATATTGTGCACCTCCACTATCACAGCCACAGCTTTTTAGCTGTTGTTCTATCTCTTATGAAGCTTCCACAAAGAGCTGTACCAGATAGTCTTTTTCTAACCTCATTGAGAGTGGCTTTTTAGTTCTGATGGGACCAGTATCAGCAGTTACAAGTCCCACTACTGGAGGAAATCCACGGGAAAGCTGCAGATCTGCATAGTTTCAACCAGAGATTTTGTCTGCCTGCTAACACCCAAAATCCCGGGGTGACAATCTGGGATAAAATTACAGATGATCCCGCAGTAAATGCACATTTCTATGGGAAAGCATGGTTCCTACTGTAATCCTTCATTCCCTCACCCCTGGATTTACTGGTATCCTGTTTATGATAACTCTGAGAGGCAACCATGAGGGGACCACATGTAAACCACTCATACTGAGAGAAACATAAATTGGCCTATCAAATAACCGATGATTAGACATATTTTCGTTTGAAGATGGAGCCGAACAGTTACTTTTCTTTTACAATTACAGTTAAAAAACACAACTATGCATGAAAAAAGGGCCGGGTTTGCCTGCCGCTGCTCCTCACACAAGTGTATGCAATGAGATGGCTCTCCTCACCCGACATGGCAGAACTTCATAACATAGGTACAGAAGCACAGCACTAACACATTACCCATCCCTATGGTAGTATGGTATCATTTAGCAACCTCAGAAAAATGAAAGGCCGAGTCTCGACATTGTGATTCAAACCAGAGACTATAAGGTTATATTCCGTTATCTAGACTACCCACGAAAACTTCCTTATCAGAAAGTGTAAAGTTCTGCAAGCATACCAATTAATACCTTGTGAACTGGTTGGCAACAGTTATACTCTTTTAATTATTTAAGTTGGTGAAAGGGTACATACTATTATAGAAAAGGTATGATGTGCCATTGGTTCGTTTGCTTTTAGATTAATTTAATTTTCTATACCTTCCCCTCCATTGATGGCCTGCTACAAATAAGCCTCTACTAAGATACATAGAATTTGTAGGAGTTTATACATTTATTTGTCATTTTTTTCTGACAATGAATTTACTTTCATGATAGAGCATGGAATGTGGCTGTCGATATGTACAGTCGTAGGGTAGGCTGTTTTTGACGAAAGTGCATCTATCAGGTCAGCAGATACAATTTCGACAAATATGAATCACTGCTCAGGCAGTGCAATGTTTTTGGCCTGGTCAACATTCTTGTTTCTTCTTCAGAGACAAATCTCCAAAGCGCGAGTTTGTTTCTGGCCCGACGCGTATGGAATTTCTTTTTTGAATGGGCTTCGCCTGTCAGACCTGGCAAGAAAAAAATGAACCGGAGGTGACGACTTGGTGGTGTACATCTGCCGCATTTGATTGACTGCTGGCTTCACTGCCATTCAGTCAGCAGACCATTCACTTCTGAGTTAGACGGGGAAAGTGAGTTTGAGGGGGGTGGGAGAGCAGCTGATTTATGGTGGTTTTCGTGGGCTGCAAAAACCTAAATGGCACTCAAAGTCCTTCCCCGTCATGGGATTTTCCTTGATGCACAATAACAGCAGAATATTTCCTAGAATGGTGGGCCCTGGGTATAGATTTTAAATATTTTACTTATGTTTCTAAAAAAAAAGTTCTTAAGAAAATATACATATAGAACGCAACATTTTTGTCATTGAAAGAAAACATCACTCCATGACCTCATATTGTAAAAAAAATGGGAATGAGAACCCACCCTTAGGTGTTTCCTGAGACACTGCAATAAAGGAATCTAGATGCTGCATTCTCTCAGCTTGCATGCCTGGGTCAATATGAATGTGCATTTTTCCTGCTCCCCCGGAACAATTCCCTGAACGCATCGGGCAGAAACAGTGAAAGGATCACAACACTCATTTGTAAGGGGTAAAAGGCCGCTTTAATAGAACAGGTCTGGCAATAAAAATAACCTTGGCATAAAAGCCTCACAAAACTACCCAAACCTCACTAATACAGATTTAGGCCCATATTTATACTTTTTTAGCGCCGCATTTGCGCCGCTTTTTGACGCAAAAACAGCGCAAACTTGCAAAATACAATTGGATTTTGCAAGTTTGCGCCATTTTTGCGTCAAAAAGCGGCGCAAATGCGGTGCTAAAAAAGTATAAATATGGGCCTTAATCACCTAACCCCTCCCCCTCCCTCTAAACTGACCCCTCAGCACTACCCCTTGTCCCATCCCCACCTTGACCCGACCAACCCATTAACCATCTGTCCTGCTGTCCACCTCCTACAGTTACCCTTGCCTGTGAAAACTCCCTGCTCTCTCATCTTCTATGATCGACCCCTTCCCCCCGAAAGGCTTTGATGAACAGAACCTCCTTGCCCAACCAGACCTGACTACCAGCGGTGTAACTACCCGCCCCTACCTACAACAATATAAATCAGGAACAAGACAACAACGAACCAATACAGACCTGCCGTGTCAAAACATCACATAACTAACTGGTGCCCAAGAGTAAGAAAGAAACCACGAAAACACCCCCGACCCAGGAATGAAAACCCCAACCCGAAAAAAAACAAAGGAAGAAAGGAAGAAAAACTCACAAGAGCGTGGGAGGGCACGAAGACACAACACCCACTGGGTGTGACAACGGCCAAAGAGGCTGCCCACACCCAGCCCCTGCCTTTTAAGCCCGTGCCCTGAACACCGCCCCATCCAGAACCTCCACCAAACAACCATCGAGCGCGTGGACCATTCCACAGCAGCCCGATAAGCCCGGGGGGGAGACCGGGCAAACCCTTTGCTCCCCCCAAGCCCCCATTCTACCTTTCAAAGGCTTATTTGTGTTTGAGAAAAACTTTTCTACTCTGGATTTAAAGCACATTTTATATTTTTATTTCTCGCAAAGAAATCTTCTCCCCATTTATTTATTTGGTCTTTCTGCTGGTTGTCTTTGATAAAGACTTCTCCTGTGGTAATAAGTAATTTCGGAATTCATTATAGTTGCCAAGTTTATTTGGCTCCTTTTCGCCATCCAGGAGAAATACTCATACTTTCTGATATGACATTTACCCGTTTACGATGTAACCATACCATTATGAGTTCTGCACCTTAAAATTGGGAATAAGGGGAAATACTATGTTTTCGAAAGAGCAAATTATATATGCTGCATTTTTACTCTGCTAAAATTTTACAAGTTTTAATCCTGCAGTGTGCTGTAATTTCCACAAAACTCGAAATCTTGACTGAAATTACAATTTGAATCACATTGGAAGCCTTCGAATGATAAACAATGTTTACTTGGTTGTTTTCCATCTTTTAATGCCATAGAAGTGTTTGCAGAAGTGGCAACTGGTGACATTTGAAAGTAGCGGGGCGTAAAAGTTAGGTATGACTTCAATGTAGCGAGCAAGGCGAGCAAGCTTAATGGATAAACGTGGTGTCCAGGGCGGGCTGAAAGAAATGAGCAAATATTACATTTTATAGCAAATTAATTTAGTGATAAAGCAAGTGTTATAAAGCAGTGGGAATGTATAGCCTTGAAATATTAAACACATTAAAACTGCCCCATATCTTACTGCATTAATATGTTCAACAGTTACTGTAATGTGCAAATTGTACAGTGAGATAACTTCAGCCCTTTAAAGTGTGTGCTTGCCCAGTGTCTTGCACTGAATGTGGCATCAATTTTGGGAATAAATGTTCTAACCAGGCTCCCCGAAGTACCCACAGCCACGGGCTGGAACCAGTTGTATGGAAATATGTGCAGAAAGGTCTTTAAGTAGGATAAAAAAGGGGGGCTCTTTAAAAGAGAAAATGTAAAATACATTTAAGTGATTCCCTTAGTGCGCCACCCGACCACTAGTATGGTTTCTCTCTCTTGCATCGAAATATATAAAACAACAACTGACATAAACCCAAAACTTCTCAGTGCGATTAGCTATGTCAAGGGTTGTTAGCTGTTTAAGATAAATACGTAACAACAATGATTTGTTATAAATAATTAACATTAGAAATGTTTCAATTCTGCAATTGTGAATCTGTGAATTAAATAGTATTGATGGCTATGGAATGAGTGTTGGTCTTCAGTTATGTGCTCTTTAAGTTAGATATTTATGTTTTTTTTCCGCAAATTTTGTCCATCTAGTCATCTTCAATCACCTTTTTCCTCTTCAGCAGCCTCTTTTCGCTCTTTCCCGAATGTACTGCTTTGCATCTCCTTAACTTCACCACTTCTAAACATGCACCGCACTCACTCACATTTAAGCAATTTATTTCCGTTTGCTTTGTAAACATTTTGACATCTGTGTACACAGTTCACACACATTTCCACAGAATTTCAGTTGCAACTGGAATACATCACAATAGTTCTGTGTGCTCTACAGAGGCCAACCCACTAACAGGCATTTTGCTTTGGCTTCAGTCTCAGTCAGAGCTGCCAATCAAAGCTCCTAATATACACTTCGCACGGCTTAAAGTATGCACTATGCAAGAGTAATAAGATCTACAGAACAAAATACTGAAAAAACAACATGATGAAATAGCTAACACTCTTGGGGAATGGAAAATTAAGTAAAACGTGAAATAAAAGAGGAACTAAATCACTGACATGCATTGGCTTAATGTTTTAACATTTATTGTTCTTAAAAGCAATTCACGTTTTTGGCATTATTATTAAGGGCATGAAGATAGGGTCGGTTTTATCACCATACAGCAGATAACTGTCTTTACTGTAAGCACATATTTCTCTCTTTGCTCTTGACTCAGATATTAGGATCAACTTCGTAAGGGAACAACATGCTGCTTGTGTTTTGGATCAATTTCATGTGGGAACAAATACAGCAGTTGTACTTCTAAATGGGCCAGTGATGTGCAGTCAAGGCCTGGGGTGTCACAGTGGGTAAGGTTAGCGTGACCAGAGGCCCCAGCACAATATACATAACACAAGATTAGCATTATAACACTAATCATTACTGAGGACAAGACACTAAATCACACATGCTTGCATCCACTGCTATGTAGGAGGAATGGGAAAGGGTGGGATCTATGTTTGTGAACGATGGAAGGTTGCCCTCACGCAGGGATGGAGACTCCGACACTCGAAACCGTGAGGCTGAAAGCATCACTGACCTATAATGGATACCACCAGGGACTACAATCGCAACAAAGGGCTTTTGAACGGTAAGCCCTGTGTCATACGTCACATTGCAGAAAGTTGATTTACTGCCTGACTTCCGTCCCCTGCTTCAGAGTAAGGTAGGGCAGGCAGCCTGAGACAAACAGCCCAGACTTAAATACATCAATTTGTTTAGTGAAATTATCCCATCTCTAAATAAATCAATCTATTTAATATTTGTGCAGGAATGTGTAGTAATTTCGAAACTGTGCCTGGTGTGTCAAGAAATGCCATTCAGATGGCTGTATTGTTAGGGCAAGTTTCTCACAGATCAAACTGGGCCAATTCGGAGACTGAAAGATACTGGTTGTTGGAGGGAAATTTACCAACAAACTGGCTAGGAAAAAAGATTTCCTCATCTAGTCTTGGGGGAATGGCTTCTGACACCCTATAGGGCCATCATAAAAGACAGCTGATCACTGCTTCTCCCATTCATTTTTCATGCTGATGCATTTAACGTCAGAAGCTTTTCTAATGACTTTTTTATATTGAGGTGCTATTAGCTTTATACATCTTTGTCAACATTAGGGGCACATGGTTGCCTCAGGAATCACAGTTAAGAGCCTCAACATTAAAGGCAGCTTCATCAATGATGTTGAGTCAATGCTCAATGTCAGGAATGTCTTACGTCCAACTCAGGAGGCAACAGATGTCAGAAAGCATTACTACGGGTGGGCCTGGTAATAGTGAAAAGGGACATACTCCAACAATGGAAATTAACCAATGCCCATCCTCTCACCAAAAGGGCTACCAGCATAGAGCATGATATGGCCTTAGAAGGCTGATATATCAGGGAGGGACAGAAATGCCCTCAAAAACATAAAAAGGTTTGGCAGGTGTGTGCAGATCACAGAGGCGTTACACTGGACCCCGTCCTAGATCACAGAGGCATTACACTGGACCCCCCTCCATCTCACCATGGGCTTCACATGGGCAAGGCCCAATAAACATACAACAAAGGGGAAATAATCTTGATATCCCAATTACTCAAGTGCTCCTAATGGAACTGTGTGATGGAGGAAAATAGAACCCTGTATAACATTGGTGATTAATTATGTATCTGAACATTAAATGTGTGGCAATTTATTGCAAAAAAAGAAAAGAAAAACTAATAAAAAAAGTTGTATAAATAAAATGTCAGGAATGTCCGCAACATCATGACCTTTGACCTCAGACCTTAGATGGAGAAAGATCATATCCTCTTTATCCTTTGAATATGGAAGCCCTACTGAGTCTTAGGACACAGTCCATTTTTACACCGTAAACACTGTTCCTATTAGCAGTCAGTGGCATCCTCCTCATTAATAATAAAGCAGAGAGTACCCTGGAGAAAAATGCCCAAAGGAATGGAGGCTTTTAGGAAGAATCTAATTTTAAGGACGTCATCCCATAGTCATCTGCACATTTCCAACATGGAGTCCAAATGAAAATGCCAAATATTTAATACATATTGTGCAGTATCTTGTGGAATATTGTTAAACCTGACAGCCTTAGGGTGGTCACCCTCAACTTTTTGCCTGCCTCTCTCCACTTTTTGACACTGTTTTTGCTGGTTTCAGGACTCTGTGCACTTTACCACTGCTAACTAGTGCTAAAGTGCATATGCTCTCTCCCTTAAAATATGGTGAAATTGGCTCATACCCAATTGGCTCATTTAATTTACTTATAAGTCCCTAGTAAAGTGCACTACATGTGCCCAGGACCTGTAGATTAAATGATACTAGTGGGCCTGCAGCACTGATTGTGCCACCCACATAAGTAGCCGCTTAACCATGTCTCAGGCCTGCCATTGCAAGGCCTGTGTGTGCAGTTTCACTTCCAATTGGACTTGGCATTTAAAAGTACTTGCCAAGCCTTAAGCTCTCCTTTTTCTACATATAGGTCATCCCTGAAGTAGGCCCTAGGTAGCCCATAGGGCAGGGTGCTATGTAGATAAAAGGCAGGACATATACCTGTGTAGTTGATATGTCCTGGTAGTGTAAAACTCCTAAATTCATTTTTCACTGCTGTGAGGCCTTCTCCTTTCATAGGCTAACATTAGGGCTACCCTCATATACTGGTTGAGTGGTAGATGCTGATCTGTAAGGAGTAACAGGGTCATATTTAATATGGCCAGAATGGTCATACAAAATCCTGTTGACTGGTGAAGCTGGATTTAATATTGCTATTTTAGAACTGCCACTTTTAGAAAGTGAGCATTTCTCTGCACTTAAATCCTTCTGTGCCTTACAATCCACGTCTGGCTAGGTTAGTTGACCGCTCCCTTGTGCATTTCACAGACAACCCCAAACACAGAATGCTCAGTCACACCTGCACACATTTGCATACTGAATGGGTCTTCCTGGGCTAGGAGGGTGGAGGGCCTGACACTTACATGTCAAAGGACAGTGGCCTGCCCTCACACAATGGACTGCCAAACCTCCTACTGGGACCCTGGCAGACAGGATGGAACTGAAAGGGGACCTTTGGCACTTCTAAGCCACTCTTTGAAGTCTCCCCCACTTCAAAGGCACATTGGGTATTTAAACCGGGCATCCTGACCCTACCAACTCAGACACTTCTTGACAAGATACCTCCTGGGAAAGAAATTATGAACCAGAACCTGCAACCTGCTAAGAGAAGCTGCCTGGCTGCCCAAAGGACTCACTCACCCAATGGTGACATGCTTTATCATTGGGCTTTTGCTCCTCGTCAGGCCGGCACTGCAATGCCTGAATGGCCCCTCACAGGGGCTCTTTGCCAGAGATCTTTTAGATATAGAGATGCCGGTCGTTGAGTGCTGGAATGTGGGATTGGTATAGAAAGATATAAGTGTGTGAGATTAAAAATGGCTAGAGGTCTGCAAAACTCATATTTAATCAAAATCAGACCCCTGTCATGATTAAAAACCGTAATGTGGGAAAAGGATTAGTAGTAATGTCTAATCCACCCTCAAAGGAAAAAAATAAAGTTTAGTCTACACTCCCTAGATTCAAAGAATGTTAGGAATGTCAGTACAGAAATCCCTATACTGCTACTAGCATGGTCAACATGTTTCTCACACTTAAAGTCATTTAAGATCAGTGCGATTCGTCAGGACCAAAACGTACCTAATCCAAATGTTATATTAAATTAGTAATCAAGTTGTTTCACAGGAACCTATAGAAGAAAAACAAATACATGAACTTAGGTCACAGATAGAATAATGTGCACTGTGAGCCCACACAGGTTACCTTTCCCTTGTGTGAAGTGTATCACACAGTGAAACACACATCGACAATACATACAATCCTCTAAAATAAGAGGATGTATCCTTACCCTCCTTGTATTAACCTTTCAGGTGCCTTGGACGAGGTCACCTCGTCCAAGGCACGGGAACTGGGGGGAGCGCTAGCATTTCTCTTTCGATCACGTGGGGGAGGTTTGGAGAGGCTTCAAAGGGAAGGATATGTATTTCCTTCCCTTTGAAGTCTCTCCGAGCGTTTCAAAATCCGGATTGCTTGCAATCCGGCTTTTGAAACGCCCACTAGACACCAGGGATTTTTTTTTTAAACTGGCATAAGGGAGTGACCCCTTGGGCAAGGGTCGCTCCCAATGGGGGGCATTTTTTTGGAAGGCCTTTTCTGCCCCCCCCCCCCGGGGGCAGATCGGCCTATTATTAGGCCGATCTGCCCCCCCGGGGGCAGAAACCTCTAGGCACCAGGGATCTTTTTTTTTTTTTTCTTATTTTTTTTTTTTAGGTGGGGAGCGACCCCTTAGGCAAAGGTCGCTCCCCTAGAGGGCAAATTATGTTTAGGCCATTTCTGCCCACCTTGGGGGCAGATTGGCCTATTTTGATGAGGCCAATCTGCCCCACTAGACACCAGGGAGTTTTTTTTTGTTTTCGTGAATTTCACGCAAGGGGAGCGACCCCTTAGGCAAGGGTCGCTCCCCTGGGGGGGGGGCAATTATTTTAGGCCATTTCTGCCCCCCAGGGGGTTAATCAGCCTATTTTGAATAAGGCCAATCTGCCCCCAAGGGGGGCAAAAACCACTAGGCACCGGGGATTTTTTGTTTTTTTTGTTTTACAGATGGGGAGCGACCCCTTGGACAAGGGTCGCTCCCGTGGAGGGGAAAATTGTATTTAGGCCATTTCTGACCCCTTTGGGGGCAGAACGGCCGATTTTTGCTACGCCAATCTGCCCCCAAGTGGGGCAGAAACCACTAGGCACCGGGGATTTTTTTTTGGCGCCAATGTCACGCAGGGGGAGCGACCCCGTAAGCAAGGGTCGCTCCCGGGGGGGTTGGGGGAGTAAATTTATTTTAGGACATTTCTGCCCCCCCTCCGGGGCCGGTTGAGCTAGAGGCCAAAATCCACAGGTAGGCACTTTGCAAAACACAGCTCTGTTTTCTGTGAAAAAATGTGATGTGTCCACGTTGTGTTTTGGGTCATTTCCTTTCGTGGGCGCTAGGCCTACCCACACAAGTGAGGTACTATTTTTATCGAGAGACTTGGGGGAACGCTGGGTGGAAGGAAATTTGTGGCTTCTCTCAGATTCCACAACTTTCTGTCACCGAAATGAGTGGAAAACGTGTTTTTTTAGCCAAATTTTGAGGTTTGCAAAGGATTTTGGGTAACAGAACCTGGTCAGAGCCCCACAAGTCACCCCATCTTGGATTCCCCCTAGGTCTCTAGTTTTCAAAAATGCACAGGTTTGGTAGGTTTCCCTAGGTGCCGGCTGAGCTAGAGGCCAAAATCTACAGGTAGGCACTTTGCAAAAAACACCTCTGTTTTCTGTCAAAAATTGTGATGTGTCCAGGTTGTGTTTTGGGGAATTTCCTGTCGCAGGCGCTAGGCCTACCCACACAAGTGAGGTATCATTTTTATCGGGAGACTTGGGGGAACGCTGGGTGGAAGGAAATTTGTGGCTCCTCTCAGATTCCAGAACTTTCTGTCACCGAAATGGGAGGAAAATGTGGTTTTTTTAGCCAAATTTTGAGGTTTGCAAAGGATTCTGGGTAACAGAACCTGGTCAGAGCCCCACAAGTCACCCCATCTTGGATTCCCCTAGGTCTCTAGTTTTAAAAAATGCACAGGTTTGGTAGGTTTCCCTAGGTGTCTGCTGAGCTAGAGGCCAAAATCTACAGGTAGGCACTTTACAAAAAACACCTCTGTTTTCTTTTAAAAAATGTGATGTGTCCACGTTGCGTTTTGGGGCATTTCCTGTCACGGGCGCTAGGCCTACCCACACAAGTGAGGTATCACTTTTATTGGGAGACTTGGGGGAACGCTGGGTGGAAGGAAATTTGTGGCTCCTCTCTGATTCCAGAACTTTCTGTCACCAAAATGTGAGGAAAATGTGTTTTTTTTAGCCAAATTTTGAGGTTTGCAAAGGATTCTGGGTAACAGAACCTGGTCAGAGCCCGACAAGTCACCCCATCTTGGATTCCCCTAGGTCTCTAGTTTTAAAAAATGCACAGGTTTGGTAGGTTTCCCTAGGTGCCGGCTGAGATAGAGGCCAAAATCTACAGGTAGGCACTTTGCAAAAAACACCTCTGTTTTCTTTAAAAAAATGTGATGTGTCCACGTTGCATTTTGGGGCATTTCCTGTTGCGGGCGCTAGGCCTACCCACACAAGTGAGGTATCATTTTTATCGGGAGACTTGGGGGAGCGCTGGGTGGAAGGAAATTTGTGGCTCCTCTCTGATTCCAGAACTTTCTGTCACTAAAATGTGAGGAAAATGTGTTTTTTAGCCAAATTTTGAGGTTTGCAAAGGATTC
This sequence comes from Pleurodeles waltl, assembly GCF_031143425.1. NCBI lineage: Eukaryota > Metazoa > Chordata > Amphibia > Caudata > Salamandridae > Pleurodeles > Pleurodeles waltl. The sequence continues at coordinate 65,275,900 of NC_090437.1, forward strand.
CGGGTAACAGAACCTGGTCAGAGCCCCACAAGTCACACCATCTTGGATTCCCCTAGGTCTCTAGTTTTCAAAAATGCACAGGTTTGGTAGGTTTCCCTAGGTGCCGGCTGAGCTAGAGGCCAAAATCTACAGGTAGGCACTTTGCAAAAAATACCTCTGTTTTCTTGAAAAAAATGTGATGTGTCCATGTTGCGTTTTGGGGCGTTTACTGTCGCGGGCGCTAGGCCTACCCACACAAGTGAGGTATAATTTTTATCGGGAGACTTGGGGGAACATAGATTAGTAAAACAAGTGTTATTTCCCCTTGTCTTTCTCTACATTTTTTCCTTCCAAATATAAGAGAGTGTGTAAAAAAGACATCTATTTGAGAAATGCCCTGTAATTCACATGCTAGTATAGTCACCCCGGAATTCAGAGATGTGCAAATAACCACTGCTCCTCAACACCTTATCTTGTGCCCATTTTGGAAATACAAAGGTTTTCTTGATAGCTATTTTTCACTGTTTATATTTCAGCAAATGAATTGCTGTATACCGGTATAGAATGAAAACGCACTGCAGGGTGCAGCTCATTTATTGGCTCTGGGTACCTAGGATTCTTGATGAACTACAAGCCCTATATATCCCCGCAACCAGAGGAGTCCAGCAGACGTAACAGTATATTGCTTTCGAAAATCTGACATTGCAGGAAAAAGTTACGGAGTAAAACATAGAGAAAAATTGCTGTTTTTTTCACCTCAATTTCAATATTTTTCTTTTTCAGTTGTTATTTTCTGTAGGAAACCCTTGTAGGATCTACACAAATGACCCCTTGCTGAATTCAGAATGTTGTCTACTTTTCAGAAATGTTTAGGTTTCTGGGATCCAGCATTAGTTTCACGCCCATTTCTGTCACTGACTGGACGGAGGCTGAAAGCACAAAAAATTGTAAAAATGGGGTATGTCCCAGTAAAATGCCAAATTTGTGTTGAAAATTTGGGTTTTCTGATTCAAGTCTGCCTGTCCCGGAAAGGTGGGAAGCTGGTGATTTTAGCACCGCAAACCCTTTGTTGATGCCATTTTCAGGGAAACACCCACAAGCCTTCTTCTGCAGCCTCTTTTTCCCATTTTTTTGAAAAAAACGAAATTTCCACTGTATTTTGGCTAATTTCTTGGCCTCCTTCAGGGGAACCCACAAAGTCTGGGTACCTCTAGAATCCCTAGGATGTTGGAAAAAAAAGGACGCAAATTTGGCTTGGCTAGCTTATGTGGACAAAAAGTTATGAGGGCCTAAGCGCGAACTGCCCCAAATAGCCAAAAAAAGGCCTGGCACAGGAGGGGGAAAAGGCCTGACAGCGAAGGGGTTAAAGGATGGGCCCCATCGGGATGGCAACAAGCATCAGTGGTCCAAACTGGTCTAATTATCTGGGTAAATATACAAATATAGACAATTAATGGCATGTTATGTGTGATAATTGTATATATAAACATGAAGAAAGGTTTTTGTTAAGAAAGGAATTATCCAATAAAATCATGTTCAGAGTAATGATCAGGGCTAAACTTGTCGTTAAGATGTCATAAAAGAATAATATACTAGTTGGGGAAAAAACGTAGTATCCATCCGGTAATAGGTGCAGTTTGAATCTACCGGGTTGTACTAACGTCAGATAAAGATTCACAAATTATGTGACAGAGAATACTGTCCCAATATTGTCATGTGTTCAGTTATCCAACGATCAAAACAGCTCGAAAAGATGAGCTCTTACAGTTCGATACATGCCAGTTGTAATATATCATTGCAAAGTAATGACAGCTCCCACCAAGTATCGATATGCTGAAACCAAATAACAGTGCTCTGACAATTCGCGTCAAATAATACGCGAAGGTCTCCCTATATCGGGAGCTCCTAAGTTATTGCTCCTTATCGCAGCAGTGAGGGTGGGGAAAAGAACAATGTTAGAAAACTTACCCCGCTCTTTGGATCCCTGAGGCGGTATGCACCTACCCCTGTTCCGTGCTCCCGGAAAAGTAAACCGGGACCGGAGTACGGCAAAATAAAAAGCCGAAAATGCATGGGAATGGAAAGGGGACAGGGCTTAAAACATAAAACACTGGCGGTTATCTTAGAGTGGAGTCTAGAAGATTATGTCAGCATGAAAAAGGGACTAAAAATCTGTCCTGAGGTCGCGGCTATCTTGAATGTAGTCAATTAAGTCCAGCCATAAGGTTTATCTCAATGGATTTATGTGCTCGAATGGTGGAATAAAGAAAGGGAGGATTTTGATCTCATATGACCCCTGACCAAAATAGGTCAATAGAAGGGGTGCTGTTAGGAATTCTGTTTATTAAGTACGACATCTCCCTAGGACCGAAAGTGATGTTTATTAATTGACCCAGTAATCAACGAATGGCAAATTCTAGCCAGGCAAAGAGTCCCTGTGAGGGGCCCGACAGGCATTGCAGTGCTGGCCTGACGAGGAGCAAAAGCCCGATGATGAAGCATGTCACCATTGGGTGAGTGAGGGCTCTTGTTCAAAAGAAAGCAGACTCACAGAATCTGTCTCCTACTCACTGCATTTATATATAATTTTCTGTCTGGAACTGTGTACCTTTTTTTTTTTTTTTTAAGTTTGATGGGAGTACCGTACACAGGACCAACTATCCTTTAACACTCCCTTTGGAATAGCCCTCTCCTGTTTGTTTTTGCCCAAAGGACTCACCTGACTGCTTTGCAGTAAAGGATTGCTACCTTGCTGTTGCCCTGTTGCCGTTGCTGCCCTCTGGCTCTGCTGGGAAGAGCTCTCCAAGGGCTTGGATTGATCTTGCCTCTTGTTTCCTGAAGTCTCAGGGCCAAAAAGACTTCATTTCTGCAGAGAACTCCTTGTGCGGCAAAAATCGACGCACAGCCTGCCGGAATTGACACACAGCTTACCCTACGGTGAGAAAGTCACTGCAATGCTGACCCGGAACAATGCAGCCCTGCTCTCCAAGGACTTGGATTGATTTTGCCTCTTGTTTCCTGAAGTCTCAGGGCCAAAAAGACTTCATTTCTGCAGAGCACTCCTTGTTCGGCAAAACTCGACGCACAGCCTGCCGGAATTTACACACAGCCTACCCTACGGTGAGAAAGTCACTGCAATGCTGATCCGGAACAATGCAGCCCTGCTCCCTGAGTGGAGATCGACACAGCGCCAGGGTTGAGACTGGAACTTCGACGCTCAGCCCACTGGATCAACGCATCGCCGAGCCAGAATGATGCAGCCTGACTTCCTGTGAGAGGAATTGACGCAGCACCTGCCATGTAACAGAAATTTCCCCGCATCGCTCACCGGATCAACGCAGCTCCTGTGATTTCGGCCTGCACACCCAGTATTTCTACGCATCATCCCCGGGGCATCCAAATACCCATCAAATCGAAGAGGATCCACATCTGTGCGTCAGAAATCGACGCAAAGCTCTTGCTGTGTGGAAAAGCATCAATGCATTGTCTGTGTGTGCCTGGAGAAACCAACGCACACCTCCCCGTTTTCCACGCATCTCCTCCTGTGCGGTCCCGTGCGGATCATTTAGATGCAAACCAGGTACTTTGCGCTCACAAGAGACCATTGTTGTTTTTAAGAACTATATGACTCAATTTATCATTTCAAAGGTGATATTTCAACCTGACTGCCAACCAAAGACCCCATTTCTAACAAATATGTAAATTTGCATTAATGTAAATATAATCCACTTCATCCATGTTTTCTTTTTCATGCTGACATCATTATTCACAGGAAGAACCTGTCTTTGACAATGAGTTGGTGCCAGGCGAGAGAGCGATGTCTGGCTTGTTCAGTTGAAATGCTTTCATATTATTGTTACCATTCGAATGCCATTTCACTTGTTTGCATGAGCTTATGTTTGTTTCAAGAATTAATCATGTGACCCTATTTGAAACTTCCAAGCCATAATGTATACATTTGTGCTTTCCCATCAATTGAGGAGCTTGTTCTAGTCACTGGTGCTAGCAGAATCTCTGGCTGGGTCACTCCATTATTTACAAACTATTCATTTTTGTTTCATTAATAAACCTTTTTCAGTTTTTGACTGGCATGTGAAAAGAATTTCTTTAACAGAATCTGGCGTGGAGGCTTACTGAACTGACATAGAAGGTGAGGCACTGAGAGTTAGTAACTGCAGAGGTAAAGGCAAGAGTGAGTTTCCTCAGGGATGAAATGAAGTAGCAGTGCCTTTCAAATGCACCACTGACCTAGATGACACTCTAGTGGATCAGTAGGTAAACGTGTGTGCCAACAAGCGAAAGCAAAGATAAAATCTAATAAGAGGGGTTGGGCCTCTCCCAGAGAGACACAGAAAAGGTACTGAGGACATTGGTTGCTTTTTGTCTCTCTCCTGTCCACCCCTTCTTTTTTCCTTGAGGGATGACTGAACCTCTCTCAGCTCACTTATGGAGTTCATTAGCAGTAATATAAGCTAAATTTGCCTGGCTGTGTAAAGTAAACTGACAAAGCTACTGATGAATGCGCAGACACCTGAATTGTTCTGCTGTGTGATATCAATTCTGGCATGCCCATTTTAACAATATGAGTTTTTAATAATGGGTAGTGATTGGTGTAACATCGCCTATGGGGCATGTGAGAGCAGTAGATTAAAAATAAAGTAGAACATAAAGGATACAGGAGCACAAGAAAAAACTAAGTGAGTGGCCCAGCAGCACTTTGCATCTTGGCAGAGGGGGCTATTGAAAAAAATGTAAACAAAAAAAATTTAAATCAATAGGGGCAATATGGTAACCATTAGAGAAGCAGTGGAGAAATGGGTGAGCTAGGGAGGAGAGAAGGAAGCAGGGCCCTTGAAAAAATAAATGTTATGTAAAAAAAGAAATTAAAATGGGTCGGAGGATAGATGCAGAACAGATAAGTGGGGAAGCAGAACGAGAGACAGCACGACCAAATCCCTTTTTATATATTCTATTGTAAAAGGCCTTGCAGCAACTGAAAGCTGAAGTAGTTGATAGTGAGAATTATGAAGCAAGGATGAAAAAGAACCTGTACTAGTGAGCTAAAGAGACAGGAAGTATAGGGTGGTGGAAGAAAGCAGGATGAGGTGGAATGAAAACTAGGCTGCACGAGATTCAGCAGCCCCAGCATTCATTAGTACTGCAAAGGGCCCTCACCCATCGGGAGGGCCCCAAATATGGTCGGAGTGCTGGGCCGCGATATCTGGCGGCGGGCGCGTTGCACCCCCAGACCCGCCACCCTGCATCCTGATTGGTGGTATAGGACGTGTGCTTCCTGGTCGCGCATAGCAGTGATGCACTGGACTACTCTCCCCCGATAAAAGGGGAGAGTGGTCGGCGAGCAGGTCTTTCTCAACGCCACTCGCCGATCGGTTGCCATTTATTGCAGTGTGCTCTCATTTTGGGGACAGGAGACTGCTCCTTCTGTGGTCAGCACTCCCACCCAGAGTTTAAGGGACATATTTATACTCTGTTTGCGCCAAATGTGCGTCAAAGATTTTGACGCACATTCGGCGCAAACCTTGCCCCATATTTAAACTATGACGCCCGACCCTGCGGACGTCAATAAACCTCAGTGTGCATAATTTTTTGGATGCGGGAAACCGCCTTGTGTTAATGACATGCAAGGTAGGCGTTCCCATCCAAAAAATGACTTTAAGGCCTGTGTGCCTTATTTACACTCCTGCGTCATTTTGACGCACAGGAGGGGGCGGGCCTTAAAAAATGGCGCACAGCCTGATGTGCGCCGTTTTTTAACGCCTAGGTGAGGGCAGGTGTTAAGGGACCCGTGGGCTCACTTCCATGGTCTCAGACCCATCCCAAGTAAGTACAAGTAAGTTGAGGTTAGTATTATTTTTTTATTTTTTAAGGTGGCATAGGGGGGCCTAATTTGGGCCCCCCTACATGCCACTGTGTCCAATGGCCATGCCCAGGGGACAGAAGTTCCCTTGCATGGCCATTGGGCAAGGGTGCATGACTCCTGTCTTTGCTAAAACAGGAGTCATTTCAATGGGGGTTGTGCGTCAAAAAATGGCGCAAGTCCAGTTTGAGCCATGATTTTTTACTCAAACCTGACTTGCACCATTTTTTTACGCACAACCCCCATTTTTCCCTACGCCGGCGCTGCCTGGTTTGAGTTTTTTTTTGTACTCTGACCAGCTCGCTGTGCTGGCTAACGTCAATTCTTAAATAAGGCGCCCGCATGGTGCGTAGGAATGGCGTTAGCCGGTGGTAAACTTTTTTACGCAAACCAGTGTCGGCGCTGGTTTGCGTCAAAAGGTATAAATATGGGCCTAAGTGTTTTAAAAAATCCCAAGATAAAGTAAATAAGAAGCAAGAATAAGGGATTTGATGACACTGCTGGTGGTGATATAGTTCCCTGCACATGCCACTCTTCGAATTCGGTAGGATTTGTAATTGGTGACTCTGTTTGCAGCAGAGACAGCTCTCCTTCTCATTTATTGGTTAAAACCACTCATCAATTCGAATATTGGCTATAGTTCCATGGCTTCATGTATTCCATAACAAGGCGGCCTTGCAAGATTTGTATGAGGGGTTGAAATATGGTTTTAGGATTCCAGCGCATGGCTACTCAGGATCCCTACACTGTAAGAACCAGCTTTCCTTGAGGGCCAACCTGTAGGTGGCTAGAATAACAATTCTCAAAGAGTTAAGTTTGGGGCGGGTAGCAGGTCCATTTTCTACAGCTAGATTTTCATCTATTGGGCTTCCAGGTTGAGGGGAAGTTCTACTTTGACATGTGCAGTGTCATGTTCCCATTTTGAGAAATTTAGCACCTTCCTGGATTGGGTTTTCAGACGAAAGGCACAGCATCAGTGGGTACTGCATTATTTGGATGATTTCCTATTCCTGGGTCCTTCAGGGTCGGATCAGTGTGCGAATGCATTGGGCATTTTAAGAGTCTGATGTGTGAACTTGGGGTTCCGCTGGCTCATGACAAATCTGTAGGTCCTTGCACCACAATGGAATTTTTGGCAATTGAATTGGGTTCTGTTGCAGGGGTGTCCAGGCTGCCGAGAGACAAAGTTCTTGCCTTCTCCCAAGTGCTGCGAGCCTGTAGGAATGCAAAGAAAGTTACTCTACATCAATTTCAGTGCTTGGTAGGACAGCTCAATTTTACCCTGCGTATCATTCATATGGGGCTCCCCTTCTCCCTGTCCATTGCACTAGCCATGTTGTGCTTAAAGGTTAAGCACCATTACACTAGGCTCTTCAGTGAGGTTAAGCAAGACATGAGAATTTGGGAGGTTTTTCTATGCAAGTTCTATGGGACGGTCGTGTGGCCAAGCCCACCCAGGTCCAGTGAAGAGCTTGGCCTTTTTACAGATGCGGAAGGCAGTGAGGGTTTTGGAGACATGTTTGGCTCGGCTTGGTGTGAACAGAGGTGGCCTGCAGACTGGGTTGAATGTGGGCTGGTGAATAACATTGTTTTACTGGAGTTACTCCCTATTCTGATGTCAGTATCAATCTGGCCGGATAGATTCTGCAATCAGTCAATCATTTTCTGGTCTGACAATATGTTAGTAGCTGAGTGCATAAATCAGAAGGCTGCCAGGTGTAAAATGATTTAGAAAGTCTTAAAAATGATTGTTTTACTGTCTCCAATTGAACGTGAATTTTAGAACAAAACATGTGCCAGGGACATTAAACAATGCTGCTGATGTCCTCTCTTGTTTTAAGATGCAGGTGTTCAGGTCCCACCATCCACAAGTGGAGGAATGGTCGACTCCCTTTCCAGAGCAGCCGTGGTGGATCGGTGCCTAACACTATCAGGCCTTGTGGCAGCCAGCTTAGCTCCAAAGACAAAAAAGACTTATGAGAGGGCTGTTGCTTCATATGTTAATTTCCTGGGATATTGGGGGGGGGGCCCTTGTGGGCAGACGCTTCATCAGTTTTGGCTTTCTTGGAAGTCCTGAGGAAGAACGGGGTGTCAGTTGCTTGTGCTAGACACCATACAGACGCTATTTTTTTTTGCCCAGTTGCAAAGGGTTCAGAATGGCACAAAATCTTTCCTGGTAAGGAGGGCCATCAAGGGATGGCAGCGCTTGCAAGGGATCAAGACTGATTGTAGGTGACCCATTGACTTAGGGAGGCTGAGATCCATCTTGGGGGTACTTGAACATATATGTACCTCCATGGGGGAAATCACCCTGTTTAGGGCAACGTTTACATTGGCCTTCTATGGAGCCTTCAGAGTAGGCGAGTTGGTGGCCCGCAACAAGAAAGATATAACGGGGATTACAGATGGGGGACCTTCACTGGCTGGAGGGGTTGGGGTTCCTGGTCATCATTATCCCTCATTCAAAAGTGTACAAGGATGGGAAGGGTGACCATGTACTACTGCGTAGAGCTCAGGGAAATGGGTGCTGCCCGGTTTCTAATTTAGAGGGTTTCTTAGCCTTGCGCCGTACTGGGTCGCGGGGTACAGTATTGGTGCATGCTGATGGTTCGCCACTGACTAGGTACCAGTTTACTCAGGTTCTCAAATGCTGTCAGGACACAGCAGGCTCTGATGTGTCTGAATTTGGGACTCTCTCATTTAGGATCGGGGCAGCAACTGCAGAAGTGGCAATGTCTGGTGCAGCGGTTCGAAGAATTGACAGGTGATCCTCGGACTGCTACAAGAGGTATGTGAGGTTGCCCATGCTTTAACTACTGGTTGTTTACACCGCCTTCTGTCTTGTCTTCTTCTTTAGAGGTCCTGAGGTTCCCGGTTCATGCAGGAGCACCAAGGATTGCGGGGGTATGGGTCATCGAGCATTCGTATGTTCGCCGTGCTGTGGAGTGGTATGTGAAAGGTGGTGTTGCATCACACGCAGCACAAGCTGGATTCTGTTTGTCCTTTTTGGGAAAGGAGGGTTGTGCCTCGTGCATCTGAGATTAGTGTTGGACTTGATGATCCCGCGTGGTTCCTTTCAGCCAGACTTCATCATAATTCATCTTGGGGAATTCCTTGGTCCTTCTGGGTCGACGACAGCTATTTGAATTAGTTATTTCGGAATTTGGCTGGCTGGCCAAAAAGTTCCTGCAGGCTGTGCTAGCATGGTCAAACATCATCCCCTGTCTGCAGTGGAGGGGGGTATCTCAGTGAGAGCGTTCAATGACTTGATTCAGGGAGTCATTAGTAAAATCGCCAGGTTGTACAGATCACCAAGTCTAGCCACCGTACAACATGGACTCATACAAGTTTCCAGGAAGGGGTGCACTTTACTAAGGTGGGGAATGAAATGTTGCTAGAGGATTTTGTGGTATGGTTGATCCATCGTCCACAGTAAGGGAAGACTGCGGGGGGCTGATATTCGGTCTACTATGCTGGCCTGAGGCGGGATGAGATCATGACTGGGGGACAATTCAATGCATTTTTCATTACCTCAGCAGGGCACTGGGTTGCGAGCGGTCGCTGGCATCTGGTCCCTAGGGCCTACCACCCGTGCATGCGCAGAGACGTAGGAGCTAGCATAGGCCCCTGGGGGTGGGATGGGGGAACTAGAGCTCGAGAGCCTGTTGGTGGAGGGCGTGCCCGAGGTTGGTAACCTGGCAGGCAGGAGGGCCCCTTCCACATGGTTTATATGCAGCTGGCAGTGTTTTGGAGGAGGGGATGGAGCAATCCAATCCCATATGGAGATACTACCCCTGGGGCCTTAAAGCCAGAGGGTTGGGTAACGTATGATGGACTAAACAGTCATGATCTTATCTGCAGTCATTGATATTTTGGATGCGCAGAAACTGATTTAGTCAGTGGCAGGAATTTTTATGTATTATCTGACTTTGTTAAGGCTAGACATCTTAGAAAATCTACCTACTGTGTAAATAATATGGAAGTTACTGCATAAAGGTTTTGTTGACTCAATTTTGTTTTATGAAAAATAAAATAGGGCCAGGAGTTCATGACTCCCAATCCTAATGAGTTGTTGTGGTTAAAGATAAAGGGGGTCATTCTGACCCCAACCACGAGAGCACCGCCAACAGGCTGGCGGTGCTCTCAAGGGCATTCTGACCGCAGCGGTTTGGCCGCGGTCAGAAAGGGAAAACCGGCGGTCTCCCGCCGGTTTTCCGCTGCCCCATGGAATCCTCCATTGCGGCGCAGCTTGCTGCGCCGCCATGGGGATTCTGACACCCCATACCGCCATCCTGTTCCTGGCGGTTCGCCCGACAGGAACAGGATGGCGGTATGGGGTGTCGTGGGGCCCCTGGGGGCCCCTGCAGTGCCCATGCCAATGGCATGGGCACTGCAGGGGCCCCCGTAAGAGGGCCCCACAAAGAATTTCAGTGTCTGCTTAGCAGACACTGAAATTCGCGACGGGTGCAACTGCACCCGTCGCACCTTCCCACTCCGCCGGCTCCATTCGGAGCCGGCTTCCTCGTGGGAAGGGGGTTTCCCGCTGGGCTGGCGGGCGGCCTTCTGGCGGTCGCCCGCCAGCCCAGCGGGAAAGCCAGAATGGCTTCCGCGGTCTTTCGTCCGCGGAACGGCCATCAGAATGAGGCCCAAAGTGTGTAGGGTGAACTAGTGCCATGCTGGGCATGACCTGGAGTGAGAGGGGTCTTGTCCTGGGAAAAAAGGGATGGTCAGAGACAGGCCTCAGCGATTCCAGCCTATATGGTGGCGCTATTCTATGAAAAACTTTGAGCAGCTATGTTTTTCCAAACTAAGGACGTTTTCTTTCACCATTTTTCACTTAAATTCATAAAAGACGCATGAGGCCCAATGACAATTACAGAGCCATAATGTTCAGAAAATACATCTGTCCATAGGTGATTCCCTAGTGTAATGTAAACCTGTTGGACAATTGTGGCTCAAGTAAGAAGTGGCAAAAAGTATGAAGACTAACACAGCCTTGCAATGTTGCATTTCATGTCTCTCACAGTGAACGCTGAAACATGTTAGTTAAAGTGTTCCTTTTGGACAAATATAAGCAAGATGGCTGACATATGAAAATCAGATGTTAATTGACATCTTGTAAATTATACAAGATTGTTTTTCCTTTATAATCTCTAAAACATTTCAGAAGAGGAAATTGTTTCTTTTTAAGAATGATAATGATTATAAGGAAGTCAGCGTGTCATTTTTGATTGCCAGGGTGTACCCAGATTTGAGTGTCATGGGCTGTTACACTTGCAAAGTAATTTTTTTTTTAGCTTTTCCAAAACCCTCAAAGGTGTTGAGCTAAATGTGCAGGTGCAAAGCTAAATAAAATAAAGTGGATAAAAAAATCACTCCGATGTACATGGCTAGAAATGTCCGAAGCGATTATCTGAACACCAAAATGTTCTCCACACCACTTGTAGCCCTGGGTGAACGGATCAAGGAAGTGGGATCACACAAAATGATGCCCCTCACCCAGCCTGCAGAATGTGATGAGGGACCCCTGCGTCTCCCATATCTCACCTTTATTCATTGATCTTGGGCTCAATAGGGTCCTCTTGAAAGGTTGGGCCCCTTAAGGGTTGTGGGGCCATGCACCACAGAGGCTGTAGGGAATTGTGTTACTACCCTGGTTTCAGGAACAGGCAGAAACTGGGAGTATACAAATTTTCCCTGTGGGTGAAGGCCGCCACATTTTCTAAAAGCTTCTACGTTTTAGTCAAAGCACTTGTTCTGGTCCACAGAGCAGTATTTCTGTCTAGCCCAGGATATCCTGCCAGGAGATTCAAACCGCACCACCCTTCTAGAATGCTGCTTTCAGCCTCCGCCTTGCTGCTGATTATTCCACACATCAAGCGCATGAGGAGGGTGGTAAAGCCTTTGCTTTTCTCACCTCCAAAGCTTGATATGAGCTCTCTCGTGAGCTGTGTCAGATTCCTCGAGTCCACACTTTGTATGAAATTAAAAACTTGACTGTTTTTTTTCTTCTGGGTTTCAGGACTTTGTCTGATAGTTCCATGTCATTTTTCCCTCCTCTATGCCAGGACACTCTTGTGTAGCTGCACAATTGTTCGGAAATGCTAATTGTTTTTTCCAGTAAAGTAAAGTACAAATATATAGGGCCTGATAGGGTCCCTTTTCAATGTCTGTTCTAAAATACTTCCAGGCCTAATACTCGGAGAGACCTGTCCTACTTAAAGCCCTGAGTATGCACACTTATCTCTGTGCACACTACCATTAGGCAGCAAAGTGACAATCTTCTCCAAGATTGATGTGTACTTAAGTACACAGAATGCAGGGGCAGTTCCTGTATTTGAGTGTTGGGGAGTTGCCCCACCCGTAATTCGCCTCCGACACCTGTTTTATGTGCAAATATCAATAAACTTTTATTTACAAAACACATTTGCATCTGCATTTACTTTCCCACTGCAGTCAGTCTTCAGCCGCGGGCATCAGCGGCTGTGAAGACAATGGGTGTGGTTTCATTTTGATAGTCACCCCACACTAGAGTGAGCAAGCACACGCACCTAGGCCAAAAGTGCACGTCTGATTTGCCAGCCTCCTTTCTAGAGGCCTCTCGTCACCTACACATTAGAGACTGGGGGTTGATCAAAGCCACAAACCTAGTCTCCCGATGAGCGGTGGGTTTGACTGCTCAAGCCAATCCTGGCGCTGCTCTCATTCTGTGCAACAGCAAGGGAGCAGCATATGGATTGGCTGCCAGACGCGTAGCTAGCCTAGTCTAGGCCTCTGGTGTCGCAGCATGGCACCATGGGGGTGAGAGGCTCTGCACACGGTCATGACCAATCACTGTAACGGCTCAATGTGAAGCCATGCAATGACTGCCATTTCTGCCGTTGCTGGGCAGGGCTGCTCAGCCAGTGTATCACCTCCCCTCTTTGTGCACCAAACATTAAAAGGCGCAAGGGAGAGACCGAGTTGGCCACAGACACTTTGTGACCTTTGCTGTGGCCAGGCTCAAATCAAGTCGCATTTTTGTCCTGACTAAGCCCCTTCTGAGCCTTGTTGTGTGACTGTGTCACAAAAACGCAGATCCGATCGATCCCCGGCTCCTTATGGAGTGGAGTCATTCAGGTGAGCTGGTTGTAGGTCCTGAGTACATGAATGTACATATGGTGACTGTGAAAAACTGTGTTTGCGTTACTATTTGTTCCCTGCTTTGAGGTCTTGTGTTCAGTGTGTGAGCAGTGTACAGGCCAGGGTGTCCCATGAAATTAAATCAAATGTCATTCATAAGGGGTGGGTGCCCATCACATTCGCCTCTGAATCACGCTCTTGTCTGTTTCGTGGCAGGGCCATTTCAATTTCAGTCCACATGCATTATGCTATAAAGACATGCAGGCCTTTTGATGAGGAGAACATTTCATCTGTAAAACTGCATGCTATTACTGACACGGGCTGTTACAGAAAGTAAAAGACAAACAAAACATTGCTTTGGCTAGAAGACTGTATATGTATAGTATAATCAGCATTCCAGGAAGTGCACTACCATCAATTATCCGTGAGTCTGTCCATGACCATTAAAATAAAGGCCCATGTCTCAACAATCCATGCCCGCCTTTTGCCTAAAGTTCTGTCATCTCTATTTACATGTATGTATGTACTGGTGATTCCCCTTGGCCATAAGTAAATCCTATTTTCCCTCCGGAACACGTGCCTGACCTTGTCGAAAGTCCTGAATCTCTGATGAAGACGGACAGTTGGTTCCCCGAGGAAAATTCAGCAGTAGAAAATTTACTTTATACAACATACCTGCACTGCTGAATATCTACTAGTATGAGGAATGTGGGACCCCTACATGAGTCCTGAGGAAGGTTAAAGACATAAAAGAACACATTTGTATTTTATTTTTCAAGCCACTGAGCCAAATTTGAATGTACTTTAATATGCTCGCCAATAAACGTTTTCCCAGTCATTAAAATAACTCCTATTCATCCTTGCTTTTGTTCATAATATAACACGTCAAAGATATATATGTTATGCTACTTAGCATTTAACAGGAAAGCTAAATATAATGCAAAAGGTCCTCACAGACAATATAGTACAGTGGCCTTGTCTCCCCTCCTCCACTCTTTGTATGCCAAACGTTGTTTGAACAAGGGTGCGAACTGCGAAGAAGAGACAAGACCACACCTCGTAATCTTTGCTGTAGCCAGGCTCAAGTCACATTTGTCCTGACTCTTAGGCTAAGCCTTGTTGTCTTGCTGTGTGATCCAGTGGTCGAGGAGGTGGGGGGGAATTTGAAGGGCATGACGTGATGTCACATTTACACTTCAGCTGAAGCATAAGCATTTCAACTGTCAGGACGGTTCGATTAAAGACAACTGTTCCGGCAGTTGAAGTGCTTCAGCTGAAGTGTAAGGCACGAGTCTCCTGTGCTGTGAAACCAAGGGAGGGGCAGACAGGTAAACACAAGCCTTCTTGTCAGTGTGCCTACTTCCCAGAAAGAAATGTAAATATGCAAAACTGGCCACTCTGCAAATGTAAAGAGTGCCAAGGCTGGAAGCTGGTATTGACTTTGATTGATGGAATCACCTCAAGCTTGCTGAGATATATGTTTATTCTTTTTCAGACTACCAGCTACGGTAAAGTGTGTGCTTTTGTTGTTTTAAAAGACGGTTGCCAACAAAATTGCTTCCTGAAAAAACACACATTTATTCTTTTTGAGGGATATGTAAGGGCAGCTAAGCTTTGTGAAATGTGTGTTTGCTGTCTAACTGTGTCCAATCTGACAAATCACAATAGTTTGTATTTCCTCAGCAGATTCAGGACAAGATGTATTATTTCCCCAAATAGCGATTACCTAATTGCGATTATCTGCAAATCGCAATTACGTAATCGCGATATGAATGTATGAAACTCCAGGAGTTTCATTTAGTGATTCCCGATGGCTTGCAAATTGACCTACCTCATTAATATTCATGAGGTAGGTCACAATTTACGACCCATTGTGAATGGCTATAATCACAGGGATGGTGGCCTGGTGGGCTCAGCAGACCACCATGTCTGTGATTGCTTTTAAATAAAGCAATCTTTTTTTTTTTAATTCAGCCCATTTTCCTCTAAGGAACACGGGATGCATTTAAAAAAGAAAAATTAAAAGTTTTATTTTTATTTTTTAAGAGCAGGCAGTGGTCCGTGGGACCACTACCTGCTCTTAAAATATGTTTTTGCATGCATTCACAAAGGGGAAGGGGTCCCCTGGACATCCCTTCCCGTTTGAGAATGGGTTACCACCTATTTGAAGTAGGTGGTAAAATTTGAATGTTTTGCACTGCATTTCGGTCACAAAACATTCCTACATACCGCTGCGATTCGGTATTAGGAAGGGACGCCTTTGACATGCCCTTTCCTAATACCGAATCGGTATGTAGTCGCAATTCCAATTAGTGATTCGGTAACAAATTACTGAATTGCAAATTGGATTTCACACATACCAAAATGCATTTTGGCAATTGCATATGGCCCGAATAGGCCATTTGCAATCGCATAAATGCGTGTTACCTCTGGCCCTTAACCCCCTTCCCCGCCATGGATGTAATGGTTACGTCCAGTGTCGCGGCGCTGAAGTGCCAGGGACATAACCATTACGTCCTGCTAGAGGCCCACGGGGGAAACACTAGCGCTCCCCCCAAGGGCCTTCCTTCCAACCCCCAGGGCAAGGCTGGAAGGGGAATCGCTTCCCCTCCTGCCCCCCCCACCCCCCTCCCCAGTGGCATGGCTTCCCGTGCGACAAGGAGAAACAGAATAGTCTCTCCTCGGTATTGGGGCGGGGGAGGTCAGGGAGGCATGAAAAGGAAAGGAAAGGCATTTTATCTAAGGCCATTTCTGCCCCCCTTGGAGCAGATCGACCTATATTAATTAGGCCGATCTGCACCCAGGAGGGGCAGAAACCATAAGACACCAGGGATGTTTGTCTTTTTTTATTATGTGTATAAGAGGAGCGACTCCTTAGGCAAGGGTCACTCCCCAGGGGGCAATTTTTTATCAGGCCTTTTCGGCCCCCCTGGAGGCAGATCAGCCTATATTAATTAGGCTGGTCCACCCCCGGGGAGGCCAAAGCCACTAGACACCACGGATTTTTTTTTGTTTACATTGATAAGGGGAACAACCCCTTAGGCAAGAGTCGCTCCCCTGGAGGCAAATTGGTTACAGGCCATTTCTGCCCCCCTTGGGGGCAGAAACAACTAGACACCAGGGATTTCTTTTTCGCGACAAAAAAGGGGAGCGACCCCTTGGGCAAGAGTCCTTTCCCTGGGGGCAAATTTATTTCAGGCCATTTCTGCCCACCTTGGGGGCAGATCGGCCTATTTTTTTTTTTAGCCCAATCTGCCCCCAAAGGGGCAGAAACCACTAGGCACCAGGGATTTTTTTTGTACCAATTTCATGCAACGGGAATGACCCCTTAGGCAAGGGTCGCTCCCCTGGGGGGCAAATTTATTTTAGGCCATTTCTGCCCCCATTGGGTGCAGATCAGACAATTTTTGTAAGGCTCATCTGCCCCCCAGGGGGGCAGAAAGCCCACCAGACACCAGGGAAGAATTATTTTTTTTAAAAGAGGGTAGGGCTATGGCCATACCCCCACCCCAAATAAATGGGGACAAAGTTGTTCTGTCCACCGGTGGGCAGGTGGGGCAATTACCCTGGATCCACTCCCGGGGGGCATAAAGCCTACTAGATGCCAGAGAATTAAACAAATTGTGGGGTGGTGGCTACCAACCAGTATGGGCATGGTTATGCCCCCACCCCAACTAAAGGGGGTAACAGTCTTTCAGCTCTCCCCCGCACACTAAAAGATCTTATCCCAATGGCAATCAAGAGGACATTTGATTATTTTGGGTTTTGGTTTTACATTTAGGCCATGAGAGCTTGTCTAACTCTCAAAATCGTCCCACTTGGAATGGTCACGGCTACAGTTTTTTGACATTGGGGTGCTACCTTGTAGAAAAATCTACGAGACCTAGACACATCTGAAAACTAAACATCTAGGTGAACTCCACATGCACCCGCACCATTTGCCTACCCACGATGCCCTGCAAACCTCAAACTTTGCTTGAAATCACATATTTTCCCCATATTTTTGTGATGGAACCTTCCGGAATCTGCAGGAATCCACAAAAATCCTACCACCCAGTATTGCAACATTTATACTGATAAAAATTCTGCCCCACTTGTCGGCCTAAAAACATTTTTTTCCAAACTGCTCTTTTGGAACCACTTCGGTTTCCCCTCATTTTCAACATGTTTTTGGCTCTACTCTGTCACACGCACTTGGCCCACATACACAAGTGAGGTATCATTTTTATCAGGAGACTGAGGGGAATGTTGTGTGGTAGAAAATTTGTGCCGGTGTGGTGATCCCACACAGAAATAAGGGAAAATTTGATTTTGTGTAGCTAATTTTGAGGTTTGCTGAGGATTCTGGATAAGAAAACATTGGGGGATCCATGCCAGTCATACCTCCCTGGAATCCCTCAGGTGTCTAGTTTTCAGAACTGTCTAGGTTTGGTAGGTTTCCCTAGATGGCTGCTGAGCCCAGGAACAAAAACACAGGTGCTCCCCCTCAAAAACAGGTAGTTTTGTATTTGATACTTTTGATGTGTCCACGTAGTGTTTTGCAGGCATTTCCTGTCACGGGCACTAGGCCTACCCACACAAATGAGGTACCATTTTCATCAGGAGACTTGGGGGAATGCTGGGCAGAAGGAATTTTGTGGCTTCTCTCAGATTCCAGAACTTTCTATCATCGAAATATGACGAAAAAGTGTTTTTTTGCCAGATTTTGAAGTTTGCAAAGGATTCTGTGTAACAGAACCTGGTCAGAGCCCCACAAGTCACCCCATCTTGGATTCCCCTAGGTGTCTAGTTTTTAAAAAAGCACAGGTTTGGTAGGTTTCGCTATGTGCCGGCTGAGCTAGAGGCCAAAATCCACAGCTAGGCACTTTGCGAAAAACAGGTCTGTTTTCTTTGGAAAAATGTGATGTGTCCATGTTGTGTTTTGGGGCATTTCCTGTTGCGGACACTAGGCCTACCCACATAAGTGAGGTACCATTTTTATCGGGAGACTTGGGGGAATGCTAGGTGGAAGGAAATTTGTGGCTCTTCTCAGATTCCAGAACTTTCTGTTACTGAAATGTGAGGAAAAAGTGTTTTGTTTGCCAAATTTAGAGGTTTGCAAAGGATTCTGGGTAACAGAACCTGGTGAGAGCCCCACCCTATCTTGAATTCCCCTAGGTGTCTAGTTTTCAAGAATGCACAGGTTTGGTCGGTTTCGGTAGGCGCCGGCTAAGCTAGAGGCCAAAACCCACAGCCAGGCACTTTGCAAAAAACACGTCAGATTTCAATGTAAAAATGTGATGTGTCCATGTTGTGTTTCCTGTTGCAGGCATTATGGCTATCCACACAAGTGAGGTACTGTTTTTTTTATCAGGAGACTTGGTTGAACACAGAATAGCAGAACAAATGTTATTGCCCCTTGTCTTTCTCTACATTTGTTCCTTCCAAATATAAGACAGTGTGTAAAAAAGATGTTGATTTGAGAAATGCCCTGTAATTCACATGCTAGTATGGGGAACCCAGAATTTGGAGATGTGCAAATAACCACTGCCTCTCAACACATTATCTTGTGCCCATTTTGGAAATACAAAGGATTCCTTGATAACTATTTTTCACTCTTTGTATTTCACCAAATGAATTGCTGTATTCCCAGTATAAAATGAAAACCCATTGTAAGGTACAGCTCCTTTTTTGGCTCTGGGTACCTAGAGTTCTTGATGAACCTACATGCTCTATATATACCCCACAACCAGAAGAGTCCAGCAGACGTAACGGTATATTGCTTTCGAAAATCTGACATCGCAGGAAAAAGTTACAGAGTAAAACGTGGAGGAAAACTGCTGTTTTTTCACCTCAATTTCAATATTCCAGCTGTTATTTTCTGTAGGAAAACCTTGTAGGATATACACAAATGACCCCTTGCTGAATTCAGAATATTGTCTACTTTTCAGAAATGTTTAGCTGTTCAGGATCCAGCATTGGTTTCACACCCATTTCTGTCACTAATTGAGAGGAGTCTAAAAGCACAAACAATGGTCAAAATGCAGTATGTCCCAGTAAAATGCCCAAATTGTGTTGAAATTTCTTTTTTTTTATTCAATTCTGCCTGTTCCTGAAAGCTGTGAAGATGGTAATTTTAGCACTGCCAACCCTTTGTTGATGCAATTTTCAGGTAAAAAACCACAAGCCTTCTTCTGCAGCCCTTTTTCCCCATTTTAAAAAAAAACTAGATTGTTGTTGCATTGTTACTAATTTCTTGGTCTCCTCCAGGGTAACCCACAAGCTCTGGGTACCTCTAGAATCCCTAGGATGTTGGGAAAAAAGGACACAAATTTGGCGTGGGTAGCTTATGTGGGCAAAAAGTTATGAGGGTCTAAGTGCGAAGTGCCACAAATAGCAAAAAAAAGGCTTGGCACCTGAGTGAGAAAAGGCCTGGCAGCGAAGTGGTTAATTTCTAAAGGTACATCAAAAAATAAAGAAATCAATGAGGTACTCAGCATTGTTATTTCCTAGCATGTTATGAGGTTCTGTGGTTACACCGAATAAGCAGCTACCTATTTTATTATAATATGAAATCTCTTACCGATGGCATAACTACACTTCCACAATTTCTTTATTAACCTTCTTGCTTTCTCAATTTGCCTGAAAATGTACCATTTGCCCACTCTTTTTTTCAAAATGTTCTCGGGGGAGGCTCCCTACCCTCCGAAGCCCCCATATGCAAGTGGGGCCACTCTTATGATCGCTCGCCATAGTACACTCAGTGTCACTTTCAAATGTCACCAGCTGCCACTGACAGAATGTATTCCTAAAGTCACATCTAGGAGCATCATGTCTCCATTTTTCTAGACAGATATTGTTCGTAACAAGACTCTTCAAACTTTGTAGGTCAGGGCTCCAGTGAGAATGGGATGGGCTCAGAGCGAAGGACAAATTGCGGTATTTTGAAGAATGTCTGTACGACCTTGAATACCTTGCATTCTTCTTGTCTTTGTTTTTTTCTATACTCATAAAGAAATAACATTTAAATAAAAAAATACTATTGCCCATGGTGTCTGCAGAACACTTAGGTAAGGCAGGAGGAGGGGGTATTTACACTATAAATTACGAAAATGGGTCTTTCGTCTCCACTGGAATCTATGATGGAACCTCAGAATGAACACAGCAGAGCCAGCAGATGGCGCTCTTCTTCCTGATGTGGCGGCATGTCGCTGACAGGGCGTTAGAGCCCATGAAGCCAGGGTGCCGAGCAGTGAGCACAGGCTGCCGGGCGGAGTTATTCGCTGCTCATTCACCTCATCGGCCAGGCTCCACCGCGTCCACCAGTGGGTGACCAGAGGTGGCTGGTCGCCGACTACCTCCAGGGCCTCCACGGGCTGACGCCGGCTCTTCAGGGGACCCATGCAAAGTTTTCCATCTGGGTGCTCCGCGATAGGAGCTAGAGATAGCGGGTGACCCTGACACTAGAAGGAATGAAAAGGAGAAAAGGAAGGGTACACCACTGATTTTACTCATTGAATCAGAAAAGATGACATAGCCTTCGAAAGGCGCCCTCATTCGTCTTTGTTGTTTGCACCTGTCACCTACGCACTATTTACCAACCTGAACTGTCCAGCCAGCCAGCCAACAGTTCATCGTTTTCAATACAATTTGCGGGTGCCCCTTTCTTCAGGGGAGAGTATGTTTCCAAGTGGATTCTGGAGATCTCCTCCGCTACCAAACAGGTAAATACTTTTTATGTGTTTAATAATTGTTTAAAGTTGTTTAGATTGGGTTCAAATATGGTATGCGGCGTGTTTCTAAGGGCATGTTGGTGGTGCGGGAGGGGGGCGTGGATAATGATGTTTGGCCAGAATCACACAATGTGATGAAGCGCTGATCTGGGATTCAGACGGATGTTTCCTCTTTCAATCGCTACACCACATATCCTGTCCTTAGGAAAGTTAAAGCCTGGCATTGATGGTGGCAGAAGCCAATTCAAGGTGCTCTCTGCCATGCTCCAGCAGCTGCTGGAATAGAGGCTGGGAGGTGCAGGCCCCAAGTTTGCATGCTGTTAAGACAATCGCACCCACCCCTTCATGTATTATTTGCTCATTCATATAATGCTTGTCTGTACCTGACTTTTAAATAGTGCGGTAAACGTCACGGCCTCACATGTGTCCACATGAGCCAGGGGTGTATCGTTGGCAGCTGTGCAGGAGGGTCCGCTCAACCGATGGCGCGTGCACAGCTGTCACCATTCCAGCTTAAGTACAATTGTTGGGGCTTCTCTTCACATTGTGCTGCTACGCCGACGACATAGATTTTCGCCGATTGCGAGTATGCGATTGTTTACAAGTACAGAGATCACTGGTTGTCACTGATATGCAATATTGTTACATGAAAAGCTTATACTTGCAAAGTGTAGTTGGGCCAATGCCCCTTGATTCTGTAGTTTTATGGAAACTGTGGGGCGTTTTTTTTTTATTGAGGGTCCGGTGTTAGCTATTCTTGTATGTTCGATCAAGCATAAAAAAGAGGTACACATCTTTTTACACTGGAAAGCACCACACGTGTTTCGGATGTTCTGCTCAACCTCTTTCTACTGTTTCCATCTCATACACATTGCCTTCCAAGAAGTGTTAAAATAATTTACATCCGCTACACAGACTGTATTTATTTTCCAAAATGCATGTTAATTTTTACAGGTAAAGATCTGTCATAACATAAACCTTAAAATAGGGCACTGTCCTTTGAAATGCAGAATTATTATGACAAGTAACCAATATGACCATGATTTGTACTCTTGTCTGTAGACTAAATCTAACCCAAAAATGAAATGCATGACATATGCATCTAAGTGTAACTTATTCACTGGACTTGTTTGATTTGGTTTCATTGAATTATCTAATTTATAAGCGCCTAACATGAAAATGCACCCACTGAGAAACGTGAAATGAAAGAGAAAAACACAAGACACTGTCCCATTAAATTTGTCAGAACTTCTTTTTACTGTTTGACCGATGAATGTGGTATTTATATAGTGCACTCTTAAACAAAAACGTGTTTCTAGGTGTTATTATTATTTATCTGGAGTAGAGAGAATCGTACTAGAAGTAGGCTCATAATAGATCTGAGAGGCTACCAGGCTAACTGAAATTTTAGGGTGCCTTCATCAAACAGTGAATGGACATCATTTTGCATAATGCCGTCATTCTCTTTGCTGCAATTGCTAGCGCAGACAGGCAGGACCCTTGGCCTACAAGGCCAGTATAGTTGAAATTAGCATACCCTGAGATACTGCCTGGGTCTGATTTTGCCTTGATAGGTTAATCAATGATTAATGAGTTCATAAAATATTCATTTATTGTATGACATCTTCCAGGAGTCACGAGCCTTGAAACGTTGGTTCAGCATCTAGATATTGGGTGAAGTTGCAGAAAACGTCCTTGCACGTTGCGTTATCTCTAAGTCACCATTGTTGTTCCTTCGATTGGGAATGTATTGTAAGCCTGCTTGGTCATCAAGCGTCATTTGTGGTCCTGCCGTTCTTTAGGCCCCAGTCTTAAGTCTGCTCCTTAATCTCCAGGGGTGATCTTATGTTTGAAGGACCATCACAGTTCTCTGTACCATTCCTGTGTTCTCAAGCTGACAAACCTGACTGTGGAGGGTCACTCACTTAGAGGACTCAGATGTACCATACAATGGTGGGCAAAATAACATAATAACCTTTTTAGTACACATGAAACCGTTATAGCTCAAGAAAACGTTTCGGTGTGTTTAGTCACTCGGATGTTCATTTCCTGAAACAGCAAGTTATCCACAAGGAGGCCTTTTGACCCTTTACCTGGAACTTCCTTGGTTCAGATGACTTCATTTTTTGTGTTCCCACTTCTTCTGCATAACCATGAATAACAAGCTATCACCTCAACGGCCCTGGGCCCTTAGTAGCGCTCTTCACTCCGTTCTGACTCCCTATGCCTTCTGTTTTCACCTAATATTTACTGAATTACATTATTTGGCCTTTTGTTGAGGTAAATTCTTTGCTTGACGCCTTTGAAGTGTAGCACTGTTGCCAGCACTGTGTGTTTTTTGTGTGTTGGAAAATAGCCTGCCTGGGATTCTTCCTTTATCAAACGCCAACAGTGTCACTGAGCGCGAAAAAGTGAACCCCGTGAAGACCTTAAGTACAGGGGCGACAGATACATTGGTGCAACAGGTGCAGTGGCACCGATCCCATATGCCTGATGGGCCCACTGAACCCTGATTATTGCTGTATTCCACAGTTCAAACAACGGCCAGGTGCCTCCTCCTCGCTCTCGGGCTCATGTTGCACCGGCTGTGCCACTGCTTGAGAATGGGAAGTGGGCAGCCGTGGGCTACTGCTGCCCATATGGCCTGCTGCAGAACATTGACAGCAGACTGTCAGCCAATAAATCTTAGCCGCATCCGCTCTCAGGAAGCAGGAAGGCTTGAGTGGTATGTGCAGGGGCTTGGGTGCTTTCCGAGTAACAAATGTCTTCTAAATTGTATCGGGACTCCCGGGGGACTTCGGTGAAGTGCATCTCTGTGGAAGGTGCTGGGTGGGGATCACCAGCAGTAGAAGTGCTCGATCCATCCACAGAGCGGCGGCAGTGGCAGGGCAAGACCCCCACGCGCTCTAACCTGCTCTCCAAAAAATCGGAAACAAAGTTGTGGGTTTACGAGTGTAAGGGGCTGAATTACTTCTTGGCCCATTTTAATCATGTTTCCCTTCCCGGAACAGAAGCAGCTCATCTGACTTAAGTGGGCGAGTTTGAAAGGTGCAGTCCACACTACTATACTATGGATCCATTACATCAATGCACCCAGCGCTCAGTTTGTGAATGAATAAGTTCCGGGGTTCACGGTTTGCTCAGAGGAATGTCGGGGGAAGCGGATACTAAGACTGCTGTAGTCTTATAACACCTCATGCCTTTTTCATCCACCACCAGAGACTCCTTGCCCCTATATTTCACTCTTTTAGGTTCTTTTACACCCCTGCTTTCTTTCCTGACAACACTCTTCAATTCTTTATCATCTTCGTTCTTTCCCTCTTTTGCGGCTTTTTCTCTCTTGCTCTAAATCAAAGTCTTATGAGGAAAAAACCATAAGTGCTGGTCTCCAAAAAGGAATGCTGGTGGGCCCCACCTGATACCACCAACTCAAATTAAGCACATAATGCACTACTACATAGATGCCACTGTGTAAAAATGAATACTACTGAGAATACAACTGCTGAATGAGGTAATTGAATGGTAAATGATGAGATTGGATCAATAGTTTTGGCAATAGTTGCATTCGTTTTGGGGTTATGTTTATCCCTTATGTTCAGAGTTAGAGTAAGGCATAGCATTAGCTTCGGTGTTCGGCGTATGAATATGGTTTGGATTAGATTTGAGGCACCGGGTGGGTTTAGCCTTTGATTTAGGGCTAGGTTTAGTGTAAAGGTTATGCTAAGAGTTAGACTTAGTGTTAGGGTACAGTTGGGTCTAAGAGTTAGACTGAGTGGTAGATTTAGGGTTAGGGTAGGGTCACATAGTTAGATTGATTGTTAGGCTAAGGTGAGTATACTTACTCTTGTACTTATTCAACATAGTGGTAATTTCAGAAGTTGTAGTACTAACTTCATTATTCATACTTTCCCTCGGGTGGATCCTGTGTATAGTATCTCAATAAAGTTGTATTCTGTATAGTTACATACAAACCTTGCTAGTCTACTGGAATGAAGCTGCACTCTGCCACTTACTGTGCTGGATCTATAGATGAGCTTTGATGTGATGGCCCATGCCATCCACTTGTCGTCAGTGGCCTGGGACCAGGCCACCACTCGCATTATTTGACCAAACCGTCACATGTTAGGTGGGGACTTTTCTCTCTTCTACAGAAAAGGTGTTCTGTAAACTACTTAATTTAGTAAGAATTTAAGCATGCCATGGACCATCTCTACTCCCAGGTACTCATATACCATTCTTACAAAGAAGATATGCATCATATCTGTCTATGGGTGTGTGACACTGTGGATAAACTCGATGCCTTGCTGACACCTCGGCAGCTGGTTGGATGAGGGAGGTATGCTGCAAGCTAAGTTCAACTAAGATGAGGGTGCTGTGGATAGGATTGTGTAACAGTGTGCATTCTGATCAGACCAGAACCCCTGACTCTATTTGGGCAAGTACGGGTTTGTTCTGAAAATATGTGACAAACTTAAGCACGGTCACCAGAGAGGGTCCATTGTGATGGAAGCTTTTTTTAACTGTATCATCTGGGAGGAGTTCTACCTATTGTTCTGCCTACCTATCACATGGTGTTAGTTGAAACTCAAGTAACCTTTATGCTTCATTGTTGCAATACCCTGAATTTAGTCTTACCAGACTATAGGCTAAAATGTCTGCATGGAGTACAGAACATGCCCACTTACACTCTCTTGAAAAAAGAGTACATTGGCTTCTTGTGGTAAAACACATTAAAGTCCATTGCCTCAGTTCCACGTCTTTGTATATTCTGCCTCCAGACTACTTATCTAAAACATGGATCCCATGTGTCTGTATGTGCGGCATTTGTTTGATAGGCCTTAAACTCTTGGAGGTTCTAAAAAGATGTTTTTGAAAATCGTGGAGCCCAGAGGGATGCTATGCGGGCCTCTCAGCTTTGAAAAAAAACTTCCTTTGGAACTATGAACTTAACTGTGATTCAATTCTGAGAGTCTCTCATGCCTGTTTGTTGCAGCAGGAATGAGTTGTTTACAGTGTGGTGTTGTTTAATTTCCATTCTTAAACTCAATATGCTTCGAGGTGGTTTGGCTAGTTGTACAGTACAAATAAATAAATAAATACATCAAAATGAATTTTACCCCTGATGAGCCCTTACCTGGAGATCAGACGAGTGCCTTGTATCCACCTCAGGGGCGGCTCCTCGGTTAGGGTGGAGGAGTTTTGCCCACTGCCAGCAGCGGCATCTCCAAAACCTCTAAAACATATTGAAAATAAGCTTAGTTTATTATTGTTTTCTTCTAGAGGGGTGGGGCCATGGGGTGACGAGTGTGAGCGGGAGTGCCCAGCACTCCCCCTCAAAGCTCATGACTGTTTGGCCGGCCATCTCGGGCCGGCAAAACACACATGCACACAGGGCTCTCTCCAGCCCAAAAACACAGTTGCCGGGCTGGAGAGAGCTTGCACATGCTTCCTGTCTTGAGCACCTGGCTTGGTGCTCTCAGCCAATCCTGACGCTGTTTCGAGCAGCGTCAGGATTGGTCGCAGGACAGGCTGGGAGCCTGTGCCTGCAGCCGGCTGCAGCAGACGGAGGAGCGGCGCAGCCTGTGTGCAGATACGGTTATTATTTTTTTAAATTGTATTAATGCCCCCACCAATCCCACCTGCTGCCCTCTCCCCGCAAGCCGCACCACCCCATGTAAGACCCGCGAGCCGTGACTGCTAGCCTCACAACAAACATAGGGGGTCATTACGACCCTGGCGGAAGGCGGAGAACCGGCGGTAAGACCGCCAACAGGCTGGCGGTCTTACTTTGTGGAATTATGACCATGGCGGTTACCGCCATGGTCATCCGCCGGTTCTCCGTTCCGTCCGCCGGGCTGGAGACCTGGGTCTCCAGCCCTGTGGCCATCACTATACCGCCGGCGGTATTTTGACCCGGCTTACCGCAGTGGATTTCCAGCGGTTTCAACCGCCATGAAATCCATGGCGGTAAGCACTATCAGTGCCAGGGAAGGAATTCCCTGGCACTGATAGGGGTCTCCCCCACCCCTCACCCCCACCCGACTCCCTCCAGAAACCCCCCCACCACTCCTGCCACCCCCCAAAAGTGGCAAGACCCCCCTCCCCACCCCAACCCCCAACATCACTTCACCCATACCCACACGACACGCATGCAGGCACCACCTACATACTTACACGCACACACACCGACATACATGCCAACATCCACACACACAGTCAGACACGCACACCCACATTCAAACATACACGCACACATCCATAAAGACATACCCACAGACATACACGCACTTATTCCCATACACACAACACCCCTGCAAGCATACACGCACTCACACACACCCCCTCTACATACACAGACGCACACCCCCATGCACCCACACAACACACAGCACCCCCTCTACCCCCCTCCCCTCACGGACGATCGACTTACCTGGTCCTACAATCCTCCGGGAGGGGACGGGAGCCATGGGGACAGCTCCGCCGACACCACACCGCCAACAGAACACCGCCACAGCAAATCACAGGACGTGATTCGCTGGGCGGTGTTCTGTTGGCGTGGCGGTGGAGGTGGAGCAACCTCCACTTCCCCGCCACTTGCCAGTATGGCTGTTGGCGCCTCTCCGTCCGTAAAGGGACGGAGAGCTGCCAGCGGTCATAATAGGCCGAGCGGCAAACCGCCTGCACTGGCGGTCTTCCGCACGGCGGTCCCTCGGCAGTCTTTAAAAAAAACTGCCGAGGTCGAAATGACCCCCATAGTCTTCCACAAGTGCTGGCGGCGTTAGTTACCAATAAATATTTCTCTTGTCTGTTTCTGTGCTTGGGGAATGCAGTGGAGCACTTGTGGGTGGCTCATCCATTGGGGAATTGAGGGTGCTGATCCCCTGCTGAGAGCCACTGCTCACTCTAGTTTAAAATTAATTCAGTACAGTTTTTCAGTTTAATTAAATACATGGGCAGTTAGATGCCTTATTGCTGAAGCAATGGGTGGGGGTTGACTGACAGGGAGTCACGTTTCTTTCATGGGGGGCTGGAAGTGAAGTACTCATGTCAGTTTAGACTGGTATCCTACTATGGCCAGCCCGGCATGCACACTTGAGGCCTCTCATACCTGCGCAATCCTAAGGAGATGGATGGAACACAGCCACAGGCCTCAGTCTCCAAATGAACCCTGGATTCGCCTGCACTAACTGATCATGTGGCTGCTCTCATTCTGGTTTCTAACGTAAACAGAATGAGAGCAGCCTGTGGAACGGTGGAGAGCCCCTTGCAGACTTCGGTATGGGCACCTGATATACACCTGTAAGAGGTTGCTCTTATTTTCTAATTGCTTTTTATAAGTGAAGTTATAAGGCACACACGGAGGCATGCCTTCTTTAGAATATATCAGTATAATGGTATTTTTCATTTTGGCCGGATTTTAAGGTTACATAAGAGGTTTTGTACTTTTGTTTAATATAGTCATGCATATATAAATAACTGTTTCAAATACAAAAAGGGGGGACTATGGGCAAATCAAGGTCCAACATATACGCCCCCAAACTGTCTATGTAAAAGCAAGGAGTGTGCAGTTGCTCAGTGGAAAAAAGAGTGAAAAGTATAGGCCAGGGATACCTCAGGCATCAGATCAGAAGATCTGATTGCTCAGGAGCAAGAGTCCTCAAGAGGCCTCACACACCCGAAAGGGTGTCATGCTTCATCTTCGGGCAGCGCCTTGTTGGGCCGGCGCTGCAGTGCCTAATGGGCCCCACCAGGATGCCTTTTAACGGACATATTTTGTATTTTGCCGATGTGTAGAGTGAGATGCAGTGTACAGGGATCACATCATTTTGCTTTGCACAAAATCAAGACGGTGGATTCTATTGATGTTATCCTTTTGAATGGAGGCCAAGGGATGCCAGTTAGGTTTGCTGGGGTAAGAAGTTGTTTCACCTGGCTTGCTCTTTGTTTCCCCTGGCATTGCTCTGGCTACACATGGCCTCAGGAGCTTTGACAGCAGCAGGAACACAAAGCAAAGAGGGTCTCAGGGTCCTGTTCAGTCTCTATAGTTTTCAAACAATGCCCTTCATCTAGTTCCTAAGCAGCTAATATGAGGCTGTTGATGACCTAATGGTGGTTGGAAATGTTAACTTCTGACTTTCAGTGCAGGTTAAAAGGCGTGTGATGTTACCTCCAGCTACCTCAGGAATTTTGGTGAATTGATATTTGTATTTCTGGGTAGATTTATAACATGAGACATCCAGAGATCAGAGTGTTCATCATCTCTTCACGAACTGCATTTGGGAACACTGACCAAAGTGTGTGTATATATATATATATATATATGTTATATCTATATATATGTATATATATTTATATATATATATATATATATATATATATATATATATATATATATATATTTATGTATATATACATATAAATATATATACATATACATATATATATATATTTTCAACAAAAAGAAGCACTGCACTCTCAGGAGATTCATTTTCACCCACCTATGCGTTTTGACTTCCGTCTTTATCACGGTGTTTTAAGATAGATTAGTTTGCACCGGATTAGTGATTTTTAAGTAGAAGGGCATTGGGGGAGTTGTTGTCCATAATACGTGTAAGTCACAGCAATGGTATATTATTTAATACAGCAGCATCATAAGATAAAAGGTTTACAGGAGCATTTCAAATCCTCACAGTTCTCCTCAGTACTCCGTTGTATTACACTTCCTTTCAAATCAATGCTCTGTTATAACACGTATCCTTTCAGCTCAGTGCTGCAGACGCTTTTATTGCCTTTTCCAGCGCTCATTCCATGTCCTGTTTTCACCCTCTCACATATGCCTTCCTTGAATATCAGGACTTACATATTAAATCGCTGAGTCCATGTAGGTAAGCTCCCAGGCCCGTAACTTCTGTCTAATTTACAGTGTACGGGTCGCATCGATCTCCATAATTAATTAGTTCATAACCGTTGCAGAGTTTTCAACAAGGCGCATTTGAAGTCACCAGCTATCCTGCTTATTTGAAGTCTCCAAGTGTAAAAGTACACACACATGTGGTTTGCAGTCAGGGTACTCCCTGTCCAAGCAAGGACCCTCACTCTAGTCAGGGTAAAAGAGAATCACCCTCAGCTAACCCCTGCTTATCCCCTTGGTAGCTTGGCACGAGCAGTTGGCTTACCTTCAGAGTGCTAGGTGTAACTTAATGAAAACACAACAAAATGACACAACAGAGGTTTAGAAAAATAGAAAATACTTATCTAAACAAAACAAGACCAAAACGACAAAAATCCACAATACACAAGTCAAGTTATCACTAAAAATGCAAAAAGAGTCTTCATGTAATTTTAAACACACACTAACGCTGTTAGCGTGAAAATGTACCTTGGCTGCGGCAAAAATAACCCCACACGGGCGAGTGTGCATCAAAAAGGGCTTGCGATACGTCGATTTCACTTATGAGCAAGACCTTGCGTCGTTTCTCCTTTAGTCGGGTCGGTGTGTGTTGTTTCTTTTCTCCGCAGGAGAGCGATACGTCGATCCGGTAAGCACTTTCAGGTCCGGGCAGGCCTTGCGTTGTTTTTACACGCCCAGCGGTGTTTACGTCAGAAATTCAGCTGCACAATGACTCAAAAACCACACAGCGCGGGTTGCGATCTCACCAGCCTCCGTCAACGATGCTGTGCGTCATTTCCCCAGCTCAAGGCATTGATGTTCCGGTAGCGTTGCAGGTGAGTGCCGAGAAGTTGGCAGCGCGTCAATTTTTTAGCCGCAGAACGGAGCCGCGTCAATCTTTTCCCCGCATGACGGTCGGTGCGTGGATTTCTCCCTCTTGGGCTGCCAGCTTCTCCTTTCAGGGTCCCAGGAACTGGATGGGTACCACTTTGCAGAGTAGGAGTCTCTCCAGAGACTCCAGGTGCTGGCAGAGAGAAGTCTTTGCTGTCCCTAAGACTTCAAACAACAGGAGGCAAGCTCAAAATCAAGCCCTTGGAGATCTTCACAATAAGGAAGGCAACACAAAGTCCAGTCTTTGTCCTCTAGCACAGGCAGAAGCAGCAACTGCAGGATAGCTCCACAAAGCGCATTCACAGGCAGGGCAGCTCTTCTTCCTCAGCTCTTCAGCTCTTCTCCAGGCAGAGGTTCCTCTTGGTTTCCAGAAATGGTCTAAATTCTGTGGTTTTGGATGCCCTTCTTATACCCATTTTGCCCTTTGAATTATGCTTACTTCAAAGCAAAGTCTCTCTTGATTGTGAAATCCTGCCTAGCCCAGGCCAGGCCCCAGACACTCACCAGGGGGTTGGAGACTGCATTGTGTGAGGGCAGGGACAGCCCTTTCAGGTGTGAGTGACCACTCCTCCCTTCCCTACTAGCACAGATGGCTCATCAGGAAATGCAGACTACACCCCAGCTCCCTTTGTGTTACTGTCTAGTGAGAGGTGCAACCAGCCCAACTGTCAAACTGACCCAGACAGGGAATCCACAAACAGGCAGAGTCACAGAAATGATTTAAGCAAGAGAATGCTCACTTTTTAAAGTGGCATTTTCAAACACACAATCTTAAAATCAGCTTTACTAAAAGATGTATTTTTAAATTGTGAGCTCAAAGACCCCAAACTCCACATGTCTATCCGCTCCCAAAGGGAATCTACACTTTAATCAGATTTAAAGATAGCTCCCATGTTAACCTATGAGAGGGACAGGCCTTGCAACAGTGAAAAACGAATTTACAATATTTCACTGTCAGGACATATAAAACACATTACTATATGTCCTACTTTAACCATACACTGCACCCTGCCCATGGGGCTACCTAGGGCCTACCATAGGGGTGCCTTACATGTAAGAAAAGGAAAGGTTTAGGCCTGGCAAGTGGGTACACTTGCCAAGTCGAATTTACAGTTAAAACTGCACACAAAGACACTGCAGTGGCAGTTATGAGACATGGTCACAGAGCTACTTAGGTGGGTGGCACAACTAGCGCTGCAGGCCCACTAGTAGCATTTAGTTTACAGGCCCTGGGCACCTCCAGTGCACTTTACTAGGGACTTACTAGTAAATCCAATATACCAATCATGAATAAACCAATTACACACACATTTTGTATAGGAGCACATGCACTTTAGCACTGGCTAGCAGTGGTAAAGTGCCCAGAGTATTCAAAACACCAAAATCAGAGTCCAGCACACATCAAAAACCTGGGAAACAGGGGCAAAAAGTTAAGGGAGACAACGCCAAGGATGAAACGTCTAACAGGGAGCAAAACAACAAAGGTGCCGGACGCAAATAATGGGTGAAAACTAGAGAGAAAGGAAAGCATTTGTTGCTATCAGCCATTGCCCAAAGAGTCAGTTGGCTTATTGTACTGGCATCGCTCTACCTGTCCTGGAAGTGCTGACTGCTGACAGTGTTTGGGCTGCTTCTAAAGAGTATGATTTTATGGGGAAGAGCTTTGCGTGAACTGGAAATGTTCTCTGTCATACTTCCTTGGTCTTTTCTTCAAATTTGTTTAGCTAATCCCCACTGTCCTGTGTGCCATAGTTCACACTCTTTATGTTGATAAATCCTATACTTTCATAGATTGGGTGAGTTTAATGTATTGTTGTTGTCCCTATCCTGGTATTAATCCCTTATTTAATAAAAATGTTGCTTCAGGATGTGAAAGGCAAAGTGTATGCTGCACATCAACCTGTACAAAATATGGAACACAAACACAACCTCCACATATTCACTGCCATGTTTGACCACCTGAAATCACTTATCATGGCTGCCCAAATCTTTGATCACATCTGCAATGACTCAACCATGACAGGTTCACCTACCTTCCCTCCCCTGCAAGATCATTAAAAAGGCACTCTACATTAATCTTCAGTGACATATTGAGGACAATCACCCCTGTTATGACTACTAACAGGCTTCAGAACATGTTAGGGCAATGACACTGCTACTGCACAAGCAGTAGATGACACCCTACTGACCAAATGTAAGAAAGGTCCCTACCTCCTGATATTGCTGGCCCTCTCAGATGCCATCAAAAGCCTTCATCCAGTGTCCAGCACATACCCAATCCTCAGTCTCACCAACACTAACTCCTTCTACTCATCAGCAACAAACAACAAGAAATCAAACCTGGCTCAACAAATTGAATCTGCAAGTCTTCTGTCCCCAATTATCAACCAATGGCAAGTCCCTCAGATACACCCTCAACACCAACCTCTTCCCTAAGGGGAATCTCACAAAAATGATATAAATGGCATAGTTACTGCTGTTCCTCTAAAAGCAAGTAAATCATTTCCTGCTGAAACTTGCGTCAGAAGTGTTGCACTACCCTACATGCTCTTGCTTTCGGATGAAATCAAGCCCTTGCGCCGCAGACCACCAGGTACCACACTGCCTAACCCCAAAATGGTTTGATATATGTAGCAGCATGCCTAATCATGGGTGTGATGAAATTCAGCCACATCATTTTGCTTACATTGATGGAACAACTCTGGCCTCTCTTGCATGCCCACACGATCTTTCAGGCAAGCTGCATATACTAAATCCCCATGAATAGCACACCTGCTTTTTAACCCTGATCCTCCACCATCCTGCCACAACATATCCCATAACCAAAATCTCCAAAAAACTAAGCCTACCAATGAAGAACCACAGCCACTCCAAGCCATGAGGCATAGTAATTACCAGAAATATGCCCTCACCACAAACCTCATCGCCATTATAGGCAATTCAGTATCATCTTATCCATTCACTGACACATGCATTATCACCATGAACTCCCTAGCAGCAAAGTTTAAGACCATCCTACTGTTAGAAATGGGATCTTTAGTTTTCAGTCAGGTTACCCCCTGTCCAAGCAAGGACCCTCACTCTAGTCAGGGTAAAAGAGAATCACCCTCGGCTAATCTCCTGCTTACCCCCTTGGTAGCTTGGCATGAGCAGTAGGCTTAACTTCAGAGCGCTAGGTGTAAAGTATTTGTACCAACACACAGAGTAATTCAATGAAATCACTACAAAAGGACACAACAGAGGTTTAGAAGGATAGAGAATATTTATCTAAACAAAACAAGACCAAAACGTCAAAAATCCAAAATAGGCAAGTCAAGTTATCACTAAAAATGCAAAAAGAGTCTTCATGTAATTTTAAACACAACGCTAACGCTGTGAAAATGTACCTTAGGTGCGTCAAAAATAACCCGCACAGGCGAGTGTGCATCAAAAATGGCTTGTAATGCGTTGTTTTCACTCACGAGCGAGACCTTACGTCGTTTCTCCTTTAGTCGGGTTGGCGTGCGTCGTTTCTTCTATCTGCAGGAGAGTGATGCGTCGATTCGGTCAACACTTTAGGGTCCAGGCAGGCCTTGCGTTGTTTTTACACGCCCAGAGGTGTTTGCATCAGAAATCCAGCTGCGCGATGATCCGAAAACCACACAGCGCGGGTTGCGATCTCACCAGCCTCCGTCAGCGATGAGGCCTTTTGTTGAGGTAAATTCTTTGCTTGACGCCTTTGAAGTGTAGCACTGTTGCCAGCACTGTGTGTTTTTTGTGTGTGGGAAAATAGCCTGCCTGGGACTCTTCCTTTATTAAACGGCAACAGTGTCACTGAGCGCGAAAAAGTGAACCCCATAAAGACCTTAAGTACAGGGGCGACAGATACATTGGTACAACAGGTGCAGTGGCACCGATTCCATATGCCTGAGGGGCCCACTGAACCCTGATTATTGCTGTATTCCACAGTTCAAACAACGGCCAGGTGCCTCCTCCTCGCTCTCGGGCTCATGTTGCACCGGCTGTGCCACTGCTTGAGAATGGGAAGTGGGCAGCCGTGGGCTACTGCTGCCCATATGGCCTGCTGCAGAACATTGACATCAGACTGTCAGCCAATGAATATTAGCCGCATCTGCTCTCAGGAAGCAGGAAGGCTTGAGTGGTAAGTGCAGGGGCTTGGGTACTTTCGGAGTAACAAATGTCTTCTAAATTGTATCGGGACTCCCGGGGGACATCAGTGAAGTGCATCTCTGTGGAAGGTGCTGGGTGGGGATCACCTCACGAGTGAGACCTTATGTCGTTTCTCCTTTAGTCGGGTTGGCGTGCGTCATTTCTTCTCTCCGCAGGAGAGTGATGCGTCGATTCGGTCAAAACTTTAGGGTCCAGGCAGGCCTTGCGTTGTTTTTACACGCCCAGAGGTGTTTGCATCAGTAATCCAGCTGCACAATGATCTGAAAACCACACAACGCCGGTTGTGATCTCACCAGCCTCCGTCAGCGATGCTGCGCGTCGTTTCTCCAGCCCCGGGCGTCGATCTTCGGGGTCGCGTTGCCGGTGAGCATTGATTTTCAGCTGCGTTGCCGGTGGCGCGTCAATTTTTCAGCTGCAGATCAGAGTTGCGTCGATCTTTTCCCCGCACAACAGTCTGTGAGTGGGTTTCTCACTCTTGGGCTGCCAGCTTCTCCTTTCAGGGTCCCAGGAACTGGATGGGCACCACTTGGCAGGGTGGGGGTCTCTCCAGAGACTCCAGGTGCTGGAAGAGAGAAGTCTTTGCTGTCCCTGACACTTCAAACAACAGGAGGCAAGCTCTAAATCAAGCCCTTGGAGATCTTCACAAGAAGGAAGGCAACACAAAGTCCAGTCTTTGTCCTCTTAGCACAGGCAGAAGCAGCAACTGCAAGATAGCTCCACAAAGCACAGTCACAGTCAGTGCAGCTCTTCTTCCTCAGCTCTTCAGCTCTTCTCCAGGCAGAGGTTCCTCTTGGTTTCCAGAAGGTTTCTGAAGTCTGTGGTGTTAAGTACCCTTCTTGTACCCATTTTGCCCTTTGAAGTAGGCCTACTTCAAAGGAAAGTCTCTCTTGATTGTGAAATCCAGCCTTGCCCAGGCCAGGCCTCAGACACACACCAGGGGGTTGGAGACGGCACTGTGTGAGGGCAGGCACAGCCCTTTCAGGTGTGAGTGACCACTCCTCCGCTCCCTCCTTGAACAGATGGCTCATCAGGAAATGCAGACTACACCCCAGCTCCCTTTGTGTCACTGTCTAGTTAGAGGTGCAACCAGCCCAACTGTCAAACTGACCCAGACAGGGAATCCACAAAGTGGCATTTGCAAACACACAATCTTAAAATCAACTTTACTAAAAGATGTATTTTCAAATTGTGAGCTCAGAGACCCCAAACTCCACATGTCTATCCGCTCCCAAAGGGAATCTACACTTTAACCAGATTTGCAGGTAGCCCCCATGTTAACCTATGAGAGGGACAGGCCTTGCAGCAGTGAAAAACGAATTTAGCAATATTTCACTGTGAAGACATATAAAACACATAACTATATGTCCTACCTTAACTATACACTGCACCCTGCCATTTGGGCTACGTAGGGCCTACCGTAGGGGTGTCTTACATGTAAGAAAAAGGAAGGGTTAGGCCTGGCAAGTGGGTACACTTGCCAAGTCGAATATACACTTAAAACTGCACACACAGACACTGCAGTGGCAGGTCTGAGACATGATTACAGAGCTACTTATGTGGGTGGCACAACCAGTGCTGCAAGCCCACTAGTAGCATTTGATTTATAGGCCCTGGGCACCTCTAGTGCACTTTACTAGGGACTTACTAGTAAATTAAATATGCCAATCATGGATAAGCCAATTACATACACGTTTTGTGTAGGAGCACTTGCACTTTAGCACTGGTTAGCAGTGGTAAAGTGCCCAAAGTAACAAAAACAGCAAAAACAGAGTCCAGCACACATCAACAACCTGGGAAACAGAGGCAAAAAGTGAAGGGAGACCACACCAAGGATGAAAAGCCTAACACCTACTAAAATGCTTAAACACAAACCCTGATTCCTAACCATCTTCCACATAGAAGAATTGTACATTCCAGTCCATAGCCTACAGAATTTCTGTGGTAGCCAAACGCTGGCCTTTGAAGTCCAACCTCACTCCTGTGAATATCACAATCACATTCTTTTACACTGAAGAGAATGATAAATAATGCTTACAATGTTCCCTTTTAAGTAGTAGATCTGTTAATGCAACAATATGTCAGCTGCTTAACATTCTAAATCATAATCTCAAATTCTCTTTCTTTGAGAGATATGGCTAAATTACACCTTCTTACCTTCTTCTACCACCAAATTTTCCATCCTCAGGCAGGTTGCTAGGACAAGCATGGAGGTTGAATATCTTTCATCCTCAGAAGCAAATTCTCATGCTTCATAATCCGTGAGCAACCCTTCAAAACATTTGAAATTCTACATAATGAGGTCTGCACCTGTCACTCTTTAAACCAGAGACTCTGAGAATTATTGCACCATGCAGGGAATAATTCCAACTTCATAACTGATATTATCAAACTTTTCACTTGCTACCTCCTAATTTTCTATACATGATTTCTCTGAGATTTCATTATCAAATGCAATAACTCCTTAGTGACCACTGTCTCTGAACCAATATCCTTCCTCTTGGCAAACAACCTACAACAATAATACAATACATTCACACGCTCTGAAAGAGCTACACACTCCCTCACACGTCAATTAAAACATGGTAACTGCCTCAAAATCCATGAAATTGTTAGGTCCGATTCCACCCCAAACAAAATATCCATCTAATGCCGATTTCCAGTTGTCACTGTACAATACAATGAGATAATACTTGGAAGAGAGACTTCAGAAGCTTTATCAAAGATGAATACAGCAACAACAGTGCCCAACCTCTCAAAAAATAAATCAAAACTAATCCTGACAAGAGTTCCCACCTGTTTTCACTAAAGAACATAGATCATTATGGGAAATTCCAAAGAGGGTGGAGACTCACCTACCCCAGGTCCAGTTGTCTCAAATGGTAACACACAATAAATAATGCATTCACCCTATCCTGAAAGTTAAAGAATCACGCTTGAAGTCACTAACAGACAGTGCCAGACAGATCCAAAACTATTTGGAGTTATTAACAGTATCCTAGAAGGTCGACCTTTCCTTATCATCTAACAGTTCTTACAGCAGCATTTGATACCACAGACCATAAGCTATAACTGCAGACTATTTAATACAAGAGAGTCGTTGATGATAACTTTCTAAATTGGTTCACAACCTACCTGACTAAATGCTCTCATTGTTCAAAAAATTGGAAACACTTTTTTCAGACACCATCCCTGTAGCTTGATGCACCCCAAGGTTTTTGAATCTTTGTCAGAACTGCTTGCTGGACTTGTTATCACATTTCATCAATACACAGACGCTCCACAGGACTATGTAAAGCTAAAATCACCTCAATCTGTCAAAAACTGAACTTGACTGTTTTCAGCTATGGGTGAAATAAAGAAACCTAAAATTCAACTAAGAATTCCTCAAATTAGATGAACCTTCTCCTCACTTCCTATCAAAACAAGCATAAGGGACAGTCACAAACAAAAGAACTGAAAGAGGCTGACATCACCTACATTACAAGCACCTTAGAAAAAACCCTTGGTTTCCTTGTTGACAAGCACCTGCACTTTAAAACTCCCATGGTGAAATCAGTGAGATTCCAGGTTAAAAGCATCAAACATTTCAAGCACGTGCTATCCAAACATGATTGAAAGCAGAAGTTAAATTTAGTCATTTCTCGCTTGGGCTACAGATGTGACTTTTCACTTTCTTCCGAAAGAGCCTCCTAGCCCTGTTGATAGGTGTTCACCAGGCAACAACTCATTTCTTAACAAACACGTAAAGGGTGAACAAATCTCCCCTGGCTTCGCAACTAAAAAATGTTTGCCCCATAGAGGCCAGGTGCTCATTCACAACAGCGTGCTCGTCTACCAAAGCTCTACACATTACCACTCTGAGATATACTTAACTAAGAAATTAAAATATCAGATGTGCCTTGGTTTCTAACAGCAGAAATAGTTCTAGCTTAACACTTTGCTTCAAATAAGGAGTGCCCTACACAGATCCGTTTCAGGCCAACAACTTAGAATATGGAACGCTTTTCTGTTTTCAGCAAACTTCTCAAGCATGAATGCATGGATAAATACCTGATCCTATGAATGAAGATTTTGTCTTGTTTCCTCTAAAGTGTTCACTTTCTTATTCCTTAATCCACTCTTCTGTTTCTTGACTCCACAAGCCACAATGCCCGTTCCTGTTTTTCTCTGTTATACTTAAATGGCTGGATTAGTTGCTAATAATTTTCATTACTCCAAGTTATGTGTTCCTCCTCATCCTCCTTGCATCATACGGTTAACTCGTCCCTTACAAAGGGTTTACCTATCTTTTTCCTTCCTGTTCCCTTAGCGGGTTGATTACCAATAGCAATATCCACGTCAAGGACAGCCTTCAGAGGATCTTTTTGAAAGGACATTTGTAATGCAGCCAACTCACACTTTATGTCCTGCTTCAGGTTGAGAGTAGGAGTCCCAACTTCCAGTATTCTACTCTTGCCCCTCCACTCCCCCTGTGGAAGCAATTGGCTGCCCTACACATAGATTGTCATGCACTCCCTCTATCACATAACCACATGGAATGTCAGGGGATTGAACTCAGCACACAACCATTACAAAGTTCATGCAGTGTTGCTACGCTGCAATACCCACATTGCTATCTTACCGGAAACGCACTTGGTTAGGACTGAGGTTAATAAATTATACACCAAATGGCGAGGTCAGGTATACGTCACAGGCATCTCTACATACACTAGGCGAATGGCAATGTGGAATTCGAGCGGGGGGTCCTATTTAAAATGGAAGAGGTCCACATTGATAAGGAGGGCTGGTTTGTGTTGGTAAGACGCACCCTTGATGGCGCTCCTTGGAATCTGGGAGCGATTAATGCTCCACAAACAGACCATTTAGCCTTTTGGTCCCAGTTGTGCACCCTCCGATCTGCTTGGAATGAGAACGCCTGGATCATAGGAGCGGACTTTAACACCATCTTGGGCACACCTATAAACATTCACACCTATAAACATAATTTACACATAGGTAAAACACATTCACCCCTGTAGCTTGTATTTGATTTTACTGTTGTGAACCATGCGCCCTTCACACATGCATGTACTATGGAATTTTCCAAGTGTAAATTTTATTTATGTCTTTAAAAAGGTATGTGATTCAGCCTCTCTTCTTCTGAAGTGAACTATTATGAAGGGCTTTCTATTCCTATCTGTGATTCATAACGCTAGTGCCAACGATAATTTTTCACGAATTTCCCAGCTGTACTTAATTGTTCACTCAGTTTCTTTTGATGCTGAGGGTTCAGGTGAAGCAGTCAACTTCGCTTTTTTTTTTTTTACTGAAGATAGACAGCATTTTACAAA
The DNA here is from genome assembly GCF_031143425.1 of Pleurodeles waltl. NCBI lineage: Eukaryota > Metazoa > Chordata > Amphibia > Caudata > Salamandridae > Pleurodeles > Pleurodeles waltl. The sequence continues at coordinate 65,315,872 of NC_090437.1, forward strand.
TAATCGTAAATGTTTAGTCAAAATGTTGACTGTGATTTTTGTGACAGACGTTTGGTGGTACAACCGCCTTATCAACACACCATGCGTAGATACTGGGGAAATGAGCTGGGAGACAAAATATAAATTAATTTTCAAAAATAGAAATCCCGACGTACTGTTCTTTTGCGTGCGGCTTCACTAAGCAGTTGCTTCCTTTTTGCGAGGCGGGACTTCCTGGCTGATACAGCAAAGGCCAGGGATCATCACTCGGTCTGCCTACTGTGCTTCAAGTATGAGGTTCCAAGAACCACGTTGGTGTCTGCATTCTTGAAAGTAATTCTAACGGACGTTAAGGGGGAAGGGAGATTGCAGCAATTCTACAAAACGTTTGCTTTTTTTAGTTACCCCCTGGTAATAATAGTTTTCAAATAAATAGGGTCCAAGAAATGATAGAAAATAGATGCATTTTAGTCTGGGTGTTCATTTATACTAATTAGGAACTTCCAAGTGGAATGAGAGGAGAAAACATTGGCTACCGCTGTGCACGAAATAGATGGAGCATAAATGCACAGTTTTCATGGCCTCTCTGTCTGCCTAGGAAATGACCACTTGTCATTCTCTCCTTATGCACCACTGTCAGTTCAACATATACTATGCTGCGGGAATGCGAGTATTGCAAACACAGCGGATAGCAGGACTGCTGACTTCCCGCCAAGAGCAAGGACAATGGTAACGCAATTATCAAGGTGCACGAGCACAAGAAGGTAGGCCGCGTGGAGCCGTCAAGGCCACAAAAGGGCTATTTTTGCCTAAATTGATGCTTCCCAAGTAAATAAAAAATCTTGACACATTTAAATGCTGCTCTGTAGCTTTTAGGTATAGTGAACGGATGCTGCTTGTAAGCATATTGATCGATTTCTCCCTGCATTTCTGTAGTCTCCTGCCAGAATGCATTGGTATTGATAAATAATTACAGTAGTTACTATTTCTTGCAGGCTTCTGCTTGGCTGCCGGCGTGAAAAAAGAGGTAATCATCAGCTCCTAATGGGGGTTTCTCAATTCCCAAACGATACTCAGCCATTTAAATTGCCAGGTGTAAGACCAACCAAACCCACTTGTACTAGAAAATATATATCGAAAAACCCTCTGTGCTGTGTTCGGAAAAGGGGCACGGATGTGGTCGATGGTTCACTGATAGCAATGCTGCTCACTTCAGGCTCCACTAAGTGCTCAACTGTATAACTTTATGTACAAACCAAACAGATAAGACACAGTATCAAGCATACTAAACAACAGCAAGCATTAGATCAATTAAATGTTGAGGAGATACTCAGAAGTACCAGATCCATGCCAGATTTTCAACATATCCATTTGGGATTTATTTACAGGCACTGAATGTAAATAGGGATCATTTACACAGTCATTGGTTATCCTGTAAAACAACTGTGGATCACCACTGCAGAGCCAGGTGTAAGGATTTTTCCTTACCATATGCTGCAGTGGACCCTGCGGTACTGTGCTCTCCTACCAGAGAGGCTCCTGCTGCGGCTGTGCTGATTTCTACTATTGGGTCCAATTTGCATCAGGCTGATGTTGCGTTGCGCCCCCTGCCAGTGCCATTTTGGAAAGACATTATTTCCTGCATAGCGGCTTCTGACATACGCCATATGCAGGAAATCTTATTTTATTTTGCAACATCTTACCAAGCAAATCATCACTGAAAATACAGCTATATGTATATATATATAAAATTAGCCTATTATCTGAAATTATAAACTACATAACTGTTCCTTCCATATCCAAGATGGACAAACCCATTTTTGCCTTAGCTTAAATTATTTTCTGCACTATAAAATGAGCTCTACTATGAAGTCCAGTCGTGTTGCAATTGATTCTTTACCATTGCTCACTCAGTGGACTCCTTGGGATCTCCACCTTCCACCAGTTCCTGTATTCTTTAAGTTCTTTCCTGTTGTTACAGCTATAAGGTTTTCCTGGTCTCCAGTTTTTGTCCTTCTTCTTGTGTTTTTTTCTGGAACACTACTGCAGCATTGTGGAATAGCTGGACAGCTTGTTACCATTCTGGTGTCTGGTACTGCCTCTGAAGATAATCTGCCATTTCTCCTTGTTCAAGAAGCTGTTCCAAGTGTCACCCAGAAGACCCTCCCTTCCCACCATGATTTTTGAAAAATTCTTATACCCCATTCTATTTTGGGCTTAAATTGCTTGCATGGTGAAGATGATGTAAATAATAAAAATATACAATTATACATGGGTAAAATTGATTCACAGGTATGTTTTTCACTAGGGGGTTCTTAGTGAGATCTGTTAGTTAATGAGAGCCACACTTGAGTTATGTCTTTTGTGACTCGAAACCCTAAGGTGAAAACCTTCCATGTAATTCACTTTTTACCTATCTATAATTTTATGTTAGGTATGAGCCCCCAAATATATCTGTCCCAACTTTTAACTGCTACTCGGGCAGGGCTATCCATAACATAACATACATAACCCCCAGACCCAACATTCCCATTTCCTTCCCTCCTTTTCAGGAACCGCATTCACCGCATTCAATTGCTGCTCTGACAGGTTCTCACCATCTTTTTTAAAATATGGCTTTTTAATGCGGCGGTCAAAATATATTTTAAAATATATTATGTGGGGTAGGAGCCTCAGCTTCCAGGTCTGGAGGAGCACATGGCTAAAGAAGGAACACTAACAATGTTTATAGCACTCTATGCGGCACAACTTATTACGCTGGTTGTGAAAGGATTTGACCGCCCCTTATGTTAGAGAGACACATGACAGTGGCGTGAAGGAAACCATGTCAACACACTTTTTGAACTAGAGCTTCATTTAGTCATCACAAAGTTGTGACATTAAGATTATTACACCCAACTCCATTTTCAGCAGGCCAAGACTCCATTTTCTGTATTTCTGCAGAGTCATCATGTCTGCCTTTGACATAGTGCCATCTGTTCTTATTCTTTGAAAGAATCTGTGAAAGTGTTAAGTTACTCAAAAATAGACATCAACAAAACACCCCATGTGACATCAGTCTGAAACGAGTGCCTTGTTATCTCAATTTCAAGGACAGACGCCAACAATAGCCAAAACAGTGTAGTCTGAATTGTCAGATATGTACCTTGTTTATTTAAAATAATGTGTTTTAGACTAGTATCCTGATGCTCATTGGTAATACCAGACATTCGTAAGATGATACTGGAAATTTCATCTTAGATAGGATATAGTATAAAAGGACTGCCACTTCACCACTTTGCCAGAAGATGTCCTTCACTCCAGATTACAGTGCAGGTCACTGCCAGAGAAGATCCCGCCTACCAGTGGTGCTGCTGTATCACACTTTCTACTGAAAGCTGATATCTAGCATGAGTCCAGGAGGAGCTGATGTAACACGTGTTATGCCTTTCTCAGGGAACACGGCCTCCTCAACTACTGATAATTAAAATGCTTGGCTGTGAACAGGTGTGCAGTGCGCTGATTCTCCCTAAGAAGCTCTAGATGCAAATTATGCTATTCCATGCCCTCCCAGTGCACAAGTGTAAGTTTTAGGATGTGAGTTTTTTAGATTACATTTTACCCATGATAGAAATGTTCATTTTATTCTCGTTCACAACATGCATTTCTGCTTTTTTATCCCTATTCTGTGTGGTTATTTTAGATGTGTTGAACAACAGGGTCCACCTAATGAAGCAAACACATTTTTAAGGGTCTTGTTCTTAGCATAGTTTGTGTGTGTGTTATTGGTGATAATGAAAAAGGTTTGTTTCTAATCCCATGGTGTCCCTGGATCCCTATTTAGGGACCGTTAGTAACCAAAAAGCATTGATGCCACTTGAGTTATGTACTGAGTGAGATTCTACAGGGCTACAAAAAACTGTCTTTCTTATTCAAATGTTGTTGCATTGAACTAAGTTCACTTGTGTCACCCATGGATGTGAAAACAAAATCTTGTAGAGCTAAGCTACAGATTCAGTTTACGCACTAGTTGAACCATTGCTTCCAGAAGTTTTTTGTGTCATGGTTGTCGAAGCTGCCTCTGCACAAGCCTCACTGCTGGATATGTATTTGATGTTAAGATATTTGAGAACATTTCAATCTCTTCTGGCTTCTTTCTGAGTATCACAGTTCCAGCTGGACTTATAGCACTTAAATGCTAACGTTGAACACCTTGTGGTTCACCCTTGGCTCTAGCATTACGCATGGTCAAAGGCTGAATATTTTTCGAGAAGTGTAAGCTGGGGCTGACTTTACCTAATATTCAGTGCTTACCTCTTTTCAGCTTGGACTTGCCTGTGATATTTCTGCCCAGTGTGTGAAGAGCCAATACTGAGGGTGAGACCAAGGTGATGCTGGCATGAGCTACCAGCCTTTTGTCTCTCTTCCCAAGGATTGCCACCTGTATTAGCCCCAGCAATACAGCAATACAGTCCCTCAAACCGCAGGTATGAGGATGTCATTGGGCATATGAGGCTATACCTCAACATATAAGAATGTACCTAAACAGTTGTTGGGCTTATGTCTGCTTTTTACATGTCATCATGCACACTTTGCCCTTATCTTTACATGGAGACAAAAGGTTATCAACCTGGAAGCTAAACTTCCATCCTGGTTTGATGACACTCTAGTTTAGAGCATGTTCCATACCCAATGACACACACCCTCAGACAAAAGTTGTGCCACTTAAATCAAACCTCATCAGAGCCTGACAAAATCAGCTTTTATCAATTCAAAAATGCCTTATAGCACGCCTGCTCTGCTCAGTGAAGTGGACACCCCTAGACCAGGGAATGGCATGCCTCTGCAACAACATCACTAGAAGTCTAGACATTGGCAAATCTCTTCAGTAAAAGAACTGTGAAGGTATGACCAAATCATCCAAAGTTCAGCCATGACATTGCCAACATAAAGAAAATGTATTGACCTTATAGAAAACAAAATCAATTAAAATAAAGCCTGGATCTAAAATCCATATGCAAACCACCATTAGGGCCAAAAAAAACTATAAGTATTACAGTGATCAGAAATGTAATGCAGCAAATACCTCAATTTATTTACAATGCCCTATCCAAGGATACCGAAGAATGTTCTTTTCACCTCTAGACAGCATTAGCAAGCTGTTGTGTTCTTTGGATCAAAAATTGCAAATGGTTAGGCGGCAATCATCTGGGGCATGCAAGAGTTGCTTTTCCACATCTGATCTGCCCCTACCCCCAAAATTCTCTTTACTACATTACAAATGTTGTGACTGACCCAAGTGGTGGATGTGTCAGGAAAAATAAATGCCTTCAGCATTTCAACTCCCCTATGTAACTGCATGGGTCATGGAAGTTTAATGAAATGAAAGTCCATTGAGGCAATATTTTTCATGTTTAAAGTTCTCAAATTATGTGCCCTGATATGGGACATTCATCTATGGACATGATTGTTTCCCGGGCAGCAGCACAGGATTGTTTATTTAAGAGGAGGATAGGGTGTGTGCTACTTCTGTCAAATTTCGGTAGATCACAGGACCAGTGTCTGTAGCTTAAAAATGTAGAGCCAGATATACTAATCGCTTGCATGGCCCTTGTGCCAAGCAAGGCACAGCAAGGGCGTAAGTGAGATTTACTAAGCCATGCAAGTAACCTTGCGTGGCTCTGCGTGGCTAAGTAAATCCAGATTAACACAAGGTAGTGCAAATTGATGCCTTGCTGTTCCTCTCTGTTGGGAAGGCAGTCCATAGATGGAGCATGGACTTTTTCATGCATCCAGCCATAGTGTTCTGCACATTCCCAGATTTACAAAGACTTGTAAACATGGGAATTTGTCAAAATGGTATGCCTTCCCAACAAAAGGCACAATTCCAGAATTACAAAGACTTGTAAACCTGAGAATGTGTGAAAATGGTACACCTTCCCAACAAAGGTGTAATGGTAGAGGAAAATGACTCGAAGGATTGTTCTTATGCAGAAAATTATCCCTTCCTGTACAAAACAATTGTCCCTCTAATGCAGGTACACTTACATCGTGGCCCAAGGGCATCTGCAAGGATGTTGCGGCATAATCCCATACACAACTGACAGCTAGTAAGCTACTCCAAGGCAAGCTACAAGTTATTAGTAGCTTGTGATCGACCTACTGAAAACTCCATTTCCAGACTGTTTCAAACAAGCTGCTACCACACTAATTGATGAATTCCTCAGTCAACCCTGGCAACCTCAACAGTTGCTGCATAAACTCAGATTTGTAGGATTTATTGGTGGCATAAATGCTTATAAAGTCTGATTCAAGCTCCTGGTATCCCTTCCACAGGTATTGCTTTGTCAGTCGAACGAATCAGTGTCTGTGCAACCCCAGTTTGGTTTCCTTCATCCCAGGATGCTTTTCTAGTTTGGAGGAGCCAATCGCAAATTAGGAAGTACGTTTTCAATAAGCAGTTTGGATCACGTGTGCGCACATAGGTGTGCACTGCCCATAGCTAATTCTTAGATTCGGTGTGTCTGTTGGTGGGGGTGGTGCAGCAGCTCTGGGTAGGTGGTGGTGGTGGGGGAGGTTCTGCCATGTTGTGACTGTAAAAGTGGAGTCACCTAGCTGTATTACCTTATGCAGTATACAAGGGAGCGCGGGTATGGCTGCCACACGTTTACTGTTCAGCATTTAAATGTAGTCTGTCAAGTGCCACTGTAGCTACAAATTCGTAGAGTTGTTCAGCACAGCCAGTGTTGCTTGGTCGTGGGTATAATTCCCAAGCAAGTCAAGGCGAGAATGGTTGGACTACCAAGGACTAAGCCCATTGGCCTGAGTTTAGAGGCCCACCAAAACTAGTATCATTTGGGACTCGTATAGAGAGAGCTTTTGCCCTTATGTGTTTTCTCCCTCCGTTTCAAATACATTGTCATTATTGTCTCTTTCCAGTTATTTAGTGTGCCAAAGAAGTGTGCTACTCAGATCAGTCTCCTTCTGTATTAGCGCACTGTCATGAACTCGGGTCACGGACATGGCTGTCAGATCGCAGGTTCTTGATCGAGGGTGATATTAAGGTGCTGCAGGTTACTCAGGAGAAGAGCTTGTGAATTGTGGGGAGTTTCTTCAGGGGATGGTGCACATTTCTTGGTGTCTGATTCCACGCCAGCCAACTGCGTAGAGTTTTGCAGTCCAAAGGGGCAACGCTTATTTCTCGCCATCGGTAAAATATTTAAATATTTGTACTCACTTAATTAGGGAGACTTTCGTGAAGAACAGTCTGAGAATGTGTGCAGCCATCTGCTTATTATTTGAGGAGTTAGAAGATGCGCCTATAGGTCTAAGTATCCGACTGTTTGTGTGAGAGAGAGAGTTTGTGTTTGCATGGGCTTTGCTCAGTGTGCGAGGTGTGTACGTCGCCATTGCTACAAGGATCTATCGAACAGAGAGCACGGATGCTAGAGCAGCCCTGACATGGCTTCCCCTTCAGAACTGTCAGTCCCGTCCCTGCCGGGAGCTGTCCAATTGCTGAAGTGCGTCTGTCTGAACGTGCCGCGCATGTCCCTCAGCACCACTGTAAGCGTTGTTTCTGTTCAGCATACGTAAACGTTAAAATATCAGAAGTACACTAACACGACAGGAGATCCGGAGGAACTTGTATACAATATATTTTCTACATCGTTCGTTAGACAGACGAATATGAAAAAGGAACGTGAAAAGGCTCGAGGTAGTTTTAAGAACAGACACCATGTCCTCGAGCTGGGATTTAACTCTGTCGTAACATCATACAGTGATTATGAGTCATTACATTTCTGCATGGTAACAAGCAAAAAATCTGTCAAAACAAAGGGCAATGTGTACGGTATTTCTTAGCAAACTAAATTAACCACCTGTAAGCAGTGCTTGAAATGGAAAAAATAAAGTGCAGGTACTCTGTGCCAGAGTACCTGCTTGTTTCTGAGAAGTGCCGGTACTCTCCAATTAAAAGTATTACATTTTTCTTGAGATGTGCCGGTACTCTCCCTCTCAAAATAAAAAAGTGCCGGTACTCAGTACCGGACAGTACCGGCCCATTTAAAGCACTGCCTGTAAGACTGGGCACTACTACTGTTCATTCGACCTGAACGAGGATAGAACGTGGAAGCTAAAAAGAAAAAAAAATCAGTACCAATCAGGGCCGGACAAATGTTGCCAGACCAGCCCCAGAAGGTGCAAAGCGAGTGAGCCTCACCACTACAATAGGGCTTGGAGAGTTCTCCCCAACAAGAACATTTGGGGAAAAATGGCAAGAACGATATATTCTACGATACATTTTTTATTAAATATTCATTTGTATTATTTTTTAAAGCATAGTAAATGATAACCTTACAGAGCACCAGGATAAGGCAATCTTTATTGGGGCTCTTCAATGATTCCTTTACCATCGCCCTCTAACCGTGCCTCTCATCTCTTTCTTCAATCAATCACTCAATTATGGATTTGTAAAGCATGGCTAATCACCCATAGGGTCTCAAGGTGCTGAATGTAGGCGTGCTGCTCAGTTGGAGAGCCAGGTCTTGAGGTCCTTCCTGAACTGCCTCAGTGATACTGTCGGCCTGAGCTTGAGGGGACGTGTGTTCCATGTCCGGGCTGCTAGGTAGGAGAAGGATCTTCCTCCTGCTGTACCTTTACGGATCTTGGGGACGGCTGCAAGGGCAAGCTGGGAGGAGCGGATCTGCCTGTTGGGTACATAGAAGGTGAAGCAGTGGCTGACGTATGCCAGTCCTATGTTGTGCAGTACCTTGAAGGTGTGGATCAGGAGTTTGTATGTGATGCGCTTGTTAACTGGGAGCCAGTGTAGGTCTCTGAGGTGGGAGGAGATTCAGGTGTGACATGGGGTGTCCAGGAAGAGTCAGGCTGCTGCATTCTGGGCTCTTTGTAGCCTTGATTGAAGTTTCTTGGTAATGCTGGCATAGAGTGTGTTGCAGTAGTACGGTATTCTGGTAATGGGTGCTTGGGTGACAGTCTTCCTCGTGTCAGAGGGAATCCATTTGAAAATCTTCCGCAGGAGACAGTGGGTGTGGAAGCAAGATGAGGTTACGGCGTTAACTTGGCGGGTTATCGATAGAGAGGAGTCCAGGATGATGGCCAGCACGCATACATGATCAGTGGGGGTGGGGGCGGTACCCAGAGTGGTGGGCCACCAGGAGTCGATCACGAGGATCTCTGTCTTGTACAAGTTAAGCTTGAGGCAGCTGGCCTCCATCCACCTGGTGACTGCTCTCATCCCATTCTGGAAATTCCTCTTGGCTTGGGCAGAGTCCTCAGACAAGGAGAGGATCAGTTGGGTGTCGTTGGTGTAGGAGACTATGTTTACCTCATGTTCATTGGTGATCTTAGTGAACGGGGCCATGTAGATGTTGAAAAGCGTTGGGCTGAGTAAGGATCCTTGGGGCACTCTGAGACAAGTGACTTTAGGTTCTGATGTGAACAGTGGTAGTCTGACCCTCTGAGCAACTTTTTCCAGTGAGGAAGGACCTGATCCAGTTCAGGGCTTTGTCTCGCATGCCGGAGTTGTGCAGTCTGTCGCAGAGGGTGGAGTGGGAGACGGTGTCAAATGCAGTGGAGAGATCGTGGCGGATGAGTGCGGCCGTGCCTCTGTGGTCCAGTATGATGCATATGTCAATGGTGGCTGCAAAGAGTGCGGTTTCGGTGCTCTGATTGCTTCTGAATCCAGACTGGGAAGGGTCTAGGATACAGTGAGTCTTGAGTAACTCAGTGAGTTGCTGGTTGATGGTTTTCTCTGTTACCTTGGCTGGGAAAGGGAGCAGAGACATGGGTCTGTAGAAAGACTGGGAAAGGGAGCAGAGAGATGGGTCTGTAGTTCTTCAGTTCCCTTGGGTCGGTGGTGGGTTTCTTGCGTAGCGGGTTGATTTCGGTGTGTTTCTAGTTTGAGGGGAATGTGGAGGTCTTGAAGAATAGGTTGATGGTTAGGCAGAATTCCGGAGCTATGGTAGCAGTGGCCAGGTTGAAGACGTGATGAGGGCATGGATCCGAGGGTGCTTCTGTGAGGATGGAGTTCATCAGTCTTTGGGTGCCTCTATGGTGATGGGGGCCAGGAGTTCATTATCTGGTGGGGTGCTAGGTCTGTGGTGGTGGGTGGTGCTGGGGGCTTTGGTTCCTAAAGCCTTCATAGATGTACTGAATCTTACAGTGAAAGAAAGTGGCGAGGTTGCTGCAGAGGTCTTGTGAGGGAGGGATGGATGAGGTGTCCGCCCCTGGGTTTGTGAACTCTTGGACGATGGTGAACAGCTCTTTGCTGTTGTATGTACTGGTGTTGAAGCATGCTTGAAAGTTGGCTTTTTTGGCTGTTCTGATGTTCTGGTGGTGCGTGGTGACTGCATTTTTGTAGGCTGTGAGTTCCTCAGTGATTTTGCTCCACCTCAATTTATGTTACAATCATCTGGAGGCACGCTTGGCTTCCTGTTGGTCTGGCGTAAGCCACTTGGGTGCTTTGCCATGTCAATTCTCTGCTGATTTCCTTAGGGGGCTATGTTGTTGATGCAGTTTGAGATCCAGCCCCACTCTCAAATGCATTTCATTTGTTTTATAGCGCCTGTATTTCCAGCATATGGTTTAGGAGCACTTTAACCCACACACATGAATCATACCTTTGTAAATCAGTGTATGGAAAATGTTACATAAGACAAAGGGGACTACCAGGTGTAGGATTCACATGTCATCCATAATAGCAGGCATTGTTTAAGAGAGCTTGGTCTGGGGAAGCATAAGCTTGGGATTCAGAATGTAACACAATGATTAGGGTTGACTTTACCAATAACAATTTATTTCTACCCAAACAAACCCTTTTAGTAAAATTAGGAGAATCAAAACCTGGGTAAAAACCATAACTTTCTAGCCTTTACCATGCAGTTTGCATGCAGCTCTTTGATGACATTTCATAGATCACTGTGCTAGGTTATGACTGTAACTTATGAACTGTACAGTAACAAAAGGATCTCTGTGACAAAAGCAGTATCCCACTGAGCATTGTATATCTGCATAGTGCACATTCTTTGCAACAGGCATATTAACTCTGTGCTACCTTAGATGGGTGAAAACTGCCACTAGACAAAACTCTAATCCCTCTCCAGTAGGTACATTAATCACCAGAATTATCTCAGCACTTTTATTGTTGTCTGAAACCTGTACATGGAACTCTGCAGTGCTTTTAAAACTGATGTACTGCTACAAAAGTGTCCACCCAGTGACAAAAGCAGCCCTCCAGCCTCCCAGGGAAATGCCCAATGCCTAGTACGGCCTGTACAGCCTTGGACCACATTTCCTAACCTATTAATTAGTATTTGTTCTATTGTTTCTTCCTTACTTTTAATTAAAAAAAAAGTTTTTGACAGTAAAACTTATTTTCCCTTATTTAGCTCTTCCCTTTTCTTCTTCCTTTTTTTGTTTCTTTTGTTTTATTTATTTCTTTGTTGTAAGTCTTATGGACCACTCATCAACAGTGGCATAACTAGGGAGTATATGTATGTCTGTATGACAGGCATGGAAGAATTTCCAGTGGTGGCTTCAAGAGGGAGGGGGTTTGTTACTGTGGTTATTCTTGGACCAACTGAAAATGTCAGTCTGCCTTTTTGAATGTGGGCAGGAAGCCATTGAGTCAAAAACAGAGTTCCACTGCTGTAGCCCTACCACAGAGAACACATGGGGGTATATTTACTAAGATTCTGCACTGTGTTTGCGTCACAAAAGTGACGCAAATCAATGCAAAATCTTTTTTTACCTATTTACTTTCCAGCGCAAAATTTGTTCAGTGTTGGAAAGTATCCTAAAAGCAACACAAAGCAGCATTAAGCACTGCTTTGCTTCACTTAGCGCCATGGGGGTGTTACATGGGTGGTACATGGTTGTTCCCATGCAATCACCCATGCCTTTTGATGCACAAACCTATCTATAAACAACAGTAGACAGGGTTTAGTGCCAAAAGTTATCACCATGTGAAAGCAGGTGTTAAAACGAGAAATGTTTTCATTCTCCATTCTCTTGTGACTTTGCATGTGTGTCACATTGTGCAGCACACATACAATGTAGGAGAAGTTTTAAAGTGTGTCTACACATAATATTTTGTACTGGAAGGGGATCCTTCCAGTACAAACCCTATGCTAGACTCACGCACACAACACACCTTTGCACTATGGTGCAGCAGATTTCGGTGCCGGCACTAGGTAGAGGGAGGATAGTGTCCTATTTCTGTAAATGTAGCGCTCTCCTGCTCTCTAGTTCTCATGCAGACCTGTGCAGATTTCTTGGCTGCTGCGCTGTGCTGTGTGAGAGTCTAGTAAATCTGGGCCATAGGTGGTCATTACAACCCTGGCGGTCGGTGTTAAAGCGGCGGTAAGACCGCCAACAGGCCGGCGGTAAAAAATTTGCAATTACGACCGTGGCGGAAACCGCCAACAAAGACAGCCACTTTAACACTCCGACCGCCACGGCGATGCAAACAAACAGCGTGGCGGTCACCGCCAACAGACAGGCGGAGGACAATGTACCGCCTACAGTATCACAACCTACCAATCCGCCACCTTTTCCGGGGCGGATTCACTGCGGATAGAAACACAGCGGAAACAGGATTCCGAAGGGAAAACGCTCACCTCTACACACCCCACTAAGAACTAGGACACCATGGACCCGGAGCTCCAAATTCTCCCTGCGATAGTCTTCCTGCTCCTCTACCAGGAGCACGAACGCCGGCAGCGAAGACCACGGTGAGTACTGCACCTACGACACAGGGGAGGGGGGAGGGAAAAAACAGGGACACACACACGCAACACACCCACCCTCACCCACGACAACACACACACTAATACATATTGATACATCACAGTTACACCGCCCAAACCCCCCAGAAGAATGCAAAGACAATAGAAAATGAGTGTAACCATTGTAATATATTAAAATCAAGTAGGCAAAAATATATATATACACCATTAACAAAATATACACCAAGCATAGTAGTCCAGGTAGTGCTCCAATTAAGTCAGTGGAACACTGGACCCACACGGTATGGGCGAGGCCCACACAAGATCCCCGACCATGAAGGAGAGAACACTGCAGGGGCATCAGAGAGCAAGAAAACAGGCACCTCAGGGGGAGGGAAAGGGGGGGCACCTCAGCCGCTCGAGTGCACGACACCAAATCCACGAGAGGGCCACATGCCCACTGTTCAATCCTGGGGAGTGCAAAGCCACAGTCTCTCAAGTCTCACAAGTGGGTGGTCTGCCCACTGCCATATCCTGGGGAGTGCAAAGCCACAGTCTCTCAAGTCTCTACAGTGGGTGGGTTGCCCACTGCCATATCCTGGGGAGTGCAAAGCCACAGTCTCTGAGGTCTTTCCAGTGGGTGGGTTGCCCATTGCCATATCCTGGGGAGTGCAAAGCCACAGTCTCTCAAGTGGATAACAGTCTCCACTGGTTCTGGAGGGGGCATTGTGCCCAGAGTGCTTCATCCTGCTAAAGACAGAGGTAGTGGATGGATCTCTCCACTGGTTCTGGAGGGGGCATGGTGCCCAGAGTGCTTCATCCTGCTAAGGACAGAGGTAGTGGATGGATCTCTCCACTGGTTCTGGAGGGGGCATGGTGCCCAGAGTGCTTCATCTTGCTAAGGACAGAGGTAGTGGATGTATCTCTCCACTGGTTCTGGAGGGGGCATGGTGCCCAGAGTGCTTCATCCTGCTAAGGACAGAGGTAGTGGATGGATCTCTCCACTGGTTCTGGAGGGGGCATTGTACCCAGAGTGCTTCATCCTGCTAAGTACAGAGGTAGTGGATGGATCTCTCCACTGGTTCTGGAGGGGGCATGGTGCCCAGAGTGCTTCATTCTGCCCGTGACGGACTCAGTAGCGTCAGTGCCCTTGGTGCTCATGGGCCAGCCGTGCTTGAGACGGCGGTGCCCTGTTCAGTGGTGCTTGAGACGGCGGTGCCCTGTTCAGCGGTGCTTGAGACGGCGATGCCCTGTTCAGCGGTGCTTGGAGCGGCGGGCTCCCTTGCAGTGACTCAGCTGCTGGCGGTCCTTCATGGCCCAGCGGGGCTTGTGCTGGCGGTCCTCTCTGTCCCAGCGGGGCTTGTGCTTGCAGTCCTTCATGGCCCAGCGGGGCTTGTGGTGGCAGTCCTCTCTGTCCCAGCGGGTATGACGGCTGTGGCCTCCTGGGCAGCTGGGCTGGTGCTGGCGGTGGCCTCCTGGGCAGCTGGGCTGGTGCTGGCGGTGACCTCCTGGGCAGCTGGGCTAGTGGCGGTCGGCTCCTGGGCAGCTGGTGCTGGCGGTGGCCTCCTGGGCAGCTTGGCTGGTGCTGGCGGTGGCCTCCTGGGCAGCGGGGATGATGGCGGTCTTCTCCGCCATGCTGCTCTTCCCAGACTTGCTGAGTTTCTTGTGCCCCTTCCCCACCTTGGAAGATGTCGCAGCTGACTCCACACTCCCACCTGTACCCCTGGGAGCGGCTTTGGTGGCTGGAGTCTTCCCCCTCTCCCGCCGGGCACTGGCCAACTTCTGATGCTTCACAGGTGGGGGACTGTCTGTGCTGTGGCTCCGTGCCATACTGGCTGCCCTGGTGGCCGGTGCACTCCAGATTCCGGTGACTACAGGCACCACTGGTCCCGGAGATGTTGTGGCTGAGGTGCTAGTTCGGGACCTAGGAGACGGACGGGGTGGGGGAGGTGTGGGAAAGAGGTCAAGGTTGGACAGGAAAAGTTTTTGGGAGACACTGGGACGGGTAGCCGGAGAGGGTTTGGGAGTGGAGGAAGAGGTTGTGGTTGCAGGAGGTGTTCGTTTGCTGACTTTGGGTGAAGGTGCATGCGCTGGAGGCTGTCGTGAGGTGGATGGCTGTTGGGTGGGTGTGTGCCTGCGTTTGTGTATCTTGGGAGGGGGTTTCACAGACACACTGGGAGAGGACACAGGGGACGTGTGAATGGTAGTGGGGGTGGTGACTGCACGTGAACGGGGTGTGGTGGTGGGTGTGCTGGTGATGGTAGTAGTGGCTGTAGAGGTAGTGCATGCAGGTGTGAGTGTAGACGAGACTGGGAGGGAGGAGGGAGACGAGGAGGAGGGGGACACAGTGGAGGCAGTGGATGTTGGTGTGTCTGCATGGGTATGATGCTTGCGTGAGTGCCTGTGGGATGTGTGGTGCTTGTGTTTGCCTGAGCTTCCCTTGTGTGTTGACGTGTGTGCATGCTGGTTTAGAGGTGTGCTTGGGATAGGCTGGGGTACAGGGGATTGGGTCTGGGTGGAGGAAGTTGGAGGGGGAGGCTAGACACAGGGACAATGGCTGCCATCAGTGCTGAGGCCAGAGTCTGAAAAGCTCGCTGAAGGGCCGCCTGACCAGAATGAATGCCCTCCAGGAATGCATTTGTTTGTTGCAACTACCTTTCTACACCCTGGATAGCATTAAAAATGGTAGACTGCCCAACAGTGAGGGACCTGAGGAGGTCAATGGCCTCCTCACTGAGGGCAGCAGGGCTGACTGGGGCAGGGCCTGAGGTGCCTGGGGCGAAGGTGATGCCCACCCTCCCGGGTGAGCGGGCACGGGGCAAAGACTGAGGGGCTGCTGGGAGGGCGGTGCTGGAAGGGGAGGGTGGCAGCTGTACCTGTAGATGCGGGTGGCACAGATGTTGCCACCACCACAAGGGAGCTCCCATCAGAGGACGAGTCCGTGTCAGTGGTCTCAGCTCCTGTCCCTGCCGTGGAGCTCCCCTCGCCCTCCGTCCCACTGGTGAAATCCGATTCCGTAGTGTGGCCCTCCATGGCCATGTGGGATGCAGCCCCCTCGTGCTCCGGTGCCACTGCTCCTCCGCCTGATGATGCTAATGCACACAAGAACAGGGAGACCACAAAAAGGGGGGGGGAGACAGAAGAAAGTCATGTTGAGTGCATGCATTACCACAACTGTTGGCGGACACGACAGACACAGAAGCCCCCTGCACTACGCCGCGCTCTTGGGCTCCACTGTTCAATTCCTGGGAAATGGCCTACTAGGCTATGGACGACATCTGCACACATGGATGACACAGGGGCATGACTAAGTGTAGTTGGCACTCTACAGAGGTGTGGTGGGGTGCCACATGGCCTGCCTTACGGAGGGACCTTGCCTACGGAACTCGACCTGGCCTAGGCAAACCCACAGCCCACCTCCCCCACCCAGACCCCTCCACTGCACGCAAAATCAGCAGAATGAGAGTGTACTCACCCCCTTGTGGCTGCTGTGATGCCCTCAAGCGCCCATCCAACTCCGGGTACGGCACCGCCAGGATCCTGAACATCAGGGGGGTCATGGTGCGACGGGCACCCCTCCCACGTTGGAAGGCCATCCCCAGCTGAGGCTCCGCCGTCTTCTTGCTCCAGCGACGAATGTCCTCCCATCTTTTCCGGCAGTGGGTGCTCCGTCTGTGGTAGACCCCCAGGGTCCGGACGTCCTTGGCGATGGCACGCCAAATATATTTTTTCTGGTGGGCGCTGACCTACATGAGTTGTACAGGGGGAAGAGAAACTTATTACCAACTACACCGTCAACGTGATTGGCCCCCATCCCTACCCTTGCCATGTGACACATGCACTCACCGTCCTTTCATGCACGCCGCACTCTCCCCCCTTCCTTCTTACATCCACCCCTCTCCACACAAACATAGCGCATACAACATGCTCCCAGTGTACTTACCTGTTTGTCTGGAGGACCGTAGAGTAGCGTGTACTGGGGGAGGACCCCATCCACAAGTTTCTCCAACTCCTCCGTTGTGAAGGCAGGGGCCCTTTCCGCAGACACTCGAGCCATTGTCTCTTACAGACCGAGGTCACAGCAGCACTTGCAGTATAGGTCCTCTCCTGTCGAAGATCAGGTATCGAGTGATTGAACAGATAGAAAATGGCGGTCAAGTCCGCGGCGGTGCGTACCATCACTGCCGGCGTACATCGTCATTGGCTCCTGGGACCCATAGGTCAGCGCAGTTACCTCACATCCCATTGTCCCACTTTACAGGTCAGGCAGCCGCCATTTCAGGGGCCCACATGGCTTCATTTTCAACTGCGTCACACATACCTATGCCTAGACTCAACACAGATACAGGCCACTTTGTAGATTATGATTGGTGTTCTGTGTAAGCTGTGGGTACGTACCACTGAGTTGTTTGACTCTGTGCTCGCTGTTGTCCTTCATAGGCACCGTCCGCTGGGACATGTGAGGAGATGGCGGCTTCCTCCGGTGTACCAACCGTTGGTGGACCTGTCGACAATGGAGGAAAGACATGTGATAATCACATACAGGCTTGACCGTGCTCCAATCCAGGAACTGTGTACCCAGCTGGAGCCAGACCTGATGTCAGCTATCCGCCATCCCACAGGAATCCCCCCTCAAGTGCAGGTGCTGTCACTGCTCCATTTCCTTGCAAGTGGGTCATTTCAAACAACAGTGGCCATAGCATCAGGGATGTCCCAGCCCATGTTTTCCAACGTGTTGTCTGCTCTGCTGAAACACATGCGGAGCTACATCGTTTTCCCTCAGGTGGAGGATTTGCCCACAGTGAAAGGTGATTTCTATGCCCTGGGACATATCCCCAACATGATAGGTGCCATTGATAGGACACATGTGGCTTTTTGGAGTTATCATTCGATGAATGTACAGATGGTATGTTTGGCCGACCAGTACATCTCCCATGTGAATGCCAAATTCCCTGTCTCAGTGCATGACGCCTACATCCTGCGGAATAGCAGCATCCCTTATGTGATGGGTCAACTCCAGAGGCACCGTGTGTTGCTATTAGGTGAGCACCTGGAAGCTAGTCAGTGGGAATGGTTGTCTGGGTTTTATCCCCAGACCCAGACCCAGTTTATTGGATTACATTTATTTGTTTGTAGAGAATATTCCAGCCTATACGTGCACGGTTGTGTACAGCCCTGAGGAAGGTGGCTTAAAAGATTAGCAGTTGTTGGGATCCACCGAAACGCGCGTCGGCAAGGAATTGGGAGGCTGGTAGAAGATTGTTATTGAAATTCATTGGTCAACAAGGTTGAAGAAAAAAAGTTTTTGATATAAACCTATGGAAGACTATGGAAACACATTGGAATTTATGATCGCAAGGAAGTGAAGGACTAATCAAATACTGTGCAAAATAAAAACCAATGGACAATAAAATAGAGGATTGAGATTTTCAGTAGATCGGAGAAAGATTTTGTGATATTATACCTTTCGATTTGATACATTATGTTTGTTTGTATAAGTGTGATGTATTTGTGAAGTATGAAGTACAATACTAGTAGTTGGTTGTAATTTGTCTTATTTGTTTTATATATGTGTTGTGCTTGAATCCTGTCTGTGTTATTTCAGTCTGTTTGTTTTTCCATGTCTTATGTGAAGTATAGTTAGATTTTTTATATTATTACGAATAAATATTTGGTTATGATCTGTCTTTGTGAGTTGATATGTTAGTTTTGGTATATTGTTTATGATTTGATTATTTACTTGAGAATTACAGAGAGAGGTATTTCCCTTGTTGATAGACTTCATGCCCTAGTTCTCTCTTTATATCTAATTAGGGACCACTTTGTTCATTTTCAATAGACTAATACATCCACTCTTGTAATCTGTTTTTGACATCAATGTCACAGGTTAGAGCCCAGTGGGAGGTCGATAAAATGAGTTCCATTTGCTTGGCCCACAAGAAACATGGGTTATTTAGCACAAGATGCCTCAAGTGGTGATCATGTGTTTTTTTTTTGTTTTTTTTTAATAAACAATTTTTTTTGTTTTCAAAATGTAAAACTCCAAACATTTGGTACAGACAGTACGGCAAGTTTCAACTCCAATTATCATTGACATTTGAACGTATAGCATTTCAAGAGCCATGCGTATTTTGTTGCTAAACACAGCATTAAGGGATCTATCTCCCATTCTGACCTATTACAACAACCCCAGCCATCTACCCCATATCTTTTCATGTTTCCGGGGACAACCCCTCGACACGTACACCAGTCTCTCCTGGTTTGCACACCAGTCCACACCTCTTCTCCATTTTTGTAAGGATGGATCGGAGGGCAAGCTCCAGGCTGCGGCAATGTTTCTTTTGGCGATCAGCAGGGCCGTACTAACAAGGGCGCGGCTCATCCGGGACCTCACCACATCCTCCATCACCCCTAGTAAAACGAATTTGGCAGAGAACTGCAGCTCCATTTCCAGTATCATATTTAATTTGTGAAACACCTTACCCCAGTATGACTGCAGTATTGGACAAGACCATACCATATGGAAAAAATCTGGGGGTTCCCCTGCACATCGTGGACATTGGGCATTGGGACGCAGCCCGGCCCAACAGAGCCGGACAGGTGTTAGATATGCTCTATGTAGATAGTAGAATTGCACTGTGCGGAGTCTCGCCGACACAGCCAGAGTCCTGGGAGCCATCAGCGCCTCTGACCACTGTGTGTCGTCAAGGGTCCCCACCCATGCTTCCCACTTTGTTCTAGTCGAGTTGTGGCCAACCGGTGCATTATTGATTAACATGTTATATACCTTTTAAATCCCTTTCCCGCCTAGATTCCCCATAAGTAGTTTGGCTTCTAGTGGGCTGAACTCCGGCAGAGGGCGTGATGCCAAGAGATGCACTCCCAGGCCTTGTCTAAGCTGGAGGTACCTAAAAAATTGTGTTCAGGATAATTGAAAGTCTGCCTGCAGTTCCTGGAAAGTCTTTAATGTTTCTCCTCTCCACACATCTCCTACCAATGAGATGCCCAGCAAGTCCCACTCCGCAAATCCCTCCAATGCCGCAGTTGCGCTCATCCACTTCCCCCTCCACAGCGGAGTTTGGAGGGTAACAACAGCATTCCAATGGGTACGTTGCAGCGCAGCCCTCCATGCCAAGAAGACCGTCCTGGTAATCGCTTCCATGTTTTGGGGGAGGGGTGTACCATACAACATATCAAGGATATGTGGGAAGCCCAAGATTTCCAACTCTACCTGACAAGCCAGATCCGACCATCCACCAGTGAACCAATCATGGATCACGAGCAGCTGGGTCGCCAGGTAGTATAGATATGGATCAGAGGCACCTAGGCCCCCTTCATACATTCCTCTCCGGCAGTGCTGCGCTGCCACTCGGTGTCTGGCCCGTTTCCAAAGGAACAGCGTGGTGACGCCCTCCAAAGCTCTGAACCATGAACGTGGGATCGGGAGGGGAAAGTTCTGGAAAACATACAAAAGCCTAGGCAAGACCATCATCTTGTATAGGGCAACCTGGCCCATCACATTTAACGGCAATGCCTGCCATCTCTGCAGGTCCGTCTTGATACGTGCCAGAAACGGGTCGAGGTTCCTCGCCCAAGTTAATTCCGGCAGGAGAGTCACCCAAATACCGAGATATTTAAAGCTAAGTCTGCGTAGAGGTATTGTGTCTTGTCAGTCAAAGCAGTCACGGGTGTTCACCAAGGGGACCAACACTGAATTTGTAGGGTTCATTTTTAATCCTTACACCAGTTCATAGCGTCGTAGAAGATGAAGGCTGCGCGGACCCGATGCACTTGGTGTGCCCATGTACAGCAGTACATCGTCAGCGTATAGGGCTATTCTGTCCTCCCGGGAGCGTCCCCACCTCCAGCCACAGTATATTGGATCCGACCTGAACATCTGAGCTAGTGGTTCAATAACCAGGGTAAATAGAAGGGGGGACAGCGGGCAACCCCGCCTTGTACCACATCGGAGTTCAAAGACCAACAACAGGGTCCCATTGACCTGCACACGGGCAGAGGGGTCAGCATACAACGCCCGGACCATGCGACAAAACCTTGGTCTGATTCCCGCCCGCTGGAGCACTAAAAAGAGAAATCCCAAGTCCACTGAATCAAAAGCCTTTTCAAAGTCGATGAATAAAAGAGCTAGGTCTCGGGCCGTCGGTGACGTTCGGCAAGGGCCACATGTAGCCGGCGGATGCAATGTCGAGTATTACGAGTTGCCATTAACCCGCATTGATCGGGATGAATTAGTTGCGGCAAGACTCCTTTGAGATGTGTCACAAGGATAGTAGCGTAGATTTTAACCTCACAGTTAATCAGGGATATCGGCCTATACTCTGCACAGTGTAGCGATGGGGGCTGGGTTTTAGGGAGCACCACTATAGTTGCGGCGTCCAGTCCCCTCAGGAAGGATCTCCGCTGTTCCACCTCCATAGAGAGAGCCACCAGACGGGGCACCAATTCCTCCTTGTACATCTTGTAGTATTCTGACGGGAAACCGCCAGGACCAGGAGTTTTCCCTGACCCCAGCACAGAGATGGCCTCTCTGATTTCCTCCACACTGAGAGGTTCATCTAGAATTTGCACCTCAGTCGGGGGCAACCGCGGCAAAGAAACATCTTCTAGCAGCTGGTGGGCATAGGTTAAGTCTACCGATGTCAAGGCCCTATACAGTGCCCTGTAGTAGCGGGCGAAGGCCTCAGCTATTTCTTGGTGCTCCCCAACTCAACCCCTTTCCACGTCCCAAATTTCGGGAATAATACTAGAGGACCGATAGAGCGAGACCAACCAGAAAAGCAACTTTCCAGTCTTTTCTCCCAACCATAAATTCTCGCAGTGCTCGCTCGCCATAAAAACTTTGTGACCTCTAGGGACAAATCTCTAATTTCTTTGTGTATTAATAAAAGCTGTTGCGACACCATTTCGTTGGGCTCTGCTTCTTGTGAGCTCTCTAGACGCATTTCCAATAGCTCGATACTCTGGGTTCTTGAGCGCTCTTGCTCTCGTATCAGGCCCCTGGCCGCACCTCGCATCACCGCCTTCCCAGCGGTGCACAGGGTGCCAGCAGAGGACACAGAACCATCATTAAGGGCATAGTATTCACTCTGTGCCTGTCACAGCCACCCCACAAATGACTCGTCCTGCAGATACCAAGCATTCAGTCACCACATAGGAAGATTAAGCGACCGAACGTGGCCCATCGCGAAGCGAATGGGTGTATGGTCGGAGATACCCCGTGCTAAAATCTCGATGTGGGAGAGTGAACCACAGTCAGTGATGGGCAACAGTACCAAGTCAATTCGGGACTGTGAGCCGTGGGCCGCCGAGGCATGGGTGAATTGCCTCCGTCTCGGGGTGCCAAATCCGCCACGCGTCGCAGAGCCCCGTAGAGGAGAGCCAGTCTGTGAGTCCCGCTGCCACAGCGCGCCTGTGAGCCGTTAACGGACGACCACATGCAAGGCAGGGTCTGGAGCCGCATTGAAGTCTCCCCCAGCATAGTGAGCCCCGGGGGCAGGTCCAGGAGAAACTGGGTTAGGTCCTTGAGGGTCCCTCGTACCAACGCCGGAGGGACGTGCACACTGACCACATTGACCGCTACCCCTTCGACCCTCCCAGTAATGGCCACAAAGCAGCCATGACAATCTTTCTAAACTTGAACCACCGTCAAGGGAAATAAGCGGTGTAATAGAATCGCCACTCCCCGCGAGCCCCGCACAAACCCTGCGTGGTACACTCTATCAAAACCTCTCCGAGCCAGGAAGGGGCAGCGCTCCCTCGAGAGGTGCGTCTCCTGCAGCAGGAGCACATCGGGCCGGTATCTGTGTATGAAGATAAATACTGCAGTGCGTTTGATTTTGTCTAAGAGACCATTAACGTTCCATGAAACGACCTGTATCGGATTTATCAAAATAGTTGTTAGCGGTTGTCACAGCTCTACCACTGGGTGTAGCCATTTTGGGTCTGAGTTTTCTCCCTGTTCTGCCCCTCGTGTACCTGAATAGAAACTCTCGTTCTGCTAAGTGGTTCTGCATACCTACTGTCTTGTGCGCTAACTAACACAAACAAACATGTCAACTCAACATTGAACAATAATAAGTACCTTAATATAGAGCTTGAACTCCTCATCCCTCCAACCCCCCTCCCCATATTTCCCCCAGAAGCATCTGTAGCCTCTATATATTAGCATCTCTCTCTCTAACCTAGTGAGATAAAACAATAACTGAGTGAGCAGTGGTGGACCCCTCCATATCGTCGGATCACTTAAAGAAATACATTTTGTAGTATTTAGTTATTCATAGTACTAGATCTTCATTGCGGTAAGTAGCACCCTCTCCAGACTTATCTCTCCGTTCAGAAGGTTACAATGCCGGGCTGCAAGATAGGGCAAAGCTCTCTGGTGAGTCTGATCGGGCCCAGGGTGAACTTTGCGGCTTCAGGTTTCCCCCAATTCCCCCCAGCTCCCTCAACGGTTGCTGGTCCTTCGGATCCCCAGAAAGGTGGGGGGAATTCGAGCAAGAATCGCGGCATTCCCTGCATTTTCTCAAGCGTGTGCGATGCCGCCTGGCAGCCAGTCATTTCTGCTGCACGCTAGGCTGTTCTCCAGCTTGTGTCAGTCTGAAGCCCTCGCCAAGTGATCCAAGCAGCATCTCTACCATCAGCCACGTCCACGCCGCAGTCGGCTGATCAAAAAAGTGAGTTTTATTTCCGTGTACCACACATAACTTCGCAGGGAACAAAAGGCGATATGATATATCCATTGCCCTCAGCTTTTGTTTGACTTCGAGAAATGAACGGCGTTGGTTTTGCACATCCCTTGTGTAGTCTGGAAAAAGGAGGACCTTAACCACATTGCACAAGAGGTCCCCTCTGGAGCGTGCCCCCTGCAGCACTGCATCCCTGTCCTTGAAATTGAAGAGACGGAGCATCACTGGTCTGGGCGGGGAGCCCGGCGGGGGCTTTAACTGAAGACCCCTGTGAGCTCGTTCGATGGCGAACCATGGGGTAAGACGGTCTGATGGCATCCATGAGCGAATCCATTCTTCCAGGAGCATGACGAGGGATGTCGCTGCTGTGGTCTCAGGAAGACCCACCACCCGAAGGTTGTTCCGCCTAGACCTGTTCTTGGCGTCTTCGGCACTCCGGTGCAGCTCTGACGTGCAAGACGTGAGTGCAGAGACCTGCGCCTTGAGAGCAGCCATTTCATCTTCCATTGCAGAAATCCTTGTTTCTGCCTCTGTGAGTCGGGCTGTGGCGTTGCGGAGGTCATGCCGAACCAGGGCCACATCTACTCTGACTTCTCCTATCTTGAGTTGCTTGGGACGTGTGAATGGCCTGGAGGATTTTTGTAGGTCTCCAGATGCCGCCGGCTGGTCCCCCGCCACCTGGGGTGCGATCCTCCATTCGGGGTCCGCTTGTACCCGTAGTGAATTGATCTATGCGCGTTTGCGCTGTCGACTGTCATACTGATTTGTCTTTGCCCATGGTTTATTCACCGGTTCTTCTCCAGTAAGCGTAATGCAACACTCAGGTCGAGGTCTAATGGAGAGGGCCAGTCCGGGTACTACGTGTGGCTCCGGGGTCACCAATGTCACCAGCGAAGTCGCGGGCCAAACGCACACTCAATCTTCCAATGGGCCACTGTCGGAGCCTCTGGGACTGGGGCCCGCCATCGCCCAACCATGGCCCAGCATGACCTCAGCCGGCAATCCTCCACAACTATCGACAATGGGCTCCAGGAGGTGTCCAAGATGCTTCCTCCTCCGGCGTGGTGCCGCTCTCCCCAACTTCCTGCCTCCTCGGCCGCTGCCCTGCATGGGGTTGAGGGGGGGAAAAGGGGAGACGGCAGGGGAAGTCCCACGATATGCCGCCACCCTCCGTCTGCACTTGCCTCCTTCACTATTTCCCAGAGGGAGGGGGGGAAGGGGCAAGAGACGAGAGGGGTGCTTCTCCTCCGGATACCAGCACAGCCCCCCTCCTCGATGCACCTCCTGTGTTGCGACTCTTTCTCTGCCTTCAGCGTCGGTGCAACTCAATCCGGTCCTGTGCCGGTCTCCGCGGCCGTCGGGCGCGCCGGCCACCCGGCACACTTCTCTGCTGCCTCACCTTCGCTGCCTAGCAGCCACACCAGGAGAGCTGATACCGGCCACTCGGGCCCTCAGAACGGCTTGCGTCGCTGGCCGCCCGCACCAGCCGCCATCTTGGGGCGTGAATCGCCTCGGTCCCCCGTCACCGCACAGCCGGCAGAGGAGCCGGTCGATATTCTCAGTGTGTCGGGAGGGGGATGACAAAGCCCCCCAGGCGAGAGGATGCCGCTGATGAATGTGGATTATAGGTGCATTTGAAGGCGGATGACGGAGGGGTCCGGAGCAGTACAAAAGTGCGTCCGCCATCTTGACACCTTGGCCATGCCACCGATCATGTGCTTTTTAAATACGCATGCTACATTATGAAAACATCCCAGACCAGGGTTGTGACAAGGATTTCTGCCACCTTAGGCCAAGTACTATTTTGCACCTCCTCAAACTCAAAGCCTATCGAAAATGAATTCTGTTTGCTGTGATTGCACCCTAGAAGGATGATTACATGTCCTAATACCTGGGGCTGGTACTGGCTGTTTCGCCATCAAAAGCCAGTGGTCGTCATTGGACATCATCTTGGATGGTGTTAGTCCTTAGGGAAATCCAATAGGCCCTGCAATACCACAGTCCAGGAAATCAGAGTGAAAGGGTGTGGTTGTTCACGGTTTGGAAACAAAGAAAGGACGAGCTGAATCTACCTTTGCGCTCACAGAAGACTCCTCATTAGCATAATTGAAACCCTCACAAAATGCCCAAACATGGTCAAATACATTTATATCTATTACAGTGATTGTAATTTTGGACAAACATTTTTTTGAATTATTTTGCTGGAATTCGGAACTCCAACATGACCCAAGCAGAAGTTTGTCGCAGCTGGGAAATTGTACTGGCCATTAGATCAACTTTACTCTTCTTTTTACCTACAAAAAGAAACAATGCACATTTTGAAAACCCTTTTTAACCCCTTCGCTGCCAGGCCTTTTCCCCATCAGGTGGCAAGCCTTTTTTTAGCTGTTTGGGGCAGTTTGCGCTTAGGCCCTCATAACTTTTTGTCCACATAAGCTACCCACGCCAAATTGAGTCCTTTTTTTCAACATCCTAGGGATTCTAGAGGTACCCAGGCTTTGTGGGTTTCCCTAAAGGAGACCAAGAAATCAGCCAAAATACAGCAAAAAGTTCGTTTTTTAAAAACAAAAATGGAAAAAAGGGCTGCAGAAGAAGGCTTGTGTTTTTTCCCTGAAAATGGCATCAACAAACAGTTTACAATGCTAAAATCACCATCTTCACAGCTTTCAGGAACAGGCAGACTTGAATCAAACTACCACATTTTTCAACACAATTTTGACATTTTATTGGGACATACCCCATTTTTACAATTTTTTGTGCTTTCAGCCTCCTTCCAGTTAGTGACAGAAATGGGTGTGAAACCAATGCTGGATCCCAGAAAGCTAAACATTTCTACAAATTAGACACAATTTTGAATTCAGCAAGGGGTAATTTGTGTAGAACCTACAAGGGTTTCCTACAGAAAATAACAGCTGAAATAAAAACATATTGAAATTGAGGAAAATAAACAGCTATTTTTCTCCACGTTTTACTCTGTAACTTTTTCCTGCAATGTCAGATTTTTAAAGCAATATACCGTTATGTCTGCTGAACGCTTCTGGTTGCGGTGATATATTGGGCTTGTAGGTTCATCAAGATCCCTAGGTACCCAGAGCCAATAAATGAGCTGCACCTTGCAATGGGTTTTCATTCTATACTGGTATACAGCAATTCATTTGCTGAAATATAAAGAGTGAATAATAGGTATTAAGAAAACCTTTGTATTTCCAAAATGGGCACAAAATAAGAGTTGAGAAGCAGTGGTTATTTGCACGTTTCTGAATTCCGGGGTGCCCATACTAGCATGTGAATTACAGGGCATTTCTCAAATAGACGTCTTTTTTACACACTGTTTTACATTTGGAAGGAAAAAATGTAGAGAAAGACAAGGGGCATTAACACTTGTTTTGCTATTCTGTGTTCCCCCAAGTCTCCTGATACAAATGGTTCCTCACTTGCATGTGTAGGCCTAATGCTCGTCACGGGAAACGCAACATGGACACATCACATTCTTACATTGAAATCTGACGTGTTTTTTGCAAAGTGCCTAGCTGTAGATTTCGGCCTCTAGCTCAGCCGGCACCTAGGGAAACCTACCAAGCCTGTACCTTTTTTTAAACTAGACACCATGGTGACAGAAAGTTCTGGAATCTGAGAAGAGCCACGAGTTTCCTTCCACCCAGCATAAACCC
The DNA here is from genome assembly GCF_031143425.1 of Pleurodeles waltl. Lineage (NCBI taxonomy): Eukaryota > Metazoa > Chordata > Amphibia > Caudata > Salamandridae > Pleurodeles > Pleurodeles waltl. Next base: position 65,342,950 of record NC_090437.1, read on the forward strand.
AAGTCTCCCGATAAGAATGGTACCTCACTTGTGTGGGTAGGCCTAGCGCCCACAACAAGAAATGCCCCAAAACACAACATGGACACATCACATTTTCCCAGAGAAAACATACCTCTTTTTTGCAAAGTGCCTAGCTGTGGATTAGCCTAGCTCACATCGCGATCGGGAAGCAGAAATGCTGAGAAAGACATCCAAGGAAAGGAAAGGCCTTTTCTTCCTTTGATGCCTTTCTTGGCCCCTCCACGTGATCGGAGGAGAAATGCTAAATCATTTTCCCTCTGATCCGCGCTGGAAGCTGAGCTTCCACGGAGGGGCAGGCCTCTGATGAGGTCAGCGTACGATTGCGCGCTGATGTCATCAGATGCCACTGGGTGGGGCGGGGGTGGAAGGGGAAGCGATTCCCCTTCCATCCCTGCAGTGGGGCGCTGAGACGAGGCTCATGGGGGGAGCACTAGCGCCCCGGTCCCAGGACGTAACCGTTACGACCTTGGCGCCTCAGCGCCGCAGCCAAGGGCATAACTGTTACGTCCTTGGCTGCGAAGGGGTTAGGTTGAATGATAGGAGCACTGCCGTAAACATTAGTAATGCATTAGCCATTAATTTCCTCTTGTATTTTAAAGAACATTTGACGTGTTACCCATTCTCTCTTCTGGACCCAGGCCACAGACAGAATGTATTGCGTCTTGTACAGCACACAAAAACCCTGAAGATGGATGCGCTTTCTGCTGTTTAATTCGTTCCTCATACATTCAAATTCATAATAAACAGAAGATCACAGATCATGACACTTGGCAACATACTTAGTCAGTTTCATCTAAAGCACAATTCTTTCGCCAGTGCCCCGGGGTGTCCTGTCTCTGCTGTCCGGTGGCAACATTATGCCTGGGAAAAGTTTAAGTTCTGCCTACATTTCTCCTACAGTTAAGTTTGAAAAATAACTCAAAATTTCGGATTAGGTGATTTTACATACTTATGCCAGCAGGAGGCTGGGCCACAATTTTTATCACACAAACTATGCTTTAGCATGAAAAAAGTAATGTAAGATACCGAAAACGCACATTTCATACTAACAGTGTACTTTTACATATTTTTCTTTAAATTTCATGAAACCTTGCGAAATAATGTAGTATCCCTTCTGCCGTGTCCTCATCTAATCATTTAACTCTAGGGACCATATTTATGAGAGGCTTTCGCCGCCAGAGTATCACTTTTTTTGACTCTTCGCCAGTGCAGGCTCTCAACATTATCTATGAGGCCACGCAAAGCCACTTTGCGTGGCTTTAAATGGCCTCATAGATATGGAGTAAGACAAAGCAGTGCTAGTTGCTGCATTGCCTTACTCTGCGCTAGAGAGGCATACCATGGGCATTGCTGTGGGTTCTCCCAAGCAACAGCCATGGCTTTTGATGCTGCCCCAGATTTACTTAATCACCTAAACCTGGGGAAGCACCAGACCCGTACGCCTCCCCAGAGGAGTAACAAGGAGAAATATTTGTATTTCTCCTCATTTTTTCCTCTTTCCACATGTACTGAATTATGCAGCATACATAGAAAGAGAAAAACACCTCTCAGGATTGTTTTTGTGTAGGAAGGTCCCCTTCCTGCACTAAACCAATCCTGCAAGCAATGCAGACACCCTTGCACGATGGTGCAAGGGTGCCTGCATTGGTACTGGGCAGCCAATTGTGAGCTAGCACAGGAGTAACGGACAGGAATGCACTGTATTGCATAAATACAGTGCATTACTGTCCTTTCACATTGGTGTAGGGCAGCACAGCAAGAGGACTTGCAGCCCTGTCCTACGCCAACTCCCCATAAATAAGCTTATATATATATATATATATATATATATATATATATCTTCATGCTTTCAACATACTACAAAATTGCCCAACTTTTATAGGGATTCAGCGGGTTATTGGCAGATTCTGGAAAGGCATGATGAGTCTTTGACCTTGTATGTTGTCTTACATAATCATAGTATATTGATCAGAAGCACGCTACATGCATCCAGAATTGTTTATCCTGATGATTTCCTGAAATGGTCTATTTTTGACAGGAATCCTTATTTGTAGTATTTGTTGTGTTATCCATAATACCTGGTCTTTAATTTTTCTTTCATTGTCTGGAAATTATGTTTTCCCCATCAAGAGTGTAAGGATAAACCATCCTACATTTGTTTTACTGATACCGTTGTGCTTTTTAAACAAGGATGGTGTCAACATAAGTTAATTTGTATTACTATCTGACATCGTTCCACCAACATTGTTGCCGTTTCTTGAGGATTTCTGTCCAACTCCAGGAATACCTTGAGTTTTAATTGGGTACATTAAGGTGCCTGATTACTTGTATGCATTGTTTAAAGCATTGTTGTAGTCTTTATGATATACAAAACCTCCTACCCACATGGGAGTGACAATACTATAGCCTGATGAGTACTATAATGTGTACTCTTGGGACTGGTCTTTATACTGGTTGACTCATGAGTCGACACATTTTTTACTTCTTTTCACAATCTCATACGCAGCACCTATAGGTGATTATACTGTGCATTGAGGGCCTTCCTCTTATTCACCACAATCACACATCAAATGCATTATCTTTGGAACTTCAAAGCACGAAGCGGTGCAACGTAGATGGACACCTAATTAATCCTTATCAGCTGACTCTGTGGTCACTGTGACCATCGTAAAATTTAACAAGGAGTCTACTACAGTTGCTCCAATGTGTGATGCTTTAGAAGCTGCAGTTCAGTGTGTGATTGCATCATTTCAGGCAAAGTAAAAGTGAGCCTATGAGCCTTAAATTACTGTAGTGAGGCTGTGAATCTTTGAGTAGCGCAAATAAAGTCTATGAGTCTTGCATGAGTAAAATACTCAGTCTGTGACCCTTAGGTTACAGTAGCTAATGAGTCTGCGAGTCTTCAATAAGTGTAGATAGTGATTCTTGGTGTAAATAGTGAGCCCTTGAGTCTTACAGTATGGCAGATAGGGAGTTGGTGAGCCTTAGATAGTGAGACGGTAAGTTGTGGATTAGTGTAAATAGGTTCCGAGTCTTTGATTAATATAGATTGAGAGCCTCTGAGTCTTACATAAGTATAGACTAGATGACAGTCTTTGCTGACTTTGAATGTTTTTTTACCTCAGATCACCAGAAAGTTGTCTATTGTTGAAGGTGTACTCATTATATTAGAATAGTGCTTCGAAACTCAGGACCTCCTGGTCATCCCAGATGTCAGCAGCTAGCACTTAACTAGCTCATCCATATTACTGGCTAAGGGGACAAAGAGCTGAAAAAAGTATAGATAGCTCTTATGTACCTACTCCCATCTAGATTTTATTTTCCCTTAGCTCAGGCATTAATACCGTTTTAGTTCTATTTGACAGTGAAGCTCTGTGCTAACCAATTCAAATGAACTTCGGCTTCGCTCTGAGGAGTATTTCACTCTCACATTATGCCATTGGCTGTCTGGTGTATCAATCCATCTCCTACGGATTGCTTGCATTACAATGCATGAGGACTTATTTTACATTTCGAAACAGCACTTTATCTGTACACATTGAGGTCCAGATTTATGCTGGCCTTGCTCTGTTCCAACGCCACATTGGTGTCATATTTTTGAAGCTAATGTGGCATTGGAAGGGGAAAAGCGTGCGCCATATATACAAAGTGGCGCTGTGCTTGCATTGCGCCACTTTGTGACCCCTTGAGCCACATTATGCCTGTGCCCGGCATAATTTATGCAAGGGGGTGTTCCGGCGCTAGGGGTGCAATAAAAATGGCATAAAGGAATCTCTGATATTTCTTTGTGCCATTTTTCTCGGCATTTTTTAACGCCTGCTAAGTACAGGCGTTAAACAGAGGCTCCCATTGATTACAATGGGCCCCTGGGTGCTTTGCAGGATTAGCGTAATCATTTTTGACGCTAATCCTGCAAAGCAGCAGACTATAATCAAAAATGATGATGCTAGTCCTCCTAACTACCGTCATGGTAGCGCTGTATTTTAAATACAGTGCTACCATGGTGGCGTTAGGGGGGCACTAAGGGGCACAAGAAAAGTGGCGCTGCACTAGGTGCAGCTCCACTTTTCATAAATCCACCCCTAAATACTTTATTTCATAAATGCGTTGTATACAGAAATCAATTGATTTTGTTTTGTTTTTGTATCGCAGTAAGCTTCATTTAATGTTTTAGCTGTGTGCTTGTCAGTCGTCTCTATTTTCCTTTACCATCTGTGTCTTTCCTATTGATCTTCCATTTATGTGTACTTATCATTGATTTCCCTTGAAATTGGCTTTCCCATTGTTTTCTCCACTTTCCTTTTATCCAAGATCCTTCCTCCTCTGTTTTCACAAAAAAAACTTTTCCAAAAGCCAGTAGGTCTGACATTACTCAGCTCAAGCTTGCACGTTTTGCCGTACATAAATGCTGTTTTTATGTGCTACCACATGAAAGCCAGGGCTATTGGCTTTGCCGATGCATGTTACATCTGTTACCAGCACATTTTTAATTAATTTTGTTCAAGTTAAACATTACCACCCTATAATGAACATTAGACATGCAATGTCAGCTAAATTTTAAATGAATTAATATTCGCCCTATACAACTGAAGAGTAGAACCTCTTTCTCCCCTCTCCTTTAGCAAAGAATGATGGTAACAGCTTAAGGATGAAAAGGGATATTAAAATGTTTGTGCATTTCTGCTTATAAACCATCATCCCTTCTTTTGTCAAACATCCAAGATTTAACACTCTGCTGAATATTTCCACAGTCATACCTTTCTTAGTAGAAAAGCATATGATGCCTGATTCACTAAGAGTTTGTCCCAGATTCTCAAAGGTTTAGCATTACTTTTGTAATGCTAAACCAATGGTAAACCTTTTTTGGGATTCACAAACCAACACAAATAAGTATTTGCAATGGTTTGTATGGCAAAGTAACACAAAGCATAGTATTTTGCACAGAAGGATACTCTTCCTGTACAAAACCTATGCTAGACTGACATACACACCCTAAGACTATGGCGCTAAGGTGTGCGTGTGGTGCACGTCAGCTGAAATCAACATCGGTGCTAGGGAGAGGGTAGGGGCCTGCCATATATATGTGAACATGGCGTTCTCCGGTTCGCTCCTTGTCACGCAACGCAGCACAGCCTTTTTTGCTGCTGTGCTGCATTGCGTGTCACCTCTCAGAATCTGGGCCTTTGTGTTTCCAAAACCAATGCAAATGACTTTCCAAAGTCTGAATCAACAGTGTACAAACATGTATTCTGATGTGTAACGGCCATCACGAATCACATTTCAAACAATTTCAAACATTTTTCAGTTGCAAGGGAAATAGTACAGACAAAGTCGATCCTCCCCCTTGTGATACGCAGTGACAGTGCACTTGACAAGGGCATGACTTATCCATTTGCTAAGTGTAAGCGTTCAAAATGTAACACCTTGCACTCTGCTTGTACAAGATGCAGACCTGGATAGGCGCCACTCTATACACTCCATGATGTTGCATTCAAAGTTTGTGGTTTTGTGACCACTGTCCTTTGAAGGCACCAGGGACGCAATGCATGCGCATTGCGAATACAAATGCTGGAATGAAGGTCTGATGTCACGTAAAGTCTCCCATTCCAGTATATGCTATTTTTTTCAAGTGGTCACAATTTGATTTGTGTCTCATCAATATTCACGAGCAACCGGGTTTGCGACTTGTCTCATCAATATTCATGAGGCACGCGGTTTGCGACCTTTTGTGAAGTGACCCTTTGCATTCCAAGGACTTTGTGCAATCCCTCACCCTGCAAAGGATGAAGTTGCAAGTAACACAATAAAACTGTGCAACCTCCAGCCTCTTTTGGGCATGATGCCCGCGATCACAAGTGTATTAATGAAATCCGTGTGCACTTATATGACATTTCAGAAGTTATCATAACTCGATAAAATACGTTTCTAACCAAGAAAACTAACCAGATTAAAAACATTTGCCTCAAACGCGTGTGGATTTGGGACACCCGGATATCTTTTAAGAAATCACAATCCCCTACATGGTGGCTAGCATGATTTTTCGAGCTGAAATTGTATTTTTTAATTGTCTCTGATGCTTACTTTAATTGGTTTTCGACTTACTATAATAATAATGTCAACGTTCTTGGTGTGTGTTCCTTCTTTAACACACAATCAACTGTTGAAAAGTAAAAAGCATATCAAATATATTTAAAAGCCAGAAGAGTGAAGCAAGACTAAGGGTGTTGTATGCCAACAGACACATTAGCTGCAACGACAAACAATCAACAAGAGAAAAACAAAGCATTATCTCTTCATTTACAAACCCAATGTAATGCTATACACACTCAAACATCCTCAGCTCAAGCAGGCCTGCCGAAATGCAGGTGCTCCAGGCGTCATTATAATGCCCCCTTTGAAACTAAAACTGCTTACTGTTGCATGTAGGTTATCGGTTACAGTTTTAAGCCAGCTCACTTCAAGAACACGTTCATTCAAGTAAATCAAAGCTCTGAAATTGAAATAACTCTAATAGGACTCCTGGGGTTGTTTTCTAAACACAGTAGTGAACACCGTGGCGGTCTATCAATAAGGCTTCGGATGGCAGCTTCCAAGAACACTTCACCATCAGCCCCATGGGTGTAAACAACCAGGAAAATATTACTGCATAGGTGTAGCCTCCTCTAAAGACTCACAACAACAAGTAACTCACAATGTGTTTATGCCACAAAAAGGCAATGGAAATATCGACCTACCGCAGTAGTGCATCCTCAGTATTCACTGCCACTTTATTGTGAAGGAATATCAGATGTTGCCAGTCATGCCTTTACCATGCAGGTAATACAACATGTTGTGGGTTTTTGCCGCTTACATTTCTTTTTACAATAGCCCTATACCCTTACAATTACGTGAACACTAAAACCCCCTTATTACACCTTATTTACCCCTACCCATGTACAACCCTAGACCCTAAAATACCTTATGCCCCTGAACCCTTACACATCCCTGCAACCTTAAAATCCTTAACTGCCCATTACTACCTTCTACTCCTGCCCATCCCTGACCCCTAAAATCGTTACTACCCCTTATTTACATCTATCCTTACCCAACACTGACCCCTAAAAACCCTTACATTCCTGCATCCTTATCCATTCCTGAACCCTAAAAGCCCTTACCACCCTTTACCACCTCTACTCTTACCCATCACATGCATCCCTTATTTACCCCTACACTTACTCAACCCTGAACTCCAAAGATCCATACAACTTCATATCCTTACTCATCCATGCACCCTAAAATCCTTTTACTACCCTCCATCCTTACCCATCCCTGAACCACAGCATACTCTATAAGTGGTGTCCCTTCCATTAATTTAATAATTGCTTAATGGCACTGGAGGCCTGAGCTCTAAGGGCCTATGATTAAATACATGCTAAACAGTACTCACTGGCAAAACAACACAGGGCCTTTAAAGAGCAGTATGTAATTTAAGGAATTTATTAAAATGTTTTGTAACCTCAGAACTTAAAAAAGGAAACACCATTTATATATGAGCAAAGAGGTGTGAATGTTGAGTTTCTGATCTGGGTAGCTGTGGAACAAATAGTAAAGCATTGTCGAGAATGTCCACCACAATAATAAAATGGGAACACTTTTAAAATACATGTCAAGGCAGCCTTTTCTCTATGTTAGGCTTTTAAACGTGAATATAAATGTCACCTAATGCTGAAGGCTGGGTCACTAAAAGCATTGCTAACATTTATGCTCCAACACCAGATAGCTGTGGAAAAAATAGTAAAGCATTATCCAGAATGAACAGCAGCTGTTTACTATTTACATACAATGTACTGCCAATTATACCAGGAGCTCCATGCACGAAAAATAACCATCCTACAATGCACAATGGCAAAGCTTAAGTCCTTTCTTTTTGCTTTAAGGGATACGTTCATGGCTGCACATATGTTCTCTATAATACCCACAGATAGTTATTTTTGACCTGCGATCAAGGTCTCAGAAACCAGGCTGCTAACTTCAGTGATAGAAGACTGGACTATATACCTTTGTAGGGCATTCTTCTGTGTTAAAATAATCTCTGAAACAGAATATTACCAGTACGGGTCTTGTTAAAGAAACCAAAAGGTTTGAGAGCCTTGGGGCCGCAAGACACATTGTTAAACCTGAGCTCCTTTACAATTTATGCAGCATTCAGAGGATGAGAGTGACAGGGTACTCATACAAGAACAGGCCTTCCTTGAAGAAGCTGACTCAATGTAAGAGAGTAAGAGAAATGATCCATTCCCACCCATGATGCAGGTTGAGAGCACTTCATATGCATCCTGTATGCAAATAGGTGAGCAATGTGGTACCCACAGGATTGGGAGATCAACAACCGAACCTGTCATGTAAACCACACCTCTTTCCTAAGTGAGCCAGTCTTCCATCAAACAATTTGCAACAATGAGTACTTTGCAAAGACGTCTTTAGAGCAATTGAAGATTTATAACTATAGGGTGCATCTATTGAGAATGGGGTTGAATTAAATCGGTGGGAGGATGCTTATGATATGTGATTTATGCGATATAGTTCAGGGTGGTTGGCAATGAGGAGATAGTTGGAGGATGTGGAGAAAGTCATTTGTACTATAGTACTTGGAAATAAAGCATTTACCACCAATTGCTCTGTTGTCCACTTTCCAGTGGCGATAAGTGGATACACTGACATTATTTTACCTCATCACCGGCCTTAGGGCTGACTAGCAGGATGAAGATAGGTGAGTAAAACAAACAGTATGTCTGCCACAGCACACAGGGGCTTTTGGCTTGATGGTGATGCTAAAAGGAAGTGTTTATCTATCTGTGTGGAATACAGCACAGAAATTGTTGAAGTTTGCCCATAAAATTAAAAAAAGAGCAGAGCCTTTTGGAGCAGCCTTTCCAGAATGTTTGTGTTGATTCTTCAACAGCAGCAGCCATTTTAGGCCTGGTGTTAGCCAAGACCTTTTGACATCAGTAAAATTATATATACACATCTTACTTACTTAAAGGGGCTTTGTCAGCCATCTTCATCTATTGGTTTGATGTTGTGTCTTTCACATGTTTTCTGCCACCTAGCACAGCATATTGCATGGAAAATGGGCCAGTCCACTTCTACCATCGGCTAACTTCACTCTAAGTGATGGTATTCTACTCTTTCACGAGGAGGAGCACATCCTCACACAATGTAGTTCCCTTAAGGGCCTGGGATTATTATGACAATGTGTGGTTTTTGGGGCTAAAAATACTTTTGCTCTTTTCCAATGTTTGATATTGATAAGGGCTTGGCAACTTCCATAACAACGTTTTATATTTTTTTAAAAAGCAGGCAGCTGACGCCAGACCCATTGGCTTTGATAATTCTTGTTCTGTAATGTCAGAGAATACCCTTGGATTCTTCACGATAGGCATGGTGAATTATGTTCTTCTTCAAGGCAGCTTACTACAAATACTGTTTTGTGGATTCTCGAATTATGAAGGTTAAACCTGCATAGATTCATAGATACTGCGATCTGAGTTGTTATTTGGAATATTAAACTACAATAAAGGGAGTAGCAAGACAGCTAGTGGTGTGACACAACAGGAAGAGCACTAGGAAAAGGCAGTAGAAGGAGTGTAGAAGAATCACTGTTAAATGGTTAAAATGGCAGAATAACAATGCAAACGTTCAGCAGTTCAAACTGATTAATGGACAGTTGAAGATGATTACTGGAAAGTTGATAATGGACTGAAGTGGAATAGTTGCCACAACCGATTAAAGAACATGAACTCGTAGAAAGTACCAAGACGCATAAAATAATTGAACTATATAGAGTGCATGCTCGAGGCCTTTATTTTGTAAATGTCTCTCTGGCGGAGTGGGACTGCAGGTGGCACTTGCTCACTGAAAGGTCACAAGAATTAGATAGATCATCAGTTTGAAAGCGGAAGAACATGCTTCATCCATCCAGATTGCTGGGCAGAATGAGGACAGTGCCACTTACTCAGTGGCCTAATTCTCAGTCTCACATGGTTACCTCGCCCTAATATCTCTCATTTCTCTTAAATGTGGTTCACTTCACATTACCATGACGTTCAAGTCCCAGCAGGGGCACTTCCTTCCACTCAAGCAAGTCAGCAAGAATATCTTTGCCCGTGATTTTCGACCATCCATGTCCTGAGATGTCCAGCTCCTGCCACCCCCGAGGACCTGTTGCTTTTTCCTTTGATGCACCGTTTCAAATCTGCGTAATACGAGCAGGACCTTTCTGTACTCCTACAACTCCTCTCTGGGCTGTACTGTAAGTGGGATTAAAAGGTCATAGCCTATAACATATAAACTAAACTTCTGTGCTTCCCACGGTGTGCCACCTGAACACTTTTTGGGTGCCTTTCTGTGAATATTCTGTTATTGTTTGCAGACATGTACCACTATAGACATAGGCCCTCATTACAACCCTGGCGGTCAGTGTTAAAGCGGCGGTAATACCACAAACAGGCTGGCATAATTAAAATGGGATTACAACCGTGGCGGAAACCGCCAACATAGACAGCCACTTTAACACTCTGACCACCACAGTGGTAGAAACAAACAGCGCAGCGGTCACCGCCAACAGACAGGTGGAAGACAAAGTACCGCCCACCCTATTAAAAGAGGCCTATCCACCACCTTTTCCGGGGCGGAACCAACGCGATCAAAAGCATGGCGGAAACAGTACACAGAAGGGAAAACACTCACCTCACGAGGAACCAGGACGCCATGGAGCCCGAACTACACATACTGCCCATGTTGGTTTACCTCCTCTTCTATGAGGAGTACGAACGGCGGCGGCGGCGACCATGGTGAGTACTGCGCCTACAACACAGGGGAGGCGGGAGGAAACAGAGTGACACACACGCAACACCCCCACCCTCACCACCACACACAACAACAGACACACAAATACATGCAGCAACATTACATATACACCCCCCACCCCATGGAAGAACGCAAGGACAAAAGGAAATGATTGTAACCATTGTAATCAAGAAAAATCCAATATTCAAAAGTCAAAATTCTGTATATACAAATATGTACACCAACTACATATAGTGTACGAATCATTGTCCATGGACCACTGGGCCCAAAATGCATGGGCGAGGCCCACACATGATACCTGAATTGAATAGGAGAGAACACCGCTGGGGCATCAGATCAAAAATATACAGGCACCTCAGGGGGAGGAAGAGGAGGGGCACCTCAGCCTGATGAACGCACAACGCCACTGCTGCACGAGGGGGCTCCATGTCCATTGATGTATCCTGGGGAGTGCAAAGCCACAGTCTCACAATTCTTTCCAGTGGGTGGTTTGCCCACTGCTTTATCCTGGGGAGTGCAAAGCTATAGTCTCACAAGTCTTTCCAGTGGGTGGGTTGCCCACTGCGTTATCCTGGGGAGTGCAAAGCCACAGTCTCACAAGTCTTTCCAGTGGGTGGGTTGCCCACTGCTGTGTCCTGGGGAGTGCAAAGCCACAGTCTCACAAGTCTTTCCAGTGGGTGGTTTGCCCACTGCTTTATCCTGGGGAGTGCAAAGCCACAGTCTCACAAGTCTTTCTAGTGGGTGGGTTGCCCACTGCTTTATCCTGGGGAGAGCAAAACCTCAGTCTCTCAAGTGGATGTTATTCTCCACTGGATCTGGAGGGGGCCTGGTGCCCAGAGTGCTTCATCCTGCCAAGGACAGAGGTAGTGGATGTATCTCTCCACTAGTTCTGGAGGGGGCCTGGTGCCCGGAGTGCTTCATCCTGCCAAGGACAGAGGTAGTAGATGTATCTCTCCACTGGTTCTGGAGGGGGCCTGGTGCTCGGAGTGCTTCATCCTACCAAGGACAGAGGTAGTGGATGTATCTCTCCACTAGTTCTGGAGGGGGCCTGGTGTCGAGAGTGCTTCATCCTACCAATGACTGAGGTAGTGGATGTCATTCTCCACTGGTTCTGGAGGGGGCCTGGTGCCCAGAGTGCTCCACGTGCAGTGTGGCCGGTACAATTCCCTCACCTGGGTGTGCGTGCCATGAGATTGGCGAGGTTCAGGTAGCATGATGCGACATACCCCACACTGCTGCGGCTGCGCTTTCCACCTGCAGGTGCAAACAGTGATGGATGTCATGCCTCATGGAAGATGCCCAGTGTCCAGGAACTCTCCTCCAGCCTCAGATGACTGACCACGGGGATGGCAGCCATGTTAGCGGTGGTGCCTGTGTCCGAGGATGCCGCGGGCCGGTGGCGTTGCTTGCGGCAGCGTCTGTTGCGGCAGCGTCTGTTGCGGCGGTGCTAGCGGCACTGCTGGCAGCGGTGCATGGGTCAGCACCTGCAGAGGGACACAGCAGGGCGTTTCCTGCAGCCTCGGATGGCTGCCCACTGGGGAAGATGCTGGGGACTGTCGCTGAGGCTGTAGACATGCCGGGGGCAGTGAAGGTGACAGTGCAGGTGGTGGTTGTGGTGGTTGTGGTGGCGGCGGGGCTGCTAGCGGTGTTCGCCGCCGTACTGGTTGGCGTGGTCGTGGACAGAAAGTGTGACACTGGTCCCTCAGTCGGTGCCACCATGCCCTCTCCTGACTTGCTCTTCAGCTTTTGGCCCTTCTCCAGCTTTGAAGGTGCCGCAGTTGTCTTGCCACTATCCCCTTTGGTTTTTGCTGAGCCCTTGGTGGCTGGCACTTTTGGCTTCTCCCTCCGGGATGTGGGCACCTTTTTCCCCTTGGCAGGTGGCGGAATGTCCTTGCCCTCACTACGTGGCAGACTGGCAGCCCTGTTGGGTGGCGCACTCCATGACCCCGCAGTTGCTGGCACCACTGTGCCTGGGGATTTGGTGGCTGAGGTGCTGGGCTGGGACCTGGAAAGCCTGGCCCTAGGGGAAGGACAGTGTGGGGGGGTGTAGGGAAGAGGTCATTGTTAGCCAGGAAGAGTTTCTTATACACACTGGGACGGGAAGATGGAGGGGGTTTGGGAGGGGAGGTAGAGGTTGGATGGCAGGCACTGCAATAAAACACAATGCCTTTAGACTCAATTCCAAGGCTCTTAATCATGGCTTGTTATTATAACAGTCTGTGACTGAGAGCTCCTGAATTAAGGCTGAAGGCAATGCAATTTTCTCACAGTGCATGTCACAGGGACATAAACATAAAAATCTAAATTAAAAACACACTCACCCACGCTCTGTCTTCACTGCAGCCAGTGCGACCGCACCTCACGGAGCCTCAGCCAGCTCCCCTCTCCAAATCACGACGCTGCTGTCATGCTGCTGATGAGTAGCATGAAAGCAGAACAAGGATTGGCTGGATCCGGTTGCTTCAATGCTCCTGCAGGCCCTAGGGGCCTATGCCTGCTCTCCACCCAGCTGTCATAGATAGCTGGGTGGAAAGGGTGACACTGAGCATGTCAGGCAGGCCAGTTCAAGACAGACAGCCAAACTGCCATGGCAGTCTAAACGGGTGGAGTGAGCACCACTCCCCTACTGACAGTCAGCAGCACTGCCCACCCCAAAAACACTGCCAGGGGTGGGAGCAGTGAAAAATAATGTGGTAAAACCACAGCATTCAGTATAAGTCCAGTATTGCAATTCACATGATAAGAAGTCATGGAGAATCCAAACTGGTCCAGTCTTTTAATTGCTGAATGCCATTTCTTCATACAAGGTTGACAGACATTGACAGTCTCAATCAAGTAATAATCAGTCCTTCATTTATCATGTACACTCATTGACAGCCAACACATGTTTTGTCAAGACATGTAACTTTCTCAAGGCAACAAATTACAGATATGGGATTGCAGCAAAGTATTTTCATAGAATCACCCATGTCAGAGTAACTGTTCAAATGAGACCAGGGTCCTCTGGAATAAGTCTCAGTGAAGAAATAAACAGATGTCCCACACAAAAAAATCTGACTGATTGTAAGTCAGGTCAATAAGCCAAGACCCAAAGGCAGTAGTAAAGGATAATTACATTGTAATAAAGGACCCTGATACATCCTAATCCAGTAGAAATGGATGGCAAATGGTGTGCCCGTGTTACAGAAGTGGGAAAAAATAAAATGGTAATTCATTTTATTACCATTTTATTTTTCATTTTTACTGCCCTGGCAGCACGGGGGCAATGCTCCTCTGGTTTAATGGGGGGTTGCGGCGCTGGCGACCAGATATCTGCAGTTGGTGCTTTATGATTTTTGGCTGTATTTTCAATTAAATCTTCAAAATTGTCATCCAACTGGCACTCGGCTCGATGAAAATCCACTGATGAGAGGCACTAACCACCACAGCTTGTCTGGCTAGACAGGGAGAAAATCACAAGTTCAGGCTGACCACAATGGAGTGTGGGCCGACTACCAGGACCCAATTAGGCCTGATGAACAAGAGTACCTTAAAACCTGGTCATCAAGGATGTGCCATGCAGCATCGGTTCTGAGGGACTGCAAAGGTGCATTGCTAAGTCCTGTGTCATAATCGAAGAGGCTATTGATGAGGGGGCATGTGATGCAAAGTTCTGTGTCGAGGATTAGAGGTGCATAGACTGGTTCTGAAGAAGCGGTGGGTCATGTGATGCAGAGTCCTGATTAATTGACGAGGCTGCCATGAACAAAAGGCTTTCGATGTGAGAGCCTGTGTCAGGGTTGCATCGAGCAGCAGCAGTTCTTTTGAGACTGTGGGCTGCAAGGTTTGTGCTAAGTACTTGCACCAGGAAAGTCCATGCAGCAGAGGAGATGCATCTGTTATGCACTGGGTTGTGCTGCGCAGCAGAGCAGATGCATCGATTCTGCTGGGTCCACATATGGACTGGCAAAGCACCTTCCCTAATTTCAAGGGTCCGAGATTGGGGGTGGCGCCACTTGGCAGGGTAGGACTCACAGATGGCAGAGTCTAGGTGCTGAGTTCAAGGTTGGGGAAGCCTGTTATGTCTCTTAGGCTTCTGATCGGGAAGATAGTCAACTAACACCCTTGTCCAAATAGGGACCACAATCCTAGTCAGGGTAAGTCACACACAATCCAAAATATCCTGTGCCCACCCACTCGTAGCTTGGCACTGACCAGTCGGGCTTAACTTAGAAGGCAATGTGTAAAGTATTTGTGCAATAAATCATGCAATAACAAAGTGAGAACACCACAAAAAGACACCACACAGGTTTATAAGATATTTATCTGATTAAATTAAGGTCAAACGATCAAGATTTGATAATCTCAAGTTGAAATATCACTTTTGTAATGATGAAACAAGTCTTTAGTTCTTAAATGCAACAGTTGTCTCTTGCAAGCACAAAGTACCTGGTTTGATGCACGAAGACCGTAGAGGAGGAGATGCGTGGAAAAAGATAGCTGTGCATCAGTTTTCTGGGCGCACACAGACGATGCATCAATTCTTTTTCACGCGGCAAGGGCTTTGCGTCAAATTCCGGCACGCAGGCTTGAATCCTCTTTGCGATGCGGGGTCTTTTGACGCCCAGGGATGATGCGTGGAAATCCTGGGCATGGAGGACAAAGTCACAGCTGTTGCGTCGATCCGTTGGGTGATGCAACAGAATTTCTGCTGCATGGCTGATGCTGCGTCGATGCCTCTTGCAGGAAGTTGGGCTGCATCGTTCCGGCTCAGGGATGCGTTGATCCGGTGGGCTGTGCGTCGAAGTTCCGGTCGCAACATTGGAGCTGCGTCGATCTCCACTCGGGGAGCCGGACTGTGTTGTTCCGGTTCGATGATGCAGTGATTTTCTCACCGCTGGGCAGGCTGTGCATTGATTTTCGCCACACACAGAGTTTCTTTGCAGAGATTGAGTCTTTTTGGCCCTGAGACTGGTGCAGGGTGTCTGCCCCAAGAAGCGTCTAATTTAGTAGGGTCAGACCCAGTTTATATACCCAAAAGTGCCTTTGAAGTGGGGGAGACTCCAAAGAGTGGTTTTGAAGTGCACAAGGTCCCCTTTCAGTACAACCCTGTCTGCCAGGGTCCCAGTAGGGGGGTTTGCAGTCCTTTGTGTGAGGGGAGACCACTGTCCTTTAAAATGTTAGTGTCAGGCCCACCCCCCTTCCAGCCCCGGAAGACCCATTTAGTCTGTAGATGTGTGCAGGTGTGGCTGAGCATCCTGTGTTTGTGGTTGTCTGGGTGAAATGAACAAGGGAGCTGTCAACCAGCCCAGCCCAGACGTGTATTGGAGACAGGCTGTAAGGCACAAAAGGATTTAAGTGCAGAGAAATGCTCACTTTCTAAAAGTAGCATTTTTAAAATAGTAATATAAAATCCAACCTCACCAGTCAGCAGGATTGTGTATTTCCATTCTGGTCCTACTAAAGATGGCCTGTTTACCCCTTTCTAATCAGAATTTACCACTCAAACAGTTTATGAGGGTAGCCATAATGTTAGCCTATAAAAGGAGCAGACCTCACAGCAGTGGAAAATGAATTTAGGAGTTTTACACTACCAGGTCATATAAAACACATAGGTATATGTCCTGCTTTTTATCTAAGCACCACCCTGCCCTATGGGTTACCTAGGGCCTACCTTAGGGGTGACCTATATGTAGAAAAGGGGGAGTTTAAGGCTTGGCAAGTACTTTTAAATGTCAAGTCGAAGTAGCAGTGAAAACTGCACACACAGACCTTGCATTGGCAGGCCTGAGATATGGTTAAGGGGCTACTTATGTGAGTGGCACAATCAGTGCTGCAGGCCCACTAGTAGCATTTAATTTACAGGCCCTGTTCAAATGCATTGCCCTTTACTAGGGTCTTACAAGTAAATTAAATATGCCAATAGGGTTTGAACCAATGTCACCATGTTTTTAAGGGAGAGAGCATATGCACTTTAGCGCTGGTTAGCAGTGTCCTAAAACCAGCAAACCTGTGTCAAAAAGTGGAGGGAAGCAGGCAAAAAGGTAGGGGTTACCACTCTAAGGCTTGTCAGGTCTAACGTGTCCCCCCACCTGAAAGTGGGGACAGCTACCCAAACCCTTGGTAGCTCTCATCGCTAAGGCAGAAGTATCTGGAACGACCATCACCATTGGCGTGGTCTGTCCCCTGTAGGGAAATGAACCACCTCAAGAGTTTAGGATTTTCAACCCTCACCTGCATGAGCCATCTGAGGAGCCTGTAGTCTGTCTGAACCCAGAAGTGAGTCCCAAGCAGGTATGGTCTCAACTTCTTCAGTGCAAGACCACAGCAAATGCTTCTCTTTCAATAGCACTCCACCTCTGTTCCAGTGGAAATAGTCTTATCCTACTAAAGACTGCCGGTTGGTCTAGGCCCTCCTCCTTCAGCTGTGCTAGGACCGCCCATATGCCATGCTCTGAAGCATCTGTCTGCACAATGAATTCTCTGGAGTAGTCAGGGACCTGGAGCGTGGATGGGTGCCGTGCACATGGCTTCCTTCAGGGAGTCAAAGGCTTTCTGACAAGCCTCTGTCCAATTCACCAACCTAGGTTGGTTCTTGGATGTGAGTTCTGTTAAGGGGGCCACTATGGAGCCATAACCGTTTACAAATCTTCAGTTGTATCCGGTGAGACCTAAGAAGGCTCTCACCTCTGTCTGGGATCTAGGTGGTTGCCAGGCATTGATTGTTTCAATCTTGGCCTGGAGGCGCTGCACCTTGCCGCCACCTACTAGGTGTCCCAAGTACACCACCAAACCCTGAACAATCTGGCACTTACTGGCCTTGATGGTCAGGCCTGGCTGTTGCAGGGCCTGAAGCACCTCCGTGAGGTGGAGCAGGTGTTCCTCCCAGCTGGAACTATAGAAGGCGATGTCGTCCAGATAGGCTGCACAGAGGCCATCCTTACCAGCTAGGACCCCGTTAACGAACCGTTGGAAGGTAGCGGGGGCATTTTTTAGTCGAAAGGGCATGACCCGGAACTGGTAATGACTCTCAGGAGTAGAAAAAGCTGATTTCTCTTTTACCCCTTCAGTCAAGGCGATCTGCCAGTACCCTGACGTGAAGTCAAAGGTACTAAGGAACTTGGCAGCGCCTAGCCTGTCTAGGAGCTCATCAGCTCGGGGATGGGGTGAGCATCTGTCTTTGTGACAGAGTTGAGACCCCGTAGTCCACGCAGAACATAAGCTCTGGCTTGGCAGTGGGAGCAGAAGCTTTTGGAACCAACAACACTGGGCTGGCCCAGGAACTGCTGGACTTCTCACCCCAAAATCCAGCATCTTGGCAACATCCTCCTTGATGCTGGACCTCACCTTATCTAATACTCTCAACATTTTATTCTTTACAGGCGGGCTGTCTCCTGTGTCAATATGGTGGATACACAAGTGTGTGAGCCCAGGGGCGAAGGAAAACAGGGAAGAGAACTGCTCCAATAACTTCTCTCTGATCTGGGGTCAGGGAGTCAGAGAGACTGACAACCACCACTGACCCTTCACCTTCTTTGGCAGACAAGAGGTCGGGGAGAGGCTCACTCTCCTCTTCCATACACTCTTCTGTCACCAGAAGCATGCTGACATCTGACCTCTTAAAATGAGGCTTCAGTCTATTTTGATGGAGCACTCTTAGGGAGTTTCTACAGGACTTGAGGTCCACTACATAAGTGGCCTTCCCCTTCTGCTCCTTGATCTCAAATGGGCCAGTCCAGCAGTCCTGGAGAGCTCTAGGTTCTACTTGATCCATCACCCATACTTTGTCTCCAGGTGAGAATTCTACCAGATGGGCCTTCTGGCCATACAACTGCTTCATCACCTCTTGACTGGCCTCAAAGTTGCTCTTGGCCTATTTCCAGACGCGTTGCATCTGGTTGCGGAGAGCCAGCATGTAACTGACCAAATCCTCGGGGTTTTCCTGGGAAATTTCCCCCACCCCTCTTTCACTATGCTTAGGGGTCCCCTAACAGGGTACCCATAGAGAAGCTCAAAGGAGCTGAAGCCCCTCCCCTTTCTGGGGCACCTCTCTATAAGCAAAGAGAAGGCACGGCAAGAGGACATCCCACATTTGCTTCATGGCCTCAGGTAGGCCTGTGATCATGCCTTTTAGGGTCTTGTTGAATCTTTCCACAAGCCCATTGGATTGATGATCGTAAGGGGTGGTAAACTCGTATGTCACGCCACTGACATCCCACATGGACTTCATGTACGCGGACATGAAGTTTGTGCCTCTGTCAGACACATCCTCTTTTGGGACTCCCACACGGATAAATATCCCCATTAAAGCTGTGGTCACCATTGGTGCAGTCACTGTCCTGAGAGGAAAGCTCTTGGATAGCGGGTGGCATGGTTCACCAAACCCAGGATACACATGTTGCCTACGGCAGTTTTGGGGTCCAAGGGACCAATGACGTTGATGCCCACCATTTCAAAGGGAGTACCAGCGACGGGGAGTGGGATTTGGGGGGTGCTTTTAGCCTTTTTCCTGTCTTCCCACTAGCCTGGAAGGTTGGGAGGGACCTACAGAAAGCATCTGAGGCTACCCGCATTCCGGGCCAATAAAAGTGGGTGACAAGCTTGGCAAAGGTCTTGTCTTGCCCTAAATGTCCCGCCAGGGGGATGTCATGAGCCAACCCCAGCAGGAAGGCCCAGTAGCACTGGGAGACCACCAGCACACATGCTGCCCCAGCTTCCGGGACCTTGGGCTCACTGTAAAGGAGATCATTCTCCCAATAGAGATGGTGATGGCCAGAGGCTTCACCTGCTGCTTGGGCTGCAGCCTGACACCTCAAACCCTCAAGAGTAGGGAACTCTTTCTGCACTTTGCAGAACTCCTCCCTGGTTGACCCACCCGCAACTTGCCAACCAGCAAGCTCAGGCAGGTTACCTAGGTCGGCGATGTCCTCCCCAGTTAGCTCAGTGGCCCTCCTCCTCTGGGAACCCGGCAACCACCACAGGAACGTCTGGGACCGGTTTTCTGTGCCCCTTTGCCTTCCTCTTTCCAGCTGTCAGGGCCATTGTTTCAGGCTTCAGACGCCCTTGACTCCCTTCCTGGGCAGCCATGGACCGTGTGGTCATGAAGACCCACTCAGGCAAACCTAACATCTCTAGGTGAGGCCTGAGCTTCACCTACTTCCAGGTAGTATGCTCAAGGTTGTTGCCTAGCAGACAATCTACAGGCATGGCAGGACTCACTGCTACTTTTAGAGTACCAGAGACCCCCCACTCAAAGGGAACGAGAGCCACCGGTAGGTGACTCTCACGATTGTCAGCGACTAATACCTGGTGGAATGTATTGGGGATGACCTGCTCTGCTGACACTATCTGACCCCTGACCGTAGTCATGATGGCTTCTGTGTCATGCAGAGCCTCCACCCTTTGCCCATTAATGGTGACCCACTGCCTATACTTGAAAGTATTGGCAGGCATGAGGGATTTTGGCACCATTTCCTCATCTCCCATGGACACTAGGGGTACCTCTATCTGTTCCCCAAAGCTATCTGGGACTGCCTCCTCCCCAAGTGCTGCGCTAGCCAACCCAGGTGTCTGCCCTCCAGTGGGGGGCTGTGCCCGCATGGGACACTTGGAGTCGCCCTTGTAGTGACCAAACTTGGTGCATTCTAAGCATTTGGGTACAAACTTCCCTTTCTTCTTATCAAAGAACCCTGGCCTCTTTTCAGAATCAGGTTGGGATTGGTTACCACCACGCCCCTGTGAGTTGTTTTGGGGGCCTTTTGAGAACTCCTTATTCCTAAGTTTTTCTCCCCCCTCTTTCATCTGATGTGAACCCTGACAATCTTTGTGGGTGTCCCCCCAGATACCTCTTTGGACACTCTGGTGCTAACCCAGAGGTCCGCCTCCTCAGCAAGCATCCTAGGGTCAGTCAGCTTACTGTCAACTAGGTGCAGGTGCAACTCTATACAGCAAACACTGAGCATATGCTCTCTCAGGATCAAACTATACAACCCCACATAGTCATCTACTTTACTGCCCTGCGTCTAACCATTCAGTGCCTTACTGGAAAAATCAAAAAAGTCTACCCAAGTTTCTGTGGAGAGCTTAGGGCTGTCCCTGAACATCCGGCGGTACTTCTCAGGGGTCAGCCCAAACTTGGCAAGTAAAGTGGTTTTCATGGGCGAGTATGTGTTCTGATACTTTGGATCTAATGTGAGGAGTGTGTCCCTCCAAACAACTGGTGCATATCCCCACAAGCCTGCCCCCCATTGCTCTTAAGGAACCCCATGAGCCCTTAGTGCAACTTCATAAGCATCCAACCACTTATCAATGTCATTTCCCACCACATAACTTAGCACCACATTCTTGGGTATACAAACCTTCTTGTCCCCATCAGGTCCTGCATGTATGCTGCCACCATCACTGCTGGATTCAGACTGCCTAGCCTTGATGCCCAGCTCTTTGAGACTCAGTTCAAGAGCCAACAAAAGTTTCTTCTCAGCCAAAGCCCTTTCAGCCTCAGCGTATTTGGCTTCGATCTCCTCCCTCCTTTCCTCTGCGTCAGGCCATGGCTAGAGACACTGCTCCCTGGTTTAGCAGGGGGCACAATTCCAGGGGTAACATCCCCCACTGCTGGTGGCAAATCCTCTGAGGGGCCATCCTCTGGCTCCTCATTCTCAACATTCTCTTGTGAACAGGCTTCTGCCCAGGCCCTCAGCGCCTTTTGGTACGCCTCCTTCCTGGAGGCACCCTGGGAAGGTACTCCCATCCCCTTGCAGAACCCTTTCAGCTGGCTGACAGTGTATGTCTCCAGTTTGGCTAGGTCAAACTCTCCAGCTCCTGCTTGAGACCCAGCCAGAGACCTGTTGTATGAAGTTTTGATTAAACTGGCAAGCAGAAAAAACAAATTGCAGAAAAAGAGAAAGAATCAAGTTGACCTTCAACTGTGGGAAGGTGGTGTACACGTACCTATTATATGTTATTGCGCAAATACAAGTCCTATCCTCACCGTTGATCACCAATTTCAGAAATAGGGTCTCTAGTTGCCAGAGGTATACACCCTTGTCCAAATAGGGACCACAATACTAGTCAGAGTAAGTCACACACAATGCAAATTACCTGTGCCCACCCTCTGGTAGCTTGGCACTGAGCAGTCAGGCTTAACTTCGAAGGAAATGTGTAAAGTATTTGTGCAATATAGCATGCAATAACACAGTGGGAACACCACAAAAAGACACCACACAGGTTTGCAAAAATATAGGATATTTATCTGATGAAATTAAGATCAAAACGATCAAGATTTGATAATTACAATTTGAAATATCACTTTTGTAATGAAGAAGACTCTTTAGTTCTTAAATGCAAAATTGTCTCTTACACGCACAAAGTACCTGGTTTGTGTCAAAATTACACGAACGAAGACCACAGAGGAGAAGAGGCGTTGAAAAAGGTAGGTGTGCGTTTGTTTTCCGGGCGCACACAGATGATGTGTCGATTCTTTTCGACACAGGAAGGACTTTGCATTGAATTCTGGTGCGCAGGCTTGAATCCCCCTTCCGATGCATGGTCGTTTGATGCCCAGAGACGATGCGTGGAAATCGTGGGCATGCAGGACGAAGTCACAGTGTTGCGTCGATCTGGTGGGTGATGCGATGGAATTTCTGTTGCGTGGCAGATGATGCGACTATTCCTCTTGCAGGAAGTCAGGCTGTGTCATTCCGGCTCGGCGATGCGTTGATCCGGTGGGCTGTGCATAGGAATTCCGGTCGCAACACTGGCGCTGCGTCGATCTCCCCTCGGGGAGCCAGGCTGTGTTGTTCCGGTTCAGCGATGCAGTGATTTTCTCACCGCTGGACAGGCTGTGCGTCGATTTTCACGGCATAAGGAGTTTCTTTGCAGAAATAACGTCTTTTTGGTCTTTGAGACTTCAGGAACAGGAGGCAAGCTCAATCCAAGCCCTTGGAGAGCACTTCTCAGCAGAGCCAGAGGCCAACAAGGCAGCAAGGCAGCTTCTCATGGTAGGTTGCAGGTTCTGGCACAGGGTATCTGTCCCAAGAAGTGTCTAATTTGGTAGGGTCAGTGACCCAGTTTATATACCCAAAAGTGTCTTTGAAGTGGGGGAGACTTCAAAGAGTGGTTTTGAAGTGAGCAATTTCCCCTTTCAGTACAACCCTGTCTCCCAGGGTCCGAGTAGGGGGTTTGGCAGTCCTTTGTGTGAGGGCAGGCCACTGTCCTTTGAAATGTAAGTGTCAGACCCTCTTCCCTTCCAGCCCAGGAAGACCCTTTCAGTATGCAGATGTGTGCAGGTGTGGCTGAGCATCCTGTGTTTGTGGTTGTCTGGGTGAAATGCACAAGGGAGCTGTCAACCAGCCCAGCTCAGAAATGGATTGGAGACAGGCTGTAAGGCACAGAAGGATTTAAGTGAAGAGAAATGCTCACTGTCTAAAAGTAGCATTTCTAAAATAGTAATATAAAATCTAACCTCACCAGTCAGCAGGATTTTGTATTACCATTCTGGCCATACTAAAGATGACCTGTTTACCCCTTTCTAATCAGAATCTACCACTCACATAGTTTATGAGGGTAGCCCTAATGTTAGCCTATAAAAGGAGCAGGCCTCAAAGCCGTGGCAAATGAATTTAGGAGTTTTCCACTACTAGGACATATAAACCACATAGGTGTATGTCCTGCCTTTTATCTACACACCACCCTGCCCTATGGGTTACCTAGGGCCTACCTTAGGGGTGACTTATATGTAGAAAAAGGGGAGTGTAAGGCTTGGCAAGTACTTTTAAATGCCAAGTCAAAGTGGCAGTGAAAACGGCACACACAGACCTTTCATTGGCAGGCCTGAGACATGGTTAAGAGCTACTTATGTGGGTGGCACAATCAGTGCTGCAGGCCCACTAGTAGCATTTAATTTACAGGCCCTGGGCACATGAAGTGCAATTTACTAGGGACTTACAAGTAAATTAAATAGGCCAATTGGGTTTTAGCCAATGTTACCATGTTTTAAGGGAGAGTGCATATGCACTTTAGCGCTGGTTAGCACAGAATCCTAATGTCGCGTGGGCTCTCATTATCCTAAATGAGACTACTGGATTTCTAGGCAGCAGGATCGATAACGGTGTGGGGGACTGAGTCTGACCCACGTGTAAGGAACTCTGTCACCCTAAATCCGGTTGTTGCTCCGGCTAACTAGCAGTGCCTCATTTCTCCCACGGGGAAGAAACGATTGGGCAGCCGAGCGCATGACATCTTTGGAACTTCTCAGGGAAGTCGTGGTCACTCAGATCCAAACCAACTCTCTCATTCACAATATGGTCTCATATACAAATGACAAAGACAGTATAAGTTTTATAGAATGTTTTAATAAAACAACTGTATTTTAGATATTAAGGCGTGAGCCGCAATAACCAGAACAATACAACATAGTAGGATTGATATAGTAACCAGGAGAGTAAAACATAAGAATAACGCTATCATAATTCCTAACCGTTTCTACTCTCCCTCTGCTTGTTCTATTTAAAGCACAGCATGTTAAGCTTCTAGCTTGCCTTTCTGTATCACTAGGGAGACGGACACACTCATACCTGAGCAAAGGCCTGTGATCTGGTTCAGCATCTGCAACGAGGCAGTCAGCGTCTAGTTGTGGTTCCCTGGTCGGAATCTCCCTCTTGCATGTATTGGGACAAGGAAGTGATTTTATAACTAACATGTCATCGTGATCACAAAATGTTCCTACGCAGGAATGGCAAGTCTAGACTCCTACCACGTCTATCGGCAATGTACCAGACTGTATCCTTGACGAAAGCACAGAGTGAATATGTTATAAAGAACTCCAGTGCTGAAGTAGGCAAAACAGTGTGATATGAATAAAAAACAACACCGTAGAACTGGCTATTCTGTAAAATAACAGTACGAAGCCTAATAAAAAGCATTTAGAGTAAAGTGCACAGAGGCTCTAAGCTGTTAGCAAATGAATAAAATATATTTAGGGCAAAGTGCACAGAGGCCTAAAGCCTGAAGCTAATGCGCAAAATATACGTAAAACTGACCACACTACACCCTCCCCTTGTCGGTAGCAAGTGGTTCTAATAACATAAAAAACATAACCTAAATTTAAACACAAAATTTCGACAAGATGAGAAGACAATAAAGTCATAAATTTAGGAAACACGTGACGATAGAGCGAATTGCAAGATAGTGTCAATTTAGTCGGGAGAGAGAGACAGAAAAAAAAAAATCCAATTGTCAGACAGAAGCAATAGAAAGTAGAAGCTCCTCCACTTCGAGATATGTCAATATCGGAAGATCCACGCCACAAAGTACCATGGAGCAGGTGTGTTCCAAAGCCCCCAAACCATTTAGGGCGGCACCCCGTGTAGTGCCAAGGAAAGAGACAAAACCATCTTCCTCCAGGAAGGGAATCTCATAATCCGCTTCACGAAGCAAACGCAACCGTAGTGCACAAGTCTGGGAATGAGCCCTAATCGGGAACATCAACAGATCAAGATCAACCACTGGAGAGCACTGCAGTGAGAGACAGAAAGCCAGTGCATGTTCAAACGAGCACCAAAGGCATCGAAACACGGGTTGCACACAATCCAAAACCGGCCTGAATGACAAAGACCAGTCACAATCCAAATGAGCCAGGAGTGTAGCTCCAAAATGCTGCATCATGCGTTCACGACACAGCTGCGCTGACGGGAGCAGCAACATAGGACCTCGTCGCAGCGGGACATCAATTGCGAAAAAATAGTAACAACAGCAAAACTCCAGCCAATAAAGCCAAAGTAATTGGGAAACCCCCAAAAATGCTTCCGAAAATAGAGTGTATAGCCGAGGGTATCAAACCGAATATGGAAGAGAAGGTGTGAACTAAACCAACACCAACGGCTTTGAAAAAATGAGCAATACCAGCAGTGCTGGATGCATTAAATATACGTCCCACAAGTTCACCGAAATGACTCGGAAAGTTAGTATTCAAAAGGGACTGTATCTCCGCCGATGACCTTGCCACTTGAAGTGCGTAGGTCTCGCTAGCAGATGTAAGGGCCACATGCTTTTGAAACAATAAAGCTTTCAGCCGACTCAACTTGTCGAAATCAACCTTGGAAGTAGCAATATGAGGCCAGATGTCCGCTACCTCCCTAAATTCAGTAGGGGGAAACAACACATTCCCGCAGCACGTAACGGCCTTGTTGACGACAACGACGTAAACTATTCCGGCACGCATGCCACAGCAGCGTTCGCTGTTAAGAACAATGTAACTGCCGTTAGAAAGCACCTGGAAAGTGTTTTTAATTACCGGGACTGGAACTCCCTTCAGATAACAAGCTAAGTTAGCAATCGAAGCATTACACGCTCCGTGCAAGGACAGCTGTTTACAAACCATGGAATGGCTAACAGAAGCTTCGCATTCGCTACCGCTAAGAAAAACTTCCTGCAAACCATTAACACATCTGTACTGAAAAGGAAGCTCCCACACCTCGTGTATGTAACTGTCACCCAATAGTTCATATCTACCCACCGGAATGTGCTTCAAACAAGAAGTAAATTGCAGAGTGGAGATAGGCAAATTAATAACCCCATGAATCAACCACTCAGCTGACGGAATCTCAGCCACCGTAAAAGGCAGTTTCTCCAATTTTTCAATATTTAACATAACATACGTCGCTTCCTTCTTAGCCATCAATTGTTGTTGACGAGTTAAATTAAAGGAGATAAAGATCTCTCTGGCACGAATGTGCTGCCATGGAATGCGACCCGCCTTCAAGGTCTGAAGAGTCCAACCCAGCTGCATGATAGATCGTGTCTGACTCTGCCCATGATATAAAGAAGACATGTCTGATTTTATAATGTCAATAGCAGAAGAGACAATGCTGTCAATCGTGTAAACACGGTCAGAAAGGGTATGCATGCCATTATCAACAACAGAAAAAGGGCCTCATTCTGACCCTGGCGGGCGGCGGAGGCCGTCCGCCAGGGTACCGCCGCTGAATGACCGCACCGCGGTCAAAAGACCGCGGCGGCCATTCAGACATTTCCTCTGGGCCGGCGGGCGCTCTCCAAAAGAGCGCCCGCCGGGCCAGAGGAAATGCCCCTGCAACGAGGACGCCGGCTCAGAATTGAGCCGGCGTAGTTGCAGGGGTGCGACGGGTGCAGTTGCACCCGTCGCGTATTTCAGTGTCTGCTTAGCAGACACTGAAATACTTTTCGGGGCCCTCTTACGGGGGCCCCGCGGCACCCCCTACCGCCATCCTGTTCCTGGCGGGCGAACCGCCAGGAACAGGATGGCGATAGGGGGTGTCAGAATCCCCCATGGCGGCGCAGCAAGCTGCGCCGCCATGGGGGATTCTAAGGGCAGCGGTAAACCGGCGGGAGACCGCCGGTTTGCCTCTTCTGACCGCGGCCGAACCGCCGCGGTCAGAATGCCCTGCGGGGCACCGCCGGCCTGTCGGCGGTGCTCCCGCCGACCCTGGCCTTGACCCCCAAAGTCTGCAGCAGATTTTCTTGATCAATCTGTCTTAACCGGGCTGCAGCCTCCTGCTGGGAAAGTTTCCAAAACTCATTATACACTTCGTATAAGAACCTTTTTCTCCGGGGCACCTTGGGACCTGATAAGAAATCTTGTAAATCAGTACCATTAGACAGTAACTTGAGGTGTGACTTAACTGCACCCAGCGTGGAGTACTTCAACCATTGTTGACAAAGTTTCCCCACACTGTATGTAGTTATTATATCAGCATGTTCTGGTGAAATGTAACGAGGGTCTGCCCTACTAGTCCTGAACCCCCCAGAAGAGGTAACAAAACGTTGATGACACCGATTAGTGTCTACAGGCCACAATAACCACCCACCCGGATGTAACAATGAAGCGTTAAGCGTACCATTCTGGACCCAATGCGTAAATTCACTAAAAGTAGCATTCACATAGTGCTGCCAGTTATTTAATTTAGAAGGGACAGGTATACTAGGCAAAGTCAATTCTCTAATCGATGCCAAGCCCAAACAACTAGTCTGTTGTACTGTGTCATTGAGGAAAATCATTTGCACAGGGATAATGCATGCTCGAAATAATGTATCTCTGCCTTGCATCTGCCAATTTTTAGTAACCCAAACACTTTTCAAGTCAACAGTCTTCAACCAGTATTCATATCCTTCGACCGAAAGTTTAGATACAAACGAATTAGAATATAGTAATTTAGTATCGGTCAACAAAATTTGCTTATTAGAATACGGTGTCACTTTAAAATAGTAAGACTTAGCATTTCGCTGATCATGCCCAGAAAAATATGCAAATTTATCATTATACGTTTTCGAACTCCCTTGTGGAGGAGTCGAGCAATGTTTCCATTGTACATAATTAAAGATGGACTTAGGGCTACTCGCTTTGTGAATAAAGTGGTGTCCATAATGGGTGTAGCAAAACATATCACCATGATTATCTCTAAATTGGTAAGCATCTTCATCGTCATAGACAGTATAATATTGCAAATCTTTTAGCATAGAATCTACTGTCTTCACATCCCAATCATCAGAAACAATGCCTGGAATAACAATATCATTCATTGATAACTTAAGGACATACGGTATTTGAATCAATTCAGTGGGACCATATATATCAAACATTACTTTATCCCACACAATCCCATCCGGAATTGGTATTGCAGAAATGTTCACATTGGATAAGTCTCTTCGAACCATATGAGACGAAAAATGTGGTCTCAACACAGTCTCCACGTGCTCAATGTCTGATCGATCAGGAAGAAAATGACCATGTATTACTAGAAAAAAAGTAACCACAAATCCCAACCATAAAAAAAGAGTCATTACAGCCATAAAAAGCCACAAATAGTTCCAAGGAATAACAAAATATGTACGTTTAAGCCAACCCAGTAGCTTACGGGGACCTCGGATTGAAGACAGCGAAGACGAAGAGCTGGATACAGCCGCATCCGCGTCGTTGAAGCAGCCAGAGGCAGTCCTAGCAAAAGGTGCAACAGTGAACAAGGAAGCTGATGGAGGTTCTCTCCTAGGTACACTATAAATCACATGTTCAGAAACATCAGTAGAACGTACAGCAACTTGAGCAAAAGAATCGATATCAATCGTTGACTGTGGAACAATCGCAAGATCATCTTCCACCCTCCCCAAGCTCGGAGAGGAAACAGGGTCGGTGCAAATCACCTGCAGCGGGACTTCTTCCCCAGTAGTGAGAGGGATGCCGGAACTACTGGGTGTCCCTCTTGGTCTGCTGTGCAGAATCGGCCACATGTTGTAACTTGACATTATCAATGGAAACAAAACGATTTCCTTTGGCCCCTTGCAGCGGCGGCAACATCACAGTTCTCGTGCCGCTCAGCCCCAACACCGGGACAGGTGCTCGATAAGAAGGACCAAATTCTTTCTTTACTGCGACCTTTTCACGCACGAGATCCCCAATCCTGGGTATCCAACCAGTAGGTGTTACTGGCTCATCCTTAATTCCAGAGGAGGCAGCACTCGCAGAAGAGTTATCTTCACAAAATTGCTGTAAATCCTGTAAAACAGCGACACGATCATTTATGTCAAAGGGCGTATCTGCCGCCTCCACACCAGGACCATCTAGATCAGGAACATACATTTGTGTTCCGAACAGGCACTCATATGAAGTACGACCCCCCAGTGACCTTCTAGGCAAGTTATTAAGTGCTTTCTGTACTCCATACAGGTGGGCTAGCCAACTACGACCCGTACCTATAACCCTGGCTGTTAAGGATTGCTTTAAATCACGATTTAAACGCTCCACGACAGAATTTCCCTCGGGATGAAATGGAGATGAGAATTGGAGTTGGACCCCCAACGAAGCCATGGTGTCCCTGAATGCCTTAGAGGCAAAAGCAGGGCCCTGGTCCGAATGAAAAGCCGCAACTGCAAATGTATCGACAAAGATACGCAAATCTTTAATAACAGTCCGAGCGTCAGCCGAGCGCTGTGGCCAGACCCACACAAATCTGGAGCACGAATCTACAACAACCAATATGTATTTGTATGCACTATCCGGTGTCAGCGGACCACAATGGTCCAAGTACACACACTGTAATGGTCTGTTTGAAATCAGAAGAGGCGTCTGCTGCGGGCGTCTAGCCGACGATGCGTTAATCTGCTGACAGACGTCACAACAAAGGACATACTGCTTTGTCTCCTTATAGAGACCAGGCCACCAATAACGGGCCTGTAAAAGTGAAATCGTGGCAGCCACACCAGCATGCGCAGACGCCACCCCTTCATGTGCTGCAGAAATTAATCGAGGTCTCTCAATCTTATTCGGTAACTCACGTACACCAACGCCTGGAATATTAACAACAGCATTTAGTGCACCACTCAAGCAGTAACTATATTTAGAAGGGAATCCTATAGGAAATGGCGTGCCATCAGCCGTAGCTTTTATGGCAGCCGAAATCTCTATGTCTGGTTTTGAACTCGAACGAGTCACTGCGGCTACAGTGGCGATAGCCACTGCCGACTTTGCAGCTTCATCAGCCAAAGTATTCCCAGCAACGTGTATTCCAACGCGCTGGTGTCCAAGTGTATGTACAACATGGACTTTAGGAAGCGTTTCTTTCAGACCCGCAACCTTACCCCACAACAATTTATGTTTAATGGTGTTGCCTTTAGAATCTCTGAACCCATTCAGTTTCCAATAGTGCAGATATTCATTGAAGGATTGCACACAGTAGTAGGAGTCACAGACCAGCAAGGTCAATATCGCCGGCTCTGCATGCTCCAACGCCAACAAAAGAGCTTTGAGCTCAGCCAGCTGCGCCGTGCAATCTCCCAAGGTTTTAGTATAAGTATGTCGGGGGCAGAAGACTTTCCCCTCCATAGTCCCGCTCACCACCGCACATGCAGCAGAATACTGTTGTTTAGTCCCAACCGCCGGTTGCGCAGAGCCATCGGTATACATGACCACTTCATATTGGTCAATAGGCAATGTGCCAGCAGGAACTGGGTACTCTATTTCATATTGAAGAAATTCTTGAGTCTGCAGCTTAGGGTCAAATATGTAATCCACATCAGTGGCCGTCAAAGACGTAGCCCATTGTATCCACCGCGGGTGTAAAGCTTTCGAATTAGGAACACTCGCTTTTGTAACAGCCTCTAAGGCCGGAATTGGGGAAACGACAATAATGCGTTGGCCCTGGGCTAGCGGTCTTTCTTTGATCACAGCCATCTGTACTGCAGTGAGAATTTTCTCAGCCTGTGCAAAACGTTGTTCTGCAGCAGAATACAAGTGGGACTTGTATGCTATCGGGACTGTCTCCCCTTCATTAAAGGTGACATACGTAAATCCAACAGCCCCAGGAATCACCCTGATGACCAAATGAGTTTTATTGTCCCGTGTGTGTAAATGGTTAACCGCTAAGAGATCATTCTGCAACTCTCGCAGTATGTGTGTATGCTCAATCGTCCAAAATCTACTTGAAAAATTTGGGCGAATCAGTTCATATAAAGGTTTTATACGTGTAGCATAATCAGGAATGTAAGTTCTGCCAAAATTCAGAAACCCCAATAATGACTGGAGCTTCCGAACCGTATTAGGAGGCTGCAATAAAGCACATTTCTCCAAAAAATGTGGCGCCAGGCTCTTGCCCTCACTCGATAACTCATATCCCAGGAAAATAACACTGAGGAAGGCAATCTTGGATTTCTTAAAATTAAACTTATAGCCAATATCAGCAAAACCCACAACAATGCGCGATACGCGTCTGAGATGTTGGAGAATCTCATCGTCCGTCAAATAAATGTCATCAACATATGATAACGCCTCAGGGTCCAACTCGTGTAGAAGTTCAGTCACACGAGCCGAAAACAGTCCTGGGCTATTCTTATACCCCTGAGGTAAACGACAAAACTTTTTCTGAGAGCCAAACGAACTGAAACTGGTATAGTCCCGACTTTCGGGTGCTATATTCTGGCAGAAAAATCCATTCGAGATATCCAAGGTTGTTTAATATTTTTTACGCACTATATTATTCATAAGCGCAGCGCTATGTGAATTCTGTATGGTATATGTGCGTGTATGACTATTCAAATGTCTAT
The DNA here is from genome assembly GCF_031143425.1 of Pleurodeles waltl. Taxonomy (NCBI): domain Eukaryota; kingdom Metazoa; phylum Chordata; class Amphibia; order Caudata; family Salamandridae; genus Pleurodeles; species Pleurodeles waltl. The sequence continues at coordinate 65,374,864 of NC_090437.1, forward strand.
AATCCACCACTATCCTATAGGAATGGTCCGGTTTAGCAACCGGAAATAAGGGATTGTTCATCGGCGAGACACAAGGCTCAATCACACCTTGGTACTCTAATTGTGTAAGAATTTTCCTAACCGATGCCCTTGCTTCAAATTTAATAGGATATTGCGGCTGTGGCTGAGGTCCCTTTTAATTGGAATGACATGATAAGGTGATTGTTTATCCCACCCCACATTATTCCTATATAGGGCGGGGGCTTGTGCTAGAGCCCATGATTTACTATAGGACTCCGCTAGTTCTCTCGGACCAATCGGTGAAAAGGAAGGCACAATAACCTCCTCCCCAACCGGACAGTCGCGAACAAAGTCAGGTGGCCAATCTTGTTCAGCCAACAGGACATCATATGATTTCACCACATGGTCCCAAAAGATGGCGTGTACAATGCGGTCAATGTCCCCTTCTAACCGTAGAGTCACAAGATATACTTGATCAGGATCAGAGACTCGCATATCCGCCGTCTCGACTTGTATGAAGTCATCAGTTGCTTTCGCCTCCAGATGCTCTAGAAGACTCCGGCGAACTATTGTGACCTCTGCCGCGCTGTCTAACAGTGCTAACGCCCATGTCTTGTTCGTCAAGAGAACTCTCTTCTTGAGCGGCACGTCTAACTGAGACTGCTGCCACTTTCTTCTTTTTAAATTGCTGTTTTTGTTGCAGCGGTTTCTCTTCTTGTTTAATAGAAACCTCTGCTGAGCGTTGTGAATCCTGTCTCGGTTTCACGTACTCCGTCCTCCGCTCTGACCGCCCACCTCTCTCACTTCTTTTCTCCGAGGAGTCCTGAAAGGAACGAGATTGGCGCGTATCAGTATATTGATATCTATCAGGCATCTTCAAAGTATCCCTATTCCTGAGATTATACTTATTTTGTGGGGTCTCCGGTTGCGGAGACTGCCCACCATCTTTCTTAGGTGTTTGCTGTTTCTTATCCCAGTGCTTTTTCGCACCCTCAGGTTGCTGTTGCTTAGAATTATCCTTATTATTTTTACCCTGCAATTGTGGCTTCTGCGGTCGAGCCCCTAGGCTATCACGACCAATACTAGAATATGTTTCAGCTATTATTCTCGGAAGTTCCCGCTCCTGATTAATCTGCGGAACGTCCCGAAGACGCATTCGCACTGCTAGTGCTACAGCCTCCCCCTTGAGATTACTCAAAATAATAGAAGAAACCGCATCAAAATTACCCATCAATTGCATGCCTAAATCCAAGGCAGGGGCAGCCCCATATTCATCCTGAATTTGTTTAAGCACCTCTGGCAAATTAGCCAAAGTTGGTGTACCGTGTGCTGTAGTATATAGTGCGGCAAACACCGTGCCCCAAGTATTACAAAGATCCACCGTAGGAACCATCCCATATGGCAAACACATCGTCAAAATTCTATGCTTATCCTGAGGTCCCGTATGGGGAAATACTGCTTCCAGCGTATTAATTTTTTGCGCCAGCCAAAACGGAGTCTCCTCACGTTTAGCCGGTACCTTGCCCATCACTGAGTGTACAGTGGCCGGATTGATCCCCGGTACCACCGCATGCGGGTGTGCTCGAGCAGCACGCGCTGCATTAGTATTTAATGTCTGCATCACAAGCTGAACTAATCGTCTGTATGTTGTAGTTAATTCCATATATAATCGACGCACTTCAGCCACTGCCACATTTGCCACTCCAGGATATGGTGTATATGTAGCCAATAAAGGCCAGGTCGGACCATCATTACTTAACGGACCTAACCTTACTGGTGTTACTGAGTGTGGGAGGGCGCCATCAAGCCAATTATGGTGTTCTTGATAAGATAAAGGTATTTCTAAGTATGCATAAGCCCTGTATTGTCCAGGGACCTTTGCAACAGTATATTCGTGAAAAGTATTTGTAGCCCCATCAGCTGCTGGAAATACGACCCAAGAATAAAAAAGTTCAGTTCTATAGGCTGCATGGGCGTCCACCACAAAAGTGACCGGACCCCCCTGGACCGTCAGTCCATGTGCTATCAGATGACCCGTGAGCGGAAATCGCATATTAAGCGGTATATTTACTACAACTGGATTCGCCATTAGTATAACAAAAATAGCTCTAGGACAGAGAAGGCACACCAATATCGGGGTTTTTCCTTTCAAAGTTCAGGCTTGAACAACCAACCACTAAGTAATAGGATGTACCCAACCTGTGGTGGCGGAAACCCTCAGCCCCACGGACGTCTCCGTATACGGAACCGAGGAGTCAAAATATATACGAGACCAAGAGAGTCAGTCGGACCAGAACATTAGAGCCAGACCAAACGTTGGCGGCGCCATGTCGCGTGGGCTCTCATAATCCTAAATGAGACTACTGGATTTCTAGGCAGCAGGATCGATAACGGTGTGGGGGACTGAGTCTGACTCACGTGTAAGGAACTCTGTCACCCTAAATCCGGTTGTTGCTCCGGCTAACTAGCAGTGCCTCATTTCTCCCACGGGGAAGAAACGATTGGGCAGCCGAGCGCATGACATCTTTGGAACTTCTCAGGGAAGTCGTGGTCACTCAGATCCAAACCAACTCTCTCATTCACAATATGGTCTCATATACAAATGACAAAGACAGTATAAGTTTTATAGAATGTTTTAATAAAACGACTGTATTTTAGATATTAAGGCGTGAGCCGCAATAACCAGAACAATACAACATAGTAGGATTGATATAGTAACCAGGAGAGTAAAACATAAGAATAACGCTATCATAATTCCTAACCGTTTCTACTCTCCCTCTGCCTGTTCTATTTAGAGCACAGCATGTTAAGCTTCTAGCTTGCCTTTCTGTATCACTAGGGAGACGGACACACTCATACCTGAGCAAAGGCCTGTGATCTGGTTCAGCATCTGCAACGAGGCAGTCAGCGTCTAGTTGTGGTTCCCTGGTCGGAATCTCCCTCTTGCATGTATTGGGACAAGGAAGTGATTTTATAACTAACATGTCATTGTGATCACAAAATGTTCCTACGCAGGAATGGCAAGTCTAGACTCCTACCACGTCTATCGGCAATGTACCAGACTGTATCCTTGACGAAAGCACAGAGTGAATATGTTATGAAGAACTCCAGTGCTGAAGTAGGCAAAACAGTGTGATATGAATAAAAAACAACACTGTAGAACTGGCTATTCTGTAAAATAACAGTACGAAGCCTAATAAAAAGCATTTAGAGTAAAGTGCACAGAGGCTCTAAGCTGTTAGCAAATGAATAAAATATATTTAGGGCAAAGTGCACAGAGGCCTAAAGCCTGAAGCTAATGCGCAAAATATACGTAAAACTGACCACACTACACTAAAACCAGCAAAAACAGTGTCAAGAAGTGGGGGAGCCAGAGAAAAGGTGGGGGGTGACCACCCTAAGGCTGTCAGGTCTAACATAACCCTTAGAGTCACTTGGAGGTCCTGGGTTTAGAGATGCAGGTCCAGTCCATCTCACCCAGACAAGAGGGCAGCAGAGCAGCAGATTAGCACAGCAGGGCAGCAGTCCTTCAGAGCAGCAGTCCAGCAAAGTGGCAGTCCTTTGAGCAGCACATCAGTCCTTCTTCCTGGCACAGTCCATAGGTCCAGCGGTGTACTGAAGAGTTGGTTCCCATTTTGAAGTGAGAGAAGCTTCCAGAGGATTCTACCCGAGGTGCTTGGAATTTCCTGCCTCCCTGCCCTGTCCCTACATTGTCCGGGGTCACAATAGAGTAGTATAAAACCCTTTGTGAGAGTGCCCAGGCAGGATCTTTGTTATGTGCAAGTGTGGTAGGTGCCAGCTCCTCCCCCTTGTTAACTCAGAGTGGCCCATCTTGCCAATACATAGCTTCCCTTTGTCTCACTGTCTGGGAGCAATACACAAAGACCAACTGCCAACTACACCTAGTTGTGTGACCCAGGATACAGGCAGCTGACATCGAATGTTGGGACAAGAAAATGCCATCTTTCTAAAAGTGCCATTTTCAGAATTGTGATTGAATATCCGACTTTACCATGAATGATGGCTTTTAATTGCAATTCTACAGACACCAAACTCAAAATTAATTTAGGAGTTTTTCACTACCAGAACATTTAAAAACTAAAAGTACATGTCCACATTTTTAAATACACTGCATCCTGCCTTCAGGGATGTGTAGGGCCTACTTTATGGGTTATGTGTTAGAAGGGAAAACTGCACACACAGGCTGCAATGGCAGGTCTGATACTTGTTTAGAAGGGCTACTTGTGGCTGTAAGAAAAAGGGTGTACCATATGATAAGGCTGGGCCTTATTGTGCAGTACACTCGCATTTATCTTTTTGGGTCCAGTCATAGTTATTTACTTAACCTCCAAAGGACCAATATGTAAAGCATTTAACAGCACTAAACAACTGAATAAAAAAAAAGTCCCCAAACAGAAAAGAGGAACCACATTTTTATGGTTTTTAGAGAACTTTATGGCCAAATCCATGGTGCGTTACAGAGAAATGATTTTTCTAAGCATTTAAAATTTTTGACATCAACCGCACACATGCATTGGCAAGTCAACACTTTGAGAACTTTTCAAAAGTGTGTAAAAGTTTTTAACACTGAGTTTGGCACCTCCAACCAGGTTGGGTGACCCAGTCCAACAGGATAGAGGTCTAGGAGTTTTAAAATGAATTTTTGGACAGTTATCTGGCCACCAGAGCATTTTAGAGTGAGTTTAAAACTTTACAGTACAACTGCCATTGACTTCCATGGAGTGGTCCTGATGCTGAGGGATGCAGGCTTAAAGATGCTCAGTGGATGCTCCAGATGCTGTGCGGTCCATGGGGGTGAAGACTGGTTGAGTCCTAAGTCCACAGTTGAGTGGGGGCAACTCCAGCCATGGATCTCAGGGTCCCACAAAGTCCTCAATGTAGGGGGTCAAATGGCTGCTGATGCAGACCTTCCTTTCTTGCAACACAGCGGTCATGGTGCAAATCTTTGATGGGGGCTACTGTCACTTGGGGTGGACAAATCTGGTCACAACCAATATCCACAGGTCCAGCAGACTCAAGTGCATCTTTTGGCTATTTCCAAATTGTCCGTCAAAATGCCTGGCTTCCGGTAACGGGAAAACAGCTACGATGGCTACCAGAGATGCAGTTTGGGCTCTTCCAACTTTAGTGTCCCCAGTGCAATTATGGGGGGCCAGCCAACTGGCCCTTAAAGTCTCTGCTTTGGATTGGGGCTAGAATTCAACTTGTCCCTGAGCCAGGCCTGGAGATGATGGTCCAAACTCTGACAGCCCAATGTGTAGCAGATGCAGTTGCTCTGGCATCACAGCCTCTCTTTGTGTGCTTCGAACAGATGCAAAGTGGTCTTCTTCTCATCCTTGATCCAAATCCAGTGAGTACTGAAGTCTCGGGTGCCAGTGGTGCCCATTATAACCAAGTAAATTTACCCAAGGGTTCAACGCAATCACTATCCAATGGGCTAGTAGGTCCCCTACATTCTAGTGACACAGTGCAAGTGGTGTGTGGCATCTGGCTATCCCAGAGTGCATCTTGCATGCCACAAACAACATGGCTGAAGTCTTCCTTGAGTGTGAGGACCTTGGTAGCCACTCCCGGGGTGTGGCTATCATGGGCTGCACGTCCACAAAAAACTGATTTAGGGCCCTGGGTACATGTTTTACCTCTCCACTAGGGAACTTTAAGCCCATTAAATATGTTAATTGGGTATAAAGCCAATTCTACCATGTTCTAAGGAGAGAGAACAAGCACTCTAGCACTGGTTAGCAGTGGTAAAGTGTGCAGCATCCTAAGGCCAGCAAAAATGAGTTCAGCAAAAAAATGGGAACCGATTTTCCTTTCCTTGGCCCTGGCTCTACCCTGCCTAAAGGCTTCCTGCATAAGAGTGTTGTCAAAGTAGCCCTTCAAAGACAGTATCACTTTGATGCCTGTCTTTTGGGCTAACACCCTTTACAGTCCATCCTGTGGGAGTGGGTCACACCTACAGTGCAACAACAGCCTTTGCTCTTGGTCTGGAAGTCGATAATACATCTCCCCAGGTGGGCAGAAACCTGTCTCAGTCCGAGTCCCTCTGTACAGTCACTGGACAAGCTGGGTCAAAGTATGACAACTTTCGCAAAAGTGGCCAGCATTAAATTTGACATAAAGGTTGACTACGCCATTGAGTCATATTTAATGTCCTCTTTAATTTGATATCTTAAATGGTATAGTTAGGTAGCCACTGTCAGGAGTTAGATGTGCTGGAGTGCCAATTGTTAACCCTGCAATTACCTTATAAGGCTATTTAACTGTCCTTAGCAAACACCAACACTTTAGGTCTATGCTGTTTAGACATATCAAAAATAGATTTCTATCAGCTCCTTGCAGTAGTGCTTCATAGGTCAGCATTGGAGGCGATTTTTTGTATTTTCAGTTTGTTATATACAGAGTGGTATGCCCATTGATGATGCACTGGTATGAACAGCCAGCCTTGAATGCCATGTGTACCATATACTAGGGACTTATAAGTTAGCACATGACAATTGGGGACACCAATTAAACATGCCATTTTGAAATGGAAAGAACACTGTCACTGAGGTCTTGACAGCAGGTCTCAATGCACTCTCAAAGTCGAAAACCAGCAACTAATAGTCCAAAATGGGGCAAGACATTGGGGGAAAACTGCAAAAAAAACTGTTGTTTCACAGTGGTACAATTTGTGCTGCAGACTCACTAGTCACATTTAATTTTCAGGCCCTGGGTACATGTTTTACCTCTGCACCAGGGACCATTAAGTCCATTAAATATGTTATTTGGGTATAAAGCCAATGAGTTCAGCAAAACAATGGGAGGGATGAAGGCAAAACATTTGAGGGAAGACCACTCTTAGGGCCAGATATACAAGGCCCTAATGCCACATTAGGTTAGTTTTTCTTACACTAATGTGGCTGCTGAATTAACAAAGTGGCACAATGCATGCATTGCGCCACTTTGCCCCCCTTGCGCCACATTATGCCTGCACCAGGCATAATGTATGCAAGCGGGGGTGTTCCAGCATTAGGAGGCCCGCAAAAATGGTGCAGTGAAATCTTGTAGATTTCACTGCACCATTTTTGGCGTCATTTTTAACACCTGCTCAAAGCAGCCATTAAATGGACGCATCCATTGAACTCAATGGGCCTCCTTGCACCTTGCTGCTTCAGCGTCAAAAATGTCTACTCTAGTGCAGGAAAGCGCCACAATAGCTTCTAAAATGTTGACGCATTTGTCCTAACATGCGTCCTATTGTAAATAGGGCACCCATGGTGTCGTTTGTTTGCCACTTTCTTGTAAATCTTGGCCCTAAGGCTGAAAAGTCTAACAGTCATGGAACGCAGCAAGACAACGTGCTGTGATGCACTGCATGACAGGGAGAGGGCAGGATTGTGCCATATCTACTAAAATATGAGGCATGCAATCCTGCTCTCTCCTTGCACTTGCACAGCGAGTGTAGCTTAGCACCAATGCAGGAACTCTTGCGCCATGGTGCAAGGGTGCTTGTTACAGCCAGAACTGTTTTTTTGTGCAGGAAGAGACACCTTCCTGCACAAAAAAAATCCTCTGGTCCTTTTTCCTCTTCTGCATGTGCTACAGGAAGCAGCACATGTAGATATAGTGGAAAACTAGGAGAAAAAAACATATTTCTCCAAGTTACGCCACATCTGGGAAGGCGTAGCAGTTTGATACATTCCCAGGTTTACTAGTGTTGGTAAGTCTGAGAATGCGCCACAATCCATGGGTTGATGTGTGAGAACACCCACGCTCCACCCATGAAATGCATTCATAGGGCAGAGTAACGCAAGGAAGTGACTTGCACTGCCTTGCATTACTCCAGATATACCAAGAAAAGCACAGCCACCAAGGTGTGTTTGCATGGCTTAGTAAATCTCACTGAAGCTCTTGAGTTGCCTTGTGCTGCCTTGGGTAAAGCAATGACAACACAAGGGCTTTAAAACTCTGGGCCTTTTTTCTGGTTCAGATACACCTCTACCTACATTTTCTTCTAGTGTTGATTGTCTTGTTCATGGTGTGAGGTCAGCTTGAATTTCTCAGCTTGAGTAAATTGACTCTTAAGCTTCCTCCCGAATTGCAGTTCACCTGGAAACTTGCCTCTAGTGCAGTATAGAGTGTCTCCCTAGTCTATCACGATTTGATAGGATATCTGAAATATGGGTTTCGGGATGAGCTTGGCAGTCAGCTTTGCTTTCTTCAAACTGCCCATTTAACGTTCAACAGTGCCTTTGGATAGCAGCCATAAAGGTGTGATTTTTCTCTGACGAAACCTTGGGTGCACATTAGCCCTTTGTTTGCACTTACAACAAATAAATAGGTCATAAAATGCATTGAAATATATAGCAACCATACCAGTGAAAGCAGTAAATTTTTCCCCATTGAACAGACGTTCATTTCAGATTTGAAGACCTCGAGAATGCCAAATGTGGCAAAGATTTTTGTTAAGTGTAGGACCAACTTCAGTGACTAAGGTACTAGGCATGGCCATGACTTCCAGGAAGCGAGCATATTCATCAATGGCCACCAGGAGAACAGTCCCATGAGGATGGGCCCAGAAAAGTTGATGGCTACTTCTAAATGCCGTGCAGCAGTGGGAACATCTGCAGGGGCTCAGGGGCACTCACACAAGCATGGCTTCAGTTTAGCATTTTCTCAACTCATCAGGAAACAAGACCCTTATCTTTTGTCTAAGCAGATGCTTGGTAGCTACTACTCCCAGGCATCATTCACTGGCTTGCTCTCTATGAACCCCATGGATGACAAGATAAGTATTAGTCCCATTCAGTTGAATTCACGTTCCCCTTGCACTTGTCGGTACAGCTTTGGTTCCGCCAAACTGTATCTTCTGTCTGTTCTCCAATATCTCCAACGGTGTGTGTGGATGAAGTCTGACATGCTTGCCAGGTCTTCATTGGTGGTTTTTACTATGTCGCTCTTGGTCATCACAACCAGTCTGGCATGTCTTACTATGTAGTCTGTGTATTCATTAGCAATTGAAGGCCAAGTGGCTATTTTCAACAGAGGAAATATCGAGAAAAAGTCAATGGAATTGTGGTCTTTTATGGGCTGTGCACGATGTAGATAGTAGACCTGCAATCTATTATTCAATGTGAAGTGCCTTTTTTTCTTAGAAGCTTCCAAAAAAGATGAAAAGTGCTTTGTCAACAGTGACAATAGAGAAAGTGTCCCAATATAGGAATACATTGAAGCGTTCCCATGCTCACACGACACTGAGGTTTTCTTTCTCAGCTTGCGAGTTCTCCTTTACAGTACTTTTCAGGCATCTGTTGGCAAGGGCAGTGATACACCTCTGGGCTGGCATCCATGTCCACGTCGATCTGTAAGCATGGGTTAAGTAGGGGACATTATTTGTTTCCTCGGTGCAGGGCGTAATGGTATCAAATGGTGTTAGCAGTCTCAAGACCATTCCTCCATTTAGCTCTTGTTGTGTCTTACTTCAGAGATGCATTTACTAACACAAAGTCCTGTGTGTTCTGAGCACAATAGCTAGGTATGCATAAGAACATACGAATCGAAGAAAAATGTGATAGTGCTGAACAAATATGAACGCCTCCACCTTTCAGGGTCAAGTTCCATAACTTTTCAAGAGAAAATGTGACTGTAGTATTTCAGAGCTGGCCTGTAAATTGACATTGTTTTTGCTCAGCGTAACAATTGTCTTTGACAAAGCATTACTGAACCGTAATCAGGGTTCCATCCTATTTCTACGGCTCCTTCTAATAAAACCTCTGTAGTTCATGCAATTCAGAGAGCTGTGGGTGAGTTTATTAATATCTTTCTGAAATGCTTCTGCCACAGGAGAAACCGACAAAGTTGGGACGTTTGTTTCTGAATAAGTCGATGTCAGTTGCCAATGCTGTTCCTCCAGCTGAAGTTGACGGCTTCCTTTGTTCAAGTTCAGTTTTATGAGAAATCGATCCCCATTGAGTGGGTGAATCATGTTCTGGATTCAAGGGGGTGGGAGGATCTCTAAATTAGTGGTTCCCAAACTGTGGTCTGGGGACCCTTGTGGGTCTGCGAAGCCTCCTCAGGGGGTCCGTGACTGTTTAGAAAATTAATTAATATTAACAGATTAATAAAGTGAATATAAATCAAGTGGCTAAATGTACAATTGAACATTTTAATACGAACTGTAAATGTCAAGGAATTTGAACTGGAAGCGAAAAATTAAGTTGGTGTCCTCAGATTGCGTGGGAGCAGTGCAGGTGGATTAAACAGAATATAGGGACATATTTATGAAAAGTGGTGCTGCACCTAGTGCAGTGCCACTTTTCTTGTGCCCCTTATTGCCCCATACCACTACCATGTGTGCGCCGTATTTAGTATACGGCGTGCCATGGTGGTAGTTAGAGAACTAGTGTCAGATTTTTTGACGCTAGTTTGGCGCTTTGCAGGATTAGCGCCAAAAATGTTGACCCTAATCCTGCAAAGCACCCAGAGGCCCATTGTAACCAATGGGAGCCTCCTTTTAATGCCTGCTCAGAGCAGGCGTTAAAAGTGCCAAAACAAACGATGCAAAGAAATCTCTTAGATTTCTTTGAACCATCCCCCCCAACCCCCAACAGGGAACGCCCCGTTTGCATACATTATGCCTGGCACAGGCATAATGTAGCGCAAAGGGTTACAAAGTGGTGCGATGCATGCATTGCATGACTGTAAATATGGTGCAGCGTTTTTGGCCATCTAACACCATATTAGTGGAAAAGAATTACGCTAGTGTACGTGTTTGATGATTACTTGTTTCTGTATTTTTTGTGTATTGTTTTGTAGTTCAAATTATCGAGAATTTTTAGGCCCAGGCTCCTAGCTTCCAGTAATGATAAAGTGGGGGTCCACAGAATTCAAAAGGTTAGTAACCACTGCTCTAAATGGTTAGGTTGTCTTATGGACACAAACCTGATTTAGCCTTCTGACTGTGTTTGGTGGCCTAGAACAATCAATGAAACCCCAGGATGTCTGGTCACTGGTTAAAAATGTTTCTTGCAGTACACTTGTATGAGTGGTGCTGAATATTGAAGAAGATCTCACACAAATGCTGTGCCACTCTCCTCACAGACTCATTGTTATGCCTCTATAGCTTTCAGTGTTTCACTTTACCAAGTGCCTCCAGCAAAATGGGATCAATTTTTCAGAAGCACATCATCTATATGACCTACAACTGCTTCATACACATAAATACTTGGGAGCAGTGTGTGAGAACCAAATGCACATAGCCTCACATTAGATTGCAATATATATGGTTGTTCCATTCCAATCAGAAATATGATCCTCACTCTGTTCACGTTCATGCCTGAATCACATCAATGTTCTCACTAACTTCAGTCACTACACTCTTTCTTTTTTGTTAAACTTTTTATTGAAGATTTTGTGAGTGATTTACAATTCGGCAGACATGTTAAAGGTGTATGTTATCCAATGGCACTTGTAATAGGCAACAGCACATCAATCACGTTTGTGACAGAATAACCTGTCTGATTAATTCTTAATCGGGCCCTTTATGAAGCAATTGGCAGAGATACACATAGTTTATCTAATAAGTATACACCATAATGCAAAAAAGCCGAACCTCTGACTAAAAATGTGTTATTTCTATTGTAAGATAATATTCAGGATTGTACTATAATATATTGAAACACCAAAGCATTAATACATGTATCAAAAATGAATATAAGTAAGGGGTGAAGCTATGGAAGGGAATAAGTGGATAGAATCAACACAAGATATTTTTAACATTGACATATGTAAACATATATTCTATGTATTGTATGTCAACATGCATATATAAAAATAAACATTAATTAAAATCTTGAATCTTTTGGAGGGAAAATATCCTTAAAAGAATCAAGACCTATAATGATTGAGAGTATATTTACGAAGGTTATTGTACTTTTTCATATGTAGTCTTTTCAGATAGAAATATTTGTCATGGAGACCAGCGTTTGTCAAACCTCGGAGCTCTTCAGGACACTGCTTCTGATCTACTGTCACTTTGGCTGATCTCTTCGTGTTTGAGGATGCTGATGGGCTGGAGGAGCTCTCTTCAGTAGTATCATGTACTAGCCCGGCGAGAGGATTCGAGCTCCGACTCCCAGCTGTGCTGTCATACCTTAGATAGGAGCAGATGGCGAGAGTCTTGCTTCTATCTACTTTTCCAGTATTGCAGATTTTCTGAAATTGCCCATATTTCTTGCATAAATGACTAAAGTGAGCTAATGCAGAAAATCTAATTTCCAGTGGAAGCATTCTTAGCACAGTACTTGGGTGTCAAAATGTATGTTGTTCATAGGATATACGGCATGATTCATTGAGATTTTGTTGCTGGGAATTGACCACAAGTCTGCATGCAGATTGGGCTTGTAAGACACACACCAAAGTCTTCATCTTTCCTTGGCTCTTGAAGAAGTTTCTGTCTGAACAATGACAAATGGCGCCCAGCAGTGGTTTGTGATTTTAGTGATACCTTACATGTGTACGTATCTATTTTCCCACTTTTGAGGTATGTGACAAAAAGCCAATGACCACTTTTAGTGAAATACATAATGTTCTTAGGTCACCACGTCCCTCTGTTGAGACATATTTCAAAAGGCAGTCTCTCAGTTTGCTGTATGAACTGACATCTTCCTTTGAGAAATCAATTATAATATTTCTCATTGTCGGGCAAATGCAGCGCATCTAAAGCTCTCTATGCACCATGACTCTCGTATAAGTTTGACAGTGATAAGTATTGTAAATTAATTGACCCAGTCTCACAATTCCTGTACTGGCCAAACTGAAGTGGGGTGTGGAGGCTGTGTCCATAGCCAAGGTATAACCTGCTAGGTGAATGATGTCGCACTTGTGGATGGTGATACAAATTATATTACAGGAAGTGACAGTCTGGATTCATCAAAAAAGGCTTGTCTCAGAACTCTGATTTATGGCCAAGGGATGTCTTAAGACAGCCTCACAGCCTCACACATATAAGCAGGACCACGTTGTTGACAATGTAAAGTTGTCCATACAGTGGATACTGCAATAGGCAGGTTTATTTTATAATGCAGATTCAGAGATAAGAATATTTACCTGAAGCCTGTTGAATTGCATGTCTGCAAGTCTCAGCTGTGCTTTGACACTCTTCTCTAGTCTGTTTCAGGCTGAGCTCTTTCTGTCTGTGCGCCTAGGGCCGTACTACACAAATGCACTGAAGTGAACAGAGGGGTGTGCAGGCTTTCTGCATCCCCTGAGCACTTTGGAAGCATGGCAGGGCAGGCAGATACTTACTTCTGTAATACAAATTGCATGGGTGCATACCTAGCTCTAGTGACATTTCAATAAGGCATTCTAAAGTTCAAACATCCAACTCAAAAATTCTCTGAGTTAATACTTAGCCTTTGAACAGCACAAGTCGGAAACAGAGGCAATCCCTGCTCACTATTTGCGACTTGTGTTGTCTGTGTTTCATGCATTACTTGACGAGAAATTCAGTATTATTTATTGGCGTAACAAAGGCCCCCGCAGCACCTGCGGTGCGGGTGCAGGAGGGTGCGGGAGATGGGGCGAGCTCGGGGGGGGGGGGGGATGGGTGCCTCATCACAGCACCTGGACTGGGTGAGTCCAGAGGAGCCCTTCCCCCCCTTAGTCTCTGCAAGTTGGGGGGGCGGTATTATCCTTAGATAACTCAAACTCAAAAACGTCTCTCCGTTCTGTGCTGAACCAGCACCACCTTTCATGATACAGCACATGGTCCGCCTTTCACTAATGTGCTGCCCCAGGGCAGGCGCCGGTTAAGGCCTGGGCTTGGCGGAATACGTTAGCTATTACAGGGTGCATTCACCCGTCTGAGCTCAGCTCACACGGTTAAAGGTGTGCCATGGCGCTCACCGGGGCAGTGCACCCCATAAATAATACGGGCTCTGGAGTTTACAGCCCAAATTTGCTTCAAAGATTCAATTTAGGTAAACTTAGATAGAGCCGACCTCTTCGTCAGCCAACTCTATCTCATGCTCGCGCTACACCCATTTTTCTAACACTTTCAGCGATCATTTATTTAAAAAAAAATTATACCACATTTTCAAACTTCTTTTTACTTCTGTACTTTAAACACTATCTGAAAAATACGGAAAATATCAGATTAAAGAATAAAGCGACAATCGATCGTTCCTTTTCTGCAGACGTGAAGTACCAGGATTGAAATGAGGCCATCTGCAGTGAACCAGATAAGTGGCTGACGCACTATCAGTGGGGCTAAACGGTGCCTAAATAGAATGTAATCCCATTAGAGCGCTTTGGAAACATCATGCGGCCTGCTCCTTGGATTGTTTTCCTCCCAGGAGTGAGTCTGGGAGGAAAGGTACAGTACGGCGGGCAGTCATTCTTTGAAAATACCGTTAATCCTTTAAAATTGTGATGAGAGGAGGAACACCGGAGAGCCGGCGGATTAAAAGGCTAAGAGTGAAGAACGTTGCAGCAGGAAGCGATGGACGCGCTCCGCCCTTTATTGGCGGGAAGATGCATTTGTCCGTGAGCGAAAAGAGAGCCCAGAAAGGGAGAGACAAAAATGACGTGAGACATGAGAGTGCGCCCCCTGGTGACGAACAGAGCCACCCACCCGCTGTCTCTCTATATGGGGGCCATAAAGGGACCATGCCCCAGCTTTGTCTTTTGGCCTGGCTCTCCTTGGCCCCCATCGCCACAGCTGTTGCATGTGCTAGGAGGCAACACAGAAAATAAAGCAGGCACTGCATCTTGCACACACACTGCAAATCAGCATTGTTTAAATCTACCCTTGTATGTATGTGTGTGGGTGTGTTAGAGTGTCTATCTATTCATATGTTATTTACACGTATAATGTAAACACACAGTCAGATCTCAATATTTTAAGTATGCATTTTATATATATATATATACGCACAAAACACAACGCCAAAGACGCCAGACTGACTGATCTTAGGTATATATATATATATATATATAGATAGATAGATAGATATGTATATATATCTATATATATATATATATATACCTAAGATCCATCAGTCAAATGGCGCCAAAGACATAGTCAGATCTAAAAATTACTTTCCGATGGAATATATAAAAAGACTGGCACATACACAACTGCAATTGATTGACCACTGTAAATTGCCCTATCAGTGGTAACTGCGTCCATAAGTGTGCCTCCCACCCGCAAAGTGGTCACTGGTAGCGGATGCCACTGCTTAAATACTGCCAAAGTAGAGTTACGCCATGTAACCAGGCTGGAATTGGCAGTGGGTTACCGCATTGGGCTGTAATTTCAGGTAGTCTGGCAATGTGGCACTGCTATAGGGACCAGTTTGACAGTGTTCGTGTGGGGGATTATTTTTGGTTCTAAATGCTGTGACGGGACCAGAGAAAGGGACTTGCCCACATAGGCCCACAAAATTATGTTATATAATAAATATACTCAGCTGCAGGCATAGTGAGAATGAGTGATTTTCTAACAATTCACAAATGCTTTGGTCATGTGCTGCAGACGGGAGTAGAAACCACATAACTGGTGCTGATATAAAGCAATTTTACATTGGTTCCAGAATCCTTGCACCCGTTCCTGGGCAGGTTTGTTGTGACATGCTCAGTGAATACCATTGAACAAGCAGCATTTTAATTGACTGTCCTGCGCAAGTATTATGTTACTAGTCAGTCGACGATACACATGTTGGTTGAAAACTGGTGCTAAAGGGCCCAGCACCAATGTCAAGATGGCTGACACAGTTTGCCCAGTACGTATCTTCTAACTGCAGCTATTCACCAGTGAGAATGTGTAACCTGTGAAATTCTCATTGTGGTTTCCATCCCATCAGTTCCCGAATGGAGAAGACCCCAGCCAAGTGGCGTCTTCGGCATCTCCAGTTACGTGCACATCAGCTGACCTCCCCCGAAAGCTTTCACAGCGTTAAGGCAGTTTAGCGCTGCGGGGGTAAAATACCTTACTACTCGATATTCTACAAAGGGCCTAGCACTGCATTTAATCTGTAATTAGTGATGCAAGCCCCTCTCTAGAGAGCCTAAAAACCTTTTAAGCATATCAGCAGCAGCGTGAAATGGCCATAATTATAGACATGCTTGTTAGGCGTGAGATTTCTTCTGCAAAGGGTGTATTTTTCAGGGGCGGGGAAGCAACAAAGAAGAATACTACATTATAACGGAGGATCAAAATAAGTTCGCTGCCCTCATTTTAAGGCTATGGTTCACACTAATATTCATTTACTCTACTTAAAAAATGTCCAATCTATGTTTTAAGCCCCTGCAGACAAAACATGTAAATGTGTTGGAATCCTGGCTGGGTGAGATTTGTGCTTCCGTGCTCACGAGCATGTTATGTGTAGATGTTAGTATGTTTTCTTATAAACGTGTTATTTTAATTTACTCCCCTCGTTGCTGTGTTTTTTTTTAAACGTGCCCAGAAGCCATCCATTCTTAGAACCGCATCGATGAGTGAACCCCTTCCTGCTTTTCCACATCTGTGTACAGGCAGAGAACACCTCATGTACTGAGAGGGCCCAGCCCACTGAACAATAACTAGTGAGGAAGCTTCCAGAAAACAAGAGGCCTGGCTTTTCATCCTGATATGGAGACTTGAATATGAAGGCATTAATGAAAAAAGGCGCATTATAAGCATACTGCCATACATTGTCATAAAATCAGCATAGCACACACTGTTAAATGTTGTCGTCTTTTTTTGTAATGCAATAACATACGGATATACATTTAACTTGAGTGAAATGTATTCAAAATATGCTAACATTGTCATAAGTGTTTTTTGGCGTTGTGAAGTCTAGACGTTTTTTGTATGTTATACTTATATGTAATAAAGTGTTTAATAGGCCTGCTCGGAATTTCAGTTCCACCAAAGTAATCGGAGTAATTTCGGAAATCTCATGTTACTCTTTGACAAGGAATTAATGATAATAATGCGATTACGCTAAAGTAATTTGGGGAAAAAATCCTACTGCGTGAGTACATTTAAAAGTGCCAGTTGCTGATCAGATTGTTGTTTACGTTCTGTTTTATTTAGCACTATTTTCTTAGTGCAAAATGCATCCTTGTGTCCATTTTAGATGCACAGGTACATTTTGCACTAAAATCTAGCGCTACTTGCTGGGAACTAAGCTGGGGGAAAATCTACCAAGGGTGTCCATTTGGCAAACATGAACAGCTGCTTGCCTTTGCTATTCCTGGTCTGTTGTATTTATTACTATTTCTTAGAGAAGAATGCACCCGAGCCTTGATATGGATACAAGGTAGCATGTTTGTGCTATTAAAACAGCACTAAATGCAGAGTTACTCTTCTTGCACAGCTCTGCGTAATCTTGCTGAAGTTTTGGGTACCATAATTACGCTACACCAAATTACGTTCTAACACCAATCCCTAGTGGTTATGTAAAGCTTATGCATAAAGTGCATGTTTAAATTATGAAGTGGAAAGAGTGTGTGGCGGTAGCTAAGTAGACAATCAAAAAAGTTTGCAAGCTTGAATATTAATCAGAAGAAGTAGCTCCTGATTAGCAGCAGTCAATGTTTCTTTCCTTTACAAGACGGCTCTTTTATTGCTGCTGCTCATAATCCTGCTGTGTGAGAGATATGATGTAAACACTGTGGCTCATGTCCTGTGTGGGGAAGCTTCCACTGTTGCTCTTGATATATTGCTGTAGGATGTTAGTGAAGTTTAGTGAAGCACGTGACAACATTTTGGGCCAGATTTACGTACCTCTCAAACAATGCATTACAGAACTCTTGCTGTGCTGCGTTCTGTGACAGGAGAGAGCAGGAACGCGCCATATCTGCAGTAGAGATGGCACTCTCCTCCATTCTCCCTAGCACCCACACACAATCAGTCTGCTGAGAGCCACACACACCTTTGCACCTTGTTGCAAGGGTGTTTGAGTGAGTCTAGCATTGGTTTTGTACTGGAAGGATAACTCTTCCAATACCAAATACCATGCCTAGACGAGTTGTAAATATTTTCCCACTTTATATGTGTGCTGTGCAGCACACATGCAACACCAGAAAAGAAAGAAGAAATAACAGTATTTCCCCTTTTAACACTTACTTCTAAGTGGAGGTATTTTTTGGTGCAAAACCCTATCTTCTATTGTTACTAGATAGGATTTTGCATCAAAGACCACAGGTTGGTGCATCAGAATGCCTGTGTACCACCCATGGGACTTCCTCTTGATGCAGAGTAACGAGAAGCTCCACTTTGCACTAGTTTGCTTTAATTTTTCTTAGAAACCAACACAAATATCAATCTGCATTAGTTTGTAAATCCTCAAACATATTTTGCTTCAGGTCTGTGTTAAAAAAAGTAACACAAATAGGAAGGAATTGTTTTTAAATTTGGACCTTTGATTAAAAAAAGCCAACATGATTGACATTATGAAGAAGGGATGCACAGTGTGTTAAGGGGTCGGAGAGTTCAGGTTGCAACGAGGAAAGCATGATACAATGGAAAATACAGGGTGCAAGACAGATTGCATGATCCAGGGGGTGTAGTCTTCCTTTGCACACACAAAACAGACACAGGAGAGGCCACAATAGTGCATGCCTATCTCCTACCCCACAGAAAAACATTACCAGATGGGCATTAGCAGTACAACACACACACACACACACACACACCATGGACGTCAGCAGTGAGTTTGCTAAACCACTAAAAGGTGCCTGGTTGCCCTTATGCATTTTTTCTGTAAGCATGGGTGATCATATATGTGATGTCGGAGTACATGGTTGCCTGTATTTGTGTTGGGGGTGTACGTGCACATGGAAGGATGTAACTGTCCTATTTTGTCTGCTTGTGTGTATATGTTTCTATTGTTTAAGAGAGGGCAGCAGAAAGGGCAAGTTCCTTAAGCACATCACGTGATTTCTTGCATGCTGTACTGGTTTATCAGAGATGCACATTGGGCCTAACGTGATCCGGGTCTCAACTTTTGAGCTCAATTTATCTTTTTCTCTGTTCTGAGGGGTAGAAGATGATTTTTACGTAATTTCCCAAGTTCAATTACAGTGTAAAATGCCAGGCACACATTTGGGGCCACATGTACGGAGCTTTTTTTCTTGTCTCAAATGGCCCGATTCACAGAATCGGGCCGTTTGTGACGAGAAAAAGGCTTTTTCCAATGCACAAACCCAATTTTGGGATTCAGTACTCACATTACCGAATCGCAAAAAGGGTTTGCGAGTTTCATTTAGAAAGGAGCATTCCCTTCCTAATTGTGAGTTGCAGTCCGATGTATGATTGTTTTGTGACCGTGATTGCGGTCACAAAACAATCGCAGTGAGCACCAGTTTCAAATTGGTGGTAACCCATTCGCAAAAGGGGAGGGGTCCCCATGGGACCCCTTCCCCTTTGTGAATGCATGCAATTTTTTTTTTCAGATCAGGCTGTGGTCCCACGGACCATTGCCTGCTCTGAAAAAGTGAAAAGAAAACGTTTCATTTTTGTTTTTGAAATGCATTCCGTTTTACTTTAAGGAAAACGGGGTGCATTTAAAAAAAGAATACTGCTTTATTTAAAAGCAGTCACATGCATGGTGGTCTGCTGACCCCAGCAGGCCACCATCCCTGTGAGTGCCGCCATTCCCAATGGGGTAGCAAATTGCGACCTACCTCATAAGTTTTCATGAGGTAGGTCATTTGAGACCCCATTGGGAATCGCAAACAGTGTCATTGACACTGTTGTACATCAGGTTTTGCGACTCGCAAATTGAGAGTCGCTAAAACTGGCAATTTGCGAGTCACAAAACCTGATCTTTGTACATATGGCCCTAAATCTCAGAGACCAAATTGAAGTTTAAAGTTTATTGCAGACTCAAAGCCAAACTTACATAAACGAGTTTCGAAACCATTGCGTAAATGTAAATCATTACCAAAGGAGAACTAAAACAACAAACCATTCTAAACTCAACCAACATATAGAAAACCAATATTTCAATAGCAGCGATACAAAACAGAACAAAGAGCATATGATGCTTTGGGTCTATAGATAAATCCTCCTGACTAACCATTTGATCTAAGTAGCTAACTATCCTAACACCTAAATAGGGTTCAAAGAAAAGTGTCAGCAAAACAGAACTTTGGTAGAAAATTCTGTCAAGAGAATTGGGTTCAGCATAAAGACGCCAAGGGACACATTTAAGAGCCCCTAGAGCCTCCTTGTGCCACATTAGGGTCATTTTTCCTACACTAATGTGGCCCAACAAGGCCAAAATAGCTGCGCCAAATTTACAAAGTGCCGCAATGCATGCATTGCACCACTTTGTAAACCAGGCATAATGTATGCAAAAGGGGCATTTCCCTGTTAGTGGGGGCCCACAAAATGGCACCAAGAAATTGAAGAGATTTCTTTGCATCATTTTTTCGGCACTTTTAACGCCTGCTCAAACAGGCGTTAAAAGTAGGCACACCATTGTTTACAATGGGCCTCAATAGGCTTTGCAGGATTAGCATCAACATTTTTGACGCTAATCCTGCAAATCTCCGAACTAGCGGAAATTATTTTGACACTAGTTCCCTAATTACCACCATGGTGCGCCATATCTTAGATATGGCGCACACATGGTGGTGTTAGGGGGGCGTTAAGGGGCGCAGGAAAAGTGGAGCTGCACTGGGTGCAGTACCACTTTTCTTAAATCAGGTTCTAAGTCTTTATAGATAGAGGTCTAAACCTCACAGGGGTCCGCTCTGCTCAAAAGTAAAAAGGAAATCTTCTCTTCAGCTAACTATGCCACTCTTACATCTCAGTCCTTCTAAGGAGTGCCATCACAGATGGCATTTTCCACTAAACAACAATTCTATCAACTGCCTAATTGAAAACTGAACTTTGAAGCATCCTTTGGCTCACTTCTGTGATCAGGAATTCAGAGGAGTGTTCAATTTCCATATCTACCCTACTCCTCTTCGACCTTGGTAACACTTTGTCTCAGGCTCCCTTTTTTTCAGCACAATAGAATCCTTATTAGCCTCAAGCTTCTGCCACTGCACCTCAGAGAAACATGCAATAAAACAAACTTTCATGTTGAAGATAAACCACAGAAAAAATCGGACCTTTACTCTGGCCAAGCTAACGTTTACATAAATGTACTTTAGATAAATTAATTTAAACACATTTCTCTTAGTTAATATAAAATGATTATAGAAATAACATTTTCTAAAATACTTTAACATGAATATGTTTGCAACTGATGAATAAATGTGGTTACATGTGGGATTATTGCCATCCATGCACTTTACTTATTGCATTCCAGGGCACCACATTATGGGGAAATCTATTTTCCCACGTTTGCATAGGGAAATAACCACTCCCCTATTTCACATTCTATGAGACATAATGCCACAGCCAAGGTATGCTCTTTCAATCCTACCTGTGATGACCTATTAAGTCACCATAATCCCACTTTATTCGCAAAGGAGACTCTCTAAAACCTCGCTATTTTAAACAACTTTCGTCTCGACTCTTCCAAACGTTTCATATCATAGGAATATTTACACTGACTATCTTCCACTTCAATCTCTGCCCTCTTCCTCTTTCTGCTTTTCTGAATCCTCATTCCCTGGAAAACCTTGTATCCAACCAACAGAACTGTTGCCACTACCGACATAGTCAACAATGGCTTCAAAATAAAACACACACTACCACTTTCCAAACCATCTGCCATTGGCTGAAAATCTGTCTCCAAAAGCTTCTCATGCAACTACCGCTTCCAACCCCTTCAAGTCCTTTGTCAACCCTGAAATATTCTGAATGTACTTTTCCAAATCCTTACTAGTATCTGGGATGTAAGTGCAACATTGCTGAACTTTCTGCATCCGACAGACCGCACATTCTTTTGTGAGTAACATATCTAAAGCAAGCCTATTTTGCAAAACCATAGATCTAATCGCTATCATCTCAGAATTTATAACCAGTAAAGCTCCAGCAGTACTAGTGACTAGTTTACCCACTATAGTAGACAACCTTCTGATTTTAAATCATCCAAAATCACTCCCATATGTGGAATTAGAGTCAAAGATGTTCTTCACTTCTCCTGCACCACTTCTCCTGCACTCACACCTCGTTTATGTATAAAACTTTGAGTCCAAACAGGATCGTTAAGATGTTCTACATGATAAATATTGGGGAATACAATCCCTAAATCACACATACTGTACCATCCTTTTGGCAATTTAAAATAAACACACTCTCCAGAGATAAAATAAGCTCCAGGAATAACATTGTCCTCTCCATCCAGATACAACTTGTAATTCCCTCGAACTTCAAAGGTGTGTTTACATTCACTCTTTCCCACAATTATAATATCAGTGTGCGATCTGTCAATCCAAATGCACAATTTTCCTCTATGTTTCCAATCTGGAGCTATCACAGCTAGATTTTCTGCTAACTAATGTTAAATTTCCTCTCTGGTCCACTTATTATGAATTTGAAAATGCTCATCTAATTTTGAACTAGCTTCCAGTTGTCTTCTTTTGTCCTCAACTAAGTTTAAAACTTTCTTCTCAACCTCTGATAACATACATGTTTAATTGTGTCTTTGTGCATAAACTGTGTCGAAAGTGGTAATAGGTTTGCAATTATCTTTATTCCCAAGGGAGCTGGGTATCTGTTCAAATGATCAATGATAGGGATTTCTGAAAGAACTAAATCATAATTTGAATAATAATACTGATAATGTCCTGTTCCGTAAAACAAGCTCAACAAAAGACTACATGAAATCTCATAAGTCATGGGAATATGATAATAGGTAATACCTTCTGAAACAGAAGCAGGCAGTTGAGTGCAAACATGGTATCAACATATTCATAAAATAAGCAGAAATATACTTTGGCAGATTAATCTCCCCTAGATGCATCTAAGTGTAATAGTTTTTCATCTTACCTTCCAAAGGATTAATAGTTTGTGGGAAAATGCTAGAAGATCATTCTTTATCTACAATGAATGTAGGAGAAAATGCTCCTATCAACAGCACTAGTAATATTATAAGAAAGATAAGCACTAAGGCACCTGTTATGTATCTAAAATTATTTCTTTAACTTGGCTCCATCACTTCTTCAGTGATCTAAAATAGAAGATAGAAGAAAATAATAGAATAAAAATAAAAGAAAGAGCGTATGATGCTTTGGATTTGTAGATAAATCATCATGCCTAACCATTTGATCTAAATAGCTTACTATCCTAACATCTAAATAGGGTTCAAATAAAAGTGTCAGCTCAACAAAACTTCGGTAGAAGATTCTGTCAAGAGAGGTGTGTGCAGCATTAAGCTGTTAAGTCTTTATAGATAGATGTCTATACCGCAGAGGGGTCCGTTTTGCTCAAAGGGAAAAAGGGAATCTGCTCTTCAGCATCCTTTGGTTCACACCTGTGCTCAGGAATCCAGAGGAGTGTTTGATTGCCGTCTCTATGTTACTCCTCTTCGACCTTGGTAACACGTCCTCTAAAGCCCCCTTATCTTTTCTGCACAATAGAATCCTTATTAGCCTCAAGCTTATGCCACGGCACCTGCAGCTTAGAGAAACATGAGATAAAACATGCTTACACATAGAAGATTAAATACAGAAAATTCGGGCTCTAAATGTACTTTAGTTAAATGATTTTAAACACATTTCTCTTAGTGAATATGAAATGATTATAGAAATAACATTTTCTAAAATACTTTAACATGAATATATTTTCATCCGATGAATAAATGTGGGTTGCATGTAGGATTATTATCATCTGTGCACTTTACTTGTATGCATTCTGGTGCACCACTTTATGGGGAATTCCATTTTCACATGTTTGAATAGGGAAATAACCACTCCCCTATTTCACATTCTTTGAGACATAATGGCACAGCCAGGTTTTGCTATTTCACATGTGAATGACTTCCCCATATACAGTATAGGGGATTGTTAGAAGTATGTCTGGGCCTGTATTAGTGAGTGATTTTACCAGCCTGGAGGAAGGATGTATCAGGGGCCATACGACCCTCTTCTCCCCATTGCAGGGGTTGCTTTCATGGGGTGCACTGACTCTGCACCACCTTTTTGTGGCCACTGTCAGCACACCTTCTGTTGACTCTTTGCCTTTCCACTTGTATTCACAATATGGCACATGAGCAGTGGCAAAGTGATTTCCTCATTAGCATTTGATCATGTCCCAATGCTAATGAGGGCACACCCCCTGAAGATAGCACCGGCACCCTATGTGCACTTTCTGTAATACAGAAGAGGGGGTACAAGCATCTGCACCTTCTTCTGTAATATTACAGTGCTCCTTGGTGCAGAAAACAGACACACACAACCATCGCTACCCCTGAGCAATGTTTATAATACAGCCCCAGGTATGTGACTTGCATTGTCCCTGCACTCTGTGATAGACATTCCAAACCTCAGGAGAGGTGTTTGGGTGTACACAACAGGGACGCTGCCCCCATATACGAGTCAGGGCTTTTGTTGTTTGTATTCACTCACACCCATGGTCAGAGGGTGATACCTTTGTGCATTCAATAGAATTTGAAAGGACTGCAGGCACGTAACGGACCCATCAGGATCAAAAGGGAGTGCACTGTCTATTTTCAATTGGTACTTGTCAAAGATGACATGTGAATGATTTGTTGCTAGCCATACAGGGCCTGCAGAAGTATATTTGGCAGATGGCTGATTCATTCCCAGTCCTACAAAAGTGTGACTTGTATTGCCAGTAAACTCTTAAATATTTTTTCCAACTCATGAATGTGAAAAACACAGACAGCTGCCCAAAACAAAGAAAATTGAAAATTACTCTATATGTGAACTTCTCCCAATGCAGTGCCAATGAAATGAGGACGTCCTATGGTAATTGCACAGTGACAAAGCTCCTTAGGTAATCAATAACGGATGTATGATGGAACCATGCATGCATTTACTGTGCATGCCTTTACAAAACGGTCACTAAAAAGAGTTACCATCTCAAAACTAATACCTTCCGTAAAACCTAAAAATACCCTTACAACCCAAAACCCCATACCCATCCCAAACCTCTTACCACCCAAAAACCCATACCCACCCTAAAACCTAAAAATGCCCTTACCACCCAAAAACCCATAACACCCTAAAACCTAAAACCCCCTGAGCACCCAAAAACTTATCCCACCCTAAAACCTAAAAATGCCCTTACCACCCAAAAACCCATACCCACCCTAAAACCTAAAAATGCCCTTACCACTGAAAAAAACATACACACCCTAAAACCTAAAAACACCCTTACCACCCAAATGCTGGTACCACACACACACACACACACACACATATATATATATAAACACTTCATACTTAAAAGACCACATACTTACCTGTACTTACCTGTAAAACCTTTACCACACATACACCTCTACCATTAATGCATTTACAAAATCAAAAAAGTAATACTTACCTTTAAAACCTTTACCATGCATATGCCTTTACCATTCATGCCATCAAAACGAAATTTGTTGTAAAGATGTGCGTGGTAAAGGCATATTTTTGGTAAAGGCATGTGTGGTAAAGGCATCTGTGTGGTAATTGCTCCATGGTAATGGTCATGGGTGGTAATGACCGCGTTGTAATGGCTGTTTCCCATCAATAACAGTTACAATAAATGAATAGTGGATAAATGTGAAGGCTCACAGTTACAATCAACCAATTGCTGAGCTTATACTATCGATAAGTGAGACTGCTACATTTGTCTTGGCTAGACCTGATAGGAAGATACAACATAAGGAGAATACATAGTAAGAATGTATACAAATAGTAACACCTGTTGAAGCATCATGTGAACAGCAGCAACTTGTTTTTATGCTTCAAATGCAATTTTTACTTTTTCCAAGTGTTCTACATAACAGGTGTTACTAATAGCCAATTTAATTGTACTCGATTTGTTACCATTCAGAAGGATGAGAGACTGAATATTAAAAATATGACTAGATCTCCATCACTGCTTGATTGTGCCTCCCCACCAGAAGTGAACCACTTCCTCCCCTTAATCATCAGTCAATTGATTTACAGGCAGGCCATGGAAATCTTTCATTGCCCAGGGGTGCGCAGCGCAGCTTCCTACGTGGAGTATGCCACATGCTGCTGGGCCTCGATCCTCCTTGCGATCATTGGAGGCCAGCTTGGCGGTCTGCTGTGGTGGCAGTCGTGCACCAGGGACTGCACCACGTAGTGTCAATCCCCCTTGATAGCAGGCTGGACTCTCCTTCACAGCTCCTCTCTGTCGTGCTGCATGAGTGCAGCATGGGAGGATGTGAACAGACTACACAAAAGAGGCCCATCCAGTATCCTTAGGAGAATGTGGGTACAAAAGGGGATTCCCAAAGGTAAATCACTGGAATAATTTAACCTAGTATACAATGAAGTAATAATTAATCCTTACTTTGTGAATGTTATCAAGGTACCCATAAACTGGGATAGTTGCTTATTGTTTCTATAAATGTCAATTTGTTATAAATTAAATGGGGCTAAATGCACAGACGTGTACTAAACAAATCAAGCACACATATGAGAAGGGCCACTAGAATTATGCGAAAGGGAGGGCAAAATTATACTTCAGGGTTGACTAAAGTATGTGACAAAAAAGGCAAATTATGTGGCGTAATGTGGCATATTTTGTGATAGTGTTATTTCATTATTTGTGTAATTGTTACACTTGTTAACACTGCCTGGACATAGGATGAACCTCATTGGTCCCAGTTCAACCCCTAAATATAGATAGCAATAAGCAATAGAGAGATGACAAGTCAGCCTATACAAAGGGCCTTCCACTGCAAGGAAACACTTGCTTCTGCGTTTTCAGTAACGTTTAAACCATTTTAGGAAAAATAAAACATTTTGTAGTTAAAATCTGCATTTTCTGCAGCAGATGATGGATTATGTGGCAAATGTGCCAAGTCCAAAATCATGCGAAAAAAACAGCAGCCGTACAATTGCCTAATTGCAGTGGCCGTACATGTAAGGACACAGACCATACAAGTAAAATAGTTTTTGGTTCATTCAGAACCCAAACACGTTAACGTTTCGATCCGTAGGTATACTGAGTGCAAGGCAGAGGGCTACATTATACCTCCACTGTCAAGCCCCTATGTATCAACGCATTTCCCCATAGATCCAGAATGGTTGAAACCCTTTGAAACATGAGGCCCCAACTTCTGTGACATCAACAATTGCTGTAATGAAGCAGCATGATTCTACATCCTAGTTAGGACATAGGACTTGGTTTGCTGCATGTAGGATAATCTCTTCGAGACTGAGAGGGAGAGCAGGTGCAAGACCCGTTATGGCGGCAATTCGCACCCATAACAAGCTGGGAAGAAATAATGCAAACCATCCCTTTTCTCCAAAAGCTCTTATCCACTTCTACAACTGGGGTCACCTGTAGCAAACCAAACCGACAAAGCAAGAGGACATTTGTACTGACACTTTGTGCTTTACTGGAAGTCTCTGCTGGTTTATTCATGATATGGTGGCCGCTCCATACTTCCGGCCATGCTACGAAGTCATGATGATTTCAATGTTGAATAGTATTAATTTTATTTTGTCTCTGAAATATTTCACAGTGGACAGGTATTTAGCCATTTTCTCATCTACTTCAAAGCTAGGAAAATCATGTTAAAACCACTTTTTAAAATCTCTGACATCTCATGTAATTACACATAAGGTTGGTTAGCATTTACAGTACATTGATTAGTTCATACTTCTACCTTCGCCATTTTAATTGCAATAATTTTTCGACATGAATATTAGGGTTATGATTGTGAATCAGTTATTTTTCAAGGTCTGTCAGTTGGGTGCTTAAACCTATAAAAAAGTTCCTGTTCGCAAAGGGCCTCTAAGTACAATGACCTTTGACACATGATCACTGACTTGACTTGAATTTATATTGGAAAATAATGCTCCCATGCTCAAAGCCATTTGCACAACTAATTGTAAATTATATGTACTAAGAGCCTATTTATGAGCGTAAATCTACTTCTGTGATTCCCAAAATATAACTTTAGACTTGCAAATAGATTTAATCATGCATATATTTTTCGTGTTAGCAAATATGCTCTCCCGATGTGGGTGTTGGTGGTCCGATAACCTAAGCGCACCCACAAATATAAGTACTTTTCCTCTGTCCAGTCCAACACTAGAAACGTTCAATTGCATTTTCACATATGTAAATTACACTATGCGTATGTAGGCATGCATACATTCTTTTGCATGGGTGCAAATGGAATTCTCCAAAGAATTCCATGAGTAATCATGGGAACCCACGATTTAGGGTGACCACCCATCCGTAAATTTCGCGGACTGTCCGTAATTTCGTCCTGCCATCCTTTGTCCGTGATGAAAGCCTTAACGGACAGCATTTGTCTGTAATTTTAGCCTTTCACCTAAAGGGCAATGGAAGCAGGGCGAAATTACGCAGATCATTTTTCCCAGCTGGGCTGGAAGGCAGGGAGTCTCCTGTGCTCTGAGGGAGGGAGGGGCAGACAGATAAGAATCAGACCTGCTTGCCAGGGGGTCTCCATCCCTAAAGACATGCAAATGTGCCCAACTAGTAAATCTGCAAATACAAAGGAGTTTGAAAACCTGCATTGACTTTACTAAAAGGAGTCACTTGTAGTTTTCTGGTGGCAAAGATATTTCTTTTAGAGAGGTATTGTAATGGTGTTCCAAGGTGAGCTGTGGAGTGTGTGGTTTTAATGGAGTGTTATAAAGATTTTTAGTACTAGGTATAAACTGTATATTATTCAAATCTGTATTTGAGAAGCACTTTTTTTTTATTTAACCAAAATGTATTCGCGCATTTTGTAGCAGCCTTTATTATGATGTAATTGTATTTTTCACAGTTCTTTCAGGTACCTCGGTATCTCAGAGTACTAACAAACATTGGCAAAGCCAATAGGTCTCATCTACGAAATAGTTGTTGGCTTTGCTAATGTGTTTTAGGCATTAGCCATGTTATACACCAGAGTAGCTGCTGTTCAGCATGGCTTAAAGTTAGTGGCGTAGTTGGGTGGAGTGGAGTAGAGTGGCATAGGAGCAGTGGCGTAGAGCCCAGTGGTGCAAAGTACAGTGCAGTGGGGTACAGTGCAGTTGTTTAGAGTGCGTTAGCGTAGAGTGCAGTGGCATGGAGTGGCGTGGGACAGAGTAGAGTGACATAGAGTGCAGTGGAGTAGAGTGACATACAATAGAGTAGCAGAGAGAGCAGTAGTGTAGAGTGGTGCAGTGCCATAGATTGCAGAGTGGACTCACGTTGCAGGGAATGCAGTGGTGTAGTGTAGAGTGGTGCAGAGTAGAGCAAAGTGCTGTAGAGTGGAGTGATGCAGAGTAGAGCGGCATAGAGTTGGCTCTTTCTTTCATAACCACCTTTTTCAAACAACTATGAACTGCATATGCCTATGTGGATAAATATTTTTTCAGATTATATGTATATTTCTATTTATTTATAGTTTCTTTGGAAAATATGTATTGCTACTGTCATAACAATAAAATACACACACACTCTTTTAAACCTGTCTGACTAAGTATTTTTTACCCATGATTCTAATTATGTATTGTATGTGCATATGTGTGTGTATTCATGTGTGTGTGTATAAATATATATATATATATATATATATATATATATATATATATATATATATATATATATATATATATATATGTGTGTAT
The DNA here is from genome assembly GCF_031143425.1 of Pleurodeles waltl. NCBI lineage: Eukaryota > Metazoa > Chordata > Amphibia > Caudata > Salamandridae > Pleurodeles > Pleurodeles waltl. Next base: position 65,404,585 of record NC_090437.1, read on the forward strand.
GTATGTGTATATGTTGTTTCTGTGCTTGCCATGTTTGTGGATCATTGCATGGCTCCTGGTTTTTGGGTTGTTATACTAGATATCTATGAATTTCTGCTCTCATTTTTCATCACTCTTATGTCATGTCTCTTTCAAACTATCCTCCATTCTCACTCTGACTCATCCCAAATCCCTTCGACCACTTTCATGTCCTAAATATCTCTGCCTAAGCTCTTCCCTCCACCTCCACATCTAACTCACCAAACCTCACTCTACCTCTGTGACCTCCCACACAACCCTACTAAATTCTCCTGCATTCATCTCACCCTGCTACTATGCTCTCCCTAACCCTTCCACATACTCTTCCCCCCTCCGCCCCCCTTTATTCATCCCAATCCTTTGGATTGAGTAAATGAAGGATATACTCCCAATTAACACTTCTGGATTTCTTTCCTCCTCCACCCCTCCATTACTCCAGTCAATCTAACTAACAAACTCTCATATCCGCGGCTCAAATTAACTCATAATAATACTAAAACTGTACTCATTATTAAATGATACTAATCCATCACTAATTCTTGTTGGGTTCCGGAGTAGCGTGCTACTCATCGAAAAGCGCTTCGACGCCTCGTCAGGGGTAGTAAGCGCTATATAAATACGATTACAATACCATACAATAGAGTGCAGTGCCATAGAATGCAGTAGTACATAGCACATTGGTGTATAGTACAGTGGTGGAGAGTGCAACGCTGCAGAGTAGAGTGTCAGTGCAGTGATGTAGAGTGGCGCAGAGAGCAGTGGCGTAGAGTACAGTGGTACAGAGTAGAGGGCAGTGGCGTACAGTGCAGTTGTTTAGAGTGCATTGGCGCAGAGTGCAGTGGCATAGAGTGGCATGGGGTAGAGTAGCATAGAGTGCAGTGGTGTAGAGTTGCATACAATAGAGTAGCAGAGTGCGGTAAGGCAGAGTGGTGCTGTGTCATAGAGTGCAGAGTAGACTAATGTGGCATAGAGTGCTGTGGTGTAGAGTGGTGCAGAGTGGAGTATTGTAGAGCAGTGTAGAGTAGAGTATAGTGCCTAGAGTGCAGTGGCATAGAGTAGAGTGGTGTAGAGTGCAGAGTTGCAGAGTAGAGTGTCAGTGCAGTGGCGTAGAGTGGTACAGAGAACAGTGGCATAAAGTACAGTGAGTCAGAGTAAAGGGCAGTGGCATACAGTGCAGTTGTTTAGAGTGCACTGGTGTAGAGTGAAGTTGCATAGAGTGGCATTGGGCAGAGTAGAGTGGCATAGAATGCAGTGGAATAGAGTATATTGGTGGAGAGTGCAGTAGTACAGAGCAGAGTGGTGTAGAGTATAGTGGCGGTCAGTGCAGTGTTGCAGAGTGTCAGCTTGCAGTGGTGTAGAGTGCATTGAACTAGAGTGCAGTGGTCACAGTGGTATAGAGTACAGTGGCGTAGAATAGATTGTTTCAGAGTAGAGTGCAGTGGCATAGAGTAGAGAGGTGCAGGGTAGAGTGCAGTGGCATAGAATGCATTGGCACAGAGTGCAGTGGCATAAAGTAGATTATTTCACAGTAGAGTGAGGTGGCTTAGAGTGGAGAGGTGTAGGGTAGAGTGGAGTTGCGTAGAGTGGCTTAGAGTGTGATGGCATAGAGTAAAGTAGCGTAGAGTGCTGTGGCATTGAGTGCAGAGGTGTAGAGTAGATTATAGTGATGTACAGTGTATTGATGTAGAGTGCAGTGGTATAGAGTAGAGAGGTGCAGTGTAGAGTGCAGTGGCATAGAATGCAGTGGCACAGAGTGCAGTGGCATAAAGTAGATTATTTCATAGTAGAGTGAGGTGGCTTAGAGTGGAGAGGTGTAGGGTAGAGTGCAGTTGCGTAGAGTGGCTTAGAGTGTGATGGCATAGAGTAAAGTAGTGTAGAGTGCCGTGGCATAGAGTGCAGAGGTGCAGAGTAGATTATAGTGATGTACAGTGTATTGATGTAGAGTGCAGGGGCATAGAGTTGAGTGTTACAGAGTAAAGTGCATTAGCATAGAGTTTTTAGCTTAGAGTGCAGTGGCGTACAGTGCAGTGTTACAGAGTGGCAGAGAGTGGAGTTGTGCGGATTCGATTGGTGTTGCCTAGACTGGAGTGGTATGGCATGCAGACGAGCAGAGCGCAGTGGTGCAGAGAGGCGTAAAGTGCAGTGGCATAGAGTAGAGTGGTACAGAGTAGAGTAGAGAGGCATAGTGTGAAGTAGAATAGAGTGCAGTGGCATAAAGTGGAGTGGTTCAGAATAGAGAAGAGTGCAGTGGCATGGAGTGGAGTAAAGTAGAGTGATACAGAGTAGGGTGCAGTGGCGTGTAGTGGTGCAGAGCAGAGTGGAGTGCAGTATGGATGGTATGCTAACACACTGCCATTACAGACAACACATTTTTGATTGAAATGACCATTACATTTGCACAGATAGACAGTTTTTCAAATCAAACTATACTGTGCACAGACAATGATGTGTGGAAATTGCATCACCTAATGCAATGATGTGTTTTAATCATGTAAAGGTATTTGCTTCCAGCACAGTTCAGAATTAACAAAAATGTGCTTGATTTGTACTTCTAATTCTGATATATTCTGAAGTTTATTTAAATGTTGTCATGTGATAGAAAAAAACTCTTTCCTAACCCCAGTATCCAGCAAGATTGTTGCGTAAATCCTCTCAATTTGAAGTCAGAGAAAGGAAAGTAAACACTAAGTTCCCACCGAAGACAGAGCCTGACATTTGACTTTGTTCTTTGAATGCACAGCAAATATGATAAGATAAGAACAAGATTTACTAGCCTGTTTACAGAAGGGGAGCACTCGGCAGGATACTGTAAATAAGTTTTGGCAAGGGAGGGGACGAATTCAAGCTGCATAGCCTAAAACAAATAAAGCCAGCAAATTGAAAGCAACAAATTGTGAGTTACAAACCACAAGGCCAATGGCAAGCAACGGGCAGAATGCATTCACAAGGAAGCACTATGAATTTACTTAAAGTGACAGCTGTGGGATACTTTGCGGGGAAAGTCCAGTATTTTGGTCCATATCTTGCAGAGGTTTGGCCGCATCAATCACCCAGGTAGTATGACGAGAAGACCTGGAGTGGTTTCCATGTTGGAGGATAGGTCTGTACACCCATTCTATCAGTTTGCCACCATTTCCTATGGTGCAGAGCTTCTGGCACACCTCTTGTAGGTTTAGTGCTAGGTGGCAGACATGAAATAGGGCATTAATGATTATTAAGTAAGGAGTTGACCGCGGTGAAGATGGTAGACTGCCACAAAGGTTTGGAAACTTAGTAGCTCAATGTTCAGAAACAAAGTCCCCAATTTTAAGACACCTGCAACATGCCACTGATGGAGTTGCTCTGAGCACAGCCATCCTGTGCGAGTGGGAAGGCTTAGCAAAGGTAGTGCAGGAGCATAGGGTTTCTTCGTATCAGTGAGTTTACAGGTTCTGGCAAGGCAAGAGAAAGCCATGCATGATATCCCCGAATGGTGATCCGTAGAATGGTCAGTAGGAAACAAAGAGCAGTGCATTAAGCCTTTCTTAAAAGTCTTTACTGATAAACCCCATCTCATGCAGGCAGGTGGGCAGAAAGCCAGCGAGCCAACCATTGGACCTGTGCAGCTGAATAATAGCATTCTAAGTCCAGAAGACCTAATCCACCCGCAGTCACAGTTAGCTTTAGAGTGGAAAGAGCTCCCAATGGCACTGCAGTGACCAAATCAGATGTGTGGCTTGTCTGAAGAAGGAATGAAGGACGAGCAGGGGAAGGTTTGCAAAATAATACTATCATTGGGGTAGCACACCATCTTCACTAGTGCCACATGGCCTCTACAGAAAGCAGAAGAGAAAACCAAAAAGCAAATTGGGCTTGGAGGGACCGTTCGCTCTGCCGAGATTTTCATCCTGGAAATCAGTGTAAGAATGGTAGATATTAGGTATCAGAAGGTAACTGATTCCCAGTTCAATCTGAGATCTAATTGTATATAAAGGCAAAAAAAATTCCATATGTTAAAGAAACACTAATTACATTTTAAAATTTGTAAATTTTGTTCGTGCAATTTACATCCCAAATATTTTGAAGATTATATGTTTACTTCACACTTAGGGATAACCCAGATCTCTAGTTTGGCTTTTGCTCAATTTCAAAACCATATAAAGACATGGACAAAGCCTTGCACAACCTTGAAAGGGGTCTGGCCCCTGCTCACCCTTCAGAAGCACTAACAGCGGACCATTGCACCAGAAGAGTTTGCCAAGGTGGATGGGTGTTGCTTGTTCAACCACTTGACAGTGCCCCTTCTGTTTCGCTCCTGTGTGCAGAGACAACTCCCCAGGTACCCAATACCTTCGAACAGTCTTGGTGGACCCATCTTGTCTGATTTTAGGAATTGTCGCACCTTGTTCTTCTCTTCTTTATTTATCCAGTTTTTAGCAACAACCCTTTGAATTACTTGCCGTGGATCTCCCATTTGCTCTCGATTTCATCCTTCTTTTTTATTATCTTTGATTGGTAGTCCAGGCTCCCATTTCTGAGATAAATGTAGAGTCCCAGACATACACTCTAGGGCAGTGAGACTACAGACAAGTTATGGGTACATTACATCCTGACATTAGGTGTGTGAGACTGTCGCCCACACCATCTGCCCTGCCTCTTTAAAAAAAAAATTAGGTTGAAAGTCCATGGGCGGTTGGGGTAAGCCAGATGTTTTTGTTCAAGTTTGTATAAACTAGCATAAGGTTAATTGCCTTAATGTTTCCCAAACTGTTTGCCAGAGGTTTTAAAATGTTCAGAAACATAATCAAAATTTTGCTGTTACTTTCTCTTCAGGAAAGATCGGGTAGATTTGGGTAGGGGTGATGGCCTTGCCGCAGTACTGAAGGGCATTAATTTACTACTGAACAAGGACGTAATGTGACACAAGAATGCTGAATACTAGGAGGCAATCCCAAAAAGACCACAGTGAATAAATAGTGCTATGTTAAAAAAGAGTAAATAAATGCACTGACAACATAGTGAGGCATGGCCTCTCTTGCGTGAGTCTGTAAAACTGACGTTTGTTCTTGAATTTTTGTCCTGAATTTTGACCCTTTGTCCTGAATTTTTGTCCTGAATTGTCCTGAATTTTGACCCTTTGTCCTGAATTTTTTACAGTCCTGTCCAGAATTTGCCTCAATGCCAGGTGGTCACCCTACCACGACTGCTGCGGCTTCGGCCCTGCACTGCCTGGCAACAAGCTTCTTCATGTGCTGGTCTTCTGGGCCGCACAACTCGTGCCCTGGGCTGTGAAGCTGTATTAATCTTTGCCCTGCAGGGTGTGGCCCCATAAGGATCACAATAATAACCTTGCTGAGTCTTAAATTGCCTGTCCACATCAAACTTAAAGTGATCACCCAGTGCAACAAGCAATGAAGGATATTGGTGTCAGCCACTGGGGAATCATATAGGCCACATTCCAGACCATAGCTTCACCCTCTATACCACTTTAAACAAATAACTACCATATGCAAACCATTCATGTTATGAACAGGGCAGCTCGAACTGCTGGCAGATCCTCCCCAGAATAGAACACAGCAACCCCAGACCGGTTCCGGCCTAAACAGGCCTCATCAGTGAGGCAGATGTTGAGTTCTGTGACACAGTGAGCATGGGACCCACGTCCAGGCACACCTGTTGCAGTCGAATGCCACCCCTGCAATCGTCGGTGGCTACGATTCATTCAAGCAATCCTTCTATCACTTTGTTGTGTGTTCTACCTTACGAAGTGAAATCAATTGTAGTTAGATTTTAATTTTGAGTAGGGGTGGGAAGGGCAGTATTGTTTGCTTTACTCTGTCAGAAACAAAATATCGGGGAATTAGGCTTGGCTGTTACTACAGCTAAAGGTTTTTGCTATTTTACCAAGCAGAATTATCGCGCTGCAAAATTGGGTGCAGTTCTCCTCTACCTGGAAAACAGGGTGTGGAAAAAGCAACTGACTTGAAATCAGGTGTAGCGCAATTCCATTATGTCATTCTGCTCTATTTGACTCATATTGAGGATTTTTCTGTCACATAATGCTTGCCCTAACTAATGATAAATGTCAGCTCTGTTTGGACCAGTGGTGTACAGTGTAGGTTGATGAGGGCCTGAGCCATGCTACATTTTCAGGCTTTTCACATAAGATATACAATCACGTTCATTAAATGATTTACTGAGTTAATGCTTATCCTGAAAATCTGACCTGCGTCTGACCCACTTGGACCTATGTTGCAGGCTAGCTGGTTAGAAGCTGCTTGGAGAAAGTCCCTGTGCAAGGCACAGGAGAAAGTCCTATAATGGATGGGACCAGCAGACCTAGAGCTACAAGAGTTGCATTGCCAGGATTACATGTTTTTTTATCAGAGAGAAATGGAGATTGCACAACTATGACATGGCTGGTACAGCATTTAACCGACCTCCAGTACCTTCGGTTCCTGGAACAACGTAAGAATGTTTAGCCTGCTTCCCTCTCCCCGCTGTGGTGAAGTGATGTATTCTATGAAAGGGCAGATGGTGCAGAAAGATTCTGAATACAAAGCTCCTCAACTTCTCGGGGAAAGGAATTCAAATTGTTGCCACCAGCCTCAGGGCAATGGATTTAGGGCACAAGTCGCGGGTATATGCAATTAGCTATCCAGTGGCGTAACGAAACTCAAAGGGCCCCCCCTGCAAAGAACATGGAGTTCTCAGGGCAGGGTGCTGTGCTGCGGTGGCCACCTAGATCTTTGGTTCGCATCACAGGGGCCTTTGTTATGCCACTGTAGCTGGCATCTACCCACTATTTCACATGGTGGACGCCTTCCCCCTGGTAAAAAGTCGGGCCCCAGTGTAGTAAGATGAACATGACCTGGTGTAATATTCTGGCACCGGGACACATTGTGACATATTCAGCAGCACTGTTGAATGCTTTCCATTGAGAAACAAGGTGCGGTGGCTAAGGTTTTTTTTTATTTTCTCTCCAACAGGGCCCAAAACAAAGGGCTGATTTGAAGGCCATCATCTCTCTTTTGGTGCTAGTACAGTCCTGTTTGGGATCTATCTGCAGCCTCACATGTCAGAGCAGTGAAAAGGAAACACAGGCACACATCTTGTTATCGCTTCACAAGCATTTAAGAGAATCTACGAATTGGAAGCAAGATTTTGACTTTGTTCAATCACCACGAGTAACTATTTAAATACCCAATTTATGTATTCAGTTCTTTTACAGATGCTACTTCCTGTAATGCCACTTGTGCTGTCATGCGCTGTGATGCAACACGCCGTGATGTCACTTGCATACTGTCTAACTTAGCTCCCCACCTCTTTTTAAATCAAGCGTGCAAGTGCTCTAGCCTTTTGTAATCTCTCTGTGGGCTTTTAATCAGGCCCATCACTAATACTCATTCATGGGCTTGCCTTTCAAAAATCCTTTGTTATCATTGGTAAATGTCTTACGTTTGTTCCTCCTTGGGGCAGTTTTGTTACTACCTTGGCCATCACCTCTGTTACATGGATAATTGCATGTTTGCTAATATGTTTGAATGCAAGCAAACTTCTTTTTTCCTTTTGTGCCTCTCCTTCGCGCTCACACTCATGGCGGCCGTGGCGCTTTGAATCGGCTCGCTTATGTCAACTGTTTTACTTTTCATTTTCAATTTATGGGCAAGGAAAAGTCCAGTTAGGAATTTACAAAGCCAATAGCTCTAACTGGAGCAAATGCGAGACCCATTGCATTGGAGATGCTTGTTTAGGACTTGTGCCCTGAACGGACTGAAAGAAGATTAGCATTCGAGCAATGTATATCAAGAAAGCTCAGCAGGCTTTGGTCGGTATAAAAACATTGGCTTCTCAGGATTTGGAGGGAACACGTAATTGTCTGAGGTCACCATTTCAAAGCTTGCCTAAGCTTCTGCTCTCGGGAGGTCATTAGATGACGGCCCTCTGTCGCTCGCTGACGTACATCTCAAAGGGTAACGCGCCACTCCTGGGTTTCCGGGGCACGGCGAGAGCTGAGGCTGAATCTTTCACATTACAGCTGTGTGTGGATTAGGACGACCGGGGAGTAAACATTGTAGCCAAAAAGAGACGCAGTACTCACAGGCGTTGGTAGTGCCAGGATTTTGCTTGCCTTTGGCGCGGTGACAGTTTGCAGTGGTTGCCCCTCTGTCACAGGAGTGGTTGTTAGGTGGTTTGCAGGTTCTGTCTAGTGCCTTCAGATCTTGGCGTCGCTGATATCCACGGTGCTTTATTCGCAATATAATACACAAAGTAATACAAATTAGTAATGAGTGTAGGGCTCAGATATTGTTTTGGGGGCATACTGCCTATGCTGCTGTATGCCGCTGCTGTCCAGTCTTGAGCCCACCTCACGAATATATGTCCCTTTTGCAGATTTCTTTCCATTCATACATTCTTCCCTTTGCCACTGTTTTCCAGTCTTTCGCTTCCACCTTTCTTGCTTTTCTGTCTTCCTCTTGCCCTGGATTAAGCCGTCATGATGAAAAACGTGTCCCAGTCCCTTAAAGTGAGTGACTGTGCCCACACCACCTTCAACCACCTGCACAAAATAAGCATTCCTAGCATCGCTTGCCCTTGAACATGCTGTGCTCACAGAAGAAGCGGGCGTGTTTAGTCATTGAACAATACAATCAGTGCTGACTTGCAGAATAATGAACACATATGCAAATAATCCTCTGAAAATTATATTATGTACTCTCTTCACAGAAATTAATTTCAGAAATCAAAAACCTCACTGAATTTAATACAGGCCTCATTAAATCATGCAAGGGGATGCTCAATTTGTGGTAATTCAGTGAGGTTTTTTTTAAAAAGTCATTGTCTAGTTTACATGATATATTAATGCTGCAATGCACCTTAAAGTTCTAGATAGTTCGTTACAATTTTGGACATTGGCAGTGATAACAGGCATGTGAAAGAGACACTGCACAGTGGCCCACCTCTAGGCGCTAGTTGGCTAAGCATGACACCTATTTGTGTATAACAATGTATAATTCTTGTTAGAAATGGGGTTTTTGGTTGGCAGTCAGGTTGCCCTCTGTCCAAGCAAGAACCCTCACTCTAGTCAGGGTAAGTCACACACAATCCAAAATCAGCCTGTGCTCACCCTCCGGTAGCTTGGCACGAGCAGTCAGGCTTAACTTAGAAGGCAATGTGTAAAGCATTTGTGCAATAAATCATACAACACCATAGTATAACACCACAAAAATACACCACACAGTGTTTAGAAAAATATAGAATATTTATCTGGGTAATTGTAGGTCAAAACGATCAAAGTTGCAATACGAATTTGTAAAGATATCACTGAAAAGTGATATTAAGTGTCTTTAAGTCTTTAAAAAGCAATAAAGTGTCTTTCAAGCACAGAGTAGCTGGTTTCTGGTGGGAAATCTCCTCAGAGGGCCACAGGAGAAGAGATGCGTGGAAAAAGGGGTGTGTGCGTCGATTTCTCCTCAGCACACACAGACTTGCGTCGTTCTTTTCCACGCGGGGAAGTCGGGCGTCGTTTTCCGGCGCGCAGACAGTCTCTTTTTGTGGATCGCGGGGATTACCAGATGTCCCGGGTCTGTGCGTGGATTCTCCTGCTTATTTTCCGGCTGCGCGTCGTTCTGCGGGGCTGCGCGTCGAAGTTTCGATCTCACGGTAGGCGTCGCGTCGATTTCTCCTTGGAAGTCGGGCGGTGTTGTCCTTGCGAGGCCGTGCGTCGAAATTTTGGTCTCCCGGCAGGCGTCGCGTCGATTTCTCCTTGGAAGTCGGGCGGCGTTGTCCTTGCGAGGCCGTGCGTCAAAGTTTCGCGCTCACGGTAGGCGTCGCGTCGATTTCTCCTGGAAAGTCGGGCGGCTTTGTCCTTGCGAGGTTGTGCGTCGAAGTCTCGATCGTCCCGAGGGCGTCGCGTCGATCAGCGTCGGTGTGCGGTGTTTTTCTCGCCGCGAAACAAGCTGTGCGTCAAAATTTTCTGCGCACGGAGCGTCCAAGTGAAAGGAAGAAGTCTTTTTGGTCCTGAGACTTCAAGGAACAGGAGGCAAGCTCTATCCAAGCCCTTGGAGAGCACTTTCACAGCCAGACAAGAGTTCAGCAGGGCAACAGCAAGACAGCAGTCCTTTGTAGAAAGCAGACAGGTGAGTCCTTTGAGCAGCCAGGCAGTTCTTCTTGGCAGGATGTAGTTTCTGGTTCAGGTTTCTTCTCCAGCAAGTGTCTGATGAGGTAGGGCAGAGGCCCTGTTTTATACTAAGTTGTGCCTTTGAAGTGGGGGTGACTTCAAAGAGTGTCTAAGAAATGCACCAAGCCCCCTTTCAGTTCAATCCTGTCTGCCAGAGTCCCAGTAGGGGGTGTGGCAGTCCTTTGTGTGAGGGCAGGCCCTCCACCCTCCCAGCCCAGGAAGACCCATTCAAAATGCAGATGTATGCAAGTGAGGCTGAGTACCCTGTGTTTGGGGTGTGTCTGAGTGAATGCACAAGGAGCTGTCAACTAAACCTAGCCAGACGTGGATTGAAGGGCACAACAAGTTTTTAGTGCAAAGAAATGCTCACTTTCTAAAAGTGGCATTTCTAGAATAGTAATATTAAATCCGACTTCACCAGTCAGCAGGATTTTATATTACCATTCTGGCCATACTAAATATGACCTTCCTGCTCCTTTCAGATCAGCAGCTGCCACTTCAACAGTGTATGAGGGCAGCCCCAATGTTAGCCTATGAAGGGAGCAGGCCTCACAGTAGTGTAAAAACGAATTTAGGAGTTTTACACTACCAGGACATATAACTACACAGGTACATGTCCTGCCTTTTACCTACACAGCACCCTGCTCTAGGGGTTACCTAGGGCACACATTAGGGATGACTTATAAGTAGAAAAAGGGGAGTTCTAGGCTTGGCAAGTACTTTTAAATGCCAAGTCGAAGTGGAAGTGAAACTGCACACACAGGCCTTGCAATGGCAGGCCTGAGACAAGGCTAAGGGGCTACTGAGGTGGGTGGCACAACCAGTGCTGCAGGCCCACTAGTAGCATTTAATCTACATGCCCTAGGCACATGTAGTGCACTCTACTAGGGACTTACAGGTAAATTAAATAGTCAATCATGGATAAACCAATCAATAGTACAATTTACACAGAGAGCATATGCACTTTAGCACTGGTTAGCAGTGGTAAAGTGCTCAGAGGTCAAAAGCCAACAACAACAGGTCAGAAAAAATAGGAGGAAGGAGGCAAAAAGTTTGGGGATGTCCCTGTCAAAAAGCCAGGTCCAACAATTCTGTACTGTCTTTTTATAGACTAACAATCTCGGGAAGCAATGGACTGACCGATTCAGTGATTTGCTATGTGTTGAACAATTTTGGTCAGATGAAAAATCCCGAACGACTCCAGGTTTTGCAAGATGCATTTTGGGCAGACCGAAGTCTCTTACAGTGGAGAATTTAAACATTTCTGTACCTGTCAGGCCGAAAGCTGATCAAGTAAGCTGTAGGGGATCCAGACTTCTGACATCAATGTACCATCCCTGTGCCCCTATTCAAAATCACTGAACATGGTATTAAATTAAATTTGAAGTCTTAGAAATATATTACTGTTAGACTTTTTAGTTTATGCAGGGTCATCCCCAATCTTTTTGCCTCCTGTCTCCTATTTTTTCTGACCTGTTGCTGTTGGCTTTTGAACTCTGAGCACTTTACCACTGCTAACCAGTGCTAAAGTGCATATGCTCTCTGTGTAAATTGTATTGTTGATTGGTTTATTCATGATTGGCATATTTGATTTACTAGTAAGTCCCTAGTAAAGTGCACTAGAGGTGCCCTGGGCCTGTAAATCAAATGCTACTAGTGGGCCTTCAGCGCTGGTTGTGCCACCCACATAAGTAGCCCTGTAAACATGGCTCAGACCTGCCACTGCAGTGTCTGTGGGTGCAGTTTTTAACTGTAAATTCGAAGTGGCAAGTGTACCCACTTGCCAGGCCTAATCCTTCCCTTTTCTTACATATCAGATACCCCTAAGGTAGACCCTAGGTAGCCCCACGGGCCGGGTGAAGTGCATGGTTCAGGTAGGACATATAGTAATGTGTTTTATAGGTCCTGACAGTGAAATATTACAAAATTAATTTTTCACTGTTGCAAGGACTGTCCCTCTCATAGGTTAACATGGGGGCTCCCTTTAAATCTGATTAAAGTGTAGATTCCCGTTGGGTGCGGATGAACATGTGGAGTTTGGCGTCTCTGAGCTCACAATTTAAAAATACATATTTTAGTAAAGTTGATTTTGAGATTGTGTGTTTGAAAATGCCACTTTTAGAAAGTGAACATTTTCTTGCTTAAACCATTTCTGTGGCTCTGCCTGTTTGTGGATTCCCTGTCTGGGTCAGTTTGACAGTTGGGCTAGTTGCACCTCACACTAGACAGTGACATAAAGGGAGCTGGGGTGTAGTCTGCATTTCCTGATGAGCCATCTGTGCTAGGAGGGAAGGGAGGAGTGGTCACTTACAGCTAAAAGGGCTGTTCCTGCCCTGACACAATGCAGACTCCAACCCCCTGTAGAGTGTTGGGGCCTGGCCTGGGCAAGGCAGGATTTCACATTCAAGAGAGACTTTGCTTTGAAGTAGGCCTACTTCAAAGGAGAAATTTGGTATAAGAAGGGCACCCAAAACCACAGACTTTAGAACACTTCTGGAAACCAAGAGGAACCTCTGCCTGGAGAAGAGTAGAAGAGCTGCGGAAGAAGAGCTGCCGCTTTGTGAAGCTATCCTGCAGTTTCTGCTTCTTCCAGAGTAAGGGCGCAAAGACTGGACTTTTTGTGCCTTCCATCTTGTGAAGATCTCCACAGGCTTGACTTAGAGCATGCCTCCTGTTGTTTGAAGTCTCAGGGACAGCAAAGACTTCTCTCTGCCAGCAACTGGATTCTCGGGAGAGACTCCTTCTCCGCCAAGTGGTGCCCATCCAGTTCCTGGGACATTCAAAGGAGAAGCAGCCTAAGAGGAAGAAATCCAAGCACAGGAAGCCGTGCGGGGAAAAGATCGACACGAATCCGATCTGCGGCTGGGAAATCGACGCGCCGCCGGCTTCACGGCTGAAAATCAACGCTCGTCTGTAACGGGACCGAAGAATCAACGCATGGAGCTGGAGAAATGACATGCAGCATCGCTGATGGAGGCTGGTGCGATAGCAACCCGCGCTGCGTGGTTTTCGGATCATCGTGCGGCTGGATTTCCAACGCAAAGTACCGCTGGGTATGTAAAAACAACGCAAGGCCTGCCCGGACCCGAAAGTGCAGGCAGGATCGACGCATCACTGTACTGTGGAGAGAAGAAACGACGCGCCCGACCCGACGAAAGGAGAGCCAACGCAAGGTCTTGCTCGTGAGTGAAATAGACTCATCGCAAGCCCTTTTTGACGCACAATCACCCGTGCAGAGTTATTTTTGACGCACCCAAGGTACATTTTTACGCTAACAGTGTTAGTGTGTGTTTAAAACTACATGAAGACTCTTTTTGCTTTTTAATTGATAACTTGACATGTGTATTGTGGACTTTTGTAGTTTTGGTCTTGTTTTGTTTAGATAAATATTCTCTATTTTTCTAAACCTGTGTTGTGTCATTTTGTAGGGTTTTCATTAAGTTACTGTGCATGTTGGTACAAATACTTTACACCTAGCACTCTGAAGTTAAGCCTACTGCTCCTGCCAAGCTACCAAGGGGGTAAGCAGGGGTTAGCTGAGGGTGATCCTCTTTTACCCTGACTAGAGTGAGCGTCCTTGCATGGACAGCGGTAACCTAAATGCCAACCAAAGACCCCATTTCTAACAATTAAGAAAATGGAGGTAACGTTGTAAGACACAAAAATAGGGAGTAAGCTGCTCTTGATCTCTTAGAAGGTGCCCAGAGGGGAAGTGATTGTTGTTATCTCTAGAAATGTGCTATCTGATCTGGCTAACAATAGCACTGCCTTCGGGTAACAGTGTTATTTTGACCGTGATCTAATAATTGAACTCTCGTGTTAATTACTTTCATTAAGGAGCTGTTCCAAATTGAAAATGGGTTCAGAAAAACAGATAATGAAAATAAAGTAGGTGAAAGTCCACAAATTAGAGGTGTATTATTGATATCCATTAATGTAGTGACAGGGCTTGCTGTTTACAGAGGCCTAAAAGCAGAATGCCACCCTCCGAGGTTAATCCCCACAGTCTATTGACCCCCTCTAGGGATTTACTGTGATGTTTTCAGCATATACGTTTATATTTTGGCTCTTGTTGAAAACTTTATATTCATTTGACCGATGCGTCTGACCCTAAGCGCTGAGAATCCATTACCAATAACTTGCAGCAGTTTGCAAAAAATAAAAACAAAAACAGGGACTTCGGATTGATGGATTTAGTAAAAAAAGAAAAGAAACATGTTGATTGACAAAAACAAAGGCACCCAAAATCACCTATTTTTTGTAAAACTTGTGTACTTTAAATTTAGGTAAATACTATACCGGTCAGTACTTAGATTCCAGGGGGCATGTGTATCAAGGGTTTTGCGTCACCTTTTCTCTACACAAGGGGGTGCAACGGTGAAGCAAATCGTAAGTGAGATTTATCAAGTTTGTGACTTGGTAACTCTGGAGTAATGCAAGGCAGCACAAATCACTACCTTTTTTTTACTCTGCCCCAGGGAGGCACTCCATGGGTAACATTGGTAAACAGAGGAATGCGTCAAATGCTTTGCCTTCCCAGGGGAGGCTCAACGAGGAGAAATATCTTTCTGTCTCCTCGCTGTTTCCTCTTCTAAGTGTGCTGCTGTCCTCAGCACTTTAGAAAGAGGAACATCTGTCTGAGGATTGTTTTTGTGCCAGAAGATGCCCTTTCTTGCACAAAAACAATTCTTCCTGCAACTCAGGCACCTTTGCCCCATCGTGCAAGGGTGCCTGCGTTGCCGCAAGGCAACATATTGTGCACCAGTGCAAGAAAAGGACAGGAATGCGCTGTATGATGATAAATACATTGCATTCTTGCCCTTTCACACAGGGCAGCAAAGTGGCTTGCTGCACTGTGTGAAAATATGATAAATCTGCCCCCTTATTTCAGAAAATCATTATGCATGTAGATGTTGTGAATCAAATTAGCAATTTGACATCTCTGAAATACAAAGGAATACACTACAAACCTAGAGATTAATATCTGAATTACTGATTGGAGTCTGCTTAGACTCATAGGGGAGATATATACTGTCAAAATCCATTTCAGGTGTTAAGTGATGAGGGAAACATGCCTTAGTCCCATTCAACACATGATTTGTGATTGTTTTTCTATTCCTGATACATGATGTCAAAATGCAGCGTTTTGTAAGCACTGCGAATCAAAACCAGTATGTAAACATTTTATTATTTTTTGATTTGGGAGGAAATGTCTCCTAGTGACTAGAGCTGTCAGCTTTGGAGCTGGGGACCCAAGTTAACAAGCTGTCCTTGGCTCAGCGTCCTGTGATTATGGACAAATCAAGTGGTCTCCCTGTCCCTTACAAAAACCTTAGGGACCGATTTACTAATGACTTGTGTTGTCCTTGTGTGACACATGTATTCACAAGGCAATGCAAGCCATTACATAGGACTTACAAAGCCACACTAGGGCAATTTACACTGCCTTTGCGTGACTTTGTAAAGAAATGAAACACAATGCAGCATCTTAAACAGAGTTTCTTTACATTACATTGTGGTAGGCACTCCATGGATGAAGCATCTTTGTTCCCATATAATTTGATTCAATCCTAGATCTAGTAAAGGCGTAAACATGGGATTACGTTAAAATGGTGTGCCTTCCACCAAGAGGCATAAATAGGAGAAACATCTTTATTTCTTCTTGTTACATTTTGCAACACACATAGAAAGAGGAAGTTGCCTCTTAGGATGTTTTTGTGCAGGAAGTTGTCCCTTTCTGCACAAAAACAATCCTACCAGTAATGCAGCTCCCCTTGCAGCATAGCACAAGGGTGCTTGTTTTGGCGCTAGTCTTCATATAGTGCACCAGTGCTAGGAGAGAGCAGAAGTGTGCCATATTTTAGTAGAGCTAGCATGTTTCTGCTCTCTCCCTTTCACGCAATGCAATGCGGCAAGTTGCCTTGCTGTGTTTCGTTGTTTGAAATATTAGTACATTTACTAAATACTTTAAAAGTGTCTGTCAAGTTGTCTAAAACAACGTGATGAAAAATCACTGCCTTCTTGGAAATGTAAAAATATAACACTTCAGGATTCTCAGACAATGCTGCTGGTTTTGCTAATGCTTGTGATGCAATTCAACAAGCAATAGCAAAAGCACAAGTGGTGAGCAGCAGCGAGTGGTGGTGGGGCCACATCCTGGCACAGAGACAGCAAGAGGGAGCAGAATAATCCGGAAAGCAGGGGATAGGTAGGTTACTGTGATAAACAGAGAGGAAATACTTAACTCCTTGCCATATTATAAAGGCTCATGGGAAAATAGTGGCAATCTTCCACAAAATGCCGTGGTTTTAAGGACAACCCACCCAACCAATGACAACTCTTAAAAGTGCCAAGAGTCACTGGCTGAGGGGTGGGGGACTGAAAGCCACCCCTGAACTCTATGTTTTTTGTATGTAGTATTGTATTAGTATCCTTAGGTCTCCCACAGACAGCTACAGCTATCCTTAGAAGAGAACCTAAAAAGGTAAAAGCATAGCAATCATATATATATTTACCATACAACACTTTAGTAAGTTTTTACAAGTGATCTACTTCCAGGTTTCAGTCCAGCACATACACACATTATCCAACACTACACATTTGTGAAAATAAAACATGCTACAGCAGTCAGGAAGAAGTAACCAAGTTAGATATCACTAAGGTCCCCTACACATAATGCTCTTAAGTGTGACTGCTTAGACCCGAACTCCTGCATGGTTCATCGCCCCCTGGATTGGAGGGTATTGACGCGCCTTTAAATTATTTCAGAGGTTCTGCTAAAGTGAATACCTGGATTTGCTGTACCAGTTATGTTTCTGCTAATCTGTAACCACTTTTGTAGCCTTTAAAGTGTTGCACAGTTTCTGCTCCTGTCATCATATGTATTACTGTGCCTAGTGTTATTGTGCTCCCTCATTGTAAATGCATAACGCCCCTCTTTCTAGGATCACACTATGTAAATGTCAAGAAGCAGGTGATCAAGCCAAACAATTTAGAGCATGAACTACTGTCTAGTGTGACACAAATTTTGCTTTCCATTGCAACAAGCACGTACACCTAGCTTTCTTGCAATAACCACAATGCTAACACCAAACAGAGGTTCTGTGCAATTCTCCAATACTCAATTGGGCATAACTGACATAAGTACCAGGCTACGTGCAACGGACAAGACAATAAATTACCTCCTCAGATCTCATCTGATACCCACCGAACATATCCTCTGATGCTACCCATGACATAAAATTCTTTAATCAGGCTCTGGGGAGTTTCAAACTCAGTTGAAATGGAAAGACAGAGAGAAACCAATCCAGCGGCAGATGTGAGCTATACAAGAAACAGTTAATTTAACCTAGTAATATGCTGCATTTTACATTGAGATGTAAAATGGCGGATCAGTAGGGAATAACTCCACCAGTCTCCCATTGGGACACTATCTGCATAGGAAGCTCCAAAATGTCTTCCTGGCATCCTGTTTGTGCCTATTTTGACGAGTGCAAAGTGAAGTTCCTAGGGATTCCTGAAGAAGAGTACAAGAATTCTATGAATCTCACAATTACCTCCAGCGCCCTCAGAATTCACCTCTTGATGCATAATGGTGCACGCAGAGATGGTGACCTGTTCTACTTGCTCAATGGTGAGCAAGGAGTCCCCTCACATTGTGCAGGCAGCGCATCTCCCACCTCCCAGGCCAGATGGAGAGCCCCACTAGCAGCTGAGCTACAGGATGCTGAAATGCAACTGGTGCTGCTGTAAGGACTGCGTAGGCACATTTGCCGCCAAATCATCGGCGAACCCAACTCACAGTCACCAGTCTGCACATGTAAGACATGCTATGCAAACCTTCACACTTTGCACTGATTCCATCCCAAATTAGTTGTAAAAGAGCAACTCCTATTTGCAAGACTAGACATATTTCGAAAAAGGACACAACTCCTCACCCTCCTTACGCACATCATGTGACATGCTTCATCATCAGACCTGCTACCCTAATTTAAGTTTGCGATTACGTCTTTCAAACACCAGTGTGTCACATATCACCAAATTCGCGCATGCACAAATGCATCCTAGAACCACTAATTGGGAAACTGGGAACCAGTTAGATTCCTATTTTGTTTAATTATTCAGCTAGGAAGGTAGTAGCGGGTTAGGCTTTTTAAATATTATTATTTATAGTTTTGTATAGCAGACTGCCGCCCTGAAAGGGCACTTTGTGCTAGAGATTCCACTTGAGCAGATTGTAGCGGAATTAGCACTGAAGAAATTTTTCAAATCTTTTTTGAAAAGGTAAAAATAGCTATTTAGTGAATGTGGGCAGTTGCCCGACTTACTTCGACATATGGGGGTTGTGGTTTTAGGTAAGAGATAGGCTGGGGGACCACACATTGCGTGCTGGGTGATAGAAGTGCAGGGACACTGAACCGGAGTATGGAGTGCCTCATGGCAAAACAACATTTACATCGAGCACGTTCGTGCACTGGAAGCGAAGGCAAGTTCTTAACGTGCTGATAGAAACTGGAACGTGCAGAGTAAATGCTTCTTATTATTGAATTATTCGTAGTAACCTCTCATTTCACCCTGATGTGTACATACATTCAACAAGACCGCAGTGAGTGTCGCAGGTAATATTCTCAGAGCGCCTTCTGGGGAGCAGTGCTTCTGCGAGCTCACCTAAATGCTGGTGGGAGTTTGGACGAGCAATCTGGATTAGTGCTGCTGCAGGGTTTGCCGACCGCGTGGGACCGGACTTCGGAGTGTTGCTGAGTTGGATGTTTCGCTTTTTGATTTAGCTCATGTCTTTTAACAAACGTCCACGCTGCATCTGCACCCGGCCACTGAGCGAGACTTTTAACCTAGCAGGATTCCTCATAACCTATTTTATGCCTGCTTCCAGAGCTCAATGTTTTAGTCCAGGAAGGGTCTTCTGGCCATAAAATCCAGGTAGACGGAAGGTCCTTGGTGCTCTAGTTTACCCGTCTCCCTGGCCAATTTAAGCTCGGCGTTTCTAATCTGGTAGTTAATTATTGGGCATGGGGGTGCGCTGTGGGGGCGGGATCTGCGAGTCCAAGAGCTATGGGCTCTACCGATCATAAACATGTAAGTTAGTTGATCTTTGACAAATAGGTGAGGGATCAGTGTTTCTACAAACCTTCGCTTTCCCCGTAGTTGTAGAATCCTCATTCCTCATTTTAGGCTTTTATGACTGCCAGCACCTTTTCCATATCCAACGTTTTTCTATGGACATGGCAGCACAATCCTCTAGATCAGAGATAATTTGCTCCGCTTCGTCCACTGTAGCAGATTGTCTGTCTAAATATTCTTTCATCTGATCTAGTCTGATGGTAATAGCGTCTATTTTATCGTCTGTGGTGCAGAGGATCCGAGCTTTTCCAGCAGTGTGGTTTTAACATCGCAGGATTATGTGTGCAGCATTATTTGGTGATGGTTGCAGCAGTTCTCTGGTTTCCCTGGTATCAAATGTAATTTTGCTCTGCCTTTGTCTTGTTCTCTTCACACAGTGCAGGCGTGCATTGAATGTAACGGGAAAGAACAGGGAGGTTCACTTATCTCGAGCCCAAGGCGGTGCACTCAGATGCTCTCTGTGGTGTCACCCTCAACAACTGGACCCACATCAACACGGAAGAAACCAAATCCATCATGAACTCTATCCACTCCGGCGCCCCTTCGGATCCCTGCCCGCACTTCATCTTTAACAAAGCAGACGACATCATCGCCCAGCACCTCCAGACCGTCATCAACTCTTCTTTTTCTTCTGCTACCTTCCCCGAATGCTGGAAGCACGCTGAAGTCAACGCCCTACTAAAGAAACCTACGGCTGACCCAAGCGACCTGAAAAACTTCCGCCCCATCTCTCTTCTACCTTTCCCAGCCAAGGTAATAGAAAAGACCGTCAACAAACAGCTGACCACCTTCCTGGAAGACAACAACCTGCTCAACCCTTCACAAACCGGATTCCGAACCAACCACAGCACGGAAACCGCCCTCATCTCAGTCACAGACGACATCAGAACCCTGATGGACAACGGTGAAACAGTCGCCCTCATTCTCCTCGACCTCTCGGCTGCCTTTGACACCGTCTGTCACCGCACCCTAATCACCCGCCTACGCTCCACCGGGATCCAAGGCCAGGCCCTGGACTGGATCGCCTCCTTCCTCGCTAACCGCTCCCAAAGAGTTTACCTCCCTCCGTTTCGCTCAGAACCCACCAAGATCATCTGCGGCGTACCTCAAGGCTCATCGCTCAGCCCGACACTCTTCAATGTCTACATGAGCCCCCTTGCCGACATCGTACGCAAGCACGACATCATCATCACCTCCTACGCCGACGACACCCAACTTGTACTCTCCCTCACCAAGGACCCCGCCAGCGCCAAGACCAACCTACAAGAGGGTATGAAGGACGTCGCAGATTGGATGAGGCTCAGCCGCCTAAAGCTGAACTCTGAAAAAACGGAAGTCCTCATCCTCGGCAACACCCCGTCCGCCTGGGACGACTCCTGGTGGCCCACGGCCCTCGGCACCGCACCGACCCCCGCAGACCACGCCCGCAACCTCGGCTTCATCTTGGACCCTCTTCTCACCATGACCAAGCAAGTCAACGCCGTGTCCTCCGCCTGCTTCCTCACTCTCCGCATGCTCTGCAAGATCTTCCGCTGGATCCCCGCCGACACCAGAAAAACCGTGACCCACGCCCTTGTCACGAGTCGCCTGGACTACGGCAACACCCTCTACGCCGGGACCACCGCCAAACTCCAAAACCGCCTGCAACGCATCCAAAACGCCTCGGCCCGCCTCATCCTCGACGTACCCCGCAACAGCCACATCTCCGCACACCTGAGACACCTGCATTGGCTCCCAGTCAGCAAAAGGATCACCTTCCGTCTTCTCACCCACGCACACAAAGCCCTCCACAACAAGGGACCGGAATACCTCAACAGACGCCTCAGCTTCTACGTCCCCACCCGCCCCCTCCGCTCCGCTGGCCTCGCACTTGCTGCCGTCCCTCGCACCCGCCGCTCCACGGCGGGTGGGAGATCTTTCTCCTTCCTGGCGGCCAAGACCTGGAACTCCCTCCCCACCAGCCTCAGGACCACCCAGGACCACTCCGCTTTCCGGAGACTCCTAAAGACTTGGCTGTTCGAGCAGCGATAACCCCCTCTTTCCCCCCTAGCGCCTTGAGACCCGCACGGGTGAGTAGCGCGCTTTATAAATGTTAATGATTTGATTTGATTTGATTTGGTGTTCGGTGGTCAGTCTGTACTCAGAGGTTGTAGTGTTCACGCTCACCATGTTCAACTTCTAGGCCATAGAAGGTGCACAACACGGTACCTACTCCACCAGGGTCCTATAGCTCTCCTTCCTTCCAGGCCCTAGCCTCATCTCATGGTGGGTGCCCAGCAAACAGCAGCACCCCCCTCCAGTCTCGGGTGACAGCACCCCAGCAGCACACATCGAGGCGATACGAAAGACAGCAGGCAGGACCCCAGCCATGGGAGAGTCGTGCAGCGACACCCTCCGGAAAGACAGACATTCAGGCCTAGCCAGGCTTGTGAGCCACAGCTCCCACAGGTTACAGTCTACAAACTACCAGGTACTTTGCAGTCAGTGAGTCAGAAGGCTGCTTTGCCTGTTTCAGACAGTCCGCTCTATAGAATGAGCAAAACCTCTGGCGGCGATGGCTGATAGGGTTTTGGCAGATACGGCAGTGTGGGATTGGAGACACAAGCAGTGGCGGCCGGCAGTTTTAGGAGGGAGGGGGTGGGCGGGAAGCACACACACACTCACACACGCTCATTCTTTCACATACAGACATGCACGCACGCACGCACGCACATCCATTAACAACACTCATAACATTCAAACTCGCCAAACATTCATTTTAAAAGTTCACACACACTCATTCTTTCAGACACGCACGCATGCACATCCATTAACACTCATACCATTCAAACATGCATGCACCCACCAAACATTCATTTTAAAACATCACACACTCATTCTTTCACACATGCACGCACATTCATTAACACTCATAACATTCAAACATGCACGCACCAAATATTCATTTTAAAAGATCACACACACTTATTCTTTCACACACACACGCATGAACTCACGCACATCCATTAAAAACACTCATAACATTCAAACATGCACGCACGCACAAAACATTCATTTTAAAACATCACACACACACACACACTTACCTTCAGCCTCGAGGTCCCAGGAGGGGTGGGACTGCTGCCTTCCCTCATTGGCTGACCTTAGGTCAGCCAATGAGGGAAGGCAGCAGTCCCAGCCTCGTCACAGAGTGGGATGGGGTCAGTAAGACTGAATGACACTCGCCCTGGGCGCTTCGGGGCATGACCTGAAGCGCCCAGGGTGAGTGTCAATGGGTGACGCTTTCCTCATCACCCAGGTGACGGCTTTGAGGCACCTTTTCTGAGCTGAGGAGGACACGCCCATAGGTGCTGTGACCTCTTCAGCACAGTAAAGTTCAGCTCAGGCAGCCAGGAGTCTGCGCAAATCGCACATGTCTCACCCCTGGCTGTCCGAGCTGAAAATGAAGAGTGTCTGTCAGGCTGACCTTTGTTCAGCCTGACAGAGACTCTTCATGAGGGGCAAAAGGTGGGTGGTGTGGCCCCTCCGCCCTAAAGGACGGGCTTCGCCTGGCCACAAGGTTAGGCAGCCATGTTTAGGAGATTGAGCGTGCACTTCGATGGGGTCACGGAGGCCAGCAGTGGGATGGGCATGAGGGTATGAGAGACCAGAGCTAGACCAGCACAGGGCTATAATGTGCAAGCTGTGAAAGGCATGTGGCTATAGTGACTGAATGCAGGTGAGTAATATTCCAACGCCGTACATGAAAGGCTAGAAATTTGCCCATTGTTTTTCACCCATAGAGAAGAATTGTGGTTGATCCGCTGCACAGTGGGCAGAAAATCCCCAGAAACAGTTGCTTTGGAAGCAGTGTGAAAGGCTTGGCTTTGTGCTTACCGTAATGGTAACTGCATAAAGGTAAATAAATTGCCTGGTCCACTGACAGTTCTCTTTAAAGCATCTTCCACAGCAGGAAAGTCGAGGTGCCATATACAAACTCCCTCATGAATGTCAAATTGGCAGTAGTTGCTGAAGCGGCACAACACACTCTTTGATCTTTTTATTAACATCAAAGGAAGTGACATCCAATGTCCTTTGACCCGAAACTTCCCAGTAAGTGATGTGAATCGACCTTAGACCGGACGACATCACAAAAAATGGCACCAATGAAGTTACATTATATCTGTGCCAGCAATAGAAAAACGCAACACAATCTTTTTTTGGATCTGTCTATATTAGGATTTTCACATAACCTTTGAAAGATGTAGGGTGTATGCAATATAATATTTGCCCTAAATTGTACTGAGGAAATTGAATGAACAATCTTTTGAATGGGATCGGGCATAAGGGGGTCTCCCACAAGAAAATTGAGAGAAAATGAGTGTAATAGTGCAATTTAAAGCACATTTTCCACATAAATCTGTTAAAAAGCCTTGGATTATGAATGCAAAAAGAAAAGATGATGGACAGAATGCTGAACAATGCAAACATTCAACCCCAGTCACAGATCTGGGTTTAATTTAGTCTATTGTTTTTTGCTCACCATGCTACATCAGTTTGAACCCAGCCATATGTAATTCAGTCTTGACCCTGCTCCCCATGGAACAGTCCAGCCCGAACTACCAGGATGGGTCCTCCCTCTGCTGTAAACAAGCACCATGGGGCTAGTTTCAGGCTGTCACCTTTCATCAGCCAGGCTAGTTTCAATCCAGTGGCACAGTGAGCACGGGACTCATGTCTGGACGTACACTTTCCACTTAGGATGACAAAAGCAAAAAGAACAGATGATGGATGGAATGCTGAACAATGCTCCCAGTCACAGATCTGGGTTTATGACACCCAAGATGTTTTCTCTTCCTGACTATAACCTATTTATTTGATATGTGCTAAATTGAACACATCTTTTCTGTTTCGTGTATGGCTCTGTTCTCAGGAAATCATATTTGTTTGATGGAACTGTATTTGCAAATTATGGTGCAAGATGCAGGCCCAACAATACAATGTATCGCCATGTTGATTGACAGGTGACTGGTTGTTTTAGTATAATTATATATTTTCAGTAAGAAAACGTCAGTTTGTTGATCTTCTTAGTGTAGCACGTATGAGCATTTTTATATAGCATTTTATGGTCAGGTTTGATGAAGGTTCCTGGGGAATACTGGTGAATGATAATTTTTTCTGTATGAGTAAATATACTGCCTTAAACTGATTTAGCTGTGCTGATTTTAAAAGTGAATTCCATGCTTGATTTTCAAACTGAGGGCTAGAATGCAAATTATTTTGTTATTCTGTTTCAGTGTGGCATCACCAATAGGGCCCCACAGAACTCCACAGAAGCAGTGAGAACCAGTCCCAACAACACCTGTGGATTAATAGAAGAGGAGGCAGAAACAGACTGTGTCTCTTTCACTCAGTGACCGTTCTGTAGAGCAGCTCTAAATACAGTGTGAGTGAAGCAGCATCTTGCAAAATCTAAGCCAGCCTTCGTCAACTGCCTGCAAGTGGGCCCAGAGGTATTGAACAGCCAACCTCCTCAACCAGCGAGCACAGGTCACACCAGTGCTGCCACTCGTCAGTTATCAGGAACTCTCCAAATCGGCCCGGGACAGCTCAGGGGCTACAGCATTTGGGTTCAGGGTGACAGAAGCCCAGGTTTAGTCTGTGCATTCAATTGGCAGGGCCCCCGCTTGCTCCATTAATTGAGTCCCTGGTACTCAGACACCAAGATGGTGGCTGTTCAGCATCCATTTTAGAACATCCTCACTCTTCATACCTACGTCTCATCTCAATTTCTCATCTGTAATCACAACTTCGCATCAGTCGTCCCTACTTCTCTTCCATTATCCCTACTTTTCATCCCTCCTCCTTGCTTCTCATCTCTACTTTTCATCCATCATCCCTACTTCTCATCCATCATCTCTAGTTCTCATTCATCATCCCTACTTCTCATCCATCATCCCTACTTCTCTTCCATCATCCATGCTTCTGTTCCCTGCTTTTCATCCCTACTTCTCAATCATTATCCCTACTTCTCATCCACCGTCCCTACTTCTCACCCCACTTCCCTTTTGCTCATCCCTACTTTTCATCCTTCATTCCTATTTATCATCCATCATCCATACTTCTCATCCATCATCCATGCTTCTCAACTCTACTTTTCATCCATTACCCCTACTTCTTATCCATCAGCCCTAGTTCTCACTCATCATCCCTACTCCTCATTCTTACTTCCCATCCATCATCCCCACTTCTCTTCCATCATCCCTACTTCTCTTCCCTCATCCTTGCTTTTCATCCTGACTTCTTATCCATCATCCCTATTTCTCATCCGCCATCCATACTTTTGTTCCCTGCTTTTCATCCCTACTTCTCATCCATTATCCCTACTTCTCATCCACTGTCCCTACTTCTCTTTGGCCATCCCTGTTGCTCATCCCTACTTTTCATCCATCATTCCTACTTATCATCCATCATTCACCCATCTGCCATCTCTACTGCTCATCCCTCATCCCTGTTGCTCATCCCTACTTTTCATCTATCATTCCTACTTCTCAGCCATCATCCATACTTCTCTTCCACCATCCCTGCATCTCATTCTATCTTCTCATCTATCATCCCTACTTCCCATTCATCATCACTACTTCTCATCCATCATCCTTATTTCTCATTCATACTTCTCATCCATAATCCCTGCTTCTCACCCATCATCTGTACTTCTCATCACTACTTCTCATCCACCACCCCTACTCCTCATCCCTACTTCTCATTCATCATACCTACTTCTCATACATACTTCTCATCCATCATCCCTACTTTCCCTCCATCGTCCCTACATATCATCCCTCATCACTGCTTCTCATCCCTACATATCATCCCATCTCTTCCATCATCCCTACTTCTCATCCCTCACCCCTGCTTCTCATCCCTACTTTACTCCTATCACCTCTACTTCTCATCCATCATCCACACTTTTCTTCCATCATCTCTTCTTCTCATCTCTCATCCTTGCTTCTTACCCCTACTTCTCATCCATCATCCCTATTTATTCATCCATCTTCCCTTCTTCTCATCCTTGCTTCTGATCCATCATCCCTACTTTCCTGTCATCATCCCTACTACAATGATGAGATGAGAGCAGGGATCAAGAATGAGAAGCAGGGTTGATAATAAAAGAGAAGTAGGTTTGATGGAAGAGAAGGATGATGGATGAGAAGTAGGGACGAGGAGTGGGGAATGAGGATATTCAAAATGGATTCTGTATGGCTGACTCCATAGTGAAAAGTTGCCAGGCTATAGCTGGACAGCACAATAACCAGAGGAGTCTAAAGAAGAGAAAGGAATCTTTTCAACATTGATCTTCTCACCCCTCCACATGACTTGAAATCACTGCTGAACATAGGTGCAACACCTGAACCACAGGTGTGACACCAGAACGTCTCACCTCTTGTCCCCCACCCCATTTTTCAAGCACTATAGAAGGGGGTCAGCTCATCCCACATCAGCACAGGCAATGCCGCACATTGGATACTTCTGCTTGGAGATCTATGACCCAAGGAGAAAACTCCTGGGGTTTCAAGGGCTCTTTGATTTCTTTGCTCTGTTAAAAATCTACTCACTGAGTTTGAGCTCTAGTTTCTGTGGAAACATTCGAAACAAAAACACACTTTTAAGATCAATGGCTACGCACAGTAACATTCCTCTTTTGATTGAGCTCAGCTTTCCTATGTTTTAGCAGTTTTTGACTAATGAAAACTGTATTGCGGAGTGGATGGGCAGTGCCGTGGATGCTTGTCTCATCTCTGTTTGGGCTCCCCATTTCATATGTGACAAGAGCTGAACCAGATTTAAGGCTCGAGCCAGGCTTGAGCTTTGCTTACTCACGCCCCACAGCTGTAAGAAGATAGCTGATTAGAAATACCTTTCATTTTCTTTCATTATCAGAAACAAAACATACAGTAGTTTGCCACCAGCTGTACATGTGACTGGTCTGGTTCAAATGTTTATGTATTTGCCACAAAGTGGTACATCATCAAAGCCCAACCTTTGTGCAGTCCAGATTTGCGAGCTATGCACTTTCAAGAGCTCCTAGTTTATCCAACACTAACCTTTTGAAACGTTTCTAGGTTTGAACAGATGCTGGGAGGGCTTCCTGAGCTTGGAAAGCAAAGGCATTGAATCTCCCTCTGGCTTTCACCGAAGTAATAATTTTGTACAAATAAATGCCTAATTGTTAATAAGCTAACGTGTGGGGCCTAAAAGCACTTCATGAGATGGATAAATAAATAAATTGATTAATGAATAACATATGGAAATGGATGTGTTGAAGATATACTCGATTTATATGCTGCAGGCTGGTTCGCTAGACTAGACAAGCATTTGCAATGCAACGGGTCTCGCATTTGCTCAAGTTAGAGCTATTAGCGTTGTAAACTCCTAACCGGACTTTTATTGCCACACAAATTACAAGAAAAAAAACACAGCATGATTGCGCTATGTAAAATGCAGCACGATCTCGCTGAAATTGAAAACGGAAAAACCGAGCACAATTGAGCTATATAAACCCCAGCGCGATCGTGCTGCGTGCAAAATAAAAAGATTAAGTAGTCCGGAAACCATGCTGAAAACATCGAGCCTAGAATGGTTTCAGTAGTTTACTGGTGCTGTGTAGGTGGGCTAAACACCGGAAAAGGCATGAGGTATGCATGCCTTTCACAAATGAAAGCAAGCAAATTTTAAAAGGCAAGCCCACAAACCAATGAAAATGACTGACGTGACATGGGCGTGGTTAGAAGCCCAAAGAGAAATTAGAGCATGGGACGGAGCACTTTGTGCTCGCCAATAATAAAAAGTGGCTGAGACCAGTGAAAATGATAGGAAAGCTACGTGCCCACTAAGTGATGCTGATCTCAAGCACTAGCTCTTTGCTGCTGATCAGAAAGGTTCCCGTAGATGATATCCTTATTCCTCAAATAACTTCTATCTTTTTCGCCTTTACTTACTTTGTAAACCTAATCTTTATATGTGTGCCTTGTTCAGTTGTGTTCTTAAAAACTTGGATACGCATGTAATGAATGCCACTTTTCAGATGCACAGCCAAACGTATGCATTGACGGACAGTTGCCAACAAACCCTCTGTTGTTTGACAGATACATTGTAATGCTTAAAATTGTTGACAGTTTATGTCTTTAATTTTTTCTTTGTTGATAAGGAAGAGACTAAAAAGTAATAATCCAGAGATAGCAAAACGCCTTCATACTAATCTCAAAATATATATAACCTTGATTGTATTTGCTGAAGCGCAGGAAAACTGGTGAAAAAAAATATCTTGCAAAAATCTATAGCTTGCCATTGTCAAAAGCTCTGTCACTTTTGTCATTGTTGATTTCCACTTTCTACAAAAGGCAATGTCTCGTGGGGCCTGCTCTCATCATAATTCTCTGGTTTCCTGATGTTGAGTTGTCGATGGTGTCATTTTTAACTGAGGACCAATTGTAACAGTCTAGTGTAATGCAGCCTGAATTACCACGGGCATCCAGTAGTCGCAGATGGTCAGGGGCATTGTTTGGTCAGAAAGATTGTGGGGGTGTGAATCTCAGATTTCGTAACAATCAAGCAGGGAATAGGGGGTGCTTAAGGGGCAGTGCATATTGTTAGAGACAATAGTTTTCAAACTAACCAATATTTTTACGCCCCTCAAATCAGAGGAGGGAGCGAGTGTGTATATCTTTGTCAATGTGTATGTAAAAATCCCGGTGAAATCCGACAGTCACCTCACCTTACCCGACTGAAATCATTTCTCCCTAACTACTTACAGAACAATTCATTCTTTGGGATGGAGTTTAACACCCCAAACACCCACCCCCTTTCGAAGCTACGCCTCTGCTGATGGTACTGTGGTACAGAAATACTTAGCTTAGGTCGGAAATCCTGCACTTTCCTACTCTGAAAAGACCTTCGTCCTCCCTGATGAGATTGTGTATGAAACTGAAGAATGCTGAGCGCCACAGGCATCTCTAAGTAAACACATTCCTTGGTGTTTCAAAGGAGATCTGTGAAATTTAAGGTCATGGCTGTGGCACTTCTTAAAAGATTTCTTGGTTATAGTTGGATGGTGTGGCATCGTTTGTGAAATATAAATTGATGACTAGCTCTCTGGTTTAACTTATTGAGTTCAGTGCATTGGCTAAGCTGGGCCCTCTTTCATGTCTTGGAGGAATAGGAGTTCTTTAACGTGTTGATGTGTCCATACAGCATTTGTGCGTGCTTGTGTTTGCAGGCTAAAACTGGATCTCCTGGAGGTTGCCAGTGTTTTAAAGGCGCTACTCATTTGTAGCGTCATTCTTTTCACTGCACATCCTGCTTAATCTAAATAACTAGGGACCACATACACATCAGGATTTTGTGGTCACAAAGAATCCAATTTGCAGCATCACAGGGGCTGATACTGCAAAACCCTTTTTACGACTTTTGTGCAGTCTCCCTGACTCACAAGGGGGTTCTGCGTCTCATTACACATTGCAGTTTAGAGGGGCAGCATCTTCTACCTGCAATTTACAAAGACACGTATCAATGATTTTCAAGCGCAATTGCAGTCGCACATCTATAGCCTACATTAAACAATCTAAAGACCCTTCTGTAATACTAGTGCTCTACGGTACAAAAACCAGACACAAACTCTCCTTGCACCTCTGAGCAATTTGTGTAAAATGGATTGAGTATGGATTGAGGGTGTGCATTGCTGATGAGATGAACAGTATTCTAAAACCTTATCAATACACTTTTCTGCACTAGTTGAAATTCTAAAGTTCAAACCTTACTTCTAATTCAAGCAGGTGTAGGCGGTGCAACCATTGTGGAGAAGAGGGAGACACTCCTAACAGTACAAACCCTGTATAAACTGAGTTTTCATTTATAAATGATTTGTAAGGGGAATATTTTACTTGGATCGAAAAATGTTTTCCGTGTGAAGAAAAAAAGATGTAAAATCCGCAGTCACAAATTCAAACCAACCGTGTGACCAATGATCTCCTGCTCTGTGGACAATCCAGAGTGGAAGGGTGAGTGTTTAGAGGCGTGCACCAAAGAAACTGCGAAAGTAGGAGCCACCCACCCACCTTCCCCAAAAATTAGAAATATACACAATCTATAAGGGCACACGAGGATGCATTGACCTACACATTTTGGTAAATCCCGTAATCGGTGACGTACTTCGAAATGCAATCGAAGTAGCCTACGAGCAAAAAACAGCCCTTCTGCCGTTGTGCCTCTGACACGCTGCTGGAAACTCGATCTCAGCAGATCAATATAGACAGCATCTTCCAAAGTATTGTGTTTCTGTGGTTGCAAGGGAGAGAACCACCAGCCAGTGAAACGCGTCTGATTTTCTGCTGCCGGTCAGCCAGGCAACCAAGTCTAATAATAAACCTAATTCTCCTCATAGGTGCATATTAGTCACCCCTCTGTAGCGGACGTCCCCAAATCTGATATGTTGATCAACTACGAAAATTCAAATACAAAGTGCGTGTCACTAATTTTAATCTGTTTGACTGAGACATCCTGGTGGCATACAAGGGCAGTGGGGTTCAATAGATGAAAATTGCTTTGTCAGTGCAGTTTTCCTGCCGGCCCGCTATCTTCAGAAGGCCTAAGTGACATTAATAACCTCAGATCCACCTTGTAAATAAATCGATAACCCATCACGATAAGGTCATGCACTTGCAATGAGACTCAAGGAGAGCAGAATCGCCCGCCCATTTTACCTTTTATCCTCGCAGTTGCCTTGGCTCCCAATTGTTTCTGCACAGAAAGTATAAACAAAAGCATTGTTTTGGTGCGTTAGTGAAGCATAACTGACCCTGCTGGATGGTGCCATATCTTTAATCAGTTTATTGGCAATTCTATATCCTCCAGCAGCGTTAAAAGACATTTAGTGCTCATTAGGGCTGGCTGAAGCTTGGCAGCATCCTGTTTTCTTCTTGTGGCTCACATCCCCTGAGAAACAGTAGACAATCCCTGAGCCTACTTGGGATGGGGCAAAGCCGCAAATGGTTTTGTTTTATTTACTGTGCTTTGATTTTGCAAGCTTGTGCCAGAAGACACAATACACATTCTATATTGTAGGGGTATACTGCCGATTACATTTTATACTCATTACCAGGTCATCAATTTTGGGATGTTAACCCGAAAAGCCTTTAAAATTGAGAAATTACTAGAGAACCTATAATTATATATCTGATTCCACCAATAATTTCTAATTGGTCCTGACATTTTATTCCAAGGTTTTCACTGTTTTTAGACAGCGGATCTGCGATGTTCCATCAGGTATCATAATTCCGATAGGGGTTAGTAGCTTCTGTGAATAAGTGATGGCCGGGAATTTCCGGCAGTCATCCTCTGCCAGGTGGGCCAGTGTAAGAGAATGGAGACTTATGCCCATATTTATACTTTTTTAGCGCCGCATTTGCATCGTTTTTTGACGCAAAATCGGCGCAAACTTACAAAATACACTTGTATTTTGTAAGTTTGCGCCGATTTTGCGTCAAAAAGCGGCGCAAATGCGGCGCTAAAAAAATATAAATATGGGCCTTAGTTTAGGGGGTGAGAACACTCTTCAAATAATAATCACAATCCTTGTCAAAGTGAATCTCTAAAGTCACTAAATAAAACTGTGCTTAACCCTTTGGTGGCTTGACACAAAATACTCAGTCTTAACATAATGGAATGTGCTTAGTATTTATGCAGCACTCAAACAGTAATAAAGTCAAAACACAAAACAAGAAAAATCCCAAACAAATTTAGAAAAATAGAGACTATTTTTATCACTAGAAGTACACCAACATGACAAACATCCAATAAGCAGAATCAGAGGTATGATTTTTAAAATATGCGAGTTAAGAATAGTAACAAAAAGCACAAAGCACCAACCGCAGATATCTGGCTGCACTAGACCTGGTCAAAGTAAAAAGTTAAGACTGACCACAAAGCAGGGCAGATTGGATACAAGGACCAGGTTCATTCCAGTGGAAAGTTTACCTTTTGACTTAGAAACTTTCATTAAAAGTGGTCATTGATGAGTTTTTGGCGGGGCAAAATGCAAGCTAGCGCTGAAGAGGGCTTGGCAATGACGGGATGCTGAAGAGTGGGATACTGGGGCAGTTGCAGACAAAGATAAGAAAGCTCAGAGCAAGTGAAGTCTGAAGTATGCTCCCCATGTTAAGTGGATGGTGCTCAGCCTCATTCCCAATGACACCATCTATGTGTGGATGTAGAAACTTTTCTGAAAGTCATATTGCCTTCACTGGGGCAAGCCAGCATGCTGAGGCCAACCAGCGATTCCACATTGATGGCTGCAGATTTGATGGTGATCCTAGTCTCCATCAGTTTTCAAGGCAGAAAGTTGGCAAAAAAGTTTCTCAGTACCACTTCTTTCTTGTAGTTTTGGGTCATGAGTAGTACACTCTAATAGCAGCGAAGGGCCCAGAACCTGGTGGGCACCACTTGGGGGTTAGGACTCACTCCAACAGAGGAAAGCCAGGGCAGGTCCAGTTGGAACTGGCCAGCTGGGCAGTGGCAGAGAGAGAGACCTCTAAAATCTTGTTGTGTTCCTGTTGGGGAAAGAGGAGGCCAGCTAACTGACCCTTGGAATCCCTACTGGGCTTCTCAGTTCAAGACAAGCAGGTTCAATTTTCCTTCAGGTTCTTCAGACATCAGGCAGTCTGACTCCTCTCATGTCCAGGAGTGTGGTGATTGGAGGAGAGGTTTGGGGGTTAACATGCATTTCCAGTGCCAGGATGCAGGTGGAGTGCAAAGCGTTGTCCACCCTTTAAACCAGTTCTGGTTATGTTAGACTTTTCATTCTTGGCGTGGTCTCCCTTAACATTTTGCCTCTGTTTCCCAGGTTGTTGATGTGTGCTGGACTCTGTTTTTGCTATTTTTGTTGCTCTGGACACTTTACCACTGCTAACCAGTACTAACGTGCAAGTGCTCCTATACAAAATGTGTATGTAATTGGTTCATCCATGATTGGCATCTTTAATTTACTAGTAAGTCCCTAGTACAGTGCACTAGAGGTGCCCATGGCCTGTAATTCAAATGCTACTAGTGGGCCTGCAGCACTGGTTGTGCCACCCACATTAGTACCTCTGTAAACATGGCTCAGACCTGCCACTGCAGTGTCTGTGTGTGCAGTTTTAAACTGTAAATTCGACTTGGCAAGTGTACCTGCTTGCCCAGCCTAAACCTTCCACTTTCTTACATGCAAGGCACCCCTAAGGTAGGCCCCAGGTAGCCCCAAGGACAGGGTGCAGTGTATGGTTAAGGTAGGACATATCATAATGTGTTTTATATGTCCTGACAGTGAAATACTGCTAAATTCGTTTTTCACTGTTGCAAGGCCTGTCCCTCTCATAGGTTAACATGGGGGCTACCTTTAAATATGATTAAAATGTAGACTTCCTTTGGGAGCGGATAGAAATGTGGAGTTTGGGGTCTCTGAGCTCACAATTTAAAAATACATCTTTTAGTAAAGTTGATTTTAAGATTGTGTGTTTGAAAACGCCACTCTTAGAAAGTGAGCAGTTTCTTGCTTAAACCATTTCCGTGACTCTGCCTGTTTGTGGATTCCCTGTCTGGGTCAGTTTGACAGTTGGACTGGTTGCACCTCTCACTAGACAGAGCTACAAAGGGAGCTGGGGTGTAGCCTGCATTTTCTGATGGGCCATCTGTGCTAGGAGGGAGGGGAGGAGTGGTCACTCACACCTGAAAGGGCTGTGCTTGCCCTCACACAGTGCAGTTTCAAACCCCCTGGTGTGTGTCTGGGGCCTGGCCTGGGCAAGGCAGTGTTTCACAAACAAGAGATACTTTTCTTTGAAGTAAGCCTACTTCAAAGGGCAAAATGGGTATAAGAAGGGCATCCAAAACCACATACTTTAGAACACTTGTGGAAACCAAGAGGAACCTCTGCCTGGAGAAGAGCTGAAGAGCTGAGGAAAAAGCGCTGCCCTGCCTGTGACTGTGCTTTGTTGAGCCCTCCTGCTGTTGCTGGTTCTGCCTGTCCTATAGGACAACGACTGGACTTTGTGTTGCCTTCCTTCTTGTGAAGAACTCTCCTTGATGTAGAGCTTTCCTCCTGTTGTTTGAAGTTTCAGGGGTAGCAAAGGCTTCTCTCTGCCAGCACCTGGAGCCTCTGCTAAGACTCCTACTTTGCCAAGTGGTGCCCATCCAGTTCCTGGGACCCTGAAAGGAGAAGCTGGCAGGCCAAGAATGAGAAATCCACGCACCGACCGCCATGCAGGGAAAAGATCCATACAACTCTGATCTGCAGCTGAAAAATCAATGCACGGTCGGCTTCTCGGCTGGAAGATCGACGCCCGCGGCTGGAGAAAGGATGCGCTGACGGAGGCTGGTGAGATCGCATCCCACGCTGCGTGGTTTTTGGATCGTCGTGCAGCAGGATTTCTGACGCAAACATCGCTGGGCGTGCAAAAACGATGTAAGGCCTGCCCGGACCAGAGAGTGTGGTTCGAATTGACGCATCTCTCTCCTGCGGTGAGAAGAAACGACGCAAGCCGACTCGACTGAAGGAGAAACGATGCAAGGTCTCACTCGTGAGTGAAATCCATGCATCGTGAGCCCCTTTTGACGCACACTCGCCTGTGTGGGGTAATTTTTGACGCACCCATGTACATGTCCACTCTAACAGCGTTAGCGTTGTGTTTAAAATTACATGAAGACTCTTTTTGGTTTAAAATTTATATCTTGACTTGTGTATTGTGGATTTTTGTCGTTTTGGTCTTGTTTTGTTTAGATAAATATTTTCTATTTTTCTAAACCTGTATGTGTCATTTTGTGGTGTTTTGATTAAGTTACTGTGTGTGTTGGTATAAATACTTTACACCTAGCACTCTGAAGTTAAGCCTGCTGCTTGTGCCAAGCTGCCAAGAAGGTGAGCAGGGGATAGCTGAGGGTGATTCTCTTTTACCCTGACTAGAGTGAGGGTCCTTGCTTGGACAGTGGGTAACCTGACTGCCAACCAAAGACCCCATTTCTAACGGGTCAGTTCCTCCCCTTCCACTGGTTTGGCGCTAGCCTGACTAAAAAGACAAATGGGAGGAAAGCTTAGGCGTGAGCAACCTTTAAAGCTCAGGAAGGGGCTGGGCACAGCACCAGACCATCCTGCCAAGGAAAACGTTCCCTTCCCCACACCCACACCCACAGCCCTTATATTGTCCACTGTCTGAAAGCAATACAAATCTCAGAACAGCACAGCCATCATGGGTCAGGTGGCAGCTGGACACTAGAAGGAAAGCCTTTTGGTTTTAGATACGATAATGAAATGTCCTAAAACTATACATTTTTAAAATAGTAGTATAAAATCTGACTTGACCATTGTTATATTTTAAAATTATTATTACTATTCAAAAGAGTCCTTTAACAATTTTCCTATCTATTCTCAAACTAAATTTAGCACAAAGTATTAGTGTAAACCAGTGTTAACCTATGGGAGGGACAGGCCTTGTTACAGTGAAAAACAACTTTTGGGGTTTTTCACTACAAGGACATGTAAAACATTAAATATACATGGCACCCTACCTTAGGGAGTTTTAAGGCCTACTTTAGGGATGACTTATAAACATTAAAAAATGTAGGTTTAGGCCTGGTAAAAAGTTTATTTTGCCAAGTTGAAATAGCTTTTTAAAACATCACACCGAGGCTCAGTAGAATGCCTGGAAATGTGCTTTACAGGGATACCATAGCAGGTCACAATAAATGCTGAAGCCATTTGCTTATTCCCTGATAATCAAAACTCACTTTTTAAGTTTGTAACATTGAAGAGAGTTTTTTCATTGTTCCTTTCCTCCAGCCAGAATTATTCTACAGCAATCCTTTTAAACATATGCCTGACAGGCTACTATTATCAAAGCTAGCTGGACATGCAAGGGATTTCAAACATGTACTTTCGAGGATTTTTGTAGGGGACATTGTTCCAACTCAAGACGTGTAACCAATATACTCACAATGCTTGGTAACCCTAAAATGAATCACAATGCCTATCCCTCAGTTTAAAAAAAATCATAAGCAGCTTCTGTCCAAAGATCAGCAGAAGGATATAATAAAAATAGGGAAATATCTTAGGGCCTGATTTAGAGTTTGGCGGAGGCGTTACTTTGTCACAAAGATGACCGATATCCCGTCCACTGTACTATAAGTTCCCTAAGCTATAATGGAATTATAATACGACAGATGGAATATCCATTATGTTTGCGATGGGGTAACCCCCTCTGCCAAACTATAAATCAGGCCTTAGTGTTAAATACTTTGACCAGTTGAGATATAGAAAAGTCACAGTACATTCGAATAAAGTGAAGTAAGCCCAATATTGCACCCTTTTATCTGGTGACTGCTTGATTATTGTCTTCATTAAAAGTCAACCTATCATTAAAAACAACAAAAATATTCGTACTTTTTAACAATTTGTTGATTGTCCAGTTAAGGACTGGTTTTCGTCTTCCCAATCCCATTACTTTAGTCATATTTATATCCATTACTAATTTATTTATCATGCAATAAAGTTCTAAAACATTCAGTTCATGCTGCAAGCCAGTGGGGGTTTGGTCCCAAATCACCTGCATATTGTTGCATTTAAGGTGGAGCCACTTAAATGCGGAGGGTTAGCTTTCATCATTTTTAGTGAAGCTGAATAAATAAAGAAAACAACGATGGAGACATCACATATGCTTGTATGAATCCATTATCTACACAGATCACAATTGCTGAGCAGTTTCATTTGATCACATGTTTTAATATGAAATTCAATTAAAAGTTCTAAAAGAGCACTATAAATTCCCAAGGAAACAAGCTTAGAACACAAGGTGGTAGGATCAACCTTATAAAACATTGATTTGAAATCAGCAAAAATCAATCATAATGCTCCATCTGCAAACATTCTACTTGTTATATTTTTCTAAACAAAAATGTGCCGAGTGGTAGAATTTGTTTGTTTAAAACCTGCTTATTCATGTGGGATAAGGTTAAGGTCATGTGCCCAACCTTCTGCAGAATGTAGGACCACTTTTGCTAAAATTTTAGAAATAACATCAAGCAGAGAGATACGCCGATAGTTGACAGGAAAACAAACTTTTCCCTCTTCTTTAATAAAAGGGTGATCATCGAGCCTCACCAGTTGTCACAGATCTTCACGGATCTTTTTTCAAGGCTGCAATTCGCTCAAATTGAGGGTGCACAATCTTCCCGTGGCTGAGGTGTAAACTACAGTACTTGAGCTGTCTGGGACGACAGATCTACTAGATCTTCAGATTTGAATTCTCACTTGAATTTTAAAATCACTGAAATATAATGCTTCACCACCAGCGGGTACAGTTATGATTGAAGCTCCACATGCTACGGCAGGAGGTGTGTATAACAAGGCTAAGTGGGCTTCCCACCGCTGGTGTGAAATACAAGTGTCCTTATATGACCCTTACTGATGAGTCTCTTTAGTCACAAGATGCCAGACCTGTTTTGTGTTATTTAACTAAGTATCTACTTCTGTGGGCTAAACTCTGATCCCTAGAACTCTTCTTCTTTTCACTCAGTAAATTATTGTACTCTTTTGGCTCAACACGATAAGCTTCATCAGCATGCTCCTATTACTCTCCTAAATAGGTTCTTAATGTTCTTCAAAGTTTAGGACAGATTTTTCCACAGTTGGAGTCAAACCTTTTGAGGGGGTCCCTGATGTTTTAACACCAATAAGTAACCATTCAGAAAAATCTATAGTTTACAATGAAGGAATAGAAGTTTATTAGGGGATGGTGAGATACAACATTGCTGACCAGTCTTTTCTTTATTGCATACCTTTACCCAATTTAAAATGAATCCATTCTTTGTGATAAGTAGCCCCCTGTTTAGCACTAGTCAATGGTATTGAGAGGGTCAAGCCACAAAGACACTTAAAAGAATGTCAAGTTGCACTACAAGATTAATACTTTAGTTTGCATACTTATGAATGTCTTTATGAATCGGCCCCAGCTTCCCAATAAAGAAATGAGGAGGATACTAATGAAATAAAAGGTTCCCACATCTGGTTTTAAATTGAAGACCAGTAGATGATCACTCATATGATTACTTTTTAAAATCTTTTTCTAATTATGGCAAAATACTTGCTATTGTCATAGTGTAGTTCTAATAGTTATATACCAAAGACTGTTCTAGCTTCATTGAAAGGTCTAATGACTCAAGGCCAGATTTGGATATTGGTGAACATCCTTATTCCCCTCAGCTATTGGCAGTATTACCATCAGTGGAAAAACCACCTCCATGTTGTAGTATGCAGGTGTTAATAAAGATAATGGTTATTCTGAGGACTTAACTCCACTAATTGTGGAGCTACTAAAATATACTACTGCAAATCGTCAAGTTGGGCACTCGTTGTGCACATTACTCTTTTAAATGTTTTTTTAACACTCCACTATGTTGTCATTGTGCATTTTCCTTGGTATCCAGTGGTGTGACTGCTTCTGGTGTCATTTTGTTTGTTTCAGTGGTTGCTGCCGTTCATAATTCAGTGATGTTGGTTGGTTGATACCATACCTGTGATAGTGATATATTTTAGGGTGAGCCACTTGAGAAAGCCCTCACTCAAATTCCTTAGAGGTGGCAATTCGAAGTTTTAAATCTGTTTTGTCAAATTCTTTTGGGCTATCAAGACTAATAATAGCGTTGGGACTTTCTCACTCATCATGATCACCCAGGTGTAGGAACATTTTCTTGAGACTGTAGACAGTGCTGCTGCCTGGCATGAAATCACTTTGGCTTACATTCTTTAGCACAATAATTACAGAAATCCACCTCACTGGCAGATATTTACACAGAATATTCGCATCTACATTGATCAAAGATAGCAGTTTACTTGAGCTGCTGTCTGATATGTCCTGTAAGGTTATGGAGCAGTTCTACCATAGATTGCCATAATGAAGCTAGGTGCACATTTTTGTACACAGAGTCCTTGCATACATCAAGCAAGTTCTGGACAAACTAATCTATATATTCTATAACAAAATCTGCAGGTAGGCCATCACTGCCCATCCTCCCTGCACATGCTCCACATGGCCCTGATTATTCAATCCTGCTGTGTAGACAAATGTAATGCCTCTCTTTCCTCATTGGAAGATCATGGGCAACCAGCCTTAACAAGGCGGTCTAGCATTTGCTCCCAGTCATGGGCTGTAATGGGAAAGATTGGTATTGACCCCAAGGGTTATCATGCCACTTTCAATAGGCTGAGAAGAAACTGTATAATATGAGGAATCAAGAGTATGAGAAGAACCAGGCTTTAAAATATCTTCTGAAAGTTAGATGGCAAGTCTGTGAGTCGAAAAGAAGAGAAAGACTGTTTTACAGTTTAGCAAAAAACATTGCTGCCCTGCCTAGTGCCATGAATAGGAGGTACAAAAAGAAGAGTCAAGAGGCATTTATGAGTGTTTATCGGTGGACTTTTGCATACAAAGTGTCACCAAAGGAACACATGTCTCTTCTTGTTTACAGCCCTGTGGCAAATTTTTTAAAGATGCCTAAAGGAAACCAGTGGTGGTTGGCCATGGGCAGACCTGGAACGAGAATGACCCAGAACTAGCCTGCCTGCGGTATTCTAGTTGACTTGAAATTAGTCAATATGATAATTTACAAGTCCCTAGTATAGCACATTTTGGTAGTTGAATCTCAAAGTGGTAACAAATTAAGTAAGGGATTTCCAGTACTTAGTAGGAAGACAATGAAGATTTTCCTGAGAAAGCAGACCGAAGGCACCTTATTGTTCTAGGGTCAAAAGGATAGTTTAGGATAAAAAATAAGCATAGATAACAGACACAGAGTTTCCTGCCTGGCAAAGCATATTTGTTGTTTATAAAGATACCCGAGATAACTCAAGAAGGCATTGTTAATGCTATATTGGTCTGTGCCCTATCTTCTCGCCTGATGGAAATGACGTGCACCCCTTTCTCCCTGCTGACAATACAGGACCTCGTCCTATCTACCTTATTCTCGGTATGTTTTCTAGTCAGGTATTGCTCATTATCAAATGTGCCCAACCTGTTCAAATGAGTGATTCATTTCATTTCGATAGCTTTCCAATTCAGTGCACTCAGTACATTACCAGGGGGCTCGTGGTATAAATCCTGAATATAGGCTTTAAGGGGCAGATTTAGGAAAAGTGGTGCTACACCCAGTGTAGCGCCACTTTTCTTGCCCCCCTTACCGCCACCATGTGTGCACCGTATTTAAAATACGGCACACCATGGCACAGGGTAGAGGTCAATAGCGTCAAAATGTTTGACACTATTGATGTACTGTTCAGGGTTAGCACCAAAATGTTGGCGCTAACCCTGAACAGTAAATAGGGGCACATTGTAACCAATAGTGTGCCCACTTTTGACACCTGCTCTGAGCAGTCGTTAAAAATGGCGCAAAAAATGGCGCAAAGAAATCTTTTAGATTTCTTTGCCCCATTTATTCAGCCCCCCAATGGGGGAATGCCCCTCTTGCATACATTATGCCTGGTGCAGGCATAATCTGGAGCAAGGGGTTACAAAATGGCGCAATGCATGCATTGTGCCACTTTGTATATGTGGCGTGGGATTTTGGCCTCGTTGGGCCACATTAGCATTAAACAAATGACGCTAATGTGGGGCAAGGAGGTGCTAGGCCGTCCTAACTCTGGGCCTAAGTCCGTTCACCACCTGGAGCATGGTCAGTCTCTTACAACTCAAGAAAGATTTTCAGCAGTCCAGCATCATGACCCTGAAAGCTGCACACACTAATCTTGTTGACAAAACCAAACCTTGTTTTTGGGCAAAAAGGAAATTAACCATTCTATCCATATCAATACTGAACACTATGCTCAACAATATTTTGGGTTGCAGCCTTCATGTGAGTATTGCAGTGATGGCTGGGTGAATTCTCCATGCCGATAATGGTACATGGTCAGACAGTGACCAATCCAAGTACTTGGATATTGGGAGTATGTAACTCCTGTTTTACAAGGGAGGTTATAGTTATCTCAGATCTTGTGTTGTGTACAACAGAGTAAAACGAAGAAACTCTTATTTATTGTTCACCTGTTGCACCCTTCCCAATTCAAATAATATATGGCTGTGTCAATAATTCACTCAAAGTCACTTATCCCTATTAGGAGAAGATCTGTTCCTTCACCAATGAGGTGTGCCACTTTTGAAAAAATATACTGTAGCGTCAATATTCTAGCATTATCTGTTTATTATTTATTTCCCCCAAGATCTTACAGTTCCTCCCTGTATTGTTATGAACCTTCATACTTTGAACAAATAGTCATTGTCTGTGACGTAAAGGACAAAACATAAATCTACCCACTCATCTTGGCACTTTCAGACTTGATCCCCTTGATATCTTGCACCATGGCCATAATGACATCACATTTTTAGTTACCAGATAAAAACATTTTTTGTTCCTTTTGACTACACTATTGATAATTTGACATTCCAACTGACCACCCTCAATGTAATCACATGGCATATTCCTAGCATACACCCCTCTCTGATAATGGACAGTGGTCACCCAAGGGCAGCAGTCAAATATAGGTTATTGCCATGAATGGAAAAAATGCAATAATTCCTTAAATGAAACAAAAAAAACTAACCCCCCCCCCCAACATCAACTGTCTCTTTTTTTCCAAAAGCTTTGGAACAAACTGAGATGAATTAATACAACAAGATTATCTTCATTGCTTTTCAACCCATGCTTTTCAAATAGTATCACTCTAGCCCTGTGCAGAGTCAAAGGCCACAGGCATATCACTCAATTCCACCCTCTAGGAATAGAGTGAAAAGGTTGCAACCACACTGTGATTCACTTCTCCTTCATGAGGGAAACAGATGAAACATAATTCCTGCTGAATCAATACAAAAAATTAATGATGTTCAACACCCTATTTAGTTAGACAAGTGTCAGCTATGTGTGAGCCTGACCGATGGTTGCTTGCCTCATCATATTCAATGTCCAATGTGTCCTCCATCACTACCAATTTGCCTCCTGGTTCTGCTGATCTTGCCAGCTAGATCTACCCTGATTCCTCCTTTTTCTATGCTCCACCTATTTGCAGGTGTGGCGGCCTCCACAAGTCAACTACTAGCAAAGCAGCACGCTATTGTTTTCAAAGTTCTTAAGGTCATCCCTGTTGGTGATTAGTGCTGATTCTGTCCTTCTTTCTGGTCTGGATCCTTTATGTCTGTCCGAAAGAAGAGTGTTATTTTCATAGAAAGCTGATATTTGAGAGAAGGGACTGTTTTCAGTGAGCTTACCAAAAAAGTTCCTCTGTGGCTATATCTGAAGTAGCATAGGTGGAGGCCTAGCGGCACAAAAACACACCCGTTTAAGATAGTGACAATGCTCTCAGCTTTCAGGGTGGGACTTTTTGTGGGAGATAAGGAGGGTATGGTTGAGTGTCTTCTAGGAAAGGATCACCTCATGGGGTAGGACTGGGAAGATCATGTCAGGAGGAAAGAAAATTAGTATTAATAACTTGTGATTCTCAACACTAGCTTGGGCCTGAACCATTGCTTTCTCGCAAATTTGTATTGAGAGCTCACTTTTAAAAAGTCCAAGTGTCAAAACTTATTTCTGTCAGTAACTACAACAAAACTGCTCTCCCAAGGTACATAACAGTGATTCCTATTAAACTCTACAATAGGTGCCCACCATTTTTGTACCTCCCTGCTGTACACCATCCATATGTCCTGATCTCTACTTAGAAAAACCAACACCCTATTCTCTACTTGTATCTCTGCCATCCTTTCCCCCCATTCTTTTCATTATTGTTAAATCCTACGTTTTTCCAGCTCCCATTTGGTTGTAGCTTGTTTTTTCCCCTGTAAAAACTAGGTAACTTCATTGGAACATCTGTACGTACATAGGGTCCAATTCACAAAGATTTACTTACTTTTGTAGTACCTCTGTCTTACTCCTGGAATCCATAGTAAGTCAAGAGTATTCAGGAATAGGATAGGCCACAAGAAATTCTTTGTAAATATGGCCATAAGATATATTTTTTCTATGCCGTGTGGTAGGAATAAAGCAACAACCTTAAAGGATTATGAAATGTAAATAAGTTATGTACATTGAGAGACACTTTCACCAAAGTAGAGGTTTGCATGTGTGCCATTCTTGATGTGAATTTACTGTAAATTGTCCTGTCAGTGTGTTAGAACTAACATCCTTTGTGTGGTCTTCCTTAAACTCTTTTGCTTTCATCCCTCCTGTTTTTTTGTATTTGTTTTTGTTGACATTAGGACTCGTTACCATTGTTAAACAGTGCTAAAGTGCTTATGCTCTGTCCCTAAAACATAGTAAAATGGGCATGTAAATTAAATGCACCTAGTGTGCCTGAAGCACTCACATTGTGGCATCCAATAAAGTAGCACTTTAAAACTTGTCTCACACCTGCCACCCCAACTTATAGAGCAGTAGGTTTAAACTTCCAATCTGACTTGACAAAATAAACATTTCGTAAGGCTTAAACCTTACTTTTAATACATATAAGTCAACCCTAATGCAGGCCCTTAACAGCTCATAGGGCAGGATGCACTGTATTTAAAAGTAAGACGTGTTTTGAAGTTTTACATGTCCTGATTGTTTTTCACTACTGCTTAGCTCTCCCATTGGATACAATTGGGTTACCTTATTACATTTAGTAAGTGCTACCTCAATATTGGGAGCAGATAGAAATGCCATGTTTGCGCTCAAATTAATTGTAATTCAAAATCCTGTTTAATGGTAAAGCCAAAATCCGAAGTCACAGTTGACAAAATGCCACTTTTAGACAGTTGGCATTTTCTAGCTCTAACCATTTGGTGCCTACCGCTAGTGTCAAGGGTCACATGACTGTGAATAGCTTAGCTGTTGGGCTTTGTGTATTACTCCTAGACAGAAAGACAAACAGGGATTAGATGTTGCCAGGATGTTGAAGATGGACCTTTTCCCTGCCCTACTTACATTTCAAAGGGCTTGCCTCATGCACATACAAAGGCACCTCACACCAGTCCTTCGTCACCCCTGACTTCTTAGAGTATTGGCTTGGGAAGAGAAGAACTTTCCAGAGGCAAATATGTGGATAGCCTAAAAGATTCCACACACTTTAAAGGCTGGCATCAAGCATAAACATTGAAACCTGAGAACTATGCTTCAGTACACCCCTGGACCTTTAGAAGACCTCTGAAGAACTGCCTTGGACTCCAGAGGATTGTCC
Organism: Pleurodeles waltl; assembly: GCF_031143425.1. Classification (NCBI taxonomy): domain Eukaryota; kingdom Metazoa; phylum Chordata; class Amphibia; order Caudata; family Salamandridae; genus Pleurodeles; species Pleurodeles waltl. Next base: position 65,449,152 of record NC_090437.1, read on the forward strand.
TGCTGCCTGAGGCCAGCCTTGCTGCTTGAACCGTGGACTACCAGCGTGACTAAAAGGGTTAGTTGGCTGGCCACCTCTGTGACCTACTGGGACATAGCAAGATCCATAGACCTTGAACTCTGCACCTAGCCTCTGCTGGAGTGGGGCCTAACTCCCCCCAAGTGGTGCCCACCCAAGTCCTGGAACCTTGGTTGTGATGTTAACAGTGCAGCTACTGCCTTACCCTAAAAGTTAGGACTTGGAAATATTTTCACCAAAAAGTGACCTGAGAACTGACAGAAGACTGGGACCTATTTGCTTGCAGATCCACCCAAGGTGCATTGCTGGTTGGCCTGACTCTGCAGTAACCCCTATTATGTTCTCTGCAGTAACCCCTATTATGTTCTTCCCCAAAACAGCAGAACCTGTTCAGTGGGACCTCACAGCAAATGTATACAGCTATGTGGATCCCTTGTAGACTTATCCTGCAGCGCCGTCCCGCTCAGGTTTTCGACTTCCAAAAAAATGACAAAGTCCAAAGGTAGAAACTTTCACTGTAACTCTATCTAAGGGTTCCTTGACAACAACATCTCTTCCTCTGACCCCCACCAGCAGCCTTATCCCACTAAACTTTAGCTTCTCAAGAGCTTCTCTTAAAAAATTCTTCTAAGTCTGAAGGTAAGTCCAGAAGGGGACCAATCATCCGACTGGCAGTCCATTGTGGTAAGCTGTAACTTTTGACTTTGCTATAATCTCACTTTGTCACAAAAAATGTCAAAAATGAATAACTGGTTCGATTGTTTGGATTTAATTATTTTTTGTATCATTTTATTTATTAAATGTTTCTCTAGTTCTCTAAATTGGTGTGGGATTTTTCTTGTGCAGTGTTGTCACTTTATTACTGATTGAGTGCTCCAAAAATAATTTACAAATTGCCTCTAGTTAAGCTTAACTACTTTTGCGCCAAGCTGCCAGAGGGTTAAGCACAGATTAATTTAGAGTCTTTTGTGGTTCACTCTGACAAGGATTGTGGCTGTTGTCTAAGTGGGACTTTTACCCTCCACAACTAATAACCCAGTTTCTTACACAGTGATAACAATATTTTTATTTATTTTAGTGCTATGCCTTTTGGTTAATAATAATAATGTATTTTAGGTTTGGTTATAGACTGTTTTAGCTATTTCCCAAAGCTTAAATCATTAAACAAAAAAAAGCATTGTACTGTTTATTTGCATCTTTATGGGATCTGAACTTTGATTGGTGATAATTGTCTGATGTCACCTTGAGAGAGAGAATCTCTTTTTTAGGTCAGACTACAGACAGCTTTAGCTGTCTACTAGAGATCATGTGATGACAAATATTATCCAGGGAGACCTTGGTGTTCGCCTCCTTTGCCCCATAGCGTCATTAACAGCAGGAAGTAAAGCATGGACCATAACATAGATATAAGGGACCTCAGCAGTCACCAAAGCTGCCACTGTGGCAGGGACCAGAGCAGTCATCACAGCAGGAGCCATGGCATGCTCCACAGCGGTGGCCCCAGCTACCATTTCAACAGAGACAACAGCAACAATGACAGCTGCAGCCACAAATATGTCCATATCTTCTACCACAGCAGTGACCAGAGCTGCATATTGCCTCCCATGGCAGACACAATACGGCAGTGACAACTGCAGCTACAATAGTTTCTACCATGACAGCAACCACAGCAGCAGTAGTAACAGGAACCCCAACAGTAGCCACAACAGCTGCAACCATAGCCACCACCCCAGTATTAACAACAACTGCAATAATGACTGTAGGTAGAGAAGGAGCCACATCGGGAATAGCAGCTTCTACCCAGTTGTAACCATAGCTGGAACCTCAGAACGTAAATAGTGGCCACCAAATCAGATACAGCAGCAATTGCCCCAGATTCAACCACAACAAAAGTAACAGCTGCCATCTCATCAAGGACAACTTCAGTGACAATAACTGAACCACAGAAATAACACCACTTTACCCACAGCGGGCATAGACCGGAGTAACAACCACACCTGTCCCCATAAAATAAACTACATTACCAACACCATCTCTCACAACAGCACCTTCTGCTGCTGCAACAGCATGGACCACAGCAGTGACCATAGCTGTCACCATGGCAGTGACAGTAAATCTGTGCGCACCATTAGGGGTCACAGTTGTATCAATAGAAGAGATATTTAGGATACTTTTGTAACAACAGGTTCTGTTTTAATTTGTGTATGATTTTATGTTTTGTGTTTACATAAAAGAAAAGGAAGATTAATGCATCTTTCAATTTTTTATAACAAAGATTCACTTCTGAGAGTGATGCAAGGTATTTATTCCATTATAAAAGGTTTAAGCAAATTAACTTTATGGAACATTGCAACTGAAAGTTTCAGTGATGATTCTTTTACTAACCAGTTGCTAAGTGTGTTTAGAGATATAGTACGGAGCGCATATCATTTGACTGATAGTTCTTTAACCCTTTCCCCTTGTGTTGAGGGTTCCACAGTTGGTAGCGTAGCACGCATTCTGCATGTCATTTCAGAATTTCCGGAAAAAAAATATGGAATGAGCCGTATTTTGAGCACCCAGGAATTACAATTGCCAGGTATCGGTATTTACTGCATCCAATAAAAAACTCAGCCGTATCCAGCCTAATCAAGGCCTAATATGCAGACTCATGCATTTGAACACACATGACATGTACAGGTAAACATTGCGAATCGGCCCATTAATTCCTTAATGTTGCACACATCAACCTTGGGTCATTTGAACTAAGTTTATTGTTCCTCAGCTGAGTACGTTTAATGTCTGATGCCTTCATTAAACACATATCTCCACTCGTGTAATCTCATCCATGGTGCTGCTCATATGTGCCATTGTGGTGCTCATAGCACATTGAGTGCTGACATTGTCCATCGGGCAGAGCGGATTACCTTGCACTGCTACTTCAGACTCTGAGTACAGGCTTCCTCCGCCTTCATCCAATCACATGCACATTTAATCAAATGGCTCTGCTAATTGCCAGTGGAAAAGGAAATGGAAGGCTCGGTGTCTGTGCGGTCTGCTTAGATTCCTGAAACCATCTGCAGGAAAAAATCCATAAAAAGGTTGTATGTCTTCTGTGGTAGAAGACAAAAGCTAAGCCCTGCTATTAAAACAGATTTGAGAGCACTGGTTTAGAAATCAGGAGCCAGAGCAGCTGGTTGTATTTATTTGCATCACTTCCCTGCATCTATCTTCTTACAACCCCTAGCCTGACAGATTAGAAGATAACGCTAACTCTCCAAACGCTGTTGCCTGGGGTGTTTTCACTTATTTTGGGACTTTAGGATACCCATTTTTTACTACTTATATTAGTCACACCCATCTTGAATGTCTTAATGAGTGATGCATACATATGGAATGGTCATGCCTTGGTTCCATGTGCCTCAGCTACACCCAGTTTTACAAGTTAGTGTGGGAACCGGTTTGCCACTATCAAGAGAGCGGTAAGATTGTCGCATATATGCTGTAGTGACGGTCAGACCAGCCTATCTCCTTATGTAGACTCTATTAAGAAATTCTTTCCTCTGGTGCAAAGAGCTGCAATCAAACCTACCAACTTCAGGAAGAATATGAATTTATTGGAATTTCGTGTGCCATTGCAGGGAATTTTCCGCAGTGGCTACGTTTGAAACACTATCAGTGGCCACGAAGAGGTGGAGCAAGTGGGCATGAGGAGGTGGACTAAATGTCTGCGTATCACACCTTAATTGCAAGGTGATCAGAATAGTGGACGGTACTTACTCCATGTGCTAAATACCAAAACTCTAGGGAGTGGTATCTACCAGGTTCGGTAAATACCTACTATTCAAGGTTTTGGATCTCAAAATGTGGCAACAAATGCAGACACAGGGCCTCATTTACAAGGCCCTAGCTGCACACGGCACCATCATTTTTTTAATGCTCCAGTAGTGCAGTGTCGCTGCCCTTATTTACAAGGCCATGCAAAGCCACCTTGTGTGGGTTTTCATGGCCTTGTAAATATGGCCCCCTTTCACCCTTAAATCGGATAAAAGGGGTGTTCCATGTGTGTTGTTGTGGCTTCCCAAGCAACACCCATGGAACCTGATGGAATCTGATGCATTTCCACATTTACAAGGCTGGCAATGCGTCAGATTCCTATGCCACCTCGGGGGTGGTGTTAAAGAGGCGCAATGGGAAGAAATAACATTATTTCTCCCTGTGTTCTCCTCTTTGTATATGTGCTGCATTGTGCAGCAGACATACAAAGAGGAAAATGCCATTAATGATTGTTAATGTGCAGAAAGATGCCCCTTCTTGCACATAAACAATCATCCCTTCAATGTAGGCACCCTTGCACCACGGTGCAAGGGTGCCCGTATTTTGCGCTAGGCAGGAGTTTGTGCACCAATGCTGAGGAAAGCACAGGAATGCATTGCATTTCTGTAAATACGACGCATCCCTGCACTTTCAGTATTATGTAGTGTGACACAGCAAGCTGGTTTGCAGCGCCACACTGCGTCATTTACTCGTAAATGAGGCCCACAATGTTTACCAGATCAAATTCAACATGTTTCGGCTTTTTACTAGACCTTTTTCTTCTGATAAAATTTGCCTGATTTAACCTGGCAAAATCTGCCAACAGATGTGATGTGATAATTATAGTATAACATTCTAATCCTTGTACAAAGGTCTTGTGCTTAGAGATCAGAATTTCAACCTCGAGGCATAATAGTAAAGTCTGTGCCAGGTTTTAATTTCAAGTCAACCCATCAGATCACAGCAGTAGTGCAGATTAGAAATGTATGTTTATGGCAATGAGGTGGTGATGCCTGAGTACCTCAGGGTGACATTTCCCTGTGCCACGCCTATCAATGTATGAACTATCGTAGTACTGCCTTTCTTCCTTGTTTACTCAGCCATCTATTATCTTTGCTGCTTTTAGGCATACTGTTGAGACTGGCTACGCCCACTGAGGTTCAAAAGAATACAATTTCATATGGTTGATTTACACCGTAGGACAGACCCTCAAGCTTTCCATTCGGCCGAAATTGCCCCTCCAAAATGGTATTCGTAAGGTCCCCGTTCATTTCTACACATCAGATGACAATTACTGCTGATTCCTTTGCTTCGCATTACCAAATGCACAGAGTCAAGGACATGTGCTACGCAAAAGTAGCAGCCCTTTGCAGTGTGAGAGTTGTGCCTTTTCACCAATTAAAAATCGTGAACCTGGCATTCAGATTGCCAAGCATCGGACACTCAACACATCAGCTGGTACCCCAAGTCCACCAGCAAACCAAAACCTGTCGCCCCCTCAGTGTTTATTGTTGAATACTGGCAGATTCACCATGAACTCTATCCAAGTAGATCCTTCTGCGACTCTCACTATTTACCCTTCTCTTGAATGAAGTCATAGAGCTCAGTGTTAGGAATGTGTGATAATAGAGAGCACATAACTTACTGTGGCTACGGCTCACCTAAAACGTATAAATGTTTATGTACATCGTGGGCTTACTGTAGATTTACAGCTTTGTTGGGATTCGCAAAATCTCTGCGAGTGCATTCAGAACACTACGAGAATCACAGATTTCCAGGTGTACTAATATTGCTGCTAGTTATCCTATTGTTGACTGTCAGTCAGGTGAAATCATTTTTTTAATCTCCTGAAAAATATTTTCCGAGGTGGGAAAATCCCTTTTACTGCACTCACTAAAATCTGAAGGCGTGTGTCACTTCCTGCATTAAGCATATACTTACTCCAACCTTTTTTAAAAATAAATTAAGTTCGATAGGTGAGGTTGGATATGGCATTAGAAATATTTGTAAATAACCACGATTTAAGGAGTGTTGGATGTTTCCTACAATACCAATGTCCATCCCTCTTACAAAGTCCTGGTAAATCCCCGAACCCAGCACTGCACTTACGATGGTGAACAATCCGGGAATCTGAACAGGTTTCTGAAGTTGTAAGTGATATTTGTACCTTTAAATCTCTATAAATATCAATTTTGACTTTACTGAGATACGTAGAAAGATTGTATTAAAGAGTTTACTATAGATGGACGTATGGTAAGTATAAATATGGGCCTCAGTGACATTTTACGACTAGAAAATTTGCTTCCACGCAGTGGTTCCCCATTTCAGGGATGCTCCTGGGGTGAATTTAGTACATGGTAATTGTACATTTTCATGCACATTTAGTGTTGGTGCAGTACCATCCTACTCTTAATAAGGGCTTTAGATTTGTCAATGCAGATCCCTGAGTGACCCATTGTCGTACAGACACAGTCTGAGAGAACAGAGACATTTCTAGAATATGTGATTAAAGCAGGAGGCAATATGTGAACCACTGATATTGAGCTTCTAACATCACTGCCATATGCTGTGTACTTTTCAAGAGTTCTCCATAGTCCACGGCATTAAGGGGCATATATAAGAGCCCTTAGCGCCATCTACCGACACATTAGCATCATTTTTTTTTATTCCAATGTTTCGTTAGATGGCCAAAATCCCAGTGCTGTATTAACAAAGTGGCTCAATGCATGTATTGCTCCACTTTGTAACCGTTTGTGCTACAATATGCCTTAGCCAGGTATAATGTATGCAAAGGGGGCATTCCCCCGTTAGGAGGGCCGAAAAAATGGCGCAAGGAAATCTAGCAGATTTCCTTGTGCATTTTTTGCGCCACTTTTGAGGCCTGCTCAGAGCAGGCATTAAAAAAAGGGCCCACTATTGTTTACAATGGGCCCCTATGTACTCTGCAGTTTCATAGAACCAGATTTCCTCCAAAGAAGTAATCTAGTACCACTCCCATGGTGCTCTTAGTGCAATGGCTTGATTTTAATCCAGACTAGCAATGTTTTGATGGGTGGACTACAAGTCTGAAATTGGTAGAAAAGTAGTATTTCTGTGACCTTGGACAGAAGTGGCACATTCACATCGAGAATGATATAACAGGTGTTTTGAAAATAGGTTACATGATTGTATGATTGAATAAATAACGCAAATGGCTCGTAGAAAATGTTTAATTTTGTATTCCCCGAAATATAAGGCAAAAGCTCAAGCATAGCCATTTATCATAAAAGTATGGATGGGATCAGCTATTGAAGTAGTAGGTTTCAGTCCATCATGAGGTTGTAAGGTATCCAAGTGTATCGCAGAAAAAGAAAAATAATAATCTTAATTAGCGGGGGTGGCAAACATTCCCGTGACATGTAGTTTTGCCATTGACAAAAAAGTCACTCCGTAGCCCTGTGATTGTATTGATTAGAAAGTTTTATTACCACCAAGCAGATGCTTGGGCGGGGCACAGTACAACCTGCTGTTCATATGCGGTGGAGGCGAGGTCTATTATGCTCCAAATACCCCCCCGTCCGTGTTCATGTTGTACTTCATTCTCCGTCAGAGGCTTGCTATGCAGTGACGTTTATCAAGCTCGCTGTGTGATGTTGTCTAGTTATCTCTCTGGCTGTTGTTTTGCTCTTAAGTATGTGGTGAATGAGCGATACAGTGTTCTTTTCATCATGCTTGTCCTTATAGGTACAATGCTGTTGTAGGCTGTCCACACAGACGCACCCCAGGTTTTGTGAGTTACCAACACCTGGGTGTACACAGTATCGCTACAGTGGAGGGCGGGGGGAGTGGAGGTGATAAACTATATAAAATGCTCTGTACTGTTGGTTACTTGAGTGGTCCAAGTGCCTGGCTGTCTAAATCAGTTGTTGGTTCAAATATAGTAACCAAAGAAATATGTGCAAACACTGCATATTGATATCACGAGGTATAATTTAAAAACCAATTTTTATTGGGTTAAGCATTGTTAATTACACTAGACTAATAGGGTAAAAATACCACTTAATATGGGGGCTGAGGTCCTCTTAAAACATTTATGAGAATATACCAGACCGTATTACACACATGGTGGCAAACTGCATAAGAAGGTCTGATTTTCGTGAAAGAAAAAATGGGTCGTTATTAATGGTTTCTGTTGGAGGTTTTTTTAAACGAATAATTTGTTTCAAGAAATATATGCATACAAAAAGTAATTTTCATGGTAATGTAAACCTGGAGATTCTATAGTTCAGTTTCAAAATTTAAGTTTGTGGAGATTCTTTTTCATGGTATGCAAATATCATCTGGTGCTTGCTACGGCAATCTAAATATAATACTCTCGTGTTTTTAAAGTATTGGACTCCCATGCTTTGGTGCCCATTTGCTGCACAGGTTCTAAGGGTCCATCACTTATATGGTGTGTTGAACCACAACTGTTGCTTAGCTGTTTTCTTTTGTCTTCCGTAACATCTTTCCCAATCAAACCTAGCTTATGTTGAAATAAAGAATGCATCTCTTGCCCTCTATTCTCTTTTACTTCTCCACAGTATGTTTCTTACACAAGTGTGCTGCCAATCTGTCTTTTCTTATATTTCTGTTGCAACTAAGAGATTTTTTTTTTAATGATTGCAGTTTCTTTCCAATGCCTGGCATTATAAAGGAATGAAATTAGCATACGTGGTGCTATAAAAGCACTACAATCCAGGATATAAAAACAGTAAACCTTTAAGATATTCAAACATATACATTAATGTAATAATTTACAATGCAGGTGTATCATACACATAAAATACCAAAAGTACTAACATATATGTGACATCCCCATTGTTGTACCATAATACTACAGACAGGAATTTCTTTACTACAATCTTTCACGTATTCTAATACCTTAAAAACTTCAGTGTATGAGTGCAAATTGCAGACTCATTTATGAAATGTGAGAGGGGGAGGAAGCATATTGTCTCCAGAGTTTTCAATAGCTGACCAGTATCAATAACAATGACCAGTCTGGCTACACACTTTCCAAAATAATTTGGCCATATGATTCCAAATAACATTTCATCATTCATGAGAGTGAAAAAGGACCAGATGTATGAAACATTTTTGCCTTCATAAACGGCCCGATATGCAGAATCGGGACACTTGCAAACGTGAAAATACCTTTTCCTATGTACAAGGTCCAAATTGCGATTCAGTGTCCTGTTAACGAATGGGAATTTGGGTATGCAAATTGGTATTTTGAAGAGGCATGTTTGAGGCGTCCATTCCAAATGTCCATTTGCATGGGTATGTATGAATGTTATGCAACCGAAATGTGGTAGCAAAATATTCACACTTTACTACCAACTTGAAGTTAGTGGTAACCCATTCACAAAAGGGAGGGGATCTTCAAGGAACACCTTCCCCTTTGAGAATGGTTGAAAAAATATTTTTTATGAGCAGGCAGCGACTCTTAAAAAATGAAAACAAAACTTTCTTTTTTTTTTTAAATGCATCCCGTTTTCCTTTAAGGAAGATGGGCTGCATTTCAAAATAAAAAGATTGCTTTCTTTAAAAGCAAATACAGATATGGTGCTCTGCTGACCCCAGCAGGCCACCATCCCTGTGATTTTTGATAATCCCAAACTGAGGCTTACCTCATTAATATTCATGAGGTAAGTTTGGGTGCGACCCACTAGGAATTGCAAAAAGTGTAAAAACACTCCAGGTTATAATATACAGATCATTTTACTTTGTCAGGAACAGTGCAAGGGTGTTCTGTGCACGTGGCAAAACAATATTTTATTGAAATGCTCCTGCATCCACCCAGAAATACATTATTTTTTCTGCTGTTTTCTTCTAATAAGGTACCATTTAAAGGATGCCATGAATCAGGAACCTTTCTAAGTCTTATAGATGTGCCGGATATTACCAGGCCTGTGAAGCTACCAGCTATTCAAACATTTGATTGCTTAGTTTCATCCAGCTAGCAGTTTCATTTTAAGGTACAACATATCTCTTTTATGATGTGTTGAAACTGATTATTAAGATTATGGGCCACACGTATGAAGATTTAAACTAGCAATTTCCTAATTGCGATTTACTGTGAATCGCAATTAGGAAATTGCTATTTCAAATGCATAACACTCCTTTGATTTTCATTTATCATTCTTAGTGGGTTGCAAATGGACCTACTTCATGAATATTAATGAGGTAGATTGCAATTTGTGACCTATTCGAAATCACAATCATTACAGGGATGGAGGCCTGTTGGGGTCAGCAGACCACATGTCTGTAATTGCTTTTAAGTAAAGCATTCTTTTTTTTCTTTTTAAAGCAGCCTTTTTTTCTTAAAGGAAAAGACTGAAACTTTGAAATTTCATTTTATATGAGTAAGTGACCACTGCCTGTTTTAAAAATATTTGTTTCCATTCTCAAAAGGGAATTGGTCCCTTGAAGAGTCTGTAAAATATAAATGATTTGCAACCGTAATTGGGTGGAAAAACATTTATTCATCCCATTCAGATTCGGTATTTGGAAAGGATGCCATAAACGTGCCCCTTCCAAATACCGAATCACAAACACAAATTGCAATTAAGTAACCTGCTACCAAATCACAATTTGTGTTTTGTATGTTCTTAAAAACATTAATGCATTCGGAAGAGGCCCGATTGGGCCGTTTTAGACCACAAAAATGCTTTGTACATAGGGTCCTAAATGAATACACATTCAAAATCGGTAACATAAGTAACATTTCAACTTTGCCTACTGACAAAAAATAATACAATAATGCAAAAACACTACCATAATAAAGGAAGGGTAAATTAAATTGCCTAGGTCTCAAGCTGGCTCTCTTACTTCCACAAGCATACTCTCTCTACAAGTGAATCTATTCTGGCTCATCAGACGAAGATCACACCAGCATGGCAAAGCATGAAAGAGAAACACAAGCTGATATATGTCGTGGAAGGAACTAATGCCCTAATTTAGTATGTGGCATCTGGTTACTCCATCGCAAACGTGACATATATCCTGTCTGCCTCATTACATGTGTACTAGGATATAATGTACCTGTAATACAGAGGACAGGTTTTCAGTAACCATTTGTGATGGTGAACCGTCTGACAAACTTTAAATCAGGGACTAAGGCTGTACAGACGATCCTGACCTTCTATGTCAGTTAAACCAGAACCTATGACACTCCTTCTATGACATATACCTTGGACGTACAGGCCCATGCCTGCAGAATGGTAGGTTTTTCCTTTATGAGCCTGTGCTGCCTTGCTGAATCTGGAAATTAACTATAGATCTGGGTAGTGTGGCCTGGAGGAAAATGTTTTGGCATCCCTCCCACCCTTGCAAAGGCCCTGCTTCAGACACATCAAGCAGTGATTTAGCAAGTGTGCCTTTGGCTCTTATTCAAACAAGTAAAATAGGGTCCTGTCTCCACATCAGGATTGTATCAGACACACATAATTGTGATTCAGTGGCCCCTCAGTCCACTAGGACCTGGTGACACTGCACCTGCTGCACTAATATAGCTACACTCCTGGCCTCCAGCTCATCCTTAAACATTAACAGTCTCCCATGAGAGCATTTCAAAGACTCTAAGCTGACCTTCAGTCTTTTGTCTTTTTCCCAGTGGAGGATGAACTCTCGGAGGAAAATCTGCTCTCCAGAGGAGGTGAATTGATCAGTACTATAGTAAAGGAAACTATCAATATGATTCTTTCTGCTGCCAGGTGGGTGTTGTAAGATAATGATCATGAGGAGTTTTGGCATTGTGTTTGTAATCACAGTGAGGCGATGGAATGAGTGGAAGTTCACTGAGTTAATGCATTTGGGGCTGATTCACAAATATTCTGCTGGGAGGTGGTGCTTTCCCTTATAGCACACCTAATTTACTCCTGGAATTCATGAGTAAACTAGGAGTAGTACAAAGGTAAATCACAAAAATTCCAGTTGAATGTAACCCAGTCTCATTTAAGAGACTTTATTAGAAATGGGGTCTTTGGTTGACAGTCAGGTTACCCCCTGTTCAAGCAAGGACTCTCACTCTAGACAGGGTAAAAGAGAATCACCCTCAGCTAATCCCTGCTTACCCCCTTTGTAGCTTGGCAGAGCAGTAGGCTTAACTTCAGAGTGCTAGTTGTAAAGTATTTGCACCAAAACACACAGTAACTTAATGAAAACACTACAAAATGACACAACACAGGCTTAGAAAAATAGGAAATATTTATCTAACCAAAACAAGACCAAAATGACAAAAACCCACCATACACAAGTCAAGTTATTAATAAAAATGCAAAAAGAGTCCTTAAGTAATTTTAAACAGACACTAACACTGTTAGCGTGGAAAAGTACCTTGGGTGCGTCAAAAATAACACTGCATGGGTAAGTGCGCGTCAAAAAGGGCTTGCGGTGCGTTGATTCCACTCACGAGCGGGACCTTGCGTTGTTTCTCCTTTTGCTGGGTCGGGGCGCGTCCTTTCTCCTCTCTGCAGGAGAGCGATGTGTTGGTCCAGTCAGCACTCTCAGGTCCGGGCAGGCCTTGCATTGTTTTTACACGCCCAGCGGTGATTGAGTCGGAAATTCAGCCGCACGCTGATCTGAAAACCATGCAGCGCAGGTTGCAATCTCCCAGCCTCCGTCAGCGATGTTGCACGTCGTTTCTCCTGCTCCGTGCGTCGATTCTTCGGTTGTGTTTCCGGCGAGAGTCGATTTTCAGCTGCGGAGCCGGCGGCGTGTCGTTTCTTCAGCTGCAGATTGGAGTTGCGTCAATCTTTTCCCCGCACGGTGCTCTGTGCTTGGATTTCCTTTTCTTTAGGCTGCCAACTTCTCCTTTCAGGGTCCAAGGAACTTGATAGGCACCACAGGGCAGAGTAGGAGTCTCTCCAGAGACTCCAGGCGCTGGCAGAGAGAAGTCTTTCCTGGACTTCAAACAACAGGAGGCAAGCTCTAAATCAAGCCCTTGGAGATTTCTTCTCAAGATGGAAGGCACACAAAGTCCAGTCTTTGCCCTCTTTCTCTGGCAGAAGCAGCAACTGCAGGATAGCTCCACAAAGCACAGTCACAGGCAGGGCAGCTCTTTTTCCTCAGCTCTTCACCTCTTCTTCAGGCAGAGGTTCCTCTTGTTTCCAGAAGTGTTTCTCAAGTCTGTAGTTTTGGGTGCCCTTCTTATACCCAATTTCTCCTTTGAAGTAGGCCTACTTCACAGTAAAGTCTCTTGTGAATGTGAAATCCTGCCTTGCCCAGGCCAGGCACCAGACACTCACCAGGGGATTTGAGACTGCATTGTGTGAGGGCAGGCAAAGCCCTTTCGGGAGTGAGTGAACACTCCTCCCCTCTCTCCTAGCACAGATGGCTCATCAGGATATGCAGGCTACACCCCAGCTCCCTTTGTGTCACTGTCTAGTGTGAGGTGCACCCAGCCCAACTGTCAAACTGACCCAGACAGGACATCCACAAACAGGCAGAGTCACAGAAATGGTCTAGGCAGGAAAATGCTCACTTTCTTAAAGTGGCATTTTCAAACGCACAATCTTAAAATCAACTTTACTAAAAGATGTATTTTTAAATTGTTAGCTCAGAGACCCCAAACTCCACATGTCCATCCGCTCCCAACGGGAATCTACACTTTAATCAGATTTAAAGGTAGCCCCCATGTTAACCTATGAGAGGGACAGGCCTTGCAACAGTGAAAAACAAATTTAGCAATATTTCACTGTCAGGACATATAAAACACATTACTATATGTCCTACTTTAACCATACACTGCACCCTGCCCTTGGGGCTACCGAGAGCCTACATTAGGAGTGTCTGACATGTAAGAAAAGGGAAGGTTTAGGCCTGGCAAGTGGGTACACTTGCCAAGTCGAATTTACAGTTACAACTGCACACACAAACACTGCAGTGGGAGGTCTGAGACATGATTACATAACTACTTATGTTGGTGGCACAACCAGTGCTGCAGGCCTACTAGTAGCATTTGATTTACAGGCCCTGGCACCTCCAGTGCACTTTACTAGGGACTTACTACTAAATCAAATATGCCAATCATGGATAAACCAATCAACAATACAATTTACACAGAGAGCATATGCACTTTAGCACTGGTTAGCAGTGGTAAAGTGCTCAGAGTTCAAAAGCCAACAGCAACAGGTCAGAAGAAATAGGAGGCAAAAAGATTGGGGATGACCCTGCATAGGCAAAAAAGTCCAACAGACTTCATTTGGGTACGGACACCCTTTTCCAGTTTTTTCTGTAATAATGAGGTGAAAAATGTTGTAACCTAGTGGATGATCATCAAGGTCACAGTCTAGGATGAAGGCAGATATAGACTTTGTATTAAATACCACAGATCTACAGTTCAGAAGAGAAGCTTTTATATGAAGTTTCAGTAGCAAGTCACGGGGTGAACACAGTTGCTTTGAGAGATTGATCTTTGTGTTTCAGACAGCTCTGAAGACTGTCCATTATGTTGTAGAACCTATAATCAGAGTGTTCAGGCATGTGGGGTTCATTAAAGGTAATGTTTGTGTCAGAATTCTATGAAGCCTTACACTTAGGTGTATTTTGGGTTCTTCAGGACTAGCTGTGTTTAATGAATTTTAACTGAGGATGCAGGAGGAAAGCAGTCACAGAGAGGAGTGCTTGTGCATGAGCGATGGAAAGTGTGCAAAAATCGCATTTAGGTGGGAAGTCGTCCAAAGGTTAAAAGTCAGCAGGAGTGTTGTATTACATTTTGCTGCAAAATCAATATGTATGGAGAGAACATTAGGTAGAAATATGTCACATTACGTATAAAAAGTGTGCTTCAGATTGACATCACCTTTAGTTGTCATCACATTAAGGTTCGAAACCATATTTAGTGCAAAATCAGCATGAGTGTAGAAAACTTTAGGAGCAAAAATCACAGGTGTTAAACCACATTTATGTGCACAGCCACTCATGGTGCAATGCATGCAAAAACAGATCTGTGACTGGGGGTGAATGTTTGATTGGTTCCACATTCCGTCCATCATTGGTGTTTGCTTGCTTTTTTCACCCTGAGTGTGCCGGGTATGCCCTACGGGGAGCGCGGGCTCACTATGCCACTGGATTCAAGCTAGCCTGGCTGATAAAGGGTGATACCCTGAAACCGGTAGTAGGATGCTTGTTTCCTGTCCAGGGAGGACCTGGCTTGGCAGTTCGGGCTGGACTGTTCCCATGGGTAACAGGAACAAGATTGATTTGCATATGGCTGGGTCCAAACTGGGGTGGCATAGTGAGCAAAATAATTGATGGATTAAACCCAGATCTGTGACTGGGGTGAATGTTTGATTGGTTCCACATTCCGTCCATCATTTGTGTTTGCTTGCTTTTCTCGCCCTAAGTGCGCAAGGTATGCCTATACGTGGGTCCGGGGCTTACTATGCCACTGGAGTTAAGCTAGCCTGGCTGATGAAGGGTGATATCCTAAAACTGGTCCTAGGATGCTTGTTTCTGGTTCAGTGGGGACCTGGCTTGGCAGTTTGGGCTGGGCTATTCACATGAGGAACAGAATCAAGACTGATTTGCATATGGCTGGGTTCAAACTGGGGTGTCATAGTGAACAAAAGAATTGGTGGATTAAACCCAGATCTGTGACTGGGGGGTGAATGTTTGATTGGTTTCACATTCTGTCCATCATTTGTGTTTGCTTGCTTTTCTCACCATAAGTGCGCCGAGTATGCCCAGATGTGGGTCCTGGGCTCACTATGCCATTGGTTTCAAGCTAGTCTGGCTGATGAAGGGTAATATCCTGAAACCGGTCCCAGGATACTTGTTTCTGGTCCAGGGAGGACTTGGCTTGGCAGTTCGGGTTGGACTGTTCCCATCGGGAACAGGGTCAAGACTGATTTGCATATGGCTGTGTCCAAAGTGGGGTGGCATAGTGAACAAAATAATTGATGGATTAAACCCAGATCTGTGACTGGGGGGTGAATGTTTGACTGGTTCCACATTCTGTCCATCATTTGTGTTTGCTTGCTTTTCTCACCAATGGTGCAATGTAAGCAGCTTTGCGGTATCACTTTTAGAAGCAAAATTACATATGAGTACAAAATCATAGTAACTTCCAAAATGGCCTTTGGAGCCACATTGCCGTTGGTGCAATATCACCAGCAGTGTAGATACACTTTCAGAAGCACAAACATACATATTTTGGCTCACTGTCCATGCATTGCAATGGGATTCACATTTTAGGCAGGTGGTCTAACATATCGAACAGACAAGAGCTAGTTGTGTTTCTGAAAACCTTTCTGGCCTGATTCAAAATGTAGGGACACTTTCTTCAAGCAATGGCTGAATGCTGCATATCTAATCAAACCAATAGTGGTCTGTAGATTTTTTATCTCCTCATACAGGCCATTCAGCTCTATTTTGATGCTAAGCAGTTTATGTTGATGAGTTGACATGAGAAATGTGCTGTGGTCAGTAGTAAATGGTTGTGATCAAGCATGAGGCAAATTATCACACCTCTTCTGTGACTCATTCATATGGGTGCTCATGTCCTTTGTAGAGAGTCAGTTTGTGTGCTGTTGTTTTGCTGTATGTGATCTAGACCATGAGGTTGGTTAACAGGGAAATGCTTTATCGAAGGGTGGTGGTTGCTGACAATAGGGGTGTGAGTTTGTGTCAGAGTAAGAGTCACTTTGTTCCAGGTTATTGTGCAGATTACATTGATTGTTGTATTATGTTTCTGCTTTCATTCCTGAGAGGACTGTAGGTGATAATCGGGAAAGTGGGCCTTAGAGGATGTGAGCTAATACTTTCTTAGTGATTGGAGATGGTAAGCATGGCATTAGGGTTACCCTCTCTAGTCACTGTAGGATTTATTAGGGCATTCAGAGTACATTCAGAGTAACAAGGTATCTGGTAACTGGATCATAACTGGATAAATTTTCATTCTGATTCATATGTAGCTCACGTTTCTGATTCCGGTAACCTGAGATAGTAATTCTTTTCCGATAAACAATTTTTGTGTTTTTGAGCCTCATGAGGATAATGAGAGTATATTGGTTTAAAAGGATATGTCCTCAATCAAAAGAAGATGAGTTATGTTTCAATGGAACACAGCCTGAGGCTATTGTACTTGTCACTGCTTAAGGTTTTGGGGTTGGCCATCAGGACTTGGTGTTTAATGATAGGCTTGGGAAGAGGAAGATAGAATAGGAAGTCTGCTGTGTTGTTACATGCTTCTTAGAGTCTGGCTTGACACGAAGCTATCTTCCTTTTAGGTTTGGTGCCTATAATAAGATCACATGAAAACCATGTATAATATTAATCATGGGAAACATAGTTGCGGGTAAGCACAATATGCAGCTGAAGGACATCTTTCAGTTAGAGATAAAATACAGTAGTAAGATGTCACATTTGGCCTTCAGGGTGTACATCAGTAAGGCCTCATAATTGGTTGACAGCACACTGAGGCATAATGTCAGACTTTGCGCAACATAAGCATGATTATGTAAAACTCTTAGATGCATAAATTATATTTTTTAGCAAAATCACTTGATACAGAGATTACATTTATGTATAAACTAATTTATATGTACCACACAACGTTTAGTGGGAAATAAGCAAGAGTATGGCAACACCTTTAGGAGTAAAATCCTATTTAGGAGTAAAAACACCAGGAGGTGCAAAATCACACTTGGGGGCATATTTATACTCTGTTTGCACCAGATTAGCGTCATTTTTTTTTACACAAATCCAGCGCAAACTTAACTCCATATTTGTATTTTGGCACTAGACATGTCTAGCGACAAAATATTGGAGTTAACGTCATATTTTGCCTGCGGAAAACTACCTTGCGTCAGTGAGATGCAAGGTAGGCATTCACGGGCAAAAAATAACTCAAAGCCCAAATGCCTTATTTATCCTCCTGTGCAAAAATTACGCACGTGAGGAGGAGAGCCTTAATCCATGCTTAGCACCATTATTTGTCAGAGACTAAGGGCCTTATTTATACTTTTTGGTGCAAAACTGCACTAACGCAGTTTTGCACCAAAAAGTTTAGCACCGGCTTGCACCATTTTTTAGCACCAGCTGGGCATCATATTTATGGAATGGTGTAAGCCGGTGCAAAGGGTTGGCTAGCTTAAAAGAAAATTACGTTAGGCAGTTTTGAGTCAAAATAAATGATTCTGAACAGATTAGCATTATTTTTTGACGCTAAGGGGCATGTTTAAACTCTGTTTGCACTGAATTAGCGTCAGTTTTTTAAACTCTAATTCAGTGCAAAGCTAACTCCATATTTATACTTTGGTGCTAGACCCGTCTAGCGCCAAATTTATGGAGTTAAAGTCTTTTTTTTTAAGTGGAAACCTACCTTGCCTTAATGAGATGCAAGGTTGGCGTTCCCGTGCAAAAAATGACTCTGATAATTAATAACAAAATACTACCACTAATCAAAATAAATGCACGAGAAAATGTTTGAACACGACATGTTGCTGTAAGTTGAAGTATACAGTGCTCGCTTTTGGGTTACATTTCTGATGCCGTATTAACTGCTGGTTGCTAATCATTTGAACGTAATTTCGTTTGAGGCACTTGAGATTACGTTCTGCATTCAGGAATCATTCATAATGGCAGGGACGCTCAAATAAACTGGTTCAAGCCAAACAGACTGCAATCTTATTGGAATGTTCGATTGTTTTATTGTAAAGAATGATAAAGGCGTATTGGGGGCATCCTCCAAAAACACTAGTTGCCCTGTGTGGTGCGTCTGCCACTGTTAGCGGGTTGCGAGGGCTTCTTCTGGCAGAGCTTTAGCCTGCCCTGCCATTGTTAACCTTTTTTAAAATTATTTTTCTTGCAGTTTTATATTCCGCAAACATGACCCAAAGGTACTTAAGCGCTTTACATGAGCACCAGTTACGTTACCCAAGGTCATAGTCATTTTTTAGACAGGAGTAGATTAAGGGACTGATTTAGATATTGGCAGATGGTTTACACTGTCAAAACGGTGCCGTATATCCCATTCTCCCAAATCTAAATCCCATTATTTCCTATGGGATTTAGCTTTCGGCAGACAGGATATCAGTCACCGTTGTGAAGGAGTAACCTATCCACCAATATCTAAATCAGACCCTAATAGATTTTCTCAGAATCACAGGATTTTGAGCTGACCCCTAGACTCAAACCTTTACTATTTTCTAAAGTAAGCAGCTCTGCCTATAATGTCACATTCTTTCCCCTAGTGGCCTACTTGCCCTTGGTTCGCTACATGATGGCGGCAGTCACACCTACTACTCCCCATTTTCAAAGCAGGCAACAGTCACTGGATTTGATTGCCATGCCTTGGTCCTTTGCAAGGAAATCTACTGACAGTTGCCCTGCCTTAAATAGCAATGGTAGACCTGGTCATGGAAAATAATTAATGACCCTGATGTGCATGGAGAAAACGTCCTGCATGTCACTGCATCAGTATTTCTTGTTGTACTGCAACAAACTCTGGCTTTGGGAACTTGTGTCAGTGAAACAAAAATAAGCACTGGGCGTGTAAAAAAACATGGCGCAGACTTAGCATTCACAGCATCTGTTTCACCAGCAGAAAGCATAGAAATCCGTGCCAGGTAGATAGGGATCCTTTATTATGGCTCCTGGTGCCCACCAAACATAAAATTAGGCCAAAATGTTCCTTTTTAATATCAAGTTTCATGGTTAGATCAAAACTGTATTGGCCACCAATGTCGTTGCTCTCTAATTAGTCTTCAGATTGCTTTTAGAAACACTGACTGATGCTTCAGTCATGCTCCTAGCATGGTTTATTACCCATAGACACTATAATTAATTTTGTATTGTAATAGTTGTGATTGACAAAAAGACTTGCATTATCTCTATTGTTCTCTTTCTGAACCTGTCCCCTCCCACATCACAATACGGCTCATTCATACGAGTGTGCATAGTTCAAATTCTCTAACTTCCTCAAAATGGAATAAAATAATCTCAACTTTGTGAGATTAAGGCCCTGATTTATACTTTTTTTGCGTTGCATTAGCGTCATTTTTTGATGCAAAAGTGGTGCAAACTTACAAAATACAATTGTATTAAAGTTTGTACCGCTTTTACGTCAAAAAATTACGCTAATGCGGCGCAAAAAAGTATAAATCAGGGCCTCAGTTTGTAATTCTAATCTTCTTTGCCTTAATTTCCCCCGCATCGTTGTTGTTTAACCCCTCGGGTGCCTCGGACGTAACGGTTATGTACAAGTGGTGGCCCTTAGGGGAAGCGCTAGCGCTCCCCCCTGGGGGCCTTAGCATCCCCCTCCCCTGGGCAGGGATGGAAGGGGAATCGTTTCCCCTTCCACCCTCGCCCCCGTGGCGTCTGATGACGTCAGCGCACAATCTCGTGCTGACATCATCAGAGGCCTCCCCCTCCACGCTGGAAGCTCAGCTTCCAGTGCGTATTGGAGGAGAAATGCAAAAGCATTTCTTCTCCGATCGGGCAGCAGAAATGCCCACTAGACACCAGGGAATTTTTTTGTTGTTGTTGTTATTGAATAAGGGGAGCGGACCCTTGGGCAAGGCTGCTACCCAGGGGAACAATTTATTTTTAGGTCCTATCAGACCCCCCCCGGGGCAGATCAGCCTATTATAATTAGGCTGATCTGCCCCCAGGGGGTCAGAAACCGCTAGACACCAGGGATATTTTTTTTTCTCCTTCTTTTTTTTATATTTGTGGAGCGACCCCTTAGGCAAGGGTTGCTCCCCTGGGGACAAAATTACTTTTATGCCTTTTATGCCCCCCTTGGGGTGAGATTGGCCTATTTTTATTTCTCCAATCTGCCTCCAAAGGGGCAGAAACCACTAGACACCAGGAATTTTTTTTGTATTTATATTTATATGTAAAGGGAGCAGCCCCTTGGGCAAGGGCCACTCCCCAGGGGGACACAATATTTTTCGGCCTTTTCTTCCCCGGGGCACCCTAGACACCAGGGATATATATTTTTTTGTTTACTTTATTTTTTTTATATATGGGGAGCGACCCCTTAGGCAAGGGTCGCTCCCCTGGGGGGCAAATTGCATTTTAACCCATTTCTATCTACCTCTGGGGGCAGATCGGCCTATTTTTATTAGGCTGGGGGCAGAAACCACTAGACACCAGGGATTTATTTTTGTCAGTTTCACGTGAGGGAAGTGACCCCTTAGGCAAGGGTCGCTCCCCTGGGGGAACTCTCTCCCCACACACTAAAACATCTTATCCCACGGCAAGCAAGAGGACATTTGAATATTTGGGGTTTTAGCTTTACATTTGGGCCATGAGAGCTTGGCTAACTCTCAAAAGTGTCTCACTTGGAATGGTGAGGGCTGCACTTTTTGGACTTTGGGACGCTGCCAGGTATAAAAATCCACAAGACCTAGACACATCTGAAAACTAAACATCTGGGTGATTTCAGGGTGGTGTGCTTCACATGCACCGGCACCCACACCATTTTCTTACCCACAATGCCCTGCAAACCTCCAACTTTGCTTGAAATCACACCTCCAACTTTGCTTGAAATCACACATTTTTCTCACATTTTGTGATGGGACCTTCCGGAATCTGCAGGAATCCACAAAATTTGTACTACCCAGCATTGTCTCATCTATACCGATAACAATTCTGCTGCACTTGTCAGCCTAAAAGTGTTCTTTTTCAAACTGACCTTTTGGACCCGCTTTGGTTCCCCCTCAATTTTGACATGTTTTGGCTCTTCCCTGTCACAGGCACTTGGCGCACCTACACAAGTGAGGTATAATTTTTACCGGGACACTAAGGGGAACATTTGGTGGTAGGAAATTTGTCCAGGTGCGGTGATCCCACACAGAAATGTGGGAAAAATATGATTTTTTAACTAAATTTGAGGTTTGCTGAGGATTCTGGGTAAGAAAATATTAGGGGATCCTTGCAAGTCACACCTACCTGGATTCCCTTGGGTGTCTAGGTTTCAGAAATGTTTGGGTTTGGTAGGTTTCCCTATATGGCTGCTGAGCGCAGGACCAAAAACGTAGGTCCCCACCCCCGCAAAACAAGTAGTTTAGTATTTGATAATTGTGATGTGTCCACATAGTGTTTTGGGGCTTTTCCTTTCACGGGCGCTAGGCCTACCCACACAAGTGAGGTACAATTTTTTTCTGGAGTCTTGGGGGAACACCGGGTGGAAGGAAATTTGTGGCTCCTCTCAGATTCCAGAACTTTCTGTCACCGAAATGTGGGGAAAAGTGTTTATTTGGCCAAATTTTGAGGTTTGCAAAGGATTCTGGGTAACAAAACCTTGTGAGAACCCCACAAGTCACCCCATCTTAGATTCTCCTGGTGTCTAGTTTTCAAAAATGCACAGTTTTGGTAGGTTTCCCTAGATGCCGGCTTGGCATTTTGCAAAAAACAGCTCTGTTTTCTTTGGGAAAATGTGATGTGTCTATGTTGCGTATCCTGTTGTGGGCATTAGGCCTACCCATGTAAGTGAGGTACCATTTTCATCGGGAGACTTGGGGGAACACAGAATAGCAGTGTTATTGCTCCTTGCGTTTCTCTACATTTTTTCCTTCTAAATTTAAGACTGTGTGTAAAAAAACATCTATTTTAGAAATGCCATGTAATTTACATGGTAGTATGGGAACCACAGAATTCAGAGATGTGCAAATAACCACTTCTTCTCCACACCTTATCTTGTGCCCATTTTGGAAATACAGTGGTTTTCTTGATACCTATTTTTCACTCTTTATATTTCAGCAAATTTATTGCTGTATACCGGTATAGAATGAAAACCTATTGCAAGATGCAGCTCATTTATTGGCTCTGGGTACCTAGGGTTCTTTATGAACCTACAAGCCCTATATATCCCCAAAATCAGAAGAGTCCAGCAGACGTAACAGTATATTGTTTTAAACAATCTGACATTGCAGTAAAAAGTTACAGAGTAAAACGTGAAGAAAAATTGCAGTTTTTAAAAACTCAATTTCAATATTTTTTTATTTCAGCTGTTATTTTCTGTAGGAAAACCTTGTACGATCTACACAAATGACCCCTTGCTGAATTCAGATTTTTGTCTACTTTTCAGAAATGTTTAGTTGTCCGGGATCCAGCATTGGTTTCACACCCATTTCTGTCACTAACTGGAAGGAGGCTAAAAGCACAAAAAATAGTAAAAATGGGGTATGTCCCAGTAAAATGCCAAAATTATGTTGAAAAATGTGGTTTTCTGATTCAAGAGTGCCTGTTCCTGAAAGCAAATTGGGCAAGCGACACTAAGTCAACCCCAAACAAACATTTGCAAAGCAAATAGGTCTGCCTTTAATGCACAAAAGTACGCAAACAGCACTTGTGACTGCCAGTCCTTACATACTAAAACCAGACCTATTGACGTTGCCATAGGTTGTTTATCAGTAGATAGGTTGCACTTCTGCAACTAGTGCTACTTTGTCCGACACATTGAAAAATCTCAATCCATTCCTGAACACTCAGCAGAAGGAAGGTGCATACTCTTTAGGATCTACAGTGGCAAGCAAACCTCCACCGCATGCCCATGGAGCATCGTGGACACTTGCCAGTTGATGACTTGGGGCTTCTGTTTGGGATCCTAAAATTTTTACACTGGAGAATGAAATACGATTGCATCATTGTCAAAGTGGACAAACATTATAACATAAAATGAAAATGTAACCGTTTGGCCGTAGTGTTGCCCTCTTCTGCGTTCTCATGTTTTTTGTCAAACTGAATGACGTGGTTGCATCGCCTACAGCTCCAAGGCCATAATTCTACTGGCACCTTAACCCGGCAGCTGGGCAAGGCATAGCAACATAGGCACAACCAGAGGTAATTTTAAGCTGATCTAACTCTGACAGTTGGAATCAAAAGGGTTCTCAGGAGTTCAAGTCAAACACAAGGCACCACTGAGTCAAAACACAACTCAGAGCGTGGTGCCAAACTGGCTTTTTTTCACAAGCACCTCCAGTGATATAATCGGTACACAACTCTTTGGAGATTTCATGCTACACACATTTATATTTCCTGCAACATTTTTCATCCAGTGCTCTATTGAATGAACAATAGTACATCTATGCCTGAAGGTCTGTCTCAAATTTTGAAAATATCCAGAATAATTATGGAATGTTGAAGTTTTGCAGATTAATAACCAAACTAGCAAAAAGTAGTACAAAAGCACATTTCAGAGAAATTTTAAAATATTACTTTTTAGTCCCATCTTTTACTAAATCCAGTTCTAGTCTCTCCGCGTGTCTTAAACACGCTAAGCTACTTGTGGGGGACTGCATATCACAGACTGTTATTGGCCCCCAGGAGGTGGCCATTTTGAGGACCAGCTGTTCACACTCAGAACCCACCAACGAGCGCTATAAAGAGCGGGCAGATCACTGCGGTGCAGGGCGCTCTGAGCTACTTGTGGGGGACTTCATATCCCAGACTCCTCTTGGCCCCAGGAAGCGGCCATTTTGGGTACCAGCTGCCCACACTCAGCGCTATAAAGCACGGCCTGATCACCGCAGCATGGGACATGCTAAGCTACTTGTGGGAGACTGAATATCGCAGACTCCTCTTGGCCCCAGGAGGCGGCCATTTTGGGGACCAGCTGCTCACACTCAGAACCCACCAACGAGCGCTATAAAGCGCTGGCCAGATCACCACAGCACGGGACGCGTTAAGCTACTTGTGGGGGACTGCATATCCCAGACTTCTCTTGGCCCCAGGAGGAGGCCATTTTGGGTACCAGCTGCTCACACTCAGAACTCACCAACGAGTGCTATAAAGCACGGCCAGATCACAGCAGCTCTGGAGGCTTGCAGGCCGCGCCCGGGCAAAGCCTGGGCCAAGACCACCTCCGTCCGACCCCATCAGCGGCTGGAAGAGGCTGGGCTGGACCCACTCTCTTGGTTTTTCTGTTCTTCTTTTTCTCTTTTATGTTTTCATGTATAGATATAGAATGCTGACCCATACAGTATAGAAAGTGGTGAGTAAAATGGGGTGCACAATAAGGATTGCAATAGGGCTGTCACAAGTTTATGTCCATTGGTAGCAGGATGTATCATACTAGAAAGCAGTCATGGGCAAGAAGAGGTTAGCCTGCAGT
Source organism: Pleurodeles waltl (assembly GCF_031143425.1). NCBI lineage: Eukaryota > Metazoa > Chordata > Amphibia > Caudata > Salamandridae > Pleurodeles > Pleurodeles waltl. The sequence goes on from NC_090437.1 coordinate 65,474,050, forward strand.
AAAACGCCTATAGGGAGCAATTCTACAACCATTGATTCCTTTTTGGCGCGAGCAGTCAGTGCTGTCTCTAAGGAGACTGATTTGGCAGAGAGGCCCTATCTCTGGGTTGTGCAGGTTCTCTCCATATTCATATAATAGGGATGCCCGATGCAGGAACTGAGAAAGGAGAGCAGGCTATTAGCGCCTTAAATGGCTCTATCCCTGGAATTAGTTCAGATGCCCCTATGATCAGTAGTAGGGTACTTAATTCTCATGCGGAGTGCCAAAATCGATCTACAACCACAACTTCACCTGCCACTAAGCGCAAGAGGAAAGCTACGACTATCGATGCCTTTTCACATCCTTAAAGAGGGCCAACTGTAGGAGACCATGGTGAAACAGTGAATCAGGTATGGTCCAAACACCGGCATGGGATATAGTTGTCCAAAAGTTTATAATTTCCTTGAATGAGTGTTTAACCCCCCTGAGAGATAGACTGGGAAAATTAGAAGTAGCAATAGAGAACATTTTAGGATTATGTCAGAGTCAACAAGGGTTGTCACTGAGGGGACCTATTGATACTACTAACAATTCTGTGAAGACCCCTCCGGGACATCCTTCTTTACTGAATGTTCTCCCCTCTGCAAATATCAGACAGGAAGACATAGCAGGAAGCAGTCGGTTGTGCCCTGGCCTGTGTTCGCATGATAAGCGATCTGCTCCCAATGTTTCTACAAGAGCTCCTGACGTGCCACTACAAGAATCTCGAGCTGCTGTAACACCCTCTTACTTACCAGTGATTAATCTCCCTCCTGCTTGCTGTCCATATGTTGTTGTTTTGGCTGGTGTTCCTTCTGTGCCAAACGCAAATTCTGAATCTACCTCTCAATTACAAAACAAGGTCTGTCATTGGTTAGTTAATAATTTCCAATTTGATATCCATGACTATGGTAATATCTTGCAGACTCGACGTGGTGGTTGGTTCGGTCCCTCAGGTAAATGTATCCCTGGTGACTGCATTATTGTTAACTTTAGGTATCCACATTTGGCAAAGAAAATTCTCTCCCAGCCTTCGTAGACCCTTGGCAATTCGGGTAAGATTAGAGTTTTACCTCTTGGCTATTTCTACAGACCAAATAACCCCTGAAAGTTTATGATTCCTTCCTTAACTTGCGTAGCACAGCCCCCTATAGGTACGACCAGTATTATGAGTAAAAACTGTTTTGACCAATTGGTAGATCTTAACGAGATTCCTTCCTTGACTTGCCCAATACAGCCCTCCTTAAGTGTTTCCAGTATTATGTGTAAAAAATGTTTTTAATTATTGGAAGGTCTTAACAAGGTGGACTGACAGTATAGGGACCTGCATAAGAGATAGGGAATCGGACTGGGATGTTCCCTCTAGACCCATTTCTTATTATAGTGTGTCTTTATGTCATGACGAGTTTGCTTTTGAACGGGTCTCTTCCATCACTCCTATGCCTGTGTTAAATTCCTTATTGAGGGAAAGGGACAAAGGATGTGAGAAGTACTGTAATAGTCAGGTTAGGGATAGTCTTCCCTGTTAAGCTGGAATGTGGCACACTTGAGAAGCAAAATTGCCAACCCAGAGTGGATTTCCTTTATTGAAGGTTATGATTTTATTGTATTTCCAAGAAACTTGGGATACCACTTTGCGGTTTTGAATGGTCTTTCTTGGTATTCTTGCCCCGCTGTTGCCTCTCAGTTTGGAAGAGCTCGTGGCAGTCTTGCTATCTGGGTAAAGATTATTATCAGAATTGCCATTACAGTTATAAATACAGGTAGTTCTGCTTATCAGGCCTTACTTAGAGACAATAAGCGAGCGTTCAGCTTATATTTAGTAAATTTTTCAATACTTATAGTGACCTATTGAGAAGCTATTTAGCTTTATTAGAGGCTTAAAGCTTTGTGGGAAGGGTATCACTCAACAACCAAGCATTTTAATTTGTGGTGATTTTAATGCCAAAATAGGCATAGATAATGTAGATTTTGGGCTAAGGAGTAAGGTAACAGAAGTAGTGCTCTGTGATGCGAGAGGACTGTTTCTGCGGAATCTAGTATCTCAATAGGATCTGACAGATGTAGTTAATTTTTATCAAGGCTCTGGTCGAGATAAGCCAACCTACAGAGGAGAGGTCATGGTTCTGTTATTGATTATGTATTTGCCAAAAAAAGCTGTCTTCAGTGGTGCAATAATAGCATGGTGATAGAAACTTGATGGAGTGATTATAATGCCATCCATGTAGATGCTTGTTTTTCCTTGAATAAGGACACTAACCCAAAAGTGTCTGATGGCATTAATAAAAATACGAGGGATGGTTTAAGGGTAGTGTGGCATTTAAAAAACACTATAGCAACACTAACGGGCCTTATAAGGGAAAATCACTTGATTATTTTAGGATGCTTAGAGGAAGGTTCTGGGGCTGAGTTGTTCCAGTGGTATATGCTATTGTGTGAAGCAGTCAAGAATATGTTATCACAACCTTTTAAATCCATAATAAATAGTCATTTTTGGTTCGATGGAAAGTGTTCTATTTTTAATCATCGTCTGAGATCAGTGTTACTGAAGCTCCCAGGGATAAACAAGAGGTTCAGGAAGCAAGACGCTTTTATAATGCCGCCATAAAAGAAAGGAACCACTTTCTATTTTATAAGGACTGGAAAGTGCTGGAGCAGGCTGCTGCTCAAAGTAATAGTGAGGTGTTCTGGGAGAACGTCAATAGCCTCCATCAAGGGGATGTGCCACAAACAAACCACATAAGCAGTAGTATTTCAGGTTATCATTGGGTAATGCACTTCAAAAATGTTTACTCACAGGTAGCTGACAAAGAGTTAGAGACAGTCTTGCAGAAGTCTCTTGCATCTGCTGGCCCGCTGCAAGTAACAGTCCAGGAGGATGAGACTGAAATTATTTTGAGCGCAGGGAGAAAGGCACCAGGCCTGGATGGGATCCCTATGGATCTATTTAGATGTCACCCAGGTTTCTGAGGATCCCTAGTTGCGAACTTATTCAGTAATTCTCTTTGCAATAAGATACCTGAGTCATGGTCACTCTCTACAATTGTCCCAATTTTCAAAAAAGGAGACAGGGGATCCCCAAGATGTTACAGGCCCTTTTCTTTAGTTGACAGTTCTGTTAAGATAATAGGGAGAGTCACTTTTAATCTCTTGCAGGTTTGGACTGCAGAGAACAAAGTATTGTCTCCCTATCAATATCGCTTTCGACCAGGTCTTGGAACTGCAGAGCAGTGTTTAAATTTACATCTCATTGTAAGTAAATATACTGTTGCTGAGCGTGGTCCAGTGTAACTGGTGTGTATGGATCTGTCTACTCCGTTTGACAGGGTAAATAGAAGTAAGCTCTGGATGACGTTAATCAAATTAGGGATGGATGTTGATCTTTTGAACTTTTTGTATGGTTTACATGAAAATTTCAGTGCTAGGGTGCATTATGGCCAGCAGGATGAATTATCGGACACCTTTTCTTTAGAAAGTGGCATCCGGCAGGGGTGTGTCTCAGCACCTCTTCTTTTTGTTCTTTATACTAATGATTTAAATGCCTGCCTCTCTAGCTCAGTGCGGGATGTACCGATAATTGCTAATCTCCATGTGCCAGCTCTGTTGTACGCCAATGATGCGGTTCTGCTGGCTAGAATGCCGCACACCTTACAAATTTTAGTTGACGCTTTTGTGACCTTTATGCATAACCTAGACATGACTACCAATTTTAATAAATTGCACATCATGACCATTGGACATGGAAAAAGATCAGTAGTGGCCCTGAGAGTGGGACAAAAAATCCTTCAGCGCTGTTAGGAATTTTTGTTATTTGGGATTTAATTTTTCTCCAAATAATTCCTGGTCAAATCAGGTATCTATAGCTTGCCGGAAATTAAGTAGATCTGCCAGTTCTCTACTTAATTTATTAAGGAGAGATGGAAGGTCTACGATCATACCACTTGCGAAAATCTACAAAATCTACAAAATGCAATGTATATCGACTGCGATTTATGGTGCAAGAGTATGGGGCTATCAAAATTCCACAGCAATTCAGGTTGAAGAAAATAGAATTCTAAGGCATTTATTGAATCTTCTGCCTTCGAGCGCTAGTTTTATTTTACACTCCGACTTGAACATGGAATACATTACAGATGTGATAAAGCAGGCTGCTCTCCTGCTCTGGGTTAGCATGTGGTTCAATAATAAGGCGAGCCTTTGGGCCCACTATACCTTGGTTTAAGTACATAGCTAATTCCCTGCCCAACATTGGCCCCCCAGACTTGTTTAACAACCCTGTTGTGATTGTCAAATTAGATAAGACGGTGGTGAAGCGGAGATTTGAGGAGTACACCACCCAACAGAGGATTCATGATGCTCTTAGTAAATCAAGCATCTGCAATTTTTATTTTACCCCAGCGTTTGGTGATATGCCCTTGTATCTTACGTTAGAGTCATCAAGATGGGAGAGATCAATACTCTTTAGATTCAGGTCAGGTACTGTATGACAACTAATCTGTTTTAAGGATGAAAATGATGTGTGGGGTCCTTTGTTGCCACCTTGTCCGTGCAATGGTGGCGCAAAACAATCCCTACTGCATTTTATGTTTTTTTGTGGTTCCTATAGGAGACTTTTTCAGACATACCTTAAGCCCTTGTTAAGAAAATCAGTTATTCAAATGTGTAACGAGTATCTAACTTTTCTTCAGCTTTTAGGCAACACAGATGTCTGTATTGGGGTGTGTAGTTTAAAAAAAATATGCTATCTGCAGTAGGAGAACAATGGGGGACAACTAGTAGGGAATTAATTGGTGTAGCCTCACTTATGATCGTATTTTATGTTTTTGTTTACCATTAGTTTCCTTATTTAGATTTGCACTTTACGCTGTTATGTCCCCCAGTTGAGCTGGCATATTTAACCTAGCCTGTTTTTTTGATAACTGTTAAATTTGAAACAGACAGCGAAATCAGAGTATTATGGCCCTCATTATGACCCCGGCGGTGGGTGGTAATGTGGCGGTAGTACCACCAACTGGCTCGCGGTACATAACGCCACATTATGACATTGGTGGGTTGGCTGAAGCCAACCCGCCAATGTACCACTCTGACCGCCAAGGCGGTAGCAGTGCCGGGCTGGAGATGGGAATCTCTAGCCCGGCGGCCGCTATTGTACCGCATCAGGCATTTTGACCCTGCCTACCCCATGGTTTTTGTGGTGTTCCTTCCCTCTCACTGATAGGATATCCCCTCCCCCCAACACCTCCCCAGATGCCCCCGCATCCATGCTCCCCCTTTTCAATCTCCCACCCCCCTACACACACGCAGACACGCACCATGCATACACACACCCACTCACACAGGCATACACGCATTCATACACGCATGTATCCATTCATTCATGCACACATCCACACCACATTCACACTGACACGCACACACGCATAGCCATATCCATACTTACACGCATTCTCACACATGCAGACACGCACGCAAACAACACTACACATACATTCTCATTCACACACACACTCACACACTCATGCACACCACCCACACACACACAACATCCCCCACCCCACTCCCCTGTCAGAAACCCAACTTACCTGAATCCAGGGGGTCTTCTGGCAGGGGACAGGATAGGGCGCTGCTACCGCCAGCAGCGCCCACCAGCAGAACACCACCAGGCTGTATTATTTCTCATAATACGGCTGGCGGCGGTCTACTGACGTGGCGCTGCTGGTGGTAGCAGCGCCAGCTTAACACCGTCTGCCAGCATGACCACAGCTGGATTTCTGCCCTTCTTGTGGTGAAAATACGGCTGTGGTCATAATATGGTGGATGCATGTTAGCCGCGGCGACGGCCTTTTGGCGGCCGTCGCTGCGGCGGTAGGCAGTTTTTACCGCCAAAGACATAATGAGGGCCTATATGTCTAGGCACTTTAGAGGGACTTTAATATTTTATGTAGTACGCCTGTAATATTTTTATATGAATGTATTTTTGATACCATGTTTAATGAATGTTGTATATACAGATAATTAACCAGATTACCTTTAATAGAGTTTTTGGTACTATAAATATATTTTTAGTGTTGGTCAGGTTATGCTGGTTGAGGCCTACTGAATAGATCACAAAACTGTAATTTTTTATGATTTTTTAATTGACTATTTATTTTTTGTATACTTTTATGTTTTTTTTGATAACCCGAATAAAGTTATTTTGACTTTGACTTAGTGTTTCCTTTCCACACTCACAATCTTTTTACCTGTTGCTTTCTCGGTCTATGATTGTCTGTATACTCTATGATTGCTATTTGCTGGCCTCCTTGCTACCCCCCTTAAAAAAGTGTTTATGCATAAATTGCTAAATGAAAACCTTTTACACATACATTCTGATGGGGGCACAGCACATTTCCACTTGTTCCAGACATGAAGGTTTTTCTAACTCCTTTCTGAATCCAAGTGCAAATCTACATTTATGAAGGACCAAAAACATTCACAAACTAAGCTCATTTGTAATCAGCAGACATCATCACCTCAGCGTTTAACACCTTCTTGAATGGTAGAAATAGTTATTTGAGTCTCAGTGTGTCTATGATGGCATCACGGGATGCACAGACTGTGCTCAGAAGGGCTGATTGCAATCCCTTTTTACAAACGCGCAAGTCCGCGCGATGCCCCAGCCAGAATAGGCATGCCCCCGTTGGAGAGACGCAGCGAGAATACGGTTGTTTAATTTTGTCAACTGGAATTCCAGCTGCTTATTCGGCAGAGAAGCGCTTAGTCAGAAGTCTTCAGTTACCAGACACAATATGCGAGTCAACCCTCCAAGCCAGAAGCGTCACGTTTGTGAGCCTGGTACAGGCAAACTTTCAAGGAGTGAGTGCCGTAGATTCAAAGATACACACCTGTTAGTGATTACACACGGGGTGTCCTGAAACAGAATTTGGACATTGCCATTGACAGAGGCGACGTTGCCCTTTGATGGTCCTGATGAGGCCCTGAGTGGAAAGACCGAAACGCGTTGACATTTAGAGTGGCGAGATTGGGTTCTGTAATTGGAGTCAGCTTTACAAAAATCATTAAAGACGCACTGCAAAATACCCCAAAAAATTACTAGGTATTTGACAGCTGTCTGCATGTGAATTTCCAATCATCGCAACAGAGTGGATTACAACCACAATGTTGAAAATGTAACCACCAATATCTCATAAAGAAAGGTTGTTGGACACAACCCTCTATTGAGGGTATGGTCAACCATAAGACTTTGAGAAGCTAAATGTTGGCCATAACTGAATTAAGAAGAAAATGCGAATTTAATTGTATATGTTTGAATTAATTGTAAGTTTGTTTTGTTACATAAATATTTTGGAGTTAGTATTATTCACCAATGATTTATTGTCTGCCTTGCACAGAAATAACTGTAATAAACGTAGGAAATTAATTAATCCATAAAGACAGTATTGAGCACTGTGTTTGTAAATAATGATATAATTTATCCCGACCTGTAGACCATTTTTCTTGTTGATATACTGTTATTTAACCAAGGTCAGGTTAGGGTTATTGGGTTTCCTCTTCTTTATAGTATGCAATCCCTTTTTAGGTCAAGCGCAGAAGCGCTTTGACCTGTTGTAAGTACTGTGGGCTTTTAATCACGCCCATCTCACGCCCATCACTTTCACTCATTCGTGGGCTTGCCTTTCAAAAATCCTTTGTTATCATTGGTAAGTACTTTATGTTTGTACCTCATAGGGGAGGTTTTGTTACCCCATTGCAGACAGACCCTGTTACATGGATAACTGCAAGATTGCCGATATGTTTGACTGTGAGAGAACTTCTTTTTCCTTTTGTGTCTCTCCTTCGCGCTCATGCTCATTGCGGCCTTGGCACTTTCAATCAGCTCGCTTATGTCAACTAATATTTTACTTTTCATTTTCAAGTCCAGTTAGGAATTTACAATGCCAATAGCTCTAAGTGGAGCAAATGTGAGACCCATTGCATTGCAAATGCTTGTTTCTCTTGCTTCTTGGTAGTTTCAGAAGTCTATTTAGAACCAATCAAAGGATCTTCGAGGTTCATAAAATGGTAATCTATGTTGCAAGTAGCTATAGCCATTTCCTTAACCAAACAATTTTATTAGTAAGAGCTTTGGGTTTGAACTGAAGTTAGAATGTGATTGATTGCCAGTGAAGACTTCTTAATACCAGAAAAATTTTACCTTTTCTAGGCAAATTCGCCATAGCCTTTACTCCCTCATTTTGTAGGAATATAGCTGCGGAGGTGCCGGTTAGAAATGGATTACCATAATCCAATTTGGCCTTATGATAGGTCTGGCTTTCTTAACTGTGTCCTGTTTCTTCAAAAGATGGTGAGACCTTCTGAGGTGTTAGTATTTTGTAGATGCTATCATGTATTTGATATGTCTGTCCATAAAATGTGGTCATCAAAAGTAACTTGTAGAATTTGGACCTTTTAATTTGCTTCAGATGCTTCAGTTGGGCCTTCTATGTGCATATACATGAAACAATAATCATTTTCTCAACTCAAGTAGGTGATGTGAAGTGCGGAGATGACTGTCACAGTAAACCTTTAAGTGATAGGTTAAGAGTCTGGTTGTGAAGGGCCAGCGCCCGACCAAATGAGCCTGTAGTGCAATATTGCTGGCCTTGGGAGAAGGAAAGATGTACAGACATTAGTGAATCTTTCTCATACCATTCATATACTTAAGAGGGCGATTTCCACCACTTAAAGCAAGCTGCCTCTAGGAATAGAAATATTTAGATATGGTTATTGGTTAATTCCCAATCATGTCTTCAGGCATCTAAGTAACAAAAAACATAGAAGCAAAACAACACCTTCCTCCAGCTAAAGACAAAAATAAAGTTTGGCAAACCACAAACATTCTCAAAAATCAATTTAAATCCAAGGTTCCAATTACATACTAGAGCCAGAGGATGTTCAGTGGAAGGGAATAATGTGAAGCCAAGGCTCTCTATTGAAACTTCCATATAAGTGAAAGTCATTTATTATATATTTAATTATTATCATGAGAGCTTAAGAAATTCTCTAGGTGTACTATTTCTCATTGCACCAACACCCATGTATATAGCACACCAGTGGCTGTAAAACCGATGGAATCCACATCATTTGAAAATGTAATGAAAATCTTTGGAAAGATTGGGGTTAAGGATCCAAGGCTTGTTGGTCTGATTAGGGGAAAGTCCAAGGATGGACTGGCATGTCATCGGCTGCCTGAGTAGTTGTGACTGCAACCCTGTTTCTACGCTCATGTCATGTTCCCTCCTACACTACGATTATGAGCATCTTTGTGTCACAAATTGAAGTGTTTTAGTTTCCTTTTTTGCATATATAATTGAGGGAGAGAGTTACAGCGGAGTGTAATGCACAACTCATGTTTAGCAAAGCTTACCTTTTAATCATGCTAGTAAAGCATTATTGTGGTGCAGTGTGGTCTGGCCTGACACCCTGAGCTATGGTATTGCTCTCGTGTGTTTCCTTGCATGACAGGAAATTATTGGATAGAGTTAATGAAAAGAGTAGAATGTTTGCAGATGAATGTGGCAATGAGACAGCATTTTCAGTGTTCTACCACCATCTCACCTAAATAAGGGGCATATTTGGAGTTTGGCAGGCAGGGTACTCTGTCACAAAATCTATGGAGTACCATGTCCACCAAACCCTCACCCCACCCTCCTCAGTTAGAGTAAGGCAGACAGTCAGCTTTCCATCAGCAGAGCCCCCATTGGCTTTTACAGCAGATTGCTTCCTCTGACAGAATAGAGGCAGTCAGAATAAGGGCATCATAACACCCATACTGTTAAGAATGAACATTGTAATGTCCTCTCTTTTTTACTATCCATCACTGCCACGTAAAACCTTGTGTGATGGACAGAAAAAACGAATAATGACCCCCTCACCAAGGGAAAACAATCCCAGGATGTGGGGTGATTAGTTATTTGTTTTACTCACTTTGGTAGTTTGTTTTTGAAAAACAAATACTTTCTTAAAGTTTGGTGAATAGACCATCAAAACCAATGGTTGCAGTCCACCAATATATCTGTATCTTGACATGAACTGCCATGACATCAGTTCCTATCAAGGTACAGAGATCACCGCTCAACCAGCAGTGAGTTCTAAATCTGACGAACAGTAGTCCGTCAGGATGGTGGATGTAACGTCCTCTTTCTTCCTGATGGACTTTGCTCGGTCTTCCAAACTTTAAATCTGGCCCTAAGTAATTAATGTATTTGAGAAATGGGTAGCCAAACCTGAAGAAGTGGGATATATTTGACCCATTAGATGGGAGCTGTAAGGGCTGTAACTGACACCCTCAATACTCATAAGTGGCCGAAACAGTTCTGTGGCAAAAGCATTGGCTGAAATTCAAAGCAACAAGCAGAGTGTTTTTAAATATGTTGCAGTACTGTCCAACATTTAATTGTGAATTCTGATATAAAACGTCTGTCACAAAGATCAAAATTGTATATAAAGAGAATATCGAGTTTTAGATATTATGCTACAAAAATAGATAGCAAGAGTATAAATTATCGAAAAAAATGTAATAAATGCATATAGGCAAACATAGAGTTACTATTCTTAACTTTACGTATATACACTTTGACAATATTAAACATCTACAGGTATATACATCTCGGATTATTAATAGTAAATCTATACTTACCTATGAATGCTTACCTTCATGATATTGCAGAATTCAATATTCTGGTTATAATATTTTTATAGCATGTTATGTTTGTGCCCGATATTTAACCAATTGAAATAAGACAAATTAAACTTAATTTATTAATGTGTTCAGTTGTATATCAATTCAGTTATAGGTACACCTGCGTGCAAACATGTTAAGTGGTATTTTAGTTTGAATGAGGTGTTTGCGCGTAATACATGAATGTGTATGCCACGTGACACTAAGTAACACTGGCATTGCAAGGTTTTATAAATGTTCATGGCATTCTGTCTGTTCAGTGTTCTCTGATCAGTTGCATTCAGTTGCATTGAAATATGTGTTAAATATCAAAGGAAGATGTTTATAGTAAAAACAACAGTAAAGTAGTATTTTCTATTTAGAAGCTTTTAAATGAGAAACAATATGCCTATGCCATGTTTCCTCATAGTAGTATTTAATATACCCAGTATCAAAGTGGAGCTTTTTTGGTAGAGCATTTCAAATGGGCCAAACATAAGAATGAAGTGAATGATTCACTTTCTTGGAACACACAGGGAAATCTATCAGTACCTCAGCTCAGTGAGAGCTTCTAGTGGTTGGAGGCGGTAATTGAAATATGATTACAAGGTGACTGCCATGTGCCAAACCATGACTTTTTATAATCAACATTACAGTTCATAGCTGGTCCTATATATCGAGTTGAACAAGCTTGCATCAAGAGATGGCTAAACTGAAACCTTTCTTTAATTATCTAGGAGGAGATTTCTTGGGCCCTGACTATGGTTTAAATATATTTTTAAAATAACTATTTTGTAGGCATTCTGATATAGATATAGCAGGTAATTCACAGAGTTAAATATTGACATGCATATTTACTCGTGTATATTTACAACTACACCTAGGTATAATAATATATGTTTTTGCTATTTACCATTTTCGAGTGTATAGTTACACCTAATAGTAGTCTTGCACGTCTCCTCCAATAATGTAGAGGTTCCTTCTAAAATAAGACTACACATGAAAAGTGCTAACAATTTTGGCCACGTAGGTGGAGATCTCCGCCAATGTAGCAGAGACCTTCCTATTGGACATTGAAGAGAAAATTAAAAGTTTATTGTTCTTAGAGAAATGTAAAATATTTTAATGTAAAATATAAGTTTGAAATGATTACTTTAATGTATAATGAAATAAATGATGCAGCAAATTAGCTTATGAGATAAAATGTATATTAAGTAATTAACTGATCTGAATGTAAAACTTTAATTTATGAATAGTAGTTTTTAAAAAATAATAAAAAAGATTTCAAATCAAATCAAATTATACTTTATTTCGATCTTATGGCATAAACGTTTGCACATAAAGCAGAAATAAAAATGCATTCCTTAGAATAAAATTTGCATAAAATGGCTCCCTAAAACCATAACAACTCGGCACCTTAAAACAAAGAAACCAACCATAAACCGAAACCTAGAAATGTTCCGCCATAATCCTTGAAGATATCCATACAAGTTCTTTGGCATAGTAGTGTCTGAACCGTGATCAAGAGTTAAAAAAATAAAACTCATTTGTTACAAATCATTGCTAAAACATCACTAAACTACCAGTAAATTAGGAATAAATGGACAGATGTAGCAAATGTTTGCGAGTCGCAAATGGCCCGAATCACTATTTGCGACTCTGCAAAATCGGAAAAGGGATGCAAAAATCCCATTTCCGACTCGCAAAAAGCGATGCGAGCCGTTACCAACTCGCAAAAATTGCGACCCCATTTTGCAACCCGCAAATAGGAAGTCGCAATTTGCGAGTTGCAAACCATATGCAATAGCAACTCGCAAATTGCGACTAGTCGCAAAAAGCCCAGTTTGCATGTCCAATTTACCACTAACTCAGAGCAGGTGGTAATCATTACCAAAGTATAAAAGGAGACCCAGAAGGCATCTGGGTTACTCAAGATGGCGGAGATATACCTGATAGCAGTGAGGAGGAGAGCCCACGCAGCCCAGCAGAGGAGGAGGAGGAGCCACAGACAGGAGAAGATTTACAGAACAAGGCAGACCCTATTCCAGCAAACTGAGGAAGAAATCTATGAAAAATACAGACTTAGCAGCGCAGCTATACTAGATTTAATAGAATTACTCAAACCACAGCTAGAACGCCAGACGCTGCGCGGCTGCGCCATCCCTACGCATGTGCAAGTGCTATGCTCACTGCACCTTTTGGCCTCGGGTAGCTATCAGGGGGTCATTGCTGTGGCAGGTGGGGTATCCCAAAGTGCACTATCAAGGTTCCTCAGGGCATTCCTAGATGCCTTACTCACACACATGTCCCAATACATATACCTACCCAGGAATGAGGCAGAAATTAACAGTACCAAGCTGGACTTTTACCAGATTGCCAACTTCCCCCATGTCATAGGGTGTGTAGATGGGACACATATTCAAATATTCCCTCCTGCAAACCTGGAATATCTGTTCCACAACAGAAAGTGTACCCACTAACACAATATTCAGGTTGTTTGTGATGCCCATTATGTCACCACTGACATTGTAGCAAAATTTCCAGGCAGTACTCATGACTCCTACATTTTTAGGCACAGTCGGATACACCAATACCTGGAACGTGGGGAGTTTGGAGACGGATACCTCCTAGGTAGAGCTGCATACACCTTGTAGACATGCACACAGATCAATGTGCACACCAACCAGGACTTTCTAACAGTGTACTGTTTTTGCCCAACAGGTGACAGTGCATATGCACTACGGCCATGGATAATGACTCCGTACTTAACACCCAGCAATGAATGTGAGAGGCGATACAACAGTGCACATAAGAGGACCAGGAACCTGATCGAATGTACCTTTGGATTGCTGAAAGCACGGTTCAGATGCCTCCACCGAAGTGGAGGTGCCCTCCAGTATACCCCCATAACGGCATTCAAAATAGTTGTCGCATGTGCTATCCTGCACAACATTGCTACCCGAAGTGGGCTACCTCTCACCCCTGCAGACCCAGATTCTGAGAATGAAGAGCAAGAGCAACCACATCGCCATCATGGGGATAGGAGCATCGCAAATCAAGGCAGACTGAGACGAGAACACATCGCAACACAATACTTTGGAAGGTACGTGCCAACTTCTACCATACTCACCAATTGAACAAACACTCCATTTGTTAAGTGGAACAAAAAAGTTATTTAATATGTGCAAAAACCGAACTATTTACAATGAAACCTGGTATGGGGCACATTGCCATCATGTGCCCCAACATCAGGGACAGTGTTTAGTTTATTGCCTACGGCGGCCTCTGCCAGCCTGGCTGGTACCAGGTTGCTCAGCAGTGCTCTGCCTCGTACTCCCACTCCGGAGCACCCTGGTGTCACCAGCAGAGACACTGCTGACAGTGGAGCCCTCCTCGCTGTCTTGTGGGGTGTCCCCTGTACCCCTGGACACCTGCCGTGCCTCCATGAGGTCGATCACATAGGTGATCCGGCCCAGGCCCCTTGCCACATCACCTGCAAAGTGGCCCATTTCCACCTGGAGGCCGACTGTTCTTCTTGACAGCCCAGTAGTGTTCACTGCCAGTCTGCAAATTGAGGAGGCCATCCTGTCCAGCCTTTGGAGCAGCTGGCAGTCCCTGCGCCGCGCACCCTCGCTCTGTGTAAGCAGTCCAGCCACCAGTTCACGCATGGACGGGGCTAGGTCACCAGTGTTGTTGCCTATTACGTCCAGTTGTGCATGAAGCTGCTGCATGCTGTTTTCATTGCTCCTTACGAAGCGGTGCAGAACCCCACTAATCCGCCCTAACATTTGATTCTGCAGGCACTGATCACGTAGCAGTTGTGCCTCTGTCAGTGTGGTGGACGGACGCCCTGACTCTGCCTGCAGCCCTGCTCTCCTCATCCTGCGTCGCCTGCGCAGCGGTGGATGCCCTTTGAGATGTGCTGTGGCACTCCTGGCTGTTGCTGGTGCAGCCTCCGAAACCACTGTTGCAGCGGGTGTTGTCATAGAGGGGATGGTTTTGGTGGTGCAGGTGGGAGTGGTGGCTGCTCCTGTTGTTTCCTCATGGGGCTGGCTGACCAGTGGCACCTGGCTGCTGTGGCTGGTGGTGGGGTCTTGTGGGAGACCTGTGGGACATGTGGAAAAGACTGTCAGTGTCTACTATCTGTTGCACACTTCCTAATAAACATTTGCCTATTAACTGCCTACTTGACTACATTGCCCATAATGCATCATGCTGGTATATGCTACTCTGAAATGGCGCTATCTTGGTTGTGCATGCCCCTGTGTACATGGTGGGTGGGGGTATGGCATTGATGGGGGTACAGGCATATCACATGGTACTCACCGGTTGATGTTCTGGGCTCAGAGGTGTCCAGATCTCCGAATCCTGTTACAGCCTCCTGCTCCAGGGTCTCCTCCACCCTTTCCTCCAGGGGTGTGGGTGGTGGTATGGATGATGGTCCCCCTCCTGTGCCTCTCATCTCCCGGAGCCTTTCTGCCACCCTCTCCTTGGTCCGGGAGCAGAGGTCATACCACCTCTTCTTTATCTCATCGACACTCCTGTGGCTGGCACCCAGGGAGTTCACCTTCTCCTGTATTTCCTGCCAAATTCTTTTTTTGGTAGAGTCTGGCACATTGATGGCTGCCTTCCCAAATAGCGTATCATGGTGCTGACAGCATTCCTCTGTGAGCACCTCCAGCTCCTTCTCAGCAAATTTCAGTTTCCTCTTTCTGGGAGTGTCAGCCATGGATGCTGTTGCTCTGTTAGCTGTGCAGCAGTTAAAAAGGGTGTGGTCCTCCCTCCTCCCAGGTGTATTTGTAAACTTCCTGGCTGTGATGTCATCATCATGTGCCAGGAAGTGTTTCCAGAGTTTTGCTGGAGTGGTTTCTGGAGTGTTCTGCAGCACCTGCAATCAATTTTCATGAAAATCGCAATTTGCAACACCCACTCGCAAATTGCGAGTCTGTTTTTTGCGCGGTCGCAAAAAGCGACCTCGCAGACAGCGGACTCGCTATCTGCGGTGCGACTCCGGGTGCGAGTCGCAATTTGTCCCCACAAATTGTACCTGCATTCCAGTTAGTGACACGCAAATTGCGAGTCGCTAATTTTTTTGTACCTACATCTGGCCAAAAATGCCTAAAAATTGTCCCATTAGCTGCAGTTCGGGAAGGTAGAAGCAAGTTTATGGGTCGTTACTGAAACTGGAATTTTAAAGGCTACAGACTAAAAGGATATAGGCCCTCATTTCGACCCTGGCGGTTGGTGTTAAAGTGGCGGTAGAACCGCCAACAGGCCGGCGGTATTTACCGCCAAATTATGACCATGGCAGCATTATCTCCGATAAACAGCCAATGTACCACACTGACCGCCAGGGCGGAAACAACAGCCAGGAAGGCGGGAGCCGCCTACAGCCAGGTGGAAGTCAGTGTTCCACCCACCATATTATGACCCTGGAAACCACCACCTTTTCCGGGGCGGTACCAACAACATCAAAAGCCTGGCGGAAACTGAGCTCAGAAGTCAAAGGACTCACCATTGGAGACACAGGGAACAACCATGCCGCCATGGAGCCCGAGCTGCATGTCTTCTACGTGCTGCTCCCCCACGTACACCAATGACGATGAAGACGACGACAGTGAGTACAGCCGCCTAGCACACAAGGGAGGGAGGGAGGAATAAGAGAGTCACACACACACACACGCACAACACCCACCCAAACACCATACACACAATCAGCTGCATTACTAAAACATTTTTACCCTGTACCTTGGATGAATAATGCAAGGACCTGGGGAGTGCAAGGCCACAGTCTCTCAAGTCGTTGTCTTACCCACTGGTTCTGGGGAGGGCATCGTGCCCTGTGCACTTGATCCTGGGGAGGCTGGGGTTGGTGGGTGTCTTACCCACTGGTTCTGGAGAGGGCATCGTGCCCTGTGCACTTGATCCTGGGGAGGCTGGGGTTGGTGGGTGTCTTACCCACTGGTTCTGAAGGGAGCATCGTGCCCTATGCTCTTGATCCTGGGGAGTGCAAGGTCACAGTCTCTCAGGTGGGTGTCATACCCACTGGATTTGCAGGGGCAGGCCGCACAGCAGCCCACAGGGGCAGGACTACATACTATCCGTCGGCGGTGATGGCTGCTCAGTGGTGGTGGTGGTAGTGCTGTTGCTGGTGGGGGGAGTCTCCTGCCCATCCCCGGCAGCCTCTGACGGCTGCTCAGTGGTTGTGGTGGTGGTGCTGCTGCTGCTGGTGGGGAAAGGCTCGTGCCCGACCCCTGAAGCCTTGGACAGCTCCTCAGTGGTGGTTTTGTGGTGGGGGCTCTGTCACAGTTCCAGCCCCAGGCCCCTTGCTCTTCCTGCCTGCTGGTGCAGGCTCCTTGCTCTTCCTGGCAGCAGCTAGGGCAGGCTCCTTGCTCTTCCTGGCAGCAGCTGGGGCAGGCTCCTTAGTCTTCCTGGCAGCAGGTGGGGCAGGCTCCTTATTCTTCCAGGCAGCAGGTGGGGCAGGCTCCTTCTGACAGCTGTGGCAGGGTCCTTTCCCCTGAGGCTGCCTGGTGCAGGGTCCTTCACCTTCAGGACATGTGCCCTGGATCCTTTCCCACCACGAGTAGATATGTTGATGACTGGGCCCATGGACTGGGTGGCTGAGGTGCTTGGCTGGGTTTTTGCCACCCTGGCCAGACGTGCAGGAAAGGGGCGAATGGGTAGGGAAGAGGTCAATGGTGGATTGGAACAGTTGTTTAGGGACACTGGGGCGGGAAGAGAGAGAAGGTTTGAGAGTGGAGGAGGAGGGAGGGGTTGTAAGAGGTGTCTGTCTGCTGATTCTTTTGTGCAGGTTCCTGGGCTGGATGCTGTTGTGAGGTGGATGGCTGTTGGGTGTCTGAGTGCTTGCGTTTGTGTACCTTAGGGGGGGCAGACACAGTGGGAGGGGACACAGGGGATGTGTGCATGGCTGTTGTGGAGTTGTCTGCCAGTGAGGTGTGTGTTCTGCTAGGTGTGGTGGTGATGCTGGTAGTGGATGCAGGTGTGAGTGTAGATGGAACTGAGCGGGAGGTGGAGGAGGAGGGGGACACAGTGGAAATTGTGGATGTTGGTATGTCTGCATCTGGATGGTGTTTGTGTGAGTGCCTGTGGGATGAAGTGTGGTGCTTGTGTTTGCCTGAACCACTCTTGCGTGTTGTCTTGTGTGCATGCTCGTCTGCCTGTGTGCTTGGGATAGGTTGAGGTCGAGGAGAATGGGATTGGGAAGAGGAAGTTGGAGGATGGAAACAGGGACAATGGCTGCCATCAGAGAGGAGGCCAGAGCCTGGATTGATCTCTGTTAGGCCACGAAGCACGTGTGAATGCCCTCTAGGAATGCATTAGTCTGTTGCATCTGGGCTGCCAGCCCCTGGATGGCATTCACAATGGTTGACTGCCCTACAGAGATTGATCTCAGCAGGTCAATAGCCTCCTCACTCAGGGCAGCAGGGCTCACTGGGGCAGGGCCTGAGGTGCCTGGGTAGAACAAGATGCCCACCCTCCTGGGTAAGCGGGCACGGGCAACTCGATGAGGGGCTGCTGGGAGGGCAGAGCTGGTACAGGGGTGGTGGCTGTAGCTGGAGTGGTCTCTCCCCCTCGCCCTCCATCCCACTGGTGCCCTCAGCGTCGGTGGGCTCTGCCTCCTGGGTCCTGTGGGATGCAGCTCCCTCCGTCGCCAGTGCCACTGCTCCTCTGCCAGATGATGCTAATGCACATAAGGACAGGGTGACAAAACAAGAAGGGAGGGGAAGAGACAAAGGATACACTTGGTCAATGGCTGCCCCAACACCATCGTTGGCGTACACAGCACCCTCACACACAGAGAACAGGCCTACACACTACGCATTGCACTACCAGTGATATTGCTAGCCACCAAGGCATAGGGAGGGGCACACACCGGTAAATCCAGCACACCTGGGACCCACGCAGCCCTGACTATTAGTGGATGCCTACGAGCTAGGTAGCAGGACTATCCCTTCAAATCCCTAGCCACCACGGTACCTACGCTGCAATGCCAGGGCTGGCCTAGGGGCACCTACTGACACACATCCACCACCTAGATACCACCCCACCAGGCGTTAGTAGTAATGATGGGCACTGTACTCACCCCCTTGTGGCAGCTGTAATGCCCTCAAGTGCCCATCCAGCTCTGGACAGGCCACCGCCAGTATGCGGGCCATCAGGGGGGTCAGGGTTTGACAGGCCCCCCTTCCTAGTTGGGAGGCCATCCCCAGCTGGGCCTCCTCCATCTTCCGTGCCCAGGCTCTCAGGTCCTCCCACCGTTTCTGGCAGTGGGTGCTCCGCCTGCCGTAGACCCCCAGGGTCCGCACGTCCTTGGCAATAGCACGCCATATACCCTTCTTTTGATGGGCACTGACCTGCAGAGGCAACACACACAGGAAAATCGTATTAGTCAGACAGTCCTGCCTGTTACATTTATGGTCCACAATACCCCTTCACATCACCATTTGCATACACATGGCCCAGCACACAACCAATACGCCGCCCAGAGGTCATCCACCCACCCCCCTTACACGAGGCCTTCACACAAATCACTCCACGCATTCATGCCACATGCATTGTGCCCACAGTGTACTCACCTGTTGGTGTGGAGGCCCATACAGCAGTCCGTACTGGGGAACAAACCAATCCACCAGTCTCTCCAACTCTGCTGAAGTGAAGGCAGGGGCCCTTTCCCCAGTCACACGGGCCATGGTAGGTTCCAGACACAGGTCACAGCAGCACATACGTGTAGGTCCTCTCCTGTTGAAGATCTGGTAGCAAGTGAGGAATCAGATAGAAAATGGCGGTCACGTCCGCGGCGGTGCATACCGTCACCGCCGGCGTAGATCACCATTGGCCACTGTAACCCATAGAACCCAATGTTACACTATGAGGAGCTGCACGGCGGTTCCCGACCACCTCCCGCAACGGCGCACAACGTCAGCGCAATTACCTCACTTCCACCTGTCCCTCCGCACAGGACAGGCGGACGCCATTTCAGGGGTGGGCGGCAAGCACTGGATAATTCCTGCATCACTGTTTAAATTTGGACATACAGGACAATTCACACTGACCCATTATAAATTAACACTGTGCAATGTTCTGTTGTAGCCCAAACGTTACGTTTGTGACCGGCTCATCACTCTTTTTCCCCATAGATGGCTACCGCTGTGGATGAATACGAGATGGAGATATACCCCATGTACAGACCCTTGGTGGACTTGGCAACAATGGCGGACAGGCACATAATACTCACCTGTAGACTTGACAGGGCCACAATCACAGAGCTGTATGCCTAATCGGAGTCTGACCTGATATCTGCTATCCATCACCCCACTGGGATCAACCGCCTTGTGCAAGTTCTATCTGTGCTCCATTTCCTGGCAACTGGTTCTTTCCAAGTGACAGTGGGCTTGGCAGCAGGAATGTCACAGCCAATGTTCTCAATAGTGCTGACCAGAGTGTTGTCTGCCCTGATTAAACACATATGCAACTACGTTATATTTACCCAGGTGGAAGATTTGGCCACAATGAAGGCCGAGTTCTATGCAATGGGACATATCCCCAACATAATAGGGGCGATTGATGGAACACATATTGCATTTGTCCCCCCCTTGTCAAAATGAACAGGTGTACAGAAATCGTAAGAGTTTCCACTCTATGAATGTACAGATGGTTTGCTTGGCGGACCAGTACATCTCCCACGTCAGTGCTAAGTATCCTGGGTCGGTGCATGATGCCTTTGTCCTGAGGAATAGCAGCATTCCAAATGTGATGGACCACCTACAGAGGCACAGGGTGTGGCTAATAGGTGAGCCCTGGTCCCCACCCAGTATATGTTGGTGTATGGGTATGCTGTGGGCCATATGAGATAGTGTGTGGCTAAATGTTGTCCCTCAATATTTGCAAGTGACTCTGGTTACCCCAACCTATCTTGGCTGCTGACCCCTGTGAGGAATGCCAGGACAAGGGCAGAAGAACATTACAATGAGGCACATGGGCGAACCAGAAGGATTATAGAACGGACCTTTGGCCTCCTGAAGGCAAGGATCCGGTGCCTCCATCTAACAGGTGGATTCCTGTGCTACTCACCCAAGAAGGTCTGCCAGATAATAGTGGCATGCTGCATATTGCACAACCTTGCCCTGAGGCATCATGTGCCTTTTCTGCAGGAGGAGAAGGCAGGAGATGCCCGTGTGGCAGCAGTGGAGCCTGTGGACTGTGAGGATGAGAAGGCAGAGGATGAGGATGAGGACAACAGAACATCAGTCAGTACTAGACAGTACTTCCAATGACACACAGGTAAGAAAGTCTTACCTCACATTTCATTGTAATTATTTTTAATTTATGTGGCACTGGCATGCTGTTATTTCCCACTTCTATGCCCACTAACTGTACCCCTTGACAATTCATTTTACAGATGTTGGTGCCTCTCAATAGTTCCAGGTGTGATCACTGCAGCCATCTACAGGTCATTACCATATGCTCATTTACTGTACAGTTGAATTGCATTGTTTGAAACTGGTTAAATGAATACATATTTGAAAAATTTGACATACTCCATACGTCTATTTTTTCCAAAGGTGTTTTTGAAGTGCTAAGAAAAAGAGGGGCAAGTGCAATGGGATGGGGTGATGATGGAGGAAAGTCCAAGGTATTGTTCCAGTCTATTTGTAGCACAGATACATTGTTCAAGGGGACATAGGAAGGGGAGCAATGGCAGTTCAAGGTGGACTGTGTGGGACACAAGGGTGACAATCAGGAGAGTCTAATTCCCTGGTGGGGTCTTGGCAAGTTTCTCTGGCTTTAGTCTGGATCACAGGAAACGTTTGCGGGGTGGTTCTCCTTCTGCAGGTGGAGGGGTGATGGTGGCCTGTTGGTCCTGTGGCGGGGCCTCCTGTCCACTAGCGGCAGCGGAGGTGGAAGGCAGTTCAGATGTCTGGCTAGTAGCAGTGGCCCTCTGTTGTGAGACTGCCCCCATCATATTATTGACCATGACTGCCAGCATCCTTGCTATGGAGACCACAGTGGTGTTGATGGCCTGCAAGTCCTCCCTGATCTCCTGGTACTGTCCCTCCTGCAGCCGCCTGTTCTCCTGCTCATTGTCCAGGATCTTGCCCATCGTGTCCTGGGAATGTTGATAAGCTCCCAGGATCTCTGCAAGTGCCTCCTGGAGAGTTGGTTCCCTCGGCCTGTCCTCCCCCTGGCACACAGCTGTCTCCCAGTTTCCCTGTTGTCCTGTGCCTCTGTCCCCTGAACCGTGTTCCCACTGCCACTGACCCCAGGTCCCTGATTGTCTTGGGCATAAGGGGTCCCTGTAGAGGTGGACACACTGATGATTGACATGTCCTGGGGAGAGAGGTATGGGTTCGCTGGGTGGGTGCTGTGGTGGTGTTTCCTGATGGGGGAGGCTCTGTGGTGGTGTGTGACTGGGCCTTGGTAACCGGCTGTCCAGAGTTCCCTGATGGACGAGGTTGGTCATCCAGATCCTGAAGTCCAGAGTTGCTGCCATCACTGTGGGCCTCTTCTGTGAGGGGGACTAGATATTGCTGGCACCTCCTCTCCACTGACATTGGCTGGGGTACCTGTGGGGATGTAAATGCTGTGCTATTGTTTCTGTGTCTGACATATTGTGCATCTGTGACTTACCCTCTTTGGTAGTATTTGCCCTGGCAGTTTTCACTTGTGTACCTTGGTATGTGGAGGGATAGCTGATTCTCTCTAGTATGCATGCTTTAGTGATAGGTGTCCATGCAGGGCTGTGAGTGGTGTCCATGCATTGTTATGGCATGCAGGGCTTGGCAGAGGGATGAGTGAGATGTGATGGTGGGGGACATGGTAATGTGATGGGAGTGAGGGTGAGGGTATGGGATGACATGCAGGTAGGGGGGTAGTAGTAGTAGAGAGTCCTCTGTACAGTGAGCTGGTGTCTTGCTACAATGGAACGTACCTTCCCCCGTGGGTCATTCCACCTCTTCCTGATGTCATCCCTGGTTCTTGGGTGCTGTCCCAAGGCGTTGACCCTGTCCATGAATCTCTGCCATAGCTCCATCTTCCTAGCTATAGATATCTGCTGCACCTGTGCTCCAAATAACTGTGGCTCTACCCTAATGATTTCCTCCACCATGACCCTTAGCTCCCCCTATGAGAATCAGGGGTGTCTTTGTGGTGCCATGGGTGTTGTGTGAGTTGTGTAGGTGAGGGTGTGTAGGGTGATGTGTTGGGGGGTGATGTGGGGTGCGTGTGTGGTGTATAGGTGTAGGTAGTGTGTGGCTCTGGTTTTGTCTGTGGTCGTGGTGTCTGTCTCGTGCCAATGGTTTGTAATGGTAAAGGGTTGTGGGTAATGTGGGTGTGTTTTTTATAGTAGTGTGTGTGTGTGGTGTGTGTATTGGGGTCAGGTGTGTGTTGTCTGAAATATCCAATGTGGTGTTGTTTTGTTTGCGTGTGTGTATTTTGAGTGCAGCGGTATGTACCGCCAATGGTTTACCGCCATTGAATGTCCACCATGGTTATTCGTGAGTCATGATATGGTGGGCATTGTTCTGTTGGCGTAACGGTGTGGGTTTTGATACCGCCACTTTATCACTGACCTTTGGACTGGCGGAATTGTGTATGTGGCTGAATAGTGACGGATTGGTGTGTGGGTGTCATAATATGGTGGACGGATATCCGCTGCGGCGGTGGTAAGTTGGCGGCAGTCAGCGTGGCGGTAAGTGGGATTTACCGTCAATATCGAAATGAGGGCCATAATTTCTTAACAACTTGGTTAGCCTTCTTTAAGAAATAGTCCATATTTTAACAAGCCGTTACCACTCTACATGCATACATTGAGATATAAAGACCTAGAACAGTAATCTATACCAATATTGGGCCAAGATCAATTATAATGGATAAAATTCTATTGGACAGTCTACAGATTCATGATTTTACATTTAAATGTCAAGACGATCTCATAAGTCAATTCTACAGGATCAGTATTATGCAGATATTGAAATGCTGATAGTTCTAAGTGAATAAATATGGGTCTGGTTTTATCCAAGTGCTGCGGTCAGTACTGGGGCTAAAGTGCTGAATATGCGATGTGCATCAATACAGTTTCAGGATAACTTGGAAAAAAAATTTGGTTAAAAAGATCCGGCTTCGATCGAGGCCATAATGGCGGTGCATACGTAGATCAGGGCATTCTGATAAAAAAACACATAGCTTACGTACAGTAAGGTTCCTAAGGTACAAGAGCAGAATGTAACGAGAAGCATACGCCATTACCTATTACAACTAGCAGTTTCAGGTTGGAATAAAACTAACACCTAAAAAATACAGTACATACGTGGGTCGGGGCATTTTGTTCAAAAGACCCATGACTTAGATACAATAAAATCTCTAAGGTACATGGGCAGAATGTAGCAAGAAACATATGTCAATGCCTATTACATCTGGCAGCTTCGGGATGGAATAAAACTATCACCTAAAAAATACAATGGGGAGAGCCCATTAACGCTAGCAGCTTTGGATTGCAATGGTACTGACATCTATAAAGTGCAAAAGGAGTAACTACAAAGTGCACAGTGCAATACATCACAAAAACATATGCAAAAAGGAAGGATTATGGTCAGATGGACCATTTAGGACCATGCCTGGGAGTGGCTATAAGGAGAGCCAGATATAAGGC
This sequence comes from Pleurodeles waltl, assembly GCF_031143425.1. Classification (NCBI taxonomy): domain Eukaryota; kingdom Metazoa; phylum Chordata; class Amphibia; order Caudata; family Salamandridae; genus Pleurodeles; species Pleurodeles waltl. The sequence continues at coordinate 65,498,436 of NC_090437.1, forward strand.
TTCAGGAGCAGATCATTGGGTAGATAGTAATAATATAGTAGTAATACAATATGGATTTTCCCTTTCACTGGCTTAAAAACTAGTCCCTTAACCCTAACAGGGCCCCATGGCTAGAGAGCTCTTAACTCGAGCATTACAGGCTGAGTATTACAGCCTAATGCTGCAGTGGCTCTGCAGCGAATAGACCAGGCAGCTGACAGGTATTTAGTAACTGCACTTATTACCAATGTAGATGATTCATATTTACAGATTCTAAAAGCATCGGCACAGTCATATAAAAGCAGGGTCTTACAAAGGGGAATGATCCATTTTTTCCTGGGGGTTTTATTTGAAGGACAGAAAAAAATTGATGTTCCACACAAAATTTACACATTGTGCATTTGTTGACCTCAGGACTGTTCGACGACCATCGGGCACTAAAAGCACTGATAGGTAAGTTGTCATATCTAAGCTGAAGAAATAGGGAACGAGCATGGGAGGGAATTGGCAGGTAAAAAAATTGCTCAGAATATGGCTCCTGCTTAACAAGCAGAAATTCTGACATTAGTCGACCCACCCCATTTCTGTGGAGGATCTGCTCATTGACCTTTCACCAAAATCTCAGTTTAACTAACGTAGCAGCATTTGCTGGGATCGAATCAGGCCTCTCTCAAAATTGGGGGAAACCCAGTTTGTCCCAGACAGATTTCATTTCCCTCAACCAGCTGACCCTCTTCCCGCTGCTTTGGTTCTTTAATAAATCTCTGACAGTCTCCCTGAAGGGTTCCAGTTCCTCTGTCCTCCAGAGGCAAATCCAACATAAGGGGGGCTTCAGAGCCGCAAGATCTCTAATGCTGTTCATCCCAAGGTCCAATCTGAGAGGGGTCATCGGGGTACCCTTCCCCATCCTGGCTATATATCTGATTAAATTATTTTCTTTGGTTTGTAAGATGTCCTGCTGTCTATTTGAACCTGATAATTCTGCACCATACAGAGCAGCTCCCCTAATCTGGGCTTTGTAGATTTCTATGATAGGGTTTAATGGGGGACTGACTACAGCTTTAGCTTTACGGCCCGGGCCCCTCCTCTTTGGCATATAATGTGAGCTCCTTTGCTAATGTGTGCGTCTCATCTGCCTGTGTTCATCAATCTAATCCGCAAGTAATCAAACTCATTGGCCCTTTCCAGTGGGGTGGAGTTCATCATTTTACTGGCTTTCACTTTCTTCTTTCCCTGGCTGCAGATCATCAACTTTGTTTTCCTGACATTAACCTCCAGATCGAAGTCTCTGCAAAACAAGCAGAATTGGTTGACCAGATTTTGCAATCCCATGGGTAATTTTGCCATGGGTGATTTTGCCATAATGATAGTATTGTGCGCATAAAGCAACCCTGGGATTTTCTGGCCAGCCAACCACGGTGAATCGTTATTGCAATTGTTTAGATACTTAATACAATTGTCTATATACAAAAGGAGGAGGGTGGGGGCAAGAACATAGCCTTGCCTCACTCCTCTCTCAATAGTGACTGGGTCTGTTAATTCACCATCCTTACCACTTCTAATTCGGGCAAAGGTGCCTTCATGGAGTCGAACAATTAGATTCAGGACGCCTCCAGGAACTCCCATGTTGCTCAGTTTCAGCCATAGCTTATATCTAGGGACCCGGTCGGTGGCCACACGGAGATCGATGAAGGCAACATATACGTTTCCTCCACCGATATTAACGATCCTCCAACTGATTGCCAGAAATCTCAGTACCTGATCATTTGTGCTGACCTCAAGCCTAAACCCTGCCTGTAGATCAGAAATAGCCCCACTCTCTTCAATCCACTCCTCTAAAGGGGACAAAATCTGCTTTGTGAAGATGTTTTGGAAGTTATCTAGCAGGCTTATCGGTCGATAGTTGGAGGGATCGCAGGGATTTCACCTTTTATAGCGAGGGACTATCTCTGCTCCCCTCCATGTACTAGGGATAGGTGCACCTGCAGCTACTGCATTTCAAACCCTGTTTAGGTAAGGTGCCCAAATGTCAAGGAGGTCACCTGGTATTTTGTCAAAATATTTCACCATCAGTAAAATTTTTATCTTTTTTAAAAAGTGATAATTTATTTTTAAAAGGTATGTGGTGAATCTACATAAACTTTTCTTAAGGACCCTTAGTTCCCCCTATGAGAATCAGGGGTGTCTTTGTGGTGCCATGGGTGTTGTGTGAGTTGTGTAGGTGAGGGTGTGTAGGGTGATGTGTTGGGGGTGTGATGTGGGGTGCGTGGGTGGTGTATAGGTGTAGGTAGTGTGTGGCTCTGGTTTTGTCTGTGGTCGTGGTGTCTGTCTCGTGCCAATGGTTTGTTATGGTAAAGGGTTGTGGGTAATGTGGGTGTGTTTTTTATAGTGGTGTGTGTGTGTGTGTGGGTGTGGTGTGTTTATGGGTGTCAGGTGTGTGTTGTTTGAATCATCCAATGTGGTGTTGTTTTGTTTGGGTGTGTGTATTTTGAGTGCAGCGGTATGTACCGCTAATGGTTTACCGCCGTTGAATGTCCACCATGGTGATTTGTGGGTCATGATATGGTGGGCATTGTTCTGTTGGAGTAACGGTGTGGGTTTTGATACCGCCACTTTATCACTGACCTTTGGACTGGCGGAATTGTGTATGTGGCTGAATAGTGACGGATTGGTGTGTGGGTGTCATAATATGGTGGACGGATATCCGCTGCGGCGGTGGTAAGTTGGCGGCAGTCAGCGTGGCGGTAAGTGGGATTTACCGTCAATATCGAAATGAGGGCCATAATTTCTTAACAACTTGGTTAGCCTTCTTTAAGAAATAGTCCATATTTTAACAAGCCGTTACCACTCTACATGCATACATTGAGATATAAAGACCTAGAACAGTAATCTATACCAATATTGGGCCCATATCAATTATATTGGATAAAATTCTATAGGACAGTCTACAGATTCATGATTTTACAATTAAATGTCAAGACGATCTCATAAGTCAATTCTACAGGATCAGTATTATGCGGATATTGAAATGCTGATAGTTCTAAGTGAATAAATATGGGTCTGGTTTTATCCAAGTGCTGCGGTCAGTACTGGGGCTAAAGTGCTGAATATGCGATGTGCATCAATACAATTTCAGGATAACTTGGAAAACAAATTTGGCTAAAAAGATCCGGCTTCGATCGAGGCCATAATGGCGGTGCATACGTAGATCAGGGCATTCTGATTAAAAAAACACATAGCTTACGTACAGTAAGGTTCCTAAGGTACAAGGGCAGAATGTAACGAGAAGCATACGCCATTACCTATTTCAACTAGCAATTTCAGGTTGGAATAAAACTAACACCTAACAAATACAGTACATACGTGGGTCTGGGCATTTTGTTCAAAAGACCCATGACTTAGGTACAATAAAATCTCTAAGGTACATGGGCAGAATGTAGAAGGAAACTATTGTCAATGCCTATTACATCTGGCAGCCTCGGGTTGGAATAAAACTATCACCTAAAAAATACAATGTGGAGAGCCCATTAACGCTAGAAACTTTGGATTGCAATGGTACTGACATCTATAAAGTGCAGAAAGAGTAATTACAAAGTGCACAGTGCAATACATCACAAAAACATAGGCAAAAAGGAAGGATTTATGGCAGATGGACCATTTAGGACCATGCCTGGGAGTGGCTATAAGGAGAGCCAGATATAAGGCTTCAGGAGCAGATCATTGGGTAGATAGTAATAATATAGTAGTAATACAAAATGGATTTTCCCTTTCACTGGCTTAAAAACTAGTCCCATAACCCTAACAGGGCCCCATGGCTATAGAGCTCTTAACTCGAGCATTACAGGCTGAGTATTACAGCCTAATGCTGCGGTGGCTCTGCAGCGAATAGACCAGGCAGCTGACAGGTATTTAGTAACTGCACTTATTACCAATGTAGATGATTCATATTTACAGATTCTAAAAGCATTGGCACAGTCATATAAAAGCAGGGTCTTACAAAGGGGAATGATCCATTTTTTCCTGGGGGTTTTATTTGAAGGACAGAAAAAAATAGATGTTCCACACAAAATTTACACATTGTGCATTTGTTGACCACAGGACTGTTCGACGACCATTGGGCTGTAAAAGCACTGATAGGTAAGTTGTCATATCTAAGCTGAAGAAATAGGGAACGAGCATGGGAGGGAATTGGCAGGTCAAAAAATTGCTCGGAACATGGTTCCTGCTTAACAAGCAGAAATTCTGACGTTAGTCGACCCACCCCATTTCTGTGGAGGATCTGCTCATTAACCTTTCACCAAAATCTCTGTTTAACTAACGTAGTGGCATTTGCTGGGATCGAATCAGGCCTCTCTCAAAATTGGGGGAAACCCAGTTTGTCCCAGACAGATTTCATTTCCCTCAACCAGCTGACCCTCTTCCCGCTGCTTTGGTTCTTTAATAAATCTCTGACAGTCTCCCGGAAGGGTTCCAGTTCCTCTGTCCTCCAGAGGCAGATCCAACATAAGGGGGGCTTCAGAGCCGCAAGATCTTTAATGTGGTTCATCCCAAGGTCCAATCTGATAGGGGTCATCGGGGTACCCTTCCCCATCCTGGCTATATATCTGATTACATTATTTTCTTTGGTTTGTAAGCTGTCCTGCTGTCTATTTGAACCTGATAATTCTGCACCATACAGAGCAGCTCCCCTAATCTGGGCTTTGTAGATTTCTATGATAGGGTTTAATGGGGGACTGACTACAGCTTTAGCTTTACGGCCCGGGCCCCTCCTCTGTGGCATATAATGTGAGCTCCTTTGCTAATGTGTGTGTCCCATCTGACTGTGTCCATCAATCTAATCCCCAAGTAATCAAACTCATTGACCCTTTCCAGTGGGGTGGAGTTCATCATTTTACTGGCTTTCACTTTCTTCTTTCCCTGGCTGCAGATCATCAACTTTGTTTTCCTGACATTAACCTCCAGATCGAAGTCTCTGCAAAACAAGCAGAATTGGTTGACCAGATTTTGCAATCCCATGGGTAATTTTGCCATGGGTGATTTTGCCATAATGATAGTATTGTGCGCATAAAGCAACCCTGGGATTTTCTGGCCAGCCAAATCGTTATTGCAATTGTTTAGATACTTAATACAATTGTCTATCTACAAAAGGAAGAGGGTGGGGGCAAGAACACAGCCTTGCCTCACTCCTCTCTCAATAGTGACTGGGTCTGTTAATTCACCATCCTTGCCACTTCTAATTCGGGCAAAGGTGCCTTCATGGAGTCGAACAATTAGATTCAGGATGCCTCCAGGAACTCCCATGTTGCTCAGTGACAGCCATAGCTTATATCTAGGGACCAGGTCAGTGGCCACACAGAGATCGATGAAGGCAACATATACGTTTCCTCCACCAATATAAACGATCATCCACCTGATTGCCAGAAATCTCAGCACCTGATCATTTGTGCTGACCTCAAGCCTAAATCCTGCCTGTAGATAAGAAATGGCCCCACTCTCTTCAATCCACTCCTCTAAATGGGACAAAATCTGCTTCGTGAAGATGTTTTGGAAGTTATCTAGCAGGCTTATCGGTCGATAGTTGGGGGGATCGCAGGGATTTCACCTCTTATAGAGAGGGACTATCTCTGCTCCCCTCCATGTACTAGGGATAGGTGCACCTGCAGCTACTACATTTCAAACCCTGTTTAGGTAAGGTGCCCAAATGTCAAGGAGGTCACCTGGTATTTTGTCAAAATATTTCACCATCAGTAACATTTTTATCTTTTTTTAAAAGTGATAATTTATTTTTAAAAGGTATGTGGTGAATCTACATAAACTTTTCTTAATATTGTATTAAAAGTCTAATAGATTAATTTCATTTTTAAAAGTTTCTATTTTTTATGCAAAGATACAATGATGGATTATAACTACATACAATTTTCAGTGCTAAAATATATGCTTTTTGTTATATGTTACATGATGAAATAATTTAATACATTTATTGTTAGTTCTTCTAATGTGTTTGTGAGGATGTTTGTATTTACATGCTCCTCCCTAAACCCCTCCTTACATTTTCCTAACATCAGCCCATTTACTGGCAATTACTCCCTATGTTGCAGCCACTACCCCATCCCCCTTTGACATTTACTACTGAGAAGCATACTAATGTTTTACACATGTTTTAAATAAGAGGAGTGTTTTTCATTACTGTGCTGAACAGTTGCATCAATGTAAACCGTTCTTGACAGTAATGTTCCACTTTTCTTTGACAGTTATGTGGTGATACTTACTGCATAATAAAGACAAGATAAAATTGATTTTGTCAACTATATAAGTTAATTCATTTGTTTACCCGAACTTTAGTCAACAACTGTTAATTATTTTCTAAACAATTAGACTAGCCAAGTCATATGTATTGGCGCTACTGCTGCACATGAGTGGAAAACACTTTTCAAGGGAATCTACTAGTGAGTCCCAGGATAATTATGTGATTGTGTTTATTCCCATGAACTAAAATAATAGGAGATGAGTGATCTCTTTTGTGCTGAACTGAATTGCTTTCAGAACATGCCATAGCTCTTATAGATGTAGAGTATTATTGTATAAAGCTAATTAAACTTGGATTGAACCTCTTAGCTGCTGGGCCTTCCCCTCCTCCCCCGTGCTGAACCCTTTTTTGGCTATTTGGGATAGTTCGCGCTTAGGCCTTCATAACGTTTTGTCCACATAAGCTATCCACACCAAATTTGCGTACTTTTCTCCAACAACCTAGGGATTCTAATGGTACCCAGAGTTTGTGGGTTACCATGGAAGAGACCAAGAAATTAGTCAAAATACAGCAAAAAATTCATTTAAAAAAAAAGGAAAAAAGGGCTGTCGGCTTGTGGTTTTTTCCCTGAAAATGGCATCAACAAAGGGTTTGCGGTGCTAAAATCACCATCTTCCCAGCTTTCAGGAACAGGCAGACTGGAATCAGAAAACCTAATTTTTCAACACAATTTTGGCATTTTACTGGGATATACCCCATTTTTACTACTTTTTGTCCTGTTAGCTTCCTTCCAGTTAGTGACAGGAATGGGTGTGAAATTAATGCTAGATCCCAGAAACCTAAACATTTCTGAAAAGTAGACACATTTCTGAATTCAGCAGGGTGTCATTTGTGTAGATCCTACAAGGTTTTCCTACAGAAAATAACAGCTGAAATAAAAGAAATATTGAAATTGAGCTGAACAAAACAGCCATTTTTCTCCACGTTTTACTCTGTAACTTTTTCCTGCGATGTCAGATTTTTGAAAGCAATATACCATTACATCTGCTGGACTCTTCTGGTTGCGGGCATATATGGGACGTGTAGGTTCATCAAGATCCCTAGGTACTCAGAGCCAATGAATGAGCTGCTCATTGCAATGAGTTTTTATTCTATACTGGGTATACACCAATTTATTTGTTGAAATATAAACAGTGAAAAATAGGTATTAAGAAAACCTTCATATTTCCAAAATGGGCATAAGATAAGGTGTTGATAAGCAGTGGTTATTTGCACATCTCTGAATTCCTGGGTGCCCATACTAGCATGTGAATTACAAGCCATTTCTCAAATATACGTCTTTTTTACACACTGTCTTACATTTGGAAGGAAAAAATGTAGAGAAAGACAAGGGGGACTTGTGCTATTCTGTGTTCCCTCAAATCTCCCAATAAAAGTGGTACTTCACTTGCATGGGTAGGACTAATGCTTGCGACAGGAAACGCAAAATGGACACATCACATTTTTACAATGAAATCTGACGTGTTTTTTGCAAAGTGCCTAGCTGTAGGTTTTGGCCTCTAGCTCAGCCGGCACCCAGGGAAACCTACCAAACCTGCGCAGTTTTGAAAACTAGACACCTAGGGAAATCCAAGATGGGGTGACTTGTGGGGCTCTCACCATGTTCTGTCACCCAGAATCCTTTGCAAGCCTCAAAATTTGGCCCAAAAACACTTTTTCCCCAAATTTTGGTGACAGAAAGTTCTGGAATCTGAGAGGAGCCACAAATTTCCTTCCACCCAGCCTTTCCCCAAGTCTCCTGACAAAAATGGTACCTCACTTGTGTGGGTAGGCCTTGCGCCCGCCACAGGAAATACCCCAAAACACAACATGGAGACATCACATTTTCCCAAAGAAAACAGACCTGTTTTTTGCAAAGTGCCCAGTTGTGGATTTTGGCCAAGTGCCTGCGACAGGAATAGATCACACAATGGTTAATGTTGGTCCTTACATGAGGGCAACTGTTGACCCTGGGGTGGTCCATTCCTGACGCAGGCACTAGGTACAGGCAATCAAGTGGGGTAGTGTTTTATCAGGACAGGTGGGGAAACACTGGGTGGTAGGAATTTTGTGGATCCCAGCATATTCCTGTAGTTTCTGTGATGAAAAAGTGACAGAAATGACAAATTAGAGCTTTTATTCAATATTTCAGGTTTGCAGGGTATTCTAGGTAAGAAAACTTTGGGGAATCCACACAAGTCACACCTCTGTGTTCTCCCCCGGATGTCTAGTTTCCAGAAATGTCTGGGTTTAGTATGGTATGGTTTAGTATGTTTCCCTACATGGCCGCCAAGCCCAGGACCAAAAACTCAGGTGCCTGCCTTACAAAACCAGTTTGTTTTGTGATAGATAATTCTGATGTCTCCACAATACGATTTGGGCGGTGGAATTTGGGGGTGAACTAAATTGGGGAGCTCCAAGAGAGCACTCTTGTCCAGTTGCACAGACTGTGCTTGCGAAGGTACAGCAGGACTGTCCTCATCACCTCCCTCATAATTACTGGAAAAGGAGTTATCCAATGGGACTCCTCCAACTGAAAAATCACTCCAAGAGTCTGCGCCATTGTCCTATTCCTCAGATGCTGTCTCAGAATCGCTGTCTCAGTCTCTGATCCTATGTCAGAGCTGTCCTCTATAACCCGAGTGAGGGCTTGAGCAGCAGTCATCCAGCGAGATGCCATCTCTGCTACTGGCTAAACTGTTGCTCTAAAACACTCGCCTATGTAGATAGTCACAAAATTGCTGGTGTGTGTGTGATACGTGCAACAGTAAAGTTCACCTTACCTTCGCTTTTTCCCTCAATCAGCACGTTCTTTCAAGACACTGAAAAAACTCCTTGTCACATACCAATCGTCACAGTCTTTAGCACCTCTAGTGCCCAGTCCAACAATCATTATTGGTGCTCCCACTCCCATGTCCTCCTCCTCGGATTCCCTCCCTACCACCCAGCAAAAGTGCCCTTCATCTCTCCATAGCCGCCCCGCACATACATTTCATTTGTATTATAGCTCAGGTAATGGCTGACCTTACTAATGTACTCAGCTATCTACATGAAATACAGATTTGCTCTTTGTAGTAGGCATATAACCCTTCTGCACTACTTTATGGCATAAAAACTGCCACTAGACAAAAGTCTGATCCTTTTGTAGCAGCAACATAATCACAAGACATACTTGACATTTTTATTGCTGCCTAAAAGCTACAGTTGAAATGCGTCAGTTGAAGTATGTGCATCGCTTTGAAGACGGAAGTTGCAACTGCAAGACAACTGTATGTATGTATATAAATATATATATATATTTATTTATTTATAGATCCCTTTTATATGTGGGTCCGGTTTTCCTGGGGGTATCTCTCTCTCTCTCTCTCTCCCTCTCTCTCTCTCTCTCTATATATATATATATATATATATATATATATATATATAAATATATATATATATATATATATATATATATATATATATATATATATATATATATATAGATAGATAGATCTAGATATATCTGCGTAGATAGATATATCTATATAGATAGATATAGATATATATAGATCTATATATATATGCCCCTCAAATGAAATCCTTTGTGTCTAGTGGGGTTTCCTGGCCCTCGATCGCATCTGTGCTGCGATGGAAGGCCAGGAAACCTGTGCAGGAAGGCCTAGTTTGAAAGGGGACAGTCTCCCCTTTCAAATGAGGCCTTCCCGAATGTCAGAAGCCCTTTTGGGGCTGTTTTCCCCATTGGAGCAGGAAGCGGTTGCAAGGCCGCTACCTGCTCCGATGGGGAAAACAAAACAGTGATGTCATCGTCACAAAGGGGCGGGTGGAGACACGAAGATCTTCCATGTCTCCCGGGGTATTTTTGAAAAAAGAAAATCCTCAGGTGTGATACACCTGAGGATTTTTTAATCCCATCCCTGGTGTTGGCCACTCGTCGTGGCCCGCACCAGGGAGGTCCCGCACTCTAGGGGTTAAGGCAGTAGTGACATTAAGTTTTGCAGTTGTTTTAAATACATTATTAAACCTATTCATGATTTTTCACTTTTGATTACTGTTGTGCAATAAAAATATGGAGCAAAAATACGACAGGATAACAATATGACTGTCTTACTACTCATGAAGTTACATAGCTGTAATGTCATAAAACGCAACGCTTGGTTAATTACATTCGTTTGTATAGACAAAAAAGTTAATTCTCCTTTGTGGTTTTGGTATGTTTACAAGCCCACTGAGGCTTGATATAGCTGTACTTGATCACAAATATATTTGGAAAGAAGAATGATAGCGTCTGTATAACTATTGCTGCAACTCATTCATTATGTATTTTCGTTCATTTTGTGTGTATATTAGATACACTGGAGAGTTTTTCCAGTCTATAAACATGTATAAACAAGACGACACGTTGTTTATTGTGCAAACCAGCATATCCATGGGCTGTGGGTATGAGTTTTCCCCGAGGAGTATATGCACTTATATTTTCTTTTTGTGTGGCTACTTTTTCTTGATTTTCTGAATGGTAAAATTGAGTCCTATGCCAATATTTACCATAGTGCAAAAAATAAAACATAAATTGGTATTGTTAGCTTCCAGGCGTGAGCAAGGCTACTACCGAAACCTGTCACCCAATCATGTTCGTTTGCCTTAATAAACATTTGTGTATGATATCCCCTTTGGAGTGCTGGCATTAAATGGCTGGAGGAGCAGCTTCTTTTTGTTGGAATATTGGGCTTTACTTGAACGCCCCGTGCAACCAAGCGTGAAGGAAGCCTTAATGTTGATCAATTCAGGGGCCTGGAATTTGTGTCTTTCCTCGAGCACTGACACATCCTGCTGCTTTGGATCCCCTTAAAAAAATCGACTATCCTTTTCTAACAAAAACTTCGAATTGAGGTGAAAACGATTTACATTGAAAGTGCTGTGATCTGCAATGCACACATTAGATTTGGTCATTCTAGGAACAACGATATCTATTGGTGAACGTGTGGCAGCGAAGGGGGACTGCAAACCTTTGAAATAAGTATTCACATGTACGCAAATTAGTGGAATTGTTTCAGATTTATGAGGTCAATATCACAGTAGAACATTTTTACAGTGAGATATTGAGCAGGTGACAAGGGTCGCGGTTATCACAGTTGTTCATATTATTTCTGCACAAACCGATTGACAGCTATAAACTCACTATGTTAATGATGTAGTAGTTCATTGTCACCGTGACGACACTTGAAAATCACACACCGCTAGGATGACTTTGAACTTGTACAACAAATGTATAAAATACACGTACATCTCAAATTTGTATGAGCAAACGATCTCAATGTACTTCGCAATCACTTGAGGAAGGCTTGTTGCTTTGAGGCATAGAAGTCATCTTGTGAGTACAGTCAAAAGGCACACAAATGGGGCCTTATTCACAAAGGTAAACTTAGACTTTTGGTCTAAACTTAGACCAAAAGTTTAAGTTAACTACTTTCTGATATTCACAAAGGTAAGTTACAAGTAGTATCTTTATGTCTGCATTTAGGGTGCAGGCAGAGTAAACTGCGGGTGTGGAGTGGAATCTCCACACTCAGGGCAGACATTCCGCCCCAAGTGCAGAGATTCCGCCCGCGTGCAGACGTAAAGATACTACTCATAACTTACCTCTGTGAATACCGAAAAGTCATTGTTCGATTATATATTTGAGATAGAAGTTGAACACCAGGAAGTTGTAGGTTCGGCGTATCATTATTTAATTTGAACAAAAAACAGTGAAACTTGAAAAGTAACATTGCAGTGTTGGAAAGCAACAGTTGATCTTTTCAGTGCATAAAACATTGGTTAAATATGTGAAGATAAATCGAAGTAGTCTATTGCAACAAACTAAATAACTAGTGAATGAACAGGTGAACGAAGATAACCATAACCAAGAGAATATTGTGCAGTTTAAATAACAAATGAATATTCAGTTGGCTAAATATGAACGGGTCAGTAAAGAAAAGATCAAACACAAGTTATTTTGGGATAAATAAGACTCTATGCAAGGAAGTATTTTCACTTTTGCACAATGTTTTGACACTTTGCTAAGGAGACAAACGAGGAGAACCTACAGCAAAAGTTGGACTTGGCATCAATCTCTAGTGTGACAGATACAAGTGAAACCTAAATTGATATTGATTCTGTGGACTCAGCAAGTACCAGTGACAGTACCCCAAAATACATGGCCTACATTTTTAGACGATTATCAACTGTTGAAAAAAATGCAGTTTCCTGGAAACAAGGGCAGAGTGAGCCCAAAAGGCAAAGGCATGAAAGGAAAAGGCAGAGACTATGCAGAGGGCAACACAATGGGAGGAGATTGGCAAGATCAAGGGAAGGAGTCACACAAAAGGGATGCAAGGAAAACCAAAATGTGAATATAATAGACTCGTTAAAGTGTATGTTTAACCTTTTTTTCAGATCCTTGACTTTTCAGGAGGAAGAGACGTTCATATTAGATCTCTCCTCCTGTTGTGATCAACTGTTTGATTTTGTACATACTTTCAAAATATTAACCCATCAAACTCTGCATCAATACAACAAAACAGGTAATGTCTGGTTATGTTTTTTTTGTATTAATGACATAGAAAACCTCTGTCAAAATTATGAGCTAGAACAAGAATGTATTGGTAAACTTTTGGAATGTTCAATCAGAATCGTTGGAGGAACTAGGCATCCATACCAATGAATTCAGTCAAAGTGGCCTGATTTTACTCTGTACATTTTTTCCTAATATGGCTGCTTACAACATCAATGCCTTTCAAAATGCTGTGGTGCAAGAGCTTTAAAAAACCTAGAGAAAGAATTTACTGTGGAAAGTAGCAAAATGCAAATATGATGATTTTGAATATGCTCTTCGACCGTGATCAACCCCACTGACAAAGGCAGTCATATAGTTTTTATGGATAAATAAATGTATTTGAATGATGCCATGCGACATTTGAATGATAAGTTCTGCTATAAACAGGTGATTGTTGCACATCATAAAAACCTGGAAACGTGGAGGGACCTAGGATTAATTCAAGTTGAGAAACATCAATTTCTAAAACATGATTTTCCAGTAATTCATAAATTCTTCCAAAGGTACATAAAGATTTTCATAACCCACCAGGAAAGTCTCTTATTTCTTTCAATAGCCACTTGCTAGAACCCACACCCAGTGACGTCTTTTTGGAATGAGTCTGGAACAGCAATGGCTGCACCTACGATGGTGTGAATAATTTTAGTTTTTCTCTGCTGATCAATCTGTTTTATGCCAGACCAGGTGCATGCTGGTTTTCATAGTCACATATATAGCCCCTCAGTGGGTTGCTGGAGCCAGGCAAAATAATGAAAGAAAATCACGATCACAGTTGGCGAATTTAAAAGTGAAATATTCAAATTGACTTACATGTCCCTGAAACACGTGTCCAGAGATATTTTATTGACATTTGGCCCGTTATAATGACAAGATTTTAAAGGAATTCTCTGTGAACTGATAACTTCGTCTTTCCCTATGTTAAACTGCTGAGAGTGCGCTTTCACTGAGGACACTTTAGTTGATCGATAATTACCGGCCTGTCCAGCCGGGAAGGCAGCACCACTGCGCTATGAGCAGGTCTAGTGTGACTAACATGGATCGTCACACATTGAACAGCAAGTTGGGACATGTAAGTCAATTTGAATATTTCACTTTTGAATTCGCCAACTGTGGTCGTGATTTTCTTTCATTATTTTGCCTGGCTCCAGCAACCCACTGAGGGGCTATATACATGACTATGAAAATCAGCATGCACCTGGTCTGGCATAAAACAGATTGATCAGGTGCCTGCAATTTCAATTAGCTGAATGAGCCAGGTACGTGGCTGTTAAAAGGAATGAGTCTGGAACAGCAATGGCTGCACCTACGATGGTGTGAATAATTTTTGTTTTTCTCTGCTGATGAGGGGAAAAATCCCTGAAACACGTGTCCAGAGATATTTTATTGACATTTGGCCCGTTATAATGACAAGATTTTAAAGGAATTCTCTGTGAACTGATAACTTCGTATTTCCCTATGTTAAACTGCTGAGAGTGCGCTTTCACTGAGGACACTTTTGTTGATCGATAATTACCGGCCTGTCCAGCCGGGAAGGCAGCACCACTGCGCTATGAGCAGGTCTAGTGTGACTAACATGGATCGTCACACATTGAACAGCAAGTTGGGACATGTAAGTCAATTTGAATATTTCACTTTTGAATTCGCCCACTGTGGTCGTGATTTTCTTTCATTATTTTGCCTGGCTCCAGCAACCCACTGAGGGGCTATATACATGACTATGAAAACCAGCATGCACCTGGTCTGGCATAAAACAGATTGATCAGGTGCCTGCAATTTCAATTAGCTGAATGAGCCAGGTACGTGGCTGTTAAAAGGAATGAGTCTGGAACAGCAATGGCTGCACCTACGATGGTGTTTAGAATTTTTGTTTTTCTCTGCTGATGAGGGGAAAAATCCCTGAAACACGTGTCCAGAGATATTTTATTGACATTTGGCCCGTTATAATGACAAGATTTTAAAGGAATTCTCTGTGAACTGATAACTTCGTCTTTCCCTATGTTAAACTGCTGAGAGTGCGCTTTCACTGAGGACACTTTTGTTGATCGATAATTACCGGCCTGTCCAGCCGGGAAGGCAGCACCACTGCGCTATGAGCAGGTCTAGTGTGACTAACATGGATCGTCACACATTGAACAGCAAGTTGGGACATGTAAGTCAATTTGAATATTTCACTTTTGAATTTGCCCACTGTGGTCGTGATTTTCTTTCATTATTTTGCCTGGCTCCAGCAACCCACTGAGGGGCTATATACATGACTATGAAAATCAGCATGCACCTGGTCTGGCATAAAACAGATTGATCAGGTGCCTGCAATTTCAATTAACTGAATGAGCCAGGTACGTGGCTGTTAAAAGGAATGAGTCTGGAACAGCAATGGCTGCACCTACGATGGTGTGAATAATTTTTGTTTTTCTCTGCTGATGAGGGGAAAAATCCCTGAAACACGTGTCCAGAGATATTTTATTGACATTTGGCCCGTTATAATGACAAGATTTTAAAGGAATTCTCTGTGAACTGATAACTTCGTATTTCCCTATGTTAAACTGCTGAGAGTGCGCTTTCACTGAGGACACTTTTGTTGATCGATAATTACCGGCCTGTCCAGCCGGGAAGGCAGCACCACTGCGCTAGGAGCAGGTCTAGTGTGACTAACATGGATCGTCACACATTGAACAGCAAGTTGGGACATGTAAGTCAATTTGAATATTTCACTTTTGAATTCGCCCACTGTGGTCGTGATTTTCTTTCATTATTTTGCCTGGCTCCAGCAACCCACTGAGGGGCTATATACATGACTATGAAAACCAGCATGCACCTGGTCTGGCATAAAACAGATTGATCAGGTGCCTGCAATTTCAATTAGCTGAATGAGCCAGGTACGTGGCTGTTAAAAGGAATGAGTCTGGAACAGCAATGGCTGCACCTACGATGGTGTTTATAATTTTTGTTTTTCTCTGCTGATGAGGGGAAAAATCCCTGAAACACGTGTCCAGAGATATTTTATTGACATTTGGCCCGTTATAATGACAAGATTTTAAAGGAATTCTCTGTGAACTGATAACTTCGTATTTCCCTATGTTAAACTGCTGAGAGTGCGCTTTCACTGAGGACACTTTTGTTGATCGATAATTACCGGCCTGTCCAGCCGGGAAGGCAGCACCACTGCGCTATGAGCAGGTCTAGTGTGACTAACATGGATCGTCACACATTGAACAGCAAGTTGGGACATGTAAGTCAATTTGAATATTTCACTTTTGAATTCGCCCACTGTGGTCGTGATTTTCTTTCATTATTTTGCCTGGCTCCAGCAACCCACTGAGGGGCTATATACATGACTATGAAAACCAGCATGCACCTGGTCTGGCATAAAACAGATTGATCAGGTGCCTGTAATTTCAATTAGCTGAATGAGCCAGGTACGTGGCTGTTAAAAGGAATGAGTCTGGAACAGCAATGGCTGCACCTACGATGGTGTAAATAATTTTTGTTTTTCTCTGCTGATGAGGGGAAAAATCCCTGAAACACGTGTCCAGAGATATTTTATTGACATTTGGCCCGTTATAATGACAAGATTTTAAAGGAATTCTCTGTGAACTGATAACTTCGTATTTCCCTATGTTAAACTGCTGAGAGTGCGCTTTCACTGAGGACACTTTTGTTGATCGATAATTACCGGCCTGTCCAGCCGGGAAGGCAGCACCACTGCGCTATGAGCAGGTCTAGTGTGACTAACATGGATCGTCACACATTGAACAGCAAGTTGGGACATGTAAGTCAATTTGAATATTTCACTTTTGAATTCGCCCACTGTGGTCGTGATTTTCTTTCAGTATTTTGCCTGGCTCCAGCAACCCACTGAGGGGCTATATACATGACTATGAAAACCAGCATGCACCTGGTCTGGCATAAAACAAATTGATCAGGTGCCTGCAATTTCAATTAGCTGAATGAGCCAGGTACGTGGCTGTTAAAAGGAATGAGTCTGGAACAGCAATGGCTGCACCTACGATGGTGTGAATAATTTTTGTTTTTCTCTGCTGATGAGGGGAAAAATCCCTGAAACACGTGTCCAGAGATATTTTATTGACATTTGGCCTGTTATAATGACAAGATTTTAAAGGAATTCTCTGTGAACTGATGACTTCGTATTTCCGTATGTTAAACTGCTGAGAGGGCGCTCTCACTGAGGACACTTTTGTTGATCGGTATATATATATATATATATATATATATATATATATATATATATATATACTGGAAGATGAAGGATCATAAGAAAACAACAGCCAGCCAGGCAGCCAGGGCAAAAATCTGGATCCCAAAGGATGCCACTGAGCAAACCATCTTGTACTACATGAGTTGTAGTAGAAATATATTTTTGTTCTTTAGTGAGATCATCTGTTTGAGTCACTTCTTTCTTATATATATATATATATATATATATATATATACATATATATATATATATATATATATATATGTATATATATATATATATATAAGTATCTGTATAATACCATGTTTTTCAGTGAATATATATATATATATATATATATATATATATATCCAAAAACAAACAGTTGCGAGCAACTTCACCACCGCACTCCAGGAGGAAATGATTTCTTTTTATTGCAGTCAGGATTAAATCACCATCCTTCACCACTGACGCGTTTCGACCTACTGGTCTTGATCACAGTAACTTAGTCCTATCTCCATGTCCCCTATTTATAGTGTCTCTCCTATGACCCCTATTGGTGCATTGTGGGACATGTAGTCTATTAAAAATAAATTAAATGTTGTGCATTAAAAACCAAGCTCCCCACCACCACAGAACGTGCCCTACGCTACACAAATTGTCTAAATGAATATGTGCAAAGAATATCACTATTCACAACAATCATTATGTCCATTTCTATTTTGTTGGTACTATTAACCTTGCTTAATACAATTACCTATGCAGTTGCTATATGTACCTGATAATAGATTGGTGCACTTATCTATTATTGTTTACATACTTTCTCATATACATCCTCAATTTACCTCATTTCCTCCTTGATATTTATCTATAAATGTCCTCTATCCACACATCCACAGGTAATCTTATGTAATAACTGTTAGCAAGAGCGTTATATATCCTCAACCTACAGATGATAATGCAATTCTTCATCCCCATTCAGACCCCTCTGGCTTTTGGTTTTGAGCTGTATTATGAACTGTGACTCCAAACGTCTCAGTTGTAACTCTCTATCTCCTCCCCTTTCATTGCACTCTACACTCGCAATACCAAAAAATCTCATGTCTGTCCATTTAGCTCCATCATGAGTCATAAGGTGTTTTGCAATAGCATAGGTTGTATCCTTATTTTGCACGGCTCTAATGTGTTCCAAAATGCGTTTTTTCAAAGGACAAATTGTACTGCCCACATAACGCAGACCACATGTGCATTGAATCACATATACCACATAATTGGAATTACATGTGATCTTTTTGTTGATAGTCATCTTGTTGCCACCAGAGTCCTCGAATTCCTAACCATTCATCCCAATGCGACATGCTTTGCACTTCTTACAGCAAACAAAACCATTTGTTTGGCTCGAGAGCCAGTTTGACTGTTCTTTGATCAGAAAGTGACTATTAACCAAAAGGTCCTGTAGAGATGGTACTTTTTTATAGGTAACCATAGGTTTCTCCCCAACCAACTTTCCCACCTCTGGGTCCTTCATTATAATGTACCAATATTTCCTCAGAATTTTCTAGATTAAATAGCTCTCCTTGATGTATGTCATTACAAATCTAATAGTTGTGTCTTCCTGAGGTTTTTTCATCATTGTTTTGTTCAGTATATTATCTCTGGTTCGAGCTCTTGCTTTTAGTTCCCCAGCTCTAATATCTTTGTATTTGTATTTTCTTTGAAGAAATCTCTGTCTCGTTTCAGTGAATTTTTGTTCCATTTCACTTTCCGTGGAACAATTACATTTTATTCTGACAAATTCTCCATAAGGTATACTCTTTTTCAATGACATTGGATGGAAGCTCTCTCCATGCAAGATGCTGTTAGTTGACGTTTCCTTCTGAAATAAAGTTGCCTGAATCCGATTGTTCTCTACATACACCATCACATCCAAGAACTGGACCCGTTCTTCACTTATATTAAATGTGAATTGGAGGCCCACATCATTTTGATTTAGTTTTGCAAAGTATTGCAGGAATTCATTTTCTGTCCCATTCCAAATGATGAAAAGATCCTCTATAAATCTTAAGCAGATCACAGCTTTCTCCGCTAGTTTCTCATTCTCACCTCCCCAGGCTATCTGTTTCTCCCACCAGCCCATGGTCAAGTTGACATAACTCGGTGAGAAGGAAATGCCCATTGCTGTCCCGCGGATTTGGGCAAAGATTTGATGATTGAATAGGAATATATTATTATTCAGACACAATTCTATCATCTTCAACAGCATTTGAGAGTGTTTTAACAGACTAAGGTGGTCATTCTGACCCTGGCGGTCTTTGACCGCCAGGGCGGAGGACCGCGGGAGCACCGCCGACAGGCCGGCGGTGCTCCAATGGGGATTCCGACCGCGGCGGTAAAGCCGCGGTCGGACCGGCACCACTGGCGGGCTCCCGCCAGTGTACCGCCGCCCCATTGAATCCTCCACGGCGGCGCAGCTTGCTGCACCGCCGCGGGGATTCCGACCCCCCCTACCGCCATCCAGATCCCGGCGGTCGGACCGCCGGGATCCGGATGGCGGTAGGGGGGGTCGCGGGGCCCCTGGGGGACCCTGCAGTGCCCATGCCACTGGCATGGGCATTGCAGGGGCCCCCGTAAGAGGGCCCCTACATGTATTTCACTGTCTGCTGCGCAGACAGTGAAATACGCGACGGGTGCAACTGCACCCGTCGCACAGCTTCCACTCCGCCGGCTCGATTCCGAGCCGGCTTCATCGTGGAAGCCTCTTTCCCGCTGGGCTGGCGGGCGGTCTGAAGGCGACCGCCCGCCAGCCCAGCGGGAAAGTCAGAATGACCGCCGCGGTCTTTCGACCGCGGAACAGTAATCTGACGGCGGGACTTTGGCGGGCGGCCTCCGCCAAGGTCAGAATGAGGGCCTAAATGTCACGTTGTTGTAAAAAATATTGCACTGCTTTCAGTCCAATCTCGTGGTCAATAGATGTACCACGTCAATAGTGACCAATTTATAGCCTTCTTCCCATCCAATGTCAGCAAGAGCCCTCAGGAAATCACCAGTATCCTTAATATAAGAACTCAAATTTTGTACTAACGGTGCCAGAAAGAAATCCACATAAGTAGAAATATTTTCATACAGTGCTCCACAACTCGAGACAATTGGACGCCCTGGGGGATTTTTTAAGCTCTTGTATATCTTCGGGAGGAAGTATATTGTAGGAAGTGTCGGATTTTCATTTCTAAGGAATGTTTTTTTCATCATCATTTAACAAACCAGCCTCATACCATGAGTCCAGATATCTATTCAACTCAAAGATCAAATCATTTATGGGATTTCTTTGCAGTTTCAGATAGTGATTTTTATCATTTAATTGACGGTATGCCTTCTGCATGTACTGCTGCTTTTCCATAATCACTATGTTCCCACGTTTGTCTGCTGGTTTAATTTCCAAGTTGTTATTCTCCATGAGTGCCTTCAGTGCCTGCCGTTCTCGTATAGTGATATTTTCACTTTTATTATTCTTGATCTTAACCATCTTCTCAAGATCCTCAAATTCCAAATTATGAAATATATCCATTCTATTACCTGGTGATAAAGCTGGACAGAATTTAGATCTGGGCTTAAAGTCTGTACGACAATGTTTAGATGTTTCAATCCGCAGCTTCTCCAATATCTGTGTCTCTGTGAGCTGATCGTCTTCAAGATTGTGCATCAAATCAAATGCAGTTTTAATATCAGATTTTTGTTGAATGGTCAGACTGGGGCTAGTCACACCCCCATCATTATTGGTCACTTTTTTAGGTGCACTCTTTGCAAAGAATTTCGCCAATTTTAGTTTGCGTACATATTTATATAAATCCACTCTGGTTTCTACATAGTCATAATGTTTTTCGGGACAGAACGTTAATCCCCTATTTAATAGAGTTCTCTCATCTTGTGTCAATTCATGATTGGAGAGATTAACTATTAAGTTTACATCCTGTTCCAATTTATTTGGACTGCTTAATTCTTTTGTTTGCTTCTCAGTGGGTATCCTCTTATTTTTTCTAGGTCCCCTCCTTGTTTTCTGATGTTTCCTCGTTCTGTTCCAAATTTCTTCCCTCTTCCTCGTGCTTGGCCTCTGCCTCTGCCTTTTGGTGTTCTCTGGTCCATGTAGATCAGTTTCATTTCGTCTAAAAAAGTTACTTTTTTCACATTCGTAGAAGTGCCTTCTCATTCACTCAATTCCACATCCGATTCACTTAGTGATGTCTCCGGGGAAACAGTGGTTTTCTCAGTTCCCATACCTCTTAGCAAATGTTAGAATTCTGCCAGTTTCATAATCAATTTCATCCCTCCTAAACTTTCGCTGTTTACGTTCCTCTATTATGCTTTCATATTTCTCCAGATTATTTTCCATCATGATTCTCAATTTTTTACTTTCCTCTTCCTTATTCAACGCTATTATTTTTTCTTCTATTTCCTGTATACTTTTTACAATCTCCTCAATGTCCTTCTTCGCATATTTAATAATAATATGCATCATATTCTTCGAACATTCCATGGTATTGGCATCCCATTCCTCCAGCATCTTTAATTTCGTATCTGGTTGGTTTGGCAGCGTGAAAATCCTCAGGCCCCTAGGCACTCTTCCCACCTCTATATACTTTTCAAATGTGAGACATTCCCAACTTTTGGAGATCTCTTTTTTCAATAGTCGTTCTAATTTAACATATAGCCACTTCAGATTATCCTCCATATGTGTATTTCCCATTGGGTTTTCAGTAGTTGCACCGCAGTCTTTACCTTTACCAAATACGCGTTCCGCTCTTAATGCCATTTTGGCTGCTCTTGCTTCCATATTGTTGTGTAATAAAGTCAATTCTCAAACCAAGATTAGTGATTTGTGATGTCGTGGGTCTTTTCTAGACTACTCCAAGGTGAACGAATTGGCTACCATTACTTCCTAAAATGACTTGCTTCTTATTAATTTTAAAGATTTTCCTCCCAATCCATCAAAGGGGAAACAGCACTCCATATATATATAGGATACCCCTTATTGGATCACACCGACATATACCGTGTGTATTTTTGGTGTATTTTGTTTTGTGTATTTTTATACGGGCACACAATAGACACTCCTTCCGGTTGTATTCCTATCATGAATTGCCTATCATTACCACAGAACGAATCCACCGTGCCAGGAATATTCAACAGTGATGTTAATTTCAAACATTAATCCTCAATTTATCTGTCCTAGTATACATTATTGACGTTGCTGTATGTGTCTAGAGATAACGATGATTCCGTCTTAAAATTAGCCAGGGAATGTTCTTACATTGCTCAAAGCCACCTTTTAATTCACCCATATATCAAAATATGAAACTCCACACTCTTGTTGTTTCCTTAAGATGGCCAGTCTATTTTCAAGCTTGCATTTATGAAAAACAAATGTCACCACGTTCTGCTAAGGTGCATATTAAAACAACACTTGTAGATTGTATCTCAGGCTTCCAACTTTGCCGGTCATTTGTTTATTTTTGGAGCTGTTATTACAAGGTCACAGTTTTTATGGGTTGTAATCTAGGCCGGCATGCCTTTGCAACATTTCATCCGGAATCACAACACTCACTATATATATATATGTACATTCACTGCGAGGAAATTGGGTTGTTGGTTGGCTGTGCTGTGAGCCATGGTCAAGCAACAGCCACAATCACTTGCATGGGGGAACCACAAAAAGTCACTAAGTTAACCTGCGGATAAGAATGTAAAGGGGGAAGCAGTGAAGTCAATCCATCCAGTGAAGCACCTCGGACAGATGGGCAAGCAGGTTGGTCCTGGACAACTCTTGGTTCTCAGAGCACATTTAGTCATATTTTCAGTTTTGGATAATGGCCAGATGGGCACCTTTAGCACCACAACCAATGGCCCATGAGTGGATGAAGACCTCTTGGGGGTTCAGGACTCACTCAGGCTGGTCCAAGTGCGGGTTCAAGATGGTGCGATGTTCCTTTGGCTCTGAACAGGAGGCCAGCAAACTAGCCCTTCAAGTCACTTCTGGTAGTCCTGCGTGCACTTGCAGATGCAGGGATGAACAGGAGGGCTGGCATCTGAGGGTTCAAGGCAGGCTCCAGGCAGCAGGGCATTCCTTCCAAGTACAGTAGCAGTCTGGAAGAGTGCACAGTGGATCACAGCAGCAGACAGTCCTCCGAGAGTCCTTCCGCAGGTCGTGTAGTGAACAGAAAAGTGGGTCTGAATGTCCTATTTTTATACCCTGATGTGCTTCTCCTAGAAGCTGGGAGAAGTTTCTGGAAAGGTTCTTTGAATTTCTTGGAATTCCCTGATTCTCCTAGCTCTAAGCTGGCTACAGTGACAGTACACTATTGTGAGAAGACAGGACACAACTATTCAGGTGCAATAGGGACTGTGCTCAGCGCTGTCCCCATCCTGGTGGTCTATGGCCCATAGAGGCTCAGCTAATCCCACTATGGTGACTGTCCTGGAAGAATTCACAAAACTAACTGTCAGCTATGCACAGTCATGTGACCCAAGGCAGGCAACAAAGGCACAAAGGGCTGAGGGCAAGAAAATGCCAACTTTCTAAAAGTGGCATTTTAAAAACTGTAATGAGAATTACAACTTTACCATTAGAGAAGGTTTATCATTACAGTTCCATAGGTACCAACCATGGCATATCTACCTCCTCTCAATTAGGAATTGCAGCTTAATAAATATAATAAAGAATCCCCAATATTATCCTGTGGGATGGGTAGGCCTTACAGTAGTGAAAAACACATTTTGGAGGTTTTTACTACCAGGACATGTACAACTCGAAAGCACATGTCCTACATTTTAATTGCATAGCACCCTGCTCTATGCACTACCTAGGGCCTAAATTGGAGGTCACTTGTATAATAAAAGGGGAGCTTGGCAAGGGGGTTTAAATGCCCAGTCGACATGGCAGTATGACACTACATTCAGGTTGAAATGGCAGGCTTGGGGCAAGTTTTAGAGTGCTACCTCAGAAGGTAGCACAATAAGTGCTGCAAGGCGCACTGGTAGCATTGAATTTGCAGGTCTGGAGTACATGGTATTCCATTCTACGAGGGACTACCAAGTACATTAAATATGCCAATTAGATATATGCCAATCAGACCGTGTTTAGGATAGTGAGCACAAGCACTTTAGCACTGGTTAGTGCACAGAACCCAATGCCAACAGAAGCAAAATTCCAGAAAAAATGTGAGGCAAGTAGGCAAAAAGTTTGAAGGAAGACCGCTCTAAGGCTGACAGGTCTAATATTCACTGAAAAAACAAGGGTTAGAGTAACATTATAGTTAGTTCAAAAGTTTAGTGACAACAAAACGTTTTAAACAAAAAAAACATGGAAATCCACCAGTTAGAGTTATCTCTGGTAACTATAAGCTGTGCCACAAAGTAACTATAACTTGTGCCCCCGCATGCAAAGTCTTGTTATCAATTATGTAATTTCAAATGTTGTAGAGATGTTATCAATGAGGCTATAGAACATGTCATAAGTGTTGTGATATGTGGGGTTATTAAGCTGGGCATGGCGAGGGCACAAGTTATAGTTAAGTTAGGGCAGGAGTTAAAGTTAAGAGAGATAACTATAAGTGGTGAATTTCAGTTTAAAACATTATGTTATCACTGAAATTTTTACTTAACTATAAGGTCACTTTAACATTTGTTTTTTTTCAGTGACGTTCAAGGGTTTTTTAATGAAAAGTAAAGTAAAGTAATATTTTATTCCCATATGAAAGCTAACCTGACTAAAGCCACGCCGTGCAGCCAACCGCTCACAGTCAAGCAACCATACACCATGCACGGCTGAAGGTCGTGCACAACATGGAGTTGGCCATAGGCCCTTGCAGCATTAAGGGCAGACCTTACCCCCGTGATTGTTTTATGAAAAAAATGGGAATAAGGGACATGCAGCAGCCCCTCCCAGATCCTTTGCAGGTCCCAGGGACCCCATCACCCGGTGGTATTTTTTTATTAAGGGGAGGGGGGCACACAGCCCCCGCTCCCAAGCCCTTTCATGTCCCAGGGACCCCTTTCCCCAGGGCCTTTATTTTTTTAAGGTAAGGGGGCAAGCAGTCCCCCACCCCAACTCTCTTGGGGCCTGGGGAACCCATTCCCTAGGGCCTTTTTTTTTAATTAGGTGAGGGTGCACAAGGTCAGCCCTCCACTGACCTCTATGGCCTGAGAACACCATTCCCCAGGGACAAAACATATATTTAGGGAGTAGGGGGATGGGCGGCCCCCTCCTGAATCACTATGGGCCCTGGGGACCCCATCCACTGTGGCTTTCCTATTTTAATAAGGAAAGGCAGGGCACATGGCTCCCCTTCCTGAAACACTATAAGCCCCAAGGACCCATCTCCGGGGACCCTCTTTTTTTCTAAAAGGGAGGGGAGCATGCAGCCACTTCCATGATCCTATAGTTCCCTAGGGACCCCATCCATCAAAGGTGCTGCGGGAGCAACCATTGTTTTCGCCTGGTAGGAGCAGACATTTGTGCTTGCTCCTGCCAGGTGAGAAAAGTGTGAGTTTCCCTGCCCACAAGAGTGCAGCAGGGAAACAAAGGTCTGCTCCCACCCAGCTGGAGCATTTTCAACCCTCCAGTCGGGTGTAAGCACACTTGCTTTCACTGCCCATGCTCATGCAGGCAGGGAAATTACGGGCCTTATTACGAGTTTGGTGGTCTTGCAATTGTCAAACTCATGGTGGTGATCGGACTGTCGCACTCCTGGCAGATAACAACCCTGGTGGTTGGACCACCAGGGGATGCCACCTCCACCAGGATCACGGATTCTGACGGGTTGGCAGTAGTCAAAATTGTGGTCAGCCACAGTGGAGTTGAGTTCAGCACCACTGTGCTGGTCACAGCTTCCTTTTCTGCCAGCCTTTTCATGTGGGGTCCATGCCATGAAAAGGCTGGTGGAAAGACAGTGCTGGGGGCCACAGGAGGCCCCTGCACTTTCCACAGCAATGTCGTGGGCAGTGCAGGGGCCCCTCTGCCCAGCACCCTTGAATGGGTACTGTCGGCTACTGCAGACAGTGCACATTCCAAGGGTGCGGAGGGGACCCTCGGTGTGACAGCCAATGCAGCTAAACTGTTTCCACCGGGCTGACCGGCAGAAACCTCCTAATATCGAGGTTTCCGCCAGTCAGCTAGGTGGTAACATTGTGGTAGGGCTGGGTGGGAGACCTTCACTTCCCCACAGGTCTGGTTGGCTGATGGTCAGCCTGCCAAACTTGTAATGAGGCCCTTTGTATTGGATTGGGCTCCCCAGAACACCGTGTAGGAGCAAGCACATGGAGATGCGCTTCCCTGGGCCACTTTTGGGGAGGGGACCACGTGCATGGTGGGGTGCAAGTTATAGTTACCCTAGGGCAAAAGCCATAGTTACTAGAAATAAGTATAAATGGTGAATTTAAGAAGGTTTTTGAGTTTAAAATGTTGAAACGTTAAGTTGTTATTGAAACCTTTGGATTCATCTTTGAACTAACTGCAAAAGAAGGGACTAATGTCAAAATCGTAATGGTACAGGAAGGGGAACTCCTATGGTGTGCTAAACTCAAACAAAGCTAAGTTAGATAATGGCTAGAGGAAATCTCTATGTTGGTGGGAAACAAGACTGCACCTAAAACCATTTGTTTGGGAGGCTGTCACTCACTGCTGTAGTGTTTCAGTAGACATTTTATAGCCCTGTACTCTCGCACTTTCAAGTATACTCACTAGGTAAGTCCGTGCATGACACAGTAAAAATCCCCTTCTTCAGAATATTTTGTGGCCCATGTTTGCGATAGTAATAAAATCAGTTGATTGCTTGGAAAATCAGTTTTTTTGTTTTTGATGACCCATAAGCTCATCCCAAACCACAAATGATTAGGGCCTCGTCAAAAAACCTCCAGTCCTACTCCTGAGGCACATTTCGTACTTCTGTCTGACATGGATGATAATAGGTGTGGTTACATTACTGGTGTGCACCAGAAGATGAAGCGTTGTCACCAGTGACTGTCAGGTGTAGTATAATTTCCCCCCTGGAAATGCACTGTTTGTTAGAGCAGACCATGGACAGTGCTCCACTGTAAATAGCAACAGTGCCCATGTCTGCAGAGCCTTTAGAAAGTCTTGATTATTCACCTATAATTTAGCAGGTTCTTGCAGCTTAAGCCATACTTTAGAACTATCTCCAGTTTTAGCAAAATAAATTAATTAGCTGCTGGCAAGCAGTGCTGAAAAAACTGTGTCCACTAGTTCCTTTCTCTGTCTCACTCCCTCACCCACTCCCTCTTTCTTCCCTCTTCCTCTTTTTGTTGTGTAGCCATTTTAGCTATAGCTCCATGCACGTTATTTTAACACACTAGGCCGCTGTGCACTTTAACCTAGATATATTTTACTCAGCCTCGCTTTATTATTATTACAATAAAGATTTTTACGCCCTTGTTTTATTTTCATCTATCTAACTGTTTTTACCTAGGCCAGCACTCTGTTCTCAAACAAAACATTCTTGAGCATTCTGTGCTTCATTCAAGGCTACAGCTCAGTACATTGCCGGTGAACATGGTAAAAGTTTAGTCTCCAACATTCG
Source organism: Pleurodeles waltl (assembly GCF_031143425.1). Classification (NCBI taxonomy): domain Eukaryota; kingdom Metazoa; phylum Chordata; class Amphibia; order Caudata; family Salamandridae; genus Pleurodeles; species Pleurodeles waltl. The sequence goes on from NC_090437.1 coordinate 65,526,080, forward strand.
TAGAAAATACATATCCTTACGTAGGGACATTTTCTCAGAACATCAGCTGTGTTATTATATAAACACTTTGTTGTCCCTTACACGTTAGAGGGAGATTCCGGTCAGGGAACCACAACTGTATGCTGATTGCTGAATGCTTCGCTACAGATGCTAACGCAGACCACAGGCCTTTCCTCAGGTATGGGGGTTGATGTCTTCCCAGGGGAACCTGAAAGGCAGAATTAGAGCTTAACATGCTGTGCTCAATTACAACCTAGATAGGAAATAGTCCATCGATCATAGTAACAATATGATAGCATTGTTTTTATGCTTCACTCTTCTCGTCTCAATTTTAATACTGTCATGTTGTGTCGTCCTGGTTATTGCAGCTCACGCTTTGCTATCTAAGATGCAGTTGTTTTATTAAACTTATTATTGAAACATATACTGCCTCAGTTTGTCATTTATATATGACTGAATTGTAAATGAGAGAACCGGATGCGACCTGAGTGACCACGACTTCCCTGAGAAGACTAGTATGTCATGCGCTTAGCTGCCCTATCATCACTATCCTTTGGTAGAGATGAAGCACTGCTAATTAGCCAGAGCAAAACCCGGATTAGAGCGACAGGTGTCACCCGCAGTGGGTTGGACTCAGTCTCCCACACCGTAGGCCATTCTGCCACTAAAAATCCAGTAGTCTTATTAGAATAATGAGAGCCTATGCGACATTCTTATCCCTCTCCTTTTCTAGCCTTCTCTATGTCTATGTCTCATTCTCCCTCTACATCTGTCTGTCTCTCTCTTCCTCTCTGTCTCTCTCTCGCGCTCTCTTCCTATGCTTCATTCTTCTCTCCTCCACACCTTTCAGGAGAGAAAAAGACTGGCAGAACAGGATTCAGAAGAAATGTGTATCTTTCCTATCGCTGTGTAAAGGAATGAGTGTACTTGCTTTACAACCAGGTTAAGTCATTTTTTAGTCTTGGCTTTAGATGGCGCGCATGATCTGTCTCGAACCGAAACATGCTGTGTCTACAGCTGGGGCTTTAGCCCGCACCTAAGCTTTCGATTTTCTGACACCACTGTCACTCCATTCTTCGATATCACCATTTGACAAGAGCATGCATATGTCATGCCTCTTGCAGTGATTAGCCCTCCCCAAGAGCACCTGTCAAGTGCTGTACAGCTAGGCAGCAGCTATATTTTAGCTTTTGTTTTGGGACCATTTTTTTTAAATGGGTGACCGTCCTGCCACAGTTTATTATTATTTTTGTTTAATTGTCTGCTGCTGCCGTTGTGTACAGTGTACTCTCACCCCCTCTTCTTGCTTACACATAAACCCACACTCCTCCCCTCATTGTCACAACCCTTTCCCGTCAGTTCATGCACCAGATGCATGCCTCCAGCACTGCACAGCAGTATATTATTAAGCCATGTTGATGTTTTGGCCACAGCAGCCGGAAAGACATGTGCTCTGTGTGTGAGCAGTAAACGCTACAGGAAGTGTCTCTCGTTACATTGACTGCATTATCTGGAGGCTAAATAAACAGTTCTGTTTGAAAATGTAGCAGCCGCGCAGGATGAGCAACCTGAAGATCAAAGGGATCATGTCTTGATTTGGCTGAGCTTGCGGTTCTTGGGTCCCAGGCAGATAACAGAATCTTTCCAATCAGAGAATGGCACGATGTTTACAACATGGCTGTCACAGTGGTCACCCTGTGTATCACTTTGCCTCCCGTCAGCAGAATTGTCCATGCTAGGTCAGTCTTGTAAACCACAAAAAGTGACCAAACCACCACACATTAGGAGCATTGTAGCACCCAGTTTTTTTTTTTTTTATCGCATGTGTAAAAATAACTCTTGGATTTAGAAGCATTGAAACTGCTTGTGCATCCAGCAGTTTTCAATCATCATCTTTGGTGATTAATGTTACTGCTGATGAGAGATCCGAATTAAATTCAGTAGCAGGTTTTACTCATTATAAAGTAGCATAGAGGACTAATGTGCCTGCTGCAAATAACGTGTACCATGCAAATAAAAAAACTGATAGTGAACTATGAGTAGTGATTCAAACTAGCATTGGCAAAGCCAATAGGTCTTGGCAATCCCAGAGCTATAGGCATTGGCACTGTAAATGTGTTTGTGTATGGCTCTTGGGCTGTTCTTATTGACATACACAAATGCGTTCACATTACCAGCTATCAGAATGCTGAGAACGATTGGCCTTGCCAATGCTTATTTTCTTAGCGAATGTTTGTTGCAGACTTCCAGAAGAAGAGTTAGTGGAGATAATAGTTAAGAAAGATAGGGGCACATGTACGTACCATTTTTCCTGTCACAAATGGCCTGCGGTCTGATTCGCAGAATCAGACCGTTTACGACAGGAAAAAAACATTTTGGTATGTACAGAGCCTATTTTGTGATTCTGTAATCTATTTACAAAGATTTTTGCGCGTCGCAATTAGGATGGGGTGTTCCCTTCCTAATTGCGAGTCGCAGCGAGATGTAGCATTGTTTTGAGACCGTGAATGCGGTCACAAAACAATCACAGTTAGCACCAGTTTCAAACTGGTGCTAACCCATTTGCAAATGGGAAGGACCCTTCCCCTTTGTGAATGGCAGCAAAAATATTTTTTCAGAGAGGCAGTGGTCCCACGGACCACTGCCTGCTCTGTAAAATTGAAAAGAAAACTTTTCATTTTTGTTTTTGAAATGCATATCGTTTTCCTTTGAGGAAAACGAGCTCCATTTAAAAAAAAAACTGCTTTATTTAAAAGCAGTCACAGACATGGTGGTCTGCTGTCCCCAGCAGGCCAACACCCTTGTGAGGAGTTGCTGCCTTTTTCCTTTTCGAACCTGACGGCGGTTCGTCAGGGGCCAAACGGATATTTCATGAATGAATTGACATGGGGTCCATGAGAATCCCTTAGAGATGACCGGTTCTTTGTATGGTCTTTGTGTACCGGTATCCTTATCAAGATAAATTTCCAATATTATTGATTTGTATATACAGGACATTATCAGGAATATATGGGATAGAGCCTGTATTTGAAAGCCTTGATAAAGTCTGTATTTGGACGAAACACGTGTCGGCTGGGTTGAAGGTTTTAACTAGGCTGATTCTCATGACTACAAGCAGCATCTTCTTTGAACGGACTATACCAGGAGATGAAACTTCCTATCTTCAAGCAGGAATGTGATACTTATTTGATGGACTGATCCTGTTTTTTGTTAATTTTCTTTTTGGACTTGTAGTTTTAAACTTAATAGGTCACATAAGTGGATGGTGAATTCGACATTATATGTGTCAAACAAGGTGTTTAAATGTGTATCGTATCAGTCTAGATTTTTGAACAATTGGTTTTCTTTGTTTTGTTGTTATTTTTCCTTTGAATGATTTACATGTTCATTTATGATTGAATATTTGATACATGTCATTACCACATTTTACTCATTGAACACATTCCTTTAAATTTTATGACGGTTTAAATTAATTAAGAACTGTATATGAATCCATTATATTGAAATACTGAATACTTACATTTTTTGAGTGATCCACAGGATGTCTCTTACATGTGAACATCCTTGTGAGGGCAGCCATTCCCAATGGGGTCGCAAATTGCGACCTACCTCATGAATATTCATGAGGTAGGTAATTTGCGACCCCAGTAGGAATTGTAAACAGTGTAAAGTACACTGTTCTACACCCGGTTTTGCGACTCGCACTTTGCGAGTCGCAAAACCGGATCTTTGTACATGTGGCCCCTAAATCTGCATCATACAGGCAAGTAGTATAGTGCTACTGATTAAACAATGGGAATCCTGGATACCTTGTGAGATACGTTATTTAAAGAACGTACATGAAACGTGAAGACTGCATGTTTGTTTATTTTATTGGAAGTACGGTACATGGCTATGATCATTCAGTCATTGGATAGTGATTTGATGAGTTCCGCACTTTGCTGGGGGCTTCCTGATACACACATTGCTACTGTTAATATTGCTGTACTTGCTGTCATGTGGGCTGTCACCCCAAATGTATAGCTGCATGGCATGTAACCCAAATTATTATCAAATAATAATGCCATTTGAGTCACACGTTTTCTATGATAAGTATATACTATAATTGTCACATAAATATTGTGTACCATTTACTCAGTCAGTTTTGTAATTGAATTTCAGGTAAATGGAAGATCAGGAGAATAGTTTATTCCAAGCACGCAAGGCAAAGAGGATAGAACAAATGGTAGCAAGATGGCTGCGTCGCTCTAGGGATAACTTACCCAGGTGGGTATTCATTTTTTTTTTTTTACAATTTGCTGATTAATTATTATTAGGTTTGATTTCTTTTTTGTTGTTGAAAAAATAACATTGAATTGACTGCTCTCTTGGGATTCGAAAACAAAGTAAGGGTTCCCTATTCAAGCCTATGATGTGACTGCATCCTAAGAAGACACCTCCAGAGATGATACCTGTGTCAATCTCCTAAGTAATATTAACACACGAATGTGAGACCACTATGCTTTGCAGAGTAAATGATGCACGCATGTTGTCATTTTGCTTAGTGGTCAGGGGAAGCTTGGAGTACATCTGTTAATACCCACTAAGGTTGAATAACAATGATGGGATGGAATTCGGCAGAAAGGACATTGTGTGATTTTGGGATTGCGCAGGCTAATGCGCTGTTTCGTGCCCTGGAGAATGAAGTGTTTTACAAATAAGGACAAATCCCCTCCAAGATCCACGATCTTTTCTATTTATACATATTATTTTCTCCCCAATTTTATACACATATTGATAATCTCCATTTGTATGAAAATATGTTAATATTCACTTTCCTCTTTCGATCTAACGGCAAAATTACAAAATTAATATATTGCAAATGTATGTTAGATGAGAATTGTTGAAGATTATAACAGTCCAGAATAAACTGCCAAATGTCTATCACACATGTTGCAGATCGAATTCTACCAGGCTAGGGTTCTAGAATGTTAGAAGGAGTTTAAATCATTTTTGACAAACAAGATAACTTATTTTTACCTATAGCCTCGTCCTTCAGTTGTTGACTTTTTTAAGTGCTTTAAATAAGAGCAGCAACTCTTACTCAAATAGATAGTGCATAGACGTTCACTGATACACAAACATTGTAAGTAGATACTAAAGAAAAAAGATGAGTAAACCTTACCGTATATGTGCTGCTCATATCAAATTCCAGAAAAAAACAAATGTATTACTTTCAGAATATTCTAGAACTGCAGCATCAAAATGCTTACATTGAGCATGGATGGCTAAAAGGTGTACGCTAGCTATATGTAACGAGAGTGCCTAATGCTCCCTTGTTTGTTTTTCTTGAATTCAATGTCTTCCTAAACTTTCTTTCTAGTAGTCTGGTTTAATTGTACTGACTGTCTTCTTCGATTCAGTACTTATCAGCGTTCCTCTTATTAGCTCAACTGAGAACACCTTAGTGCAGTGGTTCCCAACCTGTGGGCCGGGGACCCCTGGGGGTCCGCGAAGCCTCCGCAGGGGGTCCGCGGCTGCTTAAAAAATTTAATAATATTAGGTCCCAGCTACCAGGAATGACTCCTTGGGGGTCCCCGTGTTCCAATAATGATTCAGTGGGGGTCCCCGGGCTCCAGTATTGATGAAATGGCGGTCCACAGAAGTCAAAAGGTTGGGAACCACTGCCTTAGTGTATCAGGCGTTGCTGTTTCCTTCATGTGGACATTGTGGTGATTTGATAATCCATGTACTTAAAATCTTTAACTGGAATTGTGGCTTCTTATGTAATTTTCTTGTACAACCTGGGTGTTATATGAATAATCATCTGAAATGGAACAGCAGGAAATATGTCTTCTGCTTGCAGGACTTTTCTTTAAAAAAGGGAGTTTTTTTGGCTTTGTCATTTTCTGTGTCACTTGTTAGTTTTGTAAAGTCAGTTCCTTTTTTTGGCACATTGTAGAAACAGCCATAAAAGCAAATAGAATACAGATGCAATAAATATAAGATAAATATACAACATAAAACACAGGATAATGAAAACAGTTATTTAAAAAGAACAGATCAGCGCCTCCCATGAACATGGCTAACACACAATACTCTTTCTGAAGTGGATTGCCCACCTTATATATAGAGCAATATTAAAACAAACGTGGGGATTCCCCAGGGTAAAGAAATACCTCAAAGCATTCTTGTAGTCTATGATGCTCTTGGCAAGAAATATTGGTTTCAGACTAGGGCTTAAGGCTCTTGTAGAAATCACAAAACAGCATAAAGTGCTGAATGCTTTGCTTCGATGACCCATCATATGGTCATAGGGTCCTGACGAGGGGACAAGTTTCTATATTAAGGAAAGCAACCAAATGATGGACCTTACCCGCTCGAAATCTAGCCAGCACGAAGCAATGCTGAATACTGGTAACACATGATAAATAATATTGGCAACCGTCCAGGAAGTTAAAAGATATTTAAAAGGCAACAGTGGATTTGTTCAGTTCCCCTCGCATCCTATTTTCATATCTGTATTTAAGAAAAGTCATCTTAATAACATCTTTGTCAATAGATAGGACGTTGAGAGGATCCTCTAATGCAGACAAATTAAATAGTATGCTAAAAGATACGTTTAGATAATAAAGTCAGGGAATCCTACTAACATGGATCAAAGTAGGGTAGTCAGAAATAACCAACTTGGTAAATCTTGTTTCATCTTTTTACCATATAAAAAAACAGAGTAACAATGGTTTGAGAAGGATCAGATCCTCCGAATACTGTAGAACAGCCTTCTTGTGTGCACCCAGGGAAGAAGCAGAAACAGGTAAGCACAATGGGCATTTTAAGAAAGTGTTTGACTCTACCTGGAGAGGATTGTTTGCAGAAAAAACCCACAATTCTGCTCCAAAAGTGGCAGTGGACACCGCTCTAGCTTTGCATATTTTACCTATCTTCCTAACAGGTCAACTACCCAATTTACTGGAGAACCTAAAGATCCCATGACAGTTTCTACTCATCTTAGATCTAGTTTTAAGAACATGCTGGGTCCAGGTACCATTACTCCAAAATAAAATCCCCAAATAGCAGAAGGAGTTTACACTAGATATCGGGATATTCCCAATAAAGAGAGATGTACATTTTGGCAGTTTTTTCCCACATATCAGGGTATACATTTTAGTTTTATTTATCACCAATTTCTTGGAGTCCATAAAAGCCCTAGAAGCATTTATCAGCCTCTGCATGCAGGTGGGTGTCCTTGATATTAAAAGTACATCATTGGAGTATAATAACACAGGAACCTGACGACCGGCAATAATAGGTGCATCTGCCTGCAGGGCCTGAATGGTATTGTCAACCCCATTGATAAACAATTAACGCAGAGCGGGGCCAATAGACAGACCTGTCTGATACCCCTCAGTACCTTAAATGGGGGGAGCATTCACCATGGGGGCCATATCAGATCTTAGATGATAAATTCTCATAAAGATGTGGGAGAAAATCAATCAGCCCCCAGTGAAGTCAACGTTGACCAAAGAATAGAATGGCTTTCCAACTTAAATGCGCTGCTTAAATCAGCAGAACACAGGTAGAGATGTCCAGGTTTAGCCCTAGTATACTTCCCAATCAGCAGCACCAAATTATACATTACTCGACCGCCTCCAGGCCCTTTCTGAATCCAAACTGCACTTCGGATAAAATTGAATTATTCTGGACCCATTCCTCCAATAATATCTTACTCAACAGTTTCTCTGATGAGTCTAGGAGGGAGAATGGGCAATACCATTTGGGATCAGACTGATCACCTTTTTTTAAGATGGGTACAATTATTGACTCAGCCCAAGAAGAGGGGATCCTGCACTCCACGGCTACATTAAACATGTGTAAGGATGGGGCCCCATAAATCATATGCTGCCTTAAAGGCATTTATTGGTACCTCATATGGCCCTGAGGCTTTCCTAGCTACCCTTTGATTGAGGACAAGGGTGACCTCTTCGATGGTAATATTTAAATGTAGGGTATTCCTGCTTAAGTCCCCACCACACTCAGGTAAGCCACTACTCTCTTGGTTTGGTTGGGGTTACAGATGGCTGAAAAATGTGCCACCCATGATTCACAAGTGACGAAAGAGTTGAACTCTGGAATTTAGTCACTTTTTAGGAATGGAGTATTGACTGTGTCCCAAAATAATTTTGATTCCTTGATCACAGCAGCTTGAACCAGTTGGGTCCAGGCCTCATCTTGTAGTACCTTCCTCCTAGCCGCTACAGCCTGCTCATAATTGTTATGAATAGACTAAATGATCTAAGGGTCTCTAGGAGAGCAGGGGAGAGCCGTTTTCAGGTGCTGAGAAGCTTCAGAGCATGAGTGATCAAACCACCCACGGATTCCATGCTTAGTGGTTTTAAGAGGTCGAATGAGATAAGAACTTAGGGGCATATTTAAGAGCCCCTAGTGGCACTTTAGCACCACCACAGTGTCATTTTTTGACAGTAAGGCAGGGCTAAAGTGGCATTTTCCCAACACTATATTTACAAAATGGTGCAATGTATGCATTGCGCCACTTTGTAAAAACTTGTGCCACATTATGCCTGTGTCAGGCATAATGTATGCAAAGGGGGCGTTCCCCCGTTGGGGGGGGAACTGAAACAATGGCATAAGGAAATCTAAAAGATTTCCTTGCGTCATTTATTTTTTTGCACTTTTAGTGCCTACTCAGAGCAGGTGTTAAAAAGGAGCATACCATTATTCGTAATGGACCCCTATGTACTGTGCAGAAGTAGCACCAAAACTTTGTTATGCTGGGGAAAATGTGAAATACAGTCCCCATCATGGCTAAAAGCCCACATACCTGCTTAGCTGAAAGAGGGCAAATCTGGGTATTGAAATCACCTACCCGTTTCATGACATATTTTGTATGGATGGATCTCAAAGAGGCTTCCAGTCCCTCATCAAGGGCATAAACCACATGGCTACGTGAAGTGTCAAAGACATTGTTATAAAAATTAACTAACACCAAGTCAGACCCACCCTTCATTGCTAACCACAGGAATTGTGAATGGGACACTACAGAAGAAAGCTTTTTAATAGTAACTAATTAATTGTTTAGTATTAGGGTCTCTAAAACTCCTTTAGCATGCCTAACCAAGGAAGTTACAGCCCTCATGAAGTGGGAAGAGAAGCCCTCAACATGGGTCTTCTTCACGCACCATGTTTCCTGGATGCAAATAATGCTAAATTCAGAAATAATTTGTAACCAGTAAGAAGAGTCCAACTTATTCTGCAGCCCACACACGTTCCAAGAAGCAAGTACACCTTTGTGATCCTGCTTGGTGTCACTCAGGGAAAACTCAACAGAGAACAATTCAACGTGGTCGCAACTGCCTACATTTATAAAGACAGGTGAGTAGGGAGTGGTTGTTATGTGCATATGATTATGGGGGACTAACGATCCATCTTGTAGTCATCCTACACCCTCAAGATCGCGAAGAGGGGAAGAGATATTAGTGCAAGGAAAATGAGGCACCTGATGGGGGAAACACCAACACATGTGAATGGAACAATTGGCTTGTGAAAAAAACCCTTGGGCAAGGCAACAACCGAGTTTCAGTTAAGCTGCTACAGCCTTTCACTTTCAATATGTTCCTTACACAGGCAGACCTCCAAAAATGTACCACAATATAATCACCCTCATTATTTTTCTTGATTGGCCAAGCCAGCCCGCCCTCCTCACCATTATAATCTTGTACGGGCCCCAAGCATTGAAATGTTTCTATTTACTCAACCAGTGAGCAGCCCTATCACGGAGCTGATCCCAAGACTCCTGTTGACCAGTTCTAAGGGGAGGAACCCCTGCTAGAATTAGAACATAAGTCCAGGCTGCTGGGGGCAGGTTCAAGGTATCCCAGCTATGAGCAAAATCGCGCCCCCCCACACTATATTAGTGGGAACTTTGATAATTGGTGGGTGTAGACCATGTGGCGCAGATTGGCTGGTAATGTTTGTGTCCATAGGCCATAGAATGTCCGTGATCATGACATTCGCCACAGGTAAAGGATCACTGTTACCTACAGGGTCCACAAATAGGCTGTTACCTACAAACTACCACCTAAAGAATGGCTGGGGATAGTTTGATCCCTTTCAGGTGGCCTGTTCCCACTGACCCCTGCACTCTCCAGGGATGGTTGATTAGGTGCATTGGACAACACACTCTCTATACACACTCTCTACCCCAAGCGGTCAAATAGTGGTTTTAGCTTCCCCTCTAATATACTTCTAAATTTCTCGCACAAACTAGCATAAGGTAAACAGTCCTGCAGCAAAGAGTCACATGTCTGAATCTCAAGTGACTGAGATTGTGGCTGAGGATGAATTCAAGAGAGGAGCTGGCCTTTTCTACTTTGTTGCAAAGGTTACTGTTTCCACTTTGCGGCACACCTTTCCCTGATTGCCTTTTCCTCTTGACTGCCAAACCTGGGGGAGACTGAACAGTTACTGAGATGCCCATCTCAGAATCCTCTTGTACAGTGTCAATGGCGCCGTCACCATCATTAGGACTAAAATGCACTTGTGACAAGCCTGCCCCAGACTCAAGAGACAAAAGTGCATCATTGCTGTTATTTAAACATACATTCTCTGAAGATTTTACTAATGATGTGCCATAATCCAAGGAAAGTCTGTGTTCTGTTAGCTCAATTTTGTTTGCGATAAGTCCAACTGCTGTTTCCAGCATACTATTACTTGTCATTGTGGGGCGAGTAATAGAGGCTGCCCGACTATTCTACTCTTCGCCATATCTAAGGACAACTCCACAGTCTCACCTTCTCCCGGGCATGCGTCCTGGCACGTTGTGTGCCGCTGGAGGTGAAAAGCGCTTTATAGTGACGTTTGAGGTGGCCCCTCCTTTTCCTGGGGTGTTGGCAAGCTGCAATCTGGGACAGAGAGGTCCAAACCTACCAGGCTCCTTCTTTTAGGTGCGGTGGCCCGTCCTCCTCCTCCTGGGACATCGGCATGTTGCAATTGGGGACAGCGAGTCCCAGAAACACTAGGTGCCAGATGTAGGAAGATTCCAAATTGCGACTTGCAAATTGCGAGTCAGAGCGACTCGCAATTTGCGAGACGCAAATTGGAGTGTAGGATGGTGTCCCTGACACCATCTGCGACTTGCAAGGGGGTCGCAAAGGCCCACCTCATTATATTCATGAGGTGGGTCGCAATTTGCGACCCCCTTGCGAGTGGCAGCATTCAAAGGGATGGTGGCCTGCTGCGGACAGCAGACCACCATGTCTGTGACTGCTTTTTAATAAAGCAGTTTTTTTTTCAAATGCAGCTCGTTTTCCTTAAAGGAAAACGAGATGCATTACAAAAACGAAAAATTTTACGTTTTTGTTTTATTTTTTCAGAGCAGGCAGTGGTCCATAGGACCACTGCCTGCTCTGAAAAAATGTTTGCAGTCCCATTCACAAAGGGGAAGGGGTCCCTTTGGGCCCCCTTCCCTTTTGCGAATGGGTTACCACCCATTTCAAATGGGTGCAAATTGCGATTGGTTTGCGACCGTGTTCGCGGTCACTAAGCAATCTGGCATTGCATTGCGACTCGCAATTAGGAAGGGGACTCCCCTTCCTAATTGCGAATCGCAAACCCATTTTGCGATTCGGTAACCAGGTTACCGAATCGCAAAATGGGTTTTGTGCATTGCATAGTGCAGTTTGCACGTCGCAAACAGTGAAAATCGCTGTTTGCGATGTGCAAACTGTTTCCTATATCAGGCCGTAGGCTCCTTCTTTTAGGCATCTTTGGCCCAGATTCTCAAAGCTGTCAGGAAATGCTGTGCAGCATCCAAAGATTCTGCGCTGCATTGTATGAGCAAGAGAGAGCAGGAGAGTGCCATATTCACAAAGATATGGCTCGTTCCTTTCCTCTCCCTAGCGCCGGTGCTGATTTTAGCTGCGGAGCGACACGCACACACCTTAGCACCATACTGCTAGGGTGTGTACGTGAGTCCAGCATAGGTTTTGTACAGGAAGGGTACTCTTCCCATACAAAATACTATGCCTAGACAAGTTTAAAAGCTGTTCCTACTTTGTATGTGTGAGCTGCGCAGTGCAGAACACATGCAAAGTCGGAAAAGCACGGAGAAATGAAAATATTTTCCCATTTAACCCCTGCTTTCAAAAGGCATAAATTTTTGGTGCTATAATGTTAGTCAATAGGGTTTAGCATTAAAAAGCATGGTTGGTAGCATGGGTACTCCCATGTGCCACACATGTAATGCCCCATTGACGCAAGCTAATGCAATGCAGCGTTTTGCGCTGCTCTGCGTTACTTTTCCTTACAAATCAATTCAAATACCAATTTGCGTTAGTCTGTTAATCCTCAAAAAGGTTTAGCACCAGTTTAGCATTACAGAAGTAAAGCTAGCCCTACGCTAAACCTTTGTGAATCTGCTCCTTTGTGTCTCTTTGGTTTTAAACCGTGTTCTGCAAATATTTACATTCATGTATTTTTGTAGATTTTTTTATTTATTGTGACTATATTTTGTTTTTTTTTCATGCAAGAAGCATTCGGATAATACCTTAAATAAAACTGTATACATGTTTCGTCACTTGCTAATTGGTAACTGAACGAGCACATGCCAAGCTGGAAACCAAATGACAGGACCGTGATGCTGCTGACAACATCCTGGCCCAACTGTGAGGAGTAAATAAACAAGGCAGAACAGAACAAAACAATGGATTATTAACAGGTGATGGATTGGGAACACCGAGGGAACTGAACAGGAGGAAAATAACAGAAGCACAGCATGTGAATTAGGTATAAGTGAAGAGCAAGTGCGATAATTGCCTGGAAAGGTGTAGAAGTCCTCATAGGTCGTATATGCCACCAATGATCTGAAACTGTCCTCAGACCCCAGGAGTGAGTAGCGCAGGCGTATTCAGTTAGTGGCCTAGTGTTCATAATCTTCTAAATTAATACAGACCCGTCTTCCATCTCCTGCAACCCAATAGAGCAGGTTGAGAATTGTTTTTGTCCCAAGCCTTAATGATGAACTATTCTACTTCTGGTCTCACATCTGCAGAGCTGTGTAGAACTGCTCTGCATATCTTGTCATGACTCAGCTCGCTGGGCCTCTCTTTGCACGGATGTCCTTAGATGGGCACAGATCCCAGGCATTTGGATATCTGCCCCCTTCTCACAAACTGAGTGGAAGTTGTATAAACTTTTGTGCTTCGATGGTATAATTGCCTGATGACAATGGCATGGCAAGCTGTTGCGAGGTGAGGGTGCTGGTTAATCCTTTATTGGCGAGGGAGCTTGGCATACCATTGCTAGATCTGATGGCATATTAACCTTTTGCTGGGCAGGATGGCAAGGTAACCAATACCAAGGGCAGTGTTTGTGTGGCAGTCCAGCGTGAAGGTATTTAGTGAATAGCTCATGTGATCATAGATAGAATACACTTTATTTCTCTATCAGTAAATAATATATGGCAATATTCTCAAAACCAAACCTCTACCATTAGTCCCTAATGGCTAATATCCCAAGACAGCTTCATTATGATTTTTAGTGAAGCATTATCGCGTTATTGTATCATGTGGAAATTAAATAACATGATGCGTCATAGGTAATAAGGCAGAAAATCCCCTCTAGTTGGCAAAACCATACCAGCAGTGAACTGCGTAAAAATAACATAATAAAATAAATAAGGTGCCATTTCTCTAGGTAAGACGATAATTCACAGTCTTTCATTATAGGAAAAAACACGTCCATGGTTGCCGGTGTTATTGAATACTGGTGCCTCAAAGCAAAAGGAGGTCAACATTGTTTGCTCCATTTTAAATACCCCGCATTAACTAATTGCAAATATTGACCAATTATTAGTAAAGGCTATATCTCTGACTCTATATTGTGTGGAACTAATTTGTCACACTGCTTCTGAGTTCCAAAACTACTACCACTTCCTGGAGGAACCTTTGAGTTATTCACTAAGTACCCTGGCTACTCCTGGAAAGCTAAAAATGAGGTAGGAGTAGCATGGTTGTTTATTTACAGTGCAAGAGTAACTGAGGTCTTGTCACAGGTGTGGTAAACAAGGATATCCACCATAATTATTGCTCAGTAACCAGTGATTGCCTCAGGATCCAGAGAAAAGTCTGCAGGCACCCAATCTGCAGTCATATCATTCAGCGGTTCTAAATAGATGTTGAATAGATGTGTGATTGGGAGAGCCCCCTGCACTCACATAGACTGAATATATCCTTTCGGGATCGAACAACTGATATTCACTCTTGGTCAGTCAAAATAAATGTAACACTTTTAAAGCTTTAATATCACCCACCAGTACACATAGCAGTCTGCAGAGAAGATTTGTGTAATTAAAATTAGTGAAGGTGACAGGTGTCCAGCATCATTAATGGTAAGAGCGGCCCACTATTCTCCATCTACAACCCTTATTCCTTATGACAGTTCCTGTGTCTCTAACCAGGAGAAAGAACAGCTTCTAATTTATTGGATATTGGATGTGTGTTATATATATATATATATATATATATATATATATATATATATATATATATATATATATATAGGCTTTATTGAGCTGTTATAGCCTCCCCATTATTTTAGCTAACAAGGAATCTCTTTCAAGTTTTCTAAAATATCAAAGTATCATAAGGGCTTAATTTATTTTTAATAGGGGGATAATGCATGACAGCTGGACCTCATAGTTAACTAATATTTGTGAGAAGAAAGCAATAATAATGTGTGTACATTTTGGAGCAGGTGTGCCCTTGTTATTGATAATTACGTTTGCTGGAAAGGGACCGCCTTTGCATTCTGTAGGTTATAGCACTGTATTAATTTTTATTTCATGGTTGTATGCCCAAGACTAAATACATGGCTTCTTTTAGAGTACTGGGCACAACCATTTCAGTCTTTGTTCGACATAAACCCAGTTTGGCACCAGAATAGTGATTAGTAAGTATAATTTAAACCACTTGACTACCAAAAACTTCAAGGAAGGGCAACTGTAACTATGCAGAAATTGAAGATCATATTATGTGTCAGGGTTGACTAAATTATGTGACAGTAAAAGGCAAATTAAATGGTGTTAGAAATGGGTTTTCTGGTTGGCTAGGGTATGCACCTAAGCAAGGCAGAACCCACACACTCTAGTCAAGGCAAGGGAGTTACACGTCCAAGAAAACCCCTGCTCACCCCCTTGGTAGCTAGGCACGAGCAGTCAGGCCTAACCCGGAGGCAATGTGTAAAGCGTTTGCACAACACACACAACACACATGACGCAATATGTACACCACAAAGTAAACACAACACTGAGCTATGTAAAAATAAACTGTATTGCACAAAACATTAGACTAAACATTACATGTCAGTAATACCCTTCTACCTTAGCAGTTGTCAGAATGTTACACAGGTTACTAATACTCCGCACGAATAGGCAGTTGTCACATTAGAACATGTAAGTACTCAGGATTCTGCAACGTAAACAGTAGTCAGGAATCACAGTAAAGAAATATATGTACTTGTCATAAACACTACATAAATATCCATAAATGGAACATCAGAAAACATATCACAAGTAATAAAGTACATATCAGCATGTCATGCCCCTAAAAGGAACACCATCACTTATTTGCAACATCATAAAAATAGGCAGGGAACATATAACCCCCCGAAGGTTCATGTCAGAATGAATATGTCCCCAAAAGTACCTGTTGTATGATGAAAAGGGGCACTCCTAGTGCCTGGAAGATGAAGGTCCGGCCCCGGCGCTCCTGTGCGCTAAACGGGGGCCACACTTTGCTCCTAGGGGAGAGGGGCGGTCAGCACGCCCTTTAACGAATGTGGAGGGCCAAACAAGACCCCAAGCGACACGTAGGGCCCAGTGGGGTGGGGGAGCCTCCAATGGGGCTTCCTTCCCCTGCCCGTCTCAGGATCCAAACAGTGAGCCGGTCCGGCACACTTCAGTGCCCAGGCACCAAAGCAGGTGCCTTCTTGAGCCCCGGGGGTGCTTCTGGGAGCGAGCTCACCCCGGGGGCATGGTAGGAGCACACTCGCTCCTGTTCTCTCTGTTTGTGGTGCCCCAGGGGCACCAGGGACGGCGCGGCTCCGGCACGCTTTGAATTTAAAGCCGGGCTGCGGCAGTGATTTCACGGCGGCAGATCGCTTACAAGCACTGGGGCCTCCTTACAGAGGCGGCGGTGATTTATGAGCCCCGATGAGCGCTTTGCAGGGCGGCCAGTTTTTTTAGAGCACCAGTGACGTCGTCAATTAGCAATGCACTTAGAAGCGCAGGGGGGCCCAGGAAAGCGCTCTCCAGGCACTGTAGGTACGAACATAGAAAGCACTCCTCGTGCTTGACTTAGGTACAGGGGTCAAGGGCCACAGCACCCTGCGCCTGGAGCCAAGAGAGGGGGGGAAGCACTGGGATAGCAGGCCCAACTACAGGTCAGCGCATGGGGTGCAGGTGATGGCAGTTCCTCTTAGTGACCAGGCAGGTCAGAGGTCAGCACAGCATCAGCAGTCCAAGGTGGTCCTGGTGAGTCCTATTCAGCAGCGTCTTGTGTCCAGTTCCAAGTAAGTCCCTTCAGGTCTTCATGTCTTAATTGTGGGGAAAATTCCCCTGTACTCAGTTTACCTTGTATTTTTCAACAGGAGAGGAGGTTCCAGCCAGTTACAACTGGTCCTGGGAGTATCCCCTCTCTCCTGCAGCACAGGCTTCAAACATCAGTTGGGGGTAACCTACCCTATTGTGTGAGGCCAGGGCACAGCCTTTACAAATGCAAGTGTGTCCCGCCTCTCCCTTCTCACAGCTGAGGAAGACCATACAATATGCACCTCTGTGACACCTCCACCCTCCCTGTGTACAGGTTGTCTGAAAAGTATGCACAAAACCCAACTGTCACTATGCCCAGACGTGGATTGGCGTCTAGCTGCAAAACACCAGTCATAAGCACAGAGAAATGCTCACTTTCTAGAAGTGGCATTTCTGTAATAGTAATAAAAAATAACCTACACCAGTAAGCAGCATTTCTTACCACAATTACCACCACACCAAGCATGCCTACGTTACCCCTCATAAATTAGACAAACCCCTTACACATTAGGCAGGGCATTTCCAATGCAATCCTATGAGAAGGCAGCACTCACAGCAGTGAGAAACCAAATAGGCTGTTTGTCACTACCAGGACAGGCCACATTATTAGGAACATGTCCTGCGTTTTACATACATGGCACCCTGCCCCTAGGGCTAGCTAGGAAGTACCTTAGGGGTGACTTACATGAAGTAAAAGGGGAATTCTGGGCCTGGTAAGTAAATGTAGATGCCATGGCCCTGTGGCAGAAAACTGCGCACACAGGCCCTGTACTAGCAGGCCTGAGACAGGTTTGAAAGGCTACTTCAGTGGGTGGCGCAGGCTGCGCTGAAGGCCAACTAGTAGCATTTAATTTACAGGCCTTGGGTATAGGAATACCACTTTGCAAGGGACTTATAGGTGAATTAAATATGCCAATTAGGTATAAGCCAATCATACCAAGTTTACAAGGGAGAGCACATGCACTTTAGCACTGATTAGCAGTGAAAAAGTGCTCAGAGTTATAACGTCAGCCAACAAGGGTCAGAATAATAAGGAGGAAAAAGGCAAAAAGTCTGGGGAATGACCATGTAAAAGGGCCAGGTTCAACAAAAGGCATTATTTAACACACTCTGTGGAAGTATAATCTAATATTTTAAAAAGGGGATCCCAGTCCTGATGCAAATGCAGAGTTTCTAAAGAAAGAAACTTATATAAATTAATCAGATCCTATTGCAAATGATTTGCAGGGAAGCACATGAACACCATTTTGATAACACCATTCCTTGTAACTCCCAGGTTTAAATTGCAGGTGTAAAACAGACAAATTTTTACCCAAAATTAAATAAGCCTTTTTACGCACACTTCTTATAGTCAAAAGATTGCCTACTTTAATATTGTGTTTCCAAATTTTGCTTCAGAACTAGTGTCCAGATTTTGTGTCACTCTGCCCACAATATGGCCTCTACCAAAACCTCTTTCCATTAAGAAACTGCCCTCCAGAACATTATTTTTGTTACATTTGTTTAATGCATTTTTTCTGTAGGACATACTCCACGATTCAATTCATCAAGACATCAGACCCTAAAATGAGAACTACAATGTTTGGGATTTTTCTGAACTCTGAGGGTAAGATTTACTACTATGTGGAGCAACAGTCATAGCTGCTGCACTGTGTTGCACTAGAGAGAGTAGAACAACACCATATCCACTAATATATGATGCTGCTGCTCTTAGCACTTGCACTGCTGAACCTGCCTAGTGCATCTCACACACACTTTTGCACCATAGTACAAAGGTGTGTGCAGGAGCAGCAGCATAGGAACTGTGCCCTTCCAGAGAAAAAAAAACTATGCTTAAACATTCTTTCAAACTTTACACATAAAGTTTGCTGTACAGGTCAACACGTATAACGTTTGAAAAGGTAGGAGGAATAAAAAACAATTTTCCAACTTAACACTTGCCTCAAGGAGTCGCTTTGTGGCCCAAAGCCATATATGCCAACCTTAACCCTTTCGCTGCCAGGCCTTTTCCCCCTCAGGTGCTAGGCCTCTTTTTTGGCTATTTGGGGCAGTTCGCGTTTAGGCCCTCATAACTTTCTGTCCACATAAGCTACCCACGCCAAATTTGCGTCCTTTTTTTCCAACATCAAAGGGATCCTAGAGGTATCCAGAGTTTGTGGGTTTCCTTGGAGGAGACCAAGAAATTAGCTAAAATACAGCAAAAATTTTGTTTTTTCAACAAAATGGGAAAAAGGGCTGCAGAAGAAAGCTTGTGTTTTTTCCTCTGAAAATGGCATCAACAAAGGATTATGGCGTTAAATCACCATCTTCCCAGCTTTCAGGAACAGGCAGACTTGAATCAGAAAACCCCATTTCTCAACACAATTTTGGAATTTTACTGGGACGTACCCCATTTTTAATAATTTTTGTGCTTTAAGCCTCCTGCCAGTTAGTGACAGAAATGGGTGTGAAACCGATGCCGGATCGTGGAAAGCTAAACATTTCTGGAATGTAGACACATTTCTGCATTCAGCAAGGGGTCCTTTGTGTAGCTCCTACAAGGGTTTCCTACAGAAAATAACAGCTGAAATAGAAAATATTGAAATTTAGGTGAAAAAAAACCCAGCCATTTTTCTCCATGTTTTACTCTGTAACCTTTTCCTGCCATGTCAGATGTTTTAAAGGAATATACCATTATGTCTGCTGGACTCTTCTGGTTGCGGAGATATATAGGGCTTGTAGGTTCATCAAGAACCCTAGGACCCAGAACCAATAAATGAGCTGCACCTTGCAATGGGTTTTCATTCTATACCTGGTATACAGCAATTCATTTGCTGAAATATAAAGAGTGAAAAATAGGTATCACAAAAACCTTTGTATATCCAAAATGGGCACAGGTTAAGGTGTTGAGAAGCAGTGGTTATTTTCACATCTCTGAATTCAGGCCCCCCCATACTAGCATGTGAATTACAGTGCATTTCTCAAATAGACGTCTTTTTTACACACTATCTTACAGGCAAAAATGTAGAGAAAGAAAAGGGGCGATAACACTTGTTCTTCTATTCTGTGTTCCCCGAAGTCTCTCGATAAAAATGGTAATTCACTTGTGTGGGTAGGCCTAATGCCCGCAACAGGAAACACAACATGGACACATCACATTTTTACATTGAAATCTGAAGTGTTTTTTGCAAAGTTCCTAGCTGTGGAGTTTGGACTCTAGCTCACTAGCTCAGCCAGCACCTTGAGAAACCGACCAAACCTTTGCATTTTTAAAAACTAGAC
Organism: Pleurodeles waltl; assembly: GCF_031143425.1. Classification (NCBI taxonomy): domain Eukaryota; kingdom Metazoa; phylum Chordata; class Amphibia; order Caudata; family Salamandridae; genus Pleurodeles; species Pleurodeles waltl. The sequence goes on from NC_090437.1 coordinate 65,545,923, forward strand.
ATGTAGGGGAATCCAGGATGGGGTTACTTGTGGGGCTGCCACAAGGTTCTGTTACCCAGAATCCTTTGCAAACCTGAAAATGTGGCCAAAAAATCACTTTTCCTCACATTTCGGTGACAGAAAGTTCTGGAATATGAGAGGAGCCACAAATTTTCTTCCATCCAGCATTCCCCCAAGTCTCCTGATAAAAATGGTACCTCACTTGAGTGGGTAGGCCTAGTGCCTGCAAATGGAAATGCCCCAAAACACTATGTGGACACATCAAAATTATCAAATACAAAACTACCTGTTTTTGTGGGGGTGGGCACCTGCGTTTTTGGTCCTGGGCTCAGCAGCCATATAGGGAAACCTACCAAACCTAAACATTTCTGAAAACTAGACACCTGAGGGAGTCCAGGAAGGTGTGACTTGCGTTAATCCCCCAGTGTTTTCTTAACCAGAATCCTCAGCAAACCTAAAATTTAGCTAAAAAATCAAATTTTTCCCACATTTCTGTGTGGGATCACCTCACTGGGACACATTTTCCTACCACCCAATGTTTCCCTCAGTCTCGCAAACACTTTTGTAGGTGGACCAAGTGCCTGTGACAGGGTAGAGCCAAAAACATGTCGAAATTGAGGGGAACCAAAGCGGGTCCAAAAGGGCAGCTTGAAAATAAACATTTTTAGGCTTACAAGTGGGGCAGAATTTTTATCAGAATGGATGAGACAATGTTGGTGGTAGGAATTATGTGGATTCCTGCAGATTCCGGAAGGTTCCATCACAAAAATGTGGGAAAAATGTGTGATTTCCAGCAAAGTTGGAGGTTTGCAGGGCATTGTGGGTAAGAAAATGGTGCGGGTGCATGTGAAGCACACCACCCTGGAATCACAAGATGTTTAGTTTTCAGATGTGTCTGGGTCTTGTGAATTTTCTACATGGCAGCGTCCCAAAGTCCAAGAAGTGCAGCCCTCACCATTCCAAGTGGGACAATTTTGAGAGTTAGCCAGGTTCTCATGGCCCAAATGTAAAACCAAAACCCAAAGTAATCAAATGTCCTCTTGCTTGCAGTGGGATAAGATGTTTTAGTGTGCGGGGAGAGCTGAAAGACTGTTACCCCCTTCAGTTGGGGTGGGGGCATAACCATGCCCATACTGGATGGTAGCCACCACACCACTATTTCTTTTTTAATTCCCTGGCACTAGTAGGTAAGGGACTGGCCCCCTAAACAAAACAAACACACACACCAATCCCTGGTGCCTAAGTGGTTTCTGCCCTCCTAGGGCAGATCAGCCTAATTGAAATAGGCTGATCTGCCCCCAAGGGGAGCAGAAATGACCTAAAATAAATTTGCCCTACCCTTGCCTAAGGGGTCGCTCCCCTTGTGTGAAATAGGTGCAAAACAAAAAAATCCACGGGGCCTAGTGGTTTCTGCCCCTCTTGGGGGCTGATTGGCCTAATACAAATGGGCCGATCTGCCCCCAAAGGGGGCAGAAATGGCCTAAAATAAATTTGCCCCCCAGGGGAACTACGCTTGCCTAAGGGGTCTCTCCCCTTGCGTGAAATTGACGCAAAAAGATAAAAATCCCTGGTGTCTAGTGGTTTCTGCTTCCCTTGGGGGCAGTTTGGCCTAATACAAAGAGAACGGACCTAAACACAATTATGCCCTCAGGGGAGCGACCCTTGCCTAAGGTGTCACTCCCCACATATAAAAAAATAAATAAAAAAGAATCCTGGTGCCTAGAGGTTTCTGCCCCCAAGGGGGCAGATCGGCCTAATTACAATAGGCCGATCTGCCCCCAAGGGGGGCAGAAATGGCCTATAGACCCTTGCCTAAGGGGTCGCTCCCCACATATAAAAAAATAAAATAAACAAAAAAATATCCCTGATGTCTAGGGGTTTCTGCCTAATTATAATCGGTCGATCGGCCCCCAGGTGGGGCATAAATGGCCTTAAATTAATTTGCCCCCCTGGGGAGGGGCCCTTGCCAAGGTGCCGCTCCCCTTATTCAATAAACCCCCCAAAAAACAATTCCCAGGTGTCTAGTGGGCATTTCTGCTGCTTTCCTTCCCTTTGATGTCCAGGGGAGAGGGGTGCCAGGCCCTGGTGGTAGTGCTGTGTTTCCCACGAGGGCTCCTACCAGGACGTAACGGTTACTTCCTCGGCACCCCAGTGGTGCTGCTGAGGACGTAACCGTTACATCCACGGCACTCAAGGGGTTAATAGATAGACCTTTGTGTAAACAAACCATGGGTGGTAGCATGGGAATGCCCATGTAGCACCAATGGAATGCCCCTTGACATAAAGTAACACAGAGCAAAACCTTATTTGCAGTACTTTTAAGAAACTTTCCAATGTAAAAAAAGTTTTGTGTTGGAAAGAATAATTTACCAAGACTTTGCTCAGTTTGCGTCACTTTTTGTTGTGTCTTTGCACTTGTGCAAAGCCTTTAAAGCCTCTGATTGCGCTCTTGAAATAACTGAAATATTGCTGATTGGCAAAACATTTCACTTCATTAGTACTGATTTAACACCTGCGTACCAGGCCCGGCTCCAGGATTTTTTATTTGGATGGGCCAAGGGACAAGAACCCCTCTGTGCTAGTCTTGGGAGATGGATTCTCTCCATTACTACCTCCACCTAACCACAGACTCTGAAGCATGCTCCCCTCCAGTCCTGATTATCCTTTTTGCTACCATTGCTCTCACATGTTCCCAATCTCACAGCTGACCTTTGGCCTCAGCCCTTTATCAGCCACCATCCACCTCCACATTCATTGTCTATTAAATGCTGCAATAATCACAAGGGTTGCTATTGGGCTATAATGGAATTTTCATCATGTCCCTGTAGGAAATCACCTAAGGTCATAAAGCTTCCATTTCAGACTTAAAACAGTAAATAAAAGTAGAATACACTTTAAAATGTGTAATACAGTTCCTGATGACCCGCCTGATAATTAAAAAAAACACAAAAACAGAAAGGCCATGTTAATAATGAAAACAACTATTTTACACAAATTATGTATCATGGCTGAACCTTTGCAGATTCTCAAAACCTTAACAAATGGCCAGGCACTCTACCTTTAATGTCGATCTCTGCCTCGCAGTGTGAGCTGATAAAGCATCAGGTTCAGGAAAGGCCAGGAAAGGTGTCACTCTTTGACTTCTTTAATTCAGTGCTTAAGAGTAATAAGAGATAGAAAAACAATGTTCGGCTGCCAACACAGAGGACATTTTCATCTAGTATGCTTTCACATGTTGTATTGACTGATGGTGTAACTGGGAGGGCTGAGGGTCGTGTTTTAGGTGGGCCTGGCCCACCCAACCCACCCGCAAGAACCAGGCCTGCTGCATATAGGAAACAGCAACAGAAAGTTGAACACTTTACCTTTGCAAAGTTGTAGTAACCTCATCTCAGTTTGAGTTAGAAATATGTATTTTAGGTTCAAATATGCAAATCCTTAATTTGTGTGGAACATGCAGCAGCCGTATTGTCACATAATTTTAGTAGCTGTGCTTAAAAGTCAGGATTAGAGAAAGTCTAACAGTCACTGATTTTTTTATGCTCCAGCACTACACCATTTTCTTCATCGAAAGCAATCCATAAAACGGGATTGAGCAGATTATAAACCAAGTTCACAAAGATCCAAACCTTTGGGCATGTAGGTCTTTCCTCTGTCTTGAAATAATTAACTTCTGTTGGCCAGATTCTCAAAAGGATCATCATAATTCTACATCCAAACCGGGGCTTGTGACTGCAAACCAAAATATTATTCTGGAGTGGTTCATTTCCACATAGAAACATGCTCAATATTAAAAATATGAAAGTGCATCCACCGCACAGATGACAGCAGTCTCGCTACAGGGATCAGGGCCGTAGCCAGGAATATTTGTTTTAGGAGCCTGTCCCCCCCCCGCTGATAATATAAAGGAAAGATTCTGGAGCGATAAGTTTTGTAAAAAAACATGCAATAGCAGTGAGATTTAACAGCATACAATGCATTTTATTTTGTAATGTTTATTTTAATTATATTCTTCTCTGACTAGTTTTGGGAGAATGCTTATAATGCATGCGAAATCAAATCTTGATACAATTTCTAGACAACATTACAGAGGGCAGAGGTAAGACAAGATTGCTGTAGGTCCCAATGATTGCAAGGAAAATGCCTTCCACCACCGACTAATTGATTACTAAAAGGCAGCAATAATTTGATGCAAAAGACTCCTTGACCCCTTTGGCAATTCACTTTTTGCGCTAATGGTAGTTCTGCGCCTGGCAGCGAGACAGAGGTCAATTCATGTGATCATCTAGAAGGACCTCCAAAGATGTGAAATGATACACCTAAGCAGCCAATAGCATGTCATTGAGACTAAAATTAGTCTCTGGAGTGCTCTAAGATGTGATTCACAATGTATGTAGACAGTGGATGAAGGCAGCTGACCCAAGCAACCGAGTGGTTAAAGGGGGTTTCCTAATGTCCACGTTATATGTAATGAACACAATAGGTTGGTTTCACAATATTTGACAAAGAACATATATATATATATATATATGTACACACACATAAAGACAGAGGGTGAGGTTATTAGGATCCATGCACAACCTCCCTTACAACATATATTACATCATAAGCAGGCCTTAATTGATTCGGAAGCCCTCAGGGAACCAGATTTAGGACAGGTCCCCTCACCAACAGATTGGCATTGATGCTTCATCATTGTTGACCTAATCACACCAAGATGAGTACATACTATCTTGGTGGACTCAACCAATAGCCGGGTGTTCCTAATGTGTATCCGCTGGATATAAGCAGGAATCCAGTTCAATTTAAAATTATCTTAGGGTATACCTGCTAGGATTTTTCTTTTTAATAATGAGGTACCCTAGATATGACTAAAATATATTTCCTATGTCTGGCAAAACACAATCTGGTTTACATACAGATTTGACCTTACACATTCCCAATACGGATCAATGGCCTTCTTCATGGATATTATAATCCCTGCATATTCTACATCACAATCATGCAAAGTGATGAGGTGTAAGGTTCTCATACTTGTACTAATCCATTAGTGTTTTTACCTGCAAATAAATGAAAAAAATAAAGTGATGCAGTGTCAATAGGAGTTACTTAGGGCCTGATTAAGAGCTTGGCGGATGGGATACTCCGTCACAAACATGACAGATATCCTGTCTTCGTATTACAAGTTCCATTATATCCTATGGAACTTGTAAAACAGTGGGTGGGATATCTGGTACGTTTGTGACAGAGCATCCCTTCTGTCAATGTTGTAATCAGTCCCTTTGTCTTTACTTAGTCTGAGAATAGAAAACAATTTGTCCTGGTTGAACTTAAAATGGCAGGGCATCACTAAGTCAAAGTCAACTATGCCCCCATTCTAGATAACAAACAAGCCAGCATAAGGCTCCAGCAATGAAAGTGTAAAGCGAGTTACTAACTGGTATGTATATCTCTACTTGGGATAGCCGGGTATGCATGTAATTTTATAAAGAAAGCCATTTTCAACAGCATCCGTGCCTGTCACAACATGATTAAAAGTAAAAACTCTGCAAATAATATTAGCTGGACATATTCCAAAACAAGAACCACCACACATTTTGACTGATTTAGCTTTCAGTGTGGGTTAAAGAATGACTCACAAGGCGATGGGAAGACTGCGATATTAACACATAAAGCAATAAATGAATAATGTAATTGTATCACCTCTCTTCACACCCGCTAGAGTGTGCCTAGAATGGGTGCACCATTGACATGACCAGGAAGTCATCTTAGTGAGCATGGGCATAGAACACCTGCATGACCTTTTTGCCAGTGTTGCAGTGATATAGCAATCACATTTTACTGGGTACACTTCATTAGATGTGAGTGAATTTTAGTGTCCACTAGATTTGAGGTGCTATATTTTTCATTGATAAAATATTTTTGTTTTTTGTTTTTTAAATTATTTGAAGGAGTAAATAACACTAATGGATTAGTACAGGTATGAGAACATTTTGCCTCATCACTTTTCATGATTGGGATGTGGAGGGTGCAAGGACAATAACAGCCCTAAAGAAGGCCATTGACATGTACTGGGCATGTGGATGACTCCTGTTTCTTCAGACATCCATGAGTGAGATTCCTTATAATCATATTTTGGGTACCCCATTTTAAAAAATACATCCAAGAGTGGGTACTCTAAGATATTTTTATATTGACCTGGCTTCCTTCTTACATCCAAAGATACATATTAAGAATCCCCTGCCTAGTGGATGAGTCCACCAAGGTAGTAGTTACCCATCTTGGTATGGTTAGGTCACCAATGATAAAGCATGCCACCATAAACTGTGATTTCTAATCATATTTTAAAATCTGTGGTGAAAACTGCTTTTTTTGTTTTCCTGAGGGCTTAAGAATCAATTGAATCCAACCATTGGATCCTAGCACTCACAGTGTGATATACCTATTTTATGGTAATCGTAGCAAATTTTGTGACATATTCTGAATATTTTTACAAAGCACAGTGTTCTGCTGCTGAAGACGTGAACCTAGATTGGGGCTAATTTTAGTGTGTCCAATATGTCTCTATCTACAGTGGCTAGTTGTGCGTCTGAATGATTTACACTACAGGCCCTCTCTGCTTGAAGTAGTGACAGTCACTCACATAAATATGTCTTCAGGAAAGAGGAAATGTGACTGTGGCATGTTCTGACATATATGTACGGAACCTTAATTCTGTTGTATAAGAGCACCTACACCACCAGAGATCAATATAAGGGAAAAGTGTATGAAGCAATACAGTTATTATGTCAAATAAAACATACACATGATAAAAAGCTCTGCCATGAGCCGTTTGGCAGAATTTTGGGAACTCCGCATTACAAGCATAATGCAGAGGGCCAAACTTCTGCCAGCTTTATCGGTAGAACGCAATATATCGCCCACTCCTAAAGAAACTAGCACAACTGAAAAGATGACAATGCAACAAATGCTGAAAGCCAGGGGAAGATTGAGAAGAAGTAAAAGTGTACAAGAGAGGAAGAGAAATACTGTTTGACAAAAGAAAGGTATAGACAGTTATAAAGGATGCTAAGAAGCAGGGTAGGAGGAGAGCATAATGGAGAGTAAGAGTACTCAAAGACAGAGTAAAAACAGAGTATAATGCTTAGCCAAAGAGGAAAGGGACACATAAAATGGATGATGAAAGGTACAGTGAAGGGCAAAGATGGAAACAGAGATGTGAACATTGATTGGCAGATAACAAATAGGACCAGTTAAAGTGGACAGTAAAGGAGTCATGATTGAATAATGGCAGAGCGTTTGTATGTGCTTCTATGTGTGTGACATAGAGAGCAATGAGACTGAGAGTGGGTGGGAGGCAGGGAGAAAACAAAGAAAAGATTAAGTGGAAAGAAGTGCAATGAAAACTGAAGGCAATACGGAAGGACATGTTTGGGAGAGAAAAGGAGTGAGTGAGAAATGATTAGTAAGTGAAAATGGGGGTGTCAATTGTCAATGTGACCAGTACCATGTAAAGGATTTCAAAAAAATAAGATACAAGAGAAGAGGGGCATTCACACAGAATGAAAAGACTGCCTAGAAGAAAAAGGACAAGGCAAAGAGGACAGATAGTCAATGAGAGTGGAAGGAAATATACATAAGAAGTGATTTTAAAGGAAAAAAGAGAAGCAGGTGAGAAACGTCACATGCAGTGCCCTAAATGAGCAAAGACAGACATCAGGAATTAGCACCGCTGCTGCTATTGCTCAGGATAGCAGGGGCCAATGTCCCCCTGTGCTGTGCCGGGACAGACAATTATTTCCAGAGTGTACCAACGAAAACCTGCATCTTCTGCTGTCTCTGCACTCTTTTTTTGTTGCTTATTCTAAAACGATTGTTTAAAAACTGTCCCGAATTATGGAGTGAAAAAGGTGCACTAGGAATGCAAATATATAATCACATGTCTTCGCTAGCTGTTTTTCATTCAAAGAAGGGACAGCCTTTCTGCTCAATTCCCTGTGTTAAGTAGGGTCCCTCAAGCTATGTTATCAGTTAGGTTAGTATGTTTTTCCAGCAAAGGTGGCAAGCTTCCAGCGGTCGTTCCTCCTTCAGGGTGGAGGTGCTTCGCCTCGCCTGATACGGGTGCAGCAGCTGCAGTAATTGTAAATTTATTTAGTATGAGCACTCACTGTGTCTCATCTCGCGGGTGGGGCTATTCCTGCTGCTGGTTGGCAGCAGGAATGATGACTGCCTAAAGTGCGCATGTCGGGTTGGCCGGCTGTCTAGTTATGGCCAGCCGACATGTGCACTTCAGCCCGCACCAATACTAGCTGTGTAACAGCCGGGCGGACTGCAGGCACAGGCTCCTAATCTGTAAAGGAGTACTGTGTGAGTCTTCTCTGACCAATCATGGTGCTGCTCTCATTCTGAACACGGCAGGACAGCAGCTCCAGGAATGATTAGGTTATTTGGCTCTTCACTTCAAGCTCCATGGGTTTCTACTTCAAAGACAACCAGGTGAACCAACATCATCCTAAGTACTTTTAGTTTTTATTTATTTAAAGTACATGATTTCCCAGTTTACACAGAGTGCACAGCCTTGTGCTGCACAGGGTCACGGCTATGCACTTCATGATGAGCTGTGTCAGAAAAACAAAGCAGAAAATATGTAGGCACTGTGATTTCACAGGCAACACTGTAAAATGAGAAAGAAGGCGCAGCTTGTCAGTTGTGCAACAGGGATATCAGCCAGGGTTCCAGCCTCTGTTCATGTCACCAAAACTGAGCCCCCCTAGTGGTGAAGGCTCGGTCATCCATGGCTGACCCTGTATAAACAACGGGCTGTCTATGATTATACAAGCGGACCCTGTGAAGAAGTTGCTGTCTGTCCTTCCCACCATTGCACCTTAATTTTCCACCCATGACCATGAAGCCTCTTTTCTGCTTCTTACAGTTATGGCTCTCTTCTCAGATTTAATACCAAGCCTCCCCACCTTCGAATTACACTATGCGGAATTCTTCCTTCAGTACTCTCAGTACCGCCAAGCCCGCACTTATCATATGTTTGCTAACAAGCAGTTAATTCGAAACCATCACTGACGCACCATGTCGTCAATTAATTCATAACACATTACACACGGCTTGAAAGTGTTCTTGCAGACCTGCATCAAAAGCGCAGCACAATCTACGATGATTTCCTCAATCATCCTGTCTCGGTCTCTCAATTTATGGACCATAACACCTGCATCTTGTTAACACTGAATTTTACTAATGAATATTCATGTATTATGAGTGTTGGACTTGCATAGAAAATGAATTAATTTAGAGAAAAATAATGCACGCATTTGAAAGTTGCGCCCACCTGAGTGACTGCCAATGTTCACGAAGTGTACTTATTAGCTTATTAATCTGAAATGTTGAGCTTATGTTTTATTAATGTAGTAATATGTCATATTGAAGTTTAAGTGTTATGTATTAGCTTTATTAATCGTAGGCCTTAACTTAGCGAGTTATTGGGCCTAGTTGCATGGCCTCATGTCAAGCTGCATTTCTTAGGTGATTTATAAAATGGCTGCTTAAATAATTAAATTGTGATTTTCCACTGTACTGACCAAGTGCTTGCAGCTGAAGTTCATTCTCATGGGAACTGCTTGCTATGAGATGTTGTACTAGCTAGAGATACAATGTTTAACATTGTATGTGTAAGAATGACCTTCCCAGGAGAAGACTATGGATGCACTGACTGGAGTATAAGCTGCAACAATATGATACCTGACAAGCCGAACGATGGGAGCAGGAGAAGAGGAGCCAATCATCAACATGTGAACTATTTTCTAGTAAAATTTTAGATTTGGAGTTTTATTTACATTGAACTAAATGTAAACATGCAATTATTTGACCAATAAGGACGTGGGAAGTAGTTTTAGGAAATCTAACTTAGCCAGACTGCACTGGGACGAGAGAGGCCATTAGCTATTTTCTTCCTAACGGGCATTCCACATTATTCTTCTTAATTGCCTTGGGTGTTTAGTTATTAATCTTTTCTAATCTGCATGAAGAGACTTTGCTTTTCCTGAACGTTAATGCTGAATCCTGATGCCTTGCTAACCAAACTGATTTCCTATTGACGAAGACTGTCGCAGCTTGCTGAACCATACTGAGGCAAGGTATAACATGATGTTACTGATTGTTATGCCTATTTACTTTTGTTCCTAGGTATCAACCGCTACTTTTGATAGAGCCATAGTTAGATGTTTTTCCAAATGTGTGTGACTAAATTGTTTTGCGTGAAGTCCAAACATGCTATTCTAATCTGATGATAGTTAGGGTTTTCATTGATGAAGTTTGCTACATGGGATAACAGTTGATGACTTATATTTGCTGAATCTAAATGTATGCTATTTCCTTTGCGCAGTTATTTGTGTTATTAATTTGTACTGTAACTTTAGAATGTGTAGTAGCTCAAGCTTTGATTAGTTTGCGATTCTTTCGGCGCTTTGGTCAGCCAGTATTATTTTTGTATGTTTATCATTTGATTTTGAGACTAAGTTATGTGACAATAGCATTTTTAATATAGGGAAATAAACATTCTAACTTTTACTTAAAGGTGTGGTTCTGCATGGCCAAGAGCAATTACTGATTGCTATTTGCTATTGATTTGTATTGGTATGGGGTTATACAGTGGGAATTACCCGAAGCGCAGTCAAAAGGTTCATCGGCCTATAGGCGTCTCCTTGTAAGTTTACTTAATTAGGTCCGACACGCTAACAATCTCCAGTGGCTTCTTATAAAATTCAGGGCTATGACCACTCCTGTAACTCAGTGCTAAATCCATACAACTAATGATTTCAGTAGTAGGCATCTGCATTTCAGATAGAGACAGAGTTTACTTTTTGTCTGAGCCTCGGATGTGAGAGGGTAGGTTGGGTGACACAGCAGAGAGTGCTGCGTATTGTGCTCCAGAGATTGGTAGTGAGATAGTACATTTAGAACTGCGGTTATATCAGATCTTCCCTGCTGTGGGGCAGGGAGTCCAGTTACATTCCCCTTAGTGTCTCGTTTTATTGTCTAGCCATATATCAGCATTCGGGCACCTCGCAGTGTGGTTGGAGTTCGGCTACCTTCACACACTGGTCTTCAGGATTGCATCGTAGACGGAGTCTGGTGGTTGTAAGGTTTGGGTCATCAGTGATGTGCCGGTGGTTAATATGCTTCATTGGCATGTATGTTTGCTTGTATGTATTTGAACGTGATTGTTCTTTCGTGTGTGTCTTCTGAGGTCGGTACCAGCTGGGGTGAGCCATTTGGAAGGATTTACATCTGCATAGCATGACTGTGTTTCTAAAGTGCTTGACTATGGTGTCTTGTAGGGTCCGCAGTGTCCCTTCACATCAGACTAGCTTTGCCTCTCGGCGGTTTTGAAAATGCAGTATTTATAGAAAGATCAGTGCCTCCTAACTAAATGCATCAAACATTACTCTGCACCGTCTGGAGCAGTCTTTGACTTTTTACCTTTAAATAACAGTGAAGGCTTTCTCTTTCACGGGTGCAAGAAAATGTCAACCCTGCCAACCACAATCTCCACCTCTGAGGGTTTGATGCAGTTTTAGGGGTGGCAGACAGGGAGGCAGCGCATTCACAACACTTGTAAATATGTGTTGGTGGCTGTTGAATCCACATCTGCTACTTTCCCATTCTAATCCCATCTCTGTTTCTGTGCAGTGGCTCACAATGTGCAGCTCCCCTTTACTTTCATCCTTATCGCTCTTCCTCTTTCTTATGTTATTTGACCCCTGGGCATTGTCTGGAACCGGCCTACATTGCCACTTGATGGGTGGTAGAAGGATTGACAGGGAGTGCTAAATTGGGCTTGGTGGAAGCACAACAGCCCTATTGAGTGGACTAATGAAAAAAGGCCCTTTTACACTGGTACTGAATGCTCAGCCTCACTCAATCACATGAACATCACATATACTCTATATGACATGCCATGCTTTATGTCTTAGATGTGTGGAGGATGGTAGCGCAAGTGGTTATGTCAATAACCAGGGAAATTAACTGTGGTTATACAGGATAAGCAACTACCTATGTCATTATCATATGAAATCTCTTTACTGATATCATAAATACACTTTCACAATTTTGCCTTAATAACCTTTATGCTTTCTCAAATTTGCTTCAAAAGACACAATTTACCCACTGTTTTTCAAATTTTTCTTTGAGGGGAGAACCCCCTTATAATGGTCAGCCTTGCTCGCTATGCTCGTTCACCATAGGACCCTCATCAGGAAATTTTACGCCCCACCACTTTCAAATGTCACCAGCTGCCCCTGCAAATTGCCAAACCTACTTCTCAGCCAGAAGCACTTGCACACCCATGGTCTGAAGCAGGTCTGCTTCTCCTGTCTCAAAGCCCAGGCACACATGTTTCACTGCAGTAAAAGTGAAACAAACTGTTTTTCTGAGCTGCTGCTCTCTGTGAAGATGAGTCATCTGAAGACCCAATCACCTATAACTTAAAGAACAGAGCTAGCCATGAAAAGGAGGCAAACCCAGCCTTTTTGTCTTCTGTACAATCAACTGCACAGTTATGCCCTGCATTTTTTCAGAGTTTTATATATTCATCCGCAAGTAAACATCTTTACTGACCTGAGGGGGCATCACTTTTGAGGGGCCAGATAAAAATATAGGCTGGCCCGGCCCTGCTGCTCCCTCCCCGTGACTACAGCCCTGACAGAAATCCCCACAAATCATGCAGGTGTATCTAAGTATAACCGGCTTTCCTCCCTCAAGGGAGCGGGTGCCACAGCCCTACTGACCTGGCAGCCTTCTGGGCCTCCCACTACTGCCAAAATGACCCCTGCAGCCTAAAACTGAAAACAAAGACTCTGCATAGTGATTCATTCAGTGATATCATTCTTGGTTCCCACAGATATTGCTACTACATCCATAAGGACAGCCTTGTTAATCATGGTTGAGCCTGCTCATGTTGCCACTCACTGACATGAGAGAGGAAGGGGCCCTATGATGAAGCATGCCACCCAAGGATTGATGAGGGCCTGGCATTCTTTTAAGTTAATAATATAGACTGAATTACTCAAGGAGGAACTAGGAAACTTCTGTTCAAAGGATAACTGTCCAATAGAGGATTTCATATTCAACTTCCAACTCCATGTGCTCAAGAGTAATGGTTTGTATTTGACAATGGATATCCTCATGGCAGGATCAATGTCTACTATTATTGTCTCTGAGTTGGTCCAGAGAGCCTTGTTATGGGTGAAGTTGTAGCACACCTTCAGATCTGGGAAAGCAAAGCCTCACCCTTCCCTGGAGAGGCTCAGGATCATCCACATACCTCAAGTCTTCATTTGCCCAGATTAACCCCAGGATCTTTCTATTCTGTTCGGTGAAAAAGTGGGTTGACTATCTGTTGGGAGCATCATAAAAAGGGAAAACGCTCTGGGGAGGAGGTTTGTTTAAACAAAGCCCATCCAGTCTAAGTAGAAGTTTGAGGCCCTACCCAACCTCTCCAGGCAGATCTTCAGATTCTACAATATGAGTGGATAGTTAACCTCACATATATTGAGGTGAGCTGCTGGTATCCACATTCTAAGGTACTTGAAGTTTATCATTTACTATTTTCATATACACCCATATGTTTCAGGCATTATATTAAGAATTGGCTGGGACACCATCTGTCCCTTTAATCTCTTTGTTCTTACCTACATAAGCTAAGCTTTTCTGGATCTTGCATGTTATATATACTAATATGGTAGCAAAGTACTTCAGATTCTATAACAGTATTTTGTCTTGTTGTAATGAAAGACTAGGTCTGTTTCTTTCAAACATTAGAGGCGGCTAGGTTGATCCGAATGTTTCAATAACTCTGAACAGTATTAACTCTGTACGGTCAACTTAAAATCCTATTGAATTAACAATTCCTGTTAGCTTCATATTAACATATTGCCTTCAATTTAACATTACCTGTACCCTTTTTCGTTGTGAGTTGCGATACATCCTATTAGCAAGGGCATAAAGACTGAATCATAAATTACATATAGCTGGTTTAATAAAGAACATTATTCACACAATTCATTTTGCACAAAACCTTCTTCTATTTATTTAACTGTTAACCAGCCAACTACAAATGGACCAGCCACAGTTCTCTGCTGGACTCAAGTACAACTATTTTTGAAATTTTAAATTCATTCCTATACTGTACTTCTCAGGGTGTCACATTACACTACAACCTTATAAACCATACCCATGCCAAACAGGCGAAGGTCTCTGTATACACTTTCCAGGTGTTTCACCAGTATATCACTAAGGGCCAGATGTACGAAGGTCAGGTTTTGACACTTGCAATTTGTGAGATTTCGTGACTCTAATGTGTGAGTCACAAAACCTGATGTACAGCAGTGTCTCTGACACTGTTAGCGATTTCCAAATGGGTCGCAAGGGACCTGCCTCATTAATATTCATGAGGCAGGTAGCAAATTGCGACCTATTTGGGAATGGCCGCACTCACAGACATGGTGGCCTACTGGGGTCAGCAGACCACCACGTCTGTCACTGCTTTTTAAATAAAGCAGTTTTTTTTTAGTAATGCAGCCCATTTTACTTAAAGGAAAACGTAATGCATTACAAAAAAAAAGGTTTCCTTTACACTTTTTCAGAGTAGACAGTGGTCCGTAGGATAAGTGCCTGTTCTGAAAAAATGTTAGCACCCCCATTCACAAAGGGAAGGGTCCCTTAGAGACCCCTTCCCATTTCCGAATCGCTTACCACCAATTTGAAATTGGTGATAACTGTGATTGGTTTGTGACTGATGACGCAGAAATGAAGGTTTTACATTTATTAGCGCTTAAACGTAGATTGCAATAATCATGTGTGACTTTAACCGAACTAATAAAGATTGTACGGGGACAAAATGTGCCCTCAGAGTAGTTTGCTAACATTTATAAGCGTGCTTTATATAACGTGATGTATTAGAATTGCACTAATCCGACATAATCATAAACGTGTGCTATGATTTGCTTGTTTGAAATGCTTTAGCTTAGCATTACTTTAGTGGAGGCTTCGGCCTAGTTGCCTGGTCTCACGATTTAGATGCTCGTATTTTTCAAATGTGCTAATAAACGTGTATTTTTGCTTGAAGCTGTACTTTTCCACTGAGATCGTTCACATGCTTATCTTAAGGTTTCGTGCCAGCCTGGCATATTTTTCTCTTTACTCCAAGGTCAATCTGCAGGTGCGGACAATGGAAGCTCTGAAAGTGAGTTAATTGGTATAAAATGTTGCAACTTGCGTACCCGTCTCCAAGGATAATGTATGCTTAAGTAAAAGCTTGAGAACTGTCGTTTTTGATTGGACAATTTGAAGCTAACCTATGAACCCTCCAATGGAAGACCCTACTGGATTTGAACTGTTGTCTATTTAAACCAGGTGCACGAGGAGAAAGTGGCTTTTAACCCGACATCTCACCCATTGCGCCATTCCGTAGCTATTATGGCCTACCTTGCTGCGACGCCATTTTGAAAGAGACTTTGATGCTTTCTCTAATCGAGAGAAAGAGACTTTAAATGATTCTTGCCCTAGAGACTTTAACTTTGATCCCTTTGCATGAAGTAGTAGTTTTATCTTGCCGCCGTGAGGCAACTGCCCCGTCCACCCCTGTCCCTTTGCCCCGTCCCATGCTGATCGAAACGGTACCCATGCTGATCGAGAATCGGTACCTGTGAGACGAAGACTTCCTTGAATGCTGATTGTAATTGGTAAATATGAAAGGAAATTGTACAATTGCATTGTGTTTCCTTTAGGTAACCAACTGCTGATTTTGATAAGATCCCTAGCTAGGAGTTTTCTAAATTAATGTTGCTAAATTGTTTTTGCATGAAGTCCCACATGCCGATGCTAATTTGAGGTTAGATGAGGATTCCTTTTGTTGCACGATGCAATTTGAGACCTTGTTATGCTGACTAAATGTATGCAATTAGCTCATTACAGATTATACTATTAGTGATTTGCATTGCTATTATCGAATGCCTTGTTATTCAAATGCTGCATAGATTGCACTTGTTTCGCCGTTATGGACAGCTATTAATGTTCATTTATGTTTATCATCTGGTGTTGAGACATATCTATATTGTGCTAGCTTTGTTAATATAGGGAAATAAATTCACTAACTTTGAATAAACTGGTGTGGTTATTCCTGACTGAAAGGTCAGGGTTCGCCGAAAATGTATTCTGGACTAATTGTCAAGTGTTATGTTGATCAGGGTATTGCTTATGTTCGTTATTGATTATTGATTTGATTAAATTGACCGATATAGAGTAAGGAGAGTCCCACTTAGCCAAAAGATTCATCGGCCTAAAGAGCGTCCAAATACAGGTAAATTATTAGTACGGAACGCTCTATCAGTAGATGGTAGCAGAGGACGGTTACGCCTTTTGGGACCCCGTACTCTTAAAGTACATGGTGTTGAATTAACGGTTACGCCTTTGAGACCCCACTCGAGAAGTTGAATTAGATTTTTTGGGATAAAACTGATTGAGAAGATGATGATGGGCTAGGTCCACCGTGACTTTCCCGGGATCTCGGAGCTTGCGAATGGAGAGAATGGAGGTGTGGAATCGGCGTTGGCAGTACTAGTGATGGTATGAGTGAAGTTAGGGTTTTGCGCTTGCACAGCTTATTGCCGCAGATTGTGTGAAAAGGTTGCGAGGAATTTTTTTTTCTTTTAGAGGATAGCGGAGGTGCGACTCCGAGTGTAGAAGTAGAGAAGTCGTCGAACTTCATAGAAATAGCGGAGGTGCGACTCCGAGTGTGAGAGTAGGGAAGTCGTCGAACTTCATGTGTATGTGGCGCTTCGTGCATAAAAAGGTCCACGTGGTTGTTGTTGTTGAGACGGGCCCTGCGAGGTCAAGAGACTCCGGAGTATGTTGTTTTATGTTGTGGTCTGGGCGGTTTAGTAGGTTGATCGGGCGTGGTCAACGAGTCGGTACGTGTGTTAAGGGAGTGAAAGAAACGTCGACTTCGGGCTCTGACAAAATTCTAAGTGCACTAGAATAGATCATTGACAAGTTGAGAGCAGTCTGCGGGTCAGATTTGCTTGCGAACATGGGGACCGAGAAAGATGGAATTAATGCCGAGGCTAGTGAAAAATCCCTAAGGTCCTGAAGCGATTGTGTTACCCTTCCTGTAGTAAACCGACAGATCTGTTTTATTTTTGGTAGCTCGCGATACATGCAAGAAGTTGTTACGAGAGGAGCTGAGTGAAGGAGGATTAGCCGCGAGGCTTTGTCAGCCGCAGTGTGTGTGAGTGTGACGTCACTAGGAGCCGCGCTGGGATAGGTTGGTTGTAGAGAAGGGTCGCGCACGGATTGGACGCAGTCCGTGGGGCTCGATTGGAAGGGGAAAGGCAAGCGAAGAGTGTTCCGGGAATTAAAGTCACCTATTGATTACAAACTTTGTGAAATAAAAGACGAGAAAATGAAATTTTTTAAAGCATTAAGGAGTGCGATGAAGGGGGAGTCTTACATTAAAGCGAGCGTAGGAGAAGAGACGCCACCCGAAGGTACACCAGCTTACATTGTAATGGAGGAAAAAGGGGTAGCTCCGTGCCTTTGGCTAAAGCAATGGCACAAGCTGACAAAGAAACATGGGAGCGTAGCGTTCCCGATCCATGGGACATTCAACATAAGAATCCTAGAGAATTTGAGATTCGCGATGTACGACATGAAGGTGCCTCCAAGGCCAGCACAGTTTGAGGCTCTAGCAATTTGGGAACTAATGGCTAGACAGCAGCAGCAAAATAAGTTCGAGACCAGGATAAGAAAGGTAGAAAAGACAATAGCGGACGCTAGGTGGGATAATGCACAGAAGGTGTGGAGGTCAGATGTATTGCAGGGAATAAAATTGTTTCCCGCAATTACCAAGGAAGAAGAGGAGACAGGTAAGAAAGCTACCTGTAAGACAAACAGGAGGTGTTCCAAGGATAGAGAGGACGAGGAAAAGTTGAGAAGAGAAGAGGAGTTAGAGGATGAGGAGTTAATCATGCAATTGCTGAACGACCGTCCGCCACCTTATGCAGAGAGTGGACAAGGTCCAAGTACCAGTTCTGCCCCTCCGGCATCGGTACAGAACGGTGAAACTCAGAGTTCAGGAGCCTCATCGGGATCTAAGGACCCGAGTCTACTGTTCACCCCGCAGATACCGCAGGTTAGGAGAATATATCCAGATGTGCCCATGTTGAAACCAGCAGAAAATTATCAGCCGCACATCCCAGGATACTATAGCAATGACAACAGTGCAGGAATGATTCTAGATCCAACCGTAAGGGGAGTACAGAGTGGTCACAACCCGACATTGGCACAAGCCGAATCAACTCAGTTTCTGATGCCTCAAAAGCAAATGCAGGGGGGAAATGCACATGCTCAGATGACGGGGAGTCAGATGGGCATGCCGGCAATGATGACCCATAGTGTGGGAATTAACATGTCTCAGAACATGGGGAATGGACAGAACCCAGATGCGATATCACTACCCATTACTGTAGGTCCACCGGTACCTCTGTACAGTCAGCCTAACTTAGGTATGAGCGGTCAGGGATCAATGCTGCAGAATGGGACCGAAAGGAGGTGCATAGAAAACACTCCAGGGATAACCCCTATAGCGGCTCAGCCAACTGGATCTGGGTCCTTGATGGAGTTTAGTCCCATATGCGCTCAGTCAACACTGGTGAGGTCAAGTCCCCCACTGGTGATACCGCTGTCATCGAATACTGGAAAGTTGCCGCAACCATCGATGGCAGTCGATGTGAATGCTACACTGATGGGGTTGAATGCGCAACAGCTGACACAGTGGTTCAACAGTCTGAATTCCACTCAAAACTCAGCCAGTGGGAAGGGAGAAGACTATATGAATAGGATGAGGTTGAACATGGAAGCACAAGAATTGGTGGAAGGGACTATGGGTGTGAATAGGTTAGAGTCCTACTCGGAAGAAGAGCTGAGGTATCTATGTCCCAGGATAACGAAAGAAGTGAATAAGGTACATAAAAGCTTGCAGGAAATAGCTGACAAAAACGGGGTTGATATAGACAAAACAAAACACTTGAGCAGGAGCTATAGGTTGGATTTCGGGACCACAGATTTTGAACACATGAGGTCAGCAGGCATGAAGGCGCACCTTAGAGAATTGCTGCAGAGTGAACAGGTGTGGAGGTGTTTAGACAAGTGGGAAAGCAGGTGGGTAAAGAGAAAGGAAAAGAGGAGGGACAGTGCTACAGAGCTCAACGAGGAAAAGACCACAGAGTAGCGAAGCAGTAACCATGTTACCAATGAGGGAGACAGCAGGGGGAAAATTAATACATGTACCATGGCACAGAAGCGACATTCAGGGCCTGATTCTAACTTTGGAGGACGGTGTTAAACCGTCCCAAAAGTGGCGGATATACCACCTACCGTATTACGAGTTCCATAGGATATAATGGACTCATAATACGGTCGGTGGTATATCCGCCACTTTTGGGATGGTTTAACACCGTCCTCCAAAGTTAGAATCAAGCCCTCAGTCTTTTACGGATGATTTTCCCAAACTGAGAGAGAAACCGATTGAATGGTATCAACAGACTGATAGGTTTGTGAAGCTTGCAAAATGTCTCTGGGAAGACCTGAACACTCTCTTTGAGATTGTGGTTCCGGCAGATTTGTGGGAGGATTGTAAAAGAGCTGTAGGTTGGCCGACAAGTGAACCAGAGAGAGACAGGGAGACGGGTGCACCATCACCTATGGTGATGAGCCTGTACTATAAGGTGATTGAGCATTTGAAGACGAAGGTTGCCGCGAAAAATGTGGATTGGCAGAAGATCGATCGAACTGCCCAAGAGGCTAAAGAGTCGATTCATAGTTACTATGAGAGGTTGTTGAAGGCGTTTAAAAACTACAGCGGCCCGGAAACAATAGAGGCGAAGGACATGCTTCATTTTGTGTTTAGATTTGTGGAAGGGCTGAGACCAGAGATAAGCCAGATGATAAAGTCGCATTTGATTTGTTGGCAGTCGAAACCGATCGATGAGGTGTTGAATTATGCGAAATACTGTAGCGACGAAATCGAAGTGAAACAGAAAAGGTTGAAAGAGAAGGTGATGATGATGCAACTTAAAGCAGCTCAGACAGGTCTGCAAGGTTTGCAAGGGATGCCAGGGTTCCAACAGCAGGTACCACAACCGCAGCCGCAGTTGCAGGGAAATATGGAGTTTCAGCCCCAGGCGAGAGGCAGAGGCAGAGGAGGTTTTGTGAATAATGGTCCGGATTTGAATACTGTTGTGACTTCGAATGGTGTGCAGGCATTGAAAAAGATGATGCCGTGTCACGTGTGCGGAATTGTCGGTCATTGGAAACGCGAGTGCCCGATGGTGGTGCAGGAAGGTGCAGGTGTAGGTGTTGGTCAGCAAAACAATGATGTCAATGCATTTCAGACAATGAGGGGACCGAAAATGAGAGGTCCAAACCCAAATTTTCAGACCATAAATCAGTTGCAGGGATTACAACCTATGCAGCCGCAGCAGATTCAGATGCCCCGTATGCAGATGACGCAAATGCAGCCAATGCAACAGCAGTTTCCCATGGTACCTAATCAGCAAATGCAAATACCTTTGGCACCAATGAGTCAGCAGCAAGTGATGGTTCCTCCACAGGTCTCGGGTCAGGTAATGAGTACAAATGGCACCGTACAACAGTTCCCATTACACAGTGAGAGTGGAATAAACAATGTATGGGAGAGTGAAAGTTCAGGAGAGGAAGGAGATTGTGTGCTTGCAGCATCCTTGGAAGTTGATCAAAAGGGTCCGTACGTAGAGGGAAGAGTAATGGGTCATCGTGTCTCATTCTTGGTTGACACAGGAGCCACATGTTCAACTGTTAAGAGCAGTGAAGTACCAAATTTGCCACTCTCAGGGAGTACAGTTCAAGTGGTGGGAGTAGCAAACAGGCACCTGACAAACCCAATTACAGATCCGGTACCAGTCAGCATTGGCAACTATCAAGGGTTACACAAATTTGTGGTCTGTGACTCAAGTCCGATAGCACTGTTAGGGAGAGACCTATTGTGCAAATTGGGATGTTCGATTATGTGTTCGAACGAGGGAATTAAAATTCAGACGAGCAGTGATGGGGAAGAAGAGGACAGTGTAGAAAGGGACGAGATGGAAACTGTTGATGAAGAGTATCCTCTGATTTGCCTTTTCCCGATGATAACTGAAGAAGATATTCCTGTCGAATTACGGGAAACAGTCGGAAAGGAAGTGTGGGATATGACAGGGAAAGAGGTGGGATTGATGAAAGGAGTGGAACCAGTGAAAGTGACTGTAAAACCCAATGCAACCTTTCCCCAGACCCCACAATACCACATGGCACAAGACACCCTCATGAAAGTTGCCCAACTCATTGATGAATTTGTAAAGCAGGGAGTACTGAAAGAAGTGTTAAGCAGTCCATGTAATTCACCAATCATGGGACTAATAAAGCCAAGTGGAAAGGTCCGAATTGTACAGGACTTGAGGAAAATAAATGACATCATAATTAAATGTTGCCCTGTCGTACCAAATCCAGCTGTGATAATGTTTCAAGTCCCTTGCGATGCTGAGTGGTTCTCAGTCATCGACTTGTCACAAGCATTCTTTTCGGTGCCTCTTCATGAGGACAGCCAATTCCTCTTTTGTTTCAAATTCTTAGACAGAGTGTACAGTTGGTGTCGAATTCCTCAAGGGTTCTCTGAGTCACCGTCAATATTCAATCAGATTCTAAAGAAAGATTTGGAAGCATTAGAATTGCCATTCGAGTCAACCCTAGTACAGTACATTGATGACTTACTGATTGCATCAAAGACAGAAAGTGGCTGCACAGCCGATACCATTGCCCTACTCAACCATTTGGGAAGGAATGGACACAAGGTGTCTCCTTCCAAGTTGCAGTTCTGTCAGAAGAAAGTGAAATACTTGGGTCACCAGATAGAGAAAGGGTCACGGAGAATAATGAAGGAAAGAATAACGAGCGTACTTCAAATGAGTCCACCAAAGACAAGGAGGGAGGTGAGGAAGTTTTTGGGAATGGTGGGCTACTGTCGCCAGTGGATTCCCAACTTCTCAACTCTAGCAAAGCCTTTACTGAAGCTGACCCAGAAGGATGCCTTGGATCAAATTGAGCTGAAAGGAGATGAGATGGATGCTTTTATCGAATTGAAAGAATGCATGTGCAGGGCTCCAGCTTTAGGTATGCCTGATTACACAAAGCCTTTCACATTGTTTTGTCATGAACGTGATGCATGTTCTTTGTCTGTCTTGACTCAAGCCCATGGTGGCATAAACAGACCAGTAGCGTATTTTTCAGCTACTTTGGATCCGGTCGCAGCAGCACTTCCAGGGTGTTTGCGCGCCGTAGCAGCAGTTGGTATCAGCCTCACTCAAAGTGAAGGAATAGTGATGGGACACCCAGTAACAGTCATGGTCCCTCACTCAGTTGAGATACTTTTGACCCGCTCCCGAACGCAACACATGACTGGAGCAAGACTCACAAGGTATGAAACGATAATTCTGGGCTCACCGAACGTGCAGCTGAAAAGGTGCACTACGTTGAATCCAGCAACCTTGCTTCCTGGTGAAAATGCTGAAATTGAGAACGCTGAAGACGTTGAGCATGACTGCCTTCAGGTGACTGAATTTTGCACAAAACCTCGACCTGACATTAAGGATACTAAGCTTGATGAAAATGACCAAATTGTTTTCGTTGATGGTTCATGTCTAAGAGATGGGATGGGAATTTTGAAAGCAGGATATGCTGTATGTACCGTAACAGGTGTCTTGGAAGCGTCCTGGCTTCAAGGAGTCTATTCTGCACAAGTAGCAGAACTTGTAGCCCTTACAAGAGCATGTCAACTGTCTGCATTGATGAAAGTCACCATTTACACTGATAGTCAGTACGGGTTCGGAATTGTGCATGACTTTGGACAACTATGGTCACAGAGAGGTTTCCTGACTTCTTCAGGATCCCCAGTGAAAAACGGGGAGAGAATAAGGGAATTGTTACACGCCATTCAAATGCCAGCCAAAGTTGCAGTGGTAAAGTGTAGTGCTCATACAAAAGGACAGGACTATGTTTCTCTGGGAAATGCATATGCGGATCAAGTCGCAAGATTTTGTGCCTTGAACTGTATATTACTCAGGGATGAATGGAATTCGATAAATGAACCAGAACTCGAGCCAGCTGAAGCATTTGCCTTGAAGGTCGTAGATACAATAGATGAACTTAAAGCATTACAGAATAACGTCAGGGAGGATGAGAGAGATTCCTGGATTAAATCACAATGTATAAAGAGACCAGATGAGTTATGGGTTTCAAATGAGGGAAAATTTGTTTTGCCAAATAGTCTCTTATCGCAGCTTGCGCGGTTCTATCATGGGCAGGCTCACCTAGGGAGAGATGCCATGATAAGATTGTTCAAAACTGATTGGTTTAACCCCAGATTTCGTCAAGCTGCAGAAGCAGTTTGCCATCGATGTGTCACTTGCCAGCAGATGAACCCAGGGAAGGGAACGGTTGTGAACGCGAGCCACATTGGCAGAGCCAGTGGCCCGTTTAGTAGAATGCAGATGGACTTCATTGAGATGCCCGTGCATGGAGGTCTAGTATGTGTTGGTGATTGTGTGCATTTTTAGTCACTGGATTGAAGCATACCCCACACGTAGAAATGACAGCCTTACAGTTGCAAAGCTATTGTTGAGAGAGTTGATACCACGCTTCGGATTCCCGATCTCTTTAGAATCAGATAGGGGAAGTCACTTCAATAACGAGGTGATAAAGTTACTTTGCCCACCGCTGAACATTGAGCAAAAACTGCATTGTAGCTATCGCCCTGAAGCCTCAGGACTGGTGGAGCAGATGAATGGTACACTGAAATCAAGAATGGCGAAAATATGTGCATCGACAAATTTGAAATGGCCTGACGCATTGCCCTTGGTGCTAATGTCAATGAGAAACACCCCTGATAGAAAGACTGGATTGTCTCCGCACGAAATTCTCATGGGCAGGGCCATGAGACTTCCTGCAGTTCCCGCAAACGCGCTTTTGAATATTACAGATGATATGGTGTTAGACTACTGCAAAGGTCTGGCTGACGTGGTTCGCTCTTTCTCTCACCAGGTGGAAGCAACCACCTTGCCACCGATCCAAGGTCCAGGACACGCACTGAAAGCAGGTGACTGGGTCGTGGTAAAGAAGCACGTGAGGAAGTCGTGTCTGGAACCCCGTTGGAAAGGCCCTTTCCAAGTGATCCTGACGACAACTACCGCTGTGAAGTGTGCAGGGGTTCCCAACTGGATTCACGCCAGTCACACAAAGAAAGTGTTGTGTCCCACAGATGAGGAAGTTGAAGCGCTGAAACTGCCAGTGCCTGATAAAACAGTGCTGAGCGCTGAGACAGAGCAAAACCGAACTGAAAGCGAACAGGCAGGAACAGAGGAGAGGGAAACATTCTCTGAGGACGAAGCAACAGACTCACTTGGGGAAGACCAAGGAGAAAGTTCAGACAGCGACGAAGCAGCTGAAGGTGACAAAGAGCCTGAAGCAGCTGAGGGTAGCAAAGAGCCTGAAGCAGCTGAAGGTGACAAAGAGCCTGAAGCAGCTGAAAGTGATAAAGAGCCTGACGAAAGTAACGGTGACGAAGGGCTCAAAAAGGGTCAAAAAGCAGGAGAGCCTGATCGGAGGAGGGCTTTCCCAGAAGCAGACGGTACAGAAAAGGAAAAAGAGAACGTGATCGGTTCCCCAGAAGGAGGGGACAAGGCAGAACAGAACGAAAAAGTTCAAACTTCCACAGAAAAGATCGCAGGTCCATCAAATGGACACGGTGCGAAGAGGAGACTAAGTATATCACCAGTAAAACAGAGAACTAGAGAAAGTTTGAATGACGGAGAAAGGCCAAAAGTGAAAGAGAAAAGAAAGGAAGTGACTGTCGTGGTACCATCCTCAAGTGAAGGAAAAGACTTGGCCAAAGAGGAAAGTACCAGTGAGGCAGAATCGAAAAGAGAAGCAAAATTGAAAAGGAAAAGGATACCAAACAGGAGATATTCCGGTCCAGAATGGGCATATGCAGTCAATGATGATTGGACTGACGAATTTGTATCTCTAAGCCTCGAGAACGAAGAAGAAGAGATACCAATAGAAAAGAAAAGTTTTATGGACACTGTTGATTGAAAGGGTGATAAATGACATTGCTTGCTACAATCTAACGTGATACAAACAACCAGCTGAGACATTGCTAAACCGGATAAGACATTAGCTGAACTGATAAAGACTGAGTTATTGCCGAATTGAGACAAATGCTGCTAACCGATAAGTGACTGGCCTCTTGAAGAAAACTGTGTGAACATTGCGCTCGTTCAGCTTTGTAACTTAATTGCTAAATAGTTTCATTTATAGGTGCTTCTAGCTCTCTGATTCTATACAGATCATGGCTACACAAAACAGTAGAGTGAAATGTTGTAAATATGTGTGTATAGGCTTGATAATTGCATGTGTATTAATAATAATGGCAATAGTACTTGGAATGCATGGAAAGGGTGAGAATGAGAAAATTGATGCTTCTACTTTTGCTCCTGTTACTGTCACTGAACTAACCACATTGAAAAGACTAGAACTAGATGAGAGACACTTGCATGATAAGAAGGAGCTTTCGAATAACGTTTTCTATCGCTTGCTAACAGAATATGTTGAGACTATGGATGCGAAAGATTGTTATGTGTGTACACAGATACCGACATCAGTAAAGGAAGGGGTGACTTATCACCACATGCCTCTTACATACGGGATTACATGTAGTATAGTAATGTCTAGATTTTATGGTCAAACTAACATACAGTATTTTTACTCGAATTATGATGTTACCTTTGCATATGTTCCTATAATAGCGCAGCTAAGCCAGATTGCTAAAGATTGGGATGCTAAAATAATGAGGGAATTTTTCGAGCCAATGCAACCTTTTGAAACGGCTCACGCTCATAGGGAAAACCTTACCTGCTCGCTCTCTGCAGTAGAAATAAGCTTTTTAGATCGCACAGATGATAGAAGCGCACAAATGAATGCGAAATTAGAAACAGAGCTAAGTAAGAGGACTTCAGTAGATCATTATGATTTTGCCGCAATAAAAACACAAGGGAGAATAGCTTTAGATGCTTGGCATGTAGGGAAATTTTGTATATATCGAGGTGAATCTTATTATGATAACATTTTCGTAGGAGCGAGTGAGTGTAAACATACGTTTATCTGTAAGGCCAAATGGACATTCATGATGAACGGACTTGACCCTGTCATTCCAGGTGTATATTACATTTGTGGGTATAATGCCTATTATTGTCTTCCAAAGGGATGGTGGGGGAGATGTTATTTGGGTATAGTGTTCCCAAAAGTTTATCAGCTGGATGACCTATCGATGATTCAAAAGACATCTGGATCCCATTGTATCCAGAAAAGAGAGACCGCAGCTGCTGTGGTAGGAGATATATTTGGAGCCATGATTCCTTCATTGGGAGTTGTGCTGAATTCCATTAAAATAAGAAAGTTGTCTACTATAGTGGATAACATGTTGACAAAGTTTTCAGGTGCTATAATCCTGATAGATGCTGAGCTTGCAGCGGAAAGAGCTATGACTCTTCAAAACAGGCTTGCTTTAGACATTCTTTTAGCAAAGGATGGCGGCGTTTGCAAAATGCTTGGTGCACGACACTGTTGCACGTATATTCCGGATAATAGTGTGAAAATTAAAACTATGCTTGCTAATCTAACAAAAGAGAGTGCAGATTTGAAGGAATTGAAAGAACCAGGAGTGTGGGAGAAGGTTGGAAAAGGACTTGCTTCAGTGGGAAATTGGATTGGGGGAATTTGGAATGGAATATTACTAAAAATAATACAGGGAATATTAATTGTACTGATTTGCATATTTGGAATTTGGGGAATAAAAAGGGGAATAATAATGATCATGGCAAGAATTAAAAGAAGGAAGGAAGAGAAAATGATGAAAAGAATGGCAGAAGAATACAAAGCGAAAACTAGGGGAACTAAAAGGAAAAGAGAACTGACAAAATTTTAATGGAATAAAATTTGTGGGAATAGTTTGTGTGATGACAAGTAGTCATCAGAGGAGGGATTGATGACGCAGAAATGAAGGTTTTACATTTATTAGCGCTTAAACGTAGATTGCAATAATCATGTGTGACTTTAACCGAACTAATAAAGATTGTACGGGGACAAAATGTGCCCTCAGAGTAGTTTGCTAACATTTATAAGCGTGCTTTATATAACGTGATGTATTAGAATTGCACTAATCCGACATAATCATAAACGTGTGCTATGATTTGCTTGTTTGAAATGCTTTAGCTTAGCATTACTTTAGTGGAGGCTTCGGCCTAGTTGCCTGGTCTCACGATTTAGATGCTCGTATTTTTCCAATGTGCTAATAAACGTGTATTTTTGCTTGAAGCTGTACTTTTCCACTGAGATCGTTCACATGCTTATCTTAAGGTTTCGTGCCAGCCTGGCATATTTTTCTCTTTACTCCAAGGTCAATCTGCAGGTGCGGACAATGGAAGCTCTGAAAGTGAGTTAATTGGTATAAAATGTTGCAACTTGCGTACCCGTCTCCAAGGATAATGTATGCTTAAGTAAAAGCTTGAGAACTGTCGTTTTTGATTGGACAATTTGAAGCTAACCTATGAACCCTCCAATGGAAGACCCTACTGGATTTGAACTGTTGTCTATTTAAACCAGGTGCACGAGGAGAAAGTGTCTTTTTACCCGACATCGCACCCATTGCGCCATTCCGTAGCTATTATGGCCCACCTTGCTGCGACGCCATTTTGAAAGAGACTTTGATGCTTTCTCTAATCGAGAGAAAGAGACTTTAAATGATTCTTGCCCTAGAGACTTTAACTTTGATCCCTTTGCATGAAGTAGTAGTTTTATCTTGCCGCCGTGAGGCAACTGCCCCGTCCACCCCTGTCCCTTTGCCCCGTCCCATGCTGATCGAAACGGTACCCATGCTGATCGAGAATCGGTACCTGTGAGACGAAGACTTCCTTGAATGCTGATTGTAATTGGTAAATATGAAAGGAACTTGTAAAATTGCATTGTGTTTCCTTTAGGTAACCAACTGCTGATTTTGATAAGATCCCTAGCTAGGAGTTTTCTAAATTAATGTTGCTAAATTGTTTTTGCATGAAGTCCCACATGCGATGCTAATTTGAGGTTAGATGAGGATTCCTTTTGTTGCACGATGCAATTTGAGACCTTGTTATGCTGACTAAATGTATGCAATTAGCTCATTACAGATTATACTATTAGTGATTTGCATTGCTATTATCGAATGCCTTGTTATTCAAATGCTGCATAGATTGCACTTGTTTCGCCGTTATGGACAGCTATTAATGTTCATTTATGTTTATCATCTGGTGTTGAGACATATCTATATTGTGCTAGCTTTGTTAATATAGGGAAATAAATTCACTAACTTTGAATAAACTGGTGTGGTTATTCCTGACTGAAAGGTCAGGGTTCGCCGAAAATGTATTCTGGACTAATTGTCAAGTGTTATGTTGATCAGGGTATTGCTTATGTTCGTTATTGATTATTGATTTGATTAAATTGACCGATATAGAGTAAGGAGAGTCCCACTTAGCCAAAAGATTCATCGGCCTAAAGAGCGTCCAAATACAGGTAAATTATTAGTACGGAACGCTCTATCAGTAGATGGTAGCAGAGGACGGTTACGCCTTTTGGGACCCCGTACTCTTAAAGTACATGGTGTTGAATTAACGGTTACGCCTTTGAGACCCCACTCGAGAAGTTGAATTAGATTTTTTGGGATAAAACTGATTGAGAAGATGATGATGGGCTAGGTCCACCGTGACTTTCCCGGGATCTCGGAGCTTGCGAATGGAGAGAATGGAGGTGTGGAATCGGCGTTGGCAGTACTAGTGATGGTATGAGTGAAGTTAGGGTTTTGCGCTTGCACAGCTTATTGCCGCAGATTGTGTGAAAAGGTTGCGAGGAATTTTTTTTTCTTTTAGAGGATAGCGGAGGTGCGACTCCGAGTGTAGAAGTAGAGAAGTCGTCGAACTTCATAGAAATAGCGGAGGTGCGACTCCGAGTGTGAGAGTAGGGAAGTCGTCGAACTTCATGTGTATGTGGCGCTTCGTGCATAAAAAGGTCCACGTGGTTGTTGTTGTTGAGACGGGCCCTGCGAGGTCAAGAGACTCCGGAGTATGTTGTTTTATGTTGTGGTCTGGGCGGTTTAGTAGGTTGATCGGGCGTGGTCAACGAGTCGGTACGTGTGTTAAGGGAGTGAAAGAAACGTCGACTTCGGGCTCTGACAAAATTCTAAGTGCACTAGAATAGATCATTGACAAGTTGAGAGCAGTCTGCGGGTCAGATTTGCTTGCGAACATGGGGACCGAGAAAGATGGAATTAATGCCGAGGCTAGTGAAAAATCCCTAAGGTCCTGAAGCGATTGTGTTACCCTTCCTGTAGTAAACCGACAGATCTGTTTTATTTTTGGTAGCTCGCGATACATGCAAGAAGTTGTTACGAGAGGAGCTGAGTGAAGGAGGATTAGCCGCGAGGCTTTGTCAGCCGCAGTGTGTGTGAGTGTAACGTCACTAGGAGCCGCGCTGGGATAGGTTGGTTGTAGAGAAGGGTCGCGCACGGATTGGACGCAGTCCGTGGGGCTCGATTGGAAGGGGAAAGGCAAGCGAAGAGTGTTCCGGGAATTAAAGTCACCTATTGATTACAAACTTTGTGAAATAAAAGACGAAAAAATGAAATTTTTTAAAGCATTAAGGAGTGCGATGAAGGGGGAGTCTTACATTAAAGCGAGCGTAGGAGAAGAGACGCCACCCGAAGGTACACCAGCTTACATTGTAATGGAGGAAAAAGGGGTAGCTCCGTGCCTTTGGCTAAAGCAATGGCACAAGCTGACAGAGAAACATGGGAGCGTAGCGTTCCCGATCCATGGGACATTCAACATAAGAATCCTAGAGAATTTGAGATTCGCGATGTACGACATGAAGGTGCCTCCAAGGCCAGCACAGTTTGAGGCTCTAGCAATTTGGGAACTAATGGCTAGACAGCAGCAGCAAAATAAGTTCGAGACCAGGATAAGAAAGGTAGAAAAGACAATAGCGGACGCTAGGTGGGATAATGCACAGAAGGTGTGGAGGTCAGATGTATTGCAGGGAATAAAATTGTTTCCCGCAATTACCAAGGAAGAAGAGGAGACAGGTAAGAAAGCTACCTGTAAGACAAACAGGAGGTGTTCCAAGGATAGAGAGGACGAGGAAAAGTTGAGAAGAGAAGAGGAGTTAGAGGATGAGGAGTTAATCATGCAATTGCTGAACGACCGTCCGCCACCTTATGCAGAGAGTGGACAAGGTCCAAGTACCAGTTCTGCCCCTCCGGCATCGGTACAGAACGGTGAAACTCAGAGTTCAGGAGTCTCATCGGAATCTAAGGTCCCGAGTCTACGGTTCACCCCGCAGATACCGCAGGTTAGGAGAATATATCCAGATGTGCCCATGTTGAAACCAGCAGAAAATTATCAGCCGCAGATCCCAGGATACTATAGCAATGACAACAGTGCAGGAATGATTCTAGATCCAACCGTAAGGGGAGTACAGAGTGGTCACAACCCGACATTGGCACAAGCCGAATCAACTCAGTTTCTGATGCCTCAAAAGCAAATGCAGGGGGGAAATGCACATGCTCAGATGACGGGGAGTCAGATGGGCATGCCGGCAATGATGACCCATAGTGTGGGAATTAACATGTCTCAGAACATGGGGAATGGACAGAACCCAGATGCGATATCACTACCCATTACTGTAGGTCCACCGGTACCTCTGTACAGTCAGCCCAACTTAGGTATGAGCGGTCAGGGATCAATGCTGCAGAATGGGACCGAAAGGAGGTGCATAGAAAACACTCCAGGGATAACCCCTATAGCGGCTCAGCCAACTGGATCTGGGTCCTTGATGGAGTTTAGTCCCATATGCGCTCAGTCAACACTGGTGAGGTCAAGTCCCCCACTGGTGATACCGCTGTCATCGAATACTGGAAAGTTGCCGCAACCATCGATGGCAGTCGATGTGAATGCTACACTGATGGGGTTGAATGCGCAACAGCTGACACAGTGGTTCAACAGTCTGAATTCCACTCAAAACTCAGCCAGTGGGAAGGGAGAAGACTATATGAATAGGATGAGGTTGAACATGGAAGCACAAGAATTGGTGGAAGGGACTATGGGTGTGAATAGGTTAGAGTCCTACTCGGAAGAAGAGCTGAGGTATCTATGTCCCAGGATAACGAAAGAAGTGAATAAGGTACATAAAAGCTTGCAGGAAATAGCTGACAAAAACGGGGTTGATATAGACAAAACAAAACACTTGAGCAGGAGCTATAGGTTGGATTTCGGGACCACAGATTTTGAACACATGAGGTCAGCAGGCATGAAGGCGCACCTTAGAGAATTGCTGCAGAGTGAACAGGTGTGGAGGTGTTTAGACAAGTGGGAAAGCAGGTGGGTAAAGAGAAAGGAAAAGAGGAGGGACAGTGCTACAGAGCTCAACGAGGAAAAGACCACAGAGTAGCGAAGCAGTAACCATGTTACCAATGAGGGAGACAGCAGGGGGAAAATTAATACATGTACCATGGCACAGAAGCGACATTCAGGGCCTGATTCTAACTTTGGAGGACGGTGTTAAACCGTCCCAAAAGTGGCGGATATACCACCTACCGTATTACGAGTTCCATAGGATATAATGGACTCATAATACGGTCGGTGGTATATCCGCCACTTTTGGGACGGTTTAACACCGTCCTCCAAAGTTAGAATCAAGCCCTCAGTCTTTTACGGATGATTTTCCCAAACTGAGAGAGAAACCGATTGAATGGTATCAACAGACTGATAGGTTTGTGAAGCTTGCAAAATGTCTCTGGGAAGACCTGAACACTCTCTTTGAGATTGTGGTTCCGGCAGATTTGTGGGAGGATTGTAAAAGAGCTGTAGGTTGGCCGACAAGTGAACCAGAGAGAGACAGGGAGACGGGTGCACCATCACCTATGGTGATGAGCCTGTACTATAAGGTGATTGAGCATTTGAAGACGAAGGTTGCCGCGAAAAATGTGGATTGGCAGAAGATCGATCGAACTGCCCAAGAGGCTAAAGAGTCGATTCATAGTTACTATGAGAGGTTGTTGAAGGCGTTTAAAAACTACAGCGGCACGGAAACAATAGAGGCGAAGGACATGCTTCATTTTGTGTTTAGATTTGTGGAAGGGCTGAGACCAGAGATAAGCCAGATGATAAAGTCGCATTTGATTTGTTGGCAGTCGAAACCGATCGATGAGGTGTTGAATTATGCGAAATACTGTAGCGACGAAATCGAAGTGAAACAGAAAAGGTTGAAAGAGAAGGTGATGATGATGCAACTTAAAGCAGCTCAGACAGGTCTGCAAGGTTTGCAAGGGATGCCAGGGTTCCAACAGCAGGTACCACAACCGCAGCCGCAGTTGCAGGGAAATATGGAGTTTCAGCCCCAGGCGAGAGGCAGAGGCAGAGGAGGTTTTGTGAATAATGGTCCGGATTTGAATACTGTTGTGACTTCGAATGGTGTGCAGGCATTGAAAAAGGTGATGCCGTGTCACGTGTGCGGAATTGTCGGTCATTGGAAACGCGAGTGCCCGATGGTGGTGCAGGAAGGTGCAGGTGTAGGTGTTGGTCAGCAAAACAATGATGTCAATGCATTTCAGACAATGAGGGGACCGAAAATGAGAGGTCCAAACCCAAATTTTCAGACCATAAATCAGTTGCAGGGATTACAACCTATGCAGCCGCAGCAGATTCAGATGCCCCGTATGCAGATGACGCAAATGCAGCCAATGCAACAGCAGTTTCCCATGGTACCTAATCAGCAAATGCAAATACCTTTGGCACCAATGAGTCAGCAGCAAGTGATGGTTCCTCCACAGGTCTCGGGTCAGGTAATGAGTACAAATGGCACCGTACAACAGTTCCCATTACACAGTGAGAGTGGAATAAACAATGTATGGGAGAGTGAAAGTTCAGGAGAGGAAGGAGATTGTGTGCTTGCAGCATCCTTGGAAGTTGATCAAAAGGGTCCGTACGTAGAGGGAAGAGTAATGGGTCATCGTGTCTCATTCTTGGTTGACACAGGAGCCACATGTTCAACTGTTAAGAGCAGTGAAGTACCAAATTTGCCACTCTCAGGGAGTACAGTTCAAGTGGTGGGAGTAGCAAACAGGCACCTGACAAACCCAATTACAGATCCGGTACCAGTCAGCATTGGCAACTATCAAGGGTTACACAAATTTGTGGTCTGTGACTCAAGTCCGATAGCACTGTTAGGGAGAGACCTATTGTGCAAATTGGGATGTTCGATTATGTGTTCGAACGAGGGAATTAAAATTCAGACGAGCAGTGATGGGGAAGAAGAGGACAGTGTAGAAAGGGACGAGATGGAAACTGTTGATGAAGAGTATCCTCTGATTTGCCTTTTCCCGATGATAACTGAAGAAGATATTCCTGTCGAATTACGGGAAACAGTCGGAAAGGAAGTGTGGGATATGACAGGGAAAGAGGTGGGATTGATGAAAGGAGTGGAACCAGTGAAAGTGACTGTAAAACCCAATGCAACCTTTCCCCAGACCCCACAATACCACATGGCACAAGACACCCTCATGAAAGTTGCCCAACTCATTGATGAATTTGTAAAGCAGGGAGTACTGAAAGAAGTGTTAAGCAGTCCATGTAATTCACCAATCATGGGACTAATAAAGCCAAGTGGAAAGGTCCGAATTGTACAGGACTTGAGGAAAATAAATAACATCATAATTAAATGTTGCCCTGTCGTACCAAATCCAGCTGTGATAATGTTTCAAGTCCCTTGCGATGCTGAGTGGTTCTCAGTCATCGACTTGTCACAAGCATTCTTTTCGGTGCCTCTTCATGAGGACAGCCAATTCCTCTTTTGTTTCAAATTCTTAGACAGAGTGTACAGTTGGTGTCGAATTCCTCAAGGGTTCTCTGAGTCACCGTCAATATTCAATCAGATTCTAAAGAAAGATTTGGAAGCATTAGAATTGCCATTCGAGTCAACCCTAGTACAGTACATTGATGACTTACTGATTGCATCAAAGACAGAAAGTGGCTGCACAGCCGATACCATTGCCCTACTCAACCATTTGGGAAGGAATGGACACAAGGTGTCTCCTTCCAAGTTGCAGTTCTGTCAGAAGAAAGTGAAATACTTGGGTCACCAGATAGAGAAAGGGTCACGGAGAATAATGAAGGAAAGAATAACGAGCGTACTTCAAATGAGTCCACCAAAGACAAGGAGGGAGGTGAGGAAGTTTTTGGGAATGGTGGGCTACTGTCGCCAGTGGATTCCCAACTTCTCAACTCTAGCAAAGCCTTTACTGAAGCTGACCCAGAAGGATGCCTTGGATCAAATTGAGCTGAAAGGAGATGAGATGGATGCTTTTATCGAATTGAAAGAATGCATGTGCAGGGCTCCAGCTTTAGGTATGCCTGATTACACAAAGCCTTTCACATTGTTTTGTCATGAACGTGATGCATGTTCTTTGTCTGTCTTGACTCAAGCCCATGGTGGCATAAACAGACCAGTAGCGTATTTTTCAGCTACTTTGGATCCGGTCGCAGCAGCACTTCCAGGGTGTTTGCGCGCCGTAGCAGCAGTTGGTATCAGCCTCACTCAAAGTGAAGGAATAGTGATGGGACACCCAGTAACAGTCATGGTCCCTCACTCAGTTGAGATACTTTTGACCCGCTCCCGAACGCAACACATGACTGGAGCAAGACTCACAAGGTATGAAACGATAATTCTGGGCTCACCGAACGTGCAGCTGAAAAGGTGCACTACGTTGAATCCAGCAACCTTGCTTCCTGGTGAAAATGCTGAAATTGAGAACGCTGAAGACGTTGAGCATGACTGCCTTCAGGTGACTGAATTTTGCACAAAACCTCGACCTGACATTAAGGATACTAAGCTTGATGAAAATGACCAAATTGTTTTCGTTGATGGTTCATGTCTAAGAGATGGGATGGGAATTTTGAAAGCAGGATATGCTGTATGTACCGTAACAGGTGTCTTGGAAGCGTCCTGGCTTCAAGGAGTCTATTCTGCACAAGTAGCAGAACTTGTAGCCCTTACAAGAGCATGTCAACTGTCTGCATTGATGAAAGTCACCATTTACACTGATAGTCAGTACGGGTTCGGAATTGTGCATGACTTTGGACAACTATGGTCACAGAGAGGTTTCCTGACTTCTTCAGGATCCCCAGTGAAAAACGGGGAGAGAATAAGGGAATTGTTACACGCCATTCAAATGCCAGCCGAAGTTGCAGTGGTAAAGTGTAGTGCTCATACAAAAGGACAGGACTATGTTTCTCTGGGAAATGCATATGCGGATCAAGTCGCAAGATTTTGTGCCTTGAACTGTATATTACTCAGGGATGAATGGAATTCGATAAATGAACCAGAACTCGAGCCAGCTGAAGCATTTGCCTTGAAGGTCGTAGATACAATAGATGAACTTAAAGCATTACAGAATAACGTCAGGGAGGATGAGAGAGATTCCTGGATTAAATCACAATGTATAAAGAGACCAGATGAGTTATGGGTTTCAAATGAGGGAAAATTTGTTTTGCCAAATAGTCTCTTATCGCAGCTTGCGC
The DNA here is from genome assembly GCF_031143425.1 of Pleurodeles waltl. Lineage (NCBI taxonomy): Eukaryota > Metazoa > Chordata > Amphibia > Caudata > Salamandridae > Pleurodeles > Pleurodeles waltl. Next base: position 65,581,718 of record NC_090437.1, read on the forward strand.
GGTTCTATCATGGGCAGGCTCACCTAGGGAGAGATGCCATGATAAGATTGTTCAAAACTGATTGGTTTAACCCCAGATTTCGTCAAGCTGCAGAAGCAGTTTGCCATCGATGTGTCACTTGCCAGCAGATGAACCCAGGGAAGGGAACGGTTGTGAACGCGAGCCACATTGGCAGAGCCAGTGGCCCGTTTAGTAGGATGCAGATGGACTTCATTGAGATGCCCGTGCATGGAGGTCTAGTATGTGTTGGTGATTGTGTGCATTTTTAGTCACTGGATTGAAGCATACCCCACACGTAGAAATGACAGCCTTACAGTTGCAAAGCTATTGTTGAGAGAGTTGATACCACGCTTCGGATTCCCGATCTCTTTAGAATCAGATAGGGGAAGTCACTTCAATAACGAGGTGATAAAGTTACTTTGCCCAGCGCTGAACATTGAGCAAAAACTTCATTGTAGCTATTGCCCTGAAGCCTCAGGACTGGTGGAGCAGATGAATGGTACACTGAAATCAAGAATGGCGAAAATATGTGCATTGACAAATTTGAAATGGCCTGACGCATTGCCCTTGGTGCTAATGTCAATGAGAAACACCCCTGATAGAAAGACTGGATTGTCTCCGCACGAAATTCTCATGGGCAGGGCCATGAGACTTCCTGCAGTTCCCGCAAACGCGCTTTTGAATATTACAGATGATATGGTGTTAGACTACTGCAAAGGTCTGGCTGACGTGGTTCGCTCTTTCTCTCACCAGGTGGAAGCAACCACCTTGCCACCGATCCAAGGTCCAGGACACGCACTGAAAGCAGGTGACTGGGTCGTGGTAAAGAAGCACGTGAGGAAGTCGTGTCTGGAACCCCGTTGGAAAGGCCCTTTCCAAGTGATCCTGACGACAACTACCGCTGTGAAGTGTGCAGGGGTTCCCAACTGGATTCACGCCAGTCACACAAAGAAAGTGTTGTGTCCCACAGATGAGGAAGTTGAAGCGCTGAAACTGCCAGTGCCTGATAAAACAGTGCTGAGCGCTGAGACAGAGCAAAACCGAACTGAAAGCGAACAGGCAGGAACAGAGGAGAGGGAAACATTCTCTGAGGACGAAGCAACAGACTCACTTGGGGAAGACCAAGGAGAAAGTTCAGACAGCGACGAAGCAGCTGAAGGTGACAAAGAGCCTGAAGCAGCTGAGGGTAGCAAAGAGCCTGAAGCAGCTGAAGGTGACAAAGAGCCTGAAGCAGCTGAAAGTGATAAAGAGCCTGACGAAAGTAACGGTGACGAAGGGCTCAAAAAGGGTCAAAAAGCAGGAGAGCCTGATCGGAGGAGGGCTTTCCCAGAAGCAGACGGTACAGAAAAGGAAAAAGAGAACGTGATCGGTTCCCCAGAAGGAGGGGACAAGGCAGAACAGAACGAAAAAGTTCAAACTTCCACAGAAAAGATCGCAGGTCCATCAAATGGACACGGTGCGAAGAGGAGACTAAGTATATCACCAGTAAAACAGAGAACTAGAGAAAGTTTGAATGACGGAGAAAGGCCAAAAGTGAAAGAGAAAAGAAAGGAAGTGACTGTCGTGGTACCATCCTCAAGTGAAGGAAAAGACTTGGCCAAAGAGGAAAGTACCAGTGAGGCAGAATCGAAAAGAGAAGCAAAATTGAAAAGGAAAAGGATACCAAACAGGAGATATTCCGGTCCAGAATGGGCATATGCAGTCAATGATGATTGGACTGACAAATTTGTATCTCTAAGCCTCGAGAACGAAGAAGAAGAGATACCAATAGAAAAGAAAAGTTTTATGGACACTGTTGATTGAAAGGGTGATAAATGACATTGCTTGCTACAATCTAACGTGATACAAACAACCAGCTGAGACATTGCTAAACCGGATAAGACATTAGCTGAACTGATAAAGACTGAGTTATTGCCGAATTGAGACAAATGCTGCTAACCGATAAGTGACTGGCCTCTTGAAGAAAACTGTGTGAACATTGCGCTCGTTCAGCTTTGTAACTTAATTGCTAAATAGTTTCATTTATAGGTGCTTCTAGCTCTCTGATTCTATACAGATCATGGCTACACAAAACAGTAGAGTGAAATGTTGTAAATATGTGTGTATAGGCTTGATAATTGCATGTGTATTAATAATAATGGCAATAGTACTTGGAATGCATGGAAAGGGTGAGAATGAGAAAATTGATGCTTCTACTTTTGCTCCTGTTACTGTCACTGAACTAACCACATTGAAAAGACTAGAACTAGATGAGAGACACTTGCATGATAAGAAGGAGCTTTCGAATAACGTTTTCTATCGCTTGCTAACAGAATATGTTGAGACTATGGATGCGAAAGATTGTTATGTGTGTACACAGATACCGACATCAGTAAAGGAAGGGGTGACTTATCACCACATGCCTCTTACATACGGGATTACATGTAGTATAGTAATGTCTAGATTTTATGGTCAAACTAACATACAGTATTTTTACTCGAATTATGATGTTACCTTTGCATATGTTCCTATAATAGCGCAGCTAAGCCAGATTGCTAAAGATTGGGATGCTAAAATAATGAGGGAATTTTTCGAGCCAATGCAACCTTTTGAAACGGCTCACGCTCATAGGGAAAACCTTACCTGCTCGCTCTCTGCAGTAGAAATAAGCTTTTTAGATCGCACAGATGATAGAAGCGCACAAATGAATGCGAAATTAGAAACAGAGCTAAGTAAGAGGACTTCAGTAGATCATTATGATTTTGCCGCAATAAAAACACAAGGGAGAATAGCTTTAGATGCTTGGCATGTAGGGAAATTTTGTATATATCGAGGTGAATCTTATTATGATAACATTTTCGTAGGAGCGAGTGAGTGTAAACATACGTTTATCTGTAAGGCCAAATGGACATTCATGATGAACAGACTTGACCCTGTCATTCCAGGTGTATATTACATTTGTGGGTATAATGCCTATTATTGTCTTCCAAAGGGATGGTGGGGGAGATGTTATTTGGGTATAGTGTTCCCAAAAGTTTATCAGCTGGATGACCTATCGATGATTCAAAAGACATCTGGATCCCATTGTATCCAGAAAAGAGAGACCGCAGCTGCTGTGGTAGGAGATATATTTGGAGCCATGATTCCTTCATTGGGAGTTGTGCTGAATTCCATTAAAATAAGAAAGTTGTCTACTATAGTGGATAACATGTTGACAAAGTTTTCAGGTGCTATAATCCTGATAGATGCTGAGCTTGCAGCGGAAAGAGCTATGACTCTTCAAAACAGGCTTGCTTTAGACATTCTTTTAGCAAAGGATGGCGGCGTTTGCAAAATGCTTGGTGCACGACACTGTTGCACGTATATTCCGGATAATAGTGTGAAAATTAAAACTATGCTTGCTAATCTAACAAAAGAGAGTGCAGATTTGAAGGAATTGAAAGAACCAGGAGTGTGGGAGAAGGTTGGAAAAGGACTTGCTTCAGTGGGAAATTGGATTGGGGGAATTTGGAATGGAATATTACTAAAAATAATACAGGGAATATTAATTGTACTGATTTGCATATTTGGAATTTGGGGAATAAAAAGGGGAATAATAATGATCATGGCAAGAATTAAAAGAAGGAAGGAAGAGAAAATGATGAAAAGAATGGCAGAAGAATACAAAGCGAAAACTAGGGGAACTAAAAGGAAAAGAGAACTGACAAAATTTTAATGGAATAAAATTTGTGGGAATAGTTTGTGTGATGACAAGTAGTCATCAGAGGAGGGATTGATGACGCAGAAATGAAGGTTTTACATTTATTAGCGCTTAAACGTAGATTGCAATAATCATGTGTGACTTTAACCGAACTAATAAAGATTGTACGGGGACAAAATGTGCCCTCAGAGTAGTTTGCTAACATTTATAAGCGTGCTTTATATAACGTGATGTATTAGAATTGCACTAATCCGACATAATCATAAACGTGTGCTATGATTTGCTTGTTTGAAATGCTTTAGCTTAGCATTACTTTAGTGGAGGCTTCGGCCTAGTTGCCTGGTCTCACGATTTAGATGCTCGTATTTTTCCAATGTGCTAATAAACGTGTATTTTTGCTTGAAGCTGTACTTTTCCACTGAGATCGTTCACATGCTTATCTTAAGGTTTCGTGCCAGCCTGGCATATTTTTCTCTTTACTCCAAGGTCAATCTGCAGGTGCGGACAATGGAAGCTCTGAAAGTGAGTTAATTGGTATAAAATGTTGCAACTTGCGTACCCGTCTCCAAGGATAATGTATGCTTAAGTAAAAGCTTGAGAACTGTCGTTTTTGATTGGACAATTTGAAGCTAACCTATGAACCCTCCAATGGAAGACCCTACTGGATTTGAACTGTTGTCTATTTAAACCAGGTGCACGAGGAGAAAGTGTCTTTTTACCCGACATCGCACCCATTGCGCCATTCCGTAGCTATTATGGCCCACCTTGCTGCGACGCCATTTTGAAAGAGACTTTGATGCTTTCTCTAATCGAGAGAAAGAGACTTTAAATGATTCTTGCCCTAGAGACTTTAACTTTGATCCCTTTGCATGAAGTAGTAGTTTTATCTTGCCGCCGTGAGGCAACTGCCCCGTCCACCCCTGTCCCTTTGCCCCGTCCCATGCTGATCGAAACGGTACCCATGCTGATCGAGAATCGGTACCTGTGAGACGAAGACTTCCTTGAATGCTGATTGTAATTGGTAAATATGAAAGGAACTTGTAAAATTGCATTGTGTTTCCTTTAGGTAACCAACTGCTGATTTTGATAAGATCCCTAGCTAGGAGTTTTCTAAATTAATGTTGCTAAATTGTTTTTGCATGAAGTCCCACATGCCGATGCTAATTTGAGGTTAGATGAGGATTCCTTTTGTTGCACGATGCAATTTGAGACCTTGTTATGCTGACTAAATGTATGCAATTAGCTCATTACAGATTATACTATTAGTGATTTGCATTGCTATTATCGAATGCCTTGTTATTCAAATGCTGCATAGATTGCACTTATTTCGCCGTTATGGACAGCTATTAATGTTCATTTATGTTTATCATCTGGTGTTGAGACATATCTATATTGTGCTAGCTTTGTTAATATAGGGAAATAAATTCACTAACTTTGAATAAACTGGTGTGGTTATTCCTGACTGAAAGGTCAGGGTTCGCCGAAAATGTATTCTGGACTAATTGTCAAGTGTTATGTTGATCAGGGTATTGCTTATGTTCGTTATTGATTATTGATTTGATTAAATTGACCGATATAGAGTAAGGAGAGTCCCACTTAGCCAAAAGATTCATCGGCCTAAAGAGCATCCAAATACAGGTAAATTATTAGTACGGAACGCTCTATCATGACCACATTCACGGTCACAAAACAATGATAGATACCACTGCAACTCTATTAGGAAGGGATGCCTTTGGCACGCTCCTTCCTGCCAGTGACTCACAAACCCATTTTGGGATTCGATAAATAGATAACCGAATCTCAAAATTGGGTTTGTGCATTGGAACATGATTTTTGTTGGTTGCAAACGGCCCGATTCTGCGAATCGGCCCATTTGCGACCAAGAAAAAGCTACGTTCATCTGACCCTAAATGTGGTACTGCAAATATCTTTTTAACTATGTTTTACTGCAGGATTGTGGTATCTGATTATTTTTTAAAGTGGAAAGCGGCAAGGGGATTTCAGTGTGCCATGGCTTAGAATGATCTTGTACTCAACACCATGTTGTTTCTAGCATTAGCAGTACATAATTTACTGACTCCTGGCTGTAACAAGGGTAACTAGTTTTATACTGCTGCACAGTGCTATGAATCTTGGCTGTTATTAGCTAACACGGGGTCCTTCTCACATTTGCATCTCTCTTGAATGAAGAAGGGGGTTGGTTAAGTAGAACTCTATGACACACTGAATGCAATGTCGGAAAGTCAAGAAAAAAAGGGGCATATTTATCAAAGTTTTATGTCGCCCTTGTGCCACACAAGGGGACAGAAGGGCAACGCAAAACCTAAATGAGATTAATCAAGCTACGCAAGGCCTCCTTGCGTGGCCCTGAGTGACTTGATAAATCTAGAGCAAGGCAGTGCAAATCACTGCCTAACATTACTCTGTGGCAGGTAGGCATGCCATGGGTAGAGCTATTCACACGCATCCACCCATGGATTCTAACATATCGCCAGATTTACCGACATTGGTTAACTTGGAAATGCCTCAAGATTATTTTGGAAATGCCTCAAGATTATTATGGGGGTCATTCTGACCCCGGCGTGCGGCGGGAGCCGCCCGCCTGGAGGGAACCGCCAGAAGACCGTACCGCAGTCAAAAGACCGCGGCGGTCATTCTGGGTTTCCCACTGGGCTGGCGGGCGACCGCCAAAAGGCCGCCCGCCAGCCCAGTGGGAAACAGCCCTCCATGAGGATGCCGGCTCCGAATGGAGCCGGCGGAGTGGAGGATGTTCGACGGGTGCAGTGGCACCCGTCGCGTATTTCAGTGTCTGCAATGCAGACACGGAAATACAAAGTGGGGCCCTCTTACGGGGGCCCCTGCAGTGCCCATGCCATTGGCATGGGCACTGCAGGGGCCCCCAGGGGCCCCACGACACCCCTCACCCCCCCTGTGAATGTTTTATAAGTATGGGCCAAAGTATGGAAGTAATGTCAGATTTCTATAGGAGTCGGGGGTAAATGCAAGAGCCTGTGATAGAGCGTTCTGTACTAATAATTTACCTGTATTTGGACGCTCTTTAGGCCGATGAATCTTTTGGCTAAGTGGGACTCTCCTTACTCTATATCAGTCATTTAATCAAATCAATAATCAATAACGAACATAAGCAATACCCTGATCAACATAACACTTGACAATTAGTCCAGAATACATTTGGCGAACCCTGACCTTTCTGTCAGGAATAACCACACCAGTTTATTCAAAGTTAGTGAATTTATTTACCTATATTAACAAAGCTAGCACAATATAGATGTGTCTCAACACCAAATGATAAACATAAATGAACATTAATAGCTGTCCACAACGACGGAACAAGTGCAATCTATGCAGCATTTGAATCACAAGGCATTCGATAATAGCAATGCAAATCACTAATACTATAATCTGTAATGAGCTAATTGCATACATTTAGTCAGCATAACAAGGTCTCAAATTGCATCGTGCACCAAAAGGAATCCTCATCTAACCTCGAATTAGCATCGGCATTTGGGACCTCATGCAAAAACAGTTTAGTAACATTAATTTGGAAAACTCCTAACTAGGGCTCTTATCAAAAATCAGCAGTTGGTTACCTAAAAGAAACACAATGCAATTGTACAATTTCCTTTCATATTTACCAATTACAATCAGCATTCAAGGAAGTCTTCGTCTCACAGGTACCGTTTCTCGATCAGCATGGGATGGGGCAAGGGGGCAGGGGTGGACGGGGCAATTGCCTCACGGCGGCAAAATCAAACTACTACTTCATGCAAAGGGATCAAAGTTAAAGTCTCTAGGGCAAGAATCATTTAAAGTCTTTTTCTCTCGATTAGAGAAAGCATCAGAGTCTCTTTCAAAATGGCGTTGCAGCAAGGTGGGCCATAACAGCTGCAATGTCCTGTAAAATGGCGGGATGTCCAATAATGGCCGCAATGGCTGGTAATGGCTACTTTCTTCTCGTGCACCTGGTTTAAATAGACAACAGTTCAAATCCAGTAGGGTCTTCCATTGGAGGGTTCATAGGTTAGCTTCAAATTGTCCAATCAAAAACGACAGTTCTCAAGCTTTTACTTAAGCATACATTATCCTTGGAGACGGGTACGCAAGTTGCAACATTTTATACCAATTAACTCACTTTCAGAGCTTCCATTGTCCGCACCTGCAGATTGACCTTGGAGCAAAGAGAAAAAATGCCAAGCTGGCGTGAAACCTTAAGATAAGCATGTGAACGATCTCAGTGGAAAAGTACAGCTTCAAGCAGAAATACACGTTTATTAGCACATTGGAAAAATACGAGCATCTAAACCGTGAGACCAGGCAACTAGGCCGAAGCCTGCACTAAAGTTATGCAAAGCTAAAACATTTCAAACAAGCAAATCATAGCACACGTTTACGATTATGTCGGATTAGTGCACTTCTAATACATCACGTTATATAAAGCACGCTTATAAATGTTGGCAAACTACTCTGAGGGCACATTTTGTCCCCGTACAATCTTTATTAGTTCGGTTAAAATCACACTTGATTATTTCACACTACGTTTATGCGCTAATAAATGTAAAACCTTCATTTTCTGCTTCATCAATCCCTCCTCTGATGACTACTTGTCATCACACAAAACTATTCCCACAAATTTTATTCCATTAAAATTCTGTCAGTTCTCTTTTCCTTTTAATTCCCCTAGTTTTCGCTTTGTATTCTTCTGCCATTCTTTTCATCACTTTCTCTTCCTTTCTTCTCTTAATTCTTTCCATGATCATTATTATTCCCCTTTTTATTCCCCAAATTCCAAATATGCAAATCAGTACAATTAATATTCCCTGTATTATTTTTTGTAATATTCCATTCCAAATTCCCCCAATCCAATTTCCCACTGAAGCAAGTCCTTTTCCAACCTTCTCCCACACTCCTGGTTCTTTCAATTCCTTCAAATCTGCACTCTCTTTTGTTAGATTAGCAAGCATAGTTTTAATCTTCACACTATTATCTGGAAAATATGTGCAGCAGTGGCGCGCACCAAGCATTTTGCAAACGCCGCCATCCTTTGCTAAAAGAATGTCTAAAGCAAGCCTATTTTGAAGAGTCATAGCCCTTTCCGCTGCAAGCTCAGCATCTATCAGGATTATAGCACCTGAAAACTTTGTCAACATGTTATCCACTATAGTAGACAACTTTCTTATTTTGATGGAATTCAGCACAACTCCCAATGAAGGAATCTTGGCTCCAAATATATCTCCTACCACAGCAGCTGCGGTCTCTCTTTTCTGGATACGATGGGATCCAGATGTCTTTTGAATCATCGATAGGTCATCCAGTTGATAAACCTTTGGGAACACTATACCCAAATAACATCTCCCCCACCATCCCTTTGGAAGACGATAATAGGCATTATACCCACAAATGTAATATACACCTGGTATGACAGGGTCAAGTCCGTTCATCATGAATGTCCATTTGGCCTTGAAGATAAACGTATGTTTACACTCACTCGCTCCTACGAAAATTTTATCATAATAAGATTCACCTTGATATATACAAAATTTCCCTACATGCCAAGCATCTAAAGCTATTCTCCCTTGTGTCTTTATTGCGGCAAAATCATAATTATCTACTGAAGTCCTTTTACTTAGCTCTGTTTCTAATTTCGCATTCATTTGTGCCCTTCTATCATCTGTGCGATCTAAAAAGCTTATTTCTACTGCAGAGAGCGAGCAGGTAAGGTTTTCCCTATGAGCGTGAGCCGTTTCAAAAGGTAGCATTGGCTCGAAAAATTCCCTCATTATTTTAGCATCCCAATCTTTAGCAATCTGGCTTAGCTGCGCTATTATAGGAACATATGCAAAGGTAACATCATAATTCGAGTAAAAATACTGTATGTTAGTTTGACCATAAAATCTAGACATTACTATACTACATGTAATCCCGTATGTAAGAGGCATGTGGTGATAAGTCACCCCTTCCTTTACTGATGTCGGTATCTGTGTACACACATAACAATCTTTCGCATCCATAGTCTCAACATATTCTGTTAGCAAGCGATAGAAAACATTATACGAAAGCTCCTTCTTATCATGCAAGTGTCTCTCATCTAATTCTAGTCTTTTTAATGCGGTTAGTTCAGTGACAGTAACAGGAGCAAAAGTAGAAGCATCAATTTTCTCATTCTCACCCTTTCCATGCATTGCAAGCACTATTGCCATTATTATTAGTACACATGCAATTATCAAGCCTACACACACATATTTACAATATTTCTTTCTGCTGTTTTGCGTCATGATCTGTATAGAATCAGAGAGCTAGAAGCACCTATAAATGAAACTATTTAACAATTCAGTTACAAAGCTGAACGAGCGCAATGTTCACACAGTCTTCTTCAAGAGGCCAGTCACTTATCGGTTAGCAGCATTTGTCTCAATTCGGCGATAACTCAGTCTTTATCAGTTCAGCAAGTGTCTCATCCGGTTTAGCAATGTCTTAACTGGTTGTTTGTATAGCAAGCAATGTCATTTATCACCCTTTCAATCAACAGCGTCCATAAAACTTTTCTTTTCTATTGGTATCTCTTCTTCTTCGTTCTCGAGGCTTAGAGATACAAATTCGTCAGTCCAATCGTCATTGACTGCATATGCCCATTCTGGACCGGAATATCTCCTGTTTGGTATCCTTTTCCTTTTCAATTTTGCTTCCCTTTTCGATTCTGCTTCGCTGGTACTTTCCTCTTTGGCCAAGTCTTTTCCTTCACTTGAGGTTGGTACCACGACAGACACTTCCTTTCTTTTCTCTTTCACTTTTGGCCTTTCTCCGTCGTTCAAATTTTCTCTAGTTCTTTGTTTTACTGGTGATATACGTAGTCTCCTCTTTGCACCGTGTCCATTTGATGGACCTGCGACCTTTTCTGTGGAAGTTTGAACTTTTTCGTTCTGTTCTGCTTTGTCCCCTCCTTCTGGGGAACCAATCACGTTCTCTTTTTCTTTTTCTTTATCGTCTGCTTCTGGGAAAGCCCCCCTCTGATCAGGCTCTCCTGCCTCTTCTCCTTTTTCGAGCCCTTCGTCACCGTTACTTTCGTCAGGCTCTTTATCACTTTCAGCTGCTTCAGGTTCTTTGTCACCCTCAGCTGCTTCAGGCTCTTTGCTACCCTCAGCTGCTTCAGGCTCTTTGTCACCTTCAGCTGCTTCGTCGCTGTCTGAAGTTTCTCCTTGGTCTTCCCCAAGTGAGTCTGTTGCTTCGTCCTCAGAGAATATCTCTCTCTCTCCTGTTTCTGCCTGTTCGCTTTCAGTTCGGTTTTGTTCTGTCTCAGCACTCAGCACTGTTTTATCAGGCACTGGCAGTTTCAGTGCTTCAACTTCCTCATCTGTGGGACACAACACTTTCTTTGTGTGACTGGCGTGAATCCAGTTGGGAACCCCCGCACACTTCACAGCGGTAGTTGTCGTCAGGATCACTTGGAAAGGGCCTTTCCAACGGGGTTCCAGACACGACTTCCTTACGTGCTTCTTTACCACGACCCAGTCACCTGCTTTCAGTGTGTGTCCTGGACCTTGGATCGGTGGCAAGGTGGTTGCTTCCACCTGGTGAGAGAAAGAGCGAACCACGTCAGCCAGACCTTTGCAGTAGTCTAACACCATATCATCTGTAATATTCAAAAGCGCGTTTGCGGGAACTGCAGGAAGTCTCATGGCCCTGCCCATGAGAATTTCGTGCGGAGACAATCCAGTCTTTCTGTCAGGGGTGTTTCTCATTGACATTAGCACCAAGGGCAATGCGTCAGGCCATTTCAAATTTGTCGATGCACATATTTTCGCCATTCTTGATTTCAGTGTACCATTCATCTGCTCCACCAGTCCTGATGCTTCAGGGCGATAGCTACAGTGCAGTTTTTGCTCAATGTTCAGCGCTTCGCAAAGTAACTTTATCACCTCGTTATTGAAGTGACTTCCCCTATCTGATTCTAAAGAGATCGGGAATCCGAAGAGTGGTATCAACTCCCTAAACAATAGCTTTGCAACTGTAAGGCTGTCATTTCTACGTGTGGGGTATGCTTCAAGTAGTGACTAAAAATGCACACAATCACCAACACATACTTTAGACCTCCATGCACAGGCATCTCAATGAAGTCCATCTGCATCCTACTAAATGGGCCACTGGCTCTGCCAATGTGGCTCGCGTTCACAACTGTTCCCTTTCCTGGGTTCATCTGCTGGCAAGTGACACATCAATGGCAAACTGCTTCTGCAGCTTGACGAAATCTGGGGTTAAACCAATCAGTTTTGAACAATCTTATCATGGCATCTCTCCCTAGGTGAGCCTGCCCATGATAGAACCGTGCAAGCTGTGATAAGAGACTATTTGGCAAAACAAATTTTCCCTCATTTGAAACCCATAACTCGTCTGGTCTCTTTATACATTGTGATTTAATCCAGGAATCTCTCTCATCCTCCCTGACGTTATTCTGCAATGCTTTTAGTTCATCTATTGTATCTACGACCTTCAAGGCAAATGCTTCAGCTGGTTCGAGTTCTGGTTCACTTATCGAATTCTATTCATCCCTGAGTAATATACAGTTCAAGGCACAAAATCTTGCGACTTGATCCGCATATGCATTTCCCAGAGAAACATAGTCCTGTCCTTTTGTATGAGCACTACACTTTACCACTGCAACTTCGGCTGGCATTTGAATGGCGTGTAACAATTCCCTTATTTTCTCCCCGTTTTTCACTGGGGATCCTGAAGAAGTCAGGAAACCTCTCTGTGACCATAGTTGTCCAAAGTCATGCACAATTCCGAACCCGTACTGACTATCAGTGTAAATGGTGACTTTCATCAATGCAGACAGTTGACATGCTCTTGTAAGGGTCACAAGTTCTGCTACTTGTGCAGAATAGACTCCTTGGAGCCAGGATGCTTCCAAGACACCTGTTACTGTACATACAGCATATCCTGCTTTCAAAATTCCCATCCCATCTCTTAGACATGAACCATCAACAAAAACAATTTGGTCATTTTCATCAAGCTTAGTGTCCTTAATGTCAGGTCGAGGTTTTGTGCAGAATTCAGTCACCTGAAGGCAGTCATGCTCGACGTCTTCAGCGTTCTCAATTTCAGCATTTTCACCAGGAAGCAAGGTTGCTGGATTCAACGTAGTGCACCTTTTCAGCTGCACATTCGGTGAGCCCAGAATTACCGTTTCATACCTTGTGAGTCTTGCTCCGGTCATGTGTTGTGTTCGGGAGCGGGTCAAAAGTATCTCAACTGAGTGAGGGACCATGACTGTTACTGGGTGTCCCATCACTATTCCTTCACTGTGGGTGAGGCTGATACCAACTGCTGCTACGGCGCACAAACACCCTGGAAGTGCTGCTGCGACCGGATCCAAAGTAGCTGAAAAATACGCTACTGGTCTGTTTATGCCACCATGGACTTGAGTCAAGACAGACAGAGAACATGCATCACGTTCATGACAAAACAATGTGAAAGGCTTTGTGTAATCAGGCATACCTAAAGCTGGAGCCCTGCACATGCATTCTTTCAATTCAATAAAAGCATCCATCTCATCTCCTTTCAGCTCAATTTGATCCAAGGCATCCTTCTGAGTCAGTTTCAGTAAAGGCTTTGCTAGAGTTGAGAAGTTGGGAATCCACTGGCGACAGTAGCCCACCATTCCCAAAAACTTCCTCACCTCCCTCCTTGTCTTGGGTGGACTCATTTGAAGTACACTTGTTATTCTTTCCTTCATTATTCTCCGTGACCCTTTCTCTATCTGATGACCCAAGTATTTCACTTTCTTCTGACAAAACTGCAATTTGGAAGGAGACACCTTGTGTCCATTCCTTCCCAAATGATTCAACAGAGCAATGGCATCGGCTGTGCAGCCACTTTCTGTCTTTGATGCAATCAGTAAGTCATCAATGTATTGTACCAGGGTCGACTCGAATGGCAATTCTAATGCTTCCAAATCTTTCTTTAGAATCTGATTGAAGATTGACGGTGACTCAGAGAACCCTTGAGGAATTCGACACCAACTGTACACTCTGTCTAGGAATTTGAAACAAAAGAGGAATTGGCTGTCCTCATGAAGAGGCACAGAAAAGAATGCTTGTGACAAGTCGATGACTGAGAACCACTCGGCATCGCAAGGGACTTGAAACATTATCACAGCTGGATTTGGTACGACAGGGCAACATTTTATTATGATGTCATTTATTTTTCTCAAGTCCTGCACTATTCGGACCTTCCCACTAGGCTTTATTAGTCCCATGATTGGTGAATTACATGGACTGCTTAACACTTCTTTCAGTACTCCCTGCTTTACAAATTCGTCAATAAGTTGGGCAACTTTCATGAGGGTGTCTTGTGCCATGTGGTATTGTGGGGTCTGGGGAAAGGTTGCATTGGGTTTTACAGTCACTTTCACTGGTTCCACTCCTTTCATCAATCCCACCTCTTTCCCTGTCATATCCCACACTTCCTTCCCGACTGTTTCCCTTAATTCAGCTGGAATATCTTCTTCAGTTATCATCGGGAAAAGGCAAATCAGAGGATACTCTTCATCAACAGTTTCCATCTCGTCCCCTTCTACACTGTCCTCTTCTTCCCCATCACTGCTCGTCTGAATTTTAATTCCCTCGTTCGAACACATAATCGAACATCCCAATGTGCACAATAGGTCTCTCCCTAACAGTGCTATCGGGCTTGAATCACATACCACACATTTATGTAACCCTTGATAGTTGCCAATGCTGACTGGTACTGGATCTGTAATTGGGTTTGTCAGGTGCCTGTTTGCTACTCCCACCACTTGAACTGTTCTCCCTGAGAGTGGCAAATTTGGTACTTCACTGCTCTTAACAGTTGAACGTGTGGCTCCTGTGTCAACCAAGAATGAGACACGATGACCCATTACTCTTCCCTCTACGTACGGACCCTTTTGATCAACTTCCAAGGATGCTGCAAGCACACAATCTCCTTCCTCTCCTGAACTTTCACTCTCCCATACATTGTTTATTCCACTCTCACTATGTAATGGGAACTGTTGTACTGTGCCATTTGTACTCATTACCTGACCCGAGACCTGCGCAGGAACCATCACTTGCTGCTGACTCATTGGTGCCAAAGGTATTTGCATTTGCTGATTAGGTACCATGGGAAACTGCTGTTGCATTGGCTGCATTTGCGTCATCTGCACACGGGGCATCTGCATCTGCTGCGGCTGCATAGTTGGAATCCCTGCAACTGATTTATGGTCTGAAAATTTGAGTTTGGACCTCTCATTTTCGGTCCCCTCATTGTCTGAAATGCATTGACATCATTGTTTTGCTGACCCACGCCTGCACCTTCCTGCACCACCATCGGGCACTCGCGTTTCCAATGTCCGACAATTCCGCGCACGTGACACGGCATCACCTTTTTCAATGCCTGCACACCATTCGAAGTCACAACAGTATTCAAATCCGGACCATTATTCACAAAACCTCCTCTGCCTCTGCCTCTCGCCTGGGGCTGAAACACCATATTTCCCTGCAACTGCGGCTGCAGTTGCGGTACCTGCTGTTGGAACCCTTGCATCCCTTGCAAATCTTGCAGACCTGTCTGAGCTGCTTTAAGCTGCATCATCATCACCTTCTCTTTCAACTTTTTCTGTTTTACTTCAATTTCATCGCTACAGTATTTCGCATAATTCAACAGCTCATCAATCGGTTTCGACTGCCAACAAATCAAATGCGACTTTATCATCTGACTTATCTCTGATCTCAGCCCTTCCACAAATCTGAACACAAAATGAAGCATGTCCTTCGCCTCTATTGTCTCCGTGCCACTGTAGTTTTTGAACGCCTTCAACAACCTCTCATAGTAACTGTGAATCGACTCTTTAGCCTCTTGGGCAGTTCGATCTATCTTCTGCCAATCCACATTTTTCACAGCCACCTTCGTCTTCAAATGCTCAATCACCTTATAGTACAAGCTCATCACCATAGGTGATGGTGCACCCGTATCCCTGTCTCTCTCTGGTTCACTTGTCGGCCAACCTACAGCTCTTTTGCAATCCTCCCACAAATCTGCTGGAACCACAATCTCAAAGAGAGTGTTTAGGTCTTCCCAGAGACATTTTGCAAGCTTCACAAACCTGTCGGTCTGCTGATACCATTCAATCGGTTTCTCTCTCAGTTTGGGAAAATCATCCGTAAAAGACTGAATGTCGCTTCTGTGCCATGGTACATGTATTAATTTTCCCCCTGCTGTCTCTCTCATTGGTAACATCGTTACTGTATCACTACTCTGTGGTCTTTTCTCGTTGAGTTCTGTAGCACTGTCCCTCCTCTTTTCCTTTCTCTTTACCCATCTGCTTTCCCATTTGTCTAAGCACCTCCACACTTGTGCACTCTGCAGCAATTCTCTAAGGTGTGCCTTCATGCCTGCTGACCTCATGTGTTCAAAGTCTGTGGTCCCAAAATCCAACCTGTAGCTCCTGCTCAAGTGCTTCGTCTTGTCTATATCAACCCCGTTTTTGTCAGCTATTTCTTGCAAGCTTTTATGTACCTTGTTCACTTCTCTCGTAATCCTGGGACATAGATACCTCAGCTCTTCTTCCGAGTAGGATTCTAACCTATTTACACCCATAGTCCCTTCCACCAATTCTTGTGCTTCCATGTTCAACCTCATCCTATTCATATAATCTTCTCCCTTCCCACTGGCTGAGCTTTGAGTGGAATTCAGACTGTTGAACCACTGTGTCAGCTGTTGTGCATTCAACCCCATCAGTGTAGCATTCACATCGACTGCCATTGATGGTTGCAGCAACTTTTCAGTATTCGATGACAGCGGTATCACCAGTGGGGGACTCGACCTCACCAGTGTTGACTGAGCACATATGGGACTAAACTCCATCAAGGACCCAGATCCAGTTGGCTGAGCCGCTATCAGAGTTATCCCTGGAGTGTTTTCTATGCACCTCCTTTCTGTCCCATTCTGCAGCATTGATCCTTGACTGCTCATACCCAAGTTAGGCTGACTGTACAAAGGTACCGGTGGACCTACAGTAATGGGTAGGGATATCGCATCTGGGTTCTGTCCATTTCCCATGTTCTGGGACATGTTCATTCCCACACTATGGGTCATCATTGCCGGCATGCCCATCTGACTCCCCGTCATCTGAGCATGTGCGTTTCCCCCCTGCATCTGCTTTTGAGGCATCAAAAACTGAGTTGATTCAGCTTGTGCCAATGTTGGGTTGTGACCATTCTGTCCTCCCATTGAGGTTGGATCTAGAATCATTCTCGTACTGTTGTCACTGCTGTAGTACCTTGGGACCTGCGGCTGATAACTTTCTGCTGGTTTCAATATGGGCACATCTGGATATATTCTCCTAACCTGCGGTATCTGCGGGGTGAACAGCAAACTCGGGTCCTTAGATCCCGATGATGCTCCTGAACTCTGAGTTTCACCGTTCTGTACCGATGCCGGAGGGGCAGAACTGGTACTTGGACCTTGTCCACTCTCTGCATAAGGTGGTGGACGGTCGTTCAACAATTGCATGATTAACTCCTCATCCTCTAACTCCTCTTCTCTTCTCAACTTTTCCTCGTCCTCTCTATCCTTGGAACACCTCCTGTTTGTCTTACAGGTAGCTTTCTTACCTGTCTCCTCTTCTTCCTTAGTAATTGCTGGAAACAATTTTATTCCCTGCAATACATCTGACCTCCACACCTTCTGTGCATTATCCCACCTAGCGTCCGCTAGTGTCTTTTCTACCTTTCTTATCCTGGTCTCGAACTTATTTTGCTGTTGCTGTCTAGCCATCAGTTCCCAAATTGCTAGAGCCTCAAACTGTGCTGGTCTTGGAGGTACCTTCATGTCGTACATCGCGAATCTCAAATTCTCTAGGATCCTTATATTGAATGTCCCATGGATCGGGAACGCTACGCTCCCATGTTTCTCTGTCAGCTTGTGCCATTGCTTTAGCCAAAGGCACGGAGCTACCCCTTTTTCCTCCATTACAATGTAAGCTGGTGTACCTTCGGGTGGCGTCTCTTCTCCTACGCTCACTTTAATGTAAGACTCCCCCTTCATCGCACTCCTTAATGCTTTAAAAAATTTCATTTTCTCGTCTTTTATTTCACAAAATTTGTAATCAATAGGTGACTTTAATTCCCGGAATACTCTTCGCTTGCCTTTCCCCTTCCAATCGAGCCCCACGGACTGCGTCCAATCCGTGCGCGACCCTTCTTTGCAACCAACCTATCCCAGCGCGGCTCCTAGTGACGTCACACTCACACACTCTGCGGCTGACAAAGCCTCGCGGCTAATCCTCCTTCACTCAGCTCCTCTCGTAACAACTTCTTGCATGTATCGCGAGCTACCAAAAATATAAAACAGATCTGTCGGTTTACTACAGGAAGGGTAACACAATCGCTTCAGGACCTTAGGGATTTTTCACTAGCCTCAGCAGTTATTCCATCTTTCTCGGTCCCCACTTTCGCAAGCAAGTCTGACCCACAGACTGCTCTCAACTTGTCAGTGATCTATTCTAGTGCACTTAGAATTTTGTCAAAGCCCGAAGTCGAAGTTTTCTTTCACTCCCTTAACACACGTACCGACTCGTTGACCACGCCCGATCAACCTACTAAACCGACCAGACCACAACATAAAACAACATACTCCGGAGTCTCTTGACCTCGCAGGGCCCGTCTCAACAACAACAACCACGTGGACCTTTTTATGCACAAAGCGCCACACGCACATGAAGTTCGACGACTTCCCTACTCTCACACTCAGAGTCGCACCTCCGCTATTTCTATGAAGTTCGACGACTTCCCTACTTCTACACTCGGAGTCGCACCTCCGCTATCCTCTAAAAAGAAAAAAAAAATTCTCGCAACCTTTTCCCACAATCTGCGGCAATAAGCTGTGCAAGCGCAAAACCCTAATTTCACTCATACCATCACTAGTACCGCCAACGCTGATCCCACACCTCCATTCTCTTCATTCGCAAGCTCCGAGATCCCGGGAAAGTCGCGGTGGACCTAGCCCATCATCATTCTGTCAATCTATTTTACCCAAGAAAAATCTAATTCAACTTCTCGAGTGGAGTGTCAAAAGTCGAAACCGTTAATTCAACACCATGTACTTTAAGAGTACAGGGTCCCAAAAGGCGTAACCGTCCTCTGCTACCATCTACTGATAGAGCGTTCTGTACTAATAATTTACCTGTATTTGGACGCTCTTTAGGCCGATGAATCTTTTGGCTAAGTGGGACTCTCCTTACTCTATATCAGTCATTTAATCAAATCAATAATCAATAACGAACATAAGCAATACCCTGATCAACATAACACTTGACAATTAGTCCAGAATACATTTCGGCGAACCCTGACCTTTCAGTCAGGAATAACCACACCATTTTATTCAAAGTTAGTGAATTTATTTCCCTATATTAACAAAGCTAGCACAATATAGATGTGTCTCAACACCAAATGATAAACATAAATGAACATTAATAGCTGTCCACAACGACGGAACAAGTGCAATCTATGCAGCATTTGAATCACAAGGCATTCGATAATAGCAATGCAAATCACTAAAACTATAATCTGTAATGAGCTAATTGCATACATTTAGTCAGCATAACAAGGTCTCAAATTGCATCGTGCACCAAAAGGAATCCTCATCTAACCTCGAATTAGCATCGGCATGTGGGACCTCATGCAAAAACAGTTTAGTAACATTAATTTGGAAAACTCCTAACTAGGGCTCTTATCAAAAATCAGCAGTTGGTTACCTAAAAGAAACACAATGCAATTGTACAATTTCCTTTCATATTTACCAATTACAATCAGCATTCAAGGAAGTCTTCGTCTCACAGGTACCGTTTCTCGATCAGCATGGGACGGGGCAAGGGGGCAGGGGTGGACGGGGCAATTGCCTCACGGCGGCAAAATCAAACTACTACTTCATGCAAAGGGATCAAAGTTAAAGTCTCTAGGGCAAGAATCATTTAAAGTCTCTTTCTCTCGATTAGAAAAAGCATCAGAGTCTCTTTCAAAATGGCGTCGCAGCAAGGTGGGCCATAACAGCTGCAATGTCCTGTAAAATGGCGGGATGTCCAATAATGGCCGCAATGGCTGGTAATGGCTACTTTATTCTCGTGCACCTGGTTTAAATAGACAACAGTTCAAATCCAGTAGGGTCTTCCATTGGAGGGTTCATAGGTTAGCTTCAAATTGTCCAATCAAAAACGACAGTTCTCAAGCTTTTACTTAAGCATACATTATCCTTGGAGACGGGTACGCAAGTTGCAACATTTTATACCAATTAACTCACTTTCAGAGCTTCCATTGTCCGCACCTGCAGATTGACCTTGGAGCAAAGAGAAAAAATGCCAAGCTGGCGCGAAACCTTAAGATAAGCATGTGAACGATCTCAGTGGAAAAGTACAGCTTCAAGCAGAAATACACGTTTATTAGCACATTGGAAAAATAAGAGCATCTAAACCGTGAGACCAGGCAACTAGGCCGAAGCCTGCACTAAAGTTATGCTAAGCTAAAACATTTCAAACAAGCAAATCATAGCACACGTTTACGATTATGTCGGATTAGTGCACTTCTAATACATCACGTTATATAAAGCACGCTTATAAATGTTGGCAAACTACTCTGAGGGCACATTTTGTCCCCGTACAATCTTTATTAGTTCGGTTAAAATCACACTTGATTATTTCACACTACGTTTATGCGCTAATAAATGTAAAACCTTCATTTTCTGCTTCATCACCTGGAGGTGGCTAGAGTGCTGTAGTTATAACCCTATAACTTCAAATTACCTCAGCTTCGGATCTTACTCTCTGTGTGACATATGGTGACGAGCGGAGAAACGCCTAGCCTCAACATAGAAAAATCATCATCCATTTTAGCTGTGTGTTAGATTATATTTTTAAGTTCTCAGAAAAGAGACATGATAAACACTGCTTTTAGCGAAATAGAGCTAAATTAATTATTTCAACAAAAGCTTTGCACGTTATTTGTATGTAGAGGAAAACTCAAATATTCTACCTTAAGTGGTGTTATTTTTTTAAGTAGCTGAAGAAGGAGTACTTATGAAAGCAACGTAAGACATAGAAGTGTGAAGTAGAACTCATGCACGCCCTGTATCGCGCAGATGTAATGGATATCATACATCGGAACTCTGCGTATACAGGAGTAAAGCACTTGTGAGGAAAAATATGGAGTTGTAGTACAGCGCAGAAAGGAAACTGCACGATTAAAGTACGAAGGTGTGCAGAAGTGGAGCTAGCAATCTGGAACTGGAGTGAAGCAGGGTGGTGACCAGGCTCTTGAGTTAAGATGGGACATGCTCAGAGCAAATGATTTGCCATGTTTGCCTGAGAATCTGTCATTACTTATAACAAAAGGAAATGGCTTAGCAAGTTGGGAAAAAAGAAACAATGAAAGAGAACTCCTTTAACTAGACTACAAACCAGGACTCTACAATTGTTTCTTTCACTTATGTCTTAAAGGGTATAAGCGCAATGTTGCGGAAAAAGTAGACAGTGAAAGAGGACTCCTCCAAAGAGACTTCACCCTAGTCTCTCTCAGTTTTATAGGAGCCATGTGCGAGGGGGAAAATCTATACTTTCAAAAGTATTTTAAATGAACAAAGTTGATATTTTTATATATTTTAAAAGTTTTTGAAGGCAATACTGTTACTAACAATAATGTCAGCAACAGTCTCTCTCATTAAGTATTTAGGATTGTGGTTGGAGTTTTGGGTATAAAAAAAACAATGCTAAGGGTGTTTAATCAAATTCAGCTGTCTTCCCTTGGTGCTTTCAGTGGTGTCTATCATGTAATCTGTCTCTTTGCTCTGGGAATTGTTGGGGGTCATATATATCTCGCGTTGTAAATTCCAACTGTTAGTGTTTTTTACTTAGAGTTGTTGTTCAGAGTTAAAAATACAACATGTTACAGTGCCATAATTTTTTCTATCATCTCAGAGAAAACTGCACACAGAGCAGGCGAAATGGGAAACAATATTTTCTCGTCCTGCCCGCATATATGGTACTCATGCGAATGCTGAAAGAAAATCCTCATTGTTAACGCATCGTGTGAATATAGTGGGACAAGAAATCTTTGAAAATCTACCTCAAGTGTCTGTGGAAGGTGCATCAAAACTGAATCAACATGAAATATGTGAACAAAAGCTAAATTTGTATTGTATCCTGAAGGTTAGCACAATCTTGGAAAACTATTTTAGAATGAAAATTCAAAATTCAGATGAAATTGGAGAGGAATACGTTTCTGATCTGAGGAAGTTGGTAGCCTCGTGCAATTTTGGAGGCCAGATTGAAGGGCTAATAAGAAACTACCTGGATAGATGGGCATACAGTACTTACCCTGTACCAGGCTGGTTTCAGGTTGCATGTAAGCACGATAGACCAAGTGGTTAGATGTCTGTGCCTCCTATGGAAGTATGTTAAATTAAGAACGGGACATCTACACATTTCTTTTATTGATCGCAAAACAGCAATTGATTTAGTCCCTGGGGGCTGGCTGTGGGCCTCACTAAAGGAATTGAACGTGCCAGAACTTCTTTTATTACAAATTATTTGGCTGCAACATGCAAATTATGCCAGAGTTGGATGGGGCCCCCTCAGTGAAGTAACCCATCCCATTCCAGTCAGAAGAGGGGTAAGACAGGGGTGTGTGTTAGCTCCCACGTCATTCTCTCTTTACAAATGAAGTGGTAGATTATCTTTTGAAATGTGTACACGGCTCTGTAAGGCTGTGTGGCTCCCCGGGCCCAGCATTATTATTTGCTGTTGGTACTATTCTAATATCGCAGACACCGAAGGGGTTTCAAAATCTCTTAAACTCATTTAGCTGCTATTGTGAAAGTAAAGAATTGGTGGTCATTATTTCAAAAACTAAGTGGAAGGGCAATCAAAGGGCATAGGGGTTTTAGAAATAACTTGACTGTGAATGGTCACAGGCTGGAGTTTGTAGATAATTTCAGTTATTTGGGTGTAACCCTAGGTTCTCAGATGTCCTAGCCCCCCACATAAACAAATCTAAGGCAGTACTGGCCCATAATTTCTGGGCCATTATAAAGGAGCACCAAACTTCATTGTGCAAGGCAATTTCACCTGCCCTTGATAAATATAAATCCAAAGCACAAAGAGCAGCCCTATATGGAGACAAATTGTGGGGGATCAATAGATTGGACACTCTGAAAAGTGAAGAAAACAAGTGTATGCTGTTGTTATATCTCCCAAAGAGCATCCCTTTGATCCCAGTTTTCCAAGACTTGGAAATCAAGAGGGTAGAAGAGCTGGCCTCCTTAAAATGACCTTTGAGGAGCAGGAATATGTCATCCTTCCCCTTCCCATTGCTGCTACCAAAGTGGATCAGTCAGGTCCAACTGAATCCCTGCTTCTTACCTTTTTGTGTTCAGGTATGTTTTGTCAGATCCTGCCTTCATTCACTTGACATTTTCTGTCACTTGCAAAGCGTGTCTCTTGGACAAACTCAACTATCACCACATTCTTTTTTTTTAGTCCACCATTAGCATACTAGGGAATAAGCTGCTAATCAGGCAGCTGACCACAGCAACCACCAACCGAAGGCATTTATTTATTAGTCTCTAGCCCATTTACTGCAACCTTCCATCCTTTCTCTTCTCTAGTATTTTTCAGTGTTTATCACTTTTGTTGTTGAAAAGAGAAAGTGGAACCCTGGCTGTAGGCACTGAAAGGTTCCAAAAGGCAATTGCTGGAAGTGGAACCCTGCAGGCCATCTCTCACATCCTGTTTGTGGTTTGGATTATAAATAGGAAACTGTGCAACAACATAGCTTCACATTATGCCTCCTATGGGAATGTCAGGTCAGTGACCACACTTTATATCAGGACCATAGAGTTGCCACAGCACAGAGTTGCATTGGTTATTCTGAGAGTTCATAGCTGGACGGTCCCAGAGCAATCAGAGTCATTTGGCCCTAATTCTGCACACTGGTGGTCTTTCATTTCTGGTGTTCTACAGCCTCCATATTGTGGACCATCAAGCTTGGGGCTAAGGGTAACTTTTAGCACCTGACTTTCAAGTTAGTGAGCCAGAGCATTCTGGGAAGGTGATGTTGACAGGAAACTCAGAACTCTGCTTTGAAAAGAAACACACTTAAAACAATAAAACGAAATACTACACAGAAAATAAAAAATATATGCCAAATGGCAGGTGGAAATAAACAATGGGAACACTGCATAAATCAGGCTTCTCCAATGAGTAGGTTGTGAGTTACTGGTAGCTCTCCACCTACATGTAAGTGGCTATTCAGTGTGCATTCTAGCTTATTAAAGTAGAAGCTTTTACTTGTCTAAACTAATATATTTATGCTAAGATTGAAAATTGCGTATGTGTGGAGAAATGTGGTTACATTTCCAAAGTATGTTTGAATTTGATATATGAGTGATCGGTCACATGGTATTAGGGAGGCTTATTATTAATGTTATTTCCATGGTACCACAAGCTTTGAAGCAATGGCTGGTGTATTACAACTTAACAAAACCTTGTTTATACTACTACTTGCCACACTGTTGGATGCATTGAGTAGATCACTACCGGTAAACTTGCTTAGGGTGGCTACTTGTCTGATGTGGTCACTTTCACAACACTGATAATATTAGTAGCTTGGGATAAATTTAATTGAACATAAGTAGCTCTTGTTACAGAAAAGGCTGGAGAGGCCTGCTCCAAATATCCTTTCAAACTACAGAGGATCCACATTCAGGAATGGTCATAGATGTTAATTAACTCCCTAATGTCTCTTGATCTTTTTATGCACCAGTTGGCAATTCCATTCAAAGTAAGTGCCTCTGCCCTTGTGGGGCAGTGACACTCTCACCACTGGGAACTGAGGGCCATATTTACTAACGTTTTGCGTCATGGTTGCACCACATTTGTGGTGCATCTGTGATTACAAATGCTAGTAGATATTTATAAAGCCATGCAAGGGGGGATTTGTATCGTAATGCAGAGGCTTGAGTTGCATTGGGTTACATTTCATTCTGGGAGGTGATCCATGGATTGAACATGGGTGTTCCCATGCATCCACCCATAGATTTCACACAATCCACCTGGGATTGTGAATCGCTACGCCTCCCAGAAGGTGGCATAACGAGGAGAAACATATTTTTTTCTCCTCGTTATTTCCTCTTTGTGTGCGGCAAACTGCAGCACACATAGAAAGAGGAAGCTGTCTTGAGAGATTGTTTTGTGCAGGAAGGCATCCCTTCCTGCACAAAAACAATTCCCTTTGCACCATGATGCAAGGGTGCCTGCCTTGGCACTAGGCTGCCTGAAGCGTACCAGCACAAGGAGAGAGAAGAAATGCTCTATGTCTTTTCTAAGTATGAAGCATTTCTGCCTTCTCCCTTTCGTGCAACGCAGTGCAACAACTTTACTGACTGTCCTCCGTTGCATGAAAGTTTATTAAATATGCCCATAAGTGGAGTCCCTAGCCCATGCAGTCCAGACTGGCCTCCTTCCTGCCTGAGTCTCTCCCCTTAGTGCTAAACAATTGGGCTATACAGCACAGGCCCAGAGGCTTAGGAGGCAGATGGGCTGTGCTCTTGGCAGCCTATCCCCCACCTCGCCATATGGGGGCAATGTAAAAATAGGATGACAAGCTCCTGGTCCCTTGGTAAGGACCACATGGCCAGGGACTCCCTGGGGGTGATTTCTATTACAATTAGTTGTTGTGGCAGGTGGTAATTAGTTGTAACCAACTACTGTTGATCTCTGAGAAGCTGTGTGAGATAATATAAGACCTTCTTAAATATTTCAGGCCCCAATAGGCCACTTGAACTCGAATTTGATGTTTTTTGATCCTGGCCCCAAAAATTTAAATTGGTAATTTCTTGATGGTTCTATAACTCCTGAGATTGTAGCTTTCTGTACATCAACAGAAGATGGCTATTAAAATCTAGAACTTCCCTCCTGTCCAGATCTTGGTTGGCTCCTGGGCTTCCTCCTGCCTGTAGCACCCATGGCAGTTAAGACATAACATTCTCTATACCTGTACTCCTCACACATCCACTTTGTATGTCTATGTGTTCATGCAGAGGCAGTAATAGCCACTCCCAAGATACCTACAGCCAGGTTCAATCCACTGATGTCCAAATGAAACCTATTCCTCCAGGTCCCCAGCAGGTAATCCTCTACTCTTTCTGAGACACTAATTCTGGAGACAGGAGCCCAACAAGTGCCCACTGATATACTGCTTGGGTTGGTCCTTCTACTCTAAACAGGGGTTCACCCTCAAGTTGGCCACTTCATTTCCTTGTCTTCTCAACTAAGCTTTCCTGTGCAGGAGTTTAAAATGGGTGTGAGGAGTTTCTACCCAACCTAGAGATGCCCCATTAGCCCTGC
Organism: Pleurodeles waltl; assembly: GCF_031143425.1. Taxonomy (NCBI): domain Eukaryota; kingdom Metazoa; phylum Chordata; class Amphibia; order Caudata; family Salamandridae; genus Pleurodeles; species Pleurodeles waltl. The sequence goes on from NC_090437.1 coordinate 65,607,826, forward strand.
ACCCTTTGTTGGCACTTCAAGAGACCAGTCGACTTGCTTTCCAGTCACCACGCAGAGCATGTGGGAAGAATCAACATAGGACTTGAAGACAAACTGTGACAGATCCCATTCTGAGACTGAGGTCACCTAGGTCTGGCTTCTGCTTTCCAATTTTTAAAGAATCCCCAATGCTGTGACTAGAACAAGAGGTCTAACTGAACGGTCCTTGCTTTGTCCCATGTGGGAACATCCTGCACTTGACTTCCAGGGAGATGCTGCTAATCAACTTATGGAGATTTCACTCCCACCCCTTCCCTTGCCAGAAGAAGGCAAATCATCCAGTATGGGCATATTGTTGTAGAGGGAACAGTCAGTTTGCCTGAAGAGTAATTAACTAGCACAGAAGTGTAGCTCAAATCAATATTTTCATTAAGGCTGGCTCAGAGAAATATAATTAATTTTACAAATGTATAAATTAATGCATACCGAGTAAAACAGACTCTGGATACATGTTTGTGCGACAAACTTTTTAGGCAAATACACATCAATGATTTTACTATCTATACTTTAGGCACCTTTACTTAAAGTGCAAAAAAACAGTTTAAAGAGTACGGATGTACTACTTCAACCAAAAAGAAAGGACCTCAGTAAACCATAACCAATTTAATCTGGGTCATGTGCCACAGGGCCACCTATGCACAGGTGACAGGCTGAGTCAGACAACACTCTTCCTTACTCAGCCTGTTCACGTGTAACCTGAGCAGATCCTCCAGCCATGCTGTGCAGCAGCAGATTTTATTTTAAAAGGTGGGCCTGGTACTCTACAGATCAAATCCATTTGAACAGAAGCTTACAGTGGATGAAGCTTAATTAGGGAGAAGAAGAGAAGGTGATTGTAATTTGCTTGCTCTCAGTTATCCTCTCACCTTGACTAAGGGGAATAGAACCCAGTGGGGGATTTTGAATATTATCAGAGACCAGCTTGCTTCAAGAGACACCAAATTGAACCGATCTGCCTGTTGTGTTCGAGGCTGCAAACAACTGTGGCAGGCCTCGACAGCTTGTATTTATGAATGCAGGGGAACAAGAATTGTCTTGCAACCTGAACCCAGGCCCCAGAGTGATACCTAAGATTGCTGCTGAACACGGGTGTCTGCACCATACCCTCAGAGATATAGCCCACATGTTTGCATCTTACTACAAGCTCCTTTACGCTGCCCCCCTAGACTTGAGCCCACTCCTGATCTGCACTTCTTGGGAGAAGTGCCCCGCCCTTGACGATCACCCGTTGAAGCCCAGATCTTAGATCAACCTTTAACAGCAGAAACGATAGGCACAGCAATTTCAGCTATGGCAATGGGGAGAACCCAGGGCCTGATGGGATTCCTACAGAGTACTATGCAGCCTTTAGGGAAACGCTCATCCCCCGGTTGTTGGCCCTTTATAAAGAGGCCCTTGAATGGGGATCCATTCCACCCAAAATAGACATGGCCGCTAATGTGGTCATTCCTGAGATGCAACCCCCGTCTGCCTCTTGCACGGACTTTCGCCTGATTTCCCTTATCAACAGGGAAGTTAAAATACTCGCCACCATTTTAGCCACTTGCCTCACAACTATTCTTCACACCCTTATCCACCTGGATCAATGTGGCTATATGCCGGCCTGGAATACGAGGCATAGCATCTGCTGCCTACATTTTGCCCTTGCCAGGCGACATTTACTTATGCCTCTGCTAGCTCTCCTTCTTATAGACTTCGAGAAGGCATTTTACACAGTGGATTGGGATTATCTGCACCGTATTCTGCGGAAAGATGGAGTTGGACCTCGCTTCTGTGGACTTGTCTGCACACTCCCTACTCTAACCGAATGGCGTGCATCCAAATAAATGGCATAATATCGGATACCTTTCCCATTCAGCGAGGGGCATGGCAAGGTTGCCCGTTGTCCCCCCTCTTTTTTACGTTTGTGATAGAACCTCTTGCTTGTCTCCTACACTGTGATGTGTAAGTGCAAGGATGGAGATAGGATACCGGACACAAGGACTGCATAGCGCTTTACGCAGATGGCATCCTCTTATTCCTCACTGATCCTGAACAGAGTGGCCCTTGCTATCTCCAGATACTCTGCCTCTTTGGCAAGACATCGGGTCTGTGACTTAACCCGGCCAAATCGGTTATGGTACCCCTTCATGTAGCTGTGTTGATTGGCAGACAAACATACCTATACACTGCTTACGTTTTTGTTATTTAGGGATATGGGTTGCACTACATTCTGAGCTCCCTTGGTAGCTGAACCTTGCCCCTCTGACTCGTCTTACTAATGAGGATCTTAAGAAATGGCAGTCACTTCCTCTCAATGTCATGGGGAGAATGGCTCTTTACAAAAATGATGGTGCTGCAGAGATTTCTCTGTGTTCTCCAGAATCTTCCAATGCTGATACCCAGATGTTGGTTTCAGGAAATGGACAGGATGGTCACATCATTCATCTGGCATTATTCTAGACTCTGGTTGGCACTTGGTCACTGCCAACGGTGCCATATGATGGTGGCAGGGCATGGCCAACCTCCGTCTTTATTATTTATCTTCACAGCTAATAGTGAATAATGACTGGTTTAACCGGGATGGTCAGACCCCGCCTACCAGGTGGAACTGGCCTCGCTGCGCTTTACCCAGATCAAGCAATGTTATACAGATCCCCAGTCCCATCATCACTCTTGAAAGTGACCAGGATGATATTCTTGGCATGGAGGGTGGCGTCCGACATACCAAGTGGGACCTTAAATTCACTCTCCTGACTTCCATGTAGCAGTGGACGTGGCTAAGGGAGTTGGCGGTGCTGGAAGGATTCACAAAATAGGGCCATATTGGTATCAAACATCTGGGAGACATATGTGGTGAGGGTTACATATGTGCTCCTTTCGGGAGCTCCAAAATGCTTACATACGCTCCTCAACACAATTCTTTAGGCACCTACAATTAAGACATGCACTACATGCACATGTACTTCATGACACTTCCCACCCAGAGTTCAGACCCCTAGGGGATAATCTTCTCATGGGTGCATTGGGGAAGCATGGAATATTGCAAATGTATCGTACACTGATTAACCCCAGTGATCTGAATCATCTCAGGACTTGATGGGAGGGCTGGCTGGGAGCGCTGGAGGATGATGACTGGCTTAATACAACGATGGCTTCCCGAGATGTGACCATCTCCTCCAGATTATGCCTGATACAGACTTATTATCTCTACTGTGCCTACCTGACTCCAGATCGACTGAGTAAGGTGGGCAACCTCCAGAATCCCACCTGCTTCAGATGTTGTTACACGCCTGCCAACTTCTTTATTATACGGTGTGGACCTGCACGAGGTTTGCACGCTTACTGGGCCACCATTGTGGGAGAGCTGTCAGCAGTGCTGGGTTGGAAAGTGTCCCTTTTACCGCTGGATTTGATGCTGTTGGTTCTGGATGGGGTGGGATGAACATGAGCCGAGAGGGCACTTCTGGGAATGGCCTTACTTGTGCAACCCGATGGAAGTGGCCCGTCCCTCCTTCGCTGTCACAGTGGCAGCGCAGGGTGGACTGGTCCGTGTAACAAGAAAAAACTGTGTTTGAGGCCAGGGCTTTCCTTTTAAACATGGACATATCGGGGAGAAATGGGTGAGAGATAGGAACTAAGATCTGTCCATCTAAAGGATGTGCTTTTGTTGATTTATTGTCGGGGGACCATGTCTGGTGTCTTGAGACCCTGCTTTCTTACAATGTCTATTGTACCTCAGTATTACCTTAGTATTGCTGCTGATCCATCAATAGTCTATGAAGATTAATGAGTGTATGTTTGCTCTTGAAAATTCATTCAATTTGGTTATTGAAAAAAGGGGAGGGGCTGCGCTGTCCCGCTCCCCAAGCCTTATTAGGCACCAGGGACCTCATCCCTGCGGCTCAATACAATTAAACAGGGGAGGGGGTGTGTGGCCCCAGCCCAAACCTTAATTGACACCAGGGACCCAATCCCCCAGGACCACATTCTAATGGAAGGGTTGCGTCCCCTACTTCCCCAAGCCTTAGTAGGGACCAAACACAATTCAAAAAGGAGACTGCAGCACCCCTTCCTGAGCCTTATTAGGCTCTGAGGACTCCATCCTTGTGAGGAGAGGTGTATGTAGCACCCCTCCCTGAGCATTAATAGGCCCATGGGACCCCATCCTCAAGGCGAAATACAATACACATGGGAAGTGGGGGCCGCGCAGCCCCCCTCCCTGAGCCTTATTAGGCCCGGGAGACCTGATCCTCCTGGGCCACATGTTATTATAAAGTGCCTGGGGCATGGGGCCTCGGTGAGTTGGCTTCCCTGGGGCCTCTAAAAGCATAGATGGGGGGACCATTGAAGTTAAAAAAAATGCACAATCTGCGGGACAAGCTCTAGCTTCCTGCCAAATTTGATGTAATTCCAGTGTTTGCTGTAGCATTGCTTAAAAAAATCTATGGAAAATGCATGGGGAAATTTGCTTTTGGGATCCCCTTTATTTCTCAGCCCTGCTTCACTGATCCACCCAAAACTTTCCAGGAAGAAGCTGAGGTGGTTTTGCTTTTTTTTTGGAAAGTTTTGTTAAACATCGCCAAAGTTATTACCAGACCAAGGGCCAGATGTAGCAAAGGGTTTTACCCATTCTGTGTCTATGGGAACATTTGTTGGTACATATGGCCCCAAAAGTGTTGTCTATGGAAAAGCTGACCTAACTATGACTACCCAGAGCCATATGTATGTATATATATATATATATATATATATATATATATATATATTCATTTAAAAAACCAAAGGTTACAGGGAGTTATAGTTAGGCTCACATTTAACACATACAAAACCATAGAAATTCACCAGTTAGAGTTAGAGTTACCACAACTAACTAGAACTCGTGCTCTAAGGTAACTATAATGTGTGCCCCTACCATGCACAGTTTTTTAATCAAAAACTTTACTGCAAATTTTACATTGATATTATCAATGATGTTATCAAATACATCATAAGTGCCGTAATTTGTGGGTTAATTAGCTGCGCATGATGAGGGTCCCACTTCTAGTTACCCTAGGGCCTAGGTCATGAGTGAATTTCTATGGTTTTGTTCATTTAAAATGTGAGCCTAACCATAACGTCCCTGTAACCTTTGTTTTTTTGAGTGAATTTCTATGTTTTTTTTTTAATTCTGTTTTCTAACTATAACGTCCCTGTAACCTTTGTTTTTTTCAGTGAATTTCTATGTTTTTTTAACGTATAGTAATTTACATCACTGTACGTTAATCCAACCACTGCGGCGTCCGTTGGCAACAGGGCATGGCCAAGGCGAAACCCCTATAAGCACCCAACCTTGCATTGTGCATGGCCTTCACCCATGTGCAGCAAAGGTTGCCCGCAAGACCTGGCCTACAGCCAGAGCTAGCAGCCAACCCCATAACCATCCAAAACCATGCGGTGCACAGCCCTTTGGGCGTGGCGGCGGGAGTTGTCCGTAGCCTCTCTGTGTGTGAGAATAGGTGAGAGAGGGTGTATCTGTGGGTGAGAGTGGCTTCAAGAGTGTCTGGGTGAGAGAGTGCGTACATCAGTGTTTTAGTGGGTGTGTCAGTGTGTGCGCGGGACTGTGAGCCGGTGCATGAGACTGTCAATGTGTCTGTGAGCGGGTGTGTGAGGGTCTGAGTGGATCTGTGAGTGGGTGCGTAACTATCTGAATGGGTCTATGAGTTGGAGCGTGAGGGTCTGACTGCTGCTGTGAGTGGGTGCACAAATGTCTGAGTGGGTCTGTGAGTGGGTGCGCCAGTGTCTGAGTGGGTCTGTGAGTGGGTGCATAAGCATTGAGTGGATGTGTGAGTGGGAGACATTGATTGAAAGAGAAACAGAGAGAGACAGAAAGTAAGAAGGAGAGAGGTAGCAAGTTTTTTAGGCTTTGATGTATGATATACTTAGAGTGAGATATTTCTGCATAATTTAAAATAAAAAAATGTATCTGTCATTTAAAAAAATGTAAAATAATTTGTACTTTAAAAAAAAAGGGAAGCAAGACCAGATAAACTTGAACCCTGAATGCTCAGTGTAAAGTTCTGTGACCTTCACACTGAGCTATTGTGTTTTTGTTTTTTTTAGCCCTTTATGGGCTAACTGGGATGGTGAGGGAACCCTCAAGGGCTCCCCGCCTACATTTTTTAAAATTCATTTTTTACTTTTAGCATAATTCCCTTTAAGGGCTATCGGGTACCATGGGGGAAGCCTTATGGGTTCCGCAACGGTGCCATTGCTTCAGAAAACATGGAGCTGCTTTAACAGCAGCTAAGTGCTTGCTAAAGCATTTCATCTCTTTTCCCTGCATTCGTGCAGGGGACAGAGATGAAAGCTCCACCGTTTGACAGCCAGACCTGCTTTACAAGTCCCACTGTTGAACAATGGAGTGTTTGCTGTTGCTTGGCTGCAGCTGTGAAGCTTCAGCCACGCCACAGCAAACCGCTATATCCTGGGGGTTGGCACCCCAGACATAGCAGGAGCCGGCCCTGGGGAGTGGTGGCCCCCTGGACCATCAGAGGCTCCTTGAGGGGGGCCACATGGCCCCCCTCCAATGTATGCATAGCCCCAGGGAGGTGGTGGTCCCTGGGGCATGGGGGGACCATCGGGCCTCCTCCACATACTAAAAGCATTTTTGTCCCGGGGGTGGTGGACTCTGGGGCAGTGGGGGCCCGGAGCCCCCCAATTACAAGGTAAACAGTGCCGCCAGGACCTGGCCCACCGGGGAGATTTTTTAAAACAAGTGTGGGAGCCTGCGCTTGTAATTTTGCTTTTTTTTTTTACTGCAGATACGCTGTTGAAATTCTGTGGCAAACTCATTTTATTAAAATGCTTTTCAGCCCTGGGGTGGTCCTCTGGGACCCCAGCACCAGAGCTAAGGGGTCAGGGTTTTCCTACCTGGCCCTTTTTGTATTTTTTATTCTTTTTTTTCTGGGACTCTGCTCAAGGCGAGTCCCAAGATGGCTGCCAACACTTCCTGGTTTGAAGTGTTGGCAGTCAATCAGATTTCAGCACGAGATCGGGAGGGGTGGCAAATCCTTTACGTCACTATGTATACAAATTTGGATTTCATTAAATTTCTCAAAAACTACTGAACTGATATACATCAAATAACAAAAAAAGGTTCCTTCTGGACCAAGAGCTACCTTTCTGCCAATTGCGGGGTAATTCTGTCCAATTTTTTTAATGGGAAAAAGCATTGGAAATGCTCTAAATTTCAACCCCCCTTTATCTCTGCCCCCACTCAACAGATCAATCTGACCGAAACTTTCCAGACAGCAGGTCATGTGACTGTCAAATTGTTGTGGAAAATTTTGTGAAGATTCGTCGAATAGCGCCAAAGATATTGGCAAGCAAAAAACAGCTTTTTCTTTAGAAACTAGGTCCTAACTATAACTACCTATTAACGACCACCACTAGGTAATGTGTATGTGTGTGTATATATACATAAATATATTTATATGTATGTATTACTTACTGGTGGTCGCCAGTAGGTAGTTATAGTTTGAACCTAGTTTCCACAGAAAAATAGTTTTTTGACTTGCCTATATCTTTGGCACTGTTTGACGAATGTTCAAGAAATTTTCCAAAAAAAGGTGCCCTGGTGATTCTTGTTGTACATGGAGAGTTTGGGGGTGATCCGTCAAGCGGGGGCCAATAAAAAGGGAGGGTCAAAAACATTCTTACCCATGTTAATTTCCACAGGACCTTTAGATACGACTCCAGCTTGAACCACTGGACGGAATCACACCAAATTTGGCAGAAAGTTAGCTTTCAGTATGCAGATTACACTTGTGCTTAATTTCTGTAAATCCGTTTAGTAGTTTTTGAGATATTCAAATAAATCCAAATTTGTATATCAGGGCTCATGAATGATTTGTGATTTTCTGCGAATGCGCGTACGAAAAGAAGCACTGTACTTGGCTGATGCAACCTGACTAGAAAGTTGCAGCCTCCATTTTATATCACAGCCCCCAGGGGTGAAATTCCTAATTGAAAGTGGCATAAGGGGTCACCAGGGGTGTGATATAGGTGTGTTTTGGAGCAAATTATGGGTTTAAAATAATTTTGCATCACCATGCGTGATATTCACACAAATTCACAAATTTTCATGAAATATTTGTGAATATGAAAACATTTGGAAGAGAAACCACAGACTCATTCATACACTAATTCATTCACTTATACATGCACTCAGAGACTCATGCTCCCACTCACACACCCACTCATACACTTATGTACCCACTCAGACTCTCATGCACCCACTCGCAGACCCACTTAGACACTGATGCACCCACACACAGACCCAGTGAGACACTGATGCACCCACACACAGACCCAGTGAGACACTGATGCACCCACACACAGACCACTCAGAGCCTCACACATCCACTCAGATACCCACTGAAACCCTAACACATCCACTCACAGACCCACTCAGACCCTCATGCACCCAGTGGTACACTGATGAAGTCACTGACAGACCCAGTGAGACACTGATGCACCCACACACAGACCCACTGAGACACTCATACACCCACTCACGGACCACTCAGAGCCTCATGCAACCATTCACAGACCCACTCATACACTGACACACCCACTCACCGACCCACTAGGATACTCACACACCCACTCACAGACCCACTCTGACCCTCACAGACCCACTCAGACACTGACACACCCACTCACTGACCCACTCAGACCTTCATGCACCCACTCATAGACCCAGACAGACACTGACACAACCACTCACAGACTCACTCAGCCATTGATGCACCCACTCACAGCGCCACTCAGACACTGAAGCACCTGCGTACAGACCCACACAGTTCCTCATGCACCCACTCACAGAGCCATTCAGACCCTCACACACTCACTCACAAATCCACTCATGCTCATGCACCCAGCCACAAACTCACACAGACACTGATACATCCACTCATAGACCCACTCAGACCCTCATGCACCCACTCACAGACCCATTCAGACCCTCATGCACCCATTCACAAATTCACTCAGACCCTTATGCACCAACTCACAGGCCCACTCAGACACTGAAGCACCCACTCACAGACCCATTCAGACCCTCATGCAGCCACACTCAGACCCATTCAGACCCTCATGCACCTACCCACAGACCTACTCAGACAGTGATGCACCCACTCATATGTATATATATACAGTATATTTATATTTATATATGGAAACAGCCATTACAACTCAGTCATTACCATGCATGACCATTACCACAAAGCCTTTACCACGCATGCCTTTACCACGCACGCCTTTACCACACATGCCTTTACCACAAATAAACCTTTACCACGCATGCCTTTACAGACAATTTTGGTCTAAAAGCATGAATGCTAAAAGCAAATGCGTGGTAAAATAAACAGTTAATACTGGCTTGTGCTGTCTCCTGGATTTGCCAGTGTGAAAAGATTGTCGTTATGGGCAGGATTCTTAGGAGAAGAGAGCATATATATATGTATATATATTACCTAGTTGCGGTCGCCACTAGGTAGTTATAGTTAGGACCTAGTTTCTATAGAAAAAGCTGTTTTTTACTTGCCTGTATCTTTGGCGTGGCTTGACAAATCTTCACTAATATTTCCAAAGAAATGTGACAATCACGTGAGCTGCTGTCTGGAAAGTTTGGGGGTGATGTGTCTAGCAGGAGCTGAGATAAAGGGGGAGTGAAATTTAGAGCGTTTCAAATGTTAATTCCCATAGGAAAAAATCAACAGTGATGGCACAAAAACCATATTACACCAAATTTGGCAGAAAGGTTGCTCTTGGTCCAGGAAGAGCCTTTTTTTATTAATTCACGTAAATCCGTTCAGTAGTTTCTGAGAAATTAAAGAAAGTCCAAATTTGTATATATATGGACGCTAAGGATTCACGACCCCTCCTGATCTAGTGCCGAGATCTGATTGGCTGTCAACACTTCAACAAGGAACCCCTCCAGAGCTGAAAAGCATTTATATTTTTTTTACGACAGAGTCACGGTGGACCCGTGGATCCACCAAAATGTTTTACAAAATGAAGTGTTGGCTCCCGCTCATCATCTTATTTAAGCCTCCAGGTGAGCCAAGTCCCGGGGACATTGTTTATTTGTAATGGGGGGGGGGGGCACCTGCCTCCCCCATAGCCCCAGGGACTGCCACCTTCCTGGGGCGATGCAGAAAATATGTGCCACGCACCACGAGGACCACGACCTCCCTGGGGCTAAATGTTTTATTTGTGTGGTGGCGGCTCGTGAGCCTCCCCCACAGTCCTGGGGACCCCCACTCCCCCGAGGCTTTAATCAGCATTATTGTGGGGGCTGCCTGGCCCCCCCACAGCCCCAGAGACCACCACCTCCCTGGGGCTATATTTAAATTGCATGCAGGGAGCGATGTGCCCCCCCTGCAGCTCCAGGGACCACCACCTCCCCGGGGCTTCAAACAATTAAAACACGGGGGCACTCGGACCGGGGGCTACCACCTCCCCGGGGCTATACTAAAAATAATGATGGGGGTCCGTTTGGGCATTGTTAATAGAAGGAGGGCCACGCAGCCCCCGTCAAGGAGCAACTGATGGCCCTATGGACCACCACCCACCAGGGCCAACTCCTGCTATGTCCCGGGATGCTCACCCCCGGGACATAGCTGTTTGCTTTTGTTTGGTGGAAGCTGACCTCTCCCACTAAGCAAAAGAAAATATAACTCTGCTTTCTAAAACAGGTCCTGCTGTCATAAATCTGAGATTTCATATGTCTTCCCTGCACACAGATATGCGTGCAGGGAAGACAGATGAAAACATTGCCCCAGGAAGCAGAGAGTTGCTATTAAAAGCAGCTCCTTGCTTGCCGGTTCACGCTGGAGGTGGGAGTCAGCTGGGACCATGGGGGGACCTTGAGGTTCCCTCCACGGTCCCAGATAGCCCATAAAGGGGAAAAATGAAAAATAATCAGGTGGGACCATAGGGGAGGCCTTGAGGCTCCCTGCGGTCCCAGATAGCCCATAAAGGGCAAATAAAATGTAAAAATGTAATAAAAAAGTATCTTAACAGTGAAGGTCACAGACCTTCACAGAGAGAGTTGAGGGTTTAACTCCAAGTGTAGCCATAGTCATTTCCCTTCTTTAATTTCTTTTCAACGCCAAATGCTTAAGGTTCATACTGAATAGTGATCTTACTCTTTTTAATTGACAAATACATTTGTCTTTTCAATTTGTGCAGAAATATCTCATTTATTTATATATTCCATCATAGCCTAACAATTCTCTATCTCTCTCCCTCTCAATCTTTCTCTCTCTCTTTCAATATCTTTCACCCACTCACACTCCCACTCAGACCCTTACGCATCCATTCACGGACCCATTCAGACACAAACGCACCCGCTCACACCTCAGTCAGACCCTCATGCACCTACTCACAGACCCGCTCAGACACTCACAGTGGTCTGTGAGTGGATGCATAACTATTTGATTTACCTTGCACCATGCACGGCCTTCCCCTGTGAGCAGCGGAGGTTGCCTGCAAGACCTCGCTTGCAGCCAGCCCCTCTTGGCCAACTCCCCTAACCACCCAACCCAATGCTGTGCAGGAGAAGTTGACCGCAGCTTTGGGTGTCAGAATAGGTGTGAGAGCGTGTATCTGGGGATAAGAGTGGGTGTGAGAGTGCCTGGGTGTGAGAGTGCGTACATCTGTGTTTCAGTGGGGGTGTCAGTGTGTGCGCAAGTCTCTTAGTGGGTGCATGAGGCTGTCAGTGGGTCTGTGAGTGGGTGTTGTGAGGATCTGACTGGGGCTGTGTGTGTGTGTGTGCGAGGGACTGAGTGGGTCCGTGAGTGAGTGCATGAGTGTCTGAGTGGGTCTGTGGGTGTGTGCATAATGGTTGGAGTGCATGTGTGAGCGGGAGAAAGGGATTGAAAGAGAGAGAAAAAGAGGGATTATACTTACCAATTAAATTTTTACCACGCATATGTCTTTATCAACCATGCCTTTAACACAAAATATTCATTAAAGGCATTTGCGTGGTAAAACGTTTTATTGTAAATGCATGCCTGGCAATGATGCATGGTTTGTAATGTAATGACGGCGTTGTGAAGGCATGTGTGGGTCTGTCATGCAATCATATATATATATATACATGCAATCATATATAAATATATACATGCATATATATGGGTGCTTTTATATTTTTCTATATATTAAAGACAAAGTTCACAGAGTACTGCAGTACTTCCTATGAAGTCCAACAGTACTTAAAAACAATAAAAAAATAAATATGTAAACAAATTAAAAATACACTGAGCTACGCCATATTTTACAAATAAAGGCCCTCATTACTACTTCGGCGGTCATACTAAAAGACGCCGAAGCCGCGGGCGCCACTATACCACCAGTGGTGGCGGTATATGTGGCTCCCTATTATGACTTTTCCTCTGGGCCAGCGGACGGAAACAGTGTTTCCGTCCGCTGGCCCAGCAGAAAAGTCACATCAACATTGCAGCTGGCTCATAATAGAGCCTGCAACAATGTTAATGTGCAGTGGGTGCAGCAGCACCCGATGCACATTTCACTGCCTGAAATTCGGGCAGTGAAATGCGCTATGGGGCTGTGCCTGGGGGCCCCTGCACTGCCCATGCCAAGTGCATGGGCAGTGCAGGGGCCCCCAGGAGCACCTGAGTCCCCCTTACCGCCAGCCTTTCCATGGCTGTGTTTACAGCCATGGACAGGCTGGCGGTTGGGGATCATGACCGCCTGGCGGAAGCCTGGCGGTCAATTGGAGGGGCTGGCGGGATGGCCGTGGCTAGTGCACCACAGTCATAATTCACTGCTGGTACACTGCCAGCCTGTTGGCGGTGTTACCGCCAGTGTACCTCCAGCCCCAAGGGCCGTAATGAGGCCCATAGTGTACTATAGTGTTTTTACAGATTTTCTTAATTTAAAAAAAAGTTTACGGAGTACCATGGTGCAACTTACAAATTCCAACACTACTTACAAAACTTAAAAAAAAAAAAAATGTAACAAATTAAAAAAAGAAATGCTGAATATATTTCAGGAATAAAATACTGTAGTAAGGTGGCGTGGACTGGGAATATGGCCGACAGTATGTAGCCTCTTGAGCTCTTCACCGGACTCTGGCAATCATGCAACATCCGAGCAGCCTGTCGCCCGGAGAACCTACCCGTAGGATCGCCACTGCCGTGGTGACCCTTGCGGAGCTGCTACCCACTGGGACAGATGACAGAGAGGCTTAATCCAACAGACTCCAAAGGCAATGTATTGGCAGCCTGCTGGTGCCTGGAGGCAAGAATGCCGTGTGGAGCCCAGAGATCGAGAGGAACTTTGGGCTAAAGTGGCTGATTTCTGCGCAAGAGCTTAGTTCAGAGAATAGCGAAGAATCTGAATCCCCTTGCAACCGAGTCTGGAGAGGGGTGCATCAAGAGATTGACATCTTGAATGGGGTTGGTCACACAGCCCGCTGGTCAAGTACCGCAACTGCCTCACACTGGGGATGGGGGACCAAGTGTTTGAGTGCTGAAACTGCAAATTGTTGGGGGTGCCCTGGAGGAACCATCCATGTGAGATCATCCTGGTGCTCGTGGAGCCAATAGCAGAGGTCAGGACCTTGGGCCCTAAACATAGAGGGAGTGCTGCAGCGTAGCTGCCCAGCACCTGAGAGTAAACATTTTTTTTACTTAGAAGGGTGCACCCAGAGGGGCCCTTCATGCAGACAGACCACACAGATGCTCATTTGGGCCCAGCGGCAGAGGTTTGGACAGAGATTTGGACAGTGGGTCTGCAGCTGTGATTTGCACCGTTCAAGGTTCCCCCTCCCTCGGGGGCCCTCTTTTACCCTCAGGGAAGTGCTATGGCACCCTGGGAGGAAGTGGTCTAACTGCTTCCAGGTCGAGGTGTGATTGCCTTGTACCAGAAAGGAGAAGGCAGATGGCGGGGCACTGTGCAGCCCAGGGGTGAAAGATGGCGCCAGCGATTTGGAAGCTGCACTGGCTGCTTGTGAACAAACATGTAATTTTTAAGGCTTTATGTATCGTCCATAAGGCTCTGTATAACATCAGGCCTGGAGGAATTAAAATATGTTTGAACTGTATACTTTCTCTGGACAGCTGCGATCTTCACTCACAAATCTTCCAATTGTTTCCCTGCTCAGATGAACAATGGCAGGCAAACTACAGTGTCCCATGAGTGAGCTCCCTGGGACACTGTAAATGAGTTGGCCCCAGGGAATGGGGTCCCTGACGCCTTTAATGGCTGAGGGAGAGGGCCACACTCCTGAAGGGATTTACACCAAACTTAGTAAAGAACAATCTGTGGGCCAAGCTCTAGGTTTCTCCCAAATTTGGTTTAATTCCGTTTAGCAGCACTGCTTTAAAATATCTATTCTATGGAAAATGGTGGTGATGGCGATGTGGTGGCGAAGCCTCTAGATCCTCCTCTTGAGTGGGGGTCCAACAGAATGGTACCTTGGACTTGAAGCAACAGCGGTCAATAAAGGAGGCAGCGAAGGCACTGATGAAGACTTTGATGGCCTCCAACTCTGACGAAAGTACAGGAGATGTGGGGGAGGACACCCCAGAGCTGGGAGAGTCCTGATTCTGTACTTGGCTATACTGCCACTGCTGAAACTATGTGCTAATACTCCATAGTCTAGTCACCGTTCTGTAGACACCAGCCTCTGCCTTCTGGTGGAATACAGCACTAGGGGAAACCCACCTGGATTCCACCAAGGCAGACTGGTAAAGTGGGTACTAAGATTTGTGAGATAGATTGTGGGTGGGGGTGAATGGGTCGCATGTGCTGAGCAAAACGGGAAGGGACACCTCTTCTCCCATGGATAATGTAAAGGTGTTATTAGCTGTCCCGTTTATGTAGATTCTGAATGACTGGAAGTGCATAGAGGCAAATGATGGTATGTATTAATTGTGAGGTTGTGTGATTGGAGCGATGGGTTTGCATTTGTGGAGTGGGGCTGTAGTCAGGGTCAAGGACTGCAGTGGGGTCACTGGGTGCAGCTTCTCCTCCCCCTGATATTGCTGACTTTGTGGATTGACTGTACACTATGGGGATTATGGGGATAAGACTCTATTGTGGAGTGAGAAATTTCTTGGGATGGGAATCATTAAGGTCATGATACTTGGGGAGACACTTGTTCTATTGTGTTTACCAAGTGGGAGGGTTAAGTTGTTTTGGGATTGTAATGTTCCATTTTGCAGCGGTGGGGTGCATGGAGGGATGGCAGGCAGTGCTGTGTGGGGGGAGGTGGGGAGAGACACTGAGGATCATGTGAAACTATGGCTGCCCACTACAAGGTGGTGACATGGAATGTGCATGGGCTCAACTGCTATGTTAAGAGATATAGGTTCCAGACTTATCTCCGGCGACAGGGAATACATATCGCTCTGCTGCAGGAGACACACCTGATGAACAGCAAAGTTCAGAAGGTGCAAAAAAAGTGGAGGAGCGGGTGTTCTGAGCTACATACTCTAATTACCACTGTTTCTTTTTTAATGGATTGTCCCTCAAGACCCCTTCCGGGTTCTAAGCTTTAAGACGAATGTCGAGAGCATTTACCTATTACTGCATTGGCCTTCTGGATTGGCGAGAGGTGTGCCTCTTGAATGTGTATGCACCCAATGCGGATGATGGAGACTTCTATCTTGATATGGAGCGGGATTTCCTCACTTGCATTTCAACTATGTACTGAATAGCAGTTGGGGTTTTCACCCCAAGACATGGCGCAAAGCCTAGTTAGCACTGCGCGGTGTGATGGAACGCATGGGCTGTCTGGATGTATGGTACACAACTCACCGAGAGACTAGGGAATACACATGCTAAGCCCTAGTGCATGACACATACATTTGCCTAGATAGGTTCCTGATATCAGGGGACTTCGCCACAGAGGTGATTGATGTCCATATACTTGATAGATTCCTATCCGACCGTGCCCCACTACTTTTGGAATGGGGATTGCGTAGGGATAGACCTAGGGTGACAGGGACATCTTTTGGATTTTGGGGGGCCAGGACCAAACGTATTAAGGGGGCCCTGTTCAGAACAGCTTTGAATTTATGATCCAATTTCAGCTCTTTAATGCTTTCTTTGGGAAGGTCACCGGCAGTGCACATGCACACATCCAAATTCTAAATGTGTTTACATCTAATATTCAGGGATGGTGATGTGTGTTTTCAGTATTTTAACACAGCAACATCTCACTAATGTTACTGCAAATAATCTCTGTGACACCCTTCCATTTCTCATATGTGAGGCCCTGTTTTGATCTAAAAGAAACTTTTTTTTAATAATGTTACATGAAACATAAACAACATTTTTCAGCAAAAATTTCTGCAACAGACTCTCGCACATCACCCACATTAAAAAAATTTAAAAAAGGAAAACAGTATTAAAAAAAATCTGTTTAGGAATTATTCAAGGTCATCAGGGCAAGACTCCCTGCAGAACAGAGCTGGCTCTATCAGATGGCACCCTGAAAGGCTGGGGCCCTGGGCCAAGGCCCACTTTGCCCATGCCTTAAGCGTCTCTGCAGGGTGACGCTGTGGTGATTGTGCCCTGAAGCACTCAGGGATACACAACTCCGAGAGGAACTTCAGGCAGTGACTGTTGGTTATTTCGAAACCAACTGGTCTATCACTGCGCACAGGGGAGGGGAGTCAGATGTCCTAAAAATGGTGACTCGGGTAGAGTGCTTATCCCATATTAGTGACAACAGATTTTGCCTGGAGGCACAACTGCTTGAGGAGGAACCGCAGTTAGCGGCCTTCCAACGGGATGCCCAGATATTGGGGGAAAGGCAAGAGGCATTACTGATGGCTAAGAGGACGGTGGGGGAGACCTGGGATAGATTGGATTGTCTGGTTTGACATGATTAGTGTCAACTACTTTACATGGAGAGTGGTAAGTTGGGGCTCCTCTTGGTGTAGCTGCTTAAGAGGGAATGCCCACATCCAGTGATCCTCTCACAGAAACGTCAGGACGGCTCCATTGCTGGTTTGCAGGCCAGTATCTTGCAAGACTACCTTGCAACAGTTTATAGACAGTGAGGTGATAGCCTACAGGTGGAGATCTGCAGATTCTTGGATCACATAACACTCCCTTGATTCACAGCAAAACAGGTGGAGGGTCTAGAGAGGGAGCTCCTGGTGGAGGATAGCAAGAGGCGCTCCAGGGTATGATGCGCTGCAAGGCACTAAGGTTGGACGGACCCTCAGTGGAATATTACAAGACATATTTGGAGTTACTTATTCCGAGATTACTGGAAACACTTCAGGAGGCATGAAGTGATGGGATGCTACCTCAAACCATGAGGGAAGCCCAAATAGTTATAGTCCCCAAGCCAGGTAAGGACCTTTGAGATCCCAGCTCTTGTAGGCCCCTCTCTATGCTGGGGGTCCGCACTAAAATACTCATGAAAGCCCTCGCAACCAGATTGTGCAGTATGATCACACACTTAGTGAACAACAATCAATGTGGCTTCATGTCGGGTTTGGGGACCCAAATGCATCTGCTACACTCTCTCACTGGTGGGGAGCTAGAGGAGCCGCTGATCACCTTAGACATCGAGAAGGAGTTTGAAACACTCAACTTAGTGTATTTCTATCAAGTCCTCCAGGGTATGGGGGTGAGGCCAGTTTTTATGTCCTGGTGCGGCTACCCTACATGGGGCCAGTCACACTGAACAGTGTGACCTGGACAGGAGGTACTGGGGTGCATCCCTATTCCAAAGGGCACGAGACAGGGAAGCCCTCGTCACCAATGGAGATGGAGCCTCTGGCTATCCAACTTCGTCACGACATAGATGAGTGGAATATTGTGGTGGGCGGTGTGACACATATTAACTTGCTTTATGCAGATGACATGCTCATGTATGTCACAGTCCCAGAGAGGTTGGTTGGGGCACTGCTGCAGATCATGACAGAATTCACTGCCGTGTGTGGCCTACAAGTCAGTGAAAAGAAAACAGTACTATTCCCCCTAGCTGTGCTTGCACGCTTGCCACTGACTGAACTTCCGGTGACTGAGCTCCGATGTGAAAGGGACTACTTTCAATACTTTGGGAATTCAGGTGGCAAACTCCTCAGAGATGCACTACTGCCTTAATCTGGGTAGGGTATTTAATGGTCTAGAGCAGTTGATCGAATTCTGGATTCGTCTGCTCCATCAGTGATGAGCAGGGTTGCACTGTTTAAAATGGTTCAACTGCCCCAATGTTTATATGTACTACAGAATGCCATGTATGCTAACCCAAGTTCTGCATTTTCTAATTAAATAACCTCCGAGTATCCCTGGTATGGGCCGATAAAAGGAGTAGCGTTAAATTGAATATTTTAAAATTAGACACCGAGCTATGTGGATTGGAGTTACCAGATCTACAATTACTATGCAGGCATTTTATAGTAGGCAGCACGGTGGTGCAAGGATGGCCCGAATGAGGAGAATAGACTCCTAGGGGCATGAGGGGTAGACACAGATCTGCCACAGTGCCTTATGCTTGGGGCAGGTATTCCGAATGGCCATCCCTTTTTTGTTAGACAGGTGGCAGTGGCCTGGGAACACACAATGGCATGGGTGTTCCATCATACACCCTATGCTAGCCTGTTGTCCCTCAGATGGTTAAAGTCCTTTTCTATCCAGTTCATGATAGATATGTTGCAGTGGTCTGGATGGGGCTGCAACACAGTTGGCAACCTCTACCTAAATGGTATTTTCATCACTATGAGGGAAGTGCAGGACTTGTTTGGTCTTCACCATGGCCAGATTCTACAATATTCAAAAATGTCTTGCACATGCTGGAGATTTGGATGGACTTTCTCATGGATCATGTGGAATCCCAGACATTACAGTTGCTATTGGACCCAGGGTCAACTCTGGGATTAATCTCTCACATTTACAAAACTTTCAAGGGAGACCATCAAATTGACATGTCAGGGTCTGTGACCAATAGACTGATGTTCTACCCGTGCCACTCTCTGGTAGCACCTGGAGAAGAGCACTTGCTCAGGTCAGGGAAGTGACAACTAACGTACGGTTCAAATTGTCCTAGTTTTATTATTTGCACCATACTTATATGACACTGTAGCAGTTATATAGAATTAATGCAGATCAGACAGATGCTTGCCCAAAATGTGGGTCGGTGGCAGCGTCCTTTTTCCATATGATGTGGGACTGTAGCAAACTCTGAGGATTTGGGGGGAGGTCCTGCCAGTTCTGCAGGGGGTCACGCGAGTGCATGTGGAACCCTCAGTCATTCACTGCCTCCTTCAGGAGCTTTCGACATCTCAGCATGAGACCAAGATGAGCCATTGATTTGCTCTCCTGGCCCTGGTGCACACTAAACTATGGCTGGCCATCTTTTGGCTGCACCCCACTAGGCCGGCAGCTCAAAAATGGATAGACCTGCTGGAATGTGGTGTAGCAAAGGTGAGGTGATTGAGTGTGGTTCACACAGAGGATCATGCGGAACAGCATTTAGAATGTTGGGAAGATATATTAGATAGTTTAGCTACTGTGGAACCGCCGACAGATGATGCCCCGGCTGCCTCCCTGAACCCAGAGGAGGTGTGCGAGTTATAATAATTTAAAGGTGCTGCATGAATTATAAATGAAAGGTATAGGTGTAAGTTTACAATTTTAAATTTTTTAGTAATTAAGTTCAGTTTGGTTTGTATAGAAAGAATAAGTAAAGTTTTCCTAACTATTACAAACATGTAGCATTTGTTATATATATATATATATATATATATATATATATATATATATATATATATATATATATATATATATATTTATACATCATTTATGACATCACTGATGACATCTCAATGTCATCATGATGTCATAGAACATGTCATGGGTGATGTTATATGTGAGGTCATAAGCAGTGCATGGTGGGGGTGCAAAATGTAGTTAGTGATGCTAACTTTAATTGGTAAATTTATGTTTTCTTTTAGTTCAAAACTTTAACGTTATCACTGAGAATTTCACCTAACTATAACGTTACTTTAACTTTTGTTTTTTTTCAGTGAATTTCTATGTTTTTTTAATTGAAAACTCATATTTTCGTTACACTTAACTATAATGTTACTTTAATCTTTCTTTTTTTCAGTGAATTTCTGGGGTTACTTTAAACTAAAAATATATTTAAAAATACAGAGACACTAAGTACTGCAACAATGTTTGCGTTGAGAATGTTCAACTTCTTAGTTTTTGTAACTCATATATACAGAAATATTTGCAACATAGTTTTCATAGTTTTTTATGTCCGTTTACATAAACGTCATATTTATATTTAAAAAACACACTGATCAGTTTTACCTATACTGTAAACTATGTGTTTTTTACTATGTACATATATTTTTAAGGTGTGTGATCGCTCTCACTGGAAGCTTACTAGATCACACTAGATCACTGGTCTAATCTGTTGTACAGAGTTCTTTTTCACCTGGTCATTTATTATTGAAAGCTAATGTTTAATAATAAAGTCAGCATAGTATGTATATTTATTAAAGATTTTGTTTGCAAACTTACAGCTCTCGCGAGACGATCGCGGGAGGCGAACACAAAATCCCATGCGTGCACCACAAGGGTGCTATACTTCCTGTCCAGCTCTCACGATCTTCTCGTGAGATCGTACATTTAGAAGTAAGTTCATAATAGTGTAAATGTGTCATTGTGAAGAAAGTAAGAAGTGTTGTTGAAAGTACAGAAACAGATGATGTATTGTTGCATTTGAGATAATAAGAAAGTTCTCTGTATTTTATAATCTTGCGGGCATCTCATGAGACGCCCGTGAGACACTTGGGAGAGGAAAGGCATCCCAAGGAAGAATTGTGATCGGTTCATATGGATACCTTTTTCAACAGAGAAATAATCATTCCATATTGCATCATTTGCTTACTGGGTTTTTCTTTGATTACATGTTTTTTGCTACCTTGCTGACTTTGCTGATTTTCTGTGATCACAATGTTATCATCTGATACTTCTGTTCCGGCAAGTCAGCTACCTTAGCCACCCAGGGAGTCCTTGGTCTGGAATTTTTTTAAGATGAGGCCTGACGGGAAGAAAGTGTCTGCCAAAGATGTTATTTGGAACATATAACAAAAACAATTCAGCCGGGGCAGCCAGAGCAAGCAATATTCCATGACTACCACTAGGATTGGTGACATTTGACAGCTATGTACCCTGTACGCCTTGCTCTGGCTGAGTTAGCCCATGCTGCAAAGCTTGATAGCTCCTCACGGGCAGCCATATATTTCCAACCTGGTGACAGTGTGGCTACTCAGGGACTCACCGCACAAGCAGATAAGAATCCGCCACATCTAAACAAAGCCCTTGGGAACACAGGACAGGCTTTTCCAGGATCATAAATGTCCACCTAGGCAGTATTTTGTTTTTAAAGTTCTACATTTTTCTCCTCTGTGTTTTGAAGGAGTTTTTTTTTCTCACAATTGTTTGTTTTTGTCATATCGCTTTTTTTAAAAAAAAAGCTCTTTTCAGAACTATCCTATACTTTCATTATGTAAGGTGTATGCACCATGTATCCCTTTCTCTTTATTTTTTGACAACTCTCGCAAGATATTTGCGAGAGTTATGATGCTCCCATGCATAGCCTGGTTGACTCTTGTGACCCTCTCACAAGAACAAGGGG
Organism: Pleurodeles waltl; assembly: GCF_031143425.1. Taxonomy (NCBI): domain Eukaryota; kingdom Metazoa; phylum Chordata; class Amphibia; order Caudata; family Salamandridae; genus Pleurodeles; species Pleurodeles waltl. The sequence continues at coordinate 65,629,532 of NC_090437.1, forward strand.
CACAGTCCTCTGCATCCACGCTGAGTGGGCAGTGTTTGCTGCTTTATGCTCACAGGCCTCTTGCAACAGCATACTTTTCGAATAGAATTTGCATTTTTACTCATCATATCCTGTTGTAATAGGTAAAATATATGTGCACCAGATGTTCACTACCCCCTTTTTTTAATACAATCCCACAAGACCCTCACAAGATTGTAAAAATACTTTAGAGGAAGGATTTACATTTTCCTTCAGTACAATACTTAACTATTAAAATCCCCACTACTAGACTATGAGACACTACCCTCTCCACTGAGACCTTGCATGAAGATAACTGGTGTGTAAAGTAGGGTGTAAAGAGTCACTGCCTCTCCATTCACATCTTTCCCAGGCTCAGTCATGTGCATAGTAGGCTCGGGATGGTACTCACCTCACATGTACTACCTCACTATTCCATACTAAGTATAACAAGTACTAACCTCCCCACTGACTCCTCTCCCCAGGAAAATAACCATATTTGTTGGTGTGTGGAAATAGATTTCCCTGTCCACTCACATCTCTACCCAAGCGTGATAGATATGCAGTAGTGTGTATGGAAACTTTGCCTTCTACACTAACACCTATCTCCATGTTAACCTAAATTTACAGTACAGTGTAGTGAACCAGTGGCATCGGTCCTCATACCTTTCCTTAGAACAACAGTGATAAGTAGTGCTGTCTGGGAAGGAAGTCATCTCTCTGGTAACACATCTTACCAGGGTAAGAGGTGCATCTAGTAGGGATTGAGGAAAATATATCTCTCTAAACATACCGCTTTACAAGGTATCCATAGAAGGCTGTGGGAGAAACTGTCCTGTTTCCTGAGACAACTCTCTTGCATGATAACCATAGAAGGCTGTGGAAGAAACTGTCCTGTTTCCTGAGACAACTCTCTTGCATGATAACTCTGCATAGCATAGTGTATAAAAATACTGGCCTCTCTCCTGTGATGTGTCCCTTGGATAATGCTTTTGCAAATTAGGGTGTGAAAAGGGGTTTATCTTTGTGGTCGCATGTCTCCCCATTATGAAAGAAATACAAGTACAAGTAACATATACAGTTGAAATTACCTTTATACTCATAAGTATATCTTGTGAGACTATGATATGAAAACACAGTACCCTCTCAGCTTATACATCTCTCAACAGTAACACTTGCAAAATATGATGTGGGTACTGCTCATGACTCTCTTCATGATAATGAACGTCATTAGTAGAGTTTAAAATGGAGTATCGTCTCTGTTGACAACTGTGTCTTGAACAACCATTGTACATATTTGAATATAAGGACACACTCACCTTTCTCTCAGAAAATTCTTTATGAGGACAGGAATGTGTAGTGCGGTGTATAGCAAGACAGAGCTCTGCGCTAAAATCTCTTTCCAGAGTGAAAAGCATATATAAAAATATATACAAAAGAACTGCTTTCTCCCTTCCAGACAGCAGTGGGTAGTATACCATGAGAATGCATTTGTCTCTGTACCAAACCCCACCTCTTGTATACCAATCTGTATTCTGCAGTGGGAAAAAGCAATCTTCTTTCTATAGTACCTCAAACATACATATACATGCAGGAGAATAGTTACAGTTCTTGAAGAAGAACTACCACTTTACATCAAAACTAAAAGTCTGTATTAATTTTCAAATATTTAAAAGCTATTAAGGAAATAAATCATTAGTAACATTTTTATTTAAAAAAACAATATAACAACATAACAAACAAAAATAACATTAAAAATCTACAACAGTTAAAACAACAAACTTTGCAAATTATTATTTATCTTTGCTGATTTGTAAAATATACAAAAATGAGTTCAGCAGGAGCAGCAAGAACAAGGAATAAGCCATGAGTACAATTGGCATGTGGCAGCACTTGAGGGCTATGCACCCTCAACACCTTGCTCAGACTGAGTTAACCCGTGCTGCAGAGCTTGATAACTCCTCAGAGGTGTCCTTATCTTTTGAACCTGGTAACACTGTGCCTGCCCAGGTGCAAGGTAGGCGTTCCTGTCCAGAAAAGGACTATATGGCCCTAGCGCCATATTTATCCCCCGGTGCTAAAATCCAGCACGGGGATGGGAACCTTATCATTATTTAACGCCTGGGCATGGGCAGGCGTACGAGGACCTGTCAGAGACAATGGAAATTGCCAAAGGTGCCCTTCCCTGGCCCTAGGGACACCCCCACCCATCCCAGGTAAGTCCCAGTAAGTATATATTTTTCATCCAACACCACTTGGGGGCCCTGACTTGGGGCCCCCTGCACGGTGCTGGTCCCAATGGCCCTGCCCAGGGGACATTCATCCCCTGGGCATGTCCATTGGGGTGGTGGGCATGGCTCCTGTCTTTACTAAGACAGGAGCCATGTCCATGGGGATTTTGTGCCAGAAAATGGCGCTACATTGCTTCAAAGTAATTTTTCTGCCTCTGAACAGTGTAGCGCCATAATTGGGCACACAAGCCCTGGTTTCCCGTACGCCTCCCATCCCTGTTAGCGTCCTTTCCAAGGGCGCTGGCAGGGCATTAGCGCTATTCCATAAATATGGTGCCCGGCCAGTGTCTCGGAATGGCGCTATACTTTTTCATGCAAAACTGCGCTAATGCAGTTTTTGCGTGAAAAAGTATAAATGTGCCCCTTAATGCTCAAGCAGGTAGCAAACCTCCTTACATAAATAAAGCACTTTTTTGCTGCTCAAGTGAGCATATCATTTTGTCATCAAAAACAAATAGAGTACAGCTACACAGAACAAGTTTCTCCAAAGGCATAAATGTTGCCATAGGCAGTAAGAACAATATCAGTTGTGCAATAATGTTTTTCCTGACTTTCCACACAATCACTGATGCATCTTTCTTCCAATGTAAACACATTTTGTTTTATTCCTCCATATATTGTGTGGCATGGTACTTCTGCTTTACAGAGCTTCTGTATTCCATTTTCTTCCTTAAATCAGTAATAAAAAATATAAAGTTACATACTGGTCAACAATTGATAACAAAGATACATCACTAAATTCTCTGAAGATTCCTACATTTTTCACCCATAATCACATATTTATATGCACTGTGCCACTATCTTCATGTTCCTTTTTGTTAAAAATGTCCACAGCCCTGAACACTGCATCTTTATCCACAATTAAGTTATAACATGCCTTGAAACATGGTTCCATAACAATTTGTAAAGTAACACATTCCTCTTTACACACCTTCCCTAACATTAAGCACAATGATTTACTCTAGAATTTGCAATATCACCACTCAAACATCTAAAAGGGGTAAATATGTGTGCAATCATGTTTATAAAACCTCAGGCTTTGTATTAACAGATTCCAGATGCTTTGTTATATCATTTCAAAAACACTGCCTCTTTTTCTAATAACTACATACTGATTGAACATTTCATTTTTATTACAACATCCTATACTTGGTGACATTTAACCACAATCTAAAGTCTACTTCTCAAAACCTAGATAAGTAAGCATGCACCTCTAAAAACAGCTTTTCACTCATTAAGGCTTGCATAGCATACATTACCACCAGTAGTGTACTTACTGACACTTCTCAACAAAGTTCATGAGGTATATTTCTAATTAACTGAGCTTAGAGCAGTTTCTTATATATAGCTGAGGACACCAGTCTGTCTCAGTTCCAAATTCAGTCACTTCTGCTGAGCACAACTCCAGCAGGCATCCTTCTCCTCCAAATCACCAAGAACAATCTGAGTTATTCCTGGTTATGCACCCAATCACATCAAAGCATTTTTTCAACCCTGCAATAAGAATGGTAACTACTGTTTGAGCTTTGACCCCTATTTTTTGTACTTCCACCCATACGATCTTGCAAGACTCTTGCATGATCATAAAACACTTCATGGCAGGCCCAGTAATTTTCTATGCACATCTCATGACAGGCTTGTGGGATTGTAAAAAACCTTGTGGCAGGCCCATTAATTTTCCTTCAAGTCATGTGAGTCTTACATGATCTCACATATCCATTAATGCTACACTGTCTTTTTGTTCTGTTATAAGTTCCTAAAATCAATAAAGTTATGTATTTAAAAAAAATGACATATCCATGCAGCAAGCTTCACTCTCTGAAGCTTGGCAGCTACTCTTGCAAAAGTCTCACAGAATTGCAACAAAATTGTAGGGAAATAGTAGTATGTGGCACCAAGTATCCTCTCCACTGAGACCTATCTCTTATATGACACGTGTGTGTAGACTGACCTCTCCACACAGACCTCTGTCTCAGATGACGTGTACGCAGTAGTGTGTATGGAAGAACTGGCCTCCCCAGTGAGACCCCTCTCTTTAATGATGAGTTTGCATAGTAGAGTGTGAGGAGAGACTGGCCTGTTTCCCTGGACCTCTCTCTTACATGAAAGGTGTGCGTAGTAGGCTGTCTACATGGACTGCCCTCTCTTTTTACACCTCTTTCTCAGATAACAGGTTTGCGTAGTAGGGTGAATGCAAAGAGGCTGCCTCTCCACTAACTCCTCTCTCTCAGGTGATGGATGTACATATTAGGGTGTGTACATGCACTGGCCTCTTCTGTCTGTCCTCTGTCTCACATGGTGGCTCTGTTTAGAAGGTTTGTTACTTTGATTACCTCTTCTATCAGAACTCTCTCTCAGATGACAGGTTTGCATATTAGGGTGTGTACATGGACTGGCTTCTCCTTTTAGACCTCTCTCTCAGATGACTGGTGTGGGTACTAGGGTGTGTGGAGAGAGACTCACCTTTCTGCTGAGACCTCTCACTCAGGTGACAGATGTAAGTAGTAGTTCGTGGAGAGGCACTGCCTTCCCTGCTAACACCCATCACTCTGATAATTGGTGTGCATAGTAGGATATGCAAAGAGAGTATACCCTACTCACACCTCTTACAAAGCTGATGGGCATAAATAGTACACACTGACAAACACCATCTCCATTAATACTGCTTCCTATAGTAGCAAGTGTGCATACTAAAGTATATTAAAAAATCTCCTTCTCCTTTCTCCTGTTCACAATCCACGAGAGTTTCGCAAGATTGTAACTTTTTTTTGGGAAAATAGGAATTGACCATCTACTCTTCACAGTATTCATCTCTTACATACTTCCTCTCAACAACAATGGCCACAATATATATTCTACTAATGGAGTGTATTCAGAACTCATCTTCCCCTTTTTACTGTTCACAATCTTGTGAAAGTCCCATGAGATTGTTAAAATTAGTTTAAAACAATGTACATTTATTTTCTCCACAGTAGTTATCCCTTGGACACCTCTCTAAATTTAGAGGGACAGCATGCCTTTCTGCTGACCCCTTATACAGCTTTTTTTTAATTTCATTTTCACAACACCTAACATTTTTCACAGTAAACAGTAATGGCTGCCATTTCGTTTTCAACATTCCATCAGCCAACCAATCAGAATGCTTGATCTGGCGAGACTCATTGGAGCCTCTCGCTGCAGCAAGAGCGTGAAGGCTCACAGGAAAATCGAGCCTCTTGACTAATAACTGGGCTCCATTTTGAAATTTACGCTTCTGTGGAATCCCAGTAGGACTCTTATGGGCCTAAGGAAAGGGCTTTGCGAATCGCAAATAGCCATTTTTAAGAAATCGCTATTTCCGAGTCGCAATATGCCATGTATCACTATTGCGATTCGGAATTAGCGATTTCTTAAAAATCACTATTTGTGGTTTGCGAGGCCCAAATACCGAATCGCAATTTGCGAGAACGCAAATTGAGATTTGGTAATTGAAAATCGCAAATTGCGAGAACGCACACCTGGAGGAGCCTGATGAAATCACAAGCAGGAAGTGAGCCATCCCAGGTAGTTTGCAGGTGCCACACCCAAAGGAGCACTCAGAGAGAGACAGCCCAGCCACAGTGAGCAAGTCTGTGAAGAAGGCAGGACTGCAGAACCACCATGGACACCTCTGCACAGGTAAAGGAGAAGTGAGAAAGGAAAAGGAAACTAAAGTTTAGTGAGCAAGAACTGGAGGTGCTCACAGAGGAGGTGGTGAGGAGCTATGACCGTTTGTTTGGTAAAAGCTCACTCCAGGTGCCTGAGAGTGAAAAGCGCAGACTCTGGGCAGACATTCAGACAAAAATCTGCGCTGTGGGAGTTGCGCATCGCTCTGTGGAAGAGATAAAGAAGAGGTGGTACGACCTGAGTTCCCGTGCCAAGGAGAGGTTGGCAAGACGACTGCAGGAGGCAAGGAGCACAGGAGGCGGCCAACCCACAGAGACACCCTCCACCCCGATGGAAGACCTGGTGGAGTCGACACTCCTCCCAGAAGCATTCAGTGGGGTCACTGACATCGACACATCCAGCACACCAAGCACCAGTAAAGGTAAGTGCAATATTGAAGTGTAACCCCATATATGTATGTACAAATGCACCCTAGGAATTAGCAAGTAGGGCAAAGCATTGTGAGAAGTAGTCCATTCCACATCTTAGAAGCGGCACAACAATGCCTTATGGGAGTGGAAGTCCACAACCCAGAGCTGAAAGTAGCACATAGAATGTAAATATGACGAGCGACACCCAGAAGAACACAACACCCACAACATTGTTATGAGAAGTAACTACATTTATTACCATTGTGTGACCTTTGGTGATATATACACAACTGAAATGCTGCACATTGTCGTTGCAGGTGGCCCAGGCCCAGCAACTTCTGCAAGTGCTGTTGCAGGGGATACTGAAACCCACCCTGCATCTGACTCAAACACCAGTGAGTCACAGAATAAAACGTCCATCAGACGCAGGGCTAGGGCTGTACCGCTACCCGAACTGAGCCAGGAGTCTGATGACCTGCAGGATGACGCCCACACACCTTCCCCAGATGGCAGATGCACTGGTATGCGGGAGTCCCAGCCCCAGCGTAGCACAACACCCAGCAGGAGGCCAAGTATGCAGGCGCACAGCAGTTTGAAGCAGGAGAGGGACCATCAGTGTTCGGTGCCCTGGAATCTGCTATGATGAAGCAGCAGCGCCTGCAAAACAAGAAAATCTCTGCTTTACAAAGGCAGATGCAAGCACACAATTCAAACATGGCTGGGCTGCATCGGCAGTTGGAGTGCCTCAATTCAAACCTCACTAAACTGCATGAGGGACAGATCCAAGCATCTGAGAACACCAGGGAGCTGACAAGTGCAGTGAGGGAACTGTGTACTGAACTGCACCACAACAGAGTTAGCCACTGCAGGCAGGAAAGACTTTTTATGGGGATGTTTGGTGGTTTTTGTCGCTCAGTCAATCGCCTTGCAAATTCAACAGCCCTCATATTGCGGCGTGCTGTGGCCGCCCAGGTGGAGGCAGCGCACAGCAGTAGGGATGTGGCACAGGGACTGGTGCAGATCACAAATGTGCTTGACAATATGCTGGTTAACTGCTCCGCCACACCCAGTGAACTGGGACTGGGAGACACTGAGGACACATCTAGCCTCAGCAGCGTTGCAGTGCCCACAACTGATGCTAGGCGTCGCAGTGCCAGGCACAGCACTGCCACTGAGGCAGAAAACAGAGGTGCCAGTGAGGCCACTGCGCACTCGAGTGGCTTGCGTGACCGTAGAAAGTGAGAGTAATGGCCACAGGGGACTGTTTATCTTTATGTCATACAGTAAACTATGATTGAATAGTGAGATACTGTTATCTGCTTTTGGTTTTAGTTACATAATCTGATTTTTGCTGCTAGTGAAACTGATGTTACCTGACATTAAGGTAATAAATTTACTAACTACAAGTACAAATGTCAGTTGTGTTGTTCTTACTTACATCTGAAATGGTTGTGCGTGATGTCAGCACACCTTTGCCTGCCCTCTGCTGCACTGGTCCTGTCTGCTGGCTGTAGGGGTTGTATGGGATCATCATCCTCATCAGATTCAGAATCAGATATTTCCACAGGTATGCCCCTGGTGGTAGCTATATTGTGCAAGATTGCACAAGTAGCCACTATTCTACATGTTCTCTCCGGGCTGTACTGTAGTGCTCCTCCACTTTTGTGGAGGCACCGGAAGTGACTCTTCAGCAGCCCAAAGGTGCGCTCCATCACATTGCAGGTTGCCCTGTGTGCTGCATGGTATCTCCGTTCAGCAGGTGTTGTAGGATTGAGGTAGGGTGTCATCATGTAGGTGCGCACTGCATAGGCACTGTCTCCTGGAAGGAACAGAGGGTATGATGAGTAAGTGAGCCATCTGACGTCACCACGCCATCAATGCGCCACTGTACAGAGGGTCAATACCTAGTAGATATCCTTCTCCAAACTCCCCAGCTAGCAGTCTTGTGTGAATCCCGCTGTGGCGAAAGATGTACGAATCATGTGTGCTCCCTGGGTACCTGGCCACGAGATCAGTTATGATATAAGAGGCATTGCATATCACCTGTATATTCATGGAATGATGGTATTTACGGTTGCGGTACACATACTCTATGGCTGATGGTGGACAGATTGCAATATGTGTCCCATCTATGGCACCTAGGACGTGGGGGAACTGTGCTAACTGGTAGAAATCTATTTTTGTCTGCTGTATTTCCTGTGGGGTGTGGGGGAATCGGATGTACTGGTGTATTCTGCTCAGCATGGCGTTGATATATGCATTGAAAAATCTAGAGAGGGCACTCTGTGATACCGCCCCAGCTGCTGCTATGACCCCTTGATAGCTCCCTGAGGCAAGTAGGTGGAGGGAGCATAATGCCTGCACATGGGTGGGTATGCTATTTGTCCTGTGTGTTGTACGCTACAGTATGGGTTGTAGCTCAGCTATCAGGTCAAGTATCATGGCTGAGTTCAACATGTACTTCTCAAATATTTCCTCCTCAGGCTGGTCAAAAAGGGTAATGCGCACTCTGAAAATGCGCTCCTGTCTCCTCCTCCCTCTCCTCAAACCTGCCAAGATCCTCATTCTCCTCACCATGACGTAGAGTGCAGTCATTGTGGAAAAGAGTCTGAGGCATTCTGGGACTCTTTATATAGGTTGCACCTGGTTACCACCTGGTTTCACTTAGTGGTATTTAGCATGTGCAAAATGCCATTCTGCGAAAAAAAATAATTTGCGATTTTTTTGGTGCATCGAATTGCGACTTGGTTTTGCGTGTCGCATTTTTTACGTCTCACAATTTCCGACTTGAAATACCGAATCACTAACCGTAATCCAAATATACAATTATTTTTGATCCATAATTCCTCAAAAACAACTAAGCAAATTTACACCAAATCACAAAAGCTCAATCTGTGGAGCAAGATCTAGCTTCCTGCCGACTTTGGTCAAATCCATTTAGCAGTTTTTGCTGTAGCTATGTCTAACCAAGTTTATGAAAAGTGCATGAGGGTTTTACATTTTGGGACCCTCCTTTTTTCCCAGCCACACCTTAACAAATCACCCTGAAACTTTTCAGGAAGGAGCTGAGGTGGATGAACTTTTTTTTAAGATTTCAAGAACATTTATCAGACAGGACCAGTTATTAGAAAAACAAAAAATGTTCCATCTATGGAAAAGCAGACCTAACTATAGCTACTTACTGACGAACAACAGTAGGAAATAAATAAATATTCACTATAACAACAAAGGTTACAGGGACATTATAGTTAGGAATTAACTAACTCTAGCTAAGTCTTGGAATTTCACTGAATCAAACAGGTTATAGGCATGTTACGGTTAGGTTCTGAATTTACATACAAAACCATAGAAATTCAGCTGTTAGAGTTATTTCAGGTAACTATAACTCATGCCCACCATGCACAGTTTTCTCATCAATAATTTTATTGCAAATGTTGCAGTGACAATATCAACCATGCCATAGAAGATGTCATGAATGATGTAATATGTGGGCTAATTAGCTGGGCATGGCAAGGGTGCAAGTTATAGTTACCTTAGGGCACGATTTGTAGTTACTTGATATAACTCTAACTTGGAGCTCCAACCAGGGAACCTGCTTTGTATATATTTGTAAGTCCTTTCCGTTCAGATTTAATTTCTGTGAAATAAGCATCTGTGCTAGAATGCATCCTGACCTGCTTATGTATCCAAGAAGAGGCCACAGTTTTGAACAAAATGTCTACCCAGCTGTAGTACTTTCTACTGGCTAATTACTAAGTGCTACCTCGTTGGGTAAATGTATAGTGCATCTCCTACATTACAGCTGTGTAAGGGACCACAAGGTAATGTCTCTAGTGACCTTGCGGGTCTGTAATTTTAGCAATGTGATTGTTACTCAAGTGTCTTCATACTAAAATCTGAAATAACATGAATCCTCATGTAGAGAAGAGTCGAATCTCCACCAAACAAGGGTACCATCTCTTAATTATATGTAGTAAGTGCTGCTTTTTTGGTGGAAACATGCTTATATTCCTCTGCATCAACAGTGCATCTCCATAATTTTCAGGAAACATACTGAGGGGGCCTTCTGGTAAGGTGTCCTTCATCCTGGAAAAAGGCAGGAAGAAGTTACAAACCACTAACGTATATGTGGCGGGGCCAAATGGGCAGGGCTTCCAGGTCATTTTGCATACTTATAGTGGTTAAAAAGGAGAATGATGAGCTCTGTTCTCAACAGGAGATAATAAGAGAAAACCCACTTGTCAAGTTACTACATAACATATTGCCCTTGAAAGAGCAACAATGGAAACACATTAATCAAGGATTTCAGATACATTTTCAAGGTGGAACTGCAGAGAAAATACACTGCTTTGCCTTGGCTAAGCACAAAAAGTCTCCTGGGGACTGCGGGGAGAGCCTCAATGCCCCTGGGGACTTCGGGGAGAGCCACAATGCCCCCGAGGTCCTCTCATTACTATTGCATGCAGGGAGCAGCTAAAATGCTGCTCTCTAGTGATAGTGCAATCCTTTTATCTATTTGCCTGCCCACTGTCAACAGATAAAAAGTCTGCTCCCAGCATGCAGGAGCAGTTTTCTTGCTCCCGTCCACTGGGAGCAGCCTTACAGTTTGCTCTTGCTAGGCAGGAGCTGTGAAAGCTCTGACCTAGCAAAAGCAAACTGTTATCTCCTAAGGGTAGGCAACTCTGGAGAGAGGGAGCTGGCCCTGGGGATGGCTTTCCTCAGGGCCATTAATGGCCCCTACTTTATTTTGGACAGAGCCAGCTCCAGGGAGGTGGTTATCCCCAGTGCGGCAGTAGGTGGTTATAGTTAGGACTTAATTCCTTAAGACAAAACATTTTTTTTTTGCCAATAACTTTGACTAAGGTTGCCAGATCTTCACAAAACTTTTAGGACTGGTCCGTAATTTAATTCAACTGCTGTGTGGAAAGTTTTAGGGTGATTCATCAAGCGGGGGTCAAGAAAAAGGGTGTCCCAAAATGTGACTTTCCCATTAAATTTCCCAAAGGGATTTGAGACATGACTACAGTTTGAACCGCTGAACAGAAATACACCAAATTTGGCAGAAAGCTAGCTCATGGTCCAGAAAGAAACCTTTTTGTAATTGGTGCAAATCGATTCAGTAGTTTTGGAGTTATTAAAGAAAAATGAAATAAAGAAATCTAGGGATGCAAATCCTCTGTGGATCCGACAGATCTCATGGTTAGATCTGATTGGCTGCAAACATTTCAACCAGGAAGTGTTGACAGCCAACTTGGGACTCAGGACTGAGCTTAGCCCCCCCAAAAAATGAAAAAAAACTAGGGCAGGGTAGGAATACCCTGAGCCCCTAGGCTCGGTGGTGGGGTCCCACAGAGACCCTCCTGGGGGCCAAAAACCTTTTTTTTAAACTTTACCTTAAATTCGCAGAGGATCCGCAAATACTCTGTAAAATAAACAAAAAACAAGTGCGGGCTCCTGCTCTTATTTTGTATATGCCCCCCGCGTGGGCCTGCTCCCAGGGATAGATTCATAATTATAATGGCAGGAGGGGTGCAGGTGACCCCCCCCTCTCTGGCTGAACAGAAGGGGGAGGGTGGTCGCACGGATGACCACCTTCCCCAGAGGCCCAGCCATTAATTAGTAAGGAGAGGGGGTCACATAGCCCCTCTCCCAGGCCGATTTTGTCCCCTAGGACCACCACTCCCCAGGGCCTGGCCATACACACATAGGGGGGAGGAGGCATGAACCCCCACGTCCCGGCTGTGCCATCAAAATGGAGGGGGGGCCATGTGGCCCCATCTCGGAGCCATTAATGGCAATTGGGACCCCATTCACGAGGAAGGGCTCCTGCTGTGTCCCTGGGTGGCCACCTCTGGGACATAACGGTTTTGCTGGCAGGAAAACCTTTTGTTTGGTCTTTTTTGGCTGGAGCAATATAAAGCTCCCACCAAGCAAGAGCAAACAATGAGTCTGCTGGGGACAGGAACAATGCTCATGCTCGTTGTGAGTGGACTTTTCATCTGTTTTCAGCAGACAGGGATACAGATGAAAAAATTGCTCCTGCCTCCAGGGAGTAGCATTGTTAGCTGCTCCCTGTGGGTGGGAGTAATGCCAGCTCCCACTGGAGGTGGCAATCCGGCTTTGGCTGCAGGGGGTTTGGGGCTCCCCCGCAGCCTCCAACAAGAGGGCAGTGGGTGCCCTGGGTGGACTGCAAGACACCAACCATTTCATGGAGAGGCCCTGGGGTGTGGGTCCCTGGGGTGAATATTGGCCCAGGTAGAGTGCTGCATGCCCCTCCCCCTTAAGAATAAGGCCAGGCCTCAAGAGGCCAACTTCCCCCTTTAAAAAAAGAATTGGGTGGCCAGGCTTGGCTCCAGGACACCCATCATTTACTGTGCAGACCTGGTGATTTGGTCTCTGGGGCCGATATTGGCCCTTGAGGTGGTCTTCATACCCCCTTCTATAATAAAGGCCAGGCCCCGGAGATGAGGTCCCCCAGGCCGAGATTGGCATGGATATGATGCCACAAACCCCTCCCCTAAAAAAAAGTGGCAAGCGACGAGGTATGGGTCCCCGGGGCCCAAATCAGCCCCAGGATGGGGGGCTGCCTGCCCCCCCCCCAGGGTTTTTCTGCCTTTGAGTGGGTCCTGCAGCCAATGCCCCCACGCACAAACCAACGCATGTGAGTGGTGGGGTTTGCTTCAGAGTTATATGGTAAATAAATATCACTTTACATAGAAAAAAACAGAAATTCACAAAGGTTATAGGGAAATTATAGTTATGGTTCCATTTTACATGCACAAAACCATAAGAAATCAGCAGTTATAGTTGGAATTATTTCAAGTAATTATAACTCATGCCCTAAGGCAACTGAGTCGTGCCCTCGCCATGCACCTCAATCATGAAAACTTCTATGACATCATTGATAATTTCACTGCAACATTTGCTGTAAAACTACTGAATAGAAAGCTGTGCATGGCGGGGTCGCGAGTAATGGTTAACTTAGGGTAAGTTATAGTTTGTTGCGATAATGTAAATCTAACTATAACGTCCCCGTAACCTTCGTTTTTTCAGTGTGTATATATATATATATATATATATATTATTATTTTTTTCACCAAACGACACAAGGTCAAACACGGCACACACAGGAAAACTTGTGTTTATAGATTTATTCTTACAAAAGAGATGAATATCCCAAACTCCTTGTGTTTATAGATTTATTCTTACAAAAGAGATGAATATCCCAAACTACACCAACGTGTTTCAACCACCAAAAACCTTTGGTGGTTGAAACACGTTGGTGTAGTTTGGGATATTCATCCTCTTTTGTAAGAATAAATCTATAAACACAAGGTTTCCTGTGTGTGCTGTGTTTGCCCTTGTGCCGTTTGGTGGAAAAATATTTCACAGGGCTGGCCCGTCCCTGACACTGAGCACCGACTTAATGGAGCGTGCTTTGATGGGGGCCATTTGGAGGAAAAAAAAAAAAATATATATATATATATATATGTATATATAGATATATGTATGTCTCCCTGACGATCCTCTATCAGACTCTTTGGCGCTCGTTCATTGGTGGTAGATATATGTATATATATGTGTGTTGCCTAGTGCCAGTTGCCACTAGGTAGTTATCGTTAGGACCTAGTTTCTATAGAAAACGCATCTTTGTTTTGCTAATAACTTTGGCATTGTTTAAAGAATCGTAATGAAATTTTCCCCAAAAATACAATGCTCATTTTAGCATCTGTGTGGAAATTTTTGGGGTGAGCCGTCAAGCAGGGCCAAAAAAAGGTAAGGGATCTCAAAATGCTTTTTCCTCATGCATTTTTCAATAGGGATTTAGAACAGGAATAGCGTCCGAACCATTGGACGGAATTACACCAAATTTGGCAGAAAGGTAGCTCTTGGTCCAGAAAGCACCCTTTTGGTTTTTAGTGTAAATTCATTCAGTAGTTTCTGAGAAATAAAGGAAAATCCAACTTTGTATATATAGGGACGTGAAGGCTCCGTGAACCCTCCCAATCTCGTTCTGAGATCTGATTGGCTGGCAGCACTTCAACAAGGAAGAGTTGGCAGCCATGTTGCGACTCAGCTTCAGCCAAGTCCCGGGTAAAAAAAATTGAACAATACAAAAGGGGCCAGGGAAGGAACTCCCTGACCCCTTTGATCTGGTGTTAGGGTCGCAGAGGGATCCCCGCATAGCAGAAAGGCATTTTTTCAGTGGGAGTCGTGGTAGATCCAGTGACATTTAAAAAAAAAAAAGCTGGCTCCCACACTCTTTTAAATGCAGCCCCGGGTGGGCCAGGTCCCAGGGGCATTGAAATTTTGAATGCGGGGGGCTCCCTGACCCCTCCGCAGCCCCAGGAAGCACCATCGCCCCAGGATCATGTAAGTAAATCCGGTGGGGCCACCCGACCCCCCACAGCCTGGGGACCCCAACCCCACCGGGACTATCAACTAAGTAAATGCGGGGGCGCTTGGCCCCCCGCATCACTGGTGACCGCCACCACCCCACGGCTAAGATAGAATTAAACGCGGTGAGGCCACCCAACCACCCACTGCCTGGGGGACCTTATACTCCCAGGGCTATCAACTAAGTAAATGCAGGGGGGCGCCTGGCCCCCCACATCAATGGTGACCTCCACCTCCTTGGGGCTAAGATAGAATTAAATGCAAGGGGGCCGTCTGGGCCCCCGCAGCCCCGGAGACTGCCACCACCCCAGGGCTATCAACTAAGTAAATGCGAGGGGGCTGCCTGGTCCCTCATAGCCCCGGGGACCACCACCTCCCCGGGGGTGTAAAGGTTGAAATGGGGTCACACAGTCCCCCTTGAGGAGCCATAGATGGCCCTGGGGACTGCCATCTCCCAGGACTGGCTCCTGCTTGTCTCAGAGTGCCCACCCCCGGGACATAGCTGTTTGCTCTGACTTGGCAGGAGCTTTGACAGCTGGGATGTGGAGGCCTTCAGGATTCCCCTGCAGTCCCCAACCATTCAGGGCACCCAGATGACATGGCTGGCACTGGGGGATGGGGTCCCCGGGGCCGAGATTGGCCTGGGGAGGGGGGGCTGCATGGCCATGTGGCCCCCCTCCCACCCCCAAAAAATTTAGAAGGCTGGGCTCCCAAAAAAAGAAATATATTGATGCCGGGCCCCAGGGCATGGGGTCCCCGAGGGGAAGGCTGGGCCGTATGGTGCAGCAGTGGCGCTAGCAGTGCACTATACTGCTCCATATTTACAAACTAATGCATTGGGCCCAAAGCATCAATTTGTAAAGCCCCGTGTCACATTTAACTGCACCAGGTATAATGTATGCAGGACAGGAGTTCCCTCAGAAAAAGCCACATAGAGGTGATGTAGTGAATTTTACAACTTTTCACTGCATCATTCTACAACTTCACTGCGTCAAAATCTTACTGCGTGCTCAGAGCAGGTGTAAAATTGATGCAGGGCTTTTTCCTATGGAACACTCCTCGCATTGCTGGAGGTGTGCCAGAATAACGACAGATCTCCAGCAATGAGTCAGTAGAGCACCAGAAATTTTGATGCATCTGTGGAAACGTGTATCATGGAGCTCTGTAATATAAATACAGCACATCCATGGCGTCGTTAGGGGATGTGCGGCAGGCATAAGTAATCTAACGCATTGATGACGATGCGTCAGATTCTTGTAAGCGAGGCCCTAATTTTCTTAGCTCTAGCACCTGTCCCCACCCCTGGGGTGGGTCTCATTCCCAATACTTACTGAAATGAGGAGGTGTTTCACCTCTACCCAGGCCCATGTGTCCTAGCAAGATCCAATCAAAATGTTCCCCTCAACCTCTCACCTCCCTCTTCCCATTCCCATCCTCCAATTACCTGATACCGATATAAGGGCAAGGAGCCTGGAAAAAGACCAGTTACTTTAACTTTTTCAATCTGAGCTGTTCCTGTCAAGTAGGCCCTGAAAGGCTGGCCCTCTTCGGGTTGTTTGTTTGTTCCCCTTCGTTTGTAGCCTATATTGGCATTGTGCTGGACACTCTGTTAGGGGTGCAGGTTGTTGGCCTTGAGGTGCAGGAGTTTGCTGGGCTTACCTGCTCTGGCCCTCAGTTGTGTTCTCTTCCTCCTCATTTCAGTAAGTAGTGGGCAGAGAAATAGGGTTGAGGAGGTAATTCATAATACATTAAACAATTCATAGTTTAATTTCACATATAAAATCAATCACCAAATAGATACTGGGTTCAGCCTTCTGTTTCTTCTTTTCAACAGGGCGAACTATATCTGTCGTTTAGGACAATGATAAAGCATCACAACAGAACCTTTATCCTAACCTCCTAAACAGAGGACAAAGCTAGCTCCGTCTTGGGCTGGCTGTTTTTATACAAAAACTAGGAAATGTGTCATTGTGTCCTTACCCCCCTAAAGTGCATGTTCAATCTTGAGACACATGTGCAACCCATTTAGACAATATGCTGTATTTGGGAAAAATCCTAGCCTGAACTCTATGTATAATGTATGTTTCAGTTCCAGATTTAGCAAGTCTAGATGTGAGACCTGGCTACAGGAATAATACTCTTGATAGTTGGCAGCTAAAGTGTTGATGTTGCTGCTGGTGACAGTGAAATTCAAATGCAAGAATGCCTCCTTAACAGCTGCAGTGCTCTCACCACCATTTTGTGACTGGTGTCCCTCCAGAGATGATCCAAGCCTATATCATTAAGAATTTTACTTACATGCACCCTGCAGCTCTGACCTTTTATGCATTCTAAAGCTAATACTTCCATATCAGATAGCAGATACAAACTTGCCAGGTGGTTTCTGTTTAGGCAGATCCAAAATAAGACACTTTTAAGGTGGCTACATCTGATACAGGTCATATACCCAACTGACTTTATTATAACTCCAAATCTCTGCACCAATGAGAGCTAGCACAACTATTCTCTGCCTGTAGACCTTCAAGACAGAATTTAAGGGTAGGTTACCTATGGTTTTCGTCAAAGATAGCAGCACTGCACCATCCACACAACAATATGGGAACCTTCTTGCCTAGTAGCTTGGGGGAATGTATTTCTGTTTCCTCAAACCAGACAGTAACATCATTTATATATATTGGACTTGTATTGTATTACAGGAGTAAATCCCTTTGATAGCTGCCAGCAGGGCTGGATGAACATGTAGAAGATGAAGCCTGCTCTAGAGCCTTTGTCTCAATACAAGATCAAATGCAGACCTCAAATCAATGAACATGAGGTTAAGTAGGCATTTTGTAATCATCACATATTAGTGCATATTAAATGGAGGTGTAATGCCTGCTCTATGGTACCAATCCCTTTTCTAAAACCTGCGTGGCACTTGATTAACAACTTTTGAGCATCAGCTCAACCCTGCAGGCGATTCAGGAGCACCTACCCAAGTATGTTCCCCACTCCATCTAAAAAGGAGATGGGACTATAATTTGCATGGTCAGTATGGCTACCTTTCTAATGCAAGGGGTCCAATATAGCAGATCACCAGGATTGTGGTATACAATCTGACTGAAGTGAAGCATTTGAGACCTCAACCAAAACACCAACCCAGAAATCTGGGGGCCTCATTTACAAGACCTTTGCCCCACCACTGCATCATTTTTTTTTACATAGCTGTGGCGCTAGCAGCGCACTGCACTGCTCCAGATTTACAAACTGATGCATTGGGGCCAATGCGTCAGTTTGTAAAGCCCTGCATCAGATTATACCTGCACCAGGTATAATGTATGCAGGGTCGGCATTCCCAGGCAAAAAGCCTTGCAGGACTGACACAGTGAAATTTACATTTCACTGCATTGTTTTAAGACTTCACTGCATCAGAATTGTACCTCCTGCTCAGAGCAGGCATAAAATTGATGCAGGGCTTTTTCCAATGGGACCCTTCTCGCATTTCTGGAGTAGCATCATTTTTACGATGCTACTCCAGCAATGTGTGAGTTCAGAGCCAAAAGATGCATCAGAATGTCTGACTCATCTGTCAAAACGTGCGCCATGGAGCTCTGTATTGTAAATACAACTCATCCATGGCATCGGTAGGGGATCATAGGGAAGCCCAAGAAATCTGATGTGTCAGATTCTTGGAAATTAGGCCCGGGTCTTCGCAAAAAATGGTCCACAGGAACTATATTAGGCCCATCGACTTTGTTAGACTTATGCTGCATTATAGCTCTTGCTGCCGCAGGTTGGCGAGGATTCCAATTTGCTGATGCTGACAGCATTAGGAATTTCTGATATGCCCTGGGCAGGATCAGAATCTTGTCTATATAGCTTTATAAAATGAGCTGCTCACATATAAGCCCCAATGTAGCTTTGAACCTTTTGACTTCGCTCATAACACCACAATGAGTGAGACCATCTTCTAGGACTACTTAGTGACATTTGCTTTTGTGGTAGCCAGTAAAATGTTCCATGATCTTTTCTAACCCTCTGCAATTTTTTTTTATTTTCTTCTGAAGCACAGGAAGCGGAGTTCAGAAGCAAACGAGGTTCCACGTATTGTCAAAGCCAGTGAAAGATCTTTCTTGTAAGAGTAACATCTGTGGGTTCCTACTTTTTACAATTTTCTCTGTGGAATGGATAAGTTTTATCCAAAACGATGTGATCTCCTCCATTACTGTATTAAAAGATACTAGGTTTAGTGATTCCTTACACAGCTCGTAGCCTCCTGTCTGGCTTAGATCAGATTGTATAATGCTCATGAGGACAGGATAGACATTCATACTCTGTGATCCAGGCCACCTTACCTTACATTAGGACTTTTTTGCAGAGCTATCAGGTGGGATAGATTCTTAATATATGCAGGCTTTGCCTTCATATACTTTACTAGTGTATCCGAAAGTAGTAAGTCATGACCACTTTCTGGTCTAGGGCTTATCTTCAGGTCCATCACTGTGCCATGCCCCAATGTTAATCAGTACATAAGCTCAAAGGCTTTCCCTACACTCCAATCTGTATTGCAGTTTGCTAAGCTATCAGACTGTGAATACCCATTCAGAAAACTCATGTTGGTGCTCGATAGTAGAATAGCCTAGGTAGAATCGACTAAGAGGAGGATGTCCGTGCAAACATTTTTAATTTTGAATAAATGCTTGGTTGTCATCTGGAACTGGGCTTTGGCACCTCTTTTTTGTTTGTATCTCTCTCTCTCTCTCTCTATATATGTATATATATATATATGTATATATATATATATATTGTCTATGTTCACTGAAAAAAACAAAGGTTACAGGGACGTTATAGTTAGGTCCGTACAAAACCTTGGAAATTCACCAGTTATAATTATTTCAAGTAACTATAACTCATTCCCTAAAGTAACTATAACTCACTCACTTGCCATTCACAGTTTTTTATGAATAGTTCTACAACAAATGTTACAGTGATCGTATCAATGATGTTATAAAATATGTCATTAGTACTGTCATATCTGGGGTAATTAGAAGTGTATAGCGATGGCGCAAGTCATAGTTACCTTAGGGCACAAGTTATAGTTACTTGAAATAACTATAACTGGTGAATTTCTAAGGTTTTGAATGATTACATTCAAAATCTAACTAACGTCCCTGTAACCTTTGTTTTTTTAAGGGAATTTCAATGTTTTTTATATTTTATTCCTTACTATAACGTCCCTGTAAGCTTTGTTTTTTTCATTGAATTTCTTTGTTTTTTTAACATAAAGTAATTTTCATGAATACACGTTAATTCAACCACTGCCAAGCATGACTTTCGGCCCTGTGGCCAACCCCCTATAACCACCCAAACTTGGGCTATGCACAGCATTGTGACACCCAACCCTGAGAGAGAGAGAGAGAGAGAGAGAGAGAGAGAGAGAAAGTGAGAGATGGAAAGAGAGAGTGATATATGCTTTGATGAATGATATACTTAGAATGAGATATTTCTGGACAAATTGAAAAGAAAAATGGTTTTGTCAGTTAAAAAGAGTGAGATCACCTTTCAGTATGTAACTTAAATATTTATAGTTGAAAAGAAACTAAAGTAGAGATTGACCACAGATTCACCTAGACTAGGACCCTTAACCTTTAGTGTGCATGTCTGAGACCTTAACCACTAGGCCAGAGGTGCTTCCTTATTGTGTGATGTCCAGACTTAACTATGACATTTAGCCCACAGATTTTTAGGGGAAAAAACTTCAATGTTACATCAATAGGAATGTTTAACAGTGAAAACACTAGTAAATAAATAGATACACTGCTAAGCAATTCTAGGATTTGAACCTTCATCCCAATGAGTGACAGTACAAGACCTTGACCATTAGGCCAGAAGTGACTCTGTTCTACTCTGCAAACAGAACTATAACATTCTTACCAAACATCTTGCTAGTCTGACTCTTTGAAGTCATTGTACTGAGAGACCATTGCAATAACAATCTCTCCTGAAGGATCCTGCGGTCCTAGCCGGCTCCCCACATGCTGCATTGTTCCCATAAGTGGGGAGTGTGTTTGCTCTGACTTGACGGGAGCTTTCAAAGCTCCTGCCAAGTGAGAGAAAACAGCTAAGTCTTGGGAGTGGGCACCCTGGGACATAACAGGAGCCGGGCGGCCCTGGGGGGGTGGTGGTCCCCAGGGCCATCATTGGCTCCTCAAAGGAGGCTGCGTGTCCCCCCTCCAACAATTCAATTAGCCCTGGGGTGGTGGTGGTCCCTGGAGTTGCTGGGGGCCAAGTGCCCCCCGCATCTAATTTATTAGCCCAGGAAAAGTGGTGGTGACTGGGGCTGCAGGAGGGACCAGGCGCCCCCACTGCATTTTATTTGCTATTAGCCTCAGAGAGGCGGTGGCCCCCAGGGCTGCAGACACCCCCATTGTATTTCATTGAAGCCCCAGGGAGGTGATGGTCTCTAATGCTGCAGGGGTGCCGCGCAGCCCCCCCTGCACTCATAATTTCAATGCCTCTGGGAGGTGTCTGTCCCCAGGGCTATGGGGCGGCCAATCAGACCCGCACATTGTATTTGTTATTAGCCCTGTGGAGGTGGTGGTCCCCAGGCCTGTGGGGAGGGGGCCGGGCGCTCCACCCCACATTTAATGTTATTAGCCCGGGGACGGTGGGGTCCCTGGGGCTGCTGGGGGCCAGGTGCCCCCGCATCTAATTTATTAGCCCAGGAAAAGTGGTGGTGACTGGGGCTGCAGGAGGGACCAGGTGCCCCCCCTTCTTTTATTTGTTATTAGCCCCAAGGAGGTGGCAGTCCTCAACCAAGTCCTAGGAAAACAATAAAAAAAACAGAGGGGATCATGGTAGGAATACCCTGAGTTTCTAGGCCTGATGGTGGGGTTCCACAGAGACCCCACCGGGAGGCAAAATTTATTTTTTTCATTTTTGCTGTGAAATTTTGGTGGATCTGCAATCCTCTGCAATTTTTTAAAAATAAGTCCTGACTCTCCCTGTGCTGCTCCATCACTTGTGCTCCTGTCTTCTCCTTCCATCCCCCCCACATTTGTGAGTGCCTTTTCCTTGCTGTTCCTTTGTTCTCTCTGCTTTCACCTTCCATTTTCTCACGGTTTTGTGTGCACTCTCTGTGCTTTTCCCTCGTGTTCACTGCTTTTCCCTTGTTTTTCTCCCCATTTTTTGTGTCCGCTCCTTGTTTTTCCCTCAATTTCACTGCTTTCGCTTTGCTTTTTCCCTCATTTTCTGAGTGCCTTCTCCTTGCTCTTCTCTCATTTTCACTGATTTCTCCTTGCTTTTTCCCCCATTTTTGTGTGCCTTTTTCTTGCATTTCCCTCATTTTTACTTCTTTCTCCTTTTTCCCCTCATTTTTTTATGTGCCTTCTCCTTGCTTTCTCCTCATTCTTACTGCTTTCCCCCCATTTCTTGGGTGCCTTCTTCTTGCTTTTCCTTTTCACTGCTTTCTCCTTGCTTTGTTCCCTTATTTTTGTGTGCCTTTTCCTTGCTTTAACCTAGTTCTCACTGGTTTCTCCTTGCTTTTTTTCCCACATTTTTTGAGTGCCTTCTCCTTGCTTTTCCCTCTTGGCGTAGTGTTGGATGCATGCAGCGGTTTGGCCACAGGGCCAACCCCCGCTGCCTTAAAAAAAACATAGAAAGTCACTGCAAAAACAAAGGTTACCGGGACATTATAGTTAAGAATTAGCATTTTAAAAAACCTTCGAAATTGGCAAAAAAAACAAAAGTTACAGGAATTTTATAGTTAGGATCAGAATTTACATGCACAAAATCATAGAAAGTCAGCTGTTATGGTTAGAGTTATTTCAAGTAGCTATGACTCATGCTCTAAGGTTACTATAACTCATGCCCTCGCCATGCACTCCTAATTACCCCTCATGTTACATCAGTAATTGCATCTTCTATGGCATCATTGATAATATTGTAGCAGCATTTGCAGTAAAATTATTGATCTGAAAACTGTGAATATATACATATACATATATGTCTTAGAGTGCAGGCTCCTATTATATATTTTTGGGAGGACAGTGGTGTTTTCAAGGGGCTCGCGCTAGCGCCATTCCTGCACCACCTGCAGTCAGGAGCAGGACAGCAAACCACAACTGTCTGGAGGATATAAAGAGGTCGGAATGCCCCCACACATGGAGGATGACTGGAGATGAAGTGGAGGCCAAAGCAGGAATGAGAGTTCGGCGTTGAGAGTCAGGAGACTGTCTTAGGGGAGACTCATCTTTCCTGCATAAAGCCCTTTTGCTTCACCCTTGGGATGGTACTGATGATGTCTGGAGCAGGGTACTGCTCAGGCAATGGCCCAGTGGTGGCGACTGGAGACTTTGTTTGGCAAATTGGACTTCACCAGACTTGTGGTAAATAATACCTGTTGCCTTACTTTGAATAGAATGTGCTCAGTTGAGATCCCCGTGGTGGTAGGCACTTATCATGAGCTAAAACATGTTCAGTGTCATTGTGAGGATTAATGGATAATGTAGAGATATTGATAATGTTACACAGACAAATTTTAAGGCAGCATGGATTTTAATCATTGCTGTTTTTGCTTCCTCGGATAATTATGTTCTCTGAATTGCACCATAAACTGAAAAAGTAAAAAGACATGTTTAGAAAGCGTAATTGAGAATCCAGTCATCAATTTCAATAGAATTTTTGTGATCTCGCATGCTAAGCCATGTTATTCAAATGGTATTTGACATGTACTACATTGGTTGATGAAGAATACTGTGTGCATACGTGACGCATATTTGTTTCCATCTGATATCGTGCTTTTGTCATGGGGAAGCATGTCGGTGAAATTTTGAAAAATGACGGCACTTTAAAGAATTGTTGCAAAGGAGTAATGAGAAAGTATTTTGTCTATATCTGTTGAACTGGGAGTATATTTTGAGCAACAAAATGGTGCTTTTTAGATCAGCAAAGGCTGTTGTACAGCCAAAACTCTTCTATTTTTTCCTTGGTTTGGAGTTGCCTAATGCAATAAATGAATTGGTTTTCTCCCGTCTTCGAGTACAGGCTGTCATATATTTTTTGAAGGACGGTGTTTTATATATTTTTATATACAATCAATCAATCAAGGATTTGTAAAGCGTGGCTAATGACCCATGGGGTCTCAAGGCGCCGAATTTAGACGTGCTGCTCAGTCGAAGAGCCAGGTCTTGAGGACCTTCCTGAACTGTTTCAGTGATGCGGTCTGCCCGAGCTTGAGGGGAAGTATGTTCCATTTCTGGGCTGCTAGGTAGGAGAAGGATCTTCCTCCTGCTGTACTTTTCCGGATCCTGGGGACGTCTGCAAGGGTGAGTTGGGAGGTATAGAGACATCTGTTGGGTACAAAGAAGGTGAGGCGATGGTTGAGGTATGCTGGTCCTATGTTGTGCAGTGCCTTGGATGTGTGGATGAGGAATTTGCATGTGATGCGCTTGTTGACTGGGAGCGAGTGTAGGTCTCTGAGGTTGGAGGAGATTCGGCTTTGTCGGGTAATGTCCAGGATGAGTCTGGCTGCTGCATTCTGGACTCATTGTAGTCTTGATTGAAGTTTCTTGGCAATGCCGGCATAGAGTGCTTTGCCGTTGTCCAGTTTGCTGGTGATGAGTGCATGGGAGGCTGTCTTCCTTGTGTCGGGGAGAATCCATTTGACAATCTTCTGGAGGAGACGGAGGTGTGAGGAATGCCACACTAATGCCAGCAAAGTATTGGATTCAGCTTACATTATAGAATGTCACAGTGTGAATATTATTTGAAGAACAGCACAATATGGATTGACACTACGTTTTATTTGTAGAAATGTAATAGAGTCATGCTACTTGACCACATAGAATAGAGCATTACATATCGTGCTGCAAAGTCAAAAACATGTCCTTACAGTAGCTAATCTTAATGTCCAATATGCTGCAACATCATTCCAAATCACTCAGTCTCTGTTTGAGATCAATGGGAGTGTGAGTCATGGCGTGGTGTTATCTGCTTAAGAGAGGTTTGGACAACAATTGCAAGTAGGGCCCTGATTCACTAACATTTTGTGCCGGGGTTACATCATATTTTGGACGCAGCCCTTACGTAAAATGTATTTTGGGGTTTACTAAGCCACACCAAGCCCAATTTGTGTGGCTTTGCATAGCTTGGTAAAATAAAAAATAAAGTAACACAGTGCATAATGCTGTCTTAAATTACTTTGCATTTGAGAGGCGTTCCATGGGTGAAGCATAGGCATTCTTGTGCATCCACTGATGGATTTTGAAGCTAACCCTTTTGTAAACCTGGGTTTGTGCCAAAATGGTGTGTCTACTCTACCTTGGTTTAAAAAGGAGAAATATTTGTATTTCTCCTTGTTACATCCTCTTTCCATGTGTGTTGCATTCTGCAGCACATATAC
The DNA here is from genome assembly GCF_031143425.1 of Pleurodeles waltl. Taxonomy (NCBI): domain Eukaryota; kingdom Metazoa; phylum Chordata; class Amphibia; order Caudata; family Salamandridae; genus Pleurodeles; species Pleurodeles waltl. The sequence continues at coordinate 65,654,653 of NC_090437.1, forward strand.
AAAGAGGAATAGGCACCTAAGGATTATTTTTGTGCATGAAAGTATTCCTTCCTCCACAGAAACAATCCTACCAATAACGCAGGCACACTTGCACCATGGTGCAAGGTGGCCTGCATTGGCAATAACCAGCCACAAGTGTGTCAGCGCTGGGAGAGAGCTAAACAGCACAGTAGCTTTATATATATGCTGCAGTTGAGCTATCTTCTCTTCATGCAACGCAGCATAGAAATTTGCCTTGCTGCATTGAGGTGTGTGAAACATTAGTAAATCTGCCTCCAAGTGTTGGGGGAAACATACAGTCTATAGGTCATTAGATGTAATTGCTAGGTTATCTGTATTAACATAAGGACATTGTGAAAGCCTAGTCCACAGTCCCTGTCCATGGAATTGTGGTGCCCCAGTATTCCAGAGCAGTCTCTGAGAGATTGGGGAGTGTAATGGCAGTTGAGACCTAGGCAGAGGCTGAGGTGTAAACAATAAACTTAAGTTCACACATCCTCATGTGTGGAGCTTCATTATTGAGCTTGAACTTGCGTTTTCACACTAGCGACGAGCGAAGGTTTGTCACCCCATGCTACACCTCAATACGCCGGGAAGAAGATATCAAAATAAAGGAACTGTTCACTCTGGGAATTACAGGGAAAGTGAACTTTGGTCACAACATAGCCTGCATGAGTACCTGCTCTCAGGCTTCACACTGGTGAATCGCGATTGCTGAGTTTTTAAGGCTAGCGACTGGCGATGAAGGTGGAGAGAAGTTGGTGACTCGTATGTCATTCTTGCAAGTTGGCGTCCATCTTAACTTCTGGTGGCCGGGGATAGATGGAGTGGTGGAGCCACTGTAGATGGAGGTGTTACAATTTTATACTGCACCCATGCTTTGTCATCCATTACCCGAAGAACCCTGGATGGATGGGGTCATGGATATAGTGAGGCCATTGTCAGGAGAAAGTTCTCCATATACATTAGTATTGGTGGATCACTTCTCTAGATGGCCAGAAATTTAAATTGGTTCAGGTATCAGCTCTTTTACTGTGATCAAATTTCTGGTAAAGGTTTTTATGTGTGATGGTCTTCCCAACACCTTGTTGACAGACAACGGGCACAATTTTGCTTAAGGGAAAGCAAAGAGTTTTTAGAATGCAATGGAATAAAACACAAACTCTGTCCTCTTTACCATCCGGAAACTAATGGGGTAGTAGAGAGGTTCAACAAAACCGTTAAGGAAGGTATCCAACTAGCAAAGGCAAATTAGTTGTGTTGGAAGGAGCCGTAATGCGTAGGTTGGAAACATATTGACTCACTCCATAACAGTCCACTGACATGACGCCTTTTAAATTATTAAAGGGTGGGAAAGTTAACTCCAGATTAGTGCCAGGGTGAATGAAGTTGTATAAAGGTTGGGTGAATATAAACACAAATCAATCATGGAGGAGAAAATAGCTAGATTTACAAATTGCATGGAGGAGGCATCATGACCAGACATGTAGGACCAAGTTAATAAATTTCAAATTGGGAGAATGGGTTAAAGTGAGATCGCCTACTAATCACAAAGAGGGGTCAAAGTTCATAGAACCAATGAAGATAATTAAATTGTTTCTTTTTTTAATATATTTGTATTAACCTTTCATTAGTATTCCTCCTTTGGCGTACATTATGTATATCAGGCTGTGATAGTACTGGTGTATGGGCAGGTGTGTTTCAGGTGCCAGGTGCAGCAATACATTCACTTATAAATAAATAAATACAACATAAATGAGCCCAATTCCATGCTAACAGCACCCACTAAGGGTTAAGATTCTGAATATAAAGGAAATAAGTATCTGCTAAGACAAGCAACTCCGCACGCTCCCCTGGCACCCCCCCAATTCCAACACAATACAGAAGAAAAAGGCACTTTATAACTTATGACTCCATTGCGGCAGACTGCAACACTTAATTTGACATGAATAAAAGGCATTACGGTCGGAGTCCAACATGTTGAGCAGAGGCAAGATTAGCAATAATCCAGTCAGATAATCATTCTACTGTTCCATAAGGTTACACCTCCCATCTTGAGCACTGGCATCCGCCCGAACCGAGAGTTCTGCGAGTGCCCAGCAGACTACATCCTTCTGCCAAGTGACCACTGGAGAAGCAGTCGTGGCCTACCAGGACATAGCAATGTGTCTTTTTGCCAACGCCAAGGCCAGGGCCTGGAATCCCCTCAATTGTTTTGTTTGTTTTGTTACCACCCCAGAATGCAGAAAACATAATGCAGGGTTGTATGGTAAAAAAGATGCTGTGACATCAGTTATACAGGAGATTACCATTTGCCAAAAGACCATTATTACAGGGCATGACCACACCATGTGGAAAAAATCGACACTAACCTGTGAGCAGCTGGGACACCTTGCCCTAGTACTTAAAAACATTTTCGCTATTCTGTCCGGGGAGAGATACGTGTGATGTATGTAATTGAATTGTGTTACCAGAACCGTGCATTCCGCATGCTTGTTCCAATAGACCCCGGGAAACTCCACCATGTGATCTCCTGTAATTCCACATTTATTTTCTCTTCTCACCAATCTTTAAGAACCAGAAAACTGTTATCGTCGGCAAGGCTCCATAAATGTGTGAGATGGCTCATCTTGATTTTGTTAATGTTAACATCACCTCCAATGGGAAGCCACCCACACAGAGTTCTCATCTAAAGTCCACAGTTTCCCCGCCACCCTTCATAGTGCGGAGTATAGAAGAAACTGCCGTGGTCTAGTGGACCCACCTTAGACAAGTCCTCAAAAGTGCAAAGTTTACCATCATCTATTATATCTCCCCAGGTCCTATATCCAGCTGTGGTCCAGTATTCTACGTAAAAGATCTTCTTCAGTCATCTACACTGTGGGGGTGCCCACGAGGAAGACTGGGTGCATAAGGTATCACCCGTTTGCCATGTAAAATGTATTTCTTCCAACTCCATGTGACCACTTTTAATAATGCACTAGGGATAGCACTGTGTGAGGGAGAGGTTAGTAATAACTCCAACAGGGAAGTGCCCCCAAAGTCTGAGCCCAACAGTTGCTGTTCCGGATTGGTATTGTCCAACAGGCAATGAAGTGGCCACTAAAGTTGAACCGTGACATAATAAAGTTCATAATTGGGAGCGCCCAGCTCTCCATTTTCCAGTGTGGCAAATAAGGTGTTCAATTTGACTCTAAGAGGCATATTTATGAGCCACAAGCGCCACCGGATCGTCACTTTCCCTGGTGGTGTATTGCCCTGCCCTGTATTTTGTGCTTTTTGTCTCTGCCTCAGATTTACGAGTTTTTGTAAACCTGAGGCAGCACCAAAATCTCACGCCACCCCAGGGCTGGTGTTAGCAGGATACAACAAGGAGGAATTCTTTCATTCCTCCTCATTTTCTGCTTTTTCTATGTGTGCTTCATTCTGCAGCATGCATAGAAAGAGCAAAATGCCAGACAAGATTGTTTATGTGCAGGAAGGGACACCTTCCCACACATAAACAATCAAACCCCACAATGCAGACATCCTTGCATGATGGTGCAAGGATGCCTGCGTTGGCGCTAGGCAGCTCAATTTAGCATCATCATAGGGAACAACACAGGGGTGCTCCGTATTCAGCTAAATGCGTTGTGAAAATGACAAAGTGCAGCACTGCCAATTTTGGAGCAGTTTTGCGCTCCCTCATTTTCTGTTAAATATGGGCCTAAGTCTCTTATTGGCCTATATCAATCAGGCCAACACATGTTGGAGGTCTAGAAAGAATGGCCTCTTCAATATCACTGGGAGTGTCGCAAAGAAATACAGGAGTCGAGGAAGGACCAGCGTTTTAGCAATAAACACTCTCTCTATGGGCAATAGAGATAGCTGCATTCTGAAGGGCAGCAACTGTCTGATTGAAGACAAAGGCCCTAATTCTGAGTCTGACGGGCGGCGGAGGCCGCCCGCCAGACTTCCCCCCTCCGAAATACCGCTCCGCGGTCGAAAGACCGCGGAGGGTATTCCGAGTTTTCCCCTGGGCTGGCGGGCGGTCTTCGCAAGACCGCCCGCCAGCCCAGGGGAAAACTCCCTTCCCACGATGACGCCGGCTCGTAATAGAGCCGGCGGAGTGGGAAGGTGCGACGGGTGCAGTTGCACCCGTCGCGTATTTCAGTGTCTGCTTTGCAGACACTGAAATACTTTTAGGGGCCCTCTTACGGGGGCCCCTGCCGTGCCCATGCCATAGGCATGGGCACGGCAGGGGCCCCCAGGGGCCCCGCGACTCCCCCTCCCGCCATCCGGTTCCCGGCGGGAGAACCGCCAGGAACTGGATGGCGGGAGGGGGAGTCGGAATCCTCCATGGCTGCGGAGCGCGCTCCGCAGCCATGGAGGATTCCTACGAGCGGCGGAAAGTCAGCGGGAGACCGCTGGCTTTCCGCGTCTGACCGCGGCTAAACCGCCGCGGTCAGAATGCTCGTAGGAGCACCGCCAGCCTGTTGGCGGTGCTCCCGTGGTCGGTGGCCCTGGCGGCCACCGACCGCCAGGGTCGGAATGACCCGCAAAGTCTTCCTCAAATTTCCCTCCGCCAAGTCATTCTCAGAATGGTATATTTGTACACCCAAGTACTTGAAGGTGTCATACTTTCACAGTAGCGGGATGTCTCCTGCAGAGTGGCATAAAAGGTCAGACATGCGCACCAAGGGGAATACGCATGATTTCCCCCAGTTGTTCCACAGGCGCGAGATGCAGCCAAAAGTGATCAAAGCAGACTTAACCTCTGACAGTATTGTGGGGTCTGCCTGCAGATAAATCAGTGTGCCATTTGCATACATGGAAAGTATGCTCAGATGATCTCCCACAGAATAGCCCCATGTGCGTGTCTGCTCACAGTGCATAAAAGTCAGGGGTTCCATTGCCAGGGTAAATTGCAAGGGAGACATGGGACAACCCTGTCTAGTGCCATGCTCAATAACAAAACTATCTGAAATAATTCTGCCTGTACATACCCTTCCAACTGGAAGCTCATAAAGGACACACACCCATTTACAAATTTATGGCCCCATTCCTAGCTTTATTAATACCGCCTGCAGATATGTCTAGCCCAAGATGTTGAAAGCCTTTTCTATGTCTAGTAAGGCCTCCCATTCTTGCGTTTTGGTTCAACGAGCCCAGTCCATGATACCAAATAACCAGAGAAGTTTCAAAAACGTGTTCCTGTCCGGAATGAACCCATTCTGATCCAAATGGATCACTGTATGTATCATCGGTGTCAATCTATTCGCAAATACCTTACTCAACACCTTGTAATCAAGGTTGAGCAACAAAAGGGTGCCTGTCATGGGTCCATTGCTGTCTCTGCTTGGTGTTAGTATGATAATGTGCCCCTTGAACCAGGGGGTTGGATTTATCCAGCACCAGATCTGGAGCACAATTAAAATCTATGCACCAAAATGAGGGAGACATCGGTGAGTGCAAGAGGGCAGGAGTTAGTGTGTGAATGAATAAGGGTTGCTTCACATTCAGGGTACACCACCAGTGCGAGAGGCTCTCCGTCCAATGTACCCTCAGCTATGACATAGAGGCCTTTCCAGTCAATTAGACTGTGTTCTAGTATGACTGGCTCCCCCGGAGCCACACACAGTAGGACCCCCCCTTGCATAGGCTGAGTAAGTGGTGCTTAGTCTCATGCTTTGCCAGCGTTTATGTAACCTGGTAAGTTCCCCCATGGTCAAATGGATCTCCTAAAGACATGCAAACTGGATATTATGTCTCTGGAGATATGAACAGAACCTGTGATGTTTTCCAAAATTACCCATGCCCCTCACGTTCCAAGTCAGTAAATGGTAAACCCTGGATGCCATAATAATCATATGTGGTAAGTTGCCTCTGCCACTAGACACAGGTCAGGGAAGGGGTGTGGCAGCAGGAGAGCTGAGCAGCATACCAAGGAAAAAACAACTTACAAACCATTACAAACATTTTCCAACACTCTATACATCCTGGCCACACCTTCAATCGGTCACTGCCAACTAGCACCATTAATGATCCAGCAACTACTTTTCGGTATTGAGGGCGATCCATAGAAATCACAATACAACCCTCTCAGTCATGTGTCTTGCCGACATAATAGCAGTGAAAACCACCCTCACACCTCACTGTTAGTGTTGAACTGCAATCATCCATCACTTTCCATCCTCTCCCACTTCCATCCACCCATAACTGTGAGAACCATAGCAGGTAGGGAAAAAAGAGGCAAACACGATAGACAAGCACATGCGATACTCAAGTAAACTGATAAAGGTCTCCAGTGCCAACTCGCTGTCTGGAGGAGTCCCACCACCTTCATCAGAGTCCTGGTTCCCCTGACTGGACAAGGAGGATTGTTCCACTGCCGCCAGGACCTCCACTCTGTCCAACGCTGCCTGTGCTTCGGTGGGTCTGCCACAGATGTTCCCGCTGGTCTTAGTTGCTGGTTTTCTGCGTTTTTGCTACTGCCATCCTCCCCCACCTTCAGAAAGGGAGGCGTGCTGGGGATTTTCTCTATTTTCTAGCCAGGACCACGCCGCTTTAGGTGATGTGAAGAACATTGTCTCAGTGCCTGAGATGACCCGTAGTTTCACCGGGAATAGCAATACATATTTAACATTTAAGGCGTGGAGGTGATGATTCATGTCATGAAAGGCATCTCGGAATTTACGGATATCCATAGTATAGTCTGGGAATATGGTTAATGTGCTATTGTTCACAGTACAAGAGCTTTTGGCCTGATTCAATTGCAGTATGTTGTCCCAGTCCCCGAAATTGAAGAGCCTCACAACCACAGGTTGTGGTGGTGCTCCCAGTGCCAGGGGTTGACCTGGCACCCTGTGCATTCTTTTCATTGAAAAGAATTTAGAGACCATTCCTCCTAGCACCTCCTCTTTCAAGCACATTTCAATGTATAAGTACAAACTCTGTCCCTTCACCCCGTCTGGAAGGCCCACCACCCTGATTTTGTTCCGCCATGAGTGGTTTTTGGAATCATCTGCTCTGGCTCTCAAGAGCGCCTCTTCTTTCTGTAGAGTGATTATCTGTAATTGGTGATCTGTGACTGTAGGACGTACCACCTCCAGTGATTTTTCTGTGCCCTAATTTTTTGTGATGTTCTCTCTGGAGTTCAACATTAATTATTAAGGAGTCTGACTTTGGTTCAATGGTGGCCTGAAGGCTTTCTGATCGGTGCCAAAAGTTCTGGAATTCCTTGGAGTGATGCTGGTGGAGCAGCTCCACTGTGGTTTGCGCTGGTTCTACATTGTTGAGCACATGAGGATCGTCTCAGTTTTTTCCCCTTTGGACTTTGGCCATCTTGAGAAAGGGGGGAAGGGCGACATCTGGGTGGTGTCAGGCCCTCAAGCAGGTAAACTGCCAACATCTTGGACGACAAAATGAGAAGTATCCTCTTTGTCCCGTACCATTTGAAATGAGTATGTGCACTTCGAGCGGGGCCCGAGGTCATGGATTCTGTTAGAAGAGTGGGTCTGGGAACGACACCTGTGTGGCCAGAAACCAGCACGTTTGCTGCAATCATATCTCTTGCAGGTGTTCTTGCCCCTCTGAGCCGTCACAAGATAAGGCACCATTCAGATGGATAACAGAGCAATCCCTGGAACATCATCACTAGCTGGTCCTTTGAGTCCAGCCAGAGACACTCTCGTGCCCAGTATGCCGCCTTTCCTGTTCATCACTCTAGCTGTAGAGAGGAGAGTGCAGGGGAAATGGCAGTCTGTGCTCTTGGCATCTGGCATGGGTGTGTCCCCCAATCAGCAGTCACCTCCCCAATCAGTCCCAAGTACTGCCTGTCCTTTCACCCCAACAAGTTTGCCATAGAGGGGGCAGGGAGGGGGCCAATCATCCACACTAGACTCTCCACGGGTGTTCAGTGCTAACAGCTACCCCTGGTGCTGCGTCATCTCTTACCGCTGTAAGGTGTGAGAGGGGAGTTAAGAAAAATCACAGTTCGTATCGCTGGTCATCCAGTATCCCCGGCCATCAGTCTCCTCTCCTGTCAGTGCCAGGCACTGCTTGTCCATTCACCCCTACAAGTACTCTACTCATGGGGCAGGGAGGGGGGCTTGCCATCCGCCCCACTCACTCTTCCTTCATCTGCAGGCAGGAGATCAGGTCAAACTGCTATGCCCCCACCCCGCTGAAAGTGGGGTGAGTTTCTCTCACCTCTTCATGTGGGCCGCTGATCGCAGATTCCACCCCACCAGTCAAGGCACATGGTCCCTATGAGGAAGGTAGCCTCTACACTCCCTGTCTTCTCCGATCCAGCCTGGGTTCACCCCTCAGGTGTCTGCCCTGTGGTCTTCTATTCCAGGTAGGCCGCAGTCCACAAGGCTCAGGCAAGAGCTCAGGCCGCTGTGCCTTTTTGCCATCTGGTGTCGTCAGGAGAATCTGCCAGAAGTGGCAGAAACCACTCCCTCGTGAGTCTCTGATGTGGTGCAGACACCCACACCCCCAATCTGCGGGTGGCTAGGGGGATGGATGCGGATAAATTACTGCGGCGAGTCAGAGCTCCCAATTAGGCCACCATCCTGTCTGCCATCTTGGACCCCCCCCAGATAATTAGATTGTTTCATAATGCAGTAAAGATTCAAGATGGGAAGATTTGGAATTTGAATACAGTGGTCAAATGTGTGGGGCCAGGTCAGCATTGTGAAGGAGATTGAAATTTCAGGCTAGAGTAAGATAGACATGGAAATCAGAGATGAACATTAGTTGGAAAATAACTCCATAAGCGAGAAATATGCTAAGCCAGACAACAAATCCAAGGTATATATCAGGGCCAGTGGGCGGGTGAAGTGGCCCTGATTTATTTCAAAGATTATAATATCAAGAGAGTTTCAGTCATTTCTTTGAAGAGTGTTTATTTAGTTAATGAAACTTTATAAAAGAAACGTTACTTTTCTTCAGATTTCTTCCCCTCTCAGGTATTCGAATCCCTCAGTTATCAAATCAAATAAAAAAACATTTATAAAGCGCGCTACTCACCCGTGAGGGTCTCAAGGCGCTAGGGGGAGGGGGTTACTGCTGCTCGAAGAGCCAGGACTTGAGTTGCCTCCGGAAAGCGAGGTGGTCCTGGGTGGTCCTGAGGTTGGTGGGGAGGGAATTCCATGTCTTGGCCGCCAGGTAGGAGAAAGATTTCCCACCTGCTGTGGTGCGGCGGATGCGAGGGACGGCGGAGAGTGCGAGGTTGGCGGAGCGAAGTTGACGGGTGGGCGAGTAGAAACTGAGGCGAAGGTTGAGGTATTCGGGTCCCTTGTTGTGGAGGGCTTTGTGTGCGTGGGTGAGGAGCCGGAAGGTGATCCTTTTGTTGACGGGAAGCCAGTGCAGGTGTCTCAGGTGGGCGGAGATGTGGCTGTTGCGGGGTATGTCGAGGACGAGGCGGGCAGAGGTGTTTTGTATTCGCTGCAGATGTTTCTGGAGTTTAGCTGTGGTTCCTGCGTATAGGGTGTTACTGTAGTCCAGGCGGCTCGTGACGAGGGCATGGGTCACAGTCTTTCTGGTTTTGGCGGGGATCCAACGGAAGATCTTTTGGAGCATGCGGAGGGTGAGGAAACAGGAGGATGATACGGCGTTGACTTGTTTGGTCATGGTGAGAAGAGGGTCCAGGATGAATCCGAGGTTGCGTGCGTGGTCTGAGGGGTTGGTGCGGTGCCAGGGGCCGTGGGTCACCAGGAGTCGTCCCAGGCGGACGGGGTGTTTCCGAGGATGAGGACTTCTGTTTTGTCTGAGTTCAGTTTCAGACGGCTGAGTTTCATCCATTCTGCGACGTCTTTCATACCATCTTGCAGGTTGGTCTTGGCGCTGGTGGGGTCCTTGGTGAGGGAAAGTATCAGCTGAGTGTTGTCGGCGTAGGAGGTGATGTTGAGTTTGCGTACGATGTCGGCGAGGGGGCTCATGTAGATATTGAAGAGAGTCGGGCTGAGCGAGGAGCCTTGTGGGACGCCGCAGATGATCTTGGTGGGGTCTGAGCGGAACGGTGGGAGGTAGACTCTTTGGGAGCGGTTGGAGAGGAAGGAGGAGATCCAGTCCAGGGCCTGTCCTTGGATACCGGTGGAGCGGAGGCGGGATATTAGGGTTCGGTGGCAGACGGTGTCGAAGGCAGCCGAGAGGTCGAGGAGGATGAGGGCGACTGTTTCTCCGTTGTCCATCAGAGTTCTGATGTCGTCTGTGACTGAGATGAGGGCGGTTTCTGTGCTGTGGTTGGCTCGGAATCCGGACTGAGAGGGGTTGAGTAGGTTGTTGTCTTCAAGGAAGTTGGTAAGTTGCTTGTTGACGGTCTTCTCCATGACTTTGGCAGGGAAGGGGAGGAGCGAGATGGGGCGGAATTCTTCAGGTCGCTGGGGTCCGCCGTAGGTTTCTTCAGTAGGGCGTTGACTTCTGCGTGTTTCCAGCTCTCGGGGAAGGTGGCAGAAGCAAACGAGCTGTTGATGATGGTCTGGAGATGCGGGGCGATGATGTCGTCGGCTTTGTTGAAGATGAAGTGTGGGCAGGGGTGCGAGGGGGCACCGGAGTGGATGGAGTTCATGGTAGCTTTGGTCTCTTCCGTGCTGATGTGAGTCCAGGCGTTGAGGGTGATGGCTGGGGTTGTAGATTCTGTGGTGGTTAGCTGGGTCTGGTGTCCGAAGCTGTCGTGTAGGTCGGTGATCTTACGATGGAAGAAGGTGGCGAGGGAGTTGCAGAGGTCTTGTGAGGGCGTGATGGCGTTGGGATTGGAGAGCTCTTTGACAATGTTGAAGAGTTCTTTGCTGTTGTGAGTGTTCTTGTCCAGTCTGTCTGTGAAGGAAGTTCTTTTGGTGGCGCGGATCAGTTGGTGGTGTTCGCGGGTGGCGTTTTTGAGGGCAGACATGTTTTCTGCAGTGTGGTCCTTGCGCCAGGCTTTCTCGAGGGTGCAGCAGTTTTTTTTAGATTCCTTGAGGGTGTCTGTGAACCAAAGAGGTTTCCTGGTGTTGGTCTGTCTTGGGAGGCGTCTGAGGGGTGCAAGGTTGTCTGCGCAGTTGGTGATCCAATGCGTGAGGTGGAGGTCTGCGTCATTGGGGTCGGTGGAGAAGGTGGGTTGGTTGTCACTGAGAGTGGAGAGAAGCTGTTCCGCAGGGATTTTGTTCCAATGTCTGCGTGGGATGGATTGTGTGCGGAGGTGGCGAGTCTCGCGTCGGAAGGTGAAGTGGACACATCTGTGGTCGGTCCAGTGTATTACGGAGGAGTGGCTGAAGGATACATGGTTGCTGGCGGAGAAGATGGGGTCCAGCGTGTGTCCGGCGATGTGGGTGGGGGTGTTCACCAGTTGCTTGAGACCGAGGTTGGCGAGGTTGGCGAGCAGGGCGGTGGTGTTGGGGTCGTTGTTCTGTTCCAGGTGGAAGTTGAGGTCACCGAGGAGGATGTAGTCCGGCGAGGCAAGGGCGTGCGGGGAGATGAAGTCAGTGATAGAGTCGCTGAAGAGGGCGCGTGGTCCAGGGGGTCTGTAGATGAGAGTTCCTCTGAGGGTGGTCCTGGGGTCGGTGTGCATCTGGAAGTGCAGGTGTTCGGCGGCGAGGGGGGTGTCTTCGGTGGAGGTGGTGACGTTGATGGAGTCCTTGAAGACAATGGCGATTCCTCCACCGACATGGTTGGTGCGGTCTCTCCTGGAGATCTTGTAGCCGTCGGGGATGGCTATGGCGATGTCAGGGGCCGAAGAGGCGTCCATCCAGGTCTCAGTGATGAAGGCGACGTCCGGTGCGGTGGAGTCCAGGAGGTCCCATAGTTCAATGGCGTGCTTGTGGACGGAGTGTGCGTTGATCAGGATGCATTTGAGGTGGTTGTTGGCGCGTGGGCTGGCGGGAGGGGTGGTTACGCGGTGGAAGGTGAGTTTGCAGGTGAGGCATGCGAAGGGTCCATGGGTGAGTTTAGGGTTGGCTTGGAAGCAGGTACTGGAGCGCCCCGGGTTGAGGGCGTGGAGGGTGTTGGGGTCGTAGCGGTGCTGAGGGGTTTGGGAGTGCTGGGGGCCAGGGGTAGTGGCGCTGGGTGCGGTCCTGGCGCGGATGGGTGCAGACGGGCTTGCCTTTGGCGCGGCCGCACAGCGGCCGCCATAAGAAGGAGGAGGGGAGGAGGGGTCAGCTGGGGTCGGGGGCGGGAGGGGGGCGACGAATGGGAGCAGGGGGGGCGGGGCCGAGCAGGAGGTGGCGGCAGGAAAGCGGAGGGTGGGGGGGTCAGGTAGAGGGGAGGGGAGAAAAGATAGGGGAGGGGGGATTACAGAGGGGGAGGGGAGTCAGGAAGAACAGAAGAGAGAAGAGTCAAGAAGAAGAGTAAAAAGAAGAAGAGAGAAGAGTCAAGAGCGAAGAGAGAAGAGTCAAGAGAGAAGAGAGAAGAGTCAAGAAGAAGAGTCAAGAAGAAGAGGAGAGAAGAGTCAAGAGAGGAGAGAGAAGAGTCAAGAAGAAGAGTCAGGCAGAAGAGGAGAGACCTGAGAACCAGAGGGGAAGCGTCCAGAAGATGAGGAGAGGCCACAGAGGAAGAAAAGGAACACGCAGAGAAAAGTACAGAAGAGGAGAAGAACATGCAGGTTGGGGTGCAGAGGAGAAAGAAGAACACGGATGAAGAACACAGAAGAAGAAAGAACACGCAGGTCGGGGTGCAGGGGAGAAAGAAGAACACAGATGAAGAAAGACGAAAGAACAAGCAGGTCGGGGTGCAGGGGAGAAAGAAGAACACAGATGAAGAAAGAAGAAAGAACACGCAGATTGGGGTGCAGAGGAGAAAGAAGAACACAGATGAAGAAAGGCGAAAGAACACGCAGATCGGGGTGCAGAGGAGAAAGAAGAACACAGATGAAGAAAGAAGAAAAGAACACGCAGGTCGGGGTGCAGAGAAGAACACAGATGAAGAAAGAAGAAAAAGAACACGCAGATCGGGGTGCAGAGGAGAAAGAAGAACACAGATGAAGAAAGAAGAAAAGAACACACAGGTCGGGGTGCAGAGAAGAACACAGATGAAGAAAGAAGAAGGAACACGCAGCAAGTGGGCTGCAGAAGAGAAGCAAAGAGCGAAGGGAAATGGACAGCAGAGGTGCGGAGAGAGGTTGGAGGAGAGAGCGGAAGGCAGAAGACAGAAGTACAGGAAAGGAGAGGTGAGTAGCGTGGGGCTGGGCGAGGGGCTGGGCGGGGGGAGTACTTACTGTTTTAGCAGGTCTTGCTGGGAGGTGTCAGGAGCCTGGGCTGGTGGAGCTGCAGCGGCAGGGGGAGCGACCTACCCTCGGGTCAAGGGTCGCTGACTCTGCCGCGCAGCAGCCGCCATAAGAAGGAGGAGGGGGGGAGGAGGGGTCAGCTGGGGTCAGGGGGCGGGAGGGGGGTGACGAATGGGAGCAGGGGGGGCGGGGCCGAGCAGGAGGTGGCGGCGGGAAAGCGGAGGGTGGGGGGGTCAGGTAGAGGGGAGGGGAGGGGAGAAAAGATAGGGGAGGGGGGATTACAGAGGGGGAGGAGAGTCAGGAAGAACAGAAGAGAGAAGAGTCAAGAAGAAGAGTAAAGAAGAAGAGGAGAGAAGAGTCAAGAGCGAAGAGAGAAGAGTCAAGAGAGAAGAGAGAAGAGTCAAGAAGAAGAGGAGAAGAGTCAAGAAGAAGAGTAAAGAAGAAGAGGAGAGAAGAGTCAAGAGAGAAGAGAGAAGAGAGAAGAGTCAAGAAGAAGAGTCAGGCAGAAGTGGAGAGACCTGAGAAGCAGAGAGGAAGCGTCCAGAAGATGAGGAGAGGCCACAGAGGAAGAAAAGGAAAACGCAGAGAAAAGTACAGAAGAGGACACAGATGAAGAAAGAAGAAAAGAACACGCAGGTCGGGGTGCAGAGAAGAACTCAGATGAAGAAAGAAGAAGGAACACGCAGCAAGTGGGCTGCAGAAGAGGAGCAGAGAGCGAAGGGAAATGGACAGCAGAGGTGCGGAGAGAGGTTGGAAGAGAGAGCGGAAGGCAGAAGACAGAAGTACAGGAAAGGAGAGGTGAGTAGCGCGGGCTGGGCGAGGGGCTGGGCGGGGGGAGTACTTATTGTTTTAGCAGGTCTTGCTGGGAGGTGTCAGGAGCCTGGGCTGGTGGAGCTGCAGCGGCAGGGGGAGCGACCTACCCTCGGGTATGCATGCAGTTGCTTCTCAAACATTCAGGGGCGTATTTATACCCCATTTGTGCCAAATTTGCGTCATTTTTTTAACGTAAAATCGTTGCAAAACAAGCTCCATATCTATATTTTGACGTTAGACCAGTCTAACATCAAAATATTGGAGTTTGCACCATTTTTTAGATGCATGAACCTTGCATCAATGAGATGCAAAGTAAGCATACCCATCTAAAAATATGGTGCTAACCCCATAGCCCTATATTTATCCCCGTGCTAAAATAACGCACGGGTGGGAGGAGAGGCTAAATAATGGCGCAAAGCTTGCTTTGCTCCATTATTTAACGCCTAGGTCAGACCAAGCGTTAAACGACCTGTGGACCCATTTCCATGGTTAAACACCATGGAAGGGGTCCACAGGTGCCTTCCTCAAGCCCCAGGAACACCTCCCACCCACACCAGTTAGACACCAGCGGATGGGGCACCCCATCCCAGGTAAGTAGGGTAAGTATAGGTAAGTATTTTTTTTTTTTTAATTAAAGTGCCATCGGGGTCCAACTTGGGGTCTCCTGCATGGCACAGGGCGCAATGGCCATGCCCAGAGGACACTGGTCCCTTGTGCTGGCCATTGGGGTGGTGGGCATGACTCCTGTCTTTTCTAAGACAGGAGTCATGTTGTATGGATGGATTTGCATCAGAAAATGACGCTAGGCTGGTTAGAGTCATCTTTTTTTACTCTAACCATCCTAACATCATTTTTTGGTGTAAAACCTCCTTCACCCATTCTGCCAGCCCCACCCAGCTAATGTCATTTTTTTTTTACTCTAGCCCACCCTTTGCACCCGCTTGCATCATTCCATAAATATGGCGTCTGGCTGGTGCTCAGGAATGGCGCAAGCCGGTGCTAGACTTTTTGGTGCAAAACTGCGTTAGTGCAGTTTTGCACCAAAAGTATAAATATGCCCTCATTGTGTTGAAACTTTTCCTATTTCTTATTATATTCTATGCAATTTTCTTCACATGCAATGTTCCAGCGTAAATTCTCTTGTTCTTTCAGATTCTTAATATCATTATTATTATTATAGGCTATAATCTTGAATAATTGTATATGAGTGTTTATATATCTGTTAATGTATAAAAAGGGGGATCTGTGAGATCCTAATTCACAGTCTCTGTGGATTGGCCTATGTCAATGGAGTTCTGCCCTCAGAATTCCAGTGCAGCCTTTGACAGAACACAGAGTGTAACAGCAGTTCAGACCTAGGCTGTGGCTGGGGTGTAAGCAGTAAACTTAAGTTCACACTTCCTCATGTATGGAGCTTTACTATTGAGTTTGACCTGCCATCTAAGGATCCCCTGGAGTTGGCACTTCTTATGTAATGGATCTCATTTACAATTACAGAAGGCAGTGGGGAAACACCTGAAATCACCATAAGGGAGGGCAGATTTTATCTATACCACCTTCTGTGCTAAAACTAACTTTCCACTATTGCCTTTTATAGAGGAACCCATCCTACACCGTATTTGGCAATAAACCTTGCTCTGAAACTTAGTCAGTTAAATGAAACAACTGATGTACAAATATCTTGCCATTCCTGTCTGTAAACGCTAACAACCTCTAGGAAACCGCCCTCTTTTCTCATATCGATGAGCAAGGATACACTGCTGCATCTCAAACTAAGACAAATGTGGATCTCAGTCTCTCAGTTTTGAAAAAGTGGTCTGAGCTCTTGCAGGCCCTGCCAGAGAGGATTATCTATGCAAAAAAACATATATAGCAACTATAATTAGCTTAGGTAAATATAATTAACAATACTACCTTCACTCGACCCTATTACTTCTAAGTATTATATCAGATGGGCTGTGTCATTGCCAAGTTGTATACTCTGGCATATAATCCTTAATGAATAATGCATGCAGGAACAAGCTTTTGCTAAAAGATAAAACAATTAACCGAATAATAAGTATAAATGATGTACTTCCTATAAGACCTATGTGAGTAAGAATTAATTAACCTACATCATATTAAAACACCGTATATCATATATGCTATGTATATATTTTTATAGTATTTTAATAAACTAAGTATTTAAATTAACCATCACGTTGATACAATCAGAACTTTTAATGAACATTTCAAGTTCGTTTGAATGGTAAGGCAGTTTCTTTGCTGACTCCATGTATGTCTGACTCTATAGCTGTGTTGCTTTCATAGATCTGAAAACAAATGGGTGAGTTTTCAAAACATCTCATTGTCAAAAACACCTTTTGTACTAGTTAGTGTTTAGCATTGCATCCCCTTAGCATCACGCCGCTTTGCACCATCTTGTGTTGCTTTGCTTTGCATTGCGCTAACGTCGGCGTAAAGCCTAAATAAATCGAGCCCTTTGTTTTTCAAGACTTGTGAGAATTGTAACCGATTTCCTTCTTTGTACTTCAGTATGCCGTATGCACTTTTAAAAATAACTAGTTCTGAAAGAAATGCATTTGGAAAAGTAAAACAGAGAGTTGACTTCCCCTCTTTCTTTAGTCGCAACCTTTAATCAAAATGTTTTTCAGCCCTTAGCACCATTCTAACACCATATTAGCGTCATTTTTTTACACTAATGTGGCGCTAGAAGGCCAAAACGCTACGCCATATTTACAAATAGCTCAATTTATGCATTGCGTCACTTTGTAACCCTTTGCCATACATTATGCCGGCACCAGGCATAATGTTTGCAGAGGGGGCATTGGCCCGCCGGGGGGGAGAGGGCAAAAAAATAGCACAAGGATATCTAACAGATTTCCTTGGATCTTTTTTTCTGCACTTTTAATGCCTGCTCAGAGCAGGCGTTAAAAGGTGGCATGCCATTGAATATAATGGGCCCCTATATACTCTGCAGGAGTAGTGGCAAAATTTTGGCGTTACTCCTGCAGAGCACATCAAGGGCCTTATTTATACTTTTTGGTGCAAAACTGCACTAACGCAGTTTTGCACCAAAATGTTTTGCACAGGCTTGCACCATTTTTTAGCACCAGCTGGGCACCATATTTATAGAATGTTGCCAACCGTGCAAAAGGTAGGCTAGCGTAAAAAAAAATGACGTTAGGCAGGATAGAGTCAAAATAAATTACTCTAACCTGAATAGCATCATTTTTTAACGCTAAGGGGCATATTTATACTCTGTTTGCACTGAATTAGTGTCATTTTTTTACTCTAATTCAGTGCAAAACTAACTCCATATTTATACTTTGGTGCTAGACCCGTCTAACGCCACATTTATGGAGTTAAATTCATTTTTTGGAAGTGGAAACCTACCTTGCCTTAATGAGATGCAAGGTAGGGGTTCCTGTGCAAAAAATGACTCTATGGCCTTAACGCCAAATTTATACTCCCATGCAAAAATGGTACAAGGGAGGGAGGCGGGGTCAATAAATGGTGCAAAGCTTGCTTTGCCCCATTTTTTAAAGCCTGGGTCAGGGCAGGCATTAGGGGACTTGTGGGCCTGTTTCCATGGTGGAACACCATGGAATAAGCCCACAGGTGCCTTCCCCAGGCCCCAGGGGCACCTCCACCCACGCCAGAGGGACTGCGGAGGATGGGGAACCCCATCCCAGGTAAGTACAGGTAAGATTGCATTTTAATTTTGAAAGTGCCATAGGGGGCCCTGAAATGGGCCCCCATACATGGCACAGGATGCAATGGCCATGCCCAGGGGACCTTGTCCTCTGTGCTGGCTATTGGGGTGATGGGCATGACTCCTGCCTTTTTTAGCACCATAAAATGACGTTAATCTGGTTAGTGCAGGAGTCATGTGGCAGGGTAGGTTTAGCACCATAAAATGACGCTAATCTGGTTAGTCATTTTTTTTTACTCTAACCTGCCTAAAGTCATTTTTTGGTGCTAAACCCCCTTCTTCTATTCCGCCAGCCCCACCAACTAAAGTCCTTTTTTTAAAACTCTAGCCTACCCTTTGCACCGGCTTGCACCATTCCATAAATATGGTGCACAGCTGGGGCACAGAAATGGTACAAGCCGGTGCTAAAGATTTTGGTGCAAAACTGAGCTAGTGCAGTTTTGCATCAAAAAGTATAAATAAGGGGCAATATTTTGTAAGTTTGCACCACTTTTGCGTCATAAAATAACATTAATGCAGCACAAAAAAAGTATAAATCAGGGCCTTGGTGCTAGACGGGTCTAGCACCAAAATATAATTATGGAGTTAGTTTTGCACCGAATTAGAGTAAAAAAGAATGACGCTAATTCGGTGCTAACAGAGTATAAATATGCCCCCAATAGCGTTAAAAAAAATTATGCTATTGCCCCCTACCCTGCTCTATGGTGTGCCATATTTTAAATACAGCTCACACATGGTGGTGGTGCTAAAGGATGCAAGAAAAGTGGTGCTGCTCAGTGTGCAGCAACACTTTTCTTAAATATGCTCCTAAAGGGCTTTTTAAGAGCACCTAGCCCCATTCTAACGCCACATTAGCATTTTTTTTTTACGCTAATGCGGCGTTAGAAGGCCAATAACGCTGCACCATATTTACAAAGTGGCGCAATGCGTGCATTGCACCACTTTGTGAGCCTTTGTGCTACATTATGCGTGCGCCAGACATGATGTAGGCAAAGGGAGCATACCTTCATTGGGGGGTGATAAAATGGGGCAAGGAAATTTAACAGATTTCCTTGCTCAGAGCAGGCATTAAAAAGGGACATGCCAGTGAATACAATGGGCCCCCATATACTCTGCAGGAGTAGTGCCAAAATGTTGGCACTACTCCTGCAGAGTACGTCAATAGCGTAAAAAAATGATGCTGTTGCCCCCAACCCAACACCATGGTGCGCCATATCTTAAATACGGCGCACACATGGTGGCGGGAGGGGGGCGCTAAAGGGCGCATGAAAATAAATATACCCACTAAGCTTTAAATCTACTAGTTCCATGTGGAGGGCTTCTCAAGAACTGAGTCTGCCAAGTTCTATTCCTTTTTGTACATTAAGGATACTTCTTACTGCAACCCACTAAAGTGAATCTAGTAATACTCGGAATGGGAAAATGACCAGGTACAGGACAGTTGATCATCATGAGTCCATACCATACAAATTATGAACATGATGTGCCTAAATCCGTCAGGTCCTCTTTTTAAATGTTTACTATAATATCTGTCTATCCATTTGCTGCTATTTTTCATTTAATTGTTTTTAAATGTCCATTTCTCCCCAGCTGTCCCAATGGTCATCCTGTAATGCCTAGTCTTTAAATTCCTGATATCAAGTAGGCCTTGTTCTCTTGCTTAAAAATCTTAAATATAATATGTTTAGTGACAAATGCAGTGACAATTTGTAATGTTAACCCAAGTGTAGTGCCAATAGAACTAATAATCTGAATAATTTTAGCATCTCTTAATTTATCTTAATTGTATTCTGTACATTGTGCCCATTGCATATCATTGATCTGTAATATACCGTTGTTCTCACTGCTTTTGCCGCAGATCGCCCCTTTCTTATTAAAACTCCACTTTCATACCTCATCCCGACACTAAATGGCAATCCCTGAGGTGAATGATCTCTCAAGAATCTTAAACACTAGACACTTCAAATGTTGCTTAGCTGACATAAAATGTAATCTTTCAGGAATGCAGAGATACAACTAAATCCTGATAGTAACCTGGGAATATCCCCAGGAGTTTGTCCATTGAGCATCACCAAGTTTAGGGACATATTTATACTCTGCTTGCGCCGAATGTGCGTCAAAAGTTTTGACGCACATTCGGCGAAAACCCTGCCCCATATTTATACTTTGACGCCCGAGCCCGTGGACGTCAAAATCCCACCATGTGCGTCATTTTTTGGAAGGGGGAACCTGCCTTGCGTTAATTATATGCAAGGTAGGCGTTCCCTTCCAAAAAATGACTTTAAGGCCTGTGCGCCTTATTTATACTCTGGCGTTATTTTGACGCACAGGAGGGGGTGGGCCTTAAAAAACGGCGCCCAGCCTGATGGGCGACGTTTTTTAACACCTGGGTCAGGGCAGGCGTTAAGGGACCTGTGGGCTCGGAAGGAGCCCAGAGGTGCCCTCCCCTGCCCCCAGGGACACCCCCTGCCACCCATGCCCACCCCAGGAGGACACCCAAGGATGGAGGGACCCATCCCAGGGAAGGAAAAGTAAGTTCTGGTAAGTATTTTATATTTTTTTTTGAGTGGCATAGAGGGGCCTGATTTGGGCCCCCCTACATGCCACTATACCCAATGACCATGCCCAGGGGACATAAGTCCCCTGGGCATGGCCATTGGGCAAGGGGGCATGACTCCTGTCTTTGCTATGACAGGAGTCATGTCAATGGGGATTGTGCGTCAAAAATAATGGCGCAAATCCGGTGTGAGGCCTGATTTTTGCCTCAGACCTGACTTGCACCATTTTTTGACACACAACCCCCATTTTCCTAATACGCCGGCGCTGCCTGGTGTGAGTCATTTTATTTTTACGCGTACCAGTCCGCAGCGCTGGCTAACGTCATTCCATAAATAAGGCGCCCGCATGGCGCGTTGGAATGGCGTTTGCCGGCAGTGAAATGTTTGACGCACAACTGTGTTGGCGCAGTTGTGCGTCAAAAAGTATAAATATGGCCCTTAGTCTATCAAACCATCACAATAAAGAATCACTCTTTGTATTATGCCTGGAGCAAAAAATGATTGCTTGCAGCTGGGCCCAGCATCATTCGCCTCTTTGGCCTCATTTTCCTCACTACCCTCATTATTAACTA
Organism: Pleurodeles waltl; assembly: GCF_031143425.1. Classification (NCBI taxonomy): domain Eukaryota; kingdom Metazoa; phylum Chordata; class Amphibia; order Caudata; family Salamandridae; genus Pleurodeles; species Pleurodeles waltl. The sequence continues at coordinate 65,675,491 of NC_090437.1, forward strand.
CTGATTATCTTCTGAATCCCATATGAATTCAGTCCTGAGAGATAGGATCCAAAGGGCCCTAGGTCATTGGAACAAGACTCGCTGGGGGAGAAATACAGGTTGATCAATAGCACTTTATAAAGCGTAGACATCCTACTAATAGCAAACTTTCAAGTTAACAAATACTTCTACATTATGGACCTGCCTGAGGTTTCCAGACAGATGTTCTGGACAAATTAATGAACACACCCACTGGCTCCTCATTACTATTGTTTCCAGTGTTTCTCTCCATTGTGAACACTACTCGATTTTTATGTTCCTCCTGAGAGAGCGTATTTTTATATTACATATTATAGACGTGAAGTGCTTATGTCTAACAATGCTGTATTAATAAAACATTTATTAAAAGCGTATTCATAAAAATGGAGAATCGTTCACATGTATAAACTAATGTCAACTGTAAGGAATAGTCGTTTATAGTTTGCCTAACTGAGCACATTAAAAGGTATAAAATTGCATTCATTAGAACTCGTATATCTTAAGTTAGCATGAACCAAGCAGGAGCTGTGTAGCTCTCATATTAAAAGCGTATTTTTCCTGTCTCTTCAGTGTGCAGAACTTGCAAACGACCATGACCCAGCTATTGTTCTCTCTGTATTAGTTCGAAACATCGGGATAATTTCCCATCCGCATGCTAGCATCTTTTAGTATAAAATGATTGTGCTTCGAAACATTTGTAGATACTTCCAAGGACAATGAGACGAGGGAACGAGAACTTTTAACCTGAGACGTGTGCCAAGCTGATGAAGTAACCCCGGATATGCCACCTACGGAAGACTGATTATGAAGACCAATCAGAAGACGATATATTATCGAGAGATGACAAATGCATTACTTAATGTATAATTTGATAGGTTAACAATGATGGGGTGTATTGACTGACCAATAGAATTTTGGGGGAATGAATTACTAGAAAGGGATAAAAACCCATGACACAGGAAATAACGGAGCATTAGGTAGGGAATGATATTGATTACATCCCGAAACTCTGTCACACTATTCTGTGATTTGAGACTTAGACAAACCATCCTTTCCCATATTACTGCCCCTTACACTTTCCTCCTTATGAGGAGAGTGTCTCTTGCCTCTAACTTAGATAGACTGACGGCGATCTGACTGATGTCCTGAAGACGAAGACTGATCCTGAATGCTGACTTAATCAGAGGAGGGTAATTATAAAATTGCTAATGAGAATTCATTTTGCCTTTCTTTCTAGGTACCAACTGCTGTATGTTTTGATAGAGACCTTAGTTAGATGTTTTCCAAATTGGTGTTCAAAATTGTTTTGCATGACGCCCAACATGCTAATGCTAATTAGAGGTTAGACGAGGTATTCACTCTGACTGACAAACTGACATGACTGACGTGGTGCTATGCTGAACTAGTATCTTAGAAAGTTTGATGTGTTATAATCCGCTCATATCTATCTGATTATTCATGTTACTAATCTTTGCATTATCGAAAGCTTATTGCGGTGGCCATCTTATAATCGTGCTTACCTGTTTATTGACTTTGAGATTAATGCCTTTGCTACTAGATTGTAATCAATAGGGAATAAAACTTATTAACTCCATTAAGGTGTGGTTATTCATGACTGAAAGGTCATGGTTGCGCCGAATGTTCGTTAATGTCTAAAGTGAGAGATATTTTGATGTTAAACATTGACAATGTTATTGACCTATTGATTGATATTTTGATTAGTTATCTCGTCCTACGGTGTCTCACCAGTGGGCCCAAAGATTCATTGGCCTAAAACGAGTCCTGATGTGTATAAATTGACATAGACGGATGCGTTAACAGTTCTGGTAGCAGAGTACGGTTAGGCCCTTGGGGGCCCTAGGACGGAGTTTTCACTGTTCAATTGTTTTCTTGTGATAATGCAATTTGGAAAGATGATGAGTTGCTAGATCTGCCATCGGCTTTCCCGGGATCTCGGAGCCTGCCTAAATGAGTTGGGAATGTTCTCGGCGCCATTGTATGTGTGGTTAGGGTTTTTGCGCTTATTAAATCTTATGCACTTTGCAGGTGATTGTGAATACTTGAGTGTGATTAGGCCAAATTAAGTGTTATTTAGAAGGAGTGGGCGTACTCCACAGCATGAAAGTAGGTAAGTCGGCGTACTTCATGTGAATGCAGCGCTTGTTGCTCAAAATTATCCACGTGGTTGGTTGTTGTATACGGGCCTATTGAGGTCTAAGACTCCGGAGTATGATGTTAAAATGGTTTATGTTGTAATTTGTGCGGTTTAGTAGGTCAATCGGGCGTGGTTGACAGATCGAGTTTCGAGTTATGATGCATGTGTGTAACCTTCGATGGAGATTTGACAAGTTCTAAAGTGCACTAGAAGGAGTCATTGACAAGTCGAGAGTAGGATTTGCAGGACGAATTCTGCTTGCGTATGAGGGAACTGAGAAGGAGAGAGTAGCGGCCGAGGCTTCAAGTGAAATCTCTGTAAAGTTCTGAAGCGAATGTGTTACCCTTCCTGTAGTAAACCGGCAGATTTGTGTTGTCATTCAACTGCTAGCAATAATTTGCATTAGTTTGTATGAGTTGTAAGGAGTTAGTGAGGTGTGGACAAGCCGCAAGACTTTGTCAGCTGCAGTGTGTGTGAGTGTGACGTCAGTGGTGCCGCGCTGGGATAGGTCAGATGTCGAGAGGGGTCGCGCACGGATTGGCTGCCGTCCGTGAGAGGCAATAGGTTGAGCAAAGGGTAGGTGAAGAGTGTCCTGGGAACAAAGCCGTTTCTGAGTAAAAAATAAGATAAAATGAATTTTGTTAAGGCATTTAAAAGCGCATTGAAAGGAGATGTGTATATCGTTGCGACTGATGGGGCACCTACACCACCTGAGGGTACGCCAGCTTACACGGTTATGGAAGAAAAGGGTGTTGCACCGTGTTTATGGATAAAACAATGGCGTAAACTGACAGAGAAAGAAGGGTGTCTAGCGTTTCCCGAACATGGAACGTTTAATCAAAAGGTGTTAGAAAATCTGAGGTGGATGTTAAGTACGCAGCAACCACCTCCTCGACCAGCACAGTATGAGGCTTTGGCAATTTGGGACCTGATGGCTCTTAAACATAGACAAGAAAGATTTCACAGGAGACTGACAAGAGCTGAAAAATCCTATGCAGAGGCTAGGTGGGATAATGAGAACAAAATGTGGAGACGAGGAATAGTGGATGGGTTGAAGCTGTTTCCGGCAATAACCCAAGGAGAGGAAACACAGGGAAAGAAAGCTTCTTGCAAAACTGACAAAGAGCCAGTCAAACACATAGAGAATAAAAGATCTTGGGAAGAAGAGGACGATTCAGATGATGAGGCGTTTATGGATAGATTGTTACATGATCGTCCGCCACCTTACGCGGTGAATGACAATGCTCCAAGTACTAGCTTGGATCTTGGGAACCAGACGAAAGAGAAGGGTGTTACTGATACAGTGCAGAATAGCGATACAGCTTTGATACAGAATGGTGTCAGTGTACCCACTGCTCCAGACCCGCCGATACAGTTACAGCCTCCACCACAGATAAAAAGAATTTATCCTGATGTTCCAGTGCTTGAGACTACTACGAACTTGGTGGTGCAGCCAGACCCGATATATACAAAGCCAAGGTTAATGCAGATTGAATCAACTCCGCAGTTAGTGTCACAACCGCCGAAACTGATACCTGGGTATAACCCAGTAGCGGGTCCTTTAAAAGAACCTGCACCAGGATTATTAAATCAGACCTATGGTGTTGAAGCTCCAAGAAGCTTGGGAGCAGGCCAGACACCTGCCGCTATATCACTACCCATTACAGTTGGTCCCCCGGTGCCGTTATATGCACAGGAGAAAACAAGGATGTGTGAACAGGGAGTCCTAACTCATGAAACGATAAGAGGAGGGCCTCTTATAACTCCACAAATAATGACACAGGGAGGACAGGCTTGTGAACAATCAAGACCCTTAATGGACCTTAGTCCAATAGGAGCACCTCTTGAGGCAATGCGACAAGCAGGATTGGGAATCTTGACTCCCCAAACCATGAGTACAAATACCTCATACACTCCAATGATACATGCAGGGAACATTTCACTGCAGGGTTTTACAGTACAACAGCTAAATGAGTGGTTAGAGAAACCTGCACATCACAAAGGGCTACAGCAACTGCAATCGAACCTGAGAAAGAAAAACACGATGAATACCTAAACCTAGTACGACTAGGAGCAGAAGCTGCTGAATTGGTGGATGGAACAATGGGAGTAAATAGATTGGAGTCTTACACTGAGGCAGAATTAAGGTACCTATGTCCTAAAATCGCCAAAGAGGTAGGCAAAGTACACCAGAAATTAACGAATTTGGCAGACAAATACAATATCGACATTGGAAACACAAAACATTTGAAACGGAGTTACAGATTAGATTTTGACTCAAAAGATTTTGACCACATGAGATCTGCAGGCATGAAGACACATTTGAAAGAGCTGCTGCAAAGCGCACAAATTTGGGGAGCACTAGAGAAATGGGAAGGTCGATGGATGAAGAAAAGAGATAAGGGAAAAAGAGATAGTCCAGTGTCTAATGAAACAACAGTCATACCAAACTTAGAGACAGTGAAAATCCTACCTATGAGAGAAACAGCTGGTGGTGTTTTGGTGCATGTGCCTTGGTCCAGGGGAGACATTTTGTCCTTTACGAATGATTATCCCAGGTTAAGAGAAAAACCGATCGAGTGGTATCAACAGACAGATAGATTCGTGAAGCTTGCGAAGTGTCTCTGGGAAGACTTAAATACCTTATTTGAGATTATTGTTCCGCCAGACTTGTGGCTCGAGTGCAAGAGAGGGGTAGATTGGCCCACAAGGGAACCGGCAAGGGATAAAGTGACTGGGGCACCTTCTGAAGAGGTGATGAAATATTATCATAAAGTGATTGAGTTTTTGAAACAAAAGGTGTCGCCGAAGGTGACTGATTGGCAGAAAATTGACCGGACCTCTCAGGAGGTTAAAGAGTCAATACATGCATATTATGAAAGATTGTTAAAGGCATTCAAACATTACAGTGGTACTGAAACAATTGAGCCGAAGGACATGAATCATCTTGTGTTCAGATTTGTCGAAGGGCTGAGACCGGAGGTCAGCCAAATGATTAAAAATCATTTGATTTGTTGGCAAGCTAAACCGATTGATGAAGTATTACAGTACGCGAAATACTGTAGTGACGAAATTGAGTTAAAACAGAAAAAGTTAAAGGAGAAGGTGATGGTGATGCAGATAAGAGCTGCACAGGCTGGAATACAGGGAAATGGTATTCAGCAAATGATACAGCAACAACCGCAATTGAATGGTGTGTTTCAGGCACAGCCGAGAGGTAGAGGTCGAGGGTTTGTGAACCGTGGTGCGGACATGAATAATGTTGTTGTTCAAGGTGATGGTCAAGGAGTGAAAAAGATGTCACCATGCCATGCGTGCGGGGGCGTGGGACATTGGAAACTGGATTGTCCAAATATAATGCAGGATGGTACAGTTCAGCAGAGTAACAATGCCGGTACATTGCAAAATTCACGAGGTTCAAGAATGAGACACCCGAATCAGAACTATCAAAATAATTTGGTACAAATGGCAGGGGTGCAACCTATGCAGCAAATGCAAATGCCGCTTTTCCAAACAGTGTCAGTACAACCGATACAACAGCAGATCCCCATGGTGCCTAGACAGCAAATGCAGTTACCCCTAGCTCCGATGGGACAGAAACAGGTGATGCTTCCTCAACAGGTCACAGGTCAAGTAACAAATCAAAACAACACTGTACAACAATTCCCACTAAGAGGTGAAAATGAGATGAATGGGGACTGGTCCGATGATAGCTCAGACAGTGAAGAGTGCAGATTCGCCGCATCCTTAGAGGTAGACCAGAGAGGCCCATATGTGGAGGGAAAAGTAATGGGCTACAAAGTCTCATTTTTAGTTGATACAGGAGCTACACGCTCTACTGTTCGCAGTGCAGAGGTACCAAGATTACCTCTCTCAGGGCGCACCATACGAGTGGTCGGTGTGGCTAATCAGTACCTGACTAATCCAATCACTGACCCAGTGCAGGTTGAAATTGGAAATTTCCAGGGCCTGCATAGATTTGTTGTGTGCGATTCAAGTCCAGTATCCTTGTTAGGAAGAGACTTATTGTGCAAAACCAAATGTTCAATTACCTGTTCCGATGGTGGAATAGAGGTTCAGACAAACAGTGATGACAAGGCAGATGAGGGTCAGCCTATGGAAGAAGGAGGAGAGATGAATGAAGATTACCCTCTAATTACCCTTTTCCCAGTGTTCACCTTGATCGATCTACCTACTGATCTGCAAGGATCGGTGATAGAGAAAGTATGGGATTTGACTGGAAAGGAGGTTGGATTAATAAAGGGAGTAAAACCAATCAAGGTGCAGATAAAGCCGAATGCAGTGTTCCCACAAATGTCACTATATCACATGACTCAGGATGTCCTTATTGAAGTGACACAGATAATTGCAGATTTTCTCAGACAGGGAGTTTTGAAAGAAGTCCTGAGTAGTCCGTGTAACTCTCCAATTATGGGTTTGAGAAAGCCCTGTGGGAAAGTTCGAATTGTGCAGGACTTGAGAAAAATAAACGAAATTGTGGTAAAATGCTGCCCTGTGGTTCCCAACCCAGCAGTAATAATGTACCAGGTTCCTTGTGATGCTGAATGGTTTACCGTAGTAGACCTATCACAAGCATTTTTCTCGATTCCACTTCACGAGGACAGCCAGTTTTTGTTCAGTTTCAAATTCCTGGATAAGGTATGCAGTTGGTGCAGAATTCCTCAGGGGTTTTCTGAGTCACCATCCATCTTCAATCAGATATTGAAGAAGGATTTGGAACCTCTTGTGCTACCTTACAATTCGACTCTTGTGCAGTACATTGATGATTTGTTGATTGCATCTAAAACCAAAGACAGCTGCAAATATGATACCATTGCCTTATTGAATCATTTAGGGAAAAACGGACATAAGGTGTCACCTAAAAAGCTGCAGTACTGCCAAAAAGAAGTAAAATATTTGGGGCATCTGATTGAGAAAGGGTCCCGAAGAATATCCAAAGAGAGAATAACAGTTGTTTTACAAATGAATCCCCCAACAACAAAGAGAGATGTCAGAATGTTCTTGGGAATGGTGGGCTACTGTCGCCAGTGGATACCTAACTTCTCGATCATTTCAAAACCATTAACGAAACTGACAGGAAAGGAAGTTAAGGATGAACCATACACAATCACATTGACAAAAGAAGAGCTTGAATCATTTCTAGAGCTGAAAGAATGCATGTGCAGAGCTCCAGCATTAGGAATGCCTGATTATGAGAAGCCATTTTTGTTGTTCTGTCATGAACGTGATGCTTGTTCTTTGTCTGTTTTAACACAGGTCCATGGAGATGCAAATCGCCCTGTAGCATATTTTTCGGCTACTTTGGACCCTGTCGCAGCAGCCTTACCGGGTTGTTTGCGAACAGTCGCAGCAGTTGGTCAAAGCCTTTCACAATGCGAGGGCATAGTTATGGGATATCCCCTGACAGTATTGGTTCCACATTCTGTTGAAATTCTGCTGACACGAACCAAGACACAACACATGACAAATGCCCGACTTACCAAATATGAGACAATTATTCTGGGGTCACCAAATGTCACATTGAAAAGGTGTACTGTACTGAACCCGGCAACTCTACTTCCCATTGAGAATACAGAAATAAAAGATGGGGAAGAATTTGAGCATGATTGTCTGGAGGTAACTGAGCTCAGTACCAAACCTCGCTCAGATATAAAAGATACCCAGTTAAAGGAAAACGATTACATTATGTTCGTTGATGGGTCCTGTCTAAGAGATTCATCAGGAACCTTGAGAGCTGGTTATGCAGTATGTACCATATCCGGTATAGTCGAAGCCTCCTGGCTCGAGAAAGTGTTTTCTGCACAAGTGGCAGAATTGATAGCTCTCACAAAAGCCTGCCATGCTGCTGTAAATTTAAAGGTCACAATCTATACAGACAGCAGATACGGATTTGGAATTGTGCATGATTTTGGCCAACTCTGGTCACAAAGAGGGTTTATGACATCCTCTGGTTCACCAGTGAAAAATGGAGAACAGATAAGAGATTTGTTACATGCGATTCAGTTGCCTCTTGAAATTGCTGTGGTGAAATGCAGTGCTCACACCAGATCACAAGATTTTGTGTCAATGGGGAATGGTTATGCAGACCAGGTTGCCAGATTTTGTGCATTAAACTGTATATCTTTTAAAGAACAATGGGAACTGTTACCACAACCTGAGAATGACACAACCTTAAGTCTAGCATTACGAGTGGTTGATACCTTAGACGAATTAAAGACACTACAAAGCCACGTTGGTAAGGAAGAAAAACGTTCTTGGCAGAAAATGCAGTGTATACAGAGAGAAGACGATATTTGGGTATCAAGAGAGGGAAAACTAGTGTTGCCAAACAGTCTTCTGTCACAATTTGCCCGATTGTATCATGGGCAGGCTCACTTGGGAAGAGATGCCATGATCAGATCATTTAAAATTGATTGGTTCAATCCAAAATTCAGACATGCCGCAGAAATTACTTGTCACAGATGCGTCATTTGTAAACAAATGAACGCTGGAAAAGGAACTGTGGTAACTTTGAGCCACATTGGGAGAGCTGGTGGTCCATTTAATAAGATACAAATAGATTTCATTGAAATGCCTGTTTGTGGAGGTCTGAGATACGTGTTGGTGATTGTGTGTGTTTTTAGCCATTGGATTGAGGCATATCCCACACGTAGGAATGACAGTCTTACAGTTGCAAAACTACTACTCAGAGAATTAATACCCAGGTTCGGGTTTCCGGTTTCTATAGAATCAGATAGGGGAAGACACTTCGACAATGAGGTGATTAAACTCCTGTGTGCCGCACTCAACATTGAACAAAAGCTGCATTGTAGCTATCGCCCTGAAGCTTCAGGACTAGTCGAACAGATGAATGGTACTTTGAAATCAAGAATAGCAAAAATGTGTGCAGCAACAAACATGAAGTGGCCAGATGCATTACCTCTAGTGCTGATGTCTATGAGAAACACGCCAGATAAGAAAACAGGATTGTCCCCACATGAAATCCTCATGGGCAGAGCAATGAGGTTACCGGCGGTACCTGCAAAGGCACTAGTGAATATTACAGATGATATGGTGTTGGATTACTGCAAAAGTTTGGCTGACGTGATTCGCTCTTTCTCTCACCAGGTGGAAGCTAACACGTTACCACCAATCGGCGAACCAGGACACTCTCTGCAAGCTGGAGATTGGGTGGTTGTCAAGAAGCACGTAAGAAAATCGTGTCTTGAGCCGCGTTGGAAAGGGCCATATCAAGTGATATTGACGACCACTACTGCTGTGAAGTGTGCCGGGGTTCCCAACTGGATACATGCCAGTCATACAAAAAGGGTAGCGTGTCCTGTTGAAGAGGAACTTGAAAATTCCGGTGCAGCAACCTCAAGAGGAGAAGTCTCAGAATCAGAGATCAGTCAAGAAGAATCTGAGACTACAGGAGAGCCCGCTGAGAACAGCCGTGTCCCTCAAACTATCAGTGAGTTCGAGAGAGGTGACGAAGTGCCAATCTCAGTGGAGGCAGCAGGAGAACAAAGTCAAGGAGAGGTTCTCCCAGAAGCAGACGAATACAATTCAGAAACTGAATACAGTATCGAACAAGGAGAGAGAGACGAAGAAGTGTCAAATTTAAATCAGAACAAATCAAGATCTGCCGAACGAGTTCCAAGCCTATCAGGAGAAAACACCATATTACCAGAGGAGGGTGCTGTCCAAGGTACTGAAGGAAAATACCGAAGTAAGACGAACAGAGGTGACAATTGGCCAGAAAATTCACACTTTAGAATAAGAGAAATAGCAAATGAAACAATAATAGAGGAAAGCGATACCTCACGAGCAGACGATCTGAGTGAAGGAGAACAGCAAGGTGAACGAGGAATAAAAAGAAAAAGAATAGCAAACAGAAGATATACCGGTCCTGAATGGGCATACGCTACAACCGCTGAATGGCAACAAGAATTCTTAGCGTTCTGTTTTGATCGAGAAGTACCAGGCCAGTACTACGGTACCTGAAGAAAATACAACAAGAAAATTGAAAAGAAAGACATTGAAAATTGTGAAAGCTAAAAAAAAAAAATAAGAAGAATCTTAGAGAAGAGGAAAAGAAAGAAAAAAAAAATTACCGGAAAGTGACATTAAACCTGGATTTGACTTATAGAAACCTGATTACGACAAGCTGCTAACCTGAATTGACGAAAAGGGTCCTGGATTGAGTGAAGACGCTGTAAATTACGCAGAAAGAGTTTGCTACTGAGAGTTGATTGTTGATCTACTGTTTGATTCTATACAAACATGGCTTATAGTAACAAGGGAAGTAAAGTGTGTGGCTGGTTAGGACTTATGATAGGTGCTGTATGTGCAATAATGATTGTGGGAGTGATTGTAGGAATGCCATGGAGAGAGAGTGAAACTACTAATGCAACTTCAAAACCTGAGACTACTACTACAACTAATAAACTATCACCATGGGAGAAATTCGAGCAAGACACAAAACACCTGCATGAGGGAACTAACCCAAACGGGGAGCTTTCTACTAATGTTTTCTATCGCCTACTAAATGAGTATGTGGAAACTATGAATGCGAAAGACTGTTATGTGTGTACTAAAATTCCTTCATCCGTGCAGGAGGGAGTTACTTATCATAGCCTCCCTCTTACGTATGGGATTAGTTGTAGCTTGCTACTAACAAGATTTTATGATCAAGAGCATGTGCAATATTTTTATTCAAATTTGGATGTTGTGTTTTCTTTTGTGCCTGTTATTGAATTCTTGAATAAGTTAGCTAAAGAGCATGATATAAAATTAGTTAGAGGATTCTTTGAGCCAACACTAACATTTGGAACTGCTTATGCACATCGCAATAACTTAACATGCTTACTGTCTCCTGTAGAGAAAAGTTTTTTAGATCACACAGATGATAGACGCAAAGCATTAAAAGAAAGATTAGAAAAAGGTTTAGAAAAACGCACTTATGCAAATGATTATGCTTATACTGAAATTAAAACCCAAGGCAAGTTAGCTATAGATGCATTACACGTAGGTTGACTCTGTATATATAGACCAAAATCTGATCAAGATAATTTGTTTGTAGGAACGAGTGAATGTAGGCATGTGTTTTTGTTTCAGAGCAAATGGACCTTTATGTTAAATGGACAAGACCCAGCGATTCCTGGAATCTATTACATCTGTGGGTTAAATGCGTATTACCGTCTCCCTAAGGGATGGTATGGGACATGTTATTTGGGAATAATATTCCCAAAGATTTACCAGATTGATGACTTAAAACAACTACCTAAAACGTCTGAATTACAACATACCAGACAAAAACGAGAATCAGTGGCGGCTGTCATTGGTGATATATTTGGAGCTATAATCCCTTCAATAGGGGTTGTCTTAAATTCTATGAAGATTCAAAAGTTGTCTACTATTGTGGATAACATGCTGACAAATTTCACAGGAGCTATACTCCTGATGGATACAGAACTTGCTGCAGAAAGAGCTATGACTCTTCAAAACCGGCTTGCTTTAGACATTCTTTTAGCAAAGAGTGGAGGTGTGTGCAAAATGCTAAATGAGCGGCATTGTTGCTCGTATATACCTGATAATAGTAAGAAAATTAGAAGCATGCTTACTAACCTGACTAGAGATAGTACAGATTTGAAGGATCTAAAAGAACTTGGTGTTTGGGAGAAATTTGGAAAGGGAATTGCCCGAGTGGGAAGCTGGTTTACCAACATTTGGAATGGGGTACTTGCAAAAATCATGATGGGATTATTAATTGTTCTGATTTGTTTATTGGGATTTTGGGGAATATGCAAAATTAATGAAAAGGTGAAAAGAAATTTGGCTAACAGAACCAAAAGAAACGAAGAAATTGAAAGAGAGAAAATGTTTAATGAAATATGGGAAAACTCACATAAAGGAAAAGATGTTGAAATGCGCATTATGCGTAAGACAAAAGTTAAAACATGGAAGATTTGTGATGACGAGCGTCATCAGAGGAGGGACTGAGAGAGCGTATTTTGATATTGCATATTATAGACGTGAAGTGCTTATGTCTAACAATGCTGTATTAATAAAACATTTATTAAAAGCGTATTCATAAAAATGGAGAATCGTTCACATGTATAAACTAATGTCAACTGTAAGGAATAGTCGTTTATAGTTTGCCTAACTGAGCACATTAAAACGTATAAAACTGCATTCATTAGAACTCGTATATCTTAAGTTAGCATGAGCCAAGCAGGAGCTGTGTAGCTCTCATATTAAAAGCGTATTTTTCCTGTCTCTTCAGTGTGCAGAACTTGCAAACGACCATGACCCAGCTATTGTTCTCTCTGTATTAGTTCGAAACATCGGGATAATTTCCCATCCGCATGCTAGCATCTTTTAGTATAAAATGATTGTGCTTCGAAACATTTGTAGATACTTCCAAGGACAATGAGACGAGGGAACGAGAACTTTTAACCTGAGACGTGTGCCAAGCTGATGAAGTAACCCTGGACAAGCCACCTACGGAAGACTGATTATGAAGACCAATCAGAAGACGATATATTATCGAGAGATGACAAATGCATTACTTAATGTATAATTTGATAGGTTAACAATGATGGGGTGTATTGACTGACCAATAGAATTTTGGGGGAATTAATTACTAGAAAGGGATGAAATCCCATGACACAGGAAATAACGGAGCATTAGGTAGGGAATGATATTGATTACATCCCGAAACTCTGTCACACTATTCTGTGATTTGAGACTTAGACAAACCATCCTTGCCCATATTACTGCCCCTTACACTTTCCTCCTTATGAGGAGAGTGTCTCTTGCCTCTAACTTAGATAGACTGACGGCGATCTGACTGATGTCCTGAAGACGAAGACTGATCCTGAATGCTGACTTAATCAGAGGAGGGTAATTATAAAATTGCTAATGAGAATTCATTTTGCCTTTCTTTCTAGGTACCAACTGCTGTATGTTTTGATAGAGACCTTAGTTAGATGTTTTCCAAATTGGTGTTCAAAATTGTTTTGCATGACGCCCAACATGCTAATGCTAATTAGAGGTTAGACGAGGTATTCACTCTGACTGACAAACTGACGTGACTGACGTGGTGCTATGCTGAACTAGTATCTTAGAAAGTTCGATGTGTTATAATCCGCTCATATCTATCTGATTATTCATGTTACTAATCTTTGCATTATCGAAAGCTTATTGCGGTGGCCATCTTATAATCGTGCTTACCTGTTTATTGACTTTGAGATTAATGCCTTTGCTACTAGATTGTAATCAATAGGGAATAAAACTTATTAACTCCATTAAGGTGTGGTTATTCATGACTGAAAGGTCATGGTTGCGCCGAATGTTCGTTAATGTCTAAAGTGAGAGATATTTTGATGTTAAACATTGACAATGTTATTGACCTATTGATTGATATTTTGATTAGTTATCTCGTCCTACTGTGTCTCACCACTGGGCCCAAAGATTCATTGGCCTAAAACGAGTCCTGATGTGTATAAATTGACATAGACGGACGCGTTAACACTCCTTTCCTTTTAACTGCCAGGAAATTCTGTCTTATTCCTTCCAATCATTTTGAACGAAAACGATTGCTATTAGATCAGTTTTGGGTTTCTGCTTTTCATTGCTGCTAATTATATTTTATTGATCTTTCAAATCAAATTCCAATCAAATTTGTCACTTGATTCTTGACTCAGTCATCTCTAGTATTTCAGAATATTCAACAATTAAATCTGTCATAATCATGATTGATAAATACTACTCTGGTGAGCTTTGAGATTTCCTCAGGCTCTCAGAGCATAAAACTAAAATATTTCTCTAGCTCTTTCAATTTCTGGTAAGTATAATGATTCATTTTCCAAGCAGACAACAGCATATCAACTCTTTCTTCCACTTTCCCATGATTAACTTGACATAACATTGTAACGTCTTTCACTCCGTTCCTTGAAATTTAAGAGCAACACACATAGAGGATCACTCTCTAAATCAGTTATATTCTACTGAGTATATTTTGTCATATTTGCATGAGCATCCTCTCCCTTACATCTGGAGGACTGTCACACTGAACTGAGTAGTACCCCTCTCCTCCCCAGCTCACACAGTACTACTAGCTGTTTTTGTTTTCAGTTCTTCTTCAAGAGGACATCTGGGGTGCCAACCGTGGTCCTACTGTGGAGGGCTCTGTACTGAAGTGAGCTATGTAAGACTGCCTGATTATATAAGGAGAGGAGGCCTATGATTCAGCCAAGGGCCCGCATATAAGGGACATTGTTGATCTTCTGTCTGACAAAGTTCTTGCAAGTAATCTTCCTCCTCTAGCAAGTTTAAGTAAAGAGAAGTTCATTTCCTTGAAAAAACATAGGAAATGGCCACCAACAATAAGAACAGTTTCTAGAAGATGCTTCTGAAGTCAGAAACACCACAGGATCATAAGGAGGATTGCCCAAGTAGATGAGAACAAAAAATACACACACACAAGGATAGCCCACCCTGGCACACAGAAGCTTGGTATAGCCACACAGAATCGGAGTCAGTCCAAATGGATGAGAATAGAGCTGTCACATTTGACCAGTTTTGCAACTTCCTGATATGCACAGAATTTTATTTTCTTCAGAAGAAAAGACATTAACTGAATGGTTATTGATTGATTTTTAATTTAGAAACTGTGCGATAGGTCAGGAACCAGGTATTCTCTTATGACAAGAAGTCTACTATGTTGAACGGTAAGACCAAAAACTCTATTCTGCAAACTGATGGTTCACACAGCCCAGTGATCGTGGATTAGCTTCCCTCATTCATGAAGGAAAAATATTATGCATCAACTCACCTTTCCCTAGGGCAAGGAAAGAAGGTGGCTAACCTGATTAGGTTCCAAAGGAAGTTGGAACGGGCAAACCCTGCCACTTGAAAATTAGGAGACATGATTTATGTAGAAGAACCTGTGATAAGATTTAGGTCTTTAATTGCCTCCACTTCCATGGTCACATTTGAAGAAGTGGGCACAGTTTGACAGATCTTGTCTGCCAGTAAAAGTACTCTCACTTTCTATCAGTCAAGCCAAAAAAGTATTTTCTAGAAGATACAGCAGATGGATGTAATGCTTGGCCTTTGTCCACTGGGCAACCTCTTTGTACAATTTGTGCCCCAAAAGAATCATGATGAATTGTCAAAGGCATGTCCTTGATCTTATTGTTCACATGCAGAAGAGCGAACTTGCAGTATTCTGAGGTGATGGTTGTACTGATGACTCCAAGGAAATATGTGACTTTCATCTGAGCCCAGTCCCTGCGTGGGAGAATATCAAGCATATGCAGAGCTGAGAGCCTTTGCTCTCCTGTATCTCAAAGTATTACTAGGGGACCTACAAGAGCCCCAAGTGGTCCTAGAAACCACTTAGAGTGTTATATAGACTCTGGGGTCACTGCCCAATACTGGACAAAAGAAATCAGGCTGGTATTAACTTCAGGGTATAGGCAAAATTTCCACTCGATTGTGGGTCTTGTGCATTAAGATCAAGGGTTCACCTATAGGCCTTGATGCAAGGCCAGGCTAATCAATAATGAGCCAACTCAGCCACATTTATAATATGGTACCAGTCCTGAGATGTTGGGGGTCGCTACTCGCCTGTGTCAAAATTATGTTCACCACAGAGGATCAGAAAGTGGGAGGCTACATGGCATATCAGAGGAAAAACTTAGAAGGACAGTAGCACATCCTCATGACAGGCTACCTCCTCGCTATTTGGCTGGGGTGAGCAGGTTAGTTCCACAAACACATTATCAGATGCAATTACGTTTAAGGGGACAGTAGCCCTTCATTTATATGTGTTGAGCAGTGCCTCCCAAAACCTTGTAGCATTTGTCTAAAAACGAATTCTTAGTTTAGGCTGTTACCTAAACTTTAAAAGGGTCCGAACATGCTTGTACTTTTACACTAGTTTATCGGAAGGTAACAAATCAACAGTCATCTCAGGTCCCTTCTATAACTGAGGGCTGAGGTCACATGCACCACCTCGGGTGTTACCTCACCAGAATTAGATGCAGCGTTACCATATCCCCAGAAGTCATCTTAGAGTCCGTTTTCTGCCAAGTGTTAGCTATGCATTCCAAGGCTGAATTTAAGGGGTGATCTGTTTTGCTGTTGAAATCTGCAAAAAAGTATAGAACCTGAATTATAAGCAAAGAAGTCAAGAGTGTGGGGAAGTCTGTGGCCTCTCCTGCATAGTTTTTATGATTGAACGTGGTGAAACAAAGGAACTAATTAGCAATAAAAACTGTCAGTAGTAGGGCAAAGTGAGAATGGGCAATAAATGATGTAGAGGTTCTCAGTAGAATACCCGGAAGTAACCACTACTCCGAATTCTGTGAGCACAAAATGACTTGCAGGTAATCTGTGACAAGATACTTTCAAATAAAAATAAATAAAGTAGTATACGTTCCTTCTGTCTTTAAATAGGTCGTTGTTCTCAAGCTTCCCTCTCCTGTTTTGTGAATATTATCACTTCTGTTATTTGCGTTACACAAATTTGTGGCTGAAGCAAGGACCGCTCCGAGCCTCGGATGTGGAATGCTGAGGTGAATGTGCTTCGTAATTTGGTTGGTTGAGGACGGAAATCTCATGTTAATGGGAACAGGGAGTCGTTGGAT
Organism: Pleurodeles waltl; assembly: GCF_031143425.1. NCBI lineage: Eukaryota > Metazoa > Chordata > Amphibia > Caudata > Salamandridae > Pleurodeles > Pleurodeles waltl. Next base: position 65,692,321 of record NC_090437.1, read on the forward strand.
TGGGATATGGTACCCGGTCCCACTGAAGCCTCTCTTGATCTAATTTCATTTTTCTGATATCTAATCAGCACATTTCAAGATTCCCTTCAGGCACTCGACTTGCCATTAAATCTGTGAGCACCAGTGCACTTACTCTCACTGCCTTTTTCGATGGAAAGAAATACGATATTCTCGTTCTTCCTTGTGGTTTTCAGTGTATTAGAAGCTGGATGAAAGAAACCAGTGTGGTACTAAAACGGAAATTCTTTGCCCTAAAGGGCTCAGAGAAGCAGTTTCTGCATCTAAGGCTATCTTACTCACCCACCTAAATGTAATCAGTCTCCTCTTCTATGGCAGGATTTTTTGGAATTCGACTAGCATACTAAAGAGAGGAGTGGTCTCCACTTGCAGAGCCTCCCCTTGCCTGACCCAACATCTGACACTGACAGTATACGAGGGCCCTCACTTTCACATGGGAGCAGACAGTCCAGTGTGATGTTCATGACATCCATCAGATACGCACATGCTACAGACGGGATGCCACAGATGTTCTGGCAATATAAGGGTATAGATTTACGTAGTAACCTAGTACGCCAGGATGAGGTTTTTTGTTCTGGTGCTCCCTAGTGCAAAAGTTGCCTGTGATTTGCTACTGCACTTAAGGATACACGTGGACCTGGATGAAGTTTACTGACAAAAGGAACTGTACCAGCAGCATAGAGTTAGCAAAGACCTGGAAATATTTATCTCACTTTCCACGAATTTTCAAGCGCAGTGGCCCCTCACTACTCTAAAGATCCCCTTAAGTGCGACACAGAGCAGACAGGCAACAGCAGTCGTGGGACCAGCAAAAAGGTGTCGGTGTGGCTGTATTTAAGATAGGTGCTTTGGAAGTTTGCAAAGATCAGTCAGGAATCCTGGGACCTTCAGTTCAGCTGTACCAAATGGTTGTACTTGGGTTTTGGTTCACAATCCAAGTTAGGACGTTTATCAGTATGGAAAGCAGCATACTGCCAGTTTTCAATGGCACTCTCACACGCCTAATAATACATGAATTAAAGGCGTTTATTTTGTCTTGCTAAAGTTTCCGATTTGTGCTACCTACTGGAAATGTAAAATATGTTTACGGATACTTGATAGGGTGAAGCGGTAAATAAATTACTGGCAAGAGCAATGGTGAAGTACATTATTTACCTCACATCAGCGTTTCCCTTGCTGTATTGGGAAGCCCGCAGAGCTGAATTGTGTGCCTCCAACCAGCAAAGGAGCGATCAATTTTGCAACTGCCACTAAACATTGACTTGTAATCTCAATCAATTGAGGCGCTGAATCCTGTTACATCTACTTTTCACGCGCAACTTGACTATATCCACGTTTGTGTCAATTACCGATTACCCTGTTTGATAGTATCTTAAGAAAATTCAGAATTTACAATTCGAAACCAATGACTCGAGCACCAATAGGTGGAAGTAATGGAGCATAATATTCATTAAAATGCGCTTACATTGCACAGTGGCCTATCTTTCTTTTACGGAAAAAACACACTAGAGCTATTGTTAATACTTTATTGTACAGTTAATAAAAAATCATTGCAATCAGCAACGAATATTAAAAGCATTGTCTTCTAAAACACCATAAAAATTTCTACTAGAATCATAGTTCTCATAAATTTAAAAGCAATAACACCGTAATAGTATATTGGTCACCCAGTGAAAATTATATGGTGTATCTCATCGCGGGGCAATGAGCAGAACCTGTCCCCTCCTGCTCCATGCTGTCCTCAAGAGTTCTGCATCAAGTCTTTGCGGATTTGTTGTACCAGCTCAGGAGGCTGGCGAGGTACTGTGCCAATTGTATATATAAAGGAGCTATCAGTGCATCATTTACCAGGTCCGAAATCTAGCTGATCTTGTGAAAAGAGCAGACAGTATTTCATTTGATCACAAACTAATAGCTCAATCAACCTTCACAGTTGTTTGGCGCATGCTTTAAGAGGTGTTCTGCTTTTAAAATAAATTTTGCCACGCATGCTATATGTTGGGGTGTCAACCCTTTGAGACAAAACAAGATAGCTTGTCGGCATGATCTGATGCCATTGAGGTTAAAATGTTTTTGAGGTGCAGTTTCTACCAAGGTAACAGTGTGGGACATATACATAGAAAGTGTAAGAAGTCTTACCCATAGTGTGCACAGAGCCTGCATCTCCCGTTGTTTGAGGATTTGAGCCATTTTGGAACTGCATCCAATGTGGGGAGTAGGCCAAATCTGGCATGCAGCACCTTTGTTTTTAGAGACTTTTTAAATATTTCAAAAATGGCTGTGCTGCCGGAGCCTTGTACGTGTAAATGGTCATAAATGAATGGGTTCGTAGTCTGAACTTGTCTTTGTCCTTGCTCCACGATAGTTGCTTGATTTGTTTATTTAATAGTTGCTTGAAAAGCTTATGCGGTAAAGTCTTTTGCCACAGTTCTTCTACCTGCAGATGCTTTATTGCAGAGACAATTCTACCTGACCATGAATTTGAGATCTCCGGCAAGATCAAGCCTGTTTCTTCCCAAATCAGTGCTTTTAGTGAGTTTGGTTGCATCTGTCTTAGCAGAGCAGCATATTTGAGGAGAGCCCTGTCTTGTACCACTGATTGGTCTTGTAGCCCAAATTCCAATGTAATTTGTGGCGGTGATGAACAGTGTGGCAGATGGAAAAGAAGGTGAAAAACCTTGTTCTGGGCAATGTTCATGAAATCGTTAAAGTTGCCAGGATACATTTCCAGACCATATGCCAGGAAAGGCAATACATTTGCATTAATCACCATGAAGAGCGGGCTCCAGGTTGGACTTAGCAAATGGTTTGAACAGATGCAAGTTGGGATGCCATTCTAGCTTTCAAGGTGTTCAGGAGAAAGTGGTGGGACCACCGCTCCTGCAACTAAATGCCCAGGTATTTATAGCTACTACTTCTGCCCACAGGTTGGTACCCAGAGAACCACTGCTGTTTCTTGATTACACGCTTGCCAAAAATGACTAACTTGTTTTTTTCCAGGTTAACCAGCAGCCTATTTGTCCTGCAATACTGATAAAGGGTGTTTACCACTTTTTGAAGCCCCATGCCTGAGAGATTAAGTAGGACGATGTCATCAGCATATAGTAATGACGTTAAAAGTTGATGACCCAGTTTGTGAGGATGGGAACTAGAGGTGTTCAATTGTGTGCACAGATCTGCCAGATATAAGTTTAACGGGGCTAGCACACAACCTTGCTAAACGCCTCTATCTATCTGGATTTTAGCAGACACTCTTCCGTTTCTGCCAACTTTTGCACTTGCCCAGTTGTCAGAGTATAAAAGCTGTATTCCTTTCAACAGTTTCGGTAGGATATTGGGGTCCACTAACTCCCTCCACAATCTGTGCCATTCCAAAGAGTCGAAAGGTTTTGATAGGTCCATAACGCAGGTGTACAGAGCCATTTTCTTATTTGTATATTTTTCAGCCAGCATGGTTAGTGCTATGAGGTTGTCAGAAGTGCTTGAAGAGTGACGAAGCTGTTTGGTTCAGGGGTATTAAATTCAGTTTAGGTGCCCAGTCTTTCAGTTCCTCTAGCAGGCAACCCGCAAATATTTTTGCATTGATATTGAGCAATGCGATCAAACCATTACTGTCTGAGTTCCCATAGGGGCCCTTCTTGTAGATTGGATGGAAAATTGCCCCTTTCCAAGAATGAGGAATTTGATTTTCTGTGATGCAGGCATTGAACACATTACTGAGCTGGCCAGACCAAAATTCAGGATCGTGTTTTAATACCCCAGCATGGAGGCCATTTGGGTCAAGGGCCCCATTGGTTCTGCAGTCTTGAAGTTGTCCTTCAATCTTTTGTACGTCAAGGATAGTTTAAGGTAGAAATGAGTTCTGCCGCTTCCTGACCGCTGTACAGTTAGGGGATATGCTCAATCCACCTCTCCTCTGGTACAATGTTGCTTTGGGCCCCTGCAACCCCATGCTCCAATTGATTGACAATGGACCACAGAGGATGGCTGTTCTTTTGTTTGTAAGCCTCCAAGTCTTTGATCCATTCCTTGTCGCCGTGGGCCTGTTTTACTTCCAAACTGCCTTCTTATATTTCTTTCTTAGTACATGAAAGGCGCCAAGTTGGCTGGTATCCATGTGTTGTTTCTTTAGGAGTCTTACTGGTTTGTTGAGCTGTTGCCTTTGTTGCTTTAGGGCTTGTGTGAACCATTGCTTTTTACTCTGAAGTGAACCCCCCCTGAGCCATTGGATGGGATCTAGCTGGTTCCTGAGTGATATTAACATTGCCTCCCATTCAATGATAATATCCACCTGGGCCCCTAGATCAGGGGATAAGCTGGTTTTCCATGCCTCATATTTCCCCATGCACATATTGAACCGTCTTATATGATGTAAGTGGCTTCTTGGATCCTTTATTCCTAATTTATGTACCTGCGCCACAAAATGCACTGTTATTCACCATTTTCATAATTTGTGGGTGATGGTTGCTTTCGCATCTAACCTCTGTGCTAAAATCTTGAAAGTACTTGAAAATTGTCATAGAAGCAAATGTGTAATCTAGGGTGGTTGCGGATTTCTTTGATTTGTACGTCGGGTTCATTGGGCAATCGTTGGAGATTCAACTGTTCAGGGCCATCAGCTCTAACGCCTCTAAAGCACTTTCAAGAGGATGATCACATCTATCCACATCCCTAAAGTGCAATAATTGCTGCCGGATGCCCAGGCACTGATCCAGGGCTCCTTCTCTGGCACTTCTTTTCTCATGGTTGGTCCTGTTTAAATTAAAGTTGCCTGTGATGAGCCAGGAGGTGTTCCCGTATGAGGCTCTTAGGGATAGCAATTAATCTTCAGTTAAATATAACAGATGCTGTTTTTGAGCCACGTTGGGATTGATGTGAATGTTAAATATTATGACAGATATTGATGTCCGTTCCAATAGCCAATTTTCAATTATGACAGCTAACATGTGGGCTGGTAGCCGGTCAATGCCCCTTGCGTTTAGGGATCTGCTTGTGGTTATGTAGGTTGATCGGCCTCTCTTTGGGTGCCCTTTGGGTTTTGATTTTGAGACCGGACTAAAGAATTCTTGGAACCCTGCTAATGGATTTTCAGCTTCTCTCCAAGTTTCCAGTAAATAGATTATATCAAAATCCCTCAAAAAGGATTCCAAGTTTAGATCTTGGGAGATTTTGCTTGCTCCTGCTATATTCCAGGATATTACTTTTGTATTACCCAGCTTACATTTGGACAGAGTTCGAGAGGTTGAGATTTTTTGGGCATTTCTGGCTCCAGCTCCATCCTTGAGGTGCAAAACTGTGTCAAAATCAAAGGGAGAATTTGTTCCTGCTGGCTTCCTCTTTTTGCAAGCCTACTTACTGGCAAAATTGTGTCCCTGTGTGTGTCTGTGTGTCCCTGTGTGATGGAGATTGTGAACTCTCTTGGCCCTGTGATGAAGGCGGGGGATGCTTCCTTGGCGAATTGCAGGATTGATCTCTTATTGGCTGCCACTGAGTTTGTTGTCAGGGCTCCGTCACTTTTTTCATTAGCTCTTTGAGGGATGAGGAAGGTTGGATATTTTACTCTTTTCGCTTCCTTAAGCTCTATGCGCCAATGTTTGAATATTTCTGACTTGGACAACAGCAACTGTACTATCTCCACGCGGCTAAAACAAACTTCAGTGCACTTTCTTGAATCGCCCTTTCTAGGTGCTAAAAAGGCTACATATTTAAGATCTTTACTGTTTATTTGTTGCAATCCTTGAATAGCATTGCAGATTCTCATAAGGTTGCCTCTATTCAGGATAGCCCAAGGGCCCTAAGATTTTTACGTGAGATGAAAAATTAAGGTATGAGTGCCCCGATCTTTTGAGTGCGGCCGATGATTGCATGCTGTCGTTTAGCCTTTTGAGGTATGAGGGACTGAGGTAATTGCAGCATCAGTGCTTGCCTTTTGCTGTACTACAGTGGGTGCTTGATACATGGCAATTACACTAAGATGACGAGCAGGGGGGTTTGCAAGGAGCCACAACGGTCTTAGATCCCAGGATAGAGATCTCACAGAGGTGGGATCGCTTGATTGTTTTGTTGTTCCCACAGGGGCACCCCTAAAATAGGTTGCCTGGGTGAAGGTCTTGAATTTATCCGGTTGGAAATAGTTCTCGTGGGACTCCACCACCCTTGTTAATTTAGCGTGCACCTTGTATGTGGCGACGGCTCATTGTTCTCCTCCTGTTCCATCCTTGGCCCCGGATATTGAGGTCTGAGTGATTGTTTCTGGGGATACCAACTGCAGATAGACTTCTGACCTTGTGAAATTTAGTAATAATCTGCCTATTGCGGCTGTTATACCAAGAATCCCAAGGTTCTTACTTTCAGCTAAAACCATTCCTGCCTCTTTCTGCTGCCTTTGAGGTTTATTACCACTCTGTGACGTTTTGGCGGCTGTCCAATTCTGGACTGATTCTTGGTGTCTGTCGGTTGAGTAGGAGGTGTGTGTTCTATCATTTCCACTTTTCGACTGAACTTTTTTTTTGATTTTCCTCTTAGTGGGCTGTCACTACTATTTCTGGGGAGGTGTAGATCTTTGTTTTCCAGACCCTTGATTGATTTATTATGCATTTTCCTTAAACATTTTTTAATTTTCCTGGACAGAACAGGAAAGAAGGATCCTTATTTGGGCTTTCTACTGTTTCTCCTAATGTCTGTTTTGGGCTTTAAATTAACCACTATTGTCAACATAATTGATGGCAATTCCTGTAGTTTGTCCAAAATTGGGCTACAGAGGCAATGATGAGCCTGGTTGACTGGCTCCTTGTCAGCCTCCACATGCTGTTGTGCTTTTTTCATAAGTGAATTTAATCTGTCCAACTTGTTGTCAATTGCCATGGTAGTGGTTGCCAAACTTTGCAAAATTTGAATTTGAATGTCCAATTTGTCTGTATTAAAGATTGTAGCATTTGTTATGATTGTTAACGTTTTGTTTAAGGAGTCCCATCCTGTCAAGAGCATGGAGTCCTTTGAGTCAATAAATCCACAAGTTTGCATTGTTTCGAATGCTTGCAGCATGTTTGAAGTGGGCTGATTAACACTCTTTTTTAGAGGTGTTTGATGGACACCCCCTTCCTCTGGGCACTGCTCTTCATCTTTATTGAAGACCTCCTTTAATTCCTCCTGCATGAGAAAGGCCTCCCAGTGAGGGCTGGACAGATTCTTCATTGGAACTGATAATTCTAAGGCCAATTTATCCAGGCTTCCTTCTTGGCTTTCTTCCGTACAATGGTCCTTAGTTATGAAGTCTTCAGGGGCTATGCTTCTGCCGTTTATCACTATGGTTGGTGATAATGGGATTTAGTGGTTGGGAAGCATGCTTAATTTTATTGCATTAGATTTCCGGGCGAGATGGAGCGCTTGGTGCTGAAAGTTCCAGCATTGACTCTTGTGCTGTATTGCTTGGTGGAAAGTCCTCCCAGGTGTTCTCCAGGGTGATTTCACTATCGTGGAAGGATCTCCAACCAGGGCATGATCTTGGGACTGTTTCTGGTTTTCCCCAGTGGCGTAAAGTACTCAATGATGCCTTTAGATCCTCCCTTCACCTTCTGGCATTCCCCTTAGGTCTGCTCCCGGAGCCCCAGGAAACACTCCTTTGAAACCTTTGCCCCCTGTGGCACTGCCTATATCGTTGGTAGGGGCCTAGCAGAGTGCTTTACATCTTTCCCTTTCGTGTCCCTCCCCTGTTTGTTGGGGCCGTCTTCTCTCTTCTCATTAGAATCCGCACCCTGTCATGGGTCATCAGAAGGAGGATGCTGCAGGTCACTTTCACACATAAGCTTTATTCGGCCGACAGACCATCAAAGCATACAATACAGTACGATATGAATATAAATAAACATCATAATATCATAGGAAAATTTAAAAGAAGAAAATAAAATCCATGTTTGCCCGACTAGTAACAATTTCAAATCATTGTAAATAAAAAATATGTATGCGCCATGCCATTACTAAGAACTTACTTACTGCATAAATTGTCACATTTGAATTGTGGCTTTTTAAAATCCTCAAAGCTAAAAAACATTTCCTTAAGTTCAGTTCCCGACAGATTTTGTGAATCCATTTAAACCTTGGGGTTGAGTAAGCGGGACAGAAAAACATAAAATGTTCTATTGTTTCAGAAGAAGTGCCACATGCAGGACAAATATCAGAGCTTGACTTAGGTCCCCATCTGCTCGTCAAGGCCTTCAAAGGTAATGTTCCAAATCGAAATCTGGCATACAAGCTTTTGCCTAGTAAGTTAGGTATTATATCTAGATATAGTTCGAACTCTGGGTACCATTTAAAGTCAATAAACAAATTAGTTAAATGACCATTCGATTTTTGAGAAATGTAATTATTACGTATGAGGGACCAGTAAGCTCCCTTCAATACTTTAACATGGGACTTCACAAGTAGCTGGGGATTCTCCCAAAAGTTCCTCAATCCCAGCGTGCAAAGCCAGCTGGATACGTGTTTGATCCATGGGATTGACGTAGAGTTAGGGCTTTTTAACAATTCTAATAGAGAAAACTTATATATGGCCAGTTCGGGAACTACCCAAAGCCTCACCCAATATACTAGAGGCCGTAAGATAATTAAATCAGCTATTCGTTTAAACCCTAGGTCTAAAAATAGGGGGGTTAATGGGGTACTAGTAGTGCAAGCACATAAAGCCCGTGCAAAGCTATTCTCAGTTTTGGTTATCCTACTATTATCTGCCATGCCCCAAATCTCTGCGCCGTAGACAGCAGCACCCTGTGCCTTAGCCACATAAATCTTTACTGCTGGAGACACAACTTTAGCGATCGTATTCCTATAGAGGCGCAATATGGATGCTGCCCGATGTTGCAAAAGCCCAGCACTCTTGCCAACTTGTTCCTCCCAAAGGAGTGTATCTGTAAGTCTCACACCCAAGTAATCAATGGAGCTAACCTGGTCCAAAATGGCTCCATCTAACCTAATAGTGCATTTCTTACGAGGGCCAGAGCGAAGCACCATCAATTTCGTTTTCTTCAAGTTCAGCTCTAAACCAAAATTCCAGCAGAATGATTTAAATCTGTCCACAAGAATTTGCAACCCCATAGGGGTTTTTGAAATCAATAGAGAGTCATCCGCAAAAAGGAGAATTGGAATTTTCTGATTGACTAGTGTGGGAGCATCGTTCTGGCATGTCATTAGTTCTTGGACCACCTCGTTGATGAATAAAGAAAACAGAAGTGGTGCAAGCACACATCCCTGACGGACACCTCTTTTAATGGGAAATTTATTAGTCAATTCACCTTGTTTACCCCATCTTACTTGCGCGTAAGTGCCTTCGTGCATGCGTATTAATAGATGGATAATATCTGGTGGTGCCCCTATTTTGTGTAACACTCCCCAAAGCTTATCTCTTGGGACCAAATCAAAGGCAGAACGTAGGTCAACAAAAATGACGTATAGAGTTTGCTTTGCCAAGACTACATATTTCCAGTGTAGCACGGTCAACCTGAAAGCCTGGTCATTGTATCCTCCCCACACTCTGCTTCGCCCCCCATGGGTACAGATTGTCTATAGGTTACTCTTCCTCCTCTTCATTTTCAGTGGAATTACACAAATGTAGGTAGGAGAGCTTGAAGTTTCCCCAGTATGTGTATCTGTAATGCCAGGCAATGCCTGGCAGGCTGGGCTGGGAGGGGAGCTTACGGTGTGAGGCGAGTACCACTAGAACCTAGACCTGGCCCTCTCTACTCACTCTGGATCAATCCTCCAGTCCTCCATGATGGCCCCGCCTTTTGCACCTTCTACACTAAGCTTGGGTCATCGCGCAACAATTCCTGGGACTGAGGTCTGATAAAGTGTGACCCCTCCTGATCGTGCTGTGATCTGCCGACTTCTGTCACAGTAACTTCTGACTGTGACTTCTGTGTGTGAAGCTGTGCCTCTCTTATAGAGTTGGTCAGATTAACTCAGATTACGTCCTTTATAATGGCTGTTTTCCTATAGATGGCTCAGTTAGTGCATCACCTGTATGTGGTGTATCTTGTGTCCCAGCGAGCTGTTACCTGTGTGTTGGCTGAATGGTTACACAGAGTGGGACAGTGGGCTAAAGGATTTTTCTGGGCGGGGGTGGGGGGGCTCTTGCTGCCCTTGCAGACCACCCTGCCTTTCCATTGCAATACAATGCAGGAGCGTTGCCTTTGTCTGTCCCGTTGTATGGTCTGTTGTATGTCCCTCAACTCTACTGCTCCACTACCCCACCATCTATAGTTCCCTATGTTGCTCGGTTACTTGCTTTCTGGCCTCAGTGGCAGTAACAATGTTCTAGACTGGGTGTGCCTAGCTGCCGACTGCTGATTACAAGCCTTAACAAGGGTGTTGATGACGAGTGGGTCTCTCCAGTGGCCCCACAAGTCTCACCCAGACTTAGCCGGCCTGTGGTGCTCACGGGCTCACTGCCCGCGCCATAATCAGCATCTATGGCGCTCCTCGTCAAGACAGCCTGCTGGCTTATGGGGCCCCACTGTGTGGATGGGGTACCGACGGCCAGCTGAGCAGTGGGCCAGGCGGTAAGCAGACTGGACCGGGTCGCTTGCAGCAACGATGCTCGATGAGGCATTGCTGCAGCTTCCTCCTCCCATCGGCCCTTCGGCATCAGCACATCTGGGTAAATGCTTCAGTCTCAATCCCTTATACAGAGTACAGTAGTGACATTGCTTTGTCACCCGAAATTATTGCATGTTCAACACCATCTTCTGTGGCCATGGCTACTTATAATGTAGCTACGCTGTGTTGTTGCTACTCTTCTCAGTTGAAACATGACCTAGGACAAATCGCTAGAAATACTTACTTTTTTTAACAGGAGGTATTCTTTAAATGCAGTTGTGATCTCGCACTACTCTGGAGAGATTTACGTAGGACAGATTTTGTATTGACTTGTGCCGGTTGGAGATCATACCTGAACGATTACAAAAGGACAGTAAAAAACAGATATTCTAGTCAAAAAAGCAGACTTTTACATCAATCATTAAAAAAGCTCATGGGTCTGGCTGTTATCATCTGGCACCTGCAGCAGTGCTGTATATAGGCTGCGGGTTGTCAATAACTTCACTGGTTGATTGCTGTCCTGTTTCTCTTTTTGCTCGTTTTTCTGTTTATTGCTGGTATAAACAATTTATTGATGAAATAAGCATACAATCGTCTGTGCCAGACCGCAGCACAATATGCACATGTTCAGATTTGTTGTGTAAATCTGGGCATGCTCAAGATGTAGGTTTTTATTTCCTACAAATGAAGCAATCATATATCTCATGCAGCAATTATGACTCACGAGGTCAGCAACAATGTTTAAAAACATAATGCATATTTTAGTTAATATACATAACTGTGTAAAAATTAAATGTATTCTAAAATAAGTCACCAATCCACATATCTGGTTTGGGCGGCAGGTATTGTTCACTTTTAATGTATATTGAATTAATAATTAACTTTTGTTGTGCTCATCTCTAAAATAAACAAACAGCAACACCATGTGGCAGACAGTCATTAGTGCCGGTGTTCATAATTAAGTGTCATTGGGGGTCATTTCAAGTCTGCCGCCCGCCAGGCGGGAACCACCATTTGGCCGCCATACGGCCAAAATAGCGCTTCCGGCATTCCAACCTTCCCGCTGGGCCGGCGGGCGCTAATCATGTTAGCGCCCGCCGGCCCAGCAGGAAGGAGGCCTGCAACACAGAAGCCGGCTCCGAATGGAGCCGGCGGTGTTGCGGGCGTGCGACGGGTGCAGTTGCACCCGTCGCGCTTTTCACTGTCTGCTAGGCAGACAGTGAAAAGCTTCATGGGGCCCTGTTAGGGGGCCCCTGCACTGTCCATGCCAGTGGCATGGGAAGTGCAGGGGCCCCTAGGGGCCCCAGGACACCCGTTACCGCCAGCCTCTTCCTGGCGGTGAAAACAGAAACAGGCTGGCGGTAAGGGGGTCAGAATCCCCATGGCAGCGCTGCTCGCAGCGCTGCCATGGCGGATTCGCCCAGCCGGGGCACAAACGGCGGGAAACCGCCGGCCCCGGTTTTCTGACCGCAGCTTTACCGCTGCGGTCAGAATGGGCTTGGAAGCACCGCCAGCCTGTTGGCGGTGCTTCCGTCATTCGCGGGGTCAGAATGACCCCCATTGTCTAGTACCGGAAACCACTGGCCCACATTAAGCACTGGAAGTTTTGATGTCTACATCATTTCAGCACCTCCACAATTGTCATTAGGTATTCCAGGACTGGATATTTAAAAAACTGTTGGCCAAAAAAAGTAAAATACTCTTAGTCACAAGGGTGATGAAATAAAATCATCAGAAATGTTCCACAAACATTTCTGAATTCATTCTCTGTGCACAAGAAGATGGTAAACATTAATCTGCCCAGACAAGGAAGTCTACATTCCACACACAGCAACAAAGTCATTCATGTGCTACTGTTTTGGGAAAAGCCCCATACAGTACTATGGTGGGGCACTATTCCTCCTGAGCATAGCTACGCTGTCCCTTTGGTACGGTATGAAAACTGCGTATGATATGACTCTAAAGCTGATTTCATGATTTGGCTTGGTAAAAGGGGTGTTAATAACTCATCCTCAAAATACTGTTCAAGGTTCTAATGGATGATTTTTTTTCATATAACTGCATAGGTTGTGTACCCGATAACTATTATTGATCTGGACTTCATTGTAAAAGATATTCCACTTGCCTGTCTATATATCGGAACTGTCACATCTGTGCCCATTACACTAGTAGACCAAAACCAAATCCATTTTGGATCTTTCTTTAAACAGGAAAGGAATTGGTGACTACCTTGTGAACCTACCTATATTCAGCAGTGATATTAATGTTTCAAGAATACGAAGGACTCCATACATAACATGTAGCAATGTACGCTGGTTGGATATTTAAGTAACTCAGGCAATATTGTCACTCCTGGAAGGGATTTAGAGCCAGGTGTACTAAAGATTCTTTACGGGAAGAAAGGGTCTGAGTCGCAAAATCTGATAGTTTGCAACTGCAAATTGGCCTTTTAGTAGTTAGAAAACACAAACTGTGATTTAGTAACATGTTATAAAACAGCAAATTTTAGGCCTGATTTAGAGTTTGGCGGAGGGGGCGTACTCCGTCACGAACGTGATGGAAATTCCGTCCGCCGTATTGCAATTCCATTATAGCCTATGGAACGTGTAATACGGTGGACAGGATATCCATCATGTTTGTGATGCAGTAACCCCTCCGCCAAACTCTAAATCAGGCCCTTAGTTTGTGACTACATACTGAATTGGTATTTGGAAGTGGTGTGTTTGAACATCCCTTGCACACAGTACATTGTAATATGATTTAGTAATAATGTTTTGCAACTGAAGTCCGATTGTAAAACTTTAGTATTTTACTGACCACACAGAAGTAGAAGTAACCCATTCAGAAATGAAACAGGGTCCCCAAGGGATCCCTTTTCATTGGTGAATGTTGATAAAACTATTTTAATGGTGCAATGGACCACTGCCTAGTCTTAAAAAACGTTTGTAAACATTTTCATTGTGTTTTTTTAAACACATTCTGTGCTCCTTTAAGGAAAACAGACAGGCTCTATGTAAAAAAAAAAAAAAAAGATTGCTTTATTTAAATTTACTCTCAGATTTAGTGGGCTGCTGACCTCAGCAGACCACCATACCTGTGATGGTAGCGGATCACAGTGGGTTGCAATTTGCAACCTACCTCATTAATATTAATGAGGTAGGTTGGATTGAGACCTACTAGTACCTTGGTTGGTTCGCAAAACCCCACACTGTTTGGAATAATACTGATCACAAATTGCAACCAGTATTTTGCAACCGTTGTTAAATACATATAGCCCTTGGAGACTGCAATTACTAGGTCTGGGGTCTAATTTTACATGTTGAGAATTGACATGGTACATTCTTCTATCCCTCTTGACACGTAATGATATGGTTACCTTTGTGCTCCATAATGTTATGTCCTCACATGGGACTTGTGATTCTTTTAAACAATCACTCATATTAAACATATGTTCTGGAGCTTTATTACAAGTGGATGAGGTCTTCCTTTTTATTCCATAATGGTGATCAACCTTGACCCATAAAGACCAATCAATTACAGTTTATCCCTCCTTATATCTTCACTGATTTGGAGGGTTCCATAAACAAGTAATTAAGTGAGTGTATGTTTGTGGAATGAATAATGACCAAACTGGAAGTTATAAATGCATCAGTCTAAAAAGGCATGCCATGAGGTATTATGAACAAATGAAAATACAGGCTTGATGGTACACCTCTTGCTAATAGTATGTCCTAACTCAACATGTATGATGACAAAATCTATGTTACAATATATTGTTGTTGTATTTAGCATGATACATTGAGTCAAAGGGTATAATATTAATTGTCATGGATAAATTATTATGGGTTATTAATGATGACCATCTTGCTGCCAATAGGTTCTCTATATGAAATGTAATATATGTTAATATGATAGGGCTCTCCATTCGACTCCTGGCTCCTGGTGGGACTACGAGTCCCAGGAGCACCTGCATACCGGAGGGGGCTGAACAACGCATCGCGGGCCCTTCAAAGCACGCCGCAACACCCGGGGCATCCTCTCCATTCGACTCCTGGCTCCTGGTGGGACTACGAGTCCCAGGAGCACCTGCATACCGGAGGGGGCTGAACAACGCATCGCGGGTGCTTCAAAGCGCGCCGCAACACCCGGGGCATCCTCTCCATTCCACTCCTGGCTCCTGGTGGGACTACGAGTCCCAGGAGCACCTGCATACCGGAGGGGGATGTACAACGCATCGCGGGTGCTTCAAAGCGCGCTGCAACACCCGGGGCATCCTCTCCATTCGACTCCTGGCTCCTGGTGGGACTATGAGTCCCAGGAGCACCTGCATACCGGAGGGGGCTGAACAACGCATCGCAGGCGCTTCAAAGCACGCCGCAACACCCGGGGCATCCTCTCCATTCGACTCCTGGCTCCTGGTGGGACTACGAGTCCCAGGAGCACCTGCATACCGGAGGGGGCTGAACAACGCATTGCGGGCGCTTCAAAGCGCGCCGCAACATCCCGCAGCGCGGGACGTGCGTGGGCCACGCCCGGGCAAGGCCCGGGCCAAGGGCAGGCCCGTCTGTGCCCGTCAGAGACCGCCAGAAGGCCGGGCTGGGCATTCCCCCTTTGTTGTAAGGTAGGATTTTTCACATCTTAAACTCTGTGTAGAGATTCCCTCTCTTTAGACTTTTAGGTATTTCTTAGTTATAGCGAATAGCTCCTATGGGGAAACGCAAAGCCAGAAACAGCCCATTAGGGGGAAATGCCCAGCCCAAGATCCCGAGGTATTTAAAACTCCTAGTGCTCCGTCTGGTTGTGTGGCAGATGATATTGACATCTTAACAGAGGAAGTGGAGGCCTTGCTGACTAAAAAAGATAAGGATCCACAAAGTGCTTAAAAAATGGCTCCCTTTCAACTTTCTTAAAACCTTGTGATAAGGGAAAGACCCTTATCAGTGATGTCATCGCAAGGCCTATGCCTTGCCAAAGCAAAGGGGCCCCACATGGAGCCTCGTTAACTGTGGAGGAAACCCCAGCCAGAAGTGTGATTGTCCACGAGATCCCTTGCTCAAACCGTTTCTCTGCTTTGGAGTCCCTGGGCTCTAACGATGATCTGGATGTTTTTAATGATCAAGCCACTAGTCAATACTCTACTTTTCCCACGCAGAAGGATCTGTTAACACTTGTCGTAGAATTAAAAGAAGAAGTGAAAGACCTAAAGTCTTCTTTAGCTGAGGTCCTGTCCTTACTTCGCTCTAAAAGTTTTTCTATGGAACTTTGTAATCCAAATAATCATGAGCCACCTATTAAGACGAGGCCTTATAAAGCACCTGTCCCTGGGAAAATTAAGGAAAAATCTTTGCTACAGCCACTTAGTGCCTCGGTCCACGTAAACTCTGTTTCACCATCTGACCAGCGTAGTTCCTCTGGAACCATAAAAAACCTCTGTGCACCAACATTGGCCCATCGAAAGCATAAAAGGGTTGTGAACTCTGCACAAAATGTATTCCAGTCTAGAGATTATGAACATTCAATTTACATGTGCAGGGTTCCACCCGTAGCAACAGATATCAAAGAAGACACAATGGCGGTCATTCTGACCCTGGCGGTCAAAGACCGCCAGGGCGGAGGACCGCGGGAGCACCGCCGACAGGCCGGCGGTGCTCCAATGGGGATTCCGACCGCGGCGGTAAAGCCGCGGTCGGACCGGCACCACTGGCGGGCTCCCGCCAGTGTACCGCCGCCCCATTGAATCCTCCACGGCGGCGCAGCTTGCTGCACCGCCGCGGGGATTCCGACCCCCCCTACCGCCATCCAGATCCCGGCGGTCCGACCAAGGTCAGAATGAGGGCCAATGTCTCTAAAAAATAAAGTCATACATTGGATTCGGCACACTCGTCAATGTTGTTCTGTAATACACTCAGATATAATCTCTGCTCAGCGATATCCCTCATCGGTAGGCCAATTTGATACGATAAAGCTGACATTATCTTCCCCTGATTTGGTAAGGGGTCTTCTATCTCTGGAAATGAGAAACCCTTTGAAAAATGGTTCGATGATCTACTTCAAAAGTTGCTGGCTCGAAAAAGACCATGTGCCAAATATTAACTCACGAGCTTCTAAGAGACCTTTCCTACAATCCAACAATCAGGATAGTTCCCCCGTGAATGTTTTAACAACACCAAAGAGCCCTGTCCAATTATCCCTGACAGTCGAATCTGATTGACTTATTCCCAATCAGGATCAAATGGAGTCCCTCAACCTTACATTTTTTTAGGAAAAGGGGGCCCCATCAGTGCCTCCTGCCAAAAGGAGGGAGAAATCTCCATTCCCAGGTACAAAAAATGTTTTATTTAACTCTACCTCTAAAAACCCAAATGTTAACATGTGTAGTCTTGTACCATCACTGAAGAAGACTGCATTTTACCCCAAACCTTTTGTCATGGAACTTGGCAGGAATTCGTACTAAATTGGCTGATCCAGACTGGGGGGTCTACATTGACAACTTTGATATTTGTTTTTTCCAAGAAACATGGACGATAGATAATGCTCTTAGACAAGGTTTCAAATCCTACTGTAAACCCGCAAGTCCTTCCCCGATGGGGCGACCAGCTGGAGGGCTCATTACATGGCTGAAGCTCTCAGTCAAGGGGAAAATTAAAGAAATTGAAGTGGGCTCAGAGGACATACTGGCCTTATCCATACAGCAGAAGTGTGGTTCTTTTTTTTACTATGTATTAATATCTACAATAGACCAGGTCCCCCTCATAAATTGTCCAAAACCTTTCATGTACTAAATGCCTTGGTCTTAGAATATATAAATTTGCTTTTTATTTTTATTGTAGGGGACTTAAATGTTACACTTGAACCAAATTGTGCTTTCTCAGAAGTAATTCAATTAGAAGATGCAGCATGGAATATCCCGCCTTTTTCCTCTCTAAAGAAACAGGTCAGGTCAAACACTAGAGTGCTCCAATTTATCCACTTCATGATTACTCACGGCCTTCGCCCTGCGAATGGCCGTTTTCCCTCGGACATACCTGCAAACCACACTTTTTTTAGAGGCCAGTATAGTAGCACATTGGATTATGCGGTAATCAATACAAGAATTTGGTTTCGTGTACATGATATGCGTGTAGGAAGACAGTATACAAGTGACCACGCTCCAATTTTAGTTACCTACAAGGGCCTAATTCTAGAAAATGAGGATACCCATTGTAATAAGAGAGTCTTGCTGCCCCTAACACTCTCCTCTAACAAGCGTACCTTGAAATGGGAGTGCTTCCAAAAGTCAACAAAATTACAGAAGATTGTGTATGATATAGTATCAACACATCAGCTTGTTGAAACCTCTTCTTTCCATTCTCCAAACAAGATCCTGAGTCTCCATACGGCATTATTTGATACTTTGGGGGACCTTTTTCTAAAAACTAACAGAGATGTCAAACACCCAGTGCGCTTTTGTCACAGGTGGTTTGACAAAACATGTAGGGCTGCTAGAAATGGCTTGATCAAAGCGATCAAATCAAGAGATACAAATCTGATAACGAATGCCAGACGAGATTATGCGTCAACAATAAAGCAGGCCAAAAACAATTGGGAAATGGCCTGGCAGAACCTATTGACAGCAGCCAGGGAAAAGCATATAAAACGTTTTTGGTCCCTGGTAGCTTCCAATGGGCTAAACCAGGGCGATAGGCTTGACGACTGCCATATCCCCGCCGATACTTGGGTTGATCACTTCACAAAACTCTATGAAGAGGAAGTGCATGTTCGTGAGGCATACAAATTGGGTTCTCTTTCTGAAAGCAACCCTATGCCTTTTACATTATCTGAAACAAGAGAGGCTGTTATGGCCCAAAAATCGGGAAAGGCTCCTGGCCTTGATGGTATTCCGGCGGATTTATATAAAACCGACCCAGAGACATGGGTCCCATATATAAATAAAGTATCAAATGCAGTCTTGACCACTGGAAATTTCCCTTGCACTTGGAGGGGTGCTATCATTATACCTATCTATAAAAAGGGAAATAGATCTAACCCAATAAATTACAGGCCAATCAGTCTTTTGGATAATCTCCCAAAAATATTTTGTCATCAGATTCTGATGAGAACCAAGGTATGGATGCAAAAAAAACACAAATCCTGAGTGACCTCCAGGCTGGCTTCAGGGAAAATATTAGCACAATCAACCAGATATTCAGATTCCTCACGATTAAATGGAAGTCTGTCGACCTGGAAGGAGGGAAATTATTCGTAGCCTTTGTGGATCTTAGATCTGCATTTGACCTGGTCCTACGCCAAAAGCTATGGGAGATATTAGATAGAGCAGGACTCCCATGTACGCTACTAAATACAATCAAAAGCTTGTACAATAAGACCTTTGCCAAAGTTAGATGGGGACCAAATGGGGAAGTAACTAGAGAGATCCTAATTAAAAGGAGAGTGAGACAAGGGTGTGTTTTAGCCCCAACCCTCTTCCTTATATTTATAAATGCTTGCATTCCTTATCTTTTTGCTTGTGAAAACGATGCTCCCAAATTAGGGGGGGGGGTGAAGACACCATGTCTACTCTTTGCGGACGATCCATTATTGCTATCCCAAACTGCGTCTGGTTTAGCAAACATACTCCAAAAATTCACATCCTTCTGTAGAGATCACGGTCTTGAAGTGAACTCTACGAAAACAAAGTACATGATCTTTGATGACAACAAACACAAAGTAAGAAAGAGCATCTTTATGGAAGGGGTAGAGTTGGAGAGAGTTGCTGAATTTGTGTATTTGGGGGTTAGATTGGAGGATACGCATAGATGGCAGGCTCAGATAGCAAGGGCACATATGTCACTGAAGCAGAACCTGGGTGGTGTACTGAGATTTGCGAACAGGTCCCCCAGGTTTGCAATCACTCCAGCAATGGAAATATACAAGTTACAAGCAAGAGGGTACGCTCTTTATGGAGCGGAGCTATGGGGACATGGAAACCTAAAGGATCTGGAGATTGCTGAAAACTTTTTTATAAAGTCTATTCTTAGAATACCCACTAGTTCTCCTATGTTGCCTGTACGCATGGACGTGAACCTCGATTCTATTGCTCATATAGCAGCGCTGAGGCGAATACTATATTGGATCAGACTAGGGTCCTTGGATGTACTTAGCCTGTATAGAACATGGTTGAAAGTCTTGATAAGTGGAAACAACACAGAAAAAATTCCCTGGTGCAAGTATGTTAGGGCTAGCCTGATTAAACTGGGGCTGGCCCATTTTTGGATGGCTCCTAATAATTTACCCAAAAATGCGGCACAAGTTGCAAAGGATGGATATTGGCGGTGGCTAAAAGTGGGGAATTTAACAGAGGTCCCTCTAGGTAGTTTGACGGACAAGTTTACATCACTCAAATGTCACTATTAGTTTGAATCATATATGGATTTGATTACATTCCCTCGAGCCCGCGCCCTTTACATCAGATTCAGGCTAGGCTCCCTACTGCTACGTTCTTTTGCCTGTAATTGATCTAAAGATGATCCCTATGCTAATTTTTGTCCGATGGGCTGCTCCCTTCCTGAATGTAGTGCTCATGTACTATTCCATTGTCCTGCTTACGATAAACAACGAAACAAATGGATTGTACCTCTTTGTAGAATTATGGGCTTCCAGAACCATTTTACTGCCCTCAGAATTTTTAGGCCTAATACTGAGGGCACTGTGGCATTTGCCTTAGCAAGCTATTTAGATGAAATTTGGTGTGTTAGAATAAAAATGTTAAAATCGTCCCATTAATAGGAGTTTATATTGGGAATGCCTTGTATTCTCATTTTAACCCATCTGTCGTTTTTAAATTAGGAATATATCTGTGTCATGATATTTATTATGGAAAATGCAATATTTATTCTATCACGATTTTATATGGTTTGTTCTTAAAGGGAAAATGTCTTACATTTAAGGATTTTTATTCAAGGACTTTTATCTATAGTATATTTTTGTAAAATTGTAATTTTTTGTGATGTGCTTTTATGGTATCTGTGTTTTACCAAAATAAAGCTATGATGATGATAATGATGATAGGGCGTGTAGATAACAATCAGCTTCTGTTGATATGCTTGAGACATAATGTACCAATCGGTACCACAATAAACCCAGTGAAGAATATGAATTATATGTTATACGTTGCAACTTTTTATTCTTTAAGAGACGTTATTGTAGGTAGTTAGATATAATGTTAGCAAGATGATATATATTTTGTGATTTTAGAATATTTTTATTCTTGATTGTATTAAACAGCCATGAATAGTTCTCAGGTGAAACAAAGCCGTTGGCTGGTGTATTTTCCAATAAAGAATGAATTAACGTCGTTTGCAGTCTTGACTCCTTAATGAATGTGACAGGGAAGATTTCATATGTTGAATAAACAGATGGACTTACTATTAATAAAGCGGAGTTGATGGCATGAATCAAATCTGTCTTTTGATGACAAGGAGTAGTGCAGATAATCTTTGTAATGCCCCAGCATTGATTATTTCGAAGAAATATACGGGGTGTGCTTAACAAATGCTTTAGCGTTTGTGCCTTCATAATCATTGTCTATATAAATTAAACCTCGCCCTAGATTTGCAAACACTTTGCATCTGGTTTGTGTTACTCTTTCAACAGTCCAAGGCAAAGATTGCAACCCGAACTAATGCAAAACGGAGCATTACTTTGCTTCAAAGGGGTATTCCATGGGTGGCACGTGGGCGTTCCCAAGCAAAAAACATGGTTTTTGATGCAAATACCTACCCTCAATGAATTGTTGCCAGGGATTTGCCTGCACTTTCTTGCGGCAAGAATAATAAGGACAAATGTTGTCATTTCCATGCCCATGTATACCTGCTATTATTTGTATGGAGAGTACCCAATATGCCCTTTACACCAAAAACGACATAATGTTTAGGCAAACTAGAGATCAATACTGCCACTTGGCATTATTTGTTCACATGCTTAAAAACTGATGCCTGGCCGCACAATCACACAATTAGTCAACCACAACAAATAATCCAAAATTGCCCTTCAAATAGGTCTGTTCTATTCGAAATACAGAAACGTAACAACTGATCACCTCGAGACAAACATCCGTGAAAGGTTTCTTTGTGGTGTAGAGCTGAAATGTGTTGAAACTGCCACAACCTTCAAAACACTCTTGTGAAACAAAAAATGCACCATTGCTAAATTATATTACTGTTGTTATATATGATGGGGCGGCAGTCACGGGCAAGGTGAAGGACAGTGTCTCTATCTCTATAGTTGAGCAGGAACGCAATAACAGGCCATGCCGGTGCTCCAGGTGGCGGCCACGGACCCAGCAATCTGTGCACCCGCTCCACCACTATCACTGGAGAGAGGTCACCAGGGAAGAGTGCAGAAAGCATCGCCTCCATATAGTACTCCATGCGCCCCATGTCTGTCGATTCCGGAAGACCTAAGATGCGGATGTTTTTTCATCTGGAGCGGGCTTCAAGGTCCTCATTTTTATTCTGGATGACTTCCAGCACTCGCTCCATTTGAAGAAGTCGTTCACTCTCCCGGCTCCTACCATCCTCCAAGTCTGAAACTTGAGATTCCGCCTGCACAAGGCGGGTATCGTGATCTTCCACCCTATCTTTCAGACGATCCATGTGATCAGTTAGATGATTAGCTTAGTATCTATGGCTGCCAGGCTGTGCTTAAGGTCCATAAACATGGGCTTGACTGAGGCCAACTGAGAATCTTCCTCATGGGGCAGCTCGTCCGTCGACCTGCCAGCTTGGCTGCACTTTTGTTTGCCCTCAAACATCAGTTTCAATTGTTTTTGGTCCGCCCTCCCCATCGTAGCTGGTTACAACCCCCAGTGGGTGTGCCACTCTGTCCGGAGTCGGAACCCCAGCACTCAGTCTAGCCTCAGGCACCTCCTGCCCTCACCACGCAGCTCGGTCAGGCGCCACCCACCCAGAAGACCACCAGCAGCACTCCGGGCAGGCCGCCCGCTCCCCACGCCTGCACGCCGTCAAATCATGTTGCCTCACGGTCTCTCGCCAAGGTCAGGGTGCCACAGCTCTCTGACGTTTCACATATGCAACCCTCAGCAGTGAGCAACAGCCTCTCTCCGTCTAGGCCTTCTCTCCACAGCAGCCCCAGACAATGCAACGCGTTGTGGGGGTCAGCCAGGCAGGCCCAGCAGACTGAGGCCGGGCTTGCCGACACGCAAGGCCAGCGGATCTCACCCGAGCCGCCAGTCAAAAGGATCCAGCACCAGGGCGGCAGATACAGGGGATCCAGGGGCACAGCGGCTCCGGCCCGCCAAACCCTGCCGTCGTCCGGGGGGGCAGGCGGCAGCCCCAGTTCCGTCCACCACCACCACCGGCCCGCCCCTGGCCCCACTCTGCCAACACATCCCCGGCAGCCCACGAGGCCTGGGGGGCAGGCAGCCCCCCGGGCGTTTCTCCCAGTCAAGTGCACTCTGAGCCACATGGAGGCTAAATATTCCCTTATCTACCCGGCCAAGGTATGTGTACAACATAAAGGTAAAATACATTTTTTCTCAGATCCGAAACAGGCAGCAAAATTTGCGAAAAGCATTCCCAAAAAAAGGCCCCTGGCTGTTTGTTAGCAAATGAAGAGGAGGGGAATCACCTGAGCGACAATGACTGAACAGTTTCGTATGATGTGGGTCTGTGTGTCTGGACGGCACCCTGTGGCCTTTTGACTACTCGGTGGCTCCTGCCCATCTACCCATACTGGGTGGGAAGTCTGATGGCCATGCCAGAGCCCAGTTGGATGAGTCCAAATCATTTGGTTGTGGTTTTGAAATGGGTTATGTTTTTGGGTGGGGATGGGTGGTCGGGCCCAATTGGGGGGCCTGAGTGGGTAGGGGCCAGCAGATGTACTGTTAGCCACTATGTTTGTTGTTTTCCCACTGTTTTTTTCTTCTTTGTACCTTCCCGTCCCGCAGCTGATTCACTTTACGTATGGAGAGGGGTGGTTGTGGAGTGATTGCGATGTTTACCTTGATGGCTTCTAAAAATGTGACTCCTGTGAGCTGCTTGACATGGAATGGTCAGGGGTTGAATGATGGACGTAAGATGTGATTGTTATCCGCTTATATGCAGGACCATGCGACAGACATCTGCATGATCCAAGAAACTCACCTGACTAACGCCACAAAGTCTAGGGTGAGGGCTGCATGGATTGGGGAGAGCCATGTAGCGGTGTATTCAAGTTATGTGTAGGGGGGGGCCATCCTGCTTAGAAAAGGACTGCAGTGGCGTACTGCGAAATCGCTTACGGACCCGTACGGTCACTATGTTATGCTGCAGGGTACATTACAGGACAGGCCGTTTCGTCTGGTATCAGTTTGCGGTCTCAACGTTGATGACCCAGAGTTCTTTGGGGAGGCATGGCGACTGACTAACTCCTTGGGTTCGGGGTCCCTACTATGGGGAGGAGATTTTGATGTGTTATTGGACTTCGAGGCAGATCATGAGAGTCGAGCTTGGCCACAACATATGGCAGCTGCTAAGGCCTTGTCCCTCATTATGGCTGATGGTGCTGTGGTGGATCTATGGAGAGTGAAACATGGTGGGGATAGAGAAGAAACATGCCTTAATACCATACATAATAGCTGGTCCCGTATTGACAGATGGCTCGGCACCAGAGACGTAGAGCTTTGGAAGGAGTATATTGACCTTATGCCCTACACTCTGTCAGACCATTCTCCGGTTATATTGGTATTGCTGATCCCAGGGGGCCCTCGCCGCAGATTCTCGTGGAGACTGCCACATGGTGCGTTAAGAGATCAAGCCTTCAGGGAGGAGATTCGAACTGCTATTGCGGAATATTTCACTGTCAATCAGGGGTCGGTATCCTCGGTGGGCACCTTATGAGAGGCATTCAAGGTAGTAATTCATGGGGTATGCCTTGCTAAGCAGCATGGCATGCTGAGAACGATCCACCGCGAACTAGCAGACTTAGAGGCCCAGCTTGCTATAATGGAGAAACAAATGTGTGCAGATATGTCCAGCACCCTTCTAGCTGAAATAAGAGAGAAGCTTTCACAATATGAGGAAGTGGCACTCCGTGAGGATTGTTTTCTGGGAAGCCAATCCAAGGCAAGGAGATACGGAGAGGGCGAGAGGGCCATCAAAACACTGGCTGCAATGCTTCGATGGCCGTGGGTGGGGAACTATGTTGCTGAGCTGCTTGACTCTGCTGGAGTACGCCACGTAGGCACTGAGGGGGTCAAGCGGGTCTTGACTGATTTCTACTCTTCCCTATATACCGAAACGATGGGGCTGCACCCAGCGGAGTATACAGAATACTTTGATAACATTAGCCTGCTCTGGCTCGAGAACTAGCACAGGCAGTACATAGACACTCTGTTCTCGGGTTGAGGATGTCATCCAGGTTATATGTTGTCTACTGGGAGACAAGGCGCTGGGGCTGGATGAACTCACAACGACATTCTATGAGGAATACGCAGATCAATTGGTGCCGCACCTACTCGATGTTTATTGCGGAGGCAGTCAAGGGCGGGACTCTCCCTGCTTCGCTGCGTGAGGCCTGACATCCAGCTTCTTGAAAAGGCTTAGATCTTCACTCATAACTCTGGCCTGGGCTGTTGGACAGCCCAGAATCTCATGCAAAATATTGATGCTACTGTTTGAGTTGGGAGGCCCCTGATCTAGAACGTTATTATAAATGCGTACAGTCCCATTTCACGCATTTTTGGTTGCATCCCATAAAATATTTACCACATCTGGCTCCGGAACATTATTCAGTCTGGCCTAATAGGCTCTCTGGGGTGATTTATGGACCACCCAGACCTAGGTCGAGAGAAGTTGACACTGTTATGTGTACGGCGTGGGCTTTGAGGGTGCTCCTGAAGCGTGTGGAGGCTGGGGAACACTTTGCCGATGCAAGAGATCATGAAGCCGCAGATAACTGAGGAAGGCCAGTTTTGTGAATGCCTGCGCAATCTGAATATGGCTACCTTGGGGTCTTAGTATCCGGGGGGCTAGTTAATCTCCCCAGAAGCTGCGCTTTGTGAGATGCACAATACTGCTCTATATCGTTTAATTTACCTTAGAGTCAAGGCTTTTTTGTGGGCTGCTTCCCTGAGGTGCCTCCGGTGTGCCGCACACTGGAGCTGGTGTACAAATCGCCATCTCAACGCAGACTCATCACGTGCTTGTTTGTTTGCATGCAGACAACTGTAGCCCCTGCCACGCCCAAGGCCAGAACACATTGGGAAGCAGACATAGGTGAGACCCTTCCGGATGATGTGTGGCAATATTGCTGCACACATATACATGAGCTGTTCCTCAATTACAGATTGCGCGTAATACATTTTAAATTCCTGCACCGCTTGTACTATACGCTGAGTCGCCTTAAGAGGATGGGTGTCAGGTCGCATGCTAGATGTGAAAGATGCTTAGCGCCGGAGTCAGATTTCCTGCACCTGGCGTGAAACTGCGGGGTGCTGCAGGGATACTGGACAGAGGTGCTGAGTGCAATTGGGGAGATGGTCGGGCTCGAACTGCCACGTTCTCCCAAGATTGCCCTCATGGGATATGTCAAGGAGGTACCCCCTGATCACAGGAAACTTGGGGCTGCTATTGGTGCTGGCCAAGTGCAGGGTGGTGGTGTGTTGGGGAAAGGAACAGATACCCTGATGCAGGGAGTGGCTAAGTGATGCTGTGCACTGCCAGGAACAGCTAATAACTTACTGGGAATTGATGCCGTCAAACTCCCGGTCACTAGACATATGGATCCCCTTACGATCCTTTCTTACAGTCCGACCATAGTGGTATAAACAGCCGCTAACACATAGTACCAGATATGATCTAGAACACACCCCCCCTACGAAGGCCCTCCTCCTCCTTCCCTCCCTTCCCTCCTTTTCTCCCTCTCTCTGTTTTTTCTTTCGTTGTTTACCATTACTGACATTAACCCATAAGACTGAGCTGTATAAACCCCATTGTTCTATGTGTTGACCAGATGACCCTACCCCACGGGGTAGGTTGCCTGGGAAATAATTTGGGGGGCTTTTGGATAAAAGCTGTTTGTACTGTACTGTAGACACGAGGCATCACATTGTGCTAACTGTGCCTTTCGATTTTTGTGATGGTAAATGTTTTGATCTGTTTTACTCTCTCATAAATGCAATAAGAAAATAAAAACCATATTACTGCATGACATGACACTGAGACTATGGGGGTGATTCTGACCGCGGCGGACGGC
This sequence comes from Pleurodeles waltl, assembly GCF_031143425.1. Lineage (NCBI taxonomy): Eukaryota > Metazoa > Chordata > Amphibia > Caudata > Salamandridae > Pleurodeles > Pleurodeles waltl. The sequence goes on from NC_090437.1 coordinate 65,719,162, forward strand.
GGTCGCCGCCCGCCAAGCGGTTCCCGCCGAAAGACCGCGGCGGTCATTCTGGCTTTCCCACTGGGCCGGCGGGCGACCGCCGAAAGTCCGCCCGCCAGCCCAGCGGGAAACACCCTTCCCACGAGGACGCCGGCTCAGAATGGAGCCGGCGGAGTGGGAAGGTGCGACGGGTGCAGTTGCACCTGTCGCGAATTTCAGTGTCTGCAAAGCACCCCCGCGGCACCCCCTACCGCCATCCTGTTCCTGGCGGGAGAACCGCCAGGAACCGGATGGCGGTAGGGGGTGTCAGAATCCCCATGGCGGCGGAGCGCGCCACGCCGCCATGGAGGATTCTCAAGGGCAGCGGGAAGTCGGCGGTACACCGCCGACTTTCCGTTTCTGGCCGCGGCTGAACCGCCGCGGTCAGAATGCCCAGCGGTGCACCGCCAGCCTGTTGGCGGTGCTACTGCCGACCTCCGCCATGGCGGTAATTACCGCCAGGGTCAGAATGACCCCCTATATTCCGTTTAAGATTGTCGCAGAAAGGGGCAGGAAGTGTGGTGGCATTTCAGTGGTAGTAGCATTTCCGATATTTTTCCAAGCAATTAGGCATTGCTAGTAATCACCCCGACCCTCAGTGGTAATTTCTGGCATTGCTGCTAGAGGCTGATGGAAAGCTGCTCAGTAAATCTGCAGAATTTACGAAAGTTAACCATGATTACTCTGCATCTTTGCTGGCATCTAATAACTAACGGGCATGTTTAAGAAAAGTGGCACTGCACACAGGGGGTCATTACGACCCTGGCGGTCCATGACCGCCAGGGCCGGGGACCGTGGAAGCACCGCCAACAGGCTGGCGGTGCTTCCTGGCCAATTCTGACCGCGGCGGTAAAGCCGCGGTCAGAAAAGGGGAACCAGCGGTTTCCCGCCGGTTTTCCCCTGGCCAAAGGAATCCTCCATGGCGGCGCTGCAAGCAGCGCCGCCATGGGGATTCCGACCCCCTTCCCGCCAGCCTCTTCCTGGTGGTTTACACCGCCAGGATGAGGCTGGCGGGAATGGGTGTCGTGGGGCCCCTGGGGGCCCCTGCACTGCCCATGCCACTGGCATGGGCAGTGCAGGGGCCCCCTAACAGGGCCCCATAAAGATTTTCAGTGTCTGCTTGGCAGACACTGAAAATCGCGACGGGTGGCACTGCACCCGTCGCACCGCAGCAAATCCTCCGGCTCCATTCGGAGCCTGCTTCATCTTTGCTGGGGCTTTCCCGCTGGGCCGGCGGGCGATCTTTTGCAGATCGCCCTCCGGCCCAGCAGGAAAGTCGGAATGTCCCCCGCGGTCATCTGACCGCCGGGCGGTGTTTGGGCGGTTTCTGCCCGGCGGGCGGCACCCGCCGCCCGCCGGGGTCGGAATGACCCCCACAGTGTTTAAAATAGGGCGCACCATGTCGGTAGTAAAAATGTTGATGCTAATCCTGCAAAGCACCCTGAGGCCCGTTGTAACCAATGGAAGCAACCATTTAACACCTGTTCTGAGCAGGCGTTAAAAGTGCGGGGAAAAAACAACACAAAGGAATCTGTTAGATTTCTTTGCGCCATTTGTTTGGTCCCCTACCTGGGGAACGCCCCCTTTGCCTACAATATGCTTGGCATAATGTAGCGCAAAGGGTTACAAAGTGGCACAATGTATGCATTGCTCCACTTTGTAAATATGGCTGTGCGTTTTTGGCCTTCTAACGCCACATTAGTGTCAAATAGTGTCAAATAAATGACGCTAATGTGGCATTAGAATGGTGCTAGAGGCTCTTAAATATGCCCCCAAGGCTGTTTGCCTCATGGTAATGTCATAACTGCTGCATTTTACAGTTTAATGACAAAAAAGTGCTAAATATTAACCCTCTTCTTTTCCATTTGTCTCTTCTTCTCTTTCAGAAGTAGAGTTTCTGTGACAGATTGCTCGTCTGGAAGTCAGCAGTTCACTGCACCTGTGAAAATCACTACAGTGATACACAAAGATCTATTACTCAACAACTACGGCTTTGACATCTCTCAGAATCATCCTCTTTCCATTGCATCAGTTATTGCAGGTACAGTAACAATCTTCCAAAGATATTAGGAGTGTACTATAAACTCAAATGTGTTTGTTTTATGTTTTATCTGCAAGCCAGTGAGAACTTCAGTGCAATAAATATTGTAAAAAGTGCTAGAAATACTTTTGCTCACCTACGATAACCTAGGTGCTCAAAATGTGCCAACATTGAGCACGGATTCCAATAAGCATGCATTTCTCATCCCTTTGGAGTTCACAGTATGGGAACGGTACGTGATAGTGGCCTGTATACATAGAAGCTACTGCACACCATCCCCTTTGTGCAAGCTTGTCCAGGGTTATTAGTAGAATACGTGATAAAATGTGTCACTTTTCTTCACGATGCCAGGTTTTGCAAACCTCAGGGGGTACAGAGAGCCCCTTAGGATGTATCCCCTTTCTTCCAGCACATGTCACCCATTTCTTACCTTACAAGTCTACAAATGCAAATTACCACCCTCCTTCTTCCTTTAAATTTGATAAAGTGACCTAAGATGACGAAGCGTCTCCATGAAGCTTTTCTAGGCGCTGGTTCTCCTTGTGCAGCCCCTCCTACCCAGTACAATCACCCTGAAAAATAGCTAGGGTCCACCAGGACTTTGGATAACATAGTAGAGGAGTATAATGCCCCCATCCCCCGGAACCGAGCCGTGTTGATGCTAATGTTCAGTTGAGACTCTTGACAGCATGTATTGATACAGGGAGCGGATGTAGCCAACCCTTCCGTCTATGGGCAAGTGAGCGGAGGAACTAATGTGGTGCACCTCCGCAGAATACTTCTGATCAGTCTGGAATTCGCTTCACAGCTGTGGTGTGGTCTGTAGGAAAGTACCATCTTGCCTGGCATGTTACCCCCAATTTCACTGTCACAAGGGTAACTCCGAACATGGCCATGTAACATGTCTAATATCATGGAATTGTCACCCCAATACCATTCTAGTATTGGGGGGACAATTCCATGACCCCCCGGGTCTCTAGCACAGAACCCGGGTACTGCCAAACTGCCTTTCCGGGGTTTCCACTGCAGCTGCTGCTACTGCCAACCCCTCAGACAGGATTCTGCCCTCCTGGGGTCTGGGCAGCCCCGGCCCAGGAAGGCAGAACAAAGGATTTCCTCTGAGAGAGGGTGTTACACCCTCTCCCTTTGGAAATAGGTGTGAACGGCTGGGGAGGAGTAGCCTCCCCCAGCCTCTGGAAATGCTTTGATGGGCACAGATGGTGCCCATCTCTGCATAAGCCAGTCTACATCGGTTCAGGGATCCCCCAGCCCTGCTTTGGCGTGAAACTGGACAAAGGAAAGGGGAGTGACCACTTCCCTGACCAGTACCTCCCAGGGGAGGTGCCCAGAGGTCCTCCAGTGTGTCCCAGACCTCTGCCATCTTGGAAACAGAGGTGTTGGGGGCACACTGGACTGCTCTGAGTGGCCAGTGCCAGCAGGTGACGTCAGAGACCCCCTCTGATAGGCTCTTACCTTTCTTGGTAGCCAATCCTCCTTTCTTGGTAGCCAAACCTCCTTTTCTGGCTATTTAGGGTCTCTCCTCTGGGGTATTCTTCAGATAACGAATGCAAGAGCTCACTTCCGTCTTCAACTTCTACCAAGGATCGACCGCTGACTGCTCCAGGATGCCTGCAAAACCGCAACAAAGTAGCAAGACGACTACCAGCAACATTGTAGCGCCTAATCCTGCCGGCTTTCTCGACTGCTTCCTGGTGGTGCATGCTCTGAGGGCTGTCTGCCTTCCCCCTGCACTGGAAATCCCAAAGAAATCTCCCTTGGGTTGACGGAGTCTTCCCCCTGCTAACGCAGGCACCAAACTTCTGCATCACAAGTCCTCTGGGTCCCCTCTCATCTCGACGAGCGTGGTCCCTGGAACACCGAAGCTATATGCAAGTGACCCCAACAGTCCAGTGATCCTTCAGTCCAAGTTTGGTGGAGGTAAGTCCTTTCCTCCCCACGCTAGACTGCAAACCTGTGTACTGTGTGGTTTGCAGCTGCTCCGGCTTCTGTGCACTTCTCCAAGGATTCCTTTGTGCACAGCCTAGCCTGGGTCCCCAGCACTCCGTCCTGCAGCGCTCAACCCTCTGAGTTGGACTCTGACATCGTGGGACCCTCCTTTGTGACTCTGCATGGACTCCAGTTCACACATCTTCCAAGTGCCTGCTCCGGTACTTCTGCGGGTGCTGCCTGCTTCTGTGGGGGCTCTCTGAGTTGCTGAGCCCCCCCTCTGTCTCCTCCTCCAAAGGGCAACACCCTGGTCCTTCCTGGTCCCCAGCAGCACCCAAAAACTCTACTGCAACCCTTGCATCTAGCATGGCTTGTTTGTGGTATTTCTGCGTGGAAACACTTGTGCAACATCCAGCACGGCGTGGGACATCTTCCATCCAATGGAAAAGTTCCTAGCCCTTTTCGTTGTTGCAGAATCCTTGGCTTCTTCCACCCAGAGGCAGCCTCTTTACACCTTCATCTGGGGTTTCCTGGGCTCCTGCCCCCACTGGACGTGCCTCTTGGACTTGGTCCACTTGCCTTGCAGGTCCTCAGGTCCAGGAATCCATCTTCAGTGCTTTGCTGGTGTTTGTGGTTCTTGCAGAATCACCCTATCATGACTATCGTGTCCTATTGGGGTAGTAGGTGTACTTTACTCCTACTTTTCAGGGTCTTGGGGTGGGGTATCTTGGACACCCTGGCTGTTTTCTTACAGTCCCAGCGACCCTCTACAAGCTCCCATAGGTCTGGGGTCCATTTGTGATTCGCATTCCACTTTTGGAGTATATGGTTTGTGTTGCCCCTAGATCTATGTTCACCTATTGCATCCTATTGTAATTCTACACTGTTTGCAGTACTTTTCTTACCATTACTTACCTGTTTTGGGTTTGTGTGCATATAACTTGTGTATATTACTTACCTTCTAACTGAGGGCACTCACTAAGATACTTGTGGCATATTGTCATACAAATAAAGTACCTTTATTTTTTAGTAACTCTGAGTATTGTGTTTTCTTATGATATTGTGCTATATGATATAAGTGGTATAGTAGGAGCTTTGCATGTCTCCTAGTTCAGCCTAAGCTGCTTTGCCATCGCTACCTTCTATCAGCCTAATCTGCTAGAAACACCTCTATTCTACTAATAAGGGATAGCTGGACCTGGCACAGGGTGTAAGTACCACAAGGTACCCACTATAAGCCAGGCCAGCCTCCTACATGGTCCCCAAAGCTGCCAACAACCATCCTGTTCAGGAGTTATGGTAGATTGGGCTTTACTGATTAGGGTCAGGTCACTGATGCAGCAGGCAAACCTCTGAGATCACAGTTCTGGATGGCGCCCAGAGACGAAGCTTGAATGGATCATCAACGACCTAGCAAAGGATGTAATTACACCCTTAACAAAGCACTTCTGGCTTTTTATGACTGCAAAACAAGCAAACCAGGAAGTTAGGATAAAAGAAAATGACTGCTGACTCCCACAGGCATTCAAGATTCACCCAGAGATGGCAGCCATATTGCAATAAACATCCAAAAATGTAAAACCTCAAACACCAAACTACGACTAGAGCCAGCATCGGACTCAGAGCACTGAATGACTCTAACAACAGTGCCCATCAACAAGAAACACAATCACGGTGACATTGAGAATTACTTCTTAAACTGTGAGAGAGGGACTCTTTTTGACATGGTTAACCGCCACTTTTTGCCTGATGTTGATGTGTTCTAGAAACTGTAGTGCCCAAGGCCCCTGCTAACCAGGTTCCCTGGGCCAGAGCTCTTTTACTAAATCTTTTGTAATGAATTGGCACAATTGGTTACACCCTTAACTACCAGCATAAGCCCCTATTAAGTGGGCACCTAGGTGCACAGAGTATGGTGTACTAGGGGTAGGCCCCTGGGGGCAACAGCACTGATTGTGTCACCCTCTAGGGCCATGCATCCAGATGTACCCACCACTGCCATTGCAGGCTGAGTGTCCTGGTGCAAACCTAAAATACAAACTCGACATGGCACACTGCCTGTTTGCCCTGTCCACCATACACTGCATTTACTATGGGTAAGTCACCCCTCTGGTAGACCTTAGAGCCCTAGGGCAGGATGCTCCATATTATATGTGAGGGCATAGCTGCATGCGCAATGTGCCCCACTGTGTCCCTGCCAAATCTAGAACATAGTGAGTGAACAGAGCAGCCATTTATATACATATGCTGGACACTGGTCATCATGAGTTTCCCAGCTACATGATGGCTACTATAAACCCTGGGTTTTTGGTATCAGACAACTCAGAATGATAAATCCAAACAGGTGCCTGTATTGAAACTCGACCCCCAAGCCTGCTGCTAGCAACAGCTGGTATCCCCATTTGCCAACCCCCACTTTTGGCTGGAGCAAAGGCACGAAACCTAACAAAGGATATGAGGAGTGGCCTCACCTAGCATGCACCACCCCTCAGGTGTTTCCTGTGAAGCGGACCCTCAAATTCAGTTTCCTCCATCTTGGAATGGAGGATAATAGCCAATTAGGTTTAGGGCAGTGACCCTTCCAGCAGGAAGTGGTCGTTTTAGTGGGTGTAGCCACCCTAAGGTAAGTGTCCCATTAGACACTACCAGGTTCCCTGTAAAAAAACACCCACTAAATTCAGTATTTAGTGGGCACCCCTAGACCAAGAAATCAGATTTGAAAGGACAAAGAAGAAGACAGCCCCAAAGAAGACCACAGCAAGAGAACGGAGGACCTTCTGCATCAGAAGAGAAGCCAAGACCCTGCCTTCTGCATCTGTGCCCCAACAATCGCTGTTGCGAGGGAGCTGACCACTGAACTGACCTCAGAAGACCATGAGGACCTCTGGGCTTTGCAAATAGACCAAGATCTCCGTCCTGAGTAGAGGCACCACTCAATAAAGCAGCACGAGCCAACAAGCCAGTGAGGGTCACTTCACTGACTGGTTGATATCTCGTCAACCAGAAGTTGCAGCCAGACCCAATGACACTCTGACAATAGCCCGGATGTGACCTATAAGTGTGCCAACTTTTCGTGGCAGTGCACCCTCCAGTGGCCGAGTCATGCCAATACCCCAAGTACTGGCCAGTGGATGTCGGACTCCAAGAAAAACAGCTCCCCCAGAGCTGCAACTGGACCAAGAGGAAGCCCCCATTTGAGGGACTTCAGGAACACCCTGGATCTCCTGCCAGAGTGCCACCGTTGTCCTGCAAGCCACCTTCAAAAAGACTTACCTTCTGCTCCAAAGGCCTCCATTGCACACAGCTGCTAGATCACCAACTCACCCTGCATTCGGCCGCCCTGTGCCCTGCAATGAGGAGCCAGCTGTGCTCCACGGGTCCCTACCCCTTTGCGACCTTGGCAGCCCAAGGGGACCCCAAGGCACCACCTGCCAGTTTGCAAACCATCTCTTTTTCCAGGTGGCCCCTCCAAGTGGCCCTGTACCTGTGCCAAGAGACATTCCCGCTCTGCTCCCGCTGGGAGTTCAGAATGGGGTGTCTTGTGGGGCTCTCACCAGGATATGTTACCCAGAATCCTTTGCAAACCTCAAAATGTGGCACAAAAACCACCTTTTCCTCAAATGTCGGTGCTGCAAAGTTCTGGAATCTGAGGGGAGCCACAAACGCCCTTCCACCCAGCATTCCCCCAAGTCTCCCGATAAAAATGGTAAGTCACTTGTGTGGGTAGGCTAGTGCCCGCGGCAGGAATGGATCACACAAGGGTCAATAGTAGTACTTGCATGAGGGCTACTGTTAACCCTGGAGTGATCCATTTGTGACGCAGGCATTAGGCACAGGCACACAAGTGGGGTTGTGTTTATATCAGGACAAGTGGAGAAACACTGGGTGGTAGGAATTTTGTGGATCCCTGCACATTCCTGTAGTTTTTGTGATGAAAAGGCAAGGAAAAATATTGTTTTTAATCAACGTTTCACTTTTGTAGGGTATTCTGGGAAACAAAACTTTGTGAAATCCAAACATGCCACTCTTCCATGGACTACCTCGGGTGTCTGGTTTTCAGAAATGTCAGGGTTTGGTAGGCTTCCCTATATGGCAGCCGAGCCCAGGACCAAATACTCAGGTGACTGTCTTACAAAATGAGGCTGTTTTGTGGTAGGTAATTTTGATGTCTCCACAGTCCGTTTTGGGTACTTCCCTGTTGTAGTCACTTGCCCACTCACTAAAGTGAGGCAGTTTTTCTCTGGAGACTTAGTGGAACACTGGGTGGCAGACAATGTGTGGCTGCCTGCAGATTCCAGGACTTCTGCTCACTGAAATGCAAGGCAAAAGTGTTTTTAAGCAAATTATGTGATTTCAAGGGAAGTCTGGGTGAAGGAAAACTGGTGAGAGCTACGCAAGTCCTGCACCCTTGGACTCCCCTGGTACTAGTATATTAAAGTTAATCCACCAGTCACACTGGTTGGTTTTAGCACCTCCAGAAATTATGGTTTCAAAGCATAAATACTTATCAAAGTATCTGAATATTGAAACAAAGCCTTCTGAAGGTGGGCCATAGAGCCACGTCCAGGCACCAACCTCTTTATGGTCCATTCACATGCCATTCACGCACAACAAATAACCCTTTCCTACCGCCGGTCACGGCCCAATCCAATCAATCACTGCACTCACATTAACTTACCACTGCCAGACAAGGGCCTATCACTTTCATACGCCACAGGACGGAAAAAGTTTGACTACATTTTACCACCTGTCAAGTAACCGCCTCCTTCTTCTTGAACATTACCGTATGCATGCGTAACAAACATTTACTTATAATTCCAATGACTGCCACCCGAGGCTCATGCAGACAAGTTTTTCATGCGCCTTTAGTGTACTCACTGTGCTAAATCCAACTCCTTCCAGTTTGTGGCTGCAAGTTGGGGTTGTCTGACTATGCCGTATAAAGCGATTCCTCGAACTGAGTGCGCATATCTACCATTGAAACTAAGGGATACATGCAGGGGAATTCTCGTGATGTTTCCTAAAGAAAAGGTCACAGGCTATAAAAAAGGGTAATGTTTGGCACACATGGAAGTCCATGAGAACGTAGCATATGTCCCAGCCAACATTATGTGCAGCGCTGTGACTGTAATGCACTCATCATACAGCAAACTGAACATCTACTAAGTACTGATGGAGGATGAACACGAAAATCAGGTCAAAAACTGACCCATACGTGTAATTGTCCTTCAGTGCTGGGATGGCTCTAATGGGTTTGAATCCATAGGTGTAGATGATGTACATCTGTACTACATTTACTATCGGCCTTCTACCTGTGCAATGTCCCTGTGAAGGCACACCTACCATGAGCTTTCCTTACCCATTCATGTCTCTGTTCTCATCAGATTCCTGACTAATCCTGTATAATTGCCAAGTGAACCATTACTAGTTTGTGGATGCACATTGGGGGTGTCCGAGTATGCCTTGGGAGGCCTATTCCTCGAAATGAGTGACCATATCTACTGTTGAAACTAAGACAGACATGCTGGTGAAGAAATCCTAAGGTCTCTAAAGTAAAAAGTCAAACAAATATCCTGTGGGGCTCATTCACCAACACTTCTACTTTTGGTTTGAAAGTGAAGCTTCAAATTGAGTTTGTACACTTTCAAACAAGTAGAAATGTTGGTGAATATGTGCGACAGGATATTTGTTTGACTTATTACACTTACTCTAGTTCTCGTTAGCAATCATGGTGGTCATTGCGTAGCATACATAAGTTCCCTAACAAGCACTTCAAAATTCAGTCATGCTTTTAACATTCTGCCACACAGGATACTCCGTGACAATGTGGCATATGTTCTGTCCACTAGTATGTGCAGTATGGGGACTATAATGCACGTTAATTGAACAGCACATCTACCACGTTCTGATGGTGGACATAGGTCTCAAGCCAGCCATAAGAAAGTCCATGATTTCCTGAAGTAGATGAAGTATAATTCTGTGGCTGCTTGCCTAACGAAACAGTGGCCCATAGACATTTGGTCTCCATGCACAGCCACTGAAAGGATTACCCAACGGCAGCTCCACCTCAGTTAATTTCCCAGAACTTTGCTCTAGTATGATACCACGTAAAGCAAGTAGGGACAAAGAGGCCTGGTTGAGATGGTCACTGGGGACAGTGATACCAACTCTCCTGCCACTTTCCATGCTTTGAGCACACTTTACAGCGACGACATGGAAGATCCTTTTTGGGTGTTTTAGGAATGCGATCAGCAAAGTTTCGTTCCTGCAGCCTTGCCACATCCTCTAGAACATATGAGGTGGAGGCTGCTGCTGCTTCTGTAACAGCAGTGAGGCTTTCAATTACAGACAACTGGAAGTCAAGGAAAGTCATGAATCTTCCTGTGGTTGTCTGGTGGTAAACAACATACGCATTGTATGCTGCCATCAGGTGGGTAAACAGATTCTTGTACCAAGTGTGAGTTTTACGACACGCATTGTATGGTTGAAGAACCTGGTTATTCTTGTTTACTCCGCCCATGTACTTATTGTAATCAAGTATACAGATGGGCTTGTGGACTTCGGCCATCTGACCCCAAAACGTGATGGGGGATGTGCTCTCATCATGAATTGTAGCGAGTACATATACATCACGCCTATCAAGAATTTGACTGCGAGCAGTTAGTTGGAATGCAATGCAGTACTCAGGGATTTCTGGAGCTTCTTGCAAACAAGCTCCTGCGGAATCCTTTGTGGTTACAACTAACTGGACCGCAGGCCACAGTGCCAGCTTTGTAGAGCTCACCGAACAGCTCTTCTCCTATACAGAAATTGTCCACATAAAGGTTATGACCTTTGTGAAGGAGTGGCTGGCCAAGTTCCCATCCAATCCTACCTGTGACCCCTAACACAGGAAAGCAACCTACAGGGTTTAGGCTAGAGTCCTTCCCTGTATACACTCTCAAGCTGTAGACATAGCCAGAAGAGAACTCACACAGCATGTACAGCTTTATACCATAGCGAGCTCTTTTGCTCGCAATGTACTGTCTGAACAGCAGCCGTTCTTTGTACAGGATGAAGGACTCATCGACTGCTATATTCTTTCCAGGAGTATAGATCTCTGGAAACCTGGCAGACAAATGTTCCACGACAGGCCGAATTTTGAATAACCTGTCATGGTGAGGATGGTCCCGGGGCAATGCAGCAGAATTGTTATTGAAATGCAGCATGCGCTGCAGTAGCAAAAACCGATCTCTGCTCATGTATGGTGCAAAGATGGGGGTTACCCAAACCATGCGAGTTGTCCAGTAGGACTGCAAGGTGGGTTTCTGCACCAACCCCATTTAGAGCATAAGGCCCAAAAATATCTTCAACTTTGCCAGCGAAGTGGGATTCTACTGGCGTGCCCTAGAACGGAACCCTAGAGTACCTCCATGCTACCTCAGAAATTGGTCTGCAAGCAAACTTGTGTGCTGCACAACATCCAAAAATAGATGGACGTAGTCGACTGGCAAAAAGTTGGCCTTATCGACTTTACATCCAGCATCATCAGTAAAAGGTGGAATTTGGGGCTGAATTAAACAGGGGGGCTGCCAAGAGAGCACTCTCTATCCTTGTGGCCGCATGCACCTGCTCTCTGGGTTCGGCTAACCTGATGTTGTCCCGCTGCACAGACTTTGCTTGCGAAGGGACAGCATGGCTGTCGTCATCGTCTCCTTCAGAATCACTTGAAGAGGTGTTGTCGGATGGGACTCCGCCAACTGAAAAATCACTCCCAGATTCTGCCCCATTGTCCTCTCCCTCAGATGCTGTCTCAGTCTCTGATACTGCTTCAGAGCTATACTCCATAACCTGAGTTAGGGCGTGAGCAGCAGTCATTTAATGAGATGCCATCTCTGTTAATGGCTAAACTGTCCCTCTAAAGTACTAGCCTACATAGAAGGCGGATAGAGCTACAAAATTGCTTGTGGGTGTGTGTGATGTGTCCAATAGAAAATGTTGTCACCCTACCTTCGCTTCTTCTCCGATTCGTCAGATTCTCTGAAGACACTGAAAAAAACAAAAAAGACACAGTATTACTTCACCTTACCACATACCCATCATCACAGCCTTTAGCGCTGGTGGCACCTAGTGCAACAGTCATTTTTGGTGCTCTGCCTCCCGTGGCCTCCTCTTCTAATTCCCTCAGTACCACCCAACAAAAGTGCCCCTCATATCTCCATAGTCCCCCTCGCACATACATTTCATTTGTTTTAAAGCGCAGGTAATGCCTGGCTTTACTAATTCACTCAGCTAAATACATATACATGTATATCCTTTGCAGCAGGCAAATAAACCAAGGAAACATTTCAGGAAGGCCTCGTTTGAAAAGGGAGAATCTCCCCTTTCAAACAAGGCCTTCCCGAATGGTGGGGTGGCCCTTTCTGGCCAGTTTTCCCACCGAAGAAGAAAGCGGCCTGTGGGGAAAACGAAGTGTAACGTCAGCGCGCCTCGCGGAGCGCTGATGTCACAGAGGGGCAGGTGTGGGGCGGCTAGGGAAGACACAGAAGCTCTTCCGTGTCTCCCAAGAGGGTATTACATTTTAAAAAAATTCCTTCGATGCAACGCACTGGAGGTTTTTTCAAACCCCTTCCTGGAGTCGGCCACTGGTCATGACCTGCCCCAGGAAGGGTGTGCAGGCCTCGGCCAGTGGCCAACCCCCGCACCAATGGGGTTAAGTTGAATTTTTTTTGTTGTTTATGCTTTTAATTTATTCTCTTTGTTGTGTATGGGGAAGCCCAGCTTCCTGGATTTGTAGTGCCGCCCTAATTTCACTAGCTACTCCACACTTTCATAGAATGTAGCACATATCCACATTTACAGGTGGTTCAAGTTCATTGTGACATGAGAGTGGCAAGTTTTTATGTGAACTCATACTGAACTAGTTTTGAAAGGTGATTTATTTGGATACCAAGGGGATTTTGTTTATGTAGGATTTTCCTTATCCTCTACAGTGTGGGCCGCCCCCCATGGGGGCATAAATAAAAAAATAAATACGTTTTGGTTCTTTTGGGGGAAGATCATGCCCCCTAGAAAATGGCGGGGTCGGCCCTTCATACACGGGCGACCCCTGGGAGTGATTTTATTGCAATAGTTTTCCCTGGGGGGGGGGGCGATGGGGCCATTTTTTTCTATAAATGTGTGCTTTGCCACAATCGGCCCCAGGGAAAGCACACATGTATAAAAAAAAAAAAGTGATGTACAGAGACAAATCTCTATAGATATGTATATATATATATATATATATATATATTTTATTTTTTTTTTTTTTTTTTTTACATATGTTGTTTTCCGGGAGCCACAATCGCCCCCCCCAGGGAAACCACACATATATTAAAGTGATATATATATATATATATATATAGAGAGAGAGAGAGAGAGAGAGAAATAGATCCGTCTTTTGCCTAGTTGCAGTTTTGATGCCATAAAGTAGCGCAGAAGGTTTATATGTCTACTGAAAAGATCAAATCTGTATTTTATGTGAATAGCTGAGTGGATTAGTAAAGCCAGCCATTACCTGTGCTATAATACAAATGAAATGTATGTGCAAGGGGGGCTATGGAGAAATGAAGGGCACTTTTACTGGGTGGTAGTGAGGGAATCCGAGGAGGAGGTCAGGGGAGTGGGAGCACCAATAATGATTGTCGGACTGGGCGCCAGAGGAGCTAAAGACTGTGACGATTGGTATGTGACAAGGTGAAGTAATAGTGTGTCTTTTTTGTTTTTTTGAGTGTCTTGAGAGAACGTGCTGATTGAGGGAAGAAGTGAAGGTAAGGTGATCTTTACTGTTGCACACATCACACACAGACATACAATTTTGTGACTGTCTACGTAGGCTAGTGTTTTAGAGCGACAGTTTCGCCGGTAGCAGAGGTGGCATCTCGTTGGATGACTGCTGCTCAAGCCCTATCTCGGGTTATAGAGGACAGCTCTGATGTAGGATCAGAGACTGAGACAGCAGATACTGAGACTCTGGGAGTGATTTTTCAGTCAGAGGAGTCCCACCCAACAACTTCACTTCCAGTGATTCTGAGGGAGGTGATGAGGACAGTCCTGCTGTCCCTCCGCAAGCACAGTCTGTGGAGTGGAACAATAACGGGTTAGCCCAACCCAGAGAGCAGGTGCATGCAGCGGCAAGCACATAGAGAGTGCTCTCTTGGGAGCTCCCAAATTTAGTTCAGCCACAAATTCCACCGCCCAAATCGTATTGTGGGGACATCAAAATTATCTATCACAAAACAACCTGGTTTTGTAAGGCAGGCACCTGCGTTTTTGTTCCTGGGCTTGGCAGCCATATAGGGAAACCTACCAAACCTAGACATTTCTGGAAACTAGACACCTGGGGGAGTCCACAGATGAGTGGCTTGTGTGGATTCCCCAACGTTTTCTTATCCAGAATACCCTGCAAAGGTGAAATGTTGAATAAAAACTCTATTTTATCTTGCATTCTGTCACACAAACTACAGGAAAATGCTGGAATCCACAAAATTTCTACCACCCAGTGTTTCCCCACCTGTCCTGATAAAAACTCTACCATTCCGGACACAGGCACAAGTGGGGTACCAGTTTTATCGGGAGACTTTGGGAAATGCTGGGTGGAAGGAAATTTGTGGCTCTTCTCAGATTCCAGAACTTTTTAACACCGAAATGTGAGGAAAAATCTTTTGGGGCCAGATTTTGAGGTTTGCAAAGGATTCTGGGTGAGAGTGAAACACAATACCCCATCCTAGGCTCCCCTAGGTATCTAGTTTTCAAAAAATGCACAGGTTTGGTAGGTTTTCCTAGGTGCTGGCTGAGCTACAGACCAAAATCGACAGCTAGGCACTTTCTAAAAAACACATCAGTTTTCAATATAAAAATGTGATGTGTCTATGTTGCATTTTGGGGCGTTTCCTGTTGCGGGCACTAGCCCTACCAACACAAGTGAAGGACCATTGTTATTGGGAGACTTGGGGGAATGCTGGGGGGAAGGAAGTTTGTGACTCCTCTCAGATTCCAGAACTTTCCATCACCGAAATGTGAGAAAAAAGTGTTTATTTTTGCCAAAATTTGAGGGTTGCAAAGGATTCTGCGTAACAGAACCTGTTGAGAGCCCCACAAGTCATCGCTTTGCTAGGTTTCCTGGGGTACCGGCTCAGCTAGAGGCCAAACTTCACAGCTAGGCACTTTGCAAAAAACAGGTCAGTTTTCTTTGGGAAAATGTGATGTGTCCACGTTGTGTTTTGGGCATTTCCTGTCACGTGCACCAAGCCTACCCACACAAGTGAGGTACCATTTTTATCGGAAGACTTGGGGAAATGCTGGGTGGAAGGAGGTTTGTGGCTCCTCTCAGATTCCAGAACTTCTCAGCACCGAAATCTGAGGAAAAAGTGTTTGTTTGGCCAAATTTTGAAGTTTGCACAGGATTCTGGGTGACAGAAGCTGGTGAGAACCCCACAAGTCACCCCTACCTAGATCCGCTAGGTGTCTAGTTTTAATCCACAGCTAGGCACTTTAAAAAAAAAACACGTCAGATTTCAATGTAGAAATGTGATGCGTTCATGTTGCGGTTCCTGTCGCGCGGACTAGGGAGGTAGCATTTTGATCGGGAGACTTGGGGGAACACAGAATAGAAGAACAAGTGTTATTGCTCCTTGTATTTCTCTACATTGTTTCCTTCCAAATGTAAGACAGTGTGTGAAGAAGAAGTCCATTAGAGAAATGCCCTGCAATTCACATGCTAGTATGGGGACCCCGGAATTCAGAGATGTGCAATTAACCACTGCTTCTCAATACTTTATCTTGTGCCCATTTTGGAAATACAAAGGTTTCCTTTTTACCTATTTATCACTCTTTATATTTCCCCAAATGAATTGCTGTATGCCCGGTATATAATGAAAACCCATTGCAAGGTGCAGCTCATTTATTGGCTCTGGGTACCTAGGGTTCTTGATGAACTTACAAGCCCTATATATCCCCCCAAGAAGAAGAGTCCAGCAGACGTAACAGTATATTGTTTTCAAAAATCTGCCATAGCTGGAAAAAGTTACAGAAGAAAATGTGGACAGAAATGGCTCTTTTTTCACCTCAATTTCAATATTTTTTTATTTCAGCTAATACTCTCTGTAGGAAAACCTTGAAGGATCTACACAAATGACCCCTTGCTGAATTACTGTCAATAACTGGAAGGAGGCTGAAGGCCCAAAAAATAGTAAAAATGGGGTGTGTCCCATAAAATGCAAAAATTGTGTTGAAAATGTGGTTTTCTGATTCAAGTCTGCCTGTTCCTGGAAGCACGGGAAGATGGTGATTGTAGCACTGCAAACCCTTTGTTCATGACATTTCCAGGGAAAAAGCCACATGCTTTCTTCTGCAGCCCTTTTTTCAATTTTTCTGAAAAAAATGAAATTTTAACTCTATTTTGGCTAATTTCTTGGTCTCCTCCAGGGAAACCCACAAACTCTGGGTACCTTTAGAATCCCTAAGATGTTGGGGAAAAAGGACACAAATTTGGCATTGATAGCTTATGTGGACAAACAGTTATGAAGACCTAAGCACAAACTACCCTAAATAGCCAAAAAAGGGCTCAGCATGGAAGGGGGAAGGTCCAGCAGCTAAGAGGTTAATGCTGAATAGTTTAATCATGATTCTTCTGGGCTTGTCAAATGAACCAGAGAAAGTGAGAAGCAACCACCTGGCATCTAGATACTTTCAAAGCTGTGTCCAGCTTCACCAACCAGCTACACAAACATGTGGGAAATTAGAAAAATTACTTGGGCACTCTTGGGCGACAAAGCTTAAGGCCAGGAAAAGAAAAACACATTATAAGTCTTCTGTACTTCTGAATCAACACTCTTGTAATCCAGCCTTCACATGCCTTCCCTGAAACATCATTGTTAGAAATGGGGTCTCTGGTTGACAGAGGTATACACCCTTGTCCGAGTAGGGACCACAATCCTAGTCAGAGTAAGTCACACACAATCCAAATTATCCTGTGCCCACTCTCTGGTAGCTTGGCATTGATCAGTCAGGCTTAACTTAGAAGGCAATGTGTAAAGTATTTGTGCAATAAGCCATGCAGTACCAGTGAAAACACCACAAGAATACACCACACAGGTTTAGAAAAATATATTATATTAATATAGTTAAATTAAGGTCAAAGGAATAAAGATTCAATAAACACAAGTTGAAATAGCACTTTTGCAATGTTAAATCTTAAAAATCAACAGTTGTCTCTTGTGTGCACAAAGTACCTGGTTTGCGTCAAAATTACACGCACGGAGATTGCAGAGGAGGAGATGCGTGGAAAAAATAAGGTGTGTGTCGGATTCTCCGACGCAGCACAGACAATGCGTCATTTGTTTCCATGCTGCAAGAGGCTTTGCGTCAATTTCCGACATGCAGTCTTGGTTTTTCACTGTGATGCGGGGATCTTTTGGTGCCCAGGGACGATGCGTGGAAAGCCTGGACGTGTAGGACAAAGTCACAGGCGTTGTCTCAATCCGGTAGGTGATGTGCCAAATTTTCTGTCGCATGGCAGGCGCTGTGTCGATTCTTTACTCAGGAACTCAAGCTGCGTCATTCCGGCTTGGCTGTGCGTCAATCTGGTAGGCTGTGCATCGAAGTTCCAGTCGCAGCGGAGGCGCTGCATCAATCTTCACTCGAGAAATCAGGCTGCGTCCTTTCCGGCAGGCTGTGCATCAATTTTTGGTGCACAAGGAATTTTCTTGAAGAGATTAAGGGGGTGATTGCGACCCCGGCGGTCCTTGACCGCCAGGGCCGGGGTCGGCGGGAGCACCGCCAACAGGCTGGCGGTGCTCCTAAGGGCATTCTGACCGCGGCGGTATGGCCGCGGTCAGAACCGGAAAACCGGCGGTGTCCCGCCGGTTTTCCGCTGCCCTGAGGAATCCCCCATAGCGGCGCAGCTTGCTGCGCCGCCATGGGGGATTCCGACCCCCTCACCGCCATCCTGTTCCTGGCAGTTTCGACCGCCAGGAACAGGATGGCAGTGAGGGGTGTCGTGGGGCCCCTGGGGGCCCCTGCAGTGCCCATGCCAATGGCATGGGCACTGCAGGGGCCCCCGTAAGAGGGCCCCACTTTGAATTTCAGTGTCTGCTTAGCAGACACTGAAATTCGCGACGGGTGCTACTGCACCCGTCGCACACCTTCCACTCCGCCGGCTCCATTCGGAGCCGGCTTCCTCCTAGAAGGGTGTTTCCCACTGGGCTGGCGGGCGGCCTTTTGGCGGTCGCCCGCCAGCCCAGTGGGAAACCCAGAATGACCGCCACGGTCTTTTGACCGCGGTACGGTCTTCTGGCGGCTCCCGCCGCCCGCCAAGCTTGGAATGACCTCCTAAGTCTTTTCGACCCTGTGACTTCAGGAAAAAGGAGGCAGGCTCAATCCAAGCCCTTGGAGAGCACTTCTCAGCAAAGTCAGAGGTCATCAAGGCAACAGGGCAACAGCAAGGCAGCAGTCCTTCACAGCACAGCAGTCCAGGTGAGTCCTTTGGGCAGCCAGGCAGTGTTATTGACAGGCTGCAGGTTCAGGTCCAGAAGTGACTGATTTGATGGGGTCAGAGATCCAGTATATATATATACCTAAAAATGCCTTTGAAGTGGGGAAGACCTCAAAGAGTGGTTTTGAAGTGCACAAGGGCCCCTTTCAGTATAGGTCTGTCTGCCGGGGTCCCAGTAGGGGGTTTGGCAGGCCATTGTGTGAGGGCAAGCCACTAGCCTTTGAAATGTAAGTGTCAGTCCCCTCTACCCTTCCAGCCTAGGAAGCCCCCTTCAGCATGCAGATAAGTGTAGGTGTGACTGAGTATCCTGTGTTTGTGGTTGTCTGGGTGAAATGCACAAGGAAGCTGTCAACCAGCAAATCCCAGACGTTGATTGGAGACAGGCTGTAAGGCACAGATGAATTTTTAGTGCAGAGAAATGCTCACTTTCTAAAAGTGGCATTTCTAAAATAGTATTATAAACTCCAACCTCACCAATAAGCAGGATTTTCTATTACCATTCTGGCCATACTAAACTTGACCTGTTTACCCCTCTCTGATCAGAATCTACCACTCAAACAGTATATGAGGGTAGCCCTAATGGTAGCCTATGAAAGGAGCAGGCCTCAGAGTAGTGGGAAACAAATTTGAGAGTTTTCCACTACCAGGACATATAAAACACAAAGGTATATATCCTGCCTTTTATCTACATAGCACCCTGCCCTATGGGTTACCTAGGGCCTACCTTAGGGGTGACTTATATGTAGAAAAAGGGGATTTTAAGGCTTGGCAAGTAATTTTAAATGCCAAGACGAAGTGGCAGTGAAACTGCACTCACAGGCCTTGCAATGGCAATCCTGAGACATGGTTAAGGGGCTACCTATGTGGGTGGCACATTCAGTGCTGCAGGCCCACTAGTAGCATTGGGCACATGTAGTGCACTTTACTAGGGACTCAGAAATAAATTAAATATGCCAATTGGGTATTGAGCCAATGTTACCATGTTTAAGGGAAAGAGCATATGCACTTTAGCACTGGTTAGCAGTGGTAAAGTGTGCAGAGTCCTAAAACCAGCAAAAACTGTGTCAGAAAAGTTGAGGTAGGCAGGCAAAAAGTTTTGGTAGGACCACCCTAAGGCTGTCAGGTCTAACAATCACACATGGTACAAATGCAATAAACAGATACAACTAAACTATTAAACAAACCTGGCACAAATTCCTGTGAGATTTCGGGCCCAAGCAGGATCACAAAGCCAGATGCTAATTCAAGAAGTACTTACTAAGCTCTTTTCCAGGACATGTTTGGTCGATCATTCCTAGCGGCACAGAAACATAAACTCAATTTTCTATTCCATACAATAGACAAAGATACCTGGAGGCAGACATCCTACATCTTCAGAATCACTGCAATACAAAGTGGTGTATGATTACAATCACAAGGCCCTTCAAGGGGAATTTACTATCAGTTGATAAGGCACAGGTACTGTCATAATTCAAGCAGATCACAGAAACCTCTTATTATTTGACTCCACTTGAAAATGCACAAAGCTAGACTAAGAGAATAACCCACTCATACCCTTGACCCAAGTCACAATGATATAGACCGTGATGTCACAATTTTACCAATGAACTGCTCCTGTTCCTACTTCTCACTGACCTAATCACAGTCTCCTCAACACTTATGTGGGGAGCTGGACTTCCCAACCATGCACACCCCAATTCCCCCAATCCCAATGAGTAGAGTTATGAAACATAATTGAACATAGGATCTTTGCCATTCTAGGGATCTTATTCACTTAGTTCACTTCTGATGCATCATTCTTAGACACCGTACTTTCAGCTAACTACAGGATGTTACTTAAAGACAGAACTAGCGGTAGCTCAGGAGGGCTAGCCTTCATTTACCATAAATCAATGATGTGCCAGGAGTTCAAAAATCCCAACTCTTTCTCCTTTGCATAATTGACATATTTAAGGCATGGAGAAGTTGCCTGGGACCAAAACTCAATTTTCCAGCAGCCACTTGACAGAAGAGGCGCGGGTACCAGCAGCCAAGCTCTCTTAAGCATGTCATGGCACCCGCAACCCAGGGCGCATGGAGAAGCTGTCGGGGACCAAAACTCAATTTCCCAGAAGCCCCTTGACAGCAGAGACGGGGGGAGCAGCAGCAAAATGCTCCTAGGTGCTTCTTGGCACCTGCAGCTCAGGACGCACAGAGAAGTTGCTTGAGACCAAAACTCCATTTCCCAGCTGCCCTCTGACAGCAGAAGTGGGGGGAGTAGCAGCAAAGTGCTCTTAAACTCATCTTGGCACCCCCATGCATATGTCCCCGGCAAAGACCAGGCCAAGAGGAGCCTGTATGCGCCCATCCATGGCCAGATGAGGCTGGGCCATCCCTCTTGGCTGCCTACTCTGGATGTTTAGATTCTAGTGGAGCTGTCGCAGGTCATTTCCTTGAACCAATATGGGTAAACGTGAAGCTATTTGTAATTTACCTGACCCCAGCGAGCCTAAAAAACACATACCCCGACAGTGATTGATCATTTGTTAGCCTGTGCTGCTGGGGTTACCGAAGAGCGTATTGCTGCCACAGCCAAGTAAATTCAAGTTACCAATAAGGATATTGACTTGCATGTCGATACTCACTCTGCTACCAACGTCACCAGTTCCCCTACATCTGTGCCGTTCATTAGAGTTCACAATCTATTGAGCCCTCACGAGAACTCTTGTGTTTGTTACAGTTCATTATCTATTGATTCTGACCCCCCCCAACCTTGATTGCGCTTAGACAAAAAGGACAAGTGGGGGCTCCTTCCTTAGTAAAAGTTCCACTGTTCTTGGTAATTTTAACCCAGTTTCCTTTGACTTAACTAAATCTATTACAAATGCAGTCAAAGATATGCTAACTACCTTTATTATTCCGGGCCTTGTGGCTATTAAGCCTCTCTTGGACCATCTCAGCAAGCGCCTGGATAATCTGGAGACCATGATGTGGGTTTAACTGTTAAGGGGGGGAACCTCTAGACAAGGGGGTTACCTCTTGCTTACAGCCGATCAACTCCAAAGCACACAAGGGTACATCTTCGCAAACGTTATGGAATCGCCCTGAAGTCTGAGGAGTGCAAGGATTACCATCAATTCCAAGCTCACATGGTGTGCAAAATACTATCAACTTGCCACTAGCAGCGACTCCACTGGTCCTGGACTTAACTGGGGTTCCTGTTTGGAAACCTGATACACTTGAGTCTTATAACCAGTTAAAACGTGAACCTTTGCATTTGCTCAACACAAACCTATTTTTCAAGTGTTCTGCCCATAATATTGTACGTTAGAAGAGTTGATTAGATAGGCACAACAACAAAAAATGCTTTGTAGGTCACTGCATAGTTGCTAATTTTAATAATGCTGATATTGCTTTTCAACTTTTCAGAACCCTGGATGGTAATCAGTGGCCCAATGGAGTTATAAAAGCTGTATCCCTGCACTTTTTTTATAAGCCATCAATGCTGTCCAGTATGCAACATTTGTCTAGCTCCTCTGGCCTTTTTCAGGCTTTAACAGCATAGATATGCAAGATTTATTGACAACACATGATCTTATTCCACACTCCCCTTCCTATAACATTGACCAAGAAAGTTGTAAATCTGTGTTATACTTATCATGGGTCAAGGTTTGCCTAAATGTAATTTCTAGTGAGAGAGGGTGCAGATTGAAATGGGCTAAAGTTGATGCTGATACCCTTTTTCTTATCCTGATTTGAGGAATCCAGTGGATTTCCCATGAGTGTCTCTCAGTTGACACACCAAGAGTGAGACCATTTTGAAGCATTTTGACTGTATAACTCTCAAGATAGATGATATGGTGTAGGGCCAGTTATAAGTTGGCTCTAAAAAATAAGAAGCAGGAGCTGAGGGAGGCAGTGTGGTATGACATATTGAGAGCTTGAGAACTGAAGAACACAAGTCTGTTTTGGTCCACAGTCAACTCTGTCGGGATAGTCTGGGGGCCAGACCTAGTAAGCCACTGCTCATGTAATTCTGTTAAGTATAATAACAAGCAAGTACAAGAGGGTTCTAAAAAATGCTATGACAAGCAGAAATATAATAAAAAATAAAGTAAAAAATAGAGGAGAATTTCAGCATTTGTAGACCTTTTAAAACAGATACAGTCTTAGAAATCGTGACAAATTAAAACCTCCTGATAGATATCACTATACTGATACACACCCTTCTCGGTCCTTCCAAGATTCAACCAACAAACGGAGCGAGAAAGGAGGGCAGTCAGAGAGGCGAAATGAGTAAGTGTAACTGAAAAACGACTCACAACACTCCTCGAACGTCATGATAAAAAAGAAAGAAAAGCTTCCACAACAAAAACCCCAATTTAAAAAGAAGAAGGTTGCAGCACTTTCGGCTAAATATGCCACACATTTTGAGCACATTACTGGAGAACAAGACGTAGGCAGTACATCAGAGGTCACAATAGTTTGCCAGAATCTTCAAGAGCTCCAAGAGGTGACAGCAACTAACGACTACCTTGAAGTTGAAACAGCAGACAGGTGTGTCTTCCCACCCGACAGGGTTAACCAATTAAAAAATCAAATTGGAGGTGTCATTGAGCACGCACACTATCAAAGTAATCTTCTGGGGAATATTAACACTAATCTATGACATTCTTCTGGCTGAAAAACATTGGTCACCAGAGTTTCTCTAAACAGTCCTACAAGGGGTAAATGTAATTTTGCTTTCTTTCCCAGTATTCGATTTAGATCCACTAAAAGAACTCTATGTTGTGAATTGGGCTGTAGTGCAGGCTCCAGTGGTGTACTGCAACCATATGGCTTGGGAAAGAGATTCTCCCTAACATATCATACCAATATAATCCAATCCACAAATACAACTTCAATATCCAATAAAACATGAGGCAAATTCTTTCACAACTTGAGTACCACAGAGTAATTGAACCCTGTACATCTCCTATCACATTGTACAGCACTTATGAACAACACAGTGCATAAAAAATACAAAGCAGCCTTGGTTATTTCCAGAGGTTTTGTCTGCCAAAATCTGGCACCTGAAAGCTGGGATCTAAGCGTCTTGTCAGCGTTAGGCTCCCGGTGTTGATTTTGTCAACTTCCCCAAGGGTATAGGAAGAGTCCAGGATTGTCCTTAGCTCGTGTGACATCAATATTGCATGATAGTTATCCTGAGGCATTGTCCTATTTAGATGACATTTACCTAACAGACAATGACCTCAACACACACTTAGCCAAGGTATATCACATTGTTTTGCGATTTGCCAAGCATGGCTACAAATTCAATTTCAAGAAAACAAAAATTGCCTTTCTCAGTGCACTGTTCCTGGGATTTGAGCTTTTGAAGGAGAGGGAAAGTCTGGCACCATAGTTCAGAGAGAAATGTGCTCAATTACAATCACCAAATAACATCCAAAAACTGCAATCTTGCTATATTTCTTCAATTTTGGCAGAACCTATATTCTGTATAATGCACATTGCATCAAACCACTATATGATTTAATTCACCTTGATTTTTCAAGAAGCAAACACTTTACACCATAACATACACAAATTCTTGGATCATTACAGATCGACATGCTTGGAGCAAAGCATCTACACATATGTAAATAAGACAAACTTGGTAATCCCGGTAATTCTGGGTGCCATCGGATTTACATATGTCACGGTCAACAAAGGTGACACAGTACCCAGAGGGTACAAATCTCACCTATACTCCAATGCAGAAATGCATTTTGCACCAACAGAAAAAACACTGACTGCAATTTAGATGGAGGTCATCAAGGAAAGACCACTACCCCAAGGAAAACATATCATTGTTGTGACACCAATTCCAGTCCTTGAGGCTGTTACCAAAGTCAGCGTTCTTAACGCAAAAACATGACATTCACGTTAAATACAGTGGTTTACCTCCTTGAATGCCACTAATGCTGACTATGTTTTTGACCCCAAATTACAGATCCAAGAATTTCTTCAATAGGAACTTGAGTACTCCTTGCCAACCAATGTCATGCCTCTTGACCAGTACAGAATAATCATTTATACCCATGGTTCAGTGCAACTAGCTGTAGTAACAAACAGCAGTACTCCGAGGCTTGTGGAATGAAGAGGGATGGGGAATTCCTTCCTCAGCAGACCTACACATGCAGAACCTAGGGGATCGCACAGCACAGTTTACAGAGCTTAAAGCTTTGATTTTTCCACTGGAACATAGGATCCTGAACTTCCAACACTTATCGTGTGCGATTCATATTATTGTATCCTGTCCTTTGACAAATACTTACACTACTGGAGCCTTACTGGGTTCAGAGGTTCAAAAGTTCAAAAGGAAACAACATAAAACACAAATTCTTGTGGGGGAATGTGGCAGGTCTGAAAGACAAACTGTCATGGACTTATGTAGTACATACATTTGGCCACCAATGATGTGGAATACGCATTTTGTAGGAAACACATTGGATGATGAAGCGGCCAGATCTGCATTTGCTACGGCTTCTGTTGCTGTGATAACTCATTCTCATAGAAGAGTGAATGATGACATCTTGGCTGACATAAATGCCTCAGCTGATGGCAAGCCCTTACCAAGAGCATACCCTATCAAATATTCCTACCATTTAAGTTTCCAAAATATTGTCAGAGGTGGGTGATCCTGTGATTCCTAACCTAGACCGTAGAGCAAAACTGATTAAAGCAGCTCATGAGGGTGTTGCTTCTGCCCATGCTGCTGTGGCGGCTACTGTCTCCTTACTACAAAAACACTGTTGGTGGACTGGTCTATTTAAGCAGACCAACCAGTATGCCCTTAGCTGTGACATTTGCCAAAGAATCAAAGTTTCCACATCAAACACCTACCACAAAACACCCCTCTTAATTTCCAACAAACTTTTACAGTGTGTGTACCTGGACCACTGCAGTCCCTTAAATCCAAATGTGCATTCTAATAAATACCACTTGCTGTAGATTCCTGCTTCAGATTTCTATGGGTGTGGCCACTATGATCGGCTGATGCTCAAACTGTTATTACAGATTTGCAAGTCTTCATCTGGACATATGCAGTTGCAGCATTCCATTCGGACCAGGGCCCTGCTTTGGCCTCCAGGGCATTCAGGGCCACCATGGCAATGATGGGTGCTGGGGTGCATTATTCTTCACCCTACCGTTCATTAGTGGAAAGAAAAAAACAAGACTTAAAACAATACTTATCAGCTATGGTATTAGGTTCAGGTTGTCGTTGGCTCCATCGCTTGTAAAGAGCCCAGAAAGCATTAAATAATCTGCCTAGAAGGTCTTTGGGAGATCAAACCCCTTACGAAGTCTTTTTTGGCATCCCTATGTACGCCCCAGATCCTGATGGTGCTGGTACGGTGGCAGTAGAAACACTTGTTGACATAAATGAACGCACCACTGTCTTGCAGAAAGTGCAGCATTTCCACAATGAGCATTTAACAACACTAATCCTGCCACCTTGGGAATGAGGGATTTAACAACATCCACAGACTGGATTCCAAAAGTTGAGAATCTAGTTCAGGAAAAGATACCTGTGAAGAAGGAGTTTTGCCCATCCTACTGGGCACTGGTGCCAGTTCTTGGCATACACAGTGCCAGAACTGTCATCCTACCGCTGCTGCATGGTTCCAAAGACAACCGTTTTAACACCATTGACTAAGTCAAACTGCATCATGTAGCCAATCCTGTTTAGTAGACTGCAAGGATTCCTGGGTTGTTCCCTTGCCCTTCTAACTGTCATACAGGATATCCATCTTCAGTCATTAAACAACGCTGACATTATTTCCCTGAAGTTGTGGAGGGCGGTGAATGAACTCTTGTTGATTCCTGTCACCACAACATCAACAAGAAATGTCCAAAATGATAATCTGTAATTTTCCAATACAGACAAAATGGGTGGCATCGTTTATGATGAACCACCTTCGGATATATCTATCACTTCTCTTTCACCTGCACTGGTTCCAGTCTTTGCACAGACTGCTTCTGGTTACTTTGGCAACAATGATGATATTCATTTAGGTTCTTCAGCACCAGCTATTGCACCAGCGCATGGTATACGCAGGTGGGTATACGTAAGCTTTTTAACTGGTTTAAACAAAATTATTTGATTCCCCCATGGTATTATCTTTGGATAGTATTGAAACTGCTTGCCTTTCTTCTATGAATTGGTTTTGTTATTGTCTTCCTGCTGATACATGATCATTATCTTCCTGAAAGCTCTGATGTTGAACTGGTTGGACAGGGTTTTAAAGTCTTATTTGTCCTCACAGAAAGAGTGAAGAGAGTTGTCCCTTATGAACATTTCTGCTGTTCCAGTTCCTGATGGGAAAGATTGGGATAAAGTACCCTTTCATATATTTAGTCCTACTACAATGATTCAAATTCCATATGATATAATTACGCCTGGGGCTGTGTCTGATGACTGGGATGTAAAAACAGTTGCTTCTGTGGTTGCTGAGCTTGAATATTATACTGTATTTGAAAGTTAAGATGTTTTGTACGAATACCACAAATTATGGGGAAATGTTCTGTCACCATCATTATGGACACCATTACTTACATTGAGCTAGTACTTCAAGAGTAGTTTTTAATTACACACAATGGGAATGTTGTCCGACTCCACCAGAGGGGAGTTTCAAAACATGTGTAAGCTGAGTCGCATTACTTCAAATTACCAAATACGAAAACAAGGAAAATACTGCTAACCGACAGCAAATAATTTATTCCGATTTTTTGTTTCCCAGTTGGCCATAGAAGGTTGTTAATATTGGAAAAATTGGATTCACTTAAAAAGCATTTGGGGAAGAAAAGGTTAGAAATTACAAGACACGGAAGTCTATTTAGAGCATGCTCAATTCCGTTGCAATTTATTTTTCTAAATGACACTCTCCAGCAAACAACTTGCCTTGAATAAAAAAAAGAATGTGCCCAGGATTCCCTCTTTAGCTTAGTTTGAAAGTTGTCAAAATATTGTAAATGCTACAGAAGAACAGCTCAATTGCGGGGTTGAGAACAGTACCTTTAATTCATCACTTTCAGGTCCCAACTGGTGGTTTTTGTGGTTAGTGGACACATATGGTTGTCAGTCATGTTTTACCAACTCTAAACAGGGTTTTAGAGAGAGTGACCATACTCTTGTTACGTCATCACACAGCACTCAGGTATCGTCTACACATACAGCGTGGGTAAATTATGTCAACAATGGTTACAGACTTCCATAGTAACAGCTCTAAAAGAACACTTTTTTTCTCTCTCTAAAAGATTCCTATTTGCAGTACATTATGAAATTTGGAAGCTTTCACAAATGGAAACTGCTACACGTTTAAGACAAGTAGACAAGGTCAATTTAGAGAAAGCTTTAGCCGTTGTTGATGATGGTATGAACACAATGTCCACTCACATCTACACATTAAACAACATTATGGGGGTCATTACCGCCGGGGCCAGGGTCGGCGGGAGCACCGCCGACAGGCCGGCGGTGCCCCGCAGGGCATTCTGACCGCGGCGCTTCGGCCGCGGTCAGAAGAGGCAAACCGGCGGTCTCCCGCCGGTTTACCGCTGCCCTTAGAATCCCCCATGGCGGCGCAGCTTGCTGCGCCGCCATGGGGGATTCTGACACCCCCTACCGCCATCCTGTTCCTGGCGGTTCGCCCGCCAGGAACAGGATGGCGGTAGGGGGTGCCGCGGGGCCCCTGGGGGCCCCTGCCGTGCCCATGCCAATGGCATGGGCACGGCAGGGGCCCCCGTAAGAGGGCCCGCAAAGTATTTCAGTGTCTGCTAAGCAGACACTGAAATACGCGACGGGTGCAAACTGCACCCGTCGCACCCCTGCAACTACGCCGGCTCAATTCTGAGCCGGCGTCCTCGTTGCAGGGGCATTTCCTCTGGGCCGGCGGGCGCTCTTTTGGAGAGCGCCCGCCGGCCCAGAGGAAATGTCTAAATGGCCGCCGCGGTCTTTTGACCGCGGTGCGGTCATTCAGCGGCGGTAGCTTGGCGGGCGCCTCCCGCCGCCCGCCAACATTAGAATCAGGCCCTATGTCCTCTGCTGTTGACTTTATTCAAATTGATATGTCATTTTTACACCATGGACAAAGTCAGCTTAGGTCCATTGTGCAGTTGAGTTGGACTTTACAAGTTCTGAAAAGTGGCCATGTGCCTTGGAAGCATGTTCACTTTAAGGAGTTATTTGCTGCATTTAACTTCAAACAGAAACAATAGATAATGGCTAAGAAAGCAGCTGGTTACATCATGCTTTATATTGAGAAATTAGAAAAGTTGCCTTGTACTTTAGCTGAAACATCATCATCAATGTGGTTAGTACATGGAGTGATCTCACTGTCAATATCAACATTCCAATTCACTTTGTGTTTGAAATATTTTCCTGTTGGCAGATTTAAGCAGTTAGGAGATAGGTATATTCATGAGGTGTGGGAGTTACCCTTTGATTTCAAATTCTTGACCAGTGACAAGGAGGTTTTTCTTAGCGGAAGCAAGTGTAAAACTTTATTAAGCCATTCTACGATTTGTAAATAGGTGCTATTGCACGGAGAATGCAACAAGTCTGTGGTAAACTTAGCTTGCTGTTTGAAGTTACTTTAGAACTGGAGTTACTTGATGTTGAGTGATCAAGGCTGCTGTGGGGTGAGGGCAGGTATCACTTTTGTGATCGCTGTTCCCCAAATAGGGACCTGTTGTGGAAGTGTGTGTTTCTCTTCCACCAACACGATAAAAGTAGCGAGTTTGTGGCCTCATATTGCTACATATAATGTCAATTTTGACAAGATGATAAGATTAAAGGCACTTTTGTTACAAAAACACATGCCGCTCACATCAGCACGTGGAACATATGATCTGCAATTGGCAAGGTCATCTGCAGAGATACAGTCCCTTTTAATCCCTTTGCTACCAGGCCTTTTCCCCCTCCTGTGCCAGGCCTTTTTTTGGCTATTTGGGGCAGTTCGCGCTTAGGCCCTCATAACTTTTTGTCCACATAAGCTAGCCAAGCCAAATTTGCGTCCTTTTTCCCAACATCCTAGGGATTCTAGAGGTACCCAGACTTTGTGGGTTCCCCTGAAGGAGGCCAAGAAATTAGCCAAAATACAGTGAAAATTTCGTTTTTTTCCAAAAAATGGGAAAAAGTGGCTGCTGAAGAAGGCTTGTGGTTTTTTTCCCTGGAAAGGGCATCAACAAAGGGTTTGCGGTGCTAAAACCACCAGCTTCCCAGCTTTCAGGAACAGGCAGACTTGAATCAGAAAACTCAATTTTTCAACACAAATTTGGCATTTTACTGGGACATACCCCAGTTTTACAATTTTTGTGTGCTTTTAGCCTCCTTCCAGTCAGTGACAGAAATGGGCGTGAAACCAATGCTGGATCCCAGAAACCTAAACATTTCTAGAAAGTAGACAACATTCTGAATTCAGCAAGGGGCCATTTGTGTAGATCCTACAAGGGTTTCCTACAGAAAATAACAACTGAAAAAGAAAAATATTGAAATAGAGGTGAAAAAAACAGCAATTTTTCTCTACGTTTTACTCTGTAACTTTTTCCTGCAATGTAGATTTTCGAAAGCAATATACCGTTACGTCTGCTGGACTCCTCTGGTTGCGGGGATATACAGGGCTTGTAGGTTCATCAAGAACCCTAGGTACCCTGAGCCAATAAATGAGCTGCACCCTGCAGTGCGTTTTCATTCTATACCGTGTATACAGCAATTCATTTGCTGAAATATAAAGAGTGAAAAATAGCTATCAAGAAAACCTTTGTATTTCCAAAATGGGCACAAGAGAAGGTGTTGAGGAGCAGTGGTTATTTGCACATCTCTGAATTCCGGGGTGACCATATTAGCATGTGAATTACAGGGCATTTCTCAAATAGACGTCTTTTTTACACACTCTCTTATATTTGGAAGGAAAAAATGTAGGGAAAGACAAGGGGCAATAACACTTGTTTTGCTATTTTATGTTCCCCCAAGTCTCCCGATAAAAATGATACCTCACTTGTGTGGGTAGGCCTAGCGCCCGCGACAGGAAATGCCCCAAAACACAACGTGGACA
Organism: Pleurodeles waltl; assembly: GCF_031143425.1. NCBI lineage: Eukaryota > Metazoa > Chordata > Amphibia > Caudata > Salamandridae > Pleurodeles > Pleurodeles waltl. The sequence continues at coordinate 65,749,754 of NC_090437.1, forward strand.
CATCACATTTTTTTAAAGAAAACAGAGGTGTTTTTTGCAAAGTGCCTACCTGTAGATTTTGGCCTCTAGCTCAGCCGGCACCTAGGGAAACCTACCAAACCTGTGCATTTGTGAAAACTAGAGACCTAGGGGAATCCAAGATGGGGTGAGTTGTACGGCTCGGATCAGGTTCTGTTACCCAGAATCCTTTGCAAACCTCAAAATTTGGCTAAAAAAACAAATTTTCCTCACATTTTCGTGACAGAAAGTTCTGGAATCTGAGAGGAGCCACAAATTTTCTTCCACCCAGCGTTCCCCCAAGTCTCCCGATAAAAATGATACCTCACTTGTGTGGGTAGGCCTAGCCCCCACAACAGGAAATGCCCCAAAACACAACGTGGACACATTACATTTTTTCATAGAAAACAGTGCCTACCTGTGGATTTTGGCCTCTAGCTCAGCCGGCACCTGAGGAAACCTAGAAAACCAGCGCATTTTTTAAAACTAGAATCCCTGGGGAATCCAAGATGCAGTGACTTGTGGGGCTCTGACCAGGTTCTGTTACCCAGAATCCTTTGCAAACATCAACATTTGGCCAAAAAAACACTTTTTCCTCTCATTTCGGTGACAGAAAGTTCTGGAATCTGAGAGGAGCCACAAATTTCCTTCTACCCAGCGTTCCCCCAAGTCTCCCAATAAAAATGGTACCTCACTTGTGTGGGTAGGCCTAGCGCCCACGAAAGGAAATGGCCCAAAACACAACGTGGACACATCACATTTTTTCACAGAAAACAGAGGTGTTTTTTGCAAAGTGCCTACCTGTGGATTTTGGCCTCTAGCTCAGCCGGCCCCAGGTGGGGCAGAAATGGCCTAAAATAAATTGCACCCCCCAACCCTTCCCCGGGAGCGACCCTTGCCTACGGGGTCGCTCCCCTTGCGTGACATTGGCGCAAAAAGAAAATCCCCAGTGCCTAGTGGTTTCTGAAAATCGGCCAATCTGCCCCCAAGGAGGGCAGAAATGGTCTAAATACAATTTGCCCCCCCAGGGGAGCGACCCTTTCCTAATGGGTCGCTCCCCATCTCTAAAAAAACAAACAAACAAAAAAAAAACACACAAAAAAATTTGCCCTGGCACCTAGAGGTTTCTGCCCCCCCCCCGGGAGCAGATCGGCCTAATAACAATAGGCCGATCTGCCCCCAGGGGGGGCCAAAATGGCCTAAAATAAATTTGCCCCCCCAACCTCACCCCCCTGGAGTGACCCTTGCCTACGGGGTCGCTCCCCCTGCGTGACATTGTCGCCAAAAAAAAATCCCCGGTGCCTAGTGGTTTCTGCCCCCTTGGGGGCAGATTGACCTAAAATCAGCCTATCTGCCCCCAAAGGGGGCAGAAATGGTCTAAATACAATTTGCCCCCCAGGGGAGCGACCCTTGCCTAATGGGTCTCTCCCCATCTCAAAAAAAAAAAAAAAACACAAAAAATAATTTGCCCTGGCGTCTAGAGGTTTCTGCCCCCCCTGGGGGCAGATCGGCCTAATCAAAATAGGCTGATCTGCCCCCTGGGGGGCAGAAATGGCCTAAAATAAATTTTCCCCCCGGGGAGCGACCCTTGCCTAAGGGGTCGCTCCCCTTCCGTGAAATTCACGTTAAAAAAAAAAAAACTCCCTGGTGTCTAGTGGTTTCTGCCCCCCTTGGGGGCAGATTGGCCTCATAAAAATAGGCCAATCAGCCCCCAAAGGGGGCAGAAATGGCCTAAATATAATTTGCTCCCTAGGGGGGCGACCCTTGTCTAAGGGGTCGCTCCCCACCTCCAAAAAAAACAACAAAAAAAAGAGTAAAACAAAAAAAAAACATTATCCCTGGTGCCTAGAGGTTTATGCCCCCCCCCCCCCCCCGGGCAGAAAGGGCCTTCTAAAAATATTCTCCCCTCTGGGAGCGACCCTTGCCCAAGGAGTCGCTCCCTTATGTCCATTTCCTTAAAAAAAAAAAATCCCTGGTGTCTAGTGGGTGTTTCAAAAGCCGGATTGCAAGCAATCCGGCTTTTGAAACGCTCAGAGAGACTTCAAAGGGAAGGAAATTCCTTTCCTTCCCTTTGAAGCCTCTCTGGGCCTCCCCCACGTGATCGAAAGAGAAATGCTTTGGATTTCTCTTTCGATCGTGCTGGAAGATGGGAGGAGGCCCTCTGTGATTGTCAGCGGGCGATGCGCGCTGACATCACAGGAGGGGTGGGGGGGTCGGGGTGGAAGTGGAAGGGCTTCCCCTTCCATCCCTGCCTTGGGGGGGGGGGTGGGGGGGGAGCACAGGGGGGAGCACTAGCGCTCCCCCCAGTTCCCGGGTGTAGGATGAGGTGACCTCGTCCAAGGCACCCGAGGGGTTAAATACACGCTTTCCAAAACACTTCAGTGAATTGGTCAGTCACATTTTTAATGCATGCAACCCCACAGGGATTGTACACCTTTTTAAGACTGTAGATTCTGGACTGTCAGCACCTTCCAGACCATGTTGACCATATTTGGAGTTATAACTTTAGCCATTCATTCACTTTTTTCAAGTGTTTTTGGAGGTTTCCCAGTTGTTTTGGCATTAATTAGCGATATATTGCTGTTGCTATTTTTTCTTCACAATGGCTGCCCTATCTTACCTAAAAGGAGTGATGGAGCTCCCACAAGCCATACTGTGTTGTGAATGCATGATGCAGTACTTGGGAGCATCACTACTAGAAAAACTCGACAAGGACTTGTCATTGTTATTTAGACCTGTCATCTCCTGTTTGCAGCCTCTCATTTGTGGCTTATGGTGCCCTTTCAAATGCACACTGGAACTGCATTTTACTTTGCGACATGTACTTTCTGTGGACATTAATCTGATGATATTCTCAATGAGGGTTAATTGCCAGAAATGTCCTATTAGGTTGTGGTTGCTACATGACACTTCCTATGAGCCACCCTTTGTGGATCTAGTGGATCTGGTGCCACAACATCTGGCACAGCATGGAATGCTGCATCCTCAGTCTGACTATGGCTGAGGCAACGGATCATGTGTGCTCCTTCCACCTTTTGAACTAGGCACTGGTGGTTTTATTGTCTGCTGAAGTGGGGTCTATCCTGGATTCCGTCTCCACAGATGTGCTTGCTGACCTCATGCGGTATTACGATGGTTTTTAATTTGGCACCCTATTTACCAATTGACTTGTTTTAATTCAGCCTCATGCTTTAGCCTGGTCTGCTGGTCAACATGGAATTTTTTTTCTTGTGTAGATATGTTTTATATTATACTTGCTTTTAAGTTAGCTGTTTTATATTTTCTTCATTTTAGGTCCTGGACCCTATACTCCTGTACCAGCAAGGGGCGGGTGTTGTTGGTTCTTCTTAGTGCCTGGGTTGGGCACCCTTATTTTAACATTAGACCCATTGCCTGTGCCTTTAACACACAGACACGTTTTTATTCATTTCATATTTTTTTAGCAGTCAGCTTTCAGCTTGCTTTGATATTTGAATCAATTGCCTCTTTATGAGAAGATATACAGTAGAGGGTCATTCCAACCCTGGCGGTCGGTGTTAAAGCGGCGGCCAACCCGCCAACAGGCAGGCGGTAAATAAAATGGAATTCCAACCCTGGCGGGAACCGCCAACACAGACCGCCACTTTAACACTCCGACCGCCACGGCGGGACAAACAAACAGCGCGGCGGTCACCGCCAACAGACAGGCGGCAGACAATGTACCGCCCACACTATCACGACCCACCAATCCGCCACCTTTTCCGGGGCGGGAGCCCCGCCGATAAAAACACGGCGGAAACAGACTACGAACGGGAAAACGCTCACCTATACACACTCCACGAGGAATCTGGACAGCATGGAACCCGAATTAAACATCCTACCAGCCATTGTCTTCCTGCTCCTCTACCAGGAGCACGAACGCCGCCGCAGAAGACAACGGTGAGTACTGCACCTACGACACAGGGGAGGGGGGAGGAGAAAAGGTTACGGGCACACACATACGCGACACACCCACCCCCCCACCCCCCAAATCCCTACACACCAATGCAGAGCAACAAGTCAGAGTGACACCTCCCAAACCCCCTGGAATAATGCAAACACAAAATAAAATGATCATTAAAATTGAAGTATATTAAAGCATATTTGAACTTAAGTGAAATATGAAATTTATAAAATAAATATATTATAACATGAACAATATATACATAGTCCAAAAGTCCGGCACATATTGGCTACATTCCATTGTTCGTGGGCCAATGTGCATAAACACATGGGCAAAGCCCACACACGAGACCCGATTCCATTGGAGAGAACACTGCAGGGGCATCAGATAATAAAACCACAGGCACCTCAGGGGGAAGGGAAGGGGGGGCACCTCAGCCACATGAGTCCACGACGCCAGATCCACGAGGGGCCTCCATGCCCACTCTACCATCCTGGGGAGTGCAAAGCCACAGTCTCTCAAGTCTCTACAGTGGGTGGATTGCCCACTGTACCATCCTGGGGAGTGCAAAGCCACAGTTTTCCAAGTCTCTACAGTGGGTGGATTGCCCACTGTACCATCCGGGGGAGTGCAAAGCCACACTCCATCAGGTGGATTACAGACTCCACTGGTTATGGAGGAGGCATGTTGGCCAGAGTGCTTCGTAAAGCCCTGCCCGACACAGATCCTGCCCTGCCAATGGGCCAGCGGTGCTTGAGATGAAGGGCCCAGCGGAGCAGTTCAGAGACGGCGGTGCCCAGCGGAGCGGTGCTTGACAGGAAGGGCCCAGCGGAGCGGTGCTTGACAGGAAGGGCCCAGCGGAGTGGTGCTTGACAGGAAGGGCCCAGCAGAGCAGTTCAGAGACAGCGGTGCCCAGCGGAGCGGTGCTTGACAGGAAGGGCCCAGCGGAGCAGTCCAGAGACGGCGGGGCCCAGCGGAGCAGTGCTTGACAGGAAGGGCCCAGCGGAGCGGTGCTTGACAGGAAGGGCCCAGCGGAGCGGTGCTTGACAGGAAGGGCCCAGCGGAGCGGTGCTTCTCACGGCGGGGCCATGTTTAGCGGTGCTTCTCACGGAGGGGCCCTGTTCAGCGGTGCTTCTCACGGCAGGGCCCTGTTCAGCGGTGCTTGTCTTGTGTTCCTAGGGAACCAGATCTGGCCAATAATTCCCGCTCAGTCGCCATCCGACCTTTCGCTTGTGGGGCCCTCCTGTGCTGGAGTCCTGGGCCCGTGGGTGTCCTCCGTCACACCCCAAATGGGGCTGGTGGGGCCCTCCTGGGCAGCTCGCCTGCTGCCGGACTTGTCCGCCCTGCTGCCCTTGCCCTCCTTGGCCGAATCTCTGGGGCCCTTGCCTCCCTTTGTGGATGTGCCAGGTGACTGTGAAAGGGTGGTGTCCTTGGGGGCAGCCGTCTCAGGCCTGTCGCGCCGGCCCTTCCCTTTTTTAGTTCTTTTCCCAGGGGGTGGGCTGGCTGTCTCCTTGCTGCTGGCCGATGTTCCTGCCCTAGGAGCTGGTGGACTCCAATAGCCCTGAACGATGGTCCTAGTAGGTGCAGGGCTTGTGGTGGCTGAGGTGCTGTTTGGACTCTTACGAGATGGAGGGGGTGGGTTAGGTGATGCAAAGAGGTTAATTTTGGAAAGGAACAACTTTTTAGGAGCAATGGGAAGGGTAGGTGCAGTGGGTATGGGAGTGGAGGAAGAGGATGTGGTTGTAGGAGAGTCAAGTGTGCTGTCTTTGGGTGCAGGTGCTTGCGACGGAGGCTGTCGTGAGGTGGATGGCTGTTGGGTGGGTGGCTGCCTGCGTTTGTGTGGTTTGGAAGAGGGGGTGACAGACACACTGGGAGAGGACACAGGGCACGTGTAAATGGCAGTGGGGGTGGTGACTGCACGTGTGCGGACTGTTCTGGTGGGTGTGGTGGTGATGGACGTACTGGCTGATGGAGGTGTGCATGCAGGTGTGAGTGGAGACGTCACAGGGAGGGAGGAGGGAGACGAGGAGGAGGGGGACACAGAGGAGGCAGTGGCTGTTGGCATGTCTGCATGTGGATGTTGCTTGGGTGAATGCTTGTGTGATCTGTGGTGCTTATGTCTGGATGAGCTGCCCTTGGGTGTTGATGTGTGTGCAGGCTGGTCTGTAGGTGTGTCTGGGATAGACAGAGGAACAGGGGAGTGGGACTGGGTGGAGGGAGTTGGAGGAGGGAGGCTGGAGACAGGGACAATGGCTGCCGTCAGTGCTGAGGGCAGAGCGTTGAACGATCGCTGATGGGCAGCCTGACCCGAATGAATGCCCTCCAGGTAAGCATTGCTCCGATGCACCTCCCTTTCTACCCCCTGGATGGCATTCAAAAGGGTAGACTGCCCAACAATGAGCGTCTGGAGGAGGTCAATGATCTCCGCACTGAGGGCAGCAGGGGTAACTGGGGCAGGGCCTGAGGTGCCTGGGGTGAAGGAGATGCCCGGCTTCCTGGCCGAGCGGGCACGGGGCGAAAGCTGAGGGGCTGCTGGGAGGGCGGAGCTGGTGCGCTGGGTGGCGGCTGTACCTGTTGTTGCAGTGGGCACGGATGTTGCCGCCACCACAAAGGAGCTCCCTTCCGAGGACGTGTCGGTGTCGCTGACGTCTCCACGGGTCCCCGTTGTGGAGCTCCCCTCGCCCTCTGTCTCACTGGTGAACTCCGAGTCGGTTGCAGGGCCCTCCGGGGCCATGTGAGATGCAGCTCTCTCGTGCGCCGATGCCACTTCTCCTCCGCCTGATGATGCTAATGCACACATGAACAGGAAAACCCAAAAAAAGGGGGGGAGAAGAAAGAAAGACATGTTGAGTGCATGCATTGGTGGCACCGTTGGCGGAGAGGACAGACACAGAAGCCCCCTGCACTACGCCGCGCACTCGGGGTACACTACTCAATTATTGTGACTTGGCCTACAAGTCTATGGATGACAAATGAACACATAGGTGAGCCCGGACCATGGATAGCTGTACTTAGCACCCTACAGAGGTGGGGGGCGGGGGCACAGGGCCATGCCTAACGGAGGGGCCTAGCCTACAGAAACCGCCCTGGCCTAAAGATAGCCACAGCCCTCCTCCCCCACCCAGACACCTCCACTGTGCGCTAATATAGCAGAATGTGCTGATACTCACCCCCTTGTGTCTGCTGTGATGTCCTCACGCGACCATCCAAATCGGGGTAGGCCACTCCCAGGATCCGGGACATCAGGGGGGTCAATTGCCGTGTGGCACCCCTCCTAGGTTGGGAGGCCATCCCCAGCAGAGTCTTGGCGGTCTTTCTGCTCCCGCAGCGGATGTCCTCCCACCTCTTGCGGCAGTGGGTGCCCCGTCTGTTGTGGACCCCCAGGGCCCGGACGTCCATGGCGATGGCACGCCAAATGTCGATCTTCTGATGGGCGCTGACCTATGTGTCATGTACAGGGTGGAAAAAGAAATATCATCACTTTTCTGCATGGTCGATGTGAGTGGCCCCCCCTCCCCAACCTTGCCATGTGGCACATGCTCTCATCTGTCGTGCGTTGCACTCCTCATTCGCTCCCCTCCCCACCATCTTACATCCACCCCACTCAACACAGGCATAGCCCATACTACGTGCTCCCTGTGTACTTACCTGTTGGTCTGGAGGACCGTAGAGTAGCGCATACTGGGGGAGGACCCCATCAACAAGTTTCTCCAATTCCTCAGATGTGAAGGCAGGGGCCCTTTCCCCAGTCGCAGCAGCCATTGTCTCTTCCAGACCGAGGTCACAGCAGCACTTGCAGTATAGGTCCTCTCCTGTGGATGATCAGGTCTTGAGTGATTAAGCAGATAGAAAATGGCGGTCACGCCCGCGGCGGTGTGTACCGCGGCGGTGCGTACTGCGACCGCCGGCGCACATCGTCATTGGCTCCTGAGACCCATAGGGTTCAATGTTAACCAATGCTGCTTTGCGCCGCGGTCTTCGACCGCCTACCACCACGGTGTGCCACGCCAGCGCATTGACCTCACATCCCATTGTCACACTTCACAGGTCAGGCAGCCGCCATTTCAAGGGCCCACATGGCTTAATTTCTACTGCGTCACACAGGCCTAGGCCTTGCATTGCCAATCATACAAGCCATTCAATGCATAGCGAATCGTGTACTGTGCAAGCTGTGGTTACGTACCTGTGGGTTGCTTGACTCTGTGCTCCATGTTGTCCTTCCTAGGCACCGTCCGCTGGGACTTGCGAGGAGATGGAGGAATCCTCCCGTGTACAGACCGCTGGTGGACCTGTCGACAATGGAAGAAAGACATGTCATACTGACATACAGACTTGACCGAGCCACTATACAGGAACTGTGTGCCCAGCTGGAGCCAGACCTGATGTCCCCCATTCGCCAACCCACAGGGATTCCCCCTCTGGGGCAGGTTCTGTCAGTACTCCATTTGTTGGCAAGTGGATCATTCCAAACAACAGTGGCCATATCATCAGGGATGTCTCAGCCTATGTTTTCTAAGGTTTTGTCCAGAGTGCTGTCTGCCCTGATGAAATACATGCGGAGCTACATTGTTTTCCCTGAGGTGGGCGATTTGGCTACAGTGAAGGGTGATTTCTATGCCCTTGGACATATCCCCAACATCATTGGTGTCATTGATGGGACTCATGTGGCTTTGGTTCCCCCCAGTGGAAGTGAGCAGGTGTACAGGAACAGAAAAAGTTATCATTCGATGAATGTCCAGGTGGTCTGTTTGGCTGACCAGTACATCTCCCATGTAAATGCCAAGTTCCCTGGGTCAGTGCATGACGCGTACATCATGCGAAATAGCAGCATCCCTTATGTGATGGAACAGCTACAGAGACACCGTGTGTGGCTAATAGGTGACTCTGGTTACCCCAACCTGTCGTGGCTACTTACCCCAGTGAGGAATCCCAGGACAAGGGCAGAGGAACGCTACAATGAGGCCCATGGGCGAACTAGGAGGATTATAGAAAGAACCTTCGGCCTCCTGAAGGCCAGGTTTAGGTGCCTGCATATGACAGGTGGATCCCTAATGTACTCACCAAAGAAGGTGTGCCATATCATCGTGGCCTGCTGTATGCTTCACAACCTGGCTTTGCGACGCCAGGTGCCTTTCCTGCAGGAGGATGGTCCAGATGGTGGTGTTGTAGCAGCTGTGGAGCCTGTGGAGAGTGAAGAGGAGGAAGACGACGGGGACGACACAGCAACAGGGACACAGTTATACAACAGTATTTTCAGTAGCACACAGGTACGAATCTACCACGCCATTTTACATTTACTTAAAGTCTCCTGCCTCTCTACTGTCTGAGTTCCCCCCAGTTCCTGTTAACTGAGTTGTGACTTTCCCTTCCGTTTTCAGAGCTGTGGGCCCCACTGCGTGACCTCTGCTTTGTTTGCCCATGGACTACAGCTGTGTGACAGTGGTATGTTGTCATCACAATGTAACTGAACATTTTTGCACCGTTATGTCTAATACATTTGTTCAAAATACAAGCAGACTACAGATTTTTTAAGTGCAATAAGTGATTTTATTAAAGTGCTAAATTTAGGGACATGATTGTAAAACAGTGATGGTGGAGTAATGTCCATGGCAGAGTCCAGTTCTCAGTCTCACAGGTGCATTGTCCATATGCCTGTGGAAGGATGGAGCAGGGGCAGTTCAAGGTTGGACAGGGTGACAATGTGGGACAGTGGGATGACATCAGGGGGTATCGTTTGCTGGCGGGGGTCTTGGCATCCTACCCTGTCTTCTTGTGAGATCTCAGGTTCCGCTTGCGGGGTGGTTCTTCTTCTGCAGGAGGTGGGGTTCTGGTGGCCTGTCGTTGTGTGGGGGCCTCCTGTCCACTAGCGCCGGCGGAGGTGGTAGGCTGTTCCTGGTCCAGGCTAGTGACAGGGGCCCTTTGTGGTGCCACTTGGTCCCGCAATGTGGTGACTATCTGGTTAAGGGCCACGATGATGGTCCCCATTGCGGAACTAATGTTCCTCAGTTCCTCTCTGAACCCCATGTACTGTTCCTCCTGCAGTACCTGGATCTCCTGGAACCTGGCCAGTACCGTAGCCATCGTCTCCTGGGAGTGGTGGTATGCTCCCATGATGGAGGAGAGGGCCTCTTGGAGAGTGGGTTCCCTGGGCCTGTCCCCCCCTGTCGCACAGCAGCCCTCCCAGTTCCCCTGTTTCCCTGGGCCTCTGTCCCCTGGACGGTGTGCCCACTACCACGGCCCCTAGGTCCCTGTTGTTGTTGGGGTGGTGGGTCAACCTGGGTGCCCTGTAGTGGTGGACACACCGCTGATTGACGTGTCCTGGAGACAGAGGCATGGGCCCGCTGGGTGGGAGCTGTGCTGGTGTTCCCAGAGGGGGTTAGGTCTGGTGTAGCCTGTGGCTGTCTGTGGGGAACCGACTGTCCCGAGGTCCCCGATGGGCCGGGCTGGTCATCTGGGTCCAGGGAGACAGAGCTGCTGTCATCACTGGGGGCCTCTTCTGGGGGTGGGATGGACATCTCTGGACCCTCCGTGGCGGTGTGGTGGCGTTCGGGTCCTGCAGGGGTATAAGAGTATGGTTATTGCTTCTGTGTGTGGCATTTCGTGTAATGGGTGGGTGGCCGTGTACCCCAGTGCTGGCATTCCCTTGTGGGGGCTTTTGTGACGGTGGCTTGTGGGGGTGATGGGTGTGTGCAGTGGGCATGCTTTGGTGATGGGTGTCCATGCTTTGTGGACGCATGCAGGGCTAGGTTTTGGGATGGGTGGGATGTGATGGTGAGCCATTTGCAGGGAGTTGGTGTGATGGGGGTGGGGGTGAGGGTGGGGGTATGATTTGGCATGCAGGTGGGGTGGGGGGAATGAAGTAGTGGAGATTTGCCTTACCAGAGTCCATTCCTCCGCCTACTCCTTCGAGGCCCTCAGGATGCAGGATGTGCAAGACTTCCTCCTCCCATGCTGTGAATTCTGGGGGAGTAGGTGGGGGTCCGCCGCCAGTCCGCTGTACCGCGATGTTGTGCCTTGATACCATGGAACGCACCTTCCCCCGTAGGTCATTCCACCGCTTCCTGATGTCGTCCCGATTGCGTGGATGCTGTCCCACAGCGTTGACCCTGTCCACTATTCTTTGCCATAGCTCCATCTTCCTGGCAATGGTGGTGTGCTGCACCTGTGCCCCGAAGAGCTGGGGCTCTACACGAACTATTTCCTCCACCATGACCCTGAGTTCTGCGTCAGAGAACCTGGGGTGTCTTTGGGGTGCCATGGGGTGGTGTGGATGAGGTGAGGGGTGGTGTATGTGTTGTAGAATGTGGTGAGTGTGGTGGTGTATGGTGTTTTGTGCGTGGAAATTGTGTGGGTGATGTTGTGATTTGCCTCTGTGTGATGGTCTACTCTATGCTGTGCTCTCTCTCTCTGTCCTTCAGTCGCAATTGTGGTCGTAAGGGTTTGTGGGTGATGTGGGTGTGTGTTTTATATTTAATTGGGTGTGTGGGAGTGGTGTATGTATGTGTCTCAGGTGTGTGTATTTTGATTTGTCCAATGTGGTAGTGTTTTGTAAAGGTGTGTGTATTTTGAGCGCGGCGGTGTGTACCGCCAATGGAATACCGCTGTTGAAAGACCGCTGCGGGGATTTGTGGGTCAGAATGGTATGGGCGTATTTCTGTTGGCGTGACGGTGGAGGTTTGGTCATCGCCAGTTTCCCGCTGACCTTTGGTGTGGCGGCCTTTTGTTGGTGTCGGGTTTTTGGCGGTTTGCCAGTTGCGGGTCAGAATGACCGTGGCGGTTTACCGCGACCGCGGCGGTGTTATGGCAGTCTTCTGGCCGGCGGTAAGCGCCTTTTACCGCTGAGGTCAGAATGACCCCCATAGGGCCTGATTACAACTTTGGAGGAGGTGTTAATCCGTCCCAAAAGTGACGGTAAAGTGACGGATATACCACCAGCCGTATTACGAGTCCACTATATCCTATGGAACTCGTAATACGGCTGGTGGTATATCCGTCACATTTGGGACGGATTAACACCTCCTCCAAAGTTGTAATCAGGCCCATAGTGGTTTGTGCTGCATATTTTTTCAGCCCTTTGCACGCATTTCATTCAATGCCCTGTTCAAGGCTATCATGTTCAGTACATGGTATTCTAATTCGTATTGTCGCTACAGGAGCCGGTCCCCCTTTATTTTTTAGACATATTGGGGGTTATTACAACTTTGGAGGAGGTGTTAATCCGTCCCAAAAGTGACGGTAAAGTGACGGATATACCACCAGCCGTATTACAAGTCCATTATATCCTATGGAACTTGTAATACGGCTGGTGGTATATCCGTCACTTTACCGTGACTTTTGGGACGGATTAACACCTCCTCCAAAGTTGTAATGACCCCCATTATCATGTCAGTCCTGTTCCTAGAACACTGTAGGATTCATTATATAAACACCACATAGGCCTAAGAGGGGCAGAGGGCATTCCAGTTATGGCTGTCCTACGATGTACACCATTCCATTGACAGCTTCACTGATCCTGGAGCTGACTGTTCAGCCAACTGAGAGGGTTCCATCCAGACAACAGGCAAGCCCTTGTTAGCCTTTTCAGATATGGGGTTGGGGTCCTTCTCTTAGACCGGGAGGGGCAGAAGGGTACCACCGCTATGCTTTCAGATCTTTAGACATAGCATGTAGGTAGGAATCCTTTAGGTTTTTAGTCTCATACAAAGATGGTGGGGTTGTTTATCTACTTTATCCTAGTCGAATTGATGATCACTGTTTTATGTTCCATCTGTCTTAGTATCGCAGCCTATGCTTTCTATAAAAGGATGCACTTATTTCAACAAATGCATTGAAATCCATTTTGCATCTCTTATTCTGCCTTGGCATGTGCAAGTCTTTGTAACTGAGCAAAAGGGGTATGATCTATCCACTACAACTTCCCTGAGGAGTTAGAGTATCATGTTAGGTGGCCATAAATCACCTTTACTTCCTAGGTTCTGGTGAGGCACAGTGGGTTAGCTCAGAATCAGGCCAACAGCTTCTAGTCGGTGTGGGACTGACTCAGTCACCTACACATGGTTGGTGGCCGCCTTAAAACACACAGGGGGTCATTCTGACCTCAGCGGTAAAAGGCGCTTACCGCCGGTCAGAAGACCGCCATAACACCGCCGCGGTCGCGGTAAACCGCCAAGGTCATTCTGACCCGCAACTGGCAAACCGCCAAAAACCCGACATCAACAAAAGTCCGCCACACCAAAGGTCAGCGGGAAACTGGCGATGACCAAACCTCCACCGTCACGCCAACAGAAATACGCCCATACCATTCCGACCCACAAATCCCCGCAGCGGTCTTTCAACCGCGGTATTCCATTGGCGGTACACACCGCCGCGCTCAAAATACACACACCTTTACAAAACACAGCCACATTGGATAATTCAAAATACACACACCTGAGACACATACACACACCACTCCCACACACCCAATTAAATATAAAACACACACCCACATCACCCACAAACCCCTACGACCACAATTGTGACTGAAGGACAGAGAGAGACAGCACAGAATAGAGTACACCATCACACAAAGGCAAATCACAACATCACCTACACAATATCCACGCACAAAACACCACACACCACCACACTCACCACACTCTACAACACATACACCACCCCTCACCTCATCCACACCACCCCATGGCACCCCAAAGACACCCCAGGTTCTCTGACGCAGAACTCAGGGTCATGGTGGAGGAAATAGTTCGTGTAGAGCCCCAGCTCTTCGGGACACAGGTGCAGCACACCACCATTGCCAGGAAGATGGAGCTATGGCAAAGAATAGTGGACAGGGTCCACGCTGTGGGACAGCATCCACGACATCAGAAAGCGGTGGAACGACCTACGGGGGAAGGTGCGTTCCATGGTATCAAGGCACAACATTGCGGTGCAGAAGACTGGCGGCGGACCCCCACCTACTCCCCCAGAATTCACAGCATGGGAGGAGGAAGTCTTGCACATCCTGCATCCTGAGGGCCTTGCAGGAGTAGGCGGAGGAATGGACTCTGGTAAGTCAAATCTTCACTACTTCATTCCCCCCACCCCACCTGCATGCCAAATCATACCCCCACCCTCACCCCCACCCCCATCACACCAACTCCTTGCTAATGGCTCACCATTACAACCCACCCATCCCAAAACCTAGCCCTGCATGCGTCCCCAAAGCATGGACAACCATCACCAAAGCATGCCCACTGCACACACCCATCACCCCCACAAGCCACCGTCACAAAAGCCCCCACAAGGGAATGCCAGCACTGGGGGACACGGCCACCCACCCATTACACGAAATGGCACACACAGAAGCAATAACCATACTCTTATACCCCTGCAGGACCCGAACGCCACCACACCGCCACGGAGGGTCCAGAGATGTCCATCCCACCCCCAGAAGAGGCCCCCAGTGATGACAGCAGCTCTGTCTCCCTGGACCCAGATGACCAGCCCGGCCCATCGGGGACCTCGGGACAGTCGGTTCCCCACAGATAGCCACAGGCTACAGCAGACCTAACCCCCTCTGGGAACACCAGCACAGCTCCCACCCAGCGGGCCCATGCCTCTGTCTCCAGGACACGTCAATCAGCGGTGTGTCCACCACTACAGGGCACCCAGGTTGACCCACCACCCCAACAACAACAGGGACCTGGGGGCAGTGGTAGTGGGCACACGGTCCAGGGGACAGAGGCCCAGGGAAACAGGGGAACTGGGAGGGCTGCTGTGCGATGGGGGGGGACAGGCCCAGGGAACCGACTCTCCAAGAGGTCCTCTCCTCCATCATGGGAGCATACCACCGCTCCCAGGAGACGATGGCTACGGTACTGGCCAGGTTCCAGGAGATCCAGGTACTGCAGGAGGAACAGTACATGGGGTTCAGAGAGGAACTGCAAAACATTAGTTCTGCAATGGGGACCATCATCGTGGCCCTTAACCAGATAGTCACCACATTGCGGGATCATGTGGCACCACAAAGGGCCCCTGTCACTAGCCTGGACCAGGAACAGCCTACCACCTCCGCCGGCGCTAGTGGACAGGTGGCCCCCACACAACGACAGGCCACCAGAACCCCACCTCCTGCAGAAGAAGAACCACCCCGCAAGCGGTACCTGAGATCTCAGAAGAAGACAGAGTAGGATGCCAAGACCCCGGCCAGCAAAGGATACCCCCTGATGTCATCCCACTGTCCCACATTGTCACCCTGTCCAAACTTAAACTGCCCCTGCTCCATCCTTCCACAGGCATATGGACAATGCACCTGTGAGACTGAAAACTGGACTCTGCCATGGACATTACTCCACCATCACCCATCACCATTTTACAATCATGTTCCGAAATTTAGCACTTTAATAAATTCACTTATTGCACTTAAAAAATCTGGAGTCTGCCTGTATTTTGAACAAATGTATTAGACATAACGGTGCCAAAATGTTCTGTTACATTGTGATGACAACATACCACTGTCACACAGCTGTAGTCCATGGGCAAACAAAGCAGAGGTCATGCAGTGGGGCCCACAGCTCTGAAAACGGAAGGGAAAGTCACAACTCAGTTAACAGGAACTGGGGGGAAACACAGACAGTAGAGAGGCAGGAGACGTTAAGTAAATGTAAAATGGCGGGTTTGATTCGTACCTGTGTGCTACTGAAAATACTGTTGTATCACTGTGTCCCTGTTGTCTGTGTCGTCCCCGTCGTCTTCCTCCTCTTCACTCTCCACAGGCTCCACAGCTGCTACAACACCACCATCTGGACCATCCTCCTGCAGGAAAGGCACCTGGCGTAGCAAAGCCAGGTTGTGAAGCATACAGAAGGCCACGATGATATGGCACACCTTCTTTGGTGAGTACATTAGGGATCCACCTGTCATATGCAGGCACCTAAACCTGGCCTTCAGGAGGCCGAAGGTTCTTTCTATAATCCTCCTAGTTCGCCCATGGGCCTCATTGTAACGTTCCTCTGCCCTTGTCCTGGGATTCCTCACTGGGGTAAGTAGCCACAACAGGTTGGGGTAACCAGAGACACCTATTAGCCACACACGGTGTCTCTGTAGCTGTTCCATCACATAAGGGATGCTGCTATTTCGCATGATGTACGCGTCATGCACTGACCCAGGGAACTTGGCATTTAAATGGGAGATGTACTGGTCAGCCAAACAGACCACCTGGACATTCATCGAATTATAACTTTTTCTGTTCCTGTACACCTGCTCACTTCCACTGGGGGGAACCAAAGCCACATGAGTCCCATCAATGGCACCAATGATGTTAGGGATATGTCCAAGGGCATAGAAATCACCCTTCACTGTAGCCAAATCGCCCACCTCAGAGAAAACAATGTAGCTCCGCATGTATTTCATCAGGGCAGAAAACACTCTGGACAAAACCTTAGAAAACATAGGCTGAGACATCCCTGATGATATGGCCACTGTTGTTTGGAATGATCCACTTGCTAAAAATTGGAGTACTGACAGAACCTGCACCAGAGGGGGAATCCCTGTGGGTTGGCGAATGGGGGACATCAGGTCTGGCTCCAGCTGGGCACACAGTTCCTGTATAGTGGCTCGGTCAAGTCTGTATGTCAGTATGACATGTCTTTCTTCCATTGTCGACAGGTCCACCAGCGGTCTGTACACAGGAGGATTCCTCCATCTCCTCGCAAGTCCCAGCGGACGGTGCCTAGGAAGAACAACATGGAGCACAGAGTCAAGCAACCCACAGGTACGTAACCACAGCTTGCACAGTACACGATTCGCTATGCATTGAATGGCTTGTATGATTGGCAGTGCAAGGCCTAGGCCGGTGTGACGCAGTTGAAATTAAGCCATGTGGGCCCTTGAAATGGCGGCTGCCTGACCTGTGAAGTGTGACAATGGGATGTGAGGTCAATGCGCTGGCGTGGCACACCGTGGCGGTAGGCGGTCGATGACCGCGGCGCAAAGCAGCATTGGTTAACAGTGAACCCTATGGGTCTCAGGAGCCAATGACGATGTGCGCCGTCGGACGCGTACGCACCGCCGCGGTACGCCCCACCGCGGGCGTGACCGCCATTTTCTATCTTCTTAATCACTCGAGACCTGATCATCCACAGGAGAGGACCTATACTGCAAGTGCTGCTGTGACCTCGGTCTGGAAGAGACAATGGCTGCTGCGACTGGGGAAAGGGCCCCTGCCTTCACATCTGAGGAATTGGAGAAACTTGTTGATGGGGTCCTCCCCCAGTATGCGCTACTCTACGGTCCTCCAGACCAACAGGTAAGTACACAGGGAGCACGTTGTATGGGCTATGCCTGTGTTGAGTGGGGTGGATGTAAGATGGTGGGGAGGGGAGCGAATGAGGAATGCAACGCACGACAGATGAGAGCATGTGCCACATGGCAAGGTTGGGGAGGGAGGGCCACTCTTATCGACCATGCAGAAAAGTGATGATATTTCTTTTCCCACCCTGTACATGTCACACAGGTCAGCGCCCATCAGAAGATTGACATTTGGCGTGCCATCGCCAAGGACGTCCGGGCCCTGGGGGTCCACAACAGACGGGGCACCCACTGCCGCAAGAGGTGGGAGGACATCCGCCGCGGGAGCAGAAAGACCGCCGAGGCTCTGCTGGGGATGGCCTCCCAACCTAGGAGGGGTGCCACACGGCAATTGACCCCCCTGATGTCCCGGATCCTGGCGGTGGCCTACCTCGATTTGGATGGGCGCGTGAGGACATCACAGCAGACACAAGGGGGTGAGTATCAGCACATTCTGCTATATTAGCGCAAAGTGGAGGTGTCTGGGTGGGGGAGGAGGGCTGTGGCTATCTCTAGGCCAGGGCGGTTTCTGTAGGCTAGGCCCCTCCGTAAGGCATGGCCCTGTGCCCCCGCCCCCCACCTCTGTAGGGTGCTAAGTACAGCTATCCATGACCAGGGCTCACCTATGTGTGCATTTGTCGTCCATAGACTTGTAGGCCAAGTCACAATAATTGAGTAGTGTACCCCGAGTGCGTGGCGTAGTGCAGGGGGCTTCTGTGTCTGTCCTCTCCGCCAACGGTGTCGCCAATGCATGCACTCAACATGTCTTTCTTTCTTCTTCCCCCCCCCTTTTTTGGTTTTCCTGTTCATGTGTGCCTTAGCATCATCAGGTGGAGGAGAAGTGGCATCGGCGCACGAGGGAGCTGCATCTCACATGGCCCCGGAGGGCCATGCAACCGACTCCGAGTACACCAGTGAGACGGAGGGCGAGGGGAGCTCCACAACGGGGACCCATGGAGGCGACACCGACACGTCCTCGGAAGGGAGCTCCCTTGTGGTGGCGGCAACATCCGTGCCCACCGCAACAACAGGTACAGCCGCCACCCAGCGCACCAGCTCCGCCCTCCCAGCAGCCCCTCAGCGTTCGCCCCGTGCCTGCTCAGCCAGGAAGCCGGGCATCTCCTTCGCCCCAGGCACCTCAGGCCCTGCCCCAGTTACCCCTGCTGCCCTCAGTGCGGAGATCATTGACCTCCTCCAGACGCTCATTGTTGGGCAGTCTACCCTTTTGAATGCCATCCAGGGGGTAGAAAGGGAGGTGCATCGGAGCAATGCATACCTGGAGGGCATTCATTCGGGTCAGGCTGCCCATCAGCGATCGTTCAACGCTCTGGCCTCAGCACTGACGGCAGCCATTGTCCCTGTCTCCAGCCTCCCTCCTCCAACTCCCTCCACCCAGTCCCACTCCCCTGTTCCTCTGCCTATCCCAGACACACCTACAGACCAGCCTGCACACACATCAACACCCAAGGGCAGCTCATCCAGACATAAGCACCACAGATCACACAAGCATTCACCCAAGCAACATCCACATGCAGACATGCCAACAGCCACTGCCTCCTCTGTGTCCCACTCCTCCTCGTCTCCCTCCTCCCTCCCTGTGACGTCTCCACTCACACCTGCATGCACACCACCATCAGCCAGTACGTCCATCACCACCACACCCACCAGAACAGTCCGCACACGTGCAGTCACCACCCCCACTGCCATTTACACGTCCCCTGTGTCCTCTCCCAGTGTGTCTGTCACCCCCTCTTCCAAACCACACAAACGCAGGCATCCACCCACCCAACAGCCATCCACCTCACGACAGCCTCCTTCACAAGCACCTGCACCCAAAGACAGCACACTTGACTCTCCTACAACCACATCCTCTTCCTCCACTCCCATACCCACTGCACCTACCCTTCCCATTGCTCCTAAAAAGTTGTTCCTCTCCAAAATTAACCTCTTTGCATCACCTGACCCACCCCCTCCATCTCGTAAGAGTCCAAACAGCACCTCAGCCACCACAAGCCCTGCACCTACTAGGACCATCGTTCAGGGCTATTGGAGTCCACCAGCTCCTAGGGCAGGAACATCGGCCAGCAGCAAGGGGACAGCCAGCCCACCCCCTGGGAAAAGAACCAAAAAAGGGAAGGGCCGGCGCGACAGGCCTGAGACGGCTGCCCCCAAGGACACCACCCTTGCACCGTCACCTGGCACATCCACAAAGGGAGGCAAGGGCCCCAGTGATTCGGCCAAGGAGGGCAAGGGTAGCAGGGCGGACAAGTCCGGCAGCAGGCGAGCTGCCCAGGAGGGCCCCACCAGCCCCATTTGGGGTGTGACGGAGGACACCCACGGGCCCAGGACTCCAGCACAGGAGGGGCCCGCAAGCGAAAGGTCGGATGGCGACTGAGCGGGAATTATTGGCCAGATCTGGTTCCCTAGCAACACAAGACAAGCACCGCTGAACAGGGCCCCGCCGTGAGAAGCACCGCAGAACAGGGCCCCGCCGTGAGAAGCACCGCTGAACAGGGCCCCGCCGTGAGAAGCACCGCTGAACAGGGCCCGCCAAGACAAGCACCGCTGAACAGGGCCCCGCCAAGACAAGCACCGCTGAACAGGGCCCCGCCGTGAGAAGCACCGCTGAACAGGGCCCCGTCAAGACAAGCACCGCTGAACAGGGCCCCGCCGTGAGAAGCCCCGCTGAACAGGGCCCCGTCGTGAGATGCACCGCTGAACAGGGCCCTTCCTGTCAAGCACCGCTCCGCTGGGCCCTTCCTGTCAAGCACCGCTCCGCTGGGCCCTTCATCTCAAGCACCGCTCCGCTGGGCCCTTCCTGTCAGGCACCGCTCCGCTGGGCCCTTCCTGTCAAGCACCGCTCCGCTGGGCCCTTCATCTCAAGCACCGCTCCGCTGGGCCCTTCCTGTCAGGCACCACTCCGCTGGGCCCTTCCTGTCAAGCACCGCTCCGCTGGGCACCGCCGTCTCTGAACTGGTCCGCTGGGCCCTTCCTGTCAAGCACCGCTCCGCTGGGCCCTTCATCTCAAGCACCGCTCCGCTGGACCCTTCCTGTCAAGCACCGCTTCGCTGGGCACTGCCGTCTCTGAACTGGTCCGCTGGGCCCTTCCTGTCAAGCACCGCTCCGCTGGGCCCTTCATCTCAAGCACCGCTCCGCTGGGCCCTTCCTGTCATGCACCGCTCCGCTGGGCACCGCCGTCTCTGAACTGGTCCGCTGGGCCCTTCCTGTCAAGCACCGCTCCGCTGGGCCCTTCATCTCAAGCACCGCTCCGCTGAGCCCTTCATCTCAAGCATCGCTCCGCTGGGCCCTTCCTGTCAAGCACCGCTCCGCTGGGCACCGCCGTCTCTGAACTGGTCCGCTGGGCCCTTCCTGTCAAGCACCGCTCCGCTGGGCCCTTCATCTCAAGCACCGCTCCGCTGGGCCCTTCCTGTCAAGCACTGCTCCGCTGGGCACCGCCGTCTCTGAACTGGTCCGCTGGGCCCTTCCTGTCAAGCACCACTCCGGTGGGCCCTTCATCTCAAGCACCGCTCTGCTGGGCCCTTCCTGTCAAGCACCGCTCCGCTGGGCTCTGCTGTCTCTGAACTGGTCCGCTGGGCCCTTCCTGTCAATCACCGCTCCGCTGGGCCCTTCATCTCAAGCACCGCTCCGCTGGGCCCTTCCTGTCAAGCAGCGCTCCGCTGGGCACCGCCGTCTCTGAACTGGTCCGCTGGGCCCTTCCTGTCAAGCACCGCTCCGCTGGGCCCTTCATCTCAAGCACCGCTCCGCTGGGCCCTTCCTGTCAAGCACCGCTCCGCTGGGCACCGCCGTCTCTGAACTGGTCCGCTGGGCCCTTCCTGTCAAGCACCGCTCCGCTGGGCCCTTCATCTCAAGCACCGCTCCGCTGGGCCCTTCCTGTCAAGCACCGCTCCGCTGGGCACTGCCGTCTCTGAACTGGTCCGCTGGGCCCTTCCTGTCAAGCACCGCTCCGCTGGGCCCTTCATCTCAAGCACCGCTCCGCTGGGCCCTTCCTGTCAAGCACCGCTCCGCTGGGCACCGCCGTCTCTGAACTGGTCCTCTGGGCCCTTCCTGTCAAGCACCGCTCCGCTGGGCCCTTCATCTCAAGCACCGCTCCGCTGGGCCCTCCATCTCAAGCACCGCTGGCCCATTGGCAGGGCCGGATCTGTGTCGGGCAGGGCTTCACGAAGCACTCTGGCCAACATGCCTCCTCCATAACCAGTGGAGTCTGTAATCCACCTGATGGACTGTGGCTTTGCACTCCCCAGGATGGTACAGTGGGCAATCCACCCACTGTAGAGACTTGAGAGACTGTGGCTTTGCACTCCCCAGGATGGTACAGTGGGCATGGAGGCCCCTTGTGGATCTGGCGTTGTGGACTCATGTGGCTGAGGTGCCCCCCCTTCCCTTCCCCCTGAGGTGCCTGTGTTTTTTTTATCTGATGCCCCAGCAGTGTTCTCTCCAATGGAATCGGGTCTTGTGTGTGGGCTTTGCCCATGTGTTTATGCACATTGGCCCACGAACAATGGAATGTAGCCAATATGTGCCGCACTTTTGGACTATGTATATATTGTTCATGTTGTGATATATTTATTTTATATATTTCATATTTCACTTAACTTCAAATATGCTATAATATACTTCAATTTTAATGATCATTTAATTTTGTCTTTGCATTATTCCGTGGGGTTTGGGGGGTGTCACTCTGACTTGTTGCTCTGCATTGGTGTGTAGGGATTTGGGGGGGGGGGGTGTTGTGTATGTGTGTGCCCGTAACCTTTTCTCCTCCCCCCTCCCCTGTGTCGTAGGTGTAGTACTCACCGTTGTCTTCTGCGCCGGCGTTCGTGCTCCTGGTAGAGGAGCAGGAAGACAATGGCTGGTAGGATGTTTAATTCGGGTTCCATGCTGTCCAGATTCCTCGTGGAGTGTGTATAGGTGAGCGTTTTCCCGTTCGTAGTCTGTTTCTGCCGTGTTTTTATCGGCGGGGCTCCCGCCCCGGAAAAGGTGGCGGATTGGTGGGTCGTGATAGTGTGGGCGGTACATTGTCTGCTGCCTGTCTGTTGGCGGTGACCGCCGCGCTGTTTGTTTGTCCCGCCGTGGCGGTCGGAGTGTTAAAGTGGCGGCCTGTGTTGGCGGTTCCCGCCAGGGTCAGAATTCCATTTTTTTTACCGCCTGCCTGTTGGCGGGTTGGCCGCCGCTTTACAACCGACCGCCAGGGTTGGAATGACCCCCACAGTCTTATTACCTTAATAGGAACTGCACAACAACTCTGACTTCTTTAATACAACTGAAGGCTACAGTCTGGATCTCACTATTATGCCTACTGATTGGGTTAACCATTTTAGGGGCATTTGTGCTCCATCCCTTGCACACTCGGTCACACTAGCCCCATGTCCCATGCCAGAGTTAACCAAAAGAGGGTTAATCTTCAATATGGCTGAGGTGAGAGATGCCATAAATAATAGTCCCTCTTTAAAGGTACAGAATGGACCTTTTTAAGCACAATGTAGCTCTTTGCCCCCTCCCCCCCGGTTATAAAGGTCCTAAATGCTGTGAGTTCTAGCACAATACCTAATTCATTGCACCCTTCAATTATTATTCCTGCTTTAAAAAAAGGTGACGGGGATCCCCACTACTACCACCCAATCTCTCATATTGATTCCATAGTTAAAGTTGCAGGTTGGGCCACCCTGGAACTCCTCATGGGTAGGGTGGAAGATGAGAGGTCCTGCCTAATCAGTTAGAGCACTGGGCCAGGATAGATGGAACAGCACTTTCCTGGTGTACATTCTACCTCTCAAGTCAATACAAACAAATCTAAATGGGTTTGTCCTCCTCAACCACAATACTGTATCAGCTGTGGAGTCCCCCAAGAAACCCCATTATCCCCATTTCTGTAACTGTTTTTATTGCATGCTTAGCTCAAATTATCACACAATACCAAGTTTAAATCCCAATATACACAAATGAGATTCAACTCCACCTCTGATTAGGTGACTATTCTAAACGAAAAACAAACATGACAACGAGCCTGAACCATAGCTGTCACTAGAAGAAGGACAGCTACTTTCACCTGAATGCAAAATTTATACACTGATAACTGGCAAGATCCCAAGAAACATCCAGCCGTTTCAATGGCCAAGGAAAATAGGTACTCCCCCTGCCACAATTCTGAATCAATCAATAAGAAACCTCTGCACCTGTTTTGACAAAGACCTTTCCTTCAAACACAAGATCGCAACAGTTGTCAAAAGCACCAAGCAATATTTCATGATAATTGAAAGAGTCATCTCCTTCCTCCAACAAAGTCACTCAATAGAACTTAACAGGGCCCTGATTCTTTCACACCTTGACTACTGGTATACATAGGAAAACACAAAAAGGATCTGAAAAACTACTGCGGATACAAACGCAAGCAGACACAATTTGCCTCAGTCTTGGAGCACATCACATTAGTTCTAAAAAAAAACTTCACTGGCTACTTGTGGAACAAAGAATCAAATTAAATCGCATTGCAGGGTCTTCCAACATCTGGAGGGATCAAGCCTGAAATAACTACACACCTAATGTCCCCATACAGACTGAATTGGGCACTTTGACCAAGCAACGAAAAATTGATTGCTCAGCACACGAAAAATTGATTGCTCAGCACAGCTTCACATAAAAATCCTTCCTTAGATGCACAGATCTCCAGGAACATGCCTTTGGAACTTACTAAGTCCACACCTAAGCCATCAACCCACCCTGATGTCTTTCAAGAGAAACCTGAAAACCAGCAACTTCAAAGAGGCTTACCCTATCTGTTAGTCAGCTACGGAAGACCTTTGCCTCTAACCAGATGGCAGGACCACTTCAAGGTATTTTTCTTGATTAGCAGGTACTTTTCTTCATTAGCAGATACTGTAAGCTCTCTTAAGAACCTCTGGAGCCATGAGCTGTTCTCCACCTGCAACATCTCAAGATGAATTCTGACTATAAGTTCTGACTATGAATGTTCTAGTGCTATGAATTGATGGTCTGTCACAAGCTACTGCTTTAAAAATCAATAAAACAAATAAATAAGGTTAATAGACCTCTTTATAAGCAATTAATCTATGTAAGCCAATAGCGGCAGCTGCATAACATTGGGAAAGCCAGATCAATGGCTCTGCCAAAGCTTGTTTTAATAGTTAAAAAATGAAAGGTAGAGTGTAGCCTTAGCACCTGCATAGTATTACGCAAACTAAGCAACGGCTCCATGGAATCTTGAAGATGGCTGTGGTTGCGGCATTTGGTGAGATGGCAGAAGCAGAGAAGGCAAGTGTTCTCTGGGAATATCAAGATTTAATAGTATATATACTAAAAAAAAAGGCTTTTAGTCTACAAGGTCATTGAGAGTTTCTGGCCCCTCTCACTTCCTTAGTCATTAAAAAGAAACGTTTTAATATTAGCGAATGGATGCGTCTTTTAATTTATTGTTTTGTATTTAACTGTTTTCATACTTTCTTCTGGGATGATTATTCAGCTGGAGCATGCAGGGCTCATGTTTTCTTCTATGTCTGGCTCAAAATACCTGTGTTGCAATTTCTGAGCAAGTGGAACTGCCCAGCAGAAGTGCATAACTTTGGTTACCCAGGCCCACCCAGGCCCACTGGGTGTGCAACTTTAGTATCTAGTCTCTCACTCCTTTAATTCTCTGTTACTTTATTGTTTGTTGTTCTTAATTAGTTCTCCAACTAACTGCCTCATTATGAGTCTGGCGGACCAAGGACTGCTAGACTCATGGTAACGGTCAGACCGCTGCACTGCAGGCTGATCACGACTCCTGTTTCCTCCAGCCTTTCCATGGCAGGGACCCCACCATGTAAAAGTCTGGCGGAAACACAATGCTGGGGGCCACAGGAGCCCCCCTGCTCAGCACCCTCAGAATGCATATGAGGGTGCTGTTTTGCTACGGTATTGGACTCAGTTCCTTTAAGGGAGCCGAGACCAATATCATAGCACTGTTCCCATCGGTCAGCCTGGCGAGAGCGTCGTAATATACAATGTTCCCGCTGGTCAGCCCAGCGGGAACATTGTAATAAGACAGGAGGGGGATGCCTCCGGCATGATGGCAGCATCCTCCCGGCGGCTTTGGCAGTCCTGCAGTGGGACCACCAAAGTCGTAATAACCACCTAAGGGCCTGATTTAGAGTTTGGCAGGTAAGGTTACTTCATCACAAACGTGACGACTATCCGCTCGCCGTATTACAATGCAATTATATCCTATGGCACTTGCAATACAGTGGCCGTGATATCCATCACATTTGTGGTGGAGTAACCTCGTGTGCCAAACTGTAAATCAAGTTTTTTGTGTTTGGCCCCTCTTCCCTGTTTTTTTGTTTTTAACTTTTTGCTTTAATTTCAGAGCAGGAGAGCTTCGTTATGTCCATTTTAATTATATTCTACTGTTTTCTTTATGTTTGTATTATTTACGTATTTACTATTAGTTTCTTCGATGTACAATGTTCCAGCCAGAGCATGATTGTCTCCTATGGCTACATAGGACTAATGCACTTGTGATCATGCAAGCAGGTCTGGGTCTGGCATGTGCCGCTTGTTCCAAAGATGGAAAAATGCCAAAACTGCCAGTTATCTCATGACATCTCATGACTTTAATACAGAACTGATTCTGGCATTTGAAGATGCACCAGCAAGTTCTGTAAGATCCTTTAATATGCTCTCTGATTTTTGCCTCATTATTCCTCACTCCATCACTTTAAACAAGCCACAGTATCCGTGCTGTCTGACCTGTATAGTTGTTAATGACAAAAAATATCATCAACTATATGACCTCAGTTTTTATAAAGAATTTTACCTAATTAAATATTTTGCAGTGTGTGTTTTCCACATGTATCTCGACCATAGCTAATGTGCGCTGTATTTCAAAATGGTTAACGTCTGGTTACCATTTTGTCAATGTCATGTAACTTCCCTTATTTCAGGAGCAAACCTAACCAGCAGCTTTAAGTGATGTATCGTTTGTTTTCTCTTCTCATGTCAAATTGTTTACTTTATGCAACCCTTGTAAAATGCAAGAACAAACACCTGCGTGGAACAGCCTAAACCGAATGTACCTCATTAAGTTGAATATGACTACGAACCCAAAAGGCATTTAGAGTGAGTTTATTGATTATCGGCTTGAGAAAAATAATGAAGTTGTCTTATCTGCTTGTGTCTTAACCTTATTGGGTCCTCATATGAGAATCATGTGTAGGTGTAGCAAAATGTTAGAAATGTGTAATTGAAATGAATGCAATGTAGACAAAGATTCATGTCCCCTTTTTTCCTACTAATCAGCAAACACCTTTCTACTTATCTTTAGATTCAGGTACACCTTTTCGCGGATTTGGGAGAGGAGGATGGTCTTTTTATAGGAGAACCAACCTAGCTAGACCTTCATTTTGGGACAACTTTACAATAGTTTGTCTTTGCTTTTATTGTGTTTGAATTGCATTGAACTATACATTGGCTATTACATTCATGTATTGATTAATCATTACAACTAATATTGATGATGTGAGATAGTAACTTTGCTAATCCTTTAATAAACATTTATGGTTTTGCACTTAACCACTCTCTGTCTTCCTCGCGGATCCAAATGTGTTTCACGTTTTTGAACCACATTGAATTTTAATGTCAGCCTCAGTTGGAACTAAAGGTTCTTTGGAGGGCACTGTTTGAATCTGAATATGCACTGTACAAAGTGCCCTATCGGTTTTCGACTCCAAATTGGATGTCCCGATTGTCATAGAGACATGGCTGAAGATTACCTCTGATCCAGAAGCATCCTCTGCTGCCCATCCTTTTTGATCTCAAAACAAATGGACATCTAGCAGTATTATCTCTAAACCTACGCAGCTAGGTCTCATGCAAAACAGCTTTTAGTCAATGTTGCTATCTGGTCTTCTAGTTCGTTGGACGCCTCCTGGTCTAATTTTTCTGCATATGTGGGCCATTTTAAAAGTTCTTTGGAGATTTCCTTGCAAAAATCTATTTTAATTTAACCAATATCATGTACCCTATGACTTCAAAGATAACTTAATTTAAACTTGTTTAATCATGGAACTTTTCCAAAAAGCCTTCGGCCCTAAACATATTTCTCATATTCTCTAACATGAAGCTATCCTACTACCTTGGTCAGACCATTCTGCTACTCCTTATTCACTTTTGATAGATAAGCCTCACTTTTGTTTGCGACTACCTGTATTTCCAGAGACGAAATCCCAGACCCATTCCAATGTAGACTTAGAAACCCCATTAGCACTAGTGTGATCATTTCTATTCCTGGCCCCTCATAGTAGTAAATAGTATCGCCTCCATGCATAAATTATATTGTTCTCTTCTGCCTCCTGGTCTACATCTGAATTGGCAGAATTCAAATGTAACTACGAGGAAAGATTTTGGCCATGCTCGGGCTGAGTTTTACCAAAATAATATTAGCCTAGCATCCAGTCCTGTAATAGAGGTGTTTAAAATTGTTGATAGCCCTCTAATGAAATATCCCCAATGTTATAGCTCCTATGATCTTGAAAGCATTCTGCCCACTTCTATATCCACTCCTAAGCCCATCTCTCCTCATAGTTTAAAAAAAAAAAAAAATGATTAGGGTTTTTGTTATAGTAAACATACAAGAAGGGGGCGTGGCCTAACAATAATAGTGTAGGCTGCTTTTCCTGGAGCTGCTGCGGGCGGCCTCACCCGCTACCATCCTGCCCCAAATGATAGCCCTCTGGACCCCCAAAATCACTCTGAGGGAACCCTGACACCCCCAAACTGTGTTAAAAAACCTAAAACCGGATCACTAGCACGGAAGCACAGTTACTTTGACACTGCGAGGCCACGCCACACCAAACTCAGATGATGGGCGAGTTGCAGTGAACGCAGGTAACTCTCCCTCCGATATGTGGGCAAAAACTGTGCAGGAAGCAGAGAACGATAGGTGAAAATCAGGCGGCCGGTTCCAGTTGATCACATCGGTAGAAGCACCCTGATCTCCCAGAAGTGATCAGAGTGGCCGCAGCAGGAGGCGGGCTGGGCCTACGGCCACAGAAGATGCAGCACCTGGCACAGTATCAGCATTGGCGCTGAGAGGACCGAACAGCCGTCTGTGGACACTTTCACCTTGGGAGCTGCCAGAGGCCAGATCGGATAGCCCACCCCTCCCAACAGTGATGTGGTGGAGATGTAGACTGGAGCAGGAACAAGCTACGAGTGGAGTCCACATCGATGAGCACCAGCATACAGAGATTGAGGCGAGAAAGCAGAGCTGTGGCAGTAAGTGCTACTGACCCTTGAAATCTCGAGCCACTGGCAAGACTGTCACGCTGGTTTATTCCTAATATTAAAGTGCTTACATGAAGCCTCCAATTGGACTGTCTGAGAAACCTGATCAAAAAGGTACCCTTAACCTTTCCTTTTTCATATCTGATGCAAGTTAGGATCAAAGGGCACCAGACTCTCCATTAGCTGGGCTCGCCCACAGCAAGGCTGACACCCAAGTCCTATGCAACTGAACTGTTGAACATGACCACACAGGGGATGCAATGCGGAATAACCTACACCACTGATTGAGACCTGGCAGAGACCCCTTGGGACCAGAGGGACTGGCCACAGGGGTGGCTTCTGTCATACATCAGACCAGAGATTATTTGTGCCCCTCCCACCATGATGCTCACTACTTGAAGCACTTTGTGTCACTTGTCTGAGAGGAAGACCACAGCTCAAGGCTGATTTGGTGCAGAATACATTTTTTGTACCCACCCACACATCCATGGGGGAAATTGGCTGCAAGAAAGATCAGGACGTGGGCCACCTGGGGGAATTTCCTGCACTACTACCAAAGGATGATGCACTGGACTGCTTGAAAGCCCATCCGGACCCCACCTTATAAGACATTCTACAAGCTATAATTGCATCCGGGGAGGCCCTTGTGTGTAAAATTTACTCCGTAGCTAGGATCATGTGGTTACCCTGTGACGACCAATGACACCTAGCAGAAAGGGTCACAATGACAGAGAATACTCTGAAGGATGTTTTACCATCATTATCTGTAGGAACAGAGAAGCTACGCAATTCAGAAATGAAAGTTCATAATTTAGAGCAGAGGATGCTGAAAATAGGTCCAGATGCAATAATATCTGTATAATTAGCCTTTCAGAATGCATAGAAGGTGGGGACATGGTGGGGTACCTGGAACGCTGGATTCGAAAGGAGATGGTAGCTGAAGGCCTCTACCCCTTCTTCGATTTGGAGAAAGCGCACAGGGTGACAGCACACCCTCCAACTCAGGGGGCTCCCTCACACCCACTGATAGCAAGACTGTTGCATTACAGGGACCTGGACTACATCCTCAGCCAAGCGAGGAGGAAATGGGGTATCACCATTGAAAATAGCACGGTCCACCTCTTTCCAAATTTCTCGCACGCGTACAGAAGCAGAGATCCACATTTCGGGAGGCCAGGGCAAAACTCAGATGGGTCTGCAATATGGCGCGGTGTTCCCGGCCCGGCTTTGAGCAGCGATGGCGGAAGGGCCTCAGTTCTACCAAACTCCTGAAAAGGTCTGGAACTGGATCTACCTGCATCAACTGACTGGATCAAGTCAAGGCTCACTACACAGACCCCAGCGGAGGCACAGACCCCCCGCCCGCAGGCTTGTGGCCCCTTCCAGGCAGGAGGCCCAATAAGAACGTCAGAGGATGATGGAGGCATTGGTGTCCCTGGATGGCTGTGAGCAAAATCCCTCCCTGATGTTGGATGATGAAGAGGGTGGAGTGCTCCGAATTGAACTGAGATTCATGTGCCACCCAAGACTCTGAAACTGCAGTGCTGTTGGTGACTCCGGGGACGTCTGATAACATTATATGATTGAGACAGCTTGCTGGTTTGGACCAAAGTCAAATTAATGCCATTTAAGGGGAAACACAGTTGACATTAATCACATCCTATATTTTGGGGAGAGGGCAGATGACTAAGGGAGGGACCCCGGTGACCAGCTAAGCACAGAAGAGTGAAAACTCAGGAAAGAACCGGACAGGGACACAGAGAATGTAGTTCCCCTATTAGATGGTTGCACGTGGAAACGTCTGCCAGTATAGTTCTAAAGTTGTCTGTTTGGATGGGGAGTTTTTGCCTGCTTGTCCTGTGGAGCGAGAGTTTGACAGTTAGTTGTTGGGTATTTAGTAATAAGAAACTTGAGTCTTTCACCAATTGGGAGGTAAACATTCATACAGGATGGGCCAATATTCTTGAGATAGGAAATGCAAAGAAGGGATGCCGTTGGGGGAGACAGAAACCGATGGGATGACTCCCCTGTAGACCTATAATTTCCTCATGTGAAACTTAAGAGGAATTCATACTATGAAAAAACGATAAAAAGTATTTTCATACCTAAACAGGAGAGGTTTTCTTGTAACTGTGCTGCAGGAAACACATCTCATGGCCAGCAAAGGGACAGCATTTTCAAGACGGTGGAGAAGCCATATTACACCACCTCCTCGGCCCCTGCAAGAGGAACCCTGATATGGATCATGGCTGGGGTCCCTTTCCAGCACAGGGGACATGTCATTGACACTGAGGGTAGGTATGTTGTAGTGACAGGCAGATTGGAAGGGCGTGACATAACCCTGGAGACATGTATGCACCTAACACAGAGCAGTTAATTCCTGACGATCTTGTAGGGGGGCTTGGCCCCGTATCTACTCTAAACTACATCATTAGGGGCAAATTTTAATTGTGTATCGTCCCCTCACTAGACCGTTCACATCCACCACTCCGTGACTTGACAATAACACAGACAGCCAGACAGTTTAAAGCCTGGCAAACTCAATGGGTACTCAATGGTGTCAACTATATTCTACGATGCAAGACTATTCCTTTTTTTCGAGTCTCCATGACTTAAAAATGCATTTTGATACATTCCTTAGCACTCCTGATAT
The DNA here is from genome assembly GCF_031143425.1 of Pleurodeles waltl. Classification (NCBI taxonomy): domain Eukaryota; kingdom Metazoa; phylum Chordata; class Amphibia; order Caudata; family Salamandridae; genus Pleurodeles; species Pleurodeles waltl. The sequence goes on from NC_090437.1 coordinate 65,780,953, forward strand.
ACACAGCTTGGTATATGACGTAGAATATCTAGCTTGCACATTTTCAGATCACAAGCCTGTATTACTCAACTTCTAAATGGGGGCGTGTTAAAGCGTGTATTCCCACTTGGAAACTGAAACCTAAATCCCTGACGGGCCCACAATATCTAGAAGCAGTGAACAAATGTAGGACATTATTTCTCAGAGAACAACCACACGACTGGTTGAATGGGACGCCTTCAAGGCAGTGATTAGGGGGAATTGTCACGCAGAATCAGTGGGGGTGAGATGTACACTGCTTAGGGAGGTCTCAGGAGCTGAGGAGACACTGAGGACAGAAGAAAAACAGAGACCGGGGCACCCAGACTTGCAAACTAAATGACTGCAGGCCAAGGAGGCTTGTGGGCCAGCTGGAAAAGCTCTGCTGTTTCGATTATAAAAAGTACATGACTCAGGCTCATGCAGAACTAGACAAGACTGGATCCTTATTGGCCTGGTTGGCAGAACGAACCAAGAGGGTCTTCTTAATAGTGAAAATCCTAACCAATGAGGGACAAAGACACTATAGACAGGACAACATAAATGAGCATTTTGTAAGTTACTATGCCAGACTCAATTGAGAGGGGGCAGAGGGCGGAGGGGTTGGGGTTGGTTTTTGGGATATTGTGATTGTTCTTGTCTTTGTTTTTCATGAGGACAAGAGATAACTTTATGAGATATTTGCAATGATGTTTATGTACTTTGCGAAACCTCTCATATAATACGCTTAAAAAAACATTGCTACAAGAATGAAGCAGATTCTGCAATCCTGCGGTAGAGTAGTCAGAGGCACGTACATTGTACAGTACTGTATTAGTGTTGTGCTTAGTGACTATAAGAGACAATCCTGTTAGCAAGGAACCTTTAATAGCAATGGTAGTCAAGCAACTGTTGTATGGGGATAAAACTGTACCAGAGCCAGAAAGCAGGGAAATGTGGGCCCTGAGATGGGCGACCAAGGAGGGTTTAATTAATGTCTATATTGAGTCTCTTTGGAGGGGAAAGGTGGGATCTAGACAGATTTAGGACCTCTCCAGTGAGTGGTGGGTTTGTCGAGAGGGCGAGAATAAGGGGAATAACCCGTTTTGGCATTAGGAGTGCCATGACATTGCCCTAGATGCCTTCAGCAGCATTGAAAAATCCCCAGTGGACAGTGTTGCAATGTGGGCCAGAGGACCAAGCTGACAAAAGTACCCAGGTCTTAAAATACCCATGTCCAAAATGCCATCAAGACTGGGCAGTCCCATATCATGTGGTGAAAGTCTGCTGGGGTCCGGCGGCAGTGAGGGCAGGAGGCAGAAGCCTTAGGGAAGATTTTGTTAAGTCGTGTTGGGGAGTCATAGGCCCGATGCAGGACAAAGAATTGAATTCATTCAGAACAGGCATTATGTGAAATTGTGCATGGGTTTTCAAGAGCTCCAGCCCACTCTTTGTCATACCAGACTCGCTGGAATTCAGACTCCCGTGTCTCCTGGAGACATTACGATGGGGAATGCGAATAGGAACATTGTGTGCCATATAGCCAAGTTACACTGTATCTATTTGAACCCATACATATGGTGTGTCAGCTAATGAATAGGGGACTTTTTCATCAACAACCACCCAGGTAGTTCAGAGCGTATGTATGAGAAGTGTGAGAGAACAGGGCTGATTGCAGAGGCCCCCTAACGTTTTGCCCCCATTTTCAATTTTTTGCTGGTGTTTTCCTGACTCTGACGGTGCCCTGGGTACTGCTAACCAGTCCCAGGGCCTGTGCTCTGTGTAAAATCAGTATGTAAATTAGGCTAATTATAATAGGCTAAGTAAACCTACCTATAAGTCCCTAGTATATGGTAGAGCATGTAGGTTTAGGGACCCTAGCATAGGTAGAGCACCCATATGTGCACTGCTGAGGTGCCCAGTGTCATTTTAAAGGCAGGCCTGCCCTGCTGGCTGCTTTTAAATTAAAGTTACATGCAAATTTGACTTTGTAATTTAAAATAGTTCCAAAGTCTTAACCTATCTTATTTTTACATAAAAGTAACCCCTATGGTGTGCCCTATGTGCCCCTAGGGCTGGGTGCCATGTACCTATAAGCAGAGACCTTATAAAATAGTTTTATAAGCCCTGGTGAGGTAAAACAGCCAAATTTGTTTTTCCCTCATTGTAGTGAATGGCCTCCATAGGCTAGAATGGGGAGACTTTATTTTAATTTTAAAAATCCCCTTAAGTAACAGATACCAGAAGTTTGGTATCAAATTAATTGTTATAATAATTCCCACAACTTCCAGTTGTGGGATTTAATATAACTTGTTCAGGTAAAGAGTGTTAAACTTTACCTGAAAAGTCGCCAACTTCAGCCCTGCAGTGTTTTTGCTGCTTGGCTCTGATTGGCCAGCCTCTGGCTGCCTTGATGAGGTGTGAAGTGGCCTGGCTCCACACAAAGAGATGTGCCTGGGGGAGGAGATCTCCCCTCAGCAGATGGGAAGCAGGAAGGGCTGCCAAACTGGTCTTCAAAGGCAGAGAAGGACATTTGGAGCAACCCAGCAACACCCTCACATCCTGCAAACCCAGACAATTAGGTGCCTCCTTGATTAGATTAGGAGAGGGCAGGAGAGGGGTGTGTTTAGGATTGTTAGCCACACCAGTGGGTGGGCTCAGCCAGATGTAACCTCCAAAAATAACTTTCAGCCATGATGGCTTTTTGAGGAATGTTGCTCCCTGGGATTGATTTTTGCCACACTTCCCAGGAAGTGGTCATTACAGGGGGAAGGACCCTGCCCCTGATTGGCGGACCAGGACCCCCCTGTTTTTACCCCAGAGCAAGGATAAAACTGGCAGACCTGCACCCACACCTCAGATCCCTATCAGATTCCAACAAGGAAGAACTACAGGAGAAGAAGGACTGCCCTGCTGCACCCCTGAACTGCACCTGGACACTGCACTCTGGAGTACTGCACCAGCTGCACACTTGGGCTTCACCACTAAAATGACTTTACCTGTCTTCTACTGCTTCAAGAAGGGACTCCCTGTTTGCTACAGGTACAAAGGAGCTTCCCAGAGTCCCCTGCATCAAGTCCTCCAAGCAGAGCCCAGCTGACCAGCGTTCAGTGGCCATTTGAGGATTCTGGCCAGGTGCATTCTGGGAATTGTAGTCCCAACTCAGAGCTTCTGAAACCTTGGGTCAAGTTGTGGACACTTCAAGGACACAAAAAGGACCCCCTGGAAGAAGTTCCAGAAGTTTGGAGATGTTTGGAGCAACTCCATAAGTTGAAGAGGTGCATTGTGGGAGTTGTAGTCCCAGACCCCAAGAGGCACACCAGAGCCTCTGAACCCTTGGCTGGTGCTGTGTACCACTTTCCTGAATCAAACACTTCTGAAAGTAAGTGTGACAGTGTTACCTCGTGGGTGGCCTGAACTCTGAACTTTGTTCCTTTCCAGTGTGACCTTTTTTAACCCTTTGAGCGCTAGTTGCTTCTATGCTCTAGAAAGCATAAATTCTTTAAAAATTCATATCTCCGGTTCCCCTCATCCGAATTTATTCGTTTTAGTATCATTTTAAAGATAAAAATATAATCTATTTTTATAAATTGATTTTGGATTTTTAAACTGTTTCCTGTGTTTTATTTAATTACTTTTTTGTGATATTTGAATGCTTTACGCTTTGTCTCCTAAGTTAAGCCTTGTCGCTCGTTGCCAAACTACCAAGGGTTGAGCTGGGTTTAATTTACTGAGACCTAACTGGACCTAAGTGGAGGTTAGTGGCCTATTGCTAAGTGTAGGTACATACCTGCCCTTACCAATAACCCATTTTCCAACAAGATGGCTGTCAGTCAAGAATTGCCCTCCATGCAGAGAGTGGTTGTGCACGAGTTTCTGGAAGGACTGAAGACAATGGTTATCGTATAGGTTCCCTATAATGTCGAGCCCCACTGTCAACTAAGGCGCCAGTTCCCAGGAATCTAGCTGAGCATGTTGGTCGGGTAGGCCCACTAGTGTGATGTTAGTGGTGTAAGGTGACTTGCATCTGATGAGAGCACGTAGTCTGAACACTGAGTGCAATGCCACCTCGACCAGCCAGCGCAACCCAGTGGGGGGATTGTGTCATGGAAAGGGGCTAACCATCTTTCTGAGGTTGGGTTGAGGTTGGAGAAGTTGCCCTGGTCTAATCTAGAGTGGTTCCTGTCAGCCACTTAGGCATCCACTGTAGTTGGGACACTAGATAATAGGACTCAAAGTAGGGGACTCCCAACCCTTCCTGGGATGGTGGACATCGTATTTATTTATTTATGTGGTTATTTGTATGTCTTAATCAGCAATGTTTTGACAACAACAATGTGTAAGATATTGATGACATACTTATTATAATGTGACCAGTGGCAAATAACAATCGAATATCAAGACAAGATGAATATCAATAAGATGAAATATATGTTACAAATGAGGGACTACTATGTGTATTTGAGGAGGATTTTGTGTGGGGTGGAAATGTCCAGTAGAAGGCGTCAGTCGAAACACGTAGACATTTCAGTTTTTGTTTGGAAGTGGCATTCAATTGGCACCTGATTTAGAATAACCAGATTAGCATCAATGAATGGGAGAATTGTTCCCCTCTTTTCGTGTCAGCAGTTGTGAAACTTCTTCTTGGTGCAGCCGTACATTGAGTGAAATCTCAGCTTTGTTGAATATATATATATATATATAATAAAAAATATTTTGCACTGTATTAATTTTTTCATATTTTAAATATATTAATATGAAAATATATCTCTATTAAAAAAAATATTATTGTTTATATAATGTAAAATAAATATTTTTATTATGTTACACTATGGTCATCATTATGACATTGGCGGTAAAATCCGCCTACTGCCGCGGTGATGGCTGCCACCACAGCTACCATCCGTCTGCCATATTATGAGCACTGCCTGACTTCCGCCACAATAAGGGCGGAAATCCGGCAGTGATCATACTGGCGGACAGTGGTAAGCTGGCTTTGCTACCACCAGCACCGCCACGCCAGTAGAACGCCACCAGCCATATTATTTCCAGTAATATGGCCTGGCAGTGTTCTGCTGGTGGGGCGCTGCTGGCGGGAGCAGTGCCACTTCCCGTTTCCTGCCGGAAGACCTCCTCGACCAAGGTAAGTCAGGCTTCCAACAGGGGAGGGGATGGGAGAGTGGGGAATGTTGTGTGTGTATCTGAGTGTGTGCATGCATGTGTGTGTGTGTGTGTGAATGCGTCTGTGTGTGTTGTGTTGTTTGCGTGGTTGTGTGTGTGTGAGTGAATGTGTGTAAGAATGGTGAAGTGAGTGCATGTCTGCATGTCAGTTTGATCGTAAGAAGGTGTGTGAGCATGTCTGGAAGTATGCGTGTATGAATGCGTGCATGCCAGTGTGTGTATGAATGCATGTATGCCAGTGTGAGTGATTGGGTTTATGTGTGGTGCGTGTCTGTGAATGTGTGTGTGTATGGGGGTGGGTGTGTGTGTGAGAGGATCGGAGTGGGTGGGGGGTGTTTCTGAGGATCAGAGGGAGTGGGGGGAGTTTGGATGGAGGGGAGTGTCAGGTGAGTGTTGGGAGGGTGGGGTAGCTGGTAAGGCCTACTGCCATGGTTTTCGTGGCATTGCTAATGCCATGAAAACCATGGTGGTAAGCAGGCTCATTATGCCGCTGCGGTACTATGCAGGGCGCCGGGCTGGAGATAGACATCTCCGGTCTGGTGGCCCTTACCGCCATGGCGGTATGAGTGGAGAAGTGGCAGGTTGGCTGCAGCCAACCCGCCAATCTCATAATGTGACGGTATGTACCGCTAGCCTGTTGGAGGTATTGCTGCCACATTACCACTCACTGCCAGGGTCATAATGACCCCCTCTTTATATATATATATATATATATATATACATATATATATATATATAACGTACATACACAATTAAACAATAAACATATAAAAAGTGAAGAGGGAAAATTGATAAATTAATGTGAACAATAAATAAAATATTAAACATTGAAAAATCCAAGAAACAATTTTACAAAAAACAATATAAACATTAAACCTACCACCGTCCCTGCAAGGATCTCAGATCCCGACGGGCTGACAGTGGTGCAGGTTGTAATCAGCCAGGGCAGCACCACCCTGCTGATTACAACCTTGTTCACCCTAGCCTTTTCATGGCTGTTCAACCACCTTGGCGAGCAAGTACTGGTGGCCACAGGGGGGCCCCTGCACTGCCCATGCGGTGGAGTCCTCCCTTCCCTATTACAAGGTTCCCGCTAGTCTGACCGGCAGGAACATTGCAATAGAACTTTGCTGCCGGTCAGCCGGGTAGGAACAGTGCTACGATATAGCACTTGGCAACCTTGAAGGAGCTGAGTGCTATCCCGTATCAGAGAGGAGACCGACCAGCACTCTCGGAATGTGCACTGTCTGCAAAAGGGGGTCCCTGCACTGCCCATGCCAATGCCCCCCGTGGCCCCCCAGTACACCTGGTGGTCCTTTAGCAGGTGAACCCACCAGGGTTGTAATTGGGCAGTTAGACCACCTGGAGTGTGGAGGTCCTCGGCCACACTTGTAATGAGGCCCATAGTGTTGAGTGTACTTTAACTGAGTGTTGTTAAGTGCAGTGTCGTACAGTATAGTAAAGGACAGAGTTGTACACTGTAAGGTCAAAGAGTCTAACTTTGTGGAGTGGAATGCAATGGAGTGAAATGGAGTAGAGTGGGGTTGCGAATAGTGGAGTAAAGTGTTATATGGTGGAATAGCATGGTGTGTTGTAAAGCGGAGTTGAGTGTTGCATAGTGCAGTGACGTGTTGTACAGTGGAGTAGTGTGTTGTACAGTAAAGTTGATTGTTATACAATGGAATATCGTTGACTGTAGTATAGTGGAGTTGACTGTCGTACAGTGGAACGTAGTGTAGATGAGTGGCGTAAAGTTGATTACAATGTCGTGGACTGGCATAGAGTAAAGTGTTGTACAGTGCTGTGTAGGGGCATACATTGTAGTACAGTGTCGTACATTGGCATAGATTGTAGTAGAGTGTTGTACAGTACAGTTTCATAAAGTATAGTAGACTGTTGTAGAGTGGAGCAGGGTACACTGGAGAGTCGTACAGTGGCGTATAGTGGGCTAAACTATCATAGACTGTAGTTGGGTAGAGTGACATAGCATAGAGTGGACTAACTAAAGTATCATATAGTGGAGTTGCGCCTTGTATAATAGAGTGCCATGGAGTGTAGTACACTGTAGTGACATAGCATTCAGAAAAGTGCTGTAGAGTGGAGTGAAGTCTCATATATTGGAGTGTATGCTGTGTTGTAGATTGTGTGAAACTGTCCATATAGTATAATGTAGTGGCTTAGAGTGGAGTACAGTGTTGTACAGTAGAGAGAGGTAGAGTAGACTAGAGTGTGGTACAGTGTACTACAGTGAAGTGGCATTTAGGGCCACATTACAAGTTTGGCGGTCCTGTGACGGCCATGTTGGTGGTCCCAACACCAACAGGCTTGCAGAGAAGACCGCCAAATTAGGAGTTTGGCGGTGGTGCACACAGAAGACCTCCAAAGCACCGACAGCACCGGCAGGCAGGACAGACCGCAGCGGTCAAATGGAGGCACAAACAGTCCGGCGAAGACAATGTTTCTGCCTCGCCTATTAAGAGGTTGCCAATGTGACCGCTTCGGTCCAACCACCACGGAGCACCAGGTGGAAATGAATAGTTTAAAGGAGACATTCACCCCTAGGAAGCCATACACGTCCCGAGCCATGAAACCAAAACTAGGCGTCATCCTACTGCTCCTGCACGCCGAAAGACAACATAGACATCGCAGACTAGGATGACAACTGTAAGTACACACACTCACCTGTTCTATATGTGAAACGTTCAAGTTTGTACTGTTACATTGCATACCATATGGTGGGGGGTGCAAAGGGCTGCACTCACACGTAACAGCATCGTGACTCATGCACTCACATACTGCATCAAAGACACATACACATCACACACACTGCAACACGCTCACACACCACACGTCAAAACCACACATTTACGCACAGCAACACAGCACAGGCCCAGCAGCACAGATCCCCATTCAAAATACAAACTCATAACAACAACACAAAAACTGCACAAATACAAACATGTCACATACTCACAACCACCACAGGCCACGGACTCGACACACACACAACACAAAATACAATCATGTGTGATGAAACACACACTACAAAACCATTATACAACCTGGCAAAAGACACACACATCACACACAAAGTACATCAAACCTATCATGCCATGCACAATAAACACAGACTCAAAGAGTCAAAACACACAAAGCAACATAGCACAACAACAAACATATAATACAACAAACAAAACACAGTACCATGACACCACCATTTCAGAAACATGCACCTGCCTATCACACAGCACACACCCTACCCCTAGGGGACAACAGCACTGCACACAAACTTACATACTGCTCAAAAGATACATACAGCAGCAAGCTGAACACACAACGAAAAATTGGCACACAACCAATATCAGCCAGGAACAACTCAAATCTACAAAATAAAATACAGTACAAAGATGTAACCAGAAAACCAACAACTGTTTGGTCATAAATATTATTTTGTGCACAAAAAAAAGTCCAAGGCGATTTGCCAGTCCATATTTACAATTGTCCTTTTGCATCAAAGGGACACAATAGTGCCCCACCTAGACTCCTGACTTCCATGTAACCTCCAGGGGCATCAGGGGGGCAGACGGGCACCTCAGGGAGTATAGGGCGGCTTGGGAGTGGTGTGTTTTGGCTTTGGTTTGGGAAGGGGGAACCTTCATGGGGTGAGGAGGATAGGTGCTGGCATGGGGGTAGGGGAGGCCTTGGTGGTGGAAGGGATGGCCTTGGGGATGGAAACAGTTATTTGGGGGTGTCAAAGGGGAAGAGTAGGACAAAGGTCAAGGTTGGAAAGGAACACCTTTTTTGACACACAGGGACGGTCATCAGAAGGGGTTTGGGTGTGTAGGGTGAGGGAGAGGTTGTATGGCATTTAGGAGCAGATGTCTTTGGTGCATGCTTGGGGAAGGTCTGCTTGGGTTTGCTGGGTGTCTGTTGGGTGGGTAAGTGAGGGCGTTTAAGTGTTTTGAGGTGCTGGGGGTGGAGGTTCTTGAGGATGCCGTGGTAGGTGGGTGGTTGGCTGTCTGTTGGGGTGGTGACTGCAGATATGGTGGAGAGCAAGTTGTGACTGTTGCTGTGTCTGCAGGTATATGTTCTTTGTGTGTGTGCCAGTGGTGTGTATTGTGCTTATGTTTGTCTGCGCTACCCTTGGATAATAAGGTAGATGCACGCCGGTCTGCTTGTGTTCTTTGGCTGAGTCGGGATGGGGGGATTTGGACTGGGAAGAGGAAGGTAGAGGGGGGACAGTAGACAAGGGGTGAAATGATCTCTGTAGGCCAGAGATTGGACCGTTATTGCCCTCCAGGAATGCATTGCTGTTGGATCTGGCTTGCCCGTACCTGGATGGCATTCACAATGGCCGTCTGACTCACAGAGATAGACCTCAAGAGGTCAATAGCCTCCTCACTAAGGGCAGCTTAGGGGAGCTATAGGGAGGGCGGTGATAGAACTGGGGGTGGTGGACAGAGATGATACAGGAGTGGTTCCCGATAGGTCTGCCACCAGTAGGAAGTGGCCACTGGAGGAGGACTCAGATGAATATGTAGCATATATGGTCTCTCCGTGGCACTTCCCTCACACTCCAGGCCACTGGGTTCCTTGGTGTCGTGACTGGAGGTCCCGTGGCCGTAGGCTTTCCTACTCGGCTGTGCCTGATCTCATTTGTGTGCCAGTACCGATGCTGAAAATAGATGGTGAAATAGGGTCATCACATTCACATGACAACACTTCAATTACAAATCAGACAGAAATCACATACCATCATGTCCACTGACCCCTCGCAGAAAGTTCACTAAAGTGCCGACATCATGTAACAACCCAATACTATGCATGTCCCTCAATTTCTCAACAGTCACACACCAACAAAGCAAAGTAACTGAACCCTACAATACCATGAATGAAGTAGACAAATCACACTGACCATACCATGACAGTGAGACTATTCCACTTAATACAGGTGCCCTAATTACGACAACATAGTCAGGCAGTAGAAAAGCAATGGATTTCCATGGTAAGGTAGCTTAACAATTACACAGACCCAATCCTTACTACACAAATACATCACCCAGATGTCATGTACCAGGCAATGAGGCAGGCAAGCCAGGTTCAAACAAACCATACCTATATCAAGTGACACAGATTCAACCAAATCACAATAGACACATACCATCAAACGACATATCAACATTTCACACTTGGCAAATGTTGGTCAAGGAGGTAGTACACATGTCTCACACACATACACCAATAGTGAGGTAGCAAGGAGTGACAATGGACTCAAGTCCAAGCAGTGAATGAAATATGTTTCCCAAAGACCAACAATAACGGTCATGTACCAAGTAAGCTCACACCAAATTCACACACACAATTAGCAGCTCATTATATTGTGTATGTATCAAACAGACTACTGTGCTGTACAGGAAGGAGGGAAACAGACCTTGCTAACACCAACATGAGTAAACATTTTTGTCACAGTATAAGAAGCAACATCACTACACACATATCAGACATGACAGGCCTAGCATCTGTCAGTGGTGGAGTATCAGAGGAAAAACATAAGTGATGCCAACATAACTGGTACAATAACCATGATGCAAGGCAACAGTCAGGTCACACTTACCAACCTACACACAGGTGTTTAACAACTACAGCAACTGCACCACATTTGTTTCTTGTCAATCAGGAAGTTTTCAAACACCCTGACCTCATTTGTCATATCTACATATCTACAGCAAGTACACATTATATTATCCAACAGTGAGGCATGAAACTTGTCTTCACAATGACACATGATGTTGGCACAGTACTGTCTGGGCAATTGCTGTGGGTAAACAACCATTGTCAATGTAGGATATCTACACAAGTATACCATGGACAAGCTATGTGTTATGTGTCTGCTATCAGGACATCAGCATGGCAACATATGTGTCTGTGTGGAAATGTAGCACATGCACATGGTAACCAACATGCATATTGCCAATTCTGATGGGTCATCACACTAGTCATAGTACATAACTCACTTACCAAGCAGAAGTACCTTGAAACAGGTGTGAAGATGTTAGCTATGTAAGTCATGTGACAAGTCTGATGGACGCTACTGCATCACATAATACTGTGACACATCAGAAACCATATGACACTGGAGATGACTTGCCCCTACCTGACTTAAATTCACACATAGACATACCTCCTGATATATAGCAGAGGACAGAGAGCAAGAACCAACCTTCTCTACCGTGTCATTAGGGAGGAGTGATCTGTTGGTGGGAACTAACACCCATCAGGGTGGTGAAAGCAGATCACTGGAAACGAAACAAAACTCTTATGTGTGCTCCTTCTGTGCTATAGGACTGAGGGGCCCCCATAGTTGATTACCATGTCTCAAAACAAAATGAATGTGCACACCTGTTGCCAATACATGACTCGTATACATCAGTGTGATCACAGAAGATCTGTGACACATTACACTTCCAACGTTGTCAGAGCTAACATCCTGTCCCTTACTCAATCACCTGTCTTGTGATGTACTTACCCCATCCAACTCAGGGTAGGCCACCACCAAAATGCGGGCCATTGGGGGACCATGGTCCGACGGGCACCCCGTCCTTGTTGGGAGGACATCCTCAGCTGGTCTTCTGCGGTCTTGCGGGCTCAGAGTCTCATGTCCTCTCTTTTCCGATAGTGGGCGCTCCACCGGCTGTGGACCCTCAGGGTCTGCACCTTCTTGGCGATGGCACCCCAAATACCCTTCTTCTGATGGGCATTGACCTGCATGTATGACATATACATGATAGAAAATCATGTTCACAAGTACCACACCAAAACAGACACAGTTAATAACAAGTCAGTTCAAGGAGCCAAACACAGACACTGGGCACAGGTTGAAGTCGAGGAATCTCAGTAGTGGGATATGATATGTAACTATCACAGTCTGTACACGGGTACAAGGTGTGGCTACAGGCTCACACATGCAGTGCTGAAGCTATACAATAGCAGTCCAGATGGCAATATTTAAAAAAGTGGCAATTGAAAGCCAGCTTTCTCTGCAGACTGAGCTCACAAATCAACACAAGCTACCTTGTCCCAAGAGATTAGATGCATCAGAATACCTCATGTATCCCATAGCCTATAGGCAAGGTCTGTCATTGAGCAGAGCTTAGGACCATACATTGTCATCAATTGGCTTCAGTACAACACTACAACAATGCCAGATGTGGCCACAGATGTATTTGCAGTTACAGTGAGGGCACTAGGATGGATAGAAACCGGCAACCAACATGCATCAGCATCTCCTGCTGTCATTTTAGCACATATGTCCACACATCAAGCACATCAGATGTAGGGATTTACCTGGTGATGGCTGACAGTACACCTCAGCTACCCATGGGCAACAGTCGCAAGGTGGCTTTGGGAATACCTATTGCACATTCTCCACAATGTCTCAAAACTCCACACCTGTCACTTCACATAGGGAAATGCCCAGGAATTTAATAATTTAAGCACAATAATTGTTCCTATAGAGCTTTAAGGACATATTCTCACATATTACTCAAACACCTAGGCTAAACAAATCAAAGCTTTGTCGAGCTACAGAAACAAATGTGCACATGGTACTCTTACTTGCTCCTCTGGTGCACCATAGAGCTGTTCATACAGGGGTAGAACCTCCTCCACAAGCTTTTCCAGATCTTCTTATGAGAAAGTATGGGCCCTATCCCCTAGGATGTGGCGTGATTTTTCCCTGAAGTATTACACAGCAGCTCAGGTTGTGGAGGTCTTGCAGCACTTTCAGGAGTCAAATCAGAGATTCATCAGGAGATGGCGGTCACATCTGCCACGTACACGACTATCACCACCGGCGGACACAGCCATTAGGTGAAGACCGCCACAGACAGCAATGTGTTCCAATGGTAACGTCCGCCACGGTAGCATCCGCCTACCGCCATGACGACTTCCACTGGCAGTTGCACTAGTTTCCTATTGTGCAGTATGGTCTGTCAAGCAGTCGCCATTTTAAAGCCCTTAAATAGTCGGAAAAGTTAATTTCATAATGTGTCACAAGTTGGGAAACATATCTACAGCATTTATGTCCAGTGCTGGCATTGACCAAACATGTAAGAACGTTCAGAATGATGGGGCATGTTGTTATGTTGTCTAACTAAAAATCAGGAATCTTCGGTGGCACAGTCAGCACCCTCTTAGCAATAAAAAAATAGTTTTTGTGGTTTCTTAATGAAATGCCTCATTAGACATCAGTATCACAGAGACTCGCTGAGGCTTCCGTTTATATTTCCATGTCATAATTGAGGCAAGGAGATGACGTATTACTGATATGCAATTATTACCATTGGTATGTGCTATGTACCATGTTTCAACTGTATCATATGGCATGTCACATCATCATGTGAGACATATGTATTGACACGTACAATGGACACAATGAGTGATAGACATACCTCCTTATTTTCTCTCACATAGTTACCCTGGAATGAGAATGCTCAGACAACCTCCAGTGTACCGTCATCTAGCAGACCTGATAACCATGGAGGATCAACATGTGATTCAGATCTACCACCTGGATAGGCAGACAATCATGGATCTCTGTTGTCAGTTGGAGCCAGATCTGATGCCTGGCATTCATCATCCTAATGGCATACTACCCATTGTACAAGTCATATCAGTGCTGCACTTCCTGGCCACAGGCTCTTTCCAAAAAAACTGTGGCCCTAGCTGCATGGATGACCCAGCCTACGTTTAGTGTGGTCTTCAAGGTTGTCTGCATTGTTGAAATGCCTGAACAGCTACATCTGATTTCCACAATGTAAAGGCTGATTGTTATGGTTTGGCACACATCTCACATGTGGTGGGAGCCATTGAGGGTACCCATGTAGCCTTGGTTCCCCCACATGGCAATGAACAGGTCTATTGGAACAGGAAGAACTTCCACTTCATGAATGTCCAATTAGTCTGTTTGGCAGACCTCTACATTTCCCAAGTATATGCATGGTACCCAGGGTTAATCCATGATGCCTTCATCATGAGGAACAGCTCTATCTCACAGCTGATGACTCGACTATACCCAGAGAGGGCCTGCTTACTTGGTACGTTACATATGTCATTTTTGCTAGTATGCTGTTTCCTGCCAAATGTTATGATGCCCTAGACTAATGGTTGCCCACATGTAACGATTACTTAGGGAGCACTCGAGCCATCCAAACTGACTCTGGTTGTTGATACCAGTGAGGTACCCAACCACGTCAGCGGATGTCTGCTTCAACGAGGCCCATGGAAGCACACAGCGTGTCGTGGAGCTGACTTTTTGGCTCCTGGAGGCAAGATTCCATAGCATCAATAAGTCTGGTGGACCCCTCCTCTACTCACCTACTAAAGTGTGTCAGATCATTATGGCCTGCTTCATGCTCTACAGCCTCGCCCTGAGGTGTCAGATCCCATACATCCCAGATGAGGGAGAGCCAGCAGTTCCACTAGGTGAAAATGCAGATATGCCAAGTGAGGATGACAATGATGAGGATGAAGGTGGAGACATGCGGGCGGATCTCATCAATAAGTACTTCACCTGAGTGTAAGTATGTGATGGTCTGTAATGTGACTGACTCAGAGGGGTAGTGTGGGGGTCAGGAATGTTTGAGAAGGGTCTTTGTGTGACCATCCGACAGTTTATTTGTTGCCTAGCAGTATACAGCTCAGCTTTTCAGGCAAATTAGGGAATGTAGTTGTGACTCTCGTAATCATCTCCTTTGTTAGGGGCAGTCGAAATGCACATTCTCAGAAACTATTATATGTTGGACATGTATTTCTAGGTCATGTTTGCCTTTACCTGTCTAAACTCCTTGTTCACCAGTATTCTTTCCAGATCTCTTTGCAGTGTCATCCTCATGTGGACATTTTTAAATTCTGTCACTGTAGGAGGCTGGCCTGGCTTGTACTGGGTACCTTGGGTACACTTTATACCAGGTCCAGTTATCCCTTATTAGTGAAATGTAGTAGTGTTCTAGCAGCTTAGGCTGATAGAGGTAGCTGTAGCAGAGCAGCTTAGACTGAACTAGAAGACATGCAAAGCTCCTGCAATACCACTATAGTTACACAGTACTTATACACAATAAAAGACAATGCTCAGTGTTACCAAAAATAAAGGTACTTTATTTTAGTGACACAAGGCCAGAAATATCTTAGAGACAATACTCCTTCTGGGGGTAAGTATTATACACAATATATACACTAGACACCAAAATCAGGTAAGTAATTAGTCATAGGATAGTGCAAACAATAGAAAATACTAGGAAGAAATAGGCCTTGGGGCAACACAGCCCATATACTAAGAAAGTGGAATGCGAATCACAAATTCTCCCCTAGGCAAGTGTAGAGTGTAGAGGGTCGCTGGGAGTGTAAGAAAACCACAAAGGTGAGTAAAATACCCCACCCCAGAGCACAGGAAAGTAGGAGTAAAGTACTGCAAGTTTCCTCAAGACACACTACAAGTTATGATTAGAGTTATTGCAAGAACCAAGCAAGACTGCAAGCAACAAATGGTGGATTCCTGGACCTGAAGACCCGTAAAGAGAGGAGACGAAGTCCAGAAGTTGCAGAAGATTCCAGGAGGGACAGGAGCCCCTGCCAACCTAGAAGATGGTGCAAAAGAGGATTCTCTGATTGGAAGAAGTCTGCAGAAGAGCACCAAAGAAGATAGCTGCGGGTTCCTGCATGATGCAAAGGATGTCCCACGTCGAGATGTTGAATGCAGGTGATTTGCAGCGCTGGATTCGTCTAACAAGCCTTGGTTCCTGGGGGACTCAACTTGGTCTGAGGAGGCAGAGGGGGCTCCCAACACTTGAGAGAACCCACAGATGACCAGGCAGCACCCATGGAGGTCCTAAAACACCGGGACACAGAAGGTGCAAATTGCGGCTGCTGCAGCACTACAAAGGAAGGTCCCACGCCGCCAGAGAACAACTCAGTGAGTTGAGCATCGCAGGATAGAGTGCTGGGGACCTGGGACAGGCTGTGCACAAAGGACTCTTGCAAATAGTGCACAGAGGCCTCAGGAGGTGAAGATGATGCAGTGCACAGGGGTACTGTAGCAAACGGGAAGAAAAGTTATTACCTCTTCCAAATTTGGACAGCTGGACCTTAGGACAGTCTGTGTCAAAGGGGTCCACCACCTGTGTTCCAAGGAGCATGCTCATCGCCAGGAGAGGAGTCCAAGAGAACCGTTCGTCGTCTTAGAAGGTGCCTGCTGGAGCAGGGAAGTGACTCCGTCACTCCACAGGAGATTTCTTCAGTCCTTCTGGTGCAGGGTGAAGACAGAGAGTCCCCAGAGCGTGCACACTGTGGAAACTGTTGCAGTTGCTGGCTGGAGCTGAAGTTGCAGAGTCGAAGAAGCCCTTCTGGAGCAGTCTGCAGTTGATCTGAGGTCAGAGGATGAAGCAGGAGTTGCAGAGGATTTCTGATGGAAACTTGCAAGCTGAATCTGAAGAGGAACCCACAGGAAAGACCCTAAATAGGCCTGAGAAAGGGATTGGCTGCGTAACCAGGTATGCACCTATCAGGAGGGGTCTCTGACATCACCTGCTGGCACTGGCCACTCAGAGATCTCCAGAGTTCCCCACATGTTGGAAAACAAGATAGCTAATGCCAGGGACACACTGGTGGAGCTCTGGGCACCACTCCAGTGGTGGTGATGGACAGGGTAGTGGTCCCTCCCC
Organism: Pleurodeles waltl; assembly: GCF_031143425.1. Classification (NCBI taxonomy): domain Eukaryota; kingdom Metazoa; phylum Chordata; class Amphibia; order Caudata; family Salamandridae; genus Pleurodeles; species Pleurodeles waltl. Next base: position 65,797,848 of record NC_090437.1, read on the forward strand.
TTTCCTTTGTCCAGTTTCGCATCAGAGCAGGGAAGGCGGGTTTAGCTGGTCTGACATGTGAAGTGGACATGGATTGATCCAGGTACTGTGTGACATAATCTTGGTGATGGTCCCATGCCCAGGCTGTCAGGACGGTGAGATGGCAGTGTTGTGTTCAACACAGTAGACCTGTTTGCCATGTTCTCTGGGTCCAATGGTGTTATGTGCCTGATCATGTGTCTTTGAAACATGTTTTCCTGTGTAATCCATTCACTCAACATTCCCTTTGTTATGGTAATGATACTATTTGCCTTCTATTTAGCTGTCAATGTGTTACCTCGCTGCAGGCCACTGTACATGTGTATCAAGACTGACCTGGGTGAGTAGCATGCTTACAGATACCTGACCATGGTAAGTGGAAGGTTCCCTGACTAGGGACAGTTGTACTGACCTCTGTATTATGGAGTATGTTCATTTGGTAGGCAGGGTATTGGTATTTGATAAGGATTTAGCTGATGACAATTTCCACCAATCTGTTTGCCTATTCGGATGGACTAAGTCTGACATGTGCTTTACTTCAGTGGTCTATGGGATGTTAGTTATTGACACCTATGCAGATGCAAAAAGGCGTAAAGACTTACTTTCTATGTGATCCCTGATATTTGGTCAGCCTATGTGCAGCACGGTGCAATAAATGGAGATTGATGACTCTCCACTTGTGTCATTGTGTTTGTATTGAAGTCAGGCATGACAGCACCTGTGACATGTCCCTATTCACATTTCTTTCTTATGAGCTATTCATGTACATGCAAAATATTTAACAGTTTACTGTTTAACACAGATGACAAATGACTCTCAAATATAATTTGTGTTTTAGCTGCAGTTATTTACATGTGCACAGGACATTAGGATGATTGTGAGAAACAAAATGAGGTGAAAACAGTGAAGGTTTCAGTCATGGTGGATGTTCTCAATAGGGTTGCTGCCACAACATTTGAAGTCCCAAGTCCAGTGTCCTACAGTGGTTGTAGAAGAGTCAATAGGGAGCATCTGTGCACACAAAGGGAACTAGTCATTAGAAGATCACGTCCTGGCAGTGGTTGTAGTCTTGGCATCTGTTTGGGTGGACGTCCACACTTTCGGGGGTGGTCCTCTGCTATAGAGGGAGGAGTGTCTGAGGCATGTCCTTGCCCTGGCAGGGCTTCCATTCCACTGACTGCCACAGATGGTGAAGGGGCAGGTGTTACTTGACCAATGGAAGGGGTCTGGTGTGGTGGTCAAACCCTGCTCAGGATGGTGTTGATACCTCTCAGCAGGAGACCATGTTGGCATTGAAGGCCTCCCACTGTTGCATGACTTCCTGGTGGTTGTCCCTCCAGCTGCTTGATCTCCCCCATCATGGCAAGTACCTGGCCCATCATGCCTTGGGATTATTGGTAGGCACCCAAGACGTGGGAGATGGTGTCCTGGCCAGAACTGTCCCTAGTTGCTGCATGCCGCTGGCCCGCACCATCCCTCCCAAGCACCCTACCCCACGTGCCTGCGCCCTTGGCAAAGTTTGTCCACAGCCACTGGTGCCAGATCCTTCATTGTCAGGCTTTTCAAGTTGTGAGTCCGGTACCTGTACTGTGGGACACATGGTGGTTGTAACTGTCCTTGGAGCACAGGATTTGGGGCAAAAGGTAGTTTGGGATATAGGGCTGGGAGGAGTTGATGTGGGCCGGGTGTGGCTAATAGGTGTAGTCTGACCAGGTAGCCCAGATGGGCTGGGGCCATCCTCATTGTCCACACATCCAGGAGTGCTGTCCTCACTGAGGACTTAATCCAGGGGGGGGATGGCTGTCTCAGGTGTGCTCCCCATGGCCCCAGTGTCAAGCAGACCTCTTGAAGATGTGGAATAGACAGACACAGATTGTCATGTAACATGTAGTACCAAATTTGCGAGATAGATATGTTTTCACCCATGTACAGATTGGCTTTGCTTGATCTGCTCATATGATAGTGACACCTGCTTTCCCTATTGGATACCTGATATATGTGGTACAGACAATTCCTATTTAAGTCACCTTGCTACAGGATATCAGAGTATCTTGGCAGTTGGATGTCTGTTCATTGACTCAAAACTTGGCAGCTGTGTAGGTTTATTTGTTTATCGGTACCCCCCAGTTAGGAGTACTTCATTATTGAGTCAACAGACAGCTGCACAATTTCATGTGGACACTGGCTCGGTCACCAGATTAGGGGTAACCATTCTCCCTGGCCATATGTGTCAGGTTACACCAAGTACAGCACACTGCATATATTTGAGACCCCCCCTAGTGAGTACAGTTCAATAGGTAATGGGAGGTAGAAGGGACAGTTTAGCAGAGGGCACAGTTGTAGCTATGTGTTAGTGGTATTGTACTGGCAGATGTCCATAGCATTGCTGTCATTGCGACAAACTGTCCAGTTGTGGAGCATTCAGGTGGGTTTACTCCATTGTTCAGTTTACATGCAAGGCTATTTTCCATATGGTACACTGTTCTGGTTTTCTTAGTGGTGGAACAATGGCAGCTGGAAGTTGTAGTGCTGTCAGTCCCTGTACTACCCACGCATACACAGACATTCTCCTCCTATGATGTGAACATTGAGGGTGGAGGTGGGGACCACCGCCAGTCTTGCTGACTGCCAGCTGGTGCCTTGCGGCCATGGAACAGACCTTCCCCCTAAGGTTGTTTCACCTGTCCCTGATATCCTCCCTTGTCCATGGATAGCTGCCTACAGAACTCACCCTGTGGACTATTCTTTTACACATTTTATTTTCTGAGCAATAGTATTTTGCTGGACTTGGGCTCCAAATAAATGTGGCTTTACTCTGATAATTTCGTCCACCATGACCGTTAACTCATCGCCAGTGAAACAGGGATGTTTCTGTGGTGACATGGTCGTAGTCGACCTCACGGAAGAGTGTAAAAATGGATGATGAGGTGTAGGTACTGTGTTGTGAGGGGATGATGGTTGGTGTGTGATGTGTAGAGGTGCTATTTTGTATGGTGGGTGTGTTGTGCGGTTGTGGGATGAGTGTTATGTGAAGTGTGGAGAGGGGCCTAATCTATGGGACTATGTCTATCTGCTTTTCGGCTCTGGCTTCTATGTGTGGCGTTCTTGTTGCAAAGGATTGTGGTGTGTGAAGGGTTGTGTTTAATAGTGCTGTTTGTAGGTGTGTTGGGTGTGTGGGTGTGTGGATGTGTGTCTGCTGTGTGGAATTTGATCTATCCAATGTGGTGTTATACTGTGGTGACAGCCGACCTCCACGCTATTGGTTGGCCGCCATAAAAGAACCGCCATTATGATTTGTGAGTCGTAATAGGTTTGGTGGTTGTTTGACAGGCTGGCAGTGCTGGTGGTGGGACCGCCTTTTTCCCGCCTTCAAGAGTCCTGGCAGTGTTGGCTTTTTGGCTGGCTTTTGGCAGTCCTGCCTGTGTAACTCGTAATACAGCAGTCTGTATTACCGCCAACATGGCCGTCTTTTGGTTGCCGCCAACATAGTGGTCTGGCAGTCAGACGACCAAACTCATAATGAGGTCTTTAGTGTTGTTTAATATAGTTCCATTGAAAGCCTTTGAGGGGAGCGGAGTGCAGTGGAGTGGCATAGTTTAGAGTAGTGTAGAGTGGAATGTCATAGAGTAGAGTGGCATCTAATGGAATAAAATACAGTGGAGTGACGGACAGTGTAATGGCAAAGAATGGAGTAGCGTACAGTAGAGTTGCTTATAATGGAGTGTCATTGACTGTATTGGCCTATAGTGGAGTGGGGTGGAGTGGAATAGTATACAGTAGAGTGGGGTTCAGCGGAGTAGCGTACACTGTAGTGCCCTAAAGAGGAATAGCAGATAGTGGAGTGGCATAGACTGAAATGGCATATAGTGGAATAGCATAGATTTGAGTGATGTACAGTACACTGCTGTGGAGTGGGATAGCGTACAGTGGAATAGCAGACAGACAAGTGGCATACACTATAGTGGCATACAGGAGAGTAGGGTAGAGTGAAATACCTTAAAGTGAAGTGGCATAGAGTGGAGTTGCATACAGTAGAATAGTGCAGTGTAGCTTGACATACAGTGAAGTAGTATACAGTGGAGGGGCATTGAGTGGAGTGGCATATAGGGGGTGATTCTGACCGCGGCGGACGGCGCTCGCCACCCGCCACGCGGTTCCCGCCGAAAGACCGCGGCGGTCATTCTGGCTTTCCCACTGGGCTGGCGGGCGAACGCCGAAAGTCCGCCCGCCAGCCCAGCGGAAAACACCCTTCCCACGAGGACGCCGGCTCAGAATTGAGCCGGCGGTGAGGGAAGGTGCGACGGGTGCAGTTGCACCCGTCGCGAATTTCAGTGTCTGCTAGGCAGACACTGAAATTCTTTTTGGGGCCCTCTTACGGGGGCCCCTGCAGTGCCCATGCCATTGGCATGGGCACTGCAGGGGCCCCCAGGGGCCCCGCGGCACCCCCTACCGCCATCCTGTTCCCGGCGGGAGAACCGCCAGGAACTGGATGGCGGTAGGGGGTGTCAGAATCCCCATGGCGGCGGAGTGGAGGATTCTCAAGGGCAGCGGAAAGTCGGCGGGACACCGCCGACTTTCCGTTTCTGGCCGCGGCTGAACCGCTGCGGTCAGAATGCCCAGCGGTGCACCGCCAGCCTGTTGGCGGTGCTACCGCCGACCTCCGCCATGGCGATAATTACCGCCAGGGTCAGAATGACCCCCATAGTGGATTAGCTTACAGTACAGTGGTGTAGAGTTCATTGGTGTACAGTGGAATAGCCTAAACTGGAGTGACATACAGGAGAGTGGTAAAGAGTAGAGTGGCCTAGATTGGGAGCTGTTCGACTGGAATTGCATGCAGTAAAATAGTGTACCTTGGAGTGGCGTACAGGGGAGTTGTGTAGAGTGGAGCTGCAAAAACAGCAGATGATGGGCGGAATGCAGAACAAATCAAACATTCACCCCAGCCACAGATCTGGGTTTAATCCATCAGTTTTTTTGCTTGCCATGCCAGTTTGGACCCAGCCATATGCAAATCAGTCTTGACCCTGTTCCCCATGGAACAGTCCAGCCCGAACTGGCAGGCCAGCTCTTCCCTTGTCCAGAAACAAGCATCCTGGGACTAGTTTCAGGGTATCACCCTTCATCAGCCAGGCTAGCTTGATTCTGGTGGCATAGCAATCACGGGACCCACGTCTGGACATACCCTTCCCACGCTGGAGCAACAAATGCAAAAACAACAGATGATGGACGGAATGCAGAGCAAATCAAACATTCACCCCCAGTCACAGATCTGGGTTTAATCCATCAGTTTTTTTTGCTTGCCATGCCGTTCCAGTTTGGACCCAGCCGTATACAAATCAGTCTTGACCCTGTTCCCCATGGGAACAGTCCAGCCCGAACTGCCAGGCCAGGTCTTCCCTGGACCAGAAACAAGCATCATGGGACCGGTTTCAGGGTATCACCCTTCATCAGCCAAGCTAGCTTGATTCTGGTTGCATAGCAAGCACGGGACCCACGTCTGAGCATACCCTTCCCACTTGGGGCAACAAATGCAAAAACAACAGATGATGGATGGAATGCAGAACAAATCAAACATTCACCCCCAGTCACAGATCTGAGTTTAATCCATCAGTTTTCTTGCTTGCCATGCCATTCCAGATTGCACCCAGCCATATGCAGATCAGTCTTGACCCTGTTCCCCATGGGAACAGTCCAGCCCGAACTGCCAGGCCAGGTCTTCCCTGGACCAGAAACAAGCACCCTGGGACCGGTTTCAGGGTATCCCCCTTCATCAGCCAGGCTAGCTTGATTCTGGTGGCATAGCAAGCACGGGACCCACGTCTGGGCATACCCTTCCCACTTGGAGCAACAAATGCAAAAATAACAGATGATGGACGGAATCCAGAACAAATCAAACATTCACCCCCAGTCACAGATCTGGGTTTAATCCATCAATTTTTTTTGCTTGCCATGCCATTCCAGTTTGGACCCAGCCAAATGCAAATCACTCTTGACCGTGTCCCCCATGGGAACAGTCCAGCCCGAAACTAAACTGGGTCTAAACTGGGGTGGCATGGTGATTAAACGAATGATGGATTAAACCCAGATCTGTGACTGGGGGTGAATGTTTGATTGGTTCCCCATTCCGTCCATCATTTGTGTTTTGCTTTGCTTTTGCCGCCATAGAGTGGAGCTGCATACACTGGAGTGTTGTTACCTAGAGTGCTGTAGCCTGGAATAGTATACAGTGGGGTGGCGTACAGTGCATTGTCATAGAGTGGAGTGACCTAGAGTGGAGTGGGGGTATAGTGGAGTAATGTACAGCGGAATAGCTTACAGTGATTTGGTGTACAGGTGACAGGGAGTGAAGTAGAGTGGAGTGGTATACAGCTGAATAGTGTAGAGTTCAGTAGCGTAGAGTGTACATGCATACAGTGGCATACAGTGGAGTAGGCCACAGTGGAGTGGTGTAGAGTTGACTGGCGTATAGAGGAGTGGCATAAAGTGGAGTAGCATTCAGTGGAGTGTTGTAGAGTGTCATGGAGTAGAAGAGAGTTGCGTACAGTAGAATAGCATACAGTGAAGTGGTGAGGAATAGAGTGGCATAGAATGGAGTGTGCTAGAGAGTAATAGCGTATAATGGAGTACTGTAGAGTGCAGTGGCATAGAGCGGAGAGGCATACAGTGGAGTAAGGTACAGACTAGTGGCATACTGTAGAATAAATAATGTAGAGTGTAGCGGTGTAGAGTGGAATAGTGCATAGTGGAGTGGAGTGGTGTAGGCTGCAGTAGCATACATTGGAATAAAGTGCAGTGCTGTAGTATCCAGAAAAAAAGTAAAGTGGAACAGAGTAGTATAGAGTGGAGTGGCATACAGTTGAGTGGCGCACACTGTAGTGGCATACACTGGAGTGGCTGGAATAGGGTACAGTCCGTAAGCGCTGACTGCATTTGTGTACAGTGAAGTGGGGTGCAGGGAAATACCATACGGTGGAACAGCATACAGTGTAATGGCATACAGTGTAGTAGGGTAGAGTGGAGTGGCATAGCCTCGAATAGCATAGAGTTGATTTGTATGGACTGTAGCTGCCTAGGGCGTATATACTGGAGTGGCGTAGAGTGCAGTGGCATAAAGTGGGATAGCGTACAGTGGAGTTTTGTAGAGTTTTGTGGCATCGAGTAATGTGGCATACAGTTGAATATTGTACAGCTAAGTGGTGAAGAGTGGAGGGGCATAGAATGGAGTGTGATACTGTGTCATAGCACACACTGGAGTAGCGTAGAGTGCAGTGGTGCAGAGTCGTGCAGTGTACAGTGGAGTGAGGTATATTTTAATGGCATACAGTAAAATAGCATAGTCATGTGTTGTAGAGTGGAGTGGGATAGAGTGGAATAGTGCAGTTGCATACAGTGGAGTGGCGTAGAGTGGGGTTGCATATAGTGAATAGTGTGCTGTAGAGTGGCGTACAGTGGAGTGGTGTGAGTAGAATAGCATATTGATATAGTTTAGTGGCGTACAATGAAGTGGTGTAGAGGGGAGTGGCGTAGAGTGGAATAGCATATATTGAAATGGCATACAGTGGAGTGGGACAGAGTAGAGTAGCGTAGAGTAGAATCGCGTGGCGTACAGTGGAATAGCATATAGTGCAGTGACATGCAATGGAATGGTGTAGAATGGAGTGGCATAGAGTGGAAAAGTTTACAGTGGAGTTGCAAGAGTGTATTTGCATAGAGTGGAATAGCATAGAGTGGAGTAGCATGGAGTGGTATAGAGTGGAGTGGCACACAGTGGAAAGGTGTATAGAGGAGTGGGGTGGAGATGAGTGGTGAAGAGTGGAGTGGCGTACAGTAGAGTGACACTCAAAGGAACAGCGTATAGTATAGTGGCATACAGTGGAGTAGTGTAGAGCGGAGTGGCACAGAGTGGGATAGCATAGAGTGGAGTGTCTTACAATAGATTTGCATATAGCGTAATAGTTTAGAGTAGATTTGTGTACAGCATAGTGGTGTACAGTGTAGTGGCATAGGCTGTCGTGTCATACACAAGAGTGGCTTACAGTGGAATAGCTTACCGTGGAGTGTTGTATAGTGCAGTGGCATAGAGTGGAGTGTGATGGAATGGACTGGTATACAGTGGATCAGCATAGCATGAAGTGATAGAATGGAATGGTATTCGGTGGAGAAGAGTGGAGTGCCATAAAGTGGACTGGCAGAGGGTGTATTGGTGTATAATGGACTGGCGTACAGTGGAGTGAGGTACAATTTAGTTGTATACAGTGGAATGTCATAGACTGCAGTGGTGTAGAGAGGAATAATGTAGAGTTTACTGGTGTACAGTGTACTCATGTATAATGGAGTGGTGTGTAGTAGAAAAACATAGAGTGGAGTGTTGTACAGTGAAGTGTTGTACAGTGGAATAGCAGGGAGTGTAGTAGAATAGAGTGTAGTGATGTAGAGCAGCGGTTCCCAACTTTTGGTCCGGGGACCCCTGGGGGTCCGCAGAGCCTCCTCAGGGGGTTCTGTGATTGCTTAGAAATTTAACAGAATAATAAAGGGCATATACATAATGTGGCTAAACATATAATTTGACATTTTAAAACATACTGTAAATGTCAAGGAATTTGAGATTGGGGACTAAATATTTAATTAGTATCCTCAGATTGATTCGTGGGAGCGGTACAGGTGTAGCAAACAGAATGTAATATGGACAATGTGGGGCTTCAATTGAATTTAGAAAAGCTCCGACCTGCCTACTAAAATTACTTTTTTAATTTCATTTTATGTGCTTGCAAATTAATAAAATATGTTATCATTTGTGTATGTGTTTGATGGAATTCTTGTTTCTGTATTTTCTGTGTATTGTTTTTCAGTTCAAATTATTGACAATGTTTAGGCCTGGGTCCCCAGCTTCCAGTAATGATGCAGTGGGGGGGGGGGCAGATTCCAATAATGATTCAGTGGGGGTCCTCAGGTTCCAGTAATGATAAAGTGGGGATCCACAGAAGTCAAGAGGTTGGGAACCAATGATGTAGAGTGCAGTGGTGTACAGTGGAATGGCGTAGAATGGAGTAGTGCACAGTGCAATATTGTACAGTGGATTTTCATAGATTCAAGTGGCCTATAGTGGAGTGGTGTACAGTAGAGTGGCGTACACTGGAATAATGTATTGTGTAGTGGTGTACAGTGAAATGGTGTACAATGGAGTGGCATAGAGGGCAATAGAGTAAACGGTAGTGTCGTAGTGTGGTGTTGCGTACAGTGGAGTAACGTAGCATGAAGAGGTGTACAGTAGAGTGGCGTAGACTGTAGTGTGATAGAATGGAGTGGCATAGAGTGTAATTGCATACAGTGGAGTAGGGTAGAGTGGACTGGAGTAGAGTGGACTGAAATGGAGTGGCATATAGAGGAGTGATGTAGCGTGTAATAGTGTAGAGTGTGGTGATGTAGAATGGAATGGCATAGAGTGGGGTGGCGTAGAGCCGAGTGTGGTAATTGAAACAGACGTAGCGCGAATGTGTGTGAACGTAGATGTAATATATGTGGAATATACATTGTGAGGTATAAATGGTCATTTTTAGTAGTATGTGTGAATATCAAAGGTAGTGTTAAACTCATAAGTTTTGAAAAAATTTAGTTATCCTTTGTGCCGTAGTATACTAATTTAAGTTCATGGTATACCACGGTACATGTGGATGAAAAGTATGTGATTGGCTAAGGGCTATGTTTACTAAAGGTAAAAGGCAGCCAGGTAGATTTTAGCACAGTTTGGCTGCATTATGCATTCTTTGTTTTGTTGCATTCTGAGTTATGGTGTTATTAAATTGGTAATAGGTAGAGAAATGTATTAATATCTTTATATTTTTCTAGTAGTTTAGGGAGAACTGCACATTTTTAGAATATGTTAAAAATATCTGGATTTTTTTTATTTAAATAAACAAAAAACATCAATATTTTTCCCCTAACTACTACTACATTAATAAAGTGATAGTAGATAGGGTAAAATATCACACCTAGTACTTACGTATATCTGAAGGCGGAACACAGAACACAGCCAAAGTGTACCTAAAAACAACATGGCTGTCTTGCAATTTTGTAAAGGCAGTTATCCAATCCCATTATGACTTGTCATCACTATGTACGGTGGTACTGCCACAAAACATCACAAAGTTTGTGAAAACAGATGAAAGGATTGCTCCCCCATGCAGAGAACAGCATTTTTAGCTGCTCCCTGCTTGTGGGAGTAATGCTGTCTCCAGCTGGAGGCAGGGAGATGATAGGGACCGAGGGGACCTTGAAGCTCCCCGCAATACCAATTTCCAAAATTAGAAACAGACAAGGTCATTGGAGTCATCTCTTCAGTGTCCTTTACGCAGCTGTATTGTGGAATATGCACTATACGTTTCCCCAATAAGGTAGCACTGGCTACTTAGCCAGTGGAAAGTACTGCAGCTAGGTAAACATTTAACAAACAAACTGTGGCCTCTCCTTGGACAAATAAGCAGGTCAGGATGCATTTTAGTACCAATGCTCATTTCACAAAATGTAAACCTCAATGGTAAGCACTTACAAATATCAACAAAGCAGGTGCCCCAGTTGAAGCTCTGCTTCCATATAGTAGAAATCATCCTAACGTCTTGCTCTTAGCCAAGGCAAAGCAAGTGTGTTTCTCTGCAGTTCTACCAAAAATTATCTGAAATCCTGGATGGAGGTGAATGCATTGTTGCTCTTTCGGAGTGCAATATGTTCTGTAGTGACTGTAACAAGTGGTTTTTTTTCATGTCATCTTTTGTTGGGAACAGAGCACGTCAGTCTCCCTTTTCAATACTACGAGTGTGCAAATGTGCAAAATGGCCTAGAAGCTCTTTCCATTAGGCTGAACGCCCTGCTTGGCATAGGGATGGGTGCACACAGGGCCTGGCCGCAGCTGCCAACCCCCTCATAATTGAAAAAAACCACAGTAATTCACTGAAAAATACAAAGGTTACTCGGACATTATAGTTAGGAATTAGCAATTAAAAAACTGTGCATGGTGGGGACGTGAATTATAGTTACCTTAGGGCACGAGCTATAGTTACTTGTGTTTTGTGCATGTAAATTCAGAACCAAACTACCTAACTATAACGCCGCTCTAACATTTGTTTTTGTCAGTGAAAAAATATATATATGTGCATTATATATATATATATATATATATATATATATATATATATATATATATATATATATATATATGTATAATTTCAATGAAGGACAATGTTAAATGTTTTATTCATTCTGGTGACTTAGAGTTAGTATGAACGCATTTTTGTTTCCATGCATAGCAGTATTACTGGGCTGAACCTGGATTTGTATATTTTGTTTATGTTCATGGGTCAGGCAAGTCGCAATCTATGTGAGGCACGGCAGCCCAATATAATGAATTGAGTTTTGATTGCGGTGGTTTTGAGAAAGGCAGCTTTGATCTGGAAATAAAGACTAAGCTTTAATGATCCTGAGCATGCCTGTGCTCCTTTGTCACTGTTAGCGGAAGCGCCTTGATGAATATATATATAACATATACCAGGGTTATGTTTCAGAGTCAGCTCGACATCCTGTGATTCTTGGCAAATAACTTAATCTCCCCAGGACTACAACCAAAATGAATGTGTCCTTGTGCAATGTAACTGATGCTCATGTAAATCATTCCAGTACCTTTGGGTCAAGTCTGCGCAATATAAAACTGCAAAAACAAAAGAAGAAATTAAGGGGGTCATTACGACCTTGGCGGTCTGACCACCGGGCGGGCGCCAATGCAGCCACACTCCTGCTGCGGCCATCAGGAGATCCCCACTGGGCCGGCGGGCGGAAACCAGCGTGGATCTCAGCAGCAGCACAGGAGCCGGCTCCAAATGGAGCCGGTGGTGTTGCTGCCGTGCGACGGGTGCAGTGGCACCCGTCGCACTTTTCACTGTCTGTGTAGCAAACAGTGAAAAGCTGCACGGGGCTGTGGCAGGGGGCCCCCGCACTGCCCATGCCAGTGGCATGTGCAGTGCAGGAGCCCCCAGGGGCCCCACGACTCCCTTTTCCGCCAGCCTTTTCATGGCGGTGCAAACCGGCATGAAAAGGCTGCGGGAGGGGGACTCGCAATCCCCTAGGCAGCGCTGCCCTGGAGGATTACTCCCGCTGGGACTAAAGTGGCGGGAAACTGCCGGTCCTGGCGGTGCGACCGCAGCGCTTCCGCCGCGGTCGTAATACCAGGGATTTCACCGCCAGCCTGCTGGTGGTGAAATCCGCCAAAACAACCCTGGCTGTCCAAGACCGCCAGGGTTGTAATGAAGGCCAAAGTGTTTTGCACACTTCTGTCGTTTGGCTATCCTTGGTCTAATTTGGGTCATATCTGTGCTATATTTGGTCCCTTTCTTCTCTGGTGGCCATCTTGGGAGACTTATTTGTTATGAAGCTCCATAATCTCCTCATGTACTGCAGTATCCTTCATACAAAATTCTTTCAGTTTTCGACTTCGATTCCTTCCATCAGAATGGCGTTCAGACGTGTCACACTTTTCGCATGAACTCAAAATGTTATCAATCTAGTTGCTCATTAGAACACTGCAAGCTTCTGATCACCAGGTAGTTCACTGACAGTCTGCTGCTGGTATTGAAAGTGCATGTTTCAGTCTGCATGTAAGAGTGTTTTAGTGAAATGGAAGAGGAATATATATAAGAACTGACTTAACACCACCCCCTAATTTTTCTTTCTACAGCACTAACCATAATGTATATGACAATATGAACCCCCCCATTTTGTTCCTTTCTAAATTAAATGTTTTACGTTTTACCAGTTTGATTCAATCAAGATGGCTTCAAGTATCACAATTTTGTCATAAGTAAGACTTTTAGCCCTCTAGTTGTTCTTTAGAACACTCTGGGAAGCTGTCGAAGAATATAAGGTAATCAACTTACAGACTGCTTCTGTTTGAAGTTCAGGTTTTACTGGGAATATCAGACTTCATTTTCATATGGCTGAGAAAGATAATGTGAATTTACAGAAAATATAATCTCATTTTAGCTTCTGGAGCACCTTCCATACCCTCTATGGGACAATCATGAGAAAACAGTTTTCTTTCAAACATGAATTGTGAAATCCCAGCACAAGGCTTTTTAACAGGGTAAAATCACCTTAGAACACACCACAATTCCTAAAATTAGTATGGTACAATCAACAAATGATTTATATTGTAACTAAAACGTATCACCCTTTATATGTTCTCCTTTATGTGCCCCTCAAAACCTGCCATTTACTACAACGCATTTCAGTGGGGTGCTATCATGTATATTGGTCCCAAGGTGGATGACATCAATTTCTGTTTGAAGTGCTGACAGCCAATCAGATCTCAACATGAGATCTGTTCTCAGGCTCTGCTCAGATATACAAATTTAGATTTCCTTTAATATCTCAAAAACTGCTGAACGGATTTACATCAAATAACAAAAAGGGTGCTTTCTGGAACAAGAGCCTTTCTGCTTAGGGCGTGAGTTATAGTTATTTGAAATAACTCTAACTATAGCTGCTGAATTTCTAAGGTTTTGTAGGAGTAACTTCAGAACCTAACTATAACGTCCCTGTAACCTTTGGGTTTTTCAGTGAATTTCTATTTTAAAAAAATTCTATTTCCTAACTATAATGTCCCTGTAACCTTTGTATTTTTTCAGTGAATTTCTATTTTTTTTTAACATAAAGTAATTTTAATTACTATACATTAATCCAACCACCACCAGGCATTACCTTCCGCCGTGCACGGCAGGAGTTGGCCAGAAGGCATGTGGCCAACCCCCTATAAGCACCAACCATGCGTAGCAGACATTGGCTGCAGGGCCTGTCTGTCTGGGCGTGGGAATAGGTGTGAAAGGGTGTCTCTGGGCGTGAGAGTGGGTAGGACAGTGTCTGCCTGGATGTGAGAGTGGATGTGAGAGGGTCTATGTGGGTATGAGAGTGTCTCTCTCTGGGTTTGAGAGTAGGTGTGAGAGGGAGTCTCTAGGTGTGAGAGTGGGTGTGAGAGTGTCTCTGTGAGTGGGTGTGTGAGTGCCTGTGTGGGTATGTGAGTCTGAGTGGGTCTGTGAGTGAGTGCCTGAATGTCTGAGTGGGTCTATGAGTGGGTGCATGAGTGTCTAAGTGGGTCTGTGTGTGAGTATGTGAGACTCTGAGTTGGTCTGTGAGTGAGTGTTTAAGTGTCTGATTAGGTGTGTGAGTGGGTATCTCTGAGTAGGTCTGCGCGTGAGTTTGTGAGTCTCTGGGACTGTGAGTAGGTATGCATGTCTTTGAGTGAGTCTGTGAGTGGGTGCATGAGTCTCAGAGTGGGTCTGTGAGTGGATGCGTGAGTGTCTGAGTAGGTCTGTGAGTGGGTACATTAGCTCTGAGCGCATCTGTGAGTGAGTGCATGAGTTTCTGAGTGGGTCTGTGAGTGAGTGCATGAGTCGCAGAGTATGGCTGTGAGTGAGTGCATACATTTTTTTGTAGATTTGTAAGTTAGTGCATGAGTCTCTGAGTGGGGTTTGTGAGTGGGTGGGTGAGCCTGAGTGGTTCTGTGTGTGTCTGTGTGGGTATGTCAGTAGCTGCGTTAGTGACTCGACCACAAAGGAATCACACCTGCCCCTTTTTCCAACAGTCCACAGTTTTGCACAAAATGTTTACCCAACTGAAGTGCTTCTTACTGGTTAGTTAGTAAGTGCTACCTCGTTGAGTAAATGTCCTGTGTGTATTCTACACTACAGCTGCGTAATGGACCACGAGGAAATGTCTACAGGTGACCTTGTGTGCGTTTAGTAATGTGTTTGTTCCTTGTGCGTCTTTCTCCAGAAGTCTATGATAATGTGAATCCTGCTATATAGAGGCCAGCGAGACTACAAAGACATAAATCCCCACCAAGCCAGCCTCCTTCCTCTTATCTATTTGATGTAAGATCGTCTTTGTTTTGTGGAGAAGGCGTCAGATTCCTCGGCATCAAGAACACAGGAAAGGCACAGGTGGGGCCTCTTGGTAAGCTGTACATCATCCTGGTAAAAGGCAGGAAGACCTTTGGATACTACTAAGGGTGACAGTTCAGGGCCAAGCCAGCAGAGCTATCAGGTGATTTCAGGTAATTTGCTTACTTGTAGCAATTTAAAGGGAGACCCATGAACTCTATGGAAGAAGGGCCATGCAGCCCCCTCCCTAGGCCAGGGACCCTATCCCCCAGGGCTCAGCCATAAATAAATGGAGGAAGGGGGCACGCGGCCCCCTCTCCGGGCTGATCTTGGCCCCGGGAACACCACCGCAGGCCCTGGCTTTCACTAAATAGAGGAGGGGGGTGCGCGACCCCCCCTTCCCAGGCCAATTTTGGCTCCAGGGACCACATCCCCTGGGGCCTGGCCATGCCTCCTGGGTGTCCCTAGGGTACTCAGTTTGCAAATGGACTGTGGGGGTGCCTAATGCCCCCACAGCCCCAGCCAGTTCGGCGCCTCCTGCAGGAGCCAGCATTGATTTTGCTCACAGGGAGGTGAAAAACACGCAGCTCCTTGTGTGCAAGAGCAATCGTTTCATCTCTTTCCCTGCCTGCATCGCTGAAATGAAGCCTCAGTTTCCAGCAGGGGAGAGCACTTTGATAGCTCTTGTTTGCTGGAAGCAGAGTGTTTGCTCTGATTTGACAAGAGCTGTCAAAGCTCACGCCAAGTCAGAGCAGACAGCTATGGGCATCCTGGGACATAGCAGGTGGGCACCCAGGGCATAGCTGGAGCTGACCAGGGGGGTGGTAATCCACTGGGCCATTTCTGGCTCCACAAGCGGGGCTCACGCAGCCCCTCTACAGCCTTTAATTTAGCCCAGAGGAGGTGGTGGTACCCGGGGGTGGGACTCACAATGGAGCCCCTTCATCATGTCATATCAGCCCCGTGAAGGTGGTGGTCCCCGGGGCTATGGGGGAAGCCGTATGGGCCTCCCCATTACAAAAAAACATTTTGCTTCAGGGAGGGGGTGGTCCCCAGGGCATGGAGGGCCGCGCAGCCACAACCTTCATAGTCTAATGTCATCGCCTGGTGAGGGGCTCCGTGCATCCCCTCCTTTTTAAATTCCCCAATGCCCACGGGACCTGTCCAACCCAGGGGCAAAATAAAAGAAAAGGGCGTGAGACCGCCCTATTTTTTAAAAAAATCTTGGAAAAATTCGGCAGATCAGAATCCGGAGATTTTCCGAGATGTGTTTTTTTTTAAAATGTTCAGCCCTGGCAGGACCTGTGAGGGACCACTAGACCAAGGATAGGGGTTTAGGGTGACCCTACCCTGGCCCCTTTTCTTTTTTTTTTAACCTTTATTTGTGGGACTTGGCTGATGCCTAGTCCCAAAATGGCTGCCAACACTTCCTTGTTGAAGTGTTGGCACCCAGTCAGATATCATTATGGGGACAACTGGATCTGCGCAGGATCCGGGGCCCTAGATATCAAAAAAAATTTAACTACTGAACGGACATAAACCAAATTACATAAAGCACATTTTCTGGACACACTTTTTACATTTTGTGTAATACTGTCTAGAGGTTCGGGCTGTAGTATTGTTCAAAATCCCTATGGGAAAATGCATGGGGAAAAAGTGTTTTGGGAGCCCCTGTTTTTCAGCCCCCACTTGACGGATCACCCTGAAACTCTTAAGACAGCAGCTGAACCCACGGAAGAACTTTCGTGAAGATTCGTCAAGCAGCGCCAAAGTTATTGGAAAAACAAAAAATACTCTTCCTATGGAAACTAGGTCCTAACTATAACTATCTTCTGGTGACCGCCAGTAGATAATGTGAGTATATATATATATATATATATATATTTATATATATATATATATGTATGCCACTGAGTTGTTATATTTATGTCTGCGTTTCCATAAGGATTGGCCTTTTTGGTTTGCTTATTACTGGGCAGTTTGACAAATCTTCACAAAACCTTCCAAAAAGTTCCTTTGTTCATGGAACGTATCAGGGTGATCGGTCAAATGGGGGCTGAGACAAAAGGAGAGGGTCGCAAAATGAAAATCCCCATGCAATTTCCATAGGTTTTTCAAAGAGCTAAAATGGCTGAACAGAATTACACCAAACAAGAACAAAATGTTGTGCTGACCATTACAAGACTCAGGAACTTAGGGCCTCATTTACAAGAGGCCTGCACTGCCAGAGCGTCACTTTTTATGGTGCTCCAGTGGAGCAGGCCTCTCATAGCTATGAGGCGACGCAAAGCCACCAACCGTGGGTATACTTGGCCTCGTAGATATAGACTAAGGCAAGGCAGCGCAAAGTACTGCGTTGCCTTACTCTACTTCAAGGAGGTGTTCCCAGGGGAGGTATAACAAATAGAAATATCTTTATATCTCCTTATTGTTCCTCATTCTATGTGTGCAGCATTCTGCAGCACACGTAGAAAGAGGAAAAAGCGTTCATTGATTGTTTTTGTGTAGGAAGGTGCCCCTTCCTGCACAACAACAATTGTGCCAGCAATCAGACACCCTTTCAGCATGGTGCAAGGGTGACTGCGTTGGCACTAGGCAGAGGAGACAGGAATGTTTTATAATTCATTAATATAGGGCATTCCTGCCCTTTCCTTTTGACCAGGGCAGCGCAGCAAAGTGACTTGTTGCACTGCCCTGCAGCAAAAACTAATAAATGAGGCCCTTAGTCTTCTGTCCTGAAAATGTTTTAAAAAAAGATATAAGGGGTAGGGATACGCAGCTCTCCCCTAACCATTGTTGGTGGAGGAGTCCCAGAGGGACCCTTTTTGGGGCCAATTTTTTTTTTTTTAATCTGTGATCCCTTGATACTTCCGCAGGATCACGGAAAAAAATGGTGGCCATTCTTTTGACAAAAATGACCCCCAGGATGAGCCAGGACCCAGGGATCAAAAATTATTTAGATTTGGGCCTGGGACTGTACATTTGCCCCCCTTCCTCGAGCTGAGTACTGTCTCTGGGACCTGATGCCCTGAGGCAACTTTATTAATAAAGGGGAAAAGGCGTGCAGCTCCCTCCCCAAGCCGAATAGGGCCTCAGGGGCCCCCTCCTCGAGGTCTAATGTTTTTATTAAAGGATAAGTGGCATGTGGCCTCTCTCCCCATGCCTAATATAGCCTCAGGAACCCCATTCCTTTGGCCTCCTGTTATTATTAAAGAGGCGAGGCATGCAGCCACCCTCCCAATGCCTATTTTAGGTTTCGGGTACCTCACCCCGAGTCCTGTAACCTAATACCGTGTCTGGAGGAGCCTACCTATGGTACAGTGTTTGCTCCCTGCCTGTCAGAGCATAGGCAGGGAGACTACACTATTCCCACTTGGTGGGAGCAGAAAAGCACCTGCTGGGCAGGGAGGGAATAGGTTTGCTCCCCTGCAGGGAGTAGAAACAAAATCTGTTTGTGCCTGGGAGCAAACAAATAAAGGAGGCCCCCACCAGCATCAAGAAGGGTGCTGGAAGGGGAGCCGATGGGGCAGTGGAAGCCTTGGGCTTTCCACCTTGACCCCTATGGGAGAGTGGATTGGGCTCCCTGTGCTGCCCAAAAAAAGAATTAAAAGGTAGGTTGGGCAGCACGGGAGTAGGCTCCCTGTGCTGCCCATAAAAAATTTAAAATAACAACGCCTATTAAAAGTTTAAAAAACAGGACAGTGCTGGATTGGGCTTCTCATGCTGACTACTAAAAAAAAGCAATGCAGGAATGGGCTCCCAGAGCTTCCTATGGATTTTCTTTTTAAAAAGGCAGCACAGGAGTGGAAGGCATAGCAGTTAATATAAAATTTGCAGAGTAGCTACTCGTTTTATATTCACTTCTTCTGCCGGGGTAGCACCCCATAATACTCTGTGAGGGCTTTGCATATGTATTTTTGGTTTCTTCTGCGGCCTCAAAAAGGGGCTTTGACACAGCCAGTCTATTTTTTAATGTTGTGGGGGAAGGGGGGCTGCAGGAAGTACAGCAGCCCTCTAGCTACATTAAAGAAATACTCTCAGTCTCCTTGGTCATTGAATCCATGACCCCTGGAGGGCTCACATATTTTTTTTAAGCACTCCTTCCTGGACCTGGAGTACAGAGCCGTCTTGTGGTTGGTTCTATAGTTGTATTTTGTAGCTTGAAAATTGTTTAGTGAAAAGCTGGTGATGGGGTCTCAGAGGGCTACTGTCAAGGTCCAAAAACATTTTTTATACCTTTTCCACAAATTTGTGGAGGACCTGCAGCAATTTTGTTTCTTAAAAAAGTGTAGGCTCCCATGCAAGTCTTTAATAAAATCCCCAGGGTGGGCCAGGGCCCGGGTAAGCAGCGTAAGTTATTTCTTTACGGGAGGGGGGCATATGGACACCCGCCCCAAGTCTCTGTGAGGCCCCAGGGCCTCCATCCTCTCGTGCCAATGAGTAAATGATAGTAGAGGACACACAGCACCCCAGCCTTATTAGGCCCCAGGAATCCCTTCATTCAGAACCTACCTGCTCTTCTTGGGAGATAGTAAGCAAGTAGGTTTCTTTTCTCACTTGGTCTTTCTCATCTGGCTCTAAGTAGCAAAGAGCTACCTTTTTGAGTACCTGTATGACTGCCTTGGAGCTATTCTTTACAAGGCCCTAGTTTTAATCCAGGATCTTTTTACCCGGTGTTCTCCTAATAGGGTCACTTATTGTCAAATTTCTGCTAAGACTAGATGATTGTCCTTGTTTAGGGGCCTTTGAAAACTACACTGTTTTGCAGGAAACTGAAAACCAGACTCTCTACATCTTCCAGTTAACTCAGCTACCCCCTTTCCTTCTTTTGGTTATCTGATTCCAAGACTAGAAATAGGACAACATATACCAAGATACAAGTATGATTTAGAAATTAAAGTAATTCATTTATTCATTCATTATGCAACAGTCCATAGGTGACTCTAAAGGGAGCTCTTCTGGATATTCAAACAAGGGAAGAAACAGGAATTGTAAACCTGATAGATACGGTATACCATACCCTCCCCCCCCATTCCATTTTTCAAAGACAGTGCAGAAGCTGTGAGTGTCAGTGAAAGAAGGTGGTGAAATGGAAAACTGCCATATATTGATTATTCTACAATGACATACGGGAGTTCAAGTTTTAAGTTTAAATAGAACACATCTATGAAAATCATGCTGCATGCACAAGCTGCAAAGTAAACCAATGTAGTAAGTAAATTAACAAATGGATGTTATGATAAATGCAATGTGAAAATACATCTGATGAGAGAGTGTCAAATAAACAGTGGGGGCAGGGAGTTTCGACAAAAGTCTAGGATAACTATTTCTACGCGTGGGATTTAAGATAACCCTCGGTCTTTCTGAATGAGCTTCATAACTTTTATGTATATTTATCTTGCATGGCTATCCTGAAAAGTTGCCATGACTGGAATCCCCTCGATATGGGTTGAATACATCTAATTTTAATAGTCTGAAACTGAATTACGAAACTGAATAACACTTTGATACAACATTAAAGTGGTATGATGAAAAAGTCAGCCTAAATGTACAGATAACCTGGAAGCTGTTAGTTCTGTCTAACACATTTGTGCTTGAATATTCCAAAACCTTATAATGGATTCTGGTAGACAATTCAGCAGTGTTAAGATATACAAATTTCTCAGGAGACTCAGTACAGAACTATGGATGTTGTTTGCTAATGTAATGAAGCCACATTTTCAATGTTGCATTGTAATCATTTATAAGGTATAACATTTAAATAAAAGGCTAGAGTACTTCATGACATGCATTCATGACGTTTGTGTGCGAAGGACCAAGAGGACCCATTTTTCTGGCTCTTCTGTAAAGAATTATTCAAGCATTACATATTTTACAGAGCATTGGAGTTCCTTAACCAAAATAAATATCATGCCATGACACTCACAAGAAGAAGTTAGTAAACACTTGATATTTCTGACAGTTTCTAGATAAACAGTATTGGAACTTGTCTAAATAAAGCATCTTTACATAGTCAGTAGCAAACGTTTTGACTTTAAAATCATACTCTTTTTTAAGAATGAGTGAATGTTTTTTATTACACCACTTCGATTCCATTTATATCAAGAGTCGAAAGTAATCTATTATACATAGGGAAACTTTTTTCATGTTAGGGCTAATCACGTAGTATGCACATTATTTCTTCGGAAATTCACACCAGAGAAAAGAAAATTTAAAGAACATCAAATTTAGTACAGAGAAAGTAATGTAGATGTAAAAGTATTGTTAAACAGTCTTTCCGGGAGAAGTTAACTCAGAGATTCAAGGACATGCTGAATGAATTGAAAGTAATTTAGCTATCTTGAAGGTAGTATGCATCAGTTGCAGAGGTGAAAGAGGATGCAGAGGTGAAAGAGTTCCAAAAGGTGGGCATACAGCTGGAAAAGGATTTGTTTTTGGCACATGGGAGATCACATGGGAGATCATTTTGACCCTGGCGGTCCGAGACCGCCAGGGCTAAAATGACGGAAGCACTGCCAACAGGCTGGCGGTGCTTCCTGGCCTATTACGACCGCGGCTTGCAGCGCTGCCCAGGGATTACGAGTCCCCGACCGCCAGCCTTTTTCTGAACCGCCAGGAAAAGGCTGGCGGTACTGGGAGTCGTGGGGCCCAGGCATGGGCAGTGCAGGGGCCCCCATACAGGGCCCCGTGCAGCTTTTCACTGACTGCACCCGTCGCACGGCCGCAACACCGCCGGCTCCATTTGGAGCCGGCTCCCATGTTGTGGCCCACATCCCCGCTGGGCCGGCTTTGTTTCCGCCCGCCGGCCCAGCGGGGATGTCCAAATGGGCACCGCGGTTACAGCTTGGCGGGCGGCAGTAGCCGCCCGCCAAAGTTGTAATGACCACCATTGTCTTTTTTTTAGACAAGAAACACGCAGGAAAGAATATCATTACTTTGAGCGAGAATTATGCTGCTGTGTTATTCATATTCTAATGTACAAAGGCCCTGATTTATACTTGCAGCCGGGGACTCTGACGAGGGCAGGAGCCCTTTAAATTTTCATCGCGCTCCCGCCGTCGCGGGAAGCGCTTGCAGCCGGGGACTCTGACGAGGGCAGGAGCCCTTTAAATTTTCATCGCGCGACGCGCGCGGGCGGCACCCGGGCAAAGCCCGGGCCAAGGGCGGGCCAAGGGCGGGCCCGTCCTTGCCCGTCATTGCCAGGAAGAGGCTGGGCTGGGCCCCCCCTCTTTCATCTGCTTTCCGAGGGCCCTAGCCTATAAAGGAAAGAGAAATACTTACCGGAATTGAGAAGACAAAGGAACTATCGTCCATCTTGACCCGGCCAGTGGCTTCTTTGGGAAACCTTGGGATTCGCCTTCAGCCCCGGTGGGACACCAAGTGTAGGAATATCCCAGGAGCTACCATACGAGGGACAAACAAGTGACAATTTATCCTTTTATCTTTTTATCTTTTCTTTCTTTTACCTTCTTCCTTTTTTAAATTCTAACTTACATTCAAACAGATTGCTACCTGTCGGCAAAGTGTTTTCTATACATTTTACTCTCTGCCTATTCGTTTAATTATCTTAGATAAGCTGGTGCTATTCTGGTGCACACAATTAATTAAGTGTAACTTACCTTATATATAAATACCCCATTTTCCTCATACCGGATTTAGAGTGACATCACATAAAATATGGGGAAAAGGAAGCACTCAAAATTGAGTCACCCCCCAAGCTTAAAAGACAGCACCTCTATTTTAAAATACATTTCAGGGGCCATGGGTATGATTGATGAACAAATTGCCAATGTAGAGGGGAAAATTCTGACATCCAAAGAACACAACACCCAATCTCCAACGGACGTGGTGATAACTGATGACTCTACAAGGTGTAATAATGAAGTACTGAACAGAGATGCAACAGATAAAAATGGATGCATTCAAAATATCTCAGACTCAATTCTCTCATTAGATGACCTTTCACCTGGAGCTAAACGCCAAAGGAAGCCGGCGCCAGAGAAGGCAGACAACACCCCTAAAAAATCTCTTAAGAATGATTTGGTACCCACACTCGATAGAAAGCCCCTAAGGAAGTCATCTCGGAAGAAACTTCCAATTAAACCAGTAGATACGACTAGATCTCTCCTAGCCAACCTCTGTGACCTAATAAATAGCATGAAATCATCATTCGGGGCCAAACTGGATTCCCTGTTGGAACGCCTAAAAGTAGTGGAGTTCAGGGTCGAGGCAGGCATGGGATTTGTAAAGTCCTTACATCCAGAGGCCTTACACGACCCAAAACAAAACCCAAGCCTAATATCGCCAAATTCGGATTTCGAGCGAAATTCTCAATCCATACCCCTAGATAAGGTTAATGACCCACACTCATTCTCAAAGCTCTTGACTAAACCACAGGTACCATTCATATCAGCAAGTACTAGCCATACACACTCTACTCACAAGCCTCTAACCAGTATACAATCATTCCCACCAGTACCAATTACTAATCATAAACAAGTTTCCACATTGCCCAATACTCCTTCACTAACTAGGAAAAATATGCCCCAAACAGACAAAGGAAGGTCCCATTTTATTGAAACAAGACCCCCGAACTCTACATACATACCTAGTGACCATTTACATCTTCCTCCGGAGGCAACTCCATACGTAGTGGTCCTGACAAATGTTCCCCCTATAGGTGACCAACACCGGGAAACGTGGCCGGCATTGAGGAACAAGGCCCTGAATTGGATAGGAACACGACTGGGTCCTGGGGGTGTGGGGGTCCTATTTAACGATATAAAAATGGTAAGAAGAGTCAAGTGGATAGGAAACAGGGATAAAGTAGTGGAAGGAGACTGTGTGGTTCTTTCATTCAAGACCCCAGACTTGGTGCATAGTATCATCTACAAATTAGGTGCTAGACAAGCCACTTGTCAAGGAATTTCACTGCTACCCTTGGGTTTCTTTTATCCAAGATCTCCGGGGCGCAATGTTAGGAATCTACAACCCGTAAATAAACAAATACCAAATACCCTGGACCACAATCCTCTTAGCAATAGATTTCAACCTCTTACAACGCTAGAAGATTTGGGTTGACTAAATAGGAACAGGATAGATTTTCCATATGATCCTGCCCTGGATGTAAATAAAGTAAGGCCTACCGAGAATAGGGGAGACGTATTCCGCGAGAAGGTACTTGATAGGAACTTCATAGATATCCGTTTGAATCAGGGAAACCAACTCCCCACAATAATCTTTACTCAAGATGATGCACCACCCTTACCATCTATAGAGGAGGCGCACCCCCAATCCTATCAATATATGGGAACAACTATACTTTACTGGAATGTGGCAGGCCTAACTAATAAGATCAATAACGATCTTTGGGTGAATTTCACTGGGGATTGTCCTTGTATCTGTCTTCAGGAGACTTGGACATTAAATCCAGTCCACATAAAAGGGTACAAGACATTCCATACACCAGCTGTACAGGCCAATCACGGCAGGCCAAAGGGAGGCCTATGCACATATATCTCAAACAAGGCATGGCTACGTAACCCAAAAATGCAAATCACAAAAACCTATTATCAAATGATTGAATGTAATTTGGATCAGAACACGCACCTAGTACTCATCAACTTCTATAATAATGCAACGCATAGAGAAGTCCCCAAAATTTTAACAGAGATGGGTGAGGACCTGGAGGAAATATGTGCGAGTAACACACGTGAGACTCTTATTATATGGGGGGGCGATTTTAATGTACATCTTTGCAAGGAACCCACAGGAAAGGTGTGTGGTTGGGATACTGAAGACATCGGCGTAGGACCGCACTTTTCACATACCATTTAAGGAGAGGCAATGAATTCAGTGGCCCAAAAACATAATTTGTCTCTTGTAAATGAACTACTTCCCAAAGAACTACAGCTTAAACCATCTTTTAATGGAAGGGGCGCAAATACAGTTATTGACTATATTTTAATGTCAACACATTTTGTTCACTATTTTACTAATTACATAATCCACGACATCGCAATAAGTGACCATTTCCCTCAAAGCCTGGAACTCTCATTAATTCCTGCCACACAGGCCAATGATATTGCACTAGCCCCGTGTAATGGTTATATACTGAGATGGACTCAGACTGACCCTCAGGCATTATTAAAAGATATATTACGTGAACATACCCAAGTGTTCCTTGATTGCCTTAGTGATGACATGGCCCCAGGACAATGTCTAAGTGCTTTCCAACAGATAACCTACGCCGTAAAAAAAGCCCTCACGTCTAGGACAGGAGGGGCAGGGGGCAAGAAAAGGGAAACCGGCTGGTTTGACCACGACTGTACGAAAGCGCACACAAGACTAAAAAAAGCCCTAAGTGCCCCCATAAAATGTCAGACAGAAATACGCACTGGCAGACTGGCATACAAGACAGCCACAAAAAAGAGGAAACTCGCTTTGAGAGGGAAGCTATGGGACAATCTACACAGAGCTAGTCTGACGAAAGACAATGCCCTCTTCTGGAAAATAATAAATACTCCCGTTCTAGGGGACAATAATACCCCTAGAATGGAAATTGCAATCTCGGAAGAGGACTGGATCACGTACTTTTCCAAGATATACTGTCAACCCAATGACAGAGTTCCTCTGGACCTTCCAAAAGTCCCAGACTCAGAGGAAGATCGACACCTAGCAGTATCACCTCAGTTTACCTTAGAGGAGGTAGTAGAAGCTATAAACACTAGCAAAGCCGGGAAAGCGCCAGGGCCCGATGGTGTTCCAATTGACCTATATAAAACCAACACCGACTTTTGGGGCCCTCTATTGACGCAGGTACTGAGGGCCATTAGCACACAAGGCCCACCATCAACATGGCGCCACTCTATCATCATACCCATATACAAAAAGGGGGATCGCCTTAACCCAGCCTGTTATAGGCCAATTTCTCTCCTCGATACATCAGCCAAATTAGCGGGGAGAATAATCCTAAATAGACTCCAAATATGGTCGGAAGAAAATAACATTCTATCCCCAGTGCAGTATGGCTTCCGCACAGGACTAGGTACAGTGGAACAGGCTCTGAACTTAACTATCCTAGTGGGGAAGTATACGAAGACCAGAGAGGGCAATTTGCACCTGGCCTTTATAGATTTGTCCTCAGCATTTGACTGTGTTTTGCATGAAAAGTTATGGGATATCCTAATAAGCATGGGGGTCGAACTAACGATAGTCCATTTCATAAGAGATCTGTATACTGGGTGCAGAGCAAGTGTAAGGTACGGGATGAGAGGGGAATGCACTAAGGTGGTCATTCTGACCCTGGCGGTCTTTGACCGCCAGGGCGGAGGACCGCGGGAGCACCGCCGACAGGCCGGCGGTGCTCCAATGGGGATTCCGACCGCGGCGGTAAAGCCGCGGTCGGACCGGCACCACTGGCGGGGTCCCGCCAGTGTACCGCGGCCCCATTGAATCCTCCGCGGCGGCGCAGCTTGCTGCACCGCCGCGGGGATTCCGACCCCCCCTACCGCCATCCAGATCCCGGCGGTCGGACCGCCGAGATCCGGATGGCGGTAGGGGGGGTCGCGGGGCCCCTGGGGGCCCCTGCAGTGCCCATGCCACTGGCATGGGCATTGCAGGGGCCCCCGTAAGAGGGCCCCTACATGTATTTCACTGTCTGCTGCGCAGACAGTGAAATACGCGACGGGTGCAACTGCACCCGTCGCACAGCTTCCACTCCGCCGGCTCGATTCCGAGCCGGCTTCATCGTGGAAGCCTCTTTCCCGCTGGGCTGGCTGGCGGTCTGAAGGCGACCGCCCGCCAGCCCAGCGGGAAAGTCAGAATTACCGCCGCGGTCTTTCGACCGCGGAACGGTAACCTGACGGCGGGACTTTGGCGGGCGGCCTCCGCCGCCCGCCAAGGTCAGAATGAGGGCCTAAGTCTTTTGGCATATACAGAGGGGTGCGCCAAGGCTGTGTTCTCGCACCACTTCTATTTTCACTATACATAAACAATCTAGAAAGTGAATTGATAAGCAATTGTAAAGACCTTCCACAAATAGGCAATCGCCCCGTCCCTGCACTCCTTTACGCAGATGATGCAGTACTCATGGCCAGGACACCGCTAGCCCTCCAGAAACTCCTAACTACTTGTATAAATTACATGACAGCCCTGGGCCTCACAGTCAACCGTTCGAAAACGTTCATAATGAACTGTGGCAGGAAACTGAGCAAGTCCTATAAAATCACTATTCACGAGGACAAGGTGAAGATAGCTCCCACCTTCTCATATTTGGGCATAATGTTCGACAAACAGGCCACTTGGGCACACTGCGTGAAAACAAAAAAAGACCAGATTATTAAAACAACGGCGGCCTTGAAGATTTTTTCCAAAAAACTAGGGGGGATCTCCCCGTCAAATATGGTAAAAATCTACAAGGCCAAATGTATCCCGGCGGCTACTTATGGAGCATGTATCTGGGGGTATATGAACTGCCATGCGATTCAGTTGGTGGAAAATGACTTCCTGAGATACCTGCTAATGGCACCAAATAGCACGTCATCATATATTAGCCATTCGGAACTAGGGGTCCACTTTGTAACTGATCTAATTAAGATACAGCCTCTATTATTATGGCATAAAGTGTGGACCTCTGAGCATACCGGATTAAACCAGGCCATACTATCCGACTGCATGAATCTAACACACTCGCTTAGAGTCCCCTGGCTAAGATATATTATGACCTTTTTTAAAAATATGGGCTGCGAAGCATATTACCAAAACCCACAATCACTGGGAAAAATAACCAGGAGAGATTTGAGGGCTCTGACTTTGAAGTACTTGGATGAACAGAGATGGGAAGTGGAATCAAAAAAATCTACTGTAATGTCTAACCAACTAATTCTGTCGACGGATGCAGTCCAGCCCTACTTAGTAAGCGTGGCAAATCCCCGACATCGATTTGTTCTTACAAGATTCCGCTTAAATAACTTCCATCGACTAGTAACCTTTCCGATTATGTGCGACTGGAGTACAGTCTTAAGAGTATGTCCATGTGATGCAAAATCTCCCCAATCTACAATGCATGTGGTCCTCTTTTGTAAATTTTATTATATCCCAAGAAAACGTATTTTATTGCCTTTTTTAAGATCGACTAATTTGCGTCAGTGCCGCGACGCGTATTTTAGCTTACAGATTTTATCCTCTAATGAAATGTGTGCAATTTTAGCAAACTTTTTAAGGAAAAAGGAAGTCTATGGGCATACTGAACTAATTTTATTTGAAAAATTTGGAATTTCCGGTAAACTCCTCACTTTCCAGAAAATACTGTAATTGATCTTGATTTTGCACTGATGTAAATTTATCAAGTTTTATATATCTGTCCTTGATGATTTAACGATGTGTTTTATTATCTTCCCTATTTATTTATAATTTTTTCTATTTTTTACATATTTATCAATGTACTATTACTTGATACTTTTATGGCCTGCTGAAAGCCGAATAAAGTCTGTTTGATGATGATGATGATACTTTTTTTGTGTAAAACTTCACTAATGCAGTTTTGCACCAAAAAGTTTAGCACCGGCTTGCACAATTTCTGTGCACCAGCTAGGCACCATATTTATGGAACTGTGCAAGCCGGTGCAAAAGGTGGGCTAGGGTAAAAAAAACAAATGACGTTAGTCAGGTGGGGCTGGCACTATGGAACAAGGGGGCTTTGCACCAAAAAATGACGTTAGGCAGGTTAGAGTAGAAAAAAATGACTCTAACCTGCCTTGAGTCATTTTCTGATGCAAAACCATCCATACCACATGACTCCTGTCTTAGAAAAGACAGGAGTCATGCCCACCACCCCAATGGCCAGCACAGGGGACCAGGGTCCCCTGGGAATGGCCAGTGCACCCAGTGCCATGTAGGGGGGCCCATTTCAGGGCCCCCAATGGCACTTTGAAAAATAAAATGCAATACTTACCTGTACTTACCTGGGATGGGGTACCCCATCCTCCGCAGTCCCTCTGGTGTCAGGGGGTGTCCCTGAGGCCTGGGGAGGGCACCTGTGGGCTTATTCCATGGTGTTCCACCATGGAAATAGGCCCACAGGTCCCTTAACGCCTGCCCTGACCCAGGCATTAAAAAATGGGGCAAAGCAAGATTTGCACCATTTTTTGACCACTTCTCCCTCCCTTGAACCATTTTTGCACGGGAGTATAAATATGGCATTAAGGCCACAGAGTCATTTTTTGCACGGGAACGCATACCTTGCATCTCATTAAGAAAATGGCTTTAACTCCATAAATTTGGCGCTAAGCGGGTCTAGCGCTAAAGTAAAATTATGGAACTAGTTTTGCACCGAATTAGAGTAAAAAAAAATGAGGCTAATTTGGTGCAAACAGAGTATAAATCTGCCCCAAAGTGTGTAGGTGGTGTGAATGTTTATTATTATTAATAATAGAAAGTAAATATACAACGGCATCGTATAGCAACAGAAGTTGTTACTTATTGGCCAGTGGTCTATCTCTACCAGTAATCACTTGCCTAGGTCCCTAAAAGATTATATTTATTGCTATAGAATATAATTATTGTTAGCTAGCTTAATCACATACTTAATCACATTATTAGGGTAGTCCACATAGAATTTTGCCTACTCAGCCTACACAAAACATACAGTTTGGCATTTGAAGATTGTAAAAGTATTTCTCTGAATGTTCTGTTCCATAGCACATCATGTTAGAATGCCATATTCTGAACCCAAACTACTTAACATCACAAAATTGTTCAAAAGCATTATTTAGGGATTTGTATAGAAAAGTACACACAATTTAACAATGGACTACTACCATATCTCCCAGACCTGCTGACATCCACTGATCCCTGGATAATACATCACCAACTATTTTCCCTTGAACATTTCTTATTAACAGCAGGATCTTCTGTTAGCAGTGCACCAAGACATGCCTCTAAGCAGGCAACCAAAGAGATCAAGAACATAGGAAGGGATACAGACGTTACCTCTGGATAAGACTCTACCTGCAATCCTCATGTTGGCTTATCCTTGTTACATCTCAGCCTTGGTACCCAATACCTATGATTAATACTACTTGCTCCTTACCTAGGCCTACACAGTGTGGATGATATCTTGACTATAATGTTGTGCACTGTACTTTGACTTCTCCTCACTCCCTCAGTTGCTTGTAATAACCTTATAATCCATGTGTAAATAACTGATGTATATTGTATTGAAGTATTTTGTAGTTTCACATTATTTCTGTTTAATCTAGTCCCAAACAAGTGAATAAATGCATGCATACTACTTAATGTCATGACAACCAATAAATATGCTAATGAAAATTGAGAGCCTAAAATATGATTCTTATGTGACAGGTGGTCCTGCTGATGGGAAGCTTATGCCAGGTGATCAGATCCTTAAGATACACAATGAAGCTGTGGAAGACATGTTAGTTGAACAAGCAGTGGATATCATCAGGTATTGTTCTGAGCGTTTCACTACTGATCATACTCTTAGATGCTAAAGATTATTACACATCTATACTCAACATGAAATAATTTGATCCCCATAGTTGAGAGTGATGTATTGGGCACCTTAAAACAATGTAAATGTTACATGTGAAATGCACTGTATTGTTAGATAATCTCCTAAAGTAGTTGACACCCTGCCATCATTACGAAGCACATCTGGCAATATATTGGATTCATCAATTTGGAGTTGCCAGCCTATGAGCTAAGTTTTTATAATTTCTCTAGCAGTTTCTGCTTCTTTTTAAAAATAAAAAAGCTTTCTTACATTATAAGATAATTCTTTTTGATTTCTGGAGTTATGTATATTTTTAAAATCAATAGGCAATCATTATTCACTTTGCTAACTTATTAAGAAACTATGAAGCAACAAACTACATGTTATTCTTCAGATTACCCATATTGTTATATTAAATGTGCCATCATATTTTGTATTGGATATTATATTGTTTTTTTTTAAATGTATTTAATTTACTTCAAGGAAAGGAACTAAAGGTCTGAATTCTTATAGGGGCCACACTTCAATCCACTTTTAACTATGGGAAGGCAGGGTGTGGCTTGCTAGCTGACGATTGCAGATGCTGGGACTTGTTGCTCCCGGCCGGCAAACCTAGATGGAGGCTGACCGATGGATAGCTTCCTGGTGTGGCGCTGCCCACCCTGGCAGTTACATCTTGGTGACCCAATCTACAAGATGGCAATTGAGACCTGAAGAGGCTGCCCTCCAATGGCCCGGCTGGTCTGCATTGCAGAAACAATGCAGCCCCTGTAACCACCAGAATATTGTGTGTGTGCATCGGCCTCCTGTGGGCTCTTGACTATGACCCGAGAGTGGCCTGGGCTGGTTTGAGGTGGGAGACACCCAGGCTGCCGCTCTCAGCATCTTGTGGAGCGAGACACCTCAGGCCTACATCGGGCCCAGTGACAGAAATTGTGCTGGGGGTGACTGTGGATTGGCTGGATGTCCCCCCACGATGTTGGTGGTGACTGGGGGTCCTGGGGGTAGCTGAGGGATTGCAGTGCCTGAAAGTTACCCGTGTAGGAGTGTGCAAAGGCTTGTGCTGGATTGTTTCCTCTGTAAGAGTGCAACGCTCACAATGCCCCTGCCTGAACTTTGGAGCACCTCCAGATTGAGGGAACTGAGGAGGCCCCCTGGAGAGGCAGGAAGAGCTGTGGGACCCCTAACTGTACGGCCTCTGCACTGAGGGCTGGGGGACATGGATAATCCCCTGCCTCCCCCTGGATGCAGCTTTTGAGGTGAGGTTTGCTCAATAATGACCCAGCATGGAATTGGAGGATGGGGTCCTGACCCTGATGGGGTGTAGTCCTTCCCCATGTGAGGGCATCGCCTTTGCCCCAGGAGATAGTCCTCCCCTGCTCTAGATAACGGGACGTTGATAACGACTGCTCACCTGGGGACCTTTTGCACTGAGTGTTCTGGCAGGTCGCATGCTGTTTCGCATGGTGTGTTCCAGAAGGTTCATTTGACCTCATCTTCTCGCAGAGGTATTTGGGAGGGATTTGGTGGCATTGGCTTGCACCATTAGCTGACTTTGCGGAGTGGCTATTTCTTGCTTGGTGCTACAAAAATCTACTGGGGCCCTTGGGGCTATGTGACTGCTTCTCTCTCTGGGGAAAAGTATTTTAAACATGTCCGAGTTCAACTTGTACATGTGTGGAGCTAGCGGACCCTAACCCAACTGCAGGGCTAGACCATATCCTCCCTGTGGGGAAGCTGAGGGCAAGGCGTGCACCCTGGCTCA
Organism: Pleurodeles waltl; assembly: GCF_031143425.1. Taxonomy (NCBI): domain Eukaryota; kingdom Metazoa; phylum Chordata; class Amphibia; order Caudata; family Salamandridae; genus Pleurodeles; species Pleurodeles waltl. The sequence continues at coordinate 65,830,069 of NC_090437.1, forward strand.
GAGAAATCTTCCCAACCCCCCCTTGTGAAGACTGAGGGGCCTGAACTCCCAGAGAACTATATACATCTCCATCTAGACATGATAATTGCTGCCATAGCAGACACTAAGAACACCCTCAAACAAGACATTAGTGCGGTGTCTGTGGGCTTGGGCCTCCTGCAGGCTGAGCACTGCAAGTTGACTGACAGGGTTAAGGAGGTGGAGACCTCAGTAGGCGAATTGCAGCCAGACCACCAAATGCTGACTCGCTAGATGGCAGACTTGACCTACTCAGTACGCATCATGGAGCATTGGGTGGAGGACATAGGTTGCTCCACTACAAGGACAGGGATATCATACTACAAAAGGCAGGTACTGAGGCCCCTTTTACAGAGGACAATAGTAAAGTGTCGGTATTCCCCTACTTAACAGCTGCTGTCCAAGCCAGTAGGCTTCCTTCTTAGAGGTCAAGAAGGCCCTCGGTAGCAAGGGTTTGCAATACTCTTTGATGTTCCCTGCCAATCTCAGAATAATCTTGGGTGGTACTACACATTTCTGTGATGATCCAAGTACAGCTTTGGACTGGTTGGAGGCCTATTGAGCTGGGTCGACAATCCCAAAGGCCTAGCCCAAGATGGGAGCACTTAGATGTAGGCCCAGGAAACACTTACATGGCAGGTCGCTGAAGAAACCGTCCCCATTGGAGAATGACCAGGAGAGCGCGGCCATACTCTGGACTGTGGCCCAGATAGTGATGATGCATAGGTCTGATTCAGAGACTGGTACCTCTTCGGAACACAGGTCCGTGGCCTCAGAAACGGAGGCTCCCCTGGTGGATGGGACTGGCCTGCCAGTGACCCCGCAGTCTGTGGACGACCTGATCTGATGATATGTGTCCCTGAAATTATAACATGTTGTTGGCTGTGGCTTGGGGGCGGCACCCCTGTGCTGGAGGTTGGGGATGTATGCATATCTAGTTTCTGTTGTATATGCTGCAGCCCGGGCTTGAGGGTATTCTGGAAGCTGGGTATAGGCTGGGTAATGTTTCCTGACAATAAATGAGAACTGGAACAAAGCAGGATTGGCTTAGCCTAGCCACTATAGACTACCTCTCCAGGATTAGCCCCTACCAGGAGACTGGAGAAGGCGTTCTACAGACCATGTTTTCACTTTTCAAGTTTGGGTGGCCGAATGTTGCTGGGCTGCTCTTGGGATGAGGGTTCACAGTTGGGGTTATCATTGTTTGTCTCAGGGATTGCATTTCATACTGCTGTGGGACATCTGGACATGGGGGGGTCTGGGTGGAAGGCATGGGACATACACACTATTTGATTAGATGCCGTATTTGTGACATACATTAACTTTCCTGTCATGAGATATCTAGGGGATGGGTTTGGCTTCTAAGCGTGATAACATCCATAGGTACTTGCGGAGACAGGAGGTGCAGGTGGTTATGCTGGAATAACTCACCTTCATGGGGGGGAGATGCACCATCTGGGAATTTTAGACTCTTTCTGGCACCCGGTTCCTGGGCCAGTTGTATGCTAACTCATATTCCACCTATGCCAGGGGGGTGCTCATTTGGTTTAGGGCTGGAACACCCTTTGAACTTGCCCACTCCTCCATTGACAAAGAGAGGCGTTGTCTCCTGATTAAGGGTAAACTGTTGGGCAGGGATATCACCTTAGGGAGTATTCATGCTCCAAACCAAGAACAGGTAGCTTTCTTCCAGTCCCTCCTGTCTCCTCTAGCGCCTTTGGTAGCTGACGACCTCTTACTGGAGGGGATTTTCATTGTGTGGCAGATGTTATGCTTGACTATTCCACCCTTGCCCCGCACATTGGCTCACACAACAGAAGAGGACCTCCGGGACTGGCTGGATCACTGGTAACTGTCCGATACCTGGAGAAACGAGCATGGGCTGACGCAGGATTCCTCTTACTATTCCCACATCTACCACCTTCACACTAGGTTGGATAAGTTTGTATGTTCAAAAAGGCTTAGCCAGTATGTATTTGGGGCTTTCCCTCTCAGACCACAGCTCGCTCCTATTAGGCTTTCAGCCGGTTGAGGAGCACCAGGGGGTCCCTACGGGGTGATCTCACCCGCTGTCCCTGAAATACATTTGTTTCTGTGAATCACTGGGATAGGCTATTACAGGGTATTTTGATCTTAATCCCAGTTCTGTGACCTCTGGCCTAGTTGAGTGGGAAGCCTTTAATCTGGTGGTACGTAGTCACTGTCTAGGTCACTCGGTTAGAATTCCGCAGGAACTAGATGGGGAGCTTTGGTCACTAGATGGTAGGTTGCACTAGTTGGGTAATGCTCTGGGGACAGATGAGGCTGTGTTAACCAGACTTCGGGAGTTTCGGGAACAATATAATATTATTTTAGAACACTCCTGGTGTCACGATTATAAAAATTGTATTGTTAGAACACATGATGATGAGGGAAGGCTGTGTAGGCTCTTGGCTTGGCTTGTTAAACCTGAATCCCATGGGACCCCCATCACACAGATCCTAACAGGGAGATGGCATGTCACTTTATTTCCCCAAGGCCATGAATACATTATGAATCCCTGTACAGGCGTCCAGAGCCTTCTTCACTGGGGTTCCAGGCTGCCTTCCTGGACTGACTTCCGTTGCAAGGGCTTGCCCCTAAGGCCAATGTTACACTTGACTATTCCACCCCCTTGCCCAGGGCACTGGCTCACACGATGGCAGGGGGCCTCCAGGACTGGCAGGATCCCTGGGGGATATCCAATACCTGGAGACCCCAGCCTGGTGTGATGCAGGATTCCTCTTACTGTTCCCACATCTACCAACTTCACACTAGGTTGGATACGTTTGTATGCTCAAACAGGCTTAGTCAGTTTGTATATGGGGTGTACCCTCTCAGACCACAGCCTGCTGCTATAGGGCTTTCAGCCGGTTGAGGAGCACATGGGGATCCCTACGTGGCAACTTCATCCACTGTCCCTGAAAGACATTTTTTTCTGTGAGTCATTGGGAGAGGCTATTTCAGGATATTTCTATCTGAACCACAGTTCTGCGTCCTCTTGCCTAGTTCAGTGGGAAGTCTTTAAGGTGGTGGTGCATGTTCACTGTCTAGGTCACTCGATTAGTGTTCAGCTGGAACTGGATGGGGAGCTTTGGTCGGTGGATGGTAGGTTGCGCAGGTTGGATAATGCTCTGGGGGCAGATGAGGCTGCGTGAACTAGACTTCAGGAGTTTTGAGAACAATATATTATTTAAGAACACTCCTGGTGTCACGATTATAGAGCTTTACTCAACATTTGCGGCAACCTTGGCCCCGCGGCTGGAGTCACTCTATACCGAGTCTCTATGGCTGGGAGCACTACCTAAGTCCTTCTGGAATGGAATTATGAATCCGCCTCCCAAGGCCAAACCTCAGGCAGCCTATACCTCAGTGTTCTGTCCCTTATCCATGCCTAAAATGGATTTCAAAATCCATAACAAGGTCCAGGCCCTCCGACTACTCACCCATATGCCTGCACTGCTAAAGCAACCAGAACGGGTTAATTCTACCCTGAAGTACTTCTCTTAGTCTTCAAAGACTGTATCATGCCCTTTATCACTCAGATGTGCAGTCTCGAATGAGGGCTGCGCTCATGTCGGTGAACCTTGAAAAGGCCTTCAACTCAGCAATGTGGGACTTTCTGTTTGTAGTCATGCAGCGGATGAGACTGGGAAAGTGTTGGACAAATTGGGTTAAACTGCTTTATTCTATTCCGACCACATGGGTCAGAACAGACACTACAATTTTCCTGCAATATAATGTATTCAGAGGCACCAGAAAAGAATTCCCCTTATTCCCCCTTGTATTTGTCTTAGCCATTGAGCCACTGGCAGAGCTCTTCCGACAGGAAGGGGTGGGCAGTGGCCTGGTAGTGGAGGGCTGGGAACATATTATCTCTATTTATTCAGATTGTAATTGTTTTTGTAATTGTATTTATACAGCCCTTACTACCCCTGATGAGGTGTCAAAGCACTGTTTGGTGAGTAGCACACTACTGGGGAAACCAAGAAAGTTAGTGGTGGATCAGTGTAGGGAAATATGAGTTAATTTGTGTGATAGGCATGTGAGCCTTTTGATTGGACTGAATAGACAAATGAAGGGATAGACGAGGAAAGAATCTAAAAAGTGTTAATTGGGAGATCATAGTAGTAAGATATGGTTTGTGATGATTAAAAGGAGAGATAAAGGAGGGAAGAGTCTGTAGAAAGGGATTAGGGGGATCATAGTAGTAAAATGAGGTTTGGGATGAGTCAAAGGAGAGATACACAAGGGAAGAATTTAGAAGGGTTATTTGGGAGACGATAGTAGTAAAATGAGGTTTGAGGTGTGCCAGGAGGGAGAGAGGAGTGAACAGTCTAGAAAGGGTTATTTTGGAGATCATAGTAGTAGAATGAGGTTTGGGATGAGTCAGAGATTGGAGATAGAGGATAAGCTGCGAGAGATAATGGGGTGAGACAGAGTAGTGCATTGAAGAGAGTGAATTTTTAGGATTTTTGTATATTTGTTTTCTTCTTCTATCGTAGGAGTAAGGTCATAGCTTATATAGATACATGAGTACATAGAAGGGGTATATATGTATAAGGGAGATAATATATTGAGATTTAAAGTTGTATTGTATAAATGCAGACTTTCAAGTGTTGCAGTACTTGCAGGTAATCTATTTGTGCAGTTTTTATAGCTCGATGTTTTTTTTAATGTTTTATCTTTTCCTCAATATTTCAATAGTGAAGTGCCTATAGACAAATAGTTATGATAATGTTTACCTATTGTGCTAGATAAATAAAGAGGAGACATATAAGCATCTAATCAAACAACTTAGATACAAAACTAAGCAATAATCTATAAACATGTTAAGCATAGAATAATACATATGAATATATTTAACCATAAGTAATAACCTTTGTTAAGGAGACCTAAAGAGTATCTATATGTGTTAAAAACCATAGTTAATATAAATATTTGTACAAAGAAAATGCATATCTAGAAATAGGCATAATCAAATTATAAATGTTTACATACACAGGGATATGCTGTACATTATTGTTTGAGTAGAATGGATATGTAGGAAAGAGCCAACTCTTGTGTGGTCTTCTGAAGATAAGAGAGTTTCCAGTGGATCTGATTTTTGGGGGTAATGAATTCCATAGTTCAGCTGCTTGAAGAGAGCAAGATGTACCACCTGTTGCCTTTTTCTTGTATGGTGGGATTCTGAGGTGAGGTGGCAATCTTGGGCAGAGGTTCCTTTGTTGAATGTATTTGGTGATTTTATTCCTGATGAAAAACGGTCCTGTTCCACGTATTGCTTTGTGGGTGATACAAAGTAGCTTGAATGTGGATCTTCTGGCAACCGGCAATCAATGTAGGACCCTCAACGCATGGGAGATGTGCGCTGGTGGCTTTACATGTAGGAGTCGTCCTGGCATCAGAGTTCTGAATCTGTTGTAGTCTTTTCATAATTGATAGAGATGATCCTTGGTAGAAGCCATTGGCGTAATTCAGGTGAGTCAGTACAAGAGAGATAGTAGCTTGGACCTTGTGTGGAAATCTCAGGTAGGGGAAGATGCGCCACAGAGTTTTAATGGTGATGAAGCTTGATCTTGCTAATTTGTCCACTTGGGCATTCATTGTTAACTTGGAGTCCATGGTAATTCCAAGGTTTCTTATTTCCTTAGATACTTAGGAGGTGGTCCGGATCATCAGACTAGGGGCAGAATGGGTCATAATTCTCCCAGTCACCACATGTGAGTATTTCTGTTTTGGAAGCATTCAGTTTTAGATGGCACCATGTCATCCACTGATCAACGACTCTGAGGCAACTGAAGACTTATGAGTTTCCAATGTCTTTGAGGCTTTCCAGTTTATGGAGTATTAGTGTGTCATCTGCATGGTTGTAGCATGTTAGCTGAAATTTATTGATCATTGGCGGTAATGACTTCATGTAGATGTTGAAAAGCATCGGTGAGATGATTGAGCCTTGAGGAATCCATGCTTTTGTCAAGTTTGGTTTGGATGAGAAATGTTGAGTACGGATGAGATTTGTTTTGTTTTGAAGGTAGGATGTTATCCAGTTGAGAGCATTCACTTTTCTGCCGGGTTTGTAGAGTCTGTGTATTTGGGTCTCATGGTCAACAAGGCAGCTGAGAGATCCAAGAGAAGCAGTGCAGCAACCCCATTGCAATCTACTGTGTTTTTAAGATCATCCCATATAGCAATGAGGGAAGATTCTCTGCCTCTTACTGGGTGGAATCCAGTTTGGTAGTCGGAAAGTAAGGAGTTATCTTCAATTCATTGTGAGATCTGGGCGAATGTTGCTCTTTCTATCAGTTCGCCCAGGAAGGGTCAATTTGTAATTGGTCTGTAGTTGTTGGGGTCAAGCGGGTTATTGATGCTTCTTACTGGACTGGTGGGGCGGCAGAGGTAAATAAAATAATGTTCTTGAAAATGTGTGGTGGCAAGGGTCAGAAGGGCAGCCAGAAAGCCTTCTTGCTTTGACCAGATCCATAAATCTACTTTGTGATATTTGTTTGAAGGAATGCAGAGTCTGGAATAGTTTATTCTTGGACGGGATTTTTGGAAATGGGTCGGTGCTGGAAGTTTTCCTATGTTTTAAATAGGAGTCCAACGTGTCTGCTTTGGTTGTGTAATGATTTGCCGGTTTGTCTGTGAATTTTTGAGTAATGGTATCAGTTCCTTCTGTGCATTTAGGTTTAAGAAATTGGGTGAGAATTTTATAAAATTCTTTCTTTGTGCATTTAGCATTTTGAATTCCACCTGAATAGTACCTTTTTTAGATTTTTTGATTGTTTTGTAGGTGAAGTTTGTCTTGATCGCTGTTTGTTTTGAGCCAGGTTTATTACATTCTTCTGATTTGTTGTTTTATCTTTTTTAGTTCTGTAAGTCTCCAAGGTGCATGTTTTCTTTTCTCCTGTTTTGTTGTTCATAGTGGTATCAGGATATTGAAATCTTCCTGTAACCACTCATAAAGTCTTCAATTACCTAATGTTTTATCTGCACAATTGCCCTGAGCATGATGGGGCTGCAATGCACATTCTGGGGGAATTTGAGACACTTTCTGGCCCCCCAGTCAATAAAACCCAAGACTTGCCTGTTCCCAATGTCACGTAGTGCCCAGCAGCCGCTGGGTATTCCAAAGGACTTGACCTGATCCCCCACATCTTTTCAGTATCTGGGTATTCAGATGTTCCATTCTGTGGAATATTTGTAAGAAGGTAATCTGTGGACTGCCCTTAGATACCTTAGAACCTGTGTCCCCTTTTGGCGATCTTTTAGGCTGCCTATTATGTCGAAGATATCAATGTCCAAGATGATTATGCCACTGAGATTGCTTTGCTTTTTTAGTAATCTCTGGCTGGGGTATCAGCTTCTTGATTTTGGCAACTAGACGCTCTGCTTATGGAGTTGATATGTGATGGAGGCTGTCACTGAGTATCTCTGGAGATCCCCTGCTGCCCCCAGACGAGGAAGGGCTGGGTGCCCCAGATTTTGAGCTCCATGTTTTAGCAGCACAATTCCAAAGAGTCGCTCAGTGCCTTAATGGGGCTCACCAGGAGCAGTTGAGCCCACTAGGGTTGTCTCAGCACCAGGGAGTGCTACTGCTGAAGCTTCTTTGTCCAGCGATAATGATTTCCCATCTGAGGGTATTTATTGTTGGTGATGGCCTTGGATTGTAGGCGGAGCTGTGTGCTGAAGACCCCCTTTTGTGCCCCTGAACTGCCGTTGGTGGGTATCCCACATGGAGACCCTCTTTCGTTTGTCTACGGATGTACAATTATCGGCCTAGACAGATGCTGGATTGGTGACAATGTGTGACTGTTACCAGTAGGGCACCCTGCTCCTGTTGGATGAATTGGTGGCCCAATATGATCTACCCCTAGCAAAATTTCGAACATATGAAGTGCTGGCATGCACCTTCAGGGACTTGTGGTCGGGAGGTCAGGAGGAACCAGTGGCACATCCAGTGCTGCAATTGTTGGTTTCCATGGACACTGCATGGCATTTGGTGAAGTGGTTTCACAGGTCGCTGTCCGAGATGGCCCGGAAAATTTTGTTGGTATTTAGACGTCAGTGGGGAAAGATACTGGGACTGTATTTTACAGATCCAGAGTGGCACAGGGTTCTGACGTACCCCAAGAAGGTCTTCAGAAATATTAGGTTGAAATGTACTCAATTTAGTTATGTCCACATGGCATACACTATGCCCACAGACTCCAGGTCACCTGTGGCAGGGAACCACATGGCTGCCCTAAATGTGGGCCTCTGGATGCGGATTTCTGCCACATGACCTGGAGCTGCCCTCATTTATGACCATTCTGGGAGACAGTGATACGCATGCTAAATACCACAGTGGGCCGCACCCTTGCTTGCACTTTGGAGGTTTGTTTATTGGGGTTGTTTCCTTGGCCTAGGACGCTGAAAGGAAGCTCTAGGTTTCTAGATTTGGCTCTGGTGCTGGCCAGAGACAGATCGCAATGCACTGGAAGTCCATGGTGGAGCCCGGAAGTGGGGGACATGGGTGAAGGATGTCACTGTGTGGGCAAGGGCCGAGGAGAGGGCCCTTCTTAGGAAGGATTCCCAGGGAGTGCAGAGATGACCAATTGTAGGGTTGTGGACTGAGGTTTTTAGGTAATGGGAGTGCCTAGAGGGAGACCCAGAGCAGGGACCTGAGGGACAGGTTGGATCAACTGGGGGGGGGACAGTAATGCCTTTTCAGGTGACACTGATGAGGAAGGGCGTATGCACTAGGAGAGACTGATTGCTGTGCCCTCTGGTTGGGCCACTATCCCCCTCTTTCAATAGACCAGCTGGGCATATGCCCGTGTACCCTCCACTGCCGGATTCCTACCTATTGTTTGCCCTGCCAAAGGCCCCCCAATTGTGCACAGAGTGGCTCTCTGACTGCCTCCCATTTTTGGGGCTTTAGGTTTTTAGTATTAGCTCACTTGAGCGATCCCTGAGATAGTTTGATTGTTTTCTTTTCTAGGTTTTACATGTTTGCTTCCCTGATTCCCCTTTATCGTGTTCCTACAAATTAAAACTGAAGCTTGGAATAGACAATCACGATCATTGAGCATTGCATCATTAGAGTTTCATTCATGGTTTTCAAGGGGCACTGAGGGAAGAGGGGTGGAGGGACAGGTTTAGAATACTGCATTTGTGTTGGACCGTCCTGTTGTGCCCCACTCCCACTGTGGGACTGCTATGCTGTTATTTCTTACCCTTGTCCCGAACGGTGAGTTGCCTCCAGTGGATATGCATATTTGATCACTTTTAGTAATATTATCGACTTTCACAGTCATCCCATGTTCCTGTTGGTGATGCTTTTATTCTGACCTCTTTTCGTTTTCATGGATTGTATATTATAAATGCCTATAAACATATGTTTTTTTAAAACTATAGAAAGGTAATTCAAACTACAAATTGGCTTCCTCCGGAATGCACCTTAATTATTTAAAATTTCACGTTCTAGCCTAGCTACGTCTGAAACCGAAACATCAAAGCATTTAGCCATCTTTTGGTGAGCTGTTCTTAATTTGAAATTGAGTTAATGGCGAGATCGGCCATTGCAAATGAAAATAAATTGATAGAAAATGTATCTTCAAAAGCAAATCTGTGACAACAGCAGTAGACCAAAGTCAACATTGGGAGATGAAGTGCTGATTTCAACCAACGGTGCATGCTTTTGACATTTGCTTCTAGAAGCATACATTTTCTGACTTGCACACTAAGGGCTTTATTCACAAAAGGCATTTTGAAGTACATAAAGTAGTACTCTAGTAGTACTACTTTACATACAAAAAAAATGCAATTCACAAGCCTATGGTCGGATAGCTCCACCTCTTATATCTTTTCTGTATCAAGATGTCCTACCCGGTAGCAGAGATCTCTGTACGTGTATGTTTAGGACATAGTAATGAAGGGAGGGACAAGGGTTAGCGATGGGAAAATGGGAACTAATTACTACAAAATATGAGGGGTTAAGGGAAATTTAAGAAAGGATTTAGGAAGGGGCTTGCTAATACAAAACACTAACCCTCATAATAGCAAGACATTTGCAATTCAAAAAATACATCTTTAATTCCACCACAGTCCTACTAGTGAAAAAAGGGTTAAATGCACTCAAGTGCAGCCTTTGAATGTGTCAGGTACCACAGATGACCAACCATTAGTACTGGAACACACTCACATAGGAAACAATAGGGACAGGGTGTAACACAAACGCTCCTTAGGTGATAATATAAAATAAACTACATTAACTCAATGTTTAAATTAATTTAATCTACTGATTCTATATTTAGTTATTTTAGCTATCGTCTATCTATCTATCTATCTATCTATAGTAATATGTATGCGTGTAAATACATTTATATTTAAGATAAAATTAAGTAAAGACAATGCTAAATGTAAATTATTTTTAAGTTATTAATACATTTAAGTTTAATATAAACTAAAACAAAATCCTTAAATTAAAAAGTCTAAACATCATAAAAATTTATCAAAACACCATATATAGCCAGGTATGTTACAAATTAAATAAAAGTACAAGGATTACAGATTTTGGGTGGTTTTAATTGTATAAGTTTTGTTAAAAAAATGAAAAATAATATTTTTCAATTCATTTGCAAAATAACATAAAGTTAATTTTAAGAGATAGTGTATTTTTCTTGAAGTATTCCTAAGTTAGTATTTTTGTGTAAAATTATTTACCTTCAAATGTAATATAAATTTAAGGTTTGTTTCAAAATTCCCACCATCGTTGTGGAGATTTCCACAAACAGGTGATAACTTTACACTTGGAAAGTTAGCTGTATGAGTCTAGGGGCCAGATGCAGGGAACGTTTAGCGAGTCGCAAACGGCAAAAATTGCCGTTTGCGACTCGCGAAACGCATTTTTTCCTATGCAGAAATGCATATTGCGAGTCGGGACCGACTCGCAATATGCATTTCAGAATCGCAAATAGGAAGGGGTGTTCCTTTCCTATTTGCGATTCGGAGTGGAATGCAATACCATTTGCGACCGCATATGCGGTCGCAAAGGGTATCGCAGTTACCATCCACTTCAAGTGGATGGTAACCCACTCGCAAATTGGAAGGGGTCCCCATGGGCCCCCTTCCACTTTGTGAATGGACCCCAAAAAACTTTTTCAGGGCAGGTAGTGGTCCAAGGGACCACTACCTGCCCTGAAAAAATACCGAAACTAAAGGTTTCGGTTTTTTTTTAAGTGCAGCTCGTTTTCCTTTAAGGAAAACAGGCTACACTTAAAAAAAAAAAACTGCTTTATTGATAAAGCAGTCACGAACATGGAGGTCTGCTGACGACAGCAGGCCTCCATGTTTGCGAGTGCCTAGACTCGCTAGGGGGCCGCAATTTGCGACCCACCTCATTAATATTAATGAGGAGAGTCATTGCGACCCCATAGCGAGTCGCAGACGGTGTCTGAGACACCGTTCTGCATACCAATTTGCGAGTTGCAAATTGCGAGTCGCATGGACTCGCAATTTGCAACTCGCAAATTTTCTTTTTGCTACATCTGGCCCTAGGTTCCTTCATTTGAGGGGTTAGAAGCTCTAAAGTCTATAGCTATGTGTAAATCTCTACTCTTAAAGGATGAATAACAAAAAAATGGCAGTTACACCTCAGTGTACCAGTTAATCTACTCATGAGAAGATCTACACAAACAATCTTACCTTTGAGACTCAGGCCCTAACAGTCTGATATGTATGGAAACAGTACCGGATAATGTACTGTGAAACCAGCAGCTATCAGTGATCCTTCTAGTGCCTAAACCGTCTTGTTTTAGATGTCTAATGTCCCAACAATGGAATTCCCCCATCTATGCCATCAACCCTTCCAAAAATTGTAGAGGAGCAACCACCCAAGTTAAACTGGCTGATCCACTGCTAAGTCTAGTGAAATTATCTACCCCTTCCCCAAAGAAAGAGACATGAAAAAGAATCACAGACTTTCAAGGATGGGTAAATGTGGTATTTCTAACATGCTACAAAATAGCCAGAGCATGTTCGACTGCCAAGATAATTGTGCTCAAACAATGTACCCCCATTTTGCCAGTAGGAATTCCAAATGATAAGATGGATCTTAATGGCTATTCCACCAAAATATTTTGTTGCAAATGGCTCATTGATGTCTTGTTCAGCCGCTTTACTGGAGGCATTTCTGCAAGGTAAGACTGCAAGGGGTAGACAAATCTGATTTCAACTAAGAGACAGAAAAGAGAGGGCAGTCTACGTGGGCTTGCTGTCCTATTAATGGTCTGACTTACAGTTGGCAGGGAAACAAAAATCTGCTGGGAGGAAGTAGCAAACCCTATATTGGATCATTTGCTGCTGGTATTTAAACTAGCCATTTATATGATTTGTGGGTTAGGCACAGGTCTGAGGTCTTGACAACTGAATATCTTTCTTTCTAAATCTGTTGACAATTGAATGCCTTGTTACTTAACATGCATGCTTGAGAATTTCATAGGATGTGCCTGATAGTAGAGTTCTATATTCCAGGTGTAAAAAACTCATTCTTTCTACCCTGATCTCCCCCCATTTTTGGACTGATGCTGGTTACTGCTGACTCTGAAAGTGCTCTGAACTCTGCTAACCAGGCCCAGGGCAAGTGCTCTAACCCCAAAAGGCATATGCTGATTAGCATACTTCTAATAGGTAAGGACAGCCTAACTGTAAGTCCCTAGTATATGTTAGGGCATGTAAGTTCAGAGGTGCCAGTAGCCTTAATGCACTTAAGGATGCACTGCTGTGGTGTCTGATATTATTCAAAGCCAAGCCTGCCTTGCAGGCTGGTTTTAAAATAAAACTATGTCCAAATTGAATTTGCAATGAAAAGCACTTCCAAAGTCCAAAACTACTTATTACTGATCTATTACTTGTTAGACCTGACAGCCTTAGGGTTAACTTTTAACTTAACTTTAACTTAACTTTTTGTCTGCCTCCCTCCACGTTTTGGACACTGTTTTTGCTGGTTTTAGGACTCTGAGCACTTGACCACTGCTAACCATTGCTAAAGTGCATATTCACGCTCCCTTAAACATGATGACATTGGATCATACCGAATTGGCCTTTTTAATTTACTTATAATTCCCTAGTAAAGCGCGATATTTACACTCTGTTTGCGCCAAATGTGCATCAAAAACTTAGACGCACACTCGTCCCAAACCGTGCATAATATTTAAACTTTGACGACCGAGCCCGCGAACGTCAAAATTCCTCTGTGTGAGTAATTTTTTGGCTGCGGGTAACTGCCTTGCGTTAATGACATGCAACGTAGGCGTTTCCGCCCAAAAAATGACTCTAAGGCCTGTGCGCCTTATTTATACTCCTGCGTCATTTTGACGCACAGGAGAGGGTGGGCCTTAAAAAACGGCGCACAGTCTGATGTGCGCTGTTTTTTAACGCCTGGGTCAGGCGCATGACCATGGAAGGAGTCCAGAGCTGCCCTTCCCTGCCCCCAGGGACACCCCCTGCCACCCTCGCCCACCCCTGGAGGACACCCATGGATGGGGGGACCCATCCCAGGTAAGTACAGGTAAGTTGAGATAAGTATTTTTTAATTTTTTTTAAAGTGTCATAGGGGGGCCTAATTTGGGCCCCCCTACATGCCACTGTGCCCAATGACCATGCCCAGGGGACAGAAGTCCCCTGGGCATGGCCATTGAGCAAGGGGGCATGACTCCTGTCTTTTCTAAGACAGGAGTCACTTAAATGGGGGTTGTGTGTAAAAACCTGACTTGCACCATTTTTGGGTGCATAAACCCCATTTTCCCCTACGCCGGCGCTGCCTGGTTTGAGTCATTTTTTTTTTACACTGACCAGTCCGCAGCGCCGGCTAACGTCATTCCTTAAATAAGGCGCCCACATGGCGCGTAGGAATGGCGTTCGCCGGCGGTAAAAGTTTTGACGTAAACCAGCGGCGGCGCTGGTTTGCGACAAAAAGTATAAATATGGGCCTATATGTTCCCAGGGCCTGTAGATTAAATGCTACTAGTGGGCCTGCAGCACTGATTGTGCCACCCACTTAAGTAGCCTCTTAACCATGTCTCAGGCCTGCCATTGCAAGGCCTGTGTGTGCAGTTTCACTGCCAATTCGACTTGGCATTTAAAAGTACTTGCCAAGCCTCAAACTCTTCTTTTTCTACATATAAGTCACCCCTAAGGCAGGCCCTAGGTAACCCATAGGGCAGGATGCTGTGTAGACAAAAGGGAGGACATGTACCTGTGTAGTTTACATGTCCTGGTAGTGTAAATTCGTTTTTGCACTGCTGTGAGGCCTGCTCCTTTCATTGGCTAACATTAGGGCTGCCCTCATATACTGTTTGAGTGGAAGCTGCTGATCTGAAAGAAGTAGGAAGGTCATATTTAGTATGACCAGAATGGTAATACAAAATCCTGCTGAGTGGTGAAGTTGGATTTAATATTACTATTTTAGAAATGCCACTCTTAGAAAGTGAGCATTTCTCTGCACTTAAATCCTTCTGTGCCTTACAATCCATGTTGGGCTAGGTTCAGTTGACAGCTCCCTTGTGCATTGACTCAGACAAATCCCAAACACAGGATGCTCAGCCTCACTTGCATACATATGCATATTGAATGGGTCTTCCTTGGCTGGGATGGTGGAGGGCCTGACACTTACATGTCAAAGGACAGTAGCCTGCCCTCACACAAAGGACTGCCACACCCCTTACTGGGACCCTGGCAGACAGGATTTAACTGAAAGGGGACCTTGTGCACTTCTAAGCCACTCTTTGAAGTCTAACCCACTTCAAAGCCACATTTGGGTATTTAAACATGGCCTCTGCCCCTACCAACTCAGACACATCCTAGAGAAGAGAACTTGAACCAGAACCTGCAACCTGCCAAAAAGAACTGCCTGGCTGCCCAAAGGACTCACCTGACTGCTTTCTGCGAAGGACTGGTGCCTTGCTGTTGCCCTGCTGCTCTCTAGCTGTGCTGAGAAGTGCTCTCCAAAGGCTTGGATAGAGCTTGCCTCCTGTTCCCTGAAGTCTCAGGATAAAAAGACTTCATTCCTGCAAGAAGAACTCCCTGTGTTGGGGAAATCGATGCACAGCTGGCAGAAAATGATGCACAGCCTGCATCGAGGTGAAAAATTCACCGCATGCCAAACCGGAATGACGCAGCCCGACTTCTCAAGGAGAAGATCGACACAGCGCCAGCGTAGCGACCAGAAATTTGACGCACAGCCCAGTGGATCGACGCACAGCCTAGCCAGAATGGCGCTGCCCTACTTCCTGAGAGGATTCGACGCAGTCCCTGCAGTGCAGTCGAAATTTCCACACAACGCCCAGCGGATAGATGCAGCACCTGTGATTTGTCCTGCCAGTGCTGGATTTCAACGCATCGTCCCTGGGCCGTCCGAAAACCCCACAACCCGAAGAGGATCCAAGACCGAGCACTGGAAATTGACGCAAAGCCTTCCCTGCATGGAAAATAAATGACGCATCATTGTGTGCGGTCCGAGAAATCGACGTACACCTCCCTGCTTTCCACGCTTCTCCTCCTCTGTGGTTCCTTGCGAAGATTTTGAACGCAAACCAGGTACTTTGTGCTCGCAAGAAACATTTATTGCTTTTAAGAGACTAAAGACACTTTATATCATTTTTCACAGTGATATCTCACATATTCTCATTGCATCCTAATTGTTTTGACCTACATTTATCCAGATAAATAGTATTTTTGTGGCATTCTACTGTGTTATTGCATGATTTATTGCACAAATACTTTACACATTGCCTTCTAAGTTAAGCCTGACTGCTCAGTGCCAAGCAACCAGAGAGTGGGCACAGGATCATTTGGATTGTGTGTGACTTATCCTGACTAGAGTGGGGTCCTTGCTTGGACAGGGGGTAACCTGACTGCCAACCAGATTCAAGCTAGCCTGGCTGATAAAGGGTGATACCCTGAAACCAGTCCCAGGATGCTTGGTTCTGGTCCAGGGAAGACCTGGCCTGGCCGTTCGGGCTGGAGGGTCAAGACTGATTTGCATCTGTTTCTTTCAGTTACATTAGTCTCATATATGTAAGGACAGTCAGAGGCAGAGTATAGTTCAATAAGGTTTTATTGAAGTAACTGCATCTTAGATAATAAAGCATGTATTGCAATAACTAGGACGACGAAGCATTACAGGATTAAAATTGTGACAAAAGGAGTGAAACATAAAAATAACGTTACCATATTGTCACTTAAATCGCTAAGAATTGTTCCTACGTAGGCTATGTTAGAGCACAGCATGTTAAGCTCTAATTCTTCCCCCGGGAAAACATCATCCCTCATACCTGAGCAAGAGGCCTGTAGTCTACACAAGGAGCTGCAGCAAAGCATTCAGAAACTAACATACAGTCATGGTTATCTAGCTGGAATCTCCTTCTAACGTACATGGGTCAAAGTAGTGTTTTTATAATAAAAGAGCTTATGTTCCAAGAAAGGATCCCCATGTAAGAGTGTGTATGTTTCTGTGAACATTAGAGACAAAGCGTACCACTTTTGCCGGCAACCTATCTTACTGCAGCCTTGAGAAAAGCACAGAGTGAAGGAAATGTCTTGTTGAAGAATGCAGTGCTGGCCTAGGCAAAGAACAGCTAGATAGAGAAAATAAAACAAGTCCGCAAATGTGGCTATTGTTAAAATAATAAAAACAAAGCTAAATAAAATATATCTAGGTTAAAGTGCACAGCGTCAGGCTTAGTTTGCTAAAATAACATGTATGATGCTGTAACTAAAATGGCTACATAACAGTGGGACCCAAATAATCCTACTTGGTTCCAGTTCCAAACTTTTCTTGACCAAGGAAGACAGTTCTCTGTAGGCACCCTAAAGAGTGGGCTTGCTAATGCTAACTATAGCCAGAGCCAACCTGAGCTATGATGAGTCTTCCAGCTTCCCAAG
This sequence comes from Pleurodeles waltl, assembly GCF_031143425.1. Classification (NCBI taxonomy): domain Eukaryota; kingdom Metazoa; phylum Chordata; class Amphibia; order Caudata; family Salamandridae; genus Pleurodeles; species Pleurodeles waltl. The sequence continues at coordinate 65,847,031 of NC_090437.1, forward strand.
CATGTTTTTGTAACAGAATACATAAAGCATGGCCAAACCTAAACTACAAGGTACTATCTGGTATCACCACAGTGATAGCAGAGGGACCTGTTTTGCCATTGCGCTTGACATGCTGAAAGCCCTATAAGGCTTGAAAACATTGATATAGAGGAGAACCCCATTGACATGTGGGCCACATTTGCTGAAAATGAGTGACTGCTGTAGGGGACTGCTGTGTTGTTCTGCAACTTCCATCAAGAACTAAGAGGTGGGGCATTGGCCCATGATTCTACACCCACTGGCCGACTTTGTGACTGTAAAGGGTGCACCACTAACCCCTGTTCTGGACCGCATCCATGTGAGATGGTAACACGAGGCCTGAATCTACATAATGAACGACAGGATTAGCAATTGGGATCAAGAACTCCTTTTGATCAAGATATGATATGAATTGACCTATGGGTTATTGAACGGAGCAGTTGCTCACACAGTCCACTTGTGAGCTCACCCATGTGCCTGCTTCTTGCCTGTGATAATTTCCATTGCTGCTAGAACTCAATAGGCTTGTAGTGTGTAAAACATTGTAGCTGAACCCCCATTGGTATGTGCCATATTTTATTTGCTGTGCAATTAAGCATTTCTATTTTAATAAGACAAGCACTGGGCTGGTCAGTGAGTTAAGTTGCTTGTTTGACTGCTTTATTTCCGAGCCTGTGATTTCCTCACTACCTCCATGAGAAGCCTTTGACTCCTTGCCCTTATTCCTCTGAGAATCATGTACGGAAGGGGTGTACTTGGCCCAGCTTGGAGAGGCATAGTAGAGCAGACACCAGTGACAACCAATCTCAACCACCATAGTTATGGTCCAGTAGCCCTTGCTTGCCTTGTGGTCCCCAGAAGAGGTCATGATAGTCAGCTACCAACAATAGTTAATCCAGTACTCCAGAAGGATGCAAGCAAGGCAAGGAGTATGAGTATGATTGTAAAAGGTGCAAGTAGTGTGGGTGCAGGAACAGGAGCAGAAGCACACACATACAACCTATTTTGGGGGCACAAGGAACAATTGCAAACAGCCAGTTCTGATGAAATCTAAGCTTCTTTGAGAACTCCAGAGAACTGTACTTCTGAAACAGCAACAAAGCATTGTTAATTATATATTGCAAATAGAGACAAGGGAGACCAATGCCTCCTAGGGCATCATATCAGAAGTGTCCAACACTGAAAAACAGCTAACCCTCCTCAAGAATTTCTCATCCTGCGTTGGCTTCTGCCCACAGCCCTGCCATGATTGTTTTTCTTCTCATCCGACAGACAACAATTCCTGTGAATTAAAATATTCAGCTTCCGCTCCTCTACGCTGACTGTAAGGCAGATCTTTTACATAGTCTGGAGTGAAAACTGAATAATGGTTCAAGAGGTTTGGGTAGAGTTATGAGGCACGACTTCGAATTAGGGCCCATATTTATAATCAGTTTGCGCCGGATTTGTGTAATTTTTTTTACGCAAATTCGATGCAACGCTAACCCCATATTTATACTTTCACTCTAGACCTGCCTAACGTCAAAATATCCTGGTGTGCGTCATTTTCTGGATGCGTGAAACCGCCTTGCGTTAATGAGATGCAAGGTAGGCGTTCCCGTCCAAAAAAAGACTTAAACACCTGTGCGCCATATTTATCCAACCGCACAAAAATGATGCACGGAAAATGACGCAAATCACAATTTGAGCCAAAATTTAACGCCTGGGTCAGGGCAGGTGTTAAAATGGAGCAAACACACCACTACTTAAGGAAAACACACAGAAGCAACATCAGAGCACAAAAAGGAAGACATGGAGGTGCTATTCATCTGGCGTGCATGAAGATGCAGAGCACAGGAGCAACAGCAGCAGCTTCCACCACACCAACAGGGACCCCAAAGGCAACGCCGAAGACAGGAGAGGATATTCAGGACCAGGACAACCCTTCAGGGCCTCAGGGAGCATGACATCATCCAGAGGTACAGACTAAACTGGCAAGCCATACAGCAGCTGCTGCGCCACATTGAGGCACAGTTGGCACCCAGCTTGCAGACACCCCACATCATTCCACCAGAGACCAAGCTGCTAGCTGTCCTGCACATGTTGGCAAGTGGCTCTTTTCAAACCACTGCTACCCTGGTTGCTGGGATCTCACATCCCTCATTCTCTGCCTTCCTTCCCAAGGTACTGGATGCCATCATCTCCCTCACACCCCACCACATCAGCTTCCCCAACACACAGCAGAAGCAGCAGGAGACCAAATCAATGGCTTCCCGCACATGCTTGGTGCCATTGACGCCACACATGTACAGATTGTGCCACTTGCTGCAACCGAGCATCAATACTGCAACAGGAAGCACACACACTCCATCAATGTGCAGGCCATTGTGGATCACCGTGGATTGATCACCAACATCGTGGGAAAGTATCCTGGGAGTGTACATGATTCATTCATCTTCCGCCACAGCACTATCAATCAGCACTTCCAGGATGGACGATATGGCAATGGCCTACTTGTTGGTAAGTACAGAAACCTAGTAATATACACACAGCACATCAACCCTGTAGGACACACAACACATACACCACTACATTGACACGTGGCCAGGAAGACACTGAGGTGTGACACTGGTAGTCATGTTTGATATCCTGACCCAATGGGATACACACCTATGGACAAATGACAGATGCAAATAACAACAGATGCCAGTCCAGAGCCACAAGGGACCAATTTAAAGCCACACAGTGACAATTATATGGCCTTAACTGGCAGTCCAACTTGGAAGATGAATCTTCCAATATCACATCAATAACACTCAATCACACACCCTTCCAAGCAATACGTACTGTGTAAGGGGTGTGTAATGTGTTTCACTGCAGGTCAAACACCGTGAGACACATAGCATGATGATGCTGACTCTAATGAAGGTGACATGGAATCATTGAGGCAGTACCAACATCTCACATCACTCGTGGGGTGACATTGCCCGCTAGCAATAAGGAAGTGGACTGTGCTATGAAAACATGTGGATGTGGCACTAATGCAAAGTGCACACTGCTACACATACGGATTGAGACAATTACACATATACATAACAGATGTACAGGCATATGGACCTTCTGACACTAAAACCTTCACCCCCACAACCAAGTTAGCCAGCTTACCAGGAGCAGGTTCAGTAGTGTAGGTACATGTTTGCACATGAGCCAACTCGGTGAGGGCACAAAAATAGGTTTGCATAGAACTTGTAACACATGGGATAATTGTGCATTGTCAATTGTGAACACTTCAGTGCTGCCAACTTATGGAAATGTGTTGTACATTGTCACCTAGCCAAATCATAGGGTCTCACTGTTGCATTTCAAATGTAATTACATATGTCTAATTTGATGTAATGTTCAGCCCATATGGTGCAACCGTGTTTCCACCGCAGTGGAATCGATTGTGTGTGTGGAAGTATCATGTCACCTCCAGAGAAGGCACATGGACACTTCTTTCACATGACATAATGCATAGGAGACACACAATGAACTGCAAGTCTAGAAATATATCACTGACATCAGGTCAATCAGCCAAACCCCAGTTTTGATAGTTAAACAACCCAATGCAGAAAGAAGCCTAGAATCCCACACAATACCACAAACAGAGATGAGTCACAGACGACACAAGATAACTGCCATGCAAAGTGATAATCAAGGTGCAAACAACAACCAAATATTTACCCTCATTTTCTCTTTCAGCTGATCAGGGTTACGGGATCCAGCCATGGATCAAGACCCCATTTGCCAACCCAAAGCACAGCAGCGGAGAGTGCCTATAATGAGGCACATCATTGGACACGCACCATAGTTGAGAGGACTTTTGGCATCCTGATGTCCAGATTCAGGTGTCTCAACATCACTGGAGGCAGCCTCCTATATTCACCTGAAATGGTCTGCAAGATCATTTTGACCTGTGCCATTGCATTAGTTACAGGAATGTATGACCAGACCCTTAACAGCAGTAAGTGCGACATCAGCTATCTCTGCAAGGAGCATGTGTGACAAGAAGTCCATCTAAGCTGAAAATGGATAGCACGAGTGTCCCAAGTATGACAAGCATTGCTCAAAAAACATGCCCTGCGCAGTCCATCCCAGGTTATAAGTCCTGCCACTGCCATGTTTTAAGTCTCTCCCCACCCTTCTCTAGGGGGCCCTGTAAATGGACTATCTGTACCCTGAGATTCCTCTGCTAGACTCCCATTCTGACTCCTGTGTGCTTCACACTTTAGGATGGCATGCCATAGTCATAGTTCATCAGTCTGCATGGACTTCATGTCAAATAACACACTGCCTGGTAGTCTTTAAGACATGTCTTCAGCTGTCCATTGCTTCCCATGTGAAAGGTCCACTTGGCCCTTTGAACTTGATTCTCAACTCCATGACTTGTGAGAGACCTGAAGATGCACATACCTGCGAGCACTACCATGCAGACCAGCCATTTGAACCTGCCCTTCAGAATTTCCTTGTTGTGCATTGGCATACAAATCACTTCTGTACCAGAGCCCTTGGGGGATTGTGTAACGTTGTAGACCACAGCACAAACTGTTTTTAGTTCCCACAATGTTGTTCCTGCTTGTCCCAGTCTGAGTCTGCTCACTGTATATTTGCCTTGTTCATGTATGTTCCTGAGAGAGCCTGCATCCTGGTAGCCAGACTGGTTCCAGGTTTTGCGTTCAACATAGAGGTTCCCTGTGGCTACATTTGTCCCATAGTTGCTTTCCATGCCCTCTCTTGCCTCATGGGTTATTGTGTGTGGTAGGTCTACAATGAATCCTCAAATAGATAGTATATTTTAATCATGTTACTCATCGCAATCAGTTCTGGGACATGTATTCAAATGGCCTAATCCAGCCCCCATCCCTTGTCTGGTCTTGCCTGTAATTATGTTTGCCAAACAGTGACAGTGTGCTATGGCTGTATGCATGGATTAGGTACGGTGCCTCCAGCACAACAAACAAGGCTTGCCAATGTGTATGTGAGGACAAAACATGTTAGTGCCCTGACATTCCACACACAGAATCACTTCTGCCACCATCTTTTGATGGTGCTCGCATGGTGACTAGCTGTAAGATTAATTAGCACAGAGGCACTGATGTTCCCTGTTGCAGTGGGAATTTTCAAAACCACTCTGTGTACACATGTTGTGATGAAAGCTGCCTGTTACCTATTACTCATCCATTAAGTTTTTGAGCACACCAAGGTTGCCCTGTCGTCAGCCTTAATAAAGTTCTGCAGTGCCATAGCTGGGCTATCACCATGTTGATCTTTGGTTTTAGGGCAAATCTGCTTTGAAGGATACTCTGTTAATTGAGGGAATGGCTCCACAAACTCATGACTAGACCTGCACGTAACTATGACATCATGGAGGCCAATACTGACACAGGGTACACATGGCCACACACTTGAACTGGACACCTTTGTGCAATGAACCACTGGAAATATGTGAACACATGCAGAATGGTCTGCTGGTTCTCCACAGCCACAGGAGAAACATAGGTCATTTATAGTAGTCAAACTGTGGTGTACCAAAACATTTTTGGATTGGATTTGGGACTCTGTGTCACAAACACTGTACCTACCTAGCATGTTCAAATGCCTGACTCATGGGTAGTATACACGCAAGTGACATGAAGTGGTATGCAACATTTCATTACATGTGATGGGTTATATTTCAGACATTGCCATTATCAACCGTCCTCTATCTATCCTGTGTATAGTTTATCATGGGAGATGTTTTGTCCCCAAATTCAGAGAAGTTCACACAGCATAAGACGCAACAGATATAACCAACACATAGCATGACTGATGTACCTCAATGAATGGCATCTGATGGTTATCCACAATTACAACACATTCATACAAGCACATTATGCAAAACACTTCTTGTGACATTCACAGAGAGGCACAACAACAATTGAAATAGGCAATTCACAGACATAAACACACAGGCCATTAGTGAATTTTTTAACTTGCGTAGCCTTGCTATACTCTATTGATGCAACACCTGCTCAAACTAGGAAATACCAATTTTATTCCAAAAGTTTGTGCTGCTGTTGCGTCAGTTAAGAGAGCTAATCCAGCACACCATGAGTATTATGATCCGCAGTAGTGTGGTCTGCCACATGTGCCCAAACACTAAAACACACACAGCAGGTCATAACAACCTATCATTGTATAGTTATAGCCTTAATGTATGTTAAAAAAAGAAAAATGACACAAACACAGTTATAGATAGATATTTTGACGCAAATGCATCAAAAAAGACACGTATGCGTCAAAATATGATGCATATGCGTTAAAAAATGCAGCTGACACCCATTATACATCCATTGGTCCCTAGCGTTAATTCCAACACTGCACCCCATGAAATCTGTTATCCATTAAAAAAATATTGATCCTTGAATGCGGGGGAATTTTCAAGCATATGCGTCAAAAAATATTGACGCAAAGCCCGTAAGCGTCATAAAATTTCACGCATCACAATAAAACGCACCGCATTTGAGACAGGAAGTGATGCATTAGGATATCCTATTTACAGAAATGGTACAGTGGGTGTACTTTCACTTTCACTTTGCAGACTGTGATTCTTCTAGACTGTGTGGCTGTGTATAGAGTTGTGTCTATCAATATTGTGCTTTTGTCTCCTGTGTGCCATTTTCATTGTCATATGTTGTTTTTGTATTTGTCTGTGTAAATCAGTGTAAGTGTGTTTTTGTCATTTTTTGAGTTGAGATTTGTCTTTGTACTGTTGGGAGTGTGTTAATGGGTATTGTTAGTTGGGGTATTGTTGGGCTGTTTGTGGGTTCTTTAATTTTCCTTTCCATACCTCCTTTCCCTGTGTTTCTCTCTTTACCCTTTCCTATCCCTATTATTTCTGATATGTTGGGAAGGCCACGTCTGGGGAGAATGGGTGAGGAGGAGCTGGGGGTTTTTATTTGGCAGGTGTGCCACTTCCTCCCCCTGATGTTGGAGGCTGGTGGCAACAACCATAAACTGAAACATCGCTGCGCTGACCTGGTGGCCAGGTAGCAAGACCTGCTGGACCACCTGGGTGTGGTGATTGGTGGCCCTGTTGGTGAGTACAAATTAGACTTATGTGTACAGTTAAATGCTCTGTAGGGACAGTAGCAGATTTTGTGACATGCTGCATGCAGTGTTTGTGGACATGTGTAATGCAAGTTGAACAAACTGTGGCCCTGATGAATACTATTTTTTCTACACATTACCGTCATTTGGTGATGCAAAAGCTGCACAAACTTACATAAGACAACTTTATCTTGTTAATACGTGCTGCTTTTACGTCAATAGATGATGGTAATGCGCTACAAACAAAAGTGTTATTCAGGGCCTGTGAGTGTACCAGGAACGAGATGCTATGCAAGTAACCAAAGTCGTTCCCAAATCTTTTATCTTCCTAACCTCTGTTAATGTCTTAGGCTGATATTTCGACTTGGCTTGTGCAGCATTTAAATTAATTATGGATGCCAATGTAATGCACACTTGATAATATCTAAATCAAATTGTGCTACTTTCCATAGCTGTAGCGTAAACAAATGAAGCAAACGTTTCACATAAAAAAAAACAATAACATCTGGCCCTAAGATTATTGTTTCTGTGTGAACACCACCAACGGATCCGAGTCGCCAAGTGCGCCCACTTCACTGAACGCATCAACAACAACGCCCACGACTGCAAAGAACTCTTCGGCATCGTGAAGGAACTCTCAAACCCCAACGCCAACTCCAACGACATCCCGCCCTCCCAGAAACTCTGCGACGACCTCTCCACCTTCTTCCACCAGAAAATCACAACTATCCACGACAGCTTCAACGCCACTCCGCCGCCAGACCCCACCCCTGACATCTCCACAGACGCCTGCCGCCTCACCACCTGGACCCACGTGGACGACACCGAAACAATAACAACCATGAACACCATCCACTCAGGCTCCCCCACGGACCCATGCCCACATCACGTGTTCAACAAAGCCAACGCCACCATCGCCCCCAAACTCCACAAGATCATCAACCTCTCCTTCGACTCCTCCACCTTCCCAGACAGCTGGAAACACGCAGAAATCCAACCCCTCCTCAAGAAACCCAAGGCTGACCCCAACGATCTCAAAAACTTCCGACCGATCTCTCTCCTCCCTTTCCCAGCAAAAGTCATCGAGAAGATCGTCAACTCACAGCTCGCCCACTTCCTCGAAGACAACTCCATCCTAGACCCCTCTCAATCCGGATTCAGACGAAACCACAGCACCGTGACTGCACTCCTCGCCGCCACAGATGACATCAGAACTCAAATGGACAACGGCGAAACCTCGGCCCTCATCCTCCTCGACCTATCAGCCGCTTTTGACACAGTCTGCCACCGCACCCTACTGACCCGCCTCCATGAAGCCGGCATCCAAGATAAAGCCCTCAAATGGATCTCATCCTTCCTCTCCGACAGAACCCAGAGAGTCCGACTCTCCCCTTTCCGCTCCAAAGCCACCAACCTCATCTGCGGCGTCCCCCAAGGCTCCTCCCTCAGCCCTACGTTGTTCAACGTCTACATGGCCCCCCTCGTCAAACTGGCCCGCCAACATCACCTCAGCATCATCTCCTACGCCGATGACACACAGCTCGTCCTCTCCCTGACCAAAGACCCACTCACCGCCAAAACCAACCTCCACGAGGGACTAAAAGCCATCGCCGAGTGGATGAACGACAGCCGCCTGAAGCTCAACTCCGACAAGACGGAAGTCCTCATCCTCGGGCGCACCCCTTCGGCATGGAACGACTCCTGGTGGCCCACTGACTTCGGACCCCCACCCACCCCAGCCAGCCACGCAAGAAACCTTGGCTTCATCCTGGACTCCGCCCTCATCATGTCCAAACAGGTCAGCGCCGTCTCCTCTTCCTGCTTCAACACCCTTCGAATGCTCCGCAGAATTTTCAAGTGGATCCCAACAGGAACCAGAAAGACGGTGACCCAAGCCCTCGTCAGTAGCAGACTTGACTACGGCAACGCACTCTACACTGGCATCCCAACAAAAGACATCAAACGACTCCAGCGTATCCAAAATGCATCCGCCCGCCTGATCCTCGACATACCCCGCCGATGTCACATCTCCCCTCACCTGAAGGACCTCCACTGGCTCCCCGTGGACAAGAGGATCACCTTTAAACTCCTCACCCACGCTCACAAGGCTCTACACAACACCGGACCTACCTACCTCAACTCCAGACTCAACTTTTACGTCCCCACTCGTCAACTCCGCTCTGCCAATCTCGCCCTCGCCATCGTCCCCAGGATCCAGCGCAAGACCTCCGGCGGCAGATCCTTCTCCTTCCTCGCCGCCAAAACCTGGAACTCTCTCCCCACCTCACTACGCCAGACCCAGGACCTCCTCACCTTCAGGAGACTCCTCAAGACCTGGCTTTTCGACCGCTTACAGCTCACCCACCCCCCCCAGCGCCTCGAAACCCTGACGGGTACATAGTGCGCTATATAAATGAAATGATTGATTGATTGATTGATTGTTTACGTCTGGACAGATAATCTTTCACATGGCCAAACGTAATTGTGCCCAGATTCTACCAGATTGCAGTAGCAGTGCACAGGTTCCTCTTGTGTCTTTTCGGAGTAGGCGTAGAATTCCTATTATTGGGTAGCATAGCCCAACAACATAATTGCCCTGGCCACAATTGCTGGTACAGAGCTGGTACATTTGCCATCTGTGTCACTTTATAGCCAAACAATTTTCTAAAGTTAATGGGTCATCATGGGATCCCTGAACTTTGTGAATGCATGGTCAGAAAATATTTATTTGCATGATGTTATACAAGGGACCACTGACTGCTTGCATCATACATTTAAAGTCACAAAATAGTTTGCTAGTTTAAGTTTGGGACACCCCTGCTGATCTAGTGCAGCATATGTACAATTGTTAACTTCTCAGTATGAAGGCTATCACAGACATGGTTGTGTACTAAGATCAGCAGGCCAGCATTCCTGTGAGTGCCACCATTCCCAAGGTGCATACAAATATAGACCTATGTCATCAAGATTGCAGAAGTAGGACATTTGCTAAATCATGTTTCAATTAGGGGACAGTGTCAGTTCAGTTGTATAACCACAGATCACCCAACTTGGCAAATGGAAGCTAATGAATGTGGCAAACTGTGATCTACAATACCTGATATAGATACACAGGCCCCAGAGTAACACATGACTACACCTGTGCCCATGCATTCTGTCACGGATGATCAAAATAGACAATGTCAGTATATATTTGTTAGATGTTTTGATTTAGATAAATGGTCAACCCATGTTTAGCGTTACATTGTCATCAAGTAACACACAGGATCCCTGCCATCATGGTGTCATAGGTGGCATATACGGCTCTGGGTACACTGCCAATGTGGGATATGTAACCTACATACAACACAGGCACGCATATAATGGACCATTGAAAGCACAATAATTCCAGAACTAAACTCAACCCACATGAGCATCACAGAGTAACTCATTGTCCCTTGATGCACAAGCCACAATACCTGAGTCACTGGTATTGCAGTGCACCAGGAATGTGGCTTTGCATGTCTCTCATAATAACAAATGATGAAATGGAGAACCCTCTAGAAATAATTCTGCACTAAATTGAGTAATCATGTTTGGCAACATATGATTGTTAGGGCCAGTGCATGTGTACATATGTGTGTCTATCACTCACTGGAGTGACAGTGTCAATGCATGTTTGCAGTAGTATGTCTGTTGGTGTGTCTACATGCCTGATGTGCTGCACTATCATATAAAATGCCACACACAGTAATTTTTTTATCCAGTTTTTTTACAGGGAGCAGACATTGAGCACATTTCACCCTTCCATGTTTTTACAGGTGGACCAGGCCCCTACACAATTGGTGAAGTTGCTCGATTTTTGCAGACCCAGACATATACAGTAAGTGTTGATATGTTTGTCCAGTGTTGTGTTTGCAGCTGTTGTGTGATTGACTCCTGTGTGTTGGACTCATTGCAAGGTATGATGTGCTGGCACATGATCTGATATGTGACTTGACTGGAGGTTGCCATTTTGTTCCATGTTTGAGTTGGACATTCTGTGGCGGAGAGTCGAGTGCTGCTCTATAGGCATGGGCAGGTGAACAGGGTGAATTTTTGCAACATGTATGCCAATGATTAATTTGGAGGTGGCCAGTTTCATAATTTAGTCAGCAAGTCATACCCTGATTCACACAGACCAGTAATGCTGAAGTCTTACTCACAGACTTGAGCATCCCTGTTAATTAATGAACATGTAGGACTGTATGTTTGACTTCCTAGCAGCATCTAGCTCCACATGTTGTGGTCCGTTTATGTGGCACTTGAGTGACATGTCATAGGTGTGCATGCAGCTCAAGCCCAGATGGGTGCTTCCATCTATGTCCTTGTTTTTGGAAAGGTATCAGTGAGATCAAATCATGTTGACAATTGTCCGCAATTAGAAACATAAATGTGGATGTGATTGTCCAATGTTTGAGTCAATCCTAGTTGGCAGCCCTCCTTGCCAGTGGTGGACTGACTAAACCCATGGGCTGCTGTCCAAAGCTTCCTGGCTGTCCTTGATGTTTGAAAGTATGTGTTGCATGTCCATCCCCCCTGAAGCACAGGGTTAGGGTTAGGAAATATGTGTACCTAGGTGTGAGGATCCCAGTGTAGAAGACAGACATGTAATTCAAACATTCATTTGTTTGTTCCAACCTCGGATGCCCCCTCATGATTAGCAACTGCATACCGTCCAGGCAATTCCATTTACAAATCACAGGTCTTGTGGACCTTGATTGTCTTCCAGAAGATAGTCGTTAGTTGGCCTGACAATGTGGCGTTGGCCTGTCATTCCTCAGGGACATTCTATGATCTGTACTGTGATTTGGACTGTATCAGCTATTTTTGAGGAAGTGTTACAATATCATCTGTAGATGCATCACATAATTATGTCACTAATGTCTGTCTTTCTCTATTTTTACAGCTGCCAACATGAATGCCCATGAGCTCAGGGAATTCCAGAGGTGGGCAATGCGTTACTGCCACATACTAGATGTGGAGTCTGGGTTCCGCAATATGGCATGCCGGTATCGCCATGAGAGAGCCACAGGGGGTCTGGAGGGCATTTGCCCAAGGGGGGCCAGCCTTGCCCACAACAGCCACCACCACCACTACAGCTCAGACCACAGTCACCCAAAGGATGACAGCCACTGTTGCAGGTCCCTCAACCTCACCTGCTCCAGGCCAACAGGCAGCAGCTCCTGCACCTCCTCCTCCAAGCATGGCACCGGCACCAGCAGTACCATCAACAAGTGGAACACAGACAACCCCAGCTGCTGTGATAGACAATGTTGAATTTCAGAACATGAGACGGGACATGGAACGGATGTTGTGCAGGATGGACAGGCTGCAGCAGGAGATGTCCCGCAATAGAAGGAGACTGCGAGGTATCAGAAAAATCCTGCAGATAGCCAATTTGTAAATAATGGATCCTCACCCATGATTCCCTCCCCTCCCTCATCTTTCCTGGTTCTTATCTTTAGTGGGTTTAGGGGGCTTAGTGTTAGGTTAGAGTAGGCTGTTAGTTTAGTTAGTATAAGTGGGTTGGGAGGGTGGAGGGGGTTATATTATTACATGTTTTTTGTGTGGGTGGTGGGTGGCGGATGATGTTGGGGATTATGTGTATAAAAATACAAAAATACAAAAATAAATAAAAAATATTTTTTAAAAATTACCAAAAAATATATATTTGTTTTGGATAAGTTAGGATGTGTTTAGTTTAGTATATGTTGTCCTACATGTGTCCCGTCATATAAGGGGGTGGAGGGTAGATGTTTAGAGTGTTTAGTTAAATGTGATAGGTAAGTTTAGCTTAGGGTAGTTAGGGCCAGTTGTGGGTAATGTGTAGTTAAGACAGGTTAGGTTAGTTAAGGAGTTTCCCCTACTGGTAAATAAAGTTTAAGGTAGTCCTTTACAGTATGTGTCATATGCTTGGGGATCAGGGCCTTGGCATGGGTGAACAGTGTCAATTTAGTGTTTGCATTTGTGTTCCATCCTGCATCCGAATCCCATTATTGATATGATTATTTCCAATTCCTTATGTGCTGTCACATTGGCAGCTACACCAAAGCTACTTCTTAATGCATCTGCCATCCATTGCACCCACCACTCAAGGTTACTATGGTTCCCAATGTGTTGTGAAGTTTGGAAGTGTTTTTAAATCTGTCATCGTTTGAGTCCTGATTTGGAATCTTGGGCACTGTGGTACGTCTGCATGCAGCCTGATGTTCATGTGAACCCTGATAAGCTGAGTGATGTTATAATCTTATGTAGTATTGTATACATAAATCACACCTATCATTTCTTACATTGACCTCCCAGGTTACATATTTGTCCATACATCCGTAAACCTCCATTCCTGCTGTATGGTGTGTGAGTGTGTGTGATGAAAGTACGGAGGATGATTTGATGAAAGGGAAAATGTAGAATATATAGAGGGAGAAGAATCGGACGGTGAATATGATAAGGTATTTCTTTCACTTTCTTTCTTGAATTCCTACAATAATTACTTTAATCTCTTGCCTTATTTCAGAATTGTGTGTAGTTCATAATGAATGACTAGAATAAAAAGTTAACAAGAGCCTACCAGCTGCCCACCCCCTTTGGGTACGCCAGACCCATGTTTTTTGTCAGTTTCAGGTGACCAATGGAGACAATTGCCGAGGCTCATATTGACAGCTTTTTTAATGTGTCTTACTTCCACTTTACTTTGGCTTCAGAAGCCATCTATCCAGAGCAGCCTCATCTTGGGATAGACACTTGGAGCTTCTGTCTTTGGCATGTTCATAACCCTCTTTGTTTTTTCTTCACGCTGATAAAAAAGACAGCAGGAGTATGCTCCTTTCTCTGCATAGCAGCTGTATGATTTGTTGTACCAGAGCATGCAACTCCACTGTGAAAAGTCATAATGCACGTTGTTCAGGCTCCTCCTAATAGGGTGTTCCCCTGATTCTGCTTGGCATCACAGTTAACTCTGGAGGTAAGCACATGACCTAGTACTGGAGTATACTTGACACATGATCTCTCAATCTGCAGTGCAGTAGTCATTGTGTGCCTTTTTTGAACTGACAAACATCTGCCAAACCCTGCAGAGACACTGAATACTATTGCAAACGTGCCTTCAGTAAGCAAATGGTTTAAGGTATGTTTCTCTTCACAATTGAAATATCATTCTAATTGGAGAGTGTGCAATAGTTGAGAAGAGCCTCTGCGGTAAACTATAGCGGTCCTCCTTGTTCAACAGTGTCTGAAATCTGTCTTCAAGTCTGTAGAAGTCGTACAAAATCTTAAAATATAAACATATGTGGGATCTTTTAAGAATAAAGTAGATGAGCATCATGAAGAATAAAGTTTCCCAATTGTCAAAAAAAGGTTATAAACTTAATTTAGTTCTGTTATCTTTAAACCTTTCTAAGTGCTCTTGTGAAAAACTACCACAAGACTAGTGAATCTAGTCAACATGAATAGCACTTGAAGATAATTTGGGACAGTAACTATTTTTTTTATTATTTATTTTAATTTAACAGGGCTGATTGAAGCCAAGCATGTACCCTTCTCTAGTTTGTGGTGAATGTGGGGAAAAACAATTGATTTGTAGATCTATTGTAATGGTGTGGTGGGAGGGGTTGGCAGAGATATAAACTAGAGACCCCTTTGGTCCTTTCAGTTGGCATTTTTCATGTTTCTTCAAACAATAGTGAGTTCATGAAAGAATCCCCAAGGAATATGGCTATCCACATTTGAGATCTAAGTAGTTTTTGTGAGGATTGAGTCTAGAAATGTCAAGATACAGCTCAAAAGCATTGGCACGCCCATTTCCTACGCAGCGCCATCTCTCTTGGGCAGTAGTTAAGCACTTTGCATGACATCAACCCTGTTACATAGATAATTGCACTTTTGCTGATAGGTTTGAGTGTGAGCAAATTTCTGTTTCCTTTTGGGTGTCTCCTTCTTGCTCATGGTGGCCCTCGGCTCGCTTATGTAAAACTGTATTACTTTTCATTTTCATTTTATGTGGCAATAAAAGTCCGGTTAGGACTTTACAACGCTAATAGCTCTAAGTTGAACGAATGCAAGACCCATTGCATTGCAGATGAGTTTCTTCCCACCAAGTTCCATTTTGCTCCTACAGATCAGTTGGTCTCTGCTCGAAAAGGAGGTAATGACGGAGAGGTTGATGTGAAACATAAAGACGCAATAATTAAAATTGTATAATTAAAAAAATGTATTGGCCATTTTACAAATAGGCAGTACAGTTGAGAACACTGAAGATTGCTTTTTGCGGAAAAATGTTTATTTGTTGTATTTGGTTACAGTGTATAGCTCCTAGTTTGTTTGTTTGAAAAACAAAATACTTTTGATAAAGCGCAAGGGTTTTCTAAAACATGTTTAATATTATAGCCTTTGAAATCTGGATAAATTAGAATCATGAAAGAGCAAATGATCATTTTAAAAATGATTAATTGCTAGATGTATAATCCATATTTCAGTCTGCCTTATATATTAGTCACGGAACCAAACTTTGGAATCGGCCCCTAGCACTACCATTCCTTAGGCTTCTGCACAATATCTGCTTACTATTGGCACAACTTCTTCGATCCAGTAGTGGCTGCTAAGTAGTCAAACAAGGTGCCAAGGGCACCACATTAGCAGTGGGTGAAAAAGCCAGCTTCTCCCACATTGGGGAAGCTTATTTATTAGCACCTTGCGCCGCCGGTTCTCATTTATTTCCAATATAAAAAAATGGTGCACCAGCGGCGCAAGGGGATTTTAAACAAGCCCCTGGATCTTTTAGAAATTCACATACTTGAATTTTTTCCCATCGCCAAGCTGGGATTAATTTGTAGTGTGTTAACATAAGTGTACTAAACCACTCAATAGCAATAAGCACCACCATAGACTTCATGCTCACAGTAACCTCATTTTGTGATCGGACTGTAGCTGTGGGATTTTCAATTGCAGTTTTAGTGTTGGAGAGCCCTCTGGATTTCTGCCTCCATTGAAATTAAAGTTCCCTAAACAGGCTTGGGAGATTTTTTTTTTTTTTTTCTCCAGTAGTCTTTCTTAGAACAACGGGAATGGTGCTTCAGTTTGATACTTTCTCCCGTCTGAATAAAGCCTTTTTTAAGAGAAACGCATGAAGTTGGCTAAACTTTCAGATTTCATTTGAAAATTCGTATAAGTCTGTATCTATGTGGCATTTGTTGAACCTCAGCACACATTTTGCCTGTTCTGCAGGGCTCCCAAGGCAATTTCTGTGGTATGGTCATGGGTTGCAGGATAACATAGCAGTGTTGGATTCAGATCCTCTCCATTCATGAATTTGTGGCCACTTGTGTCCCAATGAGTCCAAAACCTTGTGTGCTTGCTATACTGCCAAGAATTAAAAAGAATAGCAGACAAGCAAATTTATCTATCCTCCATTCCCACTCTGACTCATCCCAAATCCATTCTACTACTTTGATCTCCTAAATAACCCTGCCTAAGTTCCTCCCTCCTCTTGCACATCTAACTCACCCAAACCTCACTTTGCTACCATGTTCTCCCAAACAACCCTACTAAATTCTCCCTCATTTATCTCACAGTTAACTCATCCAAAACCCCTCCTGCTACTATGATCTCCCTAACCTTTTCCACAGACTCTTCCCTCTTTCATCCACCCCTCCCCTTTACTCATCCCAAGCCTAAATTCTATTACCATAAACTCTCAATTAACATTTCTGGATTCTTCTCTCTTCCACCCCTCCATTACTCCAGTCAGTCCAACTAACAAAGTCACATATCCGCGGCTCAAATGAACTCATAATAATACTAAAACTGCACTCGTATTTCCCTATACTAATCCACCACTAATTCCGTTTGGGTTTCGGAGTAGCGTGCTACTTGCCGAAAAGCGCTTGGGCGCCTCGTCAGGGGTAATGAGCTCTCTATAAATACTATTACAATACAGTACAATACAATACAATACAATACATACATAAAGATTGTCTTGAAGGGAAAGTTGGCCACATTGAGTTTCAGCTTATACATACCTTGAAGCAAACTTTTTCTGTCCTACACAGCATTATACTGTTTGTTTTAATTTCATTTCAGAAATAAGCCTCAGGAAGCACAGATGATGATACAATCCAGACCCCAGTGCATAGTTATCAGCCCACAATCTTTCAACGCAGTTGTATTGAGATTCTATGGCCATTAACATGTGACATACATCACTAATCTCCTACACAGTTGATGTGTCACATTACACAGAGACAAAGTGGTTGTGTAAGTGCTATTTATTTTAAAGTGTTGTAGTGGAATAATTACATAGTCCAGGATTGTGAGTCCATTAAGGTGACGCCTTCTATTGTGATGCCACACAAGTGCAATGGGACATGTCATTAGACATTCTGGGGTGAAGTGTCATACAGTGCAGAGGAACATGAATTGCCAATGAGGTAGTGAGAGACAATCACAGAGCATAGTGTCAAGGTAAACAGTGTGCTGGAGAACAGTGCATGTTACCAACTGTAGCAAGACTAGCATGTTAACAAGCACATGACCTAGGAAATCAGTGCCCATTTGGCATGGACTTGTGCTACTGGGTACTCCTATGGATGAAGGTGATCTGTTCCACGTCTTCATCTTGTGATGTGTGTGTCGTCTCCTCTGCCCATGGTGGTGGTGGGTTTGAAGGGGCAACACACACTTCAGTGTTTGAAGACGTGGAGTCAGAATTCCCGGTAGCTGCCAACTGTGGGGCTATTAAGGGCATTACTGCAGCAAGGGGGAGCTGCTGGTTCTTGAGTATAGCAGCTACATCACTGTGGTAGGCAGCCAGGTTGGCCGTGAGGGGGTCATGATTGCATTCATGCACGCAGTGAAATGTTTGGGATTCCAGGTGTTGTGGCAACTCCCTTACTGCTGTGGTGAATTCCCTTACACATTGTTGTAGTCCTTGCAGGATGGATTGTAGCGCTTGCATGGCTGCTGCCTGTTCTGCAGATGACATCATGCATGTGCGCATCCCCTCAAGGCTGGCTGCCATATTTTGCATCCCCACCCGCACCTCCTTGGCCAGCTCCTGCTGTACTCCCACTATTGTCCTCTCAAAGGTGGTATCAGTGACCTCAGAGTCCTCAGCTGGGTTGGAGCTGGCAGGTCATACTATTGGGGTGGTGGGTGGTTCCTCTGTGATGGCTGCTACTTCTGTGCTCCTCCTTGCAACTGAAGGTGGGGTCTGGAGGGTTTCAAGGACATCTTGGAGGGTCTGCTGGCTAATGTTTGTCAGCTCATCATCCATTTCATCAGGGAAGTCCAGGACAGCCATATCCCCAGAAGAGCCATCGTCTCTGCAATGAGATATTGTACAATTAGTGTGTCTGTGTTGTGGCATTTGTAATGTGATGTTACTGACTTCCTAATAGTGGAACAATGTAATCTTGGTTCCTGTTCATTATTCCTGTCATTAAGATTAGCATTCTCCCAGGCCTATGTCCCACCTGCATGTCACATGCAGTGTGGGCAGTTTGCGGACTTGTCTGCGTCACATCCTCTAGGTGTAGGTTCTGTCCAAATTGTATGTTGCCACCTTATTGTCCTACTCAACCCTCCGTCTACTTCCATTATCATGGTGAGGCCTTGCATTGGCTGTGGGCGTTCTGATGCCACTTGCACCACACTTAACAATCTGGGACTGACCCAGTCTCAGATATTTCACATCCACCTATATGTTGCTGAGATATAGCATATACTATGTATAGCACTGGCATGGCACGATACAGGTGTCAGCATTGGTAGTGTGTAATGTTGATGTTGGGGAATGTGTGCTACATTGGATTGCAGTGATGGTCCTGGCAGTATTCCATTTCCTCTTACGACTGTGCGGGTGTGTTTCACTAGCTAGACACATATGTGCTCCCCCTCAATGCTATTGTCTTAGCAGTATGCCAGTTGGGATGTTGCAAGGTGGCATTGCAGCTATTGTAACACAGGCACGGGGTAGACCCTGAAATGTGCAGCATGGGTATGACATTACTGCTGTGTACTTCATAATGTAAGTGACAATACCTGATGTTTATTGCACCTATAGACATGAGCATTTGACAGGATTTGCACTTTTTTAGGAATTACAGGGGATTGATAATGTCGTCATCCTGAACCCTCTATTTTGGGTGTGTTTGATCCATGGGCATGTAACTGCCATTAGAACATTGGAATGTTGCTAGCTCCATTGAAAACAATGGAGTGCTGCGGGCTTTTACTGGCCGGTAAAAGCCCGCAGCGCCAACATTCCAATGTTCGCTTTGTTCACAGCAACAGCTGTGAACAAAGCCTGACGGAGCCCGAGGGGATTTTAATCCCCTCGGGCTCCGTGAACCTTTTTTTTTTTAATAGAACATTCTGCCCTGAGTGGCAGAATGTTCTAATAGCCTTAGAACCCGCCGCAGCGGGCTCTACCGGCTATTAAAGTCCCTCTCCCTCGTTAAATGCCCTCGCCTTCGGCTCGGGCATTTAACGCGGGGAGCGGGCCTTTAATAGCTGGTAGAGCCCGCTACGGCGGGTTCTAAGGCTATATTAGCTACTTGACCAGCACATACTGCACAGGTGGTAGTGGCAACTATTGTCAATGGTAAAGACCACTTGCGGATATGGCCTGAGACTGGTAATTGAGCTCTAGTTCATGTAGCGACAATACCAGCTGTCGTGTGACAGCAGGCCAGTTTTACGTTGTGACCTATACTCCTGGAATGCCTTGGCATGGCAGAGTAACCCCATGCAAAGGTTGTTGGTGTAGTGTTGTGCTGTGCCCCTGGTTTCCCCTGCACAGCCCATGCACCTGTGTTGTGCCCCTTTGCCCTTTCCACTACCTGATTATCATGGCTGACATGCATTGTGTAGTAGGTATGTCCCCCCCTGCTTACAGTTAACATTTAGGCATTTGTGTCCCCCATGCAACTTACCCTGCATCTGTGTGGTTTTCTGGTAGTCTGCGCTGTCCTGTCCTTGAATCCCTGTGACGATCTACTCTGGGATGATGGCTGCCACCATCTACTCCATGTGGTCCAGGGCCTCCTGCAGTGCTGGACTCCCACCTCCAGTCTGCAGTGCTGCCTTCCTGTTCCTTGACATTTTTTCCTTGGTCCTGCGCTTGCAGTCATGCCAGCGTTTCTTGCACTCAATGACTGTTCTCCGTACTTCTGCCACACTATTTATCTTGTTGACAATTTGTTGCCAAATTGCCTCTCTCCTCCCAGTTGGCAATTTTTACGTGACAAAAAGTTGATGCTGGTGTTCCGTCACCTTTTTCACCAGTATTTCCTGCTCCTCTGCACTGAACCAACACTTTCTTTTCTTCTTCTCCCTCACCTGGGTCTTGTGTGGGTCCTCCTGGCTGGTTCCTGGTTGGTTGGAGTCTTCCTGGGGTCTTTCATTGCTTCTGGTATCCATTTTGGGGCTCCTTTGCACATTCTGCTGTGTTTGCGCTGTTTTTTGACGGTATTGCAGGGAAAATGGCACGTATCGGGTTTGCGATGTCGTAAACCGGATTAAAGTAATTTTCCCTGTGTCAACGTTGTTTTTCTTTACAACGTGGTACATTGGTTAAAGTAAAAAAAAATGACTCTAACCCGTGGTTTGCGCCACGGAGCGTCAAAGTATAAATTTGACGCCCGGGTGGCTCTAAGAAATGGCGTTAGCTGGTGTTAAAATTTTTGAGGCAAAACTGCATCGGTGCAGTTTTGCATCAAAGAGTATAAATATGCCCCTAGTTTCGTGTTTTTAGACAAAAGATAAAAGTGGCTAATGAAGAGGACTTGTTTTTGCTCCAGTTGTGAACTCATACAACGTAACACCGAGTTCTTTTTTACCACCCCGTGTCTTTAATATCTCTAAGAGGCCAATCCTAGATCTGTTAGGTGAGTTTATCATTTGTTTTCATTCCTGGGGTGATGATGTTTAACTGTATCTGGCGGATTAGTGTGATAAATATGCCTACCTTTCCCGAGGTCTAGAGATTTTGGAGGAACGCCTGTTATCCTAACAGCCTCAATCCTAATTGAAAAATAAAGCCGATTTAGATGGTGGGGTTCAATCATGCTGTAAAACCATGATTTCACAGAATAGTGTATTAATTAAGTCACTATTTTAGTGATGAAAGCCTTGAGGCTAATTCTGCCTTTGTTTACTATGGTAAAGCATGCTGCTCTAGTTGTCACTTTTGATTAATGCCAGATTAGAATTTGTTAATGTGCTATAAGTAGGATTGATTGCATATCAAGACCAATGCTCGCAAAAACCGTAGAATCCTTATATTCGCAGAAAAAATCACCCGATAACAAGTTGCTTAGAATGATTCACTGACTACTGTGAAGGGATAAGCTAACTTTTAAAATGATGTTTCTTGTTTTTAACGGTATTCAGGGCTTACTATATTGCCCCGCTAGCGAACCACGCTTACATTACGCAGGGCAGTTACAAGGATTTGCCTCGGATCGGAAACCAAAGGGAATATTTCAGTGTTCCCACTTCAGTTTTCCTACCTCAAATGATTCTATTTTGGCTTATTTAGTTATGCGTTTTATTGTGATTTTTTTGTCACTTATTAGGAATTATATAAAACTACACAAAATAAGGGATAAAATAAGCAGGGAAAAGATCAGCAGACAGTTTGAAATAGCGATTCCTAAAAGTATTTTTTTGCTACAGAAGGTTATGGATATCAAATATGCGTAGTGACAATGGTTTCCTTTATCTTTTTTGAGCAAAATATTACAAATAAAGAATTCAACATCAAAAGAAAATTAACGGTTTCTTCTCTACCAACCTTACTCTTTCAAATGGATGCCTACATTTTATATTTCAAAAAGGGGATTTTGACAAATAAGCAAATAACAACTTTCTTCCTTGTTTGCAGGCAATCGGAAGACTCTGTCCCCATCACCGTACTTCGATATCCTTCAGTAAGTTGATGTCAGAATTTGTCTTTCTTGCCACATTTGCAGATCCTCCTGGGAATCAGCATACGTTCTACACTTTAGTCATAAAGCATTACATAAAATGTGCAAATGTGTGCGTTTAGAACGACCTACAAAAACAAGATATATCGTCAATATAGACATTTGAATTTTCCTTTGAAGTATTCTTTACTCCCCAGTGTAAAATAGAACATTGAGAAGGCTGTCCACCGCGCTTAATTCTAGAAAAGAACATTTTAGACTCTCTTAATGAGTTTATATTTTCCTCACTTGTACACAAATGTGCAGAATTACATAATATCACACCTGTGCAGTACTGAGTAACCTTTGCCAGTCCTGCTTAAAGGGCACGTAACGACACAACACAAATTTATGGCATATGCTAATGAAATCTATTTGGCCTTCAAAAAGATCACATGTTATAACATTATGTACGCATTTAAATCACACGTGTGTCAAGATCTTCTGTTCTCCTTTATATGTTATGGACAAGCCACCCCAACGCATCAATTCATGGCAGGATGTCATCCAGTCCAATGGCATAACCACCTACAACTGCTATATGCAGGATAGAGAATCAATGGAGTGGTGGCACGAGGAAGAAGGGCTAATGTGAAAGTATATTGATGTGTGGGAAGTCCGGGTGGTGCCATAAACCTAGCTGAATGGGTCATATGGGACACTGGCAAAACCCAAGCATGCTGAGGAGCATGGTCATCCAGCCATGAAGAGACTAGTGAAAGGGCACACAGAATTTTCATACGGACACATTTTGTGCGTAAGAGAATTCATAGTCATTGAGCCAAACACTCAAATATATTGATAATTGTGCTGTAAGTGTGAAAAAAACTAAACACTTAGGAAGCCTGATAGGTGGGATGGTAACAGAACCTACACATTTTAAAGAGCTTTGTTTTTATGTTCTGATATAAAAAGTTTGACCCAGGAACAATATGGTTGAGTCACAGTTTATCCACAGATATTCTTCTGGCTCTGAGGTGCAGGGGAATAGGCCTAATCCTCAATCATAGAAATAAAAATAATATTGCTCAGTATATATCTATCCTTAATTGGGTGAAAGAATGGAAACTTGAAACACGTACTGTCACATGCACTTGAAATAAACCTTGAGACCTTCCACTAGTTTTGAAGATGTTTGTTGTTGTCTCGAAAATAGACAAAGAAATGTTCAATGTATTAGGATGTTTTAATACTTCTGACAGTTAGGGGGGGGGCTAGCAAGATGGCTGACGAGTCACACTTCTAGGGAGCTCCAGCTCCTCAACCGCATTATCCTACAACATCCTGAAGATAGAAGCAACCTAAAAGATTTCCTGCAATGGAGCAGCCTCGCTGGGAGTGGGGAGAAAGTTAGAAGGGCCAACTGGTTCGCTCTGACCCATGCGAGCACAGCAGAGGACGACTGACTGCTGTGGCCTTCTACGACGCACATGCATGGTGAGGACCCATGTGGTGCTGCTGGCCTGGATTGAGCTAATGGCATCCTGCTGACAACTGTGAAGGAGACCAGAATGCTGGTGTCGCCATGTGTGTGAAAGAGCTGGTTTCTATTGCCCCCTAGTGAACTGTCAGCACCTCTGGAGGATCAGATGCAATGGCAGTGAGGCCAAGTTACCACCGTGGATTGGCCACCTGACAAGCTCTGCTCGAACCGGATTGGATTGAGAGGCCGGATCTACCGCTTGACAAGACGACTTGTCAGCAGCGGCTGGATCAGCCACCTGAAAAGCTCTGCACAGACCAGAGGGGACTGCTATGATTTGGGCAGAGGACTTTAACTGCTCCCCTTCAGTGCACCAAACCTAGAATGACAGCTGTGCTGACAGAAATCATGATACAACTGGGGCTCATTGACATCTGGTGGCACACTCACCCAGGACAATGGGAATACATGCCACTCTGCCCCACATGGAACTTTTAGCAGACTAGATCACATACTGGTGACTCCACATCTGGCTCTCAGGGTACGGGAATCAACACACGTCACCCATCAGGCCAGCCATGCATCAGCCACATGCTTGTTTGAGTAGAGGGGTAGTCTTAGGTCACCCTATACATGGCACTTCCTGTCCAAAATACTACAAGACCAGGTGGGCAGGGTGGCAGTGGCCAACACACTAATGGAATAACTCAATATAAACTGGACTATGAAACAGAGTTTCAAAATGGAATGGGAGGCAATGAAAGCTGTGGTGAGGGCCCATGTGTGGGCCTCTTCTGCGGGATGAGAAGGATATTACCAACAGAACTTCTCCATAAGGAAAAGGCCTTGGCGGACATTCAGGCTTTACCTCCAAATGGTGGGTGAAGACAGGACATAGAGATTGAAATTATGTGACAGGTGACATCTGTTAGAGACAGACTTGAGCATTACACTCTGAGGTCCTATAATCAACTATTACATAGGAAGGGAGACAGGTCAGGGCACCTCTTAGCATGGATCCTTTGTCGAGAGACACCTAGTCCCCCTTTGCTTCATCTTAAAACACCTAGAGGGGTAGATGCTTTCACTCAGTAAGATATACTTGAAGTATACAGAGAGCATCTAGAGTGGGTGTATTCTAGCCCAACTGACCCTGAGGAGTGCACTGCAAATTATCTGATGGGACTGTAGATCCCACAAGTGCGGAGGGATGTGGCACAGGAACTAGATGCGGATCTCACATTAGAGGAGGTCCGGTTGGGTTTAGCATCCCTCCCGACTGGGAAAGCACCTTGGAATGACGGCTTTACAGCTGAATTCTATCAAACATACAACACAGAGGTAGCACATCAAATGCTTGAAGTATATGTGGAGACGCTGGAGAAGAGAGTACTTCCACCATCCATGCGGGAGGATAGCATTGTCATGGTTTTGAAACTCAGGGCACAGGGGTCTGATCCATTGGCCTATTCTCCGCTCACAATGATTAATAACGGCATGTAAGTCCTGTGCAAGGTACTTGCACTGGGCCTGGGACCAGTGATTACCCACTTGATCCACCCGGATCAGAGCGGGTTCATACTTGGAAGGAATACAACGATGAACCTTAGAAGACTGATGCCTGCCATGCATAAAGTGGGGACAGGGTGGAGGAGTTGGCAGTGGTCACCCCACAGTCAGGGTCAGACTGGGAAGATTATGCTTGGCTCCTCTGGCAGTGCGTAGGGGTATGCGTCAGGGATGGCTGCTATCGCCTCTGCTCTTTGTCATAGCACTGGAACCCTTGGCCATACAAATCTGATAGGAAATGGTGATGTGGGGTATTCAAGTGGGGGGGGGTGAATCATCTGGTGTCCTTCTATGCAGATAATACACTCTTCTACCTGAGGTCCCTAAATTAGTCATTACTGCTGCTCCTGAGGTACCTTGATGCTTTGGAGAGCTTACAGGTTTACATACTAACCAACAGAAGTCCTTGGTGTTTCTGCTGGGGCTGCTGGCTATGGCGGACCCTGCTGAGTTGCCAATCTTGCCCCTATGCTGGGAAACGGACCATTTCTGATATCAGGGGGTATGAGTGGCACATACGGACAAGAGGAGGAAGCAGCAATGCATTAACCAAATATTAGAGGGTTTGAACAAGTCAATACAATTCTGGAACACACTTCCACTGTCCCTCATGGGGCGGGTGGCAGTGGCAAAGAAGGTTTTCTTGCCACACTGCTTAAAGACTCCAAAGAGCGGTGTTCAGGCATTTAAACTCCTCACTTACAACACTTATCTGGATGGGAGGCAGGTGTAGAGTTTCCCAGGAGATATTACATCTACCCACAGAGGGGGGTGGCTTAGCTGTTCCATATTACAACATGCAGCTCATTGGCTGTCAGAGGGGGACAACTGGGAGAAGGTCTTGCTCGGGGACGAATCCCATCGCACCACATTGTCGCAACAGCTACATAGCAGGGTGAGGGATGTCAACATAGTACCATATCTCATCAAACACACAGATTCATTGTAGGATTGAGCAGTGAGAGTGATATTGGGATGAGCTCCCTTTTGCACAAGAGTTACATTTACAGGATCTTCTGGCGTTTTGCAACCTGGCCTCCTCAGTGGGCATTGCAAGACACTTGGCAACCTCTATCTCAATGAGGTATTGCTCTCATTCGAGGCGGCTCAAAACTCCTTTGACATTGGACCAGGACAATTCCTCCTGTACACCAGCATGGTGGACATAGTATGGCCCACATATCCGGATGTCCCGTCATCCTCTTCCGGCGCTGCTAGAACAAGGAGGCTTTAGACACTTAGGCCAATATTTATGGAAAATGACACACAACATGTGCTAGCGCAGTTGTGCATCATTTAATTTAACGTGAGCTAAATTCATTCCCTAATACCATCCGTGCGCCATATTTAAGAAATGACGCATGATGGCGCTAAAGAATGTCTAGCTTCACAAATAGCTGGTGATGGACGGCGTTAGGGGAAAAGGTGCTAAATGATGGTTGGCTGATTAGCGGCAAAATGTCTACTGTCAGTCACCCTAGCATAATTTATTTATGCACAAGCAGCCAAAAAATGACTTCTGTCTAAGTATAGACAGGAGTCATTACGACAACCCCAATGCCCACCACAGGGGACCAGTGTCCCCTAGGACAACCCCAACATTCCCAGTGTCAGCCAGGGGGCCCCATGTAAGGGCCCCCAGTGGCACACAACACTTACGCACATACACTTACCTGCAACCTACCTGGGATGGGCTCCCTCCTTTAGTATTGTCCCTCTGGTGTGGATGGTGGGGATGCTGGGGGTTGGGGTGGGCATCTTTGTGCCCATTCCATGGTGTTTCCACATGGAAATGGGCCTACCAGCACATTAACGCCTGGTCTGACCAAGCATTAAATAATGACACTAATCGGGCTTAGCACCATTATTTAGGTCCACCTCCTAGGTGTGCGTCATTTCAGGGTCTGGAGTTAAGTATGGCGATGGGGTGCTAGCGTCATTTTTAGGAAGGGAACACCTACCTTGCATCTCATTGTCGCTATGAAACGCAAGGTAGGTTGGCGTTTCCTGAAAAATGGTGCCAACTCCAAAATTTTGACGCTAGAAGGGTCTATCGTCAAAATATACATCTGGAGTTGAGTTAGCACTGCTTTAGCATCAAAATAAATCATGCTAAGGCGACACTAACTTTCCATAAATATGGGCCTTAGTTTTACAAATATACATGGCCATGATCACGGAGAAACCTAGGACCCCATTCTCAGTCAGGGCAGAATAGGAGGAGGACCTGGGAACACTATTAAGGGCCACAAAGTGGAAGAGAGTTTGTGCATTCGTACGGTTGGGATCATGCAATGCACGTTTTAAATTGGTACATTCATCAAACCTATGTTACCCCTGTATTCCTACATAAAATAGATCCTGTTAGAACGGAGGGATGTATGCAACTTTTCTTCATTTAACATAGTACTGTCTGCTAGTTCATACCTTCTGGGACAAAGTGGTGCAACAATGGGGTGAGTAGGGGGGCGTGACTTTGGAGCAGGATCCATTGATTTGTCTACTGGGAGATATTAAAAAGCCTAAGGGCAGGAGAATTGAATGTAAATTTGTACAGTTAATCCTACTACTTGTAAAACGTAGAGTTGTTATTACATGGGTGGGACACGCAGGACCCGAGGGGAGGGTTGGGGCGAGATATTAATGAATGGGAGGTGGCGGAGGAAGTACACCTATGTCAGTGTAGACGAGACAAATGAATCATTGAAGACCTGCAAATCTGGGGATTGCTCATTACTAGGTTTGAAGGGAATAATGGGGACTCAGTGGATGAGTCCTCAGAGGCAGGGAATTGAGAGACCGCTGAGATGCAGATGCTGAGGTTCACACAGCTGGGAGGGTAGGACACTAGACTGTAATATCAGTTGATGCATGATGCAAAAAATGGTTAGCTGTGGCATTCACCACTTCTATATGTCACATGATGAAAGATGGCTGTATTGTTTAAATTGTTGTTGAGTAACTTTGATGTACTTGTTAACAATGAAATGTAATAAAATAATGTCTATAGGAAACTACTTCTGACAGATAGCACTTGTGCTCACACTGTTAATTCTGCATCCAAGAATGTGGGATTTTTGTAGCAAATGAGAGAGGTTTTTGCTGCCCGGAAAGTCGATTACTTAAAAAGAGAATGTTTGAAGAAACTGTATCAGTTTTGTCAGGAGATGTGTTCAGGAGAATGTTTCTCCTTGAGAACCCTTGACTTAGTGGTTCTTTCTAGGTTGAAGGCACATGACCCAGTGTAGCATACCACTTAGCTGGTCTGAACCACCTGTGCACACATTCCACTGGGACTTCCTGTGTTCCATGCATTCCTGCTATTGTGGAATTTTGCTGATGAAGAGAAGAATTTTGGAATTTGGAACTACTGGACTATTGGAAAGAATTTAATGAGTGAGGCTTATTGGATCACCTGTATAGGGCTGCCACTCCAATGAGCACACCACATGTCACTCTAATCCTAGCATGCACTGTGAAACATGTGTTGCTTGTGCTTTGAAAAAAGATGCATCCTCAGCTGAGTGGGGTGTGGCTGGTGGATAGAACTTGCACCTGCATTAACCCAACAGCCGTGCGAGTCTCCCGACTCGCAAACAGTGCTGACAGGGCAGTGTTAGTATTGATGATAGGTCACGTACAAAATGATTTTGCATTTCTTAATTGACCGAAACGCTATTTCAGACTGTTAAAATATGCAAAACCGGCATTCAGTATGTATAAATGCCAAAAACACAGTCGAAAAATGCAATTCCTACCCTGTAGAAATCACATTTGGAAATCAGCAAAATAGGAAATTGCAAATAGTGATTTCCTTTTGCAAATCACAACCGCTTGTACAGATGATTTCCTAATTGCGATTAGACACAAATTGCCTTCTGAGAAATGCAATTACCACTGACAGTACAGGTTGTAACCAGGTGCAAACTATCAAAAGATCCCAAAATGGCATCATTATACATTCTGGCGAGGAAGATGAGGATTCTGGATTTTAGGAGACAGGAGAGGATATTTAGGATGAAGGTCACCCTGTTTGACCAGACAAAAGAGGAGATCATAGACGGGTACAGACTAAGTATTGTGATCATAGTTGATTTGATAGCTGAACTGCGACCCCAGCTACAGGCCCCAACACTTAGGAGCAATGCTATACCTCCCCATGTGCAGATATTGTGTTACCTACAACTCCCAGCATCGGGGAGTTACCAGACAGTCATAGCCGGGCCAGAGGGTGTCACAGTGTGCCTTTTCCAACTTCTTCTACAAGCTCCTGTATGTAATGGTTGAAAAGCTAAACCAATGCATATATTTCCCCAGTACCCCCCAAGCATTGCAGCCTACAAAATTGAAATTCTACTGGGTAGCATAGTTCCCCAAAGTCCTTGGCTGTGTCAATGGCACACATATTGCTATGTGCCCCTCATGCTCATAAGGTGACAGTGCATATGCCTTACGACACTGGATCCTCACACCTTACCTGACCCTGAGGACACCAAGTTAGAGACGATACAACAGGGCACACAGGACAACATGATTACTTATTGAGTGAACATTTAGCATCCTAAAGTCCCACTTCTGCGTCATCCAAAAGACTGATGGGGCACTTATCTACAAGTCAGACACATGCTGCAAAATCATAGCAACCTGTGCCATCCTGCACAACATTGTAGTGAGGAGGGGGCTGCACAATGTCGACATTGAGCCTGACTTTGACGGTGACTCATACAGTGATCTACAGCCGCTATAGGGGCAGCAGGAGGGAACCCGTGCAGCTGAGGGACATGCACGACACACAGAGATAACACAAAACTATTTCTAAGGTAAGGGATAACATGACATCATAGAAACGAAACATCACTCATGGGGTAGTGCTACCACGACTAAAGAAACAAAAATGTAATAGGGCAAAATATGTGCCAAAAACAAAGACAATTCATAACATTTGAGTTGTGATGGAGTCACTTTTTTCATCCCCTTGGGTTGTTTTTCCGCTGCACTGTGTTGTGAGACAGATGCCATGTCAGACCCAGAGGAATGACAGCAGGTACGCCTAGTTACCCAAGCCTCCTGTGCAGACACACCACTGATGCTGGATCGCTCCTCACTCTCAGGTGGTGGGGGGGATGGTGGGTAGGCACAGGTTGTGGGTTTGAAAGTTTTTCCAGGAAGTCATGACCTGCACCAGCCCATGAGCAACATCCTGGTAGCAGTGGGACATGTCAGTCTGAATATTAATTATACGCCTAGCCAGGGTTGCTGTGGCAATTGCCAGGCAGTTGATGGACCTGGTGAAGGTGTTTGCACGTGAAATATACTGACTGTGGAGCATCTGCTTCACCCTGTGCTCACACTCCATAGCTGATTGCCTGCGCTCCTTCTCAAATGTCTTTTGTCAAGCGCTGCAGCTTTCTACTAACAGTACAAATCTTCCTGATCTGAAGGCTCATTGTCCTTAGGATTGAACTCCCCAGGTCACCATAGACGGATGGGTTATCTGCCATTTCTGGCATGGTTGCATTGTGCCTTCTCACAGACCTGTGCTCTACTGTGGTGGTGTCCCTCACATTGGACTTGTCACTATCGCTGTCATCAGAAGTGGGCAGTGGGGAGGTAGTGGCTCTCCTGCCTGTTGCTCTTGATGTGCGGGGCAGAGTTGATAGAGGTGTTGGGGGCTCAGGGACAACGTCACTACCAGTAGTCCATTCAGCTGCCAAAGGTGCAGAGACATCTGGGCTGTGATCTGAGGAACATATTTGTACCTAGTCATTAAATGGTTAATGTTTTAGCACGATAATGTTATGACTCTGCTGCATGTGTGTATGACATATTAGTGGAGTGCAAGTTTGTTTGGTGTGCTCATTAGCACTCAATACAGCATGCTGATGAAGTGTACTGAAACTCCTGTGATGCGTTCTCTGGGTGGGCAAAGCACCTAGTAGAGTATTTCATACTGTGATGTATGTGATGTGGATTGCCTAAGATCATGGTCTGGATGGGACATAAGGAAAGATGACTTACTGTGGCTAGCACCTGCTGGGATAGAGGTGTCAATTTCTCCAATTCAGGTGACACTCTCCAGTTCAAGGGTCCCTTTGATCAGCGTCTCCATGGCAGTCAGTGGGGGTGTATTGATGGTCCTCCTGCAGTACCACATCCCTCTGCTATCCTGCTGGTCAGCTTCTCCTTGCCACCACTTCTGTTTTTTCAGGGATGGTCCTCTGCATCATCCCCAGGGAGTTCACCTTCTCAAGTATCCCCTTCCAGATGCTGGTCTTCTGAGCCTCATGGACTGAGAAGGAGGCCTTCCCAAATAGCTGGTCCATGTTCCCCACAAACTCTTCTGTTAGAACCTCCAGCTCCCTCTCGGATAACTTAATTTCTCTTTCTGCTGCTCACAGCTTCCGTTCTATCCTCTGCAGCCGTGGTGTGGTGTGCTGATGCTCTCCTGTGCTGGCAGCAATTTTTCAGGGCTACTCCTGTCTTCCAGAAGGTGTCAGACCTATGGATGGTGGCCACACTCGGTATTTATCTTCCATCTAGGCTCTGGCATCATCAAACTGCTTCCAGCTGCATTTGGGCCTCCATTTCCTAAATTGCGATTTCCTATTAGGAAATTGCAATTTAGTGATTTCTTAAATAGCGATTTCCTAATAGCATTTGCAAATCCGTAGATATCGCTATTAGGAAATCACAGGGTTCGTACATATCTATTTGCGAGTCACAAATAGCGATTTCTATAGAATCGCTATTTGCGAGTCACAAATTAAGAGGCATATTTATACTCTGTTTGCACCGAATTAGTGTCATTTTTTCTACTCTAATTCGGTGCGAAACTAACTCCATATTTATACTTTTACAAATTTATAGAGTTAAAGTCATTTTTTTGACGTGGAAACCTACCTTGCCCTAATGAAATGCAAGGTAGGTGTTCCTGTGCAAAAAATGACTATATGGCCTTAACGCCATATTTATACTCCTGTGCAAAAATGGTGCACGGGACGGAGGAGGGGTCAAAAAATGGTGCAAAGCTTGCTTTGCCTAATTTTTTAACGCCTAGGTCAGGGCAGGCGCTAGGGGACCTGTGGGCCTATTTCCATGGTGGCCCTTCTTAGGCCCCAGGGACACTGCCACTTACACCACAGGGACTGCAGAGGATGGGGGACCCCATCCCAGGTAAGTACATGTAAGTACAGGTAGGTATTTAATTTTGTTTTTTAAAGTGCCATAGGGGGCCCTGAAATGGTCCCCCATACATGGCACATGGTGCAATGGACATGCCCAGGGGACCCTTGTCCCCTGTGCTGGTCATTGGGGAGGTCGGCATGACTCCTGCCTTTTTTTAAGGCAGGAATCATGTGGCATGGTAGGTTTTGCGCCATAAAATTACGCTAATCTTGTTAGAGTCTTTTTTGGTGTAAACTCCCCTTCTTCTATACCACCAGCTCCACCCGACTAACGTCATTTTTATTGACGCTAGCCTATCCTTTGCACCTGCTTGCACTATTCCATAAATATGGTGCCCGGCTGGTGCACAGAAATGATGCAAGCTGGTGCTAAACTTTTTGGTGCAAAACTGCGTTAGTGCAGTTTTGCACCAAAAAGTATAAATCAGGGCCTAAGTATTTTGAACATCTGACCCATAATTCTGTGTTGTCCTGTCTGTGTTCCTTTGTAGCGGCGTGAGCTGCACCACACAGGCAGAGTAGTCAACTAGAGATCCTGAGCAGTTTTTACTTCTGTTATTTTTCATACCTCATTTGCTTCATTAAGTGAGGTACAAACTTTCGAAGAGTAAAAAATAGTGTTTTCTTGTAGTTTGGGATTATTTCACATTAACACTTTAAGGGCCAGATGTATGAAAAGGTTTTGCCCATTATGTGTCTATGGGAAAATGTGTTTGTACATATGGCCCCAAATAACTAAGTGGCCTTCATTAGAACTGATAGTGTTTAAACATTAACTATAATAAACCACGATCTGTCTGCATTTATGATGATTTTATTAATAACACAAGAGACAAGTCAGTTGTTTTTTGCCTCTCATATAACTTCTTCTGCCATTAGTTTAGGTGGAGTAACAATATGGTCTAATAAACCACACACAATAAAGCTTTTTGTAGAGTGTTCACTGTTACGTGAATTATTTCAAGCTACTCTTAAATTCTGCAAATCTTGATTCTGGCTCTGTCGTAAAACCTCTCCAACCAGGACCTGCTCACCCAAAGCAAGCAAGAGAGCACAGACATCATCATTATGAGAAAAAGATGGAGATTGATATGCGCAGAATCAACGGACTGCTGCTGGGGGTGGGCCAACAGCCCCCTTAAACTTTGTTTGGCGCGCCTGCATCGCGGGACACGCAGCATCACCGGAATGCTGCTGGGGGCAGGCCAACAGGCCCTTTAACCTTTGTTTGGCGCGCCCGCTTCGCGGGACGCACAGGATCACCAGACTGCTGCAGGGGGCGGGCCAACAGCCCCTTTAAACTTTGTTTGGCGTGCCCGCTTCGCTGGATGCGCCAGGGCAAAGAGGAGGCTGGGCTGGGCCACATTATTTTCATTTTCGTATTTTGGGTTGGTGACCAGCCGTTGATCCCATAGCAGGTCTGAGGATTATAAACTGTTGTAGGCGAGCTGCACCATTCCAGTGTTCCAGCAAGGCCCCAGTTGGGCGAGAATAGAGGAGACAAGTGCGCACAGTAAGAGGCTGATCAAGGAATTGAAAATACGACTGCTGGTTAAAGGAAAACAAGAAGGGATAAGATGGGCAGACGGAAGGGGGTGGCATCTCTGGGAAAGGCTTCTAATAATAACAAGATTTTAGAAGGATTCCTTTGAAAAGCGGTTGGAGCCTTAGAAAAGGAAATTGAAATGGTAGAGCGCCGTTTAACTGCCCCCTCATTGTTGGCAGCTAACCGCCAATCTCCATCTCCACCGCAAACTCCAATACAATTTCCCTAGTCACATGATTTACAGCCCGCGCCAGCCATCCCACCCCAACCCTTTTATGAACTATTCAGGAGCCCATCGCAGTGACTCAGGATGATGCCACTGAATTATCAGAACTGGCACAGCCGACTTTAGGCAGGTCCACACCTAACCCAGAGCGCAATACAAAAGGGAAAAGGAAACGAGGTGAGGCAAATCTAAGGAACAAACGGGCCCGTATTTTGAGCTCCCCCGATCCCGGCCTACCAACTGGGAACAAAGACAGCTCACCAGCTCAAGTATGTACTGTCGACTGTTCAGCAATTGATTATATAATAGATCATATAAAAGAAGAGCTTTCTGAGAGGCTTCACTGTATAGTAACCCGCTTACAAGCTATCGAGGAGAAATTGGGAGGCCTCATTAAGTCCCAGCAGATGGTTACTCCCCCTTTAGCGGATCTGCAACTTCCCTGCCAAACTCTTTCTCCGAGCCTACCGGGCAATAGTGACAGTAGTCTCCTCTTACCACTGGGCAAGGATCATAGGCTTCTGAAGAATTGCCCTGATCCCTTGCACCATTTAGAGAGGGATTCAATTGGCAGGCTGGCCATTGCCTCAAAGGCCAAGTGCTCTGAGGTATCCGCCTCCTCTTCGTGGGGAAATGGAGGAACAGTTCCTTTCAATGATGTGATAAAGAAAACCCATAAAGCTATTTCCGCTCAAAATTACCAACAAATAGGCCCTCCGGAATCGGTGCAGACTGATGGAGGAATTAAGTTGAGAACCTTACATCTCCCGCCGGAATCCTTCCCATACGTTCTTGTCATTACAAGTGTTCCTAAACTTAAAACCAATATCTCTGAATCATTCACCGAATTGAAAAACAAGGTCATACACTGGCTACATATTAATGCCAGATTTGCATTTCACATGGTAGCCTCAATATTAATAATGAGGAGGGTGGACTGGGTGGGTCCACTGAAAAAGCCTGGCACGGGGGATTGTATTGTTATTAACTTTGATTCACCTGCCCTTGTCCAGCAGCTTTCTTCAAATGTGTGCAAAACTAATCCGCTAGGGGGAGAAGTATCTCTGAGCAGACTCCAAGCTTTTTATCCTCAACCAGTTACATCAGCCATTAACAGGGCGTTGATACCAGTTGGAGGCTCTACTTGTTCTCAGATGCAGCTTGCCCCCCAGTTAGGATGCAGTTCCCTTTCACCCTCTCTCTCCAAAGTTGATTGACTCAAAGCCAGCCCCTTGCAGGGCCCACCTAAGTCCCCAGGAATTAGATACTTGGACAGGGATTATCTTGTATCTAGCACTACTGGAACACGAGGACTAGGAATAGGTAGCCCTGAGGCTGGGCAGACTCCCACTGTAGCCTTTAGAGGCTTTACACTAACTTCTCCACTTGCCCAGATAGAACTTTGTAGGATGGAAATCAGTCAGCCTCCATTCTGTTTTGAACTAATTGGGGAGATTACTACTTTGGGAGCTAGTTAGGAGGGTGAGGCTCATGTGAGCAATCCAGCTTTGTAACCAATAGGTCCCAATAACTGCAGGACTATCCTACCTGCCCGGGTATTTGATCTGACCACGACAGGCTTTGATCCAATTGGGGTGAGTGATCCTTTGGGTGACAAAGCAGCGGAATGTGTAATTGAGACTAGTTTAGCTACAATTCCAAGGGGCACTAAGCCTTTTCATGGTACTCCATCTGTTATAGGCCAGCCCCCGGCCAAAGAACTGCAAGGTAGAGCAGATGTGTTAGATACAGTTCTTAGTTGGAATATTGCAGGGCTGGAGAATAAAATGGGTATCCCTGAATGGGGTAAATTTATAGATGAACATAAGATATGCCTCTTTCAAGAAACATGGTCACTGGAGCCCAAATATAGAATTGGGTTTAAAAGCTATTGGGTCTCAGCGTGTAAGGCGACCTCTGGGAGACCTTCAGGTGGACTGCTCAGATGACTCAGCTGTTCGCTCAAGTGTCAGGTCGAAGTAGTAGACATGGGTTGTCCCGATCTAATGGGCTTAATTATACCAACCCTCAAGGAGAAACCGCTCCTAATAATTAACATCTATAATAGGAGTCTGGGCAGTAAACATGAGTCAGATGCTTTGACTATTTTGGATAGCTTTATTTCCTGTAAAACTTCCACTTATTTCATTCTAATTGCAGGGGATTTTAATGTTACTTTTGAGCCCTACTCGTTGGCCAAGGAATTATACAAAGAAGAGGATGCATATTGGGGTATCCCACAATTGGTGTCAAGTAAAAGACCGAGAATGAATAGACTAGCATATCAAGTTGCGGATATCACATTGGCATATGGTCTTCGGGCCTGCAAAGGTCGCTCCTGCTCGGATGCTAACCTCCATTCTACCTTTAAACGTGGAGCCCAAAAGAGCCAGATAGATTACATTTTACTCGATATTCGATTGTGGGGTCATATGGCTGATATGAAGGTTTTAGAACACGAGGAAAGTGACCATGAGCCACTGATCTTATTGACTAGGGGTCTGCTACCTTTACTTGAAGCCCCTTGTTCTAAGATTTACGATCAGCAGCTTACACTGACAAATAATAGACGTAATGTCAAATGGGAATCTGTCAATACCAACTTAGGTTCTATTACATCCATGTATAGCTTATTGGACGACCAAATGGAGTATATGTCCCTGTTCTTAGAGGATGGTGATGGGCTTGTAGCAGCTCATATAGAATTATTTAATTCCTTAAAACATTTCTTCACCAAAGAGATTGTTAGTAAAGCAAAAAAGAAGTGTAAATCAAGGTGGTTTAGTATTTCATGTAGGGAAGCACAGCATAAACTACTGAGAGCCCTGACAGGGGGACAGACAGAGCATATAAGACAATCAAGGAAAGATTACAAGCAGGAACTTAGCAGGGCTCGCAGGAGCTGGGATGAGTCAAGATGGGCTGCCCTTCTGGAGTCTGCAAAAGTTAATGACACTTCGAGGTTCTGGAAACTGATTACCAAAGTTAGTGGGGAATCTTGTCTTCAGCCTGGTACCTCAATCCTTCCCGCAGTGTGGGCTGAACATTTTGGCCGATTATACTCCGGGCCTGCTGAAGCTACTACTAGGGAAATGACTGATATTATGACCTCTGGGGCCTCCCCAATCAAATTTACCCTGGCAGAAACCAACGCTGTGATTGTTTCACTGAATTGAGGAAAGGCCCCAGGTCTTGATAAAATTCCAGCCGACCTTTATAAAACAAGACCGGACATGTGGGCCCCATATCTGAACATGGTTTTTAATGCAGTTGCAGCAGGAGCACCGGTCCCGAGCTCTTGGAATGGAGCGGAGATAGTCCCTATTTTAAAAAAAGGCAGCCCCTCCGATCCCGGTAACTACCACTCAATATGCTTACTTGACAATTCTCAAAAAATATTTGCAAAGCAAGTCTTGTCCTATCTCGAAGAATGGATCTTAGAGACCGAAGCTATCTCTAATTTGCAAGCAGGGTTTAGACCCGCAGTCAGTACCATAGATCAAGTCCTAAGATTCTTAGCAATCAAATGGAAGACCGTGGAAGTAGGAGGGAGAAATTTGTATGTGGTTTTAGAGCCGCATTTGATTTGGTCCCCAGGAACCTGTTATGGTTGACATTATCTAACATGGGTGTTCCCAAAGGTCTCCTGAAACTTGTGGTTCGACTGCATGAGAACACCTATGCACAAATTAGGAGTGGAAAGGATGGCGATCTAACAGACCCAGTTGCCATTAATAGAGGAGTTAGACAAGGCTGGGTTTTAGCCCCTACCCTTTTCCTCTTATACATAAACAATTGCAATAAATACCTAGTAAATTGTACCAATGACTCGCCTAAGTTGGCAGGGAAGAAAGTGCCATGTTTGCTTTACGTGGATGATACCATCTTGTTGGCCAAGACATCTATGGGAATTCAAAATTTGGTCAATCAATTCTGTGCATTCTGTAGGGACTATGGGCTGGATGTCAATGTTAAGAAAACTAAACTTATGATATATAACGCCCCGAAAAAGAGAATAAAAGCAAATATAGTGATGGACTCAGTCCTTTTGGAGAGGGTCACGGAGTACGATTATCTGGGCATTAGGTTATCGGATAGGGGCAACTGAGATGCAGCCATTAGTAAAGGGGCACTTATTATAAGTCAAAGAGGTGGAGCGTTAGAACGAAAGGCCAGAGCTGTAGTGAGCCCTCCTCTGATTCCCATTTCTGAAATTTACAAAGTTCAAGTCTCTGCCGCTGCCCTGTATGGAGCAGAGCTCTGGGGTTCTTACAGACAATTGGATATCCTCCAAATTAAAGAAAATATTTTTTTCAGACACACATCTAGGCTAGGGAAGGGCACGCCGATGATCCCTCTTAGACTAGATCTGGGCATAAACAGCATCAAAGATACAGCAGGTTTAAGACCACTTTTATATTGGATCCGATTGTGGTAAACGGAAGAACTTGAGCCTTTTAGGGCAGCAATCAAAGATCTTATAACATCTTATCAGGGATGGGAAAAAGTTTGTTGGTTGAGGGAGATTAAATCAGCTTGGGTCAATTGGGTTTCCCCCATTATTGGGAGAGTCCTGAGATGATTCCTGCTAATGCCAGGTTGCTGGTTAAAGAGAGGTATTGGGGGAAAGTTCATGATGAGCCCTTTCATTGCAACGGGTCTGGTCAGTTGACAGCAGAGTTTTTGCTGGTTAAACACGAACCCCTATACCAGCACGTGCTCAAGCCTTATTCCTTCAGCTCAGATAATGTACACAAGCAGTAAATAGTTTTACGGCCTGTTGGTCGATAAACACCTCCATCTCTGATAAATGTATAAATGGTTACTCATGTAAGGAAACACCTGAGCATGTTCTGTTTTTCTGTCCCTTGTACAAGTGCCCTAGAGGAAAGTGGATTATCCCTCCGTGCAAGGTTTTGCTATTGCATGATCGAGCTAGTGCCTACAGATTATGCAAATACGATTCTTCTACGTTGATAGTAAACTCAGTCTCCAAATATCTGTCAGCATCCATAGTAGGGCTATCCTAGATTCTGGTCTATTAGTTGGAGAGAGGTCTAGCAGCTAATGGACGAGGATTTTAATTGGCCATGAAATCCAAATATGATCATCTATGTTGTTTTACCTTTGGACTCATTTTAAAGATATTAGGTTGTTTTTTTTGTTTGTTTTTTTATAGATTTTTTACCTAATATTGTTATGGAACTTTTTTATAACCAGTGTGCTTATTTTAATTTTTAACTGTACCTATTGTTGGGTATTTTTCTTAACTTTTGATTATTAGTACTGTAGCACATAGCACTTTGTAAATAATAAGACCTAACTCCTAGGAACAATTTATCTGAGAAATTAGTCTTAAAAGTACATATACATGTATGCCCATTCTATTCTGGGGTACTTTTTAACATTTGGTCCATAGTATTTTAGTATGAAGTATTTTTTAAAGTACTATGAACTACTTTCCATGAATAACTTATTTAAAAAGTGTGTTTTAAAAGTGCATATTTATGTATGTTTAGATTAAAGTACATGGTATTCTGTAGTTTAAATAGGTAAGATCAGAAAACTTTTAGCATATAATCCAGTTTTTCCAACTTTTTTCTGTAAATAGTATCCATCAGGGCGGGGAAGCACCAAGTTAGGAGTATTGTTCAACACTTGTTTTGTTTGACAAGGAGTGTATTAATTGTATTTGTTTTTGTGAAGGTCATGATCTATGTTTTACTTTTTATGTATGGTTGTTTTTATTGTATTTTAATGGTCTAACTTTAGACCGAATAAATAAATGGAGATTGATAAGACACCTCATTAGAAGAGAATAAGACTGCATTACAAGAACAGCTCTCCACTTACTGCCTATTATACTGACTGGCGTGGAGGGCAGCAATGAAGGACCACCGTTTATTTCTGTTTTGAGAAGGTTTCCGTACAGTGCCCCAGCTATGGTTTAGGGTCTTCACCTCGGTTTCCATAGTTCCACAGTCAATATGTAAGTAAGAACTTTAAAAAATGATGATCATTGGTAAGGTCAAAGACAATGTCTTCCTAGGTGTTAATCATGGATACAATCTTCTTAATTAAAAATGTGGGATCCTAGCATTGGGTCCAATATTGCGTGTGAAGTAAGTTCAATATATAGTTATGAAAGTGAATCATACACCAGATGTGTAATTCACATATTCATTTGCATGTGTTAAATTCATTTAGACACATAGGACCTGATTCACAGAGGAAAACTCACTGTTTGTGTAAGTTATGCTTTTTCAGTATTCACAAAACTGTGTTTTCGTAATACGTTTACACGTGGAGAGGCTCTGCACTTGCAAATGTACTATTAAAACATAGTTGTGTGATTACTGACAAAGCATAAACTTACAGAAAGGTGTAAGTTTACCTTTGTGAATCAGGCACATAGTGTAGCTGGCACAGTGAACAGTGAGTGAAAAACAGAAAGAGCTAAAATATTTTAATCTCCTACAGATAGTACACGTTGTTTTTAGAGATGGTCCACACAGGGAAAAATAGTTGATATTTTAGCCCTTAAAGGAATAAGGGCCAGATGTATCAAGCTCCCGGTTTGCATTTCTTAAATAGCGAATTTTAAGATATTGCTATTTAAAAAATGCAAAACGGGATGTATGAAATTTGCGATTCGTTAATATCGATTTCTTAAAATTCGCAATCACTATTAACGAATCGCAATTAGAGAATTGGACTCCATTCGGCCCTATAGGCGTGTAGGCCCATAGGTGCGAATGGTTTTGCATTTCCCAATGTGCGAATTCCGGTTGGGAATTTGCAAATTAGGTAATGCAAACCCCAGGGTGCCGGGGACCTAAGGCCCCTTCTGATGCACTCCAAAAAAATATTTGCAGACATGTGAAGCACACCCATGCCCTAGGGGCATGTGTGCACTACATGTCATTTTTAAAAATGCATTTATAATGCATTAAAAAAAATTGCACATGCTTACCACCAAATTGGATTAGGTGGTAATTGCATTTCCTAAATGCCCAATTCGCATTTACGAAATGCTTGATACATGTGCTTTGGAAATCGCAAATATGAATTCCCTATTTGTGATTTCCTATTTAGAGAATCGCAATTTGCGATTCTCTTAATGGGGTCGCAATTTTAAGGAATTGCTATTTTTGCGATTCCTTAAAATTGCACAGCGAATGCCTTTCATACATCTTGAAAGGCACTTTTGCATTTACAAACGGCCGAATTTTACAAATCGCACCATTTGCAACTGCTAAATTGCTTGATACATCTGGTCCTAAATCCCTGCTTTCAAGATAAAAGCAGTGTCTGAAGCAAAGGTAGGAAGGAATTTGCTCCTTGGAACTATGTTTTCAAAAACTCCAGAGGGTCTATTTGGGAGCTGGCATGTAATCCAATTGGTGATTATCCGCAATAGGAAGAAACAATGAACAATGTACTTTGAAGTTAAAAATGGGATCAAAATGAAGATCTTCCCTGAAATGAAGACGGAATAGAGAAGGAAAGCAGATAGATATTTACTAATGGTGAAGTACAACTTTGCCTTCTTCTTACACCATTACTTACACCTTCAGTTACTCCCCCCCCGTTATAGCCCTACCTTAAAGAAAGACAAGACTAATAGCAAGGATGTATGGGTGATCGACTAAGATGTGTAATCCATGGTTGTCAGTTTTATATCACCTTTCTGTTGCTGGAATTCTTGGAGGCACGGGTGTTAGTCAAGCCATGTTACTGCAAGAGGTCCAGAATATTTTGGCTGTGATCCACCAATTTTGGGATGTAGGTGCTTGGACACTGGAAAAGGCTTTATTGTTCAATATTTTAACTGTAGATTTTTTTATTGGGATCCCAGTAGGTGCCCTATTCACTCCTTTATGAGTTTTAGGTTGTTTGTAGATTATAAGTGTTAACAAACATTGGGTTTAACCTATCTGAATCTTAGTTTAGCAAAGCCTAAGGTAGGGCAACTCTGTTTCCCTAGAAGCATTTGTATAATATTGTAATAAACGGTGACTGCCAGCCTGACCATGACAAAGAAAAGTAAAGTGTTGAGTGTAATATGAGACACTGCCTAGGATACAGTGTGATACTGCCACTGCCAAGCTACTTCTAAATGAGGATATCAGCTGTCACTAAAATGTGACACACAACCTTGTTTAGATAAACAATCCAATGTACCACAC
Organism: Pleurodeles waltl; assembly: GCF_031143425.1. Taxonomy (NCBI): domain Eukaryota; kingdom Metazoa; phylum Chordata; class Amphibia; order Caudata; family Salamandridae; genus Pleurodeles; species Pleurodeles waltl. The sequence goes on from NC_090437.1 coordinate 65,889,274, forward strand.
TATTTTTCCTCTCTCTGAAGCTACTCAGCACAAAGTTGCAAGGTTTGCTTATTGAAAAAGAGAAATGTATTTTAGTAAATTTCTTTGTGAGTTAATATTTTCATTGTGGCTCACAAGGCATGCATTATGAGTCCTTCTGGGTGAAAATGGCAAGGCTACGTATGAATGTCTTGCCACCAATCAAGTTGTCGCAAAGCAGTTCTCTAAGTCGGACAGGGCCTATAAGGCTTAGCCTTTGTTTCGCACGAACATTCACTGAATAATACACTATGGCTTCCAGGAGAATTGAAATTAAAACAACTGTACCTGCAATGCAATATCATCTGATTTCCCATTTCCACAGAGTAGATAATGTTGATTGCCAGTGGTGGGTAATGACCTAAGATACTATTTCATGAAAACTGAATAACCCAATTATCGATCCTTACTTTTATACTTAGCTTGTCAGATGGTTTATTGTTTAAATCTCAGGATAATGGTGCTTCAATGGTGCAATGTAAAGTCTCTTCTGTTTTCAGTTATTCATTGTCCTGTAAGACAAAGGGCCCGATTCTCAGAGGTAAACTTAGAACAAAAGTCCAAGTTTAGACCAAAAGCCTAAACTTAGACCAACAGTCTAAATGTACTACTAGTAAAGTTAGGGGCATATTTGTACTCCATTTATGCAAAATTTGCACCATTTTTTGACGCAAATTCAGCGCAAAACTAACTCCATATTTATATTTTTACGTTAGACATGTCTAACATCAAAATATTGGAGTTTGCACCATTTTCTAGATGTGTGAACCTACTGTGCATCAATGAGATGCAAGGTAGGCATTCCCATCTAAAAAATGGTGCTAAACCCATAGCCCCATATGTATCCCCCAGTGCTAAAATGAAGCACCATTATTTAATGCCTGGGTCAGACCTGTGGATCCATTTTCATGGTTAAACACCATGGATTGGGTCCACAGGTGCCCTCCCCAAGAACCAGGAACACCCCAAACCCACCAGAGGGACACCAGAGGATGGGGACTCCATCCCAGGTAAGTAGGGTGAGTATAGGTAAGACTTTTTTTTATTAAATTGCCATCAGGGGCCCAACCTGGGGCCCCCTGCATGGCACATGGTGCAATGGCCATGCCCATGGGACACTAGTCTCCTGTGATGGCCATTGGGGTGGTGGGCATGACTCCTGTCTTTTTTAGGACAGGAGTCATGTGGTATGGATGGTTTTTGAGTCAGAAAATGATGCTAGGCTGGTTGGAGGCATTCATTTTGCCTCTAACCAGCCTAACGTAATTTTTTGGTGCACAACTCCCTTCTCCCATAACGCCACCCTCACCTGGCTAATGTAATTTTTTGGGACACTAGCCCACCCTTTGCACCGGCTTGCACCATTCCATAAATATGGCGCCCGGCTGGTGCTCAGGAATGGCGCAAGCCGTTGCTAAACTTTTTGATGCAAAACTGTGTTAGTGCAGTTTTGCATCAAAAAGTATAAATATGCCCCTCAGACTTTTGGTCTAAGTTGACACTTTTGAGCTAAGTTTAGACTAAAGGTTTAAACGTGGATCCAAAAGACTAACTTTTGGTCCAAGTTTACACTTTTGGTTTAAGTTTAGACCAAAAGTCTAAACTTAGACCACAAGTCTAACTTTACTACTAACTTTGCTGCTACTAGTAAAGTTAGGCGTTTTTCGACTAGGTTTTCACTTTTGGTCTAAACTTAGACTTTTGGTCTAAGTTTATCTTTGAGAATTTGGCCTAACATGTTTATAATTTAGTTTTGGACAGGATGTACCTATGCATTAACTTACACAAGCCACTTCACCTACGGAGATTTCTTAGACATACCCCTTTAAGAGTCCTCAGACACATTTTACATCCTACTTAAAGGGTTAAGAGCCCCTAGCGCCACAAGTGGCTCGCGGTGCTACATGGGGTGGGGAGGCGCACATGGGTGGGGTGTGTAGGAGGCTGACCTGGCTTATAGTGGGTACCTTAGGTACTTACACCTTATACCAGGTCCAGTTATCCCTTATTAGTAAAATGTAGTAGTGTTCTAGCAGTTTGGGCTGTTAGAGGTAGCTGTAGAGAGCAGCTTAGGCTGATCTAGGAGACATGCAAAGCTCCTGCAATACCACTATAGTTACACAGTACTTATACACAATAAAAGACTATTCAGTGTTACCAAAAATAAAGGTACTTTATTTTACTGACACAAGGCCAAAAATATCTTAGAGACAATACTCCTTCTGGGGGTAAGTATTATACACAATATATACATTAGAAACCAAAATCGGGTAAGTAAATAGTAATTGAATAGTGCAAACAATAGAAAATACCATAGAATGCAACAGGAAGAAATAGGCCTAGGGGCAACACAAACCATATACTAAGAAAGTGGAATGCGAATCACAAATACCCCCCTAGGCAAGTGTAGTGTGTAGAGGGTCACGGGGAGTGTAACAAAACCACAAAGGTGAGTAAAATACCCCACCCCAGAGCCCAGGAAAGTAGGAGTAAACTACTGCAAGTTTCCTCAGGACACACTGCAAGTCGTGATTAGAGTTATTGCAAGAACCAAGCAAGACTGCAAGCAACAAATGGTGGATTCCTGGACCTGAAGACCTGTAAAGAGAGGAGACCAAGAGCCAGATGTATCAAAGCTTTTTGTATTCGCAAACGGTGCGAGTGCCTGTTTGTGAATGCAAAAAGCCCTTTCAGAATGTATCAAAGGCATTCTGAATGCAATTTTAAGGAATCGCTAAAATAGCGATTCCTTAAAATTGCGACCCTGTTTAGAGAGTCGCAAATTGCGACTCTCTAAATAAGAAATCGCAAATAAGGAATCCTTATTTGCGATTTCTAAAGTACATGTATGAAGCAATTCCTTAATGCGAATTGGGCATTAAGGAATCACTATTACCACCAAGTTGAGCTTGGTGGTAACCATGTGCAAACTTTTAAAAATGCATTTTTCAAACACATGCCCTTTTGGCATGTGTGCACCTTACATGTTGTTAAAAATTGTTTTGGGGTGCAGCAGAGGGGGCCTAAGGCCCCCAGCACCCTGGACTTTGCATTTCCCAAAATTGCGAATTCCAGTTAGGAATTTGCAATTTGGGACATGCAAAATATTCACAAATATGGGCCGACAGGCCCATAGATGCGAATAGGGGCCGGTATCGCAATTTGCGATTCGGTACTAGCATTTGCGATTTTTAAGAAATCGCTATTACCGAATCACAAATATGATACATTGAATTTTGCGACTCAGAAATAGCGATTATTTAAAAATCGCTATTTCCGATTCGTAAAGGCTTTTTTCATACAGCTGGCCCCAAGTCCAGAAGTCGCAAAAAATTCCAGGAAGGACAGGAGCCCCTGCCAACCTAGAAGATGGTGCAAAAGAGGATTCTCCGGTTGGAAGAAGTCTGCAGAAGAGCACCAAAGAAGATGGCTGCGGTTTCTGCGTGATGCAAAGGATGTCGCACGTGGAGATGTTGGATGCAGGTGAGTTGCAGCCCTGGATTCATCCAACTAGCCTTGGTTCAAGCGATGTCGCGGATTGCGTCAAAATGGTGCTGCCTGGACCCAGGAGGGACCTGGGGGCCTCAACTTGGACTGAGGACACAGAGGGGGCTCCCAACACTGGAGGGAACCCACAGATGACCAGGCAGCACACACGGAGGTCCCAGGATACCAGGACACAGAAGGTGTAAATTGCAGTTGCTGCAGCACTACAAAGAAAGGTCCCACGCCGCTGGTGAACGACTCAGTGAGTTGAGCATCACAGGATAGAGTGCTGGGGACTTGGGCCAGGCTTTGCACAAAGGATTCTTGCACAGAGGCCTCAGGAGGTAGAGATGACGGTGTGCACAGGGGTACTGTCGCAAACGGGGAATGCAAGCTCCTACCTCCCCCAAATTTGGATGGATGGACCTTAGAGCAGTCTGTGTAGAAGGTGTCCCCCACCTGTTTTCCAGGGAGCATGCTCGTCACCAGGAGAGGAGTCCCAGAGAACCGGTCGGTGTCCTAGAAGGTGCCTGCTGGAGCAGGGAAGTGACTCTGCCAATCCACAGGAGATTTCTTCAGTCCTTCTGGTGCAGGGTGAAGACAGGGAGTCCCAAGAGCATGCACACCTTGGAAACTGTTGCAGTTGCTGGCTGGAGCGGAAGTGGCAGGGCCACAGTAGCCTTTCTGGATACTTTGTTGCAGTTACTGGAGCAGTCTGTGGTTGATCAGATGGTCAGAGGATGAAGCAGGAGTTGCAGAGGATTCCTAGTGGAAACTTGCAAGCTGAATCTGAAGAGGAACCCACAGGAGAGACCCTAAATAGCCCTGAGAGGGGTATTGGCTATCTAACCAGGTATACACCTATCAGGAGGGGTCGCTGACGTCACCTGCTGTCACTGGCCACTCAGAGATCTCCAGAGTGTCCCCACACCTTGGAAAACAAGATGGCTAACACCAGGGACACACTGGAGGAGCTCTGGGCACCACCCCTGGGGTGGTGATGGACAGGGGAGTGGTCACTCCTCTTTCCTTTGTCCAGTTTCGCACCAGAGCAGAGACTGGGGGTCCCTGAACCAGTGTAGACTGGATTATGCAAGGAGGGCACCATCTGTGACCTTCAAAGCATTTCCTGAGGCTCTAGGAGGCTGCCCCTCCCAAGCCTGTAACACCTATTTCCTAAGGAAGAAGGTGTAACACCCTCCTCCCAAATGAAATACGTTGTTCTGCCTTCCTGGCACTGACCTGCTCAGACCCCAGGAGGGCAGAACCCTGTCTGTGACGTGGCAGCAGCTGTAGCTGCAGTGCAAGCCTCAGAGAGCTGGTTTGGCAGTACTGGGGGTCCATGGTGGAGCCCCCAGGATGCATGGGATTGGCTCCCCAATACCAGATTTGGAAAGTGGGGACAATTCCATGATCTTATACACCTTACATGGCCATATTCGGAGTTACCATTGTGAAGCTATTGACCTATATGTAGTGCACACGTGTAATGGTGTCCCCGCACTCACGAAGTCCAGTGGTTTCACCCTGGACAGTGTGGGGGCACCTTGGCTAGTGCAAGGGTGCCCTGACACTTAGTAACTTTGCACCTAGCCTTCAGTAAATGAAGGTTAGACAAATAAGTGACTTATAAGCTATGTTCCCTCTAAGCTGCGCGCCTGTGCGCCCGCACAGAAGGAGATTTATCAGCACTCAAGAGGTCATGAAGAGCGCGCATTCCACAAGCTTTTTCTGGGCCATAAATCACTGAACAAGTGAAGAGATGAAGAGATCTTTTCACACTGTGTGAATAGTAGAATGAAACAGAAACTGGAAAGGCAGTCTGATTTGTCAGAAGTAAGAAAATAAGGCATTCCATGTGCTGCTTTTCTCACTGCTCACACTTTTGGTCTTGTTCTGGCTACCAGTGCTTTTTGCATCTCTCTTGAATCGTCTGCAGACCCAAGCTCTTTCGGTTTCATCCACCGGCCATTCTACCCCTCGTTCTTTTAAATGCATGTTAGTACTTCACAGCATGGAACACTGTAGGACACTTCAAGGTGGACACAAATGTGATTATTGTTGGGGAAAATTACACCAGCTGTGTTTCGCTTTCAGTATGTATGAGAGTTGCAGAGTTCTGCCAGAGGTTTTTAGCACTTTCATATGTGAATTGGAGATTTATTTGGACATGCAAACATTTCTAAACTGCCTTTTAATAGTACCAGTTTACACTGCTATATGAACACAATATTGCAAATTTCGTAAGGAACATGTGTTTGGGAAACAGGTTCTGAAAAGTGGCATTAAAGCGGTGGAAACAGTAAAATGCACTCCTTGTATATCATGTAAAGTTATAACTACTGTAAAATCACATTAACATGCGTTTTGACAGTGCCACTTCCTTCTTCACCTATATGAACTTTTCTGTTATCTGCATGGTGACAGTAAGATACAGATAGTAAAAAGTATGAGAGTGATTGAGTGACCTGGTGAAGGTGAGTGTGAATAAGTGCATGAGACAGAGAAAAAGAAAGTGAAAGTGATTAAGCGAGATAGTGGACACATGGAAAGTTAGTGTGCAACAAATAAATACTGAGGGAGTTAGGAGAATGTCTGAGCATGTGTCAAGGTGACTGAGAAAGTGGGTGTTAGAGGGACCGTGTTATCTTGTAACAAATGAACGAGTGGGAGAGAGCAAGTAGGTGACAGAATGTGAGCAAGTACTGACTAAGCATGAAAGATTGAGGAGGGACATATATTATTGGACCATGGTTGGATGGAAAGAGTGAATGAGGAAGAGGACAAGAATTGTTTGGCACAGTAAGTAATAGATATTCTGGTGACTAGTAACCAATGAGTCAAACATATACAAGCTGCACCTACAATGTAAAATAAGTTTTAGCCATAAGAGACATTTGTGGTCTGTTTGAACAATGAAGTGAGTCCCAAACAAGTATAGTCACAACTTCTTCAAGGCCCAGACCACAGCAAAGGCCTCCCTCTCTATGCACACCAACGCTTTTCTCAATGGGTCAGCCTTCTACTGATAAAAGCAACAGGTTGATCCTGGCCCTCTGATTTAAGTTGTGATAACACTGCCCCAACCCCCAGTTCAGAAGCATCTGTTTGGATAATTGTTTTTTTGGAGTAATTTGGGCTTTTTAACACACAGATGCAGTGCACATAGCCTGCTTAAGCTCCTCACAAGCTTTCTGACAGCTGGCTGTCCATAGTACCTTTTTAGGCATTTTCTTTGAAGTGAGGTCATTAAGAGGGGCAAAAATTGAGCCATAGTTCTTAATGAACCTCCTGTAATACCTAGTGATACCTAAGAAGGCTCTGACCTGGGTCTGAGTAGTAGGGGGAGCCCAGTCCATAATTGTCTGGATCTTCCCCTGTAGTGGTTCAATCTGTTCTTCACCTACCATGGTGGCCCCGATAAACCACTTTCCCCTGCCCTATCTGGCACTTTGAAGTCTTGATAGTGAGGCCTGCCTTTTGCAGGGCCTCCAAAACTTTCCATAGGTGGACCAGGTGGTCATCCCAGGTGGAGCTAAATACAGTAATGTCATCTAAGTATGCTGCACTGAAAGCTTCCAAACCTTGGAGGACTATATTCACCAGCCATTGGAAAGTGACAGGTGTATTTTTCAAACCAAAGGGCATAATTGTGAATTGGTAATGCCCTCCTATGGTAGAACATGCAGTTTTTGCTTTTGCATCCTCTGATAACTTGATCTGCCAATTGCCTGCAGTCAGATCAAAGGTGCTTAGATACTTGGCAGAAGCCAGTGTATCTATGAGCTCATCTGCCCTGGCTGGAGAGTGATCATCAGTTCTGGTTACAGTATTAAGTCCTCTAAAGTCCACACAAAACCACATTTCTCTCTTTCCTTCTTTGCAATGCGGTTTGGGGACAAGTACCACTGGGCTGGCCCAGGGGTTATCAGAGGACTCAATAACTCCCAGGTCTAACATTTCCTGTACCTCAGGTTTAATTTAACCTCTGACATGGTCAGGCTGCCTATAAATCTTACTTTTGGCAGGCAAACTGTCTCCAGTAACAATGGAATGTTCACACAAGGTAGTCGTACCAGGTATGAGGTCAGAACATTTTCCTGGGGGGGTTTTACAGTCCTCATTCTGTGCAGTGAGGCAGTCTGCAAGCACCCTTCATTCGACTAAGCCATCAGCTTCAGTGTTGGAGAAGAGGTCAGGGAGAAGGCCATGAGTAGGGTTAAATCAGCCCTATCATATTAAGGTTTAAGGCGATTGACATGAAACACCCTTAGGGGGCTTCTGGCAGTGCCCAGGTCCACCAGGTAGGTAACCTCACCTTTCTTCTCCACAATGAGATTAGTGTCCACTCCATTTGTCTTGGAGTGCTATTGGGGCCACAGGCTCCAATACCCACACCTTCTGTCCTGGGTGGTACTCTGTCAGGACAGTCTTCTGGTCATGCCATTTCTTTTGGAGCTCTTGGCTGGCCTAAAAGTTTTAGTGACCTTTTTCATGTACTCAGCCATTCTAGATCTTACGCCAAGTAGATAGTCCACAATGTCTTGTTTAGGGGGCTTTAAAGGTTGCTCCCAACCCTCCTTTACAAGAGCAAGGGGACCCCTAACAAAGAGGAGTTCAAAGGGGCTATAGCCTACTCCTTTCTGGGGTACCTCCCTGTAGGCAAAAAGAAGGCATGGCAAGAGGATATCCCATCTCCTTCTGAGTTTTTCAGAGAGTCCCATGATCATGCCTTTGAGAGTTTTATTAAACCTCTCACCAATCCATTTGTTTGTGGATGATAAGGGGTGGTGAATTTGTATGTTACACCACACTCCTTCCACCTTGCTTTGAGGTATGCAGACCTGAAGTTACTACCTCTGTCTGATACAACTTCTTTAGGGAAACCCACCCTGGAAAATATTCCCAGGAGGGCCTTTGCCACTGCAGGTGCTGCAGTGGTCCTTAAGGGGATAGCTTCTGTATACCCAGTGGCATGATCCACCACCACAAGGATGAATCTATTGACAGAAGGAGGGTCAAGAGGGCAACAATATCAACCCCTACCCTGTCAAAGGGAACCCCAACCACTGGCAGTGGGCTTAAGTATGTATGTGCCTCTGGCTCTGCATTGATTGTGGGCCATAACGTCCTCACAGCATGTATCAACGTCCGATACAGAAGAAATTGTCCCCCCCGGAACCCTGTCCTCTTCCATTAACTTCATGAATGGGCGCAAAACCTCCTCCCGCCTGATTCCAAGCCCCCATCTGGCTTCCTAACAAGGTACGTCTTGGTGTCCCCAATGGTATCCCCATCAATCGTATCTCAGGGGAGTAGGCCACAGTCACTCCCGTACGTCTCAGACAACCATTCCAGCAAGCCAGTGCCACCCTCAGCATGACATTCCACTTTGACGGGGTGATCCTGGCACCCAGTATGTCAGCCAATAAAAGGTCAGTACTTACAGTGCCTCCAGATATGACGAGGTCCATCGTTTTCACCCCTGCTAGCCACCTAGAAACCCGCTGAAGTTGGCATGATAAATAATATAGCTCGAAGTCCAGAACCGCCAGTCCACCCTCGCCTGTCAGGCGACAAAGGGTGGACAAAGACGTCTGCTGTCGACCCCCATCCCAAAGAAACTCCCTAAGAAGCGCATTCAACTTTCTGAACCAGCTCATCAGCACAATCACCGGGAGGTTGGTAAAGTAGTACAGTAAGAAGGTACCATAATCATTTTGGATAATGACACCCGATCCATCATGGAGAGCTTAAGAGAGCACCAGAACGCCACAGATGACCTTAAGGACCGGAGTGCTATGCCTAGATTCTCGTCACATAGATCTCGTAAATTGTGAAATGCCTGTATGCCCAGGTATCTGAAAGTGCGGGGGGACCATGGAATATCTGGCAGACAGGAGGAGGGGTGTTCCGCGCCCGCAGTCAGTGGGAAGACCTAAGTCTTTTTCCTGTTTACTCGGAGGCCAGATGGACCTCCAAATTCCTCCAGTAGGTTGAGCGCCCAGGGGATTCCTGATGCGCCGTCACGTAGGTAAATTAGTAGATCGTCAGCATATAGCGATATGACATGTTCCACCTGACCCCACTCTACCCCTCTACCATGTCCCTCTGTTCGGAACGGCGCCGCAAGTTGTTCGATGGCAACAGCAAACAACAGAGGTGAAAGAGGGCATCCCTGCCTGGTGCCCTGGCAAATGGGGTAAGCGCCCGCCTTCACCCGTGCCACCAACTGACAATATAGCGGTTCGACCCATCGGCTCCATTTCTCCCCATTACTAGCCATTACTACCCGCAAATAATCCCACCTAAAGGAGTTGAACGCTTTCTCGAGATCTACTGAGAGAAGGACAGCCCCAGGGTGCAGCTCCTCACGTGCCATATGTAGTAGTGAAAATAGGTGTCTTAGGTTCAGGGAGGTGTTACGTTTGGGTACAAAACCATTCTGGTCTTCATGTATAAGGTGGGGGATATGTTGTAACAGCCTATTAGCTAGGATTTTGCTCAGAATCTTGAAGTCACAGTTTAACATGGACAGAGGTCTGAAATCCATCACGCAAGCTTCACATTCCTTAGTCTTGGGCAGGGAGACCACTAGTGCCTCCCCCATTGTCAGAGGAGGTATTCCCCTGTCAAATGCCTCAGTGTAAAGGTCAACCAGTATGGGTGCCAAAATATCTACATATGTCTTGTAGAACTCCATAGGGAGTCCGTCCGAGCCTGGCGTCTTGCCCGCTGCTAACTGTGCAATAGCGGTTTTAACCTCCTCTAAGACGATCGGTGCACCCAGGGAATCCCCATCCTCTTGCTTTAAAGTGCCGAGCGGGAGGGACTGTAGGCTTCCCTCAAGCCACTGCGGCAAGTGCTCCTCAGGTTGTCTAAAGAGGTTTGCATAATATGATTTAAAGGCTTCATTTATGTCAAGGGGGCATACGCATGTCTTCCATCCATTTCCCGCACACTTGTGATCGGGGTGCTCTCACCACCAGGCCGCACCAACCACAGCAGTACAGACTTGCCCTCCTCTGCATGTAAAGACGTTAGGTGTCTCTGGTAGTCGTGACACCTTAGCCTTTTGTTTACTTGGTTATAGGACTCCTTTGCTTTAAGGAGTCCCTGTCGCTGCACCACGTCCAGGCCTTGTTCATTATCCCTATCATGTATATTTTTTTCAAGGAGGTGTAGTTCAGTTTCGAGGGTGCGTCTGATCCCCACTGATTGTCCCAAGCAGTAGCCCTGCGTCACTACCTTAAGACTTTCCCATTCTACGCGGCGCAAGTCGGTGGATCCCTTCTAAATGCGTGTGTGCTCCAGCAAATGAGACCGAAGTCCCTCCCTATATACCGGGATGGGGGCCCTCATCTCCACATCGCGCCATGCGATAAGCAACGGGCTGTGGCCGGATAATGTTCGGCCCAGATACTGAGAGTGTGCTATCTCTGGGGCAATCGCGCCTGTGCACAACACCCAGTCAATTCTGGTGTGGAGCTGGTGGAAGCCCGAATAATATGAGTAGTCCCTATCTTGGGGGTGCTGCACCCTTCAGATATCTTCCAACTCCCAGTGTGACATCCATTCATTCAGATCCTTCAGCATCTTATGTGCTGTCGCCCCTGGTAGGGGGCGAGAGAGCAGTCCAGTACAATATCTAGTACACTATTGAAATCTCCCCCAATCAGTAGTCACCCACCCAGGGACCTGGCCAGTTGTCCCGTCAATACCTGCCAGAAGGGGGTCTGTTCTTGGTTAGGGGCGTACACACATCCCAACACCACCTGTCTACCGTGTAGGCTGCCTTCTATTATTACATACCTGCCATTCGGGTCGGTGTCTGTGGGCTAAAAATGGGACCTCCGGCCTTACCAATATCATAATGCCTCGTGCAAACTCCGAATACGTGGTGGTGAATATCTGTCTCTCCATCAGCGTCGTACCTTGTCTTCCTACCAGGAGGTGAGGTGTGTTTCTTGCAATAGTGCTATATGTACCCCCCTTTCTTTTTAAGTATGCCAGGATCTTGTGGTGTTTGATTGGTGACCCCATCCCCCGAATATTCCAGGTCATTAATTTGTACTGTGCCATTGTATAGGTTTTGAGTCTAGGAGGAATGACTGCCCCCCTCGGTAACACCCACACCTCACCGCTATTGGTAGTCCCCACATCACCCCAGTCAGTAGTAAAGCCTGAGTATCTAACCACCTATGCGCGCATAAAACTAGCAACCTTATTCCCCAACTCCCATTCCCCAGGGCAGGTTGTCCAGCATATGTCAAACCAACATAGTAACAGCAATAAGTCATGTGGTATTCTCGCCATTAAAAAAAAAGCGGTTGAGAATCTGGAGGGGGTTCGGTGGTCGTTGCGGCCCCAATTGCCAATTAGTGCCCCGGACAGGGGGTCTGTACCACCAATTAGGGATCATCCTAGATCGTCAGCAGTTTGGGGTGTCACTCTTGGAGCTTCATCGGAGTGGTGAGAGTCTGTGGAGTGTGTCCGACGTTCCGACTCCCCTCCGCTGACCTCTCCTGTCGATTCTGCCTGTCGTAGTGAAGCAACATCCTCCAGGGCAGCTTGCCTGTCCAGTGCTCTCTGTGCCAGGGTCAGTCCCATGCCCAGGTGAGGTCTGTTCCGCTGCATCCTCGTTTTCCTGGTGCCCCGCGGTTTTGGCAAGTCTTTTGCAGTGTGGGAGTCCCTGCCCAAGCCATGCGCCTCCGGCCACTCCCATGCTTCCTCAGGAGTTTGAAGGAAGGTGGTGTGGCCCTCCATGATCACCCTCTATAGTGTAGCAGCCTGGCCACCCCCGCCGCGGGGCCTCCCCGGGGCAAGTGGCCATGACACCCGGTGAGCTCTCTCTAAAGCAAAGAAGGGAGTAAGTTGATCTGGGACGACCTCCTCTCTCATCCATTTTTCTAGATAGGTCACCATGTCAGTGCCCTCAGCCCCCCCGGGAGTCCTTTGATTCGCACATTGTTCCACTGGTTACGGCCTTAGGCATCTTCGGCCAGTCATTCCAGTCACTGGACACGTTCCGTCAACAACTCAATGGTGGCTTTAAGTTCCTGTTGGGCTGGAGCCAAACCTGTGAGTGCAGTCTCCACACCCTGGACCCTGTCAGCCAGTTGCTGGTGGTCTGCTCTCAACAGCCCCAGCTCCGCCGACACCTGTCAGATCTCCCTCTGGAGCGTAGTCTAGGCTTCCTCTGTGGCCCCCACAATCTTGTCCAGCGTGACCTGCAATGAGTGCGGCATTGGGTGTCTCACATCTATTTGGGCCATGTCACCTTCATGGCGCCCCACCTGCGACTTCACTCTGTTCCGGCCCTTAGCAGACATTCAGCCCGACAAGTGGTGTCCTCAGCCACAGGTTGTTTGTGGTTCCAGCTCCCACCTTGAAGGGTGCTGACTCGCTCTCCGGTATTATTCTGATTAATAGGAAGCCCAAGGCCGGGGTGGCAGGACTTCTCCCACGGTGGACCACCACCGTTCTCTGTTCACCCCTCCCCAGTGTAGCCGCCTAGTCTGGGGGAGTGCGAAGGAAGATCCATGCCGGTGGTATCTGCAGAATGGATTGATGCACTCGGGCAGGGACCTGACTGCCATGCGCGGCCTCCAGAAACCAGTTCGGTCGAGTTATTGCCTGGAAGTATCCCTCCTCACGGATCTTGCAGCTCACACCTCGTCAGCAGCCCTTTTGCCCCGGACCATCGCTCCAATTGCTCAGCATCCCAGGAGACTTACACCCCTCCTTTCGCTATTTTGCAAGTGCATCAGGTGTGGTGACGCATGACCTCCGCATTTTCCTTATGCGCCTCTTCGCGGGGCCACCGCCCCTCGACCGCTTCGCTTCTCGGGGTTCCAGCAGTCATGGAATCGCACCGTCAGCCGGCGCAGTGTCCTCACATTTCCCAGTCCATCATGCACCACGGCCTAAGTCCGCTCCTCCAGACCCCTTGTCTCAGCTGTGCCGCCACACCGCTCCCGGGTGCTCACATCCTACAGGGGCGCCCCGCCTGCCGACATCCTACCGTGCTTCGTGCGGTGTCTGTTAATGTCCCAAACCCCTGTGATTTGTGCCGTGCTCGAGGCCCTCCCGGTCCTCCACCGTCTCCGTCTGCGTTCCTCAGTGAGGCCGCCTCAGTGCCTCATCCAAGGATTTCAGTGCACATGGAAGCGCTCTGCTGTTTCGCACTCTGCCGCTCGTACCGCAGCGCCCTCGGGCCCTGCCGGCCGAGACGATCCGCGGCACTCTCCTCCACACGCCCGCCATCTCCGGCGCTGGTAGCACTGCCGGCACCAGGTGTGCCGGTCTCCCGGCGTCTCACCTGTTGTTTGGCACTGGAGCCGACCGATATTGGGGGTCCCGCTCTCATGCCTCCTTTCTTCCCTTCGTCCGGTGATCACCTCGGTCCCCCGCCGGGGCTATATTTGAAGGATATTCTTTGGGCCCAGATGGAGCGGAGCGCTCACGCGTCTGCCATCTTCACTAGTCAGGCCACCATGTGCCAGAGTTAGGAGGAATTACCTATACTGTAAAGGAATGACCAGTCTCCTGGTGGCACCAGGTTTAGGGCCCCTTGCCTCAGTATAGAGGAGATTATTCTCCCAGTAAATTCTGTGGGCCTCATTGACATCCCCATTCTTCTGTTTTACAGCTTGCTGTCTGAGACCCTCTAGTGTGGGACAGGTCGGCTGTGCCACACTCAGTTCCTCCCTGGCTGGCCCCCCTGCACCCAAAAGCTCAGCTGTGTGAGCTTCAAGCTCCTCTGGTGTAGGTTCTGCACACGGAGTAGACTCCTACTCATCAAAAGGAGAATTATCTGGAGAGGGAGGGATAGTGGACAAGGGTTTGCCCTTCCTACCCCTAGTTTTTGGGAGCACTTGGTCCATTATTCCAGGATCAAGGTTTCCCTGTCCTCTTTGCTTCTTGGCCTGAGCCCTAGTAAGAGCAAAGATATGCCCTGGAATGCCCAGCATTGCTGCATGGGCCTCCAACTCCACTTCAGCCCAAGCTGAAGTCTCCAAATCATTTCCTAAGAGACACTCTACAGGTAAGTCAGTGGATACCACAACTTTCTTTGGACCAGTACCCCCCAGTTGAGATTCACAAGCGCCATGGGATGGCTAACAGCGATGTTATGGGTGTCTGGCACTTGGTACTGATGGCCAAGTAGATGTTGCTCAGGGGCTACCAGTTTCTCCATCACCATAGTGACACTGGCACCTGTGTCACTGTATCCACAGCCTGAACACCATTTATTAGGGGTAGTTGCTTGTACTTATCCATATTAAGGGGACAAGCAACTAAGGTGGGAAGGTCAATATCACCATCAGACACTAAAACAGCCTCAGTGGTCTCCCTAACTAGACCGACCGCCACTACATTACCAAAAGTAAGCCCAGCTACACCCTTTGACTGGCTATTTGTTTTGTTCTTCCCACCACCACTGCTATTACTAGGGGCACTAGTGGAAGCAGTTGGGGTTGTGGTGGTGGGAGTCTTGGTGTTTCTCTCTGGACAAGTGGGGTCACTTGCCCAATGGCCTTTTATTTTACATAAATAACACCATGGCTTTTCTGATTGTGTGAAGAGGATTTGGACCCACCACCCCCAGAGGATTTTTGTGGGCCTGATGAAGTCTCTGGAGATGTTTTATCTTTGTCTCCACGGTTGTTCTGACCCATTTGTCTGCCTTCTTCCCCAATTCTTGGGGAGAGGTCAGATCTGAGTCCACAAGACACTAATGCAACAAATCAGACACATAATTGTTCAATATATGCTCTCTCAGAATTATGTTATACAGGCTTTCATAGTCAGTCACCTTACTGCCATTTAACCAACCTTCTAAGGCCTTCACAGAACAATCTACAAAGTCTATCCAGTCCTGTGAAAACTCTTTTCTGGTCTCCCTGAACTGTATCCTATATTGCTCAGTGGTTAAGCCCAGACCATCCAAGAGTGCACTTTTGAGAATGTGGTAGTTGTCTGAGTCATCCTCCCTGACAATAAGGAGTCTGTCTCTCCCCTTGCCAGTGAAAGACAACCTCAGGATAGCAGCCCACTGTGCTTGAGGGACCCTCTGAACTTTACAGGCCCTTTCAAGTGCAGCATACCACTTATAGATGTCATCCTCATCCTTGTAAGGGGGAACACCTTTGTGCAGATTTCTGGAGTCAAATGTATGTTCCTTAGCACTGGAGTTCCTGAAACTGCTGCTGACACCATGGGGAACTAACCCCATCCCCTGCCTTTCCCTTTCCACAGCCAGGGATTTCCTGTCTAAGGCTAACTGTTGCTGCTGTAGCCTCAGTCTGGCCTCCTCTAACCTCAGCTTTCTGAGTTCCCTATCTAGGGACTGGTCCTCAGGGTTAGAAGTGTGGGACACTTCTGAGACAGAAGTGACATTGGAATTGGCAGAGGCAGATCTTTCCCTAACTTGAGCTGCCCTAGTTACCTGGCCTCTAGGTGTGAAGGGAGCGCTACTGCTGTGTGACCTCTTCCCACTCCCAGCTACACTAGGGGGTTTGTTGATAGAAAGATCAGTGGAAGGACCCTCCCCAGGATTATCAGACTGCTCCTCTGAGCCTACCTGGTTGGAATTTCCCTCTTCTTCCCCCTCTGGCTGTTCTTGACCAGTGCTAAGTCCCTGGTCATCCTTTAGGAGAAGATGTAAGAGGAATTCCTGTTTGGGGTTCTTATCAATCCTTAAACTTCTTTTAATGCAGAGACCCTCAAACTTTTAAAGTTCAAACTTACATATGTTGTTTTCACAACTCTAGGGGTAGTCCCTACAACAGACTTGTTGACAGGAAGAGTTTAGGAAAAAGAGAAAAAAGTTAGTAAACTATTAGGCCTAACTTTTTAGAAAAAAGACAACTTTTCTGAAACTTTTAGAAAGTTTTAAAGAACTTTTTAGAAAGTTAAAAGTGACTTCTAGGTACAATTATGTATACTTTTAAGTATTGGAGTAAGCTTATCTTCTGAAAAGCACCAGTAACAAAGTGGTAAAGCAATTGCAAGAACGTATCCCACAGTTTCACCCCCAATGTAGGAGGCTGGCTTGTAGTGGGTACCTTAGGTACTTACACCTTATATCAGGTCCAGTTATCCCTTATTAGTGAAATGTAGTAGTATTCTAGCAGCTTGGGCTGTTAGAGGTAGCTGTAGCAGAGCAGCTTAGGCTGAACTAGGAGACATGCAACGCTCCTGCAATACAACTATAGTTACACAGTACTTATACACATTAAAAGACAATACTCTAGTACTTTATTTTAGTGACACAAGGCCAAAAATATCTTAGAGGCAATACTCCTTCTGGAGGTAAGTATTATACACAAGATATACACTAGGGACCAAAATCAGGTAAGTAAATAGTCACAAAATAGTGCAAACAATATAAAATATCATAGATTGCAATAGGAAGAAATAGGCTGGGGCAAGACAAACAGTATACTAAGAAGCTGGAATGTGAATCACAAATTCCCCCTTAAGCAAGTGTAGTGTGTAAAGGGGCGCTGGGGGTGTAAGAAAACCACAAGGGTGAGTAAAATACCCCACCCCATAGCCCAGGAAAGTAGAAGTAAAGTACTGCAAGTTTCTACCGGACACACTACAAGTTGTGATTAGAGTTATTGCAAGAACCAAGTAAGACTGCAAACAACAAATGGTGGATTCCTGGACCTGAAGACCTGTAAAGAGGGGAGACCAAGTCCAGAAGTTGCAGAAGATTCCAGGAAGGACAGGAGCCCATGCCAACCTAGAAGATGGTGCAAAAGAGGATCCTCCGGTTGGAAGAAGTCTGCAGAAGAGCACCAAAAGAGATGGCTGCGGGTTCCTGCATGATGCAAAGGATGTCCCACGTCAAGATGTTGGATGCAGGTGAGCTGCAGCACTGGATTCGTCCAACAAGACTTGGTTCAAGCAATGTCGCGTATTGCATTAATATGGTGCTGCCTGGACCCAGGAGGGACCTGGGGGCCTCAACTCAGACTGAGGAGGCAGAGGGGGCTCCCAACACTGGAGTGAAGCCTCAGATGACCAGGCAGCACCCACGGAGGTCCCAGGACACGGGGACAAAGAAGATGCAAATTGCGGCTGCTCCAGCACTACAAAAGAAGGTCCCACGCCACCAGAGAACAACTCCGCGAGTTGAGCGTTGCAGGATAGAGTGACGGGGACCTGGGCCAGGCATGGAGGATTCCTGCAAAGAGTGCACAGAGGCCTCAGGAGGTAGAGATGATGAGGTGCACAGGAGTACTGTCGCAAATGGGGAAGGCAAGCTCTTACCTCCGCCAAATTTGGATAGCTGGACCTTAGGACAGCCTGTGTCGAAGGGGTCCACCACCTGTGTCCCAGGGAGCATGCTGATTACCAGGGGAGGAGTCCAAGAGAACCGGTCGTTGTCTTAGAAGGTGCCTGCTGGAGCAGGGAAGTAACTCCATCACTCCATGGCAGATTTCTTTGGTCCTTCTGGTGCAGGGTGAAGAGAGGGAGCCCACAGAGCAAGCACACCTTAGAAACTGTTGCAGTTGCTGGCTTGATCTGAAGTTGCAGGGTCACAGTAGCCTTTCTGGATACTTTGTTGCATTTACAGCATTTCCCGGAGCAGTTTGCAGTTGATCCGACGGTCAGAGGATGAAGCAGGAGTTGCAGAGTATTCCTTGTGGAAACTTGCAAGCTGAATCTGAAGAGGAACCCACAGGAGAGACCCTAAATAGCCCTGAGAGGGGGATTGGCTACCTAACCAGGGATGCACCTATCAGGAGGGGTCTCTGACATCACCTGCTGGCACTGGCCACTCAGAGATCTCCAGAGTGTCCCCACACCTTGGAAAACAAGATGGCTAACACCAGGGACACACTCGAGGAGCTCTGGGCACCACCCCTCGGGTGGTGATGGACAGGGGAGTGGTCACACCCCTTTCCTTTGTCCAGTTTCGCACCGGAGCAGAGACTAGGGGTCCCTGAACCACTGTAGATTGGCTTATGCAAGGAGGGCACAATCTGTGCCCTTCAAAGCATTTCCTGAGGCTCTAGGAGGCTACCCCTCCCAAGCCTGTAACACCTACTTCCAAAGGGAGAGGGTGTAACACCCTCCTCCCAAATGAAATATGTTGTTCTGCCTTCCTGGGACTGAGCTGCTCAGACCCCAGGAGGGCAGAACCCTGTCTGTGATGTGGCAGCAGCTGTAGCTGCAGTGCAAGCCTCAGAGAGCCGGTTTGGCAGTACTGGGGGTCCATGGTGGAGCCCCCAGGATGCATGGGATTGGCTCCCCAATACCAGATTTGGAAAGTGGGGACAATTCCATGAGCTTAGACACCTTACATGGCCGTATTCGGAGTTATCAATGTGAAGCTACATTTAGGTATTGACCTATATGTAGTACACACGTGTAATGGTACCCCCGCACTCTCAAAGTCTGGGGATTTAGCCCTGGACAGGGTGGGGGCATCTTTGCTGGTGCAAGGGTGCCCTCACACTTAGTAACTTTGCACCTAGCCTGCAGTAAATAAAGGTTAGACATATAAGTGACTTATAAGTTACATAAGTGCAGTGAAAAGTCCTGTGAAATAGTTTGTGCACAATTTCGCGCAGGATGCAGTGGCAGTCCTGTGAAAGGGTTTGTCTTAGCCCCTTATGGGTGGCAAAAGAAATGCTGCAGCCCATAAGGATCTCATGAACCCCAATGCCCTGGGTACCTAGGTACCATGTACTAGGGACTTATAAGGGGGGTCCAGTGTGCCAATTGGAATTGGTAAATGAAGTCACTAAACTATAGGGACTAATTTGGAAGCAGAGAGAGCATACGCTTAGCAGAACTTCAGTGACACAGTTGAGCACTACTGACAACGCACACATTAGACCACAAACGATGAGCACTAGGATCCTGACCAGCAGGATCCCAGTGAGACAGGCAAAACATACTGACATACAGGTAGAAATTGGGGGTAACATGCCAAGAAAGATGGTACTTTCCAACAGGGTGGGATAGGGAATTAATTAAAAAAAACTTACCTCTATCGTCGCTGTCACTGTCACCACTGCACTGCTCCTCTCCTGCAGACAGGCTCCAGGCACAGGCTCCCAGCCTGCCCTATCGACCAATCCTGACACTTCTCAGGATTGGCTGTGAGCACCCAACCAGGGTGCTCTCAGGCAGATTGGGAGCCTTGACCTTCTCTCTCCAGCCCGGCAACACAGCACCATATAACCTTTCATATCAGAGAAATCCTCTGATCAGCTTCAAGCAAATGTAAGGACAACTCTGTTACCTCAGAGTTGTTTAACAGTTGGAATCCTGGCATATCTCCTGAAATACTGCTTGTCTCAGAGATCACCTTTCATCTGTAGCCATCTTAATGGAATAGGGAGCCTGGTTCAGTGAAACACACTTTGAGATATTTCACCTGGGATCCCTCTCATGAAAAGCAGTTGAGAGCCTTCTGATAACTTTCAAATGCATGTTATCTCAAAGGCTATCTATACAAAGGTTTTTGTCAGATTAACTGTAAAATCTGTGCCTTATGGCCTCTGCCCCTTGGCTGCTTAACACTGGACTCCAAAGTATTTTGCCTCCTACCCTCGATTGCCTCAAAGTCTCCTCACAGCAACTATATTCTATGTACCAACATTACCCAGTATTAGCCCTGCTATGCCTTGGAAGTGCTGGAATCGTTAGCTTCAAATGGGTTTTTAGTTCACTGCCATTCCTATTTTAAATTTAGACACTGATTGGCTTGCTATGATTTGGAAAGTAGTAAAGACTTCTTGCTCATGTAAGCTGTTTTTATAGCAAGAATAGCATATGTTGACACCTCGTCAGGGGGAGTAAGTGCTATACAAATACAATTTAAATACAATATTGTAGTACATTAGTAGTACTGTTGATAATTACTTCAAGAGTGCCGTTTGTGAATAGGCCCATAAGACTTCAAAAATATAGAGGAAGTACATATCACTGTGAAGTACATCACATTATGTTAATTGCTGTTTTATAAAGTTATGGTTTCATATACATGCTTTTGTCAGGTTATGTGAGTAAATAGGGGAGTGGGTGAGTTGTGTTTTATTTAAAATATATGTAACTTAATATATATTGTTAATTTTTCATCATATTATATTAATTGGTAATTATGTATTTACTACATTAATTACTTTTTGTCATCTCATTTTTTTTTTAGGAACCCGGTGAGTGGGGTTTTGTACAGCTTTTCTTTAACATATTTTATTATTTAATTGATTATGATACTTATTTTAAATTATCATTTTTAATTATTGAATTACCTCCTACTAAATGTGTGAAGGACAAGGGAGAGTGGCTGGAAATTGAGGCATATGACTACTAAAGGGGAGGTGTTTGGGAAGAGTAAGGAGGGGCTATGGTTGGGCTAGGGAGGGATTTCGGAAGAGACAGGGACCTACCCACAAAAGAGTAAGGGGCATATTTATAATTTTAATGCAAAATTGCACTAACGCATCAAAAAGTTTAGCACCGACTTGTGCCATTCTGGAGCACCAGCCGGGCGCCATATTTATGGAATGGTGCAAGCCGGTGCAAAGGGTGGGCTAGCGTAAAAAAAACTGACATTAGCCGGGTGGCGGTATGGGGGATGGGGTTATGCACCAAAAAATAACATTAGACTGGTTAGAGGCAAAAAAATGCCTCTATCCAGCCTAGCATCATTTTCTGACGCAAAAGCATCCATACCACATGACTCCTGTCTTAAAAAAAACCAGGAGGCATACCTACCACCCCAGTGGCCAGCACAGGGAACCAGTGTCCCCTAAGCATGGCCATTGCACCCTGTGCCGTGCATGGGGCCCCAGGTTGGGCCCCCAATGGCACTTTAATTTAAAATAAAAGAATACTTACCTATACTTACCCTATTTATCTGGGATGGGGTCCCCCATCCTCTGGTGTCCCTCTGGTGGGGGTGGGGGTGTCCCTGGTGCTTAGGGAGGGCACCTTTTGACCCATTTCCATGGTGGTTAACCACAGAAATGGGTCCACAGGTCCCCTAACGCCTGGTCTGACCCAGGCATTAAATAATGGCGCAAAGCAATCTTTGTACCATTATTTAGCCCCTCCTCCCACCCGTGCATCATTTTAGCACTGGGGAATAAATATCGGGCTATGGGGTTAGCACCATTTTTTAGATGGGAACGCCTTCCTTGCATCCTATTGACTCAAGGTAGGTTTGCGCATCTAAAAAATGGTGCAAACTCCAATATTTTGAAGTTAGAAGTGTCTAACATCAAAATATAAATATGGAGTTAGTTTTGCACCGAATTTGCGTCAAACAAATGATGCAAATTCGGGTCAAATGGAGTATAATTATGCCCTTAAGCCCCTTCCTACGCAAAAGCTACAATGCTATTGTTACTACAGCCAAAAATGACCCAAGACAGTTCTAAATGTGCTTAAACCCACAACTGCGACAGCCTGTCATGGAAAATAATGGAGGTATGAGCTCAAAATATAACCCCACAGGAAATAATGTTAAGATAAATGAATTGATTTCAATTATTTAAAAAAAATATATACATTTATTTTATATAATGTTTAAAAAAATTGTCTAACTTAAAACATAACTATTATTTTATTTTACATTTTTAATTAATGAACTTTTTTGAAATTTACAAAATAATGTACTATTAAATTGCCAAAAATAATTAATTTTAAATAATTCTATACATCACTTTTAATGCTCTTGTATGCATAATAGAAATGTAATTTGTTTTACTTAAGCTGGATATATTTCTAATTTAAGTTTAAAAAAACAAAAAAGTAATTTAATATATTAAAAATAGCTAATTTTATAATGTAAAATTAAGCTATTAATGCTGTAGCATTTTTACATTGTTCTACATTTAACATAAGTATATAAAATTAATTAACATTAACATTTAACATACAATTACATTTTCATTTTTTTAAAGTTGAGTAAACTTTCCCTAAACATTAACAGAGGGAGACCTTTGCCTCAATTGGGGAGGTCTCTGAGAAGAGTGAAATGTTCAATACAGTTAAAAAGCCACTAAAAGTATCAACTTTATTGTCACATTTAATATTTACCATATTTCAGGGTGTGAGGACATGTAAGTCTTCATTTTTGAGTAACTTTACACGTGTAAGTTGTGAATAGCCAAAGTAGTAAAGTTACTCAAAACTGTAAGAGTAAATGTACTTGTAATACATCTAAACCTGTAGATTTACCTTTATAATATTTTGCCCACAATTTTAAGGTCATACAATATTTTGGAGTTGGTATTCAGAATCCAAACCCTTTTTATTTTTTCAGCTATCCCTACCATGAGAGAAAGAATATGTTCTCCTTTATGTTGGCAGCACTCAACTCTGGCTCTGAATGTTTCATTATTGTCCATATTCCATTTGCCAGAATCCCAGTGTGACTGCAATATAACGGGCTGGGTTTAAAAAAGGGTGCCCTGGAATGCCTCATAACTACTACTAGTACGCTTACGAACCTGCTGCCTTAATTTGTGGTTTTCAGCTTTTGACATTGGTTCCTTAAGATCAGTTCAAACTCTTTGGCTGTTATACAATTGCTGTATTTTAGTGGAAGGTCACACATATCAATAGGTAAAATTGCCTATTTTTTTGTATAATCAACTTTTATTTATTTTGTTAGAATAAAGCAACATACAGTGCAAACATAGTATGCGGTCTCCAGTAAGCAACATTCATCTTGATTCAGTACATATATTATGACAGGCCATAATAGTCCCACCAATTTGCCGTATTGCCATTTAAATGTGTCCACTTTCGTTAGAGGACCATTGTGCAGCGATTGCTCCAAGAATTCCTTGCAAAGCTGCCCTATTAATGAGCATATCAATGGGGTGGAGCTTCTAGGAAATGAGTGAAACACTTAGCAGATGTTTTATAAGCTGTTAAAACCCACTTGATTTGAGCTTTTCACAGAATGGTGTACAAACTATAGGCACTTAGGCCCTGATTCATGTTTTTTTACGCAAACCTGCACTAATGCAGGTTTGCGTATAAAAGTATAGCACCGGCTTGCGTCATTCCAGGACGTATTAATGAAATGGCACAATCTGGCGCAAAAGGGTGGGCTAGCGTAAAAAAAATTGATGTTTGCCGGGTGGGGATGACGGTATGGGAGATGGGCGTTTAGCACTAAAATATGATGCTAGGCTTGTTACAGTCAAAAAAGATGACTCTAGCCAGATTAGCATCATTTTATGGCACTAAACCTACCATGCCACATGACTCCTGCCTTAGAAAAGGCAGAAGTCATGCCCATCACCCCAATGGCCAGCACAGGGGACAAGGGTCCCATGGGCATGACCATTGCACCATGTATGGGGGCCCATGTCTGGGCCCCCTATGGCATTTTATAAAAAAAAGGTAAATACTTACCTTTACTTACCTGTACTTACCTGGGATGTGGTCCCCCATCCTCCGCTGTCCCTCTGGTGTGGGTGGGGGTGTCCATGGGGCCTGGGGAGGGCACCTGTGGACTCATTCCATGGTGTTCCACCATGGAAATGGGCCTAAGGACCCCTAACGCCTGCCCTGACCCAGGCGTTAAATAATGGTGCTGAGCAAGCTTAGCGCCATTATTTAGGCCCACCTCCCTCCCGTGCACAATTTTTGCACTGGAGGATAAACGCAAGGGCCTGAGAGTAATTTTTTGCCCGGGAACGTCTACTTTGCATCTTATTGACGCAAGGTAGTTTTCCGCAGGCAAAAAAATTACCTTAACTCCAACATTTTGGCGCTAGACATGTCTAGCACTAAAATATAAATATGGAGTTAAAATTAGGCCGGATTTGCGTGAAAAAAATGACAGAGTATAACTATGTCCCTTAGTTGTCTCACTGGCGGTTCCAGTAAAGTCCATAAATTCAAGAATAAATCAGATCAATGCCAGTCAAATCAATGCCAAGTTTGTGGGCATTTACGTAGCCAGTGAATGAGTTTTCAATTTGAGAAAGTTATTTAGAAAGATGAAAAAAAAGCTCATCAACGTGATGCATTTTATCTAGAAGCGTACAAGGAGTAAAACGGATGGACTCAGTGGAATCCCATGATAACAGTAGGTGTGCAACAATTGCACTACCACACATTTTTTTAACCGTATCTGAAGATTTTGAGAACTGCCCTATTTCTGGGTATTATCGAAATTTCGGTTAGAAAAAGCCTGGTGGAAACCAAAAGTAAAAATGTGGTAAAGCGTCCAGGACAAACGGAGCAATGGAGACATCTACTGTGCTGCATATTTTCACGCTTTTTTCGCTCCTGGACTCTAATTTCAAGAGTAACACTACATTTCCTAATTGCGGTAACCTTGTTAACTCTGAATTTAGCAGCTACCTATTTCTGAGCACTATATGCCTGTCGTGTATTAGTCTAATTGTGAGATTTATTTACTTTAATAGTGCACACTCATCAGCGTGTCATAGATGTCTCAAAGAGCTTTTGCAGGTGACTGTGTTTGCTGGTGCCTAAAAACCAAGGGGCATATTTATACTTTTTGATGCAAAACTGCACTAACACAGTTCTGCGTCAAAATCCTTAGTGCCTGCTAGCGCCATTCCATAGCGGCAGCCATGCGCAATATCTATGGATTGATACACCCTGGCGCTAAGGAATGGCTAGTGTAAATAAAAAATACGCTAGCTGGGGGGATGGTAGTAGGGACAAAGGAGCTAGTGGATTAGAAATGACGTTAGGCTGGTTAGCGGCAATACATATGCCGTTAACCAGCCTAGCGTGGGTACCAGTGTCCCCTGTGCAAGGCCATAAGAACCAGTGCTGGGCTGGGGGCCCAATGTCAGGGGCCCCCAATGGCACACCAAAAAAGATTAAAACAATACTGGCCCAGGATGGGGTTCCGCATCCTGTGGTGTCCCTCTGGTGTGGGTGGGGGTGTTGCTGGGGCTTGGGGTGGGCAACTGTGGGCTCATTCCATGGTGTTTGGCCATGGAAATGGGTCCACAGGTACTCTAACGCCTGATCTGACCAGGTGTTAAATAATGGCGCTAAGCAGGCTTTGCACCCTTATTTTGGTCCGCCTCTTCCGTGCGCGTCATTTCTGCGCCGGAGGATAGATATGGCTCTAGGGTGTTAGCATCATGTTGTGGACGGGAACGCCTACCTTGCATCTAATTAGCGTAAAGTAGTTTACCGCATCCACAACTTGACACTCACGCCAACATTTTGACGCTAGACGAGTCTAGCGTCAGAACATAAATATGGAGTTAGGTTAGTGCCGTTTTTGCATCAAAATAAATGTTGCTAAAACAGCGCAACCCAAGTATAAATATGCCCCCAAATGTTTCCTAAAGATAAATTGTGCTCTGCTTTACCCTAATATGTGGTCACCATTGCACAGGAAAAGAAACTCTTCACATGCCACAATCTGACTTATCTGGTTATTCAAGTGTACCCAAACCATATGTCGATTTTACTCACCGGTCCTTCGGTCAATCATGGAAGGTTTTCTACTGGAGCAAACACGGAGAGGCTTCTGTGTTTAGAGTTTTGTGAAGAAGCCAGTACGAGTCAGAAAACAACCGGCCTTATAGGTAGTCCTTTATAGATTATGTATGAGTACCATCCGCACAAACCCTCTTCCCTATGCACCAGTTGGGCCTGTGCCCAGGAGCTGCTCGCAGCAATCAGAAGGGGCACGTGAGAGGGGAATTAAAATCAAATGTAAAAAAATTTCTTTTTTTAAAAACACTTACCATAATGCCGTGCACCACTCCACTCCTGCTTCTCCTCGCTGCAGGCACAGGCTCCAAGCCTGCCCTGTGGCCAATCCTGATGCTGCTTAAAGCAGCGTCAGGATTGGTTGGGCTGTAGAGACCCTACAGCGCATGTGTGTTTGGACGGCCCAAGACGGCCGGCCGGCCAAACACTCATGCTCTCAGAGGGGGGGTGCTGAGCACTCCCCCTAAATGCTCGTCACACCCGTGACCCCGCCCTTTTACCAAACAACGATAATAACAACACAGTTTATCATTGTTGTTTGGTAAAAGTTTTGCAGCTGCCGCTACTGGCGGGGGTGACACTCCTCCATGCTACTGGAGAAGCCTTTGCTACCTGTGCCACAGAGACAAATCTGCAAAAAATTACTGTGTTTCGTGAAAATGGACAGTTTATGCACAGGTGTGTGCACAACTTCTGCATGCATCATCTTGTCGCTCACACTACATGCCTTGGATTTGATCATTAAAATGTCTTTGGCCAGCTTTAATCATTTTCTCCAGTGAGAATGTTTTTGCTTAACAAAAAGTGTTGTCTCGCTACGTTTGTGTCACTCGAAGCAACAGGACACTTTTTTTCTTACTTGCACTTGTTTCAGAGAGGATCAGTTAGGTACGTTTCCACAAATGTACTGCAAACCGCTTGATTTCAACAAGTTGCCACTTTCTAGCTTTCTCTCACTGTCTGTGTGGATATATCTATAAATGGCAGAGACACATTGAAAGTTACGCATGCATAAGACAATATTATGCAAATGCATGTGCACGCTCGTCTCCTGGTGGTGCAAGAACTGGGCTATTGTCCTTAAAGCAACTGCTAGAACTTACAGACTCCACGCTGGGTGACCACAAGAATATCTTCTTCAATTGTGGGCCAACAATATTAATGGATTTGCTGTTTAACACTATTCAGTAGTGGCCACACGCTAAATATATGGGTTTTGTTTTCACAGGGGCCCAAATCATCTTTTCTTACAGCAGAGAAGAGAGCCAGGTTAAAATGCAATCCTGTTAAAGTCCGCTTTGCAGAAGAAATCATCGTGAACGGGCATACACAGGTCAGTGCTCTCTTTTATTATTGAAATTGTGCTGCTTAATTTGTGTCAGCGGTTGCAAGTGGTGGGCACTCGTTTTGGAGGACGGGAACTTATCAGACTTTGATCCAAAGCAAGATAGAGCAAGTCAGAAAATAGAGAAAGAAGGAAGAAAAAAACATAAAAAGCAGTGACAGAGGAAGGAAATGGAAAAAAAAGAACCTGAAAGTGTGAGATAAAGAGGCAGGAAGTGTAGGGTGGTGAAAGAAAGAGACACAAGTTAGAAGTAAGGCCAGACAGTCTTGCTATTTCGCAGCTTGGGTGGCAGGCGCCTCTGAAAAGTTTACTGTGGACTGGGTATGAGCTTCTCCATTTGGCCGCCTGTATTCCTTGTCCCACATAGGGACCTCTTCATAAAGTGCACACTTTGTAGTACGTTTAGTAGTACTACAGTAGCACTCTTCAAACATTGTAAAATGCTTTTCACAAACCGATGAGTAGAAACCATCGCCTCCTATCTTTTCCGTGTGGAGGGCTTCTCACTGTTGCGGATATCTCTGCACACATTTTAGTAGTAAATTTGAGAGGAATCTGGTGGAAGGGTGATAAATGGGGAATACTTATGATTAAAGAGGTGGGATTCAGGGAGGTGTACAGAGGGGATAAAGGAGGGCTATGGATGGGTTCAGGGAGGGACATGCATCCACCCACAAAAGAGTGCACCTATTTATTTTTGAAAACTGCACTTCTTTAGTTACTACAGCAAAAAAGGACTCAAAACTGTTGTAAACGTACTCCAGCTCAGACATGGCTACCAGTGGTACAGCAACGCCCTCCCATAGAAAATAATGGAGATGGGATTTAAAATAGAATCTCATAAAAAAGATGGCAAAATAAATTACTTCTAGTTTTTAAAAACATGTTAGTTTTATTTGATGTTCAAAAAGTATAAATGAATAAAACATATTTTTTATTTTAAAAAGTTTAACTCTCTTTAATTTAAAAATAAATGTAACAATGTTTTACAAAAATAATTAAGTTAAATTAAACTAACCATTTAGCAATACTTACTACATAATAAATATGAACATTTTACTTTAGGTCAGATTTTTTTAAATAAATCTTTTACAAAATAATGTTATTTTTATTTATTATTCATGAATTAATTCAATTTTTTTCAAGATTAAGTTAATAGTTCTGTAGCATTTTTTTAAAACATCTGTTTTTGAAATAATTATATAAATTAAGTTAAATTAGTTTTTGCATTTAAAAAAAAACTTTAATAAACAGTTCTACATTTCCCTATACTTCACCACAGGGACACTCAACCCCAGTGAGGGATATATCTGCCTACATAAGAAAAATTAATATTAGTAACTCTACACTCATAAATGTTGCTCCTCCTCCCGGTTTCATGGGGTTGGGACATTTACATCTACACTTTGTAGTAATTTTACACTTGTGAATAGTTAAAAGTAGTAAACCTATTCCAAAGTGTAAAAGTAAATATAAACGTGTAAATTTACTCATTTATAACTTTACCTTTGTGAATAGCTCCCATAAAGTAAAGGTCCCAAAGTTCCCGCCCAAAAGTGAGCCCAGAAGTGGGACATTAGTGACTTGAGAGAGAATTATGCCATACTGGAAATAATGCTAAGCAGCAACTTCCTAAAATATGACAAGGCCAAACTCATCTGGCAGTGCAGATAAACAGGTGAAGGAAGACTCATGGATCAGTGTTGCTATCCATATGCTGAACTATACATAGACACGTGAATTTGTGAATGCCAGATTTATGAAGTGGAGGATACGTGCAGAGGACAGCCTGAGTTAGAAAACCTTGTGCATATTCAAGTGAAATGAATGGTCTGTTTTTGTAGGCAGTATGCAGTGCACATCTTAGGTTTATGAAGACTGTGACAAACACTAAGACCCCGAGTGGAGCAGTAATCCCCATGCAGGTGCAAGTGGAAGTGTGAGCCCGAATCGGGAATAGAACTTGTGTGAAATCATCTTACAGGACCAGTGGTATTCCCTGAACAAATTACACCAATGCCCAGTGAAATACTCAACAGGCCATATTCACAATGGCGAATTTGGAAGTAAATGTAAGCTTATGATCAAATGTACCATTTTTATGCCACTCGGCACCTGAAAAGGTGATTCCTAGCAAGGGTAAACCCATTTCTCTGTGTGGAGATTTTTGTCACAAATGCAGAGCTCTGCACACATGTAAACTTCGCTCTTTCTTTCAGAGGTGTCGCTATTTCATTTAGATCTTCACTTACTAGCAGTTCATAGATTGAAGATTTTATCACTCTTGGGGGTGAAGCCGGCTTTTGCGGTCTCAGAGCAGAGAGTTTGTTGTGATCACACAGAGTATACAGGGAAGTGCACTGCGGGTTGGAGACCCTCTGGGACTTTGTCAGATTTATCTGCATGAATTGGGAGTTGGCAGCCTGAGTGATTGGTGTTGTTCTCAAGGGCTTGTAACAAATGCTGCTTTTTTACTGTGAAGAATGTTGCAATATTACTAATAGGTCTGCATTTGTCCTTCTAGAAAAGTTGTTTAGTCTTTTTTTAATTGTTTTCGTGATACGTTCTCAGGACACTTCTGCATTATATCCATTTCCTGGGATACTGAGTTGATCGCAAAAACCTCAGCGATCTGGGAATTTGGTGCCTTCAGCCAAGACCCTTTTCCAGGGCATTTGATGCCATAGCTGTTGAGGAAGAAAGTGTTGTTTGAGGTTGCAAGTATATTGGGACCTTACAGTCTGACATTTTAGTGGGAGAGCTTGATGCAAAGCAAAGCCAGCTGAATTGCTGGGTTGGATATCAGAGACATTATCATTGCTGGCTTGCCTTGAGCTATGGGGAAACAATAAACATAATTTAAGTATCAGCATGCCATAAGACTGTTGCTTGAGTGAATATCTGGGTGCACTCAAAGCTCTTTTAGCTTGATGATCCAAGCAAAAGCCTCTCTTCACAATTTCCCTTTTTAAAGCACGAGTGATGATGGTTATTTCTGCACGGATTCTTAATAAATTGATAACAACAATTTGCAAATTCAAGGAACCTTTGAGTCTCCTGAACATTGTAGTATGCTAATCTGATGTACCTGAAACATTATTTTGATCCATTAAAAGTCCAGAATTCAATCTACATGTAAGATATTTGAATATTTCCTTTTCAAACAAATGATGTTGCTGAAGTCTTGATAAATCTAACCTCACATGTTCTTGATGTTCTGCAATAATATTAAAAACCACTAGAATATCGCCCTATGGAGCAATACAGACTGATTCAAAATATCAGCGAATACTGAATCTGTAAATGTTGAAAAATGGCAAGAGCCCTGCACAACACAATGTTCGAAGTGCCCAAGCAGGGTACAGTAAAGCATTTTCTACCTAAGAAGGTGAAATGTTCTAATAGCATTATCACCTTTGTGCTATGACAGTTGGTAAATGCCCCCTCCCTCGTTATAGGCCCTTGTCTGAAGTTTGCACTTATAACTAAGATAGAGGTAGTTTAAAGGCCAATAGAGCCCTCTGCAGTTTGCTATAATGCTGTAGTAGAACCCTGGAACATTGAGAGCTCCATGGAATAACAGCGGGAAAAGACCTTGGGCCAGATGTAGAAAGCTTTTTGCATGACGCAAACTGTGAAAATCGCAGTTTGCGCCATGCAAAAAGCCTTTTGCGATGCTCATTCAAAAATTGCGAGTCGGTACCGACTCGCAATTTGTAAATGCGACTCGCAAATAGGAAGGGGTGTTCCCTTCCTTTTTGCGACTCGCATAGCAATTCAGAGTTGCTTTGTGACCGCGAATGCGGTCGCAAACGAACTCGCAGTTACCACCAGTGTCACACTGGTGGTAACTCATTCGCAAAAGGGAAGGGGTCCCCGTGGGACCCCTTCCCCTTTGTGAATGTCGACAAAAATATTTTTTCAGAGCAGGCAGTGGTCCTATGGACCACTGCCTACTCTGTAAAAAAACGAAACCAAATGGTTTCGGTATTATTTTCATTTTGCAACTCGTTTTCCTTTAAGGAAAACGGGCTGCAAAATGAAAAAAAAAACTGCTTTATTGAAAAAGCAGTCACAGACATGGAGGTCTGCTGACTTCAGCAGGCCACCATCCCTGTGAGTGCAGGGACTCGCTATGGGGTCGCAAAATGCGACCCACCTCATGAATATTGATGAGGTGGGTCTTTGCGACCCCATAGCGAGTCGCAGAAGGTGTCTGAGACACCATTCTGCATCTGTTTTTGCGACTTGCAAATTGCGAGTCGCTCAGACTCGCAATTTGCAAGTCGCAAAAACGGATTTTGCTACATCTGGCCCTTACTCCCTTGTAATAAGCGCTTGCCTATTACTCAGTTGGAGGGCCTTTAATGGCTAGTATATCTCTCAGCATCAGCCAGTAATGCTATATTGCATAATGTATCGTGCTGATCCTGGTCCCCGAAACCAGTGAGAGCACTAGAATGGAACAAGTAATTTGGGGTGCTCAGAGGCAAACCCACAAAAAGCTCATCTAGCATGAGAAACAACATGTCAGCTCTGATGCAAATACGGCACCAATGTACTTAGGGTTGGTTTCCTGAGTGAGCACCAGAACATAACACTGCAAGAAGGATCAGCCCCCCTTCTTAACTATTTGAATGGTTTCAAAGCACTCCTCTGTATTTTGTTTCTTCTTTACCTGTTTGAAGCAAATAAGTAGGTTCAACCTGACAACATACTTTAACTGTCAGTTGTCATTACATGAGCACAGCAGTAGATGCAACCTTGAGTCCTGTCAAAGAGGTAGCTGAGTATTTTTATCCGATGTTATCTTCATTTGTATACTTGCATCCGGCTGGAGGGTGAGCCTAAACTGACCATTGTGTTGTTAGCCTGGAGATGAGTAGCACAGGATCCACTAAACCTGCACTTTACCGACAAAGCAAAAATTGTAGCTGTGTCTGCACTGAAAGAAAGTACAATTTTGTTAATTAGATCTCAATTTGTATGCTGTGAAAACCCAAGTAACAAAAGAAAGAACACTGTAATCAACGTAACACACACTGCTAGTCAATTTAGAAAAGCAAAAAACGAATTCACTTACTGAAACAGAACATTCGGTTATGTTAGTTTAAGCTTTGTGAGGAAGGCCAGTAGGTCTTTTATACTCCTTTCACACTCACCTAACCCTTAATTGCTGAATCTAGATAATGACACGTCTCAGCTTTGTGTGACAAAGGGTTTATTTTCTATTGTATTCTTCTTGCTGCACTGCGCAAGCTTTATTTTTTTTATTTTTCTCTTCTGGCTGCCATGTCTCTGTATTTTATCCCTTTAGTCCGGGCTGACTTTCATGTGGAAAGTACTTGAGTGGCGACCTTTGCTGAAAGGGCTAACGAAACGTAGTGCAATAGAAATATCTCAATGTCTAAATAAAAAGAAATTCGATATGCATTAAAAAAAATATGTAATCTCTTTAGGAATTTACCGAAAATAATCGAGATTTTTTAATGATATGGAGGCTAACATTCGTATCCTTCGTTTTTGTCCACTTGCAGCATCCACCTTGAAAGAACGTAGAACACCTAAACATTATAGAACACTGTAAAACTCAGAAAATGCAGCCATCTTCCTTCTTATACAAGCTGTGAACAAGCAGTGTTTTTGAAAAACCAATAACGTTTTTTGGAATCTCTATGCATGTTTCCTCCATCTCCAAACTTAAATTCTTCCACTTGGCAATTCCAACATTGATACCATAGAACTGCAATAAAACACCCAAACATATTTTTTAACAGGCTGCATCATCCTGAGAAGGATAATTTTATCCTGTGTATGTTTAATAAAATCAAAATTTTCTGTCCACCGGTCTTTGGAAAATCTACATTGTATGGCAAGGCTTAGAGGCTAACAGTATGGAAGTTTTATATTAACACTTTTCCTTGAGGTTTAAAACATACAGCAGTATAAACAAGTTACAATTGCTGCACAATTGTCAGGTACACCCCTTTTAACAAATCAGCGAAACTTAACTTCACAGTATTTGTGTTAACACTGGTGAGTTAGGTCATCTGTATAGGCCTTCCAATGCCCCCAGACCTCATGATGTTTTTCGAGGCAGCCATAGGATATAAATATGGGTTTTTGTGCCACAACACAATTGTCCATTCCATGTGCCCATTCAGCATTGGTAGTGCATGTGCGGAGCATCAGTATTGTGCTATGTTCCTCTTAGCAAAAGGGAAGCGCAGTACAACAAATATTCTTGTGTATTGACTCCCCCCCTTCGTCCATCAGCCCCAGTAACATCAGCTTGGTATATCCTACCAAATATTTGTGATAGTGTGGTGCATCCATTCTGTCAATACCATTGTATGACAGGGCATTCCCATATTGTGTGGGAAAAAGTACTCAGGATGTTTTGACATCTCAAGCACTGCAGGTCCAAATCCATTATGTAAGTTTAAAGTCTTGCCATCAAACACTCTGCCACACTCTTGACGGGCTTACAGTAAAACTGCCTAAACATAGAATCAATTGACTATCCTTGATAGTCTAAGAATATCTTGCAAATCACCCCTATCATCAAAGCCTTTAGGTCTGAAGCTACTAGGATTGAGTGAATTTCAAAAAATACTCACACGCACACCTGCTCTCTTCATTACCTCCTTTACCCACCTTACTAAAGTTGGGGGCTTAACAGGCTTGTCAGTCTACTTAAACGAAATTAGCAATCATATAAAATCCACAGGTTTAACCACCTTTGTACACTCTTCATGCTCCTTTACACATCTTCCCATACACAATCTTATATTTTCATCAAAATATGGATAGAAAATAGCTGTAGATAAGGTTTTCGTTCTCCCAGCCAAAATGGAAATACACTTCCTCTGGGACAGAAATTTTGCTTCCACACATCTGACACCCTTTTAAAAGCATCATACACAGCAACATAGACAACATTAGTGTAAAATCCCTAAAAGTCAGACTCTCCTTCAACTTTCAAAAAGCTTAGTCATCTTCTCCACATCACAAACTGAATTATACCTGGCAAAGTGGGTTTTGTGACATACGTCTACCTCTAAAAAAACTCCTCACAAGGGTATCCTGGTCAGTTAACTAAATCATGTCCTGATGCTAAAGCTGACCGAGGCACATTACTTATCTGGTAAAACACTCCTCTCTCAAACATTTCCAACAAATAAGTAAAAATAAACCCTACATCAGATGAAATGTGATCCAAATCCCATACAATTCCAGTAAACCCACTTTTATCATGACAATCTATTCGCCCTTCTTGTTCCTAGCACCCTGGATTTCTCAATGATATTCAAAGCCCTCCCCCCGAAAGCCAAGCACCTCCCACATTACCTGACCTCACCAACTTGTTCATCTCGTTCAACAATAACTCTCAGAATGTTAAAAGCAATATCGCAAAAGCCAACATAACTGAGTAACAATCATGCAACCTCCACAAGGAAGTTACCTACACCAGTGACTCCTTTCATCATTGTGTCATTAATATCAGACTTGCTAACATGCCAAAGGATGGAAACACATATGTCTGAGAACTTTTCAGTCTTGGAGAAAAACATCTCCCTCTGCATACTCTGAAACTCGATGCCAATTGAAATAATCTCTTACTTGAAGATTCAGTCTGATTGTGAAAAGCTTGCATTCCAGGAGTACCAATCTGTCACATCATTGCTCAACTCTGCAATGTGCTCTGCCTGAAACAAACTATCACTTTTGGGACAATGCTCCCAAAACACCTTTGATCATGCTCATCCTGTCTTGTGCTCATATTATACTGTTGAGACAATGTCCATTCTCAGAGTCACACGTCATTTGACTCTGTTCTCCAAAAAGCACAATATTTGCAAATGACCCCTCTAACAACCTCAAACAAATGATATGCATCTTCCCCTCCTCTGACCAACATCCTCCTGTTTTAATTGGCCTCGCACCTTGCACCCCAACCTTCTAAGCTTGCATCCGAACAAGAAAACCTGGATTCTTGCCAAAATTGTTAGTTGTTTGACCATTCCAGGCCTGCACGTATCCTGAGCCTCCACTCCAACTCCACACTCACGTTTGGATTTAAAGAAATCTTTTGAAAAAACCTCAAGCCTTTTCTCAAATGCACTGCCTTCCATCTGTATAAACAATAATGCAGTGGTTCAGAAGAAATAGCCTGTGTTGTGGAAGATAGAAGACCCACTATCCTTGCCCACATTCACATAGGAAACTGATCCAAATTAAAAATTTTGCACATTTTCTTCCAAATCGTTTTCCACTAGCCTCTTGGAAGCCTCAAACCACTCACTTGATTGTCCACTAGACAACCTCGAAACTGTGTTTCTTGACTTGTAATCAGACTTGACTTCTGCCTGTTTATAGCAAATCCCAAGCTAACTAACAAATCCACTGCTATCTCTCT
The DNA here is from genome assembly GCF_031143425.1 of Pleurodeles waltl. NCBI lineage: Eukaryota > Metazoa > Chordata > Amphibia > Caudata > Salamandridae > Pleurodeles > Pleurodeles waltl. The sequence continues at coordinate 65,925,021 of NC_090437.1, forward strand.
GTGCTATAATACAACTGATCTGTGCCGAGCCATGATTAACATGTATCACTCAGATTTATGATCAGCCTTACTTCTTTCTCTATCAGCCAAGCCACCACCGGTCACAGCATCTTGGTGAAAATCCCCATGGTGCCAAAGAGAGTCTGTTTCCACTGCTCTCCTCCCCATTAAAATTGAAAGGACTTCTAATTGGAATCATTAAATAGATATCTTTTAGATGCAGGCATGCCAGCCAGACCCCTTCCTGCATTATGTCTCTCAACAGAAACGTGCCCTCCATTTTGAAGTTGTGTTACATCAAGTAATTGTTCAGATCTTGCAACTTTATCACAGGACACGTTCATTTTTCCTTATTCTCTACTAAGAAAATATGCTCACAAAGCCTTGAAATCATCCTTGGAATCGTACAATTGCTACTTTTATACTCAACTCACAAACATTGACATACCACTAACAAATACATCCCTAAACAGCATAATTTGCACTGCTGTGTTTCCTTCATCATTCATCAGATCAAGTGATTTGGGGTCAATATTTACCCAAATACTCTTTCTGTATTGCACCACTGTTGGACCTGGCTTTTTGACAGGGACATCCCCAAACTTTTTGCCTCCTTCCTCCTATTTTGTCTGACCTGTTGTTGTTGGCTTTTGACCTCTGGGCACTTTACCACTGCTAACCAGTGCTAAAGTGCATATGCTCTCTGTGTAAATTGTACTACTGATTGGTTTATCCATGAGTGACTATTTAATTTACTTGTAAGTCCCTGGTAGAGTGCACTACCTGTGCCTAGGGCAGGTAGATTAAATGCTACTAGTGGGCCTGCAGCACTGGTTGTGCCACCCACCTCAGTAGCCCCTTAACCCTGTCTCAGGCCTGCCATTGCAAGGCCTGTGTGTGCAGTTTCACTGCCACTTCGACTTGGCATTTAAAAGTACTTGCCAAGCCTAGAACTCCCCTTTTACTACATATAAGTCATCCCTAATGTGTGCCCTAGGTAACCCCTAGAGCAGGGTGCTGTGTAGGTAAAAGGCAGGACATGTACCTGTGTAGTTATATGTCCTGGTAGTGTAAAACTCCTAAATTCGTTTTTACACTACTGTGAGGCCTGCTCCTTTCAAAGGCTAACATTGGGGCTGCCCTCATACACTGTTGAAGTGGCAGCTGCTGATCTGAAAGGAGCAGGAAGGTCATATTTAGTATGGCCAGAATGGTAATACAAAATCCTGCTGACTGGTGAAGTCGGATTTAATATTACTATTCTAGAAATGCCACTTTTAGAAAGTGAGCATTTCTTTGCACTAAAATCTTGTTGTGCCCTTCAATCCACGTCTGGCTAGGTTTAGTTGACAGCTCCTTGTGCATTCACTCAGACACACCCCAAACACAGGGTACTCAGCCTCACTTGCATACATCTGCATTTTGAATGGGTCTTCCTGGGCGGGGAGGGTGGAGGGCCTGCCCTCACACAAAGGACTGCCACACCCCCTACTGGGACTCTGGCAGACAGGATTGAACTGAAAGGGGGCTTGGTGCATTTCTTAGAGACTCTTTGAAGTCACCCCCACTTCAAAGGCACAACTCAGTATAAAACAGGGCCTCTGCCCTACCTCATCAGACACTTGCTGGAGAAGAAACCTGAACCAGAAACTACATCCTGCCAAGAAGAACTGCCTGGCTGCTCAAAGGACTCACCTGTCTGCTTTTCTACAAAGGACTGCTGCCTTGCTGTTGGCCTGCTGCCTTGCTGAACTCTTGCCTGGCTGTAAAAGTGCTCTCCAAGGGCTTGGATAGAGCTTGCCTCCTGTTCCCTGAAGTCTCAGGACCAAAAAGACGTCTCTCTTCCTCTTGGACGCTCCGTGCGCCGAACTTTTCGATGCACAGCTTGTTCCGCGGCAAGAAAAACGCCGCACACCGACGCTGATCAACGCGACGCCTTCGGGACGACCAAAACTTTGACGCACGGCTTCGCAAGGACAACGCCGCCCGACTTCCCGGGAGAAATCGACGCGACGCCTGCCGTGAGATTAAAACTTTGACGCACGGCCTCGCAAGGACAACGCCGCCCGACTCCGCAGGAGAAATCGACGCGACGCCTGCCGTGAGATCGAAACTTCGACGCGCAGCCCCGCAGAACGACGCGCAACCGGTAAACAAGCAGGAAAATCCACGCACAGACCCGGGACATCTGGTAATCCCCGCGACTCACAGAAAGAGACTGTCCGTGCGCCGGAAAACGACGCACGACTTCCCCGCGTGGAAAATAACGACGCAAGTCCGTGTGTGCTGGGGAGAAATCGACGCACACACCCTTTTTCCACGCACCTCTTCCTTTGTGGCCCTCTTAGGAGATTTTCCACCAGAAACCAGGTACTTTGTGTTTGAAAGAGACTTTGTTTACTTTCTAAAGATTTAAGACACTTTATATCACTTTTCAGTGATATCTTTACAAATTCATATTGCAACTTTGATCGTTTTGACCTGAAGATACCCAGATAAATATTATATATATTTTTCTAAACACTGTGTGGTGTATTTTTGTGGTGTTATGCTATGGTGTTGTATGATTTATTGCACAAATGCTTTACACATTGCCTTCTAAGTTAAGCCTGACTGCTCATGCCAAGCTACCGGAGGGTGAGCACAGGCTGATTTTGGATTGTGTGTGACTTACCCTGACTAGAGTGAGGGTTCTTGCTTGGACAGAGGGCAACCTGACTGCCAACCAAAAACCCCATTTCTAACATTGGTGATCAGCGGTGAGGATAGGACTTGTGTTTGTGCAGTGACATACAGTAGCTAAGTATTTCACTACCTACCCACAGTTGAAGGTCAACTTGATTTTTCATCTTTTTTGGCTCTTGGTTCTCTGATGTCCTCCTGGATATACTATTGATATTTTGGACTTTGGATTTTGGTTTTTGCTGATAAGATCTTATCAAAATGGGATTGTGTACCTACTCATTCTTTGTTCGTACTGACCACCTCACTAATGCTGACCTAAGGAAGCTTTGCAGAAAATGGGGCCTTCCTGTAGCAAGGAGATCTACTAAGGCGGAGATGCTCCATCACTACATAGTCTGGGGGGAGGAAAGATGGGCAGAGAGAGAGGCAGCAAGAAACCAGATGACTAAGTACCCCTCAGATGAGGAGGAGGACTACGCACAGGAGGAGGAAGACTTCTCACATGAGGAGGAAGACTACTCAGAGTTGGACAGTGACCCAGAAATAGATGAATGGCTCCGAGGTCAAAGGCGACAGGAGCAACAATTAGAGGAGTATCTTGCAGAGGTTGAGGCAAAAAGACTCTTAGCCCTGGAAGAAGAAAAGGTTGCAGCTCAAGAGCTGAGCTGTAAAGAGCTGAAACTGGAGGCCGGAAAGGCTGAGTCCAGTTCAGATGGTGGCAGCAAAAATCTTGCATCTAGTACTGCTGAAGGAGGGCACAAGCCCAGAGATGTGGTGCCCAACTTGAAGAAGGGAGTTGACACAACCCAGGCGGTTCAAGGGTATGAGGTAGTTCCTGTTATGCACAGGGTCCCTGAGAAGGATTGGGGGACTGGCGCAGGGAGTCATATTCCTACTGGGGGGAGGGACACTTTACTGACTCTAGCAGAGTGTGACAGAGAAAAGGGTTCCCCCCTGGTGGACGTCCTGGATATAGAGTGTAGAGACATCCCAGTAGAGTATGGGTTGAGTGTCAGGGACAGACAGATACTGTCTCACCAGTCTCAGGAGGGTGAAGTAGAGTGCTTTTCCAAGGTTGAGTTACTGGGTGGTTGGGTGAAGGGTACTGTGGTTAATACATGTGAAGGGCAGAGTGATGTAATTGCTGGAGAGCATATGTCTGTTCCTTATTTTCCAGAGCTACGCCAACACCAGGTGGAGTGTGAGTTCTCTGACCCCAGGGAACTTACAATGGAGGCAGACTTCTGGGTGAGTACCAGAGAGTCTGAAGAGGCATTTGGGGGTGCTCCTGAAGGGAGTGGCCTAGGTGGTTCCCAACCGAGTGTGGTGGGAAAGGATTGTAGTGTCCCAGGTAGGTCCCAGGTCCTAGAGGGTTCCATGAGGGAACACCAGGAGGGAAGCCTAGCCTGTACCGTAGGGCCATTTTTTGAGGGAAGCCCCGCAGTGTCAGAAAAACTTGGGGGGGTGACTGTAGCCAGCATCCCATCAGTTCTGGTGTCTGGCAGTACCCCTCCTAGTGAGGGGGTGCAGAAGTCCAGACATAGGGTTGAGAGGGGGTTGCAGACCCCAGTGGAGGACCTTGAGAGTCAGGGGACAGCTCTGAGAGCAGAGCTCCCCAGGAATGACCCAGGTGAAACCGTTTCTGGTTTGGGGGAAACCCAGACTCTGCCGGATGGGCAGAGGTCGGGAGACCTGCGACAACCAGACTCTTGTGTGGCCCTTGGGGACGGTGTGTCCCTTGTGGGGGGTGAGAGTGCCCCCCAGGAAGTCCTGGCATGCCAGGCAAAGATTCAACCTCAGGGTGGTGACTCTGGGTTGGATACCCAGGTTCAGAGGTTAAACTCTGACCTGGTGGGGGGTAGATGTGCCACCCAAGAAGTCCTGCTGTGCCAGGCAATTGTCCAACCTCAGGGTGTTGACTCTGGGTTGGATGACCAGGTTCAGAGGTTAAACTCTGACCTGGTGGGGGGTAGGTGTGCCCCCCAGAAAGTCCTGGCGTGCCAGGCAATTGCCCAACCTCAGGGTGGTGACTCTGGGTTGGGGAACCAGGCTCAGAGGTTAAACTCTGACCTGGTGGGAGGTAGGTGTGCCTCCCTGGAAGTCCTGGCCTGCCAGGCAATGGTTCAACCTCAGGGTGGTGACTCTGGGTTGGCTAACCAGGTTCAGGGGATAAACTCTGACCTGTTGGGGGGTAGGTGTGCCCCCCAGAAAGTCCTGGTGTACCAGGCAGTGGTCCAACCTCAGAGTGCTGACTCTGGGTTGGATAACCGGGTTCAGAGGTTAAACTCTGACCTGGTGGGAGATAGGTGTGCCCCCCAGAAAGTCCTGGCGTGCCAGGCAATTGCCCAACCTCAGGGTGGTGACCCTGGGTTGGGGAACCAGGCTCAGAGGTTAAACTCTGACCTGGTGGGAGGTAGGTGTGCCTCCCAGAAAGTCCTGGTGCGCCAGGCAATTGTTCAACTTCAGGGTGGTGACTCTGAGTTGAATGGCCCAGTTCAGAGGTTAAACTCTGACCTGGTGGAGGGTAGGTGTGCCTCCCAGGAAGTCCTGGTTTGCCAGGCAGTGATCCAGTCTGAGGGTACAGACCCTGGGCTGGAAGACGAGGTTCAGGGTGTCCCCCCGGACCTGGAGGGAGGGGCTACTGATAACAGTGCCCCTACCATGTTGTCTTCTGAGGAGGCCACTCCTAGTTGCAGGGTGCTGGACCCCAGAAGGGAGGGCAGGGGGAGGGAAGCCTCACCCCGGGCCCTAGTCCAACCTGAAGGTACAGGCCCCAGGTTGGAGGGCCAGTTGCAGGTTAACAGCCCTGCACTGGTGGAGGAATGGTACAGGGCGACTTCTGTAAGCACCCTGACCATGTTGGACTCTGGGGGTACTGCTCCAGGAGGGAGGGTACAGAGCCCCAGAGGGGAGGACCAGGTTCAGGCTGTCATCCCTGACCTGGTGGAAGGGAGAGTGGTTAAAGGGTGCCCAGCACCTGGGGCTACCGCCCCCCACTCTCCACGGCCACAGTGGTTGGAGAGCTTTGAGAGGCCTGGGGCCTGGCTCTCATCCCTGGCAGCTCTCAGTAATCACTGTGGCTTGCTGTCTGGGTGGACAGAGTTATCCCTGGGGAGGGGACAAGTGTCACACCCCGGGGGTAGAGTGGGCAACACCACTGTGTTGGTCATGGTGGTACTATCCTGCTCCTGGGATACATCTGTGAGCAAAGTAAAGTTAGGTGCTGCACAGATGGGATCCGCAGGTAAGGAGAAAGGTTCCCCATGGGTTGGCTGAGAGTATGGACAGAGGGATCCAATTGGAGTCAGGAAGGCGAAGAACTGGAGCATGCCCCTACTGTTGTGGGCCTGGGTCCTTGTTCTGTCGTCTCAAACAGGGAAGTACATCCGGATAGTGATTGTTCTCCCCTGGCTTTAGGCTGGTAGGGGGTCATGTTGGACCTGGCTTTTTGACAGGGACATCCCCAAACTTTTTGCCTCCTTCCTCCTATTTTTTCTGACCTGTTGTTGTTGGCTTTTGACCTCTGGGCACTTTACCACTGCTAACCAGTGCTAAAGTGCATATGCTCTCTGTGTAAATTGTACTACTGATTGGTTTATCCATGAGTGACTATTTAATTTACTTGTAAGTCCCTGGTAGAGTGCACTACCTGTGCCTAGGGCAGGTAGATTAAATGCTACTAGTGGGCCTGCAGCACTGGTTGTGCCACCCACCTCAGTAGCCCCTTAACCCTGTCTCAGGCCTGCCATTGCAAGGCCTGTGTGTGCAGTTTCACTGCCACTTCGACTTGGCATTTAAAAGTACTTGCCAAGCCTAGAACTCCCCTTTTACTACATATAAGTCATCCCTTTTTTTTTTTTTCCCAAATTTTATTTTATTTTAATATGTCGGAGGGAGGGGGTTACATGAGAAAAAAAAGAAGAAGACATAATATATCCGTGCGAAGAAAGTAAAGTAAACAAAACAACGGGAGAAAGAAGACCTTTAAAAAAAACCTCAGTTATATATATCACATATCGAAACAATTAGCATTTTTTTTTTTTTTTTTTTTAAACTGTGTCTTGATATTCCAACCATCTAGTCAGTGGTGCCCACATTCGTTCTCCTCTATGTCTCTTCTTATGACCCTTTAACTTATAAAGACTTAATTCAGTATTATAGATGGTAAGTAATCTAGAGCGCCAATTCTCAAACGTGGGGGGTTCTTTTTTGAGCCAATCTGTAGCAATACATAAGCGGTATATTGCCATGGACAAAAATAAAAATCGCCTTATTTTATACAGTGCAGGTTCCGTACTTTCAGGTGAGTCCACGACTCCCAATACTACCAGCATAACAGTAACCTGAATATTGCAATGCGTGATCTTCTTAAGGAATACCTCTATCTCATTTAATATTCCCTGCAACATTGGGCATACAAAGAACATATGCATTATCTCAGCTTCAACTTCCCCACATCGATTGCAGCTTCCAGAGGATATCTCCCACTTTTTCAGTTTTGCTGGAGTATAATATAAGTCCATCAGTGTTTTGTAATGCTGGGTTTTCAAATTAGCTGATAGAAATGTTGTCTCAGCCATGGCTAAGGATTGGTCCACCCACTCTCCAGCCACCCCAAATCGTGCAATCCATCTCTCATTCTGTTGTGCCATATCATCTTCTTGTAGCTCTGTTAGTAACTTATATAACTTGCCAATCTTTGCCCCATTTTTAACAGCCTCAACTACCGGGATCTCCGACAACTGTACTGTAACGCACTTCTGAGACTGTAAAAAATTTCGTATTTGCAAAAATTTTAAAAAATGGGTCTTAGGTAAGCCGAATTGAGACTGCAGATCCGTAAATGATTTATAACCGGATTTACAATACAAGTCTCCGACTTTATTTATTCCCCTAGAACGCCAAAAATCTAGTATGGGATCCCTAAAGATATGATTTGGGATAGCTGAAAATTTCACTGGTGTATAAGCCGTAATCTTTCCCAATCCCATACTCCGTTTTATCTGAGCCCAAACCTTGAAGGCGGACAAAAAAAGGCTTAAATCTTACTTTTTTAAAGTAACTTGGTTCCTCAAATTTTGATAACCAACCACTTGCCTCCCCACCCGCCATCATAGTATAAATAGGGGTTGATTTTACTTCTTCATTACCCTTAAAACTTCCCCTTATAAGTTCATCCATATGTTGAAGGCAACAGGCGTAGTAATACAGTGTAAAATTAGGGACTGACCACCCGCCTCGATCTTTGGGAAGTGTCATATACTTCATTGCCCTTCTCGTTTTAGCATACCCCCATAAAAAATTATTCCCCATCTTTTCCAATCTTTTAAGCCATTTTTGATCAACCTCAAGGGGAATAGCCCGAAATAAATATAGGATTTTTGGCAGAACCATCATTTTCAATACATTGCAGCGACCCTCTAGCGATAAGTGCAAATTATGCATTCGGTCTAAATCCCTCTTTATTCTATTTAATAATGGGATAAAATTAATTTCCACCAACCGATTAACCACTGATGTAATCTTCACCCCCAAATACACTGCTTCAGATACCAATCGTCTATCTACTAGTGAAACGTGCCCAGAACATACTATTTGTGTTTTATCTGAGTTCAGCTTATATCCGGAGTATTTTCCGAACTCTCTTGCCTCTATTTCTATTGCCCCAATAGCTTCCTCCGTATTGCTTGTCACTATAGCTACATCATCAGCATATGCAAACACCTTATATGTTTCTCCATGATATAATAGAGGTTGAATATTTTTGCATTCTTCTAATCTCAGCAAGAAAGAATCAATATATAGAGCAAAGAGCAAGGGGGAACATGGACACCCTTGTCTAGTCCCCCTAGAGATTAAGATAGTATCTGATTCCAAACCAGCAATGCAAATTCTAGCTTTTGGGGCTACATATAGAGTTTTTATAGCTGTAATATATCCACTCCCTATACCTTTCCAGCGCATGACTTCCCATAGAAACTTCCACGATACACGATCGAATGCCTTCTCGGCATCCAAAAGTAATAATCCTAAATTTGTTTGATATAGTTCTGCAAGATCGAACATGGCTATTATTCTTCTTATATGATCTATTGTATCTCTACCCGGAATAAACCCATGTTGTTGTTTTCTAACCAGCCTGACTATCACATTTGCCAATCTACTGGCCAAAATCTTTGCATAAATCTTTCCATCTACGTTTAACAAAGATATGGGTCTGTATGAACTGGGGAACTCTGTTGATTTATCCTTTTTTTTTAGTACTATGATACTTGCACATTCCCACGATAAGGGTGCCTGACCTGCCTGCGCTATACAAAAAATGCTATGCATATCCTTTTTAATGTCTATCAGGAAGGTCTTGTAAAATTCAAGTGGTATTGCATCCGGTCCAGCAGCTTTCCCTGTTGCCAGGGAGCTTACTGCCTCAATTATCTCATCAATACGAATTGGTGCATCTAATGTAATTTGTTCCTCAGAAGAGAGCCTTGTACTCTTTAATCCCCCCAGAAATTCACTAACCTTTTTTTGTAGCTGTTCAGAATACACTATATCTTCACTATACAGCTCCTGATAGTAACCCTTAAAAACCTCTAGAATTCCTTCTAACTCTGTATGTTTCCGCCCATTACCATCAATTATATTCAAAACATTCTGTTTAACTGCCTTTTGTCTGACCCGTCTAGCTAAGACTTTTCCTGTGGATTCACCATATTCATAACACTCCAATCGGTGACTTTGATAGACGGCTGCCACTGTTTTATTCAAGTAAGCATTTATTTTAGCCTTAAGAATCACCATTTGGGTCTGAGTGAGAGTAATGTCTTCTCTACTAGTAATTTTACTAGCTAACTCCCTCTCTTTTGTTATTAATCTTTCTTGAAGTTCTACAATTTCCTTCCCCCTAATTTTCTGTATTCCCAAACTATAGCTAAGAGTTTCACCTCTCACTGCAGCTTTAAATGAATCCCATACCATCCCCGGATCTGCCGTATTCCTATTGATATAAAAAAAGTGGTGAATCCACTCTTTCATATGGGATATATATCCTGGGTCAACCAACAATTTCCTATCAAATGTCCATACACGACGCGGATTAGATAGTCCCTTAATTGTTATGGACAATATTAATGAATTATGATCTGATAAGAATCTGGGTTTGCATTCTATTTCAGCCCCATGGATTAAGTTTTGTGATACGAAAAAATAATCCAACCTTACCAATTTAGCATGTGGGAACGAGTAATAGGTATACCCTGGATCTACAGTTTTAATATTTTCCCAGACATCTCTCAACCCATGTTCCCTTACTAACCTCCTTAGAGCTTTCCATACTTTAGGCTTTCGTCCCTGATATAAACTCTGGGTGTCCATGCTCCTGCTACCTACCTCTAAATGAATATTTAAGTCGCCACAAATAATTATTGGTAAGGGCCATCCAACTAGTTCCATATTCAACGTATCCAGAGGCTCAGCCTCGTCCAAAACTGATCCATATATAGTGCAGAGGGTAAATTTAAATGTATTCACGGATAATTCTAAGAGAGCCCACCGCCCATCGTTACTTGCTCGAGATCTACAAACTTGTACATTGTTATTTCTGGCAAGTATCGTCACCCCACGTGTCGAAACCTCCTGTCTGGTACAAACAAGAGGCGTCAACCCAAGCTCTCGTATGAGCTCTCGCTTACTCCATGCAATGTGTGTTTCCTGCAAGCAATATAAATCTGATTTAATTAGTTTAAGACCAGCTGCCACTCTTTTCCTTTTCTGGGGGCTATTTAGACCGCAAATATTCAGTGTACAAATCCTTAATCTATTTGCCATATCACTCAGTTTGATGTACCAAACTCACGTCAATACTTTCTCCCTTAAAGAAACCAACTTGTTGATATTGAATCCTATACATCCTCTTCTTTTGATATGTCTTCATTAAATTGTTCTGAACATTTCTACCTATATTAGTGCCCCCCCCTCTCCCCACCACCCCTCTCCCCCCTCTCCCCCCTCTCCCATCCTCCCACCCCTTATACCCCAACCCTGCTACCAACCACCCCCCCACCCCCCTACACCCCTTACCCCTACCCTTACACCCAATTTATGGAGAGTATGGGATCTCACTGTCCCTAATGATGGTAAAGCTTCCGCTCTGACCGTCCCTACCCAGTGCATGATTTTCTTTTTCTTTTTTTCTTTTACCTTTTCTCCCTTTCTTTGTCTTTATCTCTCTCTATCTAACCCTGTTTCAGCCAAAACAATATCTTACCCCCGGCTCGAATTCTCAGGGCTTAACTCCTAACCCTCTCTACTTTACCCCCACCCCTATGTCCCAATCCAGAAAATCTATCTTAGGGAACCGGACCGTTAAGTCCACCCAAAAAAGCCCTTGCTTTCTCCTCTGTCGTGAAGAAGTAAGTCCTATTATCCATTACTACTTTCAGTTTAGCCGGATTTAATAAAAAAACCTGTGCCCCCTTACTTTGAAGTGGCTGAATTAACTGCCGGAGCCTCCACCTTTTTTCAACAGTAATATGGCAATAGTCTGGTCTCACAAAAAACTCACATCCCTTAGCCTTACTTCTAGCATTGGGTCGAGCTCGGTCGTATATAGCCTGCCTTGCCTGATAATTAAGCAAAGAGATTAATATTGCTCTAGGTCTACCACTTCCTCCTTCTGAGTTTGGTCCTATTTTACTAAAAGGAAATCGATGGGCTCTTTGAACCTCTTTGTCCCAGTCCCACTGGTGTAAGTCCGGAAAAGCTTCCTTAAGAAGTGCGACCATAAAGCTATGTATATCTGATCCTTCAAGTCCTTCTGGTACACCAAGGACGCGCAGATTATTCCTCCTCATTCTGTCCTCTAAATCTGTAAATTTCCACTGAGTGTCCTCAAGTTGTTTCTCCATCATTTCTCGAGATGACTGGCGAGCTCCAGCCTCATCCTCCAGACGCGAGATCCGGGTCTCTGCTTCTTCCATCCGTGTAGTAAACTCTGAACATGTCTTAGCTACTCAACGAATTTGGATTTGCATCTTGCGGCAAGCCATTTGAGTCCTACGGCTCTCTAATTTAGATTCCTCTCGATGTTCCATAATGCTTTGATATATGGTTTCCAGTGACACAGGATTAGGCTGTTTTTCACCATTATCAAATAGAGTTAAATCATCCTTGGAATACTCCCACTGAAGCCCCTGAAGACCCTTAGTGTCCAATGGGTTAGTGGAGTGCTTATTAGGTCCTACTTGCTCACTTCTCTTCCTCTGTTTTTTCCTGACAGTGGCACTCCTGCCACTCTCCTGTAATTCCTTTCCCAGTGCCAAAGAGGACACCTCAGATTCGAATTCAGAAGAAGTTTTATCCGCCTCCAAATCCAGCTGCTCGTTGCTTGACCAACTTGAATGATCTGATAGTGAGAAAAACTTGTCTCCTTGTATTGTCTCATTATCGCGTAATTCCACTGGCCTCCGCTCCACCTGTAATAATGACCTATCGCCTTGTGCGCCCTCCCTCTGCTCCCTCTGCTCCATCTGACTCCCGGTAGCTTGTTTTTGTAAAGTTGCCACATCTTCAGCATCACTCTGCCCACCTTCATGCGGGGGGGGCACATCTATAGCCGTCATCTCTTCGTTTACTAGAGGATCAGCCTCCTCCACAGCGGCGGGGGGGGTATCTATGCCCCCCACCAGTATGTCCTTCCCTTTCTCAAAATACCTGTCCAGTGAAGCACTCTTGTTTTTGGAGACAACCTTCTCACCTAAGCCTTGTTTTATATCCGTACCCCCCCCCTGCCGTGCCGACAGGCTTGCTCTTACCGGCTTGCCTCGTCCAGACAGAGTCACATTTTTCACTCCCTTAGGTGGCATTTTTACCTTTTTTTTTTGCTTTTTAATGCAAAATGCGTTATTATAATATACGCCCAGTGTCAAATACTTGTAATAAAATAAAGAAACTCTGACCGTTTTTTGAGTCCACGTCGAAAATTGCCCCCAATTGGGGCCCGTGAGCACAGACCTGTAGTTGTCTTCAGGTAGGAGCAGGAGCAGTCCAGACCGCATCCCGGGAAAACACTTTGCAATCCTTTTGGCCTCCGTCAGCAAATCCACGTAGTTTTACTTCTCCCAGGGGAAAAAAAGGCCCCGCAGAAACCAAGAAACCAAGAGCCAAGTAGCCTTGAACAATCCTCACATGAGAAGCAGTCCTTCAAAAAGCAATGTCACCCGCAATATTTCCCGCCCCTCCTGAGAGTCCTGGGACAGTCATCCCCAAGAAAAGAGGGAGCAGGTGAAGCAACGCACAATGTTGCTAAAATGCCGCTACATTGTTTTCCTCTAAGCGCGACTGCCGAAGGAAGCTCCGACCCGCGGGAGAGCTGCTGCAACACTGGAAGGGTTCCTTGGTCGGAGCAGACGCTTCGCGGCTGCGTTACGCGGCCGCCATCTTGCTCTCCGTTTCAAAATCCAACTTCCACTGCACATCTGACATTAGCAGCACCGCAACAGCCCCTAAGTCATCCCTAATGTGTGCCCTAGGTAACCCCTAGAGCAGGGTGCTGTGTAGGTAAAAGGCAGGACATGTACCTGTGTACTTATATGTCCTGGTAGTGTAAAACTCCTAAATTCGTTTTTACACTACTGTGAGGCCTGCTCCTTTCATAGGCTAACATTGGGGCTGCCCTCATACACTGTTGAAGTGGCAGCTGCTGATCTGAAAGGAGCAGGAAGGTCATATTTAGTATGGCCAGAATGGTAATACAAAATCCTGCTGACTGGTGAAGTCGGATTTAATATTACTATTCTAGAAATGCCACTTTTAGAAAGTGAGCATTTCTTTGCACTAAAATCTTGTTGTGCCCTTCAATCCACGTCTGGCTAGGTTTAGTTGACAGCTCCTTGTGCATTCACTCAGACACACCCCAAACACAGGGTACTCAGCATCACTTGCATACATCTGCATTTTGAATGGGTCTTCCTGGGCGGGGAGGGTGGAGGGCCTGCCCTCACACAAAGGACTGCCACACCCCCTACTGGGACTCTGGCAGACAGGATTGAACTGAAAGGGGGCTTGGTGCATTTCTTAGACACTCTTTGAAGTCACCCCCACTTCAAAGGCACAACTTAGTATAAAACAGGGCCTCTGCCCTACCTCATCAGACACTTGCTGGAGAAGAAACCTGAACCAGAAACTACATCCTGCCAAGAAGAACTGCCTGGCTGCTCAAAGGACTCACCTGACTGCTTTTCTACAAAGGACTGCTGCCTTGCTGTTGGCCTGCTGCCTTGCTGAACTCTTGCCTGGCTGTAAAAGTGCTCTCCAAGGGCTTGGATAGAGCTTGCCTCCTGTTCCCTGAAGTCTCAGGACCAAAAAGACTTCTCTCTTCCTCTTGGACGCTCCGTGCGGTGAACTTTTCGACGCAAAGCTTGTTCCGCGGCAAGAAAAACGCCGCACACCGACGCTGATCAACGCGACGCCTTCGTGACGACCGAAACTTTGACGCACGGCCTCGCAAGGACAACGCCGCCCGACTTCCCGGGAGAAATCGACGCGACGCCTGCCGTGAGATCAAAACTTTGACGCACGGCCTCGCAAGGACAACGCCGCCCGACTCCGCAGGAGAAATCGACGCGACGTCTGCCGTGAGATCGAACCTTCGACGCGCAGCCCCGCAGAACGACGCGCAGCCGGTAAACAAGCAGGAAAATCCACACACAGACCCGGGACATCTGGTAATCCCTGCGACTCACAGAAAGAGACTGTCCGCGCGCCGGAAAACGATGCACGACTTCCCCGCGTGGAAAATAACGACGCAAGTCCGTGTGTGCTGGGGAGAAATCGACGCACACACCCTTTTTCCACGCACCTCTTCCTTTGTGGCCCTCTGAGGAGATTTTCCACCAGAAACCAGGTACTTTGTGTTTGAAAGAGACTTTGTTTACTTTCTAAAGACTTAAGACACTTTATATCACTTTTCAGTGATATCTTTACAAATTCATATTGCAACTTTGATCGTTTTGACCTGAATATACCCAGATAAATATTATATATATTTTTCTAAACACTGTGTGGTGTATTTTTGTGGTGTTATGCTATGGTGTTGTATGATTTATTGCACAAATGCTTTACACATTGCCTTCTAAGTTAAGCCTGACTGCTCGTGCCAAGCTACCGGAGGGTGAGCACAGGCTGATTTTGGATTGTGTGTGACTTACCCTGACTAGAGTGAGGGTTCTTGCTTGGACAGAGGGCAACCTGACTTCCAACCAAAAACCCCATTTCTAACAACCACCAATGCGGTTTTAGCATTCTCTAAATGACCCACAGCACACTGTGTCCATGTCTCAACTCTTCCACATCTAGTCACCTGTGGTTAACGTAAGCCACCTCTGCCTTAACAGATATTTTAGTTAATGGGCCAATCACATATAGAAGTCCAGCCTGGCAAGTAGCCAGGACCTCATATATTCCTAAAGTGGATATATCAATATCTTGGTGTTCATTGAGTTGTTATTACCTTATTGCGAGTTGGTCTGGAACATTCTGATCTTAACCTCACTTGCACTTCTTTGGGAATCTGCCTCAACAACCACCAATTCACAAATTCAGCCATATGACTTGCTGGAGTCCCATCTGGTGACAAAGGCTGTTTCAATAACAGGGGATGAAATGTGCTGTTTCTCAATCAGTCAAGCCCCACGGATCCTTATCGTCACTTAAACCAGTCTCCCTGGGGCAGGCACCTGTGGGCTTATTCCATGGTGTCCACCATGTAAAAAGGCCCACAGGTCCCCTAACGCCTGCCCTGACATAGGTGTTAAAAAATGGTGCAAAGCAAGCTTTGCACCATTTTTTGACCCCTCCTTCCCCCGTGCATGATTTTTGCACGGGAGGATAAATAAGGTGCTAGGGCCTTAGGGTCATTTTTTGCATGGGAACGCCTACTTTGCATCTCATTGACGCAAAGTAAGTTTCCACGTCCAAAAAATGACTTTAACTCCATAAATACAGGGCAAAGCAAGTATAAATATGCCAGGCCATATTTATACTTGTTTTCCTCGAATTTGCGTAATTATTTTTACGCCCATTCAGTGCAGAACTAACTCCATATTTATACTTTGGCGATAGACCTGTCTTGCGACATATTTATGGAGTTAAAGTCATTTTTTGGACGTGGAAACCTACTTTGCGTCAATGAGATACAAAGTAGGCATTCCTGTGCAAAAAATGACTCTAAGGCCCTAGCGCCTTATTTATCCTCCCACGCACAAATCACGTACGGAGGGAAGGAGATGTTAAAAAATGGTGCGAAGCTTGTTTTGCACCATTTTTTAATGTTTGGGTTAGGGCAGGCATTAGGGGAATTGTGGGCCTATTACCATGGTGGAACACCATGGAATAAGCCCACAGGTTCCCTCCCCAGGCCTCAGGGACACCCCTACCCACACCAGAGGGACAGCGGAGGATGGGGAACCCCATCCCAGGTAAGTATAGATAAGTATTCTTTTTTTTTAAGTGCCATAGGGGCCCTCAGATGGACCCCCCTACATGGCATAGGGTGCAATGGCCATGCCCAGGGGACCCTGGTCCCCTTTGCTGGCCATAGGGGTGGTGGGCCTGACTCCTGTCTTTTCTAAGACAGGAATCATGTGGTATGGATGGTTTTGTGTCAGAAAATGACCCTAGGTAGGTTAGAGTCATTTTTTTTTACTCCAACCTGCCTAATGTCATTCTTTGGTGTAAAACCCCCTTCTTCCATACCGCCAGCCCCACCCAACTAACGTCATTTTTTTTACCGGCTTGCACCATTGCATAAATATGGTGCCCGGCTAGTGCATAGAAATGGTTCAAGCCGGTGCTAAACTTTTGGTGCAAAACTGCATTATTGCAGTTTTGCACCAAAAGGTATAAATCAGGGCCTTAGGGGCATATTTCTACTTGTTTTGCCCCGAATTTGCGTGATTGTTTTACGCAAATTCGGTACAAAACTAACTTCATATTTATACTTTGGTACTAGACCTGTCTAGCGCCACATTTATGGAGTTAAAGTCACTTGTTGGATGTGGAAACCTACTTTGCGTCAATGAGATGCAAAGTAGGCGTTCCTGTGCAAACAAATGACTCTAAGGCCCTAGTGCCTAATTTATCCTCCCATGCAAAAATCACGCACAAGGGGAAAAGCCTGATTTGCACCATTTTTTAACGCCTGGGTCAGGGCAGGTGTTAGGGAAACTGTGGGCCTATTTCCATGGTGGAACACCATGGAATAAGCCCACAGGTGCCCTCCCCAGGCCTCAGGGACAGAGGAGGATGGGGGGCCCCATCCCAGGTAAGTATAGGTAAGTACAGGTAAGTATTTTTTTTAAAGTGCCATTGAGGGCCCTGAAATGGGCCCCCCTACATGGCACTGGGTGCAATGGCCATGCCCAGGGGACCCTGGTCCCCTGTGCTTGTCATTGGGGTGGTGGGCATGACTCCTGTCTTTTCTAAGACAGTAGTAACGTGGTATGGACGGTTTTGCGTCAGAAATTGACTCTAGGCAGGTTAGACTCATTTTGTTTTACTCTAACCTGCCTAACGTAATTTTTTTGTGCAAAACCCCCTTCTTCCATACTAGCCCCACCCGGCTAATGTCATTTTTTACGCTAGCCTACCCCTAGCACCGGCTTGCACCATTCCATAAATATGGTGCCTGGCTGGTGCTCAGAAATGGTGCAAGGCGGTGCTACACTTTTTGGTGAAAAACTTTGTTAGTGCAGTTTTGCACCAAAGAGTATAAATCAGGGCCTTACATCCTAAAACCGCAAACATATTTAAAATAATTCTCGAACTCATTTACCATCAATTAGCCCAACCATAAGCAGCCACAACCACTTGTTTGTTCATGAGTAGCAGCAATCAAAGAAGGGATATGGCTGTATATTATGACTTGTTATAATGTTTTAGAATACTTAGTTGTTCTATGTTCTTATAAAGTGGCTGCAGTTCAGAGAACAGAATAATACATTAAGGCGATATCAAATTAACAATTTACCAAAAACATAACAAAGTACAAAATAACACAACGCAAAAAACAGAAAGTAACACAATAAGCACAACACAGCTCAACAACACAAAAATACAAAACATAAAAAATACAACACACCACCACAAAAACATAAACGCAACACAATAGCAACAAATAACAACATACTATCACAGCAACATAGCCTAAAAACACAACGCACAAGAGAAAATGCTGCACAAAAACATTACTATGGCACAATACAAAATAATAAGGTAACACACTTAAACTTTTGAATAACAAGCCAACAGAACACAGCTTCACAACAAATGCACCTACACTTTACATCAAAATAAAGCAGCAACACGTTTTTACAGCAGCTCAACAGTGGGCCACAAAGTAGCACAACACAATAAAATAGAACAAAAACGCAACCAAATTGCAGCACAATAACATCACACTAAAGCATAAAAGCACAGCACAACTTAACAAAGCATAAATTAAATTGTGTATTGTTGTTTTGATTTCTATTGGTATATTACTGTATTGTGTTATGCTAGATTGCTATTCTGGTATTGGTTTGTTGGATGTGTTGGCTTTTTGTGTTGCATAGTTGTGTTGTGTATTTGATTAGCATTGTTCCGTTATGATGTTTTGCTGGATTGACTTTATGGTGTCGGGTGTCAATGTGGCATTTTGTTTTAGTGCTTCTGAACCACAGTTTTTGTCTACCAGTTTAAATATTCTTGCCACACATTGCCACCTCCACAAATCGGCTTCCTTAATACCAGAGTTAATGGTGTTTACAACAGGGTCTCTGCCTTATTTACCATCAAGGACATGTAACTGTGCCAACCAAAAATATTTTGTGTTTGGACAGGGCCGTCTGGTGCCATATTTGGCTTTCCTGCTGTCCACCAGATATATATAGAATCAGAACCATTTTATAAGGCAACGGAGAGATGTGTTTTAGCACTGGACTACATATCTGGAATCAATCGTGGGTATTTTGATGGCTAAAGGTCCATCTTTTTCGGGTGAAATGAAAACCTTTTGGCGAAACGAATTGTACATTTCGAAAGGTATTGTATTTTTTGGGCTGCTCGTGGGACAGCTTGGGATAATTACACTAGTTATAATACTGTACTAAAAGAGGTGCCAAGCAGACAGCTAAGGTTGGCGGTGCAATTTCAAATGAGGATTCCAGAAAATAACTCAAGCCCAGCAGGTATTTTTAAAGCCTACAACAAAAGGCACGGGAACGCATTATTCTATGTTTCCATATTATTAATATTAAAAATGGTTTGTTACAATCTTTATTATGCATGTTTTTCATTTGCAGAACAACTTCCAGTCCGTTATCTATTTTCTGATAAGATCCTAACACTTACCATTACATCTTGCTCAGTGTTATATCTGTTTCTTTTTACAATGTCCACCAATTTTAATGTTTGGAGCATAGGAACCATTGTGTTGTTAGGATTCTCAGAGTATTACATGGTTGTTTCCAATCTCTCGAAACAACACATACACTACACGAATGCTGGCAAATCACTGCCCTACAACAACAGAGAGGCTAAAAAGGGCAAGGGAGCGCAACACCATCTGTAGATAGTGGATGCCTGGCAGCGCTCAGGGATGCTGCGCCTCTCTGCAGCATTATCCGCCCAGCTAACAAAAGCCAAGTCAGGCATTAATGACAGCATTACCGGTCTCCTAAGTTTCCATTTCAGCAGAATGGTCTAACATTATTTGCATTCCATGTACCATGGTTCAGTCTCGTGTACTTTGATGTGAGTGAGTGTCTAAACAATAAAACTGCACTTATAAGACCAAGCATTGTAAGAATCCTAATACAGTAATTTCATCATAGTCATTTTCTTACTCAGGAAATCTTAATGACATGCCTTCATGCAAAGAGCACAATTTGGACAGCGTCCAGTGGATCAATCATTCCGTAGAAATGTGAAACCTAAATCCCGCTTCATGAATTGTTGATGAGGAAGAAAGGCTCTCTAACTACAATCGTTTGTGGATACATTGCATGCTCTCTGTAGTTGCAGGGAGAGTTTCTCAGACGTAGGTGAATGTCTCTTACATTTTCTTGTGCAGGCAATGTCTTTATGGACAAGTGTTAGAGTGTGAGGGCCTGATTCAGATGGTCATTTTCAACTGTGAGAAAGTGTGCTGCAGAAGTACTAACCCATGCTATGGACAATAACCTATTGGAACCTTATTAACAATTCAGTCCTATCAGGTGATCTGGCAAATGTGCAGAATAATACTCATATGAAAACCTACTATTATTGAGTCAACGAAGGCATGACAAGGAATAGTGATCCACAAATGGGGACTATTTCCTCCAAAGTGGGAGGGGAAGGGGGATATTAAAGGTAGACAAAGGGAAATCCATGGAAATGTAACAACACCCCCAAAAGTATAAGCCAGAACAACATCATAACAATTACATTCACTTCATTTTACCAGAGGCCGGTTAGGCTCAAATCTACTCCAACCAAGCCCTGAAATCAGAAATACGCCACACAGAAGCCACTCATACGAACTGTAGTTAAATAACAAATAAATCAGGGAAGTCAGGGAAAGACCACTGGGACAAACCGAAAAAGAGAAAAGAAAAGGGAACTAGAACAACAAAATATACTCACACACAGCTATCGCAATGACATTGTTGCACAAAGAGGAGGCCCATTGATCAATACATTACAAAAAAGCTCTACACTGGCAGAGGAGACTTGTCCTGTGTTAGAAATTGGGTCTCTGGCTGGCAGTCAGTTTGCTCTCTGTCTAAGCAGGAGCCTCACTCTAGTCAGGGCAATGGAGAAACACACATAGATAACACCTGCTTACCCCTTTGGTAGCTTAGCACAAGCAGTCAGGCTTATCTCAGAAGCAATGTGTAAAATATTTGTACCAACACATACAGTACTACAGTGAAAACACTACAAATTGGACGCCACACCAGTTTAGAAACATAGGTAATATCTATCGAAATCAAACAAGACCAAAACAACAAAATTCCAACATACATAAGTCAAAATATGAATTTTCAAAAGAATAAGTCTTACTCCATAGAAAACAATGTAAACATTGATTTTACACAAAGTACCTGGTTTACGTCAAAAATAAACCCGCACGGGCGAGAGTGCATTGGAAAGGTCAGCAATGCATCGAATCCTTACATGCAAGTGAGGCCATGGGTCATTTCTTCTCCGGTCAGGTCGGCGATGAGTCATTTTCCGGACGGGGCACCTCGGATTCGCGTAGGTTCACGATGACTTTCATGCCCAGGGACGATGCATGAGAAATTCAGTCGCACAGTGTTAGGAAACCGTGCTGCTTGGGGTTTGCATCATTATCAACAGCTACAAGCAGGTGCTGCATCATTTCTCCAGCTGCGATGCATCGATCTCTCAGCCGCGATGCAGGCGGAGAATCCATTTGAGCCGCGAAGCAGGTGGCGTGTCATTTATCAGCCGCGTTGCAGATGGTGCCTTGAAAATTTTCCCACACGGCATTCTGTGTGTGGATTTCAGCTCTTGTTCTGCCAACTTTACCTTTTAGGGGCCCAGGGACTGGATAGGGCACAACTTGGCAGGGCAGGAGTCTCAGCAGAGAGTCCAGGTGCTGGCTGAGGAAGTCTTTGGTGGCCCTGAGACTTCAAAACAGGAGGCAAGCTCAGTTCAAGGCC
Source organism: Pleurodeles waltl (assembly GCF_031143425.1). Taxonomy (NCBI): domain Eukaryota; kingdom Metazoa; phylum Chordata; class Amphibia; order Caudata; family Salamandridae; genus Pleurodeles; species Pleurodeles waltl. The sequence goes on from NC_090437.1 coordinate 65,946,410, forward strand.
TTGGAGATTCTTCTTCAAGCAGGAATGCACAACAAAGTCCAGTCTTTGTCCCCTTTCACAGGCAATAGCAGCAACTGCAGGATAGCCCAGCAAAGCACAGTCACAGGCAGGGGCAGCACTTCTCCTCAGCTCTTCAGCTGTTCTCGTTGGCAGAGGTTTCTCTTGGTTCCAGAAGTGATCTAAAGTCTGGGGTTTTGGGTCCACTACTTATACCCCTTTCTGCCTTTGAAGCAGGCCAACTTTAAAGGAAAGTGTCTGTTGTTCACAAGATCCTGCATTGCCCAGGCCAGGCCCCAGCCACACATCAGGGGGTTGGAGACGGCATTGTGTGAGGGCAGCCACAGCCCATTCAGGTGTTAGTGACCACTCCTCCCTCCACTCTAGCTCAGATGCCTCATCCGGATATGCAACCTATACCTCAGCTTCCTTTATGTCACTGTCTAGAGGAGATTGACAAACAGCCCAACTGTCAGTCTGACCGAGACAGGGAATACACAAACAGGCAGAGTCACAGAATGGTTAAAGCAAGAAAATGCCTCCTTTCTAAAAGTGGCACCTTCAAGCTAAGGCCCTGGTTTATACTTTTGGGGCAAAACTGCGCTAACGTAGTTTTGCACCAAAACGTTTAGCACCGGCTTGCACCATTTCTGCCCACCAGCTGCGCTCCATATTTATGGAATGGTGCAAGCCGGTGCAAAGGGTAGGCTAGTCTAAAAAAAGAAAATGTTATTTGGGTGGGGCTGGCGGTATGGAAGAAGGGGGTTTTGCACCAAAAAATTACATTAGGCAGGTTAGAGTAAAAAAAAATGACTCTAACCTGCCTAGAGTAATTTTCTGAAGCAAAACCATCCATACCACATGACGTCTGTCATGGAAAAGACAGGAGTCATGCCCACCGCTCCAATGGCCAGCACAGGGGACCAGGGTCCCCTGGGCATGGCCATTGCACCTTGTGCCATGTATGGGGGCCCATTTCAAGTAAAATAAAAATTCTTACCTGTACTTACCTGGGATGGGGTCCCCCATCCTCCGCTGTCCCTCTGGTGTGGGTGGGGGTGTCCCTGGGGCCCAGGGAGGGCACCTGTGGGCTTATTCATGGTGTTCCACCATGGAAATAGGCCCACCGGTCCCCTAACGCCTGCCCTGACCCAGGCGTTAAAAAATGGGGCAAAGCAAGCTTTGCACCATTTTTTGACCCCTCCTCCCATCCCTGCACCGTTTTTGCACGGAAGTATAAATATGGCATTAAGGCCATAGAGTCATTTTTTGCACGGGAACGCCTACCTTGCATCTCATTAAGGCAAGGTAGGTTTCCACGTCCAAAAAGTGACTTTAACTCTATAAATTTGGCGCTAGACAGGTATAGCGCCAAAGTATAAATATGGAGTTCGTTTTGCACCGAATCAGAGTAAAAAAATGACGCTAATTCGGTGCAAACAGAGTATAAATATGCTCCCTAACAATCTAAAAAACAACTTCCCTAACATACTCTATTTTTAAATTGTGAGTGAAGAGACCCCAAGCTCCATATTTCTATCTGCTCTCAAAGGGAAACTGCACTTTAAGGATATTTAAAGGCAGCCCCCATGTTAACCTATGAGAGAGAGGGCTTGCAACAGTGAAAGCTGAATTTGTCAATATTTCACTGTTAGGACATGTAAAACACATCAGTACACGTCCCACCTTTAACATACACTGCACCCCGACCCATGGGGCTACCAAGGGCCTACCTTAAGGGTGTCTTACATGTATGAAAATGGAAGGTTTATGCCTGGCAAGTGGGTACACTTGCCAGGTCAAATTGACAGTTTAAAACTGCACACACAGGCACTGCAGTGGCAGGTCTGAGCCATGTTTACAGGGCTACCAATGTGGGTGGCACAGCTAGTGCTGCAGGCCCACTAGTAGCATTTGATTTGCAGGTCCTAGGCACCTCTAGTGCACTTTACTAGGGACGTACTAGTAAATCAAATATGCCAATCAGGAAAAGTCAATTACACATACACTTTAAACAGGAGCACTTGCAATGGGCAGCAGTGGTAAAGTGCCCAGAGTACCAAAAACAGCAAAAACTGAGTCCAGCACACAGTCAAAGCATGGGAATCAGAGGCAAAAAAGACAGCGGAGACCACACCAAGGATGCCAGGTCTAACACCCTGTAACAATAAACATACATAAATACACTCTAGTGGCCCCCAACACTACACTAAAAAAGGAAATGTAACACACCCATGGGCGCACATCTACATAAATGCACAGGAAAAAGGTAATATGACTCTAGATCATATCTTGTATTGCACTGAACCTGCCAATGCAAAGCTAATTGATTAACACCTGCACCACACTCATCACCAGCTGAGCCTCATTAAAATAACAACCACTCACACATAGCCTGGCTACATAACAACACAAGACACAGATGTACTAATTTTCCCACAATGTCATCTCATGTGTTTGTTGCACTGCCCGTCATCCTGAGGAACAACTACATGAGGAGGTGAGAGAGGGCATACAGACAGGTGATCACTCTCTTTCACATGTCTGAAGAAGAGGCTGTGGCAAAGTGCTTCCCTCCTAATGTGATCCTGGATATGGTTGCATAATGGCATTAGGAGTTAACTTTACTAACAGCACATTCCCATACACACCACGACATTCTAGGTCTTTCCTGCTTATGTCAAGGTGCTTTCTGCCTTTCACTTCCACCATCAAATTCAATGTTTGGACAGAGTATTGACATGCATTACCAGTCAAGTGCAGAAGTATATTATCATGCTGCATTCACTCCAGAACAGGCAATGGGCAGCTCGTCACTTCAGTGCCAGAGCCATTTTTCTCCAGTGCTTTGTGCCACCATGTTCACACATCCCTACTATTATATACCATCTGTACAAGCATGTAAGAAACAACATACGCCAACAAAACTTTCACAAAAATAAAGAAACAGTGAAAAATCCATGTTAAGTTACCTTTCAGGGGACAAGGGTTTAAAGGTCATAGATAATAGCCCACTGGTCAAAGGTGATATTTGCAACACCTCCATAACTTGCATAGCATTTGAGTGTGTGCCTGTGTGTGTGTGTGTGTGTGAGAGAGAGAGAGAGAGAGAGAGAGAGAGAGAGAGAAAGACAGAGAGGGAATGAGAGAGAGAGAGAGAGAGAGAGAGAGAGAGAGAGAGAGAGAGAGAGAGAGAGAGAGAGAGAGAGAGAGAGAGAGAGGGAGAGAGAGAGAGAGAGAAATTGGTGGAAGTTATTACTTAGATTGATAGGAACTTCAAACCTATTTAAACATGAGGGAATATCCATAAAGGTATAGTCTATAGTTGACGAATCCAAGAGATGCACGTGTTTAGGAGGGAGGGGACTCAACCAGAAGACTTCTGTTAAGTATTACCTTGCTTTCCTAAAAGAAATGTTCATGCAGTTTACAACAGCCCTGTTGGACCTGGCTTTTTGACAGGGTCATCCCCAAACTTTTTGCCTCCTTCCTCCTATTTTTTCTGACCTGTTGTTGATGGCTTTTGACCTCTGGGCACTTTACCACTGCTAACCAGTGCTAAAGTGCATATGCTCTCTGTGTAAATTGTACTATTGATTGGTTTATCCATGATTGGCTATTTAATTTACTTATAAGTCCCTAGTAGAGTGCACTATATGTGCCTAGGGCCTGTAGATTAAATGCTGCTAGTGGGCCTGCAGCACTGGTTGTGCCACCCACTTCAGTAGCCCCTTAACCCTGTCTCAGGCCTGCCATTGCAAGGCCTGTGTGTGCAGTTTCACTGCTACTTCGACTTGGTATTTAAAAGTACTTGCCAAGCCTAGAACTCCCCTTTTTCTACATATAAGTCATCCCTAATGTGTGCCCTAGGTAACCCCTAGAGCAGGGTGCTGTGTAGGTAAAAGGCAGGACATGTACCTGTGTAGTTATATGTCCTGGTAGTGTAAAACTCCTAAATTCGTTTTTACACTACTGTGAGGCCTGCTCCCTTCTTAGGCTAACATTGGGGCTGCCCTCATACACTGTTGAAGTGGCAGCTGCTGATCGGTAATATAAAGTCCTGCTGACTGGTGAAGTCGGATTTAATATTACTATTCTAGAAATGCCACTTTTAGAAAGTGAGCATTTCTTTGCACTAAAATCTTGTTGTGCCCTTCAATCCACGTCTGGCTAGGTTTAGTTGACAGCTCCTTGTGCATTCACTCAGACACACCCCAAACACAGGGTACTCAGCCTCACTTGCATACATCTGCATTTTGAATGGGTCTTCCTGGGCTGGGAGGGTGGAGGGCCTGCCCTCACACAAAGGACTGCCACACCCCCTACTGGGACTCTGGCAGACAGGATTGAACTGAAAGGGGGCTTGGTGCATTTCTTAGACACTCTTTGAAGTCACCCCCACTTCAAAGGCACAACTTAGTATAAAACAGGGCCTCTGCCCTACCTCATCAGACACTTGCTGGAGAAGAAACCTGAACCAGAAACTACATCCTGCCAAGAAGAACTGCCTGGCTGCTCAAAGGACTCACCTGTCTGCTTTTCTACAAAGGACTGCTGCCTTGCTGTTGGCCTGCTGCCTTGCTGAACTCTTGTCTGGCTGTAAAAGTGCTCTCCAAGGGCTTGGATAGAGCTTGCCTCCTGTTCCCTGAAGTCTCAGGACCAAAAAGACTTCTCTCTTCCACTTGGACGCTCCGTGCGCCGTAATTTTCGACGCACAGCTTGTTCCGCGGCAAGAAAAACGCCGCACACCGACGCTGATCGACGCAACGCCTTCGGGACAACCGAAACTTTGACGCACGGCCTCGCAAGGACAACGCCGCCCGACTTCCCGGGAGAAATCGACGCGATGCCTGCCGTGAGATCGAAACTTTGATGCACGGCCTCGCAAGAACAACGCCGCCCGACTTCCCAGGAGAAATCGACGCAACGCCTGCTGTGAGGTCGAAACTTTGACGCACGGCCTCGCAAGGACAACGCCGCCCAACTCCCCAGGAGAAATCGACGTGACGCCTGCCGTGAGATCGAAAATTCGACGCGCAGCCCCGCAGAACGACGCGCAGCCGGAAAACAAGCAGGAAAATCCACGCACAGACCCGGGACATCTGGTACTCCCCGCGAACCACAGAAAGAGACTGTGCGCGCGCAGGAAAACGACGCACGACTCCCCGCGTGGAAAATAACGACGCAAGTCCGTGTGTGCTGAGGAGAAATCGACGCACACACCAGTTTTCCACGTATCTCTTCTCCTGTGGCCCTCTGAGGAGATTTTCCACCAGAAACCAGGTACTTTGTGTTTGAAAGAGACTTTGTTTACTTTCTAAAGACTTAAGACACTTTATATCACTTTTCAGTGATATCTTTACAAATTCATATTACAACTTTGATCGTTTTGACCTGAAGATACCCAGATAAATATTATATATTTTTCTAAACACTGTGGGGGTCATTCTGACCCTGGCGGCCGGTGACCGCCAGGGTCACCGACCACGGGAGCACCGCCAACAGGCGGGCGGTGCTCCCGAGGGCTTTCTGACCGCGGCGGGTCAGCCGCGGTCAGAAAGGGTAAACCGGCGGTCTCCCGCCGGTTTACCGCTGCCCCATTGAATCCTCCATGGCGGCGGAGCGCGCTCCGCCGCCATGGGGATTCAGACACCCCCTACCACCATCCTGTTCATGGCGGGAAACCCGCCATGAACAGGATGGCGGTAGGGGGTGCCGCGGGGCCCCTGGGGGCCCCTGCAGTGCCCATGCCACTGGCATGGGCACTGGAGGGGCCCCCGTAAGAGGGCCCCGCAAAGTATTTCAGTGTCTGCTTTGCAGACACTGAAATACGCGACGGGTGCAACTGCACCCGTCGCACCCCTGCAACTACGCCGGCTCAATTCTGAGCCGGCGTCCTCGTTGCAGGGGCATTTCTGCTGGGCCGGCGGGCGCTCTTTCGGAGAGCGCCCGCCGGCCCAGCGGAAATGTTTAAATGGCCGCCGCGGTCTTTTGACCGCGGTGCGGTCATTTCACGGCGGTACCTTGGCGGACGGGCTCCGCCGTCCGCCAAGGTTAAAATCACCCCCTGTGTGGTGTATTTTTGTGGTGTTATGCTATGGTGTTGTATGATTTATTGCACAAATGCTTTACACATTGCCTTCTAAGTTAAGCCTGACTGCTCGTGCCAAGCTACAAGAGGGTGGGCACAGGCTGATTTTGGATTGTGTGTGACTTACCCTGACTAGAGTGAGGGTTCTTGCTTGGACAGAGGGCAACCTGACTGCCAACCAAAAACCCAATTTCTAACAAGCCCTGTGTTATCAATTTTAAGGAATAGATGTTAAACCAATAACCAGAGAACGCTAAAAGTCAAAAGTTCCCCTCCAGTGTCATATGTCTGTATACAAATGTGAGTCAACGTGACCCAATAACAAAATTATTTCATTTGTAAGACTCAGATGTATGTAAATAATCAGATTAGATTTAAATCACCTGACAAGCCGGAATGCAAGCACAGATTGACAAGAATTACACCCTTAGTAGAATCCAAATGAATCCTAGTGTTAGCCACCAGAAAGTGCTGACTGGCAGCGGTCACCCTCAGGACCGTGTTGATCAACGCCCATTGCCCTCTACTCACTAGTCTACCTAACTGACCCTCACAGCTTTTATTTCAAATCAGACAAACGGATCAAGGGCTGGCTGACCAACACACCATGTTTCCCAAAACATTATTATATTGTAGAAATATACCAGCTTTATAACATCCTTAACAGCCAGATGTTTAGAAAGCCATGCATAGTCAATCTAATGAACCTGACTAAACTGCAAGAAGGACAGGCTTAAAGCTGCATAGGAGTAGTGGCCAGTGCAGCGCAGCGCAGTCACTCAACGGAAACATTGTGTCGATGCGGCCTATTCACAGACGTAAAATAATGTCAATAGGGCCTATTCACAAAGATACATTTACAAGTCTGAATTTACTCATATGTAAATATACTTTGGCACCTATTACCACCTTGATACGTTTTCGCTTCTCACCATCTCCAAGTGCAAAGTTACTCCTAGGGGCAGACTTAAATGTCTACATTCCCCAGTGGAGCCTCCTACACTAGGGGTTACTAGTGTAGAGTCAACACTCGTAAATTTGCACGTGTAGGCCGATACCTATGGACCAATCACATGTAGGTGGATACCTCAGCCATTTAGGAATGTGTAAAGAAAACGTAAGGAAGTTTATTCAATGTAAAAAACGTAAAAATATTTTAATGTAAAATACTAATGTGTAATAATTTAAAAATGTTATTTTAAACCTAGAACTAATCAAAAATGTTACAGACTGGAAATGTGTATTACATAATTTAATCATGAAAATATACTTAATTCATAAATAAATGTTTCAAAAATAATGTTGAAAATCCCATCAATAGTACAATTTCAATTTTTATTTAATATGTATTATAATTTACTAAAATGTATGTATGCAATCCGTTTAATTCTTGTTTAATTTTTAAAAAATGTTTAAAATTTTTATTTAATTTTAACTATAAAATAAGTTTATTATTAAAATGTATATTGATATAATATGTATTTATTATATATCATTTTGAACATGAACAATATAATATATATTTTTAAAGTACAAATAATTTTATTTATTTAACATTATTTCATGTTGGGGTTATTTTAATCCCCTGCCTCCACTATTTTCTTTGGAAGTGTGTTGCGGTAAAACTGAGTGGCCATGTTTATGTTATTGGACTTAATCCAAGGCTGAGCTGAAGTACATTTATTATCTCTCCACACGAGGTGGGTACCTCTGCACAGAAAAGGTAGGAGTAGTGGAGGTCTCCACCTGTAGGTTAGTGAATAGCATTCTCTTGTTTGTAAGTAGAGGTACTACTTGCCTTACTACACAATGCAGTTTATGAATAGGACCCTACGTATTATGGTGTCTATTAATATATATTTCATTATTTTTTTCTGCAGGGGAATTCACTTTTGTTTATGCCGAATGTTCTAAAGGTATATTTGGAAAATGGACAGACCAAGGCTTTCAAATTTGAGAAGAAAACAACTGTTAAGGTGCGGTAATTTGCTTCTTGCATTTTGTGAAAGGCTTTGTTGGTGTGAACATACTGTCAACCCTTAAAGGTTAGTCTTTATATAATGGCAGTACAAACCAAAAATAAAGGATAAGTTCATTATGCTAATAGCAGTTGTGCCAGCTAGTGAGTACTGTACAATGATCTTCTGTGCCAATTTAGTGAATGTTTATATAGAATTCAGAGTGACTATTGAAATTACTCCTTTCATGGATGATCAACCAGTAGAACTAAGACACGGTGGGCCAGATTTATACTTTTTGTCGCAAAACTGCGCAAACGCAGTTTTGCTGCAAAAGGTATAGTGCCGGCTTGCGCCATTCCACAGCGCCAGCCGGACACCATATTAAAGGAATGGCACAAGAGCCGGCACTAAACTTGGGCTAACGTCTAAGACGGGTGGGGGTGGCGGTAGGGAAGGAGGGGGTTGTGCGTCAAAAAATGACACTAGCATGGTTATATGCAAAATATTGCCTCTAACAAGACTAGCACCATTTCCTTTCGCACAACCACCAAAAACATGACTCCTGTCTTAGGAAAGACAGTAGTCATGCCCACCAACCCAATGACCAGCACAGGGGACAAGTGTCCCCTGGGCATGGCCATTGCACCCTGTGCCATGCAGAGGGCCCCAAGTTAGGGCCTGATAGCAAAAAATAAATGAATTAATAAATACTTACCCTACTTACCTTGGATGGGGTCCCATCCTCTGGGGTCCCTCTGGTGGGGCTTTTCCTGGGGCTTGGGGTGGGCACCTGTGGGCTCATTCCATGGCATTTAGCCATGGAAATGGGTCCACAGGTCCCCTAAAGCCTGGTCTGACCCCGGCGTTAAATAATGGTGCAAAGCAAGCTTTGCACTATTAGTTAGCCCCTTTTCCCACCCGTGTGTCATTTTAGCACAGGGGGATAAATATGGAGCTATTGGGATAACACCATTTTTTAGATGGGAACGCCTACCTTGCATCTCATTGATGCAAGGTAGGTCCACGCATCCAAAAAATGGTGCAAACTCCAATATTTTGACCCTAGGCGTGTCTAGCGTCAAAATATAAATATGGAGTTAAGTTTGCGCCGAATTTGCGTTAAACAAATGACGCAAATTCAGTACAAACAGTGTACAAATATGCCCCGGTATGCTGCAGTGTGTGTTGTACATACTGTGGCCGTAAGCCTCATGATCTCTTAGCAATGTTTCAGAACCCCACAGGTAGATTATCTGACTCGAGGGCCCCTCGCTTGGTGGGAGCAGGTGGGGAGCGTTTAGGTCCAGTGTAGGGATCTTACCCTCACAGCTGGTTGATCCCTCTTGACCTTTTACCTGTGTCCTTGCTTACACTGCATTCCTGCTCTCATTTTCCATGTGTTCTCTAACCCCCGAAAAAATCTCCACCTTTTATCAAGATGTTCTACGTTAAACGTAGCATTGCGTTAAATTGGCAAAGTAGATCTTTACCAACTTTCTACAGTTATTTTTTTAACTTTGATAAGTTGTCTAAGTTGGCAAATAAGAAATATATTTAGTGACACGCTATTTTTTGCATATGTTTCACGTAGTACTTAATTTATGCTGGTAGTTGCAGGTGGTGGGCACTCTTTTTTGGAGACTGATAAGTATTTTTCATGATCAACCTTTGAACCAGAGCAAGAGAAAGACAGAAACTGACAAAGAATTAGTAAAAGAATTACAGCAAAACAGGTATGTAGGGAAAACCCAGGGCTGCAAAAAAACTGTAATAGTGGGATAAAAACACAGAAAGTATAGGGGTTGGCATGAGATAGAGTCAAAACTAGGTAGCCTTGGTATTCTGCAACTCCCGAATTTAGTAATGCCGGAGCTGGGCTTTTAAGAAACACTTTATGCCATTAAACCTTATTATTTACAATTTAAGAAGTGGTCTTACAGAAGGAGATTTATGAAGGTGAGACACATTGTAACATTTGTGTTTTATCTCCGTAGTTTTTTTTTTATATTGGTTTATCTTCAGTTAAACAAAGAGAATAGTTGGTGACTGTGGGGCATATTTATAACGCCCTAGCGCCACCTTGCCCACATTAATGTCATTATTTTTGACGTTGATGTGGCCCAACGAGGCCGAAATCCCTGAGCCGTATTGACAGAGTGCCGCAATGCATGCATTGCGCCACTCTGCAACCCTTTGCACTACATTATGCCTGCGCCAGGCATAATGCATGCACAGGGGGTGTTTCCCCATTAGGGAAGCCGGAAAAATTGGCGTAAGGAAATCTATGAGATTTCCTTGAGCAATTTTTTACGGCACCTTTAACACCTGCTCAAGAGCAGGTGTTAGAAGAGGCTTTCCATTTTTTAGAATGGAGCCCTATGTACTCTGCAGGAGTAGCGCAAATATTTTGGTGCTACTCCTGTAGAGTACATCAATAGCCCAGGGCTGCAAAAAAACTGTAATAGTGGGATAAAAACACAGAAAGTATAGGGGTTGGCATGAGATAGAGTCAAAACTAGGTAGCCTTGGTATTCTGCAACTCCCGAATTTAGTAATGCTGGAGCTGGGCTTTTAAGAAACACTTTATGCCATTAAACCTTATTATTTACAATTTAAGAAGTGGTCTTACAGAAGGAGATTTATGAAGGTGAGACACATTGTAACATTTGTGTTTTATCTCCGTAGTTTTTTTTTTATATTGGTTTATCTTCAGTTAAACAAAGAGAATAGTTGGTGACTGTGGGGCATATTTATAATGCCCTAGCGCCACCTTGCCCACATTAATGTCATTATTTTTGACGTTGATGTGGCCCAACGAGGCCGAAATCCCTGAGCCGTATTGACAGAGTGCTGCAATGCATGCATTGCGCCACTCTGCAACCCTTTGCACTACATTATGCCTGCGCCAGGCATAATGCATGCACAGCGGGTGTTTCCCCATTAGGGAAGCCGGAAAAATTGGCGTAAGGAAATCTATGAGATTTCCTTGAGCAATTTTTTACGGCACTTTTAACACCTGCTCAAGAGCAGGTGTTAAAAGAGGCTTTCCATTCTTTAGAATGGAGCCCTATGTACTCTGCAGGAGTAGCGCAAATATTTTGGTGCTACTCCTGTCCTGTAGAGTACATCAATAGCATCATGAGAAATGGCGCTATTGCCCGCTACCCTGCACCATGGTGCGCCGTATTTTAAATATGGCGCACACATGGTGGCAGTAGAGGAGGGCTAGGGGGGTGCTAAGGGGCGCATGGAAAGTGGCGCTGCACTCAGTGCAGCGGCACTTTCCATATATCTGCCCCTTTGTGTCTTAACTACACCAAAAGTTTTTAGTTTTGTTATTTTATCTGCATTTAATTTAAATTCTGGCTTCCACTTTTCATAATAATAGCTGCATTTGTGGGAACAGTTACCCAGGATTTCTGTAAATTAGGCTTTCATTTTTACCTGATATGATAAGTGAATGAGTCTTCTGTATCGCACACTCATATTATTAGACTCAACACATCCACCTTTAACCAACATTCTGCGTGCAATCAGTATGTGATTATCCAGCCTGAAATTGCTGTCGGATATTTAACAGACCCCTATGCTGAACTGTGCGTCCTGGTCCGTTGGCTGTTGATCACAAATACACCCTTGTGTCCTAATGCATTTTGGGCTGAACCCTTCATCAGGGGCCTATTCTTTACTTTTTTTTAATATACCATTTCTTCTAACGTATGCCTTATTGCATTTACGAGGAATGACTAGTTACACTCACCTGGCAGGAAACACTGGTCATTGTAAATGGGACTTATTGTGTCATGGACATAAATATCGTACTGCAAAAATATCATAGACAAAATATTAACTAGCTAAATAATGTTGAGGTAAGTATATGCAGGTAAGTATAGATTTACTATTCTTAACTCTACATCCATGTACATTGATGATGTATTGTTAAACTGCATACATGCAGAGTTAAGTATAATAAATCTATTCTTACATTCATATTTTTGCCTTGATGACATATTGATATAAAGTTATTTTTGCTACACTATTTTTAAACAGCAATATATTTTCCATGCTATTATGGTATTATAGCACAGAGGCAGCTTTTATGATAAAGTCCACTCTCTTCCATCACCCCATCACATGCCCTTGTGACTAATCTTCAGATTTAAAAGTTGGCGATCCCTGCAGGGTGTTAATAAACATCAGCACAGTGCTGGTTTACGGTGATCCTGCTACTGTCTAACCTTTGGAATCCATAGGATGTTCTTAACCAAGTTTACCTAATTAATCTTCTGGATTACCACAAGCCTGTGGCCTGGGTGAATATTTTGGATTTCAAATTACTTACCCAACATGCAGGTAAGACCTGATGGCATCCCAAGGCTGTCCTCATATTCAGACGAAACTATGTACCATGTTGAGGAAAATATTCCTAGGACTACACATGCCAAGGGGTGATGGGAATCACAAATCCCCGTTGATGCCACAGTGAGTTCTTCCTTCTCACCCACTTATGTTACTGGCCAGGTTTGGACTACTAGGATTCACTGAGGCCCAGGCAGATGTAAAAGTGGTCACCCATTATCCTGCTATCTAGACTGCTTTCATAGGCAGAATGGCATCCTCAAATAATTTTGGAATGCAGGCAGTAGAGAGCAAAGAGAGAGAACAACAGTGCAACCAGGAGGAATGTCTACATTCACCTGTCTCTGAATCAGGGTAATGGTGGATGGGAAGAGAAGTTTTCAGGAGGAGGCCACCGCCTTTTTATTCATATTTTATATAGCTGTCTACATCTCTCATGCTGATGTTGGACATTCCAGTCCAGATCCACCCCTGCCACTGTACCACCAAAGACTTTGAGAGTAATTGTAGAGATTGATACTCACTTGATGAATGGTTATCAGCACTCCCTGGAATTCCCAGGAGATTACTGACTGTGCACAGCAAACCCAAAAGATATCTAAAAGATTCAGCCATGACCTAGGATAGCTGTGCAAACTAGGGGTTGGGAGGGAGGTAATTTCTTAAATTACTCTTGTCCCCAGCAGAGGTTGGACTCATTGGAAGCCGTGTACCCTTACCTGGGCCTTAGTGAGCCCTGAGAGGACAAGAGTACATCCTAAGTTCTAGAAAAGTAGAGAAGGGGACAAGGAAGTCTTTGTCATTTCTAAGATCCCCACCCCTACAGAGCTTTCCATCTTCATCAATGCTGTTTTCAATACTGGAGAGTGAGTACTGGTGTGATACTGTGGGTTCTGCAAGAAGCAGCAGATGGCCCACCACTGCCTTCATTCCCCTCTAGCCACCAATAAATCAGCAAATACTTTAAAAGTTAAATAGGGCCTGAGTCTTCACAGCCAGCTGGTCTGCACTTGTATGCCAAGATAGAATTACATTGGTTCAGAATGTATTGCTTCAGTTGGTCTTTGGCACTCAACAGTTCTGAAATGTGTTTTTTACAAAACTACTTTGGGATGAGGTTCTGGGGTAGGTTGAGGCCCAACGTGCAGAGTCTCTGATGAGCTAAACCTAAGACCTCTGAAGCTAGTGGTTAAGGGCATAGGGGGAGAGGGTGAAGGGGCCAGGGTCCAGTGACCCAAGTCATGGACACAATCCTTACATCCTTTCTTCACTCTCATTTGAAGTCAGAGATGCCACTAAAGAGAGGGGCATGATGTATTTTTTGGCCTTCCCTAATAGAGCCTAATAGCCTTTCTGTTCTTCTTTTTCCCTTATTGGACTCTTCTATTTTTTCTAACTACTGCATTGGATTCTACTTTTTTCACTCATTCTCCCCTTTCCTTACCCGAGAGAGCATTCCCATACCTATCCTACTTGCAAATTTGTTACCTAAGACATAGCTCTGATGACCAGAGATATAAGAGCTAGATCTCATCCTGAACACATACTGCTTGTGTCACTATAAGAGGCTTAGGTTGAAGATTAACAGTGGCAAAGTGGGGCCAGATTGTTCATTTGGGATACTCAATAAAAAGATGGGTCTCTTTGACTAGTGTCTGTGAGTACACAGGGGCTCAGACCCCCATGAAATGCAAGGCATTACTAAACTGGCTCAACAAGAAAGAATCTAGTATAATATTTTCAGTGCAGACACATATGCTACATATTGACACACATCACTTGAAATTACACTCGCTTACCATGCAATATCACTCAAGTGCCCTCACAAACAACAAGGGAATGGCAAAATTAGTTTGCAGCAGCCTAGAATCTGCCATTGGGGCAATATACGTGATGGAAAGGGTAGGGATCAGGGAATTTTATGTAAACTAGGTGGCCAGTTGGTAAATGGCCCCAATGACAAAGGGAGGAAATTGTATGCTTGACTGTTCCCAGAAGTAAAAAGTTTTTTTTCATGGTTATACTTACATCAGGTGGTGACTACAGCACCACATTGTACCCCTCATGTTATCACCATTCAATCTAGTGCAGAACAGGGATCTGCCCTAGTTTTGTAGCTTGGGATGCTGGACTTGGAACTTGTAGGTGTCTAGAAAAATGATAGAGAGCAAGATTACACATTTTATTCAAGTCTAGACCGCAACTGTTTTCCACAAAAGAGTTTAATTCCAAGAGTAATATCATCTGAAAGAAATTGTGTTGTTGGTTGACTTGATGTGAGCACTGGTCAAGCAACAGCCACAATCCATTACCGGGTGAACCATAAAAAGTCACTAAATTAACCTGAGCATAACCCTAGGAAGCTTGACACAAAATCCAGTGAGACTTAACTTAAAGGCAATGTGTAAAATATTCATGCAGCGCACAAACGGTAATGAAGCGCAAACACAACACAAGAAAACCTCAAACTTATGTATAAAAATAGAGTGAATTTTAATAAATTTGTTGACACCAAAATGACAAAAACCCAATCAGTAGAACCTGGAAATATGATTTTTTTAAGATTAGGGTTCAAAATAGTACCTAAAATTTAAAAGCGCCACCCGTGGACAGCTGGTCACACATGACCGGGTCAAAATCAAAGTCAAGGCCGACCGGGATTGAGCTACAGATAGGGCCTGGTCAGCACTTACCTTTGGACTTATAAAAATCTTGAGAGAAAATGTTTGAGAAGGTAAAAGTTCAGCGGTGCAAGGCTGCAGGAGTGCCCAAGGAGGGAGTTCTGTCGTCGAGGGGGCGTGAAGCAAAGCCATAGTGAAGATTTTTACCTTCAGATTTAGGGCCTGATTTAGATATTGGCGGATGAGTTACTCCATCACAACAGTGACAGATATCCTGTCCAGCGTAATTCAAACCCATTACATACTATGAGATTTAGATTTCGGTGGATGGGAAATCCGTCAGTGTTGTGAAGGAGTAACTCATCCACAAGGTCGTTTACCCCATTGGTGAAGGACCGCTGAAATGGATTTGCTGCTGTGGAGAAGAATGTAGTGGGAGAAGCCGCAAAGTTAATTCGACTGGCGATGCAACTTGTGTGGATAGGCAAGCAGATTGGTCCCAATCTTCTCCTGGTTCTCAGAGCTTTTTTAGGCCAACATTTGGAAAATGGCCATCTGGGCACCTTTATCACCACAACCAAGAATCCGAGAGTGGATGGAGACATCTTAGGGGTGCAGGACTCACTCAGGCTGGGTCCGGGTGTTGCTTCAACATGGTGGTAGCCTGTTATGTCTCTGTGGCTCTGAACAAGAAACTCGCAAGCTAGCCCTTGGAATCACTTTTGGAAGTCCTGGTGCAGATGCAAATGCAGGGCTCAACAGTAGGATTTGCTTCCAAGGGTTCATGGCAGGCTCCAGCACGCGAAGCAGTCCTTCCAGCTATAGCAGCAGTCTAGCAGAGTGCACAGCAGGTCTCAGCAGCA
Organism: Pleurodeles waltl; assembly: GCF_031143425.1. Classification (NCBI taxonomy): domain Eukaryota; kingdom Metazoa; phylum Chordata; class Amphibia; order Caudata; family Salamandridae; genus Pleurodeles; species Pleurodeles waltl. Next base: position 65,962,302 of record NC_090437.1, read on the forward strand.
GGCAGTCCTCTAAGAGTCCTTCCACAGGTCCAGTAATGAACTGAAGTGTGGGTCTTAGAGTCCTATTTTTATATCCTGGTGCCTTACTCCTAGAAGGTAGGAGAAGTTTTTGTAAAGGTTCTTTGAAGTTCTTGGAGTTTCCTGGCACCCTTGTCTTGGCTCCAGGCTGGCTGCACTGACAATACAGAGTCGTTAGGCCTATTGTGAAGAGAGAGTACACAGCCTATTCAGGTGCAAGTGGGGCTGTGCTCAGCTCTGCCCCCTCATCCTGTCAGTTGATGGCCCATTGAGGCACAGCTAATATCACTATTGTGTAACTGTCTGGGAGGAATTCATAAAGTCTAACTGTCAGCTACACCTAGTCATGTGACCAAAGACAGGCTGCAGACACAAAGGGCTAAGGGCAGGAAAATGTCAGGTTTCTAAACATGGCATTTTCCAAATTGTTAGGATAAATTCAACTTTACCATTAAAGAGGGTTTATCATTAAAATTACATAAGTAAGAAGCATGATATATCTACCTCCTCTTATTTAGGAATTACAGAGTATTAAATGTAAGACGGAATCCCCAATGTTATCCTATGGGAGGGGTAGGCCTCACAGTAGTGAAAAACTAATTCAGACATTTTTCAGTACCAGGACATATAAAACTTAAAAGTGCCTGCCTTACCTTATAATTACACAGCACCCTGCCCTTTGGGCTACCTAGGTCCTACCTTAGGGGTGACGTATATGTAAAAAAAAAGGGACGTTAAGGCTTGGCAAGGAGGATTTAATGCCAAGTCGACATGGAAGTGTGAGACATCATTCAGGCTACAGTGGCAGGTCTGGCGGCATACTTAAGTCAGTGGCAAAATAAGTGCTGCACGCCCTGGGTATATGGTATACCACTCTACAAGGGACTTACAAGTAAATTACATATACCAATCAGGTATATGCCTGTCAAACCATGTTTAAGGGAGTGAGCACAAGCACTTTAGTACTGCTCAGCAGCAGTCTTAAGGCCCACAGAAGCAGAACTCCAGAAAAATGGAGGCAAGCAGGCAAATATTTGTGGGAAGACCACCCTAAGGCTGACAGGTTTAACATCTTCTGATATAGGTGCACAAGTTTTGGCTGACCACGCAGTGTGCCTCAAAATAAGTTGCAATTTGGCACATTCTAGCTCTATGGGAGTTTATCGTGGAATAAGTTCAACATTATTTTGATGGGAATACAGAGTATCTTGGGACACAACCTGGGAAGCTGCAAAAGCAACATTTCTTAGTGAATTGGTAATTCACACCACACACTTTAGTCATATACAAACGTAGAGGAATCTTATTTTGGAGAAGGGGGTTCCCCACTTTGTACACAAAACAAATCGGACTGCTTGCACAGAATATAGTGTTAACATGTATTACTCCATCCTGTATAGTTCACAAGCTGTTACTCTGTAGATCAGGGTGAATTATTGGCTGAATTGTTGCTGAAGTTAAATCATTAGATGCACCCATATGTTTTGCTGAGGTTATGTGGGAATTAGCGCTTTTCCCAAAGATAACACTCTTGGCTCAGATGGCTTCACAGCCTTTTTTTTATAAGCCCTACTGCAACATCTTTGTTGACCCTTTCAAAAGGGCTTACTATTTCTCAAATTCCAGGTTTCCTACCCCTATGATGGTGGACTTGATACATACTCTCAAAATAAAACCAAATAAAGACCCTAATTAATGCATTTCATATAGGTCATTCACCTTAATTGCAATGTTACAATCTTCATGAAATGCCTTGTATGGGGATTAATTGGCCATGTCTCAAACAACCATTCCAGTCTAGCTTTATCACTAATAAAACTACATGTGACAGTTTCAGTATGGCCTCAATCCTGATTTATGTAGCTGAATGAGAAGGGCTATCTGTCATCGTTCTTTTCCTCTGCCTGAAAAGACATTTGTAAAGGTCAATGTGGATACTTATTCAAAGTTCTAGATAAGACAAACCTAGGCATTACTTTTAAACATCTCATAAAGGCTAATTTTGTGAGACCTCAGATTAGAACTAAGATTAATGGATCATTTTCAGCGGCCACAAGGCTAATACCTAGAACTGCACATGATCGCAAAATGTCAGTCAGTGGGCTCCTCCCCTAGGCTACCGTGCTGTTGCCCGCCCGCAGGTCTGTTGAACACCATCATGTCGACACAGTCTTTCCCTCTGCCCCCTCTGTCCCCTTGAGTCCGAGGCTGACCTAGAGGCTGACAGAATTGACCCAGAATTGCGCCAAGACAGGTACTTGTAGTCAGTTAAATATTGTATCTGGCAGTCTGAGGTCTGTCCTGGAAATCGTGCTAAGCAGGAAGTAATGGCAGCCATTTTTGTGTCTCTAGTTTTTGGCAGGCTTGTAGCTTGTGGCTTCCAACGTGCGACCTGCAACCCGTAGGTGGAGGCGGAAGCTACCTGTTTCAGCCAGGGGATGAAGGTAAGTGGTTAGTTATTGCTGCATATTCAGCTGTATATACAGCACTACAGCAGCATAATATTACAACTTTAACGCTCGTAACATAAGGTCATGGATCACGGAATCTATCCAGTTTCTGGTCATTAGTAAAAAGTAATCTGTAAGGCTGACTGGGGTTGCTTGGTGCAGCAGCTTGACTGCTGTCCGGCTGATGTTCGGACTGACCCAAATCAATTTTAATTGAACTAGCCTGAACAGCTCTGAAATGTTTTGAACTTTCCAGGACTTGTTGCCAGAGACCTTTGTGACCACTGTAACCACTCAGGAGGAGTCTGGAGGTGTCTGGAGGGGTTGTGAGGAGTCTGTCATCCCTGCCCACTTTGTCACTGTTCAGCTCCTTTGCTCAGCTCGCTTAAACTGCTCTCTGCTCTGTTCTTTCAGTGGAGCTGAATGGAACCAATTTTTTTCTGAATTGCTGGAATTGGAAGGACAGAAAGACCAGAAACAGCGTTATAGCATCACATCGGGCTTTCAAGGGATCCAATTGCTCCTGGAGTCTGTTCGGTGGTTGGATCATGCTTCTTCCTCTACCTGTTAGTGGTCTTGCCCATTCCAACTGCTGTGTTTGACTGTTTGAACTTCTTTCTTAAGGGCCTGTAGTGCACAGGAGGATCCTTCTAGCTCTGATGATTTAAGGGATGGGTAAAAGGAAAACAACTGGTCTAACTCAAGGTCTCCCCAGGGTACCCCCTCCGAATTACCACCATTGAGGTGTTCCTGATGCAGGCAGTGGGAGTGGTTTCCAAAGAGACTGAGTTGGTGGAAAGAAGGCTATCCTTATCCAGGGACACCTCTGCCCTTCCCCTGTCGGGTGAATGAATGAATCTTTCTTCGATTATGTGACATAATCATATAAGAGATAAAAAACATAATATCACATTAAACTTGCAATACACACCTACATATTTACAATACAAATATTAAATATAAAATAGGAGCCCTACATCAGTTACCTTCCCAGGTGTCATTCTTCAAAGATCAAAGTAAAACTACTATACATAAAAACCTCATGTATTCAATACAAATATTGAATATAGGATAGGTGCCCTCTATCAATTTCCTACCCAAGGGCATTCAAAATCTTGTTCCAGTATAGGGCTCCTTTCAAATATGAGGAAACAGCCAATAAAGTGACTTAGACCCTCATTATGACTTCAGCAGCCTATTTCTTAGACCGCCACATGACCGCCTGTGTTTGCGGTCTTCAGACTACCATATTATGGCTGCTGGCTGCCCTCTGCCACTATCTGTCAGGCAAGCCGCCAGCTGCCATATTGGCAGTCGGCGGTCTAGAGAGCTTGCTCTGTTTCCACCGCCACATCACCACAACACCGCCTGCCGTATTACTACATTGTAAACGGTGTGGTGGTGTTGTGTTGGTGGGGAGCTGGCGGTGGAGTAAGCGCCATGGACCCCATGCCCTCCCAGACGACCACCAGGTAAGGTGATCGACCGACAGGGGAGGGGGTTATTGAGTGTTGTGTGTGTGAATGAGGATTTGTGTGTGTGTGAATAGAGGGGGGTGGGGGGTTCTGTGTGTTTGTGTGCGTGTGTGTTTGTGTGCGTGTGTGTGCAAGTGTCTGTGTGCTTGTGTGAATGCGTGTATGCAGGGCGTGGGGGGAGTATGTATGCGTGTATGCAGGGGGCAGGGGACTGTTGTAGCCCTGTGTGCATGAATGAGGGTGCGTAGATGTGTGTGTGCATGTATGCAAGTGTAGTGTGTGCATGCGTGGATGGGGCAGGGGTTCAGACCCGGGATCAGGGACGGGGTTTCAGAATGGGGATCAGGGTGGGGGGTACAGAACGGTGATTGGGGTGTTGCTGATTTGGGCGGTGGGGGTTTCTGATGGGGTCAGGGGGCTCCTACATGGAGGAGGGAGATGGGGACTCCAGTTGTGGCAACAGTAATGAGCATTCCTGTCACCAGTATCCTTACCACCAGGGATTTCGCTGCGGGGCTGCCGCCACAGAATCCCTGGTGGTAAGGATACTCAAAATACCGCGGGCAGTGTTAGATGGACGTCCAAGTCGAAGGTAGTCAACCTTCGGCCAGGCGGTCCCACCCCCATGGCGATGCAGCCAGTTCACTTGCGATGTCATAATTTGTTGGTCCTGCACCGCCATGCTGTCGGCGGTCTGCCCGCCACCGTTGGCGTGGCAGGGCAGGACCGCCAGGGTCATAATGACCACCTTAGTCCGCTAATAACTGCAAGTGCAAAAATGCTGGCTGAAACTGGTGAAAACCCCTAGGGGGTCATTCTGACCCTGGCGGTCCATGACCGCCATGGCGGAGGGCGGCGGAAGCACCACCAACAGGCTGGCGGTGTTTCCTGGGCTATTCTGACCGCGGCGGTAAAGCCGCGGTCAGAAAAGGGGAACCAGCGCTTTCCCGCCGGTTTTCACCTGGCCCAGAGAATCCGCCATGGCGGCGCTGCTTGCAGCACCGCCATGGGGATTCCGACCCCCTTCCCGCCAGCCTGTTTCTGGCGGTGTCCACCGCCAGAACCAGGATGGCGGGAACGGGTGCCGTGGGGCCCCTGGGGGCCCCTGCACTGCCCATGCCACTGGCATGGGCAGTGCAGGGGCCCCCTAACAGGGCCCCACAAAGATTTTCACTGTCTGCTTTGCAGACAGTGAAAATCGCGACGGGTGCCACTGCACCCGTCGCACCCCTGCAACTCCGCCGGCTCCATTCGGAGCCGGCTTCCTCGTTGCAGGGGCTTTTCCGCTGGGCCAGCGGACGGCCTTTTGGTGGTCGCCCGCCGGCCCTGCGGGAAAGTTGGAATGACCGCCGCGGTCTTTAACAGAGGTATTAAATATTTATACCATAAAAAAATCATAAAATTTGCAAAAAAGGACCAGGTGTTACGATGTCTGGTGAGAGCATCCATCACAAGGGCAAATCTCCAACTTATTATGATCAGACTGACTAGGCAGAAATAAGTGTACGAACAGACTCCAACCTTAATTTTGTTAACAGTGATCTTTCCCATGGATGGCAGACAGAAAGAAGATTAAGATCAGGGGCCTACAACTGTTTGTATAGATAACATTGATCTAGTGGCTGTTCTCAAAATAGCTTCTGACTCCCTTTCTTAGGTCTCAGCTAGACAGCGCATGTGCTGCGCCGAAGAGATATGTAGTTTTCAACCTGTGTGCTTCAGCCCACCCATAGGCCTACCATTTGCCCACTCCATTGTTGCTCTCGTATTCTTTGTGCCCATTTGTCCGTGGCATGCATGGTCATGCCTCTTCTTGTGTTTAGCCTTCCCCCAAGAGCTTGGCCCAAGTACTTGTGTTCTTCCACCCCTCTCATCTTAGAAGCTACTTTTTTCTTTGTGTTTGGGTATTCAAAACAAGTGCTCCTGTTTTCACAAGTTCCCTCCCACCTACCCCAACCCTGTTGCTTCTTTTCCTTCACAGATCGTTTTTATTATTCACCTCTTCATGCCGTTTCTGTTCCATTATGTAACTTGCTTGTGGTGTTTTCATTATTTAAAAAATAAAATAGATACCGAGTTCCACTTCACTGGCTTGATTTAGTCACAGAGCTATCTCCCTGCAGCTTCTAGTCTGCCTGGTGTGCCCTCCCTGCTGGTCCTCCTCCTCCTCTTTCCTTTTCCTCTCCTAGCAGCTTGTTATTTGATCCTATTATAGTGCCCCTGCTCCTCCATGAACCCCACTGTTCAGGGTCTGTGGCAGTCCGTTTCCTTGTTTCCATTCAAAGAGTATGATCTGTGCACACAATACTGCAGACAGAATCTTTTGTATGCCATTCAACAGCGTGGAGTAGTGCGCAGTAATTTTGGTGCCCCGTCAGCAGAGTAACACAACAACCTAACACTGCATTCAATGAAATGTTTTCTATCAACTGAATTTCAGAGGAAAAAAGTAAGATATTCATTTTACATGCAACTATCAGCCTGAGTACATTTCTGTTCTCCTTTAAAACGTGTTTATTTGCTCAGCTTAATTGAGCTTAGTTGGCCTTTTTGTCAGTGGTCTTTGGTGAGGTTTTCCGCAGCTCCATAATTGGCTTTCATCTGGTCATCGCTGGCTTGTGTTTGAACTGCAAAAATCAAAAAAGTAAACCCCAAGCTCAAATAGCCTTTCTTATAGAATCTAATAGTCCACTCATCTCGCCAAATAAGAGTATCCGTGTTTCACAAATAGGCCCTCATTGCAACCCTGGCGGACGGCGATACTTTGGAGAAAGGTACTACCAACAGGGTGGCGGTACCTCTCCCCAAAATATGGCATTGGTGGTTTGGCTCAAGCCAAACCGCCAATGTACCACCCCGTCCGCCAGGGTGGTAACAGCCGCTGGGTTAGAGACTTGAGTCTCCAGCCAGGCAGCCGTCACTGTCCCACCTGCGGGATAATGACCCCGCCTACTGCCATGGTTTTTGTGGCTTTCTTGCCGCCATGAAAACTATGGTGGTAGGCACTATCACTGCCAGGGAATTCCTTACCTGACACTGATAGGGGTCTCCCCTGCCCCCTCCCCCTCCCAATATCCCTCCTCCACCTGACCCCCCTACGACATACATGCACATTCACGCACCAACATACGCATGCATACACACACTCATACCCACATTCACCCTCGCATGCATACATACATTCACACACACATCCACACACACTGACATACATACAAGCACCACAAATTCACACAACACCACATACACGCACACTCACACCCATTCATGCACACATGCATTCCACAAGCCACACACCCACGTGCACACACACACAAACATACACCCACATCCCCAGACACACACACATCACCCCCGCCCCCCTCCCCTGTTGGAGCACCCGACTTACCTGCTCGCAGGGGGTCCTCTGGCAGGAGACGGGACGTGGCGCTGCTGCTGCCAGCAGAACACCACCAGGCCGTATCATGTGTCATGATACGGTGTACGGGGGTCTACTGCCGTGGCGCTGCTGCTGGCAGCAGCGCCACCTTACCGCCATCCGCCACCATGACTGTAGCCAGAATTCTGCCAGCCTTCTGGCGCTTTACTACACAAGGTCATATTAATTTCAACTACAGACAATACATTTCAGCACCTCGTAATTCCGTACCACACAGTTCAACTCCACATCATTCCACATAATGACAATCCAACACATTCAACTTCTCAAATTTCCACTCCACTCCATTCCACATAGTTCCACTTCACATAATGCCACTCCATGCAACATAATTCCATTACACTCCACGCAACACAGTTCAACTCCAGATAATTCCACTACACATAATTCTACTCCATACTACATAATAACACTTCACACCACATAATTACACTCCACATATATCCACTCAGCTCCCAAATAAATAACTACACTGTACCATATATTTACACTCCACATAATTCCACACCATGCTACACAATTGCACACAATGCCACACCACACAATTCGGTGCCACACAATTCCACACCACACAACATAATTACACTCCACTCTATAAGACATTATTACATTCCACATAAATCCACTCCACGTCACATAGCAACACAATACATAAAAGCACTCCACAGCATGCCACATAATTTCACTCAATATAATTTCCCTCAACGTCACAGAAATCCATGCAACAGATTTCCACTCCACACAATTCCATTCCACACCACATAAATCCACTCCATAACAAATAATTGCACTACACACGACATGCATCCAGACCACAGAATTCCTCACCATGCCACATAATTCAACACCACACAATTCCACTCAAGACATGCCACTCCATGACACACAATACCACTACATATAATTCCTCTCCACTTAATACCACATAATTACTATCCACATAATTCCACTGCACACCATGCCACATAATTCCACTCTACAAAACTCCACTCCACTCTACACAATTCCACAACAAACAATTCCACCCCAACCCACATAACTTAACACCACATAATTGTAATCCACACAATATAATTCAACATCATTCCACATAATTCAACTGCACTGCGTTCCACGCCACACAAAACAATGGCACTTAACGTAAATACACACCAAGTAACATAATTACGCTCCACATATTTCCACTCTGCACCATGTCACATATTTACACTAGGCATATTTCAACTCCCCATCACATACATCCACTCCACTCCATAATACATCACTAAAAGACATTGACAGACAACACCAATAGTTCTCAGATTGCTAACACCTATTGGCTTTGCCAATGCTTGTCCTTTTAAGTGCTTAAGAAGCCATTCCTTCACTGATCTTCTGTCCCCCTTGCTAAGGAGATGCGGTTTGAGAAATAGATCTGGGCAACCTAAGGACTACGCCACTGACTTTATATAGTTCAGCCATGGTATTTTATGGCCATATGTACACCCAAAGCAATCTTCAATGACATCTCTGTTAAATCATGTGATCACCATACCATACTGAAATCCATAATAACACCAGGTCCAACCTTGCATAATCCCCTACTCAATCAAGACCCAACTCCTCATGAATAAATAGCTATGAGCTATTAGGGGGAAGACCCAACAGCCATCTTCAAAAAGCGATCCCCCTCCTGTTGGATCGACTTACAGTTCCGGAACCCCCATATGGCTGAACCATACAAGAGCACCGGGAGACATTTCATTTTGTAAACTTGCAATAAAGGGGTAATAGGTCTATTATCTATCTTCTTAGAAAATCTAGAAAGGGCACTACAGGCTAAGGCAAAAAGGAAGCATCGCTTGGGTAGACATGTCAGCCTACTGTTCTAGTAATCAACGGACACCCCTAAATAAGAAAAAGCAGACAGCTCGATGATCCTATTCCCTTTGATAGTAATAACTCTGGTTTTGGAAGATTTCCTCCCGCACACCACAAAGTGTGTTTTATTACTATTCACCTCTGAATCCAACTCATCCATGAAGTTGACAAAAAGGTCAACTAGTATCTTAAGCCCATTAGCAGTACGAGCCAGCATTACGGCAATATCCGCATAGAGTAAGAAAGGTACAAGAGTTGTCTTTATCATAGGCAGGTATTTCCCTTGTGTGGCCAAAAAACTGTTCAAATCATTTATATACAATAAAAAAAGGAGTGGACCCAGCACACACCCCAGTCTGACGCCTCGTGAGAGGTCAAATGACTCAGTGCATTTCCCTCCTTAGCCACATCTCACTGACACATTCATGTCCATGTTCAGAGCCTTTAGAAAACTGACCAGTGGATTAGGTAATCCAAACACCATCAAGTTGTTTCATAGTTTTGACCTATTCACCCAGTCGAAGGCACTGCTCAAGTCCATGAATGCAAGAAACATGGACCCCTGCTTAGCAGTCACACATTTCCCAATCAGGAGGCTTACATTTAAGCACTGTTCCATTGTACCTTTACCCTCCCTAAACCTGTATTGAACAGGGCACACATTACTGTGGGATTGGGCCCAAGTTTCCACCTGCTCTAGGATGATACGTCCCCCTACCTTTAGGCCTGAATCAAGCAGGGAACTAGGTCTGTAACATACAGGTTCTTGCCTATTCCCTTTTTCGAACACAGGAACTATTACTGCAGCTTTCCATGATGAGGGGAGTCTTATCTACACCACTGCACTGAGTAAATTTGTCAAAACAGGAGCCCAGAAGTCAATTTCTGCCTTATAGAGGTCCATAGGGATCCCGTCTGGTTCAGGAGCTTTATAGAACCGACTAGCCCGAATGGCCTTGTATAGCTCTTCCAGTTTGAACCTGATCTCTAATGGATACAAATGCCCTTCCACATTCTCAACCGATATAGCACCCGTGCCAAGATCATAAACCTTTTTAAAATTGGACACCCACAACTCTGGCCTAATGGAAGAGTCTCTATTATATCCAGAGTAGGCTGTCTGCCAATAACAATGGCCCAGAAGCCTCTAGAGTCCCGGGAAGCACAGGAGGACAACAGTTGTTCCCAGGAAGCCTCCTTAAATTCGGCTTTCCGCTTCTTAGCAGCTGATTTGTAGACCTTCCTCCCTTAACAATAAGCATTTGATTGCGTGGCCTAATGTTAAGGGTCTCCCTCAAATGCCTGTTAGCCAATCCACAGGCTTTATTGAACCAGCCATACTGAAAAACTGGTCTTCGTCTTGTCAGATCTCTCATAATGCTATTAATTGGACCAGTTAGTTGGATGTGGACCTCAAAAGTTTCTGCAGGAGATGAATTTTCCACTGGCAGAGTATCCTCAAAAAGGTTAGTAGCTATAGCCTCAAACAAAACAGTGATTGGAAGATTACACCACTGCAGCCCTTGTCCTTTACCCTTAAGCCAGTCGGACCCAATACAGCATCCCTACTGGCATATAGTTGGGATTCTAACTCTTATTTCAATAGGATTATGATCAGTAAAGCCAACATCATGTACAACCCCTGGGCTCACAAGGTTTGCCAGGGTCCAGGATACGAACACTAAATAAATTGTCATCCCATTACCCCTCCCAACGGATGTAGGGAGGGTCCTAAGCGGGCAAATCCCACTAGACATCACATGATAAAGGCCAGTGTTTTCCCAGGGCTTTGAATTACTCACGCCCACTTTGATCAGATACTGACATATAGTGTTGGGAATTTCCCATAATAAAGGGATTGCAACCAGTATCATATGTTCCCAGCTTAGCGTTGAAATCACCGGCCAATATTACATTAAACGTCTTAAAGTACACATGTCACCTGGTCTCCAGAATTGAAATAGTTTGGAACAAGGCCGCAATTTAGCAGCCTAGTTCCCGGACTGCATTCTAGAAATTCTCCACAAAAAAATGTGAATCACAGGAGGATACCATCCATAACATTTGAATCCCTGTGTGTTCAATAGGGATGGGAACAACCTTAAGCTGTTTTGAAATATGAATCAGAGTAGTAAGCCCTCCCCCAGCTCTATGCCCAAGGGAGTGGATAGCAGCAACACTATAACTTTCATAACCATCCAAGACTACAGGGTCCTGTGCCCATGTCTCCTGCAACGAAAGAATGTCAAACTGGGCTGCAAAGTTAAGCAAATCAGGGTCTTGTATCTTATCCCTGATACCATCCACATTCCAACTGAGCACCCTAATTGTTGCATCTGTACCAGTAATGGGTGAAAACTCTTTTTGCTTAGCCTACATTGGATTTGAAACTGGCAAGCTACTACTCAGATAAGAGATAAAAAGTTGGAGTCAGTCATTCTGATGTAAACTATCTTGTGGGGAAAACCTATTAGTAGTAGGTACTAAAAACTGAGGAAAAACATTAGGTTTCACTACAGCTGGAGCTGCAAAATAAGGCTGCAAATATTGATAAAAATAACCAAGCAGAAGGATACTGATTCCCACACTGCTTAGAGGCTTTGAGATAGAACCATATATCAGTCGCTTGGCCAAGTTAGGTGACCTACAATTTATCACTGCACAATCCCCAGAAAGATTTTTGGCCATAGGGCCAACCCAACCAACCCTTCTGACAAACAGGATGGCATTGTATTCTGTGGGGTTATAATTGTAATTACTATGTAGAAAATAGCAAATGTTATTTTTCAATTGTAAGGTTGATTTCTTCTCTCCTACCCTTAACTGAGGTACCCCCACCAGGATGGCTACATAGGGGCAACAAGCAGGGGTAGATTCAAATTGGGTTGCTCAAGTGCTCGTGCTTGTTCTCCTTCCAATCGGATCAGCCCCAGTAGGAGAGTTAGTATTGTACTGCGGCCTTCCATTTAACAGTGAGATTGTTGGGGCACACTCCTCAGGGGGACAATGACCCTGTACCAGAGCCTCGGTAACTGTGGGCAATTTCTCATTCAAACAACTAGAAGCAGAATCTTGGGGCAGAGGTAAACTGTTGTTTCTAATATTGGAATTACTATAAATGGAGCCCTCACATATTTCAGAATTAGTATGATCATTTGTGGGCCCTATGGACTTCATCAAACCCAATATGATGGATTCCAATGAAGTAATCCTCTCCAGTATGGGTGTTACACATATAAGTATCTTTAAGTCTATTAAACACACAATCCCAGTCTGTATTTCCAACTGCCATTGTCTCAATAGTGTCAGGTAGGACCCGGCTCTTTGGAGAACAAGTTTTAGGTTTTGCACCAGAAGGCACACGCTTAATTTGGTGCTTCCTTTTAGTTACTGGTGAGCAGGTTCTAGTATCAAAAGTTCTAATGGTACACACTCCCCCAAGCACTCCTGATTCACTAATGAAACTATAGGAGGGGTGGGGGTGACCTCCCTACAAAGTAGACTATGAGATTCTGTAGGTAAATCTGGAGTAAAACAAGGCCTTGGCAGAGAGCTCAGCCCCTCCTCCGTTTCCATGGAAAGCCTCTGCTCTGCTAAATCAATTTCTCTGGTTATTACCCTCACAGCCCGTGCCAAGAGTCTAAGATAGTACTATTAGAAATACAGTTTAACGTTCCAGCAGTAAAATCTTTTGGTTCCTTGTATCTTACACTTGCCCATGACCCACAATCGAAGCAATGCACTTTAAATAGACAGAAGGGTTAAGGCACCAAAAACCGCGATCCTTCCCAGGTAAGCAAGGGCAGGTAAACTTAATTGCCCCCAACAACAGTAGTAGTAGGAAATCATGCTGAGTTTTTGTCACATCCTTCGGTTGAAACAGATGTTTAGGTGGGTGGCCCAGCCTTCTCCAGGCTCTGACGGACAGGCCCCCTCTTGGCCCGGTCTTCGCCCGAGCATGCGCCAGGGTGAGCAGCGGGAGACCCTTGTGGGCTAATTAATAGAGTACCTCCGGGCTCGGTGAAACACAGGGTGGTCCTACAGCTAGGTATTGTGGGACTTTCAGTCCTGCTCTGCACAGCTCCCACTCTGCCCCAGCCAAAAATTTCACCAATGATCCCACGCAGCAGGAGCCCCTCACGGGCTAAATAATGGAGCGCCTCCTAGCACGGTGACACACAGGGCGGTCCTGCAGCTGGGTATTGTCGGACTTGCAGTCCTGATCAGCGCGGCCCTCGCTTTGCCCCAGCCGACTCCTTCACCGGCGATCTCCCTGTCGGGTGCTACCAGGCTTTAGGAGGGGCCCGCCATGCCCTTGGTGCCCTGTGATTTATCTGCATCTTGCTCATGGGGGGGGGGGGCGGTGAGTGGAAGAGGAACATGTAGTTTTTTCTTCTCCTCCGTGTGGGGGCATCATACTAGAAGACCCCAACGGGGATTTTACTCAGTCTAGTCTCACTGTCAGCCCAAGGTGCAAACGCTGAAGATGTGTGGCTGTCCCAAAGAAGAAACACTCCATAGTAAGTGTGGGCGTGCAGACAGATATCCTGCCTGTGATTGATTTAGGTCCCAATTGTGACTACTTTGTGAAATTGGAAGGGCAATTAGTGACCAGGCCTCTCGCATGTGAAAGGTGGAAGTTCTTACAAACCACTTGGGTGACTCAGTGGCAGCAATTCGCTCATCTATAGCCACTCCTAGTAGTTCAGTTGGGTCCTCAGTGGACCAGGTGGTCACACCTATTATCTCCTGTTTGGTTTAACCCACCGACCCCAGCCCCTCTCATTTGGGAAGTGGGGGTCAGAGACATAATTCTGCCACGCCGACTGTTTATAATGCTTTCCTTCTGTCTCTCAGTCTCACCCCCATTTGCCCTGCCCCTGTTCCAGGCACAGCACTATCCACCCATGAACATTATCCTCCATGGACTGACCCACAGACAGAGAGTGGTGCTCTGGAACCCTCTACCTCCCCTGTGGGGTCTAACCCTAGTGAGGTTACTATTCAACTTCCTCCAGTTGCCACTCCCTATGCTTTAGTTATGGTGAATGTTTCCCCCCGTAGAAAAGAGGCTATGGAGAGTTACCCACAACTTGAAAATAAAGTCCTGCATTGGCTCTCTAATAAGATCAAAGTAGACAATTATTGTGTGAAGACTGTGTGCCGGAGACTTGGCTGGATAGGACACTCACCCAAAAACTTTGCAGGTGATTGCATTGTGATCAATTTGAGTAGCTGGCAGGCGAGAGACATTTTGGGTAGATTTATGCAGGGGTCTGCTCCAAATGGGAATATCTCCTTGTTTCCTCTGGGTTATTTCTATAAACATCCTGTTTTGGCCACCGAGTGGCAGCACGGAAGGAGAGGTTTTTCGGCTTCTCAGGAGACTGCAGTTCACCATCCATCTTTGTCTGCTCAGGCCCCCAGCCATCCTCTTTGTAACAGCTTTGAGCCACTATCAGAGCTGGATGCCCAGGATTTATTAGGGCGGGGGCAGTCAGTTCTATGATCTATGTCCCCCATTGTCCCTCAAGTACCCTAAGGTCATCAGTTGGAACATTGTTGGGATCATAGGGAGACTAGTGCATGAAGGGTGTACTGACCTCCTGTGTGTCTCAGACATTATTTGATTACAAGAGACATGGTACATCGGGGTTGCCTTATTTTAGATGGCTACACTGTAACCATTCAGGAGGAGGAGTCTGGAGCGGTCTTTAGGGGTCTATCATCCCTGCCCTCTTTGCTGTAGATGGTTACACATTGTTTGTGTCACCTGCAATCCCCTCCCGCCATGGCAGAGCCAAGGAAGGCCTAGTTTACCTCATTAAATTGAGATTAAGGTACAAAATAGAGAGGGTTGTTTTAACTTCACATTTTATCTTTGACATGCTTTCTAATCAGCTTAGCGTTTTAGTTGATAATATTTATCATTCTATTTCAGCCCCGGGGGACAGTTTCTCAGTAATTTTGTTGCCAGCTCTCCTAGGTTCACAGTGCTTTTACTGATGGGAGACTTTAATGTACACCCCTCCGTAGATTGCTTTTCGTATGAGGACTCAACCCAAGATGCAGTGTTAGGTGCTATGGATCAGGCACATTGGAAACACACACCACAAGGCACCATGTTCAATACCTTGTTTTTAGATCATACCCTGGTGAATATTCTCAATAAGGGGGCCATTAATAATGTAGCACAAACCCCAACCTTTAAAGCGGCAGGTTCTAGCTCAATCATTGATTACAACTTTGTCTCTAAATGCCTCTTTAATTGACTTCATGGTAATCTGGCATTCTCAGAGTGACCACTATACTCTCTTGGCTCCTTTCAAGTGGTCACAGAGTCTGGCTGGGTCAGATGGCATATTTCAGGAAACAGTTACAAGCACAGCACAACGAAGAAGAAGCAAATGGGTAAAGGTGTGTAGGAAAGTACCATCTTGCCTGGCATGTTACCCCCATTTTTCACTGTATATATGTTGTTTTAGTTGTATGTGTCACTGGGACCCTGGTAACCCAGGGCCCCAGTGCTCATAAGTGTGCCTGAATGTGTTACCTGTGTAGTGACTAACTGTCTCACTGAGGCTCTGCTAATCAGAACCTCAGTGGTTATGCTCTCTCATTTCTTACCAAATTGTCACTAACAGGCTAGTGACCATTTTTACCAATTTACATTGGCTTACTGGAACACCCTTTTAATTCCCTAGTATATGGTACTGAGGTACCCAGGGTATTGGGGTTCCAGGAGATCCCTATGGGCTGCAGCATTTCTTTTGCCACCCATAGGGAGCTCTGACAATTCTTACACAGGCCTGCCACTGCAGCCTGAGTGAAATAACGTCCACGTTATTTCACAGCCATTTTACACTGCACTTAAGTAACTTATAAGTCACCTATATGTCTAACCTTTACCTGGTAAAGGTTAGGTGCAAAGTTGCTTAGTGTGAGGGCACCCTGGCACTAGCCAAGGTGCCCCCACATTGTTCAGAGCCAATTCCCTGAACTTTGTGAGTGCGGGGACACCATTACACGCGTGCACTACATATAGGTCACTACCTATATGTAGCTTCACAATGGTAACTCCGAATATGGCCATGTAACATGTCTATGATCATGGAATTGCCCCCTCTATGCCATCCTGGCATAGTTGGCACAATCCCATGATCCCAGTGGTCTGTAGCACAGACCCTGGTACTGCCAAACTGCCCTTCCTGGGGTTTCACTGCAGCTGCTGCTGCTGCCAACCCCTCAGACAGGCATCTGCCCTCCTGGGGTCCAGCCAGGCCTGGCCCAGGATGGCAGAACAAAGAACTTCCTCTGAGAGAGGGTGTTACACCCTCTCCCTTTGGAAAATGGTGTGAAGGCAGGGGAGGAGTAGCCTCCCCCAGCCTCGGGAAATGCTTTGTTGGGCACAGAGGTGCCCAATTCTGCATAAGCCAGTCTACACCGGTTCAGGGGACCCCTTAGCCCTGCTCTGGCGCGAAACTGGACAAAGGAAAGGGGAGTGACCACTCCCCTGACCTGCACCTCCCCTGGGAGGTGTCCAGAGCTCCTCCAGTGTGCTCCAGACCTCTGCCATCTTGGAAACAGAGGTGCTGCTGGCACACTGGACTGCTCTGAGTGGCCAGTGCCACCAGGTGACGTCAGAGACTCCTTCTGATAGGCTCCTTCAGGTGTTAGTAGCCTATCCTCTCTCCTAGGTAGCCAAACCCTCTTTTCTGGCTATTTAGGGTCTCTGTCTCTGGGGAAACTTTAGATAGCGAATGCAAGAGCTCATCCGAGTTCCTCTGCATCTCTCTCTTCACCTTCTGCCAAGGAATCGACTGCTGACCGCGCTGGAAGCCTGCAAACCTGCAACATAGTAGCAAAGACGACTACTGCAACTCTGTAAAGCTGATCCTGCCGCCTTCTCGACTGTTTTCCTGCTTGTGCATGCTGTGGGGGTAGTCTGCCTCCTCTTTGCACCAGAAGCTCCGAAGAAATCTCCCGTGGGTCGAATCTTCCCCCTGCAACCGCAGGCACCAAAAAGCTGCATTACCGGTCCCTTGGGTCTCCTCTCAGCACGACGAGCGAGGTCCCTCGAATCCAGCGACTCTGTCCAAGTGACCCCCACAGTCCAGTGACTCTTCAGTCCAAGTTTGGTGGAGGTAAGTCCTTGCCTCACCTCGCTGGGCTGCATTGCTGGGAACCGCGACTTTTGCAGCTACTCCGGCCCCTGTGCACTTCCAGCGGAAATCCTTCGTGCACAGCCAAGCCTGGGTCCACGGCACTCTAACCTGCATTGCACGACTTTCTAAGTTGGTCTCCGGCGACGTGGGACTCCTTTGTGCGACTTCGGGTGAGCACCGTTTCACGCATCCTCGTAGTGCCTGTTTCTGGCACTTCTCTGGGTGCTACCTGCTGCTGAGAGGGCTCCTTGTCTTGCTCGATGTCCCCTCTCTCTCCTGGTCCAATTTGCGACCTCCTGGTCCCTCCAGGGCCACAGCAGCGTCCAAAAACGCTAACCGCACGATTTGCAGCTAGCAAGGCTTGTTGGCGTTCTTTCGGCGGGAAAATACTTCTGCACGACTCTCCACGGCGAGAGGGTTCCGTCCACCAAAGGGGAAGTCTCTAGCCCTTTTCGTTCCTGCAGAAACCTCAGCTTCTTCTGTCCAGTAGAAGCTTCTTTGCACCCGCAGCTGGCATTTCCTGGGCATATGCCCATCTCCGACTTGCTTGTGACTTTTGGACTTGGTCCCCTTGTTCCACAGGTACCCTAGATTGGAAATCCACAGTTGTTGCATTGTTGGTTTGTGTCTTTCTTGCATAATTCCTCTAACACGACTTCTTTGTCCTTAGGGGAACTTTAGTGCTTTTTGCACTCACTTTTCAGGGTCTTGGGGAGGGTTATTTTTCTAACTCTCACTATTTTCTAATAGTCCCAGCGACCCTCTACAAGCTCACATAGGTTTGGGGTCCATTCGTGGTTCGCATTCCACTTTTGGAGTATATGGTTTGTGTTGCCCCTATCCCTATGTTTCCCCATTGCATCCTATTGTAACTATACATTGTTTGCACTGTTTTCTAAGACTATACTGCATATTTTTGCTATTGTGTATATATATCTTGTGTATATTTCCTATCCTCTCACTGAGGGTACACTCTAAGATACTTTGGCATATTGTCATAAAAATAAAGTACCTTTATTTTTAGTATAACTGTGTTTTCTTATGATATTGTGCATATGACACTAAGTGGTACTGTAGTGGCTTCACACGTCTCCTAGTTCAGCCTAAGCTGCTCTGCTAAGCTACCATTATCTATCAGCCTAAGCTGCTAGACACCCTATACACTAATAAGGGATAACTGGGCCTGGTGCAAGGTGCAAGTACCCCTTGGTACTCACTACAAGCCAGTCCAGCCTCCTACAAGGTGGTTCCAGCTGATTTTCTTTGCTCCCGCTTAGTCTCTTGCTATTCGGATTTTTGTACTTGTTTGGATGAAGAGACCTCTGCCTCTAATATTCTGAAGGCTTTCTCCAACTTTGCAGAGAGCATTAAGACTGCCCTTACTATCCCTAAAGTCCCTCCTGTGGTCGTGTCCTGTAGGTAGTTTGATTAGGCCTGTTCTCAGGCCCATAGTGCACTCATGGTCTCATTGCACAGGTAGCCTCATAATTGGGAGTAGGTGAGGTGAGGGCCAGCTATTATAGCGTGAGTTTAGAGAGGAAGAAGATTCTAAAGAGGGAGTTATTGGATACGTTGTTTGGGGCTTGCACTCTACAGGACAGTGCAGAGTTTTGGAGGGTAGTGACCCATCCCCTGTTTTCCCCAGACCAAATGAGCACACAGGTCCTGACCATCACCTCCCAGGCTTGGTCTGATCACTTTGGAGCCATTTATGACCCTGAGTCTGGTGGCGTGCTGTTGGCTGAAGATCGGGAAGTAACAGGTGCATGTTTCCAGTGGGAAGAAGTTAAATAAGCTTATGTCTCTCCTTGGTGACAAGGCCTGGGCCCAGATGGTATCCCAAGGAACTTGTTAAATTATGAGGTTGATCTCTGGGCCCCTTAAATTGACTCAGCATTTTAATACAGCCAGGAGTGTGTCGCTCCCTCCTAGCTTGAAACAATCAATCATTGTCCCGATTCTCAATAAGGGGACCCTGCCTGTTACTGTCCCATTTCCCTGAGTGATGTTAAGGTGTTAGGGAGGGTCTTGCTGGATCGCCTTACTATCTGGGCTAAAGATAAGAATGCACTGTTGGAAATACAATGTGAGTTTAGGACAGGACGGGGCACTGCTGATCAGATCCTGAACCTGTACACGTTAATTGCAAAGAACACCAGGTCGAAGGAGGAGATGGTACACTTGCCTTTTATGGACCTAAGATCGGCCTTGGACAGAGTTAATAGAGGCAAACTCTGGGCCATGGTTGGGACCATGGGGGTTGAACCAGTCCTGATCTCCTTTTTGCATAGTCTTCATGAGAAAATAGCTGCTTTTGTAAGATAGGGCGTGAACCAGAGAATGCACCCAGCCCTTTCATTTGAAGAGAGAGGTGCACCAGGGGTGTATACTGGGTCCTATTCTCTTCACTCTCTATATCAATGGTCTGGAACAGGCTTTATTTGACCAAGGGGTGGATGTAGCAAGTGCGGGCAGTCGTAGTTCTTTTATATGCAGATAATGCTGTTTTTATGTCACACACGGCTAAGGATCTTCGGTGCCTTCTAGACCTTTTTGTAATCTTTATGGATGGGCTTGACCTTACCTCCAATAATGCTAAGTTCCATGAAATGGCAGTGGCTCCTAGAAACACTATCTCTAAAAGCTTCTCTATAAAGGGTCAGCCCATCTATAGGGTTTATCATTTTTCATACCTAGGGATCCTACTGGATTCCAAGCTTTCTTGGCAACCCTTGCTTAAGAAAAATACCATTAAGTTTAAATCAGTATTTAGTGGGGTTAGTGTTTTGTCTATGTGCATAGGATACACACATGAGGAGACCATGCTTGAAGTATTTAGGGTGAAGTGTATTACAGTGGCTTGTTAATGGTGCGACATTTGGGGTTGTATACCATCTTCCCAATTTCAGGTAATTGAAAACTTCTTTTTGAAAGGTCTCCTCAGAGTTCCCATAAGTACACCTTCTGAGATGGTTCATAAGAAAGTGGGCCTAGGATATTTTTCTGACCTTATTGGGTTATGTCCATTTGGTTCAAGAAGGACCTGAATCTTAACAGACTTATCATGCAAGAAGGTTTGGCTTTGGATTGTATGTCATGCATTCCAAGGCTTTCATATATTAGACCAACCTTAACCTCTCTTGGTCACTCTGAGCTTTTTGCTGAACCAGAGCACATTAAGAGGGGGGATATTTCTTGGATAACATAGGCTTTTCTCACCAAGGCAGCAGCGGAGCGAGAGTCTGAGGCACTTCATAAGTGTGCTATTCGTTATCTTAGTATGGTAATACTGTCCCTGGGATGGAACCCTATTTGACATTTTGCAGGCTGTTAATTTATTTTAGATTAATCTGTTTTTATCAAATGTTGTTGCCTAAAGGGATCTGGTCTAAAGTTTTGGACTTACAGCCATGTCTTTGTGATGATGTCTCTATGCTGATACCTTTCACATTGTCATGACATGCCTACAATTTAACAATCTTCACCATAACTATATTTGTTTGCTTCTTTTACCTATTAATTTTAGCCAAGTGAGACCAGCTTTTCTGTTTCTGCATTTCTTAAAGTCTCACACTATCTGTTTTTTCATGATTGCTTTTTATCTGGGATCCTGCACATGCAATGAACTTCTATACAGTGTTTAAAGTTGGCACCAATGTGATTTATATGGTTAGAAATATTTGTTTGTTTGAACTTGCCTGTCGGAAATTTTAGTGGATGTGTTTTAGATTTTTTCTCTTTTTATACTTCTTGCCGGTACAGTTTTTACTGTGTATACTTTTAGATTTTCTTGAAAAATTTAATAAGGTTTTACTATTACTATAACTACACAGAGCTGCCTGACTTCCTCTTTACTTTCTGCCCTCTCCCTAGACCCCCAAATTCAAAACATAAATACTGTGGATGACTCCAGTGCCATAGTAACAAGATAAACATCAGAAGGCCATCCTGTTTGCAGACTACATATTGTGCTTTTCGACTCACCCTAATAAATCACTGCTAGCTTAGATTAGATTATTGAACACCTTCTCTGCAGTGTCAGGCTTCTAAATCAAATGTGTAAAATCAACTGCCTTGTGATTTCTTGGTTCAGATTGCCTGTTTGTATATGAACTTTCTTACCAGAATACTGTATATACCACAGCTGCTCCCCCCCCCACCTTGTTCCTGAACCAGCTCTAAAACTCCTACACTAAAAACTAGAAAAGTGCCTATGGAATGGGAAAAGACCAAAGGGCATATTTACAAGCCCATGTGCCACTAGTGAGTCACTTTTTGTGACGCACAAGCGGTGCATAATGCAGACCCATATCTACAATGCCACGCAAAGCTACGTTGCATGCCTTTGCATGGCCTTGTAGATATGGTAGAAGGCAACGCAGCGCAAGTTGCTTTGTTGCCTTACACTGCATCAGTGAGGCATACCATGGGTGTCCTGTGAGAGTGCCCATGCAACTCGCGTGGTTTTTGATGCATTCTAAGATTTACAAGACTCTGTATACCTGGAAATCCATCTAAACTGTACGCCTCCCCAGGGCAGGCGCAACAAGGACAAAAATCTTTATTTCTCCTTGTTGTTTCCTCTTTTTGAGTGCTTCATTTTGCAGCACACATAAAACATAAAAAAGGAAAATGTCTCCCTGGATTGTTTTTGTGGATTGTTTTTGTGCACAAAAACAATCCTGCCAACAGAGCAGATCGATTTGCACTATAGTGCAAAGCTGCCTGCATTGGCACTAGGCAGCAATTTGTGTGTCAGCTCAGGAAGAAAGAACAGAAATGCTCAGGGGCATACTTATAATTTTTGATGCAAAACTGCACTAACGCAGTTTTGCATAAAAAAGTTTAGCACCGGCTTGCGCCATTCCTGAGCACCAGCTGGGCGCCATATTTATGGAATGGTGCAAGCTGGTGCAAAGGGAGGGCTAGCTTTAAAAAAATGGCGTTAGCTGGGTGGGGGTGGCGGTATGGGAGAAGGGGGTTTTGTACCAAAACATGGCGTTGGGCTGGTTAGAGGTGAAAAAAATGCCTCTAACCAGCCTAGCTTCATTTTCTGTTGCAAAACCATCCATACCACATGACTCCTCTCTTAGAAAAGACAGGAGTCATGCCCACCACCCCAATGGCCAGCACAGGGGACCAGTGTCCCGTGTGCATGGCCATTGCACCCTGTGCCATGCAGGGGGCCCCAAGGTGGGCCCCAATGGCACTTTATTTAATAACAAAAGAATACTTACCTATACTTACCATACTTACCTGGGATGGGGTCCCCCCTCCTCCGGTGTCCCTCTGGTGGGGGTGGCAGAATGCAGCACGCATAGATAAAGCAAAAAGCGAGGAGGAATTAAAGTAGTCCTCCTTGTTGTGCCCTGTTAACGCCACCCAAAGGGGTGGCGTTAGATTTTGGCACTGCCTCAGGTTTACGAAATTTCATAAATCTGAGGCAGCATCAAAATGCAATGGGTGTTGCTGTGGCATGCCAACAGCAACACCCATTGCACGCCCCTTCAACACACAGTGCTGCATAGGGAAGGACCATATTTACAAGGTGGGGTTAAGCCACTAAAAGTGGCTTAACACCACCTTGTAAATACGGCGTTGTGTTTAGCGCCACAAGAGCATCACAAAAAGTGACGGTCCTGTGGCGCTAGGGGCCTATAAATACTGCCCATAAAGCAATAGGAGATGGTGGATCGGGTTTCCGTCACAAAGAATTCTACATATATATGCATCACTGGTCCACCAGACAATAGAATTGTCTTCCTAGGTTCCAGCCAAGCTATTGGCCATAATAGTACAAGAATACTCCAATAATCCCCTCTGACAAACTTTATTGTTCTCGCAGAGACATAGGAAATGGTTCCATGACAAAATATAAAATACAAGAATATAAATACACAAAAAATTGCCAAAAGCATAAATATAGGCCCTCATTCTGACCTTGGCGGGCGGCGGAGGCCGCCCGCCAAAGTCCCGCCGTCAGGTTACCGTTCCGCGGTCGAAAGACCGCGGCGGTAATTCTGACTTTCCCGCTGGGCTGGCGGGCGGTCGCCTTCAGACCGCCAGCCAGCCCAGCGGGAAAGAGGCTTCCACGATGAAGCCGGCTCGGAATCGAGCCGGCGGAGTGGAAGCTGTGCGACGGGTGCAGTTGCACCCGTCGCGTATTTCACTGTCTGCGCAGCAGACAGTGAAATACATGTAGGGGCCCTCTTACGGGGGCCCCTGCAATGCCCATGCCAGTGGCATGGGCACTGCAGGGGCCCCCAGGGGCCCCGCGACCCCCCCTACCGCCATCCGGATCTCGGCGGTCCGACCGCCGGGATCTGGATGGCGGTAGGGGGGGTCGGAATCCCCGCGGCGGTGCAGCAAGCTGCGCCGCCGCGGAGGATTCAATGGGGCCGCGGTACACTGGCGGGACCCCGCCAGTGGTGCCGGTCCGACCGCGGCTTTACCGCCGCGGTCGGAATCCCCATTGGAGCACCGCCGGCCTGTCGGCGGTGCTCCCGCGGTCCTCCACCCTGGCGGTCAAAGACCGCCAGGGTCAGAATGACCACCATAGTCTTCTTCTACTTATAGCAGATATGACAAAAATATTGTTACAGGAAAATCATATAAGTAAATATCATCACAAACAAGGTAAGAATATCGATTTGTTAATTAAAATAAAATTGCAAAATAATATTTTTAAAAGAGGTAACCCCTTAGCTGCTGGTCCTTTTGTCCCCCAGAGCTGAGCCTTCCTTTAGCTATTTGGAGTAGTTCACACTTAGGGTTCCTTGACGTTTTGTTCCAGATAAGTTATCCATGCCAATGTTGTGTCCTTTTTTCCCAAATCCTGGGGTTTCTAAAGGTACTCAGGGTTTGTGGATTCAAATGGAGGGGACTGCGACAATAGGAAGAATATAGCAAAATTTTAAGTTTTTTGAGAAAGGTAGGGAAAAAGTGCTCCAGATTTTCCTAAAACTGGCATCCATGAACTGTTTGGTGTACTAAAGCCTATTCTCAGCTTACAAGAACATGCAGAGCTAAATCAAAAAAACTAATTTTGACCACAGTTTCGGTATTTTTATAAGAAATAGCCTATTATTCATAATTCTTTTGCTCTCAACCTACTTCCAGTTTGTGGTGAAAACCAGTTTGATACCCATAGGGGATCGCGAACAGCTATCATTTTATGAAAAGTAGACAACATTCTGAAATCACCAAGGGGTCATATGTGTAGATTCCTCAAGGTTGTCCCAGGAAAAAGTGCTTGTTGAAATAAAAATATTGAAAATGAGTAGGACAAAAATTGACAATTGTGACAACATTTTCATCTGTAACTTTTTGTCATGATGGCCAATTTACAAAAGCAATATACCATTACGTCTAGTTGCAGGAAATTATACGGTTTGTAGGCTCTACAAGAAACTAATGTACCCAGAGCCAACAACTGAGCTGTACCATGCATTGTTTTTTTCATTGAGTACCAAGTATAGGCCAATTTATACAGCGAAATAGGCAGTGAAAAATAGGTATCAAGGACACCTAAGTATTTCTGAAATGGGCTCAAGATATGAAGTTTAGGAGCAGTGGTTATTTGTACATCTCTAAATTTGTGGACATCTGTACTAGGGTATGATTTGGAGGCTATTTTTCTAATTGTCATCTTTTTTATACACTGACATACATTTGAAAGACACACATGCAATGAAATCCAGTTGGTAAAAACAATTGTTCTACTATTCTATGGTCTCAAAAGTCTCCTGACAAAAATGGTTCTTCACTTATCTTCACTCCTATGGGTAAGGTTGGTGCCTGCGACAGGAAATGGCCCAAGACGCCACATGGATGAATCACATTTTTCCACTGAAAACTGACCCTTTTTTTTCTCCAGTGTGGGTAGCTCTAGATTTTGGACCCTAGCTCGGCCAGCACCTTGGGAAACATAGCCAACCTGCACATTTTTGAAAACTAGAAACCTAGGGTTATCTAGGATAGGCTGACTTGTGTGGGTCTCACAAACTTTTCTTACTCAGAATCCCTTGCAAACCTCAAACTGCCTAAAAAAACATATTTTATTCACATTTCTGGGATGGAACGTTCTGGAATCCATCCACCCAGCATTTTCCCAAGTCTCTCAATAAAAATAGTACCTCACTTGCCTGCGTAGGCTTAGGGGCTGCAAAAGGAAACGGCCCAAAATGCAACATGGAGGCATCACATTTTTCCACCGAAAACTGACCATTTTTTCAATGTGAGTAGCTATAGATTTTGGACCCTAACTCAGTGAAACCTAGCCAATCTATACATTTCTGAAAACAAGACACCTAGCAGTATCCAGGGTAGGCTGACTTAAGTGGATCTCACTATGCTTTTATACTTAGAATCGCTTGCAAACCTCAAACTAACTAAAAAATAGATTTTCTTTACATTTTTGTGATGGAAAGTTCTGGAATCCATCCACTCAGCAACTTTCCAAGTCTCTCAATAAAAATTGAACCTCACTTGCCTGAGTAGGCCTTAGGGCCGCGACAGGAAAACGCCTAAAATGCAACATGGAGGCATTACAATTTTCCACCGAAAACTGACCCTTTTTGCTAATGTGGGTAGCTATAGATTTTGGACCCTAGCTCAGTGAAACCTAGCCAATCTATACATTTCTGAAAACTGGCCACCTAGCAGTATCCAGGGTGGACTGACTTAGGTATATCTCACTGTTTTTGTACTTAGAATCACTTGCAAACCTCAATCTTTGTCTAAAAAAAACACATTTTCCTCACATTTCTGTGATGGAAAGTTCTGGACTCTGTGGTGTGCCCCAAGTTTCCTTCTACCCGGCATTCCCCCAAATCTCTTGATAAAAACAGTGCCTCACTTTAGTGGGATAGACCTAGTGTCCCTGTCTAGCCCAAAACGCAACATGGACACTGCATTTTTCCATCGAAAACGGAACCTTTTTTTCCAATGTGTGGAGCGCTAGATTTTGGACCCTAGCTCAGCCGTCACCTAGGGAAACCTAGCCAATCTGTACATTTCTGAAAACTAGATACCTAGGGGTATCCTGGGTGGGCTGACTTACGTGGGTCTTACCATGTTTTTTGCGCAGAATATCTTGCAAACCTTAATCTTTGTATAAAAAACTCATTTTCTCCACATTTCTGTGATAGGAAGTTCTGGAATCTGTGGGGAGCCACAAACTTCCTTCCACCCAGCATTCCTCGAAGTCTCTTGATAAAAACAGTACCTCCTTTTTGTGGGTAGATCTAGTGCCAGTGATAGGAAACAGCCCAATACGCAACATAGACGTTTCATATTTTTCCAATGCAAACTGACCCTTTTTTTCAATGTGGGTAGCTCTAGATTTCAGACCCTAGCTCAGCTGGCACCTAGGGGAACCTAGTCAACCTATGCATTTTTGAAAACTACAAACCTAGGAGTATCGATGGCGGGCTCACTTGTGTGGGTCTCACCACGTTTGTTTACCAGAATCCCTTGCAAACTTCAGACTTTGATTAAAACATTCATTTTCTTCACATTTCTCTGATGGAAAGTTCTGGAATCTGTGAGGTGCCACAGACTTCCATCCACATAGCATTCCCTCAAGTCTCTTGATAGAAATGGTACCTCACTTGTCTGAGTAGGTCTAGTGGCCACAACAGGAAACAGCCCAAAACGCAACATGGATTCATGGAATTTTTCCATTGAAAACTGACACTTTTTCCCCCACTGTGGGTAGCTCTAGATTTTGGACCCTGCCGGTACCTAGGGATACCTAGCCAACCTGCACATGTTTGAAATTTAGAAACCTGGGCCCAGATTCTAAAACCGGTCACCCAACACAGGGCAGCAGGCAAAAATGAAGCACTGCGTTGTGTGACAGGCAGAGAGCAGGAGAGTGCCATATTCACATAGATATGACACTCCCCTCCTCTCTCCCTAGCACCACCGCTGATTTCAGCTGCTGTGCTCCACACACACACCTTAGCGCCATATGCTAAGGTGTGTGCGTGAGTCTAGCATAGGTTTTATTCAGGAAGGTACTTCCTGTACAAACTACTATGCCTAGACCATTGAAAAATCTTTTCCTACTTTGTATGTGAGCAGTACAGTGCAGCACACATGCAAAGTCAGAAAAGCACAGAGAAAGGAAAACATTTCTCAGTTGAAAGCCTGCTTTTCAGTTTGTTAATTTTTGGAGTTAAATCCTTTCCACTAATGTTTGAGAATAGGGTTTAGCGTCATAACGCATGGGTGGTAGCATGGGTATGCCCATGTACCACCCATGTAATGCTCCTTTGACGCTAATTAATGCAAAGCAGCATTTTGCACTGCTTTGCATTACTTTGCCATAAAAACCAATGCAAATACCAATTTGTGTTGGTTTGTGAATCCCAAAGAAGGATTAGCATTACAAAAGTTACCCTAACTTGATGCTAAACCTTTGAGAATCTGGGCCCTAGCAGTATCAAGACTGGGCTGATTTGCCTGGTTCTCGCAATTTGTTTTACCCAAAATCCCATGCAAACCTCAAACTTTGAGTAGGAAAACACATTCTCCTCAAATTACTGTGATGGAAAGTTCTGGAATCTGCTGGGAGTCACAATCTTCCTTCCACCCTGAAATCCCCCAAGTCTCCTGATAAAAATGGGACCTCACTTGTGTGGTTAGGCCTGGTGTCTGCGACAGGACATTACCCAAAACGTAACATGGACACATCATATTTTTCCACAGAAAACTGACTCTTTTTTTCCAATATGTGTTGCTCTAGATTTTGGACCCCAGCTCAGTGGTCACCTAAGGAAACCTAGACAATCTGGACATTTCTGAAAACTAGACACCTAGGGGTATCCAGGGTGGGCTGACTTGTGTGAATCTTACTACATCTTTAGCCAGAATCCCTTGCAAACTTTGACTAAAAAAACAAAGTTTCCTCATATTTCTGTGATGGAAACTTCTGAAATCTGCAGGTAGTCAAAGACGTCCATCCACCAGGCATTCCTCCAAGTCTCCTGATAAAATGGCACCTCACTTGTGTGGGTAGTACTAGTGGTTACAACAGGAAGTGGCCCAAAACACAAAATGGAGGCATCTCAATTTTCCACCGAAAACAGACCGTTCTAGACAGTCTAAAATAAAACTAGACAGCTCTAGATTTTGGACCTTGCTTAGCAGTCACCTAGGTAAACCTAGCCAACCTGTACATTTTTTAAAACTAGGCAACTAGGGGTATCCACCTTTATTTTACCCAGAATCCCTTGCAAACCTCACGCTGTGACTAAAAAACACATTTTCCTCACATTTCTGTAATTGACAGTTCTGGAATCTATGAAGAGCCACAAACTTCCTTCCACCCAGTATTTCCCTAAGTCTTCCGATAAAAATGGTACATCACATGTACGGGTAGGCCTAGTGCCCGTGACAGAAACAAATCAAACCAAGGTCAATGGAAGTCCCCTGGTGAGGGCTCCTGTTGACCTTAGTTTGAGCTGTTCCTGTCGAAGCACTAGGCCCAGCCACACAAGTGGGGCAGCATTTCTATTGGCACAAGTGGGTTAATGCAGAGTGGTAGAAACTTTGTGGATTCCTGCAGAACCCAGAACTTTCCATCCCAGAAATGGAAGGTACATGTGTGATTCCGGACTCGCTTTGTTGTCTAGTTTTCAAAAATGTCTGTGGTTCATAGGTCTGCATAGGTGCCAGCACAGCACGGCCCCAAATATCGTGTAAAAGCCATCTCACCACCACAGATATAAATCTGGTACTAATTTTTTTACGTTAATCCACCACTTACACTGATTTGTTTTAGCACCTCCAGAAATGATGGCTTCAAAGCACAAATACTTATTAAAGTATCTGAGTATTGAAAGCAAGACTTTTGAAGATGAACCATAAAGCCATATCAATGCACCAAGGCCCTGATGTATACTTTTTGACGCTAAACTGCGCTAACACAGTTTAGCGTCAAAAAGTATATAGCCGGCTAGCACCATTCCAAGATGCCTGCTGGGCGTCCTATTTATGGAATGGCGCAATCCGGCACAAAGGGTGGACTAACATCATGGAGAATTACATTAGGCGGGTGGGGATGGCGGTATAGGAGTAGTGGGTTTAGCGTTAAAAAATGACGTTAGGCTGGTTATAGTAAAAAAAGATGACTCTAACCAGCCTAGCGTCATTTATTGACGCTAAATCTACCATACCACATGACTTCTGTCTTCTAAACGACAGAAGTCATGCCCACCACCCCAATGGCCAGCACAGGGGACAAGGGTCCCCTGGGCATGGGTATTGCACCCAGTGCCATGTAAGGGGGCCCATTTCTGGGACTTTAAGGAAAAAAGGTAAATACTTACCTGTACTTACCTGGGATGGGGTACCCCATCCTCTGCTTTCCCTTTGGTGTGGGTGTCCCTGGGGCTTGGGGAGGGCACCTGTGGGCTTATTCCATGGTATCCCACTTTGGAAATGGGCCCACAGGTCCCCTAACGCCTGCCCTGACCCAGGAGTTAAATAATGCCGCTAAGCAAGCTTAGCACCATTATTTAGGTCCACCTACCTCCTGTGTGCCATTTTTGCACGGGAGGATAAATAAGGCGCTAGGGCCTCAGAGTCCTTTTTTGCCCGGGAACGCCTACTTTGCATCTCATTGACGCAAGGTAGTGTTCCGCAGGCAAAAAATGACTTTAACTCCAATATTTTGGCGCTAGACATGTCTCGTTCCCTAAAGAAATAAGCCAAACAAATGTCTTATTGGACTCATTCAACAACACTTCTTCTTTTGCTTTGAAAGTGTGAAAACACAATTGCTAACTTGTTTCACACCCAATGTTATTGAAAAAGGTTACAGGACACAATGGGGGTTATTCTAACTTTGGAGGAGTGTTAATCCGTCCCAAAAGTGACGGTAAAGTGACGGATATACCACCAGCCGTATTACGAGTTCCATAGGATATAATGGACTCGTAATACGGCTGGTGGTAAATCCGTCACTTTTCCGTCACTTTTGGGACGGATTAACACCTCCTCCAAAGTTAGAATAACCCCCAATATCTTGTATGATGATTGTTTTCACCTCTCATACTAAAGATATGAAAACAATCATCATACAAGATATTGTGTCCTGTATCCCTCGCAATAAAATTGGTTATGATACAAGTTACTAATTGAGTTTGCACACTTTTAAAGCAAGTAGAAATGTTGGCGAATGAGTCCCACAGGACATTTCTTTGACTTATTACATTTACACTGGCTCTGGTGGGCAATCAGGGTAGTTCTTGTGTAGTATTCATAAGTTTCCTAAAAAGCACTTCAAAATATAGTCAAGCCTTTAACATTTTGCCACACAGCGTACTCCATGACAACGTGGCATATGTTTTGTCCAACATTATGTGCAGTGTGGGGACTATACTGCACTTGTCAATCGGCCAACAGAACACTTACAACGGTAGGTGTCAAGCAGACCATAAGGAAGTTTATGATTTCCTCAAGTAGAGGAATTAAAATTCTGCTGCTGCTTGCCTAGTGAAGTGTCCTATGGAACATATGTATCCATGCACCGCCATTGAAAGGTTTACCTAACGGCAGCTCCACCTTAGTCTATTTACTAGGGCTCACATTTTAAATGTACCAAACCATGGAAATTCACATGTTATAGTTAGAGTAATCTGAGGTAACTATAACTCGTGCGCTAAGGTAACTATATATATATATGGAGAGGCACTCTCTCTCTCTCTCTCGCTATCTATCTATCTATCTATCTATCTATCTATCTATCTATCTATCAATCTATCTCAGAAACAGATGACAGGAAAGAACCCAATCATCACAGACACTACCTGGAATATTACACTAAAAAAGCAAGGATTCAAGCACCTCCATCAAGGATTACAAATAACTGTTCATGGTGGAAATTCAGAGAAAACACACTTGCTTTGCCTTGAACATACGCACGAAGTTAGGGTGAAAAGGGGACCGCAGGGGGAGGCTCAAGGCCCCGGCGGTCCCAACCTATTTTCCTCCTCCTGCAGGAGCCGTCAT
Source organism: Pleurodeles waltl (assembly GCF_031143425.1). NCBI lineage: Eukaryota > Metazoa > Chordata > Amphibia > Caudata > Salamandridae > Pleurodeles > Pleurodeles waltl. Next base: position 65,993,728 of record NC_090437.1, read on the forward strand.
TGCTCCTGCATGCAGGGAGCTGCTGAAAATGCAGCTCCCTGCGTGCTGGACCAATAGTTTAATCTCTTTCCCTGCCCACATGTTAGCAGGCAGGGAAAGAGATGAAAACTCCACTTCCAACAAGCTGGAACATTTTCACAGCTCCTGCTTGCTAGAAGCAGTGTTCACTTGGCGGGCGCTGTCACAGCTCCTGCCAAGCAAAACAAAAGCAAACAGCTACTTCTTGAAGGTGGGCACCTCAGGGGCACCTCAGGAAGCACCTCAGGAGGTAGCAGCCACAGTGACACTCATACACCTCCTCAAATACACACTCAAATACTTATATACCCCCTCAAAGACTCATTTAGAAACTCAGACACTCACTCAGAGACCCACTCACACTCTCACACACCCACTCACAGACCCACACAGACATTCATGCTCCCAGAGAGAGGCACTGTCCCTCATACACCCAATCAAAAACTGATTTAGATACTCAGATACCCACTCACACGCCCACTGATACCCATATGCACCTGCTCACATACTCACTCATTCACACACCCACTCACAGACCTAATCAGACTCTCACACACCAACCAAACCCACTGAAACCCTTACGCATTCACTCATAGACTCACACAGAAACTGATGCATTCATGAAGGCACTGCTGCACCCACTCTCACACATAGGCAGATACTCTCACAGCCACTCTCACCCCCAGACACACCCTCTCACACCTATTATTCCACCCAGAGAGACAGGTCAAGGCCAATTCCTGTCGCGTATGGCCAAAGGGCCATGCGCAGCATGGGGTTGGGTGGTTAGATGGGTTGGCCAGACCCTGCTATCAACTGCTCCCATGCATGGCCAAAGGTTGGCGCGGTGGTGGTTGGATTAACGTATAGTAATGAAAATTACGTTACGTTAAAAAACCTATAGAAATTCACTGAAAAAAAAGGTCATCAGAATGTTATAGTTAGGAAATAGAATTTGAAAAAACATAGAAATTATGCCCTAATGGATTAGGCAATCTGCTACCAGTTGGCCACAGAATCAGTGGTTCTCTCCAGGACCAGGGAGCCGGTTTCCTTACACCCCAAAAGATAATTTGGGAGAAGATCTGGACTTCTGCAGCCAGCAAGAGGAGAAGAGCACCAGAGACAGAGGAAAGGAAGAAAGCTGGTGCAGGAAGCCAGTAAAACATGCTCACTGCAGAATGCATCTCGTTAGAGGTGAAGAGGTCTGATGTAACTGCTTCTGATACCTAGAGCTCACCACCAAGAGAATAATGACCTCAAGATTGTCAAAATTGGCCCAAGCAGGACCGAGTTGTGGCCTTTTGAAGCTCTGTGACCTTTGACCCAGGCAGAAAATGCAGTGCGTGGAGTTCTGCCACATCTTCCTTCAATAACCCCTAGGGCCCACCACAGGAATAATTTATCTCTGTGGCCTGGGGAGGGGGCATGAGTGAGAGCCCCCTCTCCCTGCATCTTCAATTGTCATCAGGGCCTCCCATCTACTCAGAGGCCTATGCATTCAAAAACAGGCCCAGCAAAGGCTGGGAAGCAGATTTGAGGCCCTTGAACACCAACCTTGGGACCTCAAGCCAAAGGTTGAAACTGGGGGAGATCTGCCATGATCTTCACCAGCCCTGGGCTGCCTCCACCCCAGAGCCCATTTCTGGGGGAGACTGCAACCTCCACCCGCACCGGATGTCGATGGGAGAAAAGGAAAGCCAGTTCCTGTGCCAGCACAACTCTGTGTAGGCTGGGTGGGGAGCCAGATGGGCAGTGCAGCAGTGGGCTTGCCACGCTGGCTCCACAAAAGTGAGGGATGGGACCGGGCACCCCTTGACAAAAATAAAAGAGGAGAAAAAGGAAATGGGAAGCAACTCTCCTGAAGAGCGGGAGAGCCACTCAAAAAACTACTCTTCTAGCAGGAATGCCTCAGGGGAGGCTTATTTGGATACATGTCTCCTTTCTATGGTGGCCCCAGGACTGCAGGGACACCACCAATGTCACAACATAAGGATGATTGCAGATGTGCAGCAGCTGTTTCCTAGACATATTCAAAATGACACTATGTTTGCCGAATCAAAGAAATTCTGGGGGTCATTACAACCCTGGTGGTCGGTGTTAAACAAGGGGCCAAACCGCTAACAGGCTGGCGGGAAAAAAAATGGAATTCCGACCCTGGCGGAAACCGCCAACAGAGACTGCCACATTACCACACCGCCCGCCACGGCGGCACAAACAAACAGTGTGGCGGTCACCGCCAACAGACAAGCGGGAGACAATGTACCGCCCACTGTATCACAACCTACCAATCCGCCACCTTTTCCGGGGCGGTAGCCCCGCCGATAAAAACACGGCAGAAACAGGCATTTCGAAGGGAAAACGCTCACCTCCATACAGCCCACGAGGAATAAGGACAGCATGGAACCCGAACTCCACATACTCCCAGCGATTGTGTTCCTACTCCTCTACCAGGAGCACGAACGCCGGCGCAGAAGACAACGGTGAGTACTGCACCTACGACACAGGGGAGGGGGGTGGAGAAAATATTACGGTACACACATACGCGACACACCCACCCTCACCCTCACCCACTACAACACACACATCAATACGTATCAACACATCAGAGTGACACCCCCCAAAACCCCCGGAAGAATGCAAACACAAAAGGAAATTATTCTAAACATAGGAATATATTGTATTACTGGCTTAAAAATATAATTCTACATCAAAAACTGTTATATACATAAATGTACAAGTCCAAGCATTGTAGCATGTATTGTCCGTGGACCACTGGGCCCAAATCACATGGGCAAAGCCCACACAAGATACCTGACTCCAATGGAGAGAACACTGCAGGGGCATCAGATAGCAAAACTACAGGGGGAAGGGAAGGGGGGGCACCTCAGCCAGATGAGTCCACGACGCCAGATCCACAAGGGGCCTCCATGGCCACTGTTCAATCCTGGGGAGTGCAAAGCCACAGTCTCTCAAGTCCGGACAGTGGGTGGGTTGCCCACTGTTCAATCCTGGGGAGTGCAAAGCCACAGTCTCTCAAGTCTCTACAGTGGGTGGCTTGCCCACTGTTACATCCTGGGGAGTGCAAAGCCACAGTCTCTCAAGTCTCTACAGTGGGTGGCTTGCCCACTGTTACATCCAGGGGAGTGCAAAGCCACAGTCTCTCAAGTCTCTACAGTGGGTGGCTTGCCCACTGTTACATCCTGGGGAGTGCAAAGCCACAGTCTCTCAAGTCTCTACAGTGGGTGGCTTGCCCACTGTTACATCCTGGGGAGTGCAAAGCCACAGTCTCTCAAGTCTCTACAGTGGGTGGCTTGCCCACTGTTCCATCCTGGGGAGTACAAAGCCACAGTCTGTCAAGTTTCACAAGTGGGTGGGTTGCCCACTGTTCAATCCTGGCGAGTGCAAAGCCACAGTCTCACAAGTGGATAACAGTCTCCACTGGTTCTGGGTGGGGCCTGGTGCCCAGACTGCTTTGTGCAGCCCTGCCCGACTAAGATGCGGGCCAGCCCCTGGCGCTCATGGTTCAGCGGTGCTTGAGACGGCGGTGCCCAGTTCAGCGGTGCTTGAGATGAAGGGCCCAGTTCAGCGGTGCTTGAGATGAAGGGCCCAGTTCAGCGGTGCTTGAGACGGCGGTGCCCAGTTCAGCGGTGCTTGAGACGGCGGTGCCTAGTTCAGCGGTGCTTGAGACGGCGGTGCCCAGTTCAGCGGTGCTTGAGACGGCGGTGCCCAGTTCAGCAGTGCTTGAGATGAAGAGCCCAGTTCAGCGGTGCTTGAGACGGCGGTGCACAGTTCAGCAGTGCTTGAGATGAAGGGCCCAGTTCAGCGGTGCTTGAGATGAAGGGCCCAGTTCAGCGGTGCTTGAGACGGCGGTGCCCAGTTCAGCGGTGCTTGAGACGGCGGTGCCCAGTTCAGCGGTGCTTGAAACGGTGGTGCCCAGTTCAGCGGTGCTTGAGATGAAGAGCCCAGTTCAGCGGTGCTTGAGACGGCGGTGCACAGTTCAGAGGTGCTTGAGATGAAGGGCCCAGTTCAGCGGTGCTTGAGATGAAGGGCCCAGTTCAGCGGTGCTTGAGATGAAGGGCCCAGTTCAGCAGTGCTTGAGACGGCGGTGCCCAGTTCAGCGGTGCTTGAGACGGCGGTGCCCAGTTCACTGGTGCTTTAGATGAAGGGCCCAGTTCAGCGGTGCTTGAGACGGCGGTGCCCAGTTCAGCGGTGCTTGAGATGAAGGGCCCAGTTCAGCGGTGCTTGAGATGAAGGGCCCAGTTCAGCGGTGCTTGAGATGATGGGCCCAGTTCAGCGGTGCTTGAGATGAAGTGCCCAGTTCAGCGGTGCTTGAGATGAAGGGCCCAGTTCAGCGGTGCTTGAGACGGCGGTGCCCAGTTCAGCGGTGCTTGAGACGCGGTGCCCAGTTCAGCGGTGCTTGAGACGGCGGTGCCCAGTTCAGCGGTGCTTGAGACGGCGGTGCCCAGTTCAGCGATGCTTGAGACGGCGGTGCCCAGTTCAGCGGTGCTTGAGACGAAGGGCCCAGTTCAGCGGATCTGTCCATGGCGTGGAGCTCATTTGCCACCTGTCCTGTGGCTGGCGGTGCCTTCCTGCCCATCTGTCCTGTGGCTGGCGGGGCCCTCCTGGGCTGCAGTGCCGGGCATGTTGGTGGCCTCCTGCCCACCTGGGATGGGGCTGGCGGGGCCCTCCTGGCCAGCCGGGCTGATGGCGGTCTTGTCGGGCGTGCTGCCCTTCCCAGCCTTCCCTGATCGCCTGTGGCCCTTCCCCACCTTGGGCGGTGTGACAGCTGTCTCCACACCTCCTGCCGGAGCCATGGTAGGGGTTTTTGTGCCTGGTGTCTTCACCCTCTCGCGCCGGCCACTGCCTATCTTTGATTGTTTCTCCGGGGGTGGGCTGCCTGTGCCTTGGCTCCGTACTGAACTGGCTGCCCTGGAGGGTGGGGGACTCCATAGTCCATGGCAGACTGTCATGACAGGGCCCGGTTTTGTGGTGGCTGAGGTGCTGACTGGAGTCCTATGACATGGACGGGGTGGGGGAGTTGGTGGAAAGAGGTTAAGTTTGGACAGGAAAAGCTTTTTAGGAGCAATGGGAGGGGTAGGTGTAGTGGGTATGGGAGTGGAGGAAGAGTATGTGGTTGTAGGAGTTTGAAGTCTGGTGTCTTTGGGTGCAGGTGCTTGGGCTGGAGGCTGTCGTGAGGTGGATGGCTGTTGGGTGGGGGGCTGCCTGCGTTTGTGCATCTTGGAAGAGGGGGTCACAGACACACTGGGAGAGGACACAGGGGACGTGTAAATGGCAGTGGGGGTGGTGACTGCACGTGTGCGGGGGGTTCTGGTGTGTGTGCTGGTGATGGACGTAGTGGCTGAAGATGTAGTGCATGCAGGTGTGAGTGGAGACGTGACAGGGATGGAGGGGGGAGACGAGGAGGAGGGGGACACAGTGGAGGCAGTGGGTGTTGGTATGTCTGTATGTGGATGTTGCTTGTGTGAATGCCTGTGTGATGTGTGGTGCTTATGTCTGCCTGAGCTTCCCTTGGGTGTTGAGGTGTGTGCAGGCTGGTCTGATGGTGTGTCTGGGATAGGCAGAGGTACAGGTGATAGGGTCTGGGTGGAGGAAGTTGGAGGGGGGAGGCTAGAGACTGGGACAATGGCAGCCATCAGTGCTGAGGCCAGAGTGTTGAACGATCGCTGAAGGGCAGCCTGACCAGAATGAATGCCCTCCAGGTATGCATTACTCTGGTTCACCTCTCTTTCGACACCCTGGATGGCATTCAGTATGGTAGACTGCCCAACAGTGAGCGTCCTCAGGAGGTCAATGATCTCCTCACTGAGGGCAGCAGGGGTGACTGGGGCAGGGTCTGAGGTGCCTGGGGCAAAGGAGATGCCCACCTTCCTGGGTGAGCGGCCACAGGGCAAACGCTGAGGGGCTGCTGGGAGGGCGGTGCTGGTGCGCTGGGTGGCGGCTGTACCTGTTGTTGCGGGGGCACAGATGTTGCCGCCACCACAAGGGAGCTCCCTTCAGAGGACGAGTCTGTGTCACTTATGTCTGCCCGAGTCCCCGCTGTGGAGCTCCCCTCGCCCTCCGTCCCACTGGTGAAATCGGAATCTGTTGCATGGCCCTCCATGGCCATGTGGGATGCAGCTCCCTCGTACTCCGATGCCACTTCTCCTCCGCCTGATGATGCTAATGCACACATGAACAGGAAAACTACAAAAAAGGGGGGGGGAGAAAATAAAGACATGTTGAGTGCATGCATTGGCGACACCGTTGGCGGACAAGACAGACACAGAAGCCCCCTGCACTACGCCGGGCACTTGGGGTCCACTACTCAATCCGTGGGACATGGCCTACAAGCCTATGGACGACATCTGCACACATAGATGACACAGGGCCATGAATAGCTGTACTTGGCACCCTACAGAGGTGGGGGCACAGGGCCATGCCTTACGGAGGGGCCTAGCCTACAGAAATCGCCCTGGCCTAGGGATACCCACAGCCCTCCTCCCCCACCCAGACACCTCCACTGCGCGCAAAGCCACCAGAATAAGAGTGTACTCACCCCCTTGTGTCTGCTGTGATGTCCTCACGCACCCATCCAAATCGTGGTAGGCCACGCCAGGGTCCGGAACATCAGGGGGGTCAAAGTCCGACTGGCACCCCTCCCACGTTGGGAGGCCATCCCCAGCTGAGCCTCCGCCGTCTTCCTGCTCCAGCGTCGGATGTCCTCCCATCTCTTCCGGCAGTGGGTGCCCCGTCTGTGGTGGACCCCCAGGGTCCGGACGTCCTTGGCGATGGCACGCCAAATATCAATCTTCTGGTGGGCGCTGACCTATGTGAAATGTACAGGGGGAGAAAATGAGTCATCACCTTCTGCACCCTCAATGTGAGTGGCCCCCCATCCCTACCCTTGCCATGTGGCCATGGGCACATGCTCTCATCCGTCGTTTGATGCATGTCTCAATCGCTCCCCTCCCCATCATCTTTCATCCACCCCACTCAACACAGGCATTGGCCACTAAGCATGGCCCCAGTGTACTTACCTGTTGGTCTGGAGGACCGTAGAGTAGCGCATACTGGGGGAGGACCCCATCCACGAGTTTCTCCAATTCTTCAGAAGTGAAGGCAGGGGCCCTTTCCCCAGTCGCATGAGCTATTGTCTCTTCCAGACCGAGGTCACAGCAGCACTTGCAGTGTAGGTCCTCTCCTGTCGAAGATCAGGTATCAAGTGATTAAGCTGATAGAAAATGGCGGTCAAGCCCGCGGCAGTGCGTACTGCGACCGCCGGCGCACATCGTCATTGGCTACTGAGACCCATAGGGTTCAATGTTAACCAATGCTGCTTAGTGCCACACCAGCGCATTTACCTCACATCCCATTGTCGCACTTCACAGGTCAGGCAGCCGCCATTTCAAGGGCCCACATGGCTTACTTTTTACTGTGTCACACATACTTGGGAATCGTGTTTTGTGCAAGATGTGATTACGTACCTGTGGGTTGATTGACTCTGTGCTCGCTGTTGTCCTTCATAGGCACCGTCCGTTGGGACATGCGAGGAGATGGAGGAATCTTCCCGTGTACAGACCGCTGGTAGACCTGTCGACAATGGAGGAAAGACATGTCATACTGACATACAGGCTTGACCGAGCCACTATTCATGAACTGTGTGCCCAGCTGGAGCCAGACCTGATGTCACCAATCCGCCAACCCACAGGGATCCCCCCTCTAGTGCAGGTGCTGTCAGTACTCCATTTCTTTGCAAGTGGGTCATTTCAAACAACAATGGCCATATCCTCAGGGATGTCCCAGCCTATGTTTTCTAAGGTGTTGTCCAGAGTGTTGTCTGCCCTGCTGAAACACATGCGGAGCTACATCGTTTTCCCTGAGGTGGGGGATTTGCCTACAGTGAAGGGTGATTTCTATGCCCTTGGACATATACCCAACATCATAGGTGCCATTGATGGGACCCATGTGGATTTAGTACCCCCCAGCAGGAGTGAACAAGTGTACAGAAACAGGAAGAGTTATCATTCTATGAATGTACAGATGGTGTGTTTGGCAGACCAGTACATCACCCATGTTAATGCTAAGTTCCCTGGCTCAGTGCATGACGCGTACGTCATGCGGAATAGCAGCATCCCTTACGAGATGGGTCAACTCCAGAGGCAACGTGTGTGGCTAATTGGTGACTCGGGTTACCCCAACCTGTCATGGCTACTGACCCAAGTGAGGAATCCCAGGACAAGGGCAGAGGAAAGGTACAATGAGGCCCATGGGAGAACTAGGAGGGTGATCGAGCGGACCTTCGGCCTCCTGAAGGCCAGGTTCAGGTGCCTCCATATGACAGGTGGATCCCTATTGTACTCACCAAAGAAGGTGTGCCAGATCATCGTGGCCTGATGTATGCTTCACAACCTGGCTTTGCGACGCCAGGTGCCTTTTCTGCAGGAGGATGGTCCAGATGGTGGTGTTGTAGCAGCTGTGGAGCCTGTGGAGAGTGAAGATGAGGAAGCCGAAGAGGATGACATAGACAACAGGAACACAGTAATACAGCAGTATTTTCAATGACACACAGGTAAGATTCCAACCTGGCATATTACATATACTTAACCCCTACTACCTCTCTACTGTCTGACCTTTTCCCCCAGTGTATGGTAACTGAGTTGTGACTTTCCCATCCAATTTCAGAGATGTGGGCCCCACTGCGTGACATCTGCTTTGTTTCCCCATGGACTACAGCTGTGTGACAGTGGTATGTTGGCATCACAATGTAAATATGCATTTTTGGCACGGTAATGCCTAATACATTTGTACAAACTCACAGCCAGACTCCTGATTGTTTTGTGCAATAACTGTGTTTATTTCAGTGCTCTATATTGGTGGGTGATTGCAAATCGGTGAGGGGTGATGGTGGATGATTGTTCAATGCGAGAGTCCAGACTATTAGTATCACAGGTGCATTGTCACAATGCCTGTGGAAAGTGGAGCATGGGCAGTATAAGGATGGACAGGGTGTCAATGTGGGACAGTGGGATGACAATCAGGGAGGTATCCTTTCCTAGCGGGGGTCTTGGCATCTTACTCTGTCTTCTTCCTGGATCTCAGGGCCCTCTTGCGGGGTGGTTCTCCTTCTGCAGGGGGTGGGGTGCTGGTGGCCTGTTGGTCCTGTGGCGGGGCCTCCTGTCCACTAGCGCCGGCAGAGGTGGTAGGCAGTTCTTGGTCCATGCTAGTGTCAAGGGCCCTTTGTGGTGCCACAGTGTTCCGCAATGTGGTGACTACCTGATTCAGAGCCCCTACAATGGTGGCCAGGGCGGAACTGATGTTTCGTAGTTCCTCCCTGAACCCCAAATACTGTTCCTCCTGCAGAAGCTGGATCTCCTGAAACCTGGACAGGACCGTCGCCATCGTCTCCTGGGAGTGGTGGTAGGCTCCCATGATGGAGGAGAGGGCCTCGTGGAGAGTGGGTTCCCTGGGCCTGTCCCCCCCCTGTCGCACAGCAGCCCTCCCAGTTCCCCTGTTCCCCTGGGCCTCTGTCCCCTGGACCGTGTGCCCACTACCACTGCCCCCAGGTCCCTGTTGTTGTTGGGGTGGTGGGTTAACCTGGGTGCCCTGTAGTGGTGGACACACTGCTGATTGACGTGTCCTGGGGACAGAGGTATGGGCCCGCTGGGTGGGTGCAGTGCTGGTGTTCCCAGAGGGGGGAAGGTCTGCTATGGGCTGTGGCTGTCTGAGGGGAACCGACTGTCCAGAGGTCCCCGATGGGCCGGGCTGGTCATCTAGATCCAGGTCGACAGAGCTGCTGTCCTCACTGTGGGCCTCTTCTGGGGGTGGAGTGGACATTTGTGGACCCTCCTGCGCGGTGACGTGGCGTTCGGGTCCTGCAGGGGTATAAAAGTATGGTTATTGCATTTGTGTGTGCCATAGCGTGTAATGGGTGGGTGCCCGTGTACCCCAGTGCTGGCATTCCCGTGTGGGGGCTTTTGTGACGGTGGTTTGGGGGGGATGGGTATGTGCAGTGGGCATGCTTTGTTGATGGGTGTCCATGCTTTGTGCTCGCATGCAGGGCTTGGGGTTGGGATGGGTGGGCTGTGATGGGGAGACATTTGCAAGGAGTAGGATGTGATGGGGTGAGGGTGTGGGTGGGGGTATGAGTGGGCATGCTGGTGGGGTGGGGGGATGAAGTAGTGAAGATGAGACTTACCAGAGTCCATTCCTCCAGATACTCCTGCGAGGCCCTCAGGATGCAGGATTGCCAAGACCTGCTCCTCCCATGTTGTAAATTCTGGGGGAGGAGGTGGGGGTCCGCCGCCAGTCCGCTGCACCGCGATGTTGTGCCTGGATACCATTGAACGCACCTTCCCCCGTAGGTCGTTCCACCGCTTCCTGATGTTGTCCCTATTTCTTGGGTGCTGTCGCACAGCGTTGACCCTATCGACTATTCTGCTCCATAGCTCCATCTTCCTGGCAATGGTGGTGTGCTGCACCTGTGTTCCGAAGAGCTGTGGCTCTACCCGTACAATTTCCTCCACCATGACCCTGATTTCATCCTCCGAGAACCTGGGGTGTCTTTGTGGTGCCATGGGGTGGTGTGGGTGATGTGTGGGGTGGATTGTGTGGTGATGTGTATTGGTGTGTTGTGTGAAGTGCGCGGAAATATTGCTGGGTGAAAGTAAAATGCGCGTCTGGGTGCTCAGTTCTCTTTTTCTCAGTGCGTGGTCCCAATTCTGTAGGAGTGGGGGTTTGAGGGTGATGTGGGTGTGTGTTTTATATTGTGTTGGGTGTGTGGGAGTGGTGTGTGTATGTGTATCAGGTGTGTGTATTTGTAATTGTCCAATGTGGCTGTGTTTTGTAAGTGTGTGTGTATTTTGATTGTGCCGGTGTGTACCGCCAATGGTATACCGCGGTTGAAAGACTGCCGCGTGGATTCGTGTGTCGTGATAGTGTGGGCGTATTTCTGTTGGCGTGACGGTGGAGGTTTGGTCATCGCCAGTTTCTCGCTGCCCTTTGGTGTTGCGGACTTTTGTGGATGTCTGTATTTTGGCGGTTTGCCTGTTGTGGGTCAGAATGACCGTGGCGGTTTACTGCGGGCGCGGCGGTATGTTGGCGGTCTTCTGACAGCGGTAAGCGGCTTTTACCGCCAAGGTTGGAATGACCACCTCTGACTCTTTCAGGATTGTGATCATTTTTGTTTGCACTCTTAAGTTTGGAGCTTTTGACCCATTAGTTGGCTGTGCATCGTCCCCTATGAGTTTGCTCAAATGGCTGCATTTTATGTGTCATGAAAGTGTATTTAAAAAACAAAGACACGTGATATTAATTTTCAATACTTTATTGATGGTATAATGCTGGCAGTGGTTTTTATCAATCTTGAAATACCTTATTGACGTTAATGATTGCATTATACATTATATTGATTACAGTGAAAGGATGATGGTTTTAAAAATGTGATGTATTTGTCTTTTCATATGGTGAATCTTGACAAAGCCAATAGGCTTGTCTTGTGTGTTGTTTTGGTGACTCCGTGACAAGCCATTAGGCCTGTTTTGCTTAAATTCAGACTTCCCTATATTGTGATGTGTATTTTGTGTAGGTATGGGATACTGTAATTTTGGGGGTGATGAGTCAAATGTGATTTCAGAGTGTCACCAAGGTACTTTTAACTTGCCTGGTGTATACATTATTATCGTAATCATAGTATCAGTTGTGTGTGTGTGTGTGTGTGTGTGTAAGAAAAGCATGGACTGGACAATCATTTATTGAGCCTTACTACTGTGTGCCAGCGAATGGTGATTACTCATCCACACCACCTCTCCTGATTAGGACTTGCACTCCTCTGCTTCGCTACACTTAGAGAGTCAAGCACTGCAATGGGTTGCTTGGTTCCCAGTAAGAGGAAGTTGTGAACCTATTATTTCCAAAGGCATCACATCCTGAACAACTAATAGCTCAATTTCTGACAATATACTACTAAACAATTAATAAACACAGAATACAATTAAAAATAAAATAAATGTAAACAACGTTTACTAACCTACCACTAAAAACAGGAAACACCACAAAACACTTACTTACATAATAACTACAACAATGTTAATAAAAATATAAATTTAACAAAAACAAAAATTGTACTAGAAAAATGCATTGGGCAAACATTATTACTATCTCACAAATATGCTACATTGGTGCCTGCTGTTGTTTTGGCTCTCAGTCTGGCTTAAGGGCAAAACTGAATTTGATCGGCTTTTAATTCAAGATTCTTTGAGCCTGGATCTATCTGACAGTACTCTGTGGCTTTCTGATGGCAAACCAGGCTCCATGAGGCTGGGGTGCCCAGATATATACCCAGTGCTTTATTTGTAAATAAAAACGTGCCTGTGCCCAAATCCCTCTTCTTAAACACGTGGTTGCTGCAATTAAATGTGGGACCACGGAATACTGAGGCAGCAAAATCCTGAAGCCATCTCTGGCCTCTTCAATCCATTTAAAGCCACTCCCTGCCACTTCAGCTCACTCTTACAGCTTTCCGCTTTCTCCCATTGTGACGCTTTTTCATTTATCTCGTCCACTGTCTTTCCCATACCTGTCTTTTGCTCACAGTAAATTCTTGAGGCAGAAAAATAACTGCCGGACCCCAAAAAGAAGTGCTGGTGCTCTGCATCGGAAACAACAAGCATAAATTAAGCACTGTATACTGTATACCATAGCCCTGATGAAATTGTCAAATAGGTCTTGGGTCAAACATACTTCAATGGCCATTGCATGTGCCAAGAGACAGTCTGTGGAAGTGGGTAAATCCTCTGCCAGATCATATGCTCTGGTGCAAATCAAGTTTTTGATAGAACCCTCCTTAGCAGTTGTTCCTTCGAAACATCATAGATTTTTGTTAATTTGGTTCAGATTCAATATATTTCACCATTTACTGGCTGTTTTTGGGGGGGTAGAATAAAGAAAGCAACCAGGGGCCATGTCACTGTAACCTTGTTTCCAAATAGGACACCTTGCATTTGATCTTGTTTTGTTCATTTTATAAGCCTATGCACAAGGCTTTTATTATTGTCCCCTGAGAGGCAAAAATGTGATATAGGCAAAACATGCTCTATTATATTTACAATTACTTTCTGATCATCATATTTGTTTATATGCTGCCTGCTTTTTAGACTGAAAATTTTAATTAAGGAATTCGCTGAACACTTGAGATTGTTCTTCACCTAAATCTGGACACACTTTTCAACACTAGGCTTAACTTTTAGGCTCAGTATCTTTAATCCTTTTCCATTTGCTTATTTATGGTTTTCATATTATGGGGCATATTCAAGAGCCCCTAGCACCACCTGAACGTCACTATTTGTGACGCTCCGGTGGTGCAATGCCCTGCGCCGTATTTACAAGGTGGAATTAAGCCACTTTTTGGGGCTTACGCCACCTTGTAAATATGGCCCCTCACATGCCGCACTTTGCGTGGAAGGGGAGAGCAATGGGTGTTGCTGTGGGTGTGCCACAGCAACACCTGTTGCATATTGACGCTGCCTCAGATTTTTCGTAAACCTGAGGCAGCATCAAAATTTAACGCTACCCCGGGGGTGGCGTTAGCAAGGCGCAACGAGGAGGAATACCTTTATTCCTCATTCTGCAGCATGTATAGAAAGAGCAAAATGCCAGAAATAAAGGTGTCCCTTCCTGCACATAAACAATTATTTCAAAATGACGCTTTGGCACAGAAGTGCCAAATCACCATTAGGTATTGTTTTTGTGCAGGAAGGGGCAATCACTAATGGTGATTTTGCACTTCTTGGTGTGCTGCACAATGCAGCACACACAGAATTGCCAAATTGTCATTTTGAAATTATTGTTTATGTGCAGGAAGGGACATCTTACTGCACATAAACAATCAAATCCCTCAACACAAACATCCTTACACAATGGTGCAAGGATGCCTGTGTTGGCGTTAGGCAGCTCAATTTAGCGCCAGCATAGGGGCGAAACAGAGGGGTGAGCTGTATTCTAGCAAATACGGCGCATCCCTGCATTTCTAAAGTGATGCAGCATGGCGCTGCCAATTTTGGCACCAAACGCAAAAACAACAAGTGATGGACAAAATGCTGAACAATGTCAAACATTCACCCCCAGTAAAGAGATCTGGAGCTAAATCCAATGTTTTTTAGCTCCCCCTGCCATATGCAAATCAGTCTTGACCCTGCTCCCCAAGGGAACAGTCCAGCCTGAACTACTAAGTCATGTCTTCCTTGGACTAGAAACAAGCATCCTGGGACTGGTCTTGGAGTATCACTTCTCCTCAGCCAGGCTAACTTGAATCCAGTGGGACGGGACCCACGTCTGAGCATACCCTTCCCACTTAGGGTGACAAATTGAAAAAAGAACAACTGATGAACAGAATGTTGAACAACGGCAAGCATTCACCCCCCATATAGAGATCTGGGCCTAAATCCATTGTTATTTTGCTGCCCATAACATTCCAGTTTGGACCCAGCCATATGCAAATCAGTTTGACTACGTTCCCCATGCAAACAGTCCAGCCCAAACTTCCAGGTCAGGTTTGTCCTGGGCTGGAAAGAAGCATCCTGGGACCGGTTTCGGAGTATCACTCCTCCTCAGCCAGGCTAGATTGAATCCATGGGAACGGGGAACACAGGACCCAGGTCTGAGCATCCCCTTCTCACTTAAAACAACAAATGCAAAAAGAACAAGTGACTGATGAATGCTGAACAATGCCAAACCTTCCTCCCCAGTACAGAGATCGGGACCTAAATCATTTTTTTTGGTGCCCATGCCCTTTCTGTTTGGACCCAGCCATATGCAAAACAGTCTTGACCCTGTACCCCGTGGGAACAGTACAGACCGAACTGCCAGATCAGGTCTTTTCTAGACTCATAACAAACACTCTGGAATCAGTTTCAGGGTATCACCCCTTCTCAGCCCTCAGCCAGGCTAGCTTGAATCCAGTGGCATGAGGAGCATGGGACCCACGTCTGGGCATACCCTTCCCACTTAGGGTGATAAATGCAAAAAGAACAAGTGAGGGACGGAATGCTGAACAATTTCAAACATTCACACCCAGTACAGAGATCTGGGCCTAAATCCATTGTTTTTTTGCTGCCCATGCCATTCTAGTTTGGACCCGCCATATGCAAATCATTCTTGACCCTGATCCCCATGTGAACAGTCCAGCCCGAACTGCCAGGTCAGGTCTTCCCTGAACTGGAAACAAGAATCCAGTAGCATCGGGAGCACCACACTGTGCCACTTTTTAGTAAATCTGGCCCTATGTGTCTTAAAGTGTTCTTATTTTTAAGAAAGTAATACTCACTTTTTGATGCCATATGTATTTTAGCTAGAGCTGTTTTTGCTGCTATATTTATGACACGTTTTAATTGTGATTGTTAAAACAAATAAGCAAATAAATGGAAGACGAAAACATTATTAATAAAAACACTTAACACTAAATTATTACATAAAACAAATTAATTATATAACATTTACAACAATAAAAATAGATAATTATTAATTTATCAATTAAATATTAGTTACAATATTAACATTTAATTTAACATATATTATCATTTCAGTACCTTTCAATTCTATTCCCATGCAAACCCGAAGACCTGTCACTAAAACAGACATTAGTAATAAAAATATAAACATTGAAATATACTGTAGAGTGTAAAAAAATGAATTATTAAAATAATTATAGAATAAAACAATTTGCACAATTGATGATCACTTACATAATTAATTAGCATTTAAAATTAATTATCATTAAAATAAAGTTGTTTATACTTTAATTAACCATCCACCCTATCCTCCCCACAAAACAAACAACCCACAAAACATTAAAATATACAATATAACAAAAAAATCCAACAAATAAAAAATGAAACCGTTTAAATAAATATTAATCAATTACATAAATTATAAACAATTACAAATTAATTGTTTTTTTCAGTCCACTGCCTAAAATTGATACAACAAACGTAAAAAAGCCAGATAAAATTCATGGAGAAAATAAGAAATAAAATTACAAGTGAAATTAAAACCCATATGCAGCCTATAAGTAGTTTGTAGGCGATCAGTATTAATACATATTCCCATTGTCTGCTGTAAACTGAGGCTGCACATTTAAGCTGATTGTAGTAAATATTTTATTTATAAACTTACCAAACTGGGCTAGGTTCATAGGGGTGGTAATCCTGAAGCAGAGGTCTGGGGCTTATTGGCACGTTAGTGTCCCATACTTAAAAAATTCATTGGTTTCAATAAAGTTCGATGTGCTAATAAAACATTCTGGACAGCTGCGGAGTAAGTGCAGAATTGATTATTTCATGCAATCACAGAATCTGCATTTAGTTATGGCAGCTGCTGATTACAATTATCTCTCAACTCCTTTATTGGAAGAACCATAGGTCGAGCATGCAGAATATGTAATCTAGGGCCAGATGTAGGAAACAAAAATTTAGCGACTCGCAATTTGCGAGTAAGTGCGACTCGCAAATTGCGAGTCGCTAATGGAAATGCAGGTACAATGTCAGTGTTCAAATAGCGACTCGCACCCGGAATCGCAACGCAGAGAGCGAGTCCGCTGTTTGCGAGGTCGCTTTTTGCGACCGTGCAAAAAACAAACTCGCAATTTGCAAGTGGGTGTCGCAAATTGCGAGTTGCTTGTAAATTGGTTGCAGGTGCTGCAGAACACTCCAGAAACCACTCCAGAACACTCTGGAAACACTTCCTGGCACATGATGATGACATCACAGCCAGGAAGTTTACAAATACACCTGGGAGGAGGGAGGACCACACCCTTTTTAACAGCTGAACTGCACACAGGAGAAACAGCAGCTGCAATGGAAGGAACTCCTAGAAAAAGAAAACTTAAATTCTCAGAGAAGGAGCTGGAGGTGCTGACAGATGAATGCTGTCAGCACTATGATGAATTATTTGGAAAGGCAGCCCTCAATGTGCCTGAAGCCACCAAAAGACAACTGTGGCAGGAGATCCAGGAAAAAATCAGCTCCCTGGGGGTGAGCCACAGGAGTGTTGAAGAAATAAAAAAAAGGTGGTATGACCTTCGCTCACGGACCAAGGAGAGGGTGGCTGAAAGGCTCTGGGAGATGAGAGGCACAGGAGGGGGACCATCTTCAGTACCACCACCCACACCCCTGGAAGAAAGGGTGGAGGAGACCCTGGAGCAGGAGGCAGTGTCTGGATTTGGAGACCTGGACACCTCAGAGCCCACCACATCAACCGATGAGTACCATGTGACATGCCTGTACCCCTATCAATGCCATACCCCCACCCACCATGTACACAGGGGCATGCTCAACCAAGATAGCTCCGTTTCAGGGTAGCAAACACCAGAATGATGCATTATGGGAAATGTAGTCAAGTAGGCAGTAAATAGGCAAATGTTTATTAGGAAGTGTGCAACAGATAGTAGACACTGACAGTCTGTTCCCCATGTCCCAAAGGTCTCCCACAAGACACCACCACAACCCACAGCAGCCAGCCCCATGAGGACAGCGCAGGAGCCGCCAGCACTCCCACCTGCACGGCCAACACCATCCCTGTTATGTCCACACCTGCTGCAACTGTGTTCCAGGAGGCTGCGCCAGCAACAGGCAGGAGTGATCCAGTTGAGCACACAGGGCAGCCACCGCTGCGCAGGCGACGCAGGTACAGGAGATCAGGGCTGCAGGCTGCGTCCGGCCGTCAACCTACCAGCAACAGTGAGGCACAGCTGCTGCGTGGCCAGCGCCTGCAAAATAACATATTAGGGCGGATTAGTGGTGTGCTGCACCGCTTTGTTAGAAATAACGAGGCCAGCATGCAGCATCTGAATTCCAGAATTGACATTATTGCCACAAACACTGGGGACTTAGCCCTGTCCATGAGGGATCTGACGGCAGGACTACTGGCACAGGCCGAGGGTGGGCGGCGCAGGGACCGTCAGCTCCTCCAAAGACTAGATATGATGGCCACATCAATCGGCAGACTGGCTGTGAACACCACTGGCCTGTCGAGGAGGACAGTTGGCCTCCAGGTCGAAATGGGCCATTTTGCTGGAGATGCGGCTAGGGGCCTGGGCTGTATCACACACGTGATAGACTTAATGGAGGCACGGCATCTGTCCAGGGGCACAGGGGAAACACCCAGGACATCGAGGAGGGCTCTACAGTGAGCAGTGTCTCTGCCACTGACACCAGGGTGCTCCGGAGTACCAGTACCAGGCAGAGCACTGCAGAAGCACCAGGGACCAGCCAGGCTGGCAGGGGCCGCCGAAGAACATAGACATAACCCTGTCCCTGTTGATGTGGCACATGACATCAATGTGCCCCATGCATGGTTTGCATTTAGATGACCATGAACAGTTAATATTTGTAAATAGTTGTATTTCTGCACGAATTAAATAGTTTTTTGGTTCCACTTAACAAATGGAGTTTTTGGTCAATAGGTGAGTATGGCTGGAGTTGACACGTACCTTCCAAAGTATTGGCTTGCGATATGTTCCCGTCTCAGTCTGCCTTGATTAGCTATACTCCGATCCCCATGATGGCGATGTGGTTGCTCTTGCTCTTCATCCTCAGGATCTGGGTCTGCAAGGGTGAGAGGTAGCCCACGTCGGGTGGCTATATTGTGAAGGATGGCGCATGCGACCACAATTTTGAATGCTGTAATGGGGGTATACTGGAGGGCACCTCCACTACGGTGGAGGCATCTGAATCTTGCTTTCAGTAATCCAAAAGTGTGTTCGATAAGGTTCCTGGTCCTCTTATGTGCATTGTTGTATCGCCTCTCACATTCATTGCTGGGTGTTAAGAATGGAGTCATAATCCATGGCCGTAGAGCATATGCACTGTCACCTGTTGGGCACAAACATTACACTGTTAGAAAGTCCTGGTTGGTGTGCACAGTGACCTGTCTGTATGTCTACAAGGTGTAGGCAGCTCTACCTAGGAGGTATCCGTCTCCAAATTCCCCACGTTCCAGGCGTTGGTGTATCCCACTGTGCCTAAAAATGTAGGAGTCATGGGTACTGCCTGGATACTTAGCTACAATGTCAGTGATGACATAATGGGCGTCACAAACAACCTGTATATTCAGTGAGTGGGTACACTTTCTGTTGCGGAAAAGATGTTCCAGGTTTGCAGGGGGGCATATTTGAATATGTGTCCCATCAACACATCCTATGACATGGGGAAAATTGGCAATCCGGTAAAAGTCCAGCTTGGTGCTGTTAATTTCTGCCTCATTCCTTGGTAGGTATATGAAGTGAGACATGTGTGTGACTAAGGCATCTAGGAAGGCCCTGAGGAACCTTGACACTGCACTTTGGGATACCCCACCTGCCACAGCAATGACCCCCTGATAGCTCCCTGAGGCCAAGAGGTGCAGTGAGCATAGCACTTGCACATGCGTAGGGATGGCGCAGCCGCGCAGAGTCTGGTGTTCTAGCTGAGGTTTTAGTAAATCAATTAATTCTAGTATGGCTGCGCTGCTAAGGCGGTATTTGTCATAGATCTCTTCCTCAGTTTGCTGAAAAAGAGTCTGCCTTGTTCTATATATCTTCTCCTGTCTGTGGCCCCTCCTCCTCCTCCTCTGCTCCTCACTGCTATCAGGTATATCTCCGCCATGTTGAGTAACCCAGATGCCTTCTGGGTCTCCTTTTATACTTTGGTTATGGTTACCACCTGCTCTGAGTTAGTGGTAAATTGAAAGTGCAAACTGGGCTTTTTGCGAGTAGTCGCAATTTGCGAGTTGCAATTGCATAAGGATTGCGACTCGCAAATAGCGACTTGCTATTTGCGGGTCGCAAAATGGGGCCGCACATTTTGCGAGTCGCTAACGGCTCGCATCGCTTTTTGCAAGTCGGAAATGGGGTTTTTGCATCCTATTTCCGATTTTGCACAGTCGCAAATAGCGATTCGGGCCATTTGCGACTCGCAAAACTTTGCTACATCTGGCCCTTACTCTCCCTTCTTAGGGCCGCTTTCAGGTATGCTTGCATTCTACCAAAGTACGATTTGGCGAGTGAGGACGCATAGATAACTGATTCTGTTTTGTCTAAGCCCACCTAAGTGGCCCGGAGGATGACTCTTGAAACTAGAGTTGTCATCATTGCTTCAGGGTTCACTTTCAGATCATTTACAGCAGCATGTCATTAATTATAGGCCCCACAGATTGTCTATTTTTTTAAATCTCCTTCAGAGAGGTTTTAAAGGTTCTAGGTTTGTCTTGAAGAACAAAACAAAACTATTTAAGAAGAGAGGCCTTACATTCAAGATCCTGTAATGGTAAAAGGAACTAAAGTCATAAGAGAGATCATCGAGTTTACCTCACAGATAAAAATTCTTCTATATGCCTTACACTAAAAATTGTCCAAATCCGGGGTCAGTTTCCCCGGGTAAGCTAGATACCAGTATGAAATTGTTTGCAATAATTTTGCTTTCATAGTTCTTATTGTGGGTTCTGCCTATGGACTGTATAGCTGATTGTGTAGCTTGCATTACGGGAATATTAAGGCCGGGCTTTACCTGTGAGATGATTCAGGTGTAGATTTAGTTTACTGCCCTCTGGAATCAGATGCCTAAATAATTATAGGTTGTGGTTGATACGATTTTAAGATTACCAAGCCTCCAGTTGTGTGTTGTTTTGTGCTTGTTTTTTTCCAAAGACCATCACCTTCGTCTTTTCAGAATTTACCACTTGTGGCCCAGGTTTATACTTCCTTTGTGCTGAATTAGTGTCATTTTCTTTACGCTAACTCAGTGCAAACCTAACTCCATATTTATATTTTGAGTCTAGACTAGTCTAACGTCAAAATATTGGAGTTAAAGACATTTTTTGGGATGCGTGAACCCACTTTGCGTCAATGAGATGCAAGGTGGGCATTCCCATCCAAAAAAAGACTCTAAGTCCCTAGCGCCTACATTATCCTCCTGTGCAAAAATGGTGCATGGAAGGGAGGGGGGCCTAAATAATGGCAGTAAGCTTGCTTAGCACCATTATTTAATCCCTGGGTCAGGGCAGGCGTTAGAGGACCTTTGGGCCCATTTTCATGGTGGAACACAATGGAGTAAGTCCAAAGGTGCCCTTTGCAGGCCCCAGGGCACCCCCATCCACACCAGAGGAACGCCGGAGGATGGGGGACCCCATCCCAGGTAAGTAGAGGTGAGATTTTTTACATTATTTTAAGTGCCACTGAAATGGGGCCCCCTACATTGTACTGGGTGCAATGGCTATGCCCAGGGGACATTGTGCCCCCTGTGCTGGCCATTAGGGTGGTGGGCATGACTCCTGTCTTTTATAAGACTGGATTCATGTGGTATGGTAGGTTTTGCGTCAAGAAATGACAATAGGCTGGTTAGAGTCATTTATTTTTTACTCAAACCAGCCTAACGTCATTTTTAAGTTTAAAACCCCCTTCTCCCATACCACCACCCCCACCTGGCTAACATAATTTTCCTTGACGTTAGCCCACCCTTTGCGCTGGATTGCGCCATTCCATTACTTTGGCGCCCAGCTGGCGTCCTGGAATGGTGGAAGCCGGAGCTATACTTTTTGACGCACAACTGCGTTTGCTTAGTTTTGCTTCAAAAAGTATAAATCTGGGCCTTACTTTTTTCAGGGTGCAAAGCTTGCCATTTCTGTTGTGGTCCAGGATAAAGAGATCATCAACATGTTAGATGATAGGCAGGCTAAAAGGTCATATCCTTGGGGGTATTATGTTTGCCTTTGTAAGTGAGCAGCCAAATCAGCAGAATATAAATTAAATATCATTGGGGCTAGTACGCACCCTTGTTTAAGGCCTTGAGGGCATATGTATAGGCCTCGAGCGCCACCTTGCGCAACATTAACGTCATTTATTTTGACGTTAATGTGGCCGAACGAGGCCAAAATCCCCACGCCTTATTTACAGGGTGGCACAATGCATGCATTGCACCACTCTGTCACCCTTTGCGCTACATTATGCCTGCGCCAGGCATAATGTATGCAAAGGGGGCATTCCCCTGTTAGGGGAGCTGGAAAAATGGCATAAGGAAATCCATGAGATTTCCTTGCGCCATTTTTCACGGCACTTTAAACGCCTGTATTTGGCCTGTAATATTTTGGCGCTACTCCTGCAGAGTACATCAATAGCATCATAAAAAATTACACTATTGCCCCCACTCTGCGCTTTGGTGCGCCACATCTTAAATATGGCGCACACATGGTTTCAGTAGGGGGGTGCTAAGGGGCGCAGGGAAAGTGGCACTGCACTCAGTGCAGTGCCACTTTCCATAAATCTGCCCCTTGGTTTGTTGTTATTTGGAACATTGCTGCGTTTTCTGCCCCTAACTTGATTAAAACCCAGGTTTTTGAGTAAACAGAGATAATAGCTTTATAAAAGGATTGGGTATGCCCCAGTATGCAAACTTTCCCCAGAACTTGTTCCGATCTACCCTATCAAAAGCTGCATAGTAGTGGACAAAGCATACAAACAGTGGAGGTCTGAAACATTGAAGCAAAATGTGGGCAAGGTAGGCAAGTGCAAAAATGTTGTCAGTAGTTAATGAGTTTTTTCGGAAACCTGTTTGATAGAACGGGATCAGGGTTCTACTCCCTTGGTTCGTGCAATAACATTTTGGTGTATCCTGTGGCCTCAATGTCCAATAAGGCTATTAGACCGTAGTTTGCAGGACCACCTCTATTGCCCTTTATGTAAATGGGATGTACAATAGGTCCTCTCCGGGACTGAAAGACCTGCACTTTGGCAAAGCTTTCCTTGTATAGGGATGTATGAAGAAGATGTGCCCAAAGTTTTGGATCAGCTTCAAACAGAGCGCCCGGAAGGCCATTGAGCCAGGGCCCCCTATTTTCTCTGAATTACTTATTTGTTCTTAGAACAACCTTTTAGGTGATCTATACTGTACTGCTATTGAGCTCGACATGTTGGACGTTGTATACGGAGGAAACAGCCTTAACAATGCGGCTCAAAACCACGCTGTGCCTTTAAAACAATTCCTGAACCACGACTGCGTCTTTACAGTGCATTCCTTAGCCACCCAAGTCATTATAATGACTTGCCTTAGGGAAAACGTTGTTGGACTGATGTTAGACTTGTAAAGGAATGCATTGTAGAAATGCAGTTGCGGTTCAGGACAAGTTGTTAAGGCAAGCTTAGCAAATGCCTTTGTTGTTCCAACATACAACCTGTATACGGTGTTGGTTATGGCTGCATCAGTGTAGCACCCACATACATAATTAATCCACTTATCTGGTGGAACTCTATTTCCTCTGTGGCAGGGTGCATTGTTTAGGATGTTAATATAGTTCCAGAATTGGGCCTGGTTGTTACAGCCAAGTAAGGAGTGTATGTGTATCCACTGAGATGCAATGTAACCTTGCTTAGTGGACCACAGAAGTGATTGATAGGCCTTTTTGCATTGCAATAGGAATGTGCTTTTACTATATTAGACTTTTCTTTTCTATACTTTTTGGTGGCCACCCTTAAAACCAACTTGCTTTGCCTTAGTTCAGGAGTGTAGCATGTGGTTTTAATAGTCCTCTGTCTGTTAGCCGATGGAGTTTCATTTCGACTTTCGTCACAATAAAGAGTGTCAGTTAAGATTCCCCAGTTTAAGTGCAGCTGGCTACATGCATGAAAGTCCAAGAGGGAAAGGTGAAAGTCAAAGGATTGATTTCACTTTTTGAACCCGGCTACAGGAGCCTTGCCCATCTGAGTCTCCTTACTAATGTGTTTGTTTCTTCCCCTGTTGGAAGCCACAGTAACTTAAGCTGGGCAGCTCTAAAGTGATGAAGTTTTAGAACTGTTTTAAGAAGTAGATGGTCGCTTTCAGAGCCAGAAATTATCGAGAAGGTTTTCAGGGACTTGAATACAGACTTGTTCACAAACCTGGATTCAATGGTCAAGATATCCATAAAAGTATATAGTGGGTTGAGAGGAGGCCCCTCAGGCTGTAGAGGGTCAAATGATGTACTATTAGACAGTCTATCAAGTATTCGTTAATTGAATATCCATGTTGGGTATTTTGAAGTTCCCTGTTAGCATTACTGCGTAAGTTGGAAATTTGCTTAAGTCGTCCTCAAGAGCCTCTATAAAGTCTAGTATTTTGAATTTCTTGGCAGACCTATGCAAATTTAAATAAACATTAATCAGCAGAAGAGCTCTCAAGCATTGATGTAGATGAGATCCGCCAAGTGTGATTGATTAAAGCATGAAACACCCTTTGCTGAGTACAGTTGTTGCAACCTTTATATCTATCAAAATGTAAATAGACAGTCCTCTGGAGGGTCTACCAAAGCATTTCACTTTGGTGGCTGGTTATTGAATCTTGTGGCACCCTGCTAACTGAATCTGCACTAGAGCCCATGTTTCCTGTAATACATCTTGGGGTTTTGAAAAGTTGAGTGATTCTTGTTGGCTGGGGATGCCCTTTAAGCCAGTGACATTCCAGGATTTTCAAGTGAGCATGCACTTATGTTGCCATGTGTCACTTTTGGCATTGTGGCACAGGCTAGGAATAGCCTGTTGTTTAGGTGGCCAATGCGGAAGCAATCCAACCCTAGTCGCCATGCATGGGGGATGTTTCAATGCAATTGTATGCATGCCTTTTTGGCTACTGTCAAGCCTAATGGAAATCTAAGAGGCATTGTGAGGTGTCAGGTTTGTTGTGTTACACACTTCTTTCAGAATACTAGAAGCTGGTGATTTTCTGATAGGACAGGCTTTTATGGGGAGCAGGACATATGGGTACTTCTCGGGTGCTATTGTTTTAATTCAATGCCCAACTGCGCAAATATTGACTTTTCGCTGAGGATACTGGCTGCAATGCCATCTGAGCCCCAGGTTACTATGGTTGATTCTAGGCTGGAAAGGTGGAGCAATGATTCAAATTGTTCCCCGGTTATGTCTTCAGATTTTATGTGCCTTAAATAACAAACATGTTGCAGTAACCTGGTGATGTTGGCCCTGTTTAGTTTATTGTTGTTGCCCTTCAATTTCAACTGCAAGGCAAATATAATTTTAAGTGAGGGGTGGTGGACATCCCTGCTACTTCCGGCTGAAAGGCCGCCCCTGTTCTAACTTGGGGAACTGGGATTGCTGTGTATGGTTCATTTCAAGAGCGACAGTTGGGTCGTTGCTGATTGTAGGCCCTGGTGGAAGGGCAATGTCTACTTCTGGGTCGGGCTTTTTATTGAACAAGTCCTGCAGGTCACTCGGAAACTGTGCGTTTCAGGAGTTACGCTTCGGTACTGATAGGTGATGAAGGTAAATTGTCTACTGTGCCTGCATTTTTCTGGGGTCTTTTAGATGTTTTTTCCTGAATTTCTAATTCCTTTGTTGGAAGGCTTTTAACAGTTGGATTTCTTAGGGGTGATCAGGATTCTTGCTCATTTGGGGCAGCTGAAAGTGGGGATATGCTATTCCTGGCGCAGGACGCTTGGACATCAATTTCACTGGAGGCTTTCGTGTTGAAATAACATTGTGAAGTGGCACGTTAGTTTGTTCCTTCAACCTTGTCAGGAGTGTTTGTTTCTTTGCATCCTTGAGATCTTGCTGACTAGCAGTAACCGTTGCTCCTTATCGTAATATTGCAACATTTTTTTGCCAGCTGCTACTCACGGAATACTGGGAAGAGTTCAGATTCATTAATGGTGCTCCTTATGTTTACCTTTGGGGTCATGTTCTAGCCCATCAGTCTAGTTGAGTGTTTCTTGTTCTTCTTTAACCTCTCTTTTCTCTTCTGGTTAGTACTTTCTCAGAGGCAGCTGGTAGGCTCGGCACCCCATTTGAGCTCCCAAGCTTATCAAGTGGTGTTTCTGGCTGGCTATCATTTTGACCCTGAGTTGTCAGTCTTGTGTCTGTGAGGTCTTCTCTCTCTGAACAGATAGTGACATATTTTCCAAGAAGAAGGTAATTACCAGGTTGGGTAGGGCCAGCAGAACCCCGTCTACTTGTGAGTTTTTCTTGTTAAGCTGCTCCTTGACACTGTGGTCTTTAGTTGACTGATTCATTTTAATCAGGCTAATCACCAGTAGGGACAAGAATTCCGGGAGAGTGCAGTGTTTGTCAATGATGGGCATGCATGCACAACTCTTTGTCTTCTTAAATTGATGGTATTATTACAGATTTGACTCTAGTCTGTCAATCTTTGAGTCTATGTCAATTAGTAGGTTTGCCAGTGATTGCATAAGGTCAATCTGGAGCTCCTGTTTGATGGACTGCTATGCTAGCATTTTGGTAGCTGCTAACAAAGGAGAATTAATTGACATAATCGCTATCTCTCTAATAACTTTACGTCCTCTTCATTCAGTTGGAAACATTTTGAGTTTGTGTGCTGATTGGATTTGTCGATCCTTGGTGAGGAACTCAGCTTTGCAGGAGGAGACTTGCAGATTGCCGTGGATTTGTCAACTGAGTCCATCAACATTTCATCCTTGTTGTGATAATCGATCTGCACTACCGGCTCAATTATTAGGGGGTAGGTAGGCACTTGAGTTAAAGTTGTTGGTTCTGGAGGTTGCAGGAACAAGTATCAATACTGGTACAAATCCACTGGATCCAGGGTTGAGGAAAATTCAATAATTACACTGTTACATCCCGCATGATGGAGCGTCAGGGGTGTGATTGAAAGAGCCTCTGTGTTAGGGAAGATGGCTTCTTTGTTTATGCCATGTGTGACTTGAGGATTGTCGCCCTGTGCTTTAAAGGGGGGTGACCTGAGTCCCGTTTATTGAATTTGTTGGGTTTAAAGAAGTAGTGTTTCTTAGACGAAGTGGGCATCTGAGGTTTCTCAGGGCACTTGGGTAGTGGTCTTCCTTGACCACATAAACTGAGGGTCTGATTTTGAAATCTTGATTCAAGTGATTTGAGAGGGCCTCTGGGTTGGGTGACTGACATTTAATTAGTTACTTGGAGACGAACTGCATAAATGCCCCAGGAGATAGCAATGACTCCCCCCTCCCTACCCCAGCCACCTGTTTTTGCCTCTGTGGTTACCCCGCTTTCCTGCAAATGAGCTGTGGTGAACTTGGGTTGGGGGATTAAAAATTGCATGAAGTTGCAGCCAAGATGATGAAGACTGGATATGAGCGCCGTCACACCTTCTTTCAATTACAATGTATAGTCCAAAATTTATAGCTGGGAAGGAGCTTGAGCACACTAAACAGAGAAAGAATGTCCCACTTTATGGGCGAACGGATCACTATAGGTGTGGTAGATGGTATGGCTGATGCAGTGAAGATCCTTTGGTGTGGCAGGTTTAACGAGGAGCATGGGGACGTAGACAACCTAGGACTCTGAGATCCCCTGTATGAGGTACAATTGGTGGAATGCAGTTTTGTTGCAAGGCAGAGGGAGTAGGGTGGGAGAATGGCATGAGAGTAGGGACTGGGTGGCTGCCATGAGTTAAAGTGAAGAGGCTGAGAGGGTGGAGTGGTAGATGGGGTCAGTCAACAGGGAGGAACCAGGCAGGCCCTGCGTGAGAGCAAGCTTCATTGACCTAATACCGTCTACCTTCGCTCACCTGCGGGTTGCGGCCTAGTGCCTATGCACTTACCGCCTGCCCATTTGGCTGTCTGGCTGCCCTTTGGCCTTGGGCATGCTGACAACCATTCCAGTTATCAGCTCTTTCTCTAACTCTGGCAGTTCCGGCTCCATGCTCCATGTACCACTCATTCCACCCACTGCACGCTCGCTGCTGCTCCACAACTTGTTCTCAGTGTGTCTTGTGTCTTCTCCCTCAGAATCAGGGAAAGACATCTGACATATTATTGCTCTACTTTGATTTTGATTCGAATCAACGGTCATCACAAATATTTACCAGCCCATTCATTACAAATGTTTACCACCCCATACCCCAACAACAAATAACAACCCACTACAATAAAATAAAGAATAAAAATTAAAATATTTAAATATACATTTTTAAAGATCAAAAACCTTTGACAAATTAAACTTGAATATATAAAATAACGATTAAGCAATTAAACAATGCGAATAATTATAAATCAATTAAATATCAAATTCACAATATAATAATTCATTAATAATAACATTAAATTAATTATAATTTAAGTGACTTTACACCCTACTCCCCTAGAAACACAACAACCCGCTACTACATTATCAATTGCTAACTTAAAAAGTAAATTAAATTAACGTAAACATTTAAAATTACAAAGTACATTACTAAAAATTAATGCAAATGATACTGACACCTTAAATTAATAGTATATCTTATATGGTTTTCCAAGAGTGGTTCAGTATTAAAGTTTGATTGCTGATAGATCCTCACAACCCCACTCCAGCGCAAGATGAATGACGTTCACTCTGCGGTATGATCAAGAGACACAGGAAAAAGATGAATGAAGTGGGCAAAATCAATGTGGAATCTACACTGTATTGACGGTTGCAACATGTATAAGAAATTGGCTTTACAGATCTCTCCGCCCTCCAATAAACTTGTTAAAAATGTCAACGTTTAAATGCACCACCAAGCATATTGGTAAATTAAGAATACCCTTCACTCCAAAGGTCTCTTCAAAGGGGGTCGGAGCTTCTTCCACCAAAAATCTTTGAAGTTACCAAAAAACAATAAATTGAGAAAGCACGTTTTGAAACAACCATATGTTCTACCTGTCAGAAAACATTCATTCTAGAAACACGTGGAGAGAACTTTGCCCCTTGCCACAAGAGATGTATCCAACTACTCAGACATAGTTTCATAGTGAATTGTAGCCACAAATCCCACTGACTGATAAAGAGCAAATGTGAAACGTGTGCCATTGCCAGTGTCATATAAATAGCAACCTTTCAGATTACATCGGGGAACAAATGTGTAGGTAGTCAGTTCATTGTGTCATGTTTCAACAGTTTATGATATTTTTAAATTAATTTTCGGCCTCCAATGTCATTGTGCCTGCAGGTCCCTTACAATGAAAAGCATTATTGTGCTCTAGCACCTATCCTCCTTTCTGCAGGTTTTGCGGGGGGGGGGGAGGGGTTGGGGAGGGAGAGAGCACCTTGTTTTTTGTTACTCCTTGCAGCTTGCTCAGATTCCGTCCACCCTCCTGCAGTCCTTCTTTGCCGTCGTCTTTCTTTTTCTACAGTGCAGGTACACCTTTACTATTTACCTCTTCCCCCACTTCCTTTTCTCCATCTTTCTTCCTTTAATTTTACTTCTTGTCTCTCATACATGTTCCTCCCTTTTCTTCTCCTTCTTCATATTATTCTACCTTTTAACTGTCATGCTTCTTTCACCCTTACTGTTTGTCTCTCAGTCCTCCTCCTCCCTCTCATACAGTGTTTGTGCTCCATTCTACTCGTAGTCTGCTGCTGTAAACCCAAGTTTGCAGCTTCTTCTCTTTATTTCCTGCATTCAGTGCCTAATTTGTAAATTAAAACATACCGGTGCTCAGAGCTATCCTCTAAAATACGCGGCCGTTCCAATTAAATGTGCGAGCACGGAATACCGAGGCAGCGTAATCCAGCCATCTCGGAAACTCTTTAATCCCTTCAACTCACTCTTGCAGATTTCTGCTTTCTCCGGACGAGTTTTCGCTTTCCTCTTCCTCCGTCTTTCCAATACCTGTCTTTTGCTCGCAGTATATGCTTGAGCCAGTAAAATAAGTGCCCACCCTAAAAAATAAGTGCCGGCGCACCGCATCGGAAACCACCGGCTCAAATTAGGCACTGCCTGCATTCCTCCACCATGCCTGGGCTCCCTGCATATTCCCTGTTTGATAATGCCTACCTCCTGCAGATAGATACACTGATATTCCTTTCCTCTCCTGCATTCCACCTAGTTCCTGTATGGACTCAGCTCTGTCTTCTTTTTGCTTGCCTCTGGTGTTGCCTTCCTCCGTCAGCCTCCTTCTTCCCCGGGGCACATTTGGTCACCGTGGCACTTTCCTCTTCTCATCGCTACCTTTGGTGGGCAGCACTCACTCTATTTTCCATCTCTCTCCTGGACGTTTTTCACTTGCTGCTTCATCTTCCTATGTACATGCCGGTAGCTTACTTGCCAAGTTGCTGCATACCTCTTGTGCCACCTTCAGACAGTCCAGAATGTTTGTGAGAAGGCACTTTATACTCTGAGACTTGTAGCTTCACACTCATATTTCAGTGCTAAACTTTTTCTTCTCTCCTGAATCCTTCTTTTACATTTTTGTCACTGCTCTGCCTATTTTTACTTCTTTTTGAAGCTCACACTGCACCTCTCCTTTCTGGTTCATCTCTGCACTTCCTTCTGTGTTTCTCCATCCCAGCTTCAGGACAACCGATCCAAATATCACCCTTCGGACTAATTACTACGCACACTCTTTCACTCAATTGCTACAATCAAGTTGCACAGTTTTGCCAATGTCGCTGAGTTCCTGTGCGCAGGTGAGTACACCAAGTTAGCATGCATGCTTGGTTGATCGCAAACTGACGGGTAGTTTAGCAAGAATGCCAAGGGCCCTGGAGCAAGCAGAGAAAATGACCCCTTTGACTGCTGGTGGGATAGTAAACTTTAGCAATTGTCAGGGTTCAATGAGCCCCTTAGGGCCCTGAGCCCAGTGCCACTGCGCCGGCAGCACCAATGGCAGCTACGCCTTTAAAACTGATATATTTCTGTTCACGCAACTAAAAAAAAGCAAGCTAAAGGGTGCGCCCTGAACCATGTCACCCTACAGTGCTCAGTCATGATTTCTTTGCCCATCCTGGAATCTTTGCGGCTCTGACGAAATTAGTGTACCAGAGATTTTAAGCACATTGCGGTGATTCAGTCATTCGTTCCCTGCCTTTGATCATACACTGAAAAGTGCTGAAAGCGCGATGTTTGGCTGAGCAGTGGTTGTCCCTCCCAGTCAGTGATGGGCTGGGAAATGCTCAGTGTTTAAGAAGTGTACACATTTTATAGTTAAGTTTCCTGAGCTCACATGTTCAATATTTTGTGTTAGAGATTTTTATTACAGCACCCCAGCAGTCCGTACATTACATCACTTCCTTCTTCAGCCTCCATTTTGGAGGTTCCAACTCCAGTGCCTGGAAATTCAGAGAAGAGGAAATGATAAGAAATCAGAGGTCACGGAGAGCTGGCTGGAGCCTGCTAGGTGCTGATGTTTCCCTGTACCTCTGGGATTGTTTGAAACAAATATTGAGCAGTGTTTATTTATAAAACAGTAAGTGCCAGGGCCCACAGTTTTCCTCAGAAACTGGGGGTCAGTGCTATAAAGATCGACTGCATAGCCTTGATTCCCCCTCATGCTTCTTCCATCCACCATCCTACACCCTCTACTTCTTTATCTCACTTTTGAAAGTTCGTTTTCATCCCCACTTTCTCCCTTTGTCACTGTTTTCCCTCTTTCTCTTCATCTTTCACTCTCCCTTTTTGTGATTTTCTGTCTCTTTCTCTGGATCAATGTCTGATGATGAAAAATAAGTGCTGGTCCCCAAAAATGACCACAGTGGGCCCCACCTGTAACCATCTGCTCAACTTAAGCACTGCACACGAGTTCAGATGAGGGGATAGGGAAGCATGGAACAATAGGAGACAGCAGAACAGAAGTTACTACTTCAAAGCAGCACTGTGGGTTCAACCCCTTTCACTTGTTGCCAGTTAAGGGAGGAATAGCTCCTTTACCACTCCGTATCCTGAGAGGTTGTAAAAGTGCCCAAAGTGCCCCACTGGAATTCCCACAACTTCTTCAGCTGATGAGAGGTCCTCATACTGTTGCAGAACAGAGAAAAACATGCCCGGTGTATGTCCTGACTTAGACAGGTCTTGACCCAATTTGGAACCACAACAATTGTGTAGCAGCACGGAAAAGCCCATGGTGGGATAGATTGAAAGAAGCACAGCATTTTTTAACGATACTAAATCTACTGATTCAAGAAGTAATTTTATTATATCAACACATTTATGAGTCTTAGAGGCATATTTATACTCTGTGCTGGACTTGTATCATTTTATTTTTACGCAAATCTGGTGCAAACTTAACCCCATATTTATACTTTGGTGCTAGACCCGTCTAGCGTCAAAGTAATGGAGTTTGCGTAATTTTTTGGACGTGCAAACCTACCTTGCGTCAATGAGATGCAAGGTAGGCGTTCCCATGCAAAATATGACTTTAAGGCATTTGTGCCTTATTTATCCTCCCGCGCAAAAATGATGCACAGGAAGAGGAGGGCCTTAAAAAATGGCGCTAAGCCTGTTTAGCGCCATTTTTTAATGCATGGGTCAGGGCAGGCAGTAGGGGACCATGAAAGCTGTCCACAGGTGCCCTTCCCTGCAGCCAGGGACACCCCCTGCCAACTTCACCCACCCCTGGAAGACACCCATGGATCGGGGGACCCATCTACGGTAACTCCAGGTAAGTATTTTCATTTTTTTTTTAAGTGGCATAGCCCCCCCTACATGGCACTGTGCTCAATGTGCGTCGTGGTTGTGCGTCAGAAAATGACACGTCAGGTTAGAGTCACTATTTTTTACGCTAACCTGATTTGCACCATACTTTGACGCACAACCCCCATTGCAGTTTTGGCGCTGTCTTTACCTTGTTCTGGTTTGTTATAAAGTAATTCCTTCAGGTTAGGTTGTCTGAAAAGCACTGCTATATAGTTCTGTTGTGCTTGTTTGTTTAGAGTGGTAGTATATGGGTTCCTGGACAGTATTCCCACAGCCAGTTTTAGACAGTTATGAATTATGTGTCAAGGGTTAGACTGTAGTAATGAGGGGTTCCTTTCAGTAGATGGTTAGCTTCTTTCTCTCTCTTCATACAAATAAATGATATAGTTTTCTGTGTTCATTTAAAGGATATTATTTTGACACTGAAGGAGAAGCTGTCCATCAACAGCATAGAACACTTTGCCTTGGCACTGGAAGAGCAGTACAACATCGCCAAACTATACCTTTTGCATGAAGAGGAGCTCATTGAGCAGGTAAGCAAACAAGAAAAGAGGTAAAACATTCTGCAGACTGTTTACTAAAAGGCAGGGTCGTCCACGAATGCACAATTGCTTAGTGATTTTTTTTAAGTTTGAACAATAGTTTATTAAGAAAAGAAATAACAATAAAACAAAAGGAAGGAATATATAAATAATATTCCCATATATATATATATATATATATATATATATATATATATAACAGAATATGTAGAATACAATAAACACGACTGAAGCAATCATATTTCATAATAGCGTTAAAGAGAAAAGGAAAAGGAGGTTAGTGGAGAGAAAACAACAGTCAAGTAAAGAAAATAATGAGAGTAGAATCAGAATCTCTTCTTAAGCCACAATCTTAAGCATAAACAGAGAAGAACAGAAATTGTGATCTTGGTGAACAAGCAGTACAAAATGAGAATACAAAGGTATAAAATTTTACGAAAATGGAACATGGTGGCTTGCATACCTCAGCAGATTTCAAACATGTAATACTTAGGCATAATGGGATCGGGTTTAGATACAACACAATTTGAGACCATAAAATATGCCATGAAATAGTTAAGGAGTGTGATGACATACACAGCATTTTCAAGACAATAATTATAACAAACACTATACCACCAAGCTATAAAGAAGACATGTGAAGCATTTTTCCAATGTTCTGTAATTTGCTGAAGAGCAAGAGCTATCAACAAATCTATCAAATGAGTATCAAGAGAACAGGAAGACCAAACATCAGCTAAAAAGATATGACAAATATTAAAAGTAATGTTAGTTAGAAAAAAATTATGGTCAACATTAACTAATGAAATAGGTTGAAAATCTTATGTCAAAAAGTGTCATTAACTGGACATAGAAAAAGCATACGCTTAAGGTCAGCATTATGATGACTGCATGGCCAACATTTCGCTTCAAAATGGGTATCAAATTTGAGGAGAGCAGTAGGAGTGCACAGCATGGTATTATGGATACAATATAAGGTTTGTGTAGCACTGGCAGTACTAGATGATTTATGAATTTTAAACCATAACTTATTTCATAAGTTTACCGACCATAAAACCTTCAAATACATTTCCCAATCTAATTAACTTTTCGATTTCATGCATGGAGGAATATTTATATGGAGCAACACGTATGCACGGGAGGCTTTAGCACTAAAAGGTAAAAGTGCAGTAATCATGTTATTCATTGTGAGCTGATGCGAGAGGTCAGGCAATGAAGAAAAAGCCTTTATTATAACCGAATATAAGATCTGATATTTTTCATTAAAATAAGAACACAGTGGGCGTGAAACTTGTAGATGTGCAAATGACAATATAAGATTATTATAAAATAATTGATGAACCCAATTGAGACCTTTTGATCTATGTGTGAACCAGTAAATTCGTTTCCCCTTTAGTTTAACATGATAATTATGCCAAATTGTGGAATTTAATAGATCTGTTTTGGTAAAAATAACAGCGCAATATGTTGGCTGTAAGAGCCTACATGTATTTTTAATAAGAAGAGATGTATGTGAAGCAGGTTTCTGTGAAAAACTTAAAAATTCCTTAAATGAATAGGGGTTAGTTCCAAGTGAACCCAAACAGGAAAAAGGGAAAGCCTTTAACCGGTAACCAATAAACAGATTGCTTAAACACAAAAGAAGCTCCATATTTCTGAAAGTCTGGGAAGTTCACTCCTGCCATCTTGAGTAACTTTAATCTTGAAAGACAGATTCTGCATTTCTGCTGTTTCAGTAGAAGTGAGCCTAATGGTTTCATGAAAGTAACAAGAAAATGTATTGGTATAATGGATATTAAAAATAAGACGAAAAGGGTAAACATCTTTTATTGGTATCTAGCCGACCCCAGTAGGATAAAAATGAAGGATGCCATCTAGCAGATTAAGGAATCCCATGATATTTGTTACAAGTATGTATGTAGAGCACACATCCGCCCTACGAGCATATGTGGTCTGTTGTACTTTAAAAAAGCATTTCTGGTTGTTTTTTTTTAAATTGCACATGGTTACCATCAACTTGAAGTAGATGGTAATTGCATTTCCTAAATGCCTAATTTGCATTTAGGAAATGCTTTGTACATGTGAATAGGAATCACAAATAGGCAATCCTATTTGTGATTCTCTAAAGGGCTTTGTACATCTGAAAAGCCCATTTAGCATTTCTTAACAACCCAAAATAGCGCTTCGGACCGTTAAGAAATGCTAAATGGCTTTGTACATCTGGCCCTCAGTCTCTTGCAGTCTAAAAGGCATTCCAAACTGGTGGGAAATGGAGGTCATCAGAGGTATTAATTTGTAATAATTCATGAGTAAAGGTGATATAAAATGTGGGTCATATAATAGAGCAATGTTAAACTTGTTATGACCAAAATTAAGATCTAAAAAATCATTACAGGAGCATGACCCAAAATCAGAACAGTTCCTATTCCTGCCACAAAGAGAGATTGGGAAAGGGAAGAACTTAAAAATAAATAATCAATTCTCGATTGTGAATGATGTGCCTCGGAGAAAAAGTACATTCCTTAGTAAGTGGATTACATTATTGGCAAGCATCAATTAAGGAGCGCTGTTTGAATGAATTGCAAAATTGTTTATGCACAGTATTAGGAATACATTTAGAGAGAGGGTTTCTATCAATAAATGGAACATGGATTTGAGTACAGTCTTTACCAAAAATCAGATATTTGTCGGAGTAAGTCATCAATTTTTGAATGAACCTGTGCCAAAATCATTATATGATTGTGTAGGACCATAAACATTAATGAGAGTAATAGGTTTCTGGTTAATAATCTATTTGGCAATTATCCACCTGCCAAAATCATCTGCTTCTTAGGATGTAATGGAAACGGAAACGTTTAGCACAGAGAATAGTAGCACCATTTTTTCTATTATGACCGAGGGAGGAGAAAATATGACCCCCCCCAGAGCTTTCTTAAATTTGGCTGATTTGTCTAAGGATAAATGTATTTCTCGTACAAGGTAAACCTGAGGTTTAAACCTAGGTAGGTGTCAAAGCACTCATTGTCGTTTAATATAGGTACCAAGACCTTTGACATTCCTAGAAACTACATTAAACATTAAACACTTGAAATATGTGATATTTAAAAACCTCCCAAGATCACAAATAGAAAATATGCATGAAAAAGCTGAACAATATTATTAGCATTGTAACAAACTGCAGAAACAAACAACTATGATCAAGAAAAACGGAAAATACAATACCAAAAATGAAAAATATTAAAGAAAAGGAAGAAACGATTTAGGACCTCATTACTACAGTAGTTCGGCAGACTGGTTATCCCGTCCGCCCAACCTCCAGTGGGGAGATTGGCGCCATGCTGGCTACCTCCCCAAAGGGAGGTAGCCAGTAATCAAGCCTGCGGCAATGCTGCCAATGCACTGTGCACCAGCACCCTCGCAATAATGCTCACTGTCTGCACATCCTGACCGCTAGGATCGTAATGTGGCGGTCGGACCACCACAGCAGCAGCAGTCCTGACCGCCACTGCTAGGATGTGGTCTCAAGACCACCTGCTTTGTAATTAGGCCCATAGTAAGGAGGAAAAATTAACTAAACAAGACTAAGGATATTATCCAAAAAGATGAATGACACATACCTATGATAAACTCAAGGAAATGGGATGTTGAAGCCACAGAACAAACATAGATGACACAAACTCACTCCAAATGAAACAGGAGCAACACCGCCCAGGAAGAAAAATAAATATGACATATTAGGGAGATTAATCTGAATAAACGTGGAAGGAAAATATATGGACTAGAGATCAAATGTCAAAATATACCATGACATAATAGATCATAAGTCTGCAGAACAGGAAATCAGGAGTAGCATGAAGGAGGCAATTACAAACTAAAAGAGGTGAGATCTCGCTGTGTTGATTGCTTCTCCTTAGCAGTCATCTAAGAACTTTTGCAATTGAGCCAGATTCTCATAAGTTGTGGTCTTATTTTTATACGCTACTTTGAACAAACATGGATGCATGAGACTAAAACATGCATCTACAACTCTGGGTGCTCATCTCATGTCCAAAAACGTCTTATGATGCTCTTATGTGATCCTGGATACAACCTGTGAAAAGAAAAGAGTATTGCGAGACCAAACAACATTTTCTTGGATGTAACATTAGAAAGAACTTTAAGGAAGTCAGTAAATTAAAAAAATAGCAGCATTACACCTCTAAGTTTCTGAGAAATAGCAAATTTGGACATATGACCTAGTCGATGTGCTCTTTGTAGATTAAATGAAACTCCTTCTAGACCAAGTACATTAGATAAAAAAAGAACGAGAAAAGCCCACAGGATCTGGGAGTTCAATGCCTTAATGTAGACCGTGGATCGTCAAGTTATTCCTCTTGTTCCTGTTTTACAAATCTTTAGATTGTCTTTTCAGAAGAGTGATTTGCTTTTGCATAGAATCAATTTTGATGGTAGCCTCTTGAATATCACTAATGCATTGTTCAACCTCTGTTACTGTTTTTTTTCCATATGTGACCATTTATCATCAAGCGATTGAAGGTGGTCCATGGAAGAGACAGTTGGGGTTTTAGTAGTTGATAGTGGGTCTTAGTTTGGTTTCCTATTAACATTAGTGGGAAGTTTAAGTCCCGAGTTAGGAATGACCATGGATGATGTTTCAGCAATAGACTGTTAAAGAGCATCCATTTTCAATAAGACCCTGTGAGACTCTGAAGTCTCGTCTAAAAAAGCTTGTGGAACGATTTAGTATAATTTCCAGTTAATTTAAGTTTTCTTAGCTTGCCCATACAGTATCAAAATATAGATGTATCCAAAGGGGTACGCAAAGACACTAATGCCTGTAAATAAGATCAGCAGAATTTCTCTCAAAAAAGAGCAGCACAGAGCAACAGACATCATATTAGCATATCAACACTGAAAACAATAAGGGGGTCATTCCGACGCTGGCGGTCATGGACCGTCAGGGCCGGGGACGGAGGAAGCACCGCCAACAGGCTGGCGGTGCTTCTAGGGCAATTCTGACCGCGGCGGTAAAGCCGCGGTCAGAAAAGGGAAACCGGCGG
The DNA here is from genome assembly GCF_031143425.1 of Pleurodeles waltl. Classification (NCBI taxonomy): domain Eukaryota; kingdom Metazoa; phylum Chordata; class Amphibia; order Caudata; family Salamandridae; genus Pleurodeles; species Pleurodeles waltl. Next base: position 66,031,747 of record NC_090437.1, read on the forward strand.
TTTCCCGCCGGTTTTCCCCTGCCCCAGGGAATCCTCCACGGCGGCGCTGCAAGCAGCGCCGCCATGGGGATTCCGACTCCCTTCCCGCCAGCCTGTTCCTGGCGGTTTACACCGCCAGGAAGAGGCTGGCGGGAACGGGTGTCGTGGGGCCCCTGGGGGCCCCATTAAGATTTTCAGTGTCTGCAAAGCAGACACTGAAAATCGCGACGGGTGCCACTGCACCCGTCGCACACCAGCAACTCCGCCGGCTCCATTCGGAGCCGGCTTCATCGTTGCTGGGGCTTTCCCGCTGGGCGGGCGGGCGGCCTTTTGGCGGTCGCCCGCCCGCCCAGTGGGAAAGTCTGAATGACCGCTGCGGTCATTTGACCGCGGTACGGTCTTTTGGCGGTCTCCGCCCGGCGGGCGGCGCCCGCTGCCCGCCGGGGTCGGAATGACCCCCTAAGTGTGATCCAAAAGAAGCAGAAAAATGCTGAGGAGAATAGGCTCATGACGCTACAACAATGGGTTACAGAATATAAACTAGAGTAAACAAAAAAAATATTCCAACTGTGCAGTTATAGTAACCAATATGTGCCTACATCTCAAGAAATCATATTTGCAAGAATGTTATCGTACTGCCATGTTGACAAACAAAGGCAGAAGCAGACTGAAATTTCCTATCAGAACTGCACATACATCCAAAATGTCGGCCGGTACTGAAGGACTGTTGTATGGTTCCTATTATTCTAATAAGACTGCATGTTGACGGCGACAGCACTACTGAGAGCCTCATTTACGAGTCCCGTGGCTCAGACTGGCAAAGCAAGTGCCTTTCTGAGCCACCTTGCACCACCAGGTAAGAGCAAAAATGTCCCGTATCTACAAGATATGGTGCATTTCTGTCCTCTCCCCCTGTGCTGGTGCACAAATTGCTGCCTAGCACCAACACAGGCACCATTGCACCATGGTGCAAGCGTTTTGCATTGTGCGGAAAGGTGTTTTCCTCTTCATTCTGAAGCACACATAGAAAGAGGAAAAAAATGGAGAAATAAAGATATTTCTCCCTGTTGCATCACTCTTATGCCATCCCTGAGGTGGCGTAGGAATCTGATGCATTCCCAGACTTGTAAATCTGGGAATACGTCAGATTCCTTCAGGTTCCAAGGGTGTTGCATAGGAACACCCCAAGCAGCACCCATGGAACGCCCTTTTCATTCAGTGTTATGTGTGAAAGAGGTCCATTATTAGAAGGTCATGAAAAGCCACAGAAGGTGGCTTTGTGTGGCCTTGTAAATATGGGCTGGCAAACTGAGCCATTGGAGCGTCAAAACAAACTTTTGCTCCGGTGTCGCAGTGTGCTGCTAGGGCCGCGTAAATGAGTTCAAGGGTGTTGAAGACTGAGTCAACTCCAAACCACTTTGGAAACTGGCAGCCTAACTCCTGGCTAGCCTGCAGTGCCTCACCAAACCCTGGGAAGGAGAAGATGATTTGTGGCAACCTAAACCTGACACTCTGACTCCTCAAGGAAGTTGTGGAAACAATATGCCCCTTTCATTGAGTTACTCAGTGACTCACACATGCCAAGGTAGGACACGAGATGCAAACTGGATTTCAGTGCATTTATTGAAGCAATTGCATCCTCGTGTAAAAAAGCTTGAGCTAAAATGCATATGAACGTAAAAGGCACAGGCTACAGGCCTAATGCTAAAATAAGGGTGCCCAACCTAGGTGTGAAAGGGGTCCTACAACAGGAGTAAACAGCCTGACAAATACGATAGCCACGTTGCAGCCGGTTCCAAGAAAGATAGTCTAAAGTAGCAGCTTGCCACTCCCAGTCTGTCTCCTGGACCTGTTGCCAAGGAAAAAAAGCATCTTTCATTAAATTCACTCCGAACGAGCTGCAGCGTCCCCTGGAGCTCCGTTAGCCCGTGGCCATCTTGTCTCGGTGCCAAGCCATGCCCCCTAATGAATTCTTAACTGTGAACACAAAAGAAAAGAATGTAGGTGTTGCCTGTGTGACACCTACATACATATGATAATTGTCTATGATACCGTGGTGATATAGAGCCACACAATATCATTTGAATTGGTGGAAATATCAAGATAATGCTAAATAAACCTTGAACAATGCGTTCAGTACATTGAACCTACACTATTTGTTTCATGTCTTTATTCAAATATCAAAAGTAAGGTATAAATCCAACTTCGTGTTGCTTCAAGCAATTCTGCATGAGTTCAACAAGTGTGATTTAGTTTTTCTGAAGACATTTCACTCTTCTCACACTCAACTACACTCCTAGTGTAAAGGTCACGGCACAGGTTTATTTCAGACTGTAACCCTGAAGTAAGAAATAACATAACCATATGAATCAAATCATCTACTTCCAAGAAGTGTGTGCCTAGGAGACAATGTGCATATAAATTCGGGGTGCAGGGGAAAGGTAATATTAATTCCAACACAGGTCATAAAACATCACGTCAGTACACTTCAGAAAAACTGGAAGGGGTATTGGGAAATCCCACATAAAAATAAATGGAAAGCCATTTTTGTTCCAAATAATAGAGGTTATAGGAAATAATCTGCAGTTCTTTCAAGCAAATTGGTAAAAATGTTTTATGATGTAAACATCTAACATCATCAAGCCCCTAACGCATACCTCATCGGTCGCTTAGTGTACGACTTTATCCACCTGTGCCACATCTTGTTGCACAGCCTAGTCTGCCACATCGACTGCAAGCTCCCTTACAATTCAAGATTCAAATTCATTTATTTAACATGCATAGTTAATTAAAACCATTACATGTACATTAAACATACAAAAAATAGTCATAACAGTGCAGCACGACCATTAAGACACGTAATATCAGTCACAATATTGTACTCAAAGTATTTATAAAATCAACCATAAACTTTTTTATGAGGAAAATCTTCATAAAACATTTGCTCCTAAATGATGTGTAGCTTTCATCAAGTAAAGAGGCTACTCATATTGTGCAAACCGACCGTTTTCTAGAAAATAGTTTTAGAGTGCAATGATGTTATGCTAAGTAAAGTACTATTTACTTGAGAGATTGATCTAGGGGTCTAAGAAGCATTACATTTACAGTCGCCCACCTGGTCATGTAATATAAGTACAAAAATATTTACAGTCCCACAGTGTAAAGTGCTGTGTGCCTCCTACCTCCTTAGAAAGCACGGATCGCTGAAACTGCTGTGCAAAACCACTTCATAAAAATATTTTTACAATGCAATAATAATATGCTAAGTAAAAAACTGCTAACAAAGAAGATTGTGCTAGAGGCGCAAGAACCAGACTATTTGTAGTTTATTATACAGTCCCTGCCTAATAAAAAAAAAGATGAAATAGTTGCAAGTCCCAGAGTATGAAGTACTATGTGCCTGATACTTCCTCAAGGTCACCGATGTTCAGCCCTTGACTCAGTGACTCAGTGCATGGTTTGGTGAAAAGATCAAGCCCCAAAGTATAAAGTGCTATATCCCTACCCACGACCCAATTTGCGATTCAGTGTAAAGATCAGGCCCTAGAGTGTGAAGTGCTATGTGCCTGCTACCTCCTCAAGGTCACCAATGTTCAGCTCCCTACTCTGCATGGAATGGTGAAGAGATCAGTCAGGAGCTAACATTTATCCAGCTCCTTAGCAGCGAAGTTCAAACATTTCACAGCGTCACATGCTAATTGCACTGAGTCTCCTTCCAGTAAGGTGATTACAGCTGGTTGGCATGATCTAAAGACTCTAAAGATGGCTGTCAAAAATGTTGCCTGCGTATTAACAAAGCCAGACATGCGCACAATAGATGCAGCAGTTCATTGATACATCCACACAGATATGGCACTCTGTGGTGGACCAGTGCTGCTTCCAGGATAGCACAAGGTCTTTAAGTGAAAACACACCCAGCATAGTCACATTAGGTCATGTTTCATGGCCTCGGAGATATGGGAGGATAGATATGACTGGGGACCCCAAGCTCCATGTGACGGCATGACGGTCCACGCATGGCGTTTGCTCGGTAAAGTGGCCTTGTCTATAACAAATGATGAAAGTTTGGCTGATTTGTTGGTAAGCCGTTTGAAGGCAGCATATTCCGTGAAGGTATGACAAGCTTCTTCTAGATTCATTGTTGTGACTGAGTGCCTTAATGCTGGGAGCACAGAGTTCTTATTGTGGGCCTGCCTTTCTATTTCCAGCCAGCACTGGTGTTCAAGTGAGTCCACGTCAGCTGCCCTTGTCTCCCAACAGAATTTCACATGTGCACCCTGCCTGGGTGGGCCCGGATGATGCAGGCTAGATTTGAGTCTAATTTGGGCTTGCAAGACTTACTGCAGAATTTCGAACAGTTTTTCAATGAGGCTCGATTGTAGAATGTTTAAGAATGCAGAAATATTTTCCTTTGATCAGTTCAGAGCCGTAAGATAGTGAATGGGTAAATTTGGCTACCACGGATTGGAGGAGATGATTAGTCGAGGTGTTTCGAGTCTTAGTTTTCAAGTTTTAAATGCAAACAGCAAATTGTTGGCTCTGGCTCATCTCAATTGTAAGTGCAGTTTGTAGGTTGAGAGGGAGTCTAATTGGACTCTGAGGTATGTATATGTTTTTGGTGTGGTTCAGGTCAAAGTAGCAGATTGTTGGTATACCCCAGCTGTTGGTCTATCAACCACTGTAGCCTGATTTGAGTTTTGCTGAGGAGGATGATTTCATCGGCATATTGCAGGCTTTTAATTTGTTCCATGCTCAGCCTGGGAGGACTGCCCCGCACTTGGGCCAGATGGCTGTCAAGGTCAGCCATATATATGTCAAAAAGACAGGGTGCAACAATGCACCCCTGTTTTAGGCCAATGTTTGTGTACATTCTTTTGGTGCTTCGTCGGCCATCCCTAGCTTATTTTAACCCATGTTTTGAAATAAAGGTAGACAATTGCCTCCAGCAGTCTCAACGGCACCCTCCACCTTGCCACCTTTTCCTAAAACTTGGCCCTCAGAACTTTAGGTCAATAAAGCAAGCATAGAGCTTGTTGTGTTTGACAATTGCTTGCTCAGCCAAAAGAGTAACTGCCAATAGGTTGGTTAAAGTGCTCATTCCTGGTCGGAGGCCTGTCGGGGTATTAGGAATAATGTTAGACCGACTGGCCCAGTCCTCTAGATCAATGAGTAAGTATGAGGTGTAGATCGTGGCATCCACATCTGTTAGAGCTATTAATCTGTATTCGGGCGGGTTAGAGCATTATACATTGGGTGGAAAATGCTGCCTCACTAGGATGCAAGGATGGTGTTAGTTGCCAAAATAAAGTTGAATAGGCATGTGAGGTACGAAGCCCAGAGCCTGGGTTCCTGTTTGAATAACGTATTTGGGGGGCCAATGGGCCTTGGTACCCCATCAGATCTGAGCTTTTTTAGCGACCGGTTGACCTTCATATGACTAATCAGATGATAGTCTGCATCTAGCAGGCCCCTAGCAACTCCTATGCCTGTTGTTTCTCCACACATTCTACTCACCACTACATATGTCTTTAGTTATGATCTCAGGACAGGGCTACAACTAAAGAACACAATTGAAGCAGTCCCTGGACCACCTACCCATTAGAAGTCATACCTGAGTTGCCCATAAAATAAGTAGACATCACCCCTTCACCACCCCATGTTGCAGATACCTCATGTACACTTTGGCCCAGATTTACTAACATTTTGCAACAGGTTTATTTCACAGAGATGTTGTAGTGTTATTTACTTACAAATCGCGATTTGTGTTGGAACGTTAATAAATTAACAAGTTATAGTGCATTACTCTACTTTGTGTTACTTTGCATGAAGGTGGGCATACCATTGGTGGTACATTGTCATTCCAAGCAACCACCAACGGGCTTTGATGTAAATCCCAATCCACTAACATTTGTGAGCAGACATTTGCCCCAAAAAAGCCTCCTCATTTTCCCAGCTTTACATGTGTGCTGCACTGTACAGCACACAAGTACAGTTGTAAAAGTCATAAAGAATAGACTTTGTACCGGAGGGATCCCTTTCCAGAACAAAACCTATGCTCTACAGAAAGCACACACCTGTTCACCATCATGCAAGGGTGTGTGCGTTGGTGCATGGCTTTCTAAAGAGCATCAGTGCTGGGAAAGTTTGGACTGGTCTATAAGGCAATCAGGCAGCACCCGATGAGCTGATCTGACAGATCAGCGTATGAGCAGGTTTGGGGCTATTTGTAGGCCTATTTTAAGATCTGCTGGGCTGGTTTTTACTGTTAAATCCTTTAATATTAAAAAAGCATTGCTTGAACCAAATTCAATTTCATGCAGTTTTCCATACCTCATAAAACACTTATACAACTGCCTCAATTAGCAAACATGGGCCACTTTTTTAGCTACGTAGTTCACTAATGGGTCCCACTTTTATTTTGGTGCTAGGGCCTACTTTCTGTCCTGTGAAACCCGGTTGCTGACCTTTTGGCACAACACAGCAGCTTGTGATGTGTTTTTTAAAAAGCCACTAATTGGAAATTGTGGCAATTTAGTGTGCAATCAAAATCTGTCAAACAGTCTGCCAACAACAAGGCATAATCTATGTGGCCCCTTATACATTGTCCTATGATATTCAGAAATGCACCTTGTGGCTTAATCATTCTGTGTATGCACACAGTGACTGAACTGGAACATAACATGCAGCTTTAAACACTTCAGAATTGTATGGAGTGTTTTTAAATGATTTGTAAGGTGGCAGGACCTCTATCAGCTTGACAATGATCCCTTCTAAGCTACACATTTCGTTTTCATAATTTTCATGGGGTCCTATTCACAAACTGCATTTTGCAGTACTTTAGTAGTACAACAACACTTCTCGAAAAGTATTACTGAATGTTGCTCACAAATCTACAAGTGTAAATCTCCACCTCCACCTCCACCTCTCCTGTCTTTTTTATGGTGTGATCCTGACACATGCAAACTTACTGCTTAGTAGTAAATGTAGAAGGAACCAGGGGATTGGTTGATAAATGGGGCATACTTAGAACAAAATAGGTTGGATTTAGGGAGGGTTAAGAAGGGGCTTTGGGAGGGTTATGGAAGGGTTTGGGGAGAGGCCTGTACCCACTCACAAAAAAGAAAGCCTGTCGCTGTTCGGGAACTGCACTTGTTATTATTATTATTATTATTATGATTATTAATAAATGCTTATATAGCGCGAACAGCTACCCACTCAGGATATCTCTGCGCTTTATGCTACAGGTGGAACGCCCTGACTCCAACACTTTAAAATAGTCATGACTGATTGATTATGAAAATTAAACTGTGAGGTGCAAGATCTAAGTTGTATAGGCAAAGCATTCTAGATTCTAGGGCTATAGAAGAGAAGGACTGGCCTCACACACGAGAAAGTTTAAACTTAGGAACAAGGCAAAGAGAGTGGTTGCTAGAATGCAAATTCCGGGCAGGTTGATATGATTTAATCAGGTCATTGATGTAAGGTGGAGCACTCTCTGCCCTGGCCTTAAAGTCGTAACCCAGCACCTTAAACTGAATTAGTTTTCCCACGTCAAGCCAGTGCAATTCACAGTGTAGTAAGGTCACTGAGGCAAATTTTGGTAGCCAGTAAATCAATTTTGCCGCTGCGTTCTGTATCACCTGTAGCCATCGCAGGGAGGCTTTGTCAACCTCAAGATAAAGAATATTCCCATAGTCCAGATGAGACTGAATAAGGGCCTGGACTACAGTTCTCTGATCCCTTAAGGGAAGCATCTAGATGCATTTCTGTTGCCATTTCATTATGGCAAAGCAAGTTCCAGCTACCTTTGCCACCTGAGGCTTCGTGGAGAGTTTGTTATCAATTAGAAAGTCTAGATTCTTGACTTTAGACACTGACAGAGTAGTTTCCCCCAATGCAGCCGGCCAATGCTGCGGGCCCCAGAGACCGGAGTTTTTTCCTAGGATCAGCACCTCTGTTTTGCTGCTGTTCAATTTCAGCAAGTTGTTGTTCATCCAGATGGCGACCTGTGCTAAACAAGCATTCAGAGAGCTGGGGCTGTGATCCTGATTAGATTGTGAAGAAAAGATGACTTGTGTAACATCAGCATATGAGAAATTAGTAGGCCACAGTGCTCTACAAGCTCAGCCAGATGCTACATGTAGATATTAAAGAGGGCAGGACCTAGGGCTGATTGCTGGGGGACTCCAGACGCCACTTCATAACATATGGACAGGGCTCCATCCAAAAAGGCTTGAAAGGAGCAGCCACTCAAAAAGGAGGTATGCCAAGCCAGGGCATTTCCCTGAACCCTCATTTGCCTGAGTCTTTCCAGCAGAATGGCGTGAGACACAGTATTGAAGGCAGTGCTAAGATCAAGAAGGATGAAGGCCGTTGTCTCGCCATTATCTAAAAGCTGCCTCAGATGTTCAGTGACACTAAGCATGCAAGACTAGGTACTGTGTCCTGCACTAAACCTGAACGGGGAATTATGCAAACGATTTTGAGACTCCACGTAGGCCAAGAGTCGCTTGTAGACATGTTTTTCAAGAATTTTCGACATAATGGGGGGGCAGGGATATGGGTCTCTAGCTAGCCCAGTTGTCAGGATCTAGATTAGTTTTCTTCAACAAGGGAAGAAGCATGGCATGCTTCCACTCCGAAGGAAAGGAGCCCTGCAGAAGTGAACAGATTGCAAGTTTTACCAAGAACAACAGAATATCAGATTTAACCAATGGAGCATTGCAAGAGGGAGAGGGTCCTTCGGAGAGCCAGATCTTATGGATTGTGCCAAGGAAAACTTATGGATTGTACTACAGCCAAAAAGGACCCAAACGTCAGAGATGGAGTAAGTTAGACACCACACATGGCCAACCACTGGTACTGCTGGACACTCCTATAAAATCCATTCAGGTAGGGACTGTACCCATAGCAAATAATGTTAAATTAAATTATTTAATCTGTAACATAAATTGTTACTACAATATAATTAAATAACTTGAAATGTATTCTATACATCAATTTTAAATAAGTATTAATACATATTAAAAATATATTTCTTTAACCTTAGGTGAGAAATGTTTTTAACTTCAGAAAAATTATTTTAATTTAATATAATACATTCAATCTTTTATTAGTTTTGTTATGTTTACATTTTGTTGTGTTCTACATTTAAAACTAAATACATAAAATGTTTTTATGTAATTTTTTAACATAAAATATCTTGTTATGTTTTTAAATGTATTCAATTATTAAATTGTTTATTCTACATAATATTTATATATATATATATATATATATGTATATATATATAGTAAATGTTGAACACAATAAACGAACATTAAAGCACTAAAAATTAATTTTGAATTACATATTTAATTATTATAAATACATTAAATTAAATTAACATTATATTTTTAAAGATTTATTAACACCAAATCACACCTCCACTAAAAACATATATTTGTATTTATATTAATAATTATTAGCAGTGATGCATAGAGTTAATGAAAACTAATTGGATTATATTGTATTCTATTGTATTCAAAATTATTGTATTATTACATTTATAATAAATTATAAATTACAAAAAAAGATTATTAAAATATGCTACAATATAACAAACATTAAATTATATTTACTTATATAGGGCCTCATTATGAGTCTGGCAGTCCAAGGATCCAAGGGCCGCAAGCCTACCAGTGACGGTATGACCGCAGCAACTGTGGTGGTCCGACCTCCACATTACGACCTTGGCAGTCGGACCACCAGGGGACCGCCATCCCTGTTGGGAACATGGCTCCCGATGGCAGTCTGAGTTGTACTCAGCCAGGGCGGCGCTGAGTTTAGCGCCGCCTTGGTGATTACAATTCTACTTATCGCCAGCCTTTCCATGGCAGTCTGACTGCCATGAAAAGGCTGGTGGTATGCCAATTCTGAGGGCCACGGGGGGCACCAGTTGCCCCCCGCCCAGCACCATCTGAATGGGCACTGTCTGCTTTGCAGAAAGTGTGCATTCGAGGGGGCTGGAGTGCCCCCTGTTTGACAGCATTGGCATTGGCTCCATGTGGAGCCGAGATCAATGTGGCCGCACAGTTTCCACTGGGCTGACTGGCGGAAACCTTGGTTTCCGCCAGTCAGCCCAGTGGAAACCTTGTAATGGGGCTGGTGTGGAGACTGCCAGCTCCACGTCGGTCTCCTCACCGCGAGTCTGCTGGTCAGTTTGTCCGACCGCCAGTCTTCTATTGAGGCCCTTAGTCCCTACTTCCATAATTGTCCATGGGAGAGTTTTGAAGTATAAGTGGTTATAAATGCAAGGTGCTGGACTTACTGCTGCTCCTTTTTGGCAATAGCAACTTTACACTTGTAACTGTGGCTCCATCCCCTATTTCAGGAGGTGTAGATATACAAGTCTGCACTTTTTTGTAACTGTACACTCATAAATGGTGACTAGCCCAAAATAGTAAAGTTGTTCAAAAAGCGTAGGAGTAATCCCACACGTGCAAATTTACTCACATGTAAATTTACAATGGTGAATAGCCCCACATAGAGTTTACTTCAGACATCTCTGGTAAGAGCAGCAGAATCAGTTCAGGTCTAATCTATCTATACCACTTTGAGAACCTTCTATATCCTGTCACTAGGTGAAGATTGATCAATAATTACCCCCACATCTCTGTCCTACTCCTCCCAGTCATTACTGATTGAGGCAGTTCTGCCTCCACAGACAATTAACCACACCTATGGTTTGGGATCCCATCCTATCTAGTCCATCTTTTCTCTCCTTGCATATAGAGTAAAAGAGTTTACCCCCGCTCTACCTCCAGTATCTTCTGTCTCCAGATATACATGCATGTTGCCATGATTTATTTTCTAAAGTATATTGTTTATATGTGGTGGTTACTTACAATAAGTGCATGTAGTAAGTTATTCCACCCTCCATGCGGTCCCCGTTCATGTGCTGGCTGGGAGCGAGCTTTGACAGAGCCAGCGGTCAGAGCTGATTCAAATCTATGAAAGATGTCCGAACCTGCACTAGTGCTCATTTGTGCACATTTGCGCAGGAGAGTGGGGAGGCAAGGATATGCCTATTTATACTGGTTGATTTCCCAGCGTGTGAAACCTTTGGTGCAGGCATCTACTGTATAAGAGATGCTGTTTTCTAGCACGTCCTGAGTCTGAACAGTTTCACAGTTACAGTTTTCATGTGTTCGTAGGTGCTGTGAATAACGCGTCAACTCCCTTTGCCATTATGGAAAGGGCAAAGGTTCCATCTAAGCAGCACTATATGAAGCTAATACAAGATCACAAAGCAGTTCTGGAACTAGAGAGAACAAACCAACAAGCCCTATTTAAGGAGACGATTGATTCCTCAGCCGAGGAGCCTCAAGCAAGGAAGCTAATGGAAGATCTGGACGATAATCAGGAGGTTGATCAAAGAGGGAAATATATACATAGGACCCACTTTTAGTAGCCTCCTTAAGTATATCAGAGATGTACCTGGTTTTGAGGAGAAGCCCCAACAAAAGGAGGGATTCTAATCTCAATGCAGTGGGCCCAGATTGATAATCTGCTTTTGTGTAATGTGATAAAGCAAATTCTACTTAAGGAATGCAAGGACACTGACAAAGCAATGATTCATAGAAAGCAATGATTCCTAGAATCCTTTCAAAGAGACGTTTCCTGGTGGACTTTGATATATTATCCACAGACCCCTCAACACTATTTTGACTTCGATGGCTTCTCCTTCTATCTTAGCATCAGAGGAATCAAATCTCAAGAGGCTGTTTGCAGTTTCTAACTTTGGCATTACAACTAACGCTTACTTGGCATATGCCACACAAGTCCTCCTTAAGGATTTCCAGTTCCTCTATGATTGTCAGCAGGAAAATGGTAATCTGTTTATTATTTTGACTAGGCTGCAGCTCCTTTCCAAATTTTGGGCTGACGTTTCATTTAGATGGGCTGTGGGCATTGTCATCTTGAGCTGGGGTAGCCGTGGCAGGAAGACGGTTGTATTGGATGAAGTCCTAGAAGCTCAACCCATCTCAAAGATCCCTAATTTAGAAGCTGCCATCACCATTCAAGATTAGATTAGATAATTAGATAACATGGTTAAAAAACCACTGGTAAGAAGATAATTTAGGTTGTTTTCAGAAAATAAATCCTTCCTTTCAAAACAGCTGCCTCAGCAGGCACAGGAAAGTCCTCCCTTTCATGGCTGGGCCTGAGTTCAGAGGCCTGCGTTCGCTCATAAAACCAAAACAGTCCCCCCTAAAGATCAAGGAGAGTCACAAAAGTGACTATGCTGGGGTTGATGCGAAGGTCAAATACTTTACTCATCGATGGATAGAATGCAATACGGTATGCTTGGGTTCTCAATATTGTCCTGCAGGGGTAATTTATTCCAAATTCTCAAAAACCTTCAAAGCACCAATTTTTGTCTACACCCTTACCAAGAGAAGACTTAAAAAGAAAATCTATGATTCTGGAGATTCAGGCACTACTAGAGAAAAGAAAAGTAATTCCTGTCCCAGAACATCAAATGGGATCAGGGTTTTATTCTATTCTCTTTTTAGTGCTTTCCAACTCGTGGCATCTTCCAGAGTCTTCACTAATGGCACTGGCTCCAGTTGTTGCACACCTTCAATTAAGAGGTTTGTCAATTTTTCCATATCTTGAAGACTACTTCTTTTTCAAAGGCCAGCAAAATGTCAAGAAAGTGATCAAACTGTTGCAGAGGTTAGGCCTCATGTTAAATCTTCACAAGTCAAAGCTTCAACCTCTATGGGTCAAGACTTTTGTGGAGGTAGAATTCAATACAGGCCTGGGTTGGGTCTTTCAGTCTCACAACAGGATTGTGATGATTTAGAACAATCAATCTTTTCTATCGTTTCTGCTCATTCCACAATCACTCTTAGCCAGAGGGTGGTTCAAAGTCCAGGTATTAATTGCAGCAGATAAGGCAGTAATTCTTTGGACTTGCTTCCATCTCAAATATCTGGTAAACCATTTGCATTAATCCATATTGAACACCCCAGGTTGATTGCCTGGAATGTTACAATTACAACATTTAGACTGTTCTAAGAAAGTTACCAGGGATATTCCATCCTCCAGAAAGCCGTCTACCCTGCTATCTTACAAGAAGCACTGAGGATCATTCCAGAAACCTTGACCCTTTCAACTTTAGATTGTTTCAAGATCCTAGCGTTCCTCGGAGATGGTTTTGTGAAGAGGTAATTGATGTCTACACTCAGGTCAGTGGGCAGCTGTAAAGGCTCTCAAGTTAAGTATAAATTGTACAGCTAAAGTTCCACTGGTTGTTTGACTTTTAAGGAGTTTTAGATTAAAAAAACAGCGTGGAGAATCCAATTCCTACCTGGGATTTGTCCATAGCCTTGAAAGGGTAAAAGCAAGCCCCCTATGAACTCTTAGAGGATTCTAATCTTGGTTGGTCGTCTTCAAAATAGCCTCTTGCTTGCTATTACCTCAGCATGAAGGCTGGGAGAATTGGGTTCTTGGTTATTTCTATTCCATAATTTTGATTCTTCCTGTATAGAGTAGGCATCAAATTGGACCCCATATTAATTCCAAAGATAAGTTCCCAGTTTCACCTCCCTTAGGAAATAGTTGTGGTAGGTTTCCAATCAGAAACATATTCTACAATGCCTTCATCTCTAGACGTGAGGAGAACCTTATTCACCTATTTAGAGCACACTAAAGAATTCAGAGTCTTTAATTCATTATTGGTTTCATATGGGTCAGCGAGTAAGGGTAAGAACTGCCTCAACTGGGTAACTGTATAGCTCTCCGTTTCCCTATATCAAAAGCAGCTCCAGTTGATGCATCTCCAGATTGAGACATGATGAAGAGTTAAAAGTGCAATGTTTCAAAGTAAGTCTGCTTCCCAAAGAATTAGTACATGGGTGACACAGGCTATTTTGCAATCATACAAGAAATTCTCCGCCATCATCGCTCCAAGTCAGGTGCACTAGAATCGTCAGTTTCTGCTTCTTGTGTGGAACTGTGTGGTGGGCTCTCTACAGGAGATATGTAGAGCCCTTACATGATCATCACCTTTGACATTTATGAATCACCATGGGTTGGACCTACTGGATGACCAGAACTGTAACTTTGCCACTACAGTGTTGAAAATGGCAATGAAGTAATTGTCTCCTAAATAAATGTACTTTCTGGATCATTACAGAGTCAGTGCAAGTTATTAGGGATGCTTACTTCCTGAATCAGTAACGGCTGGGACAAGGAGGACAGAGTCGCAGGGGTAATGAACACATTGCTTAACTGTAATCTTTATTAACCCTATCCATAGCCTGCCTCGTCCCAGTTCACATCTCTCCCCTCAACCCCGCACTCTCTGGTTTGATTTGTGTGATATACAGGCGGTAGGGTGGGTAGTGCGAAGTTCTTCTACTACATATTCATGTCTTTGCATTTTAATAGTTTTTACTGATGCCCCTATTTCAGCTGAAAAATCCTCAACACCTGCAAGCTCCATGAGCAGTAGAGACAGTTACTAGTCCATTCTAATGCTCATCACGGTGCAGGCCTTTTGGTCACAACACTGAACATAGCACATTTTCCCACCACATGCACCAGTTGTACAAATAAAATACTTATCAGTTAGTGTAGGCATATGAGATTCATTACAATTCTAGAATTTATCAGATTTGTCACCTGCACCGCCTCCAATACCCATTAATTGTACATGCTATCTAGGTGCCAGTTCTACCCTCTCCCATGATGCGGTCTTAGTATATTTGTCACTACTTCAGAACCCAAGAGGAATTAGTGGTGGATTAGTAAAGGGAAACATGAGTACAGTATTAGTATTATTATGAGTTAATTTGAGCAGAGGGTATGTGAGTTTGATAGCTGGATTGACTAGAGTCATGGAGGGATAGAGTAGGGAAGATTCCAGATGTGTCAATTGGGAGTTTATAGTAATAGGATGAGGCTTGGGATGAGTAAGTGAGAGATGGAGGAGGGAAGAGTCTGTGGAAAGGATTAGGGAGATCATAGTTGCTGGAGGGGTTTTGGATGAGTCAAAGGTGAGGTAAATGAGGGAGAATTTAGTAGGGTTGTGTGGAAGATCATAGTAGTAAACTGAGGTTTGGGATGAGCTAGATGCAGTAGGGGAGGTTTTAGAAATGGGGTCTTTGGTTGGCAATCAGGATACCCCCTGTCCAAGCAAGGGCCCTCACTCTAGTCAGGGTAAGTCACACACAATCCAAATTATCCTATGCCCACCCTCTGGTAGCTTGGCACTGAGCAGTCAGGCTTAACTTAGAAGGCAATGTATAAAGTATTTGTGCAATAAATCATGCAATAACACCGTGGGAACACTACAAAAGTACACCACACAGTTTTAGAAAAATATAGAATATTTATCTGAATAGATTAAGGTAAAAATGATCAAGATTTGATAAGTACAAGTTGAAATATCACTTTTGTAATAATGAGTTTTAAGTTCTTTAAAGCAACAATGGTCTCTTGCAAGCACAAAGTACATGGTTTGCATCAAAATTACATGCACGAAGACTGCAAAGGAGGAGATCCGTTGAAAAAAGTAGGTGTGCGTTGGATTTCCAGGCACACACAGATGATGCGTCGATTCTTTTCCACGTGTCAAGAGCTTTGTGTCAAATTCCGGCGTGCAGGCTTGAATCCTCTTCGGGTTGCAGGGTATTTGGACATCCCAGGGACGATGCAGGGAAATCCTGGGCATGCAGGGTGAAGTCACAGGAGCTGCGTCAATCCGGTGGGCGACGTGGGTAAATTTCTGTCACACGGCATGCGCTGCGTCGATTCTTCATGCAGGAAGTCAGGCTGCGTTGTTCTGGCTCCGTGATGCGTCAATCCGGCGGGCCGTGCGTCGAAGTTTTGGTCTCAATGCTGGCGCTGCGTCAATATTCACTCGGGGAGCCGGGCTGGGTTGTTCCGGTTCGGCGTGCAGTGATTTTCTCACCGCGGGGCAGGCTGTGCGTCAATTCCTGCAGGATGTGAGTCGATTTTCCCCACGAAATGAAGTCTTTTTGGCCCTGAGACTTCAGGAAACAGGAGGCAAGCTCAATCCAAGCCCTTGGAGAGCATTTCTCAGCAGAGCCAGAGGGCAGCAAGGCAGCAGGGCAACAGCAAGGCAGCAGTCCTTTTTAGCAAAGCAGTTAGGTGAGTCCTTTGAGAAGCCAGGCAGCTTCTCTTAGCAGGTTCTGATTCAGAGTTTCTTTCCCAGGAGGTATCTTGTCAAGAAGTGTCTGAGTTGGTAGGGTCAGGGACCCAGTTTATACGCCTAGGAAGTGGAGGGAGACTTCAAAGAGTGGCTTAGAAGTACACAAGGTCCCTTTTCAGTTCCATCCTGTCTGCCAGGGTCCCAGTAGGGGGTTTGGCAGTCCATTGTGTGAGGGAAGGCCACTGTCCTTTGACATGTAAGTGTCAGGCCTTCCACCCTCCCAGCCCAGAAAGACCCATTCAGTATACAGATGTGTGCAGGTGTGACTGAGCATCCTGTCTTTGGGGTTGTCTGAGTGAAATGCACAAGGGATCTGTCAACTTGACCTTAGCCAGATGTGGATTGTAAGGCACAGAAGGATTTAAGTGCAGAGAAAAGCTCACTTTCTAAAAGTGTCCTTTCTGAAATAGAAATATAAAATCCAACTTCACCAGTCAGCAGGATTTTGTATTACCACCCTGGCCATACTAAATATGACCTGTTTACCCCTCTCTAAACATAATCTACCATCCAAACAGTTTATGAGGGTAGCCTTAATGCTAGCCTATGAAAGGAGCAGGCCTCACAGCAATGTAAGGTGAACTTTAGGAGTCTTACACTACCAATACATATAAACTACACAGGTACATGCCCTACCTTTTACCTACACAGCACTCTGCCCTATGGGTTATCTAGGGCCTCCCCTAGGGGTGACTTATATGTTAAAAAAAAGGGGAGTTTAAGACTGGGTAAGTCGTTTTAAATGCCAAGTCGAAGTGGCAGTGCAACTGCACACATAGGCCTTGCAATGGCAAGTCTGAGGCATGGTTCAGGGGCTACTTATGAGGGTGGCACAATCAGTGCTGCAGGCCCACTAGTAGCATTTAATTTACAGGCCCTGGGCACATGTAGTGCACTTTACTGGGGACTTACAAGTAAATTAAATAAGCCAATTGGGTATGAGCCAATGTCACCATGTTTTAAGGGAGAGAGCATTTGCACTTTAGCACTGGTTAGCAATGGTAAAGTGCGCAGATTCCTAAAACCAGCAAAAACAGAGTCAAAAAGTGGAGGGAGGCAGGCAAAAGGTTAGGGGTGAACATCCTAAAGCTGTCAGGTCTAAGAGGAGGGAAGAGCTTAGGCATGGTTATTTTGGAGATGAAAGTAGTAGAATGTGGTTGGGATCAGTCAGAGTAGAGATGGAGAATAGATTGATAGAGACATAGGGTGATGGAGAAACAGAGTAAAGCTTACAAGAGAGTAAATTTATATTATTTGTTATGTATTTATTATTTTGTATATATATATATATATATATATATATATATATATATATATATATATATATATATATATATATTATTTTTTAAGTTTAATTATTTATCATTTGAATTTTATTTATAGATTGTATTTGATTTATTTTTATTTAGTTTTCTCTAGTACAGTAGGCTAGAGTAATAAATAGATATGTAAATACATAGTAAGGGAATATATGTGCAAGGGATATAATAGCGGGTATAATAATATGAGAAGAAAAGTAGCATTCTATAAACACAGACTTTCAAGATTTGTAATATTTGAAGTTAATTAATAAGTGTACTTTTCTAACATTCATTCATCTTTCCTCAATTTTTGAATAGCGAAATGCTTGCTGTTAAATAGATAATAAAACATTTGATTATTGTGATATAAAAACAAAAGCAGGGATTCATAAGTATCTAATATAACAACTTATCGAGGAGCTATGCAATGACCTATGAACATGTTAAGCATAGAATAACAACCACATATATATGTGTATACACACACATATATACATACACACATGCACACACACATACACACACACACATATATATATATAGATATATATATATAGATATATATAGATATATATATACAAAAAAGAATAGAGAACTCTGGGTAGGTCCCAAGTTTAGGTGGAGAGCAGCTCTAGTAAGGAGCACTCTGCAACACCAGCGACACTCTAGATTTGCTCACCTCAAATGTCTGTTTATCTAGCAAAGTTTTTATGCACTGGATCAGCACAGTGCTATCCATGCCAAGCTAGATAGTGATAAAGTCTTTTGCCATTTGTACAGAAAAGTCTTTAAGCATAGGTTTGACACAGTGTCAACCTTGCCGAGCTGTAAAATGACAAAAGCCTTTTACCACTCCAGGCACAGTATTACAGCTTTGGACTGGTAAAATACCATCCAAGCCAACCTGGAATGCTTAAAGACTTTGCTGTACAAATGGCAAATATGCCCCTTAGTTTTTCGAAATTCATTGAGAATTTCATAAAATTCTTTAGCTGCAGATTTAGCATTTAGCATTCTGTCTGAGTAGTACCTTCTTTTAGCATAGATTCAAGCTACATGTAAAAAACAAAAGTCCATGCATCAACATATTTACAAAGACCGGTCTGACCTTAAAAGTTGCACATGCTAAGATTACTTCAGTTATTGACTTTGACAACTCTTCAAACACTGTGTTCCACTTATCCTTAACAACAACTATACACAAAACTGCAGCCTCCAAGAGCTATGCCGACTTCCAGCTTTTTTGAATGCCTAATAAATATCTATTTCACATTTCAAATGTATACCCTCCAGTGCTGGAATGGGCTTTCCAGCAGTCTGGATCTGCCAAACTGGCCAGCTTAAGTGTGTGGGCTGTGTTTTTTCTTATACTGTTCGACCCATGGGACCAGAAAGTGACCCACACGTTGGCCCATTCAAGCTGGCCCATCTGGCACTGCCAAGCTGCCCGGAATGTCAGTCCTACAAGAAAACATACAGCCACTTCCTATCATCAGCATTGGACCCTACAGTGTCTGGAGAAACTGCTTAAAATTGGATCTGACCTTAATCTCTTTCTGTGCAAGCTGTGACTAAGACAAGGCAAGGTTTTCTGATACCAAATCAAGAATTTGCAATAAAAAGGTAGCATGCACTGGGTACATGGCTGTAGTGCACATTTTTATACCACATGATCGCCCATGACAATAATAAGGGCATGAGGCTATGAGAGACAGATAAGCTTGATTTTGAGAACAGACGTGTTTGTATCACACATTGACCTAACAGATGATGGTAAGTGTTTATGCTTATAAATGTGCCATTTCGATAAAGGTGTTTGACACAAGAAAAACTGCCTGCTCCAGGATTCTGCTTTTTCTCATACACATAAAAATGCTCTAGCTATGTTAAATAGGTTTCAGTAAAATGTGGAGAGCCACCAGGCTCAGTATTCAAAGCTTTACTAGGAGACTTGTCTCTCTATGTAGAACCCATTACTACTGAGGTTCATTAGAGAATTAGAGGTACTACAAACCATGGCCATGCTGTTAGAGATGGTGTCTCATTGCATGGGCAAGGTGGAGACACTGTGCAAAATCCCTTTACCACACAGGAATGGGAACGTGTATTCAGGTTCATTGTCTGTCTCTCAACATCATAGGCCCTGATGAGTTTCAGCATTCATAGCTGCAAGGAAATTTGGCACTAGAGGGCAGGCTCTCTGCCAGCATCCTAGGTCATGCTAGGGGTCTGGGCAAAATGGTCTTTGGGCACAAGATTAACAAGCAAAATGTGTGCACTACTGCTCTCATCCTAGAGGCACGCTCTCATGCGTCTAGCCCCATGTCTGTTTGGATGCAGCCTCACCCTGACTCTGAATGCCATTGAAAAGGCAAATTCCGGATATACAGTGTAGGAAGTTGGCTCTGTATATACTATTTCAAAGTAAGAAATTGTGTGCAGAGAGTCCAAGGGTTCCCCTTAGAGGTAAGATAGTGGCAAAAAGAGATAATTCTAATGCTCTACTTTGTGGTAGTGTGGTCGAGCATTAGGCTTATCAGAGCGTAGTGTTAAGCATTTGTTGTACAAACACAGGCAATAAATGAGGAACACACAATCAAAGACAAATTCCAGGCCAATAGGTTTTTAAATAGAAAAATATATTTTCTTAGTTTGTTTTAAGAACCACAGGTTCAATATTTACAAACAATGAAAGGTATTTCACTCAGGTATTCTAGGAACTTTGAATTATCACAATAGCATGTACTGTTTTGACACAAATGGCAATAAGCTATTTTAAAAGTGGACACAGTGCAAAAATCAACAGTTCCTGGGGGAGGTAAGTAAATGTTAAGTTCACAGGTAAGTAAAACACTTACAGGGTTCAAAGTTGGGTCCAAGGTAGCCCACCGTTGGGGGTTCAAGGCAACTCCAAAGTTACCACACCAGCAGCTCAGGGCCGGTCAGGTGCAGAGGTCAAAGTGGTGCCCAAAACACATAGGCTTCAATGGAAATAGGGGTGCCCCGGTTCCAGTCTGCCAGCAGGTAAATACCCGCGACTTCGGAGGGCAGACCAGGGGGGTTTTGTAGGGCACGAGGGGGGACACAACCAGGCACAGAAAGTACACCCTCAGCGGCACAGGCGCGGCCGGGTGCAGAGTGCAAACAGGCATCGGGTTTTCAATAGGAATCAATGGGGAGACCCAGGGGTCTCTTCAACTATGCAGGCAGGCACAGGGGGGGCTCCTCGGGGTAGCCACCACCTGGGCTAGACAGAGGGTTGCCTGGGGGTCGCTCCTGCACTGGAGTTCGGTTCCTTCAGGTCCTGGGGGCTGCGGGTGCAGTGTGTTTTCCAGGCGTCGGGTTCCTTGAAGCAGGCAGTCGCGGTCAGGGGGAGCCTATGGATTTCCTCTGCAGGCGGCGCTGTGGGGGCTCAGGGGGGTCAACTCTGGCTACTCAGTCACTGGGGAGTCCTCCCTGTAGTGTTAGTTTTCCGCAGGTCGAGCCGGGGGCGTCGGGTGCAGAGTGGAAAGTCTCACGCTTCCGGCGGGAAACGTGTGGTCTTTAAAAGTTGCTTCTTTGTTTCCAAAAG
Source organism: Pleurodeles waltl (assembly GCF_031143425.1). NCBI lineage: Eukaryota > Metazoa > Chordata > Amphibia > Caudata > Salamandridae > Pleurodeles > Pleurodeles waltl. The sequence continues at coordinate 66,052,823 of NC_090437.1, forward strand.
TTGCAGTTTCTTGAACAGGGCCGCTGTTCTCTGGAGCTTCTTGGTCCTTTAGATGCAGGGTAGTCCTCTGAGGCTTCAGAGGTCATTGGACCCTGTGGGATGCGTCGCCGTTGCAGTTTTCTTCGAAGTAGGGAGACAGGCCGGTGGGGCTGGGGCCAAATCAGTTGTTGTCTCCATCTTCACTGCAGGGCTTCAGGTCAGCAGTCCTTCTTCTTATTTAGGTTGCAAGAATCTATCTTCCTCGGTTCTGGGAGCCCCTAAATACTCAATTTAGGGGTGTGTTTAGGTCTGGGAGGGCAGTAGCCAATGGCTACTGGCCCTGAGGGTGGTTACACCCTCTTTGTGCCTCCTCCCTGTGGGGAGGGGGCACATTCCTAATCCTATTGGGGGAATCCTCCATCTGCAAGATGGAGGATTTCTAAAAGTCAGAGCCACCTCAGCTCAGGACACCTTAGGGGTTGTCCTGACTGGGGAGTGACTCCTCCTTGTTTTCCTCATTATCTCCTCCAGCCTTGCTGCCAAAAGTGGGGGCAGTGGCCGGAGGGGTGGGCATCTCCACTAGCTGGGATACCCTGTGGCGCTGTAACAAAGGGGGTGAGCCTTTGAGGCTCACCGCCAGGTGTTACAGTTCCTGCAGGGGGAGGTGAGAAGCACCTCCGCCCAGTACAGGCTTTGTTCCTGGCCACAGAGTGACAAAGGCACTCTCCCCATGTGGCCAGCAACATGTCTGGTGTGTGGCAGGCTGGCAAAAACTATTCAGCCCATACTGGAAGTCGGGTATGTTTTCAGGGGGCATCTCTAAGATGCCCTCTGGGTGTATTTTTACAATAAAGTGTACACTGGCATCAGTGTCATTTATTGTGCTGAGAAGTTTGATACCAATCTTCACAGTTTTCAGTGTAGCCATTATGGTGCTGTGGAGTTCGTTTTTGACAGACTCCCAGACCATATACTCTTATGGCTACCCTGCACTTGCAATGTTTAAGGTTTTGCTTAGACACTGTTGGGGCATAGTGCTCATGCACATATGCCCTCACCTGTGGTATAGTGCACCCTGCCTTAGGGCTGTAAGGCCTGCTATGGGGGTGCCATACCTATGCTACAGGCAGTGTGAGGTTGGCATGGCACTCTGAGGGGAGTGCCATGTCGACTTAGTCATTTTTTCCCCACCAGTACACACAAGCTGGCAAGCAGTGTGTATGTGCTGAGTGAGGGGTCCCTAGGGTGGCATAAGACATGCTGCAGCCCTTAGAGACCTTCCCTGGCATCAGGGCCCTTGGTAACAGGGGTACCAGTTACAAGGGACTTCCCTGGGTGCCAGGGTTGTGCCAATTTTGGAGACAAAGGTACAGTTTAGGGAAAGAAAACTGGTGCTGGGGCCTGGTTAGCAGGGTCCTAGCACATTTTCAAATCATAACTTGGCATCAGCAAAGGCAAAAAGTCAGGGGGTAACCCATGCCAAGGAGGCATTTCCTTACATACAGTTTCCATTTGCTCAGCACAATATATTTTCATTTATTTTCGGTGACACAACACCTGGTTGCGCGGTATGCCGCTTTACAGCATCAGCACAATTGCTAAACACTACTTGTATCACTACTTTAGGAGAGCTTAACACTGAGACTCCAGTGAGAGAGTGCACCCTGTGCTGCAGAAGGTCATTTAGGTTGTGATGCAGTGTCTGAACCACCATAAATTGTCAATGCCCCTGCCGGGCCAAACCAGGGGTTTTCCAGCCCCATTTAGAGGAGGGGAACTGCAGGGTTTACATCAGTGGAGCCTCAAACAGCTAACTCCATGCTAACCTTGATATAGCGCCCCATCTACCATTAAAGTGACTATCAGCTAGGCCTATATATTGGGGGGAGTGGATGTTACTAGCTTATTCGGTCCTGGGCAGGCCGGAAGGGAAATCAATTAATGCCCTCAACACTCCGGGAAAAATCTTGCTACAAGTTAGGGCCATTGATTATTTTTCAAAAAGAAATTCTGACTTAGGAAGTTTGTATGCTAAGTAGAAATAAAACAGCATTGTGACCACTCAGCATTTCTCTCATCATTCAGTGGAGCTGTCTGCATGGTAGACCCACTGTAGGCTTAAAGATCTTGTTAGGCAGGTGGGATCTCTAACTATATCTAAATCTTTCTAGCCTCAAGGTATGAATGAGGGGCTAAGTGGTGGTGCTCTAACTCCTTTCCTGCCGTGGTGTTTGCACACACCAGCGCCAGTCTTGTGTTCACTATTTCGCCATTACTTGTAGTGCATTCACACTAGCTACAAATCCTCTTTGGTACATTTGTATTTATTTATTTGTGTAACTATTGCAAAAGATCAGTTTTGCATGTCTTGGTTCAAAAGGTGAATGTGAGAGGCTTTATAATATTCATATTTCAATTCTTATTTAAATTATTTAAATTGCTGAATAGTGAAACTTTTTGAGGCATGATAATGTAGATCATGGAAGGTTAATGATGGGTATTTTCTGAATATATTTTTTAAACATGAAATGTGTTTAGGTTTGCATAGGAACTGTGATCTACTGCTATAATACAGTATTTACACATCGCGGTAACGCTACTTATATATATATATATGTATGTATATATAGATATGTATATATATCAGGAAATCTTTAAATAGGATTCAGAATCGCCTACTTCTTCATGAACCTACCACTAAGGAATATGGCCCTCATTCCAACCCTGGCGGTCTCTGACCGCCAGGGCGGAGGGCAGCGGAAGCACCGCCAACAGGCTGGCGGTGCTTCCAGGGCTATTCTGACCGCGGCGGTAAAGCCGCGGTCAGAAAAGGGGAACCGGCGGTTTCCCGCCGGTTTTCCCCTGGCCCAGGGAATCCTCCATCTGACCCCCTTCCCGCCAGCCTGTTTCTGGCGGTTTTCACCGCCAGAACCAGGATGGCGGGAACGGGTGACGTGGGGCCTCTGGGGGCCCCTGCACTGCCCATGCCACTGGCATGGGCAGTGCAGGGGCCCCCTAACAGGGCCCCATACAGATTTTCACTGTCTGCTTTGCAGACAGTGAAAATCGCGACGGGTGCCACTGCCCCCGTCGCACCCCTGCAACTCCGCCGGCTCCATTCGGAGCCGGCTTCCTCGTTGCAGGGGCTTTCCCGCTGGGCCGGCGGGCGATCTTCTGGCGATCGCCCGCCAGCCCAGCAGGAAAGTCAAAATGCCCCCCGCGGTCTTATGACCGCGGTGCGGTCTTTCGGCAGTTTTCGACCGGCGGGCAGCGCCCGCCGCCCGCCGAAGTCGGAATGAGGGCCTATGTCTACTTTGAACAGGATCAAGATGGATGCACATACTGTGTCCAGTGGGTCTCATAAGCAGATGGACACTTTTTAATTGGTTTAAGATCTCCACAAGCAGTGAGGTTTACACAGCACAGACAACTGATTTAAGAACATTTCAAGAAATACATTTGGCAGAAATGGGAATTCTCATCTTCAGAAGTATTCTGGGGTGCCTCAGAGCATTGGCTTCTGTATGAAGCTTAGAGCTCTGAACTCAGCTATCTGTTTAGCGTCACCCAGTGGAGAAACATCAGTACTGGTCAGGTGATCATGCGTCTCATTCTCAAAAGCCTTCAAAAGGCCAATGTGACTAACTTTGCAAGAGCAAAGTCGAAATTTGCAACAGCACAAAAGGGCTCAGTGATTCATAACTAGCATTATCAATTGCATTGCACACATTACAAAATATTGACAGTCAAATCCTTTTATTTCACCTAATGTTTGAGACTTTCAGGGCATTCTGCTTAAGAAAACATAGTGGACTCCACACAGGGAAAATCACATGTAATTCCCCTAAGCTTTTAGTTGTCAAAAATTCCCAGGCAGCATTTCAGAGTTATCAGGTACGGCAATCAAGGGAACTGAGGGATTGCTACTTTACGCTTTCCAATCTTTTTCCAACTTCCTCTAATGGATGATAAGGCCACACTCCCCTCATTATTATTCCAGGTTTCTGAAAAGGTTGCTGCACTGTGAACTCTGTAATATGTACCAATGCATCGTGGCTTGTTGTCCGCAGTTGGCACTGGCTTTTAATATGATAGTACAGCACCATCATTTTACGACGAGGAGAACGAGAACCCTCTGCCATGTTGAGAGACAGGCGGCCAGCATGAGGGGGAGTGACTTGGGGGTATGATAAAACCCCATAACCATGGTCACAGGTGGTTCAGGAGGGCAGAAGTAGGAAGTGAATTATGGCTGAATGTGTGCACCTTTTTCCAGCCCCCTGACACTCTATATAGATGACTCTTTCAGTCTTGATATCCAAAGGACCCTCGGAAACCTTAAAATGCTCAAAAGACTACAAGACCCATACAAGTGAACCAGTGTTATTGTTCTTAGCCAAAGACTTATGTTTTTGTCTAAACAGGATTGTAAGTGTTTGGTTATCTCCCGGCCCGCAACCACCTGAAACCACATGTGGTAACATGCCCAAAGAACATGCTAACATTTTGTGAAAAAATGTGGAAACTGATGAAGCAATACCAATGTCAGCATGTTAATGTGCAATCCAGATGTACAACTTCAGAATTGACAGGTACAGGTAATACTTACCAGTATTGGTAACACCAGTATCATTGTGTCCTGTTACTGGGCAGCTTGTGATTGGGCTGTAAGGGCACGTGACATTGAGTTCCTTCCCTTTGTCAACCAACTAAGACGCATGTGGACCTCCTTTACACCTTTACACCTGTGTCCGTAATGCCTTGCCCCAGTCTCTACACCTGTGGCTGCCTGTGCATGTCCTTCAAACCCGCTACCTATCCTTTAGGCCCTGGCGTATAGCCTTAAACGCTACTCAATCTCATGCTTCTCTCATCTTATCGAAAGCTATACAGTTGTGAAGAAACATTGCACACAGAGCAATAATTTTTTTAATTTGTTTTCATTTGTGCTCAAGCAGCATTATTTGACAGTCGATCAACTAAATTCAACAACTTCCTAATCTTCACATCATTCAAAGCAACGCCAAAAGGAGGAATCAGCACAACAAAATATCCAAAAGCCATGTTTCACTCTTCTTATGGTACATTAAATTATTTCATTCACATGGTAAACTCTTGAAAAAAAACAAAGCAAAATAACAGCTACCCACCAATTTCGAGGTAGGTTAAAAATGTCCTCCTACATTTTCTCTCTCCAACTATTTCATGTTATCCCAAACCATCACATTCCCTTCTCATAACACATACAGCTCCCTTTGCTCAACTCTAAGTCTAGGATATGTCTTTGATCATCTGAATCCCCCTTCAGCCTCATTCTGTAACTCAATCTCTCTTGTTTCAACTGTCTTTCAACTAATTTTCACTGTTCCTGTTAGATTCCCAAATATAATTCAGTTCTAAGTCACTCAGTTTACACATTCTTCCCATCACTGTTAGTAATGCCAATAGGTTTAATAGCTCTCAAATGATCTGCAACAGAACCTTAGCCCCGTATATCAAGTGAATTCTCTAATGGAAGATCACATCTACATCATTCACTTCAAGGAATTCATGATCATGAATAATAGACATTAGGATGCTGTAACTTTATCAGTAGCAAAACAGAAGTCTATTGTCGGTCAACCCCTCTGCAACAGACACAAGCAAATATGTACAGACAAAAAAATCCTATACAGTTATGATCATCAAATACTACCTTTTCAAGCTAGAATTGGAATTCATATTAAACACATTAATAGTAATCAGACCTCTTATTCCTAGCCTTAGTAGTACAAACACGTTATTCATTTTTATTTTATAGTGAAGCATATCCAACTGAAATGTGAAGAGTGACCAGAAAACCCATTAAAATTATTATTTAAAAAAATATAGAAAATACTTTTACACTGAACAAAAGCTGTTCTGAATTTCGGCCATAACTTCTTCATAAAAAAATAACAAAAAACAAAAAAATCTAGAAGTTCTAAACTACTAAATATGGTACACGATCAAAACTCCAGACTTTCAAATGTCAAAGTGGCATTTATGTCAAGAAATTCACTTCTAGAAAGATTGAGATTAAACTTGATAGCTATTGGATACCTCAACTCAACTAGATACCCAAGGCAAGGTACAAAACAAATCTTCTTTGAGGTAAGAAAATTAAGGCTCTAATTAATGGAAATTAAGGTACACACTTTTAAATCTAAAAAATATACAAAGACTAAAAATTAAAAGTACAGTTCTTCATCAAACATTATTCAGTATTGGCTTTTTTTCAATTTCATAGCGCAACAACTTCATGGTGGCTCTTCCAAAATTTAACCAATAGTCTTTCAATTAAGTGTCTCTTTGCTATGGCTCAATACTACCCAAATACAACCACTCAGGTGCTGAATACTTCTCATTTGATACTCTCACTCTTGTTGATCTTCTAACCACTTGCTGCCCTGACTATTTTTCACTTAACCCTGCTTCAGTCTGGACTACCTCTTGATCAGTCTCTTCTTCAACCGGTTCCAATCTGTGTTTTATTTTTACGCTCACTTACAACCCTTCATGCTCTCAGGCCAAGCACCTTACAGACAACTTTCATCTTCGGACCCCCTTATTACAACTTCTGCCTCTTCAATTGTCACTTGATCTCTGCAGTCTTGAACAGGAACTGTTTGACTTGGTGCAATGGAAAACACGAGTAGACCTAAAGCCTCACTAATGTCAATGTTGAGGGAACTACTCCATATTAAACATAGTAAAACATTACATCTGTACTTTTCTAGTAACAATTAGTGTGCAAAAGTATTTATTGTAGAATACACTTGCACACATGTTGGACTAGAAGTAGCAGAAACAAGCTCTTCTGTCACACTCTGGATGAGTAGTGGCTAATTTACTGCATCATCAGAGTTTAGAAAAAGAGGGGCAAAACATATTCACCTAAGTCATTCCCATTGAGGTCACTATACTCTAGAAAATAACCACAATATGCTGTTCTTTCTTCCTCTCGTGCAAACTGCACACATGCATTCCTACAAAATTAAATCAAACTACAGTACCAAATGACAAAATGAAAGATAAATAATGTAAACAGGGAAAATAACGGGGGGCGTGGCCGGCAGCCGATGAGGCTGCAAGCTTAGCGCGGAGCTCCGGGGCTGGATTCGGGGCCCTGCCGACACCTCTACCGCGCAGAGATCACCGATTCAATTACTGCCTACTGGGATCCTTCCCCGTAGGCTCCTGGCGTCGGAGACATCCATTCCTTGGGCGGAACGGCCCCCACGAAGGCGTCTTTGGATGAGTGCATCAGGTGCCCCGGGGGAAAATATAGAAATCAAAATGGCGGCTGTGGCGAACTCGCCGGCTGCTGGTGAGACAGAGGGGGCTCGGAGGCCCGGAGCTGCGGTGTAGACCTGGAACCAATAGCGGCGAATCAAAGAGCCCGCTGAGATTGCTGGTTACCCTGATCTGGTGCGGGAGCCGGTAAGAGTGGGAGCGCGCGGGCGGAGGAAGACGGGGAGGCCCCGCCGGAGCACGGAGAGCGAACGGGGATCCGTCCACCTGGGGATCTTAATGAACAAGTGACCCCTGGGTTCCACTAAAAGCCATAAAAAGGGGCTTCCAAAAGAGACTCTCGGGGCCCAACCCCGGCCTGAAATTAATAGAATCCGCATCTGAAAGACATCACGGGGTGGAGGAGCGACGGACCCTCCCTACCGCATGGGCTTTGAATAATTCGGAACCCGGGACCGCGTGCGTGGGTTCACGGGGAGGGTCCTTGTCGTAGTCTCGCCCGGTCCCCCCTCGAGACTCCCCTGATGTTGAAAACGATGCTCCCACCCATACATCCGCAAACTAAAGGTCCTGGAATTATGGCTGCGTAGATGAGGCCGAGATTGGCACATCCTGCTCCTACATTTCACCCCCTCCATGAGAACCATAACTGAGACACTACAGAGGACCCCGGGCCGGCGAACAGGGAGCTCCTGCAGTACATCCATGGACTCCCGGAGTGGGGCCATCGCCCGGGCTCGCACCCTGAGGAGCTGATTCTGACCATCCTGGGGACCACATTGTGAATGGGACCCCAAGCATAAAAGGACACAGAGGGAACACAACCGAGCCCGGACACTGACCTCACAGACTCTGTGTGGACTCGCAGGAGATCGAGGCATAGAACGCCCTTCGCGCTCTGACTACCACCACATGCCCGGAACCTAACAGGACCCATCAGACGACACCAGTAAAAAGAAGCGGCGGAGTGGGAAAGCAAGGGGGGTCGCTTCCCTTTTTCACCCTGAGAAAGGAGAAAAACCAGGGTAAACAAAGTGATCCAGCCGGTCCCCAGCAGTGGCTTGGGAACTCAATTCGCCCCTCTCCGACCACAACAAAGTTCTTAATCATGGGGAAACCTAAAAAGCGAGAAGACCAACCACAAACGGATCTTGCATATACGAAACAACCTTCCCAACCCACCAACTTGGCTGGCCCAGATAATCTGAACCCACAAGAAACAACACTGGACACTGTCCTACTGGCTATTAAAGAATCCCGCGAAGCTCTTGAGAAAAAAATTTATAGCCTATCGTCGGACCTCTCACTACTAAGAGATGACCACCGCAAACTGAAAGAGAGAGTGGGGACGAACGAAAATCTAATATCTACAGTCGACCTTGCACAACAAACAAGGAACTAGCGCATATAACTGCTCGAGTCAAGTCATTGGAAACTAGGGCAGAAGATGCTGAAAATCGAGCTCGTAGGAACAACCTTAGATTTATTGGAGTGCCAGAAGAGTCAGAATCCTCAGCAATTAATACAGAATCCTTCCTGGAAAACTAGATTAGAAACACTGTAGCTCCTGAAGGCCTCTCAGCTTACTTTGCAATAGAGAGAGCGCATAGGATCCCCAACAGGGCGCCGCCTCCGGGATCTAGGCCTCGCCCAATTATAGCTAAACTGTTACATTACAAAGACAGAGACTATATATTCTCCCAATCACGACAACTAGGCGAAACTGTATGGAATAATCAGCGGGTTATGATCTTTCCGGACTTCACGAGAGAAACCCAAGCGCAAAAGTCCTCTTTTCACAATCACAAACGTATCCTACGAGAAAATGGGATAAAATATACAATGCTTTTCCCGGCCAAGCTCAGAATAGAATACGAAGGTAAAACGCATTTCTTCCTATCACCTCAACTGGTGGCTGGATACCTTGAACCTTCCCATCTCTGCCCTTCCCCCCGGATCCCACCGCGTACTGGGAATGAAACGTGGTCGCACCTCTGGGCAGACCACGGAGGCAGCCCCCCCTAAACATCAATCTCTCCTGGAGATGCGAGACGCCGTGGATGCAGCCGCCGCCCTTAGCCGGGGGTCCTCTCACAGACCTCGAACATCTGGTAACATCTCTGACCCGATTCCAGCTGCGGGGGCTCATCTATATCCTCATGAGACACTGCCACCAGCTTACCTATAATAACTCCAGGAACCTCGGGAGAAATTATTTGACTCTGTTAAGTACAGCTTAACCCGACCGTGAGTACTTAAAAGAAAATCATAAATTCCAACTATGGATCCTGCTGAGAACTAACTCAAGAACTCTGTTGGTAAAAATCCTGTGATAGAAAGCGGACTTTACAAAGAGCTGTTTGTGTCTCGGCCGGGCCACGGGAGTGGCTCAGGACACACGCTCTTGGCCCCTTCCACGCCACCCACCTATAGGATATTAGAATGGGATTGTTAACAGTTTGGACGGGAAGAGTTTTAATAGCCGGTCCTGGGGAGTAGGAGTTGGGATTTATGTTTACTCAATTAGTATTAGGGGTTAATCGTGCACTGAGGCCTAGAATGGTCAATTTCTCTAGAACTAGACTCTTGTCAGCTTCTGATAGCAACAAGTTACCTTGGGACTCTCTCCCTAATGATAACCAACAACTAGTAAAGCAAGACTATGACTTCTGGATACAAATTAATAACCTGGAATGTCAGGGGGTTAAATAATATTGCCAAGCGTTATAGGGTGTAGAGTTACCTTAAACGTAGGGGAGCCCATATTTCTATACTGCAGGAAACTCACTTACTAGATCAGGAGGTTATGGCACTTAAGAAAAGTTGGAGAGGCCAAATATTCGCTACCAATTACTCTGCGTTTTCAAGAGGAGTTCTGGTTTGGATACGCCCCGGGGTTCCATTCCAGGCCCTTCACACAGACTTAGATAAAGATGGTAGATACGTTGTTATCTCGGGAAGGCTGGATGAAAGGGAAATAACCATAGGGGGCCTTTACGCCCCGAACCAGGATCAAAAACAATTCTTTGACACTTTATCTAGGGAGCTGAGCCCGATCCTAGCGAGCCCGAAGTTAATCGGTGGGGACTTTAATTGCATAACAGATATCAATATGGATAGATCACAACCCCCCTCTCACAAACTCAAACACTAAAAACTGCTAAAGCTTTTAAAGAATGGCAACAACACTGGCAAATTAGGGACTGTTGGAGACACCTCAATCCACATAGTAGAGAATACTCCTTCTACTCAGCAGTACATGACCTACACGTTAGACTAGACACCATACGGGCCTCCCCAGAGCTACAACACATCGTAGTCGCAGCCGAATATCTGGGCCGTACCATCTCAGATCACAATCCATTACTGATCTCATTAGATTGGCATAGGGAAAAACCTGCAATCCTTACATGACGACTTAGGTCAGAAGCTCTAGAGGACGAGGATTTCAAACACTTCCTCCACAATAGTATCAAAGACTATTTCAAACTAAATACAGGAACAGCATCTACTAGAACATTAGAATGGGAAACCTTTAAACTAGTAACCAGAGGCAACTGTATTGGGGAAAATATAGGAGTGCAAAGATCTATTGAATCTGAGCTTAAAAAACTGGAAGACTCTCTAAGAGACACTGAATGCAAACTCCCCTCATGCCCTGAGCTGTCCCCTCTGTTGCGGGAAACTAAAACGAAAATAGTTGAAAAAAATATTAGTCTCTCTCGCTTCAACTACAAACAGTACTTAAGTAGACGACACGCTGAAGGAGATAAGGCAGGCGCTCTATTGGCATGGTTAGCCAAACCCTCCAAACAGCAAACTATTATACTCGAAATTGAGAGGACCCCAGGCGACAGAGTACTAAGCCAAAAAGAAATTAACGCCTGCTTCTTCGAATACTACTCTTCCCTTTATGCTTCACCCACCGAGTCAATTAACATCAATCAGATCACAGAATTGGAGGCACTTGCTCTCCCTAGACTGGAAATTGAAGAAAGTACAACCCTAGCTGCCCCTATTTCAATAGCAGAAATTAAAGCTGCAATACAAAACATGGCAAAGGGTAAAGTACCGGGAGCAGATGGTCTCCCTTCAGAATTCTATCAGCTATACCAGGATATACTAGCTCCTAGACTAATAATAAATTGCCACAATCCACCAATGAGGCCATACTGATCCCGTTATTAAAACCAGAAAAACCGGCCACTGACGTCCGCTCATACCGACCATTATCTATGCTGAACCTAGATTATAAAATCTTAAGCAGGATATTAGCTAATAGACTCTTACCCTTCATGACCTCACTGATTCATCAGGATCAGTTGGGTTTCATCCCTCTACGTAGTACAGCGCAAAACATAGGACGCTTAATCTCAATTCTCCACTCTGTACCTGATACCATGCCGCAAGCTGCAATAATCTCAATAGATATTGAAAAAGCTTTTGATAGCTTGAGATGGGACTACCTAGCGCAAGTTATGCTAAAATTGGGACTGGTGAGGGCTTCATTCAATGGACGAAATTATTGTACACAAACCCCACAGTGAGAGTACGTACGGGTGGCACCTTTTCCGAGCCCTTCACTGTGGGAAGGGGGACCAGACAGGGCTGCCCTCTCTCCCCCCTCCTGTTTGCTATAGCGGTACCACCCCTTGCACAAACTGCAAGATCCAAAAGATATTATGAGGGCATCCTGATTAATAATTGGACACACTACATAGCCCTCTATGCTGACGATATGCTACTTTTCCTCAATAACTTGAGTGCGGACCTCCGGGGGCTATTGAAATGCTAGAAAACTTCGGATCTGCCTCAGTACTCCGGATTAATTGGAGGAAATCCTCCATCTTTCCGGCATTCAAGAACATCCCAGAACCCTCTGATACTAGGGGTTTGCCCTGGTCCCCAAACACCTTTAAATACCTTGGAGTCAACATCTATCATTCAGTAGAAGACATGCTAGAGGGGAATATACATGGTGCAATTAGGGGCATTAAATCTAGCATGCAGTTCTGGAGCACCCTACCTCTAACAGTCGCAGGAAGAGTCGCCTTGCTTAAAATGATAGTGCTGCCCAGACTGCTATATTATTTTTTTACGCTCCCTCTAATAATCCCAAGTCTGGTATTTAAGAACACAAACTCACTAATCGCAAGCTTTATATGGGGACCTAACAGACACAGAATTGCACTACACACGCTTCAAAGACCTACTGGGGAGAGAAGTCTAGCTGCGCCTAATTTAGAGATTTATTATTGGGCGGGTCAGCTTCAATAGTTGGCTAAATTGATTAATAAACCCCCAGTAGCAAAAGATCTGCAGATACCTTTAAATTCCCCGCTAGGGAAACTCTTACATATAATATTGAACCCCAGGAAACCAAAAGAGCCTCTCCCTCTGGAGTGGGAAGCTGCTAGATACTGCTGGGATCTCTACCTCAAACGCTTGCATACAAAGACCCCCTGCGCCACTAAGATCCCTTTGGAGGCTTTGAATCGCCCCCCAAGCAATCAAACTACCAAATATATTAATAAACTAGCCCCTTTTAATATTACGAAATTGGGCGACCTGTTTCTCAACGGGAAACTCTGCTCTTTTGCAGAACTGCAAGACCGATTCGTCCTCCCACCTGGCTTGTTCCTCACCCACAATGCCTTCACTAGAATCGTCCAAAAACTCTGGGGCGCAGGAGCCAACGAACACCCGATCCACGGGGATGTGAGCTCCTCTGTTCCATAGGAGACCAAAGGGGAATAATTTCAGGGACATATAAATTCATGCAGAACAGCACCTGTGCCCCACTTAACAAACTCAAGATAAAATGGCAAACAGATCTTGATATTTTATTGGAAGATTCACAATGGTCCAGAATAACAGCCCATGTCTATGCCATATCCAGGAATGGAAGATTTAAACTGATAAACTTGTACATTTTTCATGGAGCTTACCTTACTCCCCAAATGTTATCCAAAATATATAACACAAATAGCTCCTGCTGCCCGTGATGCGCCGAACCGGCAGCTGATCTAATGCACATGTTATGGAAATGCCCTCAGATTAGTGCATACTGGATGGAAGTATTCAGGAAAATTGCCTGCTGCACTGAAAGATCCCTATTGCCAAATCCTATAGCAGCAATTTTGGGGGAGTTCCCAAGCCCCACAAAACTTAAAACCTTGAACAAATTCATAGACCTATCCCTTATCTTAGCGAAAAGAGAGATAACCTCACACTGGAAAGATCCAGGGGGTCCATTGGCAAATAGATGGCAAAGTGCACTAGAAAAGTGGGCGGAAATTGAGAGCACAGTGTTAACGAAAGAAGCTTTACGGGGCCAAAGACCAAGAGAGAGCGTAACACAATGGGACTTATTGCAGGAGAATCTAAAGAATGTGGATGCCCCTTCTTTGGAGGAAGACAATTCTGTTTCGGACTCGGACTCCGAACAGTTGGCTACAACTGCTTCATAAAAACACTGAAACTTTGACCTACATCAAGACCTCAGAGACTGGTCGTTCTCAGACCTGTATTGGATGTAGTGCACGATGGGGGGTAGGAGGGGTTACGTAGTTGGGAAATATCTTTATTTTAATAGTTTGATTTATGCTATCTTCTTTATAAACGCAATAAAAGATATTTTTTTTTTTTTAAAACAGGGAAAATAACAAAATTTACAAATAAATGATAATGAACTCTAACACAAAAATCAACCAAAATGTGACAAAGAAGAAAACATCTACCAAAAAACAATAGAAATAGATCATACCCCAAAAAATAAAAAGTAAGTCAAACATACTTTATAAAGGAAAATGTCAAGCATAAATTGGATGTAAAAAGAGAAATAGACTTTCCATGACAAAAAGGTACAAAGTATTACTTACATAAAAAATAAACCATAAAAAACAAGCAAGTTCTCTCGTACCTAAAAGAGAAAAGTCCACTTATACAGATATTTTGACTAACAAAATGAAAATCAAAACAAGCTATGCTTTTGCTAAAATATAAATGTACTAGTGAGCTTTCCCCAATAGAAAATAAACAGAAAAAAACAAAGGCAAAATATTTCCTAAGCATTCAGGTCTAAAAATCTGTAACAGCTAAGGATCATTTCTTCTCCCGTAGCTAAATGAAACCCATAAAGAAGGCAGGAAAGGAAGGGTCATTTATACATAGTTAAAGGAGGTTTTTGTACAGTCAACGTGCCCACATCTTGCAAGAGCTCCTGAATCTCACAAAAGCCATTCTATCATGCTGGAGCTTGGAGGATTATGGACCACCACCACTCATGTAAGCTGGAAAAGGCCACTTTCAATGGAAGCAAGTAGAGCTCAAATACTCCCAACATTCTTTGGTTTCTGTTGCACAATATAAAATGTCCACACCAACTTTCTAACATCAATAATTAATCCTTCTCCCTCCACTAGTGCATTCCCAACACTAACCATTCTGATCCACTTCCACTTACTTCAACTCCTTTAACTGAATTATATTTTCCTTAACGTTACTGGTTCCTAAGAGTAATGCTTTAATTTCCTAACTTTCACATTATTTGTGAAGTGGCCACGTCAAGACCAGGCCCTCCTTACACTGCAGTTCCTATTAATGCCTAAGGATAACCACAAGTCATATTCCCTTAGGAAGTTAAACTCAGGGGTAATATTTTTCAGGGGTTGCCCCTCTGCTGTGGCGGAGGAGCGTCACCCCACTGACGAAAAGCCGAAAAATAAAGGGATAATAAAAGTATTTCATTATCCCTTTATTTTTCAGAGTTCATTGGGCGGGGGCGGGCCAAGCTCCTCCATGTTAAGTGGAGGAGGAGTGGTATCTGCGTTTCTAAGTGCGCATGTCAGTTTGGCCAGCCGTTTGAGGGCGGCCAAGCTGACTTGTGCATTCAGAAACTCTCCACCCGGCTGTATTTTACAGCCGGGTGGAGACCAAGCGCTGTGCCCCACTCCCTCCCTGAGTGGCACTTCTGCCCGCTCAGGCCAATCGCAGCACTTCTTTCATGCTGTGTAACAGCATGAGAGAAACGTCATGATTGGTTGGCGAGGAACCCAACCGAGACGAGGCGGCTGGTGGGAGCGGCGGATTGCGGAGGGGCAGGTAAATCTATTTACTTTTTTTTTTTAACTGTCCCCCAACACTGCGTGCCCCTGCTCAGCGTGCTAACCCTACCCCCACCCCTTCCTGGCAGCAGCCACGACTGATATTTATATTTGGAACAAAAGCCTTCACTCACCGAACCTGGTGACATGGTTCTTCATCAGACAGCTTCTCTTTGGGCTGGCGCTGCAATGCCGAACAGGCCCCCATAGAGGGCTCTTTCCCAGAGTTCTTCTGCTAGGTGTACAATTGAAAACTTATGGTGAAGATATCACATAGGCGTAGACTGGAGTGGAAGTGAGTGTAATGTTAAAATAACCAAGGATCTCCACCTCACTACTTTATTCTTGTGGTAGTCCTTGTGAAGAGCAATTCGTCAGGACCTGGTGATTCCTAAGGTTGGGACTGTGATTCAATAGTAGTAAAGTGTCAAAAGCTAGTAACCACCAACACAGTGTGGGAAAATAAGTATCTTTCACATTATGTAGAAATACTGGGCCTGATTATAATCTTGGCAGAGGGAATAATCTGTCACAAACATGACAATATCCCATCTGCCATATTACAAGTTCCATCATATCCTATGGACTTGTAATACAACGGACGGAATATTCGTCAAGTTTATGACAAAGTATTCTGTCCGCCAAGATCGTAATCAGGCCCACTGTCACTAAATCATCTGACCTGAAGGGTAGATAAATCAAGAGAAGTATAAATCCTTAAGCATCTTCACAATTTTGTATACGTGTAGGGAAGATCCCCATACTGTTCAAATGTCTAGTTGTGTTTATCCTTAGTATTATTAAGAACTCCATATTCTTTGTTTGACTAGACAGTGTGTATGGTGGTTATTGTTGTTGTTGTTGTTGTTGTTGCTGTTTTTGCTGCTGTTAGTGTTGTTTTGTTGTTATCAATAATATGATTATTAATATTTTGATGTAATTATTAATACTACAGTTATTATTAGAAGCAGAACTACTAATAGTAGTAATAGCATAGATTATTTGCATGCTATGAAAGAAACACAAGCCCTTAATGAACACTTGACTTTTGTGCATCGCAGGTTGTACAGCGGAGAGAGTCACATGACTATAGATGCCTCTTCAGAGTATGTTTTGTACCAAGGGATCCCTGGGATCTGCTGCAGGAAGATCCAGTGGTCTTTGAGTATCTATATTTGCAGGTAAATAAATGAAAAGAAAATAATTTAATGAAAAAATGCAATACTCCACAGAGATGGTCCCAGCTAAAACTATTTCTCCACATAAAGCATGCTAACAATTTTGTTGAGGGAAGAAACATTACCAATTGCACATGGCACTATGGTTGATGAAATCATTAGTCTTTCTGCTTATTTTCCATGATAAACTTTCAAATAAAATAGTGCGTTAAGTTACTGATGGAGCTAAGAAGAATTCTGAAGGATTCAGGAGAGGATTATCAAATATTCAATTTGCTGGTCATGTGTTAAACAGTGGTGTTCAGGGTAACTGATCGTCATTCCAGTCGTATGGATGTTTGGTGGCGTAATAGCTTAATAAGCTGGATGTCTTCTTCTGATTCTTTGTTCTACAGTGCATGTAAAGTCAGTAAATCAGCTGTTGTTTATTGTCACCCACATTTCAAAGTTCAGGAGAGGTTCATCCGACTGGAGGGCAACCAATCTATGTTTTAGATGCTAGCTATGGTTGACGGGATTTGCTCAGATTTTAATCATTCACACAGTGCATTCTACACTTTGCATTTACAGTAGGTGCAACACAGTTTATATTTCCAGTAGGCAGGACACAGTTTGCATTCACAGTACGTGCAACATAGACCACCACCAACTCGAGCATTCCCCACTAAAATGTGTGTGTGTGTGTGTCTCTCCCTCTCTCTCTCTCTCTCTCTCTCTCTCCATATATATATATATATGTATATATATATATATATATATATATATGATCCTGACCAAGGCTCTGTGAAAGCCAAAACTCGTTTATGGTGTACTCCACAACAACTCACAAATGAAAGACTTTGCTTTTGCATGATTCAGCGTGTTGACATTTCTTTATTGGTGAATGGAAAAAGGACTTTTAGGCGTGGAGGCAGTTCCATGCCATTTCCCATGCTCCTCAGACGTTCAGGTAGACGCAGACATATCGCAAATGGAGGAAGGATGCAGGTGTATCCATATGTGTGTGTGTGTGTGTGTGTGTGTGTGTGTGTGTGTGTATATATATATACAGCCCAGCGCAGCCATAATGTAGCACAAAGGGTTATAAAGTGGCGCAATGCATGAATTGTACCACTTTGTAAATTAGGGGCAGCGATTTTGGCCTCGTTGGGCCACATTAGCATTAACAAAATGACACTAATGTGGTGCAAGGAGGAGCTGGAGGCTCAATAATCTGCCTCCTAGTTGTTTAACTTAGTGTGTTTTTTATATTGATGATTTAATTATTTGTTTGATTGTATTTTTTGAACTTGATTATAGTTTTATTTTATCAGTTGGTTTAGTTTAGTTTGATTTTTTTTTATCAGTTGAGCACTTCAATGGTAAATGCTAGTTTAGATTTTATTTTTGGTTTATGATGTATAGTATTTTTGGATATACATTTATTTATATATATATTTTTTAATATTTGGTTTGGTGCCCAAATGTTTGCAGTTAATGCTAATTCTTTTGGGGGTTGTATTGTTAATATTTTAGGTATCTATTTTTTGGGGGATGAATGCTAAATATTTTCTTGATGTAATATATTTTTATATAATTTAAATATGTGCATAACTAGTTTTGAGTTTATTAGAAGTAATTGTTTTTTGGTAAAAAGTGTTTTTGTCTACTTATTAATGATTGTTTAATTATTTTGGCAATAATTTTGTGGTTGATAATGTGTGAATCGATATTTTTGATGTATTATATGGTTATTTAAAGGTAACATTATTTTTGTTTTCGATATTTATTTCCGATGTTTTCGATATTTGTGTTCTCGGTATTTGTGGTTTTTAGAGTTTAGTATAGGAAGAGGATATTTTTTATTGAAATTTAGTTTTCAATATTTTTGTGTTTCAATATAGTATGTTTTGATATTATGTCAGTAACCTGACTAGAGCATATTTGTGACAAAGATATCTTAATCAGTACCAATTTTTCTCCCACTCTTCCAGTTGTTTTTAATCTGGTATGGGTCAAGGTATCTGATAGAGACTTCTAGTTGCATATTCCTTACCTTAGAATTTCCCCCAGGCGTCAGTCTGTATCCAGAGATTTTTATCGAGCAGTACCCCTGCGCGCAATCAAGTGATGTCAGTTGACTCCGTGCCCGTCATCGGCATAATGCTCGCCGGATGAGAGGGCACAGGTCCTATATATGCTCCCCCCCGTGTGCTGATTTCAGTTCTTTTCTTTCTGCGCCAGCCTATGCCAAAGAAGAGCTACCCCCTACAGTCACTTTTTGACTGGACTTTTAAACTTTTGTCAAAGCTTTTTTGACATTCTGGTGCATTGAGATGTCGTCACGGAAGACCGGGTTCAAGCCTTGCGACTGCTGTCACCGTATGATGTCCGTGATGGATCCGCACCTTGTGTGTCTTTGGTTTTTGGAGTGCGACCATGACCAGAAGTCATGCCCCAAGTGCCGGGCCATGAACCCGAAGGCTTTGAGGGAGCGGTCCCTAAAGCCACTTGTGGCCTGGCGCTTGGCTTCGCGTCACTCCAAGTCTCAGTAGAAAGGAAAGTCACTAGATCGCTCATGGAGCCCACACTCTTTGTCGTCCCTCTCTAAGTCCTTGGAACATTCGGGTGAGCACAAGATTAAGTCCAAGAAAAGCAAGCATTCTTCGACTTCACCCTGATGGTCGGATGACGTGACGCAGGAAAAGTAGTGCCATCCCTCTAGGCCTCTGTCCTCAGAGCCTACTTTAGGGTCGGCTCTGCGCCTCCCTGAGTTTCTGGGAGCAGGAGCCACCTCTGCCCAATTGTGTGAGTTTTACAGGGCCATGTGCCTCGTCTTTGGGTGGTCCGACCCTGCCGGAGTGCCTTCGGGTCCTGTGAGGTCAGCGGGGGCCCCCCGGGTTCCTCACCACTGGCTTGGGCCTCGGCTCGGAGGGCACCCAGGGACCCATTTCCGGATTTGGAACCGGCATCAGTTGCACCACCACAACCTTCCTCGATGATGGTCCAGATGTTGATGCTCCTGATGCTGCCTGGCCCCACAGTCGGTGTTGATCCCATATTCATTCCTGACTCTGACATGAAGCCAGACCGGCATCGCTAGATGACAATTCTGACTTTGATAGGGACCACCTTGCTCTTTAGGTTGGATCCTGACCCTTATTCTTATGGGTACGGGTACAGCATGAGTATGGAGGGGTTGCTGGATCCTTTAGAATACTAGCTTGATAACCCCATGGAGCGGCCTCAGGACCTGGGTGAAGCTAGTGGTCTGGACACTTCCCTTGGTGCTGGCATGCTCTCTCCCCCTAACGTGGCTATGAAGGTGGGATCTTCTTATTCAATGGTGCTGAGGAGAGAGGACGAGGTGACAGTCAGGACTAACCTCCTGACCGAGGTGCTTCAGCCTGGAGCTTCCTCTTCAGAACCCCTTTTGACCTTTGAGGAAGCCCTCAATGATGTCCTGCTGGGAATTTGGTCCAAACCCAGCACAAGGGCTCCTGTTAATAGGACTATCACCTTCTGCCATCGGCCAGTGCCTAATGACCCAGAGTTCCTGATACAACACCCCACCCCTGAGAGGTTGGTTTTCCAGGCCTTTATATCCCCAGATGCATTCCCTTCCGCACCCCCAGATAGGGAATCATAAATACTGGATCAGCTTACAAAGAAGATCTGGCATTGCAGTCCATGAAGACCCCCTGCCTGCTGGGCCATTACACCCACACTTATGGACATGCCCTTCGATGGCACCCATCTCTTCGGAGACAAAGCAGGCTCGGCGCTCAAGCGTTTTAAGGAGTCCTGGGATACAGCCCAGTCCTTGGGCCTCACTGCAGGCCCCTCGCCCCCCTCAGTCTGCTTTTTGCCCCTTTTATAGCTACAGAAGGGGTGCCCAACCACATCCCCTTCCCTCCAGCTACTGTGCCGCTCATGCTGCCCAGCCTCTGCTTGGCCAGGGACGTGGGATCCAACATCCTCGTAGATCAGGGGGCCAGAAGTCTGCCCAGTCCATCACCCCTCTTGCTGCAGCCTCCAAACCTTCCTAGTATGGCACTTCCCCAACAGGGACCAGTTGGAGGTAGGATTCACCATCACCTGCCCCACTGGCAATCCATCATGTCAGACAGGTGGGTTTTGCAAATAGTCCAAAGGGTCTACTCCCTCCCCTTCGAGACCATCCCTCCGTCCATGCCACCATCCTACTATCGGATGACGGGAGGATCACGTGGCACTTCTCCATAAGAAAGTTACGGCCAGCCATAGAGAAGGTCCCTGTGCCAGAAGTAGGTGATGGTTTTTATTCATGCTACATGCTGGTGCCCAAAAAAGACAAGGGTCCACCCTATCCTAGACCTCCAGTCCCTCAACCTCTTCCTCAAGAAGGAAAAGTTCAGAATGTTCAGTCTGGCTCAGGTCCTATCTGCCCTGGTCCTAGGAGACTGGATAGTAGCACTGGACTTGCAGAACTCATATTTCCATATTCCCGTCCTGCTTGCCCACAGACGTTACTTGCTTTTCATGGTAGGCCACAAGCGATTTCAGTTTACCGTGCTCCCCTTTGTCCTTACCAGTGCCCCTCGGTGTTCACCAAAGTGATGGTGGTGGTTGCAACTCATCTGCACCGGTCAGTGGTTTCAGTCTTACCCTACCTTACTTTGATGACTGGCTGTTGAAGGTGGGTTCGCCCCAGGCTGTCATCTCCCATCTCCAGACTATGGCAGACCGCTTGCATTCACTGGGGTTCACTATAACCATGCTGAAGTCACACCTGACTCCCTCTCAAATGCTCCCTTTCATCAGAGCTGTTCTGGACACAGAGCAGTTTCAGGCCTATCCTTCAGAGTGGGGAGTCCACGATATTCAGGGTATGATACCAATGTTTCAGCCGCTATCCTGGATTTCAGTGCGAATGACTTTGAGGCTGCTGGGCCTCATGGCCTCCTGCTCCCTGCTAGTGACTCTTGCCAGATGGCATATGCCGGCTCTGCAGTAGGACCTGAAGTTCCAGTGAGCACAGCATATAGGGAATCTCTCTAACATGGTCCAGATCTCACAGGGAACCACGCAAGATCTGCAGTAGTGGCTTTCGATCCGTGATTGGGTCAGTGGCAGATACCTCTCCCTTCCCCAACCAGATCTGACAGTAGTGACAGATGCGTCACTCCAGGGATGGGGCGGCCACATGGGAGAGGTGGGGATCAAAGGCATCTGGTCTCCAGCAGAGTTGGGTCTCCATATCAATATTTTGGAGCTCAGGGCGATCAGGCTAGCATTGAAAGCATTTCTTCCCTCTCTCAAAGGGAAAGTGGTGCAGGTGTTCGGGGACAACACCACTGCCATGTGGTACTGCAACAAGCCGGGTGGGGTGTGGTCGTGGACCTTTTTTCAGGAGGCTCTGCGTGTCTGGACCTGACTGGAACATCAGGGCATATCCCTGGTCATGCAACTTCTGGCAGGTTCTCTGAACAGCAGAACGGGCAAACTCAGTCATCAATGCCTGGTCAAACACGAATGGGGTCTCCATCCGGAGGTGGCGCATGGTCTCTTCCAGCAGTGGAGAGAGCCTTGGCTAGATCTGTTCGCCTCCACAGAGAGCAGCACTTGCTCGGCAACGCTTTTCATTTTGAGTGGAGCTCAGGCCTCCTTTATGCCTTTCCCCCAATATCACTTCTGAGTAGAGTTCTCAAGAAGATCAAGGATGACTGTGTCCAAGTAATTCTTGTGGCTCCAGACTGGGCATGAAGAGTCTGGCATCCCGAGCTGTTGAGCATGGTCATCAAACCTGTGATCAGACTGCCTCTTCGGGAGGATATTCTGTTGCAGCAGCAGAAGACGGTTCTCCATCCGAACCTGTGCAGTCTCCGCCTTCTTGCGTGGAGATTGAGTGGTGGCAGTTGACAGCGTTTGACCTTCCTCCCGAAGTCTGTACCATTATCTTGGCAGCCAGGCATCCCTCCACCAAAATAGTATACGCCTGTCGTTGGAACAAATTTGTGGCATGGTGCACAGACAAGTCTGTTGACCCCCTCTCTGCCTCTCTATTAGAGGTCCTCTTGTTTGTTCTTACACTAGCCCAGCAGGGCTCTGCTTTGGGCACCCTCAAGGGTTACTTGTCTGCTAGCTCTACTTTCCTGAGATTACCTGGCCAACCCTCTTTGTTTAAATCTCCTATTGTTAATAGATTCCTGAAAGGTCTCACCCATATGTTTCGTCCGACACTGTTCATAATGCCCTAATGGGATTTGAATCTCGTTCTTATTTTTCTGATGTGTGCTCATGTCCACCTAGGCTTCTTACTCTAAAAACAGCCTTCCCTGTAGCCATCACTTCTGCCAGCAGGGTGAGTAAGCTGCAGGCCCTTTCCTCAAAGCCACCCTTCATTTCCATCCATCCTGACAAGGATGCTTCGTACCAGGACTTCTACCAGCTAATGCATTACTAAAGGTAAGTAACTTGTTCAGTTGGGAAGAATCCAATTAATTTACAGCACACTTGCCCCAAAACAAGCTTAGAAGTACAAAATAAAAAATCCACAACAACAACTCTGCCCTTCACTATTAAGATGCTGGTGAAGCTGCACCCCTGTGATGAAGCATGACACCAAGGCCCTGATTTATACTTTTTGGTGCAAGACTACACTAACGCAGTTTTGCACCAAAATGTTTAGCACCGGCTTGTATCATTTCTGTGCACCAGCCGGGCACCATATTTATGAAATGGTTCAAGCCGGCGCTAAGCTTGAGCTAGCCGGGTGGGGGTGGCAGTAATGGAATAGGGGGTTGTGTGTCAAAAAACAACGTTAGGCTGGTTAGCGGTAAAAAAAATGCAGCTAAGCAGCCTCGTGTCATTTCTAGGCGCACAACCATCCTAAAACACGACTCCCTGGGAAAAGTCATTGCACCAAGTGCCATGCAGGGGGCCCCTTGTTAGGGCCCCCAGTGGCACGTTGAAAAAAATGACAGAAATACTTACCTTTACTTACTCTACTTACCTGGGATGGTGTCCCCCATCCTGTGGTGTCTGTCCTTCTGGTGTGAGTGGGGGTCCTCCTGGGGCTTGGGGTGGGCACCTGTGGACCCATTCCATGGTGTTTGACCATGGAAATTAGTCCACAGGTCCCCTAACGCCTGGTCTGACCCTGGCGTTAAATAATGGCGCTAAGCAACTTAACACCGTTATTTGGGTCCGCCTCCCACCCGTGACTCATTTGAGCACAGGGGGATAAATATGGAGCTATGGGGACAGCGTCATTTTAGGGATGGGAACGCATACCTTGTATCTCATTGACGCAAGGTGGGTTCACACAACCAAAAAATTGTGCAAACCTCAATATTTTGACGCTAGATGGGTCTAGCGTCAAAATATACTTGGAGTTAAGTTTGTGCCGAATTTGCGTAAAAAAATTACACAAATTAGGCACAAACAGAATATAAATATGCTCCTAAATATTTAGCATACCGACCAATGTGTCACTGTCATACCACAAGTTTAAAGGCATGAACAGAGACACTAGGATCTAATGTTTTAACTCTTATTGAAAATAGTGCCGACCCGTCTTTGGATTCTAAGAATGATAGGATGTCAACTTGCTGACATCACCAAAGGTTGTCTGAGCCTCATCTTCTCATCATTTTTAACTGTAAGTAAAAAGTATTCATCCAAAAATGAAATTCAATGCTGCACGCAAATCTAAAGTAAGCAAATTAATAACTTTCAACTGAAATGAACCTTCAACAGTCACCTATCACCCATCATACCAATCATAACATAACCCAAAACGTAACACATCGCTTGTTTCTCTCTCCCCTGGTTCTCTACCCTGGTATCCGCGTCTCTCTAATTGTAATTGTAAATTGATCCAGCCTTAACCTCCCTGTTGCAGCCTATCCAGTCCCAGAGTAAAGGGACAGTTATACAATTTATAAAAGCCAGAATCCCAATCCAAGTTCCTTACAAGAAATTGTGGGGGTCATTCTGACCTTGGCGGTCCATGACCGCCATGGCGGAGTGCGGCGGAAGCACCGCCAACAGGCTGGCGGTGCTTCCTGGGCGATTCTGACCGCGGCGGTAAAGCTGCGGTCGGAAAAGGGGAGCCGGCGGTTTCCCGCTGGCCCAGGGAACCCGCCATGGCGGCGCTGCTTGCAGCACCGCCATGGGGATTCCGACCCCCTTACCGCCAGCCTGTTTCTGGCGGTGTCCACCACCGGAACCAGGATGGCGGGAACGGGTGCCATGGGGCCCCTGGGGGCCCCTGCACTGCCCATGCCACTGGCATGGGCAGTGCAGGGGCCCCCTAACAGTGCCCCACAAAGATTTTCACTGTCTGCTTAGCAGACAGTGAAAATCGCGACGGGTGCCACTGCACCCGTCGCACCCCTTCAACTCCGCCGGCTCAATTCCGAGCCGGCTTCATTGTTGAAGGGGCTGTCCCGCTGGCCCGGCCGGCGGTCTTCTGGCGGTCGCCCGCCGGCCCAGCGGGAAAGCCAGAATGACCGCTGCGGTCTTTTGACCGCGGTGCGGTCTTTCGGCAGGAACCGCTTGGCGGGCGGGGACCGCCGACCGCCGCGGTCAGAATGACCGCCTGTGTCTGTAATAGGTGTGAGCTGAACCCCGTTGTTATTGCCTTTTATTCAGTGCCTCCCGCATTTCAGTGACAATCTAGTAGGGCAGAAGGTGTTTCATCCAGAAATTGTTACTACAAATTAGGAATGCGTCCTAATGTGACAAGAAGATCATTCATTTAGATCTCACTGTTCAGGGCTGCAAACCAGACAGATCACAACCTCAGCATATTTCGAGGTCAGCAGGCTCGCACTGTTGAAATGAAAACTCTACTGTTTGAAACAGATCTATACATGATCATGATATAGCCATAGTCCTATGAAATAGCAATTTACACTTTGGGTATTAATCTTTTGACGTCTGTGGACCCCCCCTCTGAATAATTACTGGAAGCAAGGGACTTTGTCCTAAGCTGTTTCTACGATTTGAACTTCAAAACAATCAACACAAATTTAGAAAAAATGATACATTAACCAGACATACACATTATGAAATGTTTGATTTAATTCATAAACAACTAAATATCCAAAAACGAAATTTAGATTTTAAAGGTAAGGTTAAAACTTTTCAAAATCTAGTTTTATTTCTGAAAGATGAAGCGATTTGCTAGACTCAAGGATATCTTTTTATCTATTTAGTTACTAATGCATGCTCTTTTTTTGTCAGTCCGGACCAGTGCTCCAATTGAACTACCAATCAACTATACTACAGTAGTGTTTGGTGTACTTTCGCTGGTCCCACAAATCACGCTCAGAGCACCAACTTCATTTTTAGCCTCCAATTTCAAATATTCCTTCGCATTTACATAGAATTGTATTTCATTTCTACACTTTGAATTTTTATCTTCATATATTTTATGTACATTACGTTATTAAACAATTTTCAAAAACAGTCACAGCCCTTCCCCCCTCCCCTCTCCTGGAGTAAGCGTTGTGGACCCAAGTTCACTGAGAAGAGAACCTCTTCTTTAAACTTTTGCACTTTGGATTTCCCTTCTTTAGAAGAGTGCAGATTCTTCCTGAGAGACTAAGGGACATATGTATGAAAAGTGGCACTGCACCTAGTGTAGCGCCACTTTTCTAGTGTCACTTATCGCCCCCCTAAGGCCACCATGTGTGCGCTGTATTTAATATATGGTGCACCATGGCGGTAGTTAGGGAACTAACGCCATAATTTTTGACGCTAGTTTGGTGCTTTGCAGGAGTAGCATAAAAATTTTGATGCTAATCCTGCAAAGCACACGGAGGCCCATTGTAACTAATGGGAGCCTCCTTTTAATGCCTGTTCACAGCAGGCGTTAAATGTGCCAGGAAAAATGACGCAAAGAAATCTCCTAGATTTTTTTGCGCCATTTTTTCGGCCTCCCTAACAGGGGAACGCCCCCTTTGCATACATTATGCCTGGCATTATGGTGCAGCGTTTTGGCCTTCTAAAGCCATTTTAACGTAAAAAAAATAACACTAATGTGTTGTTAGAATGGTGCTAGGCCCTCTTAAAACAGTGTTAACTGTAGACAACAGCATTAAATGGGATAATCATCCTCTGCTCCAAAGCCCAGACTGTGTGGTGCCCTTCAAGGTCTTACCCTCATCTCTTTTAGTTTTGACTGTCTTGCTCAAATTATCCTGATGTACCTAGATGATATTCAAATTCAACTAAAGCTGCTGTGCTGCACTGCATAACAGAGAGAGTACTATAGCACAATATTTACTAAAATGTGGTGTTGTTTTCTCTCTCTATGCTGCACTCTAGGCTGTGATTCCCCAACACACACACCCCTGCACCATAGTGAAAGGGTATGTGCATTCTGTAAGGAATAGTTTTTGTACTGGAAGGGGACCTTTCTGCTTTGTATGTGTGTTGTACAATGCAGTACACATGCAAAGTAGGAAAAACAAAGAGAAATTATAACATTTCTCCTCGTTACGCCAGCCTTGAGGAGGTGTAAGATTTTGGCACAAATCCCTGTCAATCAATGTTTATAGATAGGGATTTGTGTTAACATCCATGGTAGGTTGCATGGGATCACCCATGTATCACCCATGGCCACCCCTTTGATGCAACATAGGACAACTTTTCCATTACTTTGGAAAACTATCCAATAGAAACCTTGACTTGCATTGAATTGTAAAACCCAGAACAGTATTTAGTGTCAGTTTGCGTAGCAAAGCATTAGTAAATATGGCCCCAAAAACAAATGCAACACATTGCCAGAAAAACATTTACCTGTGGATGAATGATACAGAAATCCCGATAACCAACATTACCCTAATTGTTTGTCTCTTGTTCATGTGGCTGAGCGATATTTAGTAAGAAATTTCAGGTATGATATCTCCTTTACAAACCAGATAACAACAGTTATCAAAACATAGCTCAAAAACGTATGATGCTTAGAAAGATCCTTCAACTTCAACAGCCATGCCATCAGAGTGAAGTCACCAAAGCCCTCGTTTTATCATAGTTCAACAAAAAAGACATCCTCAAGGTACAGAGGGGGCAAAACCAAATGTCTGGAAGAGCTCTGATCACATTGTCTTTCTCAAAGACTTGCTATACTGTGTATGTTAATATATGCGATAGTCAAGGTCGAGTGCTGGTATTATGGAACTGTTTATTATAATTAGAATATTTTTATCATAATTGCTCATTTGCAAATGTGAAAATCTGATTCTGTCACATAAAAATTAAAATGACACACTGATATAAAAACAGGTTACCAAGCAAGTCTGGACATGGAAAATGGTAATGTTGATATTATTTAAACTTCTGCTAATAATACTATTTCACAAGTGGCCCTAATAATTGTGATTGGGGGAGCTTGATATTTCCCTAGTCTTATTTGTAAGTGATTGTGTGTGGCATCTAGAGGGGAGTAGCTTGGTCAGTCCGAAAGGGGACGGAGGTGAGCTTCAGATTTCCCAAAAATGGCGCTGGCTTAGAATGTTAAAATACTATATATGACAAGCAAGCAGGGCACATGAGAGTGACTAAAGGGGCAGTGGGAGACGAATGAAGATTGGTATGGGTAAGAGAGAGAAAACACCAGTCGCGGTGCGCAACGGGGGGGGGACCAAAAAAAAGTACCTGCTCCACTGCTATGCCGCTCCTCTTTCCTGGTCACTACAGGCAGGCACAGGCTCCCAGCCTGCCCTGCGGCAAATGCTAACACTGCATGAAAGCAGCATTAAAATTGCCCAGAGCACACAGCCAGGGCGCTCCCAGACAGACTGGGAGCCTGTGCCTGCTCTTTCCAGCCTGGCAACACAGTGCCAGGTTGGAGAGAGAACAGTGCCAATGTGTGTTTTGCCAGCTCGAGACAGCCGGCCAACCACACATATGCACTCCCCTTTGTCCTCTTCATCCCCCATGGCTCTACCCCTTTAACAACGAAATGATAATAAATAAAATTATTGTTTCATTGTTAAAGGACTGCAGCGGCTGCTGCTTGCTGGAGGCAATGCTCCTCCGCCATAGTGTAGGAGCCGCCACTAGAAAACACATTATTTTGTAAAATAGCCAATCTTGTTGAAGACTTTCATAACAGAGAGAGAAAGTGTGTATACGTTTTTGTTTGTATGTATGTAAAAATTACTAATGAAATCTCACCTCACCATACCTGACTGAAAGCACCTGTACCCACCTGTTTAGCAGAAAATACATTTATTATGGGATATACCACCCCAAACACCCCCCTGAAGCTGCACCCCTGGGCATGACATACTTCTGTTGGTTGTCTGTTTCTTTGCACTGGGCAAATGATCTCCTTTTGAAGTTCAAAATCTGTGGTGTTAATCATTACAGAGCTGCAGCGATGTTCTCCAGGAGAGGTTTGCGGTGGAAATGAAGTGTAGCGTGGCTTTACGTCTGGCAGCGCTGCACATACAGGAGCGGATCTTTAGCTGCGCGCAGCCACAGAAAATATCCATGAAGTACATCGAGTAAGTAGTGCATGTGCTTCTTCAAATGTAACCTCAAGAGCACTTTCTTCTGAATTTACAGCTTAAGTTTGTATCATGTGTCGGTTTTATGATATTA
The DNA here is from genome assembly GCF_031143425.1 of Pleurodeles waltl. Classification (NCBI taxonomy): domain Eukaryota; kingdom Metazoa; phylum Chordata; class Amphibia; order Caudata; family Salamandridae; genus Pleurodeles; species Pleurodeles waltl. The sequence goes on from NC_090437.1 coordinate 66,081,936, forward strand.
ACCCTAAAAGGCTCTACACCATAGCTGTAGATTCACCAAAAGGCCACTGGTAGCAGACTTAACATCGCACACCCTTTGATCCTAATGATAAAACAAGAAGTAACATCATATGACCTTTGAGCTTAAATTTTCCAATAAAGGGAAGTCACATGACATTGATGGCCTGATTTAAGAAAAGTGGCACTGCATCCAATGCAGCGCCACTTTTCTTGTGCCCCTTAGCGCAACCCTAATGCCACCATGTGTGCACCATATTTAAGATACAGCGCACCTTGGCAGTAGTTAGGGAACTAGCGTCACAATTTTTGATGACAGTTTGACACTTTGCAGAATTAACGTCAAACATTTTTACACTAATCCTGCAAAGCACATTGAGGCCCATTGAAAACAAAGATGTGCCTCCTTTTAACACCTGCTCTGTGCAGACGTTAAAAAGGCTGCAAAAAATGGTTCAAAGAAATCTTCTAGATTTAATTGCACCATTTATTCAGCCTCCCTAACTGGGGAATGCCCCCCCCCCCTTGTAGGCATAATGTGGCACAAGGGATTACAAGGTGGAGCAATGCATGCTTTGCACCACTTTGTAAATATGATGCAGCAATTTTGGCCTCGTTGGACCACATTGGCTTAAAAACAATTATGCTAATGTGGCGCAAGGAGGCCCTAGGCTCGCCTAAATCTGGGCCTAAATCTAATGCCACTACATTAAGTGACTTCACTGTTGTTCCATAATAACTGTATGATTAAAATAACAAAGTAACACAGACAAATTACTATTTTAGACACCACATATTTTAGGCTGCTGACATAATCTTTGAAAGTGCTTGGGCATAGTCTAGTTCTGAAATGTAGCACGCAAGTGAAGTGAGTGAGTCAGACATTTTCTCGGGGGTTCAAGCGTTCTCCCTCCCAGAAACATTGAGGGCAAATATTCTATTTTCAAGCACAACTGTCACATACATTTACTTCTAAGCCATAGGCACTAAAAAGGTACTCGTTAAATATTCAAGTCCTTTCATGGTGTGCCAAGTCAAAGAAATCTCACTTTCCCCAGGAGTTGACCCCATTTAATTTTACAAAATATCTTATGGGTAACCCGATTTGTCAAAAATGTCCCTCATTGTACCAGGGTGAGCATTTTGCCGCAGGTGCCCCATATACCATTGTTGCCACCTTAGGCTAAAGAGTACATAAAATAAACGAGCAGCATAGTTTTGTCATTAATGTCATTTATATGCCATGAGCGGGGCCACTGAAATTATGTGGTAGGGATGGACCAAATTGTGCTGCAGGTTTGACTAGATTATGGGTCAAGAAAGTAACCTTTTTCACTGTAATGCAGCCAATTTTGTGATAGTAATAATAATCTTGCAATTTTTACTCATGGTAACAGTCTGGGTAAAGATTCCACCTCATTAATATTAGTTTACCAACTAAATACAACAATATACCAACCAGTTAACTTTTTGCAAAGAGCCTCCCACTGTGCAGAAACACATGTTGCAATGTTTTTAGTAATCATTGATCTGTTTCAGCAAGAAACAAAAATATTATTTTGTTAAAATCTGCCGATTATGCAGCAGATGATAGATTGTGTCAAATGCCAAATGTGATAAATCCTTAATGATGGGAAAATGTAGCAGCCCTAGAATCACGTACTCAGGTGTCTCTGACCATGTCAAACCTTACCCCAGTATGACAGGGCCATCATTTTGTCATGGTTGCCCTCCTTCTATATACCACAGTTGGTCTCATTCTGGCTAAAACTTACCTCCAATGTGCTAGCACCAGTATTTTGTCACTGGTGTCCCCGTCCACAAATGTTGTCAAGTATGCCAGTATTTGTCCAATAGTGCCACACATGCCAATAATTACTGCTAACATGCCAGCACCAGTATTTTACCATGGATGCCCATTTACCAATAATTATCTGCAGTATTCCAATGCCAGCATTTTGTCGCAGGTGTCTCTCATTGTAAAAATTCTCTCAAGTCTGCCAAGGCCAGTATTTTGCTATAGATGCCTCTATAGGACAATAATTACATTCAGTATGCCAGTACAATCAGCAGACTCGCAAGAATAATACCACATTCTCACTCATGCTCACCTACATTCACTCATTTCATTGTCATTCACACACTCACTCTTACTCATTCTTACTCTGACTCACTCATGCTTTGTCGCTCACACTTAGTTGCACTCACTCTTAATGTCATTCTCTCATTCTCACTTATTATCACTCACTCTGACTCATCCATTCACATTCATTCACACTCACTTTGACTCACATTCACTTTTTCACTCACACTTTCCCACTCACATGCACGTGCACTCACTAGGTTAGTCTAATGACAACTTACAGGGAGGACAATCCCTGTGCATTGGGGCCCCTGATGTTTTGATGGGTTTTTGTTTTTGAAAAACAACAAACTTCTGAACAGGACCAAAACAACATTGCACCCTCTCAGCAAAGTGCTGTACCGTCAGAGCAACCATCACATCAGCAGTTATTCTGAAGGCAGGCAGGCACACGAAATCTCAAAACAAGGAAAGTTTGAGGGTTGCCTGGTACAGTCCAAATTATCCTAATAATATTGTTGTGAGCATGGTAGCTGTATTTTGACTGCCTTGTGATATGCTCAGGAACTTTTCAGTCTGTCCAATTGAATTCCTTCCCCTTAGGTAAAGTGCTCCATTGCATTCTAATACCTGAAGTACCCCATTATCATGATCCGCATGTAACAAACTCAAGTATGTTGATCTGAAGGCACAACAAAATTATGGCAACAATAAAGGGAGCTGTAAGAGACGTAAAAACAAAATATGATGAATGCCAAACATCATTGGCAATCTGTGCAATACACAGCATGCTTAGGTTGTGTTTTGGGAATGATTATCATTTCTACTGCGGTTCTAATGTGGTTTAGTGCAAACGTATGAGTTGCAATGCAGTAGGAAAATTCAAACCCATTCAAATTGTACTGTGTTAGAACATGAAACATACAACACACCCTAGAAGGTTTCAATTCTCAGGCTCTGGGCACTTGCAAGATAAATGGTTTACGTGATTCATTGAACAATCAGTGCAGCTGGTCACTTTGAGACACATACACAATCGATTAATGCTCAAGCAAGTGAAAAAACGTGAAAAATAGCTGATGCAAGAGTGATTATGAAGCTGAATGGGCCTCTATGACTATCACTGATAAGCATACCTGGGTCAAATAGAAAACACAATAGTGGTGAGACGTACAAATACCTAACTCCTCAAGTAACACCATGCAAGCAAATGACCCCATGCCAGTAAGTGACTTAGAAGTACTATTCACAAACTTTGGTTACAGAGCCTGAATATCAATTGATACCTGGCACAAGGTTATGTATTAGATTCAGAAATGATGTTCTATAAACACAGCTCATCAGGTGGCAGGTTGTCGTTTCCTGTTGTATAGTGTGCACCTTTTTAGGTATGGAATACTTGGTGGAGAGGGATGTCATGTCCTTACTAATAAAGGTATGTGGTCAGTTTTACGGGGGCGTGCTCAAGGGTACATATATTGAGCGTACCTACAGTCTTAGTCCTAATCCGAATTAGTGATTGGCAAACTAACAATTATGCTATCTTATTATGAGTGTTTTAGAAACAGAAGAACTCCAGGGGCCATATTACAAGTGTGCAACAGATGTTTGTACCCATTGTTTTCGACTCAGACCACTTTGGTATTACAGAAGGGATGGCAGCTAAATGGGTATTCCTTTCTGCAGTATTGATTGCACGAGCTCACATTTTGTGTCAGTTCAATACAAAGGGGGCATATCCTCATTTGAATGTGGTTGTGACCCCATGCACAGGTGGGAACACATCTGCAGTTGTGTCTACGCTGTATTACTGAAAGGTGCGTATGGGTAAACAGGCTGTTAAGAGATGCACTAGGATTTATCATTATTTCGTGCAGCAAGATACCTTGCTGCGCCGCTTGAAAGTTGTGCTCCCACACAATGTTCTGCCTTGCCCCAATGCAGGCACCCTTGCACAATGGTGCAAGGGTTCCTGCATTGCAGGCAGGATCGATTTTATGCAGGAAGGCACACCTTCCTGCACAAAAACATTCCTCAGAGGCATTTTCCTCTTTCTAAGTGTGCAGAAAAATGCAGCACAGGTATAAAGAGGACACAATAAGGAGAAATAAAGATATTTCTCCTCGGTGTGCCTCTCCTGGGAAGGTGTAGCATTTTGACACATTCCCAGTTTACCAGTGTTGGTAAATGTGGGAATGTGCCAAAATCCATGGGTGGCTGCATGAGAACGCCCATGCTCTACCCATGAAATGCCCCCCTGGGGCAGAGTAAGGCAAGGCAATTTGTGCTGCCATTCGTTACTCCAGATTCATCAAGCCACTCAGGGCTACGCAAGGTGGCCTTGCGTGGCCTGATAAATCTGATTTAGCTTTTGCATCACCCTTGCTCCTCTTGCATGGCTCAAGGGCGACGCAAAACCTTGATAAATATGCCCAAAACTATGTGCCACATTTTCATGGTGCAGATTTAGTGCACCACCAAATGTTACCACTTGAGAGAAAGGCATGAGGTCTCAAAGACTCTTTCAGGCACTCCCTTACATGCAGGTGCTGTTAGTCAGTGCACCCACATGCGGATGGATCTCTGTCCCCTCCTGCAAGTGCTGTCAGCCCCTCTGCATTAAAAGACAGGCTACTGGTTTGAAACCATAGTATGAAATGCAGTTCTCTGGTGGCCCAACAGCAGGCATGAGTTCAAAGCTGCACAAGGACACCATATGTTGTATATACTATGTTACATATTTTGTAATTGCCCTAGATGAGGCAATTTGAGGGTACCTTGGGTCTTGACAGGTACAGTCCACCATTTAGCTCAAATATCAAGAAGTGGACAAAAGGAGCAAAGGTACTAATGCTTTTTCTCTCTCCCCCTCTTTTACATTCCTGAGACATACATGTGGAATTCAAAAGAAAGACAAACCCTCATCATGAATACGAGCTAGTAATGCCAGGGATCGCAGCTGTTACCCCTGGCCTCCCCTTTGATATACCTGGCACTGCCTTTACTACCCCTTTTCATGGTCAGGCTTCACAGGGCTTCTGTGACCAGACAATTACGTGAGAATCACCAGGAGTGGGGCTTTTACTCCCACCACATGTTGGGAGCCAGGGGTACACGTTTTGATTGGGCAGAAGTTGTGTGGTTCCACAACAAAATACTTGCCCTCCACAGGGTTGTGATAATTGTGTTTATTTATCCAGCTACCCTAGCTTGAACTTTATAGGGCACCCAAATTACATTCTAATACTAGTAAAGTGCCTTAGGTAACTAGATAATGTATGGTGTTTTTATCTGACAGCAGCACAGACGGGAGGAAGGCAAGTCATTTACTTACATGGATTTGCAGCTGTCACCTGAACTTTTAGCCTACACCAATATTATTCTATAGTTCGTTTCTTTCAAATAAATACATCTCCATTCCTATGTTATGAATGTCTGATTCACATTTCCATACAATATCCCTTTCAAGCCAGGCCAGTTGGCATTCCCAGCACTTGTTTTGGAGGAGGGGAGAAGCAAGAAGAAAAGGTAAACAGGTTTTCTTTCTGTAGTTTCTACTCCTTGTCCTTCCCCAGCTTTTCAGCAGCATATAGGAGGATTTTGGAGTTTCAGTGGATGGGTTGGGCAAGGGGACAATTGAGAAATATCTTTGGGGGCTAATGGATGTGATATGTCACTTCTGCTACCCCTCGTATTTTGATGAATCAGTAGTTATAACTGTCAAACACATCGAATTCTACAGAGTACACTGACGTTTCAACAGAGAGGCCACAGAAAGATATGCATAGGCTCAGCCATGGCCTCTGGCTGAGGTCTCATTTATACCGAGACCCTGCACAATGTTCTTATTTTACTGCTTTACTGCAAGCCATGTGAATGAGTTAAAGAAAAAGATAAAAAGATAAGGTACATGCATTGCTATTTAGGTACAGAACATTTTCTTACAGCTGCTCTGTGGATTATTAATTAACTCAGTGACTGAAGTTTCGAATTCTGGAAAGCTTGGTCCAGAAATGTGAACAAATTGTGTATTGTTGATTCCAATGATTGTAATAACTAGCACTTTCGGTCCTTGTACTTGTTAGAAATGGGGTCTTTGGTTGACAGTCAGGTTACCCCCTGTTCAAGGAAGGACCCTCACTCTAGTCAGGGTAAAAGAGAATCACCCTCAGTTAACCCCTGAATACTCCGTTGGTAGCTTGGCAAGAGCAGTAGGCTTAACTTCAGAGTGCTAGGTGTAAAGTATTTGTACCAACACACACATTAACCTAATGAAAACACTACAAAATGACACCACGCAGGTTTAGAAAAATAGAAAATATTTATCCAAACAAAACGACAAAAATCCACAACAGTATAAGATACTTATATGCCTATTCCTAATTCTATTTATTCTTGTATTTATATTTACCCCTATGTTTTGTCCCAAAACAATGTTTCGCTTTGATTATATGTCTAAGTGTTGTTTGTTCCTTCATGTTTATTATATGTTATGTTACAGCCCTGAAGAAGTCCTATGTTAAAGGGCGAAACGCATTGGCTGTTGCTACTATGTACATTATGTATCACAAAGAACAACATGGAAGAAAATAACTAAGTGGAAGAAAATAAAGAGAAGATTTATTGTATCTATATTATAAAGGAACTGGACTTTTTTTTACATATGAATTGATAATTCTAAAAAGTGGTGCACCACCATTATGGTTTTCATTATTGGTTTTTTCTAACCTTTTTTTCTCACAAAAAGGTTAGCACCTTCGCAGCAGGTGCTCTAGTGAAGTTGCAAACTAGGACATTTGAATGTCCCATTGATTGCATAGTTGGGAACCTATAGGGACTGGTGCGCGTCCTACAAGCCTGCTGCGTTTTGCTGTTTTATAGTTCTACACCCCAGCTCCCTTTGTGTCACTGTCTAATGTGAGGTGCAACCAGCCCAACTGTCAAACTGACCCAGACAGGGAATCCACAAACAGGCAGTCACAGAAATGGTATAAGCAAGAAAATGCTCACTTTCTAAAAGTGGCATTTTCAAACACACAATCTTAAAATCAACTTTACTAAAATATGTATTTTTAAATTGTGAGCTCAGAGACCCCAAACTCCACTTGTCCATCCGCTCCCAAAGGGAATCTACACTTTAATCAGATTTAAAGGTAGCCCCCATGGTAACCTATGAGAGGGACAGGCCTTGCAACAGTGAAAAACAAATTTAGAATATTTCACTGTCAGGGCATATAAAACACATTACTATGGGGGTGATTCTAAGTCTGGCGGGCGGCGGAGGCCGCCCGCCAGACTTCCCCCACCAAAATACCGCTCCGCGGTCGAAAGACCGCTGAGGGTATTTTGGGATTTGCCCTGGGCTGGCGGGCGACCGCCAAAAGGCCGCCCGCCAGCCCAGGGCAAATCAACCTTCCCACGATGACGCCGGCTCAGAATTGAGCCGGCGTAGTGGGATGGTGCAACGGGTGCAGTGGCACCCGTCGCGTATTTCAGTGTCTGCAAAGCAGACACTGAAATACAAAGTGGGGCCCTCTTACGGGGGCCCCTGCAGTGCCCATGCCATTGGCATTGGCATGGGCACTGCAGGGGCCCCCAGGGGCCCCACGGCACCCCCTACCGCCATCCTGTTCCTGGCGGGAGACCCGCCATGAACAGGATGGCGGTAGGGGGTGTCAGAATCCCCATGGCGGCGGAGCGCACTCCGCCGCCATGGAGGATTCACAGGGGCAGCGGAAAACCGGCGGGAGACCGCCGGTTTTCCTTGTCTGACCGCGTCCGAACCGCCGCGGTCAGAATGCCCTGCGGGGCACCGCCGGTCTGTCGGCGGTCCTCCCGCCGACCCTGGCCCCGGCGGTCTCTGACCGCCGGGGTCAGAATGACCGCCTATATGTCCTACCTTAACCATACACTGCACCCTGCCCTTGGGGCTACCTAGGGCCTACCTTAGGGGTGTCTGACATGTAAGAAAAGGGAAGGTTTAGGCCTGGCAAGTGGGTACACTTGCCAAGTTGAATTTACAGTTAAAACTGAACACACAGACACTGCAGTGGCAGGTCTGAGCCATGATTACAGAGCTACTAATGTGGGTGGCACAACCAGTGCTGCAGGCCCACTAGTAGCATTTGATTTACAGGCCCTGGCACCTCTAGTGAACCTTACTAGGGACTTACTAGTAAATCAAATATGCCAATCATGGCTAAACCGATTACATACACATTTTGTAAAGGAGCACTTGCACTTTACCACTGGTTAGCAGTAAAGTGCCCAGAGTAAAAAAACAGCAAAATCAGAGTCCAGCACACATCAGCAACCTGGGGAACAGAGGCAAAAGGTTAAGGGAGACCACGTCAAGGATGAAAAGTCTAACAGTACTATTGACAACTGTGTCACTGAGATGTGAAATGGATGAACACTTTCATATTATTTTCAAAAATAGTTACTTAGTGTTAAGTGTATGCTTTGGCTAAACCTTTTGAAATACATTTTGAGAGGGTGTTTACTTATATGTTCTGTAGTTGTGAAAAGTAAACCATCACGTGCGTTATCTTTGTGAAGCGAATTCTTAGAATAGTGACAATTTCATTGAAAAGACTCAAGTTCCAACAGGCTATGGTTGTTGATCTAGGCCAGTTAAAAACAATACTGGAATGATCTTGTGTTTAGTAACTGTCTTACCTTCACCGGAGTCTTTGCTGCACTTTGAGACTGTAGCAAGAACTTGTGTTCCTGAGCACTGGTGTGCAAAAAATATACTCTCTACAGTGCATGCGCAAACTCTGTATCTCCTACATCAGCACAAGCACTGCAGACAGTGCAGCTCAGAAACACAGAGTAGTCAGTCCAGTCAGGCCTGTGATGCAAAGGCCTCCATCCTCTGCCTCACCAGCTGCTCCACCCTATTTCCTCTGTCCTAATCCAAACTCCCCGGGGGGGGGGTTAGGATTCTCCCCTCTGCCTAGGGTCTGGGTGACTGTCAGACAGTTTGACAATTTGTCAGGGACGTTTTCTGCCTGAAACAAAGAGTCCCTGCTGCAATATGACTTTGGTTAGGAGTTCAATTGACAAATAAATGCTAGTATCTAGGATGATGGAAGTCAAGTTACAAAGGTGTATTGGTGAAAGGAAGTGTACAGGGACAGTGCAACAGGACAGAAAAGCGGGGAATATTTTTGTAGGGTAGGGGCAATGAGTGGGTCAGTTGGCATCCTGGTGCCCCCTTCCACCTGGGGGGTGAAAAAGTAACACCAAAAGATATGCGTTAAGCCAGTTGAAAGAGGGACTTATTAATTAATATATGTCAGATCTATTTTTGAGTGAGGTAGTGATGTTTTCGCCTGGCATTTAGATTACCCAGTGTCATGGTCTCTAGGACTATTTTTGATGTGGCTCAGACCGGAGGTATGAGACTGTATTAGGGAGACACTCACATACCGAAGACCAACCCATGCCAAGGTAGGTATGGGATGTTTCCACAGCATTTGCTCGAGTTCTTCAGTGCTTTCAGAGTGAGGATGGAAAAGAGGAACTGGCCAAAGAAGAAGTGTTTCTAGAATTCGTTATGGTGGTATTGACGCTGTGGAAGGAAGTACTGGCCAAATAGAAGGAGAGTTTATTGTGGACAAACAAGTATGCGATAGCAGGATTGTAAACTGCTTGACGGACCCTGACAGCTGAGACCAAGGGTGCATTGGAGCAATGGGCTTTTTGCACCATCACACAAATCTGCAGCTGGGCCACAGCTTTCTTTTTCAACAGAGTAAGAGGGTGACAGTGGCATTAATGACTTGGTGTAAAGCAGGTTGCATGAAAAAGAGTTGAAGTCGTTATGTCAAGATGATTGGAGGACAAGTAGGAAGGTTATGAGGCATAGGAAAGGAGGAAGGTGCTGGATCACCAGATGATGGGCATATTGGAACACTGTAACTGAATGGAGGCCTAGTGCCCAAAAGGCTGGACACATTGGCTTCAGATAAAGGCAGAGACAGCTACTTTGGACTAGGCAAGGGGTAGGATAATGAAGGAACTGGATAAATGGTAATTGGAATATTTAAACAAACATGTGGACCCTAGTGTCCCCAAAGAAAATTGAAATTCCTACATCTTGGTTAAAAATCTAGGGCCATATTTATGACCCCGTTTGCATTGCTCTTGCACCATGCAATGTGGCGTAAGAGCAACGCAAACCTTAAGTGAGATTTCGGAAGCCACACAAGGCCACCTTCTATGGCCCTGCATGGCTTCATAAATCTTAAGCAATGTAAAACAGCTCACTTTGCTGCGTTACATTACTCTACGCCAGGGAGACGTTTCCATGGGTGTTGCATGGGTGTTTCCATGCAGCATCCATGGATTTTGACGCATTCCCACGTTTACAAGAACAGGTAAGCCTGGGAATGCACCAAAATGATATGCCTTCCTAGGAGAGGCATAACAAGGAGAATTTTTTTTATTTCTCCTCGTTTTTTACTCTTTCTATCTGTGCTGCACTTTGCAACACACATAGAAAGAGGTGGAAGAGGCAAAGGCTGTCAGGATTGTTTATGTGCAGGGAGCTGCCCCTTGCTGCACAAAAACGATTCTGTACACAACGCAGGCACCCTTGCCCCATGGTGCTAGGACGCCTGTGTTGGGGCTAGGCTGCCGAAAGGACGCCAGTGCAGGGGAAAAGACAGGGATGTGCAGTATTCCTTTAAATACCATGCATTCCTGACCTTTTTCGGTGAATCAGGTCAGGGCAGCTCAGTGACTTGCTATGCTGCCCTTCTCCACAAAGCCCATAAATATGGGCCTTAGTCCAGTCAATAGGCCTGAACAGTGAATCAAAAACTGTGAGTTGTACAAGCTATTTATGAGGACTGAGAACTTATGTGGATAATAATCTGTTTGAATGGGTTTGGAGGCGGACTCAGGAAATAGTGACACCTTACAGGTCTACTAAAGGGGTAAATGGCACAATTTCAGACATTTTTGGATGACGGAGTATGAATGTATTGGAACTTCAAGTAATTTTCACGGCTCTATGTGTTGTTTGGGAGCGTCAGGGTACATGAGCCATTGCTCAGGAACAAAATGAAGCTGGCCTTTGATGGCAGCTATTGTAGTATGGGTTTAAAAAATGAGAATACTGTGAATGAAGAATGTAACAATGTCTCAGTGGAGATATTTCTTGTGAGGGAATAAAGTTACATCTTCTCCAGAGCTCGTAAGATCACCCTAGGGACAAAGTCAGGAGACCCTATTTCAGGATGTTGGGTCACCTTCTGGGAAAAGCCCCACGTTCTTGTATTGAAGGTAAAAGAGATGTCTGTGGCTACGTTACAGATCGTACAATATGAAGATCTAGGTCCCAATATTGACTTTGACTTTTAACCAAACATTGTGTGATTCTGGGCCAATCATTCCACATTTTTTGCCTGAAATTGTAAATACTTGTAATGTAGTACAACAAGAAATGTGTCGATATATATGTAATGTCCTGGCATTGTTGTCTCATTCATGAGCAATTACCTCCATCACATATCTATGTAAGCATTCCTCCGCCTATGAACTAATGTGCCACGTTGTTACTATGTGCAACATTTCTGGTAGAAAGACATTTTTATATATAGATACATAAATACTTGGCTTGCCAAAAGCAAGAAGATTAAAGAACTAAACTAATCCTACAAGGGGCATTGTGATAGCTGATCATTCATGCCAACGATTGTACACATAAAATGAGCCAGTTAATGAATAGATGAGGATGGAGTATTAGGCAGAACATTGTATAGGGTGGGGACTGGGGGAATAGGAAGGATGGTCGGCACGTACTTTTGATGACTGTGTGGGGCAAACAGCAGATGCTGGGCCCATCGAGAGTTATTAGGGGATAAATGCTAGCAGCACAGGACAGGGGACTGCAGGGTCGGTAATGCACTGGGGAGGACGGGGGGGTAGATGATATGTACTGGGCTATAACATGGGTGGCTGGGGCACAGACTCTAGGAGGGTGCTGTTATAGGTATGACATGATGCCCGTTGGTGAGCTTGAGGTTAGTATGTGTGGAGTGCAGGCCAGGGATTAATAGGCAGGAAAGGAGTACATAGGTTTATCTCTCTCTTCGACTGGGGATTTTGCAAACTAGCTAATAAAGATGGAGAAGGGGGCACATTTGAGGAGTTACATGTAGAGATAGGCCAGGACAGTGAGGGTGTAGGGATGTTACGAATGTTCTTTTTGAAGTCAACAAGGGTGTTGCGGATTCTTAGAAGGGCTGGATGATGTGGTAGGCTCCTGATACTGACATTTGCCAGGGATGTGGGTGGAGTAAGGGAGTTTTAGTGAGAGGGGCTGCTTTGTGTGCTGAGTGGCAGGGGTGGTTTGACATGGGTGTTGTGTGTGGCTGGTTAGGTAGATGGATCAGGGGTGGACGAAGAGAGTGGCAAGACATTTGGGTTAATGTTTAGGTGGCCTGGTTTGAGAAGATCAGTAGGGGGACGGAAAGACCATCTCAGGAGAGGGATTTCCGTGTGGCAGAAAAACGGCTCAGGGAAAATAAAAGAGTGTTTGATAAAGGGTAATAAAGAGAGGGAATGGGGAGATTTGCAGCCCTACTTCAAGATTATGGAATGAATGCATGAAATAATCAATGGCTAGATAAATAAATGGGTGAATGAGTAGAGGAGTGAGTGAATTAGTGATGCGACATTTAAAGCACAGCACACCAAACTATATAAAATTCAGACAATTCCTTCTAGAAGAAACAGGGCATTGCTACTAAATGAGCTTATTATGCTATGCCTTGATAGTGCAGCTGTCACCAGAAAATTATATCAGAATCATCAGAAGACGGGCTTTGGTTCAGCTCACATGTTGGGATCCAGGAGTACATGTTTTGATTGTGCAGAAGTTGTGTGCTTCTACCCAATAAGTGCTTGCCATCCACACAGCTGAGATAACATTATTTATTCAGCTACCTGAGCTTGAACTTTCAGGGGCACACACAAACCATTGTAACACTATTAGCATGTCTTAGATAACTAGATAATTTATGGTGTTTTCCTCTGGCAGCAGCACAGTTCACAGGAGGACAGTCATTAACCTACATGGATGTTTAGGTCTGGCTTGACAGTGCAATTGTCACCTGACCTATTAACTTTCACCAATATTATTCTACAGTTCTTTGCTTTCACCCAAATACATATCCAGTTCTATGCCAATGACTTGTGATGCTTCACATTTCCACACAATATTCCTGCAAAGCATTATTGAATTTAATTAATTATTTAGTAGCATTGCTGATGCTTAGTTTTTAAATGTTATCAAGGAATTGCGATTCAACTCTGTTGATTACTGCATACAATAAAAACGTCTGAACTTTAAATCGCTCTCATGGGAGATCAAGTGAGATACAGTCCTGTTGTGCCTAACCACTTATGACTGTCCCAGTCCAGAAGCATGCAATTTCATTATCACAGAATCACCAAAGGTCAGTTGTTGTGAAATACCTGTAGGCAATATTTATGTGAGCCGACAGACATTGTGTGGTAATTTAGTGAAAGTCTCTTTCTTCTTCAGGAAGGATTGGGGGATTGAAAACTTTATATCTCCAACTTTGCTCCGAAACATGCGCGGCAAAGATATAAAGAAGGCCATTAACTTTCACATGAAAAGGAACCAGGCTTTATTGGATCCCAGGCAGAAGGTGAGCCATCTGTCATGTTCATCTCTGTGGTTGTACAGCTATGGGAGATTAGGAAAATAATGAATCTCCATTGGCTGTTCCAGATGTTAGCATTAAAAACAAGTGAAGCAGGGTCGAGGACTGATTATGTAATGGAACTGGTCAAATGAGATTGTGCTAATGATCAAGATTTCTCTTGCTGCTCACCAAGGTCTCCTTTCCCTTGGGTGGCGTCTTCAACGATTTTAGCCTCTACGACTGAGTAACCTATAAGTCATAGCTAGGAAGAAGAATTTCCTTTTCCCCTAACTAACCCTGCCTTACCTTCCTGGCTGTGCCCCCCTCTATATCCCTTACTTGCCCCCCCCCCCAAAAGACCACCACCACCCACACAAGCCAACATTACCCAACAACCCCACTCAGCTGCCCGGAAAAGAAGAGAAGTGAGGGAGGAAGGATTAAGACTGTGATAAGGAGTAATGAAGATTACAAGTAAGTAATTGGGAAACCACCTCTGCTTCCATCTTCTCATCAAAGTCAGTATGACATGAGGATATAACAAGGCGCGACAAGCGGATGACGCACCAAAAACACTGGGTCCTGGATGCAGTGCCAAAATGTAATTTAATAGAAGCATGCTTCTAACTCATGCCTCTAAGCTAAGCAGCTGTACTTAAAATTCAGATATGGGACCTTACCATCTATAGCTTAACTGCGAATTGGAGAGCAATGCCAGTGTGTGCACTATATGTAAATCATGCATGCTGGAGCCAGAAAGGGTGCACCACTCCTTTTTATGCATGGCATACCTGGTGCCCATGCAAGAAGTGGATTAAACCTGTGTGGCAGTGGCTAGGTAGCAGACAGTACGAAACTGCATTAAGAATCTTGAGTTCTGAAACTAGAGAGGCGACTGTTATCGGCATTGCTAAATTTGTATATGCTGCATAGTTAAAACACAGTCGCAATCTCACAAGAGCAGCAAGCCTCCCTTCTAGCAGCAATTGATCTGCAGTCGCGCCAGTAATAATTGCCATGGTTGTGGGTGTTTCTCCAATAAAAGCTGTATATTATATTAGAACTTGCCTTGATTTGTATTTTTTAAAGGCTAGACCCCTAATGTTTAATCTTTTTCTTTTATTTTTATAACTGCTGAGGGTAGTGTATGACTTTCCGTGATGTTTTGTGCACCCTGCTAAATTTTGTCTATGGTAGTACACCTCAGATTTTTAATTGATATCCAGTATGGTTTTAACATTTAAGCATTTCGGGGCTTTTAACCTTGTTAACTGATTGTGCACTTTAATAACTGTATGGAGGCTCATCACTTTACTATTTTGCATGTTATAATGAACTATCTTTTTTTAATACTGTGAAATATATAAGATTTGTATGTATTTATTTGTTTTAACTGTTTTATGGATCATGAATCCAAAATAAACAGATTTGGTACAAGAAGCATGCTGAAGACAGCCAACATTCAAGAAATAAACATCAAAATTACTACATCACGACATCTAGCTGATAATGTAATATGAAAGTATGGGAATGTGCCCAAATGCCAGCCCTACAAATTTGGAGAGAAACACCATCAAATTCAGCCCTGGATGCTGTTATGCCTGTAGTAGATCGACCTTGAACCCCAAGGGATCCTCAATTGCAACATGGGCTTATAAAATAGCAAGCTGAACCTAGAGACCCACAATAGCAATTGTTTTTTTTCCCTTGCTTGGAGCCCCAAAAGGCACAAAAAAAGAATCAAATGAGTCAAAACTCTTTGTCTGCTCCAAATAGATTGACAGAGCCCTATGAACTTCCAAGGAGTGAAGATCTGTCTTGTCTCCCCGGCTAAATGACAGGCAGAATAACTTCCTTAGTTACATGGACATGGGAGAGTACCTAAGAAATAAAAACCCAGAAAAGACTGTAAGAGCACCTTGCTTGGATGAAACCAAAAGGGGCTATGATTACCAAGGAGCTAAGCTCATCTAAACTGTCAGGAGCCTTAAGAGCTTTGCAGAAGACAGTGGGCTGATGGGAGAACCCTGTACTTCTTGTAAAACTGTTGGATGATCCCAAGGAGGAAGGGCATAGTGCACCACAGTTTTCTTGTAAAAGAAAAAGCAAGCAGGGCTGGACTAGCCTTTTATTCCAGTGGGCATTTTCCTGGTGGGCTGGAGCAATTTTGAAAGCCCACCGCTGCTGTTGGTACCATTTGTACTTTCTCCAGCTCATAGAGATTAATTTGAGCAGGAACAGGGGGCTTCAAGAGAGAGAGAAAAAGAGGGACAGAGAGAGCAAGGTATGGAGAGAGAGCAAAAGATCAGAGAGGGAGAAGATGAGACAATGGATGAATGGAAAGAAAGTGATAGAGTTAGAGGAAGAAGTGAGCAGGGCTGGTTTGAGCATGTTTGTATTGGATACTTCTGGTTCTCCAGACCATCCCTGTCCCCAAGGAACCATGCTTCGAAGATAACTACCTCTGACTAAGGATCAGAGAATTGCTGAGTTCCTCATAAATAACTCATGGAGCACTTAAGGTGGAAGATAGCACTCCTACAAGAATCCGTCCCAGAGATGGTCCACCGAGAAAGAGATAACAGGTTTTGGGAATCAATCAACCACTCTTCAGACACGATGCTTGGAAATGAACTCAATCGTTCAAACAGTATACAACAGTGGAGGGCTGATGGAATTTCTAAATAAGCAAGGTCACCACCCTAGAGCACCTCTGTAATTGAAGACATATTCATTTAAACTTCTAGCCATGCAGTGAAGATCGACGAGGGCCTGATGGGAAAGTGGAGGGAAACTGGAACAAGAATGAATAGAAGGAAATATGAACTGGAGGGACCACTTCCAGACGGAGTAGGGAAGGAACCAAGGGTGATGTTGCCAAAATGAGGCCACCAAGATCATTGCTGATGCTTCCTCCTATTGCTGGTGGCTCCTCATGAGTCATCCTCAATATCCTCAGGAGGTGGGAAATGCACTTAGGAGCCTTTTGACTACTTAGAGAAGGGGCACTCAATGACTTCCAACCCCAAACCTTAGAGCAAAACAGAGGAAGAAGGATCATTTCCTTTGAAGCAAACAGGCTAAGCCAGGGAAGGCCCAGCTGGTCAGTGGTCAGTAGGAAAGACTTAAACTGATTCTCTACCTGTGGGTCTTAAGAGGCCAAAGGGAGAACAAATGTTTTTTGGCCTAAGATCAGATTGGCTGAGCCACCTGATCCAGAACCAACCAGCATGTACCACTCCCAAATGACAGATGCTTTAGTCACATTGTTTGTGCTTCTTGATTAGAACTGGTTTGCACTGAGGGAAGACAGCAAACCCCTGAATAACTATAAGGATTGCAGAAATCTTCTTCCAGTTCAAAGAACGTTTTCCTCAACTAAACACATCACCACTGCCACTCCTGATTCTGTGAGCTGGCCACCTAACCCCGATGGCTCACATCTGTGTTAAGCACAACTGGAGTTGGAGAGGTTATAGCAATTCCCTCTGCAGATATTCTGGGATCAATCACCAGGAAATGGAACAAGATACCACAGAGGTCATAGCACTTAAGACCCTGAAATTTGCAGCTCTGGACTATGGTATTTAATAGGATGAATTTTCAGAAGTTTCATATGAGAGCCGGCCCATACAACCACTGAGGTACTGGCTGCCATGAACCCTGAAACCATAATCACTCTCTTGTTGAGGTTGAAGGAAGGGACCACAGATGTCTCAAATAGGACTGGAGTCACAGATATCTATCCTCTTAAAAAATATTGAGCCCAGGTCAGCCGGAAGCAGAGCTTTGATGAACTGACATTCATGAGCTGGAAAGAGATGGAATGTTTTCTAGTTCAGCAGAACCCCCAGCTTTGTCAGTCACTTGCACACCCTCTTGATTCTGAACTCTGAATCTCTCCCAAGAGTAAGGAAGCCATGACTGAAGCCTAAACTTGCTGAAGGCTTGTGTTCCAGATGAGGATAGTGTGAGAAAGTAGCCTCTTTCTAGCCTTGTTACCCCCACTTTTGGCCTGTTTGTGAGTGTATGTCAGGGTGTTTTCACTGTCTCACTGGGATCCTGCTAGCCAGGGCCCAGTGCTCATAGTGAAAACCCTATGTTTTCAGTATGTTTGTTATGTGTCACTGGGACCCTGCTAGTCAGGACCCCAGTGCTCATAAGTTTGTGACCTATACAGTATGTATGTGTTCCCTGTGTGATGCCTAACTGTCTCACTGAGGCTCTGCTAACCAGAACCTCAGTGGTTATGCTCTCTCTGTACAAATTGTCACTAACAGGCTAGTGACCAATTCCACCAATTCATATTGGCATACTGGAACACCCTTATAATTCCCTAGTATATGGTACTGAGGTACCCAGGGTATTGGGGTTCCAGGAGATCCCTATGGGCTGCAGCATTTCTTTTGCCACCCATAGGGAGCTCTGACAATTCTTACACAGGCATGCCACTGCAGCCTGAGTGAAATAACGTCCACGTTATTTCACAGCCATTTACCACTGCACTTAAGTAACTTATAAGTCACCTATATGTCTAACCTTTACCTGGTAAAGGTTGGGTGCTAAGTTACTTAGTGTGTGGGCACCCTGGCACTAGCCAAGGTGCACCCACATTGTTCAGGGCAAATTCCCCGGACTTTGTGAGTGCGGGGACACCATTACACGCGTGCACTATACATATGTCACTACATATGTATAGCGTCACAATGGTAACTCCGAACATGGCCATGTAACATGTCTAAGATCATGGAATTGTCACCCCAAAGCCATCCTGGCATTGGGGAGACAATTCCATGATCCCCCGAGTCTCTAGCACAGACCCGGGTACTGCCAAACTACCTTTCCCGGGGTTTCACTGCAGCTGCTGCTGCTGCCAACCCCTCAGACAGGTTTCTGCCCTCCTGGGGTCCAGCCAGGCCTGGCCCAGGAAGGCAGAACAAAGGACTTCCTCAGAGAGAGGGTGTTACACCCTCTCCCTTTGGAAAAAGGTGTCAGGGCTGGGGAGGAGTAGCCTCCCCCAGCCTCTGGAAATGCTTTGATGGGCACAGATGGTGCCCATCTCTGCATAAGCCAGTCTACACCGGTTCAGGGATCCCCCAGCCCTGCTCTGGCGTGAAACTGGACAAAGGAAAGGGGAGTGACCACTCCCCTGACCTGCACCTCCCCTGGGAGGTGCCCAGAGCTCCTCCAGTGTGCTCCAGACCTCTGCCATCTTGGAAACAGAGGTGCTGCTGGCACACTGGACTGCTCTGAGTGGCCAGGGCCAGCAGGTGACGTCAGAGACTCCTTCTGATAGGCTCTTACCTGTGTTGCTAGCCTATCCTCCTTCCTAAGTAGCCAAACCTCCTTTTCTGGCTATTTAGGGTCTCTGCTTTGAGGAATTCTTTAGATAACGAATGCAAGAGCTCATCAGAGTTCCTCTGCATCTCTTTCTTCACCTTCTGCCAAGGAATCGACCGCTGACTGCTCTGGAAGCCTGCAAAACCGCAACAAAGTAGCAAAGACGACTACTGCAACCTTGTATCGCTGATCCAGCCGCCTTCTCGACTGCTTTCCTGGTGGTGCATGCTGTGGGGGTAGTCTGCCTCCTCTCTGCACTAGAAGCTCCGAAGAAATCTCACGTGGGTCGACGGAATCTTCCCCCTGCAAATGCAAGCACCAAATGTCTGCATCACCGGTCCTCTGGGTCCCCTCTCAGCATGACGAGCGTGGTCCCTGGAACTCAGCAACTCTGTCCAAGTGACTCCCACAGTCCAGTGACTCTTCAGTCCAAGTTTGGTGGAGGTAAGTCCTTGCCTCCCCACGCTAGACTGCATTGCTGGGTACCGCGTGATTTGCAGCTGCTCCGGCTACTGTGCACTCTTCCAGGATTTCCTTTGTGCACAGCCAAGCCTGGGTCCCCGACACTCTAACCTGCAGTGCACGACCTCCTGAGTTGTCCTCCGGCGTCGTGGGACCTTCTTTTGTGACTTCAGGTGAGCTGCGGTTCACTCTTCTTTGTAGTGCCTGTTCCGGCACTTCTGCAGGTGTTGCTTGCTTCTGAGTGGGCTCTTTGTCTTGCTGGACGCCCCTTCTGTCTCCTCACGCAATTGGCAACATTCTGGTCCCTCCTGGGCCACAGCAGCATCCAAAAACCCTAACCGCAACCCTTGCAGCTAGCAAGGCTTGTTTGTGGTCTTTCTACACGGAAACACCTCTGCAAGCTTCTTAATGACGTGGTACATCCATCCTCTAAAGGGGAAGTTTCTAGCCCTCTTCGTTCTTGCAGAATCCACAGCTTCTACCATCCAGTGGCAGCTTCTTTGCACCCACAGCTGGCATTTCCTGGGCATCTGCCCACTCCCGACTTGATCGTGACTCTTGGACTTGGTCCCCTTGTTCCACAGGTACTCTCGCCCGGAAATCCATCGTTGTTGCATTGCTGGTGTTGGTCTTCCTTGCAGAATTCCCCTATCACGACTTCTGTGCTCTCTGGGGAACTTGGGTGCACTTTGCATCCACTTTTCAGGGTCTTGGGGTGGGCTATTTTTCTAACCCTCACTGTCTTCTTACAGTCCCAGCGACCCTCTACAAAGTCACATAGGTTTGGGGTCCATTTGTGATTCGCATTCCACTTTTGGAGTATATAGTTTGTGTTGCCCCTATACCTATGCACTCTCATTACAATCTATTGTGACTGTACATTGCTTGCATTGCTATTACTGCATATTTTTGGTATTGTGTACATATATTTTGTGTATATTTGCTATCCTCATACTGAGGGTACTCACTGAGATACTTTTGGCATATTGTCATAAAAATAAAGTACCTTTATTTTTAGTATATCTGTGTATTGTGTTTTCTTATGATATTGTGCATATGACACCAGTGGTATAGTAGGAGCTTCACACGTCTCCTAGTTCATCCTAAGCTGCTCTGCTAAGCTACCCTTTTCTATCAGCCTAAGCTGCTAGACACCTCTTCTACACTAATAAGGGATAACTGGACCTGGTGCAGAGTGTAAGTACCCCTTGGTACCACTACAAACCAGGCCAGCCTCCTGCAGATAGGCTAAAGGACAATATTCTGGACTAGAAGTGGCGACCTCCTACTGCAATTGAAGGAGACATTGATAGGCAGTTTAAGTAGAGACAGAGAAATATGCATCCTTGAGACCTAAGGTCGCAAAAAAGTCCTCAGGAGCCACAGAATATGAACAACCTTTGAGATCTAGTAGCTGTTTTGTTTGTAAACTAGAAAGTGGATCGAATTGAACCTGTTACAATTTTGCTCTCATGGGTCAAGAACAATGGTCTATCGGGTTAGCAGAAAATAGAGCTTCCCTTCTGCAGAGATTGACATCCTTCATGACTCTGAGGAAGAGGATTGATCCTGAAAAGGTTTCCTCTGGAGGAAGTTGGAATGTTATAACGTAAGCATTCTTTATAGTGTCTAGAACCCATTCATCTTGTACAATAGAGAAATAAGCTTCATGAAACAATCGGAGCCAGTGTCAGACAGGCACTGAATTGGAATAGTCAGGCTTTTGGAGGCTGATGCTGTTGGTGATGGTGCTGCTGCATCTGAGACTGGGATTGTCTAGGCAGAGCAGCACACTAAACTCCTCTGCAAAAAGTGGCATTGGCCTAAAGGTTTTTGAGAAGCAAAGTGTCTGGTTCAAGCAGATTCCATTCAGGATGGCTGCAGAATCTTCCAGTTCTAGAGCTTACTTCTGAATCAGCTTGCCAAAATCGAGGTTAAAAAAGTTGGTCCCAGTAATGGTAGAGGGCTAATCAACACCTACTGACCACCTTCTTGTTTCAGAGTTTCATCCGAATGTGCTCTTTGGGCACCAAACATCCCACTTTGGCAATAGCAGAGGTCCACAGGAGCCCAAACATAGGCCCTCATTCTAACCCTGGCGGTCTCTGACCGCCAGGGCGGAGGGCAGCGGAAGCACCGCCAACAGGCTGGTGGTGCTTCCTGGGCTATTCTGACCGCGGCGGTAAAGCCGCAGTCAGAAAAGGGGAACCAGTGGTTTCCCGCCGGTTTTTCCCCTGGCCCAGGGAATCCTCCATGGCGGCGCTGCTTGCAGCGCCGCCCTGGGGATTCCAACCCCCTTCCCGCCAGCCTGTTTCTGGCGGTTTTCACCGCCAGAACCAGGATGGCGGGAACGGGTGTCGAGGGGCCCCTGGGGGCCCCTGCACTGCCCATGCCACTGGCATGGGCAGTGCAGGGGCCCCCTAACAGGGCCCCATACAGATTTTCACTGTCTGCTTTGCAGACAGTGAAAATCGCGACGGGTGCCACTGCACCCGTCGCACCCCTGCAACTCCGCTGGCTCCATTCAGAGCCGGCTTCCTCGTTGCAGGACCTTTCCCGCTGGGCCGGCGGGCGCTCCTTTGGCGGGCGCCCGCCGGCCCAGCGGGAAAGCCAGAATGCCCGCCGCGGTCTTTTGACCGCGGAGCGGCCAAATGGCGGTAACCGCATGACGGGCGGCGACTGCCGCCCGCCGCGGTCAGAATGACCGCCATAATGTCTAATAAAAAATAAAACAAGGCAAGAGCCCCATAGAACCCAAAAGCAGAGTTTAGCCTTAACCTCAGTGGAAAGAGCAAAATAGAGCTAGAAGTCTTTTAGGACCATCTGAGCAGCATAAACTAGATCAAGTGGAAAAACTGGAGTCTGTCAAGCAATGTTTGAGAGCCCCTTGTACTTTCCTGTTCATGTGTCTGGCAAAGCTGCTTGCGCAGACACAAAGGAGGATTGAGATGGGATACTGGCAAGAATATAATTGTTCTTGGACTTGTGGAAGTCTTGCTTGATATCAGTCAATGTCAATCGTATCAATGTCCTTCCATTCTTTCAACATTAGATACCTAATAATCTGATGAAAAGGCAATGAATCAGCAGCAGAGCAGTCATACAGAGTATAAACGTTGTCAGTGATCACCAATGTAGACTCCTGAAAATCATGAAATCCTGAATCTACTAGACTACCATCTGTAGCTGTGCCCTTCAACACACTTTCTAACAGGCAAGGGATCCTGCTCATAACCTTCATCTACAGCAAGATCAGGCAAAGGTTAGATATTTCACTGGGTGAATCCCAAACACAGCAACTAAAGCCTCCACAGTCATATTTTGTGAATCAGAACAAGAGGAGATCAGACCCCCCTCATCCCTAGTCAAATGCTCAGTAATAAGCCTCTTCTCACTGCACCTCCTTACATCAATGCAGCAGTCTAGAAAATGAACCAGGGCCAGGATAGCACTTTCTGAAATAGAAGGTTGCTTGGCAAACTCTTTTTACCTGTTGCAAGAACAGAGAAGGAACCCATGTCATGAAATATGGAGGGAAGGCTCATCACAGGCATTCTGCAAGCTGTGGAAGAAAGTAAACAAATTCCATACTACCACAAACACCCCCTGCCCTCGCTAAACCCAAGAGAGGTGATAAATGACAGAGGTTCCCAACAAAAAGTTCCACTACCCTGCCTTCACTAATAAGAAAAATCAGTTGGTGTGGGCAACAGTGCTTCAGTGTATCCACCTGCTTCTGGTAGGGAGAGAGTAAGATGATATAAAAACAAACGTCAGGTAACCCTTGTGCACAATCCTGTAGATTAATTCAAGCATTCTATCCATAACGTTTTTGCATACTTCAGTGCGTTGCCCTAAGTGGGACAGGTATGCCCATATGTGGGTTCTGTGCACACTGTGCCACTGGACTGAAGCTATATTTCACAAATGAGCCCTAATAAGGGTAGAACTGATCTTGTGGTCAAGTTGAAGGAGGATCTGGTCTGGCAGTTCAGAGTGGACTTCTCCGAATGGAGACGGATCAAGGCAGATTTGCATATGCCTGGATCCATACTAAGGTGACATGGTGTGCAAATTAACAATGGACTGGGAAGAGGCCCTGAGAAATAATCATTGGCTAAGTTTAATTCAAACATTCCATTCATCACTTTTATGTATACTTTAGTGCAACACCTTAAGTGGAAAAGGGTATGCCCAGACATGGATCCAGTCCATACCGTGCACACTGTGCCACTGGTATCCAGCTATACCTAACTGTTTAGTTGTTATAACGGTGAAAATGGTCTTGGGTTGCTTGTGTTCAACTTCACAGAGGACCTGGCCTGGAAGTTCGGGCTGGTCTTTTCTAATCTGAGCAGGGTAAAGGTCTGATTTTCATATGGCTGCGTCCAAATTGAGGTGCATGGTGTCTAAAATAATGATAGACTGGGATGCAGCCTAAATAATTACAAGTGGCTGAGATTAATTCAAGCGTTTCATCCATCACTTTTTTGTATACTTTAGCATTGTATCAGGGCAGCTGTACGATGTAGCTCCCAGACATAAATTGCTCATTCCACGAAAGCAGGGACAATTAAGCTGCTACACCTCTTTTATACTTAGTGGGAGACAACGAAGCACTCAAGGAGTTGCCCCAAGGCAACCAATGCCCCCTCTGCTACAGCAGAGAATCAGGATAAAGGCAGCACCAGAGGGCACTTCTCAAGTCTTGCTCTAGCATAGGCAACAAGAGTCAAAACACAATGACTCCTGTCAGTCATCCCTATGGGTGACATCTAAAAAATAAATTAAAAAAACTAATAAATGCTATCAAACTGGGGACTTTGTTTGTTGGTTCCTGTGAGGGGGTGTTGCCCCCTGCAAGCAATACCAGCACCATAATTCACAGCACCAGGAGGTGTTGCAATGAACGAGAGTGAAGGGTAGTGCCACCATCTGCAATGCGCCTAAAGCACGCCCGGGCCTCCCTTAGCACGGGTCTTTGTTTGTTGGGTCCAATGAGGGGGTGCTGACCCCTGCAAGACCTACCAGCACCATAATTCACAGCACCAGGAAGTGTTGCTTCGAAGAAGAGGGAGGGTCATGGCCACCGTCAGCAATATACCTAAAGCGCTCCCTGGCCTCCTGCGGCATGGGACGCCTGCGGGATTAGCCTGGGCAAAGCCCAGGCCAGGGACAGGCCCATCTGCACCCATCCACATCCTGTCAGGCTGGGCTGAGCCACCCCTCTAACTTCAGTTGCCTGGTGTAAGCTTATCATCCTTCTTGACATACTTCTCCCATTTGGCTGTCCCTTGCTTAGTGTCTGCCAGCCCAAGGAGTGGGAGCTATCCCTCAGGTCACTGTTGTCTTGTGAGCAGGGTCTAACAGCAATTCAGCAAGCTACCACTGTTTTCACACCATGTGCAAGGGTGATCGGGAAAGATGGCCAAACAGAAATTAGAATCTAGAACGGGGTACTCGCTATCCAAAAGAAAGACCACTAAGCTTGATGTCTTTATGAAGAGGTTGTGGGAAAAATTGACAAAGAAATACTGAGCCTTAAAAGAAGGCTCTCTCTTGCTCCTATTCCTACCAGTGATGACGAGGCTGTTTTATATGACTCTCCCCCTGTTCTTATAGTCCAGCCAGAAGAGCCGCAGTTGTGACCATCAACGTGGGGGCTCAGCCATGGGCACAGATCCCTCTGCCTGCTGTTTTATCTCCTCTTTGTGCCCTCCCCACTAACTAAGCCCACTCCTAGACAGGTCAAACCTCCAAGTGCCAAACAAAGAAAAGGTAATACCCATAAATCAAATAACTCCATATCTCACTTGGGCCACTGGGGGCATGACTCTGCCTATTGTGGCCGGCATCCGTTGGACAGCACAGAAGTTAAATGTAAAGCTTTCTCTGATCACCTGGAGGCAAAACTATCTTACCTTATCCAAAAACAAATCCCAGGGTGCTCCAGCATGGCCTGTGTAACTGCTAACAATGCTCCATCAAGGAACAGCAAGAGATCTGCCGACCAAAGGTCGGGAACTTAAGTGAGGCCTCAGGCCCGATTGAGGGTGTAGCCATCAAGGTGCCTGCCATACCCCAGACAACTGCTCATGTCGCCTCAGCTCGGCAGGCACATGGTCTCTGAGTGGGGCCCTTCCCTGTTCATAATAACATTCCTACTACCATTAGCCCCCTGAGTTCAACTGTGGTTTCTTCTTCCAGATGCAATCTTCCATCAGCAGCTTGCCCCATGTCACTGTGCTTGCAGATATGCCAACCCTTCGATCTGGTGTCACGGAGTCGACTGAGAACCTAACTCTAAAATCCATCCATTGGATCCATGAGAACCTGTGGTGTCAAGACCTACTATTTAAGGAGGTGATAATGGCCTGGAGGGTAAGCTGGTTTGGAAAATTGCAAAAGGCACTCCCGGGAGGCTGTGTTGTAATTTCTTTCTGTAACCCGAGAGTAGCAGGGAACCTGATTGGGACTTTTTCCAGCACAAGCCCAGCGAAATAAAGACCTTACCTCTGAGCTATTTTTATAGGACCCTGGTTAACCTCTATACTGTCTCAGACAATTTGGTACATGCCCGGGTCCCTGAGCAAGCTCGCTCCCAGTCCTATAACATTTGTGTGCTGGACCACTTTGGCCTATCGGGGACCCTGACTGACGTGGACTGACAAGGGAATGGCTTCAACAAAACCCACAAGCATATCACAAGAGCTAGACCTAGATCTAGATAGGCAGCATAAAGGATATGGCTTGAGGGAAGTTTCCATCAAACTTACCATTTGCCTCCCCAACCTCTGCGGTTACTTGTGGAGCCTCTGTGGGAGATGGTCAGGCAAGCCTTTCGTGCCTCCCCCACTTGGTAGACAATGTAGATGGATGCCTGATCTGTCCAATCAATACCATCCATAAGGTTAAAATTCTCTTCTGGAATATTGTCGGATTACCTAGCAAACAGAATGTTGATAACTGGGCTGCACTCATCTCAAGCCTTGACATGATATTTTTTGCAAGAAACAGGGGCCACCGATCTTGTAAGTGTGGATGGGTATGTTGCCTACATGGTCCCGGCAACCCTGTCACCTGCTGGGTGAGCCAAGGGAGGACTCATGGCTTACTTATGTCTCAGCCTGAAGTGGAAAATGTGTCCATTATGCTTCTAAACTCTTGCTACCCAAGCACTGTTGCTGTCCAGGCTGAATGGTACTCACCTTGTCATTCATTCTTATAATGTGCTTTTTAGTGGAGAGGCATGTACTAATATTTTCAACCTGTCAAAATTTATCCTGGGGCTTGGCTCTCAATTAGCCCATTTGAACCTCGGGTTTCATACTGTGGTTGAGGGCGACATCAACATCAAACTCAGCCCCATATCCCAGGTAAATGAGTCAGCCATCCTGGAAAAAGCCTGTGCGAGGGGTGATCCCCAGCAGGAGGACATGAAAGCCAGGGCCCTTTTGGGCATTGTTAACATGTTTGATCTTATTAATGCTTGTGATGCTATTGACCCAGCCCATCATATGAATTCTCCATATGTTAGGGGTAATATGGGTCAATTATGATTACATCTTTGTAACCAGGTTCCTCATGAGATGGTTCAGTAGTAGGGGCAACATTGTTGCACCTTTGAGCAACCACAACCCCCTATGGCTGGGCCTTAGTATTCATAAGTGGGCAAATAGGCCATGAGCCATCCCCTCCTCATCCATACATTTCAAGTCCCAGGGGCTTTGCCTAGCTTGGAGGAATGCTAACCTTAGTGCTGTGTTGAAAAATGTGTGCACTAACCATCTTGAAACACTGTTTGACTGCCTAACCTATCTGGTTGACTCATGGTACATTGCTAACTGCTTTGTCCAACTGGGGTTAACTTTTACTAACCTTCTTATGAAACCAACTAGGTCGGCCACTGGGGCAAAGTGGTTTGACTCCTCCTGTAGAAAGGCCTCTGCAAACTTGCATAGGGCCCTAAAAGAGAATCTCAGAGACAGCCAGAAGATCAAAGTCTATAGGCGCTGTGCAGTAGGCAGAAGGAGATCAAAATGGAGTATAAAGGGAGGCTGGTCCAGTCTTGCTGGCAAAGGGACTCTGCAATTTTCTGGAAGGTGGTTAAGGACATCTGTCCAGTGACATTTTAGCTATCATTACCATTAGCCGAGAGGCCAGGGTGAGCCACTTCACTGCCCTTTGCTTCTTTGATAAGCTTCAGGATATCCCAGAGCCTGTGGTGGTTTACTCATTTTCCATGAAATTCACCCTGGAAGAGATCCGGGAAGCCATTAATAAATCCCCCTCAATCAAGGCTTCTGGAACTGATGGACTTATATAAATCCACCCTGGATCTGTGCGCCCCAATACTTTGTAACAGCTTTAATGCCTTTACTTGTTGTGGCCTTTCAGACACATGGCACACTGCCACCATCGTACCCATCTTTAAAAAGGGTGACCCATAGTCTCCAAATTGCTATTGTCCAATATCCCTATTGGAGTCTGCGGTACAAATCACAGGGAGGGTTGTACTGGAGCGCTTGTTGTCCTCGGCTACAGAGAGAGACACACTGTTGGAGGTGCAGTATTGCTTCTGTGAGGGGCTGGGCATGGTGGATCAATGTCTTAATTTACACCTGCTTATCAGCAAGTACACCATTGCGATTCAGGGCTTTATCTGCCTTGCCTTCATGGACCTGTCTAGTGCCTTCAACAGCATGGTTAGGTCTAAGCTGTGGGTCTTCTTGAGCGATCTGAGGGGGGGGATACAGGGCTTGTTCAATTTCTTTGAGTCTTTCATTATGATTAAGGCTCCCTGTTTTCCCTTTTTACTGATTTTTACAAATAAATACAGACAGAAAACCATTTATATTCCTGTCTGTATTTTTTTTAAAATATGGATAAAAACGTAAATCAGGATCTTTTCTGAGCAGTTCTAAATTCTGTTAGTCATGACTGTCAGGCCCATAGCTGTGTCGTTTGACAGGAAAAAAGATTTAAAAAAATAGACAGTTTAATAACAATGCTTAGAGAGCAGTATGTATACATATAGTTGATACTAAAAATTCCATATTTTCCTGAAAGTGTATCGATTTATCATCTACAGGTCTTATATCATTGAAAGTTGGCAGACATTCAACTAAGAATCTATATTTTTCAGTTATATAAATATGGAAATATACTAGTTTCTGCTTCATTTTTCCACAAAACCTAAAATAAATATGGACAAATACAGATAAAATTAGCAAAAACATAATATGGATAAATCCAGATGGAAATATAAAAAATATAAATACCATAAAACCAGGAGCACTAATTATGATCTATCAGCAATGGATAGGTATGGTCCTGCAGGTGAAGGCTCCTCCAGCTTCCCGCTGGGGAAGGGCATTCGCTAGGGGTGTGTTTTGGCCCCAATACTCTTTTTGTTGTATGTCAGCAGTCTTGAGGAGGCTGTGTCTGCCTCTGATGCAGACTTTCTGATGGTGGGCAGGAAAAATGTCCACGCGTTACTTTACGTGGACGACGCTGTCTTAAAGAGGAGAATACACAAGAGTCTAAACACTCTCTTTTAGGAATATGATACTTTCATGGGTTCTTTGTGCCTAACTACAAACCGCTATAATACCTATGCCATGCTCTGTGGGCCTAAATCCATGAAACCAAGGACTGTATATCTTTAAGGCTATCAGGTAGCCTCCACCAATGATTTTTCTTACCGGGGGTGGCCCTTTATATCAAGGGAAACTGGGACCCATGTTAGTGTAAAGCCACCCAAAGGTTTGCCAGTGTTGCTGACTATATTTACAACAGAGCATCTTGCATCTGCAGAAAGCCTATTACCCCCTTGATGGAGGTATTTAGGAGTAAATTCCTCCCTATTCTTACCTATGGGACTGGTGTTGTTGGGGCCATTTGAACACTTCCATCCTCCAGACCAAAGAGAACAAGGTCCTGCGCGGTCTCCTTGGTGTACCCCCAGGCTGTGCCACCTACATTGTCCATCAGGAGCTTGGTGTTGGGTTTGTTGAATATGTCATTAAATTGGCCCCACTGGTGCTTTGGTGTGCTATTTGGGCAAATCCACACATTGGCTTAAACAGGAAGGTGATCTTGGATTGCCTTGCTTGTGATACAGGTCCAGTCATTCCCTGGTTTCTATATATTAAGTAGGAAATGTCGGAGATGGGGAGACCCAATTTTTTTTCTTCTCCCTCCAGCATATCCAAGGTTCACCTAACTTAGGTCAGAAGAGCAGTCCTAAGCAGGAATAGATAGCGTAGAGAGGAATGTAAATCACCTAAAATCTCTTTTAGTTAGAATGTTTACCTGCAAACTACCCCCAATATGAAACCGTCCTGTCTTGGAGGGATACTACCCATGACAGAGTGTTGTTAACTAGATTTAGGTTTGATATTGTGAGGTGGCATTTAAGTTTTCGGTTTGGTCAGTTTGATCCCACAAATGTGTTAATCTGCCCCTGAGGTGAATCCTCACCCCAGAGTCTGCTCCATTTTACCTTCTTCTGTATGTGCTATAGGGTCCACTCTAAAGGATTTCTAGTCCCTCTAATTAAAGCCTGTGGTATTAGATGTGCTGAGGCTTTGGTGCGTTTGCAATCACTGAATTCCTCTACACTCTGTTACAGCGTTTGCTTATTTTTTAAGTGTGCCCTGGCCCACAGAAAGTGTATGGCCTTTTAAAATTCTGAAGCTGTGTGTTGCTGGTACTTCTCACATGGGTTTAACCTGATTGTTCTGTTATGTATTTATTAATCTGCTAACTATACAAGACTTGGAACTGTTCTTTACCATGCTTTTAAAATGTGTCATGTGCTTTTATGACTGTGTTTTACTTCTGAAATAAAGTATATCTATCTATCTATCTATCTATCCATCTATCTATCTATCTATCTATCTCTCTAACTATCTCTCTATCTATCTATCAATATATTAGTAATTTCTGCCATAGTGGGAAAGGCAACCTTCTTCTTAGGAGAAAGAGCAAAAGTGATGTTCCAGGGGAGCAGTAAGAGATATGGGGCCATATGTATCAAGCTGTTTTGCATTCGCAAACAGTGCGAATTGCAAAAATCTGCCAATGTGAATGCAAAATTGCCTTTCAGAACATATGAAAGGGATTCGCAGTGCAATTTTAAGGAATCGCTAAAACAGCAATTCCTTAAAATTGCGACCCCATTTAGAGAATCGCAAATTGCGATTCTCTAAATAGGAAATCGCAAATAGAGCATTCCTATTTGCGATTCCCAAAGCACATGTATCAAGCATTTCCTAAATGCGAATTGGGCATTTAGGAAATGCTATTACCACAAACTAAAGTTTGGTGGTAACCAAGTGCAAATTTTAAAAATGCATTATAAATGCATTTTTAAAATTGACATGTAGCGCACACATGCCCCTAAGGCATGTGTCTGCTTCAGATGTCTGTAAAAATATTTTTGGGGTGCAGCATAGGGGGCCTTAGGCCCCCAGCACCCTGGGATTTGCATTTCCTAAATTGTGAATTCCTAACTGGAATACGCAATTTGGGAAATGCAAAAACATTCGCAACAGGCCCATAGGTGCAAATGGGGTCAAATTCTCTATTTGCGATTCGGTAATAGTATTTGTGAATTTTAAGAAATCGCTATTACCGAATCGCAAAATTCATACATACCATTTTGCATTGCTTAAATAACGATTTCTTAAAATTCGCCATTTAAGAAATGTAATTTGTTTTTTTGATACATCTGGACCATGGTGTAGTGCGCAGAGCCATGTACAGAATAGAAAGGGACCAAAGTCTTACATATCGAGAAAACCTTCTTCCTAGCAGTAATTTGTAGAGTAATCTGCCTCAAGGGGGCTCACTACCTCTTGTTCTAAGGACTGAAAGATGGATGTGAAGGTAATTTATCCTTATTACCAACAAGTGGCCTCGCTATGTAGCATACTTCCAAGTGAGCTGTTATCTATCTTGCGTTCTGGAGGTGCATTGAAATCAGGCTATTATCAGATCTCCTTAGCTTCCCAGGCCCATGCAGTAGGGCTGAAACAATTTTTAGAGTGGGGTTGCTGCCATCAATGTTACAGAGATTGGAAAAATCTAAGCTTTAGGTAACAAACTCGTTTAGGAAATGAGCCACGCCTATTCGGCTAGAGGTTAGTCTGTAGTATGTCGCTGGTGGTTCATTTTGGAGCGCACTGTTGCAAATTTATTAAAAAGCATGGTGTGGTAGTGCACTGTCATTTACAAACAGCACATTCTCTATTGAAATTGCTGCTATAGTTCCAAA
The DNA here is from genome assembly GCF_031143425.1 of Pleurodeles waltl. NCBI lineage: Eukaryota > Metazoa > Chordata > Amphibia > Caudata > Salamandridae > Pleurodeles > Pleurodeles waltl. The sequence goes on from NC_090437.1 coordinate 66,113,781, forward strand.
GCATACAATTTTACTGATAAAAAATATAAAGCACAAAAATGATAATGCAAGGAAATCGGGTTTCAGCTAATATATTCCTTCGCATATCAAGAAATTGCCTTGGTTAGTTTTTATCCTATTAAAATATTTGCTTCCATCATTCTTCAGAACTACAAAAAAGTGCTTCATTTGTGCTTTCCTAACTGCTAATATATTTTGAATTATTTGTCAATTCATTTATAGGTATTTACATTTTGTTGTTTGTTAGAAAAAATGATGACATCCTACAGCCTTTCCTTTCACACCATTAAGACTGTCACATAGTTCATTTTACAAAATCTTCTTAATGTACAGTCAGAAAAAGAAAAGTAAATGCTGATTTGCATGTTAAAAGAAAGCAGCTATTTGTTGGAAGACAGTCTGACATTTTGCTTCTGTCTGTGAGCGCACAGCAAATGTGACAAGATATAAACTAAACTTACCAGCACCTTTTTGCTGATGCACCGCTGAAAGTCCAGCATGGTTATTTTGGGGTGCTGCAGGAAACCAACATTCGTACTTGCAGCAGCTATGGATTAGTAGCTCAGCCAGTACAGGTTTTTTCTTTGCTTTCTGGGAATTGTGAACTTCATTTTATTACGGCATCAATATACCTACAAATTGCAGAATGCAAAGAAAATACCTGGACTAGATAAGTTGCCCGTCGTTGGATGTTGAACTGGGAAGCTTGAGAACTCTGAGTTATACACCTTTTTCACATGCCTCAATAAACTCACTGTTTTGTACTCATTTGGTCATTAGCTAGCACATTAAAGCAGTATGACTATAAGGGCCTGATTATAAGTTTGGGCATTATATGTACCAATATGTGCATTGACTTTACTCTTGCTAAGTGGCCTCGAATGAACTAGCGTTATTCATTACTGTGCACTGCACCCGATCCACAAGGTGCATCTACTGCAACAATGTATGGTAAAGGCAATTTTTATTAGAACAAGAGACTGGAAGAACATGGAAATAAAGCAAAAAGCTGTCATCATGGCTGTCAGTCAGCCATCAGGAAAACTGCCAAAGTCCATCATTATTCATGGCCACGGTGTCAGCCACAGCTCTTCTGTGATTATTGGAGCAAGTGGAGGCATCCCACTTGTTATTGTGTAGGAATGACAGGATCAGATCTTCTCATACATCAACTTGCCCATTCTGGGAAACCACACTTTGTCCCTAAGTCTTGCTTTGGTTTTCCCAATGCCCTAGTGGCCTTGATGTGCCAGATCACTTGGGGTGAACTACTTGCAGACATTGTAGAAGAAAACCATCTGTGCTAGTACTTAGTTCATCACGGACTCCCCATAACTGTTGCATGGTCATCTGCTCAACTGTCGTCAGCACCTTCATGCCATCTAGGAAGTTGCAACATTGCTTCTTGAGGAGTGCGTCCTTAGCCTTTGCTATGCTGGTATCCGTCATGGTAGCTTCTCTTATCGCTTCTAGAGACATCGGCCAAGGGCATGCGTCTTGCATGATTAGTTTCACGTACTGTTCGACCCCCTCCTACTCATCTGCTTCATCTTCCCCCGCTTGTGCCTGAGGTGTCTGGACAGGTAGTCTGCTGGGTTTCCCACTCCTGGCTGGTACACTTTGTCAAACATGTAAGATTGGAGTTGTACTGCCCACCTTTTGATGTGAGAGGGTGCAGTGCAGGAGGTCCCAGCAAACAGGGATTAAGTGCTTGTGGTAGCTCACTACATGGAACGGCTGTCCACAGAATCACAAATGGAAGTAGTGGCATGCCCAGAGGATGGCCAGCAATTCACGCTCGATTTGGACATATCTTGTATCCATATTTGTCAGGGCTCTGCTTGTGTTGGTGATCAGGGCCCACAAACCTCCTTTTTTTTCTTGTTAAAGAACAGCGCTTAGCCCCACAGGACTAGCATCCACCACAAGCTCTGTTCGCTGACCTGGTTTAAATTTAAAGTAGGCCATGGTGGCATTCGTCAGCAGCGCCGCCTTCACTGTCCAGAATGCAAGGTCTGAACGGGAATCTCAATCCCATGAGGTGTCACTTTGTGTCAAGTTTCACAATGACTCTGACAATGTGGCCCGGTTCAGAATAAACCGACCACAGTAGGTAGCCAGTCCTAGGAAGCTCTTGACTTCAGAGTCATTTTGCAGCATCAACAAATTTTTGATCACTTCGACTTTTTTTGGATCAACTTGCAGTCTGTTTCTTGAAAAAAAATTGCCCAAAGAACTCAACAGAGTTCTCTTAGAATTGACATTTCTTTCTGTGTAATGGCAATCCACTCTTGACTAGTCACTTCAGGGTCACCCAAAACCAGAAGTGGTGTTCTTCAAGGATAGAGAGGGTCTCTATTGTATGATGTTTTGAAACACCTCTGCACCACCCATATGCCAAAGTTTAGCTGTTTGTATATGTGGTGCCCAACATCAATGGAAAAGTGGTTTCATAGCGACTTGATGGGGCAAGCTCCAACTGGTGGTATCCGGCATTGAAGTCTAGTTTTGAAAAACAATGGGCCAATGGTTGGTGTGATGTGTCTTTCTCTCTGAAAAGCCTTATTTGGGAGCATCAAGTCTACGCATAACCTGATCGCCCCTGGTTGTTTCGTCTTGACGGCTATCACCAAAAGAGAGACCTACGGGGTAGGTCTTGTCACATTCTCAATTACTCTTCCTTGTTCAAGGTTCACCAGTTCTTTTTCTACCAATGGCCACAGGTGAAAAGGGAACTTCCGGTTGGGGAGGGCAGTGGGTCTCACTGTATTGTCAATGTATAGTTAAACCTGAGTTTTTCAGTGGCCCAAGTCCTTGGAACAACTGGGGAAACTCGTGCATGATGTCAGTGGCATGTGATTCGTTCACTTGCCGCATGAAAAATACAAGTCCCAGGTTTTCCAAGGTGTGGCAACCCAGGAGAGTGCTGGTGTCTCCTTTCGTTACATGGAAATGTGTTCTTGCCAATTTTCTATCACTCACTATCAGAACTTCAACAACACCATTCAGTGGCAGCAGCACTGTTTCTCCATATGTGTATAACCTGGCCCTTGTCGGCATCAACTTGGGTCATGGATTAATCCTCTTGAATTGAGTTGACTCCAAGATTTAACTGAGGTGCCTGTGTCATTCAGCGCTTTAACTTTGGTTCCCTCAATGTCGACAACACACATCAGCCAGCAAAGGAGACGGTGAACACCTCTTCATCATCATCTTTCTCCGGAAGTCTTATCAGGTCAGCTGTTGTTCCTGTGAGTCTCGCCTCACCCTCAACCTCCTCAAGTGAGAGCTGTAACAAAAACACCCTGCACTTGTTTCTGACCCTGGTATTTGCTCTGGGTCCACTGCTCCGGCATGCTTTGGCAAAATGGTTGAATTGCCCACAACCTGAGCATGCTTTTCCCTGGAACAGGTACACGTTTGGCACTCCATGTGTTAGGCGAAGTTGCTGCACTCCTTTGTTTGCTGTTTCAGCATAGGTGCTCCTTGGGGTTTACCAGGCTTCCTTTAGATGGTATCCACATGTTGTTCCTTTATTTTGACCCCTTTTATTGTATTTGTTGTTGTTGCACCTCGTGCTAGCGCTGCTTTGGTGATGTCAGAGCAGCAGCCGGCTACTATGTGAGATCGCTCCAGGATCAGGATGTTGTCCAGTGAAATGCCTGGCTGGCGTAGTATGAGCTTCGGCAGTACTTGGGATCAGCAACCTTCAATAAGGTGCACCCTTATCTCATCAGCCTGGTCGATACCTGTGCAGGTGCTTGCTGCTTTGCAAAGGCATGAATAAAAGACATCCACAGACTAACCTTCTTCTTGCTGAGCCTGTCTCAATTTAAATCGTTCATAGTCCGGATTAAGTTAGGGGTCAAAATGGCAGTTCAGCACCACACTGCTTATTCAAAGTCTTCATCTGCGCTGGTGTTAGGGAGGTGTTCAAACAGATCCTACAGCTCGGCAAACCCCGAAGTGGAGTATTAGTGACCTCTTTACAGCTCTGTCAGTCTCTTGATTGGTGTGAAAATAGTGCTTGAGGTGCCCGTTCCAGGTGCACCAGCATGGTGCAGCAGTCGCAGGGCCACTAGTTGTCTGAATGGCGGTAGGGCTGCAACTGACAAGTGGGTGCATTGGGCAGAGGTGTTCTGGGCATTGTCTGGGGGCTGTTATGGCATTACGATCGGTTTGTGGAGCTTCTCTCCTCAGTAAATGGTGTATCTTGGTGCAAACAGTGGGAAGCACAACTGTCGGAGAGAGAGAGAGAGACTGGGGCATTGAGAGCGTCCTCTGCCCACCTAGGGATCTGTCCTTTACATGCCCCTGCTAGGCATCGAGCGTACTCATGTCTCCTGATTGGCCCGTTGGGCCCACCTATGGTCAATGGTTTTGGAGGTAGGTATCAGGAGAAACTGGCATAGGTCTTGCGGAGCCCAGGCAAGGCATCACTAACTCATTTGTTGGCTTGCTCATCTCCTTCCACTTTCTACGGCGTGCCCCTGAGTAAGGCACCTATTGCTATTGTGTGCCACTCTTCTGGGATGGCTAATTATAGGTGTATATTTATAATCTTTTTTTCCTTTTTTCTTTTGTTGGTACTACAGTCCCTCTTGTTTTCCTTTATTGTTTCCGTGTTTTGTCTTTATTTTTTTTCCATTTTCTTTCCCCCAGCACCTCCCGCTGGGTATGCCCAGGCTTACTCAGAATTCCGCTATGTTCAATGGCAGCCACAAAGTCACCGTTGGTGGAGTTGACCAACCACCAGGTGGTGCCGCTGCTGTGCAGAGCCTTTGAGCGAGGCCCAGCAGCTCATTGTCTGTGAGAACAGGTACGTCAGACAGCGGTCGAAGTACACACTCTCCCCGGGCGGTGTTGCAGGCTCTAATACACATCTGCAGCAGGAAACGTACACCACCATGCGGGAGAGCCAACACAGCAGGTGTGGTTGGGGCCTCTCCTGCTCCGCGGATGATGCGCCAGGCAGCAGAGAAAAGGTGTTGACTTCCGAAAGGGCCACAGAGTGGCACACAGCACTCGATGTAGCATGGATGAGTGAGGTAGCGGGGTCAGTGTCAGGATGGCAGGCCATATGCGCAGGCCATCACCATCCTTGTCACCAGTGTGTGATGCCACTTCATGCATAAGCTAGGGTGGTACACATAAGATACCGACATGTGCATTGACTTTACTCTTTTTAAGCAGCCTCGAGTGACCACCTAGCGTTTATTTATCCCCTTGGACCGCACTTGGGCCTCAGGGTGTGTTTACGGCAACATTGTATGGTAGAGGCGGTGTGACAATCTACACCACTCACCTGTCCTTAACCTCCCATCCTGTGGAATTCGCTATGTCTCAAAGTTATAAAATAGTTTGGACAGTACCAGTGGACCAGAACCAGAGCTTGAAGTAGGGTGTGCATTTGCCTGCATCATCTTTTTCATTGTTAGCCTTTACACAATTGGTTCGAGTGCCTTCTTCTGCATGAAGTAAATCTGAAGGTGTCCATTCATTGAGTGAATACCTAAGAGATCTAGGGCCAGATGTAGCCATTTCCAATTTTGCAAATCGGAAATTGCAAGTCGGTGCGACTAGCAATTTCCGATTCGCAAAATCGGATGCAGTACGGTGTCTCAGACACCGACTGCGAGTCGCTATGGGGTCGCAAAGACCCACCTCATTAATATTAATGAGGTGGGTCGCATTTTGCGACCCCATAGTGAGTCCCTGCACTTACAGGGATGGTGGCCTGCTGAAGTCAGCAGACCTCCATGTCTTTGACTGCTTTTTAAATAAAGCAGTTTTTTTTATTTATTTTGCAGCCTGTTTTCCTTAAAGGGAAACGAGTTGAAAAATAAAAAAAAATAACGAAACCTTTTGGTTTCGGTTTTTCAGTGTAGGCAGTGGTCCATTGGACCACTGCCTGCTCTGAAAAACCCTTATTGGCAACATTCACAAAGGGGAAGGGGTCCCATAGGGACCCCTTCCCTTTTGCGAATGGGTTACCACCAGTGTGACACTGGTGGTAACTGCGAATTGCTTTGCGACCGCATTTGCGGTCACAAAGCAATTTAGCATAGTGATGCGAGTCGCAAATAGGAAGGGAACACCCCTTCCTATTTGCCAGTCGCATTCACAATTTGCAAGTCGGTACCGACTCGCAAATTGTGAATGTGCATCGCAAAAGGCATTTTGCATGGCGCAAACTGCGATTTTTGCAGTTTGCACTATGCAAAGTGCTTTCTACATCTGGCCCCCAGTTAGCAATGAAGTCCGGTACGTCATCTTTTGCAAGTTCTCTGAGTATCTATGCTGTTGAGATTCCATCTGTCACTTATTTAGGGAATATCAGAAGGTGGAAGAAATGTGCTTAACATGATTGTTGCATTTAGAGGAAAGCAGTGTTGCTGCATTAAAATGTGGAAACCCCACTTCTCTACATTGGATAGCCATGTAGCCATGCCTACTAGTTGGGACCAGTTCCACATCAATAATTGTAGTAAAAGGTGCGGAAAGCAGTGTTTTCCATTTATATCTAAATCGGAAGGAATTTCACGATTAACAATTGTGGTAATACGGTTCCCAGAATCGTGACATTACTGTACATCAGATGACATTCTAAACGACGGCTAAAAGTGCGCAAGCCTGCAGCAATTTGTTGTAGTTTGTTCGTGCTATAATCTTGATCCTATGATTGCTAGCCTATCAGGTGATTTTTTTGCAAGTTAAAAAATCCCGATTTGAAATGCATCTAAGAATTGGATTGCTAGGAATAGTAATTGCCATTTACGTTTTCTGTTTTTAAATAGCCTTTATCAGCTGCCCAGGTTCGTCTCAGTTACCTGAAAATACTCGGAGAACTTAAAACCTATGGAGGAAAAATCTTTAATGCAACATTGCTGGTATGTATGCCATTTTAACGAGTACTTGCTTTGAAGCACATGTTTAAGTTTGGAAGACCTGCTAACAGCCTATAGGTAAAGAATAAATCCTCCCTGGAGCTGCTGGGAATAACCTGTTGAGCACCTTTCTGGGCCATTTGTGATGTGAGGTTGTTAATAGTCACAGAGATACTGCAAACTAAAGCAAGCACGCCTTGTTCATTGTGCCATATCAGCAGAATCAAAGATATAGTTACTTGGCACCAGAGAGTTCATAGACAGGGAATTATGCCAGTGCACTCACTAAGTATGTGTGCAACACAACGAGCTATTTCAGAAAGGTACTTTAGTTGGATTTTATTGCTGCATTCATCTGCACCTTGATCGCGGTAATGAAATGGGTCGAGAAATAGAAGGTATAAAAACTCAAAGGCAAATAGCATTATGTAAAGGATGACGCCTGCCTTGAGGGTACCTGGGAGACGCCTGATTTTGAGTTGAGTGATCATGGAAAGTTGGATCTTTCTGCAGGAAAAGCTTAAATCGGAAAGGGAAACCGCCGGTGGAGTTTTCCCTCACCATTCTATCGTGGAGTAAATTCCACCAGTAGATTCGCTTCTAGTTTCTTCATTTGTTCCATGCACCAGCTCATTTTCCACTACCCTAAATATAATTGATTATTTTATTTATTGTCATCAGCAATTTGCTTTACAATATAAAATCAATAACAAAAGCAACTAACTACATACATCACATTAATACTTTAGAATCATTCAATAAACTCCCCTTTTGATCTGGAAAAGGTTGCCACCTTTCACAGAAGGCCCATAATAGACTGAGGCAGTGTTATTAGTGTTATTGCCTCCAATATTGAGTCCACGGCTCACGATTCTATGAGGCAGTACCATAAATTCCAGCAATTGACGAGGTCAAAGCTGATTTTACATCAACATAAATTACGTACAATTGTGATCTATTTCCTATGGTGTACTTGTAATAGATCATGTTTAAACAGACAGCTTGTTTGATGGTTCCTAACCATGACCTGAAAATATCCTTTACCACAGAAAAAACATTAGAGTTCTCTAGCAAATCTTGGAGACGATTTAATAAAACTTTCCCATGTACTTTTGCTGCCCCATCTAATAGTGTTATTGGCTGGTATTTGGATGAACTGCTCTGATTGTTCTTCACGGGCAGGGTTATTAGATTGCAGAATGCCATGAAGGTAGTACCTGATCATTAGCAATGGCAGCATTCACCCCCCGGCTGAGAGAATGGAGGGTGGGAATGGACCGATGGGCAACGTTGGAGGAACCAATTGGTATGTCAAAAATGGTGGTCCTACTCTGGCCTTGGTGGGCTTGTGTTTAAGATTAGATGGAAGGAAACAACTGGGCAAAGATATTTGTATGGCTCTTTGTTAAGAGTTCCCTGCAAGGACCAGCAAAGGGTGTGTATTCTTTGTAATTTTGCTAAAAAACTATAAAAAGTGATATTATAAAAAAAATGGCAGCAGCAAATACTGTAGCATGTGCACATGTTCAGAATGTAGGGTTCACCAGTACAAGTCGTTTAGAACTAGATCTGGGCTGAATGCCATATTGAATTTAATGCTGCAAAACAGTCTCTTTACCTCTAGGGTCAAAATATTAATTGAGGCAGTTTTTGCAGCAGACCTCTCTCATTTCGGTAAATCTTTAGTTTATCAAATGATATCTGCCCTGCATAGATTTCTAAAATACTCTGGCCATTCCTTTTCCCCTATGCGATACACTTGTTTATTCTACCACCTAATTAAAAATCATGGCCAATGATATTAATACTGCTACTACAGTTGAGGCTTTGAGTGTGGAGTAAAGTCACTAGATCATCTGCAAAATTCTTGTAATATATTCTCACTCGCATTTATCTAATACAGGATTGATTACTCGGTTGGGTCCAAACCTTTCAGTGCACGAAACAAGGTGATATTTCACCAACCGAAAAAGCAGAAGTTGGCAAACAATGGCTATGTCACCTCCTGAAAAGTACCATAATCTCAACTAAATGACACTGCTAATTGCCTGTATGGGTGAAAACCTACTAGTATTTGCTTCAGAGAAGAGGAGGTGTGAGTTGATCTGAGTTGAGTTGTGTTGAGTATCAGTCAAGGCTTGGAATTGGAGCTTATAAGGAAGAAACAGCTTTTGAGGAGGAGTTAAAATGGTATTCTTCTCTGTGCTCTACCCTATTATCGAGTTTTTATATCAAACTACAAAAATATTGAATCTAGAATATTGACTACTACGTTATTATCATGGTAAGTATGTACAGATAATTATAGATTTATTATTAACTCCATATCTATACACCTTGAAGCTATAGATGATGAAGGTGTGTAAATGTGGAGTTAAGAAAAAGCCAATACTTAAATATACGAATAGTAACAGCTTACTTACAGCAGATTTCCTTAGCGTGAATGACGAGGCTGCCCCGGTGCTCCTTTGCCAACCCCCTACTGTTGAGGAGATTAAAACAGTTATTAGCCAGTTAAATAATGAGAAGGCACCCAAGAGTGACAGTCTCCCTGTTGAACTTTATAAAACATGTGCAGATGAGCTGGCCTCCATATTGCTCCATGACTATAACGAGGCATTCCAACTGGGCATCATACGCATAACACTAAGGAAGTTCATAATAATTATGTTTCTTAAGTCAGATAAACCTTCAAGTGTGAATCATATTGTCCCTTATCTCTTATCAACGTTGACAACAAGATTCTAGCCAAACTACTGGCGAATCAGCTACTTCCATTAATGCCAAAACAGGTCCAGCCGGACCAGTCCTGCTTCATCCTGAGCTGTTCTACCGTAGATGATCTTAGCTCGCTGTTCACCCTTGCACATCAGTTGGACCCTGACTTGCCTCATGTGGCAGCATATTTAGATCCTGCCAAGGGGTTCAACACAGTTGAATGGCCTTTTCTGGTCATGGCCCTTGCTAGAATGGGAGTGGGTGGGACATTTGTGAAATGGATACAGCTATGGTATAAAGCCCCCTTAGCACGGCTTCACTTGAAAGGTGGCTTGTTAGAGCCCTTTGAGATAGTCAGAGGTACACAAGGATGTCCCCTGTCACTCCTCCTTTTTGCCCTCATGGTGCAGTCAATGGTATGTGCTCAACGCAAATACCAAAATAGGGGGTGGGTACATTTGGGATTTCACTATACACTATTATCCATGTATGCTGACTATGCAGTGCTAGTAGTCAAGGATCCTACTGTGATCTTGACACCCATTACAAAGAATACAGAAAACTATTAAGTTTGATCGCTGGTCTGGACTCAAGATCAATTGATCTAAATCAATCATGGTCCCTTTGATCAAAGGCACCATCAGGCCGGATACACCCTATCAGCTACAATGGCAGACTGAACCAACTAAATATCTAGGTATCTTCTATCATACTGATATCCCCACTCTGATTAGGGAAAATTATGGAAGGTACAAATGCGCTACTTGAGATGACAAGACAGGCCTGCCACCTCACTCCCACCGTAATGTTGTTGGGTTATGGCAGAGATTCCAAATTCATTTCATAGGTTCACTGCCACTGGGTTACTTTTGGAGAAGCACAGAGTGGCATGAGATGGGGTAGTAGACTTGCCTCGACATTTTAGGGAGTGGCTGAAGGGAAGGTCCCTATGTGAGGAATAATGCAGAACTGTTGCCACAAACAGCCCATCCACAAGACTTCTGGGATCCCTTGAGAACTTATTTGTTACAATTGAGCTCGGACTCCTAGGGGTCCCGCTTCAAGTGGTGCTTTATGCTATACCTCACTGTATTAAATATAATGCTGGATTGACATATGCTATATGAGGCGTCATGTCGCTGTTGTGCTAGACGTTGCACTCTCGTTATATGTTTGTAACAAATGTCGAATCATTCTATCTCAGAAATGTTTTTTCATGATTTGTGTACTGTGAATTGTGATTTCCTGTTCCTTTTGCCCAGCCGTCATGTCATGTGCTACCATGTTACCATGCTACTAGTACTGTTTATGCTTTCTAAAACGTATAAATACAAAAACACTATATGAGAACCAAATCTACACCAATTCACCCACACATGCACACATATAATATATGTTTAGAATTGTTTGATTCATGATTCCTGCCCAATGCAAGCAAATACACGAACACCATGTATTTATTATTACCCTTGGGACCACGAGTAGCTCTTACTTGAAAGACAGATCTGCTTTCTTTTCATTCTGAGAAGATGTGTGGGTAAAAACATGAGTGACAGGAAGGAGACGTGGATGAGGCTTTCATCTAAAGTGTGTCACTAAAACCTCTTTCCCTCACTGGATTACTCCATTAGATGCCCCCCCTTCCTTTATTTTGTTTGCCTCTGCACTGTGACATCATGGCAGTCAACAGCTGCCCCCAGGACAGTCTTCCAGTGCACAATTCTGTCCATGGTTCCCCTGGGCTAGGTACATTGTGAGTACTGAAGACCCCATATAAAGGGGCCTTTTAAGATTCACTGAGAAAGTTCCACCGCAAATCTAAAGAACTTCACTAGAGGACTGCTTAAAGGTGATTGGCTCACTTTCGAGAACTTGCTCTCTTGCATAAAAAAGCAAGCTAGACCAAGAGCCCTGCAAGACAGATCAGCAGTGTCAAAGAAGCAGCAGCAGGACCAGGGGGGGCATGTGAAAACCAATCCAAGTACAGATTGATACGAGGTCCACAGGAAAATCTCCCAGACAAGAGCAAATGAAACCTTCAGGCTGGCATAGGAACAGAAACAGATACAGACTGTAGTACCACAATGTCAGACGGACCAAAAGCTTTGAGAGTTTAAACCGAACCCCGAAATAATTGAGAGCACCTTTAAAGAACAACCTGAAATAGCAGAAGTTAAAAGCAGCCTCCATAACAGGAGTTCATCTAGTGAGTAACAACCGGCAGCACAATCTTCTGTCGAATGCAAACTCAGCAAGAGATAGCAGAGCAAAAGGTAGACTGAGTACATACCAATAGCCGGAACAGGTCGCATAATGGAAAGAAAAGCAGTCAAGAGACAGAACAGACTCGTTGAAAGACACAATTTAAAAACTCTCAGAAGGCCGGTCGAATGCACTAACTACATCGATAAAGAGTTCTGAAGGCAGATACGGGAACATGAACCCTTATGCCTAGAGGTACACACCCAGGCCCACGGCAAGGGAAGTGATGGGTGCCTGAAAGAAGAAACCACAGCAGTTCCAAAGAAAAACGTGTGACCCCCGACCCCCCAGCCCCTCCCCACCACCACCTATCTATCTTACTACAACCTTGGCAGACCAAAGAGGGCACCAGTGGCCCAAAGAACCACAAAAGTGGCGGAGGCAATGATGAGGTTCACAGCAACATTAGCAACAGCTACTGCTGCCTGGCAAGACACAACACAGCACAACACAAAATCAGAAAACCATCCGTTCATGAGCAAAAGCCTTGTGTGTACTGCAAAAAAGCGGCAGAGCCTGTGTCCTCAGAAAGACACCCTGGGTGACTCTCAGCACACTCCCGAGGACACCCTCAGAGAATCAAAGAGTAAACAACAGATACAGAGCAGAGAAAAAACAACTTGCTTTCTAGACCCATGGCAGGCAAGGCTCTGAAAGCAGGAACATGCCAAGCCAGAGCCTAACAGGTAGGTGGCAGAAGGTGTAAGTGTTGCACAAGGCAGCACAGAATATAGAAAACAGAAAGTGTGCAGTAAAACAGTAGGTGTTAAGAATAGCAATGCCATTGGTGCACAATTCACCAATAGCAGGTGAAGGAAAACTCACAGGCCAGCCTGGACCGGCACCAACGACCTGCAGCTCACGACATACAGCAGAGGCAAAAATCGAAACTGCTAAGCTACCTAGCCAGTCTAAGACCGGCCAAAGTGCAAGGAAACAGGTTTAAGATGCCCACCCCTTAGTTCTGAGATGGAGCTCACCTGCTCTAAGGCAGGCACTTAGGCCAAGCAAAAAACGAAGTGAGAGACTCCAAAGCCACGTGGTACACTTACAACTTCTGTGTCCAAGGCAACAGCAAATATCTATATTCCGGGAGGTCAAAGACACCCAGACCTAGGGCCTAGCAACAGACCTGCTTTCATCTTCCTATGACCACAAGCAGCAAAGGGAACCTTTCCTTAGCGGCTCTGGCACTAACGTACATCCTACCATTGCTGCAGTGCTTAATTTGTACTTGTTGTTTCCGGTGCAGAGCACCAGCACTTATTTTTGAGGTCCGTAGCTTATTCTTCTGGCGCAAACATTTGCTGTGAGCAAAAGAAACATTTCGGAAAGACGGATGATGGGAAAAACGAAAAAGCGTCACAAAGGGAGAAAGTCGAAAGCTGCAAGAGTGACCTGAAAGGGCAAGGAGTGGCTTCATATGGATTAAAGAGGCCAGAGAAGGCTGCAGGATTACGCCGCCTCAGTATTCCATGTTCACACATTTAATTGCTGGAGCCTCGTGTTTAAGAGGAGGGCTTTGGGCACCAGCACCTTTTTATTTACAAATTAAGCACTGCATTGCTGAATGGAACGAACAAAGTGGTGCCCAACATCACTGTTAGGGTCAGTCACCTTCACACAAGCAAGATCCTCCATTGCCACTATGGCAGAAAGCCACCGAGTTAAGGACAAGAGTGGCACCTGCTAGAGCAAACAAGCCCAGGCAAATAGGGCCACCTGCCCGCCCGACCACACATCCTCACAGCTTGAGCAGAGTAGTTGGAGGACTGTGGCCCTGCTGATTGAGCATGCTTATGAAGAAAACACAAAAATTGCAGAAAACAAACAGGAATACCTTTAAAGGATACAATAAAATGCTTAACTGTACAAAGACAACATAGGAAGAAGGGCTGTTCAGCATGAAAGACCACTTTAGCCTTCTTTGTTTGTAGCCTTCTTTGTTCTTATTGTTTATGTCTGATTGCTGCATACTGGACTATGGCTTGAATATGATGCTATTTAAATAACTCAATAAAGAAATGTTATAAAAAACAGAAGGACAACCTTTTACATACATAAGGATAATAAAGTTACTTATGTGTCTCAATGTGAGTCTCACCTCACGTCCTTAACAACTCAGACCGATGAGTTTGTTAGGCAAATAAGCAGTTACAAAACATATTTTAAGCAGTAAGCTAGGAAAGTTTACAGAAGCGAACAGATCGAAATTGCACAATTTGATAAGTTTGCCTGACAAAAGTTGTTATGAGTCCGCAAGAGTCTTGAGATGCATTTTATCTTAACTTTGGAAAACAGAGCATTGCTCACCATGTCTTGAGATTCTGGAAAGGAATCTTGCAAAATTCAGAAAGCAGGCGTCTGTGCCACACTGTTGCAGTTCCCTGGGTATTACAGTGTTCCGCTGTTTCCATTTTCAGTTTATATACTTTGGGGCATGTTTATGTGGTTAGTCATGCAGTGCAGCAAGTCTTCTTGCTGTGCCGCAAATCACGACAGGGAAAGGGCAGGAATGTGCCATTTTAAAAGAATACCATTCATTCCTGCCTTTTCCCTTGCACAGCCACACTTTTGGCTGCCTAGCGCCAACACAGTCACCCTTGCACAATAATGCAGCACACATAGAAACCGGAAAAAAACTGAATTTAAGATATTTCTTCTCGTTACGCCTCTACTGGGGAGGCGTAACTTTTTAGCCCACTCCTAGATTTACCTGTTCTTGAAAATCTAGAAATGCATCAAAATCCATAGATGCTGTGTGGGAACACCCACACAACACCCTTGGAAATGCCTCCCTGGCTCTGAGTAATGCAAAGCAGTGATTTGCGCTGCATGGCAGTACTCAAGATTTATGAAGCCATGCAGGGCCCCATAAGGGGGCCTTGCATGGCTTCATAAATCTTAGTTTTCATTTGCATCACTCTTGCACCACATTCGGTGGGGCAAGAGCGACGCAAAGGGGGGGTAAATATATAGCCCTTTGTTAGTAAATATTGTGATTCATTTTAAAAACAAAATAGATGTAAAGTACATTATCACGCTCCAGTTTCCTAATTCTTAGTTTTTTAGTTTAATATAATGCTAAATTTGCATGTGTATTTACTAACAGCTTGTGCTTTAATATCTTCTACTACTCAAAAAAAATAATTATCTCATCAGTAGTTGCTGGCTGTTTAATAGGCCCTTTTGTATGGTGTTAGACTTTTTTATCCTTGGCATGGCCTCCCTTAACTTTTTGCCTCTGTTTCCCAGGTTGTTGATGTATGCTGGACTTTGATTTTGCTGTTTTTGTTACTCTAGGCACTTTACCACTGCTAACCAGTGCTAAAGTGCAAGTGCTCCTATTCAAAATGTGTGTGTAATTGGTTCATCCATGATTGGCATATTTGATTTACTAGTAAGTCCCTAGTACAGTGCACTAGAGCTCCACAGGGCCTGTAAATCAAATGCTACTAGTGGGTCTGCAGCACTGGTTGTGACACCCTCATTAGTAGTTCTGTAAACATGGCTCAGACCTGCCACTGGAGTGTCTGTGTGTGCAGTTTTAAACTGTAAATTTGACTTGGCAAGTGTAGCCACTTGCCAGGCCTAAACCTTCCCTTTTCTTACATGTCAGACACCCCTAAGTTAGGCCCTAGGTAGCCCCAAGGGTAGGGTGCAGTGTATGGTTAAGGTAGGACATATAGTAATGTGTTTTATATGTCCTGACAGTGAAATACTGCTAAATTAGTTTTTCACTGTTGCAAGGCCTGTCCCTCTCATAGGTTAACATGGGGCCTACCTTTAAATATGATTAAAGTGTAGATTCCCTTTGGGAACGGATAGACATGTGGAGCTTGGGGTCTCTGAGCTCACAATTAAAAAATACATCTTTTAGTAAAGTTGATTTTAAGATTGTGTGTTTGAAAATGCATTTTTTAGAAAGTGAGCATTTTCTTGCTTAAACCATTTCTGTGACTCTGCTTGTTTGTGGATTACCTGTCTGGGTCAGTTTGACAGTTGGGCTGTTTGCATCTCTCACTAGACAGTGACACAAAGGGAGCTGGGGTGTAGCCTGCATATCCTGATGAGCCATCTGTGCTAGGAAGGAGAGGAGGAGTTGGACTGTGCCTGCCCTCACACAATGCAGTCTCCAACCCCCTGGTGTGTGTCTGGGGCATGGCCTGGGCAAGGCAGGATTTCACAAACAAGAGTTATTTTTCTTTGAAGTAAGCCTACTTCAAAGAGCAAAATGGGTATAAGAAGGGCACCCTAAACCACAGATTTTATAACACTTCTGGAAACCAAAAGAAACCTCTGCCTGGAGAAGAGCTGAAGACCTGAGGAAGAAGAGCTGCCCTGCCTGTGACTGTGCTTTGTGGAGCTATCCTGCAGTTGCTGCTTCTGCCTGTGCTAGAGGACAAAGACTTGACTTTGTGTGCCTACCTTCTTGTGAAGAACTCTCCAATGGCTTGATTTAGAGCTTGCCTCCTATTGTTTGAAGTCTCAGGGACAGCAAAGACTTCTCTCTGCCAGCACCTGGAGCCTCTGCTGAGACTCCTAGCCTGCCAAGTGGTGCCCATCCAGTTCTTGGGACCCTGAAAGGAGAAGCTGGAAGGACAAGAGTGAGAAATCCACGCACCAATCGCCATGCAGGGAAAAGATCGACACAACTCCGATCTGCAGCTGAAAAAATGACGTGCCGCCGTCTTTGTGGCTGAAAATCGACGCTCGCCTGCAACGCGACCGAAAGATCGACACCCGCAGCTGGAGAAATGGCACGCAGCATTGCTGATGGAGGCTGGTGAGATCGCATCCCGCGCTGCATGGTTTTCGGATCATCGTGCAGCAGGATTTCTGACGCAAACATCGCTGAGTGTGTAAAAACTACGCAAGGCCTGCCCAGACCCAAGAGTGCAGTTTAAATTTACACATTGCTCTCCTGCGGAGAGAAGAAACGATGCACGCCAACTGAAGGAGAAACAACGTACGGTCTCGCTCGTGAGTGATATCGACGCATCTTAAGCCCTTTTTGACACACACTCACCCGTGCGGGGCTATTTTTGACGCACCTAGGTACATTTCCACGGTAACAGCGTTAGCATTGTGTTTAAAATTACATGAAGACTCTTTTTGGTTTTTAATTGATAACTTGACTTTTGTATTGTGGATTTCTGTCGTTTTGGCCTTGTTTGGTTTAGATAAATATTCTCTATTTTTCTAAACCTGTGTTGTGTCATTTTGTAGTGTTTCCATTAAGTTACTGTGTGTTTTGGTACAAATACTTTACACCTAGCACTCTGAAGTTAAGCCTGCCTGCTCGTGCCAAGCTACTAAGGGGGTGAGCGGGGGTTAGCGGAGGGTGATTCTCTTTTACCTTGACTAGAGTGAGGGTCCTTGCTTGGACAGGGGGTAACCTGACTGCCAACCAAAGACCCCATTTCTAACATATGGTCACCTCAGATTTTTTATGCTTTTGCTGGACCTTGTATCTTTGCTTGTTGTAGCATTCTATGCACTTTGCCTCTGCTAACTTGTGGTAAAGTGTTTGTGCTAAAGAAATTTGCATACGTCTGATTGGCATATTTAACTTATCTGTAAGTCCCTAGTATATGCTACACAATTGTTTTTGGGGCCTGAAAGTTAAATGTCAACAGTAGGCTGCAGCACTTATATTGTCAACCACTGTACTGACAATGCAAACTTGACTGCAGGCCTGCAGTGTGTAGACTGACTGTGCTGGTTTTAACTGCAAAGTCAACCTGTCAATATAACCCCTTTTGACAGAGCTAAACCCTCCTTTTAAATATTAATGTCACCCATAAGTAGATCTTACTGCCCATAAGGCAGGGTGCTAGATATTAGACACATAGGCCCTCATTACAACCCTGGCGGTTGACGGAGAAGCGGCGTTCTTACTGCCAACAGGCTGACGGTAAAAAAAATGGAATCATGACCATGGCGGTTACCACCACGGTCATCCGCCACTTCTCCGAACCGACCGACAGGGCGGAGACGACCGCTGGGCTGGAGACTTGGGTCTCCAGCCTGGCGGCCGTCACAAGACCGCGAGCAGTATCATGACCCGGCTGACCGCCATGGATTTCATGGGGTTAGGAACCACCATGAAATCCATGGCGGTAAGCACTATCAGTGCCAGGGAATTCCTTCCCTGGCACTGACAGGGGTCTCCCCCAACCCCTTGCCACCCCTGGACCGAAAAACAGTCCCTATGAAACATTTGATAAGAGTACAAGTTTTGGAAAAGCCAATAGTTCTGGCTTTAATATAAAACTCATGTAAACACAGGCATATGCAAATGCTGTTTACATGTGTTGCATGAACAAATGGTGCTTATAACTTTAAATCTGTCAGTATAAAATGCATGTAGGAGGTAAAGTACTGAATGTGACAAACAGTATTGTAACTGAGTGTAGTTTTCAGATGTACAATAGTTCCTCATGCATTTCATTGGAAATACTTTATATAAGGAGGAATGATACACCAAGCAACCAAATAGGTGAGGTGAGAGAGCGATAATACTGTTGGTGGAGCCAAATCCCATTCTATGTTAAAGAATTTGTAACAATTGTTCCTGCAGACAGTAGTGCTGTCAAGCCAGGCATAGGAGAGAAAAACTGGATAGATTTTCTAAGAATTGCACTGGTCGCAAACACTTTGATTCAGTAAATTAGAAGGTATGCAACTGGTCAATGTATTTTGAAATGTTTTAGGCTCATTTTACGATTCAGAAAAACTTTTCTTCATCACGACATTTGTTTAGAAATTGTTGCAAAATTGGTACTTGAAAGGGGTGTGTTTTGTAACCGTTCTAAGTACTGAATTGGTACCCTGTGCATCAATGGTTTGCGAATTCCAGTCTTAAACCCTTGGTAAGTTGCAGACTCCCAAATTGGAGAGGTAACTTATTCACAAAAAAGAAGCAGTCCATTAGGGACACCTTCCCCTGGAAAATTGGGGTAGCAGTTTGTGGGAGAATAAACAGTGATCCAGGGAGCCCTGGCCAACTTTCAATAACGTTTTTCAAAGCTGATTTTCTTCAAAGCAGCCTGTTTCCTTTAAGGAAATCAGATTGTTAAAAAACGATTTCAATTTTGGAATGCAAAGACAGGCATGGTGGTCTGCTGTCCCTGCCACCACCCTTGTCTATGCTACCAATTGAAAAAAAACGCAAATTGAGACATGCCTAATGAATATTCCTCTCCGAATATCATTACATAGGTCGATTTGCAAAATAATTTAGTGGCTGCAAAAAGCCAGAGGGCAAATTGTAACAACTTTTTGCAACCCCATTTTTAGTGCACGTGGCCCTTAGCTTTCTAGAGACTTCAGACACACAACAACATTGGGATTTTTCACAAGCAATAAAAAAAAGTGAAGGTTGGACCTATTAAATCATGAGTCTCCAAGTAACAATAAGTCCCAATAAAGTGCTTTGCCTATGCCCAGGTGCTCTTCATCCAGAATAATAACGTGCAACTCCCGAAGTTAAGATTCCTTTATTAAAAGAGATTTTTTTAAATTATATTTTGAAGCTATTGATACACCTTATTTGAAGCGTCAGACAGCAAGTCAAATAATGATAAACACATTGCATCTTCTAGTCTGATCAACATTTATTGCATAAAATGATGAACAATTTGCTTCTCCCTCTCACATGTGTATTAAGACTATATGTAAATGTAACTCTATCAGGTTGTTCAGATAAAACTGCATGTTGTTCATCAATGACAACTTCATTAATAGACTCTCCGTGATTTAATTTATGGAATATTAATCTATGGTGTTAATATATTCAATTTTGGCTTTAATGTCAGTTCTCATCACTAAAACAAGTTCGAAAGTCTGCCTTATGACGTGATTATATCCTATGACAATTGCAGTAAGGTGGACAAGACATCCACCACATATGGGCCCTTAGACTTAATCCAGCCCACCTGGAGACGACCGCCATGACAAAAGCATTGCTGGTGGGAGTACTTTCTGTGCCTTTAAAACCTCTGAAACAGTGTGGGTATTGTGGGCCAATTATTGATCTGCACATCAGCATACATCACCATCATGGACTTGAGTAGTATAACAGCCCTGCTTGGGGGGACTGTGCTCTTATCCTGTGATAATTGCGTGTGTCCAAGAGGATAGCTGAGTGGGTTCAGGCACTGACGAGAGAGAGAGCCCATCCCAAGTGGCTACAGACCATTTGAGGGATATTAAATGACACTTAAAGCACAAGCCATATAAATCCTACCAAGGATAAAGCTCAGTCAGTAGCAAGTTAGAATCTAAATGCAATTTTCTTCCCTGACTAATGAGGAGATTGTTCTTTTCATGCAATAACAAAGAGGCTCGTGGGCATGTCTGATTTTCTAGTGTTTAACTTGCTGCTGTGTTTTTCAAAGCTAAAAATACTGCATTACAGGAAGCCTTTGCTCTCATAAAAACTAATTATAGGTTGAATTAACTGACAAAACCACACGCACATTTCTCAATCACTCCTCTTTTTTCTCATATCTCATTAGAACCTGTGACTGAACACGAAATAAGAAACCCACTGAAAAAGATAACAGTGTGTAATTTACAGCCATCAAGACCAGAATAAACACGAGCACATGGCTTTGGACAAAGTTCATGAAATGCAAAATGTGGGCCAGCACTTTTGATCGCTCCAGGATGGCATAGTCACATAAAATAATCGACAATCCCAGTTCACTCTCGCTACCAGCTTGATAGCTTAGTGATGCATTGTCTCATTTGTTTGCTTCAGAATGCATGGCACCACTCCATATTTGACTCTGATAAAAAACTGTAGCTGAGAGTAAATTGAGTAACAAAATGCCCTTGGTCTAAATAAGCGTGAGAATACAGCATTTTATGCTGATCGCTCACGTTTTCAAATAGAGGTAACACATCAATTTGCAAAAAAATGTTCCATATGTCAGGTTTCAAATACGGAAGAAAGATCTTGAAGTAGCATTTATTAGGTCTCGCCAACCAAACAGTGCAAACTCCAGTGGAGCATGGCCTCTGTAACATTATTTCGAGTGGCTGACTCGCTTCCTTTCATTGCTCACTTTAAGGGAATTCCATGAGAATGCACGTGTTTTCCAGCTCTCTCCTTCGTGTACTTCTCCTGATCTCCTGAAGACAAGTACCCGCCCTTCACTCTGTGTTGGTCTCTCACTTGGGGGCTGCTCTCTCCAGCTTTCTTGTGTGATTCTCCTCTCCAAACTCCCCTTGGACTCCATATTGCTCTCTCCTTTGTGTGCTTCTCCACCCACCCCTCCGTTGCTCACCTTCATGTGCTGCTTTTCCTCTCAACCCCCCACCAGAGATTATTTATTTTTTATCCCCTCGCCCACTCCCCATTGCTTCTCCCTAGCTTGGATAAGTAAATAAAAAAAGGCACCCACATCATTCCGTAAGTGTGCGCATGCATGGTGACGCATGCACAGACATACGTTATCATGAAAGCACATGTTTATGAAGTGACGTAGCCATCAGAAGCGACTGCCTCATCTCAACTCTTATTTTTCTTTTGGAAGATGCTCTACAGCATTGGAAAAAACGCTTTTGTCAATACTATACAGCATTGTCAAAAAGCATTAAAAAAACTAATACTAATACGAACTGCTGCCCCCTCACGTTATCTCTTAATCCCATCTCCAGCCTCCCACCTAATCTATCTTCCCCTCCTCACTCCTTCTTCTGCCAGTGCAGGATGCTGCCCCTACTACCCTTGCTGCCAGGCTTTATTTGGTGCAGGTTCCCTTGTATTTTGGCTCTGCCGGTGCTTGTTGAGTGGCAGCATTAGCAAAGCCAAAAATGTGAGGGTCGATCTCTGAAATGCTTATGGTCTGCCCGACTATAAATTACACGGGCAGACCCCGAGATTGGAGGAGAGGATGGTATGTCACCATTGCAATAGTGCACCCTCTCCACAAACCATAAATCAGCTCCATGGTTTCCAGAAAACAGGTGAAACATAATAGTATAGGCTGCTCTGTTCAAATGGACAATAAAGTTATTTCGTACTGTGATGATTTGTGTGCATATATGATATATCTGTGGGACCTTATTATGCAGTACACTCACAAACAACGTCTTCAGTTCAGTCAGGCTTGTCTACTGAGGGCCATATTTACAAGCAGCCTGCGCTGCCGGTGCGTCACTTTTAGTAACGCACAGGCAGTGCAGGCTGCTGATCTATATCTACAAAGCCCCGCAAAGCCACTCTGTGTGGCCTTTTATGGCCTTGTAGGTATGGAGTGAGGCAACACAGCGATTGTCTCTGCGTTGCCTTACTTTGCTTCAGGGAGGGGTTTCCATGGGTGTTGCATGGGTGTTCCCACGCAACATCCATGGATTTTGACATATTGCCAGATTTACTAGGTTTTGTAAACCTGGGAAAGCATCAAAAGCCCACGCCACCCCAGGTGTGGCGTAAGAGTGACGTAACAGGGAGAAATATCTTTATTTCTCCCCTTTTTTCCTCTATGTATGTGTGCTGCATTCTGCAGCACACATAGAAAGAGGAAAATGCCTCCACTGATTGTTTTTGTGCAGGAAGGTGTCCCTCCCTGCACAAAAACAATAATTCCCACAATGGAATTTCTGTGCCAGCGCAGGAGAGGACAGAAATGCGCTGTATCTTGTAGATATGTCACATTTCTGCCTTTTCCTAGTGGCTCAGGGTCAGCACAGCAAGGCACTTGCTGCACCGCCCTGCGCCACGAGGCCTTGTAAATATGGCCTTTAATTTGAAGCTCAACCATGGGTAGCTGTGGCTGCAAGCAGAAAGGCACAAAGGAACTATTTGTATGTGAAAAGCATTTAACAGCACCAAACAACAGAATAAGAAAGTAATGACACATGAAAGAAAGAAGACACCAATTTATAAAAAGATTATGGGGAATATTTATAGGCCCCTAGCGCCACCTTGTGCCATATTAGCATAATTTTGTTTATGCTAATGTGGCCAAATTAGGCCAAAATTCTCGGGCCATATTTACACAGTGGTGCAATGCATGCATTGCGCCACTTTGTAATCCTTTGCACTACATTATGCCTGAGCCAGGCATAATGTATGCAAAGGGGGCATTCCCCCGTTAGGGGGCCGGAAAAATGGTGCAAGGAAATCTAACAGATTTCCTTGCATCCTATTTTTGGCACTTTTAACGCCTGCTCAGAGCAGGCGTTAAAAGGGGGCTTCCATTATTTATAATGGGCCCCTCTGTACTCTGCAGGAGTAGCACCAATATTTTGGCGCTACTCCTGCAGAGTACAACAATAGCGTTAATAAAAATGTTGCTATTGCCCCCTACCCTGCACAATGGTGTGCCATATCTTAGATATTGCGAACACATGGTGGCGGTAGGGGGCACTAAGGGGCGCTAGGAAAGTGGCGCTGCTCTAGGTGCAGCACCACTTTACTTAAATATGCCCTTATATTTTTATGAATTTTCAGAAACCTTTCTGAACGAACTCCATTGAAGGGTTTCTGAGATACAGCTTTAGAAGATATTATCACTTTGAAATGCAACCGCAAACAAGCATTGGTCAAACCAAGCTTTGGACACGTTTGAAAAGGTTGAAGCAGTTGGTTAGGCTGAACCGATTACGGCAGAACAGAGGTCTAGGGGGCCAAAGTGGACACTTGGGAAAATGACCTGCCACCAGACCTTTTTTAAAGTAAGATCCCAACTTTACAGCACAACTTTCATAGACATAAATTGAGTGGTCCTGATGCTGAAGGATGCAAGTAAAAGATGCTCCGGTTGTGGTGCTGTTGATGGGAATGTCTTTGTGGGTGCTTCTCGTCAACAGGTGAAGCGGGGCTAGCTTGGGCACAGAGATTGGGGTCCCTCAAAGTCCTATACGTTGCAGTAGAGGGCTATTGGTCAGTCTGGTAACACAAAAGGATGATGGACGGAGTGCTGAACAATGCAAACACTCAACCCCAGTCACAGATCTGGGTTTAATCCATTGTTCTTTTGCTCACCATGCCACCCCAGTTTGGTCAGTCTGCACCGCGGTTAGGGTGAAATCCTAAGGTGAGGGCTAATGTCCCTTGGGTGGGACAAATCCGGACTTGGATAGCACTCTCTGGTCAGGCAGACTCAGGTGCAACCTTTGGCTATCTCAGATTTGTCCTCTTGGGTGCCCGGTGACTAGTAGTGGCCACACTTCTGCAGTAGATGTAGGAAAGTACCATCTTGCCTGGCATGTTACCCCCATTTTTCACTGTATATATGTTGTTTTAGTTGTATGTGTCACTGGGACCCTGGTAACCCAGGGCCCCAGTGCTCATAAGTGTGCCTGAATGTGTTACCTGTGTAGTGACTAACTGTCTCACTGAGGCTCTGCTAATCAGAACCTCAGTGGTTATGCTCTCTCATTTCTTTCCAAATTGTCACTAACAGGCTAGTGACCATTTTTACCAATTTACATTGGCTTACTGGAACACCCTTATAATTCCCTAGTATATGGTACTGAGGTACCCAGGGTATTGGGGTTCCAGGAGATCCCTATGGGCTGCAGCATTTCTTTTGCCACCCATAGGGAGCTCTGACAATTCTTACACAGGCCTGCCACTGCAGCCTGAGTGAAATAACGTCCACGTTATTTCACAGCCATTTTACACTGCACTTAAGTAACTTATAAGTCACCTATATGTCTAACCTTTACCTGGTAAAGGTTAGGTGCAAAGTTACTTAGTGTGAGGGCACCCTGGCACTAGCCAAGGTGCCCCCACATTGTTCAGAGCCAATTCCCTGAACTTTGTGAGTGCGGGGACACCATTACACGCGTGCACTACATATAGGTCACTACCTATTTGTAGCTTCACAATGGTAACTCCGAATATGGCCATGTAACATGTCTATGATCATGGAATTGCCCCCTCTATGCCATCCTGGCATAGTTGGCACAATCCCATGATCCCAGTGGTCTGTAGCACAGACTCTGGTACTGCCAAACTGCCCTTCCTGGGGTTTCACTGCAGCTGCTGCTGCTGCCAACCCCTCAGACAGGCATCTGCCCTCCTGGGGTCCAGCCGGGCCTGGCCCAGGATGGCAGAACAAAGAACTTCCTCTGAGATAGGGTGTTACACCCTCTCCCTTTGGAAAATGGTGTGAAGGCAGGGGAGGAGTAGCCTCCCCAGCCTCTGGAAATGCTTTGTTGGGCACAGATGTGCCCAATTCTGCATAAGCCAGTCTACACCGGTTCAGGGGACCCCTTAGCCCTGCTCTGGCGCGAAACTGGACAAAGGAAAGGGGAGTGACCACTCCCCTGACCTGCACCTCCCCTGGGAGGTGTCCAGAGCTCCTCCAGTGTGCTCCAGACCTCTGCCATCTTGGAAACAGAGGTGCTGCTGGCACACTGGACTGCTCTGAGTGGCTAGTGCCACCAGGTGACGTCAGAGACTCCTTGTGATAGGCTCCTTCAGGTGTTGCTAGCCTATCCTCTCTCCTAGGTAGCCAAACCCTCTTTTCTGGCTATTTAGGGTCTCTGTCTCTGGGGAAACTTTAGATAACGAATGCAAGAGCTCATCCGAGTTCCTCTGCATCTCTCTCTTCACCTTCTGATAAGGAATCGACTGCTGACCGCGCTGGAAGCCTGCAAACCTGCAACATAGTAGCAAAGACGACTACTGCAACTCTGTAACGCTGATCCTGCCGCCTTCTCGACTGTTTTCCTGCTTGTGCATGCTGTGGGGGTAGTCTGCCTCCTCTCTGCACCAGAAGCTCCGAAGAAATCTCCCGTGGGTCGACGGAATCTTCCCCCTGCAACCGCAGGCACCAAAAAGCTGCATTACCGGTCCCTTGGGTCTCCTCTCAGCACGACGAGTGAGGTCCCTCGAATCCAGCGACTCTGTCCAAGTGACCCCCACAGTCCAGTGACTCTTCAGCCCAAGTTTGGTGGAGGTAAATCCTTGCCTCACCTCGCTGGGCTGCATTGCTGGGAACCGCGACTTGCAGCTACTCCGGCCCCTGTGCACTTCCGGCGGAAATCCTTTGTGCACAGCCAAGCCTGGGTCCACGGCACTCTAACCTGCATTGCACGACTTTCTAAGTTGGTCTCCGGCGACGTGGGACTCCTTTGTGCAACTTCGGCGAGCACTGTTTCACGCATCCTCGTAGTGCCTGTTTCTGGCACTTTTCCGGGTGCTACCTGCTTCAGAGAGGGCTCCTTGTCTTGCTCGACGTCCCCTCTCTCTGCTGGTCCAATTTGCGACCTCCTGGTCCCTCCTGGGCCTCAGCAGCGTCCAAAAACGCTAACCGCACAATTTGCAGCTAGCAAGGCTTGTTGGCGTTCTTTCGGCGGGAAAACACTTCTGCACGACTCTCCACGGCGAGAGGGATCCGTCCACCAAAGGGGAAGTCTCTAGCCCTTTTCGTTCCTGCAGAAACCTCAGCTTCTTCTGTCCAGTAGAAGCTTCTTTGCACCCGCAGCTGGCATTTCCTGGGCATCTGCCCATCTCCGACTTGCTTGTGACTTTTTGACTTGGTCCCCTTGTTCCACAGGTACCCTAAATTGGAAATCCACAGTTGTTGCATTGCTGGTTTGTGTCTTTCCTGCATTATTCCTCTAACACGACTTCTTTGTCCTTAGGGGAACTTTAGTGCAATTTGCACTCACTTTTCAGGGTCTTGGGGAGGGTTATTTTTCTAACTCTCACTATTTTCTAATAGTCCCAGCGACCCGCTACAAGGTCACATAGGTTTGGGGTCCATTCGTGGTTCGCGTTCCACTTTTGGAGTATATGGTTTGTTCTGCCCCTATCCCTATGTTTCCCCATTGCATCCTATTGTAACTATACATTGTTTGCACTGTTTTCTAAGACTATACTGCATATTTTTGCTATTGTGTATATATATCTTGTGTATATTTCCTATCCTCTCACTGAGGGTACACTCTAAGATACTTTGGCATATTGTCATAAAAATAAAGTACCTTTATTTTTAGTATAACTGTGTATTGTGTTTTCTTATGATATTGTGCATATGACACTAAGTGGTACTGTAGTAGCTTCACACGTCTCCTAGTTCAGCCTAAGCTGCTCTGCTAAGCTACCATTATCTATCAGCCTAAGCTGCTAGACACCCTATACACTAATAAGGGATAACTGGGCCTGGTGCAAGGTGCAAGTACCCCTTGGTACTCACTACAAGCCAGTCCAGCCTCCTACAGTAGATACCAACTTGTCAGTTTGGGATACTTCCTCACTTGTGTCCCTGTAGCTGGTTTGGGGAGATCATCCAACTGATTCTTGGAGTCACTGCCGTAAGTTGGGGTTGGGAATCAGTTTTTTCCTGAGCCAGGAGGTGCAGGCACAGTCCAATCTTTGATAGCCCAAAGTGCAGCAGGTGCTGTCCTTCTGACAGTGCACTATCCCTTTGTGCGGGTACAAGGGCAGACCTTCTTTGCTCCTCACTCCGATTCCAGCATTATTTCAGGGTCGGAGCACCAAGGGTGCCATTTTTATCACAGGAAAGTTCCCAGAGGGGAGCACACAGTCATAAGCCAAGGGACGACTTGGCCCCCTCGTACCAAAGCACCTGTGATATGTGGCAACTGACTATCCCAGAGTGCCACATTCTTGCCCCTTTCAAGATGGCACGACCCTTTCTTGCTTGGCTGTAAAGATATTGGTAGCCCATCCAGGTGGGCTACCAGAGGGCTCTCACCCACGGTAGAACTAGTTTGGGGGCGAGTGTTCACTCCCTGATCCTGTCTCAACTTTCTCTGCTGGAACAAAAGGCCTCCTGCTCAGGAGTGTTGGCTCTACTTCCCTCAGAAAGGTGGGTTCACCATTGAAGCTCGCCTTTTGGGCTAACACCCTGAGTGGCCATTCCTGGAGATGAGGTGACACCTCAATCTGTGGAAACTGCCTTTGTGCCTGTGCTGCGGAGCTATTCACATGATTACCCAGGCGGTCATAAAGCTCTGTGTGGGCCAGGGCCTTTGTGAGGCTGCTAGACTAGCTGGAGCACAGAGTGGCAACTTTTAAAAAGTTGCTAAACTTTAATTGTGGTATTGAATTCGACCTGGGCATCAGGTCGGGTTTACTGCTATGATTAACTTGATACCTTACATGACCCAGTTAGGTAGTCCCATTCAGGAGTTAGCCGAGTTGGGTTGCAAACCGGTAACCCTGTGTTAGCCAATGGTGCTACTAACTTTATCCACAGCAAAGCAATAATTTGGAAGTGCTGCTGTTAAAACATATTTAAAGTATATGTCTTACTTAATAAAAAACACAGCTCCCTGCCACAGGGCTCTTTAGACCTACCTTTGGGGAGACATAGATATTGTTAAGGGATAGGGTGGCTTTGCCACTGGGGTGAATGGCAAAGTCGGATTGGCAGTGAAAACACTGTAATTTCAGTCAGAAGTGTCAGGCTGGGAGCCATTATGTACTTGGTCACATACAGGACAGCACAAACAGTGCTCTAGCATTCAGTGGACACTATGCCTTTTATGCTCTGGGTACTCTGGGTACCATATAATAGGCACCTATACATAAGTTAGTCCTTGCCAATTGGGTGTATCCAATTTGACATGGGTATAGGGTCAGAACACTGGCACTGAGGTCTGGTTAGCAGGCCTCAGTGCACTCTCTGAGTCAAAAAAACAGCAGGAACGCTCTATAAATGTGGAGTGAACATGCAAAGAGAGGCATTTCCTTACAGGTACAAAATCTTAACTTCAGAACTTGGGCTTGTTTTGCTCTGTTTGGATGGCGGCTGTGCACGCTTCTGAAAGGGAAAAAGTTGCCTGCTTGCTATACACTTTGAGGTATCCAAAAACACACCATCTGTCATGCCTCAGCACATGAGGGCATACATTCCAGACATGCACTAAATTAACAGGTGAGTGCTCATGTCTAATTACTGTGGCTCCTGAGGGACCAGACTCTGAACACAGAGCATCATGTGTCCTGTGGGCCATCCTAAAGATAATAATGTCCTGAAAAGCAAACACCATGTAAACTGTGAGTTGGGTAAACAAGTAAGACACACTTGAGCAAATTAAGCAACCTTGGTGTAAACTGTATCTACTTCCAAGTGGAGAGTTTCCTGTGCCAAGAACACAGTAATTACAAATGAAAATCATGTACTTTGTTCCGAAACACATAACAATACAAACACCAAGTCACAAAGTAATTTCACACATACTGCAAATACTTGGAAAGTAGAGTTTAACTTAACAGGCTGCCAGCAGTAAGAAAGAAAAAGTGCAAGACTGTGAGGGGTCTATATTTAGAGAACTTTTTATACATCTGCGTTACCAACATTGGTAGTCCAGCAACTAAGCCTGCTGAGTATGTCTTTATTTTTCTAACCAGTTCTAGGTTTTCCTTTGTAATAACTGTCTGCTATTGTAATAAATGGCAATAAGACAGCATAATAGGAGCCTCCGATTTTCACATAAAGTCGTCTTGTGAACTAATATGGTGAATCTTCTGTGTCTCTTTCAATGTAGATTGTAGCATGGTTCTAGCAAGCACGGCTAGGCTGGAGAAATGGTCATCTAATATTTTTGGGGCCACACCCAATGGATATTCCATGGTCCCTGGGAGGCAGGGACATAGGATGTGACCCTGCAGAGCTGTTAAAATGGGCAATTATCTCACCCACCCACCTGCATGCTTTACTCACTGGATAAGAATATGTAGAGGAGCAATAGACCTACCAGAGATAAGTATAAGCTCAACAAATGCTCACAAGATAGGAAATTTGAAATCGCAAACAATTGTATAAAGAGCCTGATGTAGTGCGGCAACAAATTATGGCAAAAATCTCAATATATAAGAGCTTGGATATAGCCTCTCTGATTATGCCAAGGCTCATACTGTAGGGGTTGAATACAAGCAATTCCCTCATTTTGCACCTTTCAGCAGATCTACATACTGGGGCAGGAGATAGAGGTAAGCAATAGTTCCACGTTGGAATGCCCTTTTGAGTCTGTACAAAACCTACTAACTTGCATGTTTTACAGGTTTTCACTAGCTCGTCTCTAATCTTTTCCCATAATGAGAAAGGTTGGGAATTGACTCCCGAAGTGGGCAGAAGTAAAACTTCTTCCAGGGTTGAGAAAAAGTGGTTGGAGGGAAAGTGAACCTGTAAACTCTAAATAGATTTTCAAATGAGCAAATCTACACATGGTATTTGCGCGTGATAAAATGTAGTTCACATATATTTTCTAAGAGTACGATATCGTAGCCTATTTCGGGAAATTCTTGTGAATTCATGAAAGTTGTAAATCTGCATTAATGCAAGGATATATACCATGGGTGCACTTTTTGATTTTCCTTAAGAATTGGGCATCTAATTGGTTCTCCAAGACCTTTTGTTTTTATTAAAATTCTATCTCTCTCTATGTATATTTTTCAATTGGCTTCACTGTGAGTGATATCATTCTCCTCTCTCCCAAGGAACATATTGGCACATAATGTAATTTTATTCAGATCCAGGAACTTCTACGGCAATGTGTGCTTCTGGAAATCAAAAAACATTTTTGCTTTTTGACAATGTTTGTTAAGATGGTGGGGGCCCAGCAACTCCCACAACAATAATGTTTTACAAAAACCATGTCAAAACAAGACACACATTGACAAAACTAAAAAGCTGACCACCAATGTCAGACAAATTGGCTTTGCCAATACTGTTTATTTTCATGTTTCCCATAAACTTGTTGAAACTGGTTACACTGATTTTTCCATTAAAATTATTTGGGGAAATACTAGCATGCATCAACACATTTTACCAAATGATGGTTCAAAGCAATGGTACCTAAAATTTTACAGCAGTTCAGCATAACATGTTTTTCCCTAGGTTCATTTTTAATCAGCATTTCATTTTGAAAGCAAAGAATCGTTCTTGCTTTCAAGCTTATGCAAATATTTTCATCTACCCAGAGAGCATTCTGGAAGTATTATGCATAGCCTCTAATTGTTAAACCACTGTCAAGTGCAGTCAGAGCTTAGGACATTTTCTTAGAGTGCTCACCCTAATAATAAAGGCTTTTCATTAATGAACCATAAATACAAGTTCCAACAGCATTAACATATGGACACAAATGCTACCTTAACTGCAGAGAATGCTCTTCCCTGATCCGTATTGGGAACTGTAAACTTTCGTCCAAAGGGTGGTGCTGCAAGGTGTTGGGCCTACTCGTCCAAAGGGCAAACTAAAAATGGAACTTGTTGTCCTTGACCCCAAACAATATGTCTTGGGCATGAGGCTAAAGGAATTCACACCCCTGATATTATATTATATATGAACATTATTTTTCTGAAATGTAAATTTAAAAAACTCCTGCCTATAGTAAAGTAATTATATTTTTTATTGATAGTAATTAAAAGTTATGAATGTTGGAAAACGGATTATTGATAAGGGCAGTAAGTACCTACACATAGCAATAGGCCACTAACCTCCACTTAGGTCCAGTTAGGTCTCAATAAATTAAACCCATCTCAATCCTAATGTGTATAGCATTTAAAAATCACAAAACAGTAAATACGGAATACACAAAACACAATAAAAATCCAACACCAATTTATAAAAATTGACTACATTTTTATCTTTAAAATGACACCAAAACATTTAAAATCGGATAAGAGGAACCGCAGATATGAATTTTTAAAGAATTACTGTTTTCTAGCGCATAGAAATGAAAAGCGCCAATCTGGTCATCTGGTCGCACCACGACTGGGGCAAAGTCAAAGTTTAAGTCCAACCACAATGGAGCACTGGAAGTGAAAGAGACACAAGGGTAGTAAGGGTGACGGAAGCCGCACTTCTAGGTAGTAACACAGTAGTTTTTAGCGAATATATATGGAAGAACAATGTCTGGTGCAATCAGGCCGAGTGCCCTACTACCCAGCAGGCACAAAAGTGAGTAACAGAATACCCACAACCAAGCCTAGAGAAAAAAATTGGCCAGAGCACACAGAATGTAGTGTCCAATAGTGTTGCAGGGATGAGAAACCCTGATGGTATGTTGAAGGTAAGCGAAAGTTTGAGGTTGAAGAAAACGTCCAGAGTCTTGTTAGTAGAAAGTGCCTTTATCCGTAGGTGTTGTAGAGCATGATAATCGTCATAGATAAACAGCCAACACGTGTTTCGTCACACAAGTGACTTCATCAAGGCTGGGCCGTCCGGCCTGAGTAATCAATGTTCATTAAATCTGTGGACTGGAATAAGTGATAAAGATCTTTATAAATTGAGGAAATTCAGAGTGGTAAGGCTGCCTGAGCAGCAGCAGGGTGAATAGGTAATTGAGCACGTAGGTAAAGAGTGGTATGGGAGGCCTTGATAAGCCGTAGAGACAAGACCTTAGATAGTCAGGCCGGGGAGGCGCGGTGAGCAGTGAAAGAGCGTCAATGGAGCACTGCTAAGCTACAGCAAGTGGAAGGCCTCGGTCAAAAGTTTACCTTTGGACTTAGTCGTTTTCTTGAAGATTTTCTTCAGCGGGACAACGTCGCCAGTCTGATCCGACCTCTTGGAGCCCTTCCTCGGATATGCATCGCAGGACCCCTCTGTGAAGATTTCTACGTTAGGGCTTGGATGATTTTTTGAGGTGAAAATCCTTTGACTGGGCCAAACCTGAATCTTGACCCGACGTCCCTGGAGCACTCTTCGGATACACTGCCTGGGAGGTCCCGGTCAACTTTCTACATTTGGACTTACTCACTTTTTTGGAGATTTTCTTCACCGGGACGAACCCACAAGTCAGGCCGGGTCGCGATTGAGGCAAGCCGGCTAGAGTTGCCGTGGCGGCTCAGTCCCTTTATGGAGCTTTTTTCAAAAAGTTCTCCAAGCTTCTCCAAACTTCTGGCTCTACTTCCAGAAGGTCTTTCAAGGTTCCAGAAGCTCTGAGTGGTTCCTGGCGGGGAACCCAAGTGTGCAGCTGGTGCAGTCCTTCAGAGTGCAGTGTCCAGGTGCAGGTCAGGGGTCCATAAGGGCAGTCCTTCTTCTTCTGACGTTCTTCGTTGTTGGGATCTGGTGGGGAACTGAGGTGTGGGTGCAGCTCTGCCATATTTATCCTTGCTCCTGGGTGAAAAACAGGGAGGTCCTGGTTCTCCAATCAGATGCAGGGTCCTTCACCCAGTCATGACCACTTCCTGGGAAGTGAGGCAACAATTAATCCCAGGGAGCAACATTCCTCAAAAATCCATTGTGGCTGAAACTGATTTTTGGAGGTTACATCTGGCTGAGCCCACCTACTGGTGTGGCTAAAAATCTTAAACACTCCCCTCTCCTGCGCTCTCCTAATCTTATCAAGGGGGCACCTGATTGTCTGGGGTTGCAGGATGTGAGGGAGGTGCTAGGCTATTCCAAATGTGCTTCCCTTCCTTTGAAGATCAGTTTGGCAGCCCCCCTTCCTGCTTCTCCATCTACAGGGTAGTTCTTCCGCAGGCACAGCTCTTTGTGCTCAGCCCAGGCCACTTCACACCTCATCAAGGCAGCCTGGAAGTTGCATATAACTTCAATTTAGAAG
Organism: Pleurodeles waltl; assembly: GCF_031143425.1. NCBI lineage: Eukaryota > Metazoa > Chordata > Amphibia > Caudata > Salamandridae > Pleurodeles > Pleurodeles waltl. Next base: position 66,147,155 of record NC_090437.1, read on the forward strand.
CAGCCAGCAAGGCAGGCCTGCCTTTAAAATGGCACTGAGCACCTCAGCAATGCACCTATGGGTGCACTACCTATGCTGGGGTCCCTAAACCTACATGCCCTACCATATACTAGGGACTTATAGGTAGGTTGACATAGCCAATTATAATTAGCCTAATTTGCATTCTGATTTTACACAGAGCACAGGCCCTCGGACTGGTTAGCAGTACCCAGGGCACCATCAGAGTCAGGAAAACACCAGCAAAAAGTGAAAAATGGGGCCAAAAAAGTTAGGGGGCCCCTGCAATGAGCCCTGTTTTCTCACAATGAATAAAAGTGATCTATTAAATTAATTAAAAGTAATGTAATTACATTTTAATGCAAATTAGTGTTAATTCAAAAAAAGCTTCTTAAGATATTTTATAATAAAAGTATAAATATATTTTATATTTAGAATGTATTTTAACATTCAATTACATTTATTTGTATTTTAAACTAGTTTAAAAAATATTTGAAATTAATCTTATTTCCTGTGCGGTTTTATTTTAAGTCCTTGCCTCAATAACCTTCTAGTAGAGGGTGTTGCTGTACCAGTGGTTGGCGAGTTGTAGTGCTGGACTTACTCCGCACCTGACCATTTACTACTGTTTTGGGCCCTTTTTGGCTGAAGTAACTTTACAATTAGAAAACAGTTTGTGATTAGGAATGGGCATACTCTTTTGTGGTTGGATGCTTGATCCCTCCTAAACCCCTCACTTACTCTCCCTAAACACCTCCTTAGACCTTGCTAAACCACTCCCTATTACTCATAAGTGTGCCTCTCTTCCAGCTACTCTCCCTGGTTCCTCTCACATTTTCTACTAAGTAACAAACGTACATGTGCAAGGTTCTCACCATAGAAAAGATAGGAGAGGTGGAGGTGTAAATTTACATTCATAGGTTGGTGAACTACATTTTGTAGTTACCAAGTAGCAGTACTGTAGTACTGCTTTAAGTACCACAAAGTGGCCCTGCATGTAATTCTCAAAACAAATTTTCCTTTTCCCCCACCCATACTTTTTGCACTTTTATGCACACATAGGTACCAAAGTAATATAGATAGTGACGCACTAGGCCTCAAGAGCATTTTCCCCTTCCTTCACAACCATCCGTCACTAAGCCAAGTAAATATTTTAAGCGGCAATACACCTCTCTAACACTTCCAGCGCGGAACCGGATAGTTGGCTAAGGGTTGCTTCCGCAACAGCACACCCCGAAATTCAAACAACTATACTTCACAAAGGTAGCATAGCATGCTATAAAGCCATGCCATACCCACACAGATCTAGCACGACCCAGGAGTTACATAAGTTATAAACAATTCTACCCATCAGCCATAAATCTCCACACAAGACAAAAGAGGAGCAGTCGCTCTTGTGGGAAAACAGCAAAGTCCTGCGGAACATCTGCTCATGTTCACTATTCGCCACAGCGATCTTGTGCATGATTGGGTACATGTTCTTCACACTTCCCATAAACAATTATGAACCAACACGAAGCAATATGTAGAACAGACCAGTCTTTTCTGGCCTCACTATGCCATCACGATAATTCAAAAATAAATTCTAGCATCATCCATAAATTTTGTCCAAAGACTGAAAATGTGAAGACGCCATTCAGAAGTGCTCTATAGTATAGAGATGCTAATAATATGACATAGCATAATGTAATGCACCATAACAAAACATAACTACTTGGGTTCCAAACACATCACATTAAATCTTATATTTACATTTGATTAAGTTCGCTAAATACATTAGCATGATGTCTTACTGCAACTTCAGAGCGCTCTGGATCAAGAGTATGTGTTCAGATAAGCTGAAATCTACATGATGGCATCAGCACGGTTCATATGGGTAAACGGGTGGTGAGATGAGACTAATTATAGGCTATCCTCATATTTCTTGTATATGAGGCTGGGTTTCAAATGCTTGCATGAAAGTAGAGAATCACACTGTTTCTTGAATACAAATTCTCGTAGAAATAAGTCCCGATAGAGAACTAATCGAAGTCTATTCAATGAATGCTCCCATTCACAGTCATTTTATCAATAATGCATTACCTTTTTGTTGCCATCTCATCCATTTTTTGTGTCTTAAACAGCTACAGGACCGGGAGTCACATGTCAGCTTGTTGGTTGGAGCCAAGTATGGAATTAGTCAGATTGTTAACAACAAACTCAATATCATGTCAACGCTGGCGGAATTTGCAAGCATCACCAGAATAGAGCTCACCCCTGAGTCAGAAAAAGTGAGCTCTATGAAAGTTTACCTCCAGGATGTCAAGGTACTTCTCAAAAACTGTCATGGAAAGTTGATGTGTGATGGATAGTCCCCCCTTCTCCAAATCTTTCTTACGAAGCTATGTATTAGGTAACTCATCTGCTTTTGAGGTAAAATTGTTGAAACACCATCACGGTTTATCATTTGTACTGTGCACTATGAGCGTACCCGAGGAGTTCTGAGCATGTTAGGCTGGCAGCATGTGCTCTCTTATAGCCACGTGGCAAAGGGATCCTGGGATGTTTTATGCAACCCCTGTCAACTGATGAGTGCAAAAGCCCTCCCTTTGCTCCACACAGATTGTATCCAAAACTGTCTGCAGGTGATGATGTTCATCACCAATTCTACACTACTGTCACTACCTGAGATTCTGCCAACGCATTTCTTTATTGCACTCTGACGCTGCCCTGTCAAGGAAACTGAGCTCCTTGCTATAGGCTACTCACAAATACCAATGCTGTATTCCCACAACAGAACTATCATCAGGACCACTGGCATTGTTAAATCCGATGTGCCGCAATAGATTGGTATTTTGAGTTTTGGCCAGAAAAAATGGAGTTACCTTGGAAATTAGTGCTTCAATGCAGATTTCCCCAGATTTTTCTGGAATACTGAGCCTTTTTGCCAGTGTACATTTTAACTTATTTTACCTGGATTTATGTCCATGTGAAAACAAACAGGGTTGTGTTACTCTTGCAAAACCTGTAATCCCAATTTAGCTGATAAATCTTGTTACCGGCTGAACAGGGATTTGTCCACTCTTGCTTGCTGTGCCATGGGGATTCAACCAGTACTTTAATTTTTAGGGAAGAAAAACACTGAAAATGTTCTGCGGCTGATTGTGGACCTAATTAAAAGAGATGTGTGCTAGTAGTTTATTTTGAACTGTCCCTTTTGAATCAGAACCAAGACTGATTTCCATATGTTTAGTCCCCTTTAAGTAATGGCAAAAATCAATGCCATAGGATGTGCCCAGAGTAATTACTAGTGTCTTAGATTATTTCAAGTATTTCTAATGAAGACGTTTTTGCTGTTTCACCATGCACATTAGGGCTCATATGTATGAAAACGGCGCACAACTGCGCTAGCGCAGTTGTGGGTCATTTAATTTAACAGGAGCTCACGGCATTCCTTTACGCTATCCATGTGTCATTCGAGCGCCATATTTAAAAAATGATGCACAATGGCGCTAAAGAATGGCTAGTGTCTCAAAAAAATATGCTAGCCCATGATGGGTGGCATTAGGGAAAATGGTGCTAGTGGGTAAAAACTGACGGTAGGCTGATTAGCAGCAAAATATCTGCCACTAGTCAGCCTAGCGTCATTTTTTGATGCATAAACAACCAAAAAACTACTCCTGTCTACGTATAGGCAGGAATCATTACCACTACCCCTATGCCCACCACAGTGGACGAGTGTGCCCAGAGCAAGCCCAACATACTCAGTGCCAGGTAGGTGGCCCCATGTAAGGGGCCACCAGTGGCACACCACACACATACACGTACACTTACCACACACATACAAGTACACTTACCTGCAATTTACCTGGGATGGGCTTCCTCCTCCTATGGTGTCCCTGTGGTGTGGGTCGTGGTGATGCTGGGGGTTGGGGTGGGCATCTATGTGCCCATTCCATAGGGTTTTCCCATGAGAATGGGCCTACCTGCACTTTAACGTCTGGTCTGACCAGACGTTAAATAATAATGCTAATCGGGCTTAGTGCCATTATTTAGGCCCGCCTCCTAGTTGTGCGTCGGTTCTGCATCAGGTGTTGAATATGGCGCTGAGGTGCTAGCATTATTTTTAGGAAGGTAATGCCTACCTTGCATCTCAATGATGCAATGTGGGTTTGCGCTTCCTAGAAATGGCGCTAACTCCAATATTTTGACCTAGACAGGTCTAGCGTCAAAATATAAATATGAAGTTAAGTTAGCCCCATTTTAACATCAAAATAAGTGATGCTAAGGCGACGCTAACATTCCATAAATATGGGTCTCAGTGCCTGATTCAGAGGAAACCAGTAAGAGAAAACGTGACACAAATGTAAAATTATACTATTTAGTGTTGATTTGATCAATGAAAATACTGTGTCAGCAAAATCCTTAAATTCTCCACTTGCCACACCAATCAATAGGACTAACTCTACCAAATCAGTCGTGGAGGATGATTCCCCATGTAGAGTGGCTGTTTTGCAAACATGTCTGGTGGAATCGCCACAGTGAGAGACAGGCATGGAAAGTATGGGGATCTTTAAGATAAAGGTAAGCACAGTGTGTCAGTCATTCGGGGGAACCATACTAGAACCTTTAGCATGTTAGGGAGGCTAGATATGTTGGTACTGACAATGTGCATCTAGTTTAAAGTACATTTCCAGTGCCCTCATTTGTTGGGGAAATATTCACTACCTGATATGGCCTCTGGCAGAAGTTCTACTGAAGGTTTGTCTCCCAATTTGTTTATTTTGATACAAAATTCTGCCTTTTGAGTGGACAAATCTTTATCACCTGGAAGAAAGAATATTTGAGGCAGGTTGGTAGCATGATGAAAATCTTTCATAAAAGAAGGAGGAAAATACCACTGCGCAAATTCTAAATTGAGCCTTATGGCCTGATTTAGCAAGCATTAATATATTTTCCATAAGAGGATTCTCTGCAAGTTCAGGTAATTCCTCTGACATAGAAGTGACCAGTTGGGATGATACTCGCAGAGCAAATGTGTTGCAATGTTCTCATAAGAATATATTTTACTAGAACCCATGGGTTCTGTTCCCCTCTGTCAAGCAGTAGTGGACTGTGGTGCTCTATAGTGAGTTTCCAGCTCCATTGTACACATCCTGTATCCCTGTTCCCTTTGAGGGCTGTGGCTCCTGCATTTCACATCCCATCCAAAGGACAGTCCATATATTTGTCATCCATTTTCGTCTCCGTGGTGGGGCATGCTCATTGATCTATTTATCGAACTCTTCTCTGGTGGGAGACACCTTCCAAGACATCTTTTGACAACTGTTGAGGAGATAATTCACTAGCCACCCTTTTCCTGTCCTAGCAATCAATCAATGATTATTTATAAAGTGCTGCTCTTCACCTTTGAGGGTATCCGGGAGCTGAGGTTTCGCTGGTGTCCATCGAAAATCCAGGTCTTGAGTCCTCTTCTGAATTCCACCAGAGGATGATGTTCATAGGTGGAGGGGTTGGTGGTTTCAGGCCTTGGCGGCGAGGTAGGAGAAGAAACAATCGCTGCTGTAGCTTCGGCAAATGCATGTGTGTGTGCGAGGGCTAGGAAGGTGGAGTGCAGGCATCTGGCAGGTTGGTGGAAGTTAAGGCAGTGGTTGATGTATGCTAGTGTATGGTCATGTAGGGCCTTGTAGGCGTGTGTCAGTATCTCTTGAACTGGCATATCTTCTGAACGCGGAGCCAATGGAGGTTCCTGGGTGGTGGGGTGAGGTGGGTCCATTTGGGAAGGTTGAGGATGAGTCTGGCTGCTGTGTTGCGCTGGTTGGAAATATGTTGAGGATTTGGGAGGTAATACCAATGTAGAACACATCTCCATAGTCTTGCTGGCGTGTGGCAAATGCTTGGGTCACAGTCTTTCTGCTGTTGACTGGGATCCATCTGGAGAGTTTTTGGAGCATGCAGAGGGTGTGAAAGCAGGAGGAGGGGACTGCGTTGATTTGGCACTTCATGGTTAGTTTTTATGTCAAGGATGATGCCGATGTTGCGGGCGTGTTCTATTGGTGTGGGTGAGGGTCAGTGCTCGGTGGGCCACCAGGTGTTGTCGCACGGGGAGGTGTTCTTCCCAAAGATCAGCACTTCCATCTTGTCCTTGTTGAGCTTCAGGCTGTTGGCCCTCATCCAGTCAGTGACACTGGTCATGGCTTTGTGGAAGTTTGTTCTAGTGGCAGGGGGGTCTCGGTGTGCAAGAGGATGAGGTGAGAGTCGTTTGTGTAGGATATGATGTTGAGTCTGCGGGTTCTGATAATGGGTGAAGGGTGTCATGTAGGTGTTGAGTAGGTTGGTATTAGGGACGATGCTTGGGGTACAACTCAGATGAGGCTCTAGGTTTCCGAGGTGAAGGGTGGTAGGTGGATTCTTTGAGTTCATCCTGTGAGGAAGGATGAGATCCATTTAGGGGCACGCCCCTGGAGGCCGATAGAGTTGAGTCCTTTGATAAGAATGTGGTGGGATACAGTGTTGAATGCTGCTGAGAAGTCGGGGAGGATGATGGCTGCTGTTTCACCCCAGTCAAGGATGGATCTCATGTTGTTGGTGGCGGTCCTCAGGGTGGTCTTGTGCTATGGTTGACCGGGAAGCCAGTTTGGGAGGCATTGAGCAGGTTGGTTTTTTTTAGGTGTTCGGTGAGCTGGTGGTCGATTGCCTTTTGAGGACTTTGGTGGGGAACGGAAGCAGCAAGATGGGTAGTAATTTTTTAGTTTGCTGGGGTCGGCAGAGAGTTTTTCAACAGACGTCTTACTTCTGCGTATTTCCATCTGCTGGGAAGGCAACAGTGGTGATGGAAGTGTTGAGGATGTTGGGGAGTTCTGCTCTGATTTCTTTGATTCTGAGGTTAAAAAAAAGGTTGGGGCAGTGGTCTGTGGGTGCTCCAGCGTGGATAGAGGGCATGATAGCTGTGGTAATCTGAGGGGTGAGCGGGTACCATGTGTTAAATGAAAGCTGGTGCCCGTAGGTGGGATAAGGTTGCTGAAGTCCAAGTAAGTGGGTTGCGGATTGAAGTTGTTACAAATGGTGGCTATCTTGTTGTAGAAGTAGTCCGACAGGGTGTCACGAAGTTCTTGAGAAGGGCGGACAGTGTTCCCGGTGGCTGACGTGCAGGAGAACTCTCTAATGATATTGAAGACTTCCTTAATGCGGTTGGCACTTGTTTCAATGCAGTCTGTGACGGCGTCTCTTTTTATGTCATTGATGCATTGGTGGTATTGTTGTGGGCTGATTTTAATGTGGTTCCGTCAGTGGGGTCTTTGGTGGTGCACCATTGCTTTTTTAGTCATTTGCAGTTGCACTTGATGGTTCTGAGTTCTGGGGTATACAAGCTCGCTTGTCTTGAGGATCTGCTGGTTTTGGCTGGATTCATGGTGGTGACTCTGTTGGTACATTTGGTGATCCAGTTGGAGAAATTCTGGATGGCCTGTTCCAGGTTTGATGCGTCGTCAGGCTGGGCGGTGTTCAGGATGTCCATCCACAGAACTTATCTCCTGTAGACTCCTTATGTCTTCACGTATAGTATCATACCATGGTTACTATAACACACTTTTGTTACTATAACCTATTTAGAGCATCACACAGAAGAAGTAACTGTGGTGTGCTGTTACCTCAGAAGCAACGAGCCACACAAATCTACACTACTTTAGGATAGACTCTGTAATTTCAAACATCATCTTTGCTCACGTTTGTATACTGTTTCGGCGAAATGGAAATTGGAAATGGTGCGAATATGGATTAATTTCCAAATTAAACAAACTTTGAGTCTCTCAAGCACAAGAGCATAAAGATAAACAGCTTTCAACATGTCCATTAAAAGCAACATTATAGTCATTAGACACAGAAGCACAATGGAAATGTGTTTTGCACCTGTGGTTGTGAGCCGAGAGCACCATGCTTTAAAATTGTAAGAAAAGTATCTTACTCACTGTTAGAAATTGGGTATCTAGTTGGCAGAGGTATGCATCCTGTCTAAGTAGGGACCACAATCCTATCCAGGGTAAGCCACAACACAGCCTACCCTATCCTGTGCTCTCCCTCTGGTACCTTGGCACAGAGCAGGCAGGCTTAATTTAGAAGGCAGCATATAAAGTATTTGTGCAATAACTCATTCAATAACACAGTGAAAACACCCCAAAAGGTTTTTCACTCCAGTTTATTAAAATAGATAATATTGATCTGAATGAAAAAAATCCAATATACACGATTCAAGATATCACTTTTTAAGGGTTTAGATGAGTTTCAATCCTTAAGAATCAGTGATTGTATCATTTTAACACACAGTACCTGGAATGCATAGGAGGCTGGCCTGGTTTGTAGTTGGTACCACAGGTACCACACCTTATACCAGGTCCAGTTATCCTTTTTTAGTGAAATGTAGGCAGTGTCTAGAAGCCAAGCTGTCTAGAGGTAGATGTAGGCAGAGCATCCAAGGCTGAACTAGGAGACATGCAAAACTTTTGCAGTACCACTGTAGTCACACAGTAATAACAAACAAGAAAAGACAATACTCAGTGTTACCAAAAATAAAGGTACTTTATTTTAGTGACACAAGGCCAAAAATATCTTAGAGGCTATACTCCCTTAGGATGTAAGTAATACAAATAAAATATACACTAGTAACCAAAATCAGGTAAGTACACAGTCATAAAATAATGCAAATAGTGAAAATCACTATAGGCTAGAATATGCCTAGGAGCAACAAAAAACATATACTAAAATAGTGGAATGCGAAAGTCGGTTCTCCACCTAGGTAAGTGTAGAGTGTAGAGGGGCGCTGGGAGTGTATGAAAACACCAAAGGTAAGTAAATTACCCCACCCAAGAGCCCAGGAAAACAGGAGTAAAGTACAGAAAGTTTCCTCAGAACACACTAGAAGTCATAATAAAGAATTATGCAAAAACCAAACAAGACTGCAAGACACCAATGATGGATTCCTGAATCTGAAGACCTGTGGAGAGAGGAGACCAAGTCCAAGAACAGATGAAGAGTCCAGGAAGAACAGGAGCCCCTGCTAACCCAGATGAAGGTGCAAAAGTGGATTCTCCGGTTGGAAGAAAAAGTCAGAAATGCACCAAAGAAGACAGCTGCGGATTCCTGCTTGGTGCAAAAGATGACCCATGTCGATGTCACAGTTGGCCGGAGACGGCACTACCTGGGCCCAGGAGGGATCTGGGGGTCTCAACTCATACTGAAGAGACAGAGGGGGCTCTCAGCACTTCAGAGAGCCCTGAGAAGACCAGGCAGCACCCACAGGAGTCCCAGGACATGGGGACAAAGGAGTTGCAAATTGCGGTAATCGCAGCACTACACAAAGGGATCCCACGCCGCCAGAGAACAACTCAGGGAGCTGAACGTCACAGGATAAAGTGCTGGGGACCTGGGCTATACTGTGAACAAATGATTTCTTGGAGAAGTGCACATAAGCCCTAGGAACTGCAAAACATGTGTGCCCAGGGGTACTGTCTGGCTCGGGGAGGCAAGCCCTTGCCTCTACCAAATTTGGACAGCTGGACCTTCAAACAGTCAGGATCACTTCAGTCCACCACCTGTGTTCCAGGGATCACGCACGTTGCTAGGACAGGAGTCCCAGAGTACCGGTTGTCGCTGCAGAGAAGTGCCTGCAGAAGAAGGGAAGTGACTCCGTCACTCCGCAGGAGATTCCTTCGGTCCTTCTGGTGCAGGATGAAGACAGGCAGTCCTCAGAGCATGCACAACCTGGGAACTGTTGCAGTTGCTGGCAGAAGCGGGAGTTACAGAGTTGCAGTGGCCAACTTGGAAACTGTTGCAGTTGTAGAGTTCCTGGAGCAGTTCTGTAGTTGATCTGACGGTAGAAGGTGGAGCAGAGGTTGCAGAGGAGTCCTGCTGGAATCTTGCAAATCCGAATCTGAGGAAAAATTCAGAGGAGAGACCATAAATAGCCCTGAGAGGAGGATTGGTCACCTAACTAGGTAAGCACCTATCAGGAGGGGTCTCTGACGTCACCTGCTGGCACTGGCCACTCAGAGGTTCCCAGAGTATCCCAACACCTTGGGATCCAAGATGGCTAATACCAGGGACACTCTGGAGGAGCTCTGGGCACCACCCCTGGGGTGGTGATGGACAGGGGAGTGGTCACTCCCCTTTCCTTTGTCCAGTTTCGCACCAGAGCGGGGACTGGGGGTCCCTGAACCGGTGTAGACGGGCTTAGGCAAGGAAGGCACCGTCTGTGCCCTTCATAGCATTTCCAGAGGCTCTGGGAGGATCCCTTCCCATGCCTGTAACATCTATTTCCAAAGGGAGAGGGTGTAACACCAAGGAAATGCATTTTTCTGCCTTCCTGAGATTGAGCTGCTCAAGCCCTAGGAGGGCAGAAACCTATCTGTGAGGTGGCAGCAGCTGGGGCTGCAGTGGAAATCTCAGAGAGGTGGTTTGGCCAGTACTGGGGGTCCATGGTGGAGCCCCCAGGTTGCATGGAATTTGCCCCCCATGCCAGAATTGGATTGGGGTACAATTTCTCAATCTTAGACACCTCACATGGCCATATTAGGGGTTACCATTGTGAAGCTACATATATGTATTGACATATATGTAGTGCACGCTTATAATGGTGTCCCCGCACTCACAAAGTCTGGGAAATTGGTCCTGGACAATGTGGGGGCACCTCTACTAGTGCAGGGGTGCCCTAATACACAGTACCTTTGCACCTAGCCTTCAGGAATTGAAGGTTAGACATATTGGTGACTTATAAGTTACCTGGTGAAGTGAGAATGGCTGTGAAATAGCACATGCACTATTTCACTCAGGCTGCAATGGCAGTCCTGAAGAAGTGTTTGTATGAGCTCCTTAAAGGTGGCAAAAGAAATGCTGCAGCCCATAGGGATCTTCTGAAACCCCAATGCCCTGGGTACCTAGGTACCATATACTAGGGACTTATAAGGGGGGTCCAGTATGCCGATTTCGAGTGGAATAAGTGGTCACTAGACTATAGTGACAAATTTGGAAACAGAGAGAGCATGAGCACTGGAGTTCGGGTTAGCAGGACTCCAGTGAGACAGTCAAGCATACTGACATCACAGTAAAAAAACACTGACATATGGGCCACAAACTATGAGATCTGACTAGCAGGATCCCAATGAGACAGTAAAAACACACTGACAAGCCGGCAGAAATTGGGGGTAACATGCCAAGAAAGATGGTACTTTCCTACAGGATGCATCAAAACTAATGACGCAGAGGGCCGCAGAGGAGGAGATGCATCAGAAACTAAGGTGATGCATGAGTTTTTCCAGCACGGCGGAGGTGATGCGTTGTTTTTTTCCACGTGGCAAGATGCCCGGGAGCACAGCCTTCATTCCTCACTGCGATGTGGGGATATTTTGACATCTAGCGACGATGCGTGGAAACTCGTTGTGAAGAGGCAACAGGTGCTGCATCGATCCGGCAGGCAATGTGGAGATTCTTCAGTTGCAAGACAGGCGCTGGGTCGATCCGGCTGGCGTTGCCTTAAATTTTGCAAGCGTTTCAACGATTTTCCGACGCACTGGATTTTCTTCTTTTTGGTGAAGTCTTTGATGGCCCTGAAACTTCAGAACAGCAGGCAAATTCAGTCCAAGCCCTTGGAGAGACATGTGGGGGAAAGCAGAGTCCCTACAGCAGAGTTAGGGGCCAGCAGGCAGCAGAGCAACAAGCAGGACAGTGGTCCTTCCAACAAAGCAGTTCAGATGAGTCCTTTAGCCAGCACGGCAGTCCCTCTGACTGAGTCCAGTTGTAGGTCCAGAAGTGTCTGATTTGGAGGGGTCAGAGACCCAGTATTTATTCCCAAATGTGCCTTTGAAGTGGAGGAAAACGTCAAAGAGTGGTTTTGAAGTGCACCATTTACCTTTCAACCCAGTCCTGTCTGTGGGATCTGTGGGAGATTTTCAGTCCTTTCTATGAGTGCAGGCCACTGGCCTTTGAAGTGTAAGTGAAAGCACCTCCACCCTTCCTGCCCAGGAAGACCCATCAGTATGCAGATGAACGCAGATGCAGCTGCATGGCTTGTGTTTGTGGTTGTCTGGGTGGAATGCACAAGGGGAGCTATCAACCAGCACAGACCAGATGTGGATTAGAGACAGGCTATACGGAACAGAGCGCAGTAAGTGCAGAGAAATGCCTACTTTCTAAAAGTGGCATCTCTAAAATAGTAATGTAAAATCCAACTTCACCAGTAAGTAGGATTTCTCACTACCATTCCAACTATACCAAATATGACAAGGCTACTCCTCCCAGATCAGAAATCATCACATAAAAGAATGTAAGGGATTTTCCAGTGCTGGCCTGTGAGAGGAGCAGGCTTCACTGTAGTGAAAAATGAGTTTTTCACTACCAGGACATGTGAAACGTATAAGTACATGTCCTGCCTTTTAGTTACATAGCACCCTAATCTGTGGGTTACAAAGGGCCAACCTTAGGGGTGAAACATGTAATAAAAGGGTAATTTAAGCCTTGGCAGGTAGCTTTAAATGCCAAGTCAAAGTGGTAGTGAAACTACACACACAGGCCTTCCAGTGGCAGACCTGAGAAATGGTTAAGGGGCTACTTATGTGGGTGGCACAATCAGTGCTGCAGGCCTACTTGTAGCATTCAATTTACGGGTCCTGCACTTTACTAGGGACGTATATGTAGGTTAAATATGCCAGTTGAATATGAGCCAGTGTTACCAAGTTTAGGGGAGAGAGCACAAGCACTTTAGCACCAGCAAAAATTAGATCAGAAAAATGAAGGGAGGCCGGCAAAATGTTAGGGGAAGACCACCTTAAGGCTATCAGGTCTAACACTCACACATTAGGGCAGCCATCTGTATTTAAACTAACATTTATTTCCAGCTCACACATTTCTAACACAGAACTAGAGTGTCAATATGGCTCATACAATGTACACACAATGGAATGCTGCTGGACAGAATGGCCTTATCATACATGGGAGCCTGCAATCTCTGTATAAAAGAACATCACTAATTTCCTTATTACAGGCAACTTGCAACACACCTAGTTACCTGTAATAAAGAAATGACGTACCTGTTGAATTGCAGTAACTTTTTACAGTGGAGTTCTGACAGTGCCTACTGCCAGACCCAGCAGATAAGGGAAAAGGCGGGTTACATAGCATAATGAAAACAGTTTAAAAAAAAAAAAAAGAAACAGGAATTTTCTTTCTTCTGTTCTCTCCTGATGAATATTGATAAGCCCAGATGAGATATTTAGGGCAACATGTTTAGTTTTCCAGACTTCAGGTAATTATAGAAAAGATAGGCTTGCTCTGCATGTTTCCACACATGCTGAGCTACAGCGTTTTCTAATATCTTTTTATACCCAATATTCAAATTTTGCGCTAGAGATTCGGAATGTATTCTTTATGGTTACAATACCTATCCCTTTCCCATGAAAGACCAACACACCAAAGATTTGAGCATTTTGCAGGAACGGTGATGTTGTGACCATGTATTAGAAGAGATGACGTACCTTCTGTTGTGCATTATGAGGATATTGCAATTTGGAGTTCCATTACCTTATAAAGGAACTCTGCCTTATTCCTCCATGTGGAAACATAACTCCTCTGTGACTTGCAAAATCCTTGTGATGTCCAGCTGGTAAAACTTTATTCTTTTATACCTTATATAATAATCTTTAACTTCACCTGTCTGAATTTGTAAGTGAAATGGCTACTGCTGGCTGAAAAGTGGGGGAAGACACAAAACATTGTGGGCCTGATTACAACTTTGGAGGAGGTGTTAATCCGTCCCAAAAGTGACAGCAAGGTGACGGATATACCACCAGCCGTATTAAGAGTCCATTATATCCTATGGAACTCGTAATACGGCTGGTGGTATATCCGTCACTTTACCATCACTTTTGGGACGGATTAACACCTCCTCCAAAGTTGTAATCAGGCCCAATATATTGTCATATTTTTTTTTAAATTGTGAATCAGATTAGAGTTTTCATTGTGACCTGAATCAATGCCTCATAGCTCTTCTGATTTACAGTGGCATGATTGTATTGTAATGAGCACATGTAGAAAGAGGCAGTGGATTTAAGAAATTGTTTTTGGGTGGGTGTATTATAAAATAGTGTTTCTAAACCTAAGCATTTGACATATTACATAGTCACTAAATTAAAAACTGTTCTGCATCGTGGCAGGGGTGCTTGCTGTGTTATCACATTGAAAAACTCAGCTTGTACTTAACAGCCAAACCTACTACGTACTGGAAAATGTATTGATGTTATACAGATTCATGGAACACTGTACAACGCACTCCCAAAGAATGAGAAAACAATTACAAATAGCACTTCGACGTGTACATTATACTACAGAAATGGACAGGGACAATATTACTGTCTCTATTCTTTATGGCATTCAGACTAAGGAAACTGTGGTTGAGGAGCTCTCAGTCTTTATTTTTAACTCCTTTGAGGGCCGAAAGTGTACACTGCCCCTCCGACCTGTATCCCAATCATTTCTTCCTTTTTGAGAACCACCCTACCTGAATCATCTGATCTCTGGCAAACAAGAGTCCCCAGAGGACGATTTCAAAATATTTATAGACTTGTGATATTTAGTTGCCTTTCCCGTACTTACCTTTTTGTTCCTGTCTCCTTGCTGTGTGGTTGCCATCGGGAGTGTGTTATCCTGTCCTAGTGTGTTGTTGTGACATGGAATACTCAAATGCTACATTGTGGCACCTCACAAAGGTTATTTCTTCAGTGGGAGAATTTAAGACAACCTGCAGTTTTACATGGATTTTATCAATGTTTTTGCTCCCCTCTAAATCTCTACACAGAAAGGTACAAAAAAGAACAAAATATCAAATAGAAAAGCATGGTATGAAAAATAGAACATGACTAGCCACAACTGAATGCTCCCATTTACACAAGCATCGCTTTGAAGCACGCACCACCCTTTTTAATAAATGGTGGCATACTCATTTTCAACACTTCCCTTCACTTTGGAACAGCTCAAACCCATCGCACTCGCAGTCCAAAGTGCAGGTGCATTAGCTTTCGCTGTGAAGCAAAAGCCCTCCTATATAAGCATCAGAAGTCCTTATCCAGGGGAGATGAGCTGTGGGTAGACCAGCAATATGTGGTTCACAACCTCTACATTACTGAGGTGACGATAGTGTAATGATCCCCACGTTAAGCACAAATCAGCACTTACCTTACAGCACTAATTTGACCCCAAACCATCAGCTGTGGGAGATGTCTTTCGTTTGATTGGCTTATCCCCCTTATATTTGATTAAGTGCTCATTCTGATGCACCCAGGTATTACTTCTGGGCTCTCTCCGGGTCACGTCCTTTGAGTATCCAGTGTTCCAACCTTCGAGATCTTATAGCTTGAATTTGCACAGACGGGTTTTATTCTCCCACTGCACTTTATCTAATGCAATGTCATATTTGGAAACGCATTGACACACTCAAGCCATATGACAAACGTTGCCCCATTTGACGCAACATTTTTCTCTGGTTATAATGGACATACTCATTCACTTTATTCGAGGGAGGAGGATGGGATGGAGGTACATATTTATACCCCATTTGGGCTGAGTTTGCGTCATTTTGTTTGATTCAAATTTGATGCAAAACCAACTCCATATTTATATTAGACACGTCTAATGTCAAAATATTGGAGTTTGCACCATTTTTTAGATGTGTGAACCTACCTTGCGTCAATGAGATGCAAGGTAGGCATTCCCATCTAAAAAATGGTGCTAACCCCATAGCCCCATATTTCTCCCCTGTGCTAAAATGACGCACGGGTGGGAGGAGGGGCTCAATAATGGTACAAAGCTTGCTTTGAACCATTATTTAACTCCTGGGTCAGACCAGGCGTTAAGGGACCTGTGGACCAGTTTCCATGATAAACACCATGGAATGGGTCCACAGGTGCCCTTCTCAAGCCGCAGGAACACCCCCACTCACACCAGAGGGACACCAGAGGATGGGGGACCCCATCCCAGGTAAATAGGGTAAGTATAGGTAAGTACTTTTTTTTTCAATTAATGTGCCATAGGGGCCCAACTTGGGACCCTCTGCATGGCACCAGGTGCAATGGCCATGCCCAAGGGACACTGGTTGCCTGCGCTTGCCATTGGGGTGGTGGGCATGACTCCTGTCTTTTCTAAGGCAGGAGTCATGTGGTATGGATGGTTGTGCGTCAGAAAATGATGCTAGGCTGGTTAGAGTCATCTTTTGTTACCCCTAACCAGCCTAACATCATTTTTTGGTGCAAAACCCCTTCTCCCATACCGCCAGCCCCACCCGGCTAACGTAATTTTTTTTTTTACGCTAGCCCACCCTTTGCACCGGCTTGTGCCATTCCATAAATATGGCGCCCGACTGGTGCTCAGGATTGGCGCAAGCAGGTGCTCATCTTTGCACCAAAAAGTATAAATATGCCCCTCAGCCCCACTTTAGCTTGAATCTTCTGCGGGGGGTGGGGGGGGGCACTTGGGAATGAGCGCGTGAAAGATAGGCAGTGTCACAGATACAGTTTGGCACAGCATGCCATCATTGTAGCAGATGGAGACACAGTAGCTATGGAAAGCAAGGGACAGCACATATAGGGCAGGAGTGAGTAACATGACACACACTGGAGCTGCGAGAACAACTTCAGGCAAGACTAGGGTAACCAGACGTCCGTTTTTTTTAAGGACTGTCCCGGTGTCCCGACACTTTTTGTCAAAACTAAGACAAGTCCCGGTTTTTGAGAGTGGGTAGGATGAACGTGGACATTATTCACAGAGTTGCGCAGGCTCACTTTTCTTCCGGCCCTCTTATCATACCAGAGACGCAGCTTAACATTTGCAGAGTCACCTGTTGTGCTGCCTCGTATCATTCAAGCAGCACAGCAGGATTTAATGAGGGGTGAATAAGGTCTCCCATAAGCTAGGCCTCGGGCATCAACAGTCAGACCCTGGAGCTTCTGACAGCAATTGGGGAGTGGTTATTATATATACACATATTTCACTAAACGACACGTCAGTCAGCGATATAAATAAATATAAATATATATATATAAATATATACTTGTATATATCTACATATATATATTTCCACACAAAAAAAATGTTGACGATGTTTGTCAACAAGGCAGGTGTCATTAGGATATTTATCCTTGCACGGTGTATGTGACACGGAAAGACTTGCTTTCAAGTGCGCCTTGTTGACAAACATCGTCATTTAATGTTCCCTGGAGGCTGATGCGGTCCTGAACCTGGAACTGTGTCCAGTGGATACGGGGCCCGAGAATGGATAAAGATATCAGTTTAAACAGATGCAATAGTTGCTTGTGAATGAGCGGAGGCTAGGAGTTGCATAGAGCTTAAAGGGAAAACAACGCTAACTGGAAATGGCACAGACTGAAATATAATTTAGAAGTTGCAGGTACTAAGCTGATTATGAGTCTCAGCATGTTGGAATCATGTACTATGGAGGCTATACTTCGAGGGAAAGTTATCGTGATATTGTGTCCAGTATAGCACATCGGCATAATTGGACCACACTACAATTATATATATATATATATATATATTTATATAAATATATATATATATATATATATATATATATATATATATATATATATATATATATACACAAAACGCTGAATGGTATGTCAACATATAGTCCTATTTCTATGTTTGTGCCCGTCCCGGTTTTTGGTTGTGAAAATCTGGTCCCCCTAGGCAAGACACACCGTACCAATCACACCGTGCAATTGATGCTTTGTGGTACTTTACAAGGTTAGGTTATCCTGTCTGTTGTTAGCTGAATTTCTTCAACTGACAGGATTTTTGGTAATGTTTAGTGTGATGAATGATGATTTAAATTGAAAAAACAGTACCTACTAACCATTATTACAAAGGAATGGATTATATCAGTTGTTTCACAAATATTTTACCAACAAATATATCATAGTAAGCACTGTAACATAGTAAATAAGTACTAAAAAGACATTATGTGCGTAAGGAAACAGTCATTATCGCCGCTGGCATGATTAGAAATAGATGCTTTATGTATATTGGGTCTGATTCACAAAGGTAAACTGATACCAAAAGTCTAAGTTTAGACCAGAGGTCTAAGTCTAAGACTCTTAGTCTAAACTTCCACTTTTGGTCTAATCTTACCTTTGTGACTCAATCCCACTGCTGGGTATATTCAAGCTAGTCACTGTGGTAAAAACAAAATAACAGAGATGCGAACATATGATTAGCAGCACCTTTTGTCTACCCTGTACGCCAACCAAGAAATGCCCTTGCAGAACACAAAAGATGAACTATAGCATGGAATGCCCTCTTGGAAAGTTTTTCGCCACCTGGGTGGTAGGCGATTATGAGAAGCTCCAGAGGTAAGTTTAAAAAGTAGGGGAGAACAAGAGCGCAGTAGTCTGCATAAAACATGGTTGATCAATAGTAATGGTATTAGTCTTTATACTCCTTTAAAAGGAGGTCATTGGAATTATATAAGCACATCCAGTTGGGGGTAGAGTGTGGGGACATATAGCAGTGTGTTGGAGCAAGCTGAAAAAGTAAAAAATGAGAGAATAGCTATCTATCTAGTTTACGTTCTGGGGTATTAGGGATTTTTGCAACACAATCACGCACACATGCATACTCACACATGCTTCCATACTTTCATTCATAAGTACACACAGATACATACTCACAGATGCTCAAGCCCTCCCATTCACAAACTCATGAACCTTCTCAGAAACAGTGGCGGCTGGTGATTTTTTAAAGGGGGGGGGTGTAAACGTTCTTTCCAACTTTCATGGCATGAGTGAGGCAGCCACACAGTCCTAAGGTTTGTATGCACAAAGTAAAAGCAGAAATACTGCGACCAACGCCGGCTTCACTGCTTGACCACAATGACCACAATGTGTGATCCTAGGCAAATATTTTATTTCACCAAGCCTCCCTTTCCTTTGTTATCATATATGAGTGTACCTTCAAATACACAAGTTATGAGTATACGCTCTGTAGAAAGATGTTATGTTTGATTTCATCACAAATAACGTTGTTTCAAGTTAATGTTGCTTCATGCATCATAAGAAAGTAGGACACATATACAGCAGAGACATCTTAAGGATTTCAGGGGCCCTAGAACAAACTAATTTCAGCTCTTTCACGCTGTCTTTGGCCAGGTCACACTGACAGTGCACAGACGCACCTATGTCAATTCTAAATGTGTTTACATCTAATAGTCATGGATAGTAATGTGTGTTTTCAATATGGTAAACAGCAGCTGACTAATATTACTGCAACTAATCTCTATGATACTCTCTCATTTATCATATGAGGTCCTGTTGTGATCTAAAAGAAACTTGTTTTTAATGGATATAAATAGGCACACACGTCACCCATATTAAACATAAGTGAAAGGAAAACTGTATTTCAGACAATCTGTTTAAGAATTATTCAAGGTCATTAGGGCAAAACTCTGCAGAACAGAGTTGTCTCTATCCGGGGCACCTGAAAGGTTGGGGCCCTGGGCCAGAGCCCACTTTTCCCATGCCTTAAAACATCTCTGATATACTATGTACATGACAACTGAATAATAGCATTGTCATTCGAGTGGGTACACATGAGTGTTCCTAACAATTGTAAAACCCTGTTTAAACGTAATACGCATAGCCTTTACACCAGCAGAATCAATTTCCAAATGCTTATAATCACATTGCAAATTCTTGTTTAGAAGCAATAGCAGCCCACCTCTGGCCCGGCCCAACCCCTACTTTGGAGGTAGGGCGGGAACACTAATTGAAAGGAATCCATCGATATTGATAACATCCTCTGCCCAAGTTTCCTGAAATAGGCAGATGTCTATATGTTTGATAAAAGTAGCCCATTCTATATCGTCCAATTTCCTGGCCAAACCTGCAATGTTCCAAGACATAAGTTCCAACGTCCATTTGTCTGGGTTGATCGCCGGGGTTGAGCGACCTATGTCCCTCAAACCAAGTCATTACTACAGGTATCTAATAGCGGCGCCCTGTCACTCCCCTTGGGATGTGGGACCTTAGAACAGGTCGCCATATATACCGCCGGTTCAGTAGCCAGTCATACAGGGTCGAGCATCAAACAGAAGTTAGAAGCTGCCATTGGTAAGACACTCCCCCGAGGACAGATTGGGCCGTCTGGACCTACATCTAGTCTGAAATTAAATGGATCCAGTGTGAGTCTTATCCCCCCCCCCTAGTTGTCACACTATTGGGACGTGTACGGGAGTCAAAATCCATTAGTTGAGTCACCAGAGTCTTATCTTCAAAGTGAATGGTAATTATATCGGAGTTGGCACCTGGAATGCTACTTCTCTCGGCTGCTAGTATAACAGAAAGGAAATTCCATCGGGAGCGTATCCAATGTATGACTTTATTGATCAAGGAGTCTTGATTCTCGACCACCCGTAACGGCAATTTTGGAACATCAGTCAAGTAGATTTTATTTGTTCCACTGCGCATGCCCAAATCTTGTACCTTGTTAACTGTACCTCCAGTGTCGTTACCGGGGGGATTTTACTTTTATGTGAGGTTTTAAATGGCCTACTGGGGGGCTGTGTAAGACTGCCCTCGTAGTCGCCTTTCAAGGGTTCAGGTTTGCTTGCCCTTCCTCTAACTTTATAATTGTTGAAATTATCAAAATTACTTGTCCAGTTTCCACGGCGGTCTCTACATCTAGATGCGCTTTCAGGCATCCTTTTATGTCTCAGGTTGTCTTTTGTATAGTTAGAGTGATGATCCTCTCTTCCTGATGCAATTAATCCCCCACTATTAGGGAGAACCAAATTTCCCCTTGTCTCGGTCCCCATAGTTGAGTCAATGGAGGTAAGTGCTTTGCTTCCCCTAGCCTCCCCACTGGCCCCTTGACGTATACAATTACATCCACGCTGGTGCACAAGATTTCCCTTCATGAGACCTATTAATACTAGGACCAACCCCTTGACTTCATCCACTCTCTGGAGGACTGAAGCCAAATTGTCTCTGCTGGCTGATGACTCAATACCTTCCGGGTCAAGCTGACGGTTTGGTGGGGTGACAAATATACCCTATTAATGAGGTTGTGAAGGCTGTGACTACTTGTCAGAATGATGCCCCCTTCTTGAATGCACAAAAAATTCCCCTTCTCCTTTTTGCAGATGATTCACTCCTCATTTCAAAGACACCAATGGGGTTGCAAACCCTTGTTGACAGATTTAATCCATTCTGTAGAGAACATGGGTTGGAGGTTAACATTAATAAAACTAAATTGATGGTGCTTTGTAAAGGTCCTAGCAAAAGATGTACCATCAACATTGACGGAGTCCCCTTAAAGAAAGTCAGCGCCATAGATTATCTGGGTGTTAGGCTAACTAGTAAATTATCATGGGAAGATCAGATCACGAAGAGTGCAGGGTTGTTACAACATAGAGCTTCATCCATATTGCGCTTCTATCTAAGCTCCTTTACAAAAGTTGTATCCCCAGCAATTAAAATGTATACAGCCAAGGCGCAAGGAGCAGCTCTGTATGGAGCGGAAGTATGGGGATTTTCTAATTGCAACAAGATTTCAGTGGGTGAAAATAATTTCACAAGGGCCTTGATTGCGTGTCCTCGCAGCACACCCTTGTCCCCATTATTTTTTTACTTGGGTTTAAGTCAAGTAGCTGACCTAGTCATTTTAAGACCTCTTTTATATTGGATCAGGATATGGACCACTCCTGAATTAGATATATACAAGGTCTCATTACTCAATTTACTAAAATGTCAAAATGCAAACACACTTCCTTGGATCCGACATGTATCTCACTAGTTTCGTTTGTTGGGTCTGGGCGATTACTGGGAAAATCACCACAACCTAGAGAGACGTCACAAAAATGTTTTAAAGTCAATTTATTGGTCTTATGTCAGGGACAACTATGTAATCTGCAAATCGCATGGTCGTTTAATTAATTCTTTTATCGATTTTAAATGGTTCCCACAGTTTGAACTTTATTTGGATAATATACCGGATTTGCAGGGCAAAAGTTTATATGCAAGATTTCGGTTTGGATCTCTACCTCTGATGTTATTGACCCACAGCTGGGGGCAGACCACTCTTCCCGATATATGTCCCGTTTGTGCTGGAACCTCAGAAACTATTGAACACTTCATGTTCTTTTGCCCAGCATACTTGATCCCACGGTCAAAATGGATCCGCAAAATCTGTAGGGTCATGGGATTAACAAATTGTTCTTCGGCTATAAGGGTTCTAAAAAGTCACAACTCCACTGACGCAATTCTTGCAGTAAGCAAGTTTTTAGTGGCAGCATGGCATATTCGTTGATGTCTTAAAAAAACAAGGATCCACACAACCGACCTAGACAAGACTTTTATGTGCGAATTTGATTTTACTTAATGTATTAAGGAACATATTTATACTCTGTTTGCACCGAATTAGTGTCATTTTTTTAACTCTAATTCGGTGCAAAACTAACTCCATATTTATACTTTGGTGCTAGACCCCTCTAGCGCCAAATTTATGGAGTTAAAGTCATTTTTTGAAAGTGGAGACCTACCCTGCCTTATTGAGATGCATGGTAGGCGTTCCCGTGCAAAAAATAACTCTATGGCCTTAACGCCATAATTAGGGGCATATTTATACTCTGCGGCATATTTATACTCTGTTTGCACCGAATTAGGGTCATTTTTTTTACTCTAATTCGGTGCAAATCTAAAGCCATATTTATACTTTGGTGCTAGACCCGTCTAGCACCAAGACCCTGATTTATTCTTTTTTTGCGCTGCATTAACGTCATTTTTTGATGCAAAAGTGGCACAAACTTACAAAATATTGGCCCTTATTTATACTTTTTGCTGCAAAACTGCACTAACTCAGTTTTGCACCAAAAAGTTTAGGTCCAGCTTGCACCATTTCTGTGCACCAGCCGGGCACCATATTTATGGAATGGTGCAAGCCGGTACAAAGGGTAGGCTAGAGTAAAAAAAATGACTTTAGTCGGGTGGGGCTGGCAGTATAGAAGAAGAGGGTTTAGCACCAAAAAATGGCTTTAGGCAGGTTAGAGTAAAAAAAATGACTCTAACCAGATTAGCGTCATTTTATGGTGCTAAACCTGCCATGCCACATGACACCTCCCTTAGAAAAGGCAGGAGTCATGCCCACCATCCCAATGGCCAGCACAGAGGACAGGGGTCCCCTGGGCATGGCCATTGCACCCATGTGCCATGTATGGGGGCCCATTTCAGGGCCCCCTATGGCACTTTCAAAAATAAAATGCACTTACCTGTACTTACCTGGGATGGGGTCCCACATTCTTGCAGTACTCTAGTGTGGGTGGGGGTGCCCCTGGGGCCTAGTGAGGGCTCCTCTGGGCTTATTCCATGGTGTTCCACCATGGAAATAGGCCCACAGGTCCCCTAACACCTGCCCTGACCCAGGTCTTAAAAAATGGAGCAAAGCAAGCTTTGCCCCATTTTTTGACCCCTCCTCCCTCCCTTGCACCATTTTTGCATGGGAGTATAAATTTAGGGGCATATTTATACTCTGCGCCGAATGTGCGTCAAAATTTTTGACGCACAATCGGCACAAACCCTGCTCCATATTTATACTTTGACGTCCGACCCCGCGGGCGTCAAAATTCCACCATGTGCGTCATTTTTTGGAAGGGGGAACCAGCCTTGCGTTAATTATATGCAAGGTAGGCGTTCCCTTCCAAAAAATGACTTTAAGGCCTGTGCCCCTTATTTATACTCAGACGTCATTTTGACGAACAGGAGGGGGCAGGCCTTAAAAAATGGCGCACAGCCTGATGGGCGCCATTTTTTAACGCCTGGGTCAGGGCAGGCGTTAAGGGACCTGTGGGCTCGAAAGGAGCCCAGAGGTGCCCTCCTCTGCCCCCAGGGACACCCTCTGACACCCTTGCCCACCCCAGGAGGACACCCAAGGATGGAGGGACCCATCCCAGGGAAGGAAAGGTAAGTTCGGGTAAGTATTTTTTTCCGATTTTTTTTTGTGGCATAGGGGGGCCTCATTTGGGCCCCCCTACATGCCACTATGCCCAATGACCATGCCCAGGGGACATAAGTCCCCTGGGCATGGCCATTGGGCAAGGGGGCATGACTCCTGTCTCTGCTAAGACAGGAGTCATGTCAATGGAGGTTGGGCGTCCAAAAAAATGGCGCAAATCCGGTTTGAGGCCTAAATTTTGCCTCAGACCTGACTTTTTTGACGCACAACCCCCATTTTCCCATACGCCGGCGCTGCCTGGTGTGAGTCATTTTGTTTTGACGCACGCCAGTCCGCAGCGCCGGCTAACGTCATTCCATTAATAAGGCGCCCGCATGGCGCGTTGGAATGGCGTTGGCCGGCAGTAAAATCGTTGGCGCAGTTGTGCGTCAAAAAGTATAAATATGGGCCATTGTGTTAAGGCCATAGAGTCATTTTTTGCACGGGAACGCCTACCTTGCATCTCATTAAGGCAAGGTAGGTTTCCACTTCCAAAAAATGACTTTAACTCCATAAATT
Organism: Pleurodeles waltl; assembly: GCF_031143425.1. Classification (NCBI taxonomy): domain Eukaryota; kingdom Metazoa; phylum Chordata; class Amphibia; order Caudata; family Salamandridae; genus Pleurodeles; species Pleurodeles waltl. Next base: position 66,171,689 of record NC_090437.1, read on the forward strand.
TGGCGCTCGATGGGTCTAGCACCAAAGTATAAATATGGAGTTAGTTTTGCACTGAATTAGAGTAAAAAAAAATTACGCTAATTCAGTGCAAACAGAGTATAAATATGCCCCTTAGCGTCAAAAAATTATGCTAATCTGGGCAGAATCATTTATTTTGACTCAAAACTGCCTAACGTCATTTTTTTTTAAGCTAGCCTACCCTTTGCACTGGCCCACACCATTCCATAAATATGGTGCCCAGCTGGTGCTAAAAAATGGTGCAAGCCGGTGCAAAACCTTTTGGTGCAAAACTGCGTTAGTGCAGTTTTGCACCAAAAAGTATAAATAAGGCCCTAAATGTTTTATATTAGTTTATTGATGTTTGTATTTAATTATGATCACCTATTGTATTTTGTTGCTTTCATGGTCAATTGACCGAATAAAGCTGATGATGATGATGATGAGTGTTCCTAAAATCATGAGTCATGTTTAAAAAAAAGCATATTTAAAAAGACAGAGTAGGCACACCTACTCTCTCTCATAGTCACACTTACACAAACCTGCGCCAGTCAGAGCTTTTACTAAAACCACTTTAATTTCTTCACTCCGGGGGTGGAAAATATGTACTGATGCAAGATGTAGTGCAGCATCCTGGAGCCACGAAAGTGCGAACGCGCTTGACTGCTAATGACACTAAAGGCCTTTTCAGTGTTTGAAATTGAGGAAATAATTTCTTCAGCTGCATACTGCCAAGAAAATACTTGATTTATAGTTAGCCTATTTCTAACTAACGATGAGTCAAAAATAAACCAAATACTGTATAATAAGGGTGAACTGAGGGAAAGAAATAAGAGAGAGTATTAGAAATAGATGAAAAGGGAAAGAGTGAGAGGTGATTGAAGGTGGAAGATTTAATTAAAACAAGCACAAAGGGTGTGATGTCTTGATGGCCCCAAGGGAATTGACTATAGCTACCCACCTCTGGCTGGTGCAGACATACTACCTACATACTGCGTACCTTACCCCAGATAGAATGTACAAAGCAGGTCTCCAACCATATGCTGACTGTCCCCGATGCTCATGTCCTAGTGCAGACTTCTACCATATGGTGTGGACCTGTCCACACATAGCGACCTACTGGTAATCGGTGAACAGGGAGCTTTCTGAGGTGATAGCAATGGAGGTAGATATGACCCCGCTACAAATCCTTTTGGGTCTCCTGGAAGGAGTAGCAGGGTGGATCCTGTTTTCATGGGGAGGGCGTGCCTGGTGGCCTAGCGTGACATAGCTGTTCCTTGGAACACGGAGACCGCGCTAACGCTCGCCCGATGGAGGCAGGGGGTCGATTGGTGTGCCCAACAAGAGAAGCTAGTGTACGAGTCGAAAGGATGTCTGGGCAAATATGATAAAGTGTGGAGGAAATGGAGAGGGACACTGTATTAAGTATTGTGGTGTCATTTGCCTTATAGCAAGATTAAGTGAATGTGGCTGTAGACGAACCAATGTATTAGCGATATGTTCAAATGAGGGCCAAGGGGATAAATGTCATTATGAATGCATACTGTTGTGGATTTGGGGAACAGATGTGAGCTGCTATCATCATGTTGTTGATACAATAAAAATGATTAAAATGGTTTATAAAAAAAAAACAAGCACAAATAAAGGGATAAACGGAGAGGTAAAGAGAGTTTCCTTACCTGAATTAAATTTTATACTCCGGTCCATCCCAGTCCTGTGTGGAGATATCCTTTCAGTGGTTGGCTCTTCCTTCCTTTGCGCCCTCCTGCACAAGTAATCAAACTTCTCTCAGACTCCTCCTGGCCCTCCCCAGCCAGTCCAAGCACTGCTTTTATGCTGCATATACTACTAAGCAGCATAAGAGCAGTGCTAGGATTGGCTCAGGCATGCAAGAACAACACTCCACTGAAAACCGATGGGGCTGTGTCTTCAGTGACGCAGCACCATGGTATCATTCATTGTGGAAGGCTGAACTGCACGTCAGATTGGCCACAGCAAAAATACAAGCCAATCTGACATGCACAGTCCATTTTCAGCCTCAGCTGCTGGTCCTACCCAATGAGAGCTCCGTAGCTCCACCCCTTAATGAAAAAAAATTAATGGAGCACCTACGGGGCTTAGTTAAGTTGCCATATGAGCCTGGTAGTGGCTTGCAGCAGTAGGGGGTTGACGCCCTTGAGCGCCTGTGAATGAACGCCTTTGCTCAGAAATTCTTAAACATTAATTCATAAATACACACATTCCATAAATCATTACACTGTCAGGCCTTAGGACTATGGCTCTGCATAGAAGGCAGCACATGTGGATGGTAGAAGGCAACAGGGAGGGAGCTGGAGGCTTCGGGTAGGAGAAACTGGAAGATACTGATGCTTCCTCTCATTGGCTAATCTTGTCAAGCATCAGTCAATGATAGAGGGACGGGTTCTTTCCTAACTTGTCACAAGGTGGTATAGGATCAGTGAGACTTACTGATCCCACAACACTCTGTTAAGAGTTGGGAAAGGTCAATGTGAGGCTTCACTGATTGACAGTCCGACATGGGACTTCAGAGGCCAAAGCACCCAGGTCTGACTCTTGTCATCAAGGAAAGCATCCTCACAGTGCTTTGCAGAGCTGATGATGCCACTCTCCACACATCAGTGAGATCTTCATCCCAGCAAAACTTGGCTTCATGGGGGTCTGTGCATTACCACATGTAAAGCGCCTGGCTGCCTGACATTGATATGATAAGTGTATGTCAGGCTGACCTTTGCTCAGTCTGATAAACGCTCACCATGCACTTAAAAATCTGGAGGTTGGAGACCCAACATCCACAGCAACAGGCTGTTAGTGACAGAACAAATTAAAAAAAGTAGCAAATAGAGTGCAGAAAGCAAAAGATTTCTTGTCAGATTTAATCCAGGGTTCAAGCAGTTATTTGTTTGTCCGTTTGTAATTGGACCTGGTCCTTTTTGCAGGGTCACCCCCAAACTTTTTGCCTCCTTCCTCCTATTTTTTCTGGCCACTTGTTTTTGGCTTTAGGACTATGGGCACTTTACCACTTGTAACCAGTGCTAAAGTGCATATGCTCTCTGTGTACACTGATTACATCAAGTAGGACTTTCTTTTTATACAACCAAATTACTAAATTGTATTTAAGTGAATCTTCTTGGAAAAATACATTTATTTAGAGATAAAATACATCGAACATTAGATTCTCCAACAACAAACGATTACTGTTTATATAAATTTTTTGGAGTGCTGTGGTCTTCAAGCACATATTTACATTGTATTGGTGATTGGTCTGATTTACCATTAACTCCCTAGTAAAGTGAACCAGAGGTGCCCAGGGCCTGTAAATCAAATGCTACTAGTGGGCCTGCAGCACGGGTTGCGCCACCTACATGAGTAGCCCTGTAAATTTGGCTCAGACCTTCCACTGCAGTGTCTGTGTGTGCAGTTTTAAACTACCCATCGACCTGGTAAGTGTAACCACATGCCAGGCCCAAATCTTCCCTTTTTGTACATGTAAGGCGTCCCTAAGGTAGGCCTTGGGTAGCTCCAGGGCCAGGGTGCAGTGTGTGTTAAAGGTGGGACATGTACTGATGTGTTTCACATGCCCTAACGGTGAAATACTGTCAAATTAAATTTTCATTGTTCCAAGGCCTATCTCACTCATAGGTTAACATGAGGGCTGCCTTTAAATGTCTTTTAAGTGCAGTTTCACTTTGGGAACAGATAGAGATATGGAGTTTTCGGTCTCTGAACTCATAATTTAACGGCTTCAGTGCGGTCACGACCAGTGGGCAACACCAGGGAGGGGAATAATTTTTTTTAAATTAAACAAAGCAGAGGAGACACGGAAGATCTTCCATGCCCCCCCATCCCTCTACCCGACTCATTGTGTGGTGTGCTGATGTCACTATCTGTTTTCCCCACCGGAGCAGGAAGCGGCCGCTTCGTGCTCCGGTGGGGAAAACAGGCCCAAACGGGCCTTCCCGATGTTGGGGAAGGCCTCTTTTGAAAGGGGAGATTCTTTTGAAAGGGGAGATTCTCCCCTTTCAAACAAGGCCTTCCTGAATGGGTTTCCTGGCCCTCGAAGGCCAGGAAATCCCCACTAGACACCATGGATTTCACCTGGGGCCAATTGCACCCAGTCGCACCCCCCCCAGGAGTGTAAAAAAAAATTATTATTATTTTTTTTTAAATTACATTGACAGGGTTGCCCGTGAGCAGGGCGACCCCCTTGTTGGGGGAAATATTTTTTTTAACAGCTGTATGGTTTCCTTGGGGGCCATAGTGGCCCCCAGAGAAACCATACAGCTGTAAAAAAAATATATAGATCTATATATATATAGCGATCAATTTTGTCAAAGCGTGTGTGGTTTCCCTTGGGGCTGCGATTGGCCCCCAGGAAAACCACTCCTACATATAAAAGTGATCTCTTTACACATATATATATATATATATATATATATATATATATATATATATATATATATATATATATATATATCCATTTAACATTCCTTGAATTCCTGCAGGAATGATCGCACTCCAATTTCTCGTATTTCAGATAATCTTTTATTGACTCAATTCACATCGCATTCGACTCGAAAGCCACCCGCCATACCTGTTTCGGTCTTGCCGACCTTGACCGCGGGCATTTCCCGTTAATAGCTCATAATTCCGTATTTATAACCACAATGGCGGAATTTTACACGATTATTTAACAAAAAACACACTTCAACTATTTAGCCTTATGGCTGATGTTGAACAACTACATTGTGACCTCTTAAAACTCCCACATAATCTCTAAATAAACTCAATTGTGGTAATGAATACATTATGCTCATGCTGCAGCATTGTGGGAATTGTAGTTCACAACAGTCCAAAGCAATTTATAAAGATAACGATCTGACCAAGATTGATTCATCTGATCAGTATGATGTTAATTTGTGTGTTTCTATAGCACCATATATGTTATTGAGCCCCAAATTTATTTTTTCAAAAACTCAACCTGTGTAAGCAAACAGAATGTTGGCTACACAAGATTCTATGTTAAACATATAACAATTCTAATGTTAGCAATGGCTGATTTTAATCATTATGAATGAACAAATAATTCCTCATCCTTATTCATTCCCAAAGGGGTCAGGGTACGCATCTCTAGGATATAGCTCGACTCAAGTTGTCGCAGTTTCCTTTCTCTGTCTCCTCTTCATTTGTTAACAGGAACATGGTCAATCGCATAAAAGATCATAGTTTCCCATTGACTATCATGTGCTAGTTCCATATGTTTTGCCATAGCGTAGCTTCTATCTATATTTATATTTGCTCGGACATGTTCTAATATCAGTTTTTTTGTTTCACATATGGTACTCCCAACATATTTCAAACCACAAGGGCATTCAATAATGTATACTGTAAAACGACTTTTGCAGGTTATATGTTGTTTAATACTTTTATGTTTTTTTTGTTTTTTTGAGTGCCTTGAGAGAACATGCTGATTGAGGTAAGAAGCGAAGGTAAGGTGACCTCTACCATTGCAGGTATCAGACACACAGCCACCAGCAATTTTGTGACTGTCTACTTAGGTAAGTGTTTTAGAGCGACAGTTTAGCCAGTAGCAGAGATGGCATCTCGTTGGATGACCCCTGCTCAAGCCCTAACTCGGGTTATAGAGGACAGCTCTGACGTAGCATAAGAGACTGAGACAGCAGATACTGAGAAAGCATCTGAGGCATAGGACAATGGTGCAGACTCTGGGAGTGATTTTTCAGTCGAAGTCCCATTCGATAAGTCCTCTTCCAGTAGTTATGAGGAAGGTGATAAGGACAGTCCTGCTGTCCCTTCGCAAGCACGGTCTGAGCAGTGGGACAATAGCTGGTTAGCCCAACCCAGAGAAACTGTGCATGCGGCAGCAAGCACAGAGAGAATGCTCTCTTGGAGCTCTCCAATTTAGTTCAGCCCCAAATTCCACTGCCTATATCGTATTGTGGAGACATCAAAATTATCTATCACAAAACAACCTGGTTTTGTAAGGCAGGCACCTGCATTTTTGGTCAGGGGCTCGGTGGCCATATAGGGAAACCTACCAAACCCAGACATTTCTGGAAACTAGACATCCGGGGAGTCCACAGAGGTGTGATTTGTGTGGATTTCCCAAAGTTTTCTTACCCAGAATACCCTGCAAAGTTGAAATGTTGAACAAAAACTATTTTTTTCTTGAATTTCTGTCACACAAACTACAGGAATATGCTGGGACCCCCAAATTCCTACCACCCAGTGTTTCTCCACCTGTCCTGATAAAAACGCTACCCCACTTGCGTGCCTGTTCCTAGTGCCTGCGTCAGGAATGGATCACCCCAGAGTCAACAGTTGCCCTCATGTAAGAACCAACATTGACCATTGTGTAATCTAATCCTGACACAGGCACTAGGCCTACCCACACAAGTGAGGTACTATTTTTATTGGGAGACTTGGAGGAATGCTGGGTGGAAGGAAGTTTGTGGCTCCTCTCAGATTCCAGAACTTTGCAGCACCAAAATGTGAGGGGAAAAGTGTTTTATTTGCCAAATTTTGAGGTTTGCAAAGGATTGTGGGTAACAGAACCTGCTGAGACCCCCACAAGTCACCCCATCGTGAATTCCCTTAGGTGCATAGTTTTAAAAAATGCACAGGTTTAGTAGGTTCCCCTAGGTGCCGGCTGAGCTAGAGGCCAAAATCCACAGCTAGGCCCTTCGCAAAAAACACGTCAGATTTCAATGTAAAAATGTGATGTGTCCATGTTGCGTTTCTTGTCGGGAGCAGTAGGCCTACCCACACAAGTGAGGTACCATTTTTATCGGGAAACTTGGAGGAACACATCATAGCAGAACAAGTGTTATTGCCCCCTGCCTTTCTCTAAATTTTTTCATTCCAAATGTAAGACAGTATGTAAAAAAGAAGTCTATTTGAGAAATGCCCTGTAATTCACATGCTAGTATGGGGACCCCGGAATTCCGAGATGTGCAAATAACCACTGCTTCGCAACACCTTATCTTGTGCCCATTTTGGAAATACAAAGGTTTCCTTGATACCTAATTTTCAGTCTTTATATTTTACCAAATGAATTGTTGTATAGCCGGTATACAATGAAAACCCATTTCAAGGTGCAGCTCATTTACTGGCTCTGGGTACCTAGGGTTCTTAATGAACCTACAAGCCCTATATATCCCCGCAACTAGAAGAGTCCAGCAGACAGAACAGTATATTGCTTTCAAACATCTGCCACAGCTGGAAAAAGTTATAGAAGAAAACGTGGCCAGAAATGGCTCGTTTTTCACCTCAATTTCAATATATTTTTATTTTAGCTTTTACTTTCTGTAGGAAAACCTTAAAGGATCTACACAAATGACCCCTTGCTGAATTCAGAATTGTGACTACTTTTCAGAAATATTTAGCTGTCTGGGATCCAGCATTGGTTTCACACCCATTTCTGTCACTAACTGGAAGGAGGCTGAAAGCACAAAAAATAGTAAAAATGGGGTATGTCAAAGTAAAATGCCATAATTGTGTTGAACAATGTGGTTTTCTGATTCAAGTCTGCCTGTTCCGGAAAGCTGGGAAGATGGTGATTTTAGCACCACAAACCTTTTGTTGATGACATTTGGAGGTAAAAAAACTCACATGCTTTCTTCAGCGGCTCTTTTTTCTCATTTTTCTGAAAAAAGCTTAATTTTAGATGTATTTTGGCTAATTTCTTGACCTCCACCTGGGGAACCCACAAACCTTTAGAATCTCTAGGATGTTCGAAAAAAGGATGCAAATTTGGCGTGGATAGCTTATGTGGACAAAAAGGTATGACGTCCTATGCGCAAGCTACCCCAAATAGCCAAAAAAGGGCTCAGCACTGGCCACGGGGGGTTTAGGGGGGAGGCCCACCAGCTAAGAGGCTTTTGGTAAAGTTGTTTTTTAAATTGTCTGTTTGAAAATGCCACTTTTAGGATTTTAGGAAGTGGGCATTTTCTTGCTTAAAAAATTCTGTGACTCCCTGCTTGTGTATTCCTTGTCTGGGTCAGACTGACAGTTGGGCTTTTTGTGAATCTCCACTAGACAGTGACACAAAGGGAGCTGGGGTGTAGCCTGCATATCCTGATGGGCCACCTGGGCTAGAGTGGAGGGAGGAGTGGTCACTTACAACTGAACGAGCTGTGCCTGCCCTCACACAATGCAGTCTCCAACACCCTGGTGTGAGCCTGGAGCCAGACCTGGACAAGGCAGGATCTTGTGAACAACAGAAACTTTCCTTTTGAAGTTTGCCTACTTTAAAGGTAGAAAGGGGTATAAGTAATGGACCCAAAACCCCAGATTTTCAGATTACTTCAAGGATTCAAGAGGAACTTCTGCCAGAAGAGCTGAAGAGCTGAGGAGAAGTGCTGACCCTGCCTGTGACTGTGCTTTGTTGGACTATCCTGCAGTCGCTGCTTCTGCCTGTGAAAGGAGACAAAACAGGACTTTGTTGTGCATTCCTGCTTGAGATGTATCTCCAAGGGCTTGGACTGAGCTTGCCTCCTGTTTTTGAAGCCTCAGGGACAGCAAAGGGTTCACCAACCAGTACGGAGACTCAGAGTAAGCATGCTGTGGACTCTAGCTCTCCGGAGGGTGCCATTCCAGTTCCTGGGTCCCTGGAAGGTGATTTCTGGTAAGAATCCTGGGAAATGAGCCAGCCGACTCCGTGCAACTTCCCTAAGGACGCCGCTGAACGAAGCCTGTGATGCCGCCTACACTTGGATCCATGGACCTCAACGAGGCGTGATGACCCCACCATCAACCTAACCCGGTGTCGCTGCAGCCGCTGACACCCGCACAAACTTGTGAGTTGGAGTGTCGTACACCCGAGGTTCGTGACACCCAACTCCATTGCAGCACCTGTGACCCGGTGACGTGATCGTGACCCGGTGAGGTTGCCCCACAGCATTGTGACTTTGCACGACTTTGACTTTGCCAGAGGTGCCACAGGACCGACTCCTTGCATCCGACACCGCCTCACCTCTATCGCTCCGCAGCAAGGACCCAATGCCTCTTTGTGATGCCTCCTCTCCTCGCCCCGCAGCACCGGAACCCACGCCACATCGGATCCAGTGACGCCTCTCTCCCTGACTCCGTGCTCCGGGCTGCTTTCCACACGTTTTGCTAAGGTGCTTACCTGGGGATCCCTGTGACTCCATAAATGGCACCAGTGGCATTGCATTGTGGGAAACGACTCCGTCACAAAGCCGCTTTAACATCAGATTGCAGCATTCCTGCCTCTAGGCATTATCTTTGTGTTTTTAATTGCTAAGGTCATATTTTTACTTGTGTATGGTGTATTTTTTATCATATTTGGTCTTGTTTTATTTAGATAAATATTTACTATTTTTCTAAACCTGTGTGGTGTCAATTGTGTAGTGTTTCACTGGATTACTGTGTGTTTTGGTACAAATACTTTACACATTGCGTCTGGGTTAGGCCTTTCTGCTCGTGCCAAGCTACCAAGGGGCTGAGCGGGTGGTTAACAGGGTGTGTTTCTCCTTTACCCTGACTAGAGTGAGGGTCCTTGCTTGGACTGGGGGCAACCTGACTGCCAACCAAAGACCCCATTTCTAACATACTTCATGTCTTCTGGTGCGAGATAAGTAACAGGGTAAATATAGCAATCTTGGGAGATAAGTGGTTGGGGGAATGTGGAGCACAAGTAAAAAGCATTGGCAAAGCCAGTAGCTCTCAACTATGGGAACTATTGGTTTTCCCAATATTTTGTAGTCATTATGTACAGCACCGCATTTGCGGTGTAGCATGGTTAAAAGTAATGAAGAAAAACACCATTAAGATGCCCCGAGGCAACACAGAGGGAGGGAGCTAGGGGGACAAGGACCCAGGTGTGGGATCACTCAGTCAACAGAGGGTGGAAGCCAGGGGCTGTGGCCAAGCAAATGGACAATGCCTTCTGGGGGCAAGCAGATGGACAATGGAGTGTTGTGGGTGAGACAAGTTCAAACAGAGAGAGGTAGGAAACATGCATTTTCGTAGAATACTTAATTGGAAAGAAGAAGCCCAACATAAATAAGCCCTGGAAGGACACATATAATGGATCCATGCTATAGAGGAGGAGAAAACTCAGGAAGTCAGAGTAAAGCCCACACAAGACATCATAAAGCAATCAAATGAGAGTGGAAATTAAGCCAAGTAAGGGCAAGCAATGGGTTGCCTCTAAGCCCAGTGTTAGACAACAAAAGGTCTAACGAGAGCTGTCTTGGCGCGAACTAATAAGGGCATATTTATCATTCACAGTGCAAGCTGCTGATAAGAACTTCTGTTAAAGAGATGTAATTTTAACAGGATGAACAGAGACTGGTGGTTGCTTCAAGTCATTCATAGTGTTGGGCCCTCATTATTTTTGTGTGCCACTATGCATATCATTAAGTGACAAATGGTTCTACTTCAAAAGGCACACCTGTTTCAAACAATATTTCGCAAGCAAATTACTTACTGATTTGGAAATCATGTCATAAATGTATCTATCGACAAAAAAGTGAACCATTTGAGTATTATCATGAGACATACTCTAATACCGCTAATTTGCCTCTTCGCCTTTTCCACTTTCTCACACTTTCCTTCTCTTTCTGGCTGCGCCACCGCCTCTTTGTAATGCTCACTTTCTAACTTTCAGTCTCTCATTTTCATCTCTCTGTCCCCCTCCACTCTCTCCGCTGGTCTTTCTCTTGCTTGAAGACATGAGTCAGTTTGATGTACGAACTGCAGTTGCGTTCATTAGATTTCTATATTGGATACAACTACACCATCTTCCCCTGCAAAATCAATGGCACTCTGAGCCACGGACGTTAAACAATTACCTCCTTTTCTCCTTCGTCGTCCCATTTCTTACTTGATGAGCAATGTGCCATTCACCACTACTGTTCACTATTTCCTAAAGCTGTTTTCTCTTTCTGTCCCTAACATAGGAGTTTACCCATAAATCCCTTCCCTTCTTTGAGCACTGCCGGTTCTCTATAGGTCACAGCCTACCAGACAGCGTCGCTCTGTGGTATGCTAAAGACATCTTGAGGAGTTTCAAAAAGGTGACCTGAGAATTCACCCTGCCCATCGCTTGCCATTGGCTTTGTGGTTTGTAACCCACATTTTCTGCATCTCCGTTTGCTGGCCTTATTTGCCAAAGCTGTGTTTACAGTATTCTTTCACTAACTCCTTTTCTGTTATAAACAGGCCTGTAAATCTTGTTCTTATCTCATGCCATTTGCTGGGCATTCAATGACCGAAGTCAAATATCAAGCTGTGTCTTCGAGAAAGCCTGGTGTATATTTTGCTTTTGGCTGACTTCAGAGTGAGAGGGTTTACAGGAAAGAGGAATGAAGCGTACTTTCTCCATGGAGCCTGCTTGTGCCCTTTTTTTATTTTATTTTAGACATAGCCATCTGAAAAAGCGTCTCGTTCTTCAGCTGCACAAAACTTTTGCCTTTCATTTGATGGGGCATGAAGTTCACTATTGGCATTGTCAGGGTGGGTGGAAGCATGAACATTTTCAAAATCATGTCTGAAACTATTACTTAGAAAGAACTTGCACTGATTTGTGCCCATATTTATACTTTTTTTTTGGACCGCATTTGCGTCACTTTTTGACGCAAAAGCGGTGCAAACTTACAAAATACAATTGTATTTTGTAAGTATGTGCCGCTTTTGCGTCATAAAATGATCCCTAACGCGGGAGGGCAACCTACAGGGTTTAGGGTAGAATCCTTCCCTGTATACACTCTCAGGCTATACACATAGCCAGTAGAGCTCTCACACAGCATGTACAGCTTTATGCCATAGCGAGCTCTTTTGCTCGCAATGTACTGTCTGAAAAGCAGCCGTCGTTTGTACAGGATCAAGAACTCATCGACTGCTATATTCTTTCCAGGAGTATAGATCTCTGGAAACCTGGCAGACAAATGTTCCACGACAGGCCGAATTTTGAACAACCTGTCATGATCTGGATGGTCCCGGGGCAATGCAGCAGAATTGTCATTGAAATGCAGCATGCACTGCAGTAGCAAAAAACGATCTCTGCTCATGTAGGGTGCAAAGATGGGAGTTACCCAAACCGTGCGAGTCGTCCAGTAGGACTGCAAGGTGGGTTTCTGCACTAACCCCATTTTGAGCGTAAGGCCCAAAAATATCTTCAACTCCGCCAGCGAAGTGGGAGTCCACTGGCGTGCCCTAGAACGGGGCCCTAGAGTGCCTCCGCACTCCCTCAGAAATTGGTCTGCACGCAAATTAGTTTGCTGCACAACTTTCTGAAGAAAGTCAACATCCAAAAACAGATAGATGTAGTCGACTGGCAAAAAGTAGCTGTATCGACTTTACATCCAGCGTCACCAGTAAAAGGTGGAATTTGGGGCTGAACCAAACAGGGGGGGTGCCAAGAGAGCACTCTCTCTTTGCTTGCGGCAGCAAGCATGTGCTCTCTGGGTTCGGCTAACCCAATGTGGTCCCGCTGCCCAGAATGTACTTGCGAAGGGACAGCACGGATGTCGTCATTGTCTCCTTCAGACTCACTGGAAGAGGTGTCGTGAGATGGGACTCCGCCGACTGAAAAATCACTCCCAGAATCTGCCCCATTGTCCTCTCCCTCAGATGCTGTCTCAGTGTCTGCTGTCCCAGTCTCTGAGCCTACATCAGAACTGTCCTCCATAACCCGAGCTAGGGCTTGATCAGCAGTCATCCAACGAGACGCCATCTCTGCAACTGGCTAAACTGTCCCTCTAAATTACTAGCCTACGTACAAGGCAGATAGTCACAAAATTGCTTGTGGGTATGTTTGTTGTGTACACCTTACCTTCGCTTCTTCTCCAATTCTGCAGATTCTCTGTAAACACTAAAAAAAACAAAAAAAAGAATGTATTACTTCACCTTACCACACACCGTGTGCAACAGTCATTTTTGGTTCTCTGCCTCCCATTACCTCCTCTTCTAATTCCCTCAGTACTACCCAGCAAAAGTGCCACTCATATCTCCATAGTCCCCCTGGCATTACATTTGTTTTAAGGCACAGGTAACGCTTGCCTTTACTAATCCACTCAGCTACTTTATGGCAACTGCCACTACAGAAAAGACATGCATGCATGCATATATATATATATTGTGTGAACAAGATTCTCACCCCACTCCACGAGGTTCAAATTGGCATCTTTTATTGCAAGCAACAGCCACGTACGCGTTTCGACTCTCAAGGATTCTTGATCACAGTAAATGAGTCCCTCTTTTCTTTCATTGTTTATACTTGCAATAAAACATGTCAATTTGAATCTCGTGGAGTGCGGTGAGATTCTTGTTCACAAAATATTTTCGAGGTTGCTCTCCTCCATCACTGAGCACCGGCAGTGAAGTGCGCTGCGCAACAATCTTTTTAACCAATTTGTGTTGCATATATATATATATATATATAATAATATATATATATATATATATATATATATATATATATATATATATATATATATATATATATATATATATATATATATATATATATATGTTTAGAAACAAAGTCGTTGAAGGGTTGCTGGGCGGCACACTCCACTGCCGGTGCCCAGTGACAGAGAAGACCAATCTAGAAATTATCTAATGCCGAAAAATTTCACCGCACTCCACGAAGTACAAATAAACGTGTATTTTATTGCAGTCAATAACCACCAACGTGTTTCAACTCACCAAGGAGTCTTGATCACGGTCCTCGTGGAGTGCGGTGAAATTGTTCACCATTATAAAACAACACAGACAAGAATAACAAGCATTTACAATGCAATGGGTCTCGCATCTGCTCGAGTTAGAGCTATTAGCGTTATAAACTCCTAACCCAACTTTTCTTGCCACATAAATTGATAATTGAAAGTTAAACTCTTTCACATAAGAGAGCCGATTCACAGCGCCACGGCCACCATGAGCATCATGTGAAGAGTTACACAAAAGGAAAAGAAGTTTGATCGCAGTTAAACGTAACAGCAAAAGTGCAATTAGCCATGTACCAGGGGCGATGGCCAAGGCGGTAACAAAACCTCCCCAAGGAGGAACAAAGGTAAATCATTTTCCAATGTAATCAAACGATTTTTGAAGGGCAAGCCCACGAACAAGTGGTAGTGATGGGCGTGAGGTGGGCGTTGTTAGAAGCCCAGATACACACCAACAAGTCAGAAAAGCAGCACATGGGCGCTGCAATGCTTGTCCTGAAAAAAAAAATATATATATATATATATATATATATCTATATATATATATATATATAGATATATATATATATATATATATATATGTGTGTATATATATATATACACATATATATGAGAGAGAGAGAAAGAAAACAAGACACTCATGTCACAAACCTTTTTTTTTTTTATACATGTGTGCTTGCCCTTGGCAAAGCACACATGTATAAAAAAAAATGGCCCCATTGATGGTCACCCTAAGGGCTGACCACCAACAATTTTTGTTTTTTTTCTCTGTTTTACCCTGGGGGGGGCGATCGGCCCCCCCAGGCAAAACTACATGGTTTTTTTTTTCCCCTGGGGTCGGCCCGTGTTCCAAGGACCGACCCTGCCATTTTGTTTTCATTTTTTTTTTTTTTTTACTTTTTTTCATATTGTGGGGGGCGCGATCGCCCCCCAAAACGTGTAAATAAATAAATATTGCCCCCGGGGGGGGGCGCCCCTTTTACAAGGGGGCCGACCCCCCCAAAGAAGATCCCTGGTGCCTAGGGGCGTTTCCTGGCCATGGATGGCAGCCGCGCTGCGATCCACGGCCAGGAAACGGTGCCAGGGAGGCATCGATGGAAAGGGGAGAGCCCCCCCTTTCCATCGATGCCTCCCTGGCATCTGAGGAGGCCGTTTTGGCCTTTTTTTCCCCACCGGAGAAAAAGAGAACGCTTACCTGCTTCTCTCCTTCTCCGGTGGGGAAAAACTGTGACGTCAGCGCGGCTCGCGGCGCGCTGACGTCATAAGGGGGCGGGAAGGGGGTGGGATGGAGACGCGGAAGCTCTTCCGCATCTCCCACGGTAAAAAAAAAATCCTCCGGTGCATTGCACCAGAGGATTTTTAACCCCCTCCCTGGTGTCGGCCACTGGTTGTGACCCGCACCAGGGAGGGAGTGTGGGCGTCGGCCAGTGGCCGACGCCCGCATCTAAAAGGTTAAAGGCACTTTTTATGAAAGCTTTGTGTTTATGTTTAGCTACACAATAACTATATATTCAGTCTGCAAATGTGCTTATTTCAGAACACATATAAAACGGAATATAAACAATCTCCTCATTAGTCCTTGCAGGCAATAGGGCCATTGTTTGAATGGCGCAGCAGTTGCAGTGGCATTGGGACCAAAAGGTCTAAGAAACCCATAGAAAAACGGATTATTGCTATATTTAACTAAAAAACAAGCAGTCACACGTACAGTTACCCTGCAGACACTAGAGTCATGATTTGAATGGTGCAGCAGATGCAGTGGCACAGTGGCAAAATGCTTTAGGAAAACCACTGAACACTGAATATTGCTTCATTTTACTGCTAAAAAACACAGTCACTAGTGCAGTTACCTTGCAGGCACTAGGGCCATGATTTGAATGGTGCAGCAATTACAGTGGCACAGGGGCCAAAACTCTAGGACACACTGAACACCAATTATTGGTATATTTTACTACTAAACAACAGTCACATGTGCAGTTACCTTGCAGGGACTTAAGCCATGATTTGACTAGCTCAGCAGGTACAGTGGCACAGGGGCCACAACTCTAGGAAACCCACTGAATACCGAGTATTGCTATATTTTACTACTAAAGAAGCAGTCACAAGTGCAGTTACCTTACAGGCACTAGGGCCATACTTTGAAAAGAGCAGCAGGTGCAGTAAAACAGAGGGTAAAAGCTCCAGGAAACCCACTGAACACTAATTATTACTATATTTTACCACTAAACAAGCAGTCTCAAGTGCAGTTACCTTCCAGGCATTTGGGCAGTGATTTGAATGGGGCAGCAAGTGCAAAGCTGTAGGAAACCTACTGAACACCTGTTACTGCTATATTTTCCTACTAAACAAGCAGTCACAAGTGTAGTTACCTTGCAGATACTAGGGCCATGATTTAAATGGTGCAGCAGTTGCATTGGCACAGGGCTAAAAGGTTTAGGAAACCCACTGAACACCAATTATTGCTATACTGTCTACTGTATTGCCAGTCACAAGTGCAGTTACCTTGCAAGCACTAAGGCCATGATTTGAATGTTACAGCAATTACAGTGGTGCAGGCGCCAAAATGTCTTGGAAACCCACTGAACACCGATTATTGCTATATTTTACTTCTACCCCCAAGTCGGAACCAGCTATGTCCAATATCTCCCCCTCCCTAGCGACCGCCTCCCGTCCCAGTGCTCTCTGTGGCATAGTGCGAACGCCACTTCCTCCATCGCGGCTGCCACACTTCCAGACCTTCCTCTATTCCCTCACAGGCTTCCTCTTTCGCAGTCTTTCTCTTCTCCTTACCTAGGACACGGGCACAACTTAGAAGTGTACGGATCGCCTTTTTTCACAGTACGGGCAGCTTTTAAAAAGCACCTATAAGTTCTATAAAGTATTTCAGCACTTTATAAGAGCAGCAGTTATACTGCATAAAGACAGCTTTTTATGCATTGGGGAGATTGCATGATTTGGCCAGGATCACAGTATGTTGAGCAAATGCTGAGACTCAAACCCGGTTCCCCAAGTCATTAGCTCTTTATGTTAACTCACATCTTTATTATAGTCATCTGTAACATAATAAACATTGACAAAGACAATAGATTTCAGAAAGGCAAAACCTATTGGCTTTCAGAGTGCATGTTCGTTATTATTACATATGATAAACCTTGAAATACATACCTTCAAGCTGTGCATTGTACGAAAACTTCTCCAACATTTGATTTTAATAAAAAATGTTGTCTATGTAGAATAGCAAGCCAGACTATCCTAAGGGTGCACATATCTGGTTTGCCTCTTACTTCACTATTGGCATTGTCAGGGTGGGTGGAAGCATAAACATTTCAAAATTCATGTTTCAAAACTATTCCTTAAAAAAATACATGCACTAGTTTAGTCTTATGTACTACTACTACTAAGATGAAACAGTTCTGTGTGTGAATACAAATACATTTTTAGAACTTTTGGAAGAGACTTCTTCATATTTTACACGTTTGTTGCAGAATGTCTTTAAAAATGAAGGTGGCCCAAAAATTTACTCTGCAAGACACCCTAGTTACTTGTTTTCTTACATGTTGATTAACTTGTAAATAAATGCTTGCCCGTTTTGAACAGGGGACCGCATGTAAAGGTCAAAAGTGCGATTGCGGCCCCCAGTCTATCCATCTGCAGAAAAGTAATAGTATCAATTATACAGAAGCTCTGGGTTCAGTGCAGCATAGCTGTATGTCGAAAACAACACAGGCCTCAAAAAATCATTAAAATGTTACTAGACCTGCAGGTTGAGTAACTTGAATAATCTACTTGACCTAACTTTAATGTACTTGACCAGTAAACAGGTCATGCAATGTGTGATCCTAGGCAAATATTTTAGTTTGCAGAGTTGCCTTTTTCCTCATTCTCACATATAAGTGCACCTTCAAACATGTGAGCTCTGCATTTCTGCTGAACAAAAAATTATATTTTGTTTAATTCAATTGACTAAACGTTTGCACCAAGTATAAAAATAATCTAGCCCACATATAGGGACACAAGACTCATGACTTGCCTTTTAGTTTACTAATAGCATTGCCATCAGGGCAGAAGTGTTCCACAGTTTATGTTTAAATACCCACTTTTAATAAATATACTACTAAAGCATGAAGTGGTACCACACTGTCATTTACAGACAGTAAATTTCCAAGAAATGTCCAAAAACATTCCCCCTAACTTGCAGCTTTACTGATCAAATATATAGGTCCTGATTTATACTTTTTTGTGATGCATTTGCATCATTTGTTGACACAAAAGTGGTGCAAACCTACAAAATACAATTCTTCCCAGGGGCAGAATCAACTGCACACCTACTTACAAGGGCAAAGGGGGAGATTTTAAATTAACTACATTGTGGCTGCCATAAGCTCCTTATTACTTGCTTTTGTAAGTACTAATATACTCCCCTTTATTGAAAAAAGAGAGGGTGGTGAAAAATTACATAAATGAGAAGGTATGTTATGTTGTTATGTTAGGCAGATTTGTAGAGCACACTTTCATCTGGAAGGGCATCCTTGCGCTAAGAAGGTGTGAGTCTAGGCACACTTAGGGCCTAGTGGACTACTAAAAAAGCCAGGCCTTCAGCTTCTTGTGGAATTCAAGAAGTGAGTAGCAGGCTCTTTTGTTTAGAGACAGGTCGCTCCTTGCTTTAGGGCTGATGTAGGAGAAGGCTTGACTGCCAGATCTGGTTTTCTGTATATGTGGGAAGTAGGAGTTTTCCTCAGTCCATGGGCAGGTCAGAGGCAATCCTCAATGCTTAGTTTGACCCACGGGTCACAGTGTTCAATTTTCGGGTAGAGTCCTGAACTCCACAGCATACAGAGTTGCCAAGGCACCTACAAACAAGGCGTCGATCTTCACTGCACTGTAGTGTATACCTCGGTGGCCACTTCTGGCATATGGGATCCCCAAACTGAATCTACACATGGGCCACAACCCGTTCAGTGCAGCAGCTATAGCCTCACTCTTTGCACCAGGCGTGCTCTCAACATGGCTCCCCACTGGAACTTGCTCCCTCCAATGCTCCCCTTTTCCTATCAGGGCACACTGGTTTTGGCAAATAGGCAGTCTCTGGAGCTCCAGGCTTCAGAGCAGGTGGTCTTGGTTTCCCTGAGTGATGTACTCTCACCCAACAAGGAGACTAGCAGACCTTGGCCCATAGTCCTGGTCACAGGCAGACTTTTGTTGCTGAGTTTCTCCTTTTTACATAGCCCATCTGGCTGTTTGGCAGATGGCAAATTCGTGGGGTCTTAACCCCCCCTTCATATAGTCCATTTCTGGACACCAAATGTGATTTAGGTTCTGGGTCTTTGAAATTTTATGTCAGGCTTCTGTTTCTTTTGAAGTGTACACTTTTCTACTCTCTCTTTCTCTTGAAAGGCTGTCTGTCGCAGGACAGACTCTGAAGCTGATAGTTCTACAACACAGGCCATGGAAATGACTGCATTTCATACCTGGATGTCAGCAACAGTGATATGTGAATCTAAAGGTCAATCCCAGACTCCTAGTTATACTCTTTATGATTCCCTATCAGCCCCATCTCCTTCCTGAGTGCAGGTCTCTTCTGTCGGATCTCTCACTAAATCAAAGAGCACCTTTTGAACTGCATAGGTGGATCTCTCTCTCCCTTCTTCAGTGTGTCCCACTCAGCTCACAGGAATACAACGATACACAGATCTGTATGGGGGATTCCTCTGCTCCACATATCTTCACAATGCAGGCCTGGATTTTCAAAATGGAACCATAAAATGTACCATTGCTGTCACACTTGTACTCAGTGTACATACACAGCACCCACACTGTCCAGTACTGTTACCTCAATACATGTGCAGGCTCACATACATTGAACATACATTCTCTCAGTACTGTAGCCTTTTTGTATTGTGCCATGGTGTTCTACATGCAAACACACACACTGCTAGCACACACATTCACCATGCACACACTGCTCACAAGCAGTCATACCCAGCACATGCTTTCTTTGTACATCCACAGCACAGCACTATATCTGTCATGTGATGTATACCTTCCTGGTATCCATACACTCACTACATGCATGCACCATGCTTGCACTGCACACCACTGGTCTATCCCTGTATTATACCCTTTGCAGGCACACATAGATCCATGCAGAGTCACTTCTCCTGAGCTGCACAGCACTTTATATCTAACTGATGTAGGCTGAGAATGAGGTAAGCACAGAGCAGCTGAACTTTAAAAAGGTGAGTGAGCCTGTAGGCTGCATTCCAGTAACACAGGTTACAAAAAGACCTGTTCAATCCTACTGATTACTACATGGAATGCTGCCACCTCTGCGCTACTCCTGATCCAACAAACTTGCAATTAATGGAATAGGAATATGTCAGGAAACATATGTATGATCCATGTTTGCCTATGACAACAAAAATCTGCATTAGGGATCCATGTAACAGTACAGTTAGGCACTCTGGGCAGTGGTACACAGCCATAATCATGCAGAAGACTTTTCTGTCCCAGCACCTCTTTTCATAGAGTACATGTGATCCCTGCTATCCAAAATATCTTGAAAAGGAACTGGAAGGATCCAGTTAGGATCTCAGTTCCTAGATTTATAGGAGAGATTACCTTTTTTTTTTTTTTTGTCTTTATACACCTCCGAAACTTTGTCACACCTTCATTCCGCAAGCTTCTCACTTTCCATGACCAACAGTGTAAAGGTGGACGCGCAGCCCAAGGAGGTCCATCTCATCCACTCAGCCTTTCTGGGATCACCGTTGTTACTGACGCGGATGAAAGATGGGTTTTTGAATCATTAGACTATATCCCAACATTTATCTTCTTTTAGCAGCTCTGAGAAGAGGGGGAGGGGATCCCATAGCTTCTTTTTCTTCAGCCTCTGCTCGGGGCCACCCACCTTTAAGTCTGATTTGGCCGTCTCCAAAAGAGCTTCAAACCAACTCCTGTGCATGGGGGAATACCATAACCCACTTCGAACAGATCTCCCTTCTAGCCAAAAGAACAGAATAAAACAACCAATTCCTCTTTCCTCTCGACCAACCCTTCAGATCTTGTGGTTTCCCAAAAATAATGAGGGGAAGATTTATCATCATTCCCCTCCCTATAACCTGCGACAATATTCCCACCACCTCAGACCAAAAAGAAACAACTGCTGGACACTCCATAAACATATGGATATCAGTAGCGTTTGAGGCACCACATTTAGCACAGTTCACCACTTCCCCTTTCTATATTTTAATGAGTTTTGCCGGAGTGATATAAGCTCTATGTATCACGTTCAAGTGATTTTTCCTCAACCGGGCAGCTTTTACTACCTCAAAATACATTCTCATAGATTCTTGCCATCCTAGCTGTGCCAGTTCTTTCATCATGGTGCCTCCCCATAGCTGCTCAGGCAATTTAAAGTCGCTATCAATTAGCTCCAGAATCTCCCAGTACCACATTGAGACCTTATTGCTATTAGAGGAGCCATTAAAGAGATCTTCTGCTAAGGGATTTTCCCCCCGCCGACTTAATCAAATGCACTGTGCTCAAGCTTTCACTTGAATATATTTAAACCTGGTCAGAGCGCCACCAGTTTTATCCCTTAATTCTACCCAGGAGAGTAACACTGCTTCCCTTTGAAGTTTTCCCCAGTATTCCAGCCCGGCTGCCCTTATTGGTTTGGCCAATGCGTCTTTCAGACATTCTGGTGTGCCCAGAGAATCCCAAATCAGAGCCTGCTGGTTGTAGTAAGCTATCTTAGTGATCGTTTTAACCTGGTGCCAACACATTGCAGCATCCTTCAAGACTTTTAATCTTACCTTCTTGAAAGATTTTGGATCACCAAACTTAAAAAGAAAAGGATTTGGAGCTCCATAAATAGTTCGAGGCATAGCCTTAAACATAACACTCATCACTGTATCATCCGGTGAAGCAAATAACAACCTTGAATTCCTCAATAGGAAGGCCCATGCATATAATTGTAAATCCGGCAATGATAGGCCTCCCTTCTCTCTCTTCCTCTGCAGCTTTTTCCACGCAAATCTGGTGCCCTTCCATACCTATATAAATAAGTTTATAGCTTGTTGGAGCTTATTGAGATACCTGCCATTCATTTGTAACAGGATAGCATTCTGAATGAAATTTATTTTGGGCAAGATAATCATCTTAACCAAGTTTACCCTCCCCAATATCGGCAGCGGGAGATAAGCCCAACCCTTCATTAAATTAATACACTCCTCTAAAAGCTTTTCCTGATTTTTCATTACAAGTTTCTCAATGTCTTGTGTAATAACTAAACCTAAATACCTCATTTCCACCTTCCCCTGCCGTACCTCCCTTTCTTGATTCCATGCCATTATTTCGGTCTTTTCTGAATTCACCTGATAACCAGAAACAGAGCCAAAATCCTGAACTAACCTTAATAAAGCTGGGAGCGCAGTGGACAAATGTGTGTTATTCACCATTAAATCGTCCGCATAAAGTGCTACTTTCCTCTCCCTCTGCTCCCACTTAAAGGGAACTACTTCAGGATCTTGTCTTAGTCTCCTGGCAAGAGGTTCGATATACAAATCAAACAACAATGGAGATAGAGGGCAACCATGTCTGGTACCCCTAGATATCCTAAAGGGCTTTGTTAATTTTCCGTTAATCAAAATTCTGGCAGAAGGGTCGTGATAGATCCGATTTATGGCCCTACATAAGTTATCTCCTAAATGATGATTCCTCAGCAATGGAGTTAAATAGTCCCAGTTAACCCTATCAAAGGCTGTAAAGTTGGGACTGTTTATTTTTGCACTCTCTGTAGTCTTCTCCCCTCGATCTAACTCAACTTCCTTGATTACATTTTTCACTTGATCCCTTTTTACTTTCCACGCTAATAATTTCCCTGGCCTTTCCCTATATTCGAAATGCGCCAACTTGCTTGCCTCCCATCGCTTTGCAACTCTTGATTGTAAAAGGGCTTCAAATTGCTGTTTGATAGTGCCCAGCTTTTGTTGCCCCACCAGTTTCTCTCTTCCATCCATGCTCTTCAATACCTGCTCTCTACATCCCCTCATCTCTGTTTCTAAATGCTCTAGTTCGGACCAATACTGCTTGTTCTTATAACTAGCAATATTCATGATTACCCCTCATATCACCACTTTATAAGCGTCCTAGACCACGTTAAATGAAGCTGAACCTAAATTCTCCTTGAAAAACTCCTCAGTCTCTACACACAACTTGGCTACAACTTCTTCATCTAATAATAAAGTATGATCTAACGTCCACCGGCTCGCCTCTCTCTCCTTTAGTAAGTTCATTTTTAATACTACAGCCCCATGATCCGATAAGTGAGGGGGAAGGTATACTATATCTTCTACCGCATCAGACGATGCCTTGTCCACCAAAAAATAATCAATACGTGAAGAATGGCTGTATTTTTTATTATTGTATGAAAAGACCTGCTGCAAACCGGCTCTATCCCTCCACCAATCATGCAACGCCCTTTCCCTCATCATCCTTCTCAAAAACTGCTGGGATTTCGAGTTTGCCACTGATCTGCTTTTTGTTGATATATCAAACTTACTATATAAAATTATATTTTAATCTGCTGCCATTAATACTGGATCCGGGAAATCCAAAACCTGACAAAACAACTTTCGGAGTGATTCTATATCATCACATTTGGGGCCATAATATCCTACCAATGTAATAAGTCTTCCAAATAACCGTACTTTAGCTATTATCCATCTACCTGTATTATCTGTCTTGACCTTTAATATTACTACCTCATTGATGCTTGAACAGTATTACCACCCCTCTAGTATTAAAAGCCTGTTCGGTACATAAACAAAGACCGACCCATTTCTGTGTTCTTAAGAACTCTTTACTTACATCCCCAGTTAAATGAGTTTCTTGCAGTATCAAAACCTGGGCAGGAGAATCCCTCAGATACTGTAAGATCCTGTCCCTCCTACCTCTCACCCTCACGCCATTCACATTCCAAGACAAAATTTTAAAACCTTGGTTACGACTGGGCCCTTGGGCTGCCCCTTTCCTATCCATCTCCTGTGGTTTGTTTAACGACTTCCGAAGTGCACAGGACATTTCTTCCCCAAATGTTTGGGTCTTCCTCAGCGGGCGCACTACCCTCAACTATTTCTCGATATCTCTGTCTTTAATAGTCTCCAAATGCTCATCCGCTGCTTTAACCCCTCTTATATTATACATTTTGTTATTATACATGATCCTGGGGGTCTCTGGGAATCTCAACTGTACAGATGCACCCAGTTTCCTGAACTCCTCCATCCGCCTCCCCAGCTCCCACTGCCTATTCATAGTCACACTAGACAAATCTGACCTGACCTCGAATGTAAAATGATCTCCCTTTAGTGTTTTCTGCCTAAGCTCCAAGGTCAGGATTTTCTCTTTCAATAAATATGTCTGAAAATTTACCAAAATCTTCAGGGGTTTAAGGCTATCCAATTTTTTCTTAAAAGGGTCCCTGTGAATCCGCTGAATGTCATTCGCTATTTCTTCTGAGAGTTTAACTTTTTGACTAAGGAGGAGAATGAACTGCGTCACATATTATTGGTGGATCCACTTCTTGCAAATCTAGTAGACAAACCCTTTCTCCTTACTGAAGATTTTGTCCTGTCAGACGCTATAGTTAAGAATGTTGAGGATGCCCTAAAAAGAGTACATGCAGGGCTTATTCTTGCTTTGAGGGCAGAAATCCATTCTTTATTTGCTTCCCAATCCTTAGTCAAAGATTTCAAGTCCCTCTTCTCATGCATTCAAAAGGGTGAGGGTTTCTCAAATCTTTTTAGGATAATGTAGGTTCAGACTCGTTTCTTGTCAAATATTAGTTGTGATAAACCTGAGAGTGTCAGCCATGGCTTCTGCAGGCTCAGTTGCTGTGAGGTGTCCCTCACATCTCAGGAACTAGAAGGTGGAGCCAGCTCAAAAGAATTGTTTGCTGAGAATGCCCTTCTCAGGTATTAAGCTCGTTGGATCAGTATCACCCTCTTACAGGCCAAGGAAGCCATTTACCTGTACGGCTGGAGGAGAGAGGTCTGTGATGCTACTCCATAGCTTATTTTATTCAGAAAGTCTAAGAGCAGTTCAGAATGATTCAGAAGAGACTGAACATCTGAAGCGAGGCTGAGTTGGATAGAACTGGCGTTTTTTTCGGGCTGTTTAATCACTGGACGGTCTCCTTTGTCCAGGACAGTAGGGGAGATTCCCTTTGTTCATTCGAGACCTTAAGGAAACTTTTAGGTCATTAAAGAGGGTGCCTAAGGGTGTCTAAGGTGGTGGGGAGCGTGCTCTGTTTTTCTAATATAGGGGAGCACGTGCACCTTGGAGATGGGTGAATGACACTAAAACATGCCCTAGGCAACATTTCCTGTATGTGTTTGACTGGGAAGGCATTTCCTAGTGGGGCCGATAACAGCCTTAACATGCAAAGCTGTAACAGACAACAAGTTTAAGGGGAAAATTGTAAGACTGATATATTTAGGTATGTCTGAAAAAAGTATTATCAGCACCTCCATAAAATGATGTGTGATGATGAACAGTGATCCAATACATGCAAACACAGCAGCATTTATGGCGGGTTAAGTGCAATCCTGGCCCACAAGTCACTGTAGTCGCCTGACAGGAGTTTTATTGAAATGTTATGTGCACAACTGAAAGAAGGGAATGTAGGGATTAAACAAACAAAATATATGTTATGTTCGGACGAATACGCTTCTAAATCATTCAAAAGCAAAGGTGTACCTAGACTTTTGAGAGTATAAAAACAGTCTTGCTGGGGTAATGTAGCAGTCACAAATATGTAATCCACGATACAGCTGTTGAAGTGATTTTACGTGTGAGTAAAATACCAACCACCAAAAACTGTATTGCCGTGCCAATAATACCTCAACGTAGGGAGACTGCATGCGTAATAAATGTCAACAATATAGCATAATGTAACATAAGATAGCACAATGTAACATGACATAATCAACATAACATAGCATAATATTTGCCAGTTTTGTTATTAAATCGACCCTATTTACATTTGAATCATTTATACTTCTCAATCATTACCTATACTCTTCGCGACAATATTACTACACCTCCTTTTATATTGCTATCCCATAGTATATCCAAGGGAGTAGCCAGAATGTTCAAATGCCCCCCCAATTTGAGCAAAAGCTTTGATGGCACCTGATGGCACCAAAAAAGTGAGTCCCCGATCCTCCCTAGAAGAGCTTCCTGGTATCTTTCCATCCATCCTTCCATCTATTCATCCATTCACTTCATCATCCAATCTCCCATCCATTCACTAATCTATCCACTCTGCCATCCACTGATTCATCCTTTCACCCGCTCATCCATCCATCCTTTTCTCTGCCCTCTATTAACCTGTCCTTCCACCTATCCATCCCTTCATTCTGCCATCCTTTCATCTGTTCAACCACCTATCCGTCCATCCCTTTACTCTGCTACTTAACCTCTCCGTCCACATATCCATTCACTCATTCATCCTTCCAGCCTTTCACTATGCATCCTCTCACCTGTCAATTCACATATCGATCCATCCCTTCAAACTGCCAACCTTTCACATGTCCGTACACCTATCCATCCATTTACTCAGCCATCCTTTCACCTGCACATCCATCTATCCATTCACTTACTCATCCATCCATCAATCCCTTTACTCTGCCATCCTGTCCATCCACCAATCCATTCACTCATCCTTTTACCCACTCATCATTTCACCCACTCATTTATCTACCCACCTACCCACCCATTTATCCACCCACTCATTCATCTACCCGTTCAGTCATCCATCCTTCCAGCATTCCATTTAATATTCCATCCTTCTTTCCTTATTAATTTACCATTCTTCTTGCTCCTGTTAACTCTTCCATTGATGCTGTACTCCTTTCTTGCATTAATTCTGAGTTTCTGGCTGCTGAGTTGCAAACAGAAAAGACCCATGAAGAACCTCAGCGCCGCTGTAGCTGCTAAAGCAAGGGGTATACAACATCCTTGTACCCAATCATCTCTCTATCCACCTATTCATTCATCCACCCACTCGTTTACCCATTCTTTCCTTCACACTACCTTCCATTTAATATTCTTTCATTCTTTCCCATTTCATTTACCCATCTATCGTTCTTTCCAGCTTCCACTTCTATTGACTCTGCATTCCTTTTTTGTGTTAATTTTTTAGCATTTATCTGCCGAGATGCAGACATAAGAGGACCATAAGGAACCGCACCACCCCCTCTGCAGCTGCTAAAGCGGGGGTTCATGACGCCCCTGCATACCGCATCACCTACATCACCTACTGTCTTCCTGTTTCTTGCTCTGTGTCTGCTTGTGCTCACGTTTTCATTGTTTCACCATCTTGACTCTTAAATGATATATATGACTGTTGGCGGTGTTCCCTTAGAACATGTGAACATTTTTGACTACTTAGGGGTAAGGCTGGCAGACAACATGTATTGGAGGCCAGAACTGGAGAAAAGTAAGATTCCCCTTTACCAAAGGTCAATGGCTATAGGAAGGAGGTACAAGCCATCAGATGGAAGACCGGTGTCTCCTGTTTTAAACGTTTATAGAGCTGCGGCTGTGACAGCAGCCACATATGGTGCTGAGATATGGGGTTATGTCAATGCAAATGTACTGTCACAAATGGAGAACAAGTTCATGGGCGAGTTATGGAATGATCTAGGGACAACTGAAAAAGGAGTTATTCAGAAATTGAAAAAAGAACGACCAGAAGGAAGGGAGTATGTCATCTAAGTTCTTAATGCACAAATGCATTCCTCACTATGAGCCATATGTTGATAGAATATTCCCCTTCTTGGCAAAGCGGCTTTACTTCCTATTTAGGTATGGGGTATTACCGTTAAGAACCTCCACGGCCAAATGGGATAAAGTAGCTTGCTTATCGATCCATTGCCCACACTGCCCTTCTCATTGTGAGACCGAGGGACATTTCTTCTTCTTTTGTCCTTTCTATGAGCAACCCCGGAAGAAATGGATTATGCCATTATGCAAATCTATGGGAGTAAGACATTATTGGAAGGTCATACGGATTTTGAGGAAGTAATTGTGTTTGTGGTCTCGCAGTATTTGCAGTGCGCATGGAAGCTTAGATCAAGAGAGGTTATTCCAAAGGCCCCATAACCAGCCGAGCTAAGTTGATTCACTATAGGATTTATTAAGGCGGATTTGGACTGGCACTGAACGGAGGGTTCCGAACTAGTTGTGTATTTTGTGTACTAAATCAATACGTGATTACTTGCAATAACTCTATCGTTGAGATTTTAAATTTTGCATAACTATTTTATTAATAATTGTACCTGTATTTATTTATTTGATGTATTGCTTGTATCGCTTTTAGCCGAAATAATGTCAACAATATGTGATGCACTTCCTTTCTGTGAAATTCTGAGTGTATGTAGCCTCTGACAAGCGATAGACAATATTGATTTAGTAGAGGGGGGTGACCTGCCTTTGTTTCCTACTGTTGGCCGCATAAATAGCAGTGCTGCAGACCACGGCCTGGAGGTGTCGTAGCTGAAAGGAGGAAGGTGTAAAAGATTGCCTGAGAGGGGCTGGAAGACATTGTGCACAAAGAGGGTATGTTATTGTGCAAGCAAATGAGAGGGCATGCTTGAATGTTCCTGAGATGAGAAAGTACTGCAGGTGTGAGTCAGTTTCTTGTTAGCATGGTGAGGTTGCCGTTGGAGCTACTGCATAATGCAAGGTGCTTTCCAATGAAGGGTCTGCTCTGAGAGTGTGTGGTAGGCTTTTTTGGTTTTTAACAGTTGGAAAGCACACTAGATTTCCCAGTGCCAATTACAGTAAGCCCCATATGGTTAGTCTGCACCTGGTCACTTTAGATGAACTTAGCGAGGCCTGATAGCTACATGGAGCAGAGAATTTAGGAGGTGTTCAGAAAGTGGCCAGCATATAAACGTGAGCATTTGGTGTGACATAGTACTTAAGACAGCCCTGTGCCGCTATCTGAAGATCAGGCTAGCCCCACCACTAGCATCTGAACAGTCTGACCATATTGATTGTCATGTATCGTAGAACCTAATAAGAGAGGGAAATCAATTTTATTATCCACGTTTGTATATCAGAATTTTATGTGCAGAAATATCATCTGACATAAATATCATTTCCTATCACTTAATACATATTGTCCCTTTAGCTGTTGATTTTCTATTATTAACCGCAGTGGGGCAGTATTTAGAACACTCTTTAATATGAGACCAAACCCTGACAATGATATTCTAGTACCACACCTGTAGGAAGCTGGTCTGATGTGTGGTGGACACCTATGGTGTTGCCACCTTATACTAGGTCAAGGCAACCCTATTAGTGAAAGAAGATAGCGTCTAGCAAGCCAGGGCTCTCTAGAGGTACCTGTGGATGAGCAGCCGAGATTTAGCTAGGAGGAGTGTAGAGCACTAGTAGTACCACAGCAGTCACACAGTAACTTATCACACCTGAAAGGAACCACAGTGTTACAAGACTAAAGGTACTTTATTACCGTAGCACTGAACAAGATTACTTATTGGTCCCCCAACTGGAGGTAAGTACACATATATATATATGTATATAAATAGTAATAAATAGGAATTAGCAAAGGAAACAATAGGAAGCATTGGTAAGTAAGTATAGAAATATCTAGGACCCCAAGGGAGGGCCAAACCATATACTAAAAAAGTGGAATGCAAAGTGAAGTCCCTCACCCAAGGATATGGAGTCATTAGAGGGGAGCTGGGAGAACACGTGTACCCAGGGGGTGAGTACCTAAGTGGCCCCCAGCTACCAGGAGAGCAGTATTAAGTACCTGGTCTTCCCAAGGACTTACAAGAATACTTAGAAAAGGAACTTTTCAAGAACAGGACCAGCGCAGAGAAACTCAAAGGTGGTTTCTGGAAGAAGAGGACCTACAGGGCAGGGGCCACTACCCACCCTTCTGTGGATGAAGATCCAGATCGACGGGGGAAGGAGAAAATCAGCTGTAGAGCCCAGGAGGTGCAGAGGAGTTTTTGGACCAGTGCCGATGATGCCCCATGTTGGTCGCCAGGTCACAGATGGTCAGTGGTTAGGAGAAACACCAACAAGCCTTGGCAAATGCAAAGGTAGGCAAAAGAAGAGGTGCAAGGCTGAAGGGAACCAGCAAGGTCCAGGGGACTCTACCATTGGAGGGGAGTCAGGGCTGACCCTCAGCAGTCGGGAGAGCCAGCCGAAACAGTCGCAGCCTCCACAGGCAACCCACTGGAAGTAGGCACAGTAAGTTGCAGTGAGGCCCAACCAGCACACCTCATGAGGAGAACCACATCACTGGAACAGCAGAGGAGAGACTGTCCTTGCAAAGATGCAGTGCTGGCAGCCAGGGCTATTGGGAGCAAACAGATCCCTTGGAGCAGGAGACAACAAGCCTTGGTTGCTGCAAGAGTCACAGTGCACAACTGTCCTGCAAGAAGAGGCAAGGGCTCACCAGCTCCCAAAATGGACAGAGAGGACCAAGGGGACTGCTCCAGACCACCACCTGCATTGAACAATCCACGCAGTTACAGAGGAGGGCAGATCCATGCAGCAATGTTGTGGAGGTAGGTGTCTGCAGATGCAGGAGAGTGACTCTTTCACTCCAAGGGAGATTCCTTCTTGGTTCTTGGTGCAGCTGAAGTCTTGCCAACCCCAGGGTATGCACACCTATGGAAACGTTGTAGTTGCTGGAAGGAGCCAGGGAAATAATGTTGCAAGGCAAGGTCGTCTCAGGGCTTGCAGTCTTGTCGGTTCCTGAAGTGTCTTGTTGCGGTTCCGGTGGCCAGGAGCAGAAGTAGACCATGCAGAGGAGTCCTGGTGGAGTCTTGTACCCCAAATCTGGGCACCCACCTGCAAGGGAGTTATTAAATAGCCCTACCAGGGGGATTGATCACTTTGCATAGTGACCACCTATCATAGAGGGTCACTGACGTCACCTGCCTGACCTGGCCACTCAGATACTCCTAGGGGCCTCTGCACATCTTGTTTTAAAGATGGCAGAATCTGGTGGCCGCCTGGAGGAGCTCTAGGCACCACACTTGGGGTGGTGATAGACAGGGGAGTGGTCACTCCCCTTTCCTTTGTCCAGTTCTGCACCAGAGCAGGGACCGGGGCCCCTGGACTGGTGCAAACCGATTCCTGCAATGTGCCTTTCAAAGGAGACCAGTGGCTTGGGGAGGCTACCCTTCCCCAGCCTTGTAACAACTATTTCCAAGGAAAAGGGTATTGCCTCCCTCTCCAAGAAGGAAATCCTTTGTTCTGCCTTCCCCTGCCTGAGCTGGTCAAGCAGCAGGAGGGCAGAAACCTGTCTGAGGGGCTGCAGCAGTGCAGTCTGTAAGGGCTCTAAGGAGGCCCCAGAGTGCAAGGAAGCATACAACCAATGCTGGCATTAGTATTGGGGCATGATTCCGACATGTGTGATACTAAACATGCTCAGGTTCGGAGTTACCATTATGTAGCTGGACACAGAGAGTCCCTTTTTGAGTTTGGCATCCACCAATAACTTGATCTATCAGTATACAACTGTCAAATCAAAGGTACTAAGATACTTGGCAGTAGCCAGAGTATCTATCAGCTCATCTGCCCTAGGGATTGGATGAGCATTAGTCTTTGTGACTGTATTGAGGCCTCTTTAGTCCTCACAGAACCTCATCTCTTGTTTGCCATTCTGAGAGTGGGATTTTGGTCTAAGACTAGAGGGCTAGCCCAAGGACTGTCTGAACGATCAATAACTCTGGGTCAAGCATCTTTTGTACCTCTGCTTTGATGCATTCCCTGATATTATCAGGCTGCCTGTATATTTTGCTTTTGACAGGCAGGCTGTCACCTGTGTCAATGGTGTGTTCACACCATGTGGTTTGACCAGGGGTCAAGGAGAACAGTTCAGAGAACTGACCCAGGAGATTTTTGCAATCATCCGTCTGTTGGTCAGAGAGGCAGTCAGCAAAATAACTTCCTCTACTGAACCATCTTCTGTGTTGTGGGAGAAGAGGTCAGGGAGAGGATCACTCTTGTCTTCCTGACCTTCGTCAGTGGCCATGAATAGAGTCATGTCGGCCCTGTCATAGTAAGGCATTAGGCAATTCACATGAAGCACCCTAAGGGGCTTCTGGGAGTGCCTAGGTCAACTAGGTAGGTGACATCACTTTTTCTCTCCACAATAGTGTGGGGGCCACTCCACTTATCTTGGATTGCCCTGTGAGCCCCAGGTTCCAGGACCCACACTTTCTGTCCTGACTGGTAAACAGTCAGTATAGCCTTCTGGTCATGTCACTGCTTCTGAAGTTCTTGGCTGGCTTGAAGATTTTTAGATGCCCTCTTCATGTATTCAGCCATTCTGGATCTTAGGCCTAATACATAATCCACTATGTCCTGTTTCAGAGGCTTGAGAGGTTGCTCCCAGCCTTTCTTCACAAGGGCAAGTGGACCCCTAACAAGATGTCCCAACAAAAGCTCAAAGGGGCTGTATCCCACTCCTGTTTGAGGAATCTACCTGTAAGTGAAGAGGAGGCAAGGTAATAGGACATCCCACCTCCTTCTGAGTTTTTCTGAGAGTCGCATGATCATGCCTTTGAGGGTCTTGTTCAATCTCTCAACTAACCCATTTGTCTGTGGGTGATAAGTGGTGGTAAATTTGTATGTTACACCATACTCCTTCCACATGGCTTTAAGGTATGCAGACATGAAGTTTTCACCTCTGTCTGATACCACATCTTTAGGAAAATCCACCCTGGAAATGATTCACAGGAGAGCTTTGATCACTGAAAAGGCTGTAGTGGTCCTAAGAGGAATTGCCCCTGGGTACCTGGTGGCATGGTCCAAATGTAGCACCAAGGATTCTTGTTGGACAAGGAAGAGGACTTAGACCCACCCCACAAGAGTTTTGTGGGCCTGATGAAGACTCTTTTTCTTTAGATTTGTCTCCACCCTTGTCCTGATTCATGGCAAAATCCTTCTTCTTGTGCTCACCCACAGTGAGACCTTTCCTACCCACCCTGGTGTGGACCCATTTGCCTTCTTACCAAATTCTTGGGGAAAGGTCAGATCTGAGTCCACCAGGTACTCAGAACTGATGCAGCTGATCAGAAAGGCAATTATTAAGAATGTGCTTTCTCAAAATAAGGTTGTAGAAGCCCTGGTGTTAGAAATGGGGTCTTTGGTTGGCAGTCAGGTTACCCCATGTCCAAGCAAGGACCCTCACTCTAGTCAGGGTAAAGGAGAATCACACTCAGTTAACCCCTGCTCATCCCTTTGGTAGCTTGGCACGAGCAGGCAGGTTTAACTTCAGAAGCAATGTGTAAAGTATTTGTACCAACACACACAGTAATACAGTGAAAACACTACAAAATGACACAACACAGGTTTAGAAAAATAGGTAATATTTATCTAAACAAAACAAGATCAAAACAACGAAAATCAAACATACACAAGTCAAGATATTAATTTTTCAAAGAATAAGAGTCTTAGGGCCATATGTACCAACACATTTTCCCATTGACACAGAATGGGAAAAACCCTTTGCTACATCTGGCCCTTAATCCTTA
The DNA here is from genome assembly GCF_031143425.1 of Pleurodeles waltl. Taxonomy (NCBI): domain Eukaryota; kingdom Metazoa; phylum Chordata; class Amphibia; order Caudata; family Salamandridae; genus Pleurodeles; species Pleurodeles waltl. The sequence goes on from NC_090437.1 coordinate 66,205,005, forward strand.
GAAAACAGTGAGAATGCTCTTACACAAAGTACATGGTTAGCATAAAAAATAAAGATGCGCTGGCGAGCTTGCATTGGAAAAGTCAGTGATGCATTGATTCCTTACTCGCACGTGAGGCTGTGCATCATTTCCTTCTCCATTCGGGTCAGCGATGCATCGTTTTTCTCCCTTGCAAGAGAGCGATGCGTCGATTTCCGGACAGGGCACCTGGGATCCGTGCAGAGTCAGGTTGACTTTGACACCCAAGGACGATGCATAGAAAATCCGGTTGCACGGTATCAGAAAACTGCATTGCATGGGATTTGCGTTGTTATCAGCCGCCATTAGCAGGTGTTGCGCGTCGTTTCTCCAGTTGCGTTGCATCGATCTTCCAGCCGTGATGCAGGTGGAGCGTTGATATCAGCTGCAAAGCCGGCGGGCATCGTTTATCAGCCACATCACAGAAGGTGCCTCGAACATTTCCCCACACTGCATTCTGTGTGTGGATTTTCAGTTCTTGTCTGCCAACTTCACCTTTCAAGGGTCCAGGAACTGGATAGGGCACCACTTGGCAGGGCAGGAGTCCAGGTGCTGGCAGGCAAGCTCAGTTCAAGCCCTTGGAGATTCTTTTCAAGCAGGAATGCACAACAAAGTACAGTCTTTGTCCCGTTTCGCAGGCAGAAGCAGGAACTGCAGGATAGCCCAACAAAGCACAGCCACAGGCAGGGGCAACACTTCTCCTCAGATCTTCAACTCTTCTCCTTGGCAGAGACTCCTCTTGATTCCAGAAGTGATTTAATTTGCAGGGGTTTTGAGTCTACTATTTCTGCCTTGTTTGTAAGATCCTGCCTTTCCCAGGCCAGGCCCCAGACACACACCAGGGGTTGGAGACTGCATTGTGTGAGGGCAGGCACAGCCCTTTCAGGTGTGAGTGACCACTCCTTCCCTCCCTCCTAGCACAGATGGCTCATCAGGATGTGCAGGCTACACCCCAACTCCCTTTGTATCACTGTCTAGAGAGAGGTGCAAACAGCTCAACTGTCAAACTGACCCAGACAGGAAATCTACAAACAGGCAGAGTCACAGAACGGTTTAAGCAAGAAAATGCTTACTTTTTTTCAAAAGTGGCATTTTCAAACACACAATCTAAAAAAAAACTTTACTGAAGGATGTATTTTTAAATTGTGAGTTCAGAGACTCCAAACTCCATATTTCTATCTGCTGCCAAAGGGAATCTGCACTTTAATAATATTTAAAGGCAGCCCTCATGTTAACCTATGAGGGATAGGCCTTGCACAACGAAAACCGAATTTGGCAGTATTTCACTATCAGGACATATAAACACATTAGTATATGTTCTACCTTAAACATACACTGCAACCTGCCCATGAGGCTACCTAGGGCCTAACTTAGGGGTTCCTTACATGTAAGAAAAGGGAAGGTTTAGGTCTGGTGGGTACACTTGCCAAGCCGAATTGGCAGCTTAAAACTGCTTACACAGAAACTGCAGTAGCAGGTCTGAGCCATGTTTACAGGGCTACTCGTGGGTGGCACAACCAGTGCTGCAGGCCAACTAATAGCATTTGATTTACAGGCCCAGAGCAGAGCACCTCTAGTGCACTGTCACATACATTTTACATAGGAGCACTTGCACTTTAGCACTGGATAGCAGTGGTAAACTGCCCAGAGTAACAAAAACAGCAAAAACAGAGTCCAGCACGCATCAACAACCTGGGAAACGGAGGCAAAAAGTTAGGGGGGACCACACCAAGGATGCCAAGTCTAACACCTTGTAATCAGTTACTTTGCTTCCATGCTCCCAGCCTTCCAAGGCCTTGACAGAGCTGTCTACAAAATCTACCCAATCCTGGGAGGACTCCTTTTTAGTCTCCCTGAACTTGATCCTATATTGTTGTGTGGTTAACCCAAACTCATCTAAGAGTGCATTCATTAATGCCTGATAGTCATCTGCACCTTCTTCCCTAACATTGAGGAGTTTGTCTCTGCCTTTGTCAAAGAAGGAGAGCCACAAGATTGCTACCTGCTGTCTTTGAGGAATCCTCTGTACTTTACAGGCCCTCTTCAAAGGAGTAAACCACCTTGTAAGGTGGGGCTATTTTACTCAGGTTCCTAGAGTCATAGGATTCCTCCCTGCCCCTGGTGTCCCTAAAGTTATTGCTGCCACAATGGTGTGCTAGCGCCAAATTCTATCTTTCCCTTTCCACTGTCAGGTCCTTTTCCTTTCTAGAGCTAACTGTTGCTGCTGCAGCCTCAGTTTGGCCTCGTCTGACTTCAGTCTGTGGAATTCCCAATATAGGGAGGTCTGTCTCATAGGAGGTCCTTGAGACATGGGTGTGGACAGAGTAGGAGGACCTATCCCTCATCCTGGATACTTTTTGTACCAAACCTCTAGGAGTGAAAGTGGGCCTACTTGATTTATTCCCGTTTTCATTGCCTACAATGCTCCTAACAGGGCTATGGTATTGCCCACTTTCATCCTTACCCTCCTCAGTGTAGCCTAAGTCTACCCTATGTATGCCTGGAAGGTGAGTCTCTGCTTCTTCTTCCCACTGGCTGCCTGAGTTTTCTTAGGTGGCCTGAAGTAGCAATCCCAGAAGTAGGTTCTTGCTGGGATTTCTACCTGTCGTCAGCTTCCTGGAGGCACACATCTCCCTCAACTCCTGAAAGGTGCAGCTCTTGTACTGAGAGTCTGGGTTCTGAGTTGTGTTTTCTACTAAAGACATTTCCCCAGAGTAGTGTAGGTGCACCTACCTACTCTAAGGGGGTCATTATGAACACAGCGGGAATCCCCGCCGTGTTCATGCTGGTGGTCTTATCACAGACCGCCAGCACCCTTGAGATCCCGCCGACCAAATAATAAACATTCTGCTGGCGTAAACAGTGTTTCCGCCAGCCGACCCAGCAGAATTCTAGCCCGGGACATTGCGGACGGCTCCACATGGAGCTGTCATCAGTGCTGATGTATGGCGGGTGCAGCAGCACCTGTCACACAGATCACTGCCTGTAAATTGGGAAGTGACATGCGCGACAGGGCCCCTGCACTGCCTATGCCAAGTGCATGGGCAGTGCATGTGCCCCCAGGGGGGCCCCATAGCACCCATTCTGCCAGCCTTTCCCTGGCAGGTAAGGTTGGCAGAACAAGGGTTATTTATCCGCAAGGCAGCGCTGCTTGCAGCGCTGCCCTGTCGGATGAAGAATTCTGCTATTGTCAGGCTGCCTGTCGGCAGTAGCCAGGCGGTGGTGGAAGGTCGCCTGTGGCAGTCCCCACTGCCTTCATTATGTGGCAGTCGAGAACGCCATGCCGGTGGCAGTAAATCCTGCCGGCATGGCGGTCTCGACCGCCAAGTTCATAATGAGGGCCTAAGTAACTAGAATTCCTAAGAGTTTGGGGAAAGTGCTATGCCAGACCCCAGCTTACCCAAACTAGGAGACTAGTGAACCTAATCACCAAGTGCAGTGTACCCTAAGGACTAGTAGCGGGCTTTCCTGTGGAAAGTTACCAGTGACAGAGTGGTAAGGCAATTGAAATTGTCTTATTTAACTGCTGCACTACCATTGTAAGAGGTTCGCCTCGTATGTGGTGGACTTAGCTTGAAGGAGTGTAAAGCACTTGCAATACCACAGCAGTCACACAGTAACATCACACCTGAAAGGAACCACACAGTGTTACAAAAATAAAGGTACTTTTTTACAGTAGCACTGAACTAGATTACTTATAGGCAGTCCCCCAACTGGAGGTAAGTACACACTATGGCCCTCATTACAACTTTGACGGGCGGCGGAGGCCGCCCGCCAAAGTTGCGCCGCAGGAATACCGCACCGCGGTCTGAAGACCGCGGCCGGCATTCTGAGTTTCCCGCTGGGCGGGCGGGCGGCCGCCTTAAGGCCGCCCGCCAGCCCAGCGGGAAACAACCTTCCCACGAGGACGCCGGCTCGGAATCGAGCCGGCGGAGTGGGAAGGTGCGACGGGTGCTACTGCACCCGTCGCGTATTTCACTGTCTGCTATGCAGACAGTGAAATACAAGCGGGGCCCTCTTACGGGGGCCCCTGCAGTGCCCATGCCATTGGCATGGGCACTGCAGGGGCCCCCAGGGGCCCCGCGACACCCCCTACCGCCATCCTGTTCCTGGCGGGCGAACCGCCAGGAACAGGATGGCGGTAGGGGGTGTCAGAATCCCCAAGGCGGCGCAGCAAGCTGCGCCGCGTTGGAGGATTCCAACGGGCAGCAGAAAACCGGCGGGAGACCGCCGGTTTTCCTGCACTGACCGCGGCCAAAGCGCCGCGGTCAGAATGCCCTGCGGGGCACCGCCGGGCTGTCGGCGGTGCTCCCGCCAACCGCGAGCCTGGCGGTCACAGACCGCCAGGCTCGTAATGAGGGCCTATATATGTTTATACACAGTAATATTTAGGAATTAGCATATGAAAGAACAAGCATTGGTAAGAAACTATAGAAAATAGCTAGGGCCCCAGGGGAGGGAGAAACCATATACTAGAATAATGGAATGTGAAGGGTAGTCCCCCACCCAAGGATATGGAGTCATTAGAGGGGAGCTGGGAGAACACTTTGCACAATGACCACCTATCAGAGGGGGTCACTGACGTCACCTGCCTGACCTGGCCAGTAAGATGCTCCCAGGGGCCTCTTGTTTTCAAGATGGCAGGATCAGGTGGCCACCTGGAGGAGCTCTGGGCACCACCCCCTGGAGTGGTGATGGACAGGGGAGTGGTCACTCCCCTTTCCTTTGTCCATTTTCTCACCAGAGCAGGGACCGGGGGGTCCCTGGACTGGTGAAAACCAGTTTATGCAATAAGGGCACCAAATGTGCCCTTCACAGCAAACTCGAGGCTTGGGGAGGATACCCCCCCCTGGCCTTGTAAAACCTATTTCCAAGGGAGAGGGTGTTGCCTCCCTCTCCCACCGGAAATCCTTTATTCTGCCTTCCCCTGCCTGAGTTGGTCAAGCAGCAGGAAGGCAGAAACCTGTCTGAGGGGCTGCAGTAGCGGGAGCTCCCTGAAAATCTTGGAATACTGGGAGGAGCAATACTGGGGGGTCCTCTGAGAGGGGCCCGCAGATTGCATGCAATCATACAACCAATACTGGCATTAGTATTGGGGTATGATTGAGACATGTTTGATACTAAACATGCCCAGGTTCGGAGTTACCATTATGTAGCTGGACACAGTTAGGGGGTTATTCTAACTTTGGAGGAGGTGTTAATCCGTCCCAAAAGTGACGGAAAAGTGACGGATTTACCACCAGCCGTATTACGAGTCCATTATATCCTCTGGAACTCGTAATACGGCTGGTGGTATATCCGTCACTTTACCGTCACTTTTGGGACGGATTAACACTCCTCCAAAGTTAGAATAACCCCCTTAGTGACCTGTGGCCAGTACACTGGTAAAATTGCTTTGTCGCACTTACGAAGTCCAGTGCATTGGAACTGGAGTTCGTAGGGACACCCCTGCTCATGCAGGCGTGCCCACATACACAGGGACCTGCACCCCGCTCTCTGGGCTAGGAGTGCCTACCATAGGGGTGACTTAGCGTGACCTGGTGTAGTGGCCTGTGGTGAAAGGATGCAAGCACCTTTTCATGCAGGCTGCAATGGCAGGCCTGAAGACGCATATTGCATGGGCTCCCATGGGTGTCACAATACATGCTGCAGCCCATGGTGGATCTCTGGTGTCCCAATACCCTCGGTAACTAAGGCCCGTATTTATTCTTTTATAGTGATGCAAAAGCGACGCAAACTTACAAAATACAATTGTATAACTAAGGGGCTAAGTACCATATACTAAGGACTGAAAGTGGACACCAGTATGCCAATTGTGCAGTGCACAAAGGTCCTAGGTAACCAAATTTGGAGTGAGAGAGCACAATGAATGGGGTCCTGGTTAGCAGGATCCCAGTGAAAACAGTCTGAGCTCACTTATAGCAGGCAGAAAGTGGGGGTAACCATGCCAAAACGTTTCCTACAACACCTACCCGCATGCCCATATCCCGCTGCTCTCTAACTATATCCAAAGCCTCAAAGAATGACCTAACCTTGGCATGTCATGATTCAAGGGACAGTGGATCGAATGCCTTGTATGTTTAGGAAAGACATTCTTATGCTTTCTAATATAATGTATCATTTTCCCATTTGTTAAGTTAGAGGTTGCACAAGCCTGTATGGGAGCCAGAATTCATGATCCCTCAATTCTGTATGCTGCTGGGGCAGTATAGAAAAGATAGGAAAGGTGGAGGTGAAGTTCTGCAGCACACTTAGAGAATGGAAAACTCTTCCGATGATTGTTTTGTGCTGGAAGGTGCGCCCTTCTGCACAAAATCAATCCTGCCTACACCGCAGGAACCGTTGCACCACTGAGCAAAGGTGCCTGTGTTGGTGCAAGTCAGCACATTATGTTAGGGGCGGCTCCTTCGCAAAAAGCCATAAGATGAAAGATAAACAATATTTAATTATTGTGTTATTTTTCATCTGCTGGCTCAGCCAGCAGTGGGCTCATGATGGAGCGGGGCTGGGCTGCAGAAGGTGGGAATGGGGAGGAGGGGAAAGTGAACTAAGTGCACATGTGTATTTGGCCGGCAGTCTCAGGCTGGCCAAACACACATGCACACTTAGGTTTCTCCAGCCTGGCTGTATGCACAGCTGGAATGGAAAAACAGCACAGACCCCAGGCTTGTGTCTGAGCTGCACTCCAAGCCACTCAGACCAGTCCTGATGCTGCTTACATGCTATGTTTAGCATGTAAGCAGTGTCAGGATTGCTGTAGAGCCTGTGCTGGTGTCTTAGCAAATGCTGGGACCACACAAGAAGACCAGAGGAGCAATGAGGCAGGAGGCCTCTGCGGCAACCATGGGAAAAATGTATGTTTTTTTTTATTATTAGTTTTTTATTTATCCCCATGCCCCTCCATCCCACCCCATGCTCCTCCCCTTGAGATTTGCTGCAGCTGCCACTGCATTGTGCAACAACACAAGGAGAGGACAGGAATGCTCCATATAATGTTGAGTATGGCACATTCTTGCCCTCTCTCTTTCACACAGTGCAGCACTGCAAGGTGCCTTGCTCCATTGCGTTGCTTGAAAGTATGATAAATCTGGTCCTAAATTATGCAACCTTCACATAGCTTTTCCAATAATTCTCCCAACTGAATGTCACCCTGTATCATTATTTATACATTTTTCATCAATCCATGTCTTTTCATTCATTGTGTAACGTTTGTTGATTACAGTTATATTACAAGTTTATCATTTAAACAAATAAACATTCGCTGCTGAAATCTGAAATGGAAATTATGCCTATAAAGTTGCAAGGCAAGCGTATCTCCTTGCTATCAGCATTGTTTTTCTTGCGTGGTTTGTCGCTTATCAATTCCCTTTTGCCACTTTTTGCGTCGTAACTACAGTGCAAAATTAAGTAGGCAAAACATGCTCTTTCTGTCCAACAATTTCACTAACGTTAACAATAAAATTAATTCTAGCTATTGCGTCAAGAATTTTCAATTCTATTAAGGACACAGAGGCAAGGATTATGCTTTCTCTTTCTTTACTGAGAATTTACAGCAGCCAATCAACGTTAATTAAACAGAAAAACTACATCTCCCAACACTGCTTGTAGTCCATAACATGCCCAATCCCAGGCCTGGTCTCCTATAAATGTCTCTGCCTCCTTAGTCCTTCTTTTTTCTTTGCAATAATAAATCGAAGACAACCTGACATCCACAAACTGAATTCTCCAAGTCTCAATGGGGAACAACGAACTGTAGCCTGTGGCTGAACTAGAATGACCATCCATTGACAAATGTACTCCTGAAGTATTCATGTGCCCTTATTGTCCGATCCTAGGAATGAAAGAACATGTGCTAATAATCTGATAATGATCATTCAATACAGGGGTGGGTATAAAATAAATACATTAAAACAGTATTTCATGAATAGACAACAAAGTTCTCTTTATTTAATCACATAACAGTTGTAAACACTTGAAAATTAATTACTTGACATGGGTGCGATAATCCTCGCCTCCTTGTGCTTAACAGAATTGAAAAGTCTTGACGCGATAGCTAGAAAATCTTTTATCCTATGTCTGGACTGGTGGCTTTGCATTATGCTAGTTCAAAGCTGATCCACAACTGCAGATGCCACATCAACAATCGGCTTGTGATACAAAATCCTAAATGAATTGTTGGATGACCAATCTGCGGCAGCCATAATATCCTCTAAATGAGAACCAGCTGCAAAAGACTTAGAAGCCATGGCACAGTGCACAGAATGCGCTCCAAATGTGGTAATATCTATACCCGTATCCCCCAATAACCTTTTGACCCATCTGGCCAAAGTAGCTGATGACACTGAAGCAAAAGGACTCTAAGGAGATATCAGTAATTGGCCCTGCACATCTCTGCGAGTCTCACAAATACAATCCTCATAAGCTTTTAAACATTTCACAACACATAACTTTGGGTAATGAGGAAAAGCTGGATGTGAAATGCACTTAGATGCTGTCTTTGTACGTCTAGAAATAGTGAAGGAAACAACAGAAAGAGTAAATACTCTACCTGCCAAATCCAGGGCTCGAACATCAGACACCCTCCGACAGGAAATGAGACACAAAAGAACAGTGAGTTTAGCTGACAACTGTTTACGAGAGAGTTCCTCGTTACATGGCCAGTTTCTCAGAAAACGTAAAACAATGTCCACGTCCCATAAAGTTGTATACTTAGGCTGAGGGGGTCTGAGCATTTGAATGCCTCGTGAAAGTTTACAAATTAAAGGATGCTCTCCCACTGGTTTACCGTCGATATGAGGGTGTCCTGCAGAAATAGCTGATGTCAAATTACTAAAGGTCCTATACGCAAGGCCTTGAGTTGGTAAATCCAAAAGAAAATTGACCATTATACTAATGGGGGCCCCCATGGGATCAATACCTTGTTCACCGCACCTATCCACCCATTGTTTCCAAGAGGATTCATAACGTTTATGGAAGGAAGGTGCCCAAGATTGGGATAAAAAGACAATAGAGGTTCATTACAACCCCAGCTGTAAAAACTGCCTACCGCCGTGGCGAAGGCCACCAGAAGACTGTTGCAGCGGCTACCAACCATTAGCCGGATTATGACCACAACCGGATGTCCGCCAGAATAATGGCAGAAATCCGGAAGTGGCCATGGCGGAGGATGGCGGTAAGGTGGTGCTGCTGCCAGCAGCAACGCCACACCAGTAGACCGCTGCAGACTGTATAATGTTCCATGATACAACCTGGCGGTGTTTAGCTGCCGGACGCTGCTGCTGGCAGTAGCACCCCATCCTGTCTCCTGCCGGAGGACCCCCTAACATCAGGTAAGTCGGGTGCTCCGACAGGTGAGGAGGGGGGGTGTTGTGTGTGTGGGTATGTCTGTGCGTGGGTGTATGTGGATGTGTGATGCGTGTTATATATGTCGGCATGTATGGATGTGTGAGTGCATGTATGTTGTGTTGTGTGAACGTGTGTGTTTGATTGTATGTCAGTGTGTGTGGATGTGTGTGTGAATGGCTGTATACATGCGTTGATGAATGTGGGTATGAGTGTGTGTATGCGTGTGTTTGTATGTGCATGAAGGTGCGTGTATGTAGTGGGGGGTCTGGGGAGGAGGGGGCTGGGGAAGACACCTATCAGTGACAGGGAAGGGATTCCCCCATGGTTTTCGTGGCGGTAAGGTTGCCGCGAAAACCATGGCGGTAGGCGGAGTTATAATCCCGCAGACAGGTGACAGCCACTGGGACGGAGACTGAAGTTTCCAGCCCTGCGGTCATTACCGCTGTGGCGGTTGATGTGGTACATTGGCAGTTTGGCTTGAGCCAAACCGCCAATGTCTTAATATAGAGAAAAGTACCGCCAGCCTGTTGGCAGTACTTTTCTCCATATTAACACCGTCCGCTGGGGTCATAATGACCCCATAGTGTCTTCCGAAAAATACCTAGCACTTGCCAGCGACTCCGGAAAGTCTCCAAGCGATGAGAAGCAATCATTCCTGTAAGACTAGAGGATGAGGGAGACCCGATGGATCTAGAAGCAGGGATGGGGAGGAGGGAAGAACCACTGGAGGAGCGCACGACAACGACATCGCTATTGGAAACCATGATTGAGCTTTCCAGAGAGGGTTCACTAAAATGATCTCCGCCCTCTGCCTCATCACATGAGAGAGTACTCTCTGAATCATAGTTAATGGAGGAAAAGCGTAAAGAAGACTCAATCCTGGAGAAACGCATCTGATCCCAGGGCTAATGGATACGGTCTCCAACTGTAAAACTGTGGAAGCTAGGTACTGAGTCCAGACGCAAAGAGGACTAATGGAGTTCCCAATCGCTGCCATCCCCAAAAATAATGAGAATTCGAGTCCGCCACCACATTGGAATGTCCCAGAATGTACTCCGCTATCACCGAGATTTGGTGTTGGAGTCAAAGATGCCAAAACTCCTTGGCAATCTCCACTAGAATCTGCAATCTGTTTCCTCCTAGGTGATTGAGATATCTCACCGCCGCGATGTTGTCCATACAAAGAAGTATGCAACAACTGGGCTTGTGGGGATGAAGAGACCGGACCGCAAAAGCTCCCGCAAGGAGTTCCAAACAATTAATATGGAGAGTCAACTCCTCTGGGTACCAACGGCCCCCTGTTTCCACCATTCCGCATCAAGCTCTCCAACACCATTGACTGGCATCGGATTCTATTATCATCTCCGAAGAGGATGCAAAAATGGCCTTGCCGTTCCATGCATCCATGTGATCCAATCACCACATTATCTCCATCTTGGCCTCGTCCGTCAACAAAATCTGTTCTGAATAGGTCAGCCCCTTGCGAAGATGTAAGATGTTTGGATGTTGAAGGGCCCGATAATGCAAGGGCACCCTAAAAATTGCTTGGATAGACGAAGCTAAAAGACCTACCAGGTGAGCTAGCGTCCTCAATGATATAGTCGGAGAGACAAAGGCTCTCCGTAACTCTCTCTTGATTGAGGCGTGTTTCAGCAGAGGCAATTTCAACTGTGCTTTGATGGAGTCTACTTGGAAACCTAAAAATTTGATACATTGCGTGGGGACTGTAACTGATTTGTCCGAATGTATTAGAAAACCCAGATCTTGTAGAACTTAAATAGTCCAAGAAAGGTGTACTAGCACCAACTCCCTGGTTTGGGCCATGAGCAAGATGTTGTCTAGATATATAATGAGAGAATGCCTCGTTCTCGTAGTAATTGCACCACTGGGCGAAACAGTTTGGTGAAACACCAGGGGGCAGAAGATAGCCCGAAGGGAAGAATGGAGGACTCGTACCATTGGCTTCTCCAGCTAACTTGAAGAAAACGTCAATGAGGGGCAAAAACTGTCACCGTTAAGTAAGCATCTTTGAGATCTAACCAAACCAACCAATCTCTGTCTTGCAAAAGATCTCTTAAGAGCTGGATACTCTCCATTTTGAAATGGTGGGACACTATCCAGGTATTGAAAGATTTTAGATTTAGCACTAACTGGTAACCCCCACCTTTTTTCTGCACCAGAAATATGGTGCTGACAAATCCTGCCGGATGTGGAACCGTTGATACTATTGCATGTTTGCGAAGGAGAGAAGCAATTTCTTTGTCTATGTAATTGCTCTCTATTTGGGAAAAACAGAGTGGAGGAGGACACTCTTCCTGTTTGGGAGGAGAATAAATCTCCAGTCTGTAACCTTGAACTTTCTGCAGAACCCAAGGATCCTGAGAGAGGCATTCCCAAGCAGCGAGATGCCATTTTAACCTTCCCCCCAGAATAACCTCTGAAAAGGGAAAAATTCTCACTTGATGCTGTTGGCATTGAAACCAACTTGGTTCCCACCCATGTAAGCACATTCACGGTCTTTTCTCGTATGGGAGGGGTAGAATCCTGGTGCAGTCTGGTAGGAGCTGCAACCTCTCTGGGTATAATCTGAAGAGGCCTGATAGAAGCCTCAACCTGACACTCGGCCTCGATGGCAGCTGGAAAAGTGGAGACATATTTGTCCATGTCTTTGACACATTTATTCCCAAAAAGGAGGCCATTAGCAAGGGTACCTGGCTCCGATGGGGCTAATTCAGCCAGCTTAGGATCTATTCTCATTAAAAATGATTTGCACCGTTCTGTGGAAATGGCGCAATTTGCATTGCCCAGTAGTAATTACCCTCTGTGCCCATTCCAAAATGGCTTCCGGTACTAAAGGTGTATTGGAATCTTTAGCTTGTACTGCCAATTCAAGTATTTTGGTAATGGGTCCTGATATGTCGAGGAGCTTATCCTAGCAGCCTCTCCAGGCCCGATCTAGGCCCTTCTTTTGGTCTTTGGCGAATTTCTTAAGGAATGTGGCTACACTCAGTTCCATTTCCAGGGTATCCGCCACTTTGCCCAGTAGGGAAGGGCGAGGATACTCGGAGCGTAAGGTGCTGCGCACATCTTTATCAAAACCTTTACACAGGCATTCTTGCACATAGTGTGCAACTTCCATATATGGCACCCATTCAGTAGATCTCAGGTGTATGATGTCTTCCCGATCAAAAAGAAGATTCTTTTGAGAAGTAGATTCAGACATGGTATAACAGCTATTGCGTTTGCGCTTTGTAGGTTGTTTGGGTTCTGCTGCCGCTTGGTCAGAGTCAGAGGAATGTGAAGCGGAGGAATGAGAAACCTCAGCGCAGTGCACCATCGGGGTATGAAAAAACTCAGATGAACCTAAAGTGACCCCGGCACCATAGTCATGATCTTTTAGGATAGAAGTAGCCATTTGCGTGAAAATCCCCACTGAGGACGCAGTTCTCCCAGCGGCGCGCTGGGCAAATCCCACATCAGATGACTGATTGTCTCTAATCAGCGATTCAGAGGGGAGTCCACCCCATCAATTCCATTTGACCAAACCTCACTAGAGGATGAGTAAAAGGCTTCAAAGCTTTTAGCAGGGCCTGGTTAACAGAGTCTTGTACATGGTGATCCAGGGCCTGTACTAGTCTCTCCTCCATCAGATGCTCATAAGGCATTTCTGTCTCGTCATGGTAAAATCCATCCTCTTCTGCATGGTACGCCATGCTTGGAAAAGCAAGAGGAGTGGAGGAGTTCAACAGGGGGGGGCGAAGAGCCACAGCAGGTTAATAGAAGAGAACTCTCTTAGTCCAGAGAGAACAGAAATCTCACAGACCAGCCTGAATCGAAGGTGGAGGGAGCACCTGCACAATTTTCCCTAGGCAGAAAAAGGCCTAAAATGCTTAGGCGCCCTGTCGGGCATTCAAGGGGGTGAAAAATGAAGCTGTTAAATGCCGTGCAGCACACAAGCCGATATCTACCAAAAATTACGATCAGAGAGCAGCTTGCACATGCGCCCGCATAAACATAGAAAAAGGACAACGTCCTCTTCATCCAACACTCGCCCAGCTCCCTAGGGAGCAGGACAACCTTGCAACACTTTGCCAACAAAAACAGAGCGCTCCGAGGGTCACAAAGCAGAAGCACTTCAGCGCTCACTCCGACCAAATGAAATTCAAATAAGATATAAATCTAGTCGTCAAGCGAGCGCGACGGCATGCAAGGGGAATAAAACTGTTCTCAGCAAAGCGCCGTTCAAACCCCTGCTTCTGCTCCACAACTGTAGGTGTATATAGCAAATAAATTTAACACTAATACAGTGATTATAGTGATATGTGAAGGGAGAACTTATCTCTGGCTGCGAGCAACAAAGAAAGAGGAAGGACCAAAGGAGGCAGAGACATTTATAGGAGACCAGGCCTGGGATTGGGCATGTTATGGACTACAAGGAGTGTTGAGAGATGTAGTTTTTCTTTTTAACCCCTCGGGTGCCTGGGAGCGAGCTGGTCTTGTCCACGCACACGATTCCCAGCTCGTCCTGCACCTGGCTCAAGGGGGGTGCGCTCGCGCATCCCCCGTGGGCCTCCCTCCCTGTCCCCCCCCCAGTCGGGGATGGAAGGGGAATCGCTTCCCCTTCCACCTCTGACCCCTCCAGTGATGTCTGATGATGTCAGCATGCCATCACATGCTGACCTCAAAATCGTCCCACTTGGAATGGTGAGGGCTACACTTTTTGGATTTTGGGACGCTGCCATGTAGAAAAATCCACAAGACCTAGACACATCTGAAAATTAAACATCTGGGTGATTCCAGGGGGGTGCGCTTCACATGCACCTCCACCATTTTTTTTACCCACAATGCCCTGCAAACCTCCAAATTAGCTGGAAATCACATATGTTTCCCACATTTTTGTGATGGAACTTTCCTGAATCTGCATGAATCCACAAAATTCCTACCACCCAGCATTGGCTCATCTATACCAATAAAATTTCTGCTGCACTTGTCAACCTAAATTTTTTTTTTTCAAACTGCCCTTTTGTACCATTTTCATTGGGAGACTTGGGGGAACGCTGGGTGGAAGGAAATTTGTGGCTCCTCTCAGATTCCAGAACTTTCTGTCACCGAAATGTGAGGAAGAAGTGTTTATTGTCAAATTTTGAGGTTTGCAAAGGATTCTGGATAACAAAACCTGGTGAGAGCCCCACAAGTCATCCCATCGTGGATTCCCATAGGTGTCTAGTTTTCATAGGTGCACAGGTTTAGTAGGTTTCCCTAGGTGCCGGCTGAGCTAGAGGCCAAAATCCACATTTAGGCACTTTACAAAAAACAAGTCTGTTTCCTTTGAGAAAATGTGATGTGTCCAGGTTGTGTTTTGGGGCATTTCCTGTCACGGCGCTAGGCCTACCCACACAAGTGAGGTACCATTTTTATCGAGAGACTTGGAGGAAAGCTGGGTGGAAGGAAATTTATGGCTCCTCTCGGATTCTAGAACTTTCTGTCACCAAAATGAGAGGAAAAAGTGTTTTTTTGGCCTAATTGTGAAGTTTGCAAAGGATTCTGGGTAACAGAACCTGGTGAAAACCCCACAAGTCACCCCATCTTGGATTCCCCTATGTGTCTAGTTTTAAAAAATGCACAGGTTTGGTAGGTTTCACTAGGTGCCAGCTGAGCTAGAGGCCAAAATCCACAGCTAGGCACTTTGCAAAAAAAAGCTCTGTTTTCTTTGAGAAAATGTGATGTGTCCATGCTGCGTTTTGGGGCATTTGCTGTCACAGGCGCTAGGCCTACCCACACAAGTGAGGTACCATTTTTATTGGGAGACTTGGGGGAACGCTAGGTGGGAGGAAATCTGTGGCTCCTCTCGGATTCCAGAACTTTCTGTCACCGAAACGTGAGGAAAAAGTGTTTTTTTGACCAAGGTTTGCAAAGGACCTGGTGAGAGCCCTAAAAGTCAACCCATCTTGGATTCCCCTATGTGTCTAGTTTTCAAAAGTGCGCAGGTTTGATAGGTTTCCCTAGGTGCCAGCTGAGTTAGAGGCCAAAATGTACAGCTAGGCACTTTGCAAAAAACACGTCAGATTTAAATCTAAAAATGTGATGTGTCCATGTTGCGTTTCCTGTCACAAGCATTAGCCCTAACCATGCAAGTGAGGTACCATTGTTATCAGGAGACTTGGGCGAACACAGAATAGCAAAAGAAGTGTTATTGCCCCTTGTCTTTCTCTAAATTTTTTCCTTCCAAATGGAAGACAGTGTGTAAAAAAGACCTCTATTTGAGAAATGCCCTGTAATTCACATGCTAGTATGGCCACTCCAGAATTCAGAGATGTTGAAATAACCACTGCTTCTCAACACCTTATCTTGTGCCCATTTTGGAAATACAAAGGTTTTCTTGATACGTATTTTTCACTCTTTATATTTCAGCAAATGAATTGCTGTATACCGGTATAGAATGAAAACCCATTGCAAGGTGCAACTCATTTATTGGCTCTGGGTACCTCGGGTTCTTGATGAACCTACAAGTCCTATAGATCTCTGCAACCAGAACGGTCCAGCAGACGTAATAATATATTGCTTTAAAAAATCTGACATTGCAGGAAAAAGTTACAGAGTAAAACATCGCGAAAAATTTCAGTTTTTTTCATCTCAATTTCAATATATTTTTATTTCAGCTGTTATTTTCTGTAGGAAACCCTTGTAGGATCGACACAAGTTACCCTTTGCTAAATTCAGAATTTTGTCTACTTTTCTGAAATGTTTAGCTGTCTGGGATCCAGCATTGGTTTCACACCCATTTCTGTCACTAACTGAAAGGAGGCTGAAACCACAAAAAATAGTAAAAATGGGATATGTCCCAGTAAAATGCAAAAATTGTTTTAAAAAATTTGAATTTTACTGATTCAAGTCTGCCTGTTCCTGAAAGCTGGAAAGATGGTGATTTTAGCACTGCAAACCTTTTTTTGATGCCATTTTCAGGAAAAAAAACACACTCCTTCTCCTGCAGCCCTTTTTCCAATTTAAAAAAAAAAAACGAAATTTACACTGTATTTTTGCTCATTTCTTGGTCTCCTTCAGGAGAACCCACAAAGTCTGGGTAGGTGTAGAATCCCTAGAATGTTGGGGCAAAAAGAGGCAAATTTGGCATGGGTAGCTTATGTGGACAAAAAGTTATGAGGGCCTAAGCGAGAACTGCCCCAAACAGCCAAAAAAGGCTTAGTACCTGAGGGGGTAAAAGGCCTGGCAGCGAAGGGGTTAATTAACGTTGATTGGCTGCTGTAAATTTTCAGTAAAGAAAGAGAAAGCATAATCTGAAGCCTCCCTGACATAGAATCCTATTTAGGCAGGATGTCTAAACAACATCCTTGTGTTTTTTGCTTCTCATAATTTATTTAGTCTGTGTTTTTTTCTCTCCTCACTGCTTTTCATGCATCACTCTGCTTTTCCAAACATGCCGTAACGTGTTTGTCACCTACATATCTGTATGAAATATCAGAGTGTAATGTAATTCCCACCCCGCTTTGCTGTAATTGATGACTCGTGAACAAGTATTTGCTAATGTGTAGCTACAGGACTGTTAAAACCCGCTGAACTCTATCTAACTCTTCCAATTGATTTGCCTTCGAAGCCCCTCACACTGCTGCTGGAGTCAAACAATGCAAAGGATCTTGCTTGCCTTATCGCTGGTTATTACAAGCTCTTTGTTGATTCTGGGAATTCCGTATTCTCGTGGAACAGTGATAGGCTGATGCACCGTCTCTCGGCTGAAGAAGGTAATCACTGGCGTCAGCCATTTTTATTTTGTGGGGCAAATGTTGTCTCTGTCTACTGCTCTAGATGTGGGATTTTCTTTTTTATTCTATTTCAGCAATTAAATCTTCTGTTACGGGGTAATTTGTCTCTGGGATCATGTTAGGGATGCAGTACTCATCAAAAACACAGCATGATCATATATATCCTACGGGTAAAGGAGTGGGTTGTGTGTGAGAGAATGTAAAGGGTTGAGTGTACTCGGCGGGTTTGAACGTTTGTCCAGATCTACCAACTCCCACTAGAGCCCAGACCACCTCCTTACAATTCCTAGTTTAATGTCTCCCAGTCAAAGTAGAAAGCTTGAACTGGGGGAAGTAACGTCTGCCTCTTGTGGGGCCCCACTGGAGATATATCTGTCACTCTCTAGCATCCCCAAGTTCCCTGGTCCCAGATTCACTCAAGACCCAGTTATTCCTTTTATAGGCTTAGGTCATGCACTCAACTCGACTTCTCATTTTCTTTACAAAATCTGGGATATGAGAATATATTTTAGTTCTACTTAGCATTTATATGAGTAAAGTAATCCATTTTAGGATTTGTGAGGAGTTCATGCATCTCTGTCAGTAAGCTGCTTTTTAATTCATTTAGATGTTTTGTAAAGGTCTGGTTGTCACTTTACAATAACTTTGTAGTTCTCTAGAAAACCTCTGACCTCCATCAGAACATAAATGGTAAATCTACATACAGTAGCAGTGCTACATAGCTCATGACCATTGGGTAAAATCTGTTATGGGTGCCCTGCCATATCTTGGAAGACTCACTGGTGTCTGGGAACGTGGTTGTTAGGTGCCAAGCAACCGTTTAGAAACCTGTTTGCATTTCCTGGTTCATGGGACACTTGAAAGTGTCACTACCTGCAGCTATTGGCACCCTATATGAGTTAACTATGAGTGATATAGATACAATCTGTGCTAACACCAAAATCTCCATTGTCGTGCCCTGCTCCATCTAGGTAGCAAACTCATTGGTGCTGAATGTTGACTTTCACATAGTGGGCTGAAGCTTGATTTTGGGGGAGGTGTGCTGGATACTAACACAGAAGATGGACATCAAGAGAGAAAGCTTTTCAAATTGATTAAATCCCAAAAACGCTTTGCCAGTCACCATCTCCTCTGAAACATGTCATTACATATTGTTGCCAGCACCCCTAAGGAGCAGGCATCTGAGGTGCCAAGATGAGCAATACCCACAGTGACAGATTGGAACCACTATCAATCAAGTTAGACCCCCATTTCTTTGAAGGAATAAGGCTTTCCTGTCCTGGTTTTGAAATATCCTAGTGACCCAACAGATGCTTCGCTAGTTGCAAGAGGTACAATCATGTTAATCATGATGATGAATATAGTCTTATACTGCGCCGGGATACACAGCGTCCCGACACACAAGCCAAAAGGTCAGAAGGAACACTGACAACTAAATCTGATTGAAGAGCCACGTTTTCAAATGTTTTTTAAAAGCTGATCAACAAGAGACGACCTGTAGTTCTAACGGGAACTTATTCCAGGTGGTAGCCTTTAGAAAAGCAGCAGATCTGTCACCAGTTCTAGTCTTTCACACTCTAGGAATCACTGCCAGTGATCTATTAGCTGATCTCAGATTGCAGGAAGGACGATGAAAGCTGAATCTGGATCTCAGATATTCGGTCCCAGATTGGTAAACCTCCTCATGTGTCAGCACTAACGCTTTAAACACAATTCGTTTTCTAACTGGCAGCCAGTGCATCACACACAGGTTTGGGGAAATGTGCAATCTCACCGGTAATCTAAGAAGGAGGCAAGATGCTGCATTTTGCACCACCTGCAGCCTCTCCAGGAGATTTTCTGGCAAGCCCAAATAAAGTGCATTACCGTAGCCTAACCTTAATGTTATCAAAGCCTGAATGACTGATTTTTTTAGTAGAGAAATACAGAAGATGTAGAAACGTTTTTAGGGAGCACAACATCCCAAAACAAATGCCCACCACTGATTTTATTTGTGGCTTAAAAGATAACTGATCAACAAATTTCACACTTGCGTTCTTCACAATGCCATCCTTAGGGCCTGGGGGAGAAGCATTATTGGGCCAGAAGGATTGCCAGCAGTTAGATGGTATGTGACCAAAAACAAGAATTTCTGTCTTCACTGCATTACACTTGATCGGATGTTCTACCGTTCAGTGAAATGCTGACGTTAGATGCACTTTAATCAAGCTCGTCTGGAGCTCACTGTCCTTATCACAAGGAAATAGAAGCTGAGTGTCATCAGCATATGATATGACTTTGGCACCAATGGATTCTGCTTGTATAGCAAGAGGGGTCAGATGTGCATTTAAGAGGGTAAGGCTCAGCGTCAAACCCTGGGGGACACCTACTGACAGTTCTCGAGATTTGGAAGAATAAGGTGGAATCCAAATCTGCTGGCTGCATCCCTCTAGAAAAGAGGAAAGCCGTTACAGGGTCTGACCCATTATTCCCACTAGCGCAGACGCTCTAGGAGGCTGGACTGGGGGACTGTGTCAAAGGCCACTGATGGGTCTAGCATTATCAGTACCGCCTTTCCCCAAGATCTAGTGTGCCTTTGATGTATTCACTAACCTCCAAAAGTGCTGTCTCAGTGCTGTACTTGGCTTAACCCGGACTGACTGAGGTGTAGCAACTTGTTAGATTTAAGATATCTGGAAAATTGAAGATTGACATGCTTTTCCAGAATCTTAAGGAAAGCTTGAAGCAGGGAGATTGGTCTATGACCAAAGAACCACCACTATGATGGCAATTCTGAAACTCTAGAGTTTCTGGAAAGTCCTCACTATGAAGACACTGTGCCTAGAAGGTCCACCAAATGCACTCAAGTCAGGCAACCCATTGGAAGAAACACACTCCAAAGATTCTTGCAGAAATGAACCCTTTTGAAGAAGCGATCCTGGGACTTATCCAAGTTTAGCAGGAACCCAAAGTCCCAGATCATCTGGCAGATAGAATACATGTCTTCTTGGGCCATTAAAAGATAAGAGGCTCAGATCAGCCAATTAACCAGGTAAGCACAAAGTAGACTCACCTCAACCCGAAGAAAAGCCAACAGTGGTGCTGTACGTTTTTTAAGATTCTTGGAGTGGAGGATACTCTGAAGGGCAACATTTTGGTAGTAGTCCCCTCCTTCTGTGAGACAGAGGGATTTCTGACAGGAAGGATACAACATCACATGAAAGTAATTGCCCTGGAAATCGAAGATGGACAGAAAGTCGTTGGGCGCACCAGTAGAATATGAATCTGGAGAAACGCCATCTTAAAAGTGACTGCTGAAAAGGAATGTTTACCCTTTCTTGTACAAAAAGTTGCAACTGACTTCCACAGGACCCAGTCCAGCCTCAGCATAATAAGTGGGCTGTTTTGGAAAGATGGATTCAGAACTTGTCTGCGTAAGCGGACTCCAGCACAGGCAGGCCACCTGCCATAACAAGGCTGGTGCAGTAGATGTTGGGACAAAAAGAGCCTACTCCTGTATAACTGATACCAGAATTCATTGAGCTTCAGCCCAGAGTGTTTTGGCCCCAGGAACGAAAAGTGGGAAGTGAGATAGGGGCAGCATCCATTTCCTCAATCTACATTCATGTGTGACAGTGGCCCACAGTGATAGTGATAAAAGCTGTAGCTTCTGCAAAAAAAGATCCACAGATATTTGAAATAAATGTTAGAGTTCCCAGAAAACCAGTGTAGTTCATACCTAACTGCACTCCTTTATAAAGTACATGGAAGTGTTTGAGGAGGGCTTTTGTGGCATAAAAACAAACAAGGCAGTGCTGAAAAAATGTCCGCAATACACCTTTTTAAGATACTTCTCCACTTTTTTGCTAACAGGTTCCGAGGGCAGACAATTTGTTAGCACATGCAAGGCAGCAGGGAGTTAACCTAAAAAGACAAAGGAAATTGAGGGCCTGATTTATACTTGTTTTGAGCCGATTTTGTGTTATTATTTTACACAAATTTGGTGCAAAACTAACTCCATATTTATACTTCGGCGATAGACCTGTCTAGCGCTAAAAGGTATGGAGTTAAAGTCATTTTTTGGACGTGGAATCCTACCTTGACTCAATGAGATGCAAGATAGGCGTTCTCTTGCAAAAAATTACTCTATGGCCTAAGCACCATATTTATCCCCTGTGCTAAAAACACGCACAGGGGGAGGAGGGGTCAAATAATGGTGCAAAGCTTGCTGTGCACCATTATTTAATGCCTGGGTCAGGGCAGGCATTAGGGGACCTGTGGGCCTATTTCCATGGTGGAATACCATGGAATAAGCCCACAGGTGCCCTCCCCACGGACACCCCCACCCCCACCAGAGGGACAGCGGAGGATGGGGACCCCACCCCAGGTAAGTAAAAGGAAGTATTTTACTTTTTTTTAAAGTGCTTTGGGGCCCCTGAAATGGGCTCCCTACGTGGCACTGGGTGCAATGGCCATGCCCAGGGGATCTTGGTACCCCGTGCTAGCCATTGGGGTGGTGGGCATGACTCCTGTCTGTTCTAAGAGAGGAGTCATGTGGTATGGATGGTTTTGCGTCAGAAAATGACGCTAGGGTGGTAAGAGTCATTTTTTTACTCTAACCTGCCTAACGTCATTTTTTGGTGCAAAACCCCCTTCTCCCATACCGCCACTCCAACCAGGCTAACGTCATTTTGTTTTAACGCAAGCCTACACTTTGCACTGGATTGCACCATTTCAGAAATATGGTGCCCGGCTGGCGCTCAAGAATGGTGCAAGCTGGTGCAAAACTTTTTGATGCAAAATTGTGTTGCGGCAGTTTTGCACCAAAAAGTATAAATATGCCCCTGAGTGCCAATCCTCTCCCTAAAGTAAATCTGACCTAGAAAAGGGGGGAAGTTGTCTTGCCAATCTACTTCCATTACTGAGAGAGGATATTCTGAAGTGCAAGGCATCAGTGTCAGGGGCACCATGTGACTAAAAAAATAATCTGCATCACAATGAAACTGAGACGTCTGAAAAAACAGGTCCTCCTTAAGGTGAAAACTACTTGAACCAGTTCTGACCCTTGAACCAACTTGCACCTGTGTGAATCAGGCTCAGGTTCTTCATACCCATTGTCTGCCTGTTATTTAGGGCAGAGATCATAGCACAATCTCTGGGTTTCACTAGGGCTATGTGTAGCTGGGACGAATGCCACTCTGAGTGGTGTCTTGCATTTAAATTTTTCTCAATCTGTTTTTGCTCTACTATATGTTGCAAGGATACAGTAACATGGCCTGCTATTGCTAATGCTGACTAAAAACCTCAAAGGCAGCAATCCAGCAGCATGCAAGAACACCACCATTTTAAGGCAAGGCAGCGTGCAAGCAAACCTCCTGTAGCATGCTTAAGGGGAGCACAACATTACTGAGGCTTATCCAGATATGAGCAGGATCACTGGTTTTGCATGGGTAACTAATGTGAGATGCTAGTGCCATGAATGAGTCCTGCCTGACACTAAAGCTCCACAGGCAGGAACACTACAGGAGGATCGTTGGAAAGTGATGCATAGGAAATATGACAGGCATGAGAGCATAAGAAAAGATGCAAACATATCAACTTTTGAAACTCCAAACTGTAAAGCCTGTCTCTGGATTGAGACAGTTAAAATTAATCTCAAAATCAAATGAAACACATACAAAAACAACACTGGTTGTCCAAAGCGGAGGAAGAAACGCAATCTAATCAAAGCTCGAACTACAACACATTCTAAAGTTACAGTGCAAGTCAATAGCAGAGTCAGCTTCATTAGAGAGATGTAATACATGTAGTTAAGAAGAGAAATCCATCAGACAACAGTCTCTTCGTCAATAGTCGGAATCCTCAACTAACATCAGATTAGCATCAGCATGTTGGGCTTCGTGCAAAACAATTTAGTAGGACAAATTTGGAAAACATCTAACTATGATTCTATCAAAACAGCGCAGTTGGTACCAAGAAAGAAAAAGCAAAATATGCACAATAATCACAGCTTGTCACATTGTACCTACCCTCGGTATGGGTCAGCAAAGCAGAATCAGTCTTCATTCTCAGGTCATCAGTCGATCAGCAAGGCTTCAGGTCTCGGTCAGGAAAGTATGGGCAAAGTCATTTAGCATTTAAGATAAGCATGTCTCTAGTAAAGACACACAAGAAGATAATAACCTTTCGCTCAGGAAAATCTCTGTCTTCTCTTAGAATGAGCGTTGTTATACCAAAGTCACCCAAACTATCCCTTAATTCCCTATTGGTCAGTTAATCGTATGTTCATACTTTATCCAATATTATTTCTACGCCAAATCCATGAGTTCTGATATTTCTCCGTTCACATACAGTAGATTTGTCCACCTTACGATGTTCTCATAATCCGGCTTGTCAGGTAACAATATTGTTGCAGCTTCCACTCCAGTCAGTATGTTCATTGTTCTTGTCCTGGGAAAATCCATCTCACACACATTACACATAAAATGTTGCATTAGCAAGAACATCATCTCCTAGCAGTCGGTTCTCACAAAAAGCTTCTGTTAAGCACATTTAACAATATAGTGGACATTTCACAGTTTAATTCACTCGGTCAGCATTTTTATTTAAATGCTAAGAAATACAGCTTCTGCATGAGGCCTTGCAAAATAGGCCAAGACACTTGCTAAGCTAAGGCCTACAATTAATAAAGCTAAAGCATACTTCATAACCCTTGATATGACATGTTACTACATTAATCTAATACCTTTTCAACAATTCATATGTATTAATCATTAATTAGTACATTTCGTGAACATTGATGGCCATTCTTCGAGGTCACAATTTCAAATGCATGCATTATTTTTCCACGTTATTTCATTTTCTACATAAACTCATTATTCGAAATACAAAAACACTTATTAATAGCTCAAATTAAGACTCCTGCGCTAGCAATGGAGCTGCTAGTAAAGACGTTGGTAGTGTGCCATCAAAGGGCATGGGACTAGAGTCTTCTAGGGCAAATAGTCAGTGTGCTTTTTTTTGTCTCAGTGTATCTCACTAGTATATACATTCTCCGGAAATGAATAGAAGTCGCTCGCACATCAATTTCTTGAGAAATAAAGTCTTGCCCTTGTGCTCCGTTTATGCCACGAGCTTCAGGCATGATAGAAACACGGAGATGCCATCTGCCCCACATCCTCATTAATTTGAAGTTGCATTATTGAAACGATTTATTTTGAGTGGGGTATCATATAGAAAATCAGCAAAACTGTGTTTTTTAAAATACATTTGATAAGGATTTTGTGTGAATTCCAGTAAGGTTTTTGATTGTTCTTGAATCCCCTTGATGCCTCGGGACGCCTGACATTTAGTTTATCTATTTCAAGAGCCTCCATCAACCATTTATACCAGAAAGATATTTGACAGTCTCTGGTCTGGTGCAGAACGATTAACAAAGGTAAGTATTTATTATAACAAGAAACTCCTTACTTAAAACAAACTAATTCTTTTCAAGGCAAAATCTGAACCCATTTTCAAGCCAATTAATGTTTTGACAGAGTTAAACTTCGAGAGGGCTTGCACTTGAAACAGGTGAGTTGATGGAACTACAGTGCCCGCTATCAGTGAACACCTTCAAGTTTTATCGTGGGCCTAATGAGCTGGCAGAGTTCGAGCAAATATAGAATCGCCAAAAATCTATTTAATTTCCATCAACACTTTCACGAGCCCCCTCATACTTTGTGCTTGATTTCGGAAAAATCTATTTATTTTCAAATCCAACAGGATAAAGCCAGAGGGACAATGTGTGGTGAATTATTTCTTTTCATGCTGGTCGACTGATGTTCTCAATTGGTTTATTATGGGTCAAATTCAGAGACACGGAATCTGTCTTTTCTATGAGATCTACTGAACTCTGTGCCTGGGGACATGAAACATACAATAACTAAAGAAGCCTCTACGTTTGTCACAGAAATCTCTGCTTCACATTCAGATGATATGAGTTGAAAAAAAATATCAGTTTCGACAGAATTGACATTTATGGCGATTTATTTTATTAATGATTGTTGGGAGGAACTTGTTCTAGTTTTTCAATATAGCGTTAATACCCCATTTGATTGTAATTGCATTAGGTTCAGGAATCCACCTGTTTGTGAGCCCATCTGGGAGATAATTGATGGTTTTATTTTTCTTCCAGGCCATAATTTCAATTGTTTCCTCATTCACGTCACAGCCTTTATTTCGTCCAAACTCTGCATGATCCTAAATGGGAAACCAACGTTATCAGAGCCTTTCAGGTTGCAATTGGCACATAGATCACATTTTTCACATTAACAATATACAAATGGCATCATCTCTTGAGACTGATTCATTTCTGTGGGTGCTGCACAATATACAAGCCAAATAATTGTACCCAACGAAAATGGTATTGCCTGGGCTCCCTTGGTAATTCAAAATACGATGCTTTTTTCCTTGGATTTGAATCCCTACATTCGTATTTTAATACATATTTTGCCTTACATTTTGATTATTTCTATTTTTTTCCTAGCAAGTGTTCGGAGGACTTTCTACAAAAGTTCCATTCCATTCGGTTAAAGTCCTTTTGAGCAGTTACTCACTTACATCAGAATGTATCCCTACATTTTCAGCAAAAAGCTCTAGTTGTGATAAGCATTTCTTTGCTTGGGCAACAATAACTTTTGATTAACATTTTACATCAATGTTGAGTAATAGTTTGATTTTATTGTTTCAGTTCGTTAAAACCATAACAATTATACATATTGGTTAAATACATTTCACTACAATTAAAATTCCTTTAAAAAATGAACATCTTTATAATTAAAAGGAGGTTTCTTGACAATTACATCTCTCCAATGCTTTAAAGCGTAGTGTGCACTGCAAATGACCTTTTAACTGTCTGCAGACCTCCTAGGCTCTAAAAGCCAAAAGTGCAGGTGCTTGACCATAACATCACCTTTACTAATACCCTAAAAGTTTAAATCAGTCCAGAAAGTACTTGTACAATGTTTGTATTGTTTGTATTCCCTACCACGACAGTGCCTCCTTGGGCGGATGTATAAAATGGTGTACGCTGCAAATTTAGACCTATATTTATACTTTTTTATGCAAATCAGCACTAAGGCAGATTTGTATCAAAAGTTTACAGCCAGCTAACGCCATTCCAATGCGCCAGCTGGGCGCCTTATTTATGGAATGACGTTAGCCGGCGCTGCGGCATGGTTAGCGTAAAAATAAATGACGGTAACCGGGCAGCGGAGGCGAAGGGAAGACTGGGGGTTGTGCTCCAAAGAATGGTTCAAGTCAGGTTAGAGTAAAAAATATTGGGTCTAACCTGACTTGTGCCATTTTTTGGTGCACAATCCCCATGGAAATGACTTCTTAGCAAAGACAGGAGTCATGCCCCCCTGCCCAATGGCCATGCCCAGGGGACTTCTGTCCCCTGGGCATGGCCATTGGGCACAGTGGCATGTAAGGGGGCCCAAGTTAGGCCCCCCTATGCCACTTAAAAAAAAAATTATACTTACCTGCACTCACCATGAATCGGTCCCTCCATCCATGGGTGTCCTCCAGGGGTGGGCTAGGGTGGCAGGGGGTGTCCCGTGGTACAGGGAAGGGCACCTGTGGACTGCTTCTACGGTCTCCCACCATGGAAATGAGCCCACAGGTCCCTTAACGCCTGCCCTGACCCAAGCGTTAAAAAACAGCGCAAATCCGGCTGGGCAGCATGTTTTAAAGCCCGCCTCTTCCTGTGCGCACATGACTTCGAGTAATTTTTTGCACGGAACGCCTACCTTGCATGTCATCGGCGGAAGGTAGGTTTTCACGTACAAAAAATAAACTCCATAACTTTGGCGCTAGACAGGTCTAGCGCCAAAGTATAAATATGGAGTCAAGTTTGCGCCAAATTTGCGTTAAAAAAAATGACGCAAATCCGGTGCAAACAGAGTATATATATGGGCCTTAGTTACTAGAACAGTCCCATTTAACCTTGTTAAACACAACAGAACTTTCCTTTTTAATCCAGCATCAAATGCTTGCAGGCCCAATTCCGGCAACACCCAGTTGGAGCTAGTGGCCTGCAAAACGTAAACATGTTAAAACAACATAAAACGTTTTTTTTCTCCTAAAACTTCTAGACTTTAAAGCAAGCTTAAATGCTTAAAGTTTGCTTATCCACCCAACATCAGTAATACAACATCACATTTTTTAAACTATTAAACTTTAAATCAGATTAAAGTGCTTAAGGTGCACTTTGCGCCTAACATCAGTAATAGATCCCCAGTACAGATGCCTAAAGTGCAAGTTCAGTAACATTAATAGCAAAAACTAACAAGGATAGCAACTATTGTTAAAAAAATATTAAATATTAAACTGTTTTAATAACTTTGCTTGACATATTCCGTGCCCCACTTGATGATTGCTCGGAGACTGCCTGGTTATTGGACAGTTTCGCAGGGAGGGGCAGCATCCGGCTGCGGAACACACTCACCGTATCGTACCGCTTTTTCATCCTGCACCATTGTTCACATCAGTCCTGGGCATCTGACAACAATCACTCTGAAGGAATTGCGCCCTCCTCCACTGCCTCCAGCTAAGTGCCAGAAAAGGGTGTCAGTATCCGATGTAAACCCTTCAGTGAACACAAGGACTAATCCATTAAGCTGCGCCAAGTTTTATTCAACCAGCTTTCAACCTGCATTCATCCTGCAGCCAATTAAATCCTGCAATTGGCGTCTCGTATTGCAAACTGGATAGTTTATCCCTGACATTATCTTTGAATCAACAAAAAGCAAGGGCATTGAGGTAATTTAGTAAGGGTATGGTAGTCTTTGCCCCCCACCCCCACTTTCCTGATCTTCACGCTCTTGTTCAAGAAAACTATTTTGCCTAGCAGTTAGAAATTTAGAACACGAAACACATACGATATTACAAAATACGCACCAGGTGTAGACAGATGTAGACGTCAGATAACTCAGGAAGGGCATCGCAGTAGCGGTCAAAGAAAATGAGATCTGGAAACCCACAGTAGCCAATACCAAATAAAGTGCGTAAGAAGCCATCTTTGAAGCACCTAGCAACAGCTAGTAAGCAGACAAAGTACAACAGTAATAGCCTGATGGATCTTCCTTCACTGAGGATTGATCCATTGCATTCTGGTAAGTCAATCTTCTCCTTTTTGAAAGACCCAATGGCTGTAATATCTGCAACGCCCTCCCCAGTCCCCTCACTCCACTTAAAAAGGACAGAAAAGTGTCTGTAAGGGGTGTAAATCACATGGCCCAGTCAGTGCTGACATTTAGAAATCCAGCTGTATTAAAATTGGAGCTTGCATCACAATATAAAGCAAAGTCCCAATGACGAACCCACAAAAAATATGTTAAAAACTGTTGCGCTAGTTTATAGGTCAGCCTTACTCTTGAATGAAAATACTGTAGCTTCGCCCTCAGCCCTTGGTACTGCTTCGGACTCCACAACTACTCATCACTTACTAGCATCTACTGCCAGGCATGAACCCCACATTGATGCATCATGGTCCTGCTCACTTTCAATTTCAATCAACGCAGACGTGATCCAAGCGTTGGAAGTTAAAACAATTCATATTGAGGGTTCTCAATCCCCCAAGCACCCCGTGCAATTGGGAGGCCTAGTTTCAGGTTCTATTCAAAATTCAATAATTCTGTATGACATTGAGGGGCATATTGAAGAGCCCCCTAACACCATTGGGTCTTCACTTTTAGTGACGCTCCGGAGGGGCTATACACTGCACTGTATTTACAAGGTGGCATTAAGCCACTTCTTGTGGCTTAATGCCACCTTGTAAACATGGCCCCTTCACACGCAGCACTATGTGTCGAAGGGGCATGCAATGGATGTTGCTGTGGACGTGCCACTGCAACACCCATTGCATTTTGACGCTGTCCCAGATTTACGAGTTTTTGTAAACCTGGAGCAGTGCCAAAATCTAGCTGGGCGCCACGAAAAGAAAAGCTTTAATTTCTCCTCGTTTTTTGCTATTTCTATGTGTGAAAGAGCAAATAACCATTTAAGATTGTTTTTGTGCAGGAAGGTATTGCTTCCTGCACAAAAACAATCTTCCCCTCAATGCAGCCATCCTTGCATTATGGTGGCAGCAAATACAGCACCGGCGCAGAGGGAAACACCGAGGTGCGCTGTATTCTTTTAAATATGGCGCATCCCTGCATTTTGAAAATGATGAGGCATGACGCTGCCAGATTTAGCACAGCACCACACACCTCCATTCTTTGATAAATCTGGACCTAAGAATGCTGAGAGAGTTGCCGGTGTGCAAGATGCCTGAGTGCCTCGGATCTGACAGAATTATCTTCTCCAGCCTCAACGTCAGATGTAATTCTATACCCTGATACTTCAGTAACACTGCAACAACCTTTTCACAAGAGCAGGCAGAACTTAACACATTTGCAGATCTCGAGTGAACTAGAGCCACAACAGGATCAAAAACCATGAAATGTTCAGACCCAAATACAAGTCTCTCGGTTGGAGCTACAAGAAGCAAATACAACTAAACAACCCAGGAGCAGCCATCAAGACAGTGTCATTAAGTGCCAATAGCGAGAAATTAGAACATGGAACCATCCCCAAATAGCCTGCTAATAGTTAGCGTAGGCAGCCATGGACAAACAGTTATGGTTAAGCCGGCCACAGCGCCAACTCAAGAATCAACTCCGTTTAAAGTTCTTTCCGCCCAGGTAAATCCAAGTTCTTCAAAATCAGTTTCAGGTGAGCCTTGTCATGGAATTTCTACAGATGTACTGTGTCTCTGTACATTTCCAAGCCAAAAAACCTTGTACAAGTTGACTGCCCCAAATCTTATGAAGCGACAACTCCAGCTCCCAGAAGCAAAGGTTGTCTTTCCAAATTATTGCTTCAACCATTTCACGTGGGAGTCACTACGTTCTTAATAGAGGAAACATTTTGAGATTACTAAAGGAAATTTCAGAGCTTAAAACATTGACTTAAGCTGAATTAACCGCAGTAGACTTCCTACCGGCCATGGGCAACAAACAAATAGAAGCCACTCTAACAACTTGGAAATGGGCAGAAATAGTAGACCTTATTCTTTCCTTCACCTTACTCTTTGAAGATTGGGAGATAGGTATACGCAGACCTGAGCTGGTCAGATATCTGCTTCCGCTTTCGTGTCACATTGCATCCCCATCAGTAATCAAGCAGACCATATTGGTCCTAAGGAGAGCCCAAAGCACCTCTTTTGTCCAGTCAGGAAATCAATGTGCTAACCAATTGCACAAATTATCTGCTGACTCTCGCTGGGACTGGATTCCTCAGGCCTTGAATGCCCCACATGTTGCATGAGCAGTGTCCCCTCCTAAAGTTTGTCCAAAATGGAAATCTTTAAAGCTCTTATCTTGGAATATTGCAGGCGCAAAATCATTACTGGAAAATGGTCTCCCCACTCAAAGTCTGGCACATATGGACATAATTGCCCTCCAGGAAACTTGTTTACAACAGGACCTTCCGCTGGCTTCATGTGTCATCAAATAAAGGCAGTCAAACATAAGCAATATGGCATGCCTGGTGAGGGACTAGCAATTTACTTCTCATTAGATCTAAAGATGGCCGCAGAGGAGCTACCGCAAGAGGACTCGGACTTCCAAGTAGTAAAACTTAGTAATTGGGCCTTGAATGAGAGACCACCATTGTTGTTGGTTAACTCATACATTCCTGCTAGTTCTCTTGGTAAGCAGGATGCAATAAAAAGGTTAGTGGCAATCATTACAAATTACCGCCAACTCCACCCAAATTGGGATATTATCTTGACTGGCAATTTGAACTCAAACCTAATTAAGGCCAGAGAGGATGATCAAAAATTAAGTGCTGATAATTTATGCTGGAATGTTCCAACATAGACGACACTGAATGTTAAACGCATGACATTCAGGGAGAACAGTTAATAACCTCTCTGAAATACCTAAGACTGCTGGCCCTAAATGGAAGATTTTCAGGTGACTCACCTCTAAGCTACGTATTTTATGGCCCAAAATCCTGGTCCATCCTATACTATACCTTAGTCACTTTACCATTTATCCTGCTGGTACTGAAATTTGAAATAAAATATAGTACATGCAATGATCACTCATGTCAAATACTTACCCTAGGGTCCTCTCCACCTGTTCTCTCTCAAGCTCCTGCACAGGTGGGTATCATAGAAACAACTAAGCTAAAGATTAGTCATCGGATACAATAGTAGCTATGCTGAATATGCAGGAAAGCCTATTCATTCATGTCCATATGCTGGAAGCCTGTTACAATTTAAAAAAGAATACAAAGGCAAATTTGGAAGAAAAACGCTGTAAAAGCTGAAGGAAAGAGACTCTTCTGGTCAACGATAATATATGCTTTAAAAGAGGAAAACCCCAGGAAATTCTGGGAAATCATCAATCACTTGAACATAAGAGGAAGTTGATTAACAATTCAAATATCGCAGAGAATCACTGGGTGAATTATCTCAAGACAACTTTTTCATCAAATCACCAAATTAGTGAAAACAGCATTCCAGCAATATTGTGATCAGTAACCTTGGGACATATCCCCAATCCTGGGTGACCAATGAAGAGGCTGTTGATCTTACTCTATCTTCTGATAGCAAGTATAAAGACCTCCTTAAGGCCCATCGCGAAGGGGCTCCCAGGCCAAACGGCTTACCTCAAGCCATCTTCAAGGAAGATGCAGTCTTTTGGTCCGAGATGCTAAATTCTCTGCATCAGGAAATCAGACTGGGACAATTCCCAAGAGTTGGCGAGGTTCCATATTCAACCCGATTCACAAGAGCGGGGACAGGGATAGCCCAGCCAATTATGGGTTAATCACCCTTCTTGATGCAGAGGAAAAAAACTACGCCTCCTTGCTCCTTGCTGAACTAATAGCCTGGTCTGATAAACATACCATCATCCCCCCAATCAAACAGGCGTTAGAAAAGGGGTGGGCACCACGACGAACATATTAATAACTACCATCCTCGCGGAACAAAGTAGATGACAACATAGAACATTATACATCTGTTTTATTGACTTTAAGGCCACCTTCGACCAAGTGAATAGAGAGATGCTCTGGTGTAAATTAAAACGATGGGGGTCTACCGGATCCATGTTTGAATGCAATAATTTCATTATACCCCGACACATGGGTACAAATAAAAATGTGAGACAGCACAAGGCTTTCAAGGAAAATCGTTACATCCTCTAATTTGAAACAAGGCTGTGTACTTGCTCCACACCTATTTAATGTATTTATGGCAGATCTCCCCCAGGCCCTGGATGCTGCAAATGTACATAGTCCCCGCCTTGGAGTGATTCTGTTAACACAACTACTATACGCAGACGACCTGGTGCTGTTTAGTCGTGCAAAGCTGGACCTTCAAAGATCTTTAAATAGTTTAGCCAACTATGTGAACTCCAACCAACAAGAAATCAATGTGTTAAACTCTAAAATAATGCCGGTAGGTCGTCTGCAGACTCCCTCAATTAGGAGTAATAAGATTTGTCTGTATGAGCTGCAATGTGTCGGTTGTTTACCCTGTTTTTGCACTTTAAAATGGTTGCTCTTCTCTGAGAAGAAAGATTTGCTTTATCTTTTCAATATGCATGGGTTGGTGTTTGAAAAAGGGATCCACCTCTTCAACTAGAATACCAATCTCTCCTTGCACAGACCCTTCATATGTGACAGTGTAAGAAACAACAGACTTGGCTCTTGTACATTCCACTATGGTGATTTTGTAATAAAATGAAACTGTTGTTGCTCCTCTGTTGGGGGTTGAAGGACACTAACGCCACAAGACTACAATGTCTGGTGATTTATAACTATGGAGAGTAATACCACTGAAAAACTACCTTATTGTTTTATTGATAGATTGATATGTACTTTATACCTCATAGGGTTACCTACTTGTGTGTTTTATGCAATGTATGATATGTACCCTCATTGACATCCTGTCATTTTTTGGTCTGTATTGCAGGCTATGAATCTAGAGTTTGCAGCGATTCAGAAGAATCATCTGAGCTTGATTCTTCCATGGAGTTTTCCTCTGATTTCCACCATCTGAAATACAGTGCATTCAAACCTTTGCAGGAAGAGGAAGAGGAGGATGAATATGCAGACAGGCTCGAGCAAGAGGCTGACGAAATTGAAGGTGGCGTAGGTGAGATAGTGCCGTGTGACTGCAGTAACAATGGCACTGACAGCGCTTCTGAGGTCTCTGACTCGGCAACCACTGAAAACAAAGGCTGCAAAATAAGCTGGTCCAGCGACTCTATTGATGCCTTGGAAGAGGATGACCTGGAGGCATGCTCTTCCAGCAGACCAGAGTTCTTCCAGTTTTACACACCGTGCTTGAAAGAAATAGACAGCGAGTACTCCAATGTTTTCTCTGCAGATGGAGGAGAGATTCAAACCGAAACAGAAAGTGGCAGGGCAGGGTTCGATCCTCTTCTCTGCTTCTTGCAGTGTTCTCCTCCAGTGACTGACAAAGTGGCTTATCAGCTCGAGTCCAACAGGTACCTAGGGAGCACTCATCAGAAAGAGGAAAACGAGCTGAACACCTTTACGTTGGGCTGTCACTTTTATGACAACAACATTATGGAATACTACAGCCTCTGCTCAAATGTTTCCCCTGCTAGCAGTGTGGAGAAGAACCTCCTCAACAGCCCAGATAGTTTTTCCTCAAAAGAACCATTTGATGAAACTGAAAATCGGTACATTATGAATGAGCAGGATCAGATCCCTGAGGTGGAAGGCCTTATCTTGTCTCCTCCCCCCGGATTTGGGGACACCAGCTCAGAAGAGGAATTCTTTGATGCTGCCGAAAGGCTCACACCAACACAGCCTTCTTCAGGTGAGTAGGTCACAGGCACTAGTAAACTGGGGTCTGTTAGTATAGCAATTTCCTAAATGAGCTTAGGCACCTTGGATGGTCTGGCCGAGGAAGAAGTTGATGTGTCTTGGTACCTAGCTCTTGCTTGAAAGAACGAAGGAATAACAGAGACATACAAAGTAGGGAGTTGTTTTTGTTACCGCTTATTGATTCACATAGACAGTCTTTACATGAATTAACTGTGGGTTTATCAAATAAAAATGATGCTGTCAGTAAAGAGGTTTTGCAGCCCTGCTCTAGTGCGGGCGCTTCATCTGGCAAGCTGATAAGCTTTAGCTGAAAGAAGCTGAAAAGAGTGACCTCACTATTTCCTACTCCTCTTCATAATCCGGTGACAACATGTCTTCATCTACCACAAATACATTTATTTAGATCACCAGATGTTCTCAAGTCCTGGAGAAGTTGAGTACAATTTCTACATATCTGAGAAAAGAAACTATGCTTGCAAAGGAGATTTGGTGTTGTCAGAGGCAGCTGAAGGGTCAAGATCATAACTGCAATTATGAAAATCCGGCCTTTAGCCATAATTCTGATGATGCCTGTTCTGAATGATGACATATTGCCTAATTTTTTAGATTTTTTCAGATATTGAGTTCCTTTTACAGGGTGTAACAAAAACCATTGGTGCAAGTAGGAAGGTTTCCAGTTAAAGGTCCTTGTTATGGTCCTTAGATGCCACCAGGGCCTGTATGATATGCATGGCACATAGCCCCGGTCTGCGTCATGGCACCTTTAGTTAGAAGTGCCAGATGGAGACTGGGTCAGGACACCATATTACAGTCAATGTTCTTCTGCAGTGCAGCTGCAAACTGTGTTTTACATGGGGGGCAGTGCATAAATGGAAGGCAGACCAGCAGGTCCATCTTTCACTTTGAGGCAGAAATGTTGGTCTTTCTTCCAAAGGATAGCATAGATCGTCCTGCATGTGGGTGTACTGAATGACTGAGCCCACCTGCATGGAGATGTCTGGTGGCTCATGGGACTGCCATTCTCTGCTTTAAGGGGATGCCCTCAAGTGGTGCACTGACTATGCACTCTGACAGCCCTGTTGATTCTGCATCTATGTTTATAAGCCATGCATGGTGCACAGGTAAAGTGTTCCCTCATTTGCAAGGAGGCAGATCCCAATGCAAATAGATACGTGAAATTTACATGATGTACCTTGCTTACACGTCGTCCATGTCGTCAAACCAACACCTCATATAGATCTAACATTACCTAATGATCCTCATAGAGCAGAAAGTGACAGGAATGGTTGAACCTGCTGCTCGCAGTATTTGGGATATAAGGGGAAAATCAGAAAGAAGCTCTGCTGCAGAGGCCAAGGGATGAGTACAATGAGTAGCCGGGTGTGACTACAAAAAGAAGTGCACATTTAGCCATAACACTGAATAACGTTTTAAAAGGAAACTTGGGTTGCAGTCTAAAAATTCATAGCTCAATATTAATACGCGAGGCATGCTTTGGTTTGAGTTATGAAATTTAAGGACCTGATTTAGATCTCAGCGGAGGGGTTACTCCGTCGCAATGCCGATGGATATCCCGTCCGCCAAAATCTAA
Organism: Pleurodeles waltl; assembly: GCF_031143425.1. Classification (NCBI taxonomy): domain Eukaryota; kingdom Metazoa; phylum Chordata; class Amphibia; order Caudata; family Salamandridae; genus Pleurodeles; species Pleurodeles waltl. The sequence continues at coordinate 66,240,612 of NC_090437.1, forward strand.
ATAACATAGCAAACAATGTTATTTAGATTTCAGCGAACGGTATATCCATCACCGTTGCGACAGAATATCCCCGAGATCTAAATCAGGCCCAAAGGCCTTTGTCGTTGCCGCAATCACACTGTAGCAGGATGACTAACATGACAGAATGTTTTGGGATGTCAGAATATTCGATGTTCGTGATTACAGGCTTCAGTAGGACGTGCTACTACCCATTCATTGATAGTTACTAGGGATTGGAGTTGGCTAGGCAAGTGCAAAGCACTTCTTCCATCTCTGCAGGTTTCCAAATGTGTAATATGTCAGTGAACAATTTTTCTGCACCTCTTGCTTGGGAAGATGGGTGGGGGTGTTAAATAATTTTCTCAGTCCTCACCGTCTATATTCCTGGATTTGCGATGTAGTGAACCAAAGTAAATCTTCTTTTTCATGATCCATGACCACTGGGAACCATGAATCCTGACTTTAGAATTGAGGTGCGGACTTGGACCTTCTAACTAGGAAACTATCATTTAGCATTCCTAAATAAAAGATATGTTGAGCCATAGCCATAGCCATTTAAGCTAGTGGAACTGAGAGATGTGTGGCCCCGCCTTTAAAGACTTCCTTGGAAAGAGGCAGGGATTTTCCTTTTGGTGTTTTCAGAGACAGAGAAGTACAGCTTCACTACCCCTAACACGGATAGGTAAAGGAAGAGAGGAAGGATTTCAAAGAACGGTTAATTTCATACAGTCTGCACCATATGTTTTCTAGCTCTAATTTCATACATAATTCCTGTTAGCTCAACCAAAAGCAACAGGAGGCTGAAATAGTCGAGAAAGATGTCTTTTAAACACTAGACTTTAAACCTGAAGATCTGAAGTCATGAAAGCAATAAAATAAACACAACTTTACACTGACAGAGACATGTCCTTTTTACACATTACCTGAACACAAGCGCCTTTGCAGGTACTTATTGGCAAGATAAACCCTGCTAAGGAAATTCCCATGGACAAGGTCCTTGGGCAAAGTAATATAAGGGTGTCTAATTGTTGGATGGATAGGGGACCTTCTTTCAGGAGACACTGGTCATGGTCCGCTGGAACTAGTTCAATGTCTTCAATACCCCATCCTGCTCGTTGTTCTGTTATTAGGAGTTTCAGAGAAAGAGAGGGAGCATATCTGAGTGGACTGAGGACCTGACAACGTAAACAGAATGCATAGATGATTGTACCACTCTTTCCTGATCCTAAGGGCCTGATTTATGAAAAGTTAGCGCCGCCTTTGTGTAATTTTTTGACGCAAAAGCGGCGCAAAATTATATTTTGTAAGTTTGCGCCACTTTGGTGTCAAAAATGACGCAAAGGTGGTGCTAACTTTTCATAAATCAGGCCCTTAGTATTTTTCATTTGGAGCTCCCTGGCCTACAAAGGTCAACCCAATTCCATCCTGCAACAAGAAGCCACTGAAACACTCAGCATAAACCATTCTTCTTCACTTGGCCTTAGAGATGTCAGCTAAGTTATCGATTAAGACCGGTAGTAAACCATGTTTGCCTCAGTTCCTCTAGCATCCTTATAGATCCAGCTTTTCCGAAGCAGCCAAAGATCAACGTTTCAAAGGGCATAGATGTGAGCATTTCTGAGTAGAAACTAGGGGGGCATTAAACAAAAACGGGTCAATCTAATTTCCCTATTAACCTGCAGCAGGGTGGAGGATTTCCTATGCGAGAGAAATATTGCAATTTTTTCCTTAAAGAATCGGGGGTAGCCTGCCTAAATTGGGAGTGTGGGCTTGTATGAAAGTGCTAATCATGTAGCTGCCCTCCTGTACGAGTCTGGTGGGCCCAGGTCGTGATCTGATCATATTAATTTCCCAACCATTGTTTCAGGGACATCTTAAGGATTCCAGGGGCCCTGGGCCAAACGTAATTTGGGGGTCCCTGTTTGGAACAGCTTTAGGTTCATGATCCAATTTTAGCTCTTTCTTGCCCTGTTTGACCACGTCACTGAAAGTGTACAGGCACACTAGTTCAAATTCTAAATGTGTTTCATCTAATATTCAAAGATAGTGATATGTTTTCAATATTAGAATATACATCAGCAGCTCAGTAATATCATTGCAAATAATCTTTGTAACCCCCACCCATTTCTCATATGTGAGGACCTGTTTTGATCTAAAGAAACGTTTTATGGATTTTGCATAGCATTAAAAAACATGAACACCTATCTATAATAGACTCCCACACATCACCCACAATAACATAAAGTTAAAGTAAAATGGTATTTCAAACAATTTGTTTAAGAATTATTCAAGGTCATCAGGGCATGCCCTCTGCAGACCACAGCTGGCAGTATGAGGGGGCCACTGAAAGGCTAAGGCCCTGGGCCAGCCCCTGGGCCAGGGCCTACTCTTCCCAAGCCTTAAAACATTATTGCGTTGCTTGAATATATATATATATATATATATGTATATATATATATATATATATATATATATAATATTTTTATAGCACACACCTAGCCAAAAGGCAGCATACATTATAGGTAAGTCTTCATGTTTCTCAATCCCCTCCCCACGTTTCATATCCCCACCCTCCACTCACTGGACACAGTTCTCCTCCTCACAAATACCCCTATATCCACCTAGTGCCGCATACAAATCTCATCTATAACAATGTACACAATGCTTTCCAACCACTTCACTGACATAGTCACTCTCCTCCTCATAAGTGGTTACTCAGGCAAAGGCTGTGCATCTTACAAAAAACAAGTGCAGCTCCAAACCACCCAGTTTCAAATCTTCCTTTTCTGGCAAAAGCATTAGAGAGCTAGCCCAACCCAATATCCTAATTTGATTAAAAGGATTTGCTAGCTGAGTAACAGTCATACTTAACAACAGACAGTAGAACTGAGACTTCAATCTTAACAAATTGTAGATATGCCTTCTAAATTCTCAATAAAAGTGAATCCTATCTTCTCTACGTCCTCGACCTACCAGTCTCCTTTGACATGGAATGCCATATCACTCTATGGGAAATCCTTATACAAAGAATGGAAATTGATGACAATATTGTCATGTGGTTCGTGTTATACCTGGACAACTGCTGACAACTAATCAGATGGTCAACTGCCTCTGCGACCATGCCACCATCCAAATAGGAGCACCTCAATGTTCTAGTGTTTTTCCTACACTCTTTGGCCCGTATTTATACTTTTTGACGCTAAACTGCGCTAACGCAGTTTAGCGTCAAAAAATTTTGCGCCGGCTAACGTCATTCTGAAGCGCCATGCGGGCGCCGTATTTATTGAATGGCGTTAGCCGGCGCAAGCAGACCGGCGCTGCCTGGTGTGCGTGGAAAAAAACCACGTACACCAGGCAGCGCCGGCGTTGGGAAAAGTGGCGCTAGGGCGTCTTAAAAATGGTGCAAGTCAGGTTGACGCAAAAAAACGCCTCCACCCGATTTGCGCCATTTTTAACGACGCCCAGACGCCATTTACATGACTCCTGTCTTAGTAAAGACAGGAGTCATGCCCCCTTGCCCAATGGCCATGCCCAGGGGACTTATGTCCCCTGGGCATGGTCATTGGGCATAGTGGCATGTAGGGGGGCACAAATAAGGCCCCCCTATGCCACCCAAAAAAAAAAAAAATGTATACTTACCTGAACTTACCTGAATGTCCCTGGGATGGGTCCCTCCATCCTTGGGTGTCCTCCTGGGGTGGGCACCACAGGCCCCTTAACGCCTACCCTGACCCAGGCGTTAAAAAGTGGCGCAAATGCGGGGTTTTTTGACCGGACCACTCCCGGGCGTGATTTTTGCCCGGGAGTATAAATACGACGCATTTGCGTCGCCGTCATTTTTTTAGACGGGAACGCCTTCCTTGCATCTCATTAACGCAAGGAAGGCGTTCACGCAAAAAAATGACGCTATTTGCCCATACTTTGGCGCTAGACGCGTCTAACGCCAAAGTATAAATATGGCGTTAGTTTTGCGCCGAATTTGCGTCGAAAAAAACGACGCACATTCGGCGCAAACGGAGTATAAATATGCCCCTTATATTTTCAAATCTTTTTACTAAGATCTTTATACAACATATCTCCTACAACCACTGACCAGTGAATTTCATTCAAAGATTCAACAAATAGGTAAAGCTTCCAAGTAGTCCTACTCGTACCAACATCAAGGGAGGCATACAACTTATGTCCACATTATCATAGCCCATATTTAATTGTTTACCTCCTCTCTACATCCCTCCACCAGTCTTTTCTCGTGTTCATCCCAATCGAGAGATATTTGATGGAATCATCTTAAGTATTCTGAGAAATTTAGGACACATACATTCCCCAAATCAGAACTTCAATAAGTAAGAAAAGTGCCCACTCCCTGTCGAATCTAGTCCCCTTTTGCTCTATGTAGGAAGTTGGCTCTGTATGTGCTATTTCAAAGTAAGGAATAGCATGCACAGAGTCCAAGGGTTCCCCTTAGAGGTAAAATAGTGGTAAAAATAGATAATACTAATGCTCTATTTTGTGGTAGTGTGGTCGAGCAGTAGGCTTATCCAAGGAGTAGTGTTAAGCATTTGTTGTACATACACATAGACAATAAATGAGGTACACACACTCAGAGACAAATCCAGCCAATAGGTTTTTATATAGAAAAATATCTTTTCTTAGTTTATTTTAAGAACCACAGGTTCAAATTCTACATATAATATCTCATTCGAAAGGTATTGCAGGTAAGTACTTTAGGAACTTCAAATCATCAAAATTGCATGTATACTTTTCAAGTTATTGACAAATAGCTGTTTTAAAAGTGGACACTTAGTGCAATTTTCACAGTTCCTAGGGGAGGTAAGTTTTGATTAGTTTTACCAGGTAAGTAAGACACTTACAGGGTTCAGTTCTTGGTCCAAGGTAGCCCACCGTTGGGGGTTCAGAGCAACCCCAAAGTCACCACACCAGCAGCTCCGGGCCGGTCAGGTGCAGAGTTCAAAGTGGTGCCCAAAACACATAGGCTAGAATGGAGAGAAGGGGGTGCCCCGGTTCCGGTCTGCTTGCAGGTAAGTACCCGCGTCTTCGGAGGGCAGACCAGGGGGGTTTTGTAGGGCACCGGGGGGGACACGAGTCCACACAGAAATTTCACCCTCAGCGGCGCGGGGGCGGCCGGGTGCAGTGTAGAAACAAGCGTCGGGTTCGCAATGTTAGTCTATGAGAGATCTCGGGATCTCTTCAGCGCTGCAGGCAGGCAAGGGGGGGATTCCTCGGGGAAACCTCCACTTGGGCAAGGGAGAGGGACTCCTGGGGGTCACTTCTCCAGTGAAAGTCCGGTCCTTCAGGTCCTGGGGGCTGCGGGTGCAGGGTCTCTCCCAGGCGTCGGGACTTTAGGTTCAAAGAGTCGCGGTCAGGGGAAGCCTCGGGATTCCCTCTGCAGGCGGCGCTGTGGGGGCTCAGGGGGGACAGGTTTTGGTACTCACAGTATCAGAGTAGTCCTGGGGTCCCTCCTGAGGTGTTGGATCGCCACCAGCCGAGTCGGGGTCGCCGGGTGCAGTGTTGCAAGTCTCACGCTTCTTGCGGGGAGCTTGCAGGGTTCTTTAAAGCTGCTGGAAACAAAGTTGCAGCTTTTCTTGGAGCAGGTCCGCTGTCCTCGGGAGTTTCTTGTCTTTTCGAAGCAGGGGCAGTCCTCAGAGGATGTCGAGGTCGCTGGTCCCTTTGGAAGGCGTCGCTGGAGCAGGATCTTTGGAAGGCAGGAGACAGGCCGGTGAGTTTCTGGAGCCAAGGCAGTTGTCGTCTTCTGGTCTTCCGCTGCAGGGGTTTTCAGCTAGGCAGTCCTTCTTCTTGTAGTTGCAGGAATCTAATTTTCTAGGGTTCAGGGTAGCCCTTAAATACTAAATTTAAGGGCGTGTTTAGGTCTGGGGGGGTTAGTAGCCAATGGCTACTAGCCCTGAGGGTGGGTACACCCTCTTTGTGCCTCCTCCCAAGGGGAGGGGGTCACAATCCTAACCCTATTGGGGGAATCCTCCATCTGCAAGATGGAGGATTTCTAAAAGTTAGAGTCACCTCAGCTCAGGACACCTTAGGGGCTGTCCTGACTGGCCAGTGACTCCTCCTTGTTATTCTCATTATTTTCTCCGGCCTTGCCGCCAAAAGTGGGGCCTGGCCGGAGGGGGCGGGCAACTCCACTAGCTGGAGTGTCCTGCTGGGTTGGCACAAAGGAGGTGAGCCTTTGAGGCTCACCGCCAGGTGTGACAATTCCTGCCTGGGAGAGGTGTTAGCATCTCCACCCAGTGCAGGCTTTGTTACTGGCCTCAGAGTGACAAAGGCACTCTCCCCATGGGGCCAGCAACATGTCTCGGTTTGTGGCAGGCTGCTAAAACTAGTCAGCCTACACAGATAGTCGGTTAAGTTTCAGGGGGCACCTCTAAGGTGCCCTCTGTGGTGTATTTTACAATAAAATGTACACTGGCATCAGTGTGCATTTATTGTGCTGAGAAGTTTGATACCAAACTTCCCAGTTTTCAGTGTAGCCATTATGGTGCTGTGGAGTTCGTGTTTGACAGACTCCCAGACCATATACTCTTATGGCTACCCTGCACTTACAATGTCTAAGGTTTTGTTTAGACACTGTAGGGGTACCATGCTCATGCACTGGTACCCTCACCTATGGTATAGTGCACCCTGCCTTAGGGCTGTAAGGCCTGCTAGAGGGGTGTCTTACCTATACTGCATAGGCAGTGAGAGGCTGGCATGGCACCCTGAGGGGAGTGCCATGTCGACTTACTCGTTTTGTCCTCACTAGCACACACAAGCTGGTAAGCAGTGTGTCTGTGCTGAGTGAGAGGTCTCCAGGGTGGCATAAGACATGCTGCAGCCCTTAGAGACCTTCCTTGGCATCAGGGCCCTTGGTACTAGAAGTACCAGTTACAAGGGACTTATCTGGATGCCAGGGTCTGCCAATTGTGGATACAAAAGTACAGGTTAGGGAAAGAACACTGGTGCTGGGGCCTGGTTAGCAGGCCTCAGCACACTTTCAATTGTAAACATAGCATCAGCAAAGGCAAAAAGTCAGGGGGCAACCATGCCAAGGAGGCATTTCCTTACACAACCCCCCCCCAAACGAAAGAGGATGAGACTAACCTTTCCCAAGAGAGTCTTCATTTTCTAAGTGGAAGAACCTGGAAAGGCCATCTGCATTGGCATGGGCAGTCCCAGGTCTGTGTTCCACTATAAAGTCCATTCCCTGTAGGGAGATGGACCACCTCAACAGTTTAGGATTTTCACCTTTCATTTGCATCAGCCATTTGAGAGGTCTGTGGTCAGTTTGAACTAGGAAGTGAGTCCCAAAGAGGTATGGTCTCAGCTTCTTCAGGGACCAGACCACAGCAAAGGCCTCCCTCTCAATGGCACTCCAACGCTGCTCCCTGGGGAGTAACCTCCTGCTAATGAAAGCAACAGGCTGGTCAAGGCCATCATCATTTGTTTGGGACAAAACTGCCCCTATCCCATGTTCAGAGGCATCAGTCTGCACAATGAACTGCTTAGAATAATCTGGAGCTTTGAGAACTGGTGCTGAGCACATTGCCTGTTTCAGGGTGTCAAAGGCCTGTTGGCAGTCCACAGTCCAGTTCACTTTCTTGGGCATTTTCTTGGAGGTGAGCTCAGTGAGGGCTGTCACAATGGATCCATATCCCTTCACAAACCTCCTGTAGTACCCAGTCAAGCCAAGGAATGCCCTGACTTGAGTCTGGGTTTTTGGAGCTACCCAGTCCAGAATAGTCTGGATCTTGGGTTGGAGTGGCTGAACTTGGCCTCCACCTACAAGGTGTCCCAAGTAAACCACAGTTCCCTGCCCTATCTGGCATTTGGATGCCTTGATAGAGAGGCCTGCAGATTGCAGAGCCTTCAAAACCTTCCTCAGGTGGACCAGGTGATCCTGCCAGGTGGAGCTAAAGACAGCAATATCATCAAGATAAGCTGTGCTAAAGGACTCCAAGCCAGCAAGGACTTGATTCACCAACCTTTGGAAGGTGGCAGGGGCATTCTTTAAACCAAAGGGCATAACAGTAAACTGATAATGCCCATCAGGTGTGGAGAATGCTGTCTTTTCTTTTGCTCCAGGTGCCATTTTTATTTGCCAGTACCCTGCTGTCAAGTCAAAGGTACTTAGGAATTTGGCAGCACCTAATTTATCAATGAGCTCATCAGCTCTTGGAATTGGATGAGCATCTGTCTTGGTGACAGAATTGAGCCCTCTGTAGTCCACACAAAACCTCATCTCTTTCTTTCCATCTGTGGTGTGAGGTTTGGGGACTAAGACCACTGGGCTAGCCCAGGGGCTGTCAGAGCGCTCAATGACTCCCAATTCCAGCATCTTGTGGACTTCCACCTTGATGCTTTCCTTAACATGGTCAGACTGTCTAAAGATTTTGTTCTTGACAGGCATGCTGTCTCCTGTGTCCACATCATGGGTACACAGGTGTGTCTGACCAGGGGTTAAGGAGAAGAGTTCAGGAAACTGTTGTAGGACTCTCCTACAATCAGCTTGCTGTTGGCCAGAGAGGGTGTCTGAGTAGATCACTCCATCTACTGTACCATCTTTTGGGTCTGATGACAGAAGATCAGGGAGAGGTTCACTCTCTGCCTCCTGATCCTCATCTGTTACCATCAACAGATTGACATCAGCCCTGTCGTGGAAGAGCTTAAGGCGGTTTACATGGATCACCCTTTTGGGGCTCCTGCTTGTGCCCAGGTCCACCAAGTAGGTGACCTGACTCTTCCTCTCTAGTACTGGGTAAGGGCCACTCCATTTGTCCTGGAGTGCCCTGGGAGCCACAGGCTCCAGAACCCAGACTTTCTGCCCTGGTTGGAACTCAACCAGTGCAGCCTTTTGGTCATACCAAAACTTCTGGAGCTGTTGGCTGGCCTCAAGGTTTTTGGTTGCCTTTTCCATGTACTCTGCCATTCTAGAGCGAAGGCCAAGTACATAGTCCACTATGTCCTGTTTAGGCTCATGGAGAGGTCTCTCCCAGCCTTCTTTAACAAGGGCAAGTGGTCCCCTTACAGGATGACCAAACAGAAGTTCAAAGGGTGAGAACCCTACTCCCTTCTGTGGTACCTCCCTGTAAGCGAAAAGCAGACATGGCAGGAGGACATCCCATCTCCTTTTGAGTTTTTCTGGGAGCCCCATGATCATGCCTTTTAATGTCTTGTTGAATCTCTCAACTAAGCCATTAGTTTGTGGATGGTAAGGTGTAGTGAATTTATAAGTCACTCCACACTCATTCCACATGTGCTTTAGGTATGCTGACATGAAGTTGGCACCTCTGTCAGACACCACCTCCTTAGGGAAACCCACTCTGGTAAAGATACCAATGAGGGCCTTGGCTACTGCAGGGGCAGTAGTCGACCTAAGGGGAATAGCTTCAGGATACCTGGTAGCATGATCCACTACTACCAGGATATACATATTTCCTGAGGCTGTGGGAGGTTCCAGTGGACCAACTATGTCCACACCCACTCTTTCAAAGGGCACCCCCACCACTGGAAGTGGAATGAGGGGGGCCTTTGGGTGCCCACCTGTCTTACCACTGGCTTGACAGGTGGGGCAGGAGAGGCAAAACTCCTTAACCATGTTGGACATATTGGGCCAGTAGAAGTGGTTGACTAACCTCTCCCACGTCTTGGTTTGTCCCAAATGTCCAGCAAGGGGAATGTCATGGGCCAATGTTAGGATGAACTCTCTGAACAGCTGAGGCACTACCACTCTCCTAGTGGCACCAGGTTTGGGGTCTCTGGCCTCAGTGTACAGGAGCCCATCTTCCCAATAGACCCTATGTGTTCCATTTTTCTTGCCTTTGGACTCTTCAGCAGCTTGCTGCCTAAGGCCCTCAAGAGAGGGACAGGTTTCTTGTCCCTTACACAGCTCTTCCCTTGAGGGTCCCCCTGGGCCTAAGAGCTCAACCTGATAAGGTTCAAGTTCCAAAGGCTCAGTTCCCTCAGAGGGCAGAACTTCTTCCTGAGAAGAGAGGTTCCCTTTCTTTTGCTGTGTTGCAGTTGGTTTCCCAACTGACTTTCCTGTTCTCTTGGTAGGCTGGGCCATTTTTCCAGACTCCAGCTCTACTTTTTCACCCTGTGCCTTGCATTGTGCTCTTGTTTTCACACACACCAGTTCAGGGATACCCAGCATGGCTGCATGGGTTTTTAGCTCTACCTCAGCCCATGCTGAGGACTCCAGGTCATTTCCAAGCAGACAGTCCACTGGGATATTTGAGGAGACCACCACCTGTTTCAGGCCATTGACCCCTCCCCATTCTAAAGTAACCATTGCCATGGGATGTACTTTTCTCTGATTGTCAGCGTTGGTGACTGTGTAAGTTTTTCCAGTCAGGTATTGGCCAGGGGAAACCAGTTTCTCTGTCACCATGGTGACACTGGCACCTGTATCCCTCAGGCCCTCTATTCTAGTCCCATTAATTAAGAGTTGCTGTCTGTATTTTTGCATGTTAGGCGGCCAGACAGCTAGTGTGGCTAAATCCACCCCACCCTCAGAAACTAGAGTAGCTTCAGTGTGGACCCTGATTTGCTCTGGGCACACTGTTGATCCCACTTGGAGACTAGCCATACCAGTGTTACCTGGATGGGAGTTTGGAGTGGAACCTTTCTTGGGACAGGCCTTGTCTCCAGTTTGGTGTCCATGCTGTTTACAGCTATGACACCAGGCCTTTTTGGGATCAAAGTTTTTACCCTTGTACCCATTGTTTTGTGAAGAGGCTCTGGGCCCACCCTCCTGTGCAGGTTTTTGGGGGCCTGTAGAAGACTCTTTACTATTTTTAGTTTTGGTTGTCTCATCACCCTTCTGCTGGGGAGTCTTTGTGACCCCTTTCTTTTGGTCACCCCCTGTTGAAGTCTTGGACACCCTTGTCTTGACCCAATGGTCCGCCTTCTTTCCCAATTCTTGGGGAGAAATTGGTCCTAGGTCTACCAGATGCTGATGCAGTTTATCATTGAAACAATTACTTAACAGGTGTTCTTTCACAAATAAATTGTACAGCCCATCATAATTACTTACACCACTGCCTTGAATCCAACCATCTAGTGTTTTCACTGAGTAGTCAACAAAGTCAACCCAGGTCTGGCTTGAGGATTTTTGAGCCCCCCTGAACCTAATCCTGTACTCCTCAGTGGAGAATCCAAAGCCCTCAATCAGGGTACCCTTCATGAGGTCATAAGATTCTGCATCTTGTCCAGAGAGTGTGAGGAGTCTATCCCTACACTTTCCTGTGAACATTTCCCAAAGGAGAGCACCCCAGTGAGATCTGTTCACTTTTCTGGTTACACAAGCCCTCTCAAAAGCTGTGAACCATTTGGTGATGTCATCACCATCTTCATATTTAGTTACAATCCCTTTGGGGATTTTCAACATGTCAGGAGAATCTCTGACCCTATTTATGTTGCTGCCACCATTGATGGGTCCTAGGCCCATCTCTTGTCTTTCCCTCTCTATGGCTAGGATCTGTCTTTCCAAAGCCAATCTTTTGGCCATCCTGGCTAACTGGATGTCCTCTTCACTGGAGTTATCCTCAGTGATTTCAGAGTTGTTGGTCCCTCCTGTGAGGGAACCAGCATCTCTGACTATTATTTGTGGAGTCAGGGCTTGAGAAGCCCTGCTCTCCCTAAGTAGGACTGGAGGGGGGGAATTTCCCTCCAAGTCACTATCTTCATCCTCTGAGTTGCCATCCTCAGAGGGGTTGGCCTTTTCAAACTCTGCCAAAAGCTCCTGGAGCTGTACTTTGGTAGGTTTGGGGCCCATTGCTATTTTCTTTAGTTTACAGAGTGACCTTAGCTCTCTCATCTGTAGATGGAGGTAAGGTGTGGTGTCGAGTTCCACCACATTCACATCTGTGCTAGACATTATGCTTCTAAAAGTTGGAATACTTTTTAAGAAACTAAAACTGGTTCTAGAATCTAGTTCAAACTTTTACAAACTTTTAAACTCTAAAAGAAATGCTAAACAGGATCTAACACAAGGCCCTAGCAGGTCTTTTAAGAATTTAGAAAACTTTTCAAATTGCAAAAATCAATTTCTAATGACAATTTTGGAATTTGTCGTGTGATCAGGTATTGGCTGAGTAGTCCAGCAAATGCAAAGTCTTGTACCCCACCGCTGATCCACCAATGTAGGAAGTTGGCTCTGTATGTGCTATTTCAAAGTAAGGAATAGCATGCACAGAGTCCAAGGGTTCCCCTTAGAGGTAAAATAGTGGTAAAAATAGATAATACTAATGCTCTATTTTGTGGTAGTGTGGTCGAGCAGTAGGCTTATCCAAGGAGTAGTGTTAAGCATTTGTTGTACATACACATAGACAATAAATGAGGTACACACACTCAGAGACAAATCCAGCCAATAGGTTTTTATATAGAAAAATATCTTTTCTTAGTTTATTTTAAGAACCACAGGTTCAAATTCTACATATAATATCTCATTCGAAAGGTATTGCAGGTAAGTACTTTAGGAACTTCAAATCATCAAAATTGCATGTATACTTTTCAAGTTATTGACAAATAGCTGTTTTAAAAGTGGACACTTAGTGCAATTTTCACAGTTCCTAGGGGAGGTAAGTTTTGATTAGTTTTACCAGGTAAGTAAGACACTTACAGGGTTCAGTTCTTGGTCCAAGGTAGCCCACCGTTGGGGGTTCAGAGCAACCCCAAAGTCACCACACCAGCAGCTCCGGGCCGGTCAGGTGCAGAGTTCAAAGTGGTGCCCAAAACACATAGGCTAGAATGGAGAGAAGGGGGTGCCCCGGTTCCGGTCTGCTTGCAGGTAAGTACCCGCGTCTTCGGAGGGCAGACCAGGGGGGTTTTGTAGGGCACCGGGGGGGACACGAGTCCACACAGAAATTTCACCCTCAGCGGCGCGGGGGCGGCCGGGTGCAGTGTAGAAACAAGCGTCGGGTTCGCAATGTTAGTCTATGAGAGATCTCGGGATCTCTTCAGCGCTGCAGGCAGGCAAGGGGGGGATTCCTCGGGGAAACCTCCACTTGGGCAAGGGAGAGGGACTCCTGGGGGTCACTTCTCCAGTGAAAGTCCGGTCCTTCAGGTCCTGGGGGCTGCGGGTGCAGGGTCTCTCCCAGGCGTCGGGACTTTAGGTTCAAAGAGTCGCGGTCAGGGGAAGCCTCGGGATTCCCTCTGCAGGCGGCGCTGTGGGGGCTCAGGGGGGACAGGTTTTGGTACTCACAGTATCAGAGTAGTCCTGGGGTCCCTCCTGAGGTGTTGGATCGCCACCAGCCGAGTCGGGGTCGCCGGGTGCAGTGTTGCAAGTCTCACGCTTCTTGCGGGGAGCTTGCAGGGTTCTTTAAAGCTGCTGGAAACAAAGTTGCAGCTTTTCTTGGAGCAGGTCCGCTGTCCTCGGGAGTTTCTTGTCTTTTCGAAGCAGGGGCAGTCCTCAGAGGATGTCGAGGTCGCTGGTCCCTTTGGAAGGCGTCGCTGGAGCAGGATCTTTGGAAGGCAGGAGACAGGCCGGTGAGTTTCTGGAGCCAAGGCAGTTGTCGTCTTCTGGTCTTCCGCTGCAGGGGTTTTCAGCTAGGCAGTCCTTCTTCTTGTAGTTGCAGGAATCTAATTTTCTAGGGTTCAGGGTAGCCCTTAAATACTAAATTTAAGGGCGTGTTTAGGTCTGGGGGGGTTAGTAGCCAATGGCTACTAGCCCTGAGGGTGGGTACACCCTCTTTGTGCCTCCTCCCAAGGGGAGGGGGTCACAATCCTAACCCTATTGGGGGAATCCTCCATCTGCAAGATGGAGGATTTCTAAAAGTTAGAGTCACCTCAGCTCAGGACACCTTAGGGGCTGTCCTGACTGGCCAGTGACTCCTCCTTGTTATTCTCATTATTTTCTCCGGCCTTGCCGCCAAAAGTGGGGCCTGGCCGGAGGGGGCGGGCAACTCCACTAGCTGGAGTGTCCTGCTGGGTTGGCACAAAGGAGGTGAGCCTTTGAGGCTCACCGCCAGGTGTGACAATTCCTGCCTGGGAGAGGTGTTAGCATCTCCACCCAGTGCAGGCTTTGTTACTGGCCTCAGAGTGACAAAGGCACTCTCCCCATGGGGCCAGCAACATGTCTCGGTTTGTGGCAGGCTGCTAAAACTAGTCAGCCTACACAGATAGTCGGTTAAGTTTCAGGGGGCACCTCTAAGGTGCCCTCTGTGGTGTATTTTACAATAAAATGTACACTGGCATCAGTGTGCATTTATTGTGCTGAGAAGTTTGATACCAAACTTCCCAGTTTTCAGTGTAGCCATTATGGTGCTGTGGAGTTCGTGTTTGACAGACTCCCAGACCATATACTCTTATGGCTACCCTGCACTTACAATGTCTAAGGTTTTGTTTAGACACTGTAGGGGTACCATGCTCATGCACTGGTACCCTCACCTATGGTATAGTGCACCCTGCCTTAGGGCTGTAAGGCCTGCTAGAGGGGTGTCTTACCTATACTGCATAGGCAGTGAGAGGCTGGCATGGCACCCTGAGGGGAGTGCCATGTCGACTTACTCGTTTTGTCCTCACTAGCACACACAAGCTGGTAAGCAGTGTGTCTGTGCTGAGTGAGAGGTCTCCAGGGTGGCATAAGACATGCTGCAGCCCTTAGAGACCTTCCTTGGCATCAGGGCCCTTGGTACTAGAAGTACCAGTTACAAGGGACTTATCTGGATGCCAGGGTCTGCCAATTGTGGATACAAAAGTACAGGTTAGGGAAAGAACACTGGTGCTGGGGCCTGGTTAGCAGGCCTCAGCACACTTTCAATTGTAAACATAGCATCAGCAAAGGCAAAAAGTCAGGGGGCAACCATGCCAAGGAGGCATTTCCTTACACTCTAGTTCTGTGGTTAGCTTAGCTATACTTAGCAAGGCCCATAATCTCAACTGCCATTTTTCGAACTTCCACAGGACTGCCATCTAAATTATGGCTGCCTCTTCCTTCTCCAGCTTTTCCTTCCTTAAAGTGTGATTGGCTTATGACATACTAAACCCTCAGAATATTTCAAACCTGGGTGACCACAATTTACCTGAAACCACACCCAACAAAGACGAAGAAATGGCGGAATTTAGAGATACTCATCCAAAGAAGATTGAACAGTATTACCCTATAGGGCTTCTTCCTAATCTCTCATTGTGATTTACATCCACGCCGTTCTCTTTAACTCTAAAATGCCATGGTTCATTTTATATTAATACACAAAATCAATCCTTTCTCCCTCTTATGAAATTCTGGTCTACATTCAAGCCTTCAGTTATCACACATTGGCTAAAACATCACTTTTCTCTTTGGTCTCATAGAGTCATGACTGACATCAAACAGATCTGTTTCTTATGCAAGCAAAGCCATATAAACTCATGCCTGTCCCTGACAATCCACATGCATCTCAATGGAATCCTGTCCGAGAGATACTATTTAGGACAAATAGGGCGTCAGTAAGTTTCAGACTGACTACCCAAATTCTTTCATATTTCAAAATTTCACAGCCAAAAACCCAGACAGGCAACCAGCATGAAAGCATATTATAATTTTTGTCCGAGAAACCAGTCAACAATTTTTACGTTGTCCATCAGGTCCAAACATTGGTACTCTCCTTTATAAATAATAGAAAATAGGCATTGTCATTATTTGTGGCATAGTCACCCCATGTTGTCATGTGAAGCCTTGATCTGGTCCTGCATTTAGCCAACATCGCTTTGGATTCTGGACCTTGTTGATTCAGTTTTACCAGTGTAAATCTGGGTTAAAAAATCCCAGCAAACAAAATGATATAGGTAAAAAAAGACTTGTTGGCACTGTCATCCATGATACTGGAAGCACACAAAATTTAAAGTGTCACATATTCACAAAGTTGTTGAGAGTATAGCACAGAAAGCACATTACCCACAATCATAAAATTCAGCCAGCCATCGCTTTTGATACCCATTAATGAAGAGATTGAGGGCCAGATTTACAAGGCCCTTGAGCCCCTTAGTGCCACATTTGCAGCAAATTTTTTGCCACAAATGTGACGCTAACAGCCCACTACCATAGCGCCATATTTACAAGGTGGCGCAAATTATGTTTGCCCCACCTTGTAAACCCTTTGCGCCACATCGTGCATAATATATGCATGATGTATGCAAAGGGGGCGTTCCCTCGTTAGAGGGTCGCTAAACATTGCGCATTGGAATCTACAAGATTCCCTATTGCGCCATTTCTAGCGTAATTTTTAAAACCTGCTCAAAGCAGGCGCTAAAATGAGGCTCCCATTGATTTCAGTGGGCCTCTTAACACTATACTGGATTAGAGTCATTTTTTATTTTTTTTTACGCTAATCCGGTATAGCATCACAACAGCGTAAAAAAATACACTGTTGCCACAAACGTGCACTACCATGGTTGCGTTAGGGGACGCATTAGGGAATGCAATATAAAAAATACTTACCTATACTTACCCTACTTACCTGGGATGGGGTCCCCCATCCTCCGCTGTCCCCCTGGGGCCTGGGGAGGGCACCTGTGGGATTATTCCATGGTGTTCCACCATGGAAATAGGCCCACAGGTCTCTCAATGCAAACCCTGACCCAGATGTTAAATAATGGTGCAAAGCAAGCTTTGCACCATTATTTGACCGCTTCTCCCTCCCGTGCGTGATTTTAGCATGGGGAATAAATATGACGCTAAGGCCATAGAGTAATTTTTTGCACGGGAACGCCTACTTTGCATCTCATTGATGCAAAGTAGGTTTCCACATCCAAAAAATGACTTTAACTCCATAAATTTGAGTATAAATAAGGAGTTAGTTCTACACCGAATTTGCGTTAATAAAAAATTATGCAAATTTGGCGCGAAACAAGTATAAATATGCCCCATAGTGCGGGAGTACCGAATTAACATGGACGGACAGAAAACAGGCAGCTATTGTTCGCAGCATAGCAATTTTGTGCTACTTTTTAGCACATAATTCATCCTCGCGAGCAAAAATGAACTCAAGATTTCATATGAAGCTAATAATACAGAGCAAAATGCTGACTCGCCCCTCCTACTGATTTCCTAACATTTTTGGGCATTTCGGGTAATTTCCGCTGCCGAAATAATGCAGTATTTGTAATTGCCTAATCACAGTCCAGGGCTAAACACAATGGAGCAAAATTGCACAACTTTGCAGTAGGATATATGATTCTAAGCAGAACCCGGTGCAAAGGGCAAATCTGCTGGCAGCTAAGTTATGCAGAGCCTCGACCTCGTCTCCAGACCACATCCCTGTGTGACTCGCGATGTTCAGGATTAAGCAAAGGCATGACTGTAAAGGAGAAAAACCTCAGGGCTACTTCCATTATTAAGGGTTTGTACTATTATTTACCTAGTGTATTACAATATTTGTGACATATCGTCTGTCGTGATAATTGCCTTACACTCATTTGTAAGTCAAAACCTTGCAAACAGATTCTCTGCACAAGGGACCTACCAATCCGAACCACGTTAGAAATAAATTAAAAGAAAACGGTATTTTAAACAATCCGTTTAAGAATTATTGAAGGTCATCAGCTCAAGACTCAACTGAACAGAACTGGCTCTAAGGGGGCCCCCTTAAAAAGCTGGGCACTGGGCCAGAGCCCATTTTACCCATATCTTAAAATGTCTCTGTACATGATTATGTCACTGAGTCTGAGATTTCTCAAAACTAGGAGAAGCGCATTGCAAACAAAATGCCTGGATTAGATGTTCAGACTTGTACATTACAAACATGAGTGCTGTGATATTCAATGTACATAGTTATACAGTTAAGAAGCTTTCATTGGTATTTGGATACTTTTCTGCCTTATACTTCGTTTGTCAGGCCAGACTTAGCATTCCCTCACTCTGGTGCAGGCTTGGGGGATTCTTTCAGAGCTAGGTGGGCTTTTGCAACTATGGCACATTCAGTTGTGGCCTCTTGCAGTGCAGGGTTACCTTGAGCATGTTTGTCAGGGCTTAATTTAGTGTCCAGTCCTACCTGCCATTTCTCGCCTGTATTTCTGTGTGTCTGTGCAGTTAGGCTAGGGACTTTTGCCATCTGTGGCCTGCTTGACAGACATAGCTGCCAAGTTTCCCGGATCACTCAGGATGTGCTGCTTCAGTCCATTTTTTTCCTTTGAATTCTGATACTTATGATCCCATTTTATAATGAGGAAATCAAAACTAAGGGGCAGATTTAAGAGCCCCTTGGCCACCTTGGCACCGCCTTAGTGTCATTTGTTTGATGCTAAGGTGGCCTTTTCCCCGCACCATATTTACAAAGTGGCGCAGTGCATGCAGTGCGCCACTTTGTAACACCTTGCGCCACATTATGCATGCGCCAAGCATAATGTATGCAAGGGGGGCATTCCGCTGTTGGGAGGCCCAAAAAAACAGCGCAGTGAAATTGAAAAGATTTCATTGCGCCATTTTGTCTGTCATTTTTAACACCTGCCCAGAGCAGGCAATAAAATGACATGCCCGTTTAAATCAGTGGGCCTCCTTGCATTTTGCTACACTAGCGTCAAATTCAAATACAGCCTCTCTTTCTATGTCACAGCCAAGTACCAAGGGGAAGACTTACTAAGAATTTGCACTGGCCCAAAGTCTGTCAAAGTCATGCAAAGCAAATGGAAAGCCTTGGAAGAGTATTTACTTTCCTGCCGAAAAGGTGTTTAGCACTGGCAATGTACCCGTTCTCAGTGCAAGTAGCCCTTTGGGCTGTTTTGATCCGGTTTGCTTCAAGGAGGAGTTGCTGGTTTATGAATTAGGTGGACTACAGCAATAACCCGTTGTCTTTTGACGCTAAGGGCCATATTTATACTTTTTGACACACAACTGCGCCAACGCAGTTGTGCGTCAAAAATTTTAACGCCGGCTAACGCCATTCCAAAGCACCATGCGGGCGCCTTATTTATTGAATGACGTTAGCCGGCGCAGCTGACTGGTGTGCGTCCAAAAAAATGACTCACACCAGGCAGCGCCGGCGTAGGGGAAAATGGAGCTTGGGCGTCAAAAAATGGGGCAAGTCAGGTTGAGGCAAAATTTTGCCCTCAACCCGATTTGCGCCATTTTTTTTTACTCCCAATCCCCATTAAAATGACTCCTGTCTTAGCACAGACAGGAGTCATGCCCCCTTGCCCAATGGCCATGCCCAGGGGACTTATGTCCCCTGGGCATGGTCATTGAGCATAGTGGCATTTAGGGGGGCACAAATCAGGCCCCCCTATGCCACAAAAAAAAATAAAAAATACTTACCAGAACTTACCTTAAGTTCCCTGGGATGGGTCCCTCCATCCTTGGGCGTCCTCCTGGGGTGGGCAAGGGTGGCAGGGGGTGTCCCTGGGGGCATGGGAGGACACCTCTGGGCTCCTTCGAGCCCACAGGTCCCTTAACGCCTGCCCTGACCAGGCGTTAAAAAATGACGCAAAAGCGGCTGGACGTCATTTTTTAAGGCCCGCCCACTCCCGTGTGTCATTTTTGCACGGGAGTTTAAATAAGGCACACATGCCTTGGAGTCATTTTTTAGAAGGGAACGCCTACCTTGCATATCATTAACGCAAGGTAGGTGTCCACGCTAATAAATGACGCAAACTCCAAGATCTTTGGCGCTAGACGGGTCTAACGCCAAAGTATAAATATGGAGTTAGCTTTGCGTCGGATTTGCGTAAAACAAAACGACGCAAATCCGGTGCAAACAGAGTATAAATATGCCCCTAAGTCCTATCTACTAAAATAGACTAGGCATTTCATCAAAACCTGAATCCTCCTTGTAGAATGCACTAACCTGGATAAATGATTTTATTCCTCCAAACATTTCATACATTGCATGTGTGCTGCATTGTTCAGCACACATGCAATGTGTGGAATATTTAAGAATTTCTCTGTGCATATGATTTTGTAATGGAAGAGTATGCTTCCAATATAAGAGGCATATTAATACTTGTTTTGTGGCAAATTTGCATCATTTTTTTTACACAAATTCAGTGCAAAACTAACTCCATATTTATACTTTGGCGCTAGACCCGCCTAGCTCCAAAGTTATGGAGTTAAAGTCATCTTTTGGATGTGGAAACCTACTTTGCGTCAATGAGAGGCAAGGGGGCGTTCCCATGCAAAAAATGACTCTGTGGCCTTGGCGCCATATTTATCCCTCGTGCTAAAATCACACATGGGGAGGAGGGGTAAAATAATGGTGCTAAACTTGCTTTGCACCATTATTTAACACCTGGGTCAAGGCAGGCATTAGGGGACCTGTGGGCCTATTTCCATGGTGGAACACCATTAAATAAGCCCACAGGTGCCCTCCATAGGCCCCAGAGACATCCTCACCCACAGCAGAGGGACAGCGGAGGATGGGGGACCCCATCCCAGGTAAGTATAGGTAAGTATTTTCTTTTTAAAGTGCCATTGGGGGCCCTGAAATGGACCCCCCTACATGGCACTGGGTGTACGACCATTGGGGTGGTGGCCATGACTCCTGCCTTTTTTAAGACAGGAGTCATGTGGCATGGATGGCTTTGCGTAAGAAAATGATGCAACGCTGGTTAGAGTCATTGTATTTTTTTTACTCTAACCTGCCTAATGTCATTTTTTTTGTGCAAAACCCACCCTCACCCGGACCGCCACCCCCACCCTGCTAACGTCATTTTTTTTGCGCTAGCCTACCCTTTGCGCCGGCTTGCACCATTCCATAAATATGGTGCCTGGCTGGCGCTCAAGAATGGTGCAAGCCGGTGCAAAACGTTTTCATGCAAAACTGCATTAGTGCAGTTTTGCACCAAAAAGTATAAATATGCCCCTAAATCCTATGGTAGAACATGAGCACTCCTCTGTACGATGCTGCAAAGTTTGGTCCATAGTTATACTTTTTTGCGCCGCATTTGCGTTATTTTTTGACGCAGAAGCAGCTCAAACTTACAAAATATAATTGTATTTTGTATGTTTGCACCACTTTTGTGTCAAAAAATTATGCAAAAGCAGCACAAAAAAGTATAAATATGGGCCTTTGTGTGTAGTGCAAGGAGGCTTGTCTGTGCATCTGCATAGGGAATGGCAGCAGCAGCAGGCAATTTTTAGGTCGAACCCTGCAAGACAGCACAGCCACCTGATTGTGAAAGACTTAGGCCCTGATTTATACTTTTTGTTGCAAACCTGCACTAACGCAGGTTTGCATCAAAAAGTATGGCACCCGCTTTCGCCATTCCAGGACACCAGCCGGATGCCATATTCATGGAATGGTGCAATCTGGCACAAAGGGTGGGCTAGCGTAAAAATTAATTGACATTAGCCGGGTGGGGGTGGCAGTATGGGAGATGGGTGTTTAGCACCAAAAAATTACGCTAGGCTGGTTAGATTAAAAAAGATGAATCTCACCAGATTAGTGTCATTTTATGGCACTAAAGCTACCATGCCACATGACTTCTGTCTTATAAAAGGCAGGAGTCATGCCCACCACTCCTATGGCCAGCACAGGGGACAAGTTTCCCCTGGGCATGGCCATTGTACCCTGTGCCATGTCTGAGGGCCCATATCTGGGCCACCTATGGCATTTTAAATAAAAAAGGTAAATACTTACCTTTACTTACCTGTACTTACCTGGGATGGGGTCCCCCATCCTCCGCTGTCCCTCTGGTGTGGGTGGGAGTGTCCCTGGGCGGGCACCTGTGGACTCATTCCCTAACGCCTGCCCTGACCCAGGCATTAAATAATGGCACTACGCAAGCTTAGCGCCATTATGTAGGCCCCCCTCCCTCCTGTGCATTTTTGCATGGGAGGATAAATAAGGCGCAGGGGCGTTAGAGTCATTTTTGGCCCGGGGACGCCTACCTTGCATCTCAGTGACACAAAGTAGTTTTCCACAGGCAAAAAATGACATTAACTCCAATATTTTGACAAAATATAAATATGAAGTTAAGTGTGCGCCGAAATAGTGTAAAATAAAATTATGCTATTTCAGAGCAAACAGAGTATATATATGCCCCTTATTGAGGACATGTTGATAGCTGTTCTGGACAGCAACTATGCCCATTGCTTTCCATTGGCTTTTCATTTTATCAGTCTTATTTTGTTGCTTTCTATTCAATGTTTTTATTTGTTGTGGCGCATCCACTTACATTTTTCCCTCCTGTGGAGCACAGCCTGTCTACTGTCTCTTTGATAGGCTCCTTTTATCCTTTCACAAGTGTCTGTTTTATGGTAACTTTTTTTTTCTTTTTCTAAAAGGAGTAAATGCAGTTACCCCATTTTCCCACTTTTCCCAGCACATTTGTTTTCATAACATTCTAAAAATGTCAATCTCCACAACTTTGAATTCCAAGACACTCTTACATATGTTTTCACTTTTATACAGCTTTTGCCCTTCGATACCCTTCCTGTGCTTTTTAACTTTACATTGCACTCCTTCTTGTTCTTTCACTTCCACTCCCATCCACATTGTTCTGTCTCCATTTGCTCCCTTCTTAGCACCCTCCATGTTGCTTCCTTCACTCATACTCTCTGTTGCTTTCCCCATGTAACCCTGTGTTGCTTCTGCTGGCCGTCCATGTTACTTCCACCACCATCCTGAGGCCTCTTCCCCCTCCATAATTCCTCCATCCTTGTGGCTTCCCCAACCTGCCTTCTTTACCCCCAACTGCAAGCTTTCTCCCCACCCTCATGTCTTTTTTTTTTTTAACCAATCAAACTCAGATGAATAAAAGAAGAAAAAAAGTCCCAAGCAGTTTTGCAGACCTATGCATGCTTGGCGTGCGTGCCTTCAAAATGACGCAGCCGGCTGCGTAGTCTTTTTCCCTATTTATTTGTCATGCTGCATAGCATCATGGATGCTGTCTAGCCTGGCTTAAACTACTGACAAAGTCAATGTAACCCCAAAGTGAGACCTATTGGCTTTGCCTCTGTGCTGCTTTCTCCCACTATGCAGTGCAGCACAGCAACTTTGATTGTTCTGCTGCATTGAGCCAAAAATGAATAAATCTGACCCCAAAGTCTCCAATCGACAAGAGCAGAGAAGTCTTCCTGCTATTAGCACTGTTGCAATATGGCAACTGGACAGCACAACATTGAGAAATATGTCTTCTAAACAGATAACTACTGCGTGGGTTGTCTAGAAGGGGCAGGGTTTTCGAGGGAAGTTTGCATTACTGATCTGGGTTTTTCTGAACTCCTACTTTGTCCTTCACTTAGATGTCAGGAGGTATACACGCCTTGGTGAAGAACAGGCTTAGTGCCCCTACTGAGGTAGGCATAACAGATACAGGAAAACCACTGCTGGTTCTTCCATCTGTTCATGCCTGCCCTGCTGCCCTCCGAGGTGATGATGCGTCCCAATAGGATTTTTGCGGCAGTGGACCAACGGGGTGAAAACCTGTACAGTTCTGATAAATTGTGACGTCTCCTTACACCAGGCATGTCACACCCTTAGGCTCTTCCTGTTCTTCTGAGCCCAGCAGTATTTCAACACTGTTAGAACGTCTTATGTCATTAACCACAAAACAAACAGGGGCATAATTATACTACATTTGCTTTGAATTTGCGTCATTTTTTAATGCAAATTCGGCACAAAACTAACTCCATATTCATATTTTGACGTTAGACCCGTCTAATGTCAAAATATTGGAGTTTGCACCATTTCTTACATGTGTGAACCTACCTTGCGTCAATGAGATGGAAGGTAGGCGTTCACATCTAAAAAATTGTGCTAACCCCATAGCCCCATATTTATCACCGTGCTAAAATGACGCACGGGTGGAAGGATTGCTAACTAATGGTGCAAAGCTTGCTTTGCACCGATATTTAACACCTGGGTCAGACTAGGTGTTAGGGGACCTGTGAACCCATTTCCATGGTTGAACACCATAAAATAGGTCTACAGGTACCCTCCTCAAGCCCCAGGAATACCCCCACCCACACCAGAGGGACCCCAGAGGATGGGGAACCACATCCAAGGTAAGTAGGGTAAGTATAGGTAAGTACTTTTTATTTTAAAATAAAGTGCCATCGGAGCCCAACTTGGGGCCCCCTGCATGCCGCAGCGTGCAATGGCCATGCCAAGGGGACATTGGTCCCCTGTGCTGGCCATTGAGGTGGTGGGCATGACTCCTGTCTTTTTTAAGACCGGAGTCATGTGGTGTGGATGGTTTTGCATCAGAAAATGACACTAGGCTGGTTAGAGGCATTTCTTTTGTCTCTAACCAGCCAAACGTCATTTTTTGGCGCAAAACCCGTTTCTCCTATACCGCCACCCACTACCCAGCTAACATCATTTTTTTTACGCTAGCCCACCCTTTGCGCCGGCTTGCAGCATTCCATAAATTTGGTGCACGGCTGGTGCTCTGAAGTGGCGCAAGCGAGCACTATACTTTTTGACCCAAAACTGCATTTGCACAGTTTTGCATCAAAAAGTATAAATATGGACCACAGTCCCTTAGAAGGCTTAGTTAATGTTGTTAACAGAATAAGGCTATCCCCTCCTCATAATCCCTCTTTTTTGATTGTTGTACTTTTGGTTGCCATTTGAGATTTACACAGCTTTGGTGACGTAGGCCCATTTGTACGAAAGGTTTTTGCATTTCTTAACAAGCCATATCGATTTTGGGCCGTTAAGAAATGCACAACTTCCTTTTCAAATGTACAAAGGGTTCTGTGGTGTCTCAAACTGTGATTTCTACACAGTAGAAATCCCAGTAAGCAAGTTCCAAAACAGGAAATCGCTAATATGGATTTCCTATTAGGATTTTTCTAAGCATATGTGCATAGCATTTCTTAAATGTGAAATGTGCATTTAGGAAATGCTATCACCACCTAATCCAATTCAATGGTCACCACGTGCAAAATGGGAAAAAGGCACCCAAAATGTACTTTTTACAGTTCCTTGATGCGCGCATTCGCCCAGAGAGCATAGGAGCGCTTTTTAAGAGCACCACTTTTTCTTCTCTAAGATTTAAGGAGGGGCCTTAGGCCCATAGCTAGGGAACCTATTGTATTTCCAAATTTTCAATTTCCTATTAGGATATCGCAAATTTGGAAATGTAAAACTATTCGTACCTATGTGCCTAAGGCCCTTAGGTAGGAATTATTTTGCATTTCCTAAATACTGATTTCCTAATACCGATTGCGACTCTGTAGGAATCGCTATTAGGAGATTGGAATTTTCTTAAATTCCATTAGGCATTTCCTAATTAGCGATTTCTTAGAATTCGCTATTTAGGAAATGCAAAATGGAACCTTCCTGCATCTAGCCCTTAATGTTTTAAATTAAATCACGCACTGTGAAAGCCAAAATATCTGGTCTTGACTAGGTAATTCAATGGTTACATTTTTTATTGTAAGTACATGCCACAAAATAAAATAAAAAAGAATCAAAAAGTGACTGCCACCTGCTTTTAAAAAAACTGCAGATTTTAAAAACATTACTTAGCACATATCATTCTAATAGAGCAGTACAAGTGCTTTCTAGCAGTCAGGTGTAGTTGGAATGGATGCAGAAGCCCTCTATGTTTTTAGCCCGCATAACAATTTGGTTCTTAATGACACAAAGGACAGGAACTATTGGCTTTGAATGATTGTAACCTGAAGATATAGTTTAAACACACCAGAATAAGCAAAAAAGAAGAACAAGGATAGACTGTAGAAAGAAAAATGCATTGGCAAAGTAATATATTGATTGGCACATCATCCCTGGAAATAGAATGTATTTCTTTTTAGGTGACCGTGCACATATGATCCGACAAAATGTCATCACTTACCGAACAAGAACCCAATTGCTGTAGCGGGCTGACTCACTTCCCATGTTGTGTGGGTGGAACAAAATGTGAATTATAGTAGAACAAAACAATTGATGGATATATGTTGATATAGAAAATTATTTGTTTTTATTTATATTTATTTTTATTACATGACGCGAGACAAACGTGTTTCTGGGCTAAAGCTAAAAATGACTCACGTCTTTACTTGCGAGAATTATTATTAAGGCGCAAGATTTGCCTTATTTGACATGGATGTCTTATTGAATAAATTGAGCCATTCGACACAAATAGTTGGAATTGTACCCTTCTCGCATGTCCTATGGACGTTGACGATTATAGTTTCTACTAAAATTATTTTTTTAGCTGTCGATAGGCAAAGTTATTCGCTACTAATTATGGTAATTATGTCGTTTCAAAGTCATGACTAAATGTTTTAGCATTTGGCCAGCAGATGTCAGCAACAGACCATTTATACTAAATATATGAGATTTAAAAAAAAATCAAGATACCGCTCCATACTGTATCGAAAATATATTGCTTTATTGATCAAACCCATTTCGCGACAATTTGTTGTCTAAATGTAGGGATCTAAAATGTTTAATTTGTCGATGTTTTCTTTTTTTTTTATTTCAATTCAATATCAGCGATCTAATTGTGAACTGTGTAATATTGGTTGGCTTAATTTCAAACAGTCAGAGAGATGAAACGTTTTGTGAGTAGGAGGTAGCAGGTTACGCTATGGAGGTCAGAATTCGGGGCATATTTATGACAAAGTGGCATAGCTGCCAAGGTTGCAGATTGCTATCTGTGACAATTGCATAATTTCAGTGTAATTATGAGCGACATTTTAACAAGTATGAGTGACACTTTTCTCACGAGCAAAATTAAGCAATGAAAACTAGGAAACATAAATATCAGAAATTCAACCCATTTGAGCAACGAGAAAGTTTAAGAGGAGCTTAAAACTGCTGCAAAGCACCAGAATCGGAAGCACCTAGGGGCACATTTATAGTCCCCTAGCGCCACCTGCCGCCACATTAACGTCATTATTTTTTATGTTACTGTGGCCCAACAAGGCTGAAATCCCCGCGCCGTATTTACAGAGTGGTGCAATGCATGCATTGTGCCACTCTGTAACCCTTTGCGCTACATTATGCCTGCTCCAGGCATAATGTATGCAAAGGGGGAAATCCCCGGTTAGAAGGGCCGAAAAAATGACGCAATGAAATCTACGAGATTTCCTTGCGCCATTTTTTACGGCAATTTTAATGCCTGCTCAGAGCAGGCGTTAAAAGGGGGCTTCCATTCTTTAGAATGGAGCCCTATGTACTCTACAGGAGTAGTGCCAACATTTTGGCACTACTCCTGCAGAGTACATCAATAGCATCACATTGAATGCCGCTATTGCCCCCTATCCTGCGCTATGGTGCGTCGTATTTTAAATACGGTGCACACATAGTGGAGGCAGGAGGGTGCTAAAGGTCGCAGGGAAAGAGGCGCTGCACTCAGTGCAGCGCCACTTTCTATAAGTCTGCCCCCTAGTGCCCTTGTAACCTACTGTTAAACAAAACGAGCGCTCAGATCTGCACCACTCGCCGTGCCACTGCAAACAAAATAAAGTGCCAGATTTGCACGGCCCTAGCGCCATTGGAGTGTCACTTTTTGGGACGATACGGTGGCACTGTGCAGTGCGACACATTTACAAGGCAGTGCTAAGCCACTTTTTGTGGCTTAATGCCACCTTGTAAATATGGGACCTTCTGACGCAGTTTTCTGCGTCAGGGGTGCATTCAATGGGTGTTGCTATGGGCATTCCACTGCAACACCCATTGCTTTTGATGCTGCCTCAGATTTACAAAAAGATGTAAATCTATGGCAGCGCCCTAAAACTACTGCGCATTCTCCAGCATACATAGAAGTGCCACATCTCCATTGAAGATTGTTAATTTGCAGGAAGGGATACCTTCCTACACATAAACAATAAATTCACTCAATGCCGTCACCCTTGCACTATGGTGCAAGGGTGCCTGCGTTGGCGCTGACAGCTACATTTAGTACACGGGAAACACAGGGGTGTGCCGTGTTTTAGTAAATACATCGCATCCATGCATTTCTAAAGTGACGAAGCACGGCGCTGCAAATTTTGCCGCAGCACTGCCTTGCGCCACGTTTTTGTAAATCTAGCCAAAAGTGTCTGAAACTCTCAGTAAAGTCAGTTATTGTAGTAGGGACAGACTTAATCTTGCACTTAATTCGATTTGAGGCACATGGCCTGCTGGTGGAGCCGGTGTGGTCGGGTCTTCGTCAGTCGACCCCTAGTCCACGGGATCATGATCATACCGCAGCACACTGCGCATTTTGCACAGAGCACACAGTGGGGCGAAAGTGGCAAGTAGCTCCCTCTGTCACAGTGCGGCAGCAGACTCACAACAACAAGTTAGTAGCCGCCGGCGCTTGTGGTGCCGGGGTCACCGGGTGAGCCTCCGAGAGGCTGTGCCTGGCGGCCGTGGTGGTGCGAGCAGTGTGCTCACCTTAGCTCCCCTGCCAATGCTGAGCAGCCTGATAATTAACTTCAAAATGCCGCCTGCTCCGCTCACGCCACAGGCAGCAGGACGACACACCAATTAAAATGAGTCTGACAACTGTGAGAGACTCACACTGTCTTTACAGTAGCCATTGGGCGCACTGATAGTGACTCTAATGTCAAAATTATCATGCCGCTGTGGTGGTGTCGGGTTGTGTTACATTGTAGCACAGTTACTGCTAGCACGAGCAGATGAGTGCCAGCCCTCTAATCCTGCCGGGGAGCACCATGTGCTGCCTCAGCTTTCAGTATGGTGCATGCATTATAGGCACTCCAGCTTCACAACTGTAAGAGGCGCTATAATGCATGATTTTGTATTTCAGTGTGTTAAGTGGACCACCACACTGAAATGCATTAGTATATCGCCAGATGTGGGGTACTTGGCAGGGTTGAAGTGGCACAGTGCAGCGCAGCAATTCACCTTGCTGCACTGCACTGCATTACTGGGAAAGGGCAGGAATGCACCATATTTAAGACAATACAGTGCATTCCTCTCCTTTCCCCTAAGGTGGCGCACAATGGGCTGCCTAGCGCCAAAGCAGGCACCCTGCATTGCATGCAGGATTCCTGCACAAAAACAATCCTGAGAGGCTTTTTCCTCTTTCTATGTGTGCTGCAGAATGCATGCAATTTCCGGGAGTGTAGGTTGGCCAGTAAGACTTAGGGGGCATGAGTTTTCAGATTCTCCAACAATCATGGTGGCATATCATGTTAATCATTATATGAAAAGCAGCACATGAGAGGGTCTTTAGAGACAGTGGAAAGGGAAAAAGTGTGGATTGTTAGGGTGTGCTTTAACAGAGGCCCATATTTATGGACAATTGGTGTAGGCTTCTTTACTCCACTGTGAAAGGGCAGGAATGAAATACGGTGCATTCTTTTCCTCCCCCCTTGCACAATTTTCTGCCTAGATCCAATATAGGTCACCGTTGCACCATGGTGCGAGGGTGTCTGTGTTGCATGCAGCATTGTTTTTGTGCAGGAAGGGGAACCTCCTTGCACAAAAATGCAGAATGCAGCACACATGGAAAGAGGAAACAATGAGGAGACAGAAAAGTATTTCTTCTCATTATGTCACTCCTGGGGAGGCGTAAGGTTTTGGTGCTGCCCCAGGTTTACATCATTAAGTAAATCTGGCGCAGCGTCAAATTCCATGGGTGTTACATGGAAAAAAAACACCACAACACCCATGGAACACCCTCCTGGCCAGAGTAGTGCAACACAGCAACTTGCACTGCTTTGTCTTATGCCATATCTATGCGGCCACGCAAAGTGGCTTTGCATGGCCTCCGTGGTATTGTTGAGAGGCTTGTGCCACCAGAGCATCAAAAAAGTGACAAACCGGCAGCACAAGCCTCTCATAATTATGCCCCCCACAGTATTTTGTAAAATACCCATGTTTTAAGACCATCAAAACACAGAGGAGAGTGTATGTTGGTCTGTTTCTGTCTTAGTAAGTATTTAATCCCAAGTGAAATCCAACAGACACCTTATCTTACCTGACTAAACTATTTATTAAATAATACATTTATTAGGGGGTATAACACCCCCAAACACTTCCCTTGAGAATTTTGTCATAGAGGCAAGAAAGTGTACTTTTCCGTCTAGAACTAAAGCTCTTATTTCTCTCTGTGTGTCATCATGTGCTTGGTGGGGAACAGTCCAGAAACAAACATTAGCAGTGCCAATAAATCTACCCTTAAAGGAATGTTGTATGGTAATGTGAAACATTAAAAGTAAATAGCATGGGAATAAATATATATTTGTGTGGAAGCAAAGAACTGTATAATAATATTGGTGTAGGTTACAAAGTTAGATGACAGTTGCACTGTCAAGCCAGTAATAAAAATCGATGTAGGTTCATGACTGCTGCTGCCAGAGAAAGACAAACACAATAAATGATCTAGTTATCTAAGACACCATTACAGTGGTATGCCTGTGCTCCTGAGAGTTCATCTTCGGCAACTGGATAAATAAACTTATCACAGCTGTGGTGGAGGGCAAGCACTATTTGGTGGGAGCACATAACGTCTGCCCCATCAAAATATGTACTCCTGGCTTCTAACATGTGTGCGGAGCCAAAGCCCCTATCTAGTGATGCTCACATAGTTGTCCGGTGACAGCTGTGCTGTCAAGCCATACCATAAAAATCGGAAGTACCTAAAGAAAAAGAAGGTGCCATTGCACAGGCAAATCAGTGCATTTGACAGTTCTGCATCACACACATTTCTTTTACCACATCAGCCGGCAAGCTGAAGAAATATAGGGAGGAGTTGTAAGTCATTAAACAGGTAAATGGCTCTGTCAACTGCATGGATATGGGGATTCCTATCAAAGAATAAGAAGGGAACAACAACTACACCACAAATGAGGACATGCTGTATGACAAGACTTTCCTGTGATTATCCACAATAAACCTCAAAACTAGGATCGTCACTCCTGCACAAAGAATCTGAGAACATCAGATTTTTGTCTGCCTGCATCAAACATCGTGGTTTGGATATCTCATGAGTAGCAGAGATCTTGCAAAATACTTTGGCCCATATTTATACTTTTTTAGCACTGCATTTGCACCGCTTTTTGACGCAAAAGCAGCACAAACTTACAAAGTACAATTGTATTTTGTAAGTTTGTGCCGCTTTTGCGTCAAAAAGCGGCACAAACGCAGCGTTAAAAAAGTATAAATATGGGCCTTTGTGTCTCAAGTGCCTTCTCCAAGTATAAACACTACAAGAGACCCTGGGCCACTCTCACAAGACTGTACACATGTGGTTTTACTTTACATGAAGAAAAGTGCAAACGCATAAAGACACAGTTTAAATTCTATGGAAACAGTTGGGCAATCGAGGTCAGAGCGCAACACCTAGAAAATGCAAGGAATCTAGACAGCCATTGCTCCACAAAAAGTACAAAGCTTCCTGGGCATAATGACTCATTTGTCGGCATCATACTTAACATTGCAACTCTCAAATCCCTGATCATCATTCTAAAGCACTGCAAAGACACTGGTAACTATTAAAAGGATAACAATGGGAAAGCTAAAGTTGCACATCCATAAACAAGAGGCATGTATTCGGGTATGAAATTAAGGGGCATATTTATACTCTGTTTGCACCGAATTAGTGTCATTTTTTTTAACTCTAATTCGGTGCAAAACTAACTCCATATTTATACTTTGGTGCTAGACCCCTCTAGCACCAGATTTATGGAGTTAAAGTCATTTTTTGAAAGTGGAGACCTACTTTGCCTTAATGAGATGCAAGGTAGGCGTTCCCATGCAAAAAATGACTCTATGGCCTTAACGCCATACTTAGGGGCATATTTATACTCTGCGGCATATTTATACTCTGTTTGCACCGAATTAGTGTCATTTTTTTTTTACTCTAATTCGGTGCAAAACTAACTCCATATTTATACTTTGGTGCTAGACCCATCTAGCACCAAGGCCCTAATTTAAACTTTTTTTGCACCGCATTAACGTCATTTTATGACACAAAAGTGGCGCAAACGTACAAAATATTGGCCCTTATTTCTACTTTTTGCTGCAAAACTGCACTAACTCAGTTTTGCACCAAAAAGTTTAGCACCGGCTTGCACCATTTCTGTGCACCAGCCGGGCACCATATTTATGGAATGGTGCAAGCCGGTGCAAAGGGTAGGCTAGAGTTTTAAAAAATGACTTTAGTCGGGTGGGGTTGGCAGTATAGAAGAAAAGGGTTTAGCACCAAAAATGGCTTTAGGCAGGTTAGAGTAAAAAAAAATGACTCTAACCAGATTAGCGTCATTTTATGGTGCTAAACCTACCATGCTACATGACTCCTGCCTTAGAAAAGGCAGGAGTCATGCCCACCACCCCAGTGGCGAGCACAGAGGACAGGGGTCCCCTGGGCATGGCCATTGCACCCTGTGCCATGTATGGGGGCCCATTTCAGGGCCCCCTATGGCACTTTCAAAAATAAAATGCACTTACCTGTACTTACCTGGGATGGGGTCCCCCATCCTCGCAGTCCCTCTAGTGTGGGTGGGGGTGCCCCTGGGGCCTAGGGAGGGCACCTCTGGGCTTATTCCATGGTGTTCCATCATGGAAATAGGGCCACTGGTCCTCTAACGCCTGCCCTGACCCAGGTCTTAAAAAATGGGGCAAAGCATGCTTTGCCCCATTTTTTGACCCCTCCTCCCTCCCTTGCACCATTTTTACATGGGAGTATAAATATGGTGTTAAGGCCATAGAGTCATTTTTTTGCACGGGAACGCCTACCTTGCATCTCATTAAGGCAAGGTAGGTTTCCACTTCCAAAAAATGACTTTAACTCCATAAATTTGGTGCTAGACGGGTCTAGCACCAAAGTATAAATATGGAGTTAGTTTTGCACTGAATTAGAGTAAAAAAACCTTGACGCTAATTCAGTGCAAACAGAGTATAAATATGCCCTTTAGCGTAAAAAAATGATGCTAATCTGGTCAGAATAATTTATTTTGACTCAAAACTGCCTAACGTCATTTTTTGTTAATCTTGCCTACCCTTTGCACCGGCTTGCACCATTCCATAAATATGGTGCCCAGCTGGTGCTAAAAAATGGTGCAAGCCGGTGCAAAACTTTTTGGGGCAAAACTGCCTTAGTGCAGTTTTGCACCAAAAAGTATAAATAAGGCCCTAAGTCTACACATTATGGGGCATATTTACTAAAGGTTCACGCAACACAGGGCAGCAAGGAAAGTTAATGCCCTGCATTGCATGAAAGGGAGAGAGCTGAACACCGCCATATCTATTAAACTATGATGCTCTTCCGCCCTCTCCCTGAGCTGGCACAGTGTAGGCTGCCTAGTGCCAACCATAGTGCCAGGATGCCTGTGTTGCGGGCAGGATGGGTTTTGTGCAGGAAGGTATTCCTTTCTGCACAAAAGCAATCCTAAGAGGCAATTTCCTCTTTCTGTATGTGATGCACACATAGAAAGAAGAGGTAACAAGAAGAAATGCACATATTTCTACTTGTTATAGTATGGTCAGGGTGGCATACCATTTAGGCACACTCACACTTTACTGATTTCAGTAAATCTAGGATTGCATCAAATTCCATAGGTGGATGCACAGGAAAGCCCATGCTCCATCCATGAACATCTGCCAGTAGGAAATGTAACACAATGCTTGAGCTGTGTTGCATTACATTTCTTTACAAATTCATGCAAGGGAGTGCAAATCACCCCTTGTGTGGCTTTGTACATGGTATTTAAGCCTTTGTATTAATCTGCATCGCCTTGCGTGATGCAAAGACAACATAAAGGCTTAGTAAATCTGGACCTATGTATTTATCCCATTAGTTTTTCACACTAATTGTGCTCTGACCATTCAACCACCTTGTTACCTGAAGGTGTAGCTTAAGTGATTGCATCAACACTCATTTGTAAATCTAAGGGCCTGATTTATACTTTTTTAGCACTGCATTTGTGTAATGCTTTGACACAAAAGCAGTGCAAACTTACAACATATAATGACAGTTTGTAAGCTTGCGCCAAAAAATGACGCGAATGCGGCGCTAAAAAAGTATAATTCAGGCCCTAAGTATATCAATGGAAGCACACCAAATGTGACACAAGAAGTTAGCTGTCACCAATGAAAAAAAACAGAACATGCAGTACAGTAAATTATCACAATCTCTTTATTGACAGAAATTCAGTCAAGGCAGTTATTAGAATGAAAATGAACAGGACAGCCAACATGTATTTGGTCTCTCAGGTGGATTTCTCAAGGCTCTTCCAATGGTTTGTGAAACAAGGACCATATTACAAAAGATGATCCTCGAGTAATAGGAGTGTTGAGAGTATTGATGTCCCTAAGGGGGCAACATGTATTGAAAAGGTCACCTTACTGGTAAATTCTGGTTAGGAAATTTGGTTAATGTTGTAGTTGTACTAATTGTTGTAATAATCATTTAGATTAGTGAAACAGAGCATAAAAAGAGGAAAGGTACTAGTCTGCGATAAGCTGAGAAGAGACAGCTTATGGTCTCCTCTCCCTATATTGTCTAGCAATCTGCAAAGAAAGTGACCGGACTACCTGCCACGTAAAAGCATTTTAAGCAACCAACTACCATGTTCTAGAGCAGAGGTCTTCAAACTGGGGGGCGGGTCCCCCCAGGGGGGCCTCAAGTGATCCCAGGGGGGATGCCAGACTCTAGCCAAAAGAAGCATTATACAGATAACAGACCTTTGTTTTAAGCAGAAGCATATTATTGCATTTTTTTAAAGGTAACAATACTTAACTGCAATGTTTAAATAGGTCTAGACATATCTAAACATTGCCATCTTTATGGAATAATTGTGAAAAATTCTGAGGGGGGGGCAATGATTTTTATTTTTCAACTGGGGGGCACAGCATTAAAAAGTTTGGAGTCCACTGTTCTAGGTTATTGTTTTATGGCATGCTTCAACCCAAGCAGAACAACAGAGTTACTTGTGCATGGAAAAGTTCAAACAGACTAGAAGCGATGCTTTCAAAATTAACATGACAGGATTGACTGTGTCCAACCACAAATTCCAGCCATCTAGACTTCAACCCCCAACAGAAAAACTATTCTGCCAAATGGGAAGCAAAGTCATTGCTGCTCTCTGTAAGGGTACTTGCTAAAAGGTAGAGATGAAAATGATGGAACCTCAAAACTGACAAATTATCATAAATCATCTATTATCAGAGTTTCAAGGTCCCTCATTACATCTATGAACAAAAGAATGGAACCTGCAGGAGTGTCATGTAGGCACAATCTGGCAGATGAGCAAGCTGTTCCTAGGCTGATCATTATGTGATAACAAGGGATAGTAAACGAGACGGAAGAGCACCAACGTAGTATAAACAGCAGTCCCAAACGTCATCAAGTTAATTGCCAAAACTAATGGAATGGAAGAGAAGAAACTGGCCATGGTGGAGAGGAAAATATTGGTGGCTCATGAACTGAGTCGGAAGGAGCTAGACCTCAAGGCCAGACAGGTAGAGCCCAGAAGTGATGGTTTGAAAATTCCCACAGTGCCCTCTTGAGACAAGAGTGTCTATATTCCCAAATGTCTGGTGCCTGACTTTGCTGTGGAGGACAACATCGACAAGTGATTTGAAGCTTATGAGGTAGATTTTCAGATGCATACGATCCCTGAGAAGGATTTGAGGTCTAGCCTCTGGAAGCATATCTTTAGTGAGGGGAGGAACACCCTAGTGGCCCTAGATAAGTGGAACAGGATGAAGGATACCCCCTAGAAGGACAACCTTGTCAGAAAGTATGGATTCACGCCTGAGAACTACAGGCAGAAGTTAAGGAACAGATTTAAGCTGGACCAGCAGTCCTGAATGGATTGTGTGGACTCTTTTTGCAAGGCACTGGATGGTTGAATAAAGGGCAGTGAAGTGAAGGATTATCAGGGGCTGTAAAATTTGATTGCGAGCAAGCACATGCTCAGTCTTTGTTTTGCAGATCTTATTGATAGCAAGCTCAATGACCCATGGGAGCTTGCCACGGAAGCAAACCGCTACATGGGTGACTGATGTTATGGGCTGGGAGCAAGCAGAGGAAATGGTATTGCAGACGGAAGAGGAGCGAGGAATCCGACGTTGACCTTTAACACCCTTGTGGATGGAGGTGGTTGACAAATGGGAGACACTGGATGCAGCAGATGCTTCGATGGGGGACGAGATTACTGGGTAGGCAGCGGACGAGAGAGCAATTACTGACAATAATGCCAACACTGTTGAGAACAGGTGACTTAGCACTGACCCTAAAGGTTTAATGGAGAAATAACATTGTCTACTCTACTAGGCCCCCCAGACCCCTCCTAAATCAAGGGGAAGCTGGCACTCAGTGTCGGCAACATATATTCGAAATTGAATGCACACAACCCTGAGAAAGCAAAAGCAAAGGACAAAGTTATAAGTCCATAGATTAGTGTGATATATATATTTTTAGACACCTAGGGCCTCATTTCGAGTCTGGCGGGCTGACCATCGGTCCCACAGCCCTGTGAAGAGGAGACTGCTGCGGATATGGTAGTCTCCCATATATTTTAAGACACCCAGGGCCTCATTATGAGTCTGGCGGGCTGACCGTCGGTCCCACAGCCCTGTGAAGAAGAGACTGCGGCACCACCCCCCAGGCCGATTATAAGGTTTCCACTGGGCTGATCGACAGAAACCTCTGAAATCAGAAGTTTCTGCTGCTCAGTCCAATGGAAACCAGGCAGCAACATTGGTCTTGGCTCCTCATGGAACTGAGGCCAATGTTGCATAGATGGTGCCCCCAACACCCTCAGAATGCACACTGTCTGCCATAGCATTTGGAGATGTTAGGGTTGCCTGAGTGGGTGTGCCTGACCATAGGGTTGCCGGAAAGGTAGTCAGGAGGAAATGCCGGAAAGGTAGTCAGGAGGAAATAGAGCCTGGAAGAATGGCCATGGTCCATGCCAAGAAGAAGAAAGGAAAGGGCCACGAGAAACCCACTCCTGAAACTCCCACGGTCCGAAAGGAGGATCAGTCTGAGGGTGACACCCCAGAACCTACAGGGAAGGACATTGCCACCCTGGGGAAACTACCTGAGCTCTCCAACTGCCAGAAGTAAAGGGGTCCGGCCAGGGACGAGTTCTGCAAGGCTCAGGTGGAGTGCCTTACTCCTGGGAGCCCAGGCAGCTGGCAACACCTCTGCTGACTACTGGATTTACTGGGGAAATGGCCTCCTTTATAGTGAGCCTAAGGTTCCTGAGCCTGGTGTAGCCCATGTGTTGGTGGTCCCCCACTGATATGAGGCCTTCCTACTGGAGCTGGCTCATGATGTTCCCTATCAGGTCATCTAGGGCAAGCTAAGACCTTTGAGAAGCCTGTCACCACTTTTATTGGCCCCAAATGAGGAAGACCTCAAATACATTCTGCAGGTCATGCCCTCTAGCCAGGTCAATGGCAACTTAGGAGGGAAGGTTTTCCTGCAGCCATTTTCTGTCATTGACACTCCCTTTAACTGGTGAGCATCAACATTGTTGCCTCTGGACCCCAGGACAGTCATATGGCAACAGGTTAATCCTGGTCTTGGTGGACCATGCCGGTATCCAAGGCTATAACTCTGAGATCAGTGATTAGCCCTGCAGTGGCCAGGGTACTGATGGGGATTTTTATCCATGTGGTGTTCCCCAAGGATATTGTATGTGACCAAGGTACCAACTTCATGTTTGCCTATATGAAGTCCATGGGAGGGTATATGGGGTAACCTATACATTCAACCCTTTTAGAAATGGGGTTTTTGGTTGGCAGTCAGGTTACCCTCTGTCCAAGCAAGAACCCTCACTCTAGTCAGGGTAAGTCACACACAATCCAAATTATCCTGTGCCCACCCTCTGGTAGCTTGGCACAAGCAGTCAGGCTTAACTTAGAAGGCAATATGTAAAGCATTTGTGCAATAAATCATACAATAACATAATATAGCACCACAAAAATACACCACACAGTGTTTAGAAAAATATATAATATTTATCTGGGTATTTGCAGGTCAAAACGATCAAAGATGCAATATGAATTTGTAAAGATATCACTAAAAAGTGATATGAAGTGTCTTAAGTCTTTAAAAAGTAAACAAAATCTCTTTCAAGCACAAAGTACTTGGGGGCATATTTATACTCCGTTTGCGCCGGATTTGCGTCGTTTTTTTTTACGCAAATTCGATGCAAAACTAACTCCATATTTATACTCTGGCGTTAGAAGCGTCTAGCGCCAAAGTCCAAGGAGTTTGCGTCACTTTTTAGCGTGGACACCTACTTTGCGTTAATGATATGCAAGGTAGGCGTTCCCGTCTAAAAAATTGACTCCGAGGCATGTGCGCCGTATTTACACTCCCGGGCAAAAATCACGCCCAGGAGTGGGCGGGTCAAAAAAAATTACG
Organism: Pleurodeles waltl; assembly: GCF_031143425.1. NCBI lineage: Eukaryota > Metazoa > Chordata > Amphibia > Caudata > Salamandridae > Pleurodeles > Pleurodeles waltl. The sequence goes on from NC_090437.1 coordinate 66,278,826, forward strand.
TCAAGCCGCTTTTGCGTTGTTTTTTAGCGCCTGGTCAGGGCAGGCGTTAAGGGACCTGTGGGCTCGGAAGGAGCCCAGAGGTGCCCTCCCATGCCCCCAGGGACCCCCCCTGTCACCCTTGCCCACCCCAGGAGGACGCCTAAGGATGGAGGGACCCATCCCAGGGAACATAAGGTAAGTTCAGGTAAGTAATTTTTTTATTTTTTTTGTGGCATAGGGGGGCCTGATTTGTGCCCCCCTACATGCCACTATGCCCAATGACCATGCCCAGGGGACAGAAGTCCCCTGGGCATGGCCATTGGGCAAGGGGGCATGACTCCTGTCTTTGCTAAGACACGAGTCATTTCAATGGGGGTTGGGAGTCGAAAAAAATGGCGCAATTCGGGTTGAGGCGATAATTTTGCCTCAGCCTGACTTGCCCCATTTTTTGGCGCCCAAGCTCCATATTCCCCTACGCCGGCGCTGCCTGGTGTACCTCATTTTTTTTTTACGCACACCAGGCAGTGCCGCCGGCTAACGTCATTGAATAAATATGGCGCCCGCATGGCGCTTCAGAATGGCGTTAGCCGGCGTTAGATTTTTTGACGCACAACTGCGTTGGCGCAGTTGTGTGTCGAAAAGTATAAATATGGCCCTAGGTTTGGAGTGGAAAATCTCCGCAGAGGGCCGCAGAAGAGGAGATGCATGGAAAAATGGTGTGTGCGTCGGTTACGCCCCTTCACACACTGACTTGCGTCGTTATTTTTCACACGGGGCGACGTGCGTCTTTCTACGGGAGGAAAAATGGTGTGTGCGTTGGTTGCGCCCCTTCGTTATTTTTCACTCGGGGACCGTCTCCTTCTATGGATCGCGGAATTACCAGAATTACCAGATGTCCCAGGGTCTGTGCGTGGATTCTTCGGCTTGTTTTCCGGCTGCACGTCGTTCCGCGAGGCTGTGCGTGGAATTTTCTTTCTCACAGCAGGCGTCGCGTCGATTTCCCCTCTGGAAGTCGGGCAGCGTTGTCCATGCGAGGCCGTGCGTCAAAGTTCCGGCCGCCCCGTAGGAGTCGAGCAGCGTCGGTGAGCGGCGATTTTCTCAGCGCGGAGCAAGCTGTGCGTCAAAATTTTCAGCGCACAAAGAGTCCAAATGAAAAAGAGAAGTCTTTTTGGTCCTGAGACTTCAGGGAACAGGAGGAAAGCTCTATCCAAGCCCTTGGAGAGCACTTTTACAGCCAGACAAGAGTAAAGCAAGACAGCAGGCCAACAGCAAGGCAGCAGTCCTTTGTAGAAAGCAGACAGGTGAGTCCTTTGAGCAGCCAGGCAGTTCTTCTTGGCAGGATGTAGTTTCTGGTTCAGGTTTCTTCCCCAGCAAGTGTCTGATGTAGTAGGGCAGAGGCCCTGTTTTATACTAAATTGTGCCTTAGAAGTGGGGGTGACTTCAAAGAGTGGCTCAGAAGTGCACCAGGTCCCCTTTCAGTTCAATCCTGTCTGCCAGGGTCCCAGTAGGGGGTGTGGCAGTCCTTTGTGTGAGGGCAGGCCCTCCACCCTCCCAGCCCAGGAAGACCCATTCAAAATGCAGATGTATGCAAGTGAGGCTGAGTACCCTGTGTTTGGGGTGTGTCTGAGTGAATGCACAAGGTGCTGTCAACTAAACCTAGCCAGACGTTTATTGAAAGGCACAGAAAGATTTAAGTGCAAAGAAATGCTCACGTTCTAAAAGTGGCATTTCTAGAATAGTAATATTAAATCCGACTTCACCAGTCAGCAGGATTTTGTATTACCATTCTGGCCATACTAAATATGACCTTCCTGCTCCTTTCAGATCAGCAGCTGCCACTTCAACAATGTATGAGGGCAGCCCCAATGTTAGCCTATGAAGGGAGCAGGACTCACAGTAGTGTAAAAACGAATTTAGGAGTTTTACACTACCAGGACATATAAACTACACAGGTACATGTCCTGCCTTTTACCCACACAGCACCCTGCTCTAGGGGCTTACCTATGGCATACATTAGGGGTGACTTATATGTAGAAAAAGGGGAGTTCTAGACTTGGCAAGTACTTTTAAATGCCAAGTCGAAGTGGCAGTGAAACTGCACACACAGACCTTGCAATGGTAGGCCTGAGACAAGGTTAAGGAGCTACTGAAGTGGGTGGCACAACCAGTGCTGCAGGCCCTCTAGTAGCATTTAATCTAGAGGCCCTAGGCACATATAGTGCACTCTACTAGGGACTTACAAGTAAATTAAATAGCCAATCATGGATAAACCAATCAATAGTACAATTCACACAGAGAGCATATGCACTTCAGCACTGGTTAGCAGTGGTAAAGTACCCAGAGTTCAAAAGCCAACAACAACAGGTCAGAAAAAATAGGAGGAAGGAGGCAAAAAGTTTGGGGATGACCCTGTCAAAAAAGCCAGGTCCAACATGACCCCCCACCAGCCTAAAGCCAGGGGAGAACAATCACTATCCTGATGTACTTCCCTGTTTGAGGCGAAAGAACAAGGACCCAGGCCCACAACAGCAGGGGCATGCTCCAGTTCTTCGCCTTCCTGACGCCAATTGGATCCCTCTGTCCATGCTCTCAGGGCCCACTAAGCCAACCCATGGGGAACCTTTCTCCTTACCTGCGGATACCATCTGTGCAGCAGCTAACCTTACTTTGCTCACAGACGTATCCCAGGAGCAGGATAGTACCACCAGGACCAACACAGTGGTGTTGCCCACTCTACCCCCGGGGTGTGACTCTTGTCCCCTCCCCAGGGATAACTCTGTCCACCCGGACAGCAAGCCACAGTGGTTACTGACAGCTGTCAGGGATGAGAGCCAGGCCCCAGGCCTCTCAAAGCTCTCCCACCACTGTGTCTGTGGAGAGTGGGGGGTGGTAGCCCCAGGTGCTTGCCACCCTTTAACCACTCTCCCTTCCACCTGGTCAGGGATGACAGCCTGAACCTGGCCCTCCCCTCTAGGGCTCTGTGCCCTCCCTCCTGGAGCGGTACCCCCAGAGTCCAACATGGTCAGGGTGCCTTTAGAAGCCGCCCTGCACCATTCCTCCACCAGTGCAGGGCTGTTAACCTGCAGCTGGCCCTCCAACCTGGGGTCTGTACCTTCAGGTTGGACTAGGGCCCGGGGTGAGGCTTCCCTCACCTGCCCTCCCTTCTGGGGTCCAGCACCCTCCAACTAGGAGTGGCCTCCTCAGAAGACAACATGGTAGGGGCACTGTTATCAGTAGCCCCTCCCTCCAGGTCCGGGGGGACACCCTGAACTTGGTCTTCCAGCCCAGGGTCTGTACCCTCAGACTGGATCACTGCCTGGCAAACCAGGACTTTCTGGGGGTCACACCTACCCCCCACCAGGTCAGAGTTTAACCTCTGAACCTGGCCATCCAACCCAGAGTCACCACCCTGAGGTTGAACAATTGCCTGGCATGCCAGGACTTCCTGGGGGGCACATTCACCCCCCACAAGGGACAGCTACATGTTGGCACTCCATACCAAGACGATGCTCTTCTGAAAGGAAGCTAAAAATAATGTAGATGCCAGCCAGGATTTCATAAAAGGGTAGTATGACCAGAAGGCAACTCTGGTTGACTTTCAGCCTGGCTAAAAAGCGTGGGTTATGGAGCCTGTGGAGCTCAGGGCCTTTATGACCACTGGTCTCGGCCCTTTGAGGTGAAAGGGCACAACAGTCAGGTTACCTACCTGTGGAACTCTCAGGGAATCTATAAGGGTTTTGTATGTCAGTCTCCTAAAACCCCACTTTGAGAGGTCCGAGGTAACCATGCTCCTGGTCACAGATGGTGAGATGGAGGACAGTGGACCTCTCCCCAACCTCCTTTCTTCCAACGGGCAGGATGGATCGGTGGAGGGTGTCAGCCTTTCCCTTACTCTGGCTCTAGATCAACAGAGAGACTGCAGCCAGTTTTTGGGGCGGTTTGCCTCACTCTTCTCCCTTACCCCAAGACTCACTACATGGTGTACTCATAATATGGATACTGGGGACAGTGTGCCTGTGAAGTGTAAAATCTACAAGCTATCTGACAAGTTAAGAGCCAGTATAAAGGAGGATGTCTCCAAATTCAGCAGTTAGGAGTCATTGAGCCCTCAAACAGTTCTTGGTCCAGCCCAGTGGTGTTAGTCCCGAAGGGTGCTTCTCCAGGTGCCACCCCAGAACTTAGGTTCTGCGTGGAATACCAGGGGCTAAGTGCCATCACCAAGACTGACACACAGCCCATCCACCGAGCTGATGAGCTCGTAGATCAGTTGGGAGCCATCAAGTTTCTCTGCACATTTGACTTAACGTCTGGGTACTGGCAGATTGCCTTGATCAAGGGGGCCAAAAAAAGATCTGTGTTTTCTACCCCAGAAGGGCACTTCCAGTCCCAGGCCCTGACACCTTCCAGAGGTGGGTCAATCAGGTCCTGACAACATTGTGGTCTTCAGGTTTAGCTGGGAGGACCACCAGTGCCACCTCAGGGAAGTACTTCAGGATCTGCAAGGCCAGTAGGTGCCACATAGGGCAGGTTTCAGTGGTCTACTTTGGACACCAGTGGGAAGAGGACAGGTGCAGCCCTTCTAGGCCAAGATCTAAAACATTCTGGCTTGGGACCCCCAAGACCCAGACAGAGGTGATAGACCTCACTGGTTATTGGAAGAGAATCATCAAGGAGTATGGCGCCATTGTTGCACACTTGAAAAAGCTGCCTTCTAAGAAGCATGCCAGACAGATGATCTAGATGGAAGCATGCTAGAATGATTCTGACACCCCGAAGAAGGCTTTGTTCACAGGACCTGTGCAAAAAGGCCCTCGCATCTCTAAAGAATTCATCGTACAGATACCTCAGACCTGAATGAAGAGGGCCTGGATCAACCCGGAGCCTTCATCGATAGGAGCTTACTTCCCCGGGAACAGAGGTGGAGTGCAGTAGAGAGGGAGGCCTTTGCAGTAATCTGGGCACTGAAGAAGCTGAGACTTTACCTGTTTGGCACTCACATCTTGGTTTACACAGCCCACAGACTCCTCAGATGGCTAATGCTGATGAGGGGTGAGTCTCCCAAATTGTTGTGGTGATCCATCTCCCTACAAAAAAAAAAACTTTATGTTAGAACACCATCCTGCAACAGACTGCACCAATGCTGATGGTCTCTCCAGGGTTTTCTGCCTTGGTGAAGAGATCTCCCAAGAGGTTTGGTTGTTCTCCCTATTTTCAGCTGGGGGGACATGCGTTAGACCTGGAATTCTTGTTGTGATTTTCCCCCAACGTTTGCCTTCAGCCGTCCTGTTTGCCAACTTTGTTTTTGCTGGCTTTAGGATTCTGCATACATTACCACTGCTACCTTGTGCTAAAGTGGTTGTGCTCTTTCCTTAAAACATGGTAGACTGGCTTAAAACCAATTGGTATAGTTAATTTACTTGTAAGTCCCTGGTAAAGTGTCACTACCTGTGTCCAGGGCCTGTAAATTAAATGCTACTGGTGGGCCCGCAGCACTGATTGTGCCACCCGCTTAAGTAGCACTTTAAACATGCTTCAGATCTGTCATGGCAGCCTATGTGTGCAGTTTTATAATGCCATTTCCACCTGGCAGAATAAACCCTTTGTTAGGCCCAAACCTTTTTTAATACATATAAGTCACCCTTAGGGTAGGCTCTGGACATCCTAGAGGACAGGGTGCAATACATTTACAAGTAGGACATATACTCTTAAGTTTTACATGTCCCAGTTGTGAAAAACTCTTAAATGTCTTTTTTACTTCTGCAAAGCCTACCTCTCCCATATTTTAACAATGGAGTTACCTTATTACATTTAATAACCTGTAACTTCTAAACGGTAACAGGTAACTCCTTCATGTTTGGCGTCTTTGAAATTGTTATGAAAAAAACTAACTTGCGCAGAAGTCAAATTTTAAATTATAATTCCAAAATTTCTGGAAATTGTAAGACTTTTTAGGATAGCAAAACAAGATCCGGTGAGAGCCTTCACCTGGGGTGCAAAGAAGAGATCTTTGTTGAATTGTAATCCAAGATTCCCAACATCCTCTATGGTAGGAGGCGGGCCAAGATCATAAGGCTACCAGGCATCTGACCAGATAGAAGCCAGGCAGAGAAAAAGCAGGACTTCAGACTTTGAGGCATTGAGTTTTAAACAACTGCACTTCTTCCAATCAGCCACTGTTAGAAGGCACAGTTGAAAAGAATGTTGAAGTGTGCTGTTGGCCTCAGAGAATGACAGCAATAACTGAGTGTCTTTTGCATATGACTGTGAGAAACCAGGTCTTTTTGCAGTGTACTCCGGCTGGTGGCTGCTATTTTTAACCCCTAGATACTGGTTTTATGACTCTGAAGGTGCCCTGGGCTCTGCCAACCAGACCTGGGACCTGTGCTCTGATTTAAAGCATATGCAGATTAGGCACAATTGTAATTCGTATGACAACCTACCTATAAATCCCTAGTATATAATACGGTATGGAGGCTTATAGGGCCAGTGGATTTAATGCACTAAGGTGTGCACTGCTGCACTGCTTGTCATTTTAAAGGCAGCCCGGTTTTGCAGGCTGCTTTTAAAAGTAAATTATACGCAAATTCGATTTTGGAATTAAAGGTACTTCTAAAGTCTCAAACTACCTTTTACATATAAGTCACCTCTAAGGTCTCACCTAAACGATCTAGGGGTAGGGTGCATTGTAACTATAAGCAGGGACATGATAAAATAGGTTTAATATGCCCTGGTGAGGGAAAAATGCCAATTTTGTTTCTCCCCATTGTAGTGCATTAGCTCCATTGGCGAACATGGGAATACTTTATTAAAGTATATCTATTGATAGAAAAGAGCTAAATTTCCTTCTTGGACTTAATATGATAGTTAGAATTAATCCAGAACTTGCTACTCTTAGACCTATAATAACTAACACAGAAAATAAGTTATAGAACTTTTTTTCTGTAAGACAAAATCCAGTCTCCCAGCAGCTCTTCTTTGATTGGCCAGCCTATGCCAGGCTGACACAAGCTGCCCTAATGAGGTGTGAAGTGGCCTGCATTGAGACAATGGAACATCTGGTGGGTGGAGATCTGCATGCTGCAGAGCAAAAGGCAGGAAGGGGTCTGTGTAGCTAAACTGGTCCTCAAAGGGAATAAGACAGTTGGGACAGTGTAGGAAGGTAGCCTCTTTCTAGCCTTGTTACCCCCACTTTTGGCCTGTTTGTGAGTATATGTCAGGGTGTTTTTACTGTCTCACTGGGATCCTGCTAGCCAGGGCCCCAGTGCTCATAAGTTTGTGGCCTATATGTGTTCCCTGTGTGGTGCCTAACTGTATCACTGAGGCTCTGCTAACCAGAACCTCAGTGTTTATGCTCTCTCTGCTTTTAAAATTGTCACCGTAGGCTAGTGACTAATTTTACCAATTCTCATTGGCACACTGGAACACCTTTATAATTCCCTACTATATGGTACCTAGGTACCCAGGGTATTGGGGTTCCAGGAGATCCCTATGGGCTGCAGCATTTCTTTTGCCACCCGTAGGGAGCTCAGACAATTCTTACACAGGAATGCCACTGCATCCTGAGTGAAATAATGTCCACGTTATTTCACAGCCATTTTACACCGCACTTAAGTAACTTATAAGTCACCTATATGTCTAACCCTCACTTAGTGAAGGTTAGGTGCAAAGTTACTTAGTGTGAGGGCACCCTGGCACTAGCCAAGGTGCCCCCACATTGTTCAGGGCAATTTCCCCGGACTTTGTGAGTGCGGGGACACCATTACACGTGTGCACTACATATAGGTCAATACCTATATGTAGCATCACCATGGTAACTCCGAACATGGCCATGTAACATGTCTAGGATCACGGAATTGTCACCCCAATACCATTCATTCTGGTACTGGGGTGACAATTCCACGCATCCCCGGGGCTCCAGCATAGAGCCCGGGTACTGCCAAACTAACTTTCCGGGATTTTCTCTGCAGATACAGCTGCTGCCAACCCTCAGACAGGTTTCTGGCCCCCTGGGGCTTGGGCAGCCCAGTCCCAGGAAGGCAGAACAAAGGATTTCCTCTGAGAGAGGGTGTTACACCCTCTCCCTTTGGAAATAGGTGTGAAGGGCCTGAGAGGAGTAGCCTCTCCTGGCCTCTGGAAATGCTTTGAAGGGCACAGATGGTGCCCTCCTTGCATAAGCCAGTCTACACCGGTTCAGGGATTCCCCCCCAGCCCTGCTCTGGCACGAAACTGGACAAAGGAAAGGGGAGTGACAACTCCCCTGACCAGCATCTCCCAAGGGGAGGTTCCCAGAGCTCCTCCAGTGTGTCCCAGACCTCTGCCATATTGGATGCAGAGGTGTGAGGGCACAATGGACACCTCTGAGTGGCCAGTGCCAGCAGGTGACGTCAGAGACCCCTCCTGATAGGTGCTTACCTTTCTCTGTAGCCAATCCTCCTCTGAGGGCTATTTAGGGTCTCTCCTGTGGGTTTCTCATCAGATAACGAAAGCAAGAGCTCACCAGAGTTCCTCTGCACTTCCCTCTTCGACTTCTGCCAAGGATCGACCGCTGACTGCTCCAGGACGCCTGCAAAACCGCAACAAAGTAGCAAAAAGACTACCAGCAACCTTGTAGCGCCTCATCCTGCTGGCTTTCTCAACTGTTTCCTGGTGGTGCATGCTCTGAGCACTGTCTGCCTTCACCCAGCACTGGAAGTCAAGAAGAAATCTCCTGTGGGTCGACGGAATATTCCCCCTGCCAATGCAGGCACCAAACTTCTGCATCACCAGTCCTCTGGGTCCCCTCTCATCCTGACGAGCGTGGTCCCTGGAACACAGGAGCTGGGTCCAAGTGTTCCCAACAGTCCAGTGGCCCTTCTGTCTAAATTTGGTGGAGGTAAGTCCTTGCCTCCCCACGCCAGACAGTAATCCTGTGTACTGCATGAACTGCAGCTGCTAGGGCTTCTGTGCACTTTTGCAAGACTTTCTTTGTGCACACCCCAGCCCATGTCCCCAGCACTCCGTCCTGCATTGCCCAACTCACTGAGTTGGACTCCGACTTCGTGGGACTCCCTTTGGTTGTGCTGAGTCGACCATTGTGCTCAGATCTTCTGAACGCCTGTTCAGGTGCTTCTGTGGGTTGTACTTGCTTCTGCGTCGGCTCTCAGTGTTTCTGTCTCCTCCTCCAAGGGGCGACCTCCTGGTCCTTCCTGGGCCCTGGCAGCAACCAAAACCTTCAACCGCAACTCTTGCAGCTAGCAAGGCCTGTTTGCGGTCTTTCTGTGTGGAAACGACACTGCATCCTCCAGCACGCCGTGGGAGATCTTCTGACAAAAGGAGAAGTTCCTGGCACCTTCCGTTGTTGCAGAATCTTTGGCTTCTTCTACCCGGAGGCAGCCTTTTTGCACCTTCATCCGGGGTGTAGTGGGCTCCTGCCCCCCCTGGACACGTACGTGACTCTTGGACTTGGTCACCTTCCTTTACAGGTCCTCAGGTCCAGGAATCCATCTTCAGTGCTTTGCAGTCAGTTGTTGTCCTTGCAGAATCCCCTATCTCGACTTTACTGTCTTTCTGGGGTACTAGGGTAACTTTACTCCTACTTTTCAGGATCTTGGGGTGAGGTATCATGAACACCCTTAGTGTTTTCTTACACTCCCAGCGACCCTCTACACACTACACTAGGCCTGAGGTCCATTTGTGGATCGCATTCCACTTTTGGAGTATATGGTTTGTGTTGCCCCTAGGGCTATTTTCTCCTATTGCATTCTATTGTGTTCTACAGTGTTTGCACTACTTTTCTAACTATTTACTTACCTGATTTGGTTTTTGTGTGTATATTTTGTGTATATTACTTACCTCCTAAGGGAATATATCCTCTGCGATACTTTTGGCATATTGTCACTAAAATAAAGTACCTTTATTTTTAGTAACTCTGAGTATTGTGTTTTCTTATGATATAGTGCTAAGTGATATAAGTGTTATAGTAGGAACTTTGCATGTCTCCTAGTTCAGCCTAAGCTGCTCTGCTATAGCTACCTCTATCAGCCTAAGCTGCTAGAACACCTCTAATCTACTAATAAGGGATAATTGGACCTGGCAGAAGGTGTAAGTACCACAAGGTACCCACTATAAGCCAAGCCAGCCTCCTACAGACAGGACACAAAGTAATCCCCACTTCATGTTACCCCAGCCAGATGGGACCCCCAGTGATTAAATTAGTGACGGGGCTACAGGGGGGTGTTAGGGAGATTAGGCCACACCAGTGGGATGGCTTAGCCAGATTCTAACCCCAAGGAGACATTTTCTCCATCTTGGATTTTTTAAGAATAGTGTTTCCTGGGACTGAATTTTGCCACGCTTCACACGAAATGGTAACCCCATAGGGTGGCACCCTGCATCCCATTGGTCAGGGGTACCCTCCTGCTTGCCAGCCCAGGAACACTGGATAAATATGGGAGAGTTGCCCAGCAACTCAGAACACTGCCTGAACTACAAGGAGAAGAAGGACTGCCCTGCTGGAACACTGGTCTGCACCCAAAGGGACTGCACTCGGCATGACTGCACCTGCTGCACACTGAGGGCTTTGCCTGGCTTCAAGAGAGGGACGGAGTGACTCCCTGATAGCAACAGGTTAAAAGAGCTTCACCTGCAACATTCCCACCAACGAGGACCAAGCTGACCACCTTCAGCTGGACTTTTGAGGAGTTGCCAGTTGCATTCTGGGAAATGTAGTCCCAACTTCTCAAGGCCAATCTCAGAGCTTCTAGACCCTTGTATTGGTGTTGTGGACTACCCAAAGGAGGACTTCTGGAAAGAAATCCAGAAGTTTGGAGAAGATTCGAGAACTTTTGAAAAAAAAGCGCCATAAGGTGACCGACCGCTCAAGGAACCACCCGGCCTGGATTTTAGGTTCATCCAGATGAAGCTCTGGAGCTTTTCCCGTCTACAAGACTTCCAGGAGTTGACCGGGAGCCCGAGCTGAGCCAATCCGACGATGTTGCATCGAATCCTGGCCGGACAAGGAGCTTCACCCCACAATGAGAGAAAAAGCTCTAGGAAAATGACTAAGTCTGAAGGTTAAACTTTGACCGAGAAGGGCTCCATTACGGTCGGCCTCAAATTGTGACTTGGTCCCAGTCAAGCATGACCAGATGTCCCCGGTTGGCACTATTTTTTTAATTACCCTTTCAAAATTATTGTCTCTGATTCCCTGCATTGGATTTTATTTGTTTTGGTGTCATTTTAAAGAGAAAAATATTTCCGATTTTTTTATATAATGGTGTGAGATTTTTATTGTATGTTGTGTCTTATGTTTTTAATGTATTGGTGTATTTCAGTGCTTTACACACCTGTCTCCTAAATTAAGCCTGCCTACACATTGCCAACTACCAGGGGTTGAGCAAGGGATTAATTTATTGAGACCCTGACTGAATCATCCCTTGTGATTGTGGCTTTATTACTAATGGTAGGTCCCTACTTATCACTACTAATAACCAACATGAGACTACCTTAAATACGAGGGGCTTAATAATCTCTGCAAGGTGGGCATGTAAACATTAAGAAGTGAAAGGCTGAAGGAAGATTTTTGTGGGACTCAATAGTTCAATATGGGATGAGAAATTGCATCAAATGTGGCAGAAAGATCTAATAAGACCACCTTACGCATCCATGATTAAGGTTCAACATGATAAATTCTGTGACTTCAAGAAAGGCTGATTCAGTATTATGACATGGACTGAATCCAGACTGCAATTCATGTGAAGGATTGCTGGATTCAAGAAATGAGTTGGGTTGTCCATTAACTATTTTCTCCAGCATTTTAAAAAGTGCAGAAAGCAAAGACATAGACCTTTTGTTGGAAAAGACCTCTGGAAAGGCAGACCCTTTCTTTAAAAGGGGCACACAATTTGATAATTTCCAAATGCTGGGAATCATAGCTTGTTGAATTAATTTGTTCTAAAGTTCATTTATTAACAGGTTGATAATAAGGAGGGCTTTGGAAAAATATTGAAGGAGGGCAGGGATCAGAAAGTGAGCCAGAATGGCAGTTCAAAATAGTGTGGGATGAAGCATCTAAGGAAATGCTCTAAAAAGAAGTACGCACAGGGCTGGAGGTTGTGTTGATTGAAGGGCTGATGCCAGAAGGAGGAACTGCTACATTATCAACCTGAAATTCAGAATAAATGGTGTCAATTCTCTGCTGAAAGAACTGTGAAATATTCGAACAAAAGTCATTTTGTGAGAATTGCAGGAGAAGATTCCACTTCCACATGATGTCTCTGGTACACTTTCCATCATGCTGTTAGAGGTCTTGTTACATATTTCTAGCAGCCCATTGGCTTGTTAGTGCTTGGGCGAAGAGAAGTGCTAGTCCACAACAGCATTCTCTCATGTATGAGGAGATGGTTTGTTCCCTGGTAAAAATCACAGCCAACTGTAGAAAAAATTTGTAGAAGTGTCCTAGCTACTACCTTTTCATTTGTGGTCTCCGATGTGCTGCCTCTGGACAGCTGGTGGCATGGTCAGGCATGTTGCCTGAAGCTGAGTGGCATGTGGGTCACGTGGGTCAATAAGTCCCACCTACTCAAATGGAACACCCTCAACTGGTTGTGGCTCTAACAGCGTTTTGGTCTTACCTACTCCTGACATACCACTCAGTTGGGAAGAAGGACTGGTTCTAGAGGACCTCTTGGTGTCTCTGTGCATCTCTGTTGTGGCCAGCAGAACAAAGAGTCTAACTATCCTGTTTCTTACTAATGTCTAAGGCCCATATTTATACTTTTTTACCGCCGCATTTGCACCGCTTTGTGATACAAAAGCAACACAAACTTACAAAATACAACTGTATTTTGGAAGTTTGCGCCACTTTTGCATAAAAAAATTACGCAAATGCGGCACTAAAAAAGTATAAATAATGGCCTAAATGTCCAGCTAAGGGCACTTCCTATGTCAGTGGCAGCAGGAAGTTCCTGTGCACTAACAGAACAACCAGCCTCGTGCTAGCACCTTGCTTACGATTTACGGGCTCACTGTAATACACTCACTTCTCACAGCCAAAGTAATAACTTTCAAATGCTACTTGCTTACATGTTCCTGGGCTTCCTTCCGGAGTCCTACAAGAACATGGCACTCAACATATGCCTGAGGGAATTCCACCAGGATAGGTCCTCCGCCAGCAAACAACTCCTGCAGCTCTGGCAGTGACCCAGAATGCAATACCTGATCTGCTTCTGGTATCTCATCCTCCTCTCCAACTGGAGCAGGGGTGTTGGATGCTACAATATTTACCTTCTCAGAGTCTTCCCTTAACCACTTACTATCCTGTTGTGTTCTAGGCAGATCTGGCATGATCCCAATCTTCTCCTGAAAATGATGTGCAGTCTGTGCTACTGTGGACACTGAAGACATGGTAAAAAAGATGTAGGCTTCTGGCCCTTGTATTAAACCAGGGGCAATCAAATCTTTGACCAAACCATATCCAGCATCTTGCTTCTCTTTCACCCCTACATCAACGGTGAATGACAAGGCATTGATGTCTACATGAACTCAGCAATTGGATACTCTGGGCCATATTTACCAACATTTTATGTCATGGTTCCACCACTTTTGTGGCACATCCATGCCACAAAATGCTAGTAGTTATTTACAAAGCCAATCAAGGGGTAATTTGCCCGAACTTGCGTGGCTTTGTCAAAAAAATGTAATGTAAATCATATGCTTGCGCTGCATTGCATTACATATCATTCTGGGAGGCGTTCCAAGGGTTGGAACATAGGCGTTCCATTGCATCCACCCATGGATTTCACGCAATTCCAGATTTACAAAGCTTTGTTAACCTGGGATTGCTTTAAATCACTATACCTCCCAAAGGATGGCATAACAAAGAGAAACATATTTGTTTCTCCTTGTTATTTCTTCTTTCTATGTGTCCAGCAATCTGCAGCGCACATAGTAAGAGGGAAATGTCTTGAGAGATTGTTTTGGTGCATGAAAGTATGCCTACATGCACAAAATGAATGCTCCTTGCAACCATGGTGCAAGGATGACTGCATTGGCTCTATGCTGCCTGAAGTGCGCCAGCACAAGGAGAGAGAAAAAATGCTCCATAACTTTGTAAAATGTGGAGCATGTCTGCCCTCTCCCCTTGGACCCAACACAGCGCAGTAACTTTGCTTGCTGCCAAGCGTTGGGTTTCGGTTTAGTGAATATGCCCCTCCATGTCTTCCCGATCTGGCTACCACAACTCTGCCACTAGCACCAGGGTGACTCTCCTTCAGTTTGAGATACTTTTTCTCAACTATAGTCCTTTAAGCTTATGTAACTCTCAAGGCATGAACCGTTATCCTATTGATACTGGATTCTAACACAATCCACATCCTGTTCGGGTGAATGTTTTTCAAGGGTTATGGGCCCATCTCACAAATACCCACTGTCACATGATTGAGTGCTAAAGGGTCCTCTCAGGTTCCTTCACCCACAATCAACACACTCTCTATCATGATAGACTCTCTTGTAATGCCCCTCCTTGGGACACCTAAAGCAAGTATTCACTTTGGACTTGGACGAACCTTCTTGTCCTCCCTTGGAACCTTAGGAATTGCCCTCACCCTTGCCTTTTGGTTTGGAACCAGTCTGTTGGGAATTCCTCTCTTTTTTTGATTTGGATATGTAAGGTCAGGTGCTCAAGGCAGGGGATCATGACTGTACACCATGTAGGGGACATTCCCAACCCAACACTGGGTAGTCTGGATCCATCATCCTAGTATCTTGCTCAAGGAGATGCATGTAGTGTGCCACAGAAGTATGCAATCCCTTCATTTAAAACATTTTGCTAAATCTTTTCCAATGTTTGGAAGATATTAAAAAACCCTCCTGCTCCTGGAAAAGATGAAGGGGGAAAGAATCACATCATCACATACACTCATGCTTGACATTGAACATCCATGTTTTCAGGGAGACACTCTTTCATGCCATCATACACTGACACACACTCAGAAACTCATCTAGACAATCGCATGCCATACACACAATAAATGTCCATGCTTAAGGTCTAAAACCAAGGTATACAGGCATATACACAAACACAGATTGAGGCATTCATGCAGACAGTGAGGCATCTTTCTGTCACCTCCCCACACACACACTGTTGCACACCCACAACCACACATACACAGTATCAGATGCTCATGTACGCACCATCAAAGTCCAGCACACATAGGATATATATGTATATATATATATATATATATATATATATATATATATATATATATATATATATACATATGCACACTCCATTCAACATGAAAAATCAACACATTATTACAGTGAAATGTCCAAACACTATCAGATGCCCACACACTAATTAAACACCCACAAACACAATCAGATGATCAGATGCATGCATGCTCAAACACACACACGCACATCATGAGACACTCACCAGCCACCATCACATGCATACACACCCAACATCAGACCTTCACAAACTCATCAACAGGCATCCTAATGCACATATCATCAGATGCTCAGATCCAAACAGACACACAAAACCTAGGCTATTTATTAACAAATGCCTAGCTCGAAGAATAAAAATAATAATGAAACTCCCTAAAAAAACTAAAGTTATAGGAAAATTAATGCTTCCTGATATGGTGACAGTCGCTATCCCACAGAATCTACAAAATAGGTGTGAGAAAGTGGATTATTCGTTCAAGTGGATGACAGTGCAATGGCACTGTTCCTTACTAGGTCCAGCTAAGTCCTAGTAATTTAGGCCTAAGCTCAACTCTTATTAGCTGTAGCAAAGAGTAGACAAGCTTAACTATGGACATTTAGGAGAAATATGTAAAGCATTCATCAGTACTAAAACCATTAAAAAGTAGAAAACACAACACAAAAAAAATCTCACTCTGATTTAAAAAACTGAGAAAATTGTAATGAAGAAATGGACACCAAAACAAAAAAAAATAGATGTAGGGAACCATATATGTGATCTTTCAAGGGTTTAGGTGTTTCTAATACCAAAAATCACAAAGCACCAAACCCGGGCATCTGGTTGCACTAGACCAGATCCAGGTTCATCCTGGTGGAAAGTTTACCTTCTGACTTAGAGCCAGCTTTAGTGTTTGGCAGTTAGGTTACTTCATCAAAAAGTACTGGATATACTGTCCCCCGTATTACAGGCCTTTTATATCAGATGGCACTTGTGATACAGTGGACGAAATATCTGCCATGTGTGTGAAGAAGTAACCCATCTGCCAAACTTAATGACAGGCCCTTAGTCTTTTTTTTATGAAGAAAATCCTTGTCGGTGAGTTTGCCGGTGAGTCGGGCGCCAGATGGATCCAAAAAAGGGGCTAGTCAACAGTGGATGGCTGAAAAGCAGGTCCTCAGTGGGAGCCCCACCGTTGGTAGAAAGTTTGAGTCTCATAACATCAAAGGTGAGAAAACAGACAATGTTAGAAGAGCAAAGTTGTAGTAGGCAGCAGGGTTTGGCATTGGTCCTGGTAAAGTCCTCTATGTTTAGACTTAGGGCCAGATGTAGGAAAAAATCAAATTGCGACTTGCAATTTGCGAGTCTGTGCGACTCGCAAATTGCAAGTCGCAATTTGACATGCAGAAAGGTGTCTCAGACACCTTCTGCAACTCGCAATGGGGTCGCAAAGACCCACCTCATAAATATGTATGAGGTGGGTCGCAGTTTGCGACCCCATTGCGAGTATAGGCACTCGCTAACATGGAGGCCTGCTGACGTCAGCAGGCCTCCATGTTAGCGACCTGCCTTTTAAATAAAGTTTTTTTTTTTTTTTGAAGTGCAGCCCGTTTTTCCTCCCTTGGACCACTCCCTGCCCTGAAAAAATAATATGGGGTCCATTCCATGGGGACCCCTTCCCGTTTGCGAATGGGTTACCATCCACTTCAAGTGGATGGTAACTGCGACTCCATTTGCGACCGCATACGCGGTCGCAAATGGAATTGCATACCATTGCGAATCGCAAATAGGAAGGGAACACCCCTTCCTATTTGCGATTCGGAAATGCATTTTGCGAGTCGGTCCCGACTCGCAAAATGCATTTCTGCATAGGAATCACGCATTTGCGAGTCGCAAACGGCAAATTTTGCCGTTTGCGACTCGCAAAGTGCTTCCTACATCTGGCCCTTAGATTCTTATCTGGAAGTCATGATCTCTTCAGCACAGCAGCCCAGCAAGTTGAGTCTGACCATCAGTTCAACGTAGGTGCTATGGCTCAGCAGCGGTCCAGTGGTAGCCTCTATTCTTTCTGTGAAAAGTTCATAAAAAGTTTCGAAGTGTATAGTCTTAAAGATTTTGAAGGAAACAGTACATTACTACAGCTGCCAAGGGCCCAGGACCTTCTGGCCACCAGTTGGGGGTTAGGGCTCAATCTCCCAGAAGCCACCAGCAGGGGCCAAGGCACATCCAGTTGCAACTGGTCAATTTAACTAAACAGTCTTGGTCTTCTTGCAGCTTTTGTGTTCTATGAGCTTTACACCAGGCTAAGCAACTAGCCATTGGAGTCCACTCTTCAGTCCTGAGTACAAGTGGGGACCAGACCCAGGTCTTGGGGTTTCTCTCTGCAGGCTCAACATAAAGTGCAGTTTTTCTTTTGTCTTCCACAGGTCCAGAGGTGTACTGACAAATACCCAGGAGTGCCACATGTCTGGCACTAGGTAGCAACCCTACCCACTTTGGGAGGGGGGTTTGACCCTAAACAATCCCTCAGTACCCTGCTCTCCAACATGGCAGAACCTTTTTTCACCTGGTCAGAGCTCTGGGCACACCCCTGAGGTGTGTATAGGTAAATGAGAAACTCCCCCCTGCAATGGACAATGGGAGAGGCAGGCCTAGGTGTGAGATACATCTGCCTGCGATGGAGGATGCCCCTTTGAAGCTTGTGCAGTTGGTGGGCACATCCCCTGGCCATCCTGTTGGGAGGCAGTCACACCTCCTCCCACCCAATGACCTTTTGTTTCCTTTTTTGGGAGCTATTCACAGTTCCTTGCAGAAGGACACCAGGCTTCCTAGTTACATGTATGTATCAACTCTGAAAAGGCCACTAGAGGCTTTAGGCAGGAAAATACAAGTGGCATTTTCAAAATAGTAATTCAAAATCAAACTTTACCATCAGATTGGGTTATAAATTACTATTAATTGTAGTCCTTAAACCGCAGTTTTAGCTATTACCAAACTAACTGAAGTTACGCATTATAAGGTGTTATAATGTAACTCAGTGCTTTTCAATGGGAGAGCCAGCCAGGCCTCAGTGAAAAATGACTTCAGACATTTTTCACTGCCGGGACATATAAAATGTAAGTGCACCTGTCTTACTTTTTAAGTAACACACACCCTGCCCTATTGGCATTTAGGACCTATCTTAGAGGTGACTTATAAGTATTAAAAAATAAGTTTTAGGTCTGCCAAGAGTGAAGTTTTAAAACTGCATACTCAGGCTGCAGAGGCAGGCCTGAAGACATGCTTTGCATTGTCACTTTAGTGGAAGCATAATATGTGCTGTATTCCAGTAGTGAGACTTAATTTACAGGCACTGGGTACCAGATACTAGGGACTTATAGGTAAGTTAAATACGCCAATCAGGGGTTTGACAATTCTACATGTTTTTAGATGTCAGAGCACATGAGGTGGGTGCTGGACCGCAGCACCTCAGTGTTCGGAGTCCATACACAGGCAATAAAATCCTGCAAAAAATTGGGATAGACACTACAAAAAGGGCATTTTCATACCATGGGAAATTCAGGTAGTAGTGTACACCCTGATTAAAGAGCTTAGGATAAGGTGGTATGGCTGCACTAAAATAAATCAGCTTGCGTCTCATTTCAAAGGTTTTTCGGGCACAGCAATTACGCAGGATTGCTTTCTATTTAGTTCAGTCCTGACATAACGGTGATTGTAGTTCTTGCTCAATTTCCCCTCCATTCATTTTCATAGTTAAAACAGAACTTCATAAATCTGATGTTATCATTAGGGAAGATATTGAACAACTGTGAGTAGTTAGAGCAACCATTCTTCTCTATTTAGATCACCTGTAAGTGCAACTACTTTTTGACATTGGCATTACAGCCTTACAATAGCTATTAATGGCTGTCACAAAACGCATTACTACAGCACTTATTCATGTCCACGCAATTTAAATGTAATGTAAAATGCGTTGACACATTGACGTGACCGATAAAGTCATACGTGAGGTCACATTCAGTGAATTTGGCAGCATTGTAGTTTCTTAGCTTATCATAACTTTTTCAATGTAAAGGTTGTAAGTTTTAGATCATAATGTCAACATGTTTTTAATCTAACATTTTTAGGGGATGTTTTTATGTTTTTATTTCTAATTAAATTGTGTTCCCCCTGCTTAGGGCGTTAGCATCTGTTATTGCCTGCCTGCTTTGCAACTAGGGTCCCAAGGCAAGGGAGCATAATGAGGAAAAAGACATTCTATAGTTGGTAACGACTCACATGGTTAACAGAACCCGTCATCCTGATCTCACCCAACACCAGCAAATAATTAGGACCAGTGTTTGCGTCATGTCCTTGTCATTGAACCTAGCGCAAAGGTGAACAACAGCAATCAGGACCTAAGCCTTTTCATTTGCTCTGCCAGCCTCAGCATCAACAGAGGGTGTCAACTGTTGTTAGGTACTAACGGTAGTAGACTAACGTAGTTTATGTGAACAAACAAAATCTTTTACATGTGTAAAATCGTTTTAATAAAATAATCCAGTTCAGTGGTATTCTTTGCAGTACTTTCCTAATCACAAAATATGAAACGGTACAAACGAATTCCGTCCCAACCATAGTACCATATTTGCGTTTGAAACGAGAATATATATATTTGCCAGGTTCCTTACTATCTAAATACAACAATAATAGCATGAAATCTGTTTGCTCAGCTCTTGGCTCAGGAACACAAATCTACTTTGTGTTAAGTTCATTTGCCATGTCAGTTGTCACGAAAGCATCCAGAACAAAGTCAACATTTATTTGAGAAGGCCCAAAAAGGAAAGTTCAGTTGTGCATTTAAAGACAATGTCAGGGCTAAGGTGCCTTAGATGTATTGTGTATTGCTTTGTTTTGTTACTGTTTGATTCTTTATTGCAATTCCATTTATACAGGTTCCAACATGGTGTCCTGTGATCAAGAAAGCAAGTTTAATTTCCAGATCAGTGGGAGCTGCATTGATTTGAAAGACAGCCATATATCAAGACAATATAAAAAAGAAAGACGCAGAACAGCGAAGGAGTCATACAGGGCAGCTAATTCCTTGAGAAAAAGGCGTTCCTTCTTACAGACAGACTACACATCTCAAGTGACTTTCCCTCTAGCACCATCCTACTCATTAGAAAGAGTGGACCACGTGTGCTGCTATGAAAGAGAGACCCACCTATCCTCTGACACTCACTCTCAAACACTATCCTCCTTGAAAAATACGGAGGGGGAACCATCACTTCTAGAAAATAAGCCACTGACACTGTTACCACCACAAAAAGAAAACCAAAGCCAAAGCCCTTCCCCCAGCTTGATGGAGATGGAACCTGACACCATGGAGACCAAATCAGTCACTGACACCATTATCTCTTCTATCTCAGCAACTCGCTTTGGGACTGCACATGAATGTACGACAGGAACGGATCTCAATCTACATGATCCCCCTTGTCTGGACAACAAAGAAGTGAAGGGCAGATTTTCTGACCCCCCCTTTCTCTGTGGCGAAGATGGACGAACCAGTCCTTCTGGTATTTACCATCATTTGGAAGAAAACAGGGCTTCCAAGGAGGAAGCAACTGCTCTGTTTAGGATTCAACCAGGTTACTGCATTACAGGTGAAAGTCAATTAGAAAAGGACGTGGCTGAGCCTGAGCAGAGAATAGAGGAGAACAATGGTAGAAATCTCACGGATGGGGATAAGCCAAGACTGTGTAATGAATTTGGAATGGCGCACCATAAAGAGACTTTGTGTTCCTTGGAAGATATGACCAATGGATCCATGGATCAGTTTGCAGTTATACAATCAGCCTATCTTGCATGTTTACAAGATGATTGCACAAGGAAGGATCCATCTAACCCAATGACATGTGAAACTAAAAAAGATGACACATCATTATCCAGAGAGAAAAATGGTAAGTCTGCAAGCAGCGGCGTGTGTGTGTGTGTCTGTGTGTGTATGGGGGTATTAATCAGGAATGTCTGGGCTTTTCTGATGCACTGAGCTCCTGTTTGACATAAATAGTATATCATGCATATTAACTCACTTTTAAATGTCATTTTTTAAAGAGACGAATGCCGATGCCCTATGTCATAACTCAGTCACCAAGGACACAAGGAATGGAGCAACATTTACAGAGGGTCCTAATACGCATCCCCAAGTCGAAAGTGGACAGACAGTAGACGAAGTAGGACAATCAGAGCCTCGAATGGGAAATGATCATGCTTTTGCATTAGCTGTGCAGCACTGTGACAGCCTATTGTATCCCTCGCAGTATAGAGTTGATCCCGAATGGAAGGAGAAGGACCAAAGTGCAAATCAATCACAAAAAAGGTTTAGTCTTGAGCTCCTAGCAAGGCCTAACGGTCACTACCAGATAGATGACAGCATGGCAAAAGGAGGCAAAGTACACAATGATAATTCTCTGTCATCGGAAATGTTCCAGCAGTACAGTAACAATCCTAGATCCATTTGGGAAAATTCCAATTTCATCCCCTCCTGTTCTGACCAAGCCCCATTTGAATACAGCTCACACACGCAGGCTCTTCTTAGTTCTAGTAAAGTTGTCTCTACAGATTTTACAAGTATTCAGAATGAATCTTTGCACCAAGTTGGAGAGGAAAACTGCAGCTGCCGACTGGCCTACGCTAACTGCTTTAGTGGACTTGACACTGAAGTTGATGATGACAATATTGATTCTGAGCCGAGCATGTCATCTTTACCCATGACAACACCACCATCCTCAGGAAGTCTTTTGTCTGCAGATATGAACCTCTTTGATATCGCAGATGGAAGAAAGGAAGTTGTCTCCCCATCGAGCCGTGTTGATAATTTCTTTTGTTCACAGTATTCCTTTGAATCTTTGGGCAGGCTAGAAGACAATACTTTCAGAATGGCGAGTGACTTTGGGCAGTTGCAGAATCAGGTGGAAGACCTGCAAAAGGTATTTGAGAACTATTCTGGAAGCTCACTCAGTCATCCTGAGGATAAGTGTGCCATCCGGTTCTCTGAAGACAAACAGGCTCTCTGTGCAGTGTCTCGAAAATTGATGTCCAACTGCCAGAAAGTGATTAAAGTGGACCCAGCTCCGAAACAGATGCAGAGTGCTCTCCATGACACATTTCGCAACCTCATTGACCTCACGCGGGTGTGCCTCCAACTTACTGGTTGTGACCAATGCACTAAAAGACAGATCAGCGTCCTAACCAATTTGAAGGATGTAGTCTGCACCTATCATCAGTATGTTCAGGCTGCGAGGAAGGCCTGTGAGAGAGACTGTTCTGATCTGAGCATCAAACTATTGGCTCGCCAGTGCACCGCACTCACAGCAGCAACATTCTGCTTAACGCAGCAGTTCAAATCATTAACTCCTTAAAAAAATCAGACTCTAATCTCTAAAGTTACTTTTCACTCACGTAAATTTCAGGGTTCTCTCAAAAGAAGTGTTGTTTACATATTACAGATGTAACCTGAGTATAATGGATTCTGCCAAAGCTTGCCGAAGGACGAAGAGCTCAGGGCCCCATTGAGACCCACACTGTGATGCAGAAGAGACAACATTGAATGTAAATTGTGAGCTTATCTGAATGACTTCAGTGGTGAAATATAGAGCATCTCCGGATATTAGTCTGTGGTTGTACGCCATGCATGAGCTTTGAATTGGCTTGGTTACTTCCTAAAGATGGGAATACATTATTTCATAATTTCTGTTACAAACACCTGCCATTCTTGATTTTAAATTAATTATTTGAGGACACCGCAGATATACACATAATCATATATTTAACACAAAGAAAAACCTCAGTTGGTCTGTCTGTTCAGTTGGTATGCAATATTTCCCTATTTCCCAAATGTACCACAAACCTTCCCATGGACCCACTTGAGGGTCTATCAGAAAAACTTCAAGCAGCATGTAGGGCAGTGACAGGGTACAGTCTTGAAATGTATGCTCTTGAAAATTAAAAGCAAATTTATGAATACGTTTTCAAACTAGGTGAAATCCGAATCACATACCCAGGTGGGTAAAACAGCTTCCTGGGTATCTGGGCCTGCAATGAACAAGAACTTTATTTGAACAATGGCCAAATTAAAAGCTACTAGAATTAGGAGGCACTCTAGAAACTGAGGAAGTGTAGCACAGTGTGCCCCCCCCTTTTCTCTAAGGTTCCTTCCTTCCTCTCCTGTACGCTGTCTAAAGGCAGTCCTGCATGTCCTGTGACCTACCATTTGGGCGTACAGATCCCCAGGATTTTGGAGTAAATTGTGAAACTGTAGGGATGGTAACCAGCCAGTGTGGCACTTTTAAGGGCCAGCAGATAGGTTCAATAAAGAGACACTTAGGGCCTTATTTATAGGCCCTTAGCGCCACAGGAGCGTCACTTTTTGTGACGCTCCGGTGGCGCTAAGCACTGCACCATATTTACAAGGTGGCGTTAAGCCACTTTTTGTGGCTTAACGCCACCTTGTAAATACGGCCCCTTCCCACGCAGAACTGTGCGTGGAAGGGGCGTGCAATCGGGTTTGCTGTGGGCGTGCCACAGCAACACCCATTGCATTTTGACTCTGCCCCAGGGGTGGCATTAGCAAGGCGCAACGAGGAGGAATACTTTCTTTCTTGCTTGATTTTTTGCTTTTCCTATTCTTGCTGCATTCTGCAGCATGCATAGAAAGAGTAAAATGCCAGAAAGTATTGTTTATGTGCAGGAAGGTGTCCTTTTCTGCACATAAACACTCATTTGAACATGACGCTTCGGCACTTCTGTGTGTGCAGCACACACAGAAGTGCCAAAGCGCCATTAGTGATAGTTAATGTGCAGGAAGGGACACCTGCATTGGCACTGGCAGCTAAATTTAGTGCCAGCGCAGGGGGAAACCCAGGGGAGCCGTAATAACTTAAAGAAGGCGCATCCCTGCATTTCTAAAGTGATGCAGTGCGGCACTGCCAACTTTGGCGCAGCACCACGCTGTGACAATTTTTCTTAAATCTGGCCCTTACAGTCGGGTTTTCATCAATGCTCTCTCTTTGTCACCATAGTACTGAATCGAACCGTACCACTTTCACCGTCTTATTAGATGATGGTAGAGGAAGGCCTTAACTATGGGTCAAAAAGAGGACACATCCCTAAGTGTCTAGACCAGTAGTCTACAGAAAGAATGGGCTGACAATATATTTGGTTTTTTTTGCAATGCACTGAATGTTCAGTCTGTATTTTAGAATTATGCTCTCTAGACCGGAAATGTGTTTATGAAAGTTACATGTGTGTGTAAACGAATGTCCTAGTAAGGAATGGTGCTATAAGACGAGTGAGGAATGGATATGTTGCACAGTGATGCCACATTACATTATTACTATTTGTGCAGTAATATTTATTGTATTAAGTTTTCAAAAACACTTTTTGAAAAAAAAACATGAAATGTGTGGTATTACACTGCCGAGAGCTATCTAAAGGCAGTTCCAGTGCAAGATTTCTTTTGAATGGGCACAGAAGGAATGCACATGTATTTTAACTCTTCTATTTTTGCCTAAGCCTCACTAGTATTATGTTAATTCTAAGTTATGTATACTTAAATATCTGACATAGGATTGTATTGTATTGGTATGTTCAACATTTATGAGTATCCCATTATGCCATGCTAAGAATAACGAAAATCATTATTTGTGTCTGGTCTATACATATCATACTCAGGCCATAAGTGTGTCAGCTAATGGACTGCCTCGCGAATAAGGGGCATGGTTTAGAATTTGGAAGATGGGAAGCTTCATTATAACCATGACATCTGCCGTATTACAGGTGCTATAGGATATGATGCCCTTGCAATACAGTGAGTGTAACATCCATCCCATTTGTGACGGAGTATCCCATCTGCAAATTCTAAATCAGGCCATAGTCTTCTATGTCAACGAAACTGCTCATGCAAAGAAAAGAAACGTTAAGTTATGGATCAAAGAGTTAATATGACAACAGACGGGAACAACAAAGACTTCTCCACTTACTGCTCAAATGCCAAGCACGGCCTACTCAGGCACGCCATTGATGCAGATTCACACACAAGAAGATGTGCACAAGTAAGTGTGCTAAATTGTACAGGCAATGAATGGATTGGGTATCTCTTCTGTATTTGTCATAATCCTAATAAAATTAGAATATTCCAGTTTCATTTGTTTCTGATTTGATGCATGTGTACATGTTTTGGGTTGTTGTGTTGATTTGACACCCACAACATCAGTTGTTCATCAAGGTCATGGTTTAAAAACTTTCAGAACGACAAGCCCTAAAAGTCTACCTTAGTTCCCCATTACGGAAACGAAAGTATCATCTGAAGGCCTTCCCTGAAAAAGGCAGTGATTTGGAAAATACATCGGCGACCGCTTATAGTTGCTTGTTAAGACATCTTTAAGGAAGAATATCGATATTCAACATAAACATAAACAAAGACACAAAGATGCCTGACGATGTGTATTCAATTTAACAAATGAAAGATAAAACAATGTTGGCAATCTAACAAATTAATGATAAAACAATGTGGCAATTTATTCAGGGTGGGGATGTCAGGTGCGGCCCATCCACAAGAGTGGAGGAGCATTGCCCCACAAAGAAATGGCCCTCAGAACTGAAAAATAAAATAGTAATAAAGTTTATTACCATTTTGATATTCAACACCCCATCCCCAATCAAGTATCAGGACATGGCTGGGCAATTGCTGCTGAGTGGCAACAGCGAGCTCTGCACTTAAGTTCAAAATGCGCTTGTCCCATTGGCCGACTGTCTTGCGATGGCCAGCCTGACATGCTCACTTTAAACTTTTCCAGCCCAGCTGTCTTAAGATAGCTCGGTTAGAAAAAAGCTCAGGCCTCCAGTGCTCTTAAGAGCTCTGAAAGAGGCCGCTCCCTCCAATCCTGATGCTTCTCTCATGCTGCTTAACAGCATGAGAGCAGTGCCAGGATTGGTTGGTGCAGTTTTCTTGGTCCCGTGTTCAAGCTTCCAGGAGAGACAATGAGAGGAGAGGAGGACTCCGTGAGGTAAGTGCAATTAAAAACAAATATTTTTAATGTACCCCCTACTCCCCACCGTAAATACAAGCCAGCCGTCACTGGGTGATGTGTTCCTATTTCAAAGATTACCAGGGCATAGAAAACTCACACTTTCTTCTTTGCTTTTCAATTAACTCGGGAGAAGCCATCTGAAGATATTACAAAAGTGCAAAATGCAGATGATGTAAACATTTAGGGGCATATTTAAGAGCCCCTAGCACCACTAGAGCACCACTTTTCATGACGCCCCTGTGGCGCAATGCCCTGCGCCATCTTTACAAGGTGGAGTTAAGCCACTTTTTGTGGCTTAGCGTCACCTTGTAAATATGGCCTCCTCATACGCAGCCCTTTGCGTGGAAGGGGCGTACAATGTGTGTTGCTGTGGGTGTGCCACAGTAACATCCATTGCATTTTGATGCTGCCTCAGATTTATGAGTTTTCGTAAACCTGAGGCAGTGCCAAAATCTAACACCGCACCAGGGGTGGCCCTAGAAAGGTGCAACGAGGAGGAATACTCTTGTTATTCCTCGTTTTTTGCTGTTTCTATGTGTGCTGCATTCTGCAGCACGCATAGAAAGAGCAAAATGCCAGACATGATTGTTTATGTGTGGGAAGGTGTCCCTTCCTGCACATAAACAATCACTTCAAAATGACACTTTGGCACTTCTGTGTGTGCTGCGTTCTGCAGTACACACCTAAGTGCCAAATCGCCATTAGTGATTGTTTATGTGCAGGAAGGGACACCTTCCCACACATAAACAATCAAACCCCTCAACGCAGACATCCTTGAATGATGGTGCAATGAAGCCTGTGTTGGCGCTAGGCAGCTCAGTTTAGCTCCAGCACAGAGGACACCACAGGGGTGTGCCATATTCAATTAAATAGGGTGCATCCCTGTGTTGTGAAAATGAGCACAGCGCTGCAAATCTTGGCTCAGCGTCGCACTCCGTCATTTTCTGTTAAATGTGGGCCTTAGTATCTTCTCACAATCTCATGTAATTATTCCCATAATATGTATTATCAGTGCTTCATAGCTAACGTACCGTTTGGAACTTTTGAAAGAGTTGCTGCATCCTGGCTGAAATCTAATAACGTTATATTCTCGGCAGTCCTGCATCCCCTGCTTTTTCTGTGGCACCGTTATTGTGCTGTTGCATATGTTTTATGTGTTATACTTGGGGACCTGTTGTAAAATTTAAAAAGATCCTTCTACTGAATAACAAGTAATTGCATTGAGCCACATGTTAAGGAAAATCCAAGTTAGAAATTGAAAATTAATAATGTGTGAGCACACCTCTCAGCTGATGTTTCAAACAATTCCCTGGAATGCAGGTTATACAGGATATGCAGATTCCCCTACTGTAAACCGCTTTGCGTTATATAATCAACAAAGTCCTCTCAGCTGAGAAATTAGATATGGCAAATGTTGCCAGTTCCAACAGGTAGAAAGGCTGGGTATTTCTTTTTTCTTAGGATGACGAGGATAGTGGTCCCGAGAAACATTGGTTCAGGTTGGACAATCTGTAAAGCACTTAGGCCCAGATTTACCAAATATAGCGCAATGCAGCAGCAAACAATGCTGAGCTGTGCTGCGTGCAAGGACGGAGCAGGAGAATGCCATATCTACAGAGATATGACTTTCCTCCCCTCTCCTTAGCGCCTCTCCTCCCCTCTCCTTAGCGCCGGCACTAATTTTAACTGCTGTGCTCCACACACACCCCTTTGCACCATAGTGCAGGGGTGTGTGGTGAGTCTAGCATAGGTTGCAAAGTCGAAAAAGAAGGGAGAAATGAAAAGATTTCTCCTTTTAATGCTTGCATTTAAAAGGTGTTAACTTTTTGCACAAAACACTGTCTACTTTTGTTTGTAGATAGGGTTTTGCATCAAAAGGTATTGATGGTTGCATGGGAAAGCCCATGTACCACCCATGTAACTCCCCCTTGTCGTTAAGTAACACAATGGAAAGTAAATAAGGGAAAAAACATTTTGTGCTGGGTAGTGTCACAGTTGTCATGCTAACCCAGCACAACATTTTTGTAAATCCCCTCTAAATGTTTTTCTTCTTTTGAACTTGAACATTACTTCTCCCCTTTTATTTTAAGTGTTGAGGGCATTGGAGTATTATGTCGACTGTGCCGGTAGCCATGATGTGTTTACATGTTTTGCTACTCTACAAAAGGTGATGGGAGGATGCATACAGTATGTATAACCACTGGCAATCACTTGGGGTGGCATTCCAACCCATCATTATTTTGCCTTCTATGCCACCTCAAATTAGACCCAGCTATATGCAAATCAGTCTTAGCCCTGCTCCAATTGGACAGCCTAGCCCAGACTGCCAAGCCAGGCCCTGTCTGAACTGGGATACAAGCAACCCACAATGAGGTCAAAATGACTGGGGCTCTTCAGTGAGGTGTAGCTTGGTTTCAGTGGCACAGTGCGCAAGGGACCCATGTATGGGCATGTCCTTGGCAACTTAGGGGGTACATCAAATACACAAAAGGTGATGAGAAGATGCTTGCATAAGTCTAACCACTTACATTCCAACCAATTGTTCTTTTGCCCTCCATACTACCTCAGATTAGACCCAGCTATGTGCAAATCAGTCTTGACCCTGCTTCAATAGGTACAGTCCAGCCAGAACTGTCAAGCCAGGCCACCTCTGAACTGGAAGGCTATGGCATGGGTCCCCTGATCAATGTGCCAATGGAACCTAGCTATACCTGACTGATGAGCCATTTGAGGGTGAGACTGGTCCTAGGTTCCTTCTGTTCCGGTTTGGTGAGAACCTGGCCTGGCAGTTCAACTGGACTGTTCTTTTGAGAAGTAGGGACAAGGCTGATTTGCATATGAGTGGGTCCAAACTGAGGTGAAATGGTGAGCAAAAGAACAATGGATTGGGATACTATCCCGAGCGATTGCCAGTAATTCAACACATTGCAAGCATTTCTCCTGTCACCTTTTGTGTGTTTCATGTACCCCCCCCCCCAAGTGGCAAGGGTATGTCCAGTGTGCCACTGAAATCAAGCTTTATCTGACTGATGTGCCCTTATCAGGGCAAAACTTGTCCTAATTTGCTTGTGTTGCAGTTCGATGACATCCTTGCCTGGCAGTTCGGGCTTGACTTTTCCCATGAGGAGCAGGGTCATGGCTGATTTGCACATGACTGGGTCCAATCTGAGATGGCAGGGTCAGCAAAAGTATGATGATGCTACCCTAAGCTATTACCAGTGGTTCTACAAATTGCAAGCATTCCTACCATCATCTTCCTAAGTGCAAGGGTATGCCCAGACATGAGTCCCACGCTTACTGTGGCACTGGAACCAAGCTATACCTGGCTGATGAGCCCTTGTTAGGGTGAAATCGGTCCTAGGTTGCTTGTTTTCTGATTTGGTGAGAACCTGGCCTGGCAGTTTGGATTAGACTGGTCCTGTGAGGAGCAGGGTCAAGCAAGAATTGAATATGGCTGGGTTCAAACTGAGGTGGCACAGTGAACCAAAGAACAATGGGTTGGGATGCTACCCTGAGTGACTGCCAGTGGTTAGACAAAGTACAATCATTCTTCCCATCACCTTTGGTGTGTTTCATATGCTGCCTTAAGTGGCAAATGTATGCCCAAACATGGTTCCTTTGCTCACTGTGCCACTGGAGCCAATTATACCTGGCTTATAATCCGGTATTAGGGGAAAACCGGTCATAGGTTTCTTGTGTTCCAGTTTGATGAGGTCCTCACCTGGCAGTTCAGGCTGGCATTTCCTATGAGGAGCAGGGTAATGGCTTATTTGCTTCTGACTAGGTCCAAACTGAGGTGGTATAGTGAGCAAAAGAATGATGGGTTGGGATGCCACACCAAGCTTTGGCCAGTTGTTTGACAAGTTGCAAGCATTCCTGCCATCATCTTTTGTGTGTTTTATGTAAGTTTTGCACCATTCATATAAGCAGGAGTGTGTCATAAGTTGCCTGATTTTGTTATGAGTTTGCTTTTTTGAGAGTCTTTTAATACAAATATTTAACAGTTGTTAGTCTAACAGTGCAGTTTCTCTAAAGACTTCCTTAGAGGCTGATATGGTAAAATTGAATAATCCTCCATTAACAATAGTTTTGAGCACTGATGTAGGTGGTATCTGAATGTCCTTAAATATATAGGGGCATCACTTTTAGTGATGCTCCGGTGGCGCTATGCACTGCACTATATTTACAAAGTGGCGTTAAACCACCTTTTGTGGCTTAACTCCACCTTGTAAATACGACCCCTTCACACGCAGCACTTTGCGTGGAAGGGGTGTGCAATGGGTGTTGCGGTGGGCTTGCCACAGCAGCACCCATTGCATTTTGACACTGCCACAGATTTACGAGTTTTTGTAAACCTTAGGCAGTCCCAAATTCTAACACCAACCCGGGGTGGTGTTAGCATGGCGCAACAAGGAGAAATACTTTAATTTCTCCTTGTTTTTCGTTCTTTTTATGTGTGCTGAATTCTGCAGCAAACATAGAAAGAGCAAATCGCCATTTAAGATTGTTTTTGTGCAGGAAGGTGTTCCTTCCTACACAAAAACAATTTCCCCCTCAACACAGCCCTCCTTGCACTATGGTGCTAGGGTTACTGCATTGGCACACAGCAGCAAACTCAGAGCTGGTGCAGGGGGAAAGACAGAGGTATGCCATATTCCATTAAATAAGGTGCATCCCTGCGTTGTGAATATGACATTACCAAATGTGCGCAGCAACGCGCACCGTCATTTTCTCTTAAATCTGCCCCCTAATTTCAGTTGGTATTAAGTTTCACATCTTGGGGCTTATTTACATGCCCTGTGCGTCGCCAGTGCACCACTTTTTGTGGTGCATCGGGAGCGCATTGTGCAGGCCCATATCTACAAAGCTATGCAAAGCCACTTTGCATGGCTTTTAATGGCCTTGTAGATGTATTGTAAGGCAGCACAGCACAAGTCGCTGCTTTGCCTTATACTTCATCAGGGAGGCATTCTATGGGTGTTACAGTGAGTTTTTCCATGCAACACCCAGAGGTTTTGGCACATTCCCAGATATACAAGGCAAAGTGAACCTGGGAATATGTCAAAATTGTATGCCTCCCTAGGGGAGATGCAACAAGGAGAAATATCTTTATTTCTCCTCGTTTTTCCTCTTTCTATGTGTGCTGTATTCTGCAGAACACAAAGAAAGAGGAAAATGCCTCCATAGATTATGTTTGTGCAGGAAGGTGTCCCTTGCAGCACAGAAACAGTACTGTCCGCGACGCAGGCATCCTTGCACCATGGTGCAGGACTGCCTGCGTCGGCGCTGGGCAGCTCATTGTGTGCCATTGCAGGAGGAGAGGACAGAAATGCGCTGTATCTTGTAGATACCATGCATTTCATCCCTTTCCCTATAACGCCAGGTACTACAGCAAGGTTAGTTGCTGCGCTGCCCTGCGCCATGGGCCTTGTAAATAAGTGCCCCCACTTTTAATGGTTATTAACAGAGCTGGAATTCGACATATAGCTGAAATGTGTATGTAACTGTCGAGCTTTGGTTTAGTTTTATTGGTGGCATCCACTTTGTGTTATTTGTTTCAGTTGATTTTAACTCATCAGTGTTGTTGGCTTTATTTTTGGTTCTGTTATTGATTTAATATTTTTGTTGTTTTCTCATAATAATATTTTTGTTGTTTTCTCGTAATAAACTGGGGGTTTTGAAGAATATTTGGAGTCCCTTTCCTTTTGACACAAACACCCAGCTTGGATATAAATGACAAAACCTGTTAGTGATGGCCCATTACAGAGTGGCTTATTGCCACTCATTTCCCGCCCTGTTTAACACAAAGCACTTTTATCAGCATAATGCTTCCTTTGGCCAGAGCAGAGGGCAATTCTGGGGATCACAAGAGGCCCCCCTGGGGGTGCCACCCGTATTTTGAAGACCCTAGCTTTACAACTGTCATCAGCATGTAAATCTGATAATTGCCTGTAGCTCTAAAATGATCTAAAATGCTTGTGAGTGGGCTTCCAGCACACTGGGGCCAAGAATCATTGGATGCTTCTAGGCTTTGGTCTGTCAGAAGGTGATAATAGAACCTGTAATATTGTCATGGAGGGCTGTGTGGTCCTCATTCTACTTTTATTTAATTGATAAAATAGACAGTGCACCATACCTTGTACAGAATGATGGTTCTATGTTTTCGGAATACATCATTTTGGCACACTGGAAATAAACAGGAGTCGTGACAGTATCCTCCCACTGAGTCTGCACATTAACATCCTTTGCCCTATATATGTTTGATATGATCACAGTGATCATGATGGTCAAAAAATATTTTCTTTAATAAGCTTTCAGGCATTCCACCCTGTTGATTAGACATGCGCCCAAGAATGAAGGTCATTTTAAGTACAACCCTTAACTGAGGTACCTAAGATTCATTGCTTAATAAAGGAATAGGTCCCAATGACATAATGAGAAGGCAAAAACGGCAAGATACATTTGTATTTTTTAATATGCTGAGTCGTTCAATCAAATGATTAGCCTAACCTACCTCTCTACACATATAGACAAAGATCCCAAGGAAACTTGGATTTGTAGTGACTCTTCTAAATAGTTTTGCATTTTCTAAGCCCTTCTCAGACCCAGTCAATTATTTTATCTCCAGTTAGACTACATCAATGGGAGCACACAATATTGATGATCAACCTACGAAATGCTGTTCAAAGCAAAAACTATACTCACCTAGGCCCATATTTATACTCGGTTTGTGCCGAATTAGCGCTGTTTTTTTTTTACGCTAATACAGCGCAAACCTTACTCCATATTTATACTTTGGCGCTAGACATGTGGCGTTTAAGTCATTTTCTGGACGTGAAAACCTACCTTGGGTCCATGAGATGTAAGGTAGGCGTTCCCATCCAGAAAATGACGAAATGACCTTAGCGCCCTATTTATCCCCGTGCTAAAATCTAGCACGGGGATGGGGGCCTTAAACAATGGCGTTAAGCTTGCTTAGCGCCATTATTTAACACCTGAGTCAGGGCAGGCGTTAGAGGACCTGCAGGCCTTTTTCCATGGTCAGAGACCATGAAAAGAGCGCCCACAGGTGCCCTTCCCTGGCCCCAGGGACACTCCCACCCACACCAGAGGGACACCACAGGACGGGGGATCCATCCCAGGTAAGTCCCGGTAAGTATACATTTTTTTTTTTTTTCACCCACTCGGGCCCTGACTTGGGGACCCCTGCATGGCGCTGGCTCCAATGGCCAAGCCCAGGGGACATTTGTCCCCTGGGCATGGCCGTTGGGGTGGTGGGCATGGCTCTTGTCTTTACTAAGACAGGAGCCATGTCCATGGGGGTTGTGTGCCAGGAAATGGCGTTACACTGCTTAGAGACATTTGTATGCCTCTAAACAGTGTAGCTCCATTATTTGGCACACAAGCTATGGTTTCCCCTACGCCTCCCCCACTCGGTTAGCGTCCTTTATAAGGACCCTAACAGGGTATTAGCGCCATTCCATAAATATGGTGCCCGGCTGGCGTCCAGGAATGGCGCTAGCTTGCGCTTTACGTTTACACGCAAAACTGCGCTAGCACGGTTTTGTGTGTAAAAGCATAAATATGGGCCCTTGTGTTGTTTACCACATACCATGGATTGAATTAACTCCAGAGCACAAGTCGGGGTATAGATGGTGGAGAGCGCCCACCCACTATTTTCAAGGGTTGATGCTGTTCCCTTACCAATAAGTTGGGCCCCATTAATATGTTTGCAGAACTTGCCCTGGTGTAATATTCAGACACCGGCATGCATTTAGCAGCGCCTGCATATTGTCAACTTTCGTTCCGAACAGCAACATGCAGACAGTGAGGGACTTTCTTGTCTTCACCTGCAGGCGGGCCACAGACTAAAGCCTGATTTAAACAACAATCAGCCCTCCTTTTTTTTCAAGTAGCATCTTGGTTCGAATCCATCTCGAGCCTATTGTCTAGATGTCAGAGCAATGAAGGGGAAACTACGGCACAGGGTGTGTTATCACTTCACAAGTACTTCAGAGAAACTACAGTTTGGGAGAACGCTTTTGACTTTGTTCAATCTATCTAAAAGAGATGAATGCAGTGGAATGTCAGATGCACCAGTCTTTACAAGTATTTACATGAATAACAATTTAAATGCCACCATGTTTTAACTTTAATTCATTATAGCGCTACTCCTCTCAATGTCAGAGTGCTTTACATCACATGCACACATTTTACCTTGACAATAAATCATACAAGTAAGTAAATCAATGTACAGGATGTGTTACATAACTTAATGAGGGCATGTCTGCTGAACTTATGCTGCAAGAGTGGACCAAATTACGCAACAGGGTTGATTCAATTTTGCAGCAAGAAAAGTAAAATTATGCTGCGTAATGTGGCACATTCAATACTACTATTACCTAATTATTTTGGAAACCTTTACACATTAACACAATATGGGCAAATGTTTCACCTCATAAGTATCACTTTGACACCCAAAAACAGAAACAAGCAACAGAAAGGTGACTAATCAGCCTTTCCAGAGGGTCTTCACTGCACAGCAACACGTCACTTCGCTTTTACTATTTTTTTATCTATTTGAGTCAGTAACAAATTTCTCTTTGTTGGAATCTGCAGATTATGCAGCAGATGATGGATTATATAGCAAATGCAGCAGATCCATAAGTATCTAGAAAACGCTATGGCTGCAAAATCGCATAACTCCAGAGGCCCTATGTAAGTGCTACAAGGAATAGGAGTTACACATCATCCTTCATAGCTCTCACTGTTAGATTATAAGGACTGCAATTTCTGATTTGCAAGTAACAAAAGGATCTCTGTGTGAAAAGCAGTAACTCACTTACCTATCTACATAAAAAAAATCTGTCAACAGCATGTTACACAATGTGCTTTGTGGGCGGCATATTAACCCTCTATGCTACTGTGAGTCAAAACTGTGATAAGACACACATAGATATCTCTAGCACACATGTTTATTACCATAGTTATCTATTATTATTATTCTCTGAGATTTACTAGGCACACAGATATCTGCAGCAGGTGCTTTAACCCCGTAAGATATTTTGCAATGCAGTCTTCACAACCAATTAAGCCAACCAATTAAGCCAATCAACAACCAATTAAGCCAGAACAGATTTCCTGACGCATTTCTCCGTGTTGCCAATTTCTTTGTGGCAGAGCGTTTAATAAAATAAATGTAAAAATTGACTGTCAGACTGCATTCCATGGGGGCATATTTATACTCTGTTTGCGCCGGAATTGCGTCGTTTTTTTTGACGCAATTCCGATGCAAAACTAACTCCATATTTATACTTTGGCGTTAGACGCATCTAGCGCCAAAGTCCATGGAGTTTGCGTCATTTTTTAGCGTGGACACCTACTTTGCGTTAATGATATGCAAGGTAGGCGTTCCCGTCTAAAAAAGTGACTCCGAGGCATGTGCGCCGTATTTACACTCCCGGGCAAAATTCACGCCCGGGAGTGGGCGGGTCAAAAAAAATGACGTCCAGCCGCTTTTGCGCCGTTTCTTAGCGCCTGGACAAGGCAGGCGTTAAGGGACCTGTGGGCTCGGAAGGAGCCCAGAGGTGCCCTCCCATGCCCCCAGGGACACCCCCTGCCACCCTTGCCCACCCCAGGAGGACACCCAAGGATGGAGGGACCCATCCCAGGGAACTTAAGGTAAGTTCAGGTAAGTATTATTATTATTTTTTTTTGTGGCATAGGGGGGCCTGATTTGTGCCCCCCTACATGCCACTATGCCCAATGACCATGCCCAGGGGAGATCCTGGGTGAGCGGGCACGGGAAACACGCTGAGGGGCTGCTGGGAGGGCGGTGCTGGTAGGGGGGGTGGTGGCTGTACCTGTTGTTGGGGTGGGCACAGAGGTGTCCGCCACCGCCAGGTAGCTTCCATCAGAGGAGGAGTCGCTGCCACTGGTATCCCCTCCTGTCCCCGTAGTGGAGCTCCCCTCGCCCTCCATCCCAATGGTGCCTTCACCCTCTGTGGGTTCCCCCTCCTGTGTCATGTGGGATGTAGCTCCCTCTGTCGCCGGTGCCTCTGCTCCTCCGCCAGATGATGCTAATGCACACAAGGACAGGGTGACAAAACAAGAAGTGGGGAAAAAACAGAGAACACACAAGGTCAGGCACTACCAGTTAGTAGGAAAGTCACCTGGCCATGGGGTACAATGCCTAATGCCATTTGCTGCACACCTGGAACCCACAGGAGCCTGCTCAGTAGTAGATGCACACTAAAAATATTGGGGTTGGAGTGCCTCAGAGCCTGCCCAACAAGGGACCTACCCTGCCATGTTCGCCCGGGCCTAGGGGAACCCACAACCCACATCCCCCACCCAGACACTTCGTAAAGCAAGCAGAGTCAGCTTTATGTCACTGTACTCACCCCCTTGTGGCTGCTGTGATGGCCTCAAGCGCCCATCCAACTTCGGATAGGCCACCGCCAGGATGCGGAACATCAGGGGGGTCATGGTGCGATGGGCACCCCTTCCACGTTGGGGGGGAAGCCCCAGCTGGGCCTCCACCGTCTTCTTGCTCCAGCGGAGCAGGTCCTCCCATCTCTTGCGGCAGTGGGTGCTCCCCCCAGGGTCTGTACTTCCTTGGCAATGGCACGCCAAATACCCTTCTTCTGGTGGGCGCTGACCTAGAGGAAAGGTACTGGAGGAAAGGACATTATTCACCCGTCCGGATCATCAGATTAATTGCCCACCAGTTCCCATCCTGACGCACATACACTGACCATCCTCACATGCAGCCCTCAGCCCCCCCCACATGTATCTTCCATCCACACCACTCCAAACAGGCATTGTCCACGCATCATGCTCACAGTGTACTCACCTGTTTGTCTGAAGGACCGTAGAGTAGCGTGTACTGGGGGAGGACCCCATCCACCAGTTTGCCCAACTCCTCCGAAGTGAAGGCAGCAGCCCTTTCCCCAGACACTCAAGCCATTGTCGCTTCCAGACTGAGGTCACAGCAGCACTTGCAGTGTAGGTCCTCTCCTGTTGAAGGTCAGGTATCAAGTGAGTGAACAGATAGAAAATGGCGGTCACGTCCGCGGCGGTGCGTACCGTCAACGCCGGCGTACATCGCCATTGTCTCCTGGAACCCATAGGGCCCAATGATAACCAATTCTGAATTACGCAGCGGTCTTCGACCGCCTACTGCGACACAGCACAACGCCAGCGCAGTTACCTCATTTCCCCTTGTCCCTCCTCACAGGTCAGGCAGCCGCCATTTCAGGGTGACACATGATATGACACCTAACTGGGTCACAGCACATTTTGGCACATATACGGACTAACTACGCCATACACTGATTTACTCACATTACTGCAGACACACTTGTGCAACCTATGTTGTACATGACCCTCTGCTCACTGTTCTCCTCCATAGGCCACAATCGCTGGGGCAGATGATGAGATGGCGGCATCCTCCGGTGTACAGACCCCTGGTGGACCTGTTGACAATGGAAGATAGACACATTATAGTCACCTACAGACTTGATCGTGCCACAATCAAAGACCTGTGTGCCCAATTGGAGCCAGACCTGATGTCATCTATCCTCCATCCCACATGAATCACCCCTCTAGTGCAGGTCCTGTCAGTGCTCCATTTCCTGGCAAGTGGCTCCTTTCAAACAACAGTGGCCATGGCATCAGGGATGTTTCAGCTAATGTTTTCTAACGTGTTGACCAGAGTGTTGTCTGCCCTGCTGAAACACATGCACAGCTACATCGTGTTCCCCCAGGTGGAGGATTTGCCCACAGTGAAGGCTGACTTTTATGCCCTGGGACTTATCCCCAGCATCATTGGTGCCATTGATGGTACACATATGGCATTTGTCCCCCCGCAGAAATGAACAAGTGTATAGAAATAGAAAAAGCTACCATTTGATGAATGTGCAGATGGTGTGTTTGGCGGACCAGTACATCTCCCATGTGAATGCCAAGTATCCTGGCTCTGTGCATGACTCCTACATTTTGAGGAATAGCAGTATCCCTTATGTGATGGGCCAACTCCAGAGGCGTGGCTAATAGGTGAGCCCAAGGTCCCCACACAGTATGAGTAGGTGTCTGGGTATGGGGTAGTCCGTAAGGGTTAGTGTGTGTCTAACAGTTATCCCTTGACATTTGCAAGTGACTCTGGTTACCCCAACCTCTCATGGCTACTGACCCCAGTGAGGAATGCCAGGACAAGAGCAGAGGACCGCTACAATGAGGCACATGGGCGAACTAGGCGTATTATTGAGAGGATGTTCAGCCCCCTGGAGGCCAGATTCTGGTGCCTCCATCTAGCAGGTGGCTCCCTATACTACTCACCGAAGAAGGTGTGCCAGATAATCGTGGCATGCTGCATGTTGCACAACCTGGCATTGTGACGCCAGGTGCCTTTTCTGCAGGAGAATGAGCATGGTGATGGTCTTGTGGCAGCGGTGGAGCCTGTGGACAGTGAGGAAAAGGAGGCAGAGGAAGAAGATATTGACAACCGAACAAACATCATCATGCAGTACTTCCAGTGACACACAGAGACTGTAACTGTTCCTCACATTTCTGAATACTGTAGGACACTGTATAAGTCAGCCTCTTAACCTCTGTCTATGAACACTGACAGTTCACTTTGGATTTCAATTTTTCAGATCTGGGTACTTCATTCTGCCTTCTGCTATATGTACTGCTGTCCAACAACTGTCATACATTGGTATGAGAAAATGAACATTTACATTGATATTTGTTGGTGATGTTGTAATAATACATTTGTAAAAGATCAGACTGACTCCAGATTGGTTTGTGATTAAAGGGTGTTTATTTAGGGGCTAATGAGTATAGGGGTATGTGCAAGGGGCTGTAGTGATGGTGGAGGAAGGTCCATAGTAGCGTCCAGTCTCTTGATTTCACAGGTGCATTGTCCAATTGGGCATAGGAAGGGAAGTAATGGCAGTTCAAGGTGGACAAGGTTACTGAGTGGGACAGAAGGTTGACAATCAGGAGGGTCCTATTTCCTGGCAGGGGTCTTGGCAATGTTCTCTGTCTTCTCCCTGGATCGCAGGGACCGTTTGCTGGGTGGCTCTCCTTCTGAAGGGGGTGGGTTGCTGGTGGCCTGTTGTTCCTGTGGCGGGGCCTCCTGTCCACTAGCGCCGGCGGAGGTGGAGGACTTTTCCTCGATTTGGCAAGTGTAAGGGGCCCTTTGTTGTGCCACTGCCTCCCTCGTGGTCTTGCTTATGTCAGCCAGTACCCCTGCTATGGTGACCAGGATGGTGTATATGTTGGTGAGGTCCTCCCTGATCCCCATGTATTGTCCCTCCTTCAGCCACTGGGTCTCCTGAAACTTGGCCAGTACCGTGCCCATGGCCTCCTGGGAATGGTGGTATGCTCCCAAGGGTCTTTCCCCACCCTTTCTGTTGTCTCCCTGTTCTTGTGTGCAATAGCATCATCAGGCGGAGGAGCACTGGCACCGGAGCAGGAGGGAGCTGCAACCCACTTGGCCTGAAGGGTGAGGCCACGAGTCTGCAGCCACCAGTGGGACGGAGGGCGAGGGGAGCACTACGACGGGGACAGGAGCATACACCAGTGACAGCGACTCCTCCTCTGATGGGAGCTTCCATGTGGTGGCGGGCACCTCTGTGCCCACCGCATCAACATGTGCAGCCGCCACCTCCCTACCAGCACCGCCCTCCCAGCAGCACCTCAGCGTGTGTCCCGTGCCCGCTCACCCAGGATCTCCTTCGCCCCAGGCACCTCAGGCCCTGCCTCAGTCAGCCCTGCTGCCCTCAGTGAGGAGGCTATTGACCTCCTGAGATCCCTCACTGTTGGGCAATCTACCATTTTGAATAGCATCCAGGGTGTTGAGAGGCATTTGCAACAAACAAATCATACCTGGAGGGCATTCATTCTGGTGTGGCGGCCCAACAGAGAGCATTTCAGGCTCTGGCCTCAGCACTGATGGCAGCCATTGTCCCTGTGTCCAGCCTCCTCCCTCCAACGTCCACTACCCAGACCCAATCCCCTCTACCTCAGCCTATCCCAAGCACGCCATCAGACCAGCATGCACACACATCAACAAACAAAAGTGGCTCAGGAAAACATAAGCACCACACATCCCACAGGCACTCACACAAGCACCATACCCATGCATACATACCAACATCCATTTCCACCATTGTGTCCCCCTCCTCCACGTCCTCCACCTCCCTCCCTGTCTCGTCTCCACTCACACCTGCATGCACTACATCATCAGCCACTGCCTCCATCACCAGCACGCCCATCACTACACAACGCTCATGTGCAATCACCACCCCCACTACCATTCACACGTCCCCTATGTCCTCTCCCAGTGTGTCTGTGAGCCCTCCTCCAAAAGTACACAAACGCAGGCACACACCCACTCAACAGCCATCCATCTCACAACAGCCTCCAGCCCATGCACCTTCACCCAAACTCAGCAGACGTACACCTCCTACAATCATTATCTCTTCCTCCAGTCCCACACCGCCTCCATCTTTCCGTCCCAGTGTGTCTAAAAAACTTTTCCTAGCTAACATAACCTCTTCCCTACACCTCCCCCCCGTCCTTCCCCTAGGGCCAGGATGTCTAGATCCCAGCCCAGCACCTCAGCCACCAAATCTGCATCCGATGTGGTCCCTGCTAGTCCAGTATGATCTAAGGGGGCACCCGTCAGAGCTGCCAGTGTGCCACCAACAGAAAAGAAGGACCATCTTATTCCACCACCTGCAAAGGTCAAAAAGGGGCCTGCTTCCAGCAGGGGACAGTCACACCACCCACCCAGCAACGCCTTGCCCAAACACCGAGTGTACAGACCAAGGTCCCTGCAGCGACTGTCAAGAAGGGGAAGGGCCACAAGCCAAAGGGCACGTCACCTCAGGGCACAATGTCTCCTGGTGAGGGACTGGTGACCACCATATCATCAGGGATGGCAGCCACATGCACCACAGTCACCACCGCTGCTCTCACTGCCACCTGCACCGCCACCTGCACCACCGCTGCCACAACGTCAGGCTGCAGCTTACTCCCCAAGGATAAGCCATCCGAGGCTGCCGGAGACAGTATGGTGTCTCCATCCACCACAATAGTCACTTGCACCACGGCCAGCACTGGCAGCATCTCCGTCGCAGCCACCGCCACCTGCACCACCATCAGCACCGCTACATGCACAGCCGATGCCACTATGTTGGACATCAGCCCCATCCCCAATGGGCAGCCATCAGAGTCTGCAGTTGACGTCCTGGACCCTGGACACGCCACTTGAGACACCACCTCCAACACTGACACAAACCAGCAATTGGCAGCCTAAGTCGCCGCAGGATGAAGTGTGGCTCTGCCTCCATGGAGTATCATGCTACCAGGTACATCGCGTGGCTAAGACACCCAGGTGAGAGGATGTCAACTGCCACATCCCCAGTACAGCACCACTGGGCACAGAGCCCCCTCCAGAACCAGTGGAGAGATACATCCACTCACCCAGTCCTTGGCAGGATAAAGCACTCTGGGCATAAAGCCCCCTCCCGAACCAGTGGAGAAATTCACCCACTCACCCAGTCCTTGGCAGGATGAAGCACTTCGGGCACAAAGCCTTCTCCAGAAACAGTGTTGAAATGCATCCACTCACTCAGTCCTTGACAGGATGAAGCACTCTGGGCACAAAGCCCCCTCCAGAACCAGTGGAGAAATGCATCCACTCACCCAGTCCTTGGCAGGATGAAGCACTCTGGGCACAAAGCCCCCTCCAGAACCAGTGGAGACATACATCCACTCACCCAGTCCTTGGCAGGATGAAGCACTCTGGGCACAAAGCCCCCTCCAGAACCAGTGGAGAAATGCATCCAGTCACCCAGTCCTTGGTAGGATAAAGCACTCAGGGCACAAAGCCCTCTCCAGAGCATGTGGGCAAACCACCCACTTGAGAGACTGTGGCTTTGCACTCCCCTGGACCAAGCAGTGGGAATGGAGTCCCCTCGTGGAGCAGTGGTGTCGTACCATCATCCGGCTGAGGTGCCTGTTTTTTTCCCGACCTGATGCCCCTGCAGTGTTCTCCCTGTTTTGAGGCAGGTGTCATGTGTGTCATGCTTTTTGGGACCACTGATCCACGGACATTTCATGGGACAGTGTACGGACTTGTGTACTTGATGTAAATATTTGTGTATACTGATTATTTGCTGTTCTCTTGATCTATCTGATTGTTCCAATATAACACTAGTTGAACTAATTTCGTTTTGTCCTTGCGTTCTTCCAGGAGGTGATGGGGTGTGTCTGTGATGTTATTGGATATGTGTTTGTGTATGTTGATGTGGGTGGGGGGTGGTGGTGTTGCGTATCACGTGTGTGTGTCACTCTCTTTTCCCTCCTCTCCTCCCTTGTGTGCTAGGTGCAGTACTCACCGTCGTCATCTCCGCCTTCTTTTAACTTCGTGGTGTATTAATAGATACAGCAACATGGGTAGGATCTGCAATTCGGACTCCATGGCATCCTAGTTCTTCCCTGGGTATCGAAAGGTGAGTTGTTTCCCTTCTGTGTATTGTTTCCGCCGTGCTTTTGATGGCATTGGTACTGCCCTGAAAAAGCTGGTGGATTGGTGCCTTGTAATAGAGTGGGTGGTACATTGTCTTCCGCCTGTCTGTTGGCAGTTACCGCCGCGGTGTTTGTTGCTACCGCCGTGGTGGTCGGAGTGTTAAAGTGCTGTCTGTGTTGGCGGTTTCCGCCATGGTCGTGATCCCATTTTTTTTTACCACCGGCATGTTGGCGGTATTACCCTCACTTTAACACCGACCGCCAGGGTTGTAATGAGGGCCAATATGGCTACTAGTGCCTGATATTACTTCTCAATGTGGATATTAAATTATTCACTTGTATTGTAGCCGCTCGATTGGGATCTCTCATGCTAGGCCTGATCGCTCCAGACCAGG
The DNA here is from genome assembly GCF_031143425.1 of Pleurodeles waltl. Lineage (NCBI taxonomy): Eukaryota > Metazoa > Chordata > Amphibia > Caudata > Salamandridae > Pleurodeles > Pleurodeles waltl. The sequence goes on from NC_090437.1 coordinate 66,322,001, forward strand.
TGGGCTCTGTACCACTCAGCTTTGTACCACACAGACAGTGTAGTGATAATACCAAACACATTTTGCCCATGACAGACAAGGACATATGCTCCACACGAGAGATAATGCTTTTGGCCATAGATGCCTAGAAAGTGTTTAACTGGGTGCACTGGCCCAACATGGAGGCCAGGCTTACCTACGTTTGCTTCGGCAAATACTTCAGCGCATGTGTCCTCAGCAACTACGGCCAACCAAGAGTGACAGTGCAGGTGGATGGCCAAATCTCTGGCCCCTTTCCAAAACGCAGTGACACGCAACAGGGGTGCCCACTCTCACCCATGCTGTTTGCTCTTTACATGGAACCTTTGCCTTAGAGCATTCGGGATAATCCCAAAATCATAGGAGTCAAATTCAAAGGGGAGGAACACACTTTTAGCCTATAAGCGGATGAAGTGCTAGTGGCACTGTATGATCTGATCTCTGCCTTGCCGGTCTTTCTGGCTAAGTTGGAGCTCTTCGGCCAGGCGGCGGGATTCCACATTAATGTCCACAAATCACAGGCCTTTAACCTCTCGATCTCTCCAGCAACAGAGGCACAGCTCACGTGCCAGTATCCCATTCAGTGGTCAGCTAACTCAATCCCTTACCTGGGGGTCCAACTGGCATCCTTGGCAAAAGCAACTGCGACTATAAACTACAGAGTCTTACTTCGGCAAATTAAAAGTGACCTAGCCCGATGGAGGCAATATTGGCTTTCCCGGCTTGTCTGAGTGGCCACCTTAAATATGACTGCTCTTCCAAAGATCCTGTTCTTATTCCAGACTCTCCCGGTAGAAAACCCCCCAGGTCTGATTCTCCCCTTACAGGGGGAGATGAATCGCTTTGTCTATGCAGAGGCAAGACCCTAGATGCAATGGACCAGAGCTATAGACTCCCGAGAGAAGGAGGCCCAGGCATCCTAAACCTCCTACATTACTATCAAACGGCACAGCGCTATTATATGGTGGAATGGACCAGGGAAGAATCCAAGAAACACTGGTTGCTCATGGACAGGGCAACTGCTGAGGAGCCTCTACTCCTCCCTCCTCACTCTAATTACATTGGAGGTGTGGTGCATTAAGTCTTATCCTCGTTCTCCTCCTCATTTACGTCGATTATAGGCAACGCTGATTTTACCCTGGACTTGGACCAGGCAGCATTGAAACAGTGGCAGCAAGCGAGGTGCTGATCTATATGTAAGATGTTCTTCAAAGAGGGCCCACTCTCTTTTGATTAGCTGCGCACCAATTACGCATTGCCAGAATCAGAGAAAATGCACAACATATCGGTCCGACACTGGCTTACTCACCCAATGGTACGCCCATGAGCACAGCGACCCCTTGCGACTTACAAGAAGTGGCTAGTGACAAAAACTTCAAATAAGTGCCTTGTCACTGAACTGTACAGCATACTACACCAGACCACCCCACAGACTAAGACAGCGGGACAGAAGAGATGGGATTTGAACAGGGGCGTAATTTGACACAGAAAGAGTGGGAGTGTAGTGTTCTGCTAGACACGTTCTAGTGTTTCTGCCAGCAACTCTGCTGAGGGCCGGTCTTACATGTGGTCCCCACACCCACCCAACACAGGTGTCATCAGTCAGGTGACCCTGCCAATAAAAGGGGCCGGGCGCACGTGCCGGAGGCCAGTTCGTATTACCATGATACTGTCTCTGCGTCTATAATTTCTGTAGCATGAGGGCCTAGGGCCCCCAACACTACAGGGATGAGGTCTTTTTCAGTGCACAAAACACAGCACACAGCACAACCAGGATCGAAACTACCACTGAGATAGTTACATATGGGTCTCTTATGCCAGTGCACCTACAGAAAGGCAAACTTGGGCAAAGCGCCAATTGCTAGAGAGGCTGTGGGTCTCCTGGGACATTGCTCTACTTGCTATGGGACTGCCCTAAGCTTACACAATATTAGGACATGATCCTAAATGACATTGACACACACCTGAACATGCGACTCTCTGCCTATAATATCTTGGGGCTCCCAAATGTGCTTATCTTTCTGCAAAAATCCTGATGCAGCAACAGATAGGTTTGGCTTTAAGGGCAGCCGTTCAGAATATCTTAACACACTAGAGCACAGGGCACATCATAACACATCATGGATGGATGCACCGCTTATGGTATATAGTAAAGGAGAAGCTGATCCTTACTCTCACCGCACAGAGTGACTCCTACAGGGAACTCTGGCATCCATACATCACCTTATCTTCAGCAGAAGTCAGGGAATTAACATGTCCCAGATACCCATGCTTACTCTGCCTGACAAATATTACCAACCATGCACAATCTGATGAAGCCAACTAGGACGACCACACCAGTATCATGAAGTGCCTTTTTGCGTAGAGACTTATAGTAGTGAGTACTATGGGAGGAGGGAGTGGGTGGGGGGAACTTCAGATGGGGTTTTCTTGTGTACCTTTGTTATAAATGCAGTATCTATGAGAGTGTTGTGTCGCTCTAGTGTATTGCATTGTTTTTGTCTGAAATGCAACAAAGAGATTTCAACCATGGGGAATGTATTATGTGAGGGTTTAAGCAGCAGACGGCGAGGACGAGATTTATAGTTCCTTCAGTTAACTATAGCTGATGAACTTCAGTGTTTTTTGTTTAAAATGTTATGTTGTAACTGACATTTTCCCCTAACTAAAACGTCACTTTAGCCTTCGGTTTTTAAGTTAACTTCTATTTTTTTCACTATACCTAACTATAGCTATTACTTTACCCTTTGGGTTTTACAGTGAATTACTAACTCTAATTTTAATGTCACCTCATTATATAAAGGGCATGCCTATTGGCTTTGACAAGGATTGACTACAACAATATACAAGACAGATCTATTGGCTTTGTAAAGAGATCAGCACATCAATAGATAAAGGCAATCCCATTGATTTTGTCAAGGAGTCAGGATGTCGTGAGGCCTTCTTGGGCCTACTCTGGTTCTGCAACTCAGCTTAGTTTTGTATTTTATATTTTACACGTTATAGACTGACATCGCTTTTCAGCAATGACATTTTCCACACTTCATAGTTGTACAATATTATTCCTAGAATACATTGTACATACTGCGTGATTTTCTCAGCCTGTCCTGTACACTCTGTTTAAGGCTAGGAACACAAGACAAGATATCCTACTGCATGCGTTACCCATTCGCAGACAGCTTCTAGCATCTAGACATATCATTGCATCACAGCTGCGTCTCTAACACAGTGTGGCTTTGATTATATAAGCAGTGCACTAACTTACAAGGGTCAGAGAAGCACTCCGGCTGCTACTGTCCTGGAACAAATCCTGTGTTTGTTATGCAGCTCTGCTGGTGCTGAACCCCCATCTTGCAGAGGATTACCAACTTCACTGTAGATGGGCTCCCTGGCTCAGCTCTACAATTATGGGGGTCCCGAGCTATCCTCATAGATCATGCAGAGGCAGAGGGTACATCCGCTATGCTCTCAGAGTGTAGGTAGTGATAGGTAGGAAGATATAGATCTGAGATTCTATGGCACGATCAGAGGCGAGGATTATGTACTCTTTCTTTATTTTGTATAGCAGCCATGTTAACTATATCAAATACAAATGACCTTTCCCATGATGCAACAGGAAAGAAAAAACAATTCTCATTTTCTAGGTTCCCTCTTTCTTTGTTGCTAGCAGCGATGCTCAGAAAAGTGGTTTCTCTTTTCTCTCACAGATGGCTGATTTAAACTGTTTTATGGCTTGTTTCATGCAATAAAGGTAATGTTCTGTATTTCTAACACGCCAATTTCTGTTTTTCTTTGGATGGGGTACTGCAGAATCACACCTCAGTGTTCCCTTCATAGCGCTGTGTTCTTAGGCAGGCCACATCTACGTGGAAGACGCTTCCACCCCCCTTAGGGGCGTAATATATTTAGGCCCATGTTTATACTTTTATAGCGCCGCATTTGCGCCGTTTTTTGACCAAAAGTGGCACTAACTTATAAAATACAATTGTATTGTGTAAGTTTGCGCCGCTTTTGCGTAAAAAAATTAGGCAAATGCGACGCTAAAAAAGTATAAATATGGGCCTTAGTGGGCTCAAGGAGACACGCTGCAATCTCTACTCTGCGGGTGATGTGTATTTTAAGAATAGATAACAACCAGCACATCTGTAGACAGCTCGTTGGCCTCACACCACCTGAAGCATAATACTCTTCCGGGTCTGTACTACAAGTGTTCCTCTACCTACAGCTGGCCAGTTAAACGCCCCTGACTGGGATCTGTATCATGCTCACAGGCAAAACCCATTAGCTAGTGATGTCCTCAGGGTCTGTACTGAGGTGCAGAAAAACCTGCTACATATATACCGGCAAGGATAGCTGCGGAGAAATGACCAAAGAAATTAAAGGGCAGATTTTCCCAGCTCAGTGACCCACACTAGATCCCCTGGCATGCCACATTGCTGTATTACAGTGCCCAAAGGTCTAGCCTTGAGGCTCTACAAATATCTTGGGGAATACTCTCTGGCACAAGATGCAATGTGGAGAGGCAGAAATTACAGAGCAGGAAAATTGTCCCCAGTATATCCCCTTTGATGAAGAATTTTGTGATGCTGTGGATGCGTCCATTTCCCAGGCAGTGGTCTACCCATTGCTCACCTGGAGCGTAAGTTAATGCAGATCACTTATAGATCACCAGAGCTTTCGCATATGAAGGAACTAGTTACAGGTTCCAAAATTACGTGTCAACTATCTGGCCCCTCGGATCAAGTTCCTTCCAAGGCAGGGGGGAAAAGGAAACTCCTTTTAGGTGTACACACTGATGCATTTGATCACCTGAAACAGGCATTCCTAGCCAGATCTGTTTCTTTGCCAGATATTTCAGATCCCATCCATCCTATCACAGTGAGTAAGGCCCTTGGGGAAGGTTCAGACATCCAAGTTGGGTTGGTCACCCCGGATTCTCCAAAGGTGGGTGATTCCCATGCCAAATTATATGGGGACCTTGGCCCATCCAGACCCTGGTGCCCTGCAGGCATTTTTTCGGTCCCTTCCACAGCACAAGCAGTAGACACCTCAGACATACTGGACCCAGAAAACCTGCCCAACTCCATGAGTTTTATGAGGCAATGAGCCTCAGTTCTGGACAACCCGACACCGATGGAGCGCCTTCGTGTCCTGCAAAGGTGGAAGGGTCCCCTTCAGGTCCTGCGCCAGCAGCTTCGGCACCAAGGGAAACCAGGGATCCAGTCCTGGATCAGAACCGGTGACGGTTATAGCACCTCAACACCAGTCCCGGAGGCAAAGCTCCCGGTGCCATCCATGCCCACAGGCTGCGCCATCCTCATAGTAATCTCCCATTCTGATTCAGAGCTGGATGGGCGTTGTACGATGCAGACTCTAACATCAACAGGATCGGATTCTGAGCCCTTTCACTATGGGTTAGGCTTCAGGAATCAATGGAAGGGGTCACTGCACTGTTTAGAATACCAGCCCCATGAAGAAATGGACTTGTGTGAAGACTTGGGTGAGGCCAATAAGCTTGATACTTCTTCAGATACTGGCATGCTTTCGTTCTCTAGCGTGGCTATGGAGGAGGGAGCATCTTATGCTATGGTGGTGAGAAGGGCAGCTGAGGTCCTAGAACTCCAGCTGACTTTGCTGGCCATCAATACTAATCTCCTGACAGAGGTGCTGCAACCTAGAGTTTCCAACTCAGAACTGCTGCTCACATTTAATGAGACCCTCACTGACGTCCTGCTAGATCACTGGGCCAAACCCAGCACAGGGGTTCCTGTGAACAGGACGATTGCCCGCTGCAATCGCCCAGCACCTGGGGACCCAAGTTTTTTGACACAACACCCAACCCCTGAGAGCTTGGTGGTCCAAGCCTCTACCTCTCAAGGCACTTTCCCTTCTGTTCCCCTGGATAGTGAATCCAAAAGGTTGAACTCACTTGGGAAGAAGATGTTTTCTTTCGCCAGCTTTGCATTGCAGTCCGTGAGTGCTGCATGCCTTTTGGGACATTATTCCCACATGCTGTGGGATGCAGGTGTACAAGTGCTGCCCCTGGAGGAGGCCCGGACTGTACTCTCTCAGCCTATTCCCAGTGGGAGAGATGCAACGAAGTTCACAGTCCATCGCATACTAGACACAACTGACTCAGAAGGAAGAGCGGTTTACTCAACAGAAGTCCGAATTGCCATGCCTGGCTGAGGACATCTGACTTTTCAGGGGAAGACCAAACTTCCTTGATGAACTTGCCCTTTGATGGCATTGTCTTTTCGGAGACAAGCCAGACTCACCGCTTGATTGCTTCAGGGATTCTCAGGCTGCTGCCAGGTCCTTTTGCGCATGGCCTCCCCACGTCCCCCGCAGTATGCCTTTTGTGGCTATAGAAAGGGCCTCCAACTGTGTCCATTCCCAGCCAGCTACCTTGCCACGCATGCTATCAAGCCTCTGTATGGCCGAGGGTGCGAGATCCACTGACCTCATGGATCAAATGGTCAGTGGGCTGGACAGTCTGCAACCATTTCCCCCACTGCTGCAGCATCCAAACCTTCCTAGTCTGACTCTCCCCCATCATCATCTGCTCCATTGGCAATCCATCACGTCAGACAGGTGGGTTTTGCAGATAGTCCAAAGGGGCTACCTCCTCCCCTTCAAAACTACCCCTCCATCCATGCCACTGTCCTACGATCAGATGACAGAGGATCATTTGTCTCTTCTCCACAAGGAAGTTACGGCTCTCTTGACCAAGGGAGTCATAGAGAGGGTTCCTGTGCCAGACGTAGTCTGTGGTTGCTATTCCAGTTAATTTCAGCCCCACAAAAAGGATAAGAGCCTTTACCCTATCCTAGACCTTCGATCCTTCAACCTCTTCCTCAAGAAGAAGTTTAAAATGCTCACACTGGCTCAGGTTCTATCTGCCCTGGACTCAAGATACTGGATGGTAGCATTGCACTTGCAGGACGCTTATTGTCATAACCCTGTCCTGCCTGGTCACAGCCATTACTTGAGGGTCACGGTAGGCCACAAGCACTTTCAGTTCACCTTGCTCCTCTTTGGCCTTACCGATGTCATTTGGGTGATCACCAAGGTGATGGCTGTGGTTACAACTCATCTGCAGAGATCTGGGATTTCAGTCTTACGCTATCTCGATGACTGGTTGTTGAAGGCTGACTCACCCCAGGCCGTCTCCAACCTCCAGATTACAGTGGACCTCCTGCATTCGCTGGGGGTCACTATAAATGTTCCAAAGTCACATCTGCCTCCCTCTCAGATGTTCCTTTTCATCTGAGCTGATCTCGACACAGAGCAGTTTCAGGCTTATCCTCCCGAGTTGCAAGTCCAGGATATTCAGGCTATAATACCAATGTTCCAGCCTCTATCCTGGGTTTCAGTGAGAATGACTCTAAGGCTACTGGGCCTCCTGGCTTCCTACATCCTGCTGAGGGAACATGCCCGATGGCATATGCAGGTTCTGCAGTGGGACCTGAAGTTCAAGTAGGCGCAGCATCAGAGGAATCTCTCTGACAAGGTCCAGATCTCAGAGGGAACTGCAAAAGATCTGCAGTGGTAGTTAACAAACCACAATTGGATCATAAGCAAATCCCTCTTCCTTCCCTAAGCGTACCTGACAGTAGTGACAGATGCATCACTTCTGGGATGGAACAGCCACCTGGGAGCGGTGGAGATCAGAGGCATCTGGTCTCCAGCAGAAACAATACTTCACCACAACCTGTTGGAACTCTGCGATCTGACTGACATTAAAAGCCTTTCTGCCCTCTATCAAGGGAAAGATGGTGCAGGTGTTCACGGAGAACACTACCGCCATGTGGTACTGCAATAAGCAGGGTGGGGTGGGCTCATGGGCCCTTTGTCAAGAGGCTCTGAGACTCTGGACATGGCTGGAGCAGCATGGAATATCCCTGGTGGCTCAACATCAGGCATGATCTCTGAACGCCAGAGTGGACAAACTCAGCTACAAATGCCCAGTGCACCATGAATGGAGTCTCTGACCGGACACTGTACACAGTCTCTTTCAGCAAAGGGGTGAGTCTTGGTTAGATATGTTCATCTCCGAAGAGAATGCGCAATGTCAACAGATTTTCGCATTGGAGTTTCCAAGGTAGCAATCGCTCTGAGATGCTTTTTGTCTGAGTGGAACTCAGGCCTCCTGTAAGCCTACCACTTTTGCCCAGAGTTCTCAAGAAGATCAAGAATGACTGGGCCCAGGTAATCTTTGTGGCTCCAGACTCGACAGAGAGGTTGGTATTCAGAGCTGTTGAGCATGCCATCAATGCTCCGATCAGACTGCCCCTTTGGGAGAATCTTCTGTTGCAGCAGCAGGGGAGTGTTCCACACCCAAACCTCTCCACTCTCCGCCTTCTTGCTTGGAGATTGAGTTGAGACAGTTGACAGCCTATGACATTCCTCCCGAAGTCTGTAACATACGCTTGGCAGCCAGGTGTCCCTCCACCAAAATGGTATACGCACGTTGTTGAAAGAAGTTTGTGGCATGGTGCACAGATGTCTTTTGGCCCCCTTTTTTCGTCTCTCTCTGAGGTCCTGTTGATACATTCTCTGGCCCAGTAGGGCTCTGCTATGGGCACTCTTAAAGGTTATTTGTCTGCTATTTCGCATTTTTTGAGGTTGTCTGATCAACCTCCTTTGTTTAAGTCCCCTGTTGTACATAGGTTCCTTAAAGGTCTTATGCGTCTTTTTTCTCCATCCCCATTCATTATACTCCAATGGGATCTGTATTTGACCTTTCTGATGTGCTCTCCTTTTAGGCCTCTCCACAATTGTCCTCTCAGGCTTCTCACTTTGAAAACAGCCTTCCTTGTGCCCATTACATCTGCCCCCAGGGTGAGTGAGCTGCAGGCATTGTCATCTAGGCCACTCTACCATTCTGTCAATCCTGACAAAGTAGTGCCTCGCACTGGGGCCTCTTTTTTACCAAAAGTATTTATGCCCTTTCATGTAGGCCAATCCATCACCTTGTCTATTTTTTAAGCACCTGCACATCCTTCTAAGGAAAAGGAGAGACTCCACCACCTAGACCCAAAAAGCGCATTGGTGTTCTACTTTGATTGTACGAAAGAGTTTCAGGTGGATGACCAACACTTTGTAGTGTATGTGGGTGTGAGGAAAGGTCGGGCAGGGCAGAAGCGGACCATCTCCAAATGGGTCGGGCTCTGAATTAAGATCTGCTACACATTGGCCAAAAAGCTACCCCTTGATTGTTTGCATGCTCATTCTACCCAAGCTAAAGCTGTGGCCACTGTGTTAGTACGTGGAGTTCCAGTCCTTGACATCTGTCAGGCAGCAACCTGGGCATCTCTGCACATGTTTACCAAACACTACTGCCTGGACAGTCAGGTCCATAGGAACGGGCACTTTGTTTGTTCGGTTCTGCAGCACTTTCTGATATGAACTTGGTTCAAAGACCCACCTCCGGGGATGGTATTGCTTGGGTATCTATTCAAAGGTAAGGAATCTGCTGGTCGATGTCACTATCAAATGAAGAAGTTACTTACCTTTGGTAAGGCTTTATCTGGAAGAGACAATATCTAGCTGCAGATTCCTTACCGAGCCACCCATCCTCCCCGCTTTGCAAACAGATTTCTAGGGGCAGGGACTCCCCTCTCAGGGCCTTAGTTTTGCAGCACCAGTAGTCAGTTTCTTCATGGCTCTGAAGCTTCTGGCGTGGAAAGTTGTAAAAGGAAAATCAACGTCAGGCCCCGGGGCGGCGCCCATATGGGACCCACAATGTTGTATCGGGCAAGGATGATGATGGACGCCGAGCCATTCGACACCACCTAACGGCGAGCAGGGGTATTGCTCACGAAAATTTTCCAGATCCAGTCTGGCGCTTGGGGAGAATTCAAAGGTAAGGTATCTGCAGCTAGATGTTGTCTCTAGCAGATAAGGCATTACCAAAGGTAAGTAACTTGTTCATTAATGCAAACTTCAATTAAGTGTTACTGTAAACACATTAAGTTTATTTGTCACATAAGGCTTCGTTTAAGTACATATAATCCAAATGCAAATCCTAAAAAATGCAATCATAAAAATGGCCAATGCATTTCACATCTAGGAAGTGGATCTTACAAATGTGTTGCTCAACCCAGGAACGGCCAACATGTGTTTTGTTTTACCCAAGACTTCATCGGGCAGTAGAACTGTAAATACACATGTATCATATAATGAACAAAAGACATATATCCACCACAGGTAAAACTTTTGTGATTTGTAAAAAGTTCAAAATGCGTAAACCAGGCTGACTATCAAAGTGGAAACAAGAGCAACCATTCACCAAAAGGTGAGAAAGAGGTAACAATTTGAATAATCTTTAGGTAAAACCATAAACCAAAAATGTAGTTGGTAAAACAAAAATAGTGCAAAAATACCATATGCCAAGTGTATTCAATAAAGAAAAAACAAACAATTACCTTTCAAATTATAAAGGAACCTAGGTTCTTAAATACATTCTAGATGACAGTCATCCAATAATAATCTAGCAATCAAGAAAAGTCTGAAAAAACAACAATAATTTTATACAAAACATATTTACAATGACCACATACATTGTGGGCAGGCTTAGGAAGCCTATAGAAAAACACAGTAGAGCCTAGCAATGGGCAGAGTGCCCTCTGCCATCCTTTGAGGGCAAGGCAGCTCTGATGCCAGAGATTGATGCCTGTAAGTCCACTTTCCTAGGAAAGTACATCAGAGACCCCAAAAAGGCCATTGACCGTCATGCCGGGATAAGCTCTTGAACATCACATAGCTCCTTACAAAAATGTTAGATATGGCTGAGGAGGCCAAGGAGTCACTTCCCTAATCTTCCCAAACAACCTGCCGGGGAGAGCTCAGAGGGAAATTATCTTCCTAGGAAACCTCAACTACGCCTTCTCTACTGATCGCAGATGGTCACTCCTCATCAAGGTGGACTTGCCTCATCTGAAGCGGGTCCCATGGAGCAAACAGGATTGTTTGGTGATCCTTTTGTTAAGGAACTGGGGAAATTTGTAGCTACTTTCACATCCCTAGAAAAAGCACAAGCCTCAATGAAGAGGATTTTCACCCCTAAAGTTCGTGGTAGAGGGCGCATGACTGGCCACTCCCTACCTCCAACCTCTGTCAGAGACCAAGGCCGTGGACAGTGACAGGACCCATTCAGATTTGGGGAGTTTTACCCATCCAGAGAACCGTGCTATAGGGGTTCCAGAGTAGGAGCCTGTGGAAACTCCCTTGCAGTTCCACCAGTAAGTGTTCTCTCTTCTTCCCAACTAAAAGTAGGAGGTCGATTGGCACATTTTGTTCACAACTCAGAGCGTATCACCTCAGATGCTTGGGTCTTTCAATCCGTCCAAGGGTTCCAGATAGAGCTCTATCAAACTCCTCATCAACAACAATTCCCACAATCTACTCAGTTCTTTGAAACAGACTCGCTCCTTATCTCTCAAGAGGTTGAAGATCTCTTGCACATAGGAGCTATATCCCCCACAGTGGTGCATAAGCTTGGCTTCATAAGCAACCTTATTTTAGAGGAGAAAGCTAAATGGAGGCCAACACCCCGCCATTAAATTGCAGGAATTCAACAAGTGGTTGGTGTATTGCCACTTCAAAATGGAGGGAATTCATCTCCTCCGGGATATCATGAGACCAGGTGACAGAATGAGGCATCCCGACTTGAAGGACACAAAGCTCACAGTCCCTTTTTTTCCTCTACACCGCAGATTCCTTTAGTTCATATGGCACAGCCAAAAACAAGTCCAACTCTTTGGCCTTTGGCCTCTCCTCTATTCCTTGGTGTTTCACCAAGATTCTGAGACTAGCCATAGAAACGCTTCAAGCCCAGTGTATTCAACTCATAGTATACCTTGACGATATCCCCATCACGGCTCAATGTCCCAAAAATTTCACAAACACCTCCAATCAAAAGTATATCTTTTGGAAGACCTGGCCTTTGTCATCAACGAGAAGACATCACTGCTCGTCCCAGCACAATGCACATTGTTTTTGCACACCACTCAGAACCTTTTGGCAAGGACAGTGGTAAAGATCAGACAAGAACTTCGGAGGACTGTTTCAAAGGACAGAATTTTGCAGAGACAGGTATCGCAGATACTGGGACAGCTTTCCTTCTCTATCTAGGCAATCTTTCTAGGCCCACTCTATTGCAAGGCCCTTCAGAGGATGAAAGCTCATCATCAGCACAGGGGCCTAATGTACTTGGAGAAAGTCCAGTCGATGTAAGAGGTCAAAGAAGAAATGAGAAGCACGGAATGGGAGAGCAATTTTTGGCTCCAATCCAGGTACAATCATCGAATCGGAAGCCAGCAGAAGTATTTGGAGCGCGAGTTGTGGCACCTCATTGACCGGAGTGAAATGGTCTCTGTAAGAACAGAAGTTGCATATTAGTTGTCTGGAACTTATGGTTTGCTCTTCCGCTGTACACTGTTGAATCAGGGAAAAAACATGTTATTGCATCCTGCTGAAGATGGACAATGTTTCTGCAGTACGCCATAATAATCATCTCTGAGGGACTCCATCTCGAAACCTGTTGGACCTGGCCAAGATATTTTGGAATTTTTCTTCTGGACAACAACATTTCTGTGATGGCAGAGCATCTTCCAGGAAAAGCCAACAACGTAGCAGACTGGAACTCCAGATATTTATAGGATACAAGTCTGTCAAAGCTTCACCTGACAATATTCAAGCAGACAGAGCAGAGGTGGCATCTGATTATCTGTGGACTTCTTTGTGTTTCACCTGAATTATCAGATAGAGAGACTCTTCATCTGGAAACTAGATCTTCAAGTGTCAGTGATGGATTCATTCCTGCAGGATTGGAGAGAGGAGAAGGGCTGGGCCTTTCCTCCCTTCCAGATGATCACACAGCTGTCAACTCAAGTAAGGAGACAGAAGTTGGAATTGGTGGTGGTAACGCCAAATTGGAGGTTGCAGGTTTGATATCCAGTTCTGATGGAATTTTCTCGGGATTCTCCAATCCTCTGATACCAAATCTCATAATGAATCCTCAAAGGAATCCACATCACTTAGTGTTGAACTGGCAACTGTACAATTTGGCTTGGAGGATTTTGGGAAAGACAGACTTTCGCAAGAGGCACAGCGCCTTGAGACCCTCTCGGGTGAGTAGCGCGCTCTATAAATGCATTGATTGATTGATTGATCTCCATAGCATGGGCAGACGGAACCAATAAGAGCTATAAATCTGTGTGGAAAAGTTGGTTGGATAGGTGTATCCAGAGGGGTTCAGATACCTTGGCTTCCGATGTTGCCCAAATTCTGAAGTTTCTATCTTCCGTGGCTTCCAGTGATATGACCTGTAAATCGGTAAATACTTTCAGGTCAGCTATCTCAGCGGGATACCCACGGATAGAGGGATTCCCGTGGGTGAACACCCTTGGATACGTAAATTAATGAGGGGTATCTGCTTCTCCTTACTTCTGGAACCAAGACATTCCTCCATCTGGGTTGTAAATGTCATTCTTAACTTTTCCTGTCCTGGAAGCAATAAATACCTTTCCAAGAAGGAGTTATTGAGTAAACTTGCAATGAGTTTCTGTCTTATCTTCTGCTGAAGAGTTTCAGAGCTGCTTTATGGTGCAGGTAGTGTTTTCACGCCAGAAGGGTGACTTTCAATGTTTCTAGATGCCCCAAATGTAATTCAAGATTGGTATGTTACCCATGAAGACATGACCTGGAAGTTTCGTCCCCTTATGGCCTCAAAAGCTTTTCCCTAGGGACGAGCTTAGAGAATATCCTGAATGCAGCCGACTGGTCCTCAGATTCCACTTTCAAATTGTTATATTTTAAACCAGTGGTCAATATGGCGACCCTATTGGTCAATAAGCTTTGAACATGCATAATCCTCGCCTCCAGTCTTGACTGAGAATGAAAAATTGCCTAGCTTTTGTAACGTAAAGTTTCAATTCTATTAAGGACTCAGATTATCCCTCACACAACAAGTGATTCATGTCCCACCCATGACGAACAAGGAAGATGGTACAGAGTTTTAGTAAGTAAACACATTTGTTAATGAGACTGCTTTAGAGTCTTGTGAACATTATCTGCTTTGATTAGTTTATATAAAATCAGCATAATACTGTAATAGCATAAGACGTGATAGTTTGGAGTCTTCTCATATAGGAAGAGAATCTGAATATGATCTTCCCATTCATTCTAGTGCTTCATGTATCCAAACAAGATTAACCTGCGGAATGGAAAGGATCCTGGCTGCGCAAAGAAATAAGGAGCCTAGACATTAGGAAAGGACTTCAAAGACCACCTAATGTTGTTATTGGCTACATATTTGTTTTTTTCTTTCCTGTTGCATCAGGGGAAAGGTAGTTTGTATTTGACATAGTTAACATGGCTGCTATACAAAATAAAGTGAACAAAGAATGCAAAATCCTCAAGTCTTTAATAGAATTTAAACTTTACGAAAGCTAGGAAATTTTTCATTATGTTGGTTGGATTGTTTATTCTTTTCACCAAGTTGATACTGCTGCCTACAATGCTTTGTTTTATCTGCCTAATAATCACAGCTCATTCTCTATATGCAAGAATATGATTGTTGTTTCAATAAATGTTTCTTTCTGGTGTTTATCCAGAGCATGCATGTGTAAAACAAGGAAAGGGTAAGATCTGTTCCATGGTTTCCGTGGGAGCCAGAGTGTCATGTTTGAGGTTGCTGTAATCATCTGTTACCCTAAGAAGGCTGGGCACTGTGAGCTAGCTAGGAATTGGGTCAGCAGTTCCTGCTGGTGTAGATGGACTCAGTCCTCTCATCCTGTAGTTCTATTGCCCTAACATGCAGTCCTACCTTTTTAGTGGAAAACTGTGAAATCAGGACATCAATACAGAAAGTCAAGCCATTAATAAAACAACTTTGACATGTTACTAATTTTAATTAGAACCATACTCAAATATATTCATCATTAATAACAAGCATTGCAATGTTTGCTGATAAAGATTTAAATTATGTATTTATATATTGCACAACTTTAAAAATGTATTAAAGTATTTCTTTTACACTCCTCATAATGTAGTCATAGAACTAATCACAAGTGGTCCCTGCATTCCAGAGCTGAAGAGCAAAACCTCCAGCACCAGGAATGCTTGAAAATATATTGTCAACTTTTCCTGGGGTCATGTTATATAGACTGCAAGAGACATAGGGTTAAACCTTTAAGGATTTCTTGGGGGCTGCTGTACTCTTGTAGCCCCCCTCCCACAACACATAAAGAACATGCTAGTGGTTCCCTTGCTGAATTTGGGACACACCATAAATGTTTTTTGTGAGTGTCCCGGTCCCACTTGCTTGCTTTTTTGTTGGCTACCACAGGGGAAGCCCCAGGGCCCTCATGGTCCTGCCAGCTCCCCGCACGCAGCTTGTATTCTATGGAGCAGTGGGTGAGCCAGCCATACATTTTCCTTTTTTAAGTGGGTGCCCCGTCCCACAAGGGGCATCCACAACTTCTACAAGTGCATGAAAAGCATGAAGCGCAACACCGACTGGATGAACAACAACTGCTTAAAGAACTCAACACATACAAAACTGAAGTTCTGACTTTTGGCTATAACACCTCACCTTGGAACAATTTCTGATGGCCCTCTGAATTCAGACCCTCACCCACACTGACTGACCATGTCCACAACCTTGGCATCAACCTAGACAGCAAATTCACCATGAAACAACAGATCAATGCAGTCTCTTCCGCCTGCTTCCTCACCTTCAACATGCTCAGGAAAATCTTTAGATGGCTTCCCATCAACACCAGGAAAACTGTAACGCAAGCCCTAATAACCAGCCACCCGGTCTATTGCAATGCACTCTTCGTAGGAATCAGCACCCAACTCCGGAAGATACTCCAGAAGATACAGTACCCCACCGCCAGGGTCAGCCTCGACTTTCCTAAAAGGGCCCACAACCTGCCCCCACCTCAAGAAGCTCTACTGCCTCCCCAACCAGAAGAAATGGCGCTTCAATAAGTTGACACATGCCTACAAAACCCTCCACAATCAATGACCAGCATACATCAACTACTGCCTGCACTTCCACAGACCCTCCAGACACCTACTATCCTCCTCCCTTGTTCTTGCAAACACACCCCTATCTGCAAAAGATATTGTGGAGAACGCTGCTTCTCATACCTCTTTGCCAAGTTCTGGAACAACCTTCACCTCCAAACTTCTCCCTCCTTGCCGGAATTTGGAAAGGGACTCAAGATATGGCTCTTTGACTAATATGATCCTCAGCAGCTAGAGCTCAGCACCTGGAAACCCTTGAGGGTGATTACAAATCTTGTTTGATTTTAAAACATTGGTGGCTGGAGGGGTCACCGTTGACCCCTTTGGCCCTTGCGGCTCCCCTGCCAGCACCCATCTCGGGTGTGGCGGGAGCCGACCTACTTTTTTATTTGATTGGTGCACTGGTCCTACCCGGAGTACCTACAACATTTTCTACCATTGAGGGCCTTAGGGGAAGGTCCATAGTACTTGAGGCATTGCCAGCTCCCAAGCCAGCACCTGCGTGCAGTTGGAGCCGTCTTCACTAGATTTCTCCCACCTGGAGAGAACAGCTTTCTGCTCCCTCTAGACAGGAGCAATCCTGTGTTCTTGGAGAGCTTGAGGAGGGTACAACAGTTTCCCCAGAGATGGGATCCTCGCATTATGCTGAGGGCCTTGTTGGACAGAGTCCTGGGACCTTCAGATACTCTGGAAAAAGGACACCATTCCCCCCTCAGATATATATGAGGCGGGCCCCAGGGGATGGGTCCCCAGAGCCAGGGGAGTCCCACCCCCCTCCTCAAATATATATGAGGCAAGCCTCAGGGAATAGAGTCACCTGTGGCATACAATGGCTCTGAGAGAGAGGCCCCACGTCTCCCCTGATAAAGTTGCGTGGCGGGCCCAGAGGATTGGTTCCCCAAGCCAATTTGTGGCTCAGAAGGGGGACATACACCCTTTTTTAAAAATCATAATGAATGCGACTACCCCCCCCCCTCTGGCCCTGGCCCACCCGGAGGGGGGGTTATAATGAAAAAGGCCAGGGCCTGCCAGTTTTTCTTTTGTGGAACCGCCGTATTGAGTGTCAATTTTTTTTCTCCACATTTTGAAGCCGGAGGATGGGTCCTGGCCCCGCCAGGCCTTTTTGGTCAGGCTATCCATACTCTACCCTGGCCCTATATATTTTTTTTTGAGGAAATTGGGCTGAGTCCCTGAATCCTAAAATGCCCACCGCAACATCTTTGCTGATGGTAACGGAAGTCAATCAGACCTCATTTTTTGATGTGTTGGTTCCTTTACAGCCTGAAATATACATACATGTGTTACTTTAATTTCTCAAAAACTATTGAACAGATTGACACCAAACGACAAAAATAACACTTTGTGGGTAAAGAACTAGTTTTCAGACAAATTTGGTGTGTTTCCGTTATTTCTGTACTTCTTTTCAATTTTCCTATGGAAAACTATATAGGGAAAATGTGTTTTGGGATCCCTTCTTCTCGTGGCCGTTCAATACTTTGTATTTCATTCCCTGCACAATCATCCCAAAATATAATGGGTTTAGCGTTCAAAATGAAAGTAGGATATCTTTAAAAATATGGTGCACCTGAGTGTTTAACAACTGACAAAAAATGCACACCATCCGACTACGTTTCACATCTAGGGTACTTGGAGTGAGTGCTACATCGCCATTGACACACATTTTCAGAGTGTAACACAAAATAGTTCGGGGAATATTTATGAAAAGTGATGCTGCACCTATTGCAGCGCCACTCTTCTAGCACCTCTTAGCACCCCCTAACACCACTATGGCCCTCATTCTGACCTTGGCGGGCGGCGGAGGCCGCCCGCCAAAGTCCCGCCGTCAGGTTACCGTTCTGCGGTCGAAAGACCGCGGCGGTAATTCTGACTTTCCCGCTGGGCTGGCGGGCGGTCGCCTTCAGACCGCCCGCCAGCCCAGCGGGAAAGAGGCTTCCACGATGAAGCCGGCTCGGAATCGAGCCGGCGGAGTGGAAGCTGTGCGATGGGTGCAGTTGCACCCGTCGCGTATTTCACTGTCTGCGCAGCAGACAGTGAAATACATTTAGGGGCCCTGTTATGGGGGCCCCTGCAATGCCCATGCCAGTGGCATGGGCACTGCAGGGGCCCCCAGGGGCCCCGCGACCCCCCCTACCGCCATCCGGATCCCGGCGGTCGGACCGCCGGGATCTGGATGGCGGTAGGGGGGGTCGGAATCCCCTCGGCGGCGCAGCAAGCTGCGCCGCCTTGGAGGATTCAATGGGGCGGCGGTACACTGGCGGGAGCCCGCCAGTGGTGCCGGTCCGACCGCGGCTTTACCGCTGCGTTCGGAATCCCCATTGGAGCACCGCCGGCCGGCCTGTCGGCGGTGCTCCCGCGGTCCTCCGCCCTGGCGGTCTTTGACCGCCAGGGTCAGAATGACCGCCTATGTGTGTGCCGTAATTAAAATAGGGTGCACCTTAGCAGTTGTTAGAAAACTAGCGTCATCATTTTTTACGCTAGTTCAGCGCTTTGCAGGATTAGCATAAAAAATGTTGATGCTAATCCTGCAAAGCACCCAGAGGTCCATTGTAATCAATGGGAGACTCCTTTTAATGCCTGCTCAGAGTGCCAAAAAAAGATTACGCAAAGAAATCTCTTAGATTTCTTAGCACCATAGTTTCAGCCACCCAAATGGCAGAACTCCCCCTTTGCATGTAATATGCCTGGCACAGGCATAATGTAGCACAAAGGGTTACAAAGTGGCGCAATCCATGCATTGCGCCACTTTGTAAATATGGTGCTGCGTTTTTGGCCTTCTATGCCACATTAGCATACAAAAAATATGGTAATGTGTTGTTAGAATGGTGCTAAGCCCCCTTAAATCAGGGCCTTAATGTTTGATTTTTCTGTAAATCTAGAATTAGTACCAATACATTTTCTACTCTATAGTTGATGCTTCTTAGGAGCAGATCTTTAGAGATCTCTGTATTCATTTTCCTAGACCAACTATTAGTTTACCCAACGATAAAGCTTTGTCTAAAAACACAATGCCGTTAACAAGGAATAGTTCTGCAGAATGCCTCTTTACCAGAATACAAGGGTAAGTATCAAAAGGACTCAGGGCATGTAGAAGTACATGAGCACGACATTTTGCACTCAGAGAACTTTAAAAAGTGAAATGAAAAATGTGTTTAACTCATCAGATGTGCACAAGGTGATAGTTCTGCAGCCTGTTCATCGCATACGTTTCCCTGTGTCCAAGAGCAAGAAGGGGCTGGCAGTGGTGTAGCATAGGTTCCCGCAGCGCCCGGATTGAGGGGGATGGGGCGACCTCCAGGGAGCCCACTTAGCACAGGCCCCTGGCCTGAGAACTCCTGACTGAGCCAGGAGGGGGGCCCTCCATGTACTTTGCAGAGGGGGCCCTCATATTTCGTTACGCCACTAGGTACTGCGTGGGAACTCAAGTAGGCTGGTTAGAGAGAACCAAGGTCAGATGTCATCAGACATCATCTTTATTATACCTCATGCGGTGCAGGCCTGCTCAGTCCATGTGACACAAAAACACATTAATTCCCCCTTTTTGCTGAAGAACACCACCTTCTTTAGATGGGAGAAAGGTCTGAAGTTAACCTGCTTTGTGGGTGGCTTACTGCCACTGAGAAAGGTCTTGCTTTTCTCTAAATTCTGAGCCCTCAGTGGGAATGCCTGGATAAAAATACGGAAGCTAGCAAGCCAGAGAGATTAAGAAGAAACAGCTTGACATTGCACTTGGGCCACTCTGTCAGAGCTTGGTTCAGTGTTCAAAAGAACTTGTGAATTAGTATTCCCTCTACCCCTGTCATCTCAAAATGACTGCTGTGCACTGTGTATAATATGGCGATGAGGTGCCCACATGCTGACTTGATAAAGACACATTCCCTTTCAGAAGTTTTGATCATTGGCCTAATAAAATAAGCAGGGCATCCAGGTTTAACCACAATTCAGTGTATCATGCTGACAGAATGAAGTTCAAGGTGTAGCGCACACTTCAGTCATCACATCAGGTCCATCTAAGTGTATCCCGCATCACAGGTAAGGCTGGAGTGGCAATGTTAGAGCATAATCCTGCAGTCACACTATCATCACCTGATCACCAGTACTGCCCCACTTTCCAGCAGGTACCTACTCTCGCTTCTTCCCACCACTCATTTCTAAAGATTACAGAAGCTCCATTATGGCTTCCAGGCCAGCAAAAAAAGTGCTCCTTCCTAAAAACAGCACTTTTAGAACTTCTGTTCCTGCACTTGTTTTTTAAAGAAATTACATTCACCATATTAAAAAAAAAATCATTGGCCTGAGGATTTGGGAGTTCACAAAGAGGCCACTACCTTTTTGGTCTCTTCATTACTGGCAGTGTATTGAAGTTTTATATAGTTCACAACTTTGCATCTTCCTTACCACAAATTTCTGTACAATCACTTCTAAAGGTGAACTTATAAAGTCAATGATGGTTGTAATTTGAGGATGAGCGCAAATATTATGGGATCATAAGCATTGTGTTTGGTGTGTGAGTAATGCTTTTTATGGCATTTCAGAGACTTCTGGATTGCGGTGCTGACCATAACTTGTGAATTTCAGTGATATTTGTTTGAATTTGTAACAATAACTGTACATGAGCCAGGCTTTACACCCAATTCACCCTAGGCAGCATAGGCTTTCTGCTTGGCCCATGGCCAGGTCCTGCAGCTAACCCACAGCAAGCAGCCTTCCAGGGCCTGGGCATTTATGGAGACAAGCTCCTTTTTTTGACAATTTTGTTGGTTCTCAAAAGAACCATTTTTGTATTTTCGGGGGGTGCGGTTTGTTGTAATTTTTTATTTCTTGTATTTTTGTGTGTTTTTTTGTGTTTTGGTGACAATTGGCTACTTTGAAACTTTTAACATCGTAATTATTTTTTTCTTATTGGGGGAACTTCTTGTAATTTCTTCTGTCATTTAGCTTCAAATTGTAGGATTTTTCTCTCCACACCAGATATTGATCTTGCACTACATTTAATAGAGCGCAAGGATACCCAGCTATAGATAGGCCTTCGGAAACACCTACAGACATTTGTCTCACTCTGCCCTGTCCATAGCAGCTTCTCAGAAGCAAAACGTATACCACTAGTCTTCATGTCTCCACATCTATGCCTGGAATGTGAAAGGCTGAATGGAGAGCATAATACACAGCAGATTTTGCAAAACATGCATTTGTTCTTGTTCCGATCTGGGCTGTACACAACAATGTCGTCAAAGGCAGCATGCTTGTGTTTTGCAAATTAGAACAGCAGGTTTGATTTGTTATTTGGTGGATGGGTACTCACCTGACAGAGATCCGGTCCACCTAAATATAAGTGCCAAAGGATATAGCACGTGCAGTAAAGTGGACACGATATCACCTATAATTATTATAAGAGTAACCCACACGCAAACTCTAAATCAGGCCCTTAAGCATTGCTACTGAGATTTCGTGATTTAATTTTTCTGCATGCAGTTTACATGTAAAAGACACAACATGTTCGCTCTCTCTGTCCTTGTATGTGTGACTTTAAAAGTTAAAATTGTGACTTCTCAGTGTAACATTAAATCAAGCTTAGCAGGCTGTAATTCCTGAAAATAGTTTATAGGTGTTTGGAGAACATACCTTATACTTGTCAAACAAGAAAATGCCCATGTTTGTTTATAAGCTTTTGTGCTCTTCATAAATCCAGCGTGTTCAGGATTTCAAGGATGATGACAGGAAAGAAAGAACTTGACATAGCAGGATCCTTAGTTGCGGCTGGCATATGCACAGTCCCTGAGAGAAGTGATAGTTCTCCCTCAAAGATTCCTGAGGAAGATGTTTTTCTTGAATCCAAGGCTCTGTTGTATAAATGCAGCAAATTTCTGCAAGGTCACTCAGTTTTTGTGTTTTATTATGGACCCTATTTTTGCTGGTATTAAAATTCTGTGCCCTTTGACACTGCTAATTAGTGCCACAAGGCACGCCCTCTGCCCTTAACATGGTACTAGAAAAAATGGTTTTAACCAGTTGGTCTACTTATCTGTCCCATATGACCCTTTTAGGTGTCACAGAAAATACACTTATTGCATGCAGGTTAGATGTTAGTTATGGGCTACAGTGTTTATTTGCATCATCCACACATATGACAAACAAATAGGCATGCCAGGAGCACCACTGTGCTCTGGCAGGGTGGCAGCTTCAATGCATTGCAGTGACATGTCAAGGAAAAGTGCCTTTGCCATGTAGAAAAAGACTATTTTTATTTATCCATAAGTCACCCCTAAAGTTTACCTTGTAAGCCAACAGGGCAGGGTGATAATATATACCAAAAGGGCACACTACATATTGTGATTAGTGTGCTCTCACAGTGAAATAAAGCTCAAAAGCTATGTCAATGTGTAGGGTTTGCTAGGCTTTCCTGTAAAAAGGCCTAGCTGGTATTAAAGGTTTTATTTCTTATTACCACTAATAGGGCATTAGCGCCGGCTAGCGCCATTCCATAAATATGGCACCCAGCCGGCGTCTTGGAATGCCGCTAGCCGGCACTATACTTTTTTCACATAAAACTTCGCTAATGCAGTTTTGCGTGAAACAGTATGTACATGGGCCTAAGTGCCAAAACCAGCTGTGTTAGTATGAGCTCAATGACAATGTATCTTACTTTGAGGGACACTCGCAGGACCTTACCGCGAAGCCCCTTGATCTTGGACCTTGGCTGAAAAAAAACCCATCTTCACCCTGTTATTCTCCTGCCCCCTGTTGCTGCCCAGCTCACTACTTTAAACATTGCTAAAACACTACTCCCTCTATTTTCTCCATTCATCCCTCTCTCTTCTGTGCCCAAGCTGTAAAGTCTAGGTCTTTAATGTAAACCCTGCTCTGGTGCAGTGTTCTATAACATATTAGCTTGTTTCATATCTTGCACACAAGATAACTATTTGCTGGTATGCTGTAGGCACAGAAAAGAGAGGAAGTGATACAACAGCTTGGAATGTGTGAGGGTTGCAAGAACCTGGACTCAGATACCACATAATTCAAAGTGGTGCAGGCAACAAAAGACATGAAGCATTATCAGTTTTTGACAACAAGAGTGTGTGGTTGGAGCCTGAAAGGAATTAAGGTTAACTGGAAAAAGGAAGTGCTACAGGAATCCTTGATGGAGCACTGCAGAAACACAAATCAAAGTAATGCTACGGAATCCTAAACAGAGTAAGTGATTCAAGAGTAAGGCAGGAAAAAGCACAGAGGGAGCCCAAAGGGATGAACTCCTGCTGACACCCAAGGCAGAGGGAGTTTTGCCAGAGTAAAATGACAAACATCTAAGTTGAAGACTGAAGACAGGCAGAGGGGCAGAAGCACTGCAGGAGGAGGGGTAGAGATTGAGCTAAGAATCTGGATAGAATAAGCACCAGGACAGACCCACTGATCAGTTGAGAGTAACATTTTTGGGCCGAATTGTGCTTGCGAATCAGGGAAGCTGAGAAAGAAGGAGTAGCTGTAAGAGCGGGAAGAGCCGTCAGTGAAAAATCCATAAAGTTTCTGAAGCACTTGTGTTACTTTTCCGGTATTAAACCAGCAGATTAGGTTTTTGACTTTGGGTTAGTGGTTGCAATTTTTGCATTAGTTTTGTGTGAATCGAAGTTTGTGAGGACAAGCCACAAGACTTTGTCAGCTGCAGAACGTGTGAATGTGATGTCATTGGAGCCGCGCTTGGATATGTTAGTTAGTGAGGAGGGTTGCACACAGATTGGCAGCAGTCCGTGAGGCGCAATTGGTTGAGAAGGTGGGTGAAGAGAATTCTGGGATTGAAAGTCACTTCCTGATTTGATTTTGAATAACATAAAGGTTGAGAAGATTAAATTTTTCAAAGCTTTAAAGGGAGATACGTACATTACAACCAGTATAGGCAAGGCTACACCACCAGAAGGTAAACCACTTTACATTGTAATGGAAGAGAAGGGTGTTGCGCCATGTCTTTGGCTAAAGTAATGGTGCAAAGTGACAAAGAAAGATGGAAGCTTAGCATTTCGCGATCTGGGAGCTAGTAGCCAGACAGCAACAGCAACTGAAATTCGAGAGGAGAACGAGAAAGGCAGAAAAGACTTTAACAGAGGGAAGGTGGGACAGTGCTGAGAGAGTTTGGAGGAACGAGACCTTGCATGGAATTAAGTTGTTTCCAGCAATTACACAAGAGACTGAGAAAGGAAGGAAAGCTACTAGAAAGCCTAACAGAAGCCCTTCCGAGAGTAGGGAGGCTAAAAAATCCTCAACAGCAGAGGAAGAGTCAAACGATGATGAGTTTCTTACAGTTATTGAGAAATTGTCCACCACCATAGGCAGCACATGAGAGTGGTCCGAGTACCAGTGCGGATCCTTCAACTCCAACACAGGTTAATGGGACAGTGAGTCCGGTGCAGATTGATACTAGCCTGACACAGAGTACGATGCAGAGTAGTGTTAACGCGCCTACTACTCCAGTGGTACAAAATCAGGTGCAACCGACACAGGTCTAGAGAATGTACCCTGATACACCCCAGGGATGTGGAATTCCTATCACCCTCTGCAGCACAAACCCTTTGATTGCCTGTTTACAGAGAGTGGAACTCTCTGCAGTTGAGGTAATGTGTTTCCAAAAGATAATGCTGTTCAAACTTGTATTTATGGTTCATTATTTGAAAGCCTTCATTTTTAGGGTGAGTGCTGTAAATAAATGTTTTAAGGTCACACTTCACTACTGACGTTGGTTCTAGTACAAAAAAAAAAAAACGTGTATACACATGTTTGAAAAGTTTAGGCTATGAGGCTAAGTATAATGCTCCCAGAATGCTCTCTGATTAGATGCAAATGAAATGTGATTTAGTAAAATGTTTTGATGCATGCTAGTATTTCCCAAAAATATTTCTAATGGAAAATCAGTGTAACCATTTTCAACACGATTATGGGAAGCATGAAAATAAACAAACACTGACAAAGCCAACTGATCTGACATATTTTTATAAGTCTTTTAGTTTCATCAATGCATGTCTTGTTTTGACATGGCTTTTGTAACACTTTATTGTTGTGGGAGCTACCAGGCCCTCAACATTGTAACAAACACTGGCAAAAAAAAAAAAAAACGTTTTTGAACTCTAAAAGCACACGTTGCCACCAGTGGCATAACAAAGGCCCCGCAGCCGCCCTCCAGGGGGCCCCTTCAGCACAGCACCTGCCCTGAGTGAGTCTGGATAGGGGGCTCCTCCATGTTCTTTGCAAAGGGGCACCCTCCAGTTTTGTTACGTCACTGATTGCCACTGTAGTTCCTGACACTGAACAAAACTACTTTGTTTGCCAATATGCTCCTTGTGGAAGAGCAGAATGCAATCACTCACAGTAAAGCCAGCCGAAAGAGAGAGAAATAGAAGTTTAATAAAAACTAAATGTCTTTGTTAACACCAGACCTAATTAGGGACCAAGACCCACATGTAGGTAGCTTTTTGCATGTCGCAAACAGCGACTTTCGCTGTGTGCGACGTGCAAAAAGCACATTGCGATGCACAAACCCAGTTCTGCGATTCGGTAACCTAATTACCGAATCGCAAAACAGGTTTGCGACTCGCAATTAGGAAGGGGTGTTCCCTTCCTAATTGCAACTCGGAGTGTAATGTAGGATTGTTCTGCAAACGCGGGCGCAAACCAATCGCAGTTTGCACCCATTTCAAATGGGTGCTAACACTTTCGCAAAAGGGATTCCCCATTGTGAATGTCACTGTAAACATTTTTTCAGAGCAGGCAGTGGTCCTAAGGACCACTGCCTGCTCTGAAAAAATGAAACTAAAACGTTTCATGTTTTGTTTTTGTAAGGCATCTCGTTTTCCTTTAAGGAAAACGGGCTGCATTACAAAAAAAAAAAAACTGCTTTATTGAAAAGCAGTCACAGACATGGTGGTCTGCTGTCTCCAGCAGGCCACCATCCCTGTGAGGGCCGCCATTCGCATGGGGGTCTCAAATTGCGACCCACCTCATGATTATTCATGAGGTGGGCATTTGCGAAGCCCTTGCGAATCACAGATGGTGTCGGGGACACCATCCTACATTCGGATTTGCGACTCGCAAATTGCGATTCGCTCTGACTTGCAATTTGGGGGTCGCAAATCTGAACCTACCTACATGTGGCCCCAGATTCTTAAAGAAAGTCACAAAAGTGCGCCCTTGGTATATGTCGTACCCCTATAAAATATTTGTGAACTGTATTTTAGCATGGGTAAATACGCATGTGTAGATTTGCTCATGTGAAAATCTATTGAGCATTTGCAAGTTAATTTTCCCTCCAGCCACTTTCTTCCCAACCCTGAAGAAGTTCTAATTCTGCCATTGTCAGGAGTAAATGTCCAACCTTTCTTATTATGGGAAAATATTAGAGAGAAGCTGGTGAAAATCTTTAAAACATGCAGGTTAGTAGGTTTGCAGACTCAAAGGCATTCCAGCCCTGGAACTATTGCTTACTCCTTCCTCCAGCCCCAGTATGCACATCTGCAGAAAGGTGGCAAAATAAGGAAATTGCTACAGTAGGGATTGAAACTGCAAGTATTCAAGCCCTACTATTGTAGTAGCCCTGGCATAATCTGAGAGGTTATTATCAGAGCTGTTACATAATGAGATTGCTGCCATAATTTGGCGCCACACTACATGGCACCAAAGGGACAAGTAGATCATTTTACAGGACAAGTAGATTTGAGAAGCAACCTGTCCCCTGGACAAGTAGATATTTTAACAAATTCCACACCCCTGTACCCATCTTGGAAATGGCTACAAACTTAATTGTGCCTACAGAAAATGTTTTTCCAAGACCAGTGTTGGTTCAGACAGAACCAACTCCCTTTTTACTGCCCCAAGCGCAGCCACAAGTCACGCCGAAATTCACTCCAGTAACAGGGACACAGTCAGATATGTCTTTGATGATGGATCAGAACGTGGGAGTTACTCTCCCACTGAACTTAAGTACCAGACCAACCCCAGATGCTATATTTCTACCTATTACTGTTGGTCCAGCTGTACTCTTATTTGCACAGAAGAAACCCAGTGTATGTGAACAGGGTGTCAAGACACAGAATTCAATGGGGGGAGGACATAATGAAAACACCAGAGTAGTTTCTCCTGTGGGACAGACTTTTGGCAGATCGAGATCACTGTTAGACCCTAGTCCATTTGGAGTACTTCCAGATACTATGGTGGGGTCAAACATTAGTCAGAGCTTGAAATTACTGACACCGCAGATCCCAAATGCAGCTGCGCAGCAGGTATCACCTGTCCAAGCTAGCAACATCTTGTTGCAAGGTTTGACTGCTCAGCAGTTGACTGAATGGTTAGACAAGCTGAATACCCCACAAAGTGCTCCTAAGGGAGAGGAGTATTTGAACTACACTAGGCTAAGCATGGAAGCGGTGAGCTCATTGAGGGGACTATGGGTGTGAACAGGTTAGAATCATACACAGAAGCAGAGCTGAGATATCTGTGCCTGAAGATTACAAGGGAAGTGAGCAATGTGCATCAGAAGCTAGCAGACCTGGCAGAGAAGTAAGGCATAGAAATAGATAAAAGGAAGCATTTGAAAAGGAGTTACAGGATAGATTTTGAGAATAAAGATTTTGAACACATGATATCTGCCAGAATGGGAATTACTTCAAAGTACCCAGACTTGGGGAGCATTAGACAAGTGGGAAGGCAGATGGGTAAACAAAAGAGACAAAAGAAAAAGGGATTCTGTGGAGCTGACTGCAAATGTGCAGCAAGACCAAGATTCAGTGAAAATGTTACCAATGAGAGAAATTCCAGGAGGGAATTTTGTTCATGTCCCTTGGAGCAGAAGTGACATTCTATCATTTACAAATTATTATCCAAGATTGAGAGAGAAGCCAGTAGAATGATACCAGCAGACAGACAGGTTTGTAAAATTTGCAAAGAGCCTGTGCACGGACTTGAAAACCTTATTAGAGATAGTGGTCCCAGCTGATCTGTGGATAGAGTGTAAGAGGAGTATAGATTGGCTGACAAGAGAACCAGAGAGAGATAAAATTACAGGGCACCATCTCCCGAGGTAATGAAATATTACTGTAAGGTGAGTGAATTTTTAAAAGCAAGAATTGCGCCCAAGAACACTCATTGGCAGAGAACTGACAGGACAGCTCAGGAACAAAGGAGTTGATACATGTGCATTATGAGAGATTGTTACAGGCGTTCAAGCATTACAGTGGTACAGAGGCAATTGAGGCGAAGAACATGATTCCTTTTGTGTGCAGATTTGTGGAAGGATTGAAACCTGAAATTAGCCAGATGATTAAGAGTAATTTGATTTGCTGGCAAGCAAAGCCGATTGATGAGGTGTTGCAGTAAGCGAAGTACTGTAGTGATGAAACTGAGTTGAAGCAGAAAAGCTGAAAGAGAAGGGGATGGAGATGCAGATTAAAGCTGCACAGACAGGCATGCAAGGACATTTTCCACAACAGACACCACAGCAGCAGCAGGGAAACATGGTATTTCAGCCCCAGATGAGAGGTAGAGGTTGCAGAGGTAATATGAATGGTGGACCAGACTTGGGTACTGTAGTAGTTCAGAATGATATGCAGGGGATGAATAAATTGTTGTCTTGTCACGCTTGCGGAGCCATCAGACATTGAAAACGGGAGTGTCCAATGTTGGTGCAGGAAGGTGTTATTCAGAAAACTAATGATATCAATTCATCCCAGAACATGAGAGGATTGAGAATGAGAGGTCCTAATCCAAATTTCCAAAATAATATGAATCAGGTGCAGAATTATGAACTCATGCAGCAGGTGCAAATGCCACATGTGTGAATGACACAGCTGCAGCCAATGCAACATCAGGTTCCCATGGTACTTAGACAGCAAATTCAAAAAACTCAAGCCCCAATGGAACAGCAGCAAATTATGCTTTCTCAACAGGCCAGAAGCTTAACCAAAGTAATAACACAGTACACCAATTCCTGTTACATAGTGAGAATGGAATAAGCGGTGATTGGGTGAGCGAGTGTTCAGATGAGGAGCCATGTGTGCTTGCAACTTCCTTAGAAGTAGATCAGAGAGGTCCATATGTGAAGGTAAAAGTCATGGGTCATAGAGTTTTATTCTTGGTTGACATAGGAGCTACACGTTCTATGGTAAGATCAGTTGAAGTTCCAAATTTGCCCCTTTCAGGTAAAACAGTTCAGATTGTAGGGGTAGCAAATCAGTATTTGACCATCCCTATTAAAGAACCAGTTCAGGTTGAAATTGGCAACTTCCAAGAGAGGAGAGGAGAGGCGGAGGGGAGCGTCTGCAGGGAAGGCCGGACTCGCGACGCGACCCATGGGGGAGCCGGCAGAGGTGCAAAAGAACCCATAGACCTCCATTCAGATCCCTCCACCAGAGAGAGGAGGAGCGGGGGAGATTGGCGGCCCCGGTCGGAAAAAAGCAATAGACCGGCGGCCCTGAGAATAGCGCGGAAACCCGGCAGTGCATTTGGCAAGAACCCGGAGAGCAAAGGCCGCGCTATCCACGGGAGAACGAACCAGAACGGCCAGAGCCGCGAGGAGCCTGGCAAAAGACTGGGAGCGGGCGGCCAGAGGTCCTGAACCGGTCCCTCTCCATCGACAGGGGACCCATCACAGCAAGTGAGTCTGGGGGGATATCAGAGCGAGCAACATGACAAAGCGGGGGCAAGGCCTGGAAGCCGCCAGATACTCCACGTACTGATTTAAAGTAAAGTAGATCGTGGCGACGGCGACTTGCACTGACAGGGTGAAAG
The DNA here is from genome assembly GCF_031143425.1 of Pleurodeles waltl. Lineage (NCBI taxonomy): Eukaryota > Metazoa > Chordata > Amphibia > Caudata > Salamandridae > Pleurodeles > Pleurodeles waltl. The sequence goes on from NC_090437.1 coordinate 66,351,839, forward strand.
AAAACTCACAGAGCCCCCCAACACAAGAGGGAGAAAAGGGAAAATCTGGGAAATAGCCAGCGCAGAGGGGGAACTACACCCAGCTCTGTAAAATTAGCGCACCAACTGAAAATGGGCAAGCCCAAAAAACGGGAAGGTACAGGAGAGGACAACAGCTCGCAAAGAGAAGGAGCACCTGGAGAGGTCGATGAGGGTACCACTCTGGACATCCTACTGCAGGCAATTCAGGCATCTAGAGAAGCTCTGGAACTCAAAATAGACACCCTGTCTGCAGATTGGACACTCCTAAGAGACGATCACAGGAGATTAACCGACAGAGTAGTGGCCAATGAAAAGTCACTAGAACAACTTACCCCTGAATGCAAGACACTCGCTAAAACCGTGAACTCTCTGACGTCCGGGGTTAAACTACTCGAGTCACGCGCGGAGGATGCCGAAAATAGAGCTTGAAGAAGCAATCTACGCCTGGTGGGCATCCCCGAAAGATCGGAACGTGAAGCGCTGGACATGGAGTCCTACCTAGAGCAGTGAATATGCAAAGAAATAGCACCAGAGGGCCTATCACAATACTTAGTAATAGAAACAGCCCACAGAGTACCTGCGAGATCTCCTCCTCCTGGTGCAAGGCCGCGTCCGATTATAGCAAAGCTTCTGCATTTTAAAGATCGAGACTTCATCCTGTCGCAAGCACGAAAAAAGGGAGAGATTACCATGGAGGGACAGCAAATAATGATCTTCCCGGACTTTACCAAAGACACCCAGAAGCAAAGAGCAACCTTTTTGGAGGTCAAGCGGTGTCTTAGAGAACGAGGCATCCAGTATGCCATGCTATTCCCGGCCAAACTAAAGATCATCCCGAACAATGACAGACTCTTTTTCACGGCACCACAGCAAGTGCAGGAATGGCCAGATGAGCTAAGACCGACAGAGAAACAATATAAGGAAGGAGTGAACCAAAAAAGAGGGTTTTTCCCTCTCGGCGGAGAGGGAAACACATTGCGGACATGGCCCCGCCACTCAATCAGACAATGAGGGAAAAACAAGAAGCTGTGAAAGCCGTGGCATCCCTGGGACGAGGAAGCGTCACCTCCCCACGCCGGTCCGAATCCCTGTCAGAACAGGACTCGGGGCCTGATGAAATCTCTTGCTCATCACAGAACACAGCCGATGGCCTCCCACGATTCACCCCAGGGACATCAGACGAGATAATCTGAAACGCCAGTGAAGATCCGCGCGCGCCCAAATGAAGGACCGGAGAAACATGGACAGATGGAATACAGCGAAAGAAGAACAGCAGAAATAAGGACTTGCAGAGCCGGATGGACCAGGAGTATAGCAGTAGACAAAGACACAACAGTGCAAGCTCCACAGACATGGGACTCTGTCACAGCCCACCTATCGCAAGTATAGTCGGGGCACCAGGGAGAAAAACACGTTGAGAAAATGTACATAAAGTTAATTATACACCATAGCTGCTAGGCATCTGTTTATCTTTATTATGTTGCCATGTGCTCGACAAACCTCCTGAACTTTGATGATTGACCTTGTGCTTGCAGCCTTGGGCTGCAATCTGCTTATCGCTGCCATTTACTTTTTCCAATTACAGTTCTGAGAATTGTCGTGCTTAATCAGTAACTGCCAGAACAGGTTTGTACAGGTCGTTGCCACCTCCTGCCAGCTATATTTGTACCTTCTCCCACCACACGTGTATCCCTGAAATATTCTGAAGGCTGCAGAGGACCTTGAATACGCTAAGGGTGGAGTTGTCCTCTGACTAAGCAGTTTTTGTGTGTATATAAGGTTGGGTGCCTCAGAGTGAAGGGGCAGCCTCCGTAGGATAGTCACTTGACTGTCCTGGGACTCTGTATTAGCTCGAGCTATAATCCATGTAATAAACTTCTCTTTATTCCTCCAGTTGGTGACTCCGTCTGATTTGTGAACTCTCTGCTAAATTGACCCTGAGGACAAGGGTGTCCCTCCACCGCTGGGAAGAAGACCCCGGGTGAGGGTCTAATCTTTCCTGGTTCCTCAGTTGGCACCCAAACAGGGACCCGAGTCAGGCATCCAGGGGACCGACCTGGTGACGGAGGACTCACGATTGGATTTCCAAGGAAGGCGCCTCACACCAGATTCTGAGCTTCGTTCTCTGTCATGGACCTGCGGATCTCCACTGTGTGTCTTCCAGCCGGCTCGACTTCTCCTGGCGCTGTCTGAATTCGGGTCTCTGTTTTCCGTGAACTACTGGAGTCCCCAACTGTTGGACTATAACAGAAGTGTCAGGTAAGGACGGGAGTTGAAAGATTCCTGTCTAAAAATAGGACTGTGAGTATTGTACGGTTTCTATCGCTCTTTGAAAAGATCGACATCAGTGGTAAGACTGACCTCAGTTGTCATTTAAGTATATAGGAAGCAAAAGGCATATTTGCCACTCATTTGGTGTATTCAAACCACTGGTGTAAGATTTTTTTTTTTTTTAAATACTGGAAGAATGCCAGCGTTCAGTTCTTTCAGGAAATTGTGTTGTTGTCTTTGCAGTAGGGACTCCCGCCTGGAGGAAACATGCCCCGCTCCTCCGGCCAGGACTCCGAATCATGATATATATGTTAAATATGGCATAGGTCCGATTAACTAGTCTGATATATGGAGAAAAAAAAACAAAGGTAGTTCTGATTTACAATGGCCTATTCACGGGACATTTGATAAAGATAAATTAGACTATTTACAGGAACGTTTGTTTGTGACAAAAAGTAGACCAGGGATGTTTGATTCACTACAGACTTGGCAGAAAGAAGCAGATCAAAGACGTAGGAAGGCAGAGAAAGAATTACAGAGACATAAGACCAGGACGGTGACTGAAAAGGTATATGACTCTGACGTAGCTGAACATCAACAGAAAATTTTAGAACATGACCGAAGTGTTACTCTTCCAGGACAGTAGTGGATAAGCCACAAGAGGAAGACCCCCTTTTAAAAGATATGTTAGATAAGCCCCCAATATATACTCCACCAATATATCCTACACTACACCCTCAACCTGCACCAGGTGACCCTATTGTGCCACCCTCAGCTGGATCTCAGGCGAGTGCTCCGCCACCCACCACCACCCCTCCTGTCACCAGACCTATAGAGGATACACCCCGCCCGACTGTACCCACCCCTCGACTGGCCCCCGTTTGGCCCACTCCTGACTCCTGTTTAGACACCACACATACCCCCCGCCCCATGACCCCGCGAAAGCGCACCCTGCGCGGACACTTGTTCTCTAATTCACAAGAGGAAGATGTCATTGAAGAAATGACACAGAGGTGGATGACTAATTGGAATGACTATGGGGTCAGAGACATTGTCCACACTATGAAACAGTGGGATAGTTTAGTTCAGTTACATGCAGCCACCCTTATGTGCTACATTATAATACAAGAATATAAGGATGATGGTTCCTCAGCTCCCACAGGACTGGTGGACCTCCAAAAACGCGCCTCTACTGGACTGCCGTTTGGTTCTGGTCTACATGATTATGTTGTTACTCTTCTCGTATATAGGGACCGCCTGTGGACATGTAGCCCTTCTATAAGGGCATCCATGTTTCCCATGAGAGAGGTTCCGCCGGTTTGGCGAGAACCGGTGACGGATGACGCTGGCCAAGTTATTACCGCAGGGCATTTTCAACAAATGTGGGTACACACCCCATGGAAAAGATCTGAAACATATACCCTAAAAGCTGCCTTACCTGACCCCCATAAGAACCCCGCAGGATATTATAAAGAATTGCAACTAATTCTTGAATCATGTACTATGACGTTGTCCGATATTGACATGTTAATGGCAGCAGTAGTCCCGCAGGAAGTATGGTCAAAAGTACGGAGGCATGACCATGCTGAACTAGGGGGCACGTGGGACCAATTGCAAGCAGCAGAAAGAGACAGGATTGGGGGAGCGAAACCAGACCCACTTATATTGGCTCTCCCACTGCGATTTTGGATTTAATGAAGACCATACTTGCACCACACAGGATAAATTGGGATAAATTGGCCGCCTGTAAACAGAAAAAGGACGAGGGTATTTCAGACTTTTATACAAGGTTTGGGGGTGTCTTTTCTGATTACAGCGGCCAAGACATGACTACTGAAGGGGGATAAGACTCTTTGTTGACAAATTCGTGGACAATTTATTACCAGACATAAAGGGAAAATTGAAATTGGGTGAAAGTACGTGGCCAGTCTCTACTGCCACTGGAATACTGACAATGGCCCAATATTATGAGAACAGGGAGATAGAAGAACAAGAAAAGAACGAGAAAGAAATGAAGGAGTTGAAAACAAAGGTGTTATTTCAGCAGGCCTACCCTCAGCCCCGTCAACAGCAGTCCAGATCAAGGTCACAAGGACCTCCCAATGACAGAAGGCAGTCCCAACGCCCTCCCCGTTCTTCCCTCTCCTACAATCAGTGCGCCTATTTGCAAGCAGGAGGGCCACTGGAAGAATGACTGCCCCAATAAGGACAACTCCACAGGCTGCCCCATGCCCCCACCGCAACTGGACTACAGACAGTCCTGCAGACAGACCCCGCCAGCAGGCCCCTTCACGGTCCCACAGTACCCCCCCGCCCAAATTATTTTGATGCTCCATCCCAGCGTCAATATTTTAATGACGACTATGATGCGTATGAAGGTCAGGGATCCTCCTTTGACTAGGACAGCCTTCGACAGGGGGGTGGGACCAGTTTATATTCCTGTTAGGCAGAATGGCCCTCACGTTGAGGTACAATTAGACAGTACTCCACATGATTTTTTGGTAGATACTGGGGCCACCAAAAGTTCTGTTAAACAGGAAGAGGTCCAAGGGGTCCCTCTGTCTGGCAATATTAACGTCTCTATGGGTTTGTCTGGTGTTCCGGTGGCTAAACCCGTCTCCCAGCCGCTGCATGTTGCTATAGGTCCTTACACCATTAGCTCCCCTCTCATTCTTACTTCGGCCTGTAGTGAGAATTTATTGGGTTTGGACTTATTAAAGAAATTGTGCGCCACCATTTATTGCTCTCCGGATGGAGTTCATGTCACTCTAGGTCCAAATATTTCCCCGTCAAAATTTTTGTCAAAAACACTTCCACCCGAACTTCGAGATTTGCCAGACATTTTATGGGCCACACATAAGGACGATGTTGGATGTCTGGACATACCACCGTATGTCATACGCTTGAAAGCCAATGCCAAATTAACTCGTCTTTCCCAATACAAATTATCCCAACACATTGAACAACAACTCAAAAATATTGTGGCCCAGTTGATTGATTTGGGTGTCATTGAAGAAACGCGTGGTAATGATTGTAACAGTCCTGTCCTTCCTGTTCATAAAAAATTATCTGATGGCACCGCGTCCCCAGGACTCCGATTTGTTATTGATTTACGGGCGGTCAATAAGATTGTAATACCCCAGTTCCCTGTTGTTCCTGACATTACGACATTATTAACAATGATACCTGCCTCCACTACTTGGTTCTCTGTTATCGATCTTAAGAATGCATTCTTTAGCATTCCCATTCATCGAGATAGTAGACACATCTTTGGGTTTTCACTGGGTGGTCGCAGTTTCCGGTTCTGTCGCGCTCCACAAGGCTATACTGAATCGCCTAGCATTTTTAGCCAGGCCATCAAGGGTCAATTAGATGCCCTTGTTTTACCTTGCTCCCCGACGCTGGTTCAATATGTGGATGACCTTTTAATAGCATCCACTTCAGAACAAAATTGTAAAACAGATACTGTAGCCTTATTGAAACATCTTGCACACCATCACCATAAGGTCTCCCTCTCCAAATTGCAATATTGTAGACAGGAGGTTATATACCTAGGACACCTCCTGTCTAAGGAGGGACGTACGTTGACGGCTGAGGGAATACAAGCTATACGAGACATACCGGTTCCAAGGACACAGAGAGAGGTTAGGGCCTTTATATGTATTACCTCCTTCTGTCGTCAATGGATTCCTAATTATTCTCTTTTGATACAACCGTTTTTGCATCTCACCCACAAAGATTGTCCTGAAAAATTGAATGGAATGATGATTTTTCAGTCTGGTTTTGATGAATTGAAAAATACACTCTGCACAGCACCTGTACTGGGTACGCCTGATTATCGTAAAGATTTTCAGTTATATGTGAGTAAGAGAAATGGATGTTCACTATCAGTGTTAACCCAAGAGCATGGCGGCAAACAACACCCCTGTGCTTATTTTTCGGCCCTACTGGATCCAGTGGCCCGTGCACTCCCGTGCTGTCTACGGGCAGTAGCCGCTGCAGCGGTCGCAGTGCACCAGTCGGCCAGGATAGTCATGGATTCACCCCTCACCCTGTTGTTCCCACACACTGTTGACGCACTATTAAACAAAACAAAAACACAGCATCTTACTAATGCACGATTAACTACTTATGAACTGACACTTTTAGCTTGTCATATAACATTAAAAAGGTGCAACACGCTCAATCCTGCCACTTTATTGGCAATTACTGAAAAAACAGAAGATTCTTATGATGACATACATGTCTGCATTCTCCGGACGAAGGATGAAACAAAAGGGAGTGTGGACTTACAGGACACTCCACTGAGAGACCCTGATGGCATATTATACGTAGATGGCTCATGCATCAAGCTACCCGATGGCACTACCTCTGCAGCCTATGCAGTTGCAACAGCTACCACTGTAGTTGAAACAGCTAGAATACCACATAACTCTGCTTAGGCCGCAGAATTAATAGCTCTAACACGAGCCTGTGAGTTAAGTGAAAGACTTAATGTGAATGTTTACACGGACAGTCAGTATGCATTTGGCGTAGCACACAATTTTGGTCGCTTGTGGGCAGAACGAGGATTCCTCACTTCACATGGGACACGTATTCAACATGGGACCCTTATAACTAACTTACTTTCTGCCCTGGCGTTGCCCAAAACAATGGCTATCATGAAGTGTAGTGCACACAAAAAGGTGACAGATGAAACTGGACAGGGCAACGCCCTAGCCGATCAGACAGCAAAAGATACAGCGTATGCAAAGACAGGACACATGTATGTGGTAGATAGTACAGAGAAGGTTCGTCCCCATGAAATATTTGGGAACACAGTAGAGAGTGTCAGGAAGATACAGGATGAGGCAACTGAACAGGAGAGAAAGGAATGGATGGGAAGAAGGGAAGGCCCAGTTAGATGAAAATACGCTGTGCTGGACAGATCTGTCACAGAGGGAAAGATGGATGTTACCCGATGCATTTGTTCTGTCAGTAGTGACTATGGACCATGGTCCTGCACACGTTAGTGCAAAAAGCATCTGTGATTTGCTTGATCCGGTTTGGTCTAATAAAAATATCAGAAGAGTAGCTGACCAACTGGTTCAATCCTGCATGATTTGTTTATAACATAACATAACGAAGGGTGCCTCAGTCCCTGCTGGGCATTTTTCCCCACCAACGTATCCCTTTCAAGTACTACAAATGGATTATATTGAGATGGAAAGGTGTAACAACTTGAAATATGTCCTAGTTGTAGTTGTGGTCTGTATGTTTAGTAAGTGGGTAGAAGCTTACCCCACTAAAGATAATACTGCCCTTACCACCGCAAAGGTACTTCTGAAGGAGTTCTTCCCACGGTTTGGGGTCCCAAGGTGTGTCTGGTCAGATAATGGGAGTCATTTTGTAGGGCAGGTGATGAAAAGGGTGTGTGAAGGGTTGGGCATCCGCCAGAAGTTTCATGCAGCTTACCACCCCCAGTCAGCAGGACTAGTTGAAAAATATAATGGCATACTTAAATTGAAGATGTCAAAAATATGCGCAGAACGCGGTATACGGTGGCCGGACGCGTTGCCCCTGGCTTTAATGTCTGTCAGGATGATGCCTCACTCTAGATCAGGGTTGTCACTCCATGAGATAGTGATGGGAAGGCCAGCAAATGTCTGGGGGGTCCCTCGACCTCACAAGTACTCAGAACTAGAACATCCTGTTTTGATGGACTATTTAAATGAACTCACTAATTCTTTGCGTTCTATTCACCAACAGGTGCGTGAAGCACTCCCATTTGTATCCACTGATCTAGGCCACAAGATACTACCTGGAGACTGGGTCCTCACAAAGAATTTCCAGCGGAAAAAGAGTCTTGAACCTCGATGGAAAGGTCCGCGACAGGTCCTCCTGGCTACACGAACAGCAGTTAAAGTCGAGGGAGCTAAGAATTGGATACATGCATCCCACTGTAAGAAAGTACCCCTACTCGTACCCACTGATTAAATAAAAAGTGGTGACCACCCAACGACTGAGGACCATTTCAGCAACACTACGCGGAGTGATAAAAACCAGAACGACAGTGTGCTGCAGGAGGTTCCCTCAGATTTTGGTCACACGGAACAATTGTTTCCTGACCATACCATACCAGAGTCCACAAGATACGATTTTCGCCCACGAAAATAAGAAAATGAACAATGAACGGATTGCTTGTCCCCTGTATTAAGTCTGACGATAGCTGCAGGGCCGTGATTTTGACTGTTGGGGCGGACCAGAGTATGTCAATAGGACTGCTGGAATCACCCCACAGTGAAGCAACCACCAGTCACGGGCAGCACCTAGGTTGGACTGAACTGCTAGTGGGACAGGCAATAAAGAGAAATGGATGTTATACAAGAAGACAAGAGGAAAAAGAAGAAAATAAGTAATTTAAAAAGACTATTAGGCCCACGTATCGCTCGTCTCACCATAACAATATTATTTTTGCTACTTCTGTCTTGCATTGGGTGGGTAATACATGATTTTGACTCAGAGGTCTCACTAACTACGCCACTGCCTCCAGAACACAGCCATGTTTCCTTACCACCCCATGAGGAAGGACGACGTAAGGAATATGAAAACAATACCTTCATATCTATGTTACATCAACATCAGCTGGCTGTAAATAGAACAAATTGTTGGATATGTGGCTTGCTACCGAGTTCCGTGCAAAGAAGGTTGCCATACATTGCATTCCCTTTTTCTTTTGATGGCTCCTGCAGCGCCTGGTATGAACTATCAGCCATTTGGCCTACCTCAATGGATGCTACTAATTCCGGACTATTGGTTACCCACCTATACCGGTTATGCTGGCCCACTGGAACAAGAGTTTATGGAACAAAGGAAGAAAAGTCAGAATATGCTGACCGACAAAATAGGTCTACAGCCATATATTTTTTATCCTTTAATACCACACCCCGGAATGCCCGAAGATTTTTTGTAACACAGGTCAAGGCTCCACTTTGTTTTCAGAAAAGTGGTAATAGAAGTGTAGGTGCCAGTAACTGTAATGCTACAGTAATATTGAATGGAACTAATTGGCCTACCATGATACCATCACAAAACTCGTATTTTGTTTGTGGTAATAATGCCTACACCTCCTTGGTACCCGCCTGGACAGGCACGTGTTACATTGCTTGGTTACTACCACCAACTTACACAGCTGGGCCTCAATACCACAGGACTCGGAGAGGGGTAATATCTGCAGAAGATACCTCAGCACAAGAAGCATTGTACTACTTTAAAGGAGTCCTTCCATTTTGGGGCCCTATGATGAACAGTAGGGATGTCAGACATCTCACACGAGTCGTGTAAGCAACAATAAATGAAACAGCAGGAGCTCTGAGTAACATCACTGCAGAGCTCGCTGCTGACCGCCTTGGTACTCTTCAAAACAGAATGGTTCTTGACATTATCTTGGCATACCGTGGTGGAGTGTGTACTTTGATCGGATCGAGCTGCTGCATTTATATACCAGACAATGCCCCTTCAGTGTATAAAGCTATTCAAAGGTTGCATATGATAGCTTCCACAATACACCAAGACGAAGGAACATGGTCCTTGACCGACTGGCTTTGGGGCTTGATTTCCCAATGGGGCTGGAAGATACTAATATTCCTTTTTGTGCTCGCTGCTGTATTCCTCACCTGTTATCTTTGTGTACAGTGCCTACCTGCTTTGTGCGGTTGCTGTATGGCATCCCTTGCCCCCTGGCCTGTTCGCCCTCCTCAACACACGGCTATGCTGTCCCTTGAGCAGGAGATAAAAGACCTTATGTCCATTAACATAGACACTGAATGACGTTCAAACTTGCCTCACAATGGCAAAAGGAGGGATTGGGAAAATGTACATAAAGTTAATTATACACCATAGCTGCTAGGCATCTGTTTATCTTTATTATGTTGCCATGTGCTCGACAAACCTCCTGAACTTTGATGATTGACCTTGTGCTCGCAGTCTTGGGCTGCAATCTGCTTATCGCTGCCATTTACTTTTTCCAATTACAGTTCCGAGAATTGTCGTGCTTAATCAGTAACTGCCAGAACAGGTTTGTACAGGTCGTTGCCATCTCCTGCCAGCTGTATCTGTACCTTCTCCTACCACACGTGTATCCCTGAAATATTCTGAAGGCCGCAGAGGACCTTGAATACGCTAGGGGTGGAGTTGTCCTCTGACTAAGCAGTTTTGTGTGTATATAAGGTTGGGTGTCCCAGAGTGAAGGGGCAGCCTCCGTAGGATAGTCACTTGACTGTCCTGGGACTCTGTATTAGCTCGAGCTATAATCCATGTAATAAACTTCACTTTATTCCTCCAGTTGGTGACTCCGTCTGATTTGTGAACTCTCTGCTAAATTGACCCTGAGGACAAGGGTGTCCCTCCACCGCTGGGAAGAAGACCCCGGGTGGGAGGTCTAATCTTTCCTGGTTCCTCAACGTAATGAAGCAAGCATGCGTTGATGCGGGCCCATGGGCTAGGCACACGGTCCTTGCTTAGCCCCCCACACACAATGGTTATCAAGTTGGGGAAAGTTTGGACAGGGAAAGTTACGTCACCGGTCCCGGGGAAAACAAGTTTGGTTTATAGAAAAGTTGTTAAGTTAGCAAGTAGAGGGCTCCAAACAAGGGAAATAGATTCATGTAGTAAAACTAACTGGCCAGGCTCCTGGGCATTGTCACACACGAAATGGGGTATGGGTGCAAATACACCAAAGACCCACACACAAGGAATGAACATGGACAGACCGCTAGATTATAAACTTCTCACATGGAATATTAGGGGATTGAACAGTCCAGGTAAACGTTACAGGGTATATAATCAGCTTAAACAACGAGAGGTACAAATAGCAATCTTACAGGAGACCCACCTGATAGGGAAAGAGGTGTCAGCGCTGGCAAAGAGATGGAGAGGTCAGATATATGCCACAGAATACTCAGCGTATGCAAGTGGGGTCCTGATATGGATATGCCCAGGGATCCCCTTCCAAAAACAGGAAACACTCATCGATAGGGACGGGAGCTACGTTTTGGTGAAAGGCCGACTAGGGGGAAGGGACATCACACTGGCAGGAATTTACGCCCCCAATCAGGACCAGAGCTCTTTCCTACATGCAATGTCCCGTAAATGGGGACCCCACGTAACCCAGTCAACGGTAGTGGGAGGCGATTTTAATTGCGTATCGAATACATCACTAGATAGATCCCACCCACCCCTAGAGTCCTCCCCTATACACAGGACAGCCAAGAGTTTCACAGACTGGCAGAGGAACTGGGGACTGATCGACTCTTGGAGGCACTTCCACCCGCTAGAGAGGGACTACTCTTTCTACTCAGCCATGCATGACTTACACGTCCGATTGGACACAATCCTAACCTCCCCGGATGTAAATTGCATGGTAAGCAGTGCAGAATACTTATGCCGCACAATATCAGACCACACCCCGCTATTGCTTACCCTAGACTGGCGGAGAGACTGCCCCCCATACCAGATTGGCGATTGAATATAGAGTCTTTAGAAGATAGTGCCTAACGACAAACCATCCGAGAAGCAATTAAAGAGTTTTTCACGCATAATGCAGGCTCGACCCCCTCAGGAGCGCAGGAATGGGAGGCGTTTAAGGTGACTATCAGAGGCCAATGCATAGCAGGAACACTGGGGATTAGGGGGTCAATAGAAGGGGAACTCGATAAATATGAGAAAACACTGAGAACATTTGAGCATAACAGACCAGACAACCCAGATCTGGCCCCTAGCATATCCGAGACTAAGAACAAAATAGCAAGTACCCTTGAAAAACTTAGACGATTCGACTACAAGAAATACATCAGTAGACAGCACATGGAAGGGGACAAAGTGGCTGGCGTCACCACCGAGACAACAGTCACTCATGATGGAAATAGAGGACACAGAGGGTAGAAGATTATATGGCCAGGGGGAAATCAATGCCAGTTTTACCAAATGCTATGCAGCACTATATGCCCCCCACCGTACCCCTGGAGCCAGATTGTCTGGGATGCCTAGGGAACATCCGGTTTCAGACCCTGGGAAGAGATGATCAGCAAACATTGGGGGTGGCGATAACCCCACGGGAGGTGTCCACAGCGGTAGAGACAATGGCCAGAGGGAAAGTACCAGGAGCAGACGGGTTACCAGCAGAATTTTTCAAGGAGTACGTGGATCTACTGGCACCACGGCTCAGTGATATATATGGGGGGGCGTTTGAGAATGGTAATCTGCCCAACTCCACAAACGAAGCCATTGTAGTTCCACTGCCAAAACAGGATCACCTGTCTACAGATGTGCGATCATACCGTCCACTATCCATGTTGAACATGGACTATAAAATATTGAGTCGGATCCTCGCCACCAGGTTGATGCCTCACATGGAAAAACTAATCCACCCCGACCAAACTGGCTTCATTCCTAACCGTAGCACAGCCATTAATATCAGAAGACTGATCGGAATAATGCATTTGGGTTCCCCAAATCTCTCCACTTCTGCAATATTAGTGGTGGACATTGAGAAAGCGTTTGATAGCCTCAGATGGGACTACTTGCAGACAGTGATGAGAAGGATGGGTCTAGGTCCAGGGTTCCTTAAGTGGTCTAAGCTGTTATATACCTCCCCTACGGCACAAGTCTGCACTGGACGAACAATATCGAGCTCTTATAGTATAGGGAGGGGCACCAGATAAGGATGCTTGTTATCACCATTACTGTTCACCATTGCGGTAGAGCCATTGGCGCTGATGGCCAGAACAGAAGAACACTATGAGGGAACAGCCATAGAGGAAAGAACGCACCAGATCGGACTTTACGCAGACGACATGATACTATTTTTGAAAGATCCAAACAGGGATCTTCCCAGAGTCATGGTCTTGCTGGATTGGTTTGGGGACATATCAGGTATCCGCATCAACTGGCAGAAATCCCACCTCTTCCCGTTGCAGAAGGGGACCCCTGGATCACAACCATCTGGGATGGTCCCCGACAACGTTTCGATATCTGGGTGTCAAGAGTTACCATGAGCTAAGGGACCTACTAGAGGGAAATGTGAACTATGCAATACTGAAATTAAGAATAACCGCCCAATTCTGGAAGATACTGCCGGTATCAGTAACCGGCCGAGTGGCCCTGATAAAAATGGTGGCACTGTCAAGACTGCTTTATAGCTTTTCGACCCTGCCGGTATTGATACCCCGATTTTCCTATAGGGAAATTAACTCCATCCTCACCAGCTTTATCTGGGGGGTGGGGCGCCACGGACTAGCCCTGCACAAACTCCAACAACCCACAGTGGAAGGTGGACTAGCAGCTCCAGATGTGGAATTATATTATCTGGCAGGCCAGCTCCAATGGTTGGCCAAAGAATGGCATGTAGCAACAACTGCAGAAGCAGAAGACCCCGTGGGAGAGAAAGCGGCAACAACTCTTGCAGGGATACTTCTAGCGCAAGGGGGAAAGAGGGAGACAAAGGGGGTCATTCCGACCCCGGCGGTCGGCGGGAGCACCGCCAACAGGCTGGCGGTGCCCTGCAGGGCATTCTGACCGCGGCGGTTTGGCCGCGGTCAGAACAGGAAAACCGGCGGTGTCCCGCAGGTTTTCCGCTGCCCTGAGGAATCCCCCATGGCGGCGCAGCTTGCTGCACCACCATGGGGGATTCCGACCCCCTCACCGCCATCCTGTTCCTGGCGGTTCTGACCGCCAGGAACAGGATGGCGGTGAGGGGTGTCGTGGGGCCCCTGGGGGCCCCTGCAGTGCCCATGCCACTGCATGGGCACTGCAGGGGCCCCCGTAAGTGGGCCCCACTTTGAATCTCAGTGTCTGCATAGCAGACACTGAAATTCGCGACGGGTGCTACTGCACCCGTCGCACCCTTCCCACTCCGCAGGCTCCATTCGGAGCCGGCTTCCTCGTGGGAAGGGGTTTCCCGCTGGGCTGGCGGGCGGCCTTCTGGCGGTCGCCCGCCAGCCCAGCGGGAAACACAGAATGGCCGCTGCGGTCTTTTGACCGCGGTGCGGTCATTCGGCGGTTCCCGCCAGGCGGGCGGCTCCCGCCGCCCGCCGGGGTCTGAATGACCCCCAAAGTCTCTTGAACATCAGGTCATAAACACATGCTGGAAGCGCAGCCTACAGCGCACACGAGTTAAGTCCCCATACTCACCGAAGATCCCCCTGAGGTACCTGACCCTATTCCCCGGAAGGAGTTCCATAATGGGGATAAAAAAAATAGAGACGTATGGGATCACCACGATAGGAGAGCTCTACAGGAATGGAGAGCTCATGACATACACAGACATGATGGCACATTGCGGAATACCACCCAGGATGTTCCTCATGCACAGATCCCTGGCAGCTTTAATACAACGACATTGGAAGCAGGGATTAAGGGAACCACCCACACACGCTGGATGCCACATTATCTGTACAATAGGGGGAGACATAAAGGTAGTATCACACTAAACCCTCTTGAAACTCTAAAAACCCTATGGCAAGCTGGCATTGTGGAACACATAGATGACGAGCGATGGGGAAACATCACGGCCAAGGTTTACAAAGTATCCAGAAATGCCCAGTTAAAATTGATAAACATATACATATATCACAGAGATTACCTTAGCCCTGCTAAAATAGCATCAATGTACAACAACACGAACATTGCATGTCCTAGATGTGCAGAGCTAGGGGCAGACCTAATACACATGCTATGGTCCTGTAAAGAGTTGAAACAATACTGGGAAGAGGTAATACATGATACCAAGACTATTACGGGCAGGAAGCTGGCGATCACCCCAGCAGTAGAATTGTTGAGAAGCTTTCCCAGACCCCACTCAAAGAAAGTAACAACTAAATTCATAGACCTATCATTGATTCTAGCAAGAAGGGAAATCACTATGCATTGGAAGGGGTCCAAGGGTGCTTACATGGAGGGACACCTTACCTAAATGGGCCGAAGCAGAGGGGGAGGTGCTACGCCTAGAAATGGCAAAAGGAGTAGGGAGCGCAGAGGGGATGCAGCAGTGGGATAGTCTACTAGACCGCTTGAAAAGCCCAGCAATTGACTCTAAGGAGCAAAACACACCTTCGGAGGAATCGGACTCGGCTGAGAACAACAGTTCTAACTTGCAAAGAGATTAGCACCATACCAGACAATTAACAGATTAGCCCAGAGTGGCAATGCCTGGGAAGAAGGAGCACAAAGATCTGAACTGAAATAAAATACAGGGTGTGGGAGGGAGATGAGGGAAAGGCAGTTATTTGAATGTGTGTTGGAAACAATAACAATAAAAATATATTTAAAAAAAAAAAAAAAGTGAGGGAGAATTGAATGGTGATCGAAAGAGAATAGCAAGTTGAAGGTACGCAGGTCTTGAATGGCTGTATGCAACTACAAATAAATGGCAGAAATCATATTTGTCTTTTTGATTTCATCAAGACATTCCAGGTCAGTATTTTGGCATTTGAAGGAAACTGATGAACTGAACTGTTGAAACAATCGGAGAAAACATTTTAGAGAAAGAGACTGTTGAAAGTAACTAGAAAACACTTGGATAATCTGATATGACTTTTTGAAACCTGATTTTGACATGCTGCTTACCGGTATTGACAAAGGATCCTGGACGAAAGACTGAGAGCTGTGAATAACTGCTGAAAGAAGATTTTTGTTTTGATTTTTGCTGCCCTGTTTTCTAAATTTCTCTTCTGCTTTCTGATTCTTTACAGATCATGAGTAACATTAGCCAGCAAGGTAGAATAAATAGGTGCTGTAAATATATGAGTATTGGTTTGGTGATTGTATGTGGAATATTTTTTGTAGTATTGATTGTGGAAATGTCTGTTCTTGACAAGAGCAAAGCCAACCATACTTCTGCTTTCGATACAACTACTGCACTAACAGCAATAGAGAAGTTTAGGTTAGATGAGAAGTATTTGCATGAGGTCACTAATGCCCAAGGGGAACTTCCTTCTAACGTCTTCTATTGCTTGCTGGGTGAGTATGCTGAGACAATGGATGTGAAGAATTGTTTTGTATGTACGCAGATAACTTCATCAGTCGAAGAAGGAGTTACTTATCACAGTTTGCCTCTCACTAATGGGATAAGTTGTAGTCTATTACTAACAAGATTCTATAACCAAGAGTACATCCAGTACTTCTACTCCAACCATGATGTGGTGTTTTCGTTTGTCCCTACAATTAGGTATTTGAGTAGAGTTGCTAAGAATAATTACATAGTATTGGTTAGAGGTTTTTTTGACCCTACATTAATCTTTGGTACAGCTTATGCTCACAGGAACAATCAAAAATGCTTGCTTATATCTTTAGAAAAGAGCTTCTTAGATCACACAGATGACAGGAGAAATGCATTGAAGGAGAAGTTAGAAAAAGGCTTGGAGAAGAGGACTTACAAGAATGATTTTCTTATAGTGTAATTAAAACACAAGGGAAATTAGCTCTAGATGCACAAAACGTAGGGGAACATTGTATATATAGGCCTAAATCACGCACTGACACTTTATTTGTGGGAATGAGTGAATGTAGGCATGTGTTTTTGTTTCATAGTAAATGGACATTTATGTTGAATGGACAGGATCCAGCGATTCCTGGGAAATATTACATCTGTGCTCCTAATGCTTATTACCGTCTTCCAAGAGGATGGTATGGGACATGTCATTTGGGAATAATTTTTCCAAAGATTTTTCAAATGGATGACTTAAAGAAGTTTCCAAAAGTGACTGAATTACATCATATGACACAGAGGAGGGAGTCTCCTTCTGGTATATTAGCATATATATTTGGAGCAATAATTTCTTCAGTGGGAGTCCGATAAAGATTAGAAAGTTGTCTTCTTTTAATGTGGCTAACATGCTGACAAATTTTTCAGGAGCCATACTCCTAATACATACTGAATTTGCTGTTGAAAGAGCTATGACTCTTCAAAATTGCCTTGCTTTAGACATTCTTTTAGCGAAGGATGGCGGAGTTTGTAGAATGCTTAATTTTAGGCATTGTGGTTCGTTCATTCCTGATAATAGTAAAGGAATTAGAAGCTTACTCACTAATCTGACTAATAAAAGTGCTGATTTGAAAGTATTGAAAGAACCAAGTGTTTGGGAGAAAGTTGGCAAAGATTTAGCTTCAATGGTAAATTGTCTCAGCAACACTGGGGAAGGGATCATATTGAAAATATTACAGGGAATATTAATTAACATGGTTTGCACAATTGGAATATGGGGAATATATAAATTGTGTAAAAGGATTATATTGAAAAGGTCAAAGAATATTCAGAGGAGGGAAGCAAAGAAAAGGGAAAAATTGTTCAAAGAAAATTGGAAAAGGGAACAGAGATTTTAAGGGATTGAAATGACAGAATTTTAGCTGATGCAAAAATTCGTGAGTGGTAGCTTAGTGTGATGACAAATTTAGCCATCAGAGGAGGGATTGCTAGGCATTTTAATAAAAATTAATGAATATTCATGTATTCTGAGCAATGGATTTGCGAAGAAAATGTAATAATATAGAGAAAAATAATACATGCATTTGAAAATGCGTCCACGTGAATGGCAGCCAGTGTTCACAAAGTATACTTATTAATGGCTTATTAATAGGAAGTATGGAACTTATGTTTGATTAATGTAGTAGTACATCATATTAAGGGTTATCCATTATGTATTCTCTTCATTAATTGTAGGCCTTAACTAAGCGGAGGTCTTGGCCTAGTTGCACGGCCTCATTTCAAGCTGTATTTCGTAGGCGTTAATAAAATGTCTGCTTAGAGAATTAAAATTGTAATTTTCCACTGTGCTGACTGAATATGCTTGTAGCTAAAAGTCTTTCTCATGAGAACCGATTGCTAGAAGAAGCTGTTCTTGTTAAATTAACAATATAAGTGTAATGTGTGAAAGACTGACTTTCTCAGGAGGAGAACAATGCAGACACTGACTGGAGTATAATCTGCAACAATATTGCTATCTGATGAGCCGGACGATGAGGACATTTCAAGAGAAGCCAATCAGCGAAATGTGAACCAAGTACTAGTAGAAATTATAGACTCTCCCTTTCTTTCCTCTTCCCTACCCTCCTCCCTCACTACCCTTGTCCTCCCACCTTTAACTCTTTCACCACCCCTCCAAGTTACAAGAAAGAAGGGGTTTAAGTTTATTGAGTGATTGTTAATTATACAGAACAGTGAAATGTAAAAAGGAAATACGCTTTAACAAGTAAATGGGCACAATTCACTAAATAAGGAACAAAAAGGTTAACAACAATAAAAGTAACAAACAATGAGTAAAAAGCAAAATATAGTATAAAAACAAAATGTGCAACAAATGCGGAAATGCAATATAAACAAGCATGTAACTATGTAACAACAAAATGTTAATAAAAATATATTTAAAAAATAAATAAAAAATAGTAGAAATTATAGATTTTAAGTTTTAGTTTTATTGGCCAGAGTGTGAACATACGATCCCTTGACCAATAGGGACTTGGGAAGTAGTTTTAAGAAATTTAACTTAGCCGGACTGCACTGATGGAAGACAGCGCATATGCCCATTTCTTCTTGCCAAAAGGCCATTACTTTACTGAGCTTCTATAGACATGCTTTACTTTAATGCTTAAAAACTTTGCATCTTCTGAACTTTGATGCTGAATCCTGATGCCCGGCTGACCAAACTGATGTCCTGATGACGAAGACTATCTTAGCTTGCCGATCCATTTGAGGAGAGGTATATTATTACTGATGTGTTTCTTAAGTCTATTTGCTTTTTCTTTCTAGGTACCAACCACACTATTTTGATAGAGCTATAGTTAGATGTTTTCTAAAATTGTGTTGACTAAAGTGTTTTGCATGAAGCCCAACATGCTAATGTTAATCTGGTGTTAGATAAGAATCCTCACTAATGAAAGTCTGTTATAGTGTTTAATAATCGATGTCTTTCCTTTGCTAACTATAAATGTATGTAATATCCTTTGCTCAATTGTTCTTGTTATTAATTTGCACCATAACCTTAGAATGTGTAATTGTTCAAGGTTTGATTAGATTATGTTTCTTTCACCACTTTGGGCAGCCAGTGATGTTTCTGTATGTTTATTATTTGATTTTGAGATTACCTTACGTGACATTAGCATTGTTAATATAGGGAAATAAATATTCTAACTTTTACTAAAAGGTGTGGATAGTAATGTCTGAAAGGTCATGGTGTGTGATAATTACTGACTCCAATTGATTACTAATGCTATTTATCATCATTGATTATTAACGTTAGTGATTGATTACTGATTATTGATCTGCATATACTGAATCTATTGTGGGATCATCTTAAATGCAAGTCAAAAGGTTCATCACACACACAACAAAAATACACCACACAGTGTTTAGAAAAATATATAATTTTTATCTGGATATTTGCAGGTCAAAACGATCAAAGATGTAATAAGTAAATGTAGAGATGTCACTGAAAAGTGATATAAAGTGTCTTAAGTCTTTTTAAAGCAAACAAAATATCTTTCAAGCACAAAGTACCTGGTCCGCGTGAAAAATCTCCGCAAAGAGCCACAGAGGAGGAGAAGCGTCGAAACAAAGGGGTGTGTGTTGAGTTCTTAGACCACACACGGCGATGCGCTGTTTAGTTTCCACACAGGGACGGTTTGCATTGATTTCCGGCGCTCGGTCGTGGGTCCTCTTCAGGTTGCGGGGTTTTCAGACACCCCGGGGTCTGTGCATGGAATCCTGGGCTTGCAGAGTGAAGTCACAAGCGCTTTGTTGATCTGGTGGGCATTGTGTGGAATTTTCTCCCACACGGCAAGTGCTGCGTCTATTTCCCCTCTGGAAGTCGGGCTGCGTCGTCCCAGGTTGGCTATGTTTCAATCTGGTGGGCCGTGCGTTGAAGTTCAGGCTGCAATGCAGGTGATGCATCGATCTTCTCGCACTGCATCGTTCCAGTTCGGCGTGCAGTGAATTTCTCACTGCGGGGGTAGGCTGTGCGTTGGATTTAGCAAGCTCTGCATCACACTTACACCGCACAAAGAGTCCAGTTACAAGAGAGAAATCTTTTCGGTCCTGAGACTTCAGGGAACTGGAGGCAAGCTCTATCCAAGCCCTTAGAGAGCACTTCTTCACCACAGCCAGAGAGCAGCAAGGCAGCAGGCCAACAGCAATGCAGCAGTCCTTCACAGAAAGCAGTCAGGTGAGTCATTTGGGCAGCCAGGCAGTTCTTCTTGGCAGGATGCAGGTTCTGGTTCCAGTTATCTTCTTCAGGAAGTGTCTGAGTTGGAAGGGGCAGAGGCCCTCTTTATTAACCCAAATGTGCCTTTGAAGTGGGGGAGACTTCAAAGAGTGGCTTAGACGTGCACCAGGTCCCCTTTCAGTTCAATCCTGTCTGGCAGGGTCCCAGTAGGAGGTGTGGCAGTCCTTTGTGTCAGAGCAGGCATTCCATCCTCCCAGCCCAGGAAGACCCATTCAAAATGCAGATATGCAAGTGAGGCTGAGTATCCTGCGTTTGGGGTGTGTCTGCACAAGAAGCTGTCAACTAAACCCAGCCAGACGTGGATTGTGAGGCACAGAAAGATTTAACTGCAGAGAAATGCTCACTTTCTAAAAGTGGCATTTCTAAAATAGTAATATTAAATCCAACTTCACCAGTCAGCAGGATTTTATATCACCATTCTGGGCATACTAAATATGACCTTCCTACTCCTTTCAGATCAGCAGCTACCACTTAAACAATGTACGAGGGCAGCCCCGATGTTAACCTATGAAGGGAGCAGGTCTCACAGCAGTGTAAAAATTAATTTAGGAGTTTTACACTACCAGGACGTGTAAACTACATAGGTACATGTCCTGCCTTTTGCCTACACAGCCCCTGCCCTATGGGTTACCTAGGGCATACCTTAGGGGTGTCTTACTTGTAGAAAAAGGGGAATTTTAGGCTTGGCAAGTACTTTTAAATGCCAAGTCGAATTGGCAGTGAAACTGCCCACACAGGCCTTGCAATGGCATGTCTGAGACAAGGTTAAGGGACTACTTAAGTGGGTGGCACAAACAGTGCTGCAGGTCCACTAGTAGCATTTAATCTACAGGCCCTGGGCACATATAGTGCACACTACTAGGGACTTATAAGTAAATTAAATACTCCAATTGGGTATGATCCAATGTTACCATGTGTAAGGGGAGAGAGCACATGCACTTTAGCACTGGTTAGCAGTGGTAAAGGGTGCAGAGTCTAAGAACCAGCAAAAACAGTTTCCAAAAAGTGGAGGGAGGCAGGCAAAACGTTAGGGGTGACCACCCTAAGGCTGTCAGGTCTAACATGTGTAAAGTGGGGAGAGCTACCCAACCTCCTGGGAGCTCTCATCGCTAAGGCGGAAGTATCTGGAGAGAACATCAGCGTTGGCGTGGTCCATCCCCGGGCGATGCTCCATCGTAAAGTTCATCCCCTGTTGTCAGGAATAAGGCTGTGCGCTGTCCAAGTCCCGCCTGAAACTCCGCTGCGCGTATTTGCGGCGCTTCATGCGCACCTCCTGTTATCCCCTCTTGTTCTAGAAATAGTCATCAGCATCGCCTGCCCTGTGGTAAAGCTCATGTAGCTGTAGGGTCAGGACATTGATGGACAAGATGCACTTATTAGTGCTATTCTATGAAGGGACTACAATTCCCATGTTTCTAGAGGCAGCGGCCATCTTGGGGTGTGGCAGCCCTATAAAGCCCAGCCACACCCAAGCACATTGCTCACTATTTTGAAGACCTCAATGCAGTCAGACGTCGTGGAGGTTCCTCTGAGGAAAAGCAGATTCCTGAATGGCAGAGTGGCAGCAAACCGGAGCATCCTTGTTCCCTGGTGAATTCAGATACAAGTAGGTCGTACTCATAGCGGTAAGGTTTTGATGAGCCAAATCTTGAAGGGGGTTGTTACTTCCAAAGGTAAAGAGCCCCTTTAGCACAACGAGGAAGGCGTCTGCGGTCCACACGATTGGAGTGCTCTTGGCAGGACAAGCAAAGCGCTTCAGAGCACGAAGGCCAAGGTATTTCAGACATTAAGAGAAAGCGTTTCACACACGGAAAGCAAATCGTTTTAAAGCATGAAGGTCAAAGCATTTCTGGGATTAGAGAAAGCGTTTCAAACATGAGGAGGAAAGCACGTAAGGCCTTGAAGGGAAAAGCGTTTTCAGTTACCAAAAATGAAGGCACTTTATTCACGAATAGAAAGCAAGCTGTAGTTAATTTCTTTTGGAAGTGTGATATGAGAAATACATGTTTAATGCCTTGTTGAAATCCCAATGCAGAGGCTTGATGTTCTTAGGGTGAAAAGTATAATTGTTGCTCGATCATTGTTCTTGTTCTATGATTCTGAGAAGGGCCAAACCCAGTTTTGCCTAAAGCTCATGCCATCCTGAGGTATCATGATGTTACCAATTGTTCTTGTTCTATGATTCAGAGAAGGGCCACGCCCAGTTTTACCTAAACCTCATGCCATCCTGAGGTATCATGATTTTAACAATTGTTCTTGTTCTATGATTCAAAGAACGGCCATGCCCTATCCATAAGGGTCTCAACTTGCAATTGCAGTGACGCCTTTGTCCATAAATATAATTCTGAGTAAATGTTTTTGCTTTAGGATTCAAAGAAGGGCCACGCCCTATCCATGAGGGTCTCAACTTTCTATTGCTGGGATGCCTTTGTCCATAGGTATAATTGTAAATTAATGTTCTTGCTTTATGATTCAACGAAGGGCTATACCCAGTTCTTAAGGGTCTCGACTCGTAACCACAGAGATGCCTTTGTCTAAGAGTATAATTACACGTTCATGCTGTTATAAATAAGTAATACATATCTGTTTTAACCATTTTCCTTTTCAGATCTCTCTCCCTGCAGTTCCCTACCCTAATTCCCTTTCCCTCGCCTGGCTTCATCATAACTCTGTGCTATAATAGCTCTCTGAGTTAGTGGCGCCGGGAGGTGGGCCTTTTGTTCGGCGGCGTGCAGATCCTGAGGAAAAGACACTGTGACACCTGTAGGGAAATGGACCACCTCAAGAATTTAGGATTCTCACCCCTCATCTGCAGGAGCCACCTGAGGGGCCTGTGGTC
Organism: Pleurodeles waltl; assembly: GCF_031143425.1. Taxonomy (NCBI): domain Eukaryota; kingdom Metazoa; phylum Chordata; class Amphibia; order Caudata; family Salamandridae; genus Pleurodeles; species Pleurodeles waltl. The sequence continues at coordinate 66,375,221 of NC_090437.1, forward strand.
TGTCTGAACCCGGAAATGAGTCCCAAACAGGTAGGGTCTTAACTTCTTCAGTGCCCAGACCACAGCAAATGCTTCTCTCTCAATAGCACTCCACCTCTGTTCCCGTGGTAATAGCCTTCTGCTAATAAAGGCTGCTGGTTGGTCTGAGCCCTCCTCATTTAGCTGTGCTAGAACAGCCCCTATGCCATGCTCTGAAGCGTCTGTCTGCACAAGAAATTCCTGGGAGTAGTCAGGGGCCTTGAGCACGGGGCCGTGCCCATGGCTTCCTTCAGAGAATCAAAGGCTTTCTGACAAGCCTCTGTCCAATTCACCAGCCTAGGTTGTTTCTTGGAAGTGAGTTCTGTCAAGGGTGACACAATGGTACCATAGCCCTTGACGAATCTGCGGTAGTATCCAGTGAGGCCTAAAAAGGCTTTCACTTCAGTCTGTGTTCTAGGTGGTTGCCAGGCCTTGATAGTTTTGATCTTGGCCTAGAGTGGCTGCACCTTGCCACCACCTACTAGGTGTCCCAAGTACACCACGGAACCCTGCCCAATCTGGCATTTACTAGCCTTGATGGTCAGGCCTGCCTGTTGCAGAGCCTGAAGCACCTCCTTGAGGTGGAGCAGGTGTTCCTCCCAGCTGGAACTGTAGACAGCTATGTCGTCTAGGTAGGCTGCGCAGTAGGCATCCTTGCCAGCTAGGACCCCGTTAACCAACCGTTGTAAGGTAGCGGGTCATTTTTCAACCCAAATGGCATCACCCGGAATTGGTAATGGCCGTCAGGTGTGGAAAATGCAGTTCTGCCAGTACCCTGATGTAAGATCAAACATACTCAGGAACTTGGCAGCACCTAGCCTGTCAACAAGCTCATCAGCTCGGGGGATGGAGTGAGCATCAGTCCGTGTGACTGAGTTGAGACCCCAGTAGTCCATGCAGAACCTGAGTTCTGGCTCCGCACCGGGGGCAGCAGCCTTAGGAACCAGCACCACAGGGCTGGCCCAGGGACAACTACATTTCTCAATAACCCCTAAAGTCAACATCTTGGAGACCACCTCCTTGATGCTGGCCTTCACCTTATCCGATAACCTGTAAATTTTGTTCTTCACAGGGGGACTGTCACTTGTGTCAATGTCATGAGCACATAAGTGGGTCAGTCCAAGAGTAAGGGAGAACAGGGAAGATAACTGCTCTAACAGCTCATAGCAGTCTCCTCTCTGATTTAGAGTCAGGGAGTCAGATAGAATGACATCCTCCACTGACCCATCATCTTCTTTGGCAGAGAGGAGGTCGGGGAGAGGTTCACTCTCCTCTTCCATGCCCTCATCTCTGACCAGGAGAATACTGATCTCAGACCTCTCAAAGTGAGGTTTGAGTCTGTTGTGATGGAGGACCCTTAGGGGATGCCTAGGGGTCTTGAGGTCCAATAGGTAAGTGGCCTCTCCTTTACGCTCCTTGATCTCAAATGGGCCAGTCCAGCGGTCCTGGAGAGCCCTGGGCTCTTCTGGCTCCATCACCCAAACTTTGTCTCCAGGTGAGAACTCAACCAGAGTGGTCTTCCGGTCATACTACTCCTTCATCACCTCTTGACTGGCCCGAGGTTACTCTTGGCCTGCTTCCAGAAGCGTTGGGTTTGGTTGCGGAGGGCCAGCACGTAGCTGACCACATCCTGGGGAGGTGTCTTGGGAGCTTTCTCCCAGCCCTTTTTAACTATGCTCAGTCATCCCCTGACAGGGTGACCATAGAGACGCTCAAAGGGGCTGAACGTCACCTCTTTCTGGGGCACCTCCCTGTAGGCAAACAACAGGCATGGTAAGAGGACGTCCCACTTACACCTCATGGCTTCAGTCAGGCTATTAATCATGCCCTTGAAGGTCTTGTGGAATCTTTCAACAAGCCCATTGGCTTGAGGATGATAAGGGGTGGTAAACCTGTAGGTCACCCCACACTCATCCCACATGGACTTTAATTACACAGACATGAAGTTTGTGCCCCTGTCAGACACAACTTCCTTAGGGAATCCCACACTGGTAAATATTCCCAACAGGGCTCTGGTCACCACCGGTGCAGTCACTGTTCTCAGAGGGATTGCCTCTGGATAGCTGGTGCCATGGTCCACCAAACCCAGGATAAACCTGTTGCCCAAGGCAGTTTTGGGGTTCAAGGGGCCAACAATGTTGATGCCCACCCTTTCAAAGGGGATGCCAACAACAGGGAGTGGAAGCAGGGGAGCTTTAAGCTTTTGCCCTGTCTTCCCACTAGCCTGGCAAGTGGGGCAAGCTCTGCAGAAATTATCTGAGGCTAACCTCATTCTGGGCCAATGGAAGTGGGTGACAAGCCTGTCAAAGGTCTTGATTTGGCCCAGATGTCCTGCCAGGGGAATGTCATGAGCCAGACCCAGTAGGAAAGCCCGGTAACACTGGGGGACCACCAGCACATATGCTGCCCCAGGACCTGGAACCTGGGGCTCACTATAAAGGAGATCATTCTCCCAGTAAATATGGTGATTGCCAGAGGCCTCACCTGCTGCTTGGGCTGCGACCTGTTGCCTCAGACCCACAAGGGTAGGGCATTCCTTCTGCGCCTTGCAGAATTCTGCCCTGGTTGGTCCACCCTCTACTTGCCAGCCAGCAAGTTCAGGCAGGCTTCCCAGGTCAGGTATCTCCTCCCCAGTTGGCTCAGGGGCATTCTCCTCCTCAGGGCCCGTCCACGTCCGTGGGAACATCTAAGGTGGGTTTCCCGCACATCTTGCCCTTCCTCTTTTCAGCTGTCTGGGCCATTATTCCAGGCTCCAGACGCCCCTGACTCCCTTCCCGGGCAGCCATGGACCGTGTGGTCATGCAGAACCACTCAGGCAAACCTAACATCTCCAGGTGGGATCTGAGCTCTACCTCCTTCCAAGCAGTATGCTCAAGATCATTGCCGAACAGACAATCTACAGGCATGGCAGGACTCACAGCTACTTTCAGAGTACCAGAGACCCTCCCCCCCCACTCAAAGGGAACCAGAGCCACCACGATTGTCAGCGACTATGACCTGGTGGAATGTATTAGGGACTATCTGCTCTGATGCCACCAGCTGACTCTTGACAGTAGTCATATTGGCTCCTGTGTCACGCAGAGCCTCCACCCTTTGCCCATCAATGGTGACCCACTGCCTATACTTTGAAGTATTTTCTGGCATGTAGGCTTTAGGCACCATATCTCTTTCTCCCAGGGACAGTAGGAAAACCTCTACCTGCCACGAAAGCTAACTGGGACTGTCTCCCCCCTGAGCGCTACACTAGCCAACCCAGGTGTCTGTCCAGTGGTGGACTGTGCCCTCTGGGGGCACTGGATGTCGCCCTTAGAGTGTCCATGCTGGTAGCACTCTAAGCATTTGGGGATGAATTTCCCTAATGTTTTTATCAAAATACCCTGGCTTCTCCCAAATCTAGAAGAAGAATGGGGGCCACCACCCCCTTGGGAATTCTTTTGGGGGCCTTTTGAGAACTCCTTATCTTTAAGTTTTTCTCCCCCCTCTTTCTTCTGTTGGGAACCCTGACCACCTTTGTGGGAGTCCCCCAAGATACCTTCTTGGACACTCTAGTGCTAACCCAGAGGTCCACCTCCTCAGCAAGCTTCCTGGGGGTCAGTCAGCTTACTATCTACCAAGTGCTGGTGCAACTCTCTAAAAGAAATATTGAGCATATGCTCTCTCAGAATCAAGTCATATAACCCATATAGTCATCTACTCTGCTGCCCTGCACCCATCCATCCAGTGCCTTGTTGGAGAAATTATAACAATCCACCCAAGTTTGTGTTGAAAGTATGGTGCTGTCCCTGAACCTTTGATATTATCTCTCAGGGATCAGCCCAAACTTGGCCAGTAAAGCGGTAGTCATTTCTATTCTGTGCAGCAAGTGTGAGAAGTGTGTCCCTCCCTAAGGATGGTATATAAAACCACATGGCTGCCCCCAAGTGCTCCTCAGGTGTCCTGTGTGCCCTTAGTGCAACTTCATAGGCAGAGAGCAACTTATCAATGTCATCTCCCACCACGAAACTTGGCACCACATTCTTGGGTATACAAACCTGTTTGTCCCCAACCAGTCCTGCACGTATGCTGCCACCATCACTACTGGACTCAGACTGTCTTGCCTTGATCTCCAGCTCCTTGAGACTCAGTTCATGAGCCAACAACAGTTTTTTCTCAGCCAAGGCTCTCTCAGCTGCAGCTTTAGCTCTTTCAGCTTCAATCTGTTTGGCTGTTCTTTCAGCCTCCTCAGCTTGCTTGGCTTCTCTCTCTGCTCTCCATTCCTCCTGTTGAGCTTCAATTTTTAACTTTGCCATCTGCAACTGACACTCTCTCTCCTCTCTCCTTTCCTCTGCGGTCAGGCCTTGATCAGAGACACTGCTCCCTGGTTTTGCAGGGGGCACAGTTGCAGCGCTAATCTCATCTAATGAGGGCAAAACATCCTCTGAGGTGCCATCCTCTGGACCCTCCTCCTCAACATCCTCCTCAGCAGGGGCTTCTGCCCAGGCCCTCAGCGCCCTTTGGAATTCCTCCTTCCTGGAGGCTTTCTGGGTAGGTACACCCATATCCCTGCAGAACGCTCTCAGCTGTTTAACAGTGTAGGTCTCCAGCATAGCCATATCAAAATCTTCATCTCCTGCTTGAGACCCAGCTAGAGACATGTTGATTGGGGATTTTAGTCAAAAATTGTCAGGAAAACGAAATTGCAGAAACTAGATACAAATCAAGTTGACCTTCAACTGTGGGTAGTTAGTGAAATACTTAACTACTGTGTGTCACCGCACAAATACAAGTTCTATCCTCACCGCTGATCACCAATGTTAAAAATGGGGTCTTTGGTTGGCAGTCAGGTTACCCCCTGTCCAAGCAAGGACCCTCATTCTAGTCAGGGTAAGTCACACACAATCCAAATTATCCTGTCCCCACCCTCTGGCAGCTTGGCAATGAGCAGTCAGGCTTAACTTAGAAGGCAATGTGTAAAGTATTTGTGTAATAAATCATACAATAACACAATATAGCACCTCAAAAATACACCACACAGTGTTTAGAAAAATATACAATATTTATCTGGATATTTGCAGGTCAAAACGATCAAAAATGCAGGTGGGATCAAAGATGCAATAAGTAAATGTAGAGATATCACTGAAAAGTGATATAAAGGCCCATATTCATACTTTTTGACGCACAACTGCGCCAAGCGGCTGTCACAACACCGCTGGCGGTATCACGACCCTGCATACCGCCATGGATCTCGTGGGGTTTTGAACCACTGCGAAATCCATGGTGGTAGGCACTATCAGTGCCAGGGAATTCCTTCCCTGGCACTGATAGGGGTCTCCCTCCACCCCCTCCCCCCCTGAGTCCTCCCCCACACCCCTGACCCCGCTCCCCACCCCCTCCCAACATCGACACCCCCCTACACGCACACAGACACTACCACCACACATACCCGCACACATACTAACAAACATTCCAGCAGACACACACAGTCATACACGCACACATACATACAGACATACACGTACACATACACAGACATACAGACATGCACACATTTCCAGAAACACAACCCCCCCGTATGCATACACGCACTCACACACCCCCTCTACACACTCACACCCCCATGCACGCACACAACGCACAACATCCCCCATCCCCCTCCCCTAAGGGACGATCACCTTACCTGTTCTGGTGATCCTCCGGGAGGGAACGGGATCCATGGGGGCTGCACCGCCGGCAGCACCCCATCACCAGAACAGCGCCATGCCGAATCATGGTATGTGATTCGGTGGGCGGTGTTCTGATGACGTGGCGGTGGAGGTGGAGCAGCCTCCACTTCCCCGCTGATCGCCAGTATGGCTGCTGGCGTCTCTCCATCCGAAAAACGACGGAGGGCTGCCAGCAGTCATTATACGCTGCGCGGAAAACCGCCTGCACTGGCGATCTTCAGCATGGCGGTACCACATCGGTCTTTGAAAAAGACCGCTGAGGTCAAAATGAGGGCCAAAGTCTCTTTCAAGCGCAAAGTACCTGGTCTGCGGGAAAAATCTCCACAAAAGGCCACAGAGGAGGAAAAGCGTGGAAACAAAGGGGTGCGCGTCAATTTCTCGGGTCACACACAGCGATGCGTCGTGGATCCTCTTTGGGTTGCGGGATTTTCAGATGCCCCGGGGTCTGTGCGTGGAATCCTGGGCTTGCGGAACAAAGACACAAGCACTGCGTAGATCCGGTGGGCGTTGCATGGAATTTTCTCCCGCATGGCAGTTGCTGCGCCGATTTCCCCTCTGGAAGTCGGACTGCGTCATCCCAGGTTTGCTGTGCGTCGATCCGGTGGGCTGTCCTTCAAAGTTCCGATCGCAATGCAGGTGCTGCGTCGATCTCCTTGCGAAGTCACGCTGAGTCGTTCCGGTTCTTTGTGTGGTGAATTTCTCACTGCGGGGAAGACTGTGCGTCTGTTTTAGCAAGCTGTGCGTCTAATGTTTGCTGCACAAGGAGTCCAGTTGCAAGAGAGAAGTCTTTTTGGTCCTGAGACTTCAGGGAACAGGAGGCAAGCTCTATCCAAGCCCTTGGAGAGCACTTTTTCACCACAGCCAGAGAACAGCAAGACAGCAGGCCAACAACAAGGCAGCAGTCCTTCACAGAAAACAGTCAGGTGAGTCCTTTGGGCAGCCAGGCAGTTCTTCTTGGCAAGATGCAGGTTCTGGTTCCAGTTATCTTAACCAGGAAGTGTCTGAGTTGGAAGGGGCAGAGGCCCTCTTTATATACCCAAATGTGCCTTTGAAGTGGGTTAGACTTCAAAGAGTGGCTTAGAAGTGCACCAGGTCCCCTTTCAGTTCAATCCTGTCTGCCAGGGTCCCAGTAGGGGGTGTGGCAGTCCTTTGTGTGAGAGCAGGCCCTCCACCCGCCCTGTGTGAAACTGCACACATTGGCCTTGCAATGGCAGGCCTGAGACATGGTTAAGCGGCTACTTAAGTGGGTGGTACAACCACTGCTGCAGGCCCACTAGTAGCATTTAATCTATAGGCCCTGGGCACGTATAGTGCACACTACTAGGGACTTATAAGTAAATTAAATAGTCCAATTGGGTGTGATCCAATGTCACCATGTTTAAGGGGAGAGAGCATATGCACTTTAGCACTGGTTAGCAGTGGTAAAGTGCACAGAGTCTAAAGACCAGCAAAAACAGTGTCCAAAAAGTGGAGGGAGGCAGGCAAAAAGTTAGGGGTGACCACCCTAAGGCTGTCAGGTCTAACACTTATATTGCTGATGATGACTCTATATGTCATCTCATCAGACCTTTGGTTGGGATATTTACACTGTGCTATGTTTGAAAGCATATTTATTGTACTGATATTGGCAACTGACTGTTTTTATCACTTGAGTGCTGTACAACTTGCCATGACACACGTTATGGGTATGAATCACTAAAATGCAATACTATTTGGGTTAAAAAAATGTTTGTAAATGGGGTGGATGAACAGTGTTTGGCTGACTACTAATTTATGGTACTGCTCCTATCCTGCCAACATGTTTCTAAATCCTCATTGTTTTTGTTCATGTGATCAGTTAGCCAATGCTTTCAAGAGTGTATCACATGTGCCTGCCTCTATTCCTCCATTTCCCTGCTTCTGTATAGGGTCCAGTGTCTCCCTCTATGTCATCCCCCATTATCGTAGATCTAGGAGTCACAGTTTGATGAGTGGTGCACTTACTGGATGTCATCCCATAGTGATTCTCTTCTTGGACAAATACAAAGCAAGTCTATGAATTTTCCGTGTGTTTGTGTTTCTTTGGTCTTAATTGAGAGGCTGCTAGTTCACAATTGTGTAGTTGGTCTTTTACGTCTCCTACTGGTCTCACTGTTGTGTTACAGTATTCCTTGATGTGAGCACAGTCCTATATCATTTGAGATAAATCTGCATTGTTGGCTCTGCATTTCAAACAGGTTTTGTTAGCTACATCATGTATTTTACCAATACATTTCAAGACAAGGAGATCTGATGAGGGTAGCAGAACTGTGTATATTTAAAGATGGAGTTTCCGGCCACCTTTTTTCCCTGTATTCAAGCACGTTTTCCCATTCTATGTTAGATCTTACCCCATCAGCGCCTTGAGACCCTAGCGGTTGAGTAGGGCGCTTTACAAATGTTTGATTGATTGAGTGATGTCTACTAACTCTCTATCAATGCTTCCAGACTACACCTCCCTGGTTTTGGTAGTGTTTGATTGAGAAAGTTTTAATAATTCTTTATACATTAAAGCTATTGCCCATCCTTCCCCTCCATGTGTCATCAGTCTCACTAGGTCTGATGTCTGGGGTTCATTCATCTTATATTCCCAAGTCAGTTGTGCTGCTCTTTCTACAAGTCCATTGTATGTCAAAGTTTTCTGTTGTGTTCCCAAAGTACCGAAAAACTTCACAATCATAAATGTCTCCTACTTAGGGCATCATGCCCCTTTCCATGGGACTTAGCTCTTATTTTAAATACATCTCTAAACTACGGTAAACACAATATTGGGACATAGTTTAATCTTGTACCCTTGAATTGCCAGCAATAACTGGAAGTTTTACTAGTTTCAAGATACTAATGGCCTGACTTACAAATGTAACTTATACTTTTGGGTAAGTTTAAACTTTTGAGTTAGTTTGCTACATTTTAGTATTTACAATGTGCATCTTTGTGGTAACTTACACTTTTGAAGTAAATAACACCTTTGTAGTAAGTCCAGCACTACAAGTGGCCAACCACTGGTACTGCAACATCACCCCATAGAAAGTAATGGAAGGAGGGACTTAAAATAAAACCACAAAGGAAATATTGTTAAATTAAATAATTCAAAACAGTTAAAACCATAAATTAATACAAATGAATGGTAAAAATATTACAAGTAGTATATATTTATTATTTAATTATAAAATATATAGTATCCTCTTTTTAATATTAAAACTTTTGTATGGGGTTTAGCCTAGCTTGTTTTTCTGTTTGCCCCCATTTCACAACCACCTTGGGAGCCAATGAAGTGGTCTGACAAGTAATATTTGTCATAGTTGGGTGCTCCAAGTCCTTCCCCCATTTAAAGGTGGCAGTACTTTTGCTGAAGGCCTCTCCTTTTCTTTCATTGCTCTCTGTGAGTTTAGAGAGGATTGTGAGTAATTCCAATAAATATGTGTTTATCACTACTGGCTGGGCTGCAAAATATATAGAACAGCAGTATGCTCTTTTATATATTGCTATTATGCCCATAGGGGACAGTTGGATTTGAAACCAAAGTGGGACACACCCATGTGTGTCTGCCACTATTTTTCTGCCTATATTTCCTGCCACTAGCTGTTCGTTGTTGCAATATATTTGTACCTCAAGGTATTTGAATGTCTCCCCTTCCCACGGAAGCTGTGCAGTCAGAAGGAGATTTCTCATTTCTGCTGTGCCTGAGTATAGTGGGAAGAGACAGGATATTTCCAGTTCACAGTCTGCCATAGCCTTTATGGCTGTCAGCAAGTCTTTGTTAACATCTCTTACATATAGCAATGGATTATCTGCATATAGTAATATCACATGGTACTTGTTTCTCAGGGACATTTTATACGCTCTGCTTTTAATTCTGATATTGGTCACCAGTGGCTCCATAGCAATGAAGAATAACATAGGTGGTAATGGACATCCATGTTATTTGCCCTTATATTACCCATGGTTGTGAAACTGTGTATACTGGGTGCTGTTGGGCTAGAGTACAACAGATCTATCTATTTTAGTACTTCTGAGCCTAATCCCATTTTTTGGAGCACTACAAATAAATGTGCCCAGTGTAAACTGTAAAAAGCGTTTTCAATAACTAGTGATGCTGCTGTAGTGAGTAGGCCCTTTTGTAGGAAGTCCATGATTATGCGGACTAGTCTGCTGAGATTCAGGAAGATGTTCTGATATGTTACAAATTCATTTTGATCATAATGCACCAAGAGTGGGAGCAACTGTATCATTCTATTTGTTAACACCTTCTCCAGTATTTTATAGTTCAGGTTGAGCACCTGTTAATAAGGGATCAATCAATGCACACAGCAACAAGACGCCCTTATATATGAACAATATATTTTCATACACAAACAAGGTCACACCACCCCTTGTTACCCTCTGTCCAAGCAAGGACCCTCACTTTATTCAGGGCAAAGGAAAAACACACCTGGTTAGCCCCCATGTTCCCCCTTCACCCAGAAGCAATGTATAAAGTATTTATACCAACACACACAGTAATACCGTGAAAACACTACAAAATGGACACCACACCAGTTTAGAAAAATAGGCAATATTTATCTAAATCAAACAAGACCAAAATGACAAAAATCCCACATAAAGAAGTTAAAATATGAATTTTCAAAAGAGTAAGAGTCTTACTCCATAGAAAACAATGGAAACAATGATTTTACACAAAGTCCCTGGTTTGCGTCAACAATAAAGCTGCACAGGCGAGTGTGCGTTGGAAAAGTCAGTGATGCGTTGATTCCTTACTCACAAGTGAAGCTGTGTGTCGTTTTCTTATCTGGTTGGGTCGGCGAAGCGTTGATTTCCAGACGGGGCACCTAAAATCTGCGCAGGTTCACTATGACTTTGACGCCCAGGGCAATGCATAAGAAATACAGTTGCACGGTTTTAGAAAACCACGTCGTTTCGCCAGCCACGGTGTGTCGATCTCCTAGCCGCGATGCAGATGGAGTGTTGATTTCAGCCACGAAATAGGAGGCAGGTCGTTTATCAGCCACGTTGCAGATGGTGCGTTGAAAGTTTCCTCACACAGCGTTCTGTGCGTGGATTTCAGCTGTTGTTCTGCCAACTTCACCTTTCAAGGGCCCAGAGACAGGATAGGGCACCACTTGGCAGGGCAGGAGTCTCAGCAGAGAGTCCAGGTGCTGGCAGAGGAGGTCTTTGATAGCCCTGAGACAGGGGCCAAGCTCAGTGCAAACCCTTGGAGATTCTTCTTTAAAGCAGGAATGCACAAAAAAGTATTGCTTTTGTCCCCCAGACAGAAGAAGCAACTGCAGGATAGCCCAACAAAGCAAAGTCACAGGCAGGGGCAGCACTTTTCCTTAGCTCTTCAGCTCTTTTCCTTGACGGAGGTTCCTCTTGGTTCCAGAAGTGATCTTGAAGAAATCTAAAATCTGGGGTTTTGGGTCCACTATTTATACCCATTTCTGCCTTTGAAGTAGGGAAACTTCAAAGGAAAGTCTCTGTTGTTGACAAGATCCTGCCTTGCCCAGGCCATGCCCCAGACACACACCAGGGGGTTGAAGACTGCACTGTGTGAGGGCAGGCACAGCCCATTCAGGTGTAAGTGACCACTTCTCCCTCCACTCTAGCTCAGATGGCTCGTCAGGATATGAGGCTACACCCCAGCTCCCTTTGTGTCACTGTCTAGAGGAGATTCACATGCAGCCCAACTGTCAGTCTGACCCAGACAGGGAATCCACAAACAGGCAGAGTCACAGAATGGTTAAAGCAAACAAATGCCTACTTTCTAAAAGTGGCATTTTCAAACTAACAATCTAAAAACCAACTTCACTAACAGATGTGCTTTTAAATTGTGAGTTCAGAGACACCAAACTCCATGTTTCTATCTGCTCTCAAAGGGAAATTGCACTTTAAGGATATTTAAAGGCAGCCTCATTGTTAAACTATGCGAGAGATAGGCCTTGCAACAGTAAAAACCACATTTAGCAGTATTTCACTGTTAGGACATGAATAACACACCAGTACCTGTCCACCTTTAACATACACTGCACTCTTCCCCTGGGGCTACCCGGGGCCTACCTTAGGGATGCCTTACATGTATAAAAATGGAAGGTTTGGGCCTGGCAGGTGGGTACACTTGCCAGGTCAAATTGGCAGTTTAAAACTGCATATACAGACACTGCAGTGGCAGGTCTGAGCCATGTTTACAGGGCTACTCATGTGGGTGGCATAATCAGTGCTGCAGGCCCACTAGTAGCATTTGATTTACAGGCCCTGGGCACCTCTAGTGCACGTTACTAGGGACTTACTAGTAAATCAAATATGCCAATCAGGGAAAAAACAAACACCAATACAATTTACACAGAGAGCATATGCACTTTAGCACTGATTAGCAGTGGTAAAGTGCCCAGAGTCCCAAAGCCAACCACAACTGGTCAAAAAAATAGGAGGAAAGAGGCAACAAGATTGGGATGACCTTGCACAAAGGGCCAGGTCCAACATGGGGTAATATTCTGATCCAGCAGATAGGCAACAACAGTACAAAAGTCTCTGTAGATTGGCCCCAAAAAAGCATAGATGGCCAGAGGGACGCTTGCATTCCAGAAACACCATAAAGTTAGATGCCAAATGTAGTTAGGTACACTTAGACAATCAGGACACAGCACATACAACACATGCAGTGACCATGCAATGCTCAGGCTGGACTTCTGAACACGTACTCGCTGGTCTACATAGAGTCCGAAACAGGTCAAGGCCCACCTCCATTCCCTATCTGCAATTTGTATATACAACCTCCTGTCGACTGTTCACATATTTGACCAGGGAACAAATGTTTTATGTGTGTATTGATTCTAGGAAATGTATAAAATGTGGGTCATTTCAATGTGCTAGGAGCGACAGTCCTCAGACCCTGGAGCTGTAAATGCTCTCCTAACCATAATGTTTAATTAAACAAAATGTTTCCTGTTTTGCCAGCTGACTCTTGTCTCTTGTTTTTTAAGGGAAATCCTCATTCCAGCTGCACCTGGACTGGAGACTGTATGATCTCATATTTCACTGCTCTTTCTGGTTGTTTGAGTAGATTAACCTTTAGTTTGGCTGCCTCAAACATTGTTAGTACCAATCATGAAGGGGTATGCCCCAAAAACCCCACTCCACCTGGGCTCTAAATATTCAAAGCATAAACATAGTACCCAGTGGGGATTAATTGCAAAATTACTTTCTACCACAGTGCAATAGTTAATTTAACACCGGTACACCAGAATCAATCACATCCAACATCTTATTGAATAGATTTCTGTGTAGTATTTCCCAATTCACAGAACCAATCCCTGGAGCACTTTTTTAAGAGAACTAATTGTAAGAGAAAATGATAAAAAAAACACCATTACATCCAACCCTTAATTTGACACCTAGACCCAGTTTATCCTGTCTCCAGTCTTCCAGAAAAGTTACTCAAATGTGTAAGAGTAAATGTACTCACAGGAAATCTACATATGTAAATTTACCTTTGAGAATAGGGCCCTGTGTCATGCAGTACAGCTGGCTGCAACCACCAAGTGGGTATGCTTTGACTTCCCATATTTAGGCCCTCATTACAACATTGGTGGTAAAAGCTGCTTACCGCTGTGCAGAAGACCGCCAACACACCGCCGCGGCCGCGGAATTCCGCCACAGCTATTACGACCCACTGTTCGGAATCTGCCGAAATTCAGACACCCACACAAGTCCGCCACACCAAAGGTCAGTGATAAACGGGCGAAAACAAAACCTCCACCGTCACGCCAACAGAAACACGCCCATGCTATTACAACCCACGAATCCACGCTCAAAATACACACACATCTCCAAAACACCGCCACATTGGACAATTCCAAATACAAACACCTGATACACATACAAACACCACTCCCACACACCCATGACAATATAAAACACACACCCACATCACCCACAAACCCCTACGACCAAAAATTAGAGACGAAGGCGACAGACAGAGAGCACAGCAATAGACAACCCCACCACACAGAGGCACACAACACCATCACCCATACAACATCCACGCATAAAATACCCCACTCCACTACACATCACCACACTCATCAACACATACACCACCCCATGGCACGCCAAAGACACCCCAGGTTTTCAGAGGAGGAGCTCAGGGTTATGGTTGAGGAAATCGTACGGGTAGAGCCACAGCTATTTGGATCACAGGTGCAGCACACCTATATAGCTAGGAAGATGGAGCTATGGCGAAGAATCGTGGACAGGGTCAACGCAGTGGGACAGCACCCAAGAAATCGGGACGACATCAGGAAGAGGTGGAACGATCTACGGGGGAAGGTGCGTTCAGTGGTCTCCAGGCACAACATCGCGATTCAGCGGACTGGCGGCGGACCCCCACCTCCTTCCCCACAACTAACAACATGGGAGGAGCAGGTCTTGACCATCATGCATCCAGAGGGCCTCAGAGGAGTAGGTGGAGGAATGGACACTGGTAAGTCAAATCTTAACTATCATATCCCTCACCCTACCTGCATGCTATCACACACCCCCACCCTCACCCCCTCCCCTATCACTCCAACTCCTCACTAATGTACTAATAACACAAACCACCCATCCCTACACCAAGCCCTGCATGACACAACAAAGCATGGACATCCATCACTAAAGCATGCCCACTGCACATACCCATAACACCCCCCCAACCATCATCACACAAGCCCCCACACAGGAATGCTTGCACTGGGGTACACGCACACCCACCCATTGCACACCATGACACACACAGATGCAATAATCATGCTTTTATACCCCTGCAGGACCACTACGTAACGTCACCAGACAGGAGGGTCCAGACATCTCCACTCCACCCACAGAAGAGGCCCACAGTGACGACAGCAGCTCTGGCCAACTGGATCCAGATGACCAGCCCGGACCATCGTGGGCCTCGGGACTGTCGGTTCCCCTCGCACAGGCTCAGCCCAACACTGACCTTCCACCCTCTGGTAACACCAGCACAGCACCCACCCAGCGGGCCCATACCTCCGTCCCCAGGACATGTCAATCAGCTGTGTGTCCACCACTACAGGGAACCCAGGATAACCCACCACCCCAACAACAACAGGGACCTGGGGGCAGTGGTAGTGGGCACACAGTCCAGGGGATGGAGGCCAAGGAACACAGGGGAACTGGGAGGGCTGCTGTGCGACAGGGGGCGGACAGGCCAAGGGAACCCACTCTCCACGAGGCCCTCTCCTCCATCATGGGAGCATACCACCACTCCCAGGAGACGATGGCAACGGTCCTGGCCAAGTTTTAGGAGACCCAGCGCATGCAGGAGGGACAGTATTTGGGGTTCAGGGAGGAGCTCAGAACCATCAGCTCCACCCTGGGCACCATAGTAGGGGTGCTGAAGGACATACAAAAGACCATGAGGGACACCGTGGCACTCCAAGGGGTCCCTGACACTAGCATGGACGATGAACTGCCCACCACCTCCGCCGGCGCTAGTGGACAGGACGCCCCGCCACAGTACCACCACACCAGCACCCCACCACCTGCAGATGGTGAACAACCCCGCAAGCGGGCCCTGAGATCCAGGAACAGGACAGAGCAAGATGGCAAGACCCCTGCCAGGAAATGAGACCATCCTGATTGTCCTCCCACTGTCCAACTTTGTTACCCTGTCCAGATTGGAACTGCCCCAGCTCCACTTCCTATGCCCATATGGGCAAAGCACCTGTGAGACTCATAGACTGGACTCTGCCATGGACATTCCTCCACCATCACCCCTCACCATTTTGCCACCCCCTCCAATAATTAGCACTTCAATAAACTCCCTTAAACCACCAAAAAACAATCTGGAGTCAGTCTGTGATTTTGAAAAATTGTAATATCTATGACAATGACAAAAACCGTTTGAAAATGTAATGTCAACATACCTATGTTACACATCACATGCCCATGAAGGATGCAAGCAGATGACACACGTTGGTAATCACACCTGTTAAACCGTAATGGAAATGTATCACTCAGTTAGCAAATACTACTTCAAATTGACAGACAGGATAGAGGTAGAAGTGTGAAAGTACTTGTAGTAGGCAGTAATGTGTTCTCACCAATGTGTCACTGGAAATATTGCTGTATGATAGAGTCCCTGTTGTCAATGTCTTCTTCCTCTGCTTCCTCCTCATCACTGTCCACAGGCTCCACAGCTGCCACAACACCGTCATCTGGACCATCCTCCTGCAGAAAAGGCACCTGTCGTCGCAAAGCCAAGTTGTGAAGCATAGAGCAGGCGATGATGATCTGGCACACCTTCCTTGGTGAGTAGAATAGGGATCCACCTGTCATATGGAGGCACCTGAACCTGGCCTTCAGGAGGCCGAAGGTGCATTCGATCACCCTCCTAGTCCGCCCATGGGCCTCATTGTAGCGTTCCTCTGCCCTGGTCCTGGGATTCCTCACTGGGGTCAGTAGCCATGGCAGGTTGGGGTAACCAGAGTCCCCTAATAGCCACACACGGTGCTTCTGGAGTTGACCCATCACATACGGGATGCTGCTATTCCGCAGGATGTAGGCGTCATGCACTGAGCCAGGGAACATAGCATTTACCGGCGAGATGTACTGGTCTGCCAAACATACCATCTGTACATTCATCGAATGATAACTCTTCCGGTTCCTGTACACCTGTTCACTCCTGCGGGGGGACCAGAGCTACATGGGTCCCATCAATGGCACCTATGATGTTAGGGATATGTCCCAGGGCATAGAAGTCACCTTTAACTGTAGCCAAATCCTCCACCTGAGGGAAAACGATGTAGCTCCTCACGTGTTTCAGCAGGGCAGACAACACTCTGGACAACACGTTGGAAAACATAGGCTGGGACATCCCTGATGCCATGGCCACTGTTGTTTGAAATGACCCACTTGCTAGGAAATGGAGCACTGATAGCATCTGCACTTGAGGGGGGATTCCTGTGGGATGGCGGATTGGTGACATCAGGTCTGGCTCCAACTGGGTACACAGTTCCTGGATTGTGGCACGGTCAACCCTGTAGGTGATGATTAAACGTCGCTCCTCCATTGTTAACAGGTCCACCAGCGGTCGGTACACCGGAGGATTCCGCCATCTCCTCAAATGTCCCAGCTGACGGTGCCTAAGAAGGACAACAGCGACCACAGAGTCAACCAATTCTGAGGTATGTACCCACAGCTACACAGAACACGACACTAAATACAAAATTCTTCCTGTATGTGTGTTGAGTCTAGGCCTAGGTATGTGTGACGCAGTTGTAAATGAAGCCATGTGGGTCCCTGAAATGGTGGCTGCCTGATCTCTAAACTGGGACAATGGGATGTGAGGTAACTGCACTGGCGTTGTACACCGTCGTGGTAGGCGGTCGTAGACCGCGGCGCAATGCTGCATTAGTTAACATTGGACCCTATGGGTCCCAGGAGCCAATTATGAAGTGCGCCGGCGGTGATGATACGCACCGCCGCGGACGTCACCGCCATGGACGTGACCGCCATTTTCTATCTGTTCAATCACTCGATACCTGACAGGAGAGGACCTACACCTCAAGTGCTGCTGTGACCTCGGTCTGGAAGAGACAATGGCTGGTGTGTCTGGGGAAAGGGCCC
This sequence comes from Pleurodeles waltl, assembly GCF_031143425.1. Taxonomy (NCBI): domain Eukaryota; kingdom Metazoa; phylum Chordata; class Amphibia; order Caudata; family Salamandridae; genus Pleurodeles; species Pleurodeles waltl. The sequence goes on from NC_090437.1 coordinate 66,392,584, forward strand.
CTGCCTTCACTGCACAGGAGTTGGAGAAGCTCGTGGACGGGGTCCTCCTCCAGTACACGCCACTCTACGGTCCTCCAGACCAACAGGTAAGTACACAGGGAGCACATTGTATGGGCTATGCCTGGGTGGAGAGGGCTGGATGTCAGTAGGAAGGGGGCAGAGTTCTGCGAGCATGATGGACTGTGAATGCATGTGCCACATGGCAAGGGTAGGGATGTGGGCCACTCACTTCGATGGTGCTGTTGCTAATGACTTCTCTTCTTCCCCTGTACATGTCATGTAGGTCAGCGCCCACCAGAAGAAGGATATTTGGCGTGCCATCGCCAAGGACGTCCGGACCCTGGGGGTCCACCAGAGACGGAGCACCCACTGCCGTAAAAGATGGGAGGACATTCGCCGCTGGAGCAAGAAGACAGCGGAGGCTCAGCTGGGGATGGCCTCCCAATGTGGGAGGGGTGCCCGTCGCACCATGACCCCCATGATGTTCCGGATCCTGGCGGTGGCCTACCCTGAGTTGGATGGGCGCATGAGGGCATCACAGCAGACACAAGGGGGTGAGTACACTCACATTCTTTGCGTGCAGTGGAGGGGTCTGGGTGGGGGAGGAGGGCTGTGGGTTTCCCTAGGCCAGGGCGAGTTCTGTAGGCTAGGCCCCTCCGGAATGCAGGCCATGTGCCACTCCACCTCACCTCTGTAGAGTGCCAAGTACAGGTATACATGCCCCTGTGCCATCTATGTGGGCAGATGACACTCATTGCCATGTAGGCCATATCCCAGGAACTGCATCTGTAGAAGCCAAGAGCACGGCGTAGTGCAGGGGGCTGCTGTGTCTGTATTGTCCGCCAATGGCAGCGGTAAGCCATGCACTCAACCTGTCTTTCTTCTGTTTCCCCACCCCTTTTTGTGCTCTCCCTGTTCTTTTGTGCATCAGCATCATCAGGCGGAGGTACAGTGGCACCAGAGCAGGAGGGAGCTGCATCCCACATGGCCATGGAGGGCCACACCACGGACTCAGAATACACCAGTGGGACGGAGGGTGAGGGGAGCTTCGCATCGGTCACTGGATCAGCAAACAGCGACACGGACTCGTCCTCCGATGGGAGCTCCCTTGTGGTGGCGGCACCAACTGTGCCCCCCACTTCTACAGGTACAGCCACCACCCCCCCTACCAGCACCGCCCTCCCAGCAACCCCTCAGCCTTCGCTCCATGCCCGCTCATCCAGGAGGGTGGGCATCACCTTTGCCCCAGGCACCTCAGCCCCTGCCCCTGTTACCCCTGCTGCCCTCAGTGAGGAGGCCATTGACCTCCTCAGGTCACTCACTGTTGGGCAGTCTACCATTGTGAATGCCATCCAGGGTGTAGAAAGGGAGTTGCAACACACTAATGCATTCCTGGAGGGCATTCATTCTGGTAAGGCTGCCCATCATCGAACCCTGCAATCTCTGGCCTCAGCACTGATGGCAGCCATTGTCCCTGTGTCTAGCCTCCCCCCTCCAACTTCCTCCACCCAGACCCAATACCCTGTACCCCAGCCTATCCCAAGCACACCATCAGACCAGCATGCACACACCTCAACACGCAAAAGTGGCTCTGGCAAACATAGGCACCACACATCCCACAGGCACTCACACAAGCATCACCCACATACAGACACAGCAACATCCACTGCCTCCACTGTGTCCCCCTCCTCATCATCTCCCTCCTCCCTCCCAGTGTCGTCTACACTCTCACCTGCATGCACTACATCTACAGCCACTAGGACTCGCACCAGAACACCCAGCACCACACCCCGCTCACCTGCACTCACCACCCCCACTACCATTTACACGTCCCCTGTGTCCTCTCCCAGTGTGTCTGTGACGCCCCCTCCCAAAGTACACAAACACGGGCACACACACACCCAACATCCATCCACCTCACGACAGCCTCCAGAACATGCACCTGCACCCAAATCATCTAAAGTTACACCTCCTACAACCACCTCCTCTTCCTCCACTCCCAGACCCCCTCCAGCTACCCGTCCCAGTGTTCGTCAGAAACTTTTCCTGAGCAACCTTGACCTCTGTCCTACCATCCCCCCCTCCAATTCATAGGTCCTGTACTAGCACCTCAGCCAAAAAAAGTCTGGTTCCAGTGGTGCGTGTTAGAGGTATGTGGAGTGCACCGGGCACCAGGGCAGCCAGTGTGACACAGAGCCAAAGCACTGCCAGTCCACCCCCTGTAAAGCACCAGATGTTGGACAGTACCCGACGGAAGAGGGGGAAGACTCCTGCCGGCAAAGCCGCTCACAAGGGTCCCGGGGGGAGTACCGAGTCAGCTGTGACTCCTCCCAAGGTGGTGAAGGGGCAGAAGAAGTCTCCAAAGTCTGGTAAGAGCAGCACGGCGGAGAAGGCTGCCATCCTCCCCGCTGGCCAGGACGCCACCGCCAGCCCCATCGTCACTGGTCCGGAGACCACCGCCAGAGTCAGTGCCCTGGAGGGTAGCACTATCGTCACAGGTCAGGAGACCACCGCCAGAGTCAGTGCCCAGAAGGGCAGCACTATCGTAACAGGTCCGGAGACCACCGCCAGAGTCAGTGCCCAGGAGGGCAGTCCAATCGTCACTGGTCAGGAGACCACCACCGGAGTCAGTGCCCATGAGGGCAGCACTATCGTCACAGGTCAGGAGACCACCGCCAGAGTCAGTGCCCAGGAGGGCAGCACTATCGTCACAGGTCAGGAGACCACTGCCAGAGTCAGTGCCCAGGAGGGCAGTCCACTCGTCACTGGTCAGGAGACCACCGCCAGAGTCAGTGCCCAGGAGGGCAGTCCACTCGTCACTGGTCAGGAGACCACTGCCAGAGTCAGTGCCCAGGAGGGCAGTCCACTCGTCACTGGTCAGGAGACCACCGCCGGAGTCAGTGCCCAGGAGGGCCCCGGCAGCCACAGCCTCGCTGGGCAATGAGGGACCGCCATGGCAAACACCGCTGCACAGGTCAGAGACAGCAAAGTCAAGCCCTGCTGAACAGGGCAAGCACCGCTGAACAGGGCAAAGGCCGCCATGGCAAGCACCGCTGAACAGGTCAGAAACTGCAAAGTCAAGCACCGCTGAACAGGGCAAAGACCGCCATGGCAAGCACTGCTGAACAGGTCAGAAACTGCAAAGTCAAGCCCCGCTGAACAGGGCAAGCACCGCTGAACAGGGCAAAGACCGCCATGGCAAGCACAGCTGAACAGGGCAAAGACCGCCATGGCAAGCACCGCTGAACAGGGCAAGCACCGCCAACTCAAGCATCGTTAGCCTATGTGTGGCTGGGACAGTGATGGAACTGGGACCGTCATGGGGAGCGTGATGCACTCTGGGCACCAGTCCCCCTCCAGAACCAGTGGAGAACTGCATCCACTACCTGAATCCTTCACAGGATGAAGCACTCTGGGCACCAGTACCCCTCCAGAACCAGTGGAGACTGTTATCCACTTGAGAGACTGTGGCTTTGCACTTCCCAGGATGGTACAGTGGGCAAACCACCCAGTGTAGAGACTTGAGAGACTGTGGCTTTGCACTCCCCAGGATGGTACAGTGGGCAAACCACCCAGTGTAGAGACTTGAGAGACTGTGGCTTTGCACTCCCCAGGATGCAGCAGTGGGCAACCCACCCACTGTAGAGACTTGAGAGACTGTGGCTTTGCACTCCCCAGGATTGAACAGTGGGCAACCCACCCCCTGTAGAGACTTGAGAGACTGTGGCTTTGCACTCCCCAGGATTGAACAGTGGGCAACCCACCCACTGTAGAGACTTGAGAGACTGTGGCTTTGCACTCCCCAGGATTGAACAGTGGGCAACCCACCCACTGTAGAGACTTGAGAGACTGTGGCTTTGCACTCCCCAGGATGGTACAGTGGGCAAACCACCCACTGTAGAGACTTGAGAGACTGTAGCTTTGCACTCCCCAGGAAACATCAATGGGCATGGAGCCCAGTCGTAGATCTGGCGTGGTGCTGTCATCCGGCTGAGGTGCCCCCCCTTCCCTTCCCCCCGAGGTGCCCGTTGTATTTCTATCTGATGCCCCTGCAGTGTTCTCTCTGTTTGTGGACAGGTATCTAGTGTGGACCTTGCCCATGCATTGTGGGCCCAGTGGTCCACGGACATTGAATTGTGCATACCTGCACTACTAATCGTGATGTATATATTTGGAATGTGTATATATTTCTGTATATATGAGCTTACTGTATTTGGATACATTACAATAGTTCAACTAATTTTGTTTTGTCTTTGCATTCTTCCGGGGTGTTGCGGGTTGTTACTGTGATGTTTGGAAATGCATTGGTGTGTGTGTTGTAGTGTGCGAGGGTCGGGTTGAGGGTGGGGGTGTTGCGTGTGTGTGTCCCTGACTTTTGCCTCCCCTATGTCGTAGGTGCAGTACTCACCGTTGTCTTCGGCGCCGCCGTTGCTGGTGTTCGTAGAGGAGCAGGAAGACAAGCGCAGCGAGTATTTGGAGTTACGGCTCCATGGTGGCCTCCTTTCTCGTGGAGTGTGTTAAGGTGAGCGTTTTCCCATTGCAAAAGCTGTTTCCGCTGTGTTTTTATCCACGGTGAATCCGCCCTGGAAAAGGTGGCAGATTGGTGGGTTGTAATAGTGTGGGCGGTACATTATCCTCCGCCTGTCTGTTGGCGGTGACCGCCGCGCTGCTTGTCTGTACCGCCGTGGTGGTCGGAGTGTTAAAGTGGCTGTCTATGTTGGCGGTTTCCGCCACGGTCATAATTCCCTTTTTTTTCCCGCCAGCCTGTTTGCGGTATTACCGCAGCTTTAAGACCGTCCGCCAGGGTTGTAATGACCCCCTTAGTGTCAATAGCAAAGGGTTATGATCAGTGTAGGAAAATGCCTCTTCTTGCATGATCACCCAACTTTGTTTTGGACTGTGGTTTCTGGTTTATTGTCTTTGGGCATGTGCTCTGACCCCTAAAACATGACAAAATTGGCTATACTCCAAATTGGCAAATTTAACTTACTCAAAGTCCCTAGTATCTGGTAAAAAGTTTATCCTGGGCCCATACGTTAAATCACTAGTAGACTGCAGCACCCATTGTGCCACCACTACAGTGACTGCAGGCTTACCATTGTAGCCTACCTGTGCAACTTTAAAACTACAAATTCTAGCCGTCAAAATAATCTATTTTTTTGACAGAGTGTAATTGTCCTTTCAAATATTAATGTCACCCCCACATAGGCCTCATTGCCTGTTCGGCAGGATGCACAGTATTTAAAAGTAGGACATGTAAAAGTTTAATGTTAATCATGTCCTTACTGTGAAACTGCCCCAAAAGCTATTTGCACTATTGCAGGATTGCCTGTTCCATTAGAAAACACTGGGTTAAAAAATAAATGTAATAACGTTATCTCTGGCTAGGAAACACCTACAAATGAGATTCTTTGACTATTCAATATATCTATTACAAGCCCATTTCACTGATGAAACAGGATTTTTAATCAGTATTTTGGAAAATGTACTTTTTGGAAAGTTACCTTTTCCCTGCTTAAAGCCTCTGGAGGCCCATTTGGATGAAATTAACTCCAACTTTCACCTACCAGTTAAATAGCCCCCTTGATGAGGTGTGAAAAATGCTACCAGAACAGAAAAAGGCCTTGGGTGTGAGGGCGTGATTCTGTTTCTTTGTCAAGATGACCATTTGGGCTATGCTGAGGTATTTGATTAACTTCAAAGAAGCCTACCCTGTCATAAGAAAATGTCAACTGACACCTGGACAGGTCCCTTCTTTGCTCCCTAAGTTAGACAGCCACTAATCCTAGTGGAGAAAGACCTGGCCTCAGAACTGGTTTGAAGTGACCACAGAGGAAGTGTTGTTCATTTCCTTGGCCACACCTCAGGGGTGAGTCACTGGCTCTGCATAAGGGAAGAAAGGTTTCACCATCTTGATTTGGACAGAGAGGGCACTGTGGGGTTGTTTGCAGTAAGGCACATATTAATTGCTGTAAACATGTGAAGGAATACCTCTGGGATCATCTATATTAGAGTCACCATTACCCACATGCTAGTGCCAAGCATAAATGTGGCACCCTTAGGCACCCCCTTTAGAACACTATTGAACATGTGGAAGACAGAAGGACTGCATTTCCAGTTGAGACCTGTAAGGAGAAGAGAAAGGCTGCACCTGCTTCCAATTGCACCCAGGACATTGGCTGTACTATTACGCCACAGGGACACAACAAGCTGCAAGAAGCTGCTTTTTTAGCAGACCAGTTCCAACTGGTCGTTCCCTGAATCCTGCTAGTTGCTTCTGCTGGAGTAAGTCTTGACCTCCAAATGTTGCCCCTGAGGTCCTGGACCTTTTACTGTTTCAAATTGTACTACTCCTAACATCCAGAAAAACCTGGGACTTAGAAACCTTTTGGCTCCATAGACCTCTGGACCACCAGCCAAGTCAATCCGATGAAGGGCCATTGCCACTGGGCCAAAGATTCAGGCTGCTCCCACTCAGTTCTTTTCTGCAGAAAATCTGTTTCAGTGAGACACCAAGAAAAGGACGTCAAGACATGTGGGGCCCTGATAAGCCACAGCATGCAGCTTTGCCCCACAAAAGGCATCCAAGCTACAAAAAAGTAACTGAGGTCCTGATTTAGAATTTAGTGGATGAGCTACTCCGTCCCAACGGTGAAGGATATCCCGTCTACCGAAATCTAAATCCCATTGGATATAATGGGATTTATATTTCGGCGGATGGGGAATCCGTCACCGTTGTGATGGAGTATCTTGCCGCCAAGTTCTACATCAAGCCCTAATTCAGACAGTAAAACTTCTGACCAGCTTGACCTGGTTTCTGTATCTGAACCACACTTGGAAAGCCTTAAGCCAGGCTTAGATAGAGGTCAAGCGGAACCAGATTACAGAGGTAGCGATATTTTTATTTAAAACTTTAAAAAATCAAATCTCTTGTTCACCTCATTGGATTTTTGTCTTTCTGGTGTCATTTTGTTCATTAATTTTATACATTGGAGAGAGATTTTAATTGCATTGTGTTTGACTTTTTAACTGTTTTGGTACTTTCAAAAGCTTTACACATTTTCCTAATTTAAGTTTGTCTGCTCTGTACCATTGCTATCAGGGGTTAAGCTCAGGTTTAAAATACTGAAACCTTGACTGGACCTATCAAGAAAAGTCAGAATAATTACTTGTGGTGGACTACCACCAATCCCAACCAATAATCCACTTTCTCACATAGATGTTCAGTTGTGGGATCAAGAACTTGTTTTAGCAGTAGCATTGCTATCTATTTTAAAATAAAAATCTCTAAATTTAACAGATAGCAAAAATTGATTTTCGATTTTAAAACTGCCATCAGCCTTTGATTGGATCATTTTTTATTTTTTTAAATTATTTTTTATTCCAATGTTTGCATCTTTTGAAAGCCAAAGGGAAGGTGAAGTTGGATCTGGGTACCCCAACAAATCTCACAGTGGTGGAGATAAAAGACCTATCCAGATAAGCGCAATTGAAGTTCAGCCAAAATGCCAGGAAGGCAGATTATGAAAGGGGCGTCAAGGCCCACCTGTGTCAAAATAATTTTTTTGCTGTACCAATCCAGGTCTTGGAGCTCTACCAGCAGAAGCTCTTCAGAACTGGCCGTTCATGAGGTTCTAGGGAGTGATCCAGAGAAAGGTGGTTCAGCCCCAACTCAGGAGAAAGAGTGGAGCAACAAGAATAAAAAGAAAGGGTCCTCACAAGGGCCCCAAAAGCCTGTTCAGGAAGTGGAATAATATGTCTGTTCCAAACCCAAGAGGGATTGCACAAGGGGAACCTTTTGATACCGTGAAGGCTGAGGTATACCTATACTGTTACAAGCACAGAAATAAAAAGCAAGACACAGTCTGTTACAAGGAGTTGGACTAAAGTCACTAATGTTTTTGTGAGTGGAGTTGATGTGGAAGTCATGTCCCCCTTATTTTCCAGCATGGTGAAGTACAGACAAAGGCCAAATATCAACGGGACCAAGGTAGAGCCTCTGAGGATACAGGAGACAGAATGATCACAGTGGTACCTACTGGTTTCCCAAGACCGGATTATCTCAGATGTTCTCCATGGGGTAGTCAACGCTGACAAAGTTTCATCCTATAGCAATGATCAACTTTGAGTGAGGAGGGTTTGTTGGCTCTAAAAATGTATCTATGTGCCCTATTCTTTTAGTGGAGTATCTTTTAGGACATGACTTAGAAGGACCCATGCTGAAATGTTGGGTCTGACGGAGTGTGTGTGTGGCCACAAGGGCCCAGACAGGACGCCAGGTACATCAAGAAAGCCTAGAGCCCGAAACAATGGCCCAGGTTCCCACAACTAAGAGGAATAATAAAAGGTGATAGAAACCATTGTAAAAACATTTCAGAGCCCAGATGGACTCTGACCCCCAGGTGGTAGCTCTGTAGCCTAAGAGGGAAGGAGAACATACCCTGAGAGACCTGCCAGGACTCCCTGAGTTTCATAGGGCAGGAGGACCCTCCAGTGCAAAATTCTGACAAGTGCAGAAAGAGTACCCCAGCCTTGAAGGCCTTTCGTGCTAGGCTGAAGTCCTGATAAAGGGGATACCAGTTGAACCAAAAGGATCTAATGGCAAGCGGGTGTCTTGTACAGTGAGGCTAGAGAACTAAGCCTGGAGCAATACACAGATCTGTGCCCCAGCCTTAACAGTACATGGCATTGCTCTTGATGATGATGTCCTATGGGGTGGACATTTGGGGAATAAAAAGCTTGAGGCTGTTTGGCCAACCACTTTTACTGGTCCCAGGTGTCTGAAAAGGTGAAGGAATTCTGTCTGTCCTGCACCACCTGTCAAGACAGGACAACCCAAAGCTATCCACTACCTGTGTTATGGGCTCCTTTTGAGAGGGTGGGTATTGACATTGTCAGACCCTTAGACCCTAAAACAGCTTCAGGGAAGAGATTTGTCTTAGTGGTAGTGGACCATGGCACTAGATACTCTGAAACCATAATACTAAGGATGGTAAATGCGCCCCTGGTGGCCAGGGCCCCTCTTGGTGTTCTTATCAGTGTAGGGTTGACCAAAGAGGTAATATCAGCTAAGGGGACAATCTTTGTATGTGTGTAATTGAAAGCTATATGGGATGTGTGGGGGTTGACTTACACCTCCCCTGGTTAACCCCAAACTAATGGGCTTGTGGGGAAATCCAAAGTGACCCTAAAAGGTATGTTTATGGGGTTGTCTGAGGAACTACATAGGAAGGTGGATGTCCTGCTCTCATGACTTTTATTTGCTTACTGGGAAGTCCCACATAAGGGAGTGGTCTTCGGCCCCTTTGAACTTTTATATAGGATCCCTGTCAGAGATTCCAATAGTGGGGGAACCTCTCAAACAACCCAACCAGGGCACTGTGGACTACGTACTGGGCCTGCAATCCCACACTGCTGCGTACACGAAAAGGGTAAACAAAAATCTGGAGGCCATCCAGGAGCTGATCAAGTACTGGTATGACCAAACAGCAACCTCGGTGGAATATCAGCCAGATCAAAAACTGTGATTTGTGGCTCCTGTGACTCTTAAGGCACTTCAAGACAAATTAACTAGAACCTTTATGGTACTGGAGAAGATGGATGGAGAGACCTGCTGCCTGCAAGACCTGGGTACTCCCAAACACCCCCACAGGAGGACCCATGTCAACTGTTTAAAGCCTCACTTTGACATGGTGGACATGACCATGCTTATGGTCACTGATGGAGAAGAAGAGGAGAGTAAACCTCTCTCAGACCTCATGTCTCAGAATTCCAAGGATAGTTCAGTGGAAGGAGTATTGAGCTCCCCCACATTGAGAAAAGAGCAACAGAGAGACTGCCATCAGTTGCTGGGGCAGTTAGATGGACTGACCCTGTGGTGTACACGACAGTGACATTGGTGACAGCTTACCTACCAAAAACAAAATCTATTGGTTGTCAGAGAAAGTAAGGGCCAGCATTTAGGACAAAGTTGTCAAATTGTTGTCTCTGGGGGTGACTAAGCCCTGTAGTAACCTTGAGCCAGCCAAGAGGTGCTAGTGTCAAAGGCCAACCCCAAAGGGGGGACCCCAGAACACAGGTTCTGGATGGATCACAGAGGGCTGTTGATGCTGTCAGTGCAACCCATTCCCAGAGTTGATGTGCTTTTAGACCAGTATTGGTTGCCAAGTATCAGACCTGCCAACTTAAGAGGAAAACCTACTGTGTGAGGAGGGGGCGGGCCATGGTGGGGCAGAGCTTGATGCCCAGAACTTCCAGAGGAGGCTTTCTGCCCCATCCCCTGCCCCCATCGAACCTCCTCCTTTGACCACTAAAAAACAAGATCACATGATTGTTGAGGCTGCTGGTGATATCCTGGGTGTTTTCACAACCCTTAATGGGCACTGCCTGCATGCATCCTCAAATGACAACCTGGAAATCCGCTCTATGCAGTGGTTTCTAGCTCACCTTGCCTGCCACCGTGTGATTTTGGCTCCTCACTGAGTGACCCTGGGAAGGCAGCCAAAATCGTGGGACACACGGTGGCACCATGTGATTTGGCAGGTTTAAAGTATCTCAGTACATTTTATCTGACTCTTGGATTATGCCAGATTGCCCTGACTGAGCTAGTAAGCGGAAGATCAGCATTCTCATCTCCTAAGGGCCAAAGTAATAACCTTTGGATTGAAGAATGAACCTGTCACTCTCTAAAGGCTGGGGAACAGGGCACAGTCTGATCTGGAGACCTTTAGTGCAACATACCTGGATGATATTGCCGTGTTTAGCTCGCCTGGCAGGAACACATGACCCACCTAAGGTAAGTGCTTCAGGCCCTGCAACAGGCAGGACTGACTATCAAGGCCAGTAAGTACCAGATAGGGCAAGGGCCAGCAGTGTACATAGATTCCTAGCTGTTGGGGGCATGTACAGCCTATCCAGACAACCATGACGTGGGAGCCTCCCAAAACGCAGACTCAGGTCAGGACTTTTTAAACTTTAATTTCAGCGATTGCATTTAAAGGTAAAATGTTTGGTTCGGTCAAACCTGTTTCTTTATCCAACCCCTACAATTGGCATGAAATCAGGCCTGGGTCCCAGCCAAGCGCAAACAGATGCCTGTGGTTTGCTCTTGCTGCTTTTTAGTGCTATTTTTATTAAAAACTTTAAAAATTCATATCTCTGGTTGCCCTTATTGGATTGTTTGTTATTTTGGTGTCATTTTGTTCATAAAAGTATTCTCTATTTTTATAAACATGAATGGAAATTGAATTTTTTGGGTTGTGTTTTTGACTTTTTCTCTGTTTTGGAACTTCTAATGGCTTTACTCAACTTCTTAGATTAAGCCTGTTTGTTCTGTGCACCAATACCAAGGGTTAAGCTCAGGTTTAGATTACTGAAACCTTTTGGCCCAGATGTATACTCTGTTTGCGCTGAATTAGCAGCATTTTTTCTTTACACTAATTCAGCGCAAACCTAACTCCATATTTATATATTGACACTAGACTAGTCTAACAGCAAAATATTGGAGTTAAAGTCATTTTTTGCTAGTGGGAAACTACCTTGCGTCAATTAGATGCAAGGCAGGCGTTCCCGGGCAAAAAATGACTCTAAGGCCCTAGCGCCTTATTTATCCTCAGATGCAAAAATGGTGCACGGGAGGGAGGCGGGCCTAAATAATGGAGCTAAGCTTGCTTAGCGCCAATATTTAACGCCTGAGTCAGGACAGGCGTTAGGGGACCTGTGGGCCTATTTCCATGGTGGTACACCATGGACTAAGCCCACAGGCGTTCTCCCTAAACCCCAGGGCCACCCCCACCCACACCAGAGGGACAGCGGAGGATGGGGGACCCTATCCCAGGTAAGTATAGGTAAGCAGAGGTAAGTATTTGGTTTATTTTTTTAAAGTGCCATTGGGGTCCCTGAAATGGGCCCCCTTACATGGCACTGGGTGCAAAGGCCATGCCCAGGTAACCCTTGTGCCCTGTGCTGGCCATTGGGGTGGTGGGCATGACTCCTAAGACAGGAGTCATGTGGTGTGGTAGGTTTTGCATTGAGAAATGACGCTAGGATGGTTAGAGTAATTTCTTTTTACCCTAACTAGCCTAACGCCATTTTTCTGTGCAAAACCCCATTTCCCCATACCGACGCCCTCACACGGCTAAAGTAATTTTCCTTGACGTTAGCCCACCCTTAGCACTGGCTTGCGCCATTCCTTAAATATGGTGCCTGGCTGGCGCTCTGGAATGGAGCAAGTCGGCGCTATACTTTTTGATGCAAAACTACGTTAGCGCAGTATTGCGTGAAAAAGTATACATTTGGGCCTTAGTGTACCTAAGAAGAACTGTGACATTATTACTTCTGTTGGACTAACATTCACCCCAACTAATAAACCACTTTCTCACATTTGAGCAGTTTACATCCCAGATATTCAGTATTATGTTCTTTCTGGTAAATTTACAGGGCATATTTACCAAGACATTGCACTGCTGCACAGTCACACAAACAGATGCAAAGTGGTGCAATGTCTTGATAGAATAGTTTCCAGTACAAATGTTTCTTTTGCACTGGAAAAGTGCACTATTTAAGTTCCAACAGTGCTTTGCCCTGCTCTGCACTATTTAGTGTCAAAAGGGGGCTCCATGGATGGTTCTTGGTCATTCCAGTGCATATACAGCTGTTTTTTAACAAAGCCCAAGCAACTAAAATTGTCAGACTGGCCTTCATTAAAAAAATAACACCTTTTTGAAGCAGGAGTATATATGCAAAAATCGTTTTATTTCTCCCAATTTATCACCTACTGCATTGTACCTGTACAGCACACATTCAATGTGTGAAAAGTTTTGAAGCTTGTGTAAGCATAGAATTTTATATTGGAATGGTACTCTTCCAGTACACAACCTTTTCTAGGTATTACACGTGCAACTTTCCATTAAGGAAAATACAACAGCTACAATCTATATTTAGTGAATATGGCTTGTTGCTGCTCTCTTCCACTAGCCCAACACAGTGCAGCAACATTTGGTTACTGTGCTAGGTTGTGCTATAGATAATATAATTAATCTGCCCTAAGGTGTGCACAGGAGTATACTGAGGCACATGTATCAATCATGCGTTGGAGAGTAGTATGAATATTCTTGTGTATTTGGGAGCATTATCCACCATATGTCTATGAGTTGCCAGTGCTGAATCATTTTAAGGAGATAGACTCGGGCCCAGATTTATGGTGGACTTGCGTCATTCCAACGCCACATTAGCATATTTTTTTTACGCTAATGTGGCGTTGGAAGGGCAAAAACACTGTGCCATGTTTACAAAGTGGTGCAACGCTTGCATGGTGCCTCTTTGTAACCCCTTGCGCCACATTATGGCTGTGCTACGCATAATGTATGCAAGGGGGGGTGTTCCGGTGCTAGGGGGCCGTAAAAATGGCGCAAAGGAATCTACAAGATTCCTTTGCGCCATTTCTATTGGCATTTTTTTAAAGTCTGCTAAGTGCAGGCATTAAAAAGAGGCTCATATTGGTTACAATGGGTCTCTGGTTGCTTTGAAGGATTAGTGTCATAATTTTTTACGCTAATCATGCAAAGCACCGGACTAGCGTAAAAAATGATGACGCTAGTCCCCCTAACTACCGCCATGGCGCACCATATTTTAAATACAGCGCACATATGGTGGTGTTAGAGGGGCACTAAGGGTGCAAGAAGCTACACTAAGTGCAGCATCACTTTTCATAAGTATAGGCCTGAGCTTTCTGGCTTTGTACTCTGTGTAGTGGTGGGACAATTATATTTATTTCTATGTTCTGTACACACCTCCAGTCATCTCTCTTATTTTGGGTGCATCTGCCTAATGTAGAATGGTTGGGTTCATTGATTCATAAAATTATATGTGGCTACCATTTAGTGCATATATGTGGGCCAATGATATTGTCTCATTGCCTACTGTACATTCTATCATGAAACATCTGCCTTCAGTGTCCAGATGTCATGTCATGTGTACATTTGCGCCTATGGTGCCATCTATAATATGGTTCCCATATCATATCTGGAGTACATCAGCCTATACTTGTCCTCGCTTTATTTTTTTAAATTAGTAACCTCTTCCTTTGAGAGATGTGCTTTCTGTAGGCATGCTAGTTGTATGTGCCTAGCTTCATATATGCATGCATTCTATATTGTTTGATCAGGGTGGCCATGCCTCTCACTTTCCATGCAATGATGTTTTAACTAATCTGTGTCTTCATCATCTTGCTTTTGCAGTGGTGGTGGCCTATTAGCTGGCTCTATCTAGTTTAACTCGCCTTTTTTTGCCTTCCTCTCATGTGTATCTAGCTATAGCTTGGGATTTTTTAGTTACATCTGTGAAAGTGATGATCCTTTATTTCTGCTCTTGGTATTTTCTAACCACTAGCACCACATACAATCCCTTAAATTACTTCACAAGGAAAAGATCAGAACAAAATCACATCCAAGCTTCACATCAAGCCATTTAATTGTGTATTTCATCACTTCATGTGTTTTCCGTCCGTTTCATGGATGAGTGTCTAATCTTATGGAGTTTTCCATCCCACTAGTACTTCCTAATTTTACAGTACACATGACCTCACATATGATTAAGTTATGAATCTACTATATCTTTTTCACAGGTTTCTGGTGGTCAGTGCTTCGAGCCTCTTCTATGGTCAAACAACTTCCTAAGCTGTTAAAGGGTTGATGACTGGTATCGGGTCTTCATCCCCCAGGACTCATTTGAGCCGAGGTCTGAGATTTACAATGGTGATGACTTGTCATTTTCTACATGTGCTATTTGCGGCTTGAGACCTCCCGTACCAGTTCCGCTCTCTAAGCTTGTGCTTGCTCCTTTGTTAGGCCTATCATGGGGTGGGCTTGTTTTTTTCACCGGGTCTGCAGTGGCGTCTCCGTTGATCTTCCATTCTTCTTTTGACATTTTTGCACCTTGCTGTTTCCTTCTAACCAGGCTCAGGCCTCTCCTGCTTCCATGGTTAATTGCTTCATGGCCTAATTCATTATTTTTAATTTTGCCAGCAACATTCATGTGTATTTCAAGTTCAGCTGGAGTAGCTGTCTCTTGACTACAAATAATGGAGGTGTGCTTACACTGCACTGACTATGAAGACTTTGCTGATCTCTATGGTACATGATCTTTTTTCCTGGCAACCTATAGTATATTGTCTCAATCTCTGTTATTTAGTATATGGGCTATGATATGTCCCAGCAGCTCTCCAGTGGCAGAGGTTTAACAGGTAACCTGTGTGTCTTTTCAACTGTAAATAAAATCTGGAAAGTTTTTTGGGACTACTGTTTTATTATGCCATTCCCCCTCAAAAAGCTCTATGTTGGGTCTTTCTATGTTTCTGGGATGCTCAAGATTTGAAGGTTTTTATGCCATGAGCGTCCTTCAGCATCTGCTGCCATTTCCCAAGTCTCGCATGCTGCCCTGGAGGTCTTCTAATTCACTTCAAAGTTCAGACGCTAAAGGCAGCGATGAGGCTAGGAGTTTTTGTCATCCTTTTTTCCATTTTCATTTGGTCTCCCCTCAAGAGACTGACCTCTAAGGGAACAGAGTCTATTTTAGTCTCTAAGCCTGTTCTGATTTTGCTAATAGCATGCAATTTCATGTTAAATTTACCTGGTGTTGTATCATTTGTTGTTTCTACTTCACAGGGAGTTCTTTCTTTATTTTGTTTTCTGCATGTCGTGTCTCACTGGAAGGGCTGTCATCTTGCCTGGTTTAGGTCTCATCATGTCGGTCTGCTGTTTATTTCTGTTTGTGTTGTTCTCTTTTTACCTGTCGGTCACTCCTACTTGAGATTTGTTTTTACTTGTAATGCTGCCCCTGGGAATCTTCATGTTGAGAAGACATGATTCCTAGTCATGTGACTATTGGAAGTATTCTTATTCTTCCATATCTGTTGTGTCCCAGCACTGTCCTTTCTTGGTGATTGGTTTATTTCTTTCTATGGGTGTGGGATGAGGAGGGTGGCAGGAGGATCCCAAAGGGGGTTGTCTTTATCAGGCTTCTTCTTTTTCCTGTTTCCTTTTCACCCCTCTGATTTCTCCCCACATCATCACATACCAACTTTTTTTTTTATCCTATTTTCTGGAAGGTAAATTATCAGGCCTCAGAACTGCTTAGTCCCTGCCTCAATGTTCTTTTCTCCAGTGGCTCAGGGAGCGGGAAGTTTGGGGTAAGGCCAAAGCCACCCAGACCAGGTCTGCTCAGTGGGGATCCTTTAAGATTGTGTGCATACCTTTCAGACTGTGTGTGTACATATCTCCTCTTCCTTCCCCGGGCACTCACCAGGTCACTATTTAATTGACTGCGCAACTGCATAGGTCTCAGCATATCTGCTCATGCTCTGCATTTCAGCTCATGCAGGTGCCAGGTCGGCACCTGGGAACACAGCTCCCTTCTTATTGGTGATCTGGAAGGGAGGTGCCAGGCCAGCCTTGTGTCAGGCTGCCCTCTGCTGCTGTCCCTTCTTGATCTTCCTGTCACCCAGGTGGGGTTTCTAATGACTTATTTACGGTCATCCATACTTACATGTCCCCTGTTGCTCTGTTGATGCCATTTTGGGGCCAGGGATTATTTCTTATAAAAAATGTGGTCTGACTGTAATAACCATTTTATACCAGTCATACAGTTATTTGAGCATTCCCCACAAGGCCCAGAACCTGTGAGAGTCTATTGCAAGGGTCTTCAACCTTTTGTGTAATAAGAGATACTTATATTCAATTAAAATCATTGCAAGCTACTTTTATTATTAGTGTTGTAGTTGTGAGCAGCTCAGACAAAACTACATTATTAGGGGCATATTTAAGAGCCCCTAGCGCCTCCTTGCACCACATTCAAGTCCTTTTAAAAAAAATGTAAATGAGGCCCAACAAGGACAAAAAATGCCTCGCCATATTTACAAAGTGGCGCAATGCTTGCATTGCCCCACTTTGTAACCCCTTTTACCACTTTATGTCTGCATCAGGCATAATGTATGCAAGGGGGGCATTCCAGCGCTAGGGAGGCCATTAAAATGGCACAAAGGAATCTATGAGATTCCAGAGGCACCCGTTGAACACAATGGGCACTTGGGTGCTTTGCAGGATTAGTATTATAATTTTTTATGCTAATCCTGGAAAGCGCCAGGCTAATGTAAAAAAGTATGACGCTAGTCACCCCAACTACCACCATGGCGGCGTTAGGGGAGCGCTAAGGGGTGCAAGAAAAGTGGTGCTCCTCTAGGCGCAGTGCCACTTTTCATAAATTTACTCCTTAGTGTTGTAGTTGTGACCAGCTCATATGCAAGATTACCAGCTGGGAGCATGTAAGTGCATCAGGTAGAGTTGCCTGGAGTTATGTAAAGAAGTCATGTCTGTTTGGAATGCTTCTATGTAGGTTATACATCACAGCCACAGAGCAGAGTCCTCAAACAAAAGTAAAATTATTAGAAATAAGTTCCACCCATGATTCATCACTTGTAAATCAGTTTTAAATATTTTGGAAATTCAACAATTTTTCCCCAAACATCAATTTAATAATTTCGAGAATACACATGTTTTCGTTTTTTATCTGGAATAGACAATTTTGTTTTACATATATTAATTCATCCAAGCAAAAGGTTCCAATTTACTAGGCTGGCATGCACAAAGAAGAGCACCTTGCAGGTAGTTGAAGAGCTGCCAATAGCTTATGAGCTACATGTTGGCGAAGCCTGGTCTATTGTATTGCTCTGTGCTGCAGGATCATGACTATGGAGGGCCAGTATCCAGGAGCCCATTCCATGCCCTATTGCATGTTTGACCCTACTATGGCCCATCCCCATCAAGCTCTCATAATGCCACTCTGAATGTGCAAGTGTCACAGAACTCAGACATCTTCAGTAATATCACAGTTTCCCTATGACTTCACTTGCACCACAAGCTGATATCCCAGTACTGAGACCTTCACTGGGCTCTTGCAATGCATTCCTATATTCATTTGCATCATACACTGATCACAAAATACTAAGACATTCACAGGTCTCTCATGATGCACCACTGCACAATTCACTGGTATCCTAGTACTCTGACATGCAGATGCTCTCACAATGCACTTCTGCATTGACCGTAGACATTTAAGTGGCTGTCACAATGAGGCCTTTGATACTCCTGTAGTGCCACCCCCACCTCCTCAGTACTGCTGCAGGTGAGCTGGTTTAGCTCCCACCTTTATGCATGTTTCACTATTTTATGACTCAGAACTGGCTTGTGTTTTTCCACTTTAAAATGTGATTTCAAGGCTGCTCTCCAGATACAGCCTTTGTGCACAGTGATGGCTCACACAGAAGGTATCAGAGAGGCTGTCTCCAAGCAGGAATAACCACAAATGGGGCACAATTAAGTGCACCTGGATGTAACCAGTCTTTCTAAAATAGTATTCGAGAAAATCAAAAGGGTAGGCCTGCCTTGAAACTTCTTGACATTGAACAACAGAAACTGCAGACCCACCCCTACCATTTACCAAATGGCAGTGCTGAGGAAGAACTAATCAGCAACCCCTTGCTAACATGGTTTTCATGGACTTTCTGAAGGCAGTCCTATTCCCATCTTTCTCACTTCAGTGTATTGGTCTCCATCCTCCAAGTACACAAATGCAATTCACTGTCAGGGGAACCAATACTCATTCTCCATCTTTTGTCATTTTAGAACAAGTGGCAGCCAAAATAGATCCCACTGGCCTCAGTACTTCGACTCACACACAGAGTCCTCCTACCTTCCATGTGTCAAATGCTCACTATACATGAACTCAAAATACACATGCAATTTCTGCACAAAGTTCTTTACTTCATATAACAAAAGAACTTTACATGAGAGAGTTTAGTAGATCATGCACTCATGGACACAGAAAAAAAAGTCTGGTCACCCTCCAAATCACAAAAAATAGTACGTTGCCACTATCACTTTACATGATATACCCAGGACGAGGACACATGTCCTGGACCTTGCATTATCAGGGACAGATCAAGGTCTCTGCACTCACAGTAGATCAATGTGTCACTAAATAAATAAGTCAGGATAACAGTTTCACATGCACTTGTGCTCATGCCTGTATACCATGCAGGAGGCATTCCCTTCCCAACAGTCACAATCAGGCAGGTTTGTCTTATTCATAGTTCAACAATGCAACAGATTGTGGCATTAGAGATCATGGTTCATGTTGTAATGCATAAACAATACTACCACTATTGTAAACATTCAACTTGATACATGGGCTTAAACATAAATTAAAATATGTGCCTGATGAAACACTTGTGGTGTGACTCGCCCTGGTGGACCAAATTCTGAAACTGTGTCTTCGTATTACTCTAAACATTCATCAGGTATCCAGGATGGCAGCATCAGTGACTATTAGGAGTAGCTGAGCTTGCACAAGAATTCCATATTCCCAGATATGGTCATGAGTTCTCTTTCAGTATTTGTAAGGAAATGCCTCCTTGGCATGGTTACCCCCTGACGTTTTGCCTTTGCTGATGCTAAGTTATGATTTGAAAGTGTGATGGGACCCTGCTAACCAGGCCCCAGCACCAGTGTTCTTTCCCTAAACTGTACTTGTCTCCACAATTGGCACAACCCTGGCACTCAGGTAAGTCCCTTGTAACTGGTACCTCTGGTACCAAGAGCCCTGATGCCAGGGAAGGTCCCTAAGAGCTGCAGCATGTCTTATGCCACCCTGGGAACCCCTCACTCAGCACATGCACCCTGCCTCACAGCTTGTGTGTGCTGGTGGGGAGAAAATGACTAAGTCGACATGGCACTCCCCTCAGAGTGCCATGCCAACCTCACACTGCCTGTGGCATAGGTAAGTCACCCCTCTAGCAGGCCTTACAGCCCTAAGGCAGGGTGCACTATACCACAGGTGAGGGCATATGTGCATGAGCACTATGCCTCTACAGTGTCTAAGCAAAACCTTAGACATTGTAAGTGCAGGGTCGCCATAAGAGTATATGGTCTGGGAGTTTGTCAAACACAATCTCCACAGTTCCATAATGGCTACACTGAAAACTGGGAAGTTTGGTATCAAACTTCTCAGCACAATAAATGCATACTGATGCCAGTGTGCAATTTATTATAACATACACCCAGAGGGCAGCTTAGAGGTGCCCCCTGAATACCAACCCGACTTCCAGTGTAGGCTGACTAGTTTCTGCCAGCCTGCCACACACCAGACATGTTGCTGGCCACATGGGGAGAGAGCCTTTGTCACTCTGTGGCCAGGAAAAAAGCCTGTACTGGGTGGATGTGCTTCTCACCTCCCCCTGCAGGAACTGTAACACCTGGCGGTGAGCCTCAAAGGCTCACCCCTTTTGTTACAGCACCACAGGGCATCCCAGCTAGTGAAGATGCCCACCCCTCCGGCCACTGCCCCCATTTTTGGTGGCAACGCTGGAGGAGATAGTTAGAAAAACAAGGAGGAGCCACCCACCAGTCAGGACAGCCCCTAAGGTGTCCTGAACTGAGGTGACTCCTGCTTTTAGAAATCCTCCATCTTGAGAGTGGAGGATTCCCCCAATAGAATTAGGGATGTGCCCCCCTCCCCAAAGGGAGGAGGCACAAAGAGGGTGTAGCCACCCTCTAGGACAGTAGCCATTGGCTACTGCCCTCCCAGGCCTAAACACACCCCATAATCTAGTATTTAGGGGCACCCCAGAACCTAGGAAACTAGATTCCTGTAACCTTAACAAAGAAGAAGGACTGCTGACCTGAAGCCCTGCAGAGAAGACGGAGATGACAACTGCCTTGGCCCCAGCCCTACCGGCCTGTCTCCCAACTTCGAAGAAAACTGCAACAGCGACGCATCCAACAGGGACCAGCAACCTCTGAAGCCTCAGAGGACTGCCCTGCACCCAAGGACCAAGAAATTCCAGTGAACAGAGGCTCTGTTCAAAACCAGCTACTTCCTGGCAACAAAGAAGCAACTTCCAAAGACTTCATGTTTCCTGCCGGAAGCGTGAGACTTCACCCTCTGCACCCGACGCCCCCGGCTCGACCTGCAGAAAACCAACACCTCAGGAAGGACTCCCCGGCGGCTGCGAGCCCGTGAGTAACCAGAGAAGACCCCCCTGAGCCCCCACAGCGACGCCTACAGAGAGAATCCAGAGGCTCCCCCTGACCGCGACTGCCTGTAACAAGGGACCCGACCCCTGGAACCAACACTGCACCCGCAGCCCCCAGGACTTGAAGGAACCGAACTCCAGTGCAGGAGCGACCCCCAGGCGACCCTCTGCCTAGCCCAGGTGGTGGCTGCCCCAAGGAGCCCCCCCTGTGCCTGCCTGCATCGTTGAAGTAACTCCCAGGTCTCTCCATTACTTTCTATACAAAACCTGACGCCTGTTTGCACACTGCACCCGGCTGCCCCTGTGCCGCTGAGGGTGTAACTTCTGTGCCTTCTTGTGTCCCCCCCGTTGCACTACAAAACCCCTCTGGTTTGCCCCTCAAGGACACAGGTACTTACCGGCTGGCAGACTGGAACAGAGGCACCCCTGTTCTCCATAGGAGCCTATGTGTTTTGGGCACCTCTTTGACCTCTGCAGCTGACTGGCCCTGAGCTGCTGGTGTGGTAACTTTGGGGTTGCCTTGAACCCCCAACGGTGGGCTACCTTGGACCCAACTTTGAACCCTGTAAGTGTTTTACTTACCTTTAAAACTAACCTTTACTTACCTCCCCCAGGAACTGTTGATTTTTGCAGTGTCCACTTTTGAAATAGCTTATTGCCATTTTTACAAAGACTGTACATGATATTGTGTTCATTCAAAGTTCCTAAAGTATCTAAGTGAAGTACCTTACATTTAAAGTATTAACTGTAAATCTTGAACCTGTGGTTCTTAAAATAAACTAAGAAAATATATTTTTCAATATAAAAACCTATTGGCCTGGAGTAAGTCTTTGAGTGTGTGCTCCTCATTTATTGCCTGTGTGTGTACAACAAATGCTTAACACTACCCTCTGATAAGCCTACTGTTCGACCACACTACCACAAAATAGAGCATTAGAATTATCTGCTTTTGCCACAATCTTACCTCTAAGGGGAACCCTTGGACTCTGCACACTATTTCTTACTTTGAAATAGTACATACAGAGCCAACTTCCCACAGTATTGATTTTATATTTTTTGATAAGGCATTGTTTTAGTCAATACTTTTGGAAAGATGTGTATGAAATTCAATGCAGCACTCTTAGTCACATGGCAATACCCTGGGTCTATTTTGTACCACTTTTGCTCTGTGGTTTTAGAGCAAGAGCTGAGTTAGGTGTATGGTGTAGTCAATGTTTAAATTGTTTTGTTGACAAGGTGTAGGCCTTAAGTCACATGGCTATGGGTGTGACTGTGGTGTGTTTAGAGGGGTGCAGCTGTTTTGATTCTGTAAGCATGTCATCTAATTTGTTCAATGGACGTATCTTGCAGATGTTTGCTATTGTGAGTTTTTGAATTACAGTGTTACCACATCTATATTTTACGTGCACCTCTGCTAAGTACCATGCACCAGGGGTTAGACTAACGCATTTTAGCGTGGTGTCCGCATGACCGCACTAAACTGCATTAGTCTTGTATTTATATCACCAACCTGACACCACTGCACAAGGTGAGAGCCGGACTGAGGAGCTCCATTAGCAGTAACCACACTGCTGGTAGAGTGCACTCTGTGCTGCCTGAGATTGAGCTTGGAGATGCGTACTGGCCTCACTGTTCATTCGTAGTCCACTCGATGGACAATATAACTAACATTAAAATAATTGGTATTGCCGCAGAGAGTGGACTGCATTCAAGGAATAGTCGGCTGCATCAGGTACCATGTGGCCTTTCACTACTTCATGCCACTGCAATAAACAAATACAACAGCCTATGCAGCATACAATGATCACGTGAAAGGGGGGGTGCTGAGCCTTGACAGTTGATATTTTGTGGCTTCTGGAACCACCCCAGCATTGGTGACCATATAAATGAAGGTTGTTAGTGGTCAGCCTCCTTTAACCTTAACACTGAGGTGGCGAGCAGCAGCTTTTATTTTCCTTGCCATGCCTGCCAGAATGGTGCCTCTAGGCCACAGGTGCTTACCTCCTCGCAAGCAGCCATCTTCCGGTATGAAAAACAAACCATATGGAGGTTTACAGGGAGAGGACAGACTAATAGGATCTAAAGTCAATGGAGACAGAATACGATGACAGACTGGTGCTACCTATAGCAAACTAACAGTCCTCGTGAGGACCCCGGATAGATTGATCTACATAAATGGGGTCGAAACGTTGACATTTTGATAGTGTGGATTTTTCTTGAGAGACTAAAAAGTGACTTCTGGACCTCTGGAGTAATTTGAGTCCTCTTATAGAAGATCGCAGAGAATTTATGTTTTAACCACATCTTGTATATAGTGTACAGAGCACATTTGCACAAACGTTTTTCACTACATTCCATTCCACTGCGCCATCACTATAGACGCACCATAAGGATTTAATTCAAAATTAAGGATGGCTGTGTTTTTAGTAAAAATATAATAAAATATGAATTGTTGACAAAATTTGCACATGTTTTAAGATTGTTTCAAAATTGTTTACCAGGAAGACAAGGGTTTTACTTCCCCCTGTAGGACCATTGTTTAATTGCTTATACCTCCTCGCAGAGAGCAGAACTGCCTCTGAGGACTCAAGCCTCAGGTCCCTGAATCATGTAATATAGAGACATTCTGCCTCCCATTTGAATGGACAGCTTCACAGCAACGATTAGGAGTGGAGACAGTCAGGAAGGATTCAGGGAAATGATACAGAGATGGCGAGAGAAAGCAGGGAGAAAATGGTTGAAAGAAAAAGAAAGAAAGCAGTTGAACCTTGAGCAAGAATGAAACAGAAGATAGAAAACGAGATGGCTAAAAGCTGAAAAGGGCTGAAGAGATAACAGGGATGAAGGAGAGCGAAAGAATGGGGAAGAAGATTGAAATTACAATAGATGTGAGTGAGAAAGTGTGGAGGAGAAGCAAGCGAGAAGTAAGTGAATGTGAGTGTGGCAGGCAGTTCCAGTTTCATTAACAGAGAGCCTCAACGTCATCTCTGGACATTTAGACGGCACAGTGCAGTGTGTAACCCTTCAAATTCCCGGATAAACTAACGGCTGTAGCACATGGCCCTAGAACCATTAAAGATAAAAGGTACCCTAACACTTCAAATGCGGAGTAAATAGATTCACCAGACATTTACTAAAAGGCTTTAAATGGGGCGTGGCCAAGATGGCGGCGTGAGCGGACGCATTTCCGCGAGCTCCGCCGCCCTGCTTCACTAAAAGCATCGTGACCCCTGCGTACTGCCTCCTCGACGCCCCAGCTTGCTGAGGGGCGAGCAGAGACGGTGGACGCGCAGGGCCAGCAGTGTCGGGCTGCGGCTGGGCCAGCGTGTGCTGCTGTGCGCGGCGAGGAGCGAGGCGCGCTGGACCTCGCGGTGAGGCCTAGAGGACCGGAGATCCGGAGACGGTCCGGTGGGGCCACTGGCAGCATCGGAAGAGGCCCGGCGGACCTGGTAAGAGAGAGGAGCGGCGCAGGGACCCAGAGACGGAGGGCCGGGAGGCCTTGGAGGGCCCCACCGCTGGGGCCTAGGCGGTCCGTCCTGGGCCTGTGGTGGAGCCCGGATTGAGGAGGTGGCAGCGGAGCAGAGCAGACGCCCTGTCCTTGGCCCCGGTGGGGGGGCCCGGCTTGGTTGGAGTGGGCCCCGGTCGGCGGCATAATCGGCCTGCACTGAACTCTTCGGAGATGGAGGAGAAGGAGAAGGTCCAGTCGGCCCGGTGCACGGGCAGGAAGGCAGCAATGTGAGCCTGCGGCATAAAGTGTAAAGTGACATAAGACGCTTCGCTTACCTGGCTGGAGTGGGGGCGGATAGTCTGAGGAGGTCACTGGCGCAAGAGACGTGCTGGGCGGCTGGACAAGTTTGGGCCTGCACTGAACTCTTCGGAGATGGAGGAGAAGGAGAAGGTCCAGTCGGCCCGGTGCACGGGCAGGAAGGCAGCAATGTGAGCCTGCGGCATAAAGTGTAAAGTGACATAAGACGCTTCGCTTACCTGGCTGGAGTGGGGGCGGATAGTCTGAGGAGGTCACTGGCGCAAGAGACGTGCTGGGCGGCTGGACAAGTTTGGGACGGAGTGGTTGGGGCCTGAGGCTGACGGCCAGTACAGGAGAGGCAGTATCATGGCGTCCTCTAAAAACCAGTGGGAGCAATCGGTGAGGGACATGCTGACTAGATCCCAGCCGGCGAAAAGCGGCCCTACTGAAGGAGCAGCGGCTACAAGGGGCTGTGATGACCGAGAGGAGGTGGACAATGACGGTGAGGCCCCAGTCACTAAAGGCTTTCTCTCTTCCCTGTTCGATTCACTTCGGAGCGACCTGCAGGAGCTTCGGAGGGACATCTCCCAGGAGCTGAAGGAACTACGCACAGAGATCACGTCCCTAGGGGATAGAGTAGCGAACGTAGAGGATAGTGAGATCTCTTGAGGGGAGGAGGTGGAACGCATGCAACAGGAGATACTACGTCTTCACGATCAGCAGGACCTTCTTCAGATCACGGTGGAAGATTTGGAGAATCGGTCACGGCGGCATAACATACGCATTAGAGGGGCACCAATGGGAGCGGAGAAGGAGGATATAGGGGAGTTTGTCACGGAGTTGTTCCGCTCAGTCTTGGGTTCAGACGAATCAAGAGAGATTATGCTGGACCGCGTTCATCGGGTGGGCCGCTCTGGGGAGCCTGGAGGTCGGCTGCCTGATATATTGGCATGTGTTCACAACTATGGATTAAAAGAAACCATCCCACAGAGAACCCGCAACCTGTCGCATGCACAGTTCTGTGAGCATAAGCTATTTCAGGATCTCTCGCTGCGGACGTTGCAAAGGCGGAGAGACTTTAGATCTATAACAGAACATTTGCGGGCTCCTACTCCTGGGGTCACCTCTTCCGTCTTATGTTCCGGTGGGAGGACCAGTGGCATCAGGTGAGGTCGGTGCCGAAGGCAAAAGGATACGGCGGCTAGAGGAGAACGGCAGGAAGCCCGGGACAGCTGTGGAGGGGGATGGCGACGGACGCCCGGGATGGCGGCGTAAGGAGAGGAAGAGAAGGCAACGGCGGCCTACCACGACAGAACAGGCGCTTGAAAGACAATCATTACTGAGCAGCTTGACCGCCGTGACTACTGCCTAGCTGATGGGTCGCTGGGAAATGCCGCTGAGATTTGGGGTTGTGTGAGCTTTGAATGGGGTCTTTGACCATTCTGGAGGGGCCCGGGCGGGGGCATCGCTGAATCGTTGGATCAATGGTGACGAATCCGGATGGATCAAATGGCCCAACAAGACTTTACCTCTTTAGACTTGTGTACTAGAGGACTTATTTGTTCTAAGCACCTGTTGTGCATTAAGGTTGAGTGTAGGAGTGCTTTTACTGGAATTTCGATAGCGCCCGTCCTTGCTTTCTCTCACTGTGTGGAAGACTGCTCCAATAGAGAACCTGGTATGGGTCCGACGTTAGGTGTGCTTGCAGAAGAATGTAACTGGTCTGGCATCATATGTCCTTTAAGTGTTTAAGTCTGAATGTCAGGGGACTCAATAGTCCAGCAAAGAGATTGGCGATTTTGTCTGGTCTTGAGCAGTCCGGGAGTCATGTCTGTCTCTTACAGGAAACACACTTGGTGGCCAAGGACACATATAGAATGCGTTCAAAGTGGTTCCCTAGGCAATTCTGGTCCTCAGCCCCTACGAAGCATGCGGGGGTGGCGATACTTCTGTCGAAGTCCTTCCCTGGTGAGGTGATTGGTAAGCTTCATGAGGTACAGGGTAGGTTCCTGGCGCTCAGGGTGCGGGTGGGGACCTTCCACTTCACTATTGCGACAATATATGCACCTAACACGCAACAAGAAACATTTATGAGGCAGGCCATTTCACTGGCGCTCACCACCCCTGACAGTGCTATTCTCGTGGGAGGAGACTTCAACCTGGTAATGGATAATGAGATGGATAGATCTGGGCATCGTTATGGGCAGACTGGTGCGCTGACAGCAGGCGGGAGGCAGTGGCTGGCTGAGTGTAGTCTGGAGGATGTTTGGAGAAGGGAGCATCCTAAGCTTAGGGACTATTCCTTTTATTCTGCGGCCACCAAAACGTATACACGTATTGATTTTTTCCTGGCCTCCGCAGCGCTCATCTCTCGGATCCGGGAGACCTCAATCGAACCCCGGCCCTTGACAGATCACGCACCTATCACCCTGGAGGCGAGTATGGATATGAGGCATGTAGGAAGCCCCAGCTGGCGCTTTAGAGACACCATTTTGCAGAGTAGAGTAGCGAGGAGACGGTGAGACACGTGATAGTGGAACCTTAGCATTAATGATGATGGAGGAGTTAGCATAGAGACCGTATGGGAGGCCCTGAAGGCAGTGGTGTGGAAGGAGGTGATATCCCTAACGGCTAAAGACAATAAAGCACGGAAGGAACATAGAGCAGTGCTTGAGCAAAAAGTGGCGGCTCTGGAGCGTTCACATAAATGTACTGGTGCACCTAGAGTATGGCGGGAGCTGGAGAGAGAGCGACAGCAGCTGAAACGGCTGGACTGGGATAGGGCCGAATACGCGATAGCAAGGCTCAAACATAAGTACTACATTGGAAGTAACAGGTGTGGGAAGCTTCTAGCACACCGGCTTAGGACGCAGCGCTCCGCAGCAGCCATAACAATTATACGCTCCCCCTCTTGGGGGGAAGTGCACACTGACGACCAAATGGCAGAGGTGTTTGCTGAGTATTATAAAGGGTTATATTCCGCGGATGAGAGTTGTGTGGATCCGGCTGCATTACTGGCGGCTAGTACAATCACTCCGCTTGGGGAACACGAAGCGTCCTCGTTGGATCAGCCTATAAGAATAGATGAGGTTATCTCTGCAATAGCACGTCTAAAGAACGGGAAGTCGCCTGGCCCTGATGGCTTTACGGTACTCTTTTATAAAACGTTCTGTCCAGAGATTGCTCCGGTCTTGGCGAGGCTCTTCAACTCCTTTCGGGTATCCGGAGCTCTCACGCCTAGCATGCTGGAGGCTACCATTACTGTTATTCATAAACCCGGGAAAGATCCGGAAGATTGTGCCTTATATAGGCCTATTTTGTTTCTGAATATTGATGCTAAGTTGTTTACGGGTATCCTAGCTCACCGCCTCAATCCCTATATGCCAGACCTTATCGATCCAGACCAGGCGGGCTTTATACCCCACCGACAGTATGGAGATAATACAAAGCTCCTTCTGCATTCTAAAACTGGCAGTTCGCGCAGAGAGGCACTCCTCCTTTCTATCGATGCGGAAAAGGCATTTGATAGAGTCCATTGGCCCTATCTCTTCCAAGTGTTAGAGCGCTATGGGTTGGGCCCGGGGTTCAAGACCTGGATCCAGTGCATCTATTGTGCACCCAAGGCTGCGGTAAGAGTCAATGGAACCCTGTCCTTGCCATTCTCGGTTGGACGTGAAACACGGCAGGGATGGAACCCTTTGCGCAGCGCCTCCGTGATAATCCCCTAGTCAATGGTGTCAAATTTGTCGGCGAACATCACCTTATTAGTCTCTATGCGGATGATGTGATCCTCACCCTTGCGGAGCCCATGGTATCGCTTCCAGCTCTGATGGTAGCTCTGGAAGAGTTTGGGCAGGTCTCTGGATTCCGTGTGAATATGCAGAAGTCGCAGGTCCTTGGCTTGTCCATCTCTCCTGACCAAGTAGAAGGTCTGAGGGCCCGATATCCCTTTATCTGGTCAACATCGCAGGTACCATATTTGGGTATTGAACTGGCGACCTCAGCGGTAAAGGCGGCGAGCGTGAACTATGCTACTTTAACTCGGGAGGTTCTGCAAAACCTTGGGAGCTGGGGGAAGCATAACCTCTCTTGGCTGCGCAGGGTTGCGGCGGTGAAAATGACGGTGCTTCCGCGCATACTCTATGTCTTTCAAGCACTCCCTCTGACTCCCCCGCCTCCCACGATAGCGACCCTGCAGGCCGCGATTTTGAAATTTATTTGGTATGGTCAGCCGGCGCGGATCCCGCAGAACGTTCTGTGCCGCCCTAGGGGGGAGGGCGGATTGGCTGTTCCCTGTTTGTTGCAGTATTTTCAGGCAGTCCAGCTGCGCTTTCTTTAAGAGTGGAGCAGGCCGCTTTCTGAGAAAAACTGGTGTTTTATGGACCAGGCGGTGGCGGGGTCTCATATTTGGAAGGAGCCCTGGCTCTGACGACGGCACAGGGCAAGCGGACTGTATTCCTCCCCGATCCCGGGTGTGACGATGCGTGTGTGGGATGCTGTGGCGAGTCGGCAGGGGCTCACAACGTTTCCATCCCCTATGACACCAATCGGTGAGAACTCTGACTTCCCACCAGGCCTACAGGTAGAGAGCTTCCGCAGAAGATATGATGGGGGCTGTAAGAGGGCGGGGAGTCTCTTTGACGATAATGGAGTGATCCCTTTTGATCAGATGCAGGAGACGTATCAGCTGACTGAGGCGGACAGACTATTGTATTATCAAGTACGACATTGGGTTATTATGCCTGCGAATAGGGCTTTAAGAGATAGACCACTAACCCCGTTTGAGAGGTGGATATTCACAAAGAAGGATGACAAACAAGTGATATCGGAGCTTTACCGGTTCCTGCAGGGTGGGGGGCGACCGCCTAGGAGGAGGGGTCAACGGAGGTGGGAGAAAGAGCTGGAGAGAGAGTTCACAGAGGAGGAATGGGACAATATCTATTACAGAATTCATCATACTGCCCATAGTGCTGCGGGGACAGAGACGGCCTACAAGATAACTTCCTACTGGTACCTTACTCCAGCATGGGACCCGGCTAAGTCTGGCCTTTGCTGGAAGGGGGGCGGTAACACGGGCACGTTAGTACATCTTCTTTGGCATTGCCCCAAACTATAGTGATATTGGACGAGTATATTAGATGACATTGATAAGGTGTTTCAAACAGAGATCCCTAGATTCCCCTCATATGTCTTGCTGGGCCTAACCAACCCTATTACGTTTCCTCTTCGCTCGTTGAAGGGACGGCAGATGGCACTGGCTCTTAATCCTGCCCTTCAGGCAATTCTTGCCCTATGGGGCACAGATAGGTTGCCAACGTATGGGTCCTGGCTCCAGAAATTATGGTTTATTTTGGCGATGGAAAAGCTGACTTTGGCATTCAAGCAGAGAGTAGGCGACATCTGTGTGTTGTTGGACCGATCCTGTCTACAGAATTTACTGAGCTGACGTGCCCAACATACCTAAGGGTACTGGGGTTGACCCGAGAGGTTTAGTAGGATAATAGGGATTGGGGCTGCGAGTGTGGCGGAGATGACCATACAACTGGAGCGTTGAAGTGTTCAGGCGAGAGGGAGGCGGAGCACGTAGGCGAAGAAGCACGAATGTTCTTGTTCTCTTTTTCTTCTTTTTTTCATGTTCGTTTGAGTGTGAGCACGGTGAGATGTTCCTCTAATTTGAAGACTGGGATGGCTGTGCGACGATACATGCATGCGTAGGGCTATGGGGCATGTCATTATTGAAATGATTGGGGATCATTACAGTGCTTCGTATTGTTCTTCATGTTTAAATGCCAATAAACAGATTTGATCCATAAAAGGCTTTAAATTTATCCTATGAAGAGAGGTTTACATTCACCACATTTTCACTCAAAAATGTGTTTAATGTCTTACTTAACCAAGTTGCTGTGCTAAAGCTGGCAGAGTGATATCCTATAATGCACTGTGCTCCTCTAAGTATGCCTCATAGCAGTTTGAACAGTTGTTCACCATTATGGGGGGTCATTATGACCCCGGCAGTGAGTGTAAATGTGGCGGTAGTACTGCCAACAGGCTGGCGGTACATACTGACATTTTATGAGAACGGCGGGTTGGCTGCAGCCAACCTGCCACTTCTCCACTCATACTGCCATGGTGGTATTAGCCGCCGAGCCGGAGATGTCAATCTCCAGCCCGGCGGCCGGCACAGTACCGCCGGCGGCATTATGAGCCTGCCTACCACCATGGCTTTCCCATGGCAGGAGGCCCTACCGGTGACAGGGAATCTCTTCCCTGTCACCGGTAGGCGGCTCCCCCGCCCCCTACAACACACACACCTGACACCCTCAAGCCCCTCCATCCAAAGCCCCACCCCCATATACACACTAACCCCCACCCAAACATTCACATACAACCCCTCACCCCCTGATCCAAACACCCCCACCCCCTCCGATCAAAACCCACACACCCCCTTTGATCCTCTCACTCAATCCACGCACACACCTGCAGACACGCACCACGCATACACCCAATCATTCACACTGACATACATGCATACCTCCAGACATGCTAGCACACGTTCTTACACACAATCACACTTACATGCAGACACGTACTCACTTCACCATTCTTACAAGCATTCAATCACGCATACAACCACGCAAACAACACAACACACACAGACGCATTCCCACACTCACGCATACAACCACGCAAACAACACAACACACACAGACACATTCACACACACTCACTCACACGTTCATGCACACACTCAGACACACACATACAACACCCCCTGCCTCTCCACCCCACCCCCCTGTCGGAAGCCTGAATTACCTTTGTCGAGGAGGTCTTCCAGCAGGGAACAGGAAGGGCCACTGCTACCGCCAGCAGCGCCCTGCCAGCAGAACGCTGCCAGACCGTATCACAGGTCATGATACGGCTGGTGGCATTCTACTGGCGTGGCGGTGCTGGTGGCAGCAGTGCCACCTTACCACCGTCCGCCACCATGAACACTGTCGTATTTCCGCCCTTCTTGTGGCGGAAGTCTGGCAGTGCTCGTAATATGGTGGACGGATGGTAGCCGCAGTGAAGGTATTTTGCCGGCCGTCACCACGGCGGTATGTGTTTTTTACCGCCAAGGTCAAAATTACCACCTATGTTTCTACTAATGATTATGTATTTGTCATTTAATCCCTGATAGTGGTGGGTCCCACTTGACTGTAAGTGCTTAACTTATGTTGATGTTCAGTCTTATTTTCTGGACTGTCACTCTGATTTTATTTTGCAAGGGTGTAAGAGTATTGGTCACTGATCTTCCGGTTGGACAACTAATATGTCTACTTCAGGATCCACAGATAATTCATGAGTCTACAGATGCATGCAATGTGAGGGGGACACTAGTGCATTTAATGTGTCCTAATGCAAGTATTGCAGCAGGTCTAGGGTTGGGACATTGTTGCAGCAGGTCCTGGGTGGTTTCAAGGCACCTCCGTGGAGCCTTTGATGCATGCCCTGCACACTGCAGTGCCTGTAAAAAGAGTAGCAATTGCATTTTAACATATTTTTATTTGAGCAAGATACAGCAAATCATAAACTGTATATAGTTACCCATAACCCCTTATCATCATCAAATAGCATATTCATTCATCAAGTATGCAGGAATAAATAGCAGCAGTCATATATTAAAGTTCAATAGTAAAGTAGCAGCCTTGAAAATGTACCTAATGCTAATCCGTATAGTAGCAGAAAAGAGAGAGACAATTCTGTATTACATATCAGCAGGTAAAAGAGTGTTAATATGTATCATTATAAATGACAAATCAGTGCAATACAATATAGTAAAAGAATCAGCAAAAACAATTCCTAATCGAAAACATACATAGCAGCAAATATAAATGTGTAAAAAATAGCAAATCTTAAACATCGAATGAGTGCAATACAACAATTTCACTAAACCAATTGTTAATTGGATTTAAATAAAAATGTATAACTCCAATTAATTTCCTGACATACACTCAAAAAACGACCAGTTTTACTGCAAGCCATTGCATCATTCGTAAACTAATATTAGCAGCCATAGTTGGGGAAATAGTAAACAATGAGTATTCAGGGGCTAAAGACATCAGCTCGTGGAGACACAAGTGTCAAATACTAAAATCTGAACACTGAGTCTCAAAGGGTTACATGTACCCTTGGTTGTATTATAGCTGTGTAAAGGGACCCTAACTTGCATTAAATCTCTGTAAAGCCCCCACCAGTTTTAGTGTAGCCTCTTCAAAAGATCAAGTCCTAACCATTTTGTTTTGCCATTGGCAAATATAATGGGACCACATTAGTTTTCCAGTTGTGGAGAATTAACGAGCACGCCACTGCAATGGCAATCAATGTAAAATATTAATGATATTTATGCAAATGATCTACCTCATAAGATGAACCAAACAACACCAACCTAGGTGATGGGGATACTGTAGTGTGTAAAGGCTGACTAATTGCACGAAGGTCTGATGAAGCATTGGGTAGTCAAAAAAATATATGAACCCACCGCCCCCCATCATTTGCTTTACATCTAACACACTGGTATGGATAAAATGGAAACATCTTTGTAGCCTATTGGGCATGTAATAGGCTTTAATTTTGATAAAATTGCCATGCCCTTAAAATTTGCAGCTCTAAGTGCTCCATAGCCTATCTCTGAAAGGCACTGATATTCCTTAATATTGTACATACAACTGATTTCCTGGAAACCTTTATGAAGCAAGTCGGATAATACATTTTGACCTGCTTGTTGCCGTAATATCTGATATCAGTTTCCAACTCCTACCTGGCGAGTTACAAATACTCTAAAAACTATTTGGCAAATCTCCTCTTCCATTAAAACATAATTTGTTTAAAAAAAAAAAATTATCTCAGTAAAACTAAACCAAAGCGAGACATTCTGTTTGCCAAATTGTAAAGTAAATGTGCCAATGAAATAGGATTTGAGCCATTATAAAAATCCCCACATTTCTCAAAGCCTAAAGTTTGCCATGACTACCATCGCTTTTGACAATCCTAATCCCCAAAACACAGAATCCTGCAGAAGACTAGTGGATGACATGCCGGAATTTTCGGCATTTACAGAGAGACTGAATACATGAGGCTAGGGTCTCTAAGACTTAAGGCCTATTTTTTCAGAAATTTAGCAGTACGAAGAAAAACATAAGTTATCATAAACTGTATGGTCTGATGTTGACTGGACCAAAAAAATCAATTAGGGTAGCCTGGAAATGTGTCCTAAAATGTGGCAGCACTAGGCCTCCCTGTATTGTATCGAGCTGTAGAACTGACATCTTAACCCAAGGTTGCTTTTTTGCCCAAACAAAACTTCTAATAACTGGGTCTAATTCTTTAAAATAACCACTGGGTATTTTTAAAGAAAGATTGAGGAAAAGAAATAAAAACAAATGAAGAATAGACATCTTGACCAGAGCAACTCTACCTACCAAAGAAAGACGCAAAACAGAGCATCTGTCCAATGGCCTTCTAGTTTTAGCAAGAGTTGCTCAGTAGTTTAAACAAAACAGTTGTGAAAAATGGTTTGCAACAAACATACCTAAATACCTAACAGTATGTTGTGTCAGGGAGCTCAGCACGAGATGAATTAAACAATAATAACTAGGTCTTAGCCGAATTAACTTTATAACCCCCAATTACTGTGAAATTGCCAATTTCCATCGTGGCATTCTGGATATTAGGTTTATTGGTCTTTAGATATAAAATCATATCATCAGCAAATAATTTAATTTTCGCTATCCCCTCAATAGGCAGTAAAATAGTTGGGTTCTTACGAATCTCTGAAGCTAAAAGTTTAATAAAAAAGGTGAAGAGAAGCAGAGAAAGGGGACAGCCCTAACAAGTAACATGCTTAATTTTTACTGACCCTGTTTCAAAAGAATTGATAATGATCATAGCCTCAGCCCCTGATATAATTTCTTTAGAATATCTACAATTGCTACCGGGATACCAAGGGGCAGATTTATGGAAAGTGGTGCTGCACCGAGTGCAGCGCCACTTTCTCTGCGCCCCTTAGCACCCCCCTACCACCACCATGTGTGCGCCGTATTTAAAATATGGTGCACCATGGCGCAGGGTAGGGGGCGATAGCGTAATTTTTCATGACGCTATTGATGTACTCAGCAGGAGTAGCGTCAAAATATTGGTGCTATTCCTGCAAAGTACATAAGGCCCCATTCTAAAGAATGGAAGCTCCCTTTTAACGCCTGCCCTTGAGCAGGCGTTAAAAGTGCCGTAAAAAATGGCATAAAGAAATCTCATAGATTTCCTTATGCCAGTTTTCCAGCTCTCCTAACGAGGGAACGCCCCCTTTGCATACATTATTCCTGGCACTGGCATAATGTAGCGCAAAGGTTTACAGTGTGGCGCAGTGTGGCGCAATTCATGCATTGATGTACTCTGCAGGAGTAGCGTCAAAATATTGGTGCTACTCCTGCAAAGTACATAAGGCCCTATTGTAAAAAATGGAAGCTCCCTTTTAACGCCTGCCCTTGAGCAGGCGTTAAAAGTGCCATAAAAAATGGTGTAAAGAAATCGCATAGATTTCCTTACGCCATGTTTCCGGCTCTCCTAACGAGGGAATACATTATTCCTGCCACTGGCATAATGTAGCACAAAGGGTTACAGTGTGGCGCAATTCATGCATTGCGCCACACTGTAAATAAGGCGTGGGGATTTCGGCCTTATTGAGCCACATTAACGTAAAAAACAGTGGCGTTCATGTGGCACAAGTGGCGCTATGGCATTATAAATATGCCGTTAAATGTGGCCAAAATTAAGAAAAGGGTTTGTCGATTGATCGCCTCAAACGCCTTTTCTGCATCCATCATAAGAATTGCCACCTTCTCTTTAGTGACTGTAAAATAATCAGTAGCTTGTATCAATTGTTGACTATTACCTGCCATTGACCTTTAGGGCAGAAAGCCCTTTTGATCGAAGTGGATCAATGATTGTGCAGAAGGCGCAAGCCTAACTGCCAAAATATTCATTTATAATTTATAATCCACATTTAATAAACTATTCAGGTGATATGAGTTGGGACTTGCAGGGTCTTTATTTTTTTGACAAAGCTAACCACGGCCGACTCTTCAAATGTTTTTATATTTCTGCTTCCTCCTTAATACTGTTAGAGAGTTAAAAGAAATGGGAGAAGCTCTGCTATTAGGGGCATAATTATACTATGTTTGCGCTGAATTAGTGTATTTTGTTAATGCTAAATCAGTGCAAACTTAACACCCCATTTATATCTTGATGCTAGACCCATCTAGCGTCAAAATATAGGAGTTAACGTCATTGTTTAGATGTGTGAAACCACCTCGCGTTAATGAGATGCAAGGTAGATTTTCCCGTTCAAAAAATTACTCTAAGCCCCTAGCGCCATATTTATCCACCCATGCAAAAATGAAACACGGGTGGGAGGCAGACCCAAAAAATTACGTTAAACCCGATTTGCATCAAATGTTAACGCCTGGGTCAGACCAGGCATTAAAATGCCGCCCATACACCACTACTTAAGGAAAACACACAGAAGCAACATTGGTACCCCACAGGACAAGATGGAAGTGTTACTGCTCCAGCTTGGGGCACGATGCAGAGGGCAACAACCACAACAGCAACCGCCACCACTATTGCAGCAACCACAACCACCACTATGGCACTCACAAAGGCAAGGCAGAAGACAGGTGAGGATATTTCAGAACAGGACAACCCTCCTTGGCCTCAGGGAACAAGACCTCATTAGGACTTACTGTCTCAACCGGCAAGCCTTGCTATGCCTGCTGCACCACATTGAACCACCGATCACAGCCAAGCTGTAGACACCACATAACATACCACCTGTCAAAAAGCTGCTAGCTGTCCTGCATATGCTGGCAAGTGGCTCATTCCAGACAACGGGTGCACTGTTTGCTGGTGTGTCACAGCTGTCTTTCTCGGTCTTCCTGCCGAAGGTATTACATGCAATCATCTGCCTGACACCCCACCGCATCTGCTTCCCCAACACCCAGCAAATGCAGCAGGAGATACAACAAGACTTTTATCAATTTGTTGGCTTTCCGCATGTGCTGGGTGCAATGGACTGCACCCAGGTCCGACTTGTCCAACCTGCAGCCACAGAACATTTCTACAGGAACCGGAAACATATGCATTCCATAAATGTGCAGGCCATAGGGGACCACCGTGGACTATTTATGAACATTTTAGCCAAGTATCCTAATAGTGTCCATGATGCCTACATAATCAGGCCCAGCAGGATCAATGAACACTTCCAGGATGGCCAATATGGTAATGGCCTACTTGTGGGTAAGTCAACTAACTTAGCAATATACACACAACATACCAACTCTGTAGGACACACAAGACATACACCACTACAAAAACACATGGCCAGCCAGGGTAACACAGATGTTCAGGTAGTAATACATATGCACCATGCTGTAGTACATTGCACAGCAATAACACATACACCCACATGTACGTAACACACCCACAACTTGACAGGCACACCTTGTGAAGGACAGGTGGAGCCATGTACCCTTTGCTAGCAGAAGATGTCCACAAACCACTACAAGTGCCAACAGGCAGACAACTGGTGCCAATACCAACTACATCTCATTAACACACACCTGACGTACCTGTAGTTTGCATATACTTTTGCCTGATGCATTGGGTTACACACATAGGAATACCAAATTAAAAGCCATTACATCCCATGTTCCAGATTTGTGAGATGTGGCACCACACTTACTGTAGTGCCACCTCACATGCACCACTTACTGACCCACAACACCATCATGTCTGTACTGTAAACAATAAATGGCCCACCATGGGGCAGAGTCACTGTTAGACAGTGCAGATCATGGATGCTATAGTGGGACCCTGTAGGAGTATTTAGGACATCACTGCAAGACACACAGCATGATGACGCTGACCCAGATGTAGGTGTCACCTAAAACCTGAGGCAGTGATAACATCAAACACCACCCCAGGGGTTGCGTTTGCAGATTGCAATAAGGAAACAGACTGTGATTTGACCTCATATGAATGTGCGACCTACGCGTGCTGCATACTGCTGCACACACAGAAAGAGCAAACTGCCCATGAAAATAGTATATGTATAGGAAGCCCTGGTGCAAGGTTGGCAGTGTTGGTGCATGGCTGCATATTTGGCACCGGCGCAGGGGACAACAAAGGGTTGCCCTGTAACATATTACACATGGTGCATTCCTGCATAGTGAAAAAGATGCAGCACAGCGCTGCCATTTTTCGAGCTGTGTTGTGCACTGTCATTTACTCTTTGAAATGGGCCTAAGTGTTGCACTTCATCTGTACTGAAACATGTCAAAATGGCTGGGACGTCCAGGCTTTGTAGGGCTACCATGGTGTCACTACATCTGACCCCATTGTGTTCCAAGGATGTGTCATGTCCCCTCTAGTGATAGCACACTGCTACAAAGATGCACTCCATAACAAAAGGAACATACATACTGAGCATCAGTTAGGAATCTAAATTATATGTCCCAGGTCCTTGAGCCAGTACCCAAGATTGTCATGTCCAACAACACAGTGCTAGTAAAACTTAGCACAAGGCCAGGAACTCACACCATACTACAAACATGTCTGAGTCACAACCAACTCCTAATAACAACTGCCATGCTACATACTAAACCTGTTGCAAGCTTTAATAACAACTTACATCTTTTACCTTTGCAGTGGATCAGGGCTACAGCATACAACCGTGGGTGATGACCCCATTTGCAAACCCCCAACACAGAAGCAGAGTGTGCCTACAATGAGGGACACCATTAGACACGCAATGTGGTGGAAAGGACATTTGGCATCCTCAAATCCAGATTCAGGTGCCTGTACCTGACAGGAGGCAGCCTCCCTTATGCCCCACCCATTGTGTGTGAAATAATCCTCACATGTGCCATCCTGCACAACATATGTGGGTGCATGAACATGCCATTGTACGACTAGGTTGCTGACCTGCCTGAGGAGGAGGATGGTATTTACGATATGGAGGGAGAACAGCACAACACAGCTGCTGGGGTACGCCAGAGACATATTTTGACAACTTTTATACATAAGAACTACAGAAATCACCATGTAAAATTTGTAAATAAACAGTTCACAGTTTTCCACCAATCCTGCTTTGGTCTATTTAATCTCCACTACATATACTATAGGGATGTGACGCTAACCTCAGGGAGCATGTAGCAAACACTAAACTAACAAATATTGTAGCAACATCATATGTGATGTTTTACATCATACTGCCACCATCACACACATCACTTACAGCCTTATCACTGGTATGTGACATCTGAAGGACACAATCCATGGACCACTACATATATTGTAACATTCACGTTGCCAACTTGCTAATTAATAGCCCATCACATCCAACTACATCATGTCCTAATAGGATGTATGCAAGGGGCCCACACATGAGGTAGGGGATGTAAAAAAAATGAAATTAAGTAATGTTGAAACTGAACACTGTCACAGCTCAGTGTAATAATTGCAATGGCTGCATGGAACATGTATGATGAGGAGGGGACTTTAAAGCTATGGTTATCATGATTTGCCCAGGGATAGTAACCAATGGAAGAGGTTGAGCCTGCGCAGTATATCCATTGTAAACTGTCCTGCCACTGCCATGAGGTGTCGTGCCCACAGACAGTTGCATGAAAATGGCACATATAAATGCTGCAGGGTGTAGCACTACAGGAGTCTCTGGCCCAGTGCTAGTGTTCAGATGTGTGCTCTAGCTCACCTGAGTGTATGTGTCATTGTGTGATCGTAGTGGTGTGTCTGTTGCACTGATTTACACTAGAATGACTAGCTCACTCCTCTTAACTAGTTCACACTACAATTTGTTGTCCACTCACAGTGACTATGATTCAACACTAAGCATGGTTTACCATTCATGTCTTACAGATGGACTAGCCCCCTACACAATTGGTGAAGTGGCGTGTTTTGAAGACCCTGATGTATTCAGTAAGTGTGAGAATGTATGTCCTGTGAAGTAATCCAGGGTTTGGTGTGAGTGAGTCATGTGATTTGAATACAATGCCAGATGTGATAAACTGTCCAATGATCAGATATCATAGTAGGCTGGAGGGTGATATCATGGCCCGTTTTAAAGAGCCCCAAGCACCACCATAGGGTCACGTCACGTCTTGTGAGGCTCGTGGTGCACAATAGACATCATCGCATATACAAGTTGGTGACAAGCCACATGTAGGGCCATGTGTACCTAAGAATGACAGAGACCAGTACTGTGAGAAAATTGACAGTGGTGCACTCCCTCATTTTCACAACACAGGGATGTGCCGTATTTGATCGTATACAGTGCACCCCTGTGTTGTTGCGAAATTTGCAGCCAAGCCCCAACGCAGCCACTCTTATGCCATGGTGCACGATGGCTGCATTGAGAGGGGGGTTAGTTGTTGTGCAGGAGAGACACCCTCCTGCACAAAATAGTATCTCCATATGTGATTTGCCCTTACTCTATGTATTACAGAGTGCAGCACGCATAGAAAGAGCAACAAACAAGGGGATATGCCAACTTTTCTCCTCATTGCACCCTGCTAATGCCACCACTGGCATGGGGTTAGCCAAATTTGCTCTGAGTAAACTTCAATATTTGGGGCAGCGTGATAAGCTGCAATGGGTGTTGCTGTGGAACAACCACAGCAACACGAATTTAGACGTAGTCCCAGATTAACAGATTTGCTCACACCAGAGTCAGTACCAAATTCAGCACACACCCCAAGGGGGGGCCTTAGCAATCCACAATAAGCATGAATACTCCCATGTATCCTCCAATTGGGATCTTTCAATGGCTGATGCATTAGGCAGCACACAACTATTGTATATCCTGTTTCTCGATTACCGTATTGTGTTGGAAGGTGTCCCTTCTGGCACATAATCAAACTCCTCCTCAACGCAGACAACTATGCACCACAGGGCAAGGCTCCCTGGATTGATGCATGTAAGCAATATGTTCCCAGGCATGGGTGACAACACAGGGGTGTACCATATTGATCCTAATTTGGTGCATCCCTGTACTGTCATGAAGGAGGAGGTCTAGGCTGGCATTTGTCCCCCAGCATGGCACTCTGTCTTTTGTACTCCATGTATGTTTCCCTTTTGTGGAATGTCATTGGCTTGCATGCAGGTCAAGGCCCAACGTGTGCTGGCATGGAACTGTGTGTGAAAGGAATAGTAATGGCAGATCCCGTATTGATGGGTGTCTAAACCTGGACACATGAATATAGATGTGACTGACCTATAGATACCAGCTTCCTAGTTGGCAGACATCCTAACATATGGTCCACTCCTTGACTCCATGTATGAGTGGTCAGGCCTTGGTGGATGATCAGGACTGTTAAGATGATGGATACCATGGCCATCCCCCCTTAGGCTCAGGGGGAGAGGAACACCAAATATGTATGTAGATGTGATGTTCGCATTGCAGTTGACAGTTATGTTGATCAGGCTTGCATGTGTACCTATCAGTTCTGGCCTCTTATGGTTACCAACAGCATCCCATCCTCCCAATGAAATGTCCAAGTTACTGGTGATGCATGGTTGGACATAGGCGTAGATGAGGAGGAAATTTGGGCCTGATTGATGTAAAGTTAGCGCCGCCATTACATCATTTTTTTATGCAAAAGCGGTGTAAACGTACAAACTATACGTTTATTTTGTAATTTGCGTCCATTTAGCATAAAAAATATGATGCAAAGGCGACGTTGATGTTACATTTATTAGGGCCTTTGTCTTTTCTGGAAGGTGAGTTGGAGTGCATGTGTAATTAGATGTAGCAGTATAAGCTAGGAATCTGTACAGACCCCACCCAATGCTGACACTGATGGTTGTTTGTCTCCATATTACAGCTGCCAACATGATAAATGAGGAGCGGCGTGAGTTCCAGAAGAGGGAAGTACGATACTGCCACATCCTGGCAGTGGAGTCTAGGTACAGACGCATGAGTCGATGTTTCAAGGCAGAGAAGGCTACAGGGGCATTCCCACATGGGGCCTCCACACTGCCTAAAAAGGCTCAGCAAGCTTCAGGCTCCTCAGCAGTATGTGGGGGGGACAGCTAGCACCACCCCAACAAC
Organism: Pleurodeles waltl; assembly: GCF_031143425.1. NCBI lineage: Eukaryota > Metazoa > Chordata > Amphibia > Caudata > Salamandridae > Pleurodeles > Pleurodeles waltl. Next base: position 66,434,578 of record NC_090437.1, read on the forward strand.
ATTGGCTGCATCCGTCACCACACCAGCGCAACAGTCCACACCGCCTGCTGCCATTGCAACACAGTTGCTGCAGGATCTGCAGAGATACATGTCCTTCGTTCTTAAATGTTTGGACAGATTGGAGAAGGAAGTTGTAGGCAACAAGAAGATGTTAAAATACATCAAAATGAAACTTAAAAAGGCCAAACTGTGACTGCAATGTGATTTGCCACCTCCAAGTTCAGTCCCCTCCCTTACGATGTTATTATTTTATTGTGGGTTTTAGAGGGTTAGTGTTAGGTTAGTGTAGGTTTATAGATTAGTTAGGCTAAGTGTAGTTGTGGGGTGTTTTTTTCTTTTTATGTGTTTATTTGTCAGTGGTTGGGTGGGGGGTCATGTTGGGGTATCTATATGTTTTATTAAAAAAAATAATGACAAAACAATTTAAAAAATGTTTTTACAAAAAAATATATATTTGTTTTGTATTAGTTAGTATATGTGTGGTATTAGTATTTGTTGTCCTGCATGTGTCTTGCAACTTAAGGGGGTTAGCGGTTGATGTTTAGAGTGTGGTGTTTAATGTGTATGTTTCGTTTAGCATAGGGTAGATAGCTTTCAATGTTAGTATAGGTTAGTTTAGGATAGAGTAGGTTTTCATAGGTTACTGCAATTTTTAATAAACATTTTTGCATTCTCCCATACAATTTGTGTAATATGTTTGCGAGTCACGGTGTTCCCATGAGTGCACAGGGCAAATTGGGGATTGACCTAGGGATTCCGTCCTGCCTTCGAATACCTCTCTTAACATGTGCGTCACCTATTGACAACTGAGCTGTCACATTGACAGCATCATCACATCTACTAGTCCATGCATCTGCCATCCAGTGTACCCACCACTCATGATGACTATGTTTACTTTGTATTTTACAGGTAGGTCTGGTACTTCAGCTGTCAGTGTTGGGGTCCTCTGTAGGAATGTCAGGAACTGTGGCACATCTGACAACAGCCTAAATTGAAATTCTATTCTGCAAAACTGAACAGTGGCAATCACTAATGAGGTTAGCTACCTCTGTATCACACCAATGAGTTCTACTGGTACTCCCAGCTGACGATATTGGCCTAGACTTGCTTTACAGCCATACCTACTGTATGTAGTGAGAGAAGCATACATGTGTTCTTCATTTGTAACATACTCAGTGAATTGCTTGTAGGTGATGAGGCCAGCATACACATTTGTCATGTTAGGGACCGTGTGTGTAGCTTTGTGCCCCCCACAGTCCTGCACTCTTGTACTGACATTCTGTGACCAATTACATGGATTCACACATTACAATCATTTAGCTAAGTCGATGGATCACAATACATGTAGACATGCTGATTGTGTAGAAGGTGTTTATTTACAAGTGGAAGTGTTGTCGTAAGATATTTACAGTATCCAGGTCAGTGATCCTGTTTGTGAAATCCATACATTTGTGACACAACACAAGTCCAGGATTGAGGGACATGTCATGGGGCATGCTTGGGAGAAGTGTCGATAACTGCAGAGGAACAATAATTGCCAGTTGGTCAGACAGGTCCACAGTGCGTGGGTGAAGAGTGCACATATCCAACTGTGCTAACACTGGCATAATCTCAAGCACAGGACAAAGAAGAACACTGCCCATGTGGCATAGGCAGGTGCTACCTACCGGGAACTCTTATGAGTAAAGCTGATCTGTTCCACATTTCATCCTCCGATGTGTATGGTTTCGTATCTGCCCTTGAAGGTGGTGGTGAGGAGGAAGAGGGGACCACACACACTTCAGTGGTTGAAGATATGGAATCCCAATTCCCGGTGGCTGCCATTTGTGGAACAACATATGGCATCACTGCAGCAAGGAGGAGCTGCTGATTTTTCAGGATAGCAGCAACATCCCGGTGGTAGGCAGCCTTGTCTTCTCTGAGAGAGGCCACTTCCTGCTGCAAGGAGTCCAGCTTGTTCTCAATCACGCTGCTGCCAGTTTGGGAGGGCAGTTGTTGTGGCCTCTCCCTCATGGCAGCAGCTATGTCCCTCAGACACTGCTGGACTCCACGCAGAGGGGAGTGTGTGCCTCGTTTGACAGCTGTATGTTCATTAGCCGTCACGAGGCATGTGCGCATTCCCTCTAGGCTGGCTGCCACAGTCGCCATCCCCACCCACACCTGGTTGGCCAGCTCCCGCTGGACTCCTACCCCTGTCCTCTGGAAGCTTGTCCCTGGGTCCCCAGAGTCCTCAGCTGTGTCGGTGCTGGCAGGTTGTACTATGTTGGTGTTGGGTGGGGCATCTGGGATGGCTGCTACATTATTTGTCCTCCTTGCAACTGGAGGTGGTGTCTGGACGGATACCAGGACATCTTGGAGGGTCTCTTGGCTGATGGTTGTCAGCTGGTCATCCAGGTCATTGTGGAACTCCTGGACAGGCAGATCAGCAGGAAAGCTATCATCCTCTGCAATGAGATGGTGTAAAATCAATCTTTCTATGTTGTGGCAGTTGACATGTCACATCACTGACTTGCTATTGGAGGCTCAGTGACAACTTACAGCCCAAACATTGTTCCTGTAAATCATGGGTGCAATGTATCAGCCCTTTACCCCACCTGAGTGTCACATAAAGGGAAGCTCAGGTGGCGCAATAGGCTGCGTCATTATTTACTAGGTGTGATGTATTTCCTTTTGGTGGCTTGACACCGTCTTGTTATTGTGGACCCTTCCTATGTATCCATTTGCATGGTAGGATCTTGCAATGGGTGTTGCAGTGGTCAAGCCACAGCAACACACATTGCAATATGCCCCTGTCCCAGTTTTACATGTTTCACATACACCAGGGCGATACAAAAACCCTACACCACCCCTGGGATGGCATTACCAAGGCACTATATTATTGTTTCCTTTGATTGCTCCTCATGTGGATGTATGTGTATGTGTGCTACATTGCACAACACACATGGACCTAGCAGATTGCCATCTCAGTTTCTGGTTGTGCTGGAAGGTGCTCTTCCTACGCAACAATGATCTCCCCCTCAATGCAGCCATCCTTGCACTATGGTGCAAGAGATGCAGCATTGTGGAGGTGCCGCTAATTTAACACAGGCACAGGGATGGATCCAGGGATGGCCAGCATGGATATCATTTGTTGATGTGTACATCATTTTCTACATGACAGTTCCTGATGCCACAAAATATTGGACAAAGCCAGTTGACAAATGTTGAACTTAGATCAGGGCCTCCACCTAGTTTGATGGAGATTTTGCAGGTAGTTGTACTGGTGCATTCATGGACCCTCATTACAAGTCTGGTAGTCCTATGACCATTAGACTGCCATTGTCAATATGGCCATCGCCAACAGCGCAGGTGGAAGTGACACATGTTGTCCATGGAAATGCCCCATGGGCCAATGGCCGGGCACTGGCAGATTGCCGCCAGCTTACAGACTGGCAATGCCACCTGTCTTGTGACACCAGACCAGTATTACGATCAGCGCTGCCCTCCAGGTATGTTCCTGTTCCCTCCAGGCTGTCATGCAGCCTTTGCATGACAGTGAAACCCCCATGCAAAGGTCGGTGGTAATGTGGTGTGCCCCTGCACAGCCCATGCACCTGACATGGGCAGTGCAGTGGCCCCAGGCCCTGTGCACTTTGCACTGCTTGATTTGCAGTGCTAAGAGCAGCGTGTCCTGTCACACCCAATGTACCCCAAGATTGGCGCTGACTCTATTTGATCCATCAACAATGTAGTGGCAACTGCCCCACAGAGCTGACATGAGCAGACAAATTTCCACCCGGGATCCTAGCGTGTAACTCATACTGCCAACCACAAAGGGTAAACTGCACTGCCACTCTCACCAACACCAGACTTGCCCATGCACCATCCCCCGCCCGTCAATGTAAAATTGTACACCATAATGTTCACAGACATACAACATATGTTGTGGTTGTGTGGTTATTTCCCCATTCCTAAGTGTCTCACATGGTTGTGTCAGAGTACTTGTGGGCTCAGCCTGTATGTGTTGTGACCTACAGATTGCAATCTGTAGTGCATATTTTCTCTAGTGGCAAAGTTTTGATCAGCGTCAATATGTGTGGCTCCACACTACACTAGTTTACTTACACTGGGCAGTGCCATGTTTCCTGTGATTCAGGAACACCATGCAATCCCCCAGCAGCTGCCCAGATTACTTTTCTCTGCATCCAGAGAGGCATCCTTACTGCATGATGGAGAAGTGTCTGCCTTGTGAGGATGTGTTGTTTATGTGCGGGGTAGTGGTGCTTCCGGCACATGTCTGAGTAAAGTTAGTTACAACTGCATTTTATTGTGTGCTGTAAGATGCAGCACACAAGTGTTTTGGCAATGGGACATGGCAGTTGCAAGGTGTGTCTGCAAGGGACACCACCATGACGTAACCCCAGGAATGGTATTGACTGACTTCCTAGTCTCTGATGTCTTGGTCGTGTTGGTAGGGTTTGTTTGACTATATGCAAGGGATGTGGTGATGACACAACCAGAGGCACAGTAGTTAGACATGTCTTCCATCCTATGTGCTGCATATGTACATGTGAGTATGTAGCCCTGGTGATTAACATATGTCCAGGTTGTGTATGTGTTGTGGTGCATGGCACAACCCAGGCGTGTGTACATGTGTTGCTTATGTTTGAATGGTGCAACTTGATTCATGTGCAATGTGTCCCTCTGCACTCCTTTGACATGCATTGAGTGCGTCCTACGTGCCTCCCCCTTCTTGCTTTTGACAATTTTGCATCCATTTACCCCCTGCAACTTACCCTGCCTTTGTTGTGATTCCTGGTTGACTGCGCTGTCCTGTGATTCCAGTGACCAGTTCCTCCGGGATGACCACTGCAACCATCCCCTCCATCTCGTCCAGGTCCTCTTGTGGTGCTGGGCTTCCACCTCCAGTTTGCAATGCTGCCTTCCTGTTCCTTGCCATTTTCTCCTTTGTCCTTCACTTACAATCAGGCTAGTGTTTCTTGAACTCAGTTACAGTTCTCCTCACCTCTGCCACATTGTTAATCTTGTCAACTATCTGCTGCCATATTGCCTCTCTCCTGCCAATTGACAATTTGGAGGTGGCGAAGAGTTGATGTTGGTGCTCCGTCACCTCTCTCACAAGGATGTCATGCTCCTCTGCACTAAAACAACACTTGGCTTTTTCTTTTCCCTCCCATGTGGCATAGGCTGGTGCTTATCTGTGTCCTCCTGGCTGGTTCTGGGTTTTATGGGGTCACCCTGGGTTTTCTCCTGGCTTGCTGGTGCTGTAAAACAGGTTACAATCTTTTTTGCTGGGTTAACGTCAGTTTGCCTTACGTCAGGGCGCAAGTTTTATTTTTTTTACTCTAACCTGTTTTTAGCGCCATCCTGCGTCATAGTATAAATATGATGGGCAGGTGGCACTAAAAAATGGCGCTAGCCAGCGCTAAACATTTTTGACGCAAAACTGTGTTTGCGCAGTTTTGCATCAAAAAGTATAAATATGGGCCTAAATGTGTTAAAAACTTCTACGGGAATCTCATCACTACGAGCCGCCTTGGCATTCGCCATATTTCTTAAAGCTAAGAAGAGCTCCCAAGATTCTATTTTTCTATTCAATACCCTTTTTTAGATGTCTAAAAGTTGGGGAAGCTGTAATCCATCAAAGTACTGTTCATAGTATTAAGAAACAGGAACAATAATCACAAGAGTTGTGTAGTATTAAGAAACACACACTATTTCTACATTTTCGGTCTCCATTCTTCCCGTATTGGGATTTCAAATGTTGTTAATTGTTTGCTTATTCTTCTGAGTCTTAGCTGCCCATGCCAAAAACTTCCCCACCTGCTGACTCTCTTCATAGAGTTTCTGCTTGCAAGCTCTGCCACCAGCAATTTCTTCCAACAAGAAAAAAAAAACCTGAGTTATTGCTTGGCTGTTGATAACTGATCGTACAAAACTAGTAAGAAACCGCAGCGACGGAGACCCCCAAGTAACTCATAAGCTTGCTTTATCTAATGCTGCCAGTAGGCCCTGAATCTTCTCTGCCCGAGTCTTGCTTAGTTTTGCTTTATATGAGATCAAAAGCGGCCTTGAAAGCTTCCCAAACCATAAAAAATAGGGGCCAAATTATTGTTTATTAAAAAACCTCATGAATAAACTATTTAGTGTCACTGACACAAGTTTGATCTGACAACAGGTCCTTATTGAATTACACCTAGTCTTCCTCCTCTGAGTTTTTTCTAAAATTATCACCATGGAGGCTATTGAGTGATCTGAAAAAGGATTAGCTCTGATCTCAACAGGGCTCCTTTTTAATGAATGTGTCAGAAGACAGAAGCCTAAGCGAGAGGCAGACTGGAATATTGGGGAATAATAAGTACATTGGGAAACTATAAGATGGATCAATCACCCGGGATCCACCAAAGCTAGATCCCGTTTAAACATAATGAGTAGCTTGGAGGTTCTTGGCTGTATCTGCCTCCTATCTCCATTATATGTACCATACCTTTAATCTTGAATAAAATTGAAATCCCCCCCAATTAATAAAGATCACTCCGTCTGTATTGCCAAATTGAAAAATTGTTCAAGAGCCTCCATATCATCTGTTAGGGGGCCATAGAAATTAAAAAAATTCAACACCTGATTAACCACCCTAACTTTCACCCAAATCCACCTACCCTTATTGTCCCTCGAAACCACATTAATTTGCCAGGTTATAGAGCTGGGGTAGCAGATGGAGCCCACATGGTCTGCTGGTAGTGCCAATCATGTGTGTGACCCCTCCCAGTTACACTCAGACCTGTACACTGTTCTGCTGGTAGTGACTGACGTGCTGACTGGACGCTCAGATTGCTGGTGGTGATGGTGGCTCAGAATTGGCTTGGAATTTTGCACTGCGGAGTTCCTGTGGAGCTCCGGTAGCTTCATTGGTGGTGGTGTTGGTTACAGCGTGGCAGAGGAGACAATCTGAGAGGAGGAGAGCAGTCACTCTCAGGTTAAGAATTTGAACTCGAAAGAGGTTTTGCTCTTACACAGCTCAGCGGCTCAGAAGTGGAAATGCTGAAGCAGCTAACAGCTGTCAAAGGTTGGCTAATATTGTTTTGCAGCCCCTGAGACCCAGAGCTAAGGGGTTTGTTGACTCGAGCAGTAGGCGCGGAATACCCTGTTAAAGGGATTTCAGAGGGCTGTGTGTAGGTGTGCGTAGGAGTATTCCTGCTTATCTGTATCTATTCTGAGGCAATTTCACTCCAAACAGCCAGGTGTGACTCACTCTTCTCACAGTACTCCCACGACCAAAAAATCAAAGCAGTGGGCACCACAAGGTCCCTTGGCTACCACGGATAATGGAATTGCAGGACACAGAGACTGTCTAGAAATGTCAGAGAAATACTTGCTTGCAGAGATTAATCAAGACCAATCTGACCAGTCAGTGCAGTTTGACCTTAACATGACAACAAACCTTTCTGTGACAAGCTCATTCAGTGCAGTTCTGCCTAATGGCAGTGCCCACAATGATATTCAGAAGTGCAACCAGAATGAAGTGGGCTTGATGCCAGGCCAGATAAATGATTATGGTGAGCACAGTCCGGTCACTGTCACTAGCCTAAATCAGGCTAGTAAGGTTAATACTACCCAGTGTTCTATAAATCAGTAACCAGCCAGGCTGATAAAAGGAAGAAAATCATTGTTGAGCATAAGAAAGGGGAGCCACTCAGTAAAGCCAATGGAGAGAAGGGAGATAGCTGCCAAGCGAGGGATCCAGCCTTCAAAAGTTAGGTCATCTAAGCTCAGAAGCAACTCAGGCTGATCGAACAGCTGTGGATGTGCAAAATCCTGTGGAGAGTGAAGGCCAAGGTTGCTTTTTGCCTCTTGATATGAATGCCGCCACTGAGTGTGCCAACAGTCCTAACAGGCAGGGGATGTCCAGGATGAGGCGTGCGGAGGTGTTCTGGATGCGTTTCAGCCTCTTCTGGAGTTTGGCTGTGGTTCCTGCATAGAGGGCATTGCCATAGTCCAGTTTACTGCTTCCGAAGGCTTGGGTGAGTGTTCTTCTGATTTCGGTGGGTATCAATTTGTAGATCTTTCGGAGCATGGTGAGGGTGTTGAAGCAGGAGGAGGAGATGGCGTTGACTTGCTGGATCATGGATAATGAGGAGTCCAAGATAAATCCTATGTTGCGTGCTTGGTTGGTGGGAGTCTGAGCAGCTCTGAGAGTGGCAGGCCACCAGGAGTCATCCGATGTGGAGGGGGTGGAGCCAAAGATGAGGACTTCCGTCTTGTCGGAATTGAGTTTGAGGCAGCTACTCTACATCCAGTCGGCGTATGAGATGATGTTGAGGTTGTGGGAATGGGCGATTTTATCGCGTGGGGCCATGTAGACATTAAGGAGAGTTGGGATGAGGGACGAACCCTGGGGTACGCTGCAGATGATTTTGGTGGCCTCCGAGTGGAATGGGGGAGGCAGGCTCTCTGGGTTCTGCCGGTGAGACAGGAGGTGTCCCAGTCCAGGGCTCTGTCGTGGATTCCTGCATTGATGAGGCGTGAGCGTAGGATATGGTGGCAGACGGTGTTGAACGCAGCCGTGAGGTCCAGGAGGATGAGGGCTGCGGTTTCACCATTGTACAGTATGGTTCTGATGGTGTCGGTGGCGCTGATGAGGGCGGTTTCTGTACTGTGGTTGCTGTGGAATCCAGATTGGGAAGGGTCCAGGGTGCAGTTCTCCTCGAGGAAGCGGGTTAGTTGTCTGTTGACAGCCTTCTCAATGACCTTGCTGGGAAGAGGAGCAGGGAGATAGGCCGAAAGTTCTTGAGATCCTTTGGGTCCATCTTGGGTTTTTTGAAAGAGGTCTGTGGAAATAAACTGGAAGATATTGAGAATCATGTAAGTGGCTCAAATCTCCGGTTTACGGGTGTCTCATAGGGAAGTGAGTCCCAGGGTTCAGCCCAAAATGTGTCACAGTTAATAAACTAATTGATCAGGAAGCATATCTTTCCTGAAGCCCCCGAGGACCTCACAATTACGCGGGTGTCTGCGCAGTATGAGATATCCACGAACAGCCTTGGTCAACTTTTCAGACCACAGAAGTAAAGAATGGATTTTGTCCTTAGCAATTCAAAGAGAATCGTTTTTGTTGGCTGAGAATACCCATATGAGGGTGTTCTTGAATCTTATGTGGGATGCCAGATGCAGTAACAGGGTACCCAGTGAGAGTAGGCAACCTTGAGGACGAAGGTGGGATATTCGCGGGTCTAAGGAAGGGGAGGGAGTGGGGGTTGGGAAGGGCTGGTGTGCAGACAAAATGAGCAGGGTACAGCTGTTTTTGTATTATTCAAACCCAACTTGGATCAATGAGAAACAAGTGTGCAATAGCAGTAACAAAGGGTGCAAAGGGGTATGAGAATGATTATGACAGAAATAGTTTGAAATAATGGATTAACAGATCAGAATAATTACCTGTAATGTCAATGGGTTGTCTAATAGAAGGAAGAGTGGGCCTTTGTTGAAATGGCTAACCTCTTTTAATCCGGAGGCTATTTTCCTTCAAGAAACGCACTTTGAAAGGATTACGCCCAAATTTCATGTCCTGGGAAAATACTCATTGGTGTTCTATGCCTCTGCTGGTGCAGCAATACGAGGTGTGGTTATATTGTTTTCTAGCTTTATAATCTCGTAAACTGCATTTTAGATAACTGGGGGTGATAAGAACACAGCTGCTTACACCCATGAAAACTAGGCATCTTCTACATTGTGATTCCTCTCTAAACTCAACACCCCTGCCAAACCAACAAGCCCAGAATTACCAAGCTTCTTAGCTTGCTTCAACAATAACTTTTGTAAAAAAAAAAATTAGAATTGTTCAAGTGACACAAAATTGAGTGAGTTGCAGTTTTTTAGCCAACTGCCCATTTGGAAAGCAAAACTGCAAGTTCCAAAATGCATTTTTGCACTGTTGGCTTAAAAAGACAGTTTTGCATGGACATATTACACTGATAACCCTTTTTGATGCATGGTTGGCCATTGTGACGCATCTCCAACCCAGTGTGCATTTTTGCTGATGTCAGTGTGGTGAGCTGCGTTTAGGTTAAGCTCACCCCTTGCAAGGTGGCCGAGCTGGGGACCTTCTACTGTTTGAGTTAGTGCAGTTTGCGATTCTGATTTGTTTTTCCCGGGCCTACCCACGGATATATCAGAATATCATTGTTGATATTCTGAGTGAGAAACAGAAAGGCAAAAGTGGCTTTTAGGAGCTGTCAAGATGCAATACAGCAGTTTCTAAACTGTTAAGTAGCATAGAAAGAAATAATCTGCAGAAACATCTTATTGTATGGACAAAACTGCTATTTTCTGATTGCAATAAAATGTCACTCAAAAGGCAACACATTTGGCATTGAAATGTCACACATAAAAACACATAAAAACAAAAATGTCACACATTAGCAACCTCAAAACTTGGCAGCTAAGTATGTGTCTTTTACATAGTTTCCTGATTATGTTTTAAGTGCTTTTTCGGGTTCATTTGTGTAATAGTCATATGTTGGAGTTTTTACATCCCCAAGGTCTCAATTATGATTTTTTTGTAATTGTATTATCTAGCACATTGGTTAAATAACGATCCTGTGGGGTGGAGTTCATTGGTTATCGGAAGTGACAAATACCGGCAGTTAGGGGGTTGCCTCAAAATGGGGCGTAAACATGCAGATTTTGGTGCTCACTGTATAAAAAGCAGCATGCCCTATTATTTACCTGATTATTTTCACACATTACATTTCCCAGGTTTGACCTGCTGAAAAATTATTAGGTGAAAAATGCAGACTTTTCAAAACCCCTGCATATAGCAATTTCTATGAGTTTCGGAATTTTATGAGGCTAACATAAATGAGGGCCTGATTTTGATCTTGGCAGAAGGGAATATGTCATCACAAATATGATGGATATCCTGTCTGTCATATTACAATCCCATTATATCCTATGGCGATCATATATCTGTCACGTTTGTGACAGAGTAAACCCTCCATTGAGATCTAATTCAGGCCTTAACACAGTGAAGTGCGTGTAGACTACATAACCCCTAAAGAACATGACTGATAATATTAGCAATGAAATCCAAAAAGCATTCCATGAGAGAGACGTTCAATACCTTATTTATAGCTGAACATCAGCCCCTAAAATGCCCTGGTGGGAATCACTTTCCAATTTTATGAACTTAATTAAACACAATTAGTAAACGGCCCTTTGAGTTGCATAAGCACAGTCATCCTACATAAAGTTTCAACATGCCCTATTTGTTTTCAACACAATATATTTCCTTAGTGCTGCGTGAAAACAACAGAATTTAACTGTGTTTTTTAAAGCTTAGAAAAGCGTTAGAGCTACTGCTCAAAAAATAGAAAGGTTGGTGGTTAAAAAATCAGAATGCCACTTCCCAATCACAGAGCTCCGAAAGATGTAATTAGAATTAACATATAACAATTCATCTCCTGCAGAGGATTAGCATTTATTCATTCACAGTGATACAGAATTGGAATGATATTGCTTTTAAAGCAAACAGTTTCCTAACATAATTTCTTGTTCTAATTGAGAGCAAGGCGATCGGCAGGAAATCAAGGGCGTGGGAAATATGGGTCTAGGCAGCTTTAGCGCTGGTGGCGACCTGTGCAGCAGTCTTTTTTGTTGCTCCCCACCTCATGACCACCTCCTCGGATTCTCTCACTGTCACCCGGTAAATGTACCCATCATCTCTCCATAGCTCCCCCTTTCACATACATTAATTTGCTTTAAAACGCTTGAAAAGGCTGGCTTTACTAATCCACTCAGCTTTGCACATAAAATATAGTTCTGTTCTTTGCAGCAGGCACATTCACCCTCTATGCTACTTTATAAAGAGTCAAAGCTGTCCCTAGACAAAACTCCATCTCTCTCTCTAGCAGGAACAATAATCATAAGAGTTGTGTTGACATTTTAATTGCTTCCCCGAAGGCTGGACGCACGAGGATCTTTTCAACAGGGGCTTTTGAATGGCAAGTTTCTAAGCTATTGCTAAACACAGCGCCCTCCCTGCGGTCAGCGCCCCCCCAATTGAGATCAGCACCCGGTGCGCCCTCACCGCCCTAAAGCTGGCCCTGGATCCAGGGCCCAATCCCAACTTCTGCTGCACCATCCTGACAGAGGCAGGCTCCTATCGCGGAAAAGAGCGGATTAAGTTATAATTGAAAGGCTGAGAACAAAATTCGTCTGCCACCGCGAGGAGGAGCTGTGCTTCTCAGCAACGTCCGACCGCCTGCTTTTTTTCATTATTATTAGCTGGAGGCGGTACTGGGACAGGCACGCCGCACGTGAGCTCGGACACGCACACATACACGCGGACATCGTCAACTGAATTTAGTTGGCCTCGTGCAATGCAGATCTCTGCGGTCTGAGCCTCTAGTCTGAGAGGCCGAGGCAAATCAGGCCATGAGGCCATGCTGCCCTTCAGTTTAGGAGCTGCGCAAGTACTCGATGGCATGGGGACCAACTCACCGTTGAGGCCGGGCACCATCGATGAGTAGGGGACTCGGCTGTTGGGTTTCAGCCCATCACCTCTCGTCGGATCTTTGGTTCATAAAGAGGCAAGTTGAGCAGATTGCGACTCATTTCGCTCAGCCTCCAGGCCGCCTCTATACTATAGGGAAGAGAAGTGGTTCACAGTATGGAGTGCAGATGAGCACAATTAGCTGATACAGCGTGTGGAAGCTGGTGAGAAATAGGGCGCAGGCTTATTGCTTTAAAAGTTTTATGGGCAGATTTAAGAGTTCCTTGCGCCATATATCGACACATTAGCGTAATTTTTTATGCTAATGTGGCGATATTATGGTAAAAACGCTTTGCCGTATTTACAAAGTGGCACAATGTATGCATTGAACCACTTTGAAACCCCTTGTGCACAATGTATGCTTAGGTGGCGTTCCCCAGTGAGGGTGACCAAAAAAATGTTATTTGTGCCATTTTTTTCGGCATTTTTGACGCCTTTTCAGAGCAGGCATTAAAAGGGGGCACACCATTGGTTTCAATGGGCCCATATGTCCTGTTCCGGGTTACCGCAAGAATTTTGGCGCTAACCCTGAACAGTACATCAATAGCGTAAAAAATGTTGATGGTATTGTCCCCTATCATGCACCATGGTGTGCCATATTTTACATATGGCACACACATGGTTGGCGTTAAGGAGGCGCTAAGGGGCCAGAGGAAAGTGGTACTGCACTGGGTGTAGTGCCACTTTTCTTAAATCTGCCCCTTAGTTTGCGTTTGATGTTCGTATTCAATGGGTCCATTAAAGTGTGCCATTCCTAAAAGGTTAGTTTTAGTTTGCATTGGAATTTCTAAATATATATCTGTAAATGAGAGTACCAATTAGAAAGTCTGCTTTCAGGGTTGAACTGTTTTTTTCCAGCATAGGTGCCACCATGTACATTAGATTTGAATATTCACAAATGTAGTTTCCTGATCCTACTTCAAAAAACCACGTGAAAGTGTATAGGCTTATTTTATTGTAAGTATAACCCCTGCATATAAACATTTTTTTTCCCTATAAATCTATAAACAACTGCAGTTAATGCTGCATGTGTCATGTTGACTTGTTTTGTGTAGCACAACGTCTATGGTCAGAAATTGTCATAATTAAGCAGTGACTGTTTATGGCCCAACAACAAGGCTTGGGGATATCCCGCAGCGGAGTGATTCTGGGCTCTGACACAGCATAGTGTGTCAGACTCCTCTGTCGTGCAAAATGTATGCTAGTGCTGTCCAGTGTAGGAATAATCTGATTGCTCACTAGAGTTGAGCTAGCACCAGTGCTATCCAGAGCAGAGAGGGATTTCGGTACTACTGTTAGCAGAGGAGACCTGGGCGATGATGCTCTGAGAAAAATGTGGATTGGCACTTTCCAAAGCAGCTTAAATCTGGGCTCTACTTTAAAAAGTGTGAGCCTTTGAGACTGGCCAACAACCAGAGCAGAGTGGGTTTAGTGCTGTACAAGAAATCGTCGTTCTGTACACCTTTCAGCAAAGGGTAAGTCCTGGTGCTTTCTAGAACAGTGTGAATCTAGACTATATTTAGAGCAGAATGAGCATGGATGCTTTCAAGCACTGGGCAAGCCTGTGTAATGTAAATTCCTTGCACTTGTTACTAGGGGGGAGCTTTGGCAGCTTCTAGCCTTTGTGAATAGCTGATGGACTGTATGTTATTGAGATCTGAATGGGGTTTGTCCAGAGCTGAGTGAGATTAGGTTTTACCATGAACATGGTGAGTATGGGGATAATTAACACCTGTGTGCCTGAGCCAAATCAAGCTGAAAACTAGCAAGTATGAGCATTATTTTTTGGGAGTGACGTCAAACTGTGCCTAACCAAGTGATGATAAGTGGTTATTGTAGGAAGTTGGCTCTGTATGTGCTATTTCAAAGTAAGGAATAGCATGCACAGAGTCCAAGGGTTCCCCTTAGAGGTAAGATAGTGGCAAAAAGAGATAATACTAATGCTCTATTTTGTGGTAGTGTGGTCGAGCAGTAGGCTTATCAAAGGAGTAGTGTTAAGCATTTGTTGTACATACACACAGGCAATAAATGAGGAACACACACTCAGAGACAATTCCAAGCCAATAGGTTTTTGTATAGAAAAATATCTTTTCTTAGTTTATTTTAATAACCACAGGTTCAAATTCTACATGTAATATCTCATTTGAAAGGGATTGCAGGTAAGTACTTTAGGAACTTTGAATAATCACAATAGCATATATACTTTTTACATAAAACACATATAGCTATTTTAAAAGTGGACACAGTGCAATTTTCAACAGTTCCTGGGGGAGGTAAGTTATTGTTAGTTCTTGCAGGTAAGTAAACCACCTACGGGGTTCAAATTGGGGTCCAAGGTAGCCCACCGTTGGGGGTTCAGAGCAACCCCAAAGTCACCACACCAGTAACTCAGGGCCGATCAGGTGCAGAGGTCAAAGAGGTGCCCAAAACACATAGGCTTCAATGGAGAAGGGGGTGCCCCGGTTCCAGTCTGCCAGCAGGTAAGTACCCGCGTCTTCGGAGGGCAGACCAGGGGGGTTTTGTAGGGCACCGGGGGGGACACAAGTGAGCACAAAAAGTACACCCTCAGCAGCGCGGGGGCAGCCGGGTGCAGTGTGCAAACACGCGTCAGGTTTCCAATAGATTTCAATGAGAGACCAAGGGGTCTCTTCATCGGTGCAGGCAGGCAAGGGGGGGGGGCCTCCTCGGGGTAGCCACCACCTAGGCAAGGGAGAGGGCCTCCTGGGGGTTACTCCTGCACTGGAGTTCCAATCCTTCAGGTCCTGGGGGCTTCGGGTGCAGGGTCTTTTCCAGGCGTCGGGATTTCAGAGTCAGGCAGTCGCGGTCAGGGGGAGCCTCGGGTTTCCCTCTGCAGGCGTCGCTGTGGGGGCTCAGGGGGGACAACTTTGGTTACTCACAGTCTTGGAGTCGCCAGAGGGTCCTCTCTGTAGCGTTGTTTCTTCACCAGTCGAGTCGGGGTCGCCGGGTGCAGTGTTGCAAGTCTCACGCTTCTTGCGGGGATTGCAGGGGTCTTTAAATCTGCTCCTCTGGAAACAAAGTTGCAGTCTTTGTTGAACAGGGCCGCTGTTCTCTGGAGTTTCTTTGTCTTTTGGAAGCAGGGCAGTCCTCTGAGGATTCAGAGGTCGCTGGTCCTGGGTAAAGCGTCGCTGGAGCAGTTTTCTTCTGAAGGAGGGAGACAGGCCGGTAGGGCTGGGGCCAAAGCAGTTGGTGTCTTCTTCTTCTCTGCAGGGTTTTTCAGCTCAGCAGTCCTCTTCTTCTTTAAGTTGCAGGAATCTAAATTCTTAGGTTCAGGGAAGCTCTTAAATATTAAATTTAAGGGCGTGTTTAGGTCTGGGGGGTTAGTAGCCAATGGCTACTAGCCCTGAGGGTGGGTACACCCTCTTTGTGCCTCCTCTCAAGGGGAGGGGGTCACATTCCTATCCCTATTGGGGGAATCCTCCATCTGCAAGATGGAGGATTTCTAAAAGTTAGAGTCACTTCAGCTCAGGACACCTTAGGGGCTGTCCTGACTGGCCAGTGACTCCTCCTTGTTATTCTCATTATTTCCTCCGGCCTTGCCACCAAAAGTGGGGCCGTGACCGGAGGGGGCAGGCAACTCCACTAGCTGGAGTGCCCTGTGGTGCTGGAACAAAGGGGGTGAGCCTTTGAGGCTCACCGCCAGGTGTTACAGCTCCTGCCTGGGGGAGGTGTTAGCATCTCCACTCAGTGCAGGCTTTGTTACTGGCCACAGAGTGACAAAGGCACTCTCCCCATGTGGCCAGCAACCTGTCTCGAGTGTGGCAGGCTGCTAAAACCAGTCAGCCTACACAGGTAGTCGGTTAAAGTTTCAGGGGGCACCCCTAAGGTGCCCTCTGGGGTGTATTTTACAATAAAATGTACACTGGCATCAGTGTGCATTTATTGTGCTGAGAAGTTTGATACCAAACTTCCCAGTTTTCAGTGTAGCCATTATGGTGCTGTGGAGTTCGTGTTTGACAGACTCCTAGACCATATACTCTTATGGCTACCCTGCACTTACAATGTCTAAGGATTGGCTTAGACACTGTAGGGGCACAGTGCTCATGCACTGGTGCCCTCACCTATGGTATAGTGCACCCTGCCTTAGGGCTGTAAGGCCTGCTAGAGGGGTGACTTATCTATACTGCATAGGCAGTGTGAGGTTGGCATGGCACCCTGAGGGGAGTGCCATGTCGACTTACTCGTTTTGTCCTCACCAGCACACACAAGCTGGCAAGCAGTGTGTCTGTGCTGAGTGAGGGGTCCCCAGGGTGGCATAAGATATGCTGCAGCCTAGAGACCTTCCCTGGCAAGTTACAAGGGACTTACCTGGATGCCAGGGTGTGCCAATTGTGGATACAAAAGTACAGGTTAGGGAAAGAACACTGGTGCTGGGGCCTGGTTAGCAGGCCTCAGCACACTTTCAATTCAAAACATAGCATCAGCAAAGGCAAAAAGTCAGGGGGTAACTATGCCAAGGAGGCATTTCCTTACACAACCCCCCCCCCCCCCAAACGAAAGAGGATGAGACTAACCTTTCCCAAGAGAGTCTTCATTTTCTAAGTGGAAGAACCTGGAAAGGCCATCTGCATTGGCATGGGCAGTCCCAGGTCTGTGTTCCACTATAAAGTCCATTCCCTGTAGGGAGATGGACCACCTCAACAGTTTTGGATTTTCAACTTTCATTTGCATCAGCCATCTGAGAGGTCTGTGGTCAGTTTGAACTACAAAGTGAGTACCAAAGAGGCATGGTCTCAGCTTCTTCAGGGACCAAACCACAGCAAAGGCCTCCCTCTCAATGGCACTCCAACGCTGCTCCCTGGGGAGTAACCTCCTGCTAATGAAAGCAACAGGCTGGTCAAGGCCATCATCATTTGTTTGGGACAAAACTGCCCCTATCCCATGTTCAGAGGCATCTGTCTGCACAATGAACTGCTTGGAGTAATCTGGAGCTTTTAGAACTGGTGCTGTGCACATAGCTTGTTTCAGGGTGTCAAAGGCCTGTTGGCATTCCACAGTCCAGTTTACCTTCTTGGGCATTTTCTTGGAGGTGAGTTCTGTGAGGGCTGTCACAATGGATCCATATCCCTTCACAAACCTCCTATAGTACCCAGTCAAGCCAAGGAATGCCCTGACTTGAGTCTGGGTTTTTGGAGCTACCCAGTCCAGAATAGTCTGGATCTTAGGCTGGAGTGGCTGAACTTGGCCTCCACCTACAAGGTGTCCCAAGTAAACCACAGTTCCCTGCCCTATCTGGCATTTGGATGCCTTGATAGAGAGGCCTGCTGATTGCAGAGCCTTCAAAACCTTCTTCAGGTGGACCAGGTGATCCTGCCAGTTGGAGCTAAAGACAGCAATATCATCAAGATAAGCTGCACTAAAGGACTCCAAGCCAGCAAGGACTTGATTCACCAACCTTTGGAAGGTGGCAGGGGCATTCTTTAAACCAAAGGGCATAACAGTGAACTGATAATGCCCATCAGGTGTGGAGAATGCTGTCTTTTCTTTTGCTCCAGGTGCCATTTTGATTTGCCAGTACACTGCTGTTAAGTCAAAGGTACTTAAGAAGTTGGCAGCACCTAATTTGTCTATCAGTTCGTCAGCTCTAGGAATGGGATGGGCATCTGTCTTGGTGACAGAATTAAGTCCTCTGTAGTCCACACAAAACCTCATCTCTCTCTTCCCATCTTTGGTGTGAGGTTTGGGGACTAAGACCACTGGGCTAGCCCAGGGGCTGTCAGAGGGCTCAATTACTCCCAATTCTAGCATCTTGTGGACTTCCACCTTGATGCTTTCCTTAACTTGGTCAGACTGTCTGAATATTTTGTTTTTGACAGGCATGCTGTCTCCTGTGTCCACATCATGGGTACACAGGTGTGTCTGACCAGGGGTTAGGGAAAAGAGCTCAGCAAACTGCTGCAGGACCTTCCTCCAGTCAGATTGCTGTTGGCTAGAGAGGGTGTCTGAATAAATCACTCCATCCACTGAGCCATCTTTAGGGTCTGATGAGAGGAGATCAGGGAGAGGTTCACTCTCAGCTTCCTGATCCTCATCTGTTACCATCAACAGATTTACATCAGCCCTGTCATGGAAGAGCTTTAGGCGGTTCACATGGATCACCCTCTTGGGGCTCCTGCTAGTGCCTAGGTCCACCAGGTAGGTGACCTGACCCTTCTTCTCTAGTACTGGGTAAGGGCCACTCCATCTGTCCTGAAGTGCCCTGGGAGCCACAGGCTCCAAAACCCAGACTTTCTGCCCTGGTTGAAATTCAACCATTGCAGCCTTTTGGTCATACCAAAACTTCTGGAGCTGTTGGCTGGCCTCAAGGTTTTTGCTTGCCTTTTCCATGTACTCTGCCATCCTTGAACGAAGGCCAAGCACATAGTCCACTATGTCTTGTTTAGGCTCATGAAGAGGTCTCTCCCAGCCTTCTTTAACAAGAGCTAAGGGTTCCCTTACAGGGTGGCCAAACAGAAGTTCAAAGGGTGAGAACCCTACTCCCTTCTGAGGCACCTCTCTGTAAGCGAAAAGCAGACATGGCAAGAGGACATCCCATCTCCTTTTGAGTTTTTCTGGGAGCCCCATGATCATGCCCTTTAATGTCTTGTTGAATCTCACAACGAGGCCATTAGTTTGTGGATGATAGGGTGTAGTGAATTTATAAGTCACTCCACACTCATTCCACATGTGTTTCAGGTATGCTGACATGAAGTTGGTGCCTCTGTCAGACACCACCTCCTTAGGGAAGCCCACTCTGGTAAAGATACCAATGAGGGACTTGGCTACTGCAGGGGCAGTAGTCGACCTAAGGGGAATAGCTTCCGGATACCTAGTAGCATGATCCACTACTACTAGGATGTACATATTTCCTGAGGCTGTGGGAGGTTCAAGTGGACCCACTATGTCCACTCCCACTCTTTCAAAGGGGACCCCCACCACTGGAAGTGGAATGAGGGGGGCCTTTGGATGTCCACCTGTCTTACCACTGGCTTGACAGGTGGTACAGGAGACACAAAACTCCTTAACTTTCTGGGACATGTTGGGCCAGTAGAAGTGGTTGACTAGTCTCTCCCACGTCTTGGTTTGTCCCAAATGCCCAGCAAGGGGAATATCATGGGCTAAGGTCAGAATAAACTCTCTGAACTCCTGAGGCACTACCACTCTCCTAGTGGCACCAGGTTTGGGATCTCTTGCCTCAGTGTACAGGAGTCCATCTTCCCAATAGACCCTATGTGTTCCAGTTTTCTTTCCATTGGACTCTTCAGCAGCTTGCTGCCTAAGGCCTTCAAGAGAGGGACAGGTTTCTTGCCCCTTACACAACTGCTCCCTTGAGGGTACCCCTGGGCCTAAGAGCTCAACCTGATAAGGTTCCAACTCCATAGGCTCAGTTTCCTCAGAGGGCAGAACTTCTTCCTGAGAAGAGAGGTTCTCTTTTTGGTGTTGTGTTGCAGCTGGTTTCCCAGCTGGCTTTCCTTTTCTCTTGGTAGGCTGGGCCCTTTTTCCAGACTCCAGCTCTACTTTTTCACCCTGTGCCTTGCACTGTGCCCTTGTCTTGACACACACCAGTTCAGGGATACCCAGCATGGCTGCATGGGTTTTCAGTTCTACCTCAGCCCATGCTGAGGACTCCAGGTCATTTCCAAGCAAACAGTCTACTGGGATATTTGAGGAGACTACCACCTGTTTCAGGCCATTGACCCCTCCCCACTGTAAAGTTACCATAGCCATGGGATGTACTTTAGTTTGATTGTCAGCATTGGTGACTGGATAAGTGTGTCCAGTTAGGTATTGACCAGGGGAAACCAGTTTCTCTGTCACCATAGTGACACTGGCACCTGTATCCCTCAGGCCTTCTACACTTGTCCCATTAATTAAGAGCTGCTGCCTGTATTTTTGCATGTTAGGAGGCCAGGCAGCCAGTGTGGCTAAATCCACCCCACCCTCAGAGACTAATGTAGCTTCAGTGTGACACCTGATTTGCTCTGGGCACACTGTTGATCCCACTTGGAGACTAGCCATTCCAGTGTTAGCTGGAGTGGAGTTAGAAGTGGTTGTTTTCTTGGGACAGGCCTTGTCTCCAGTTTAGTGTCCAGGCTGATTACAGCTACGACACCAGGCCTTTTTGGGATCAAAGTTTTTACCCTTGTACCCAAAATTGGTTTGTGAAGAGGCTCTGGGCCCACCCTCCTGTGCAGGTTTTTGGGGGCCTGTAGAAGACTCTTTACTATTTTTGATTTTGGATGTCTCAACACCTTTCCCCTGGGGAGGTTTTGTGACCCCTTTCTTTTGGTCACCCCCCGTGGAAGTCTTGGTCACCCTAGTCTTGACCCAATGGTCCGCCTTCTTTCCCAATTCTTGGGGAGAAATTGGTCCTAGGTCTACCAGATGCTGATGCAGTTTGTCATTGAAACAATTACTTAACAGATGTTCTTTCACAAATAAATTGTATAGCCCATCATAATCATTTACACCACTGCCTTGAATCCAACCATCTAGTGTTTTTACTGAGTAGTCTACAAAATCAACCCAGGTCTGGCTCGAGGATGTTTGAGCCCCCCTGAATCTAATCCTATACTCCTCAGTGGAGAATCCAATGCCCTCAATCAGGGTACCCTTCATGAGGTCATAAGATTCTGCATCTTTTCCAGAGAGTGTGAGGAGTCTATCCCTACACTTTCCAGTGAACATTTCCCAAAGGAGAGCACCCCAGTGAGATCTGGTCACTTTTCTGGTTACACAATCCCTCTCAAAAGCTGTGAACCATTTGGTGATGTCATCACCATCTTCATATTTAGTCACAATCCCTTTTGGGATTTTTAACATGTCAGGAGAATCTCTGACCCTAGTTATGTTGCTGCCACCATTGATGGGTCCTAGGCCCATCTCTTGTCTTTCCCTTTCTATGGCTAGGATCTGTCTTTCCAAAGCCAATCTTTTGGCCATCCTGGCTAACTGGATGTCCTCTTCACTGGAGTTATCCTCAGTGATTTTAGAGATGTTGGTCCCTCCTGTGAGGGAAGCAGCATCTCTGACTATTATATTTGGAGACAGGGATGGACTAGCCCTGTTCTCCCTAGTTAGGACTGGTAGATGGGAATTTTCCTCCAAGTCACTATTCATCCTCTGTGTTGCCATCCTCAGAGGGGTTGGCTCTTTCAAACTCTGCCAAAAGCTCCTGGAGCTGTAGTTTGGAAGGTCTGGGGCCCATTGCTATTTTCTTTATTTTGCAGAGTGACCTTAGCTCCCTCATCGTAAGATGGAGGTAAGGGGTGGTGTCGGGTTCCATCACATTCACATCTGTACTAGACATTATGCTTCTAAAAGTTGAAATACTTTTTAAGAATCTAAAACTAGTTCTAGGTTCTAATTCAAACTTTCACAAAACTTTTAAACTCTAAAAGAAATGCTAACAGGGACTAGCACAAGTCCCTAGCAGGACTTTTAAAAATTTAGAAAAATAGTTCAAATTGCAAAAATCAATTTCTAATGACAATTTTTGGAATTTGTCGTGTGATCAGGTATTGGCTGAGTAGTCCAGCAAATGCAAAGTCTTGTACCCCACCGCTGATCCACCAATGTAGGAAGTTGGCTCTGTATGTGCTATTTCAAAGTAAGGAATAGCATGCACAGAGTCCAAGGGTTCCCCTTAGAGGTAAGATAGTGGCAAAAAGAGATAATACTAATGCTCTATTTTGTGGTAGTGTGGTCGAGCAGTAGGCTTATCAAAGGAGTAGTGTTAAGCATTTGTTGTACATACACACAGGCAATAAATGAGGAACACACACTCAGAGACAATTCCAAGCCAATAGGTTTTTGTATAGAAAAATATCTTTTCTTAGTTTATTTTAATAACCACACGTTCAAATTCTACATGTAATATCTCATTTGAAAGGGATTGCAGGTAAGTACTTTAGGAACTTTGAATAATCACAATAGCATATATACTTTTTACATAAAACACATATAGCTATTTTAAAAGTGGACACAGTGCAATTTTTAACAGTTCCTGGGGGAGGTAAGTTATTGTTAGTTCTTGCAGGTAAGTAAACCACCTACGGGGTTCAAATTGGGGTCCAAGGTAGCCCACCGTTGGGGGTTCAGAGCAACCCCAAAGTCACCACACCAGTAACTCAGGGCCAGTCAGGTGCAGAGGTCAAAGAGGTGCCCAAAACACATAGGCTTCAATGGAGAAGGGGGTGCCCCGGTTCCAGTCTGCCAGCAGGTAAGTACCCGCGTCTTCGGAGGGCAGACCAGGGGGGTTTTGTAGGGCACCGGGGGGGACACAAGGGAGCACAAAAAGTACACCCTCAGCAGCGCAGGGGCGGCCGGGTGCAGTGTGCAAACACGCGTCGGGTTTCCAATAGATTTCAATGAGAGACCAAGGGGTCTCTTCATCGGTGCAGGCAGGCAAGGGGGGGGGGCTCCTCTGGGTAGCCACCACCTAGGCAAGGGAGAGGGCCTCCTGGGGGTTACTCCTGCACTGGAGTTCCGATCCTTCAGGTCCTGGGGGCTTCGGGTGCAGGGTCTTTTCCAGGCGTCGGGATTTCAGAGTCAGGCAGTCGCGGTCAGGGGGAGCCTCGGGTTTCCCTCTGCAGGCGTCGCTGTGGGGGCTCAGGGGGGACAACTTTGGTTACTCACAGTCTTGGAGTCGCCAGAGGGTCCTACCTGTAGCGTTGTTTCTTCACCAGTCGAGTCGGGGTCGCCGGGTGCAGTGTTGCAAGTCTCACGCTTCTTGCGGGGATTGCAGGGGTCTTTAAATCTGCTCCTCTGGAAACAAAGTTGCAGTCTTTGTTGAACAGGGCCGCTGTTCTCTGGAGTTTCTTGGTCTTTTGGAAGCAGGGCAGTCCTCTGAGGATTCAGAGGTCGCTGGTCCTGGGGAAAGCGTCGCTGGAGCAGTTTTCTTCTGAAGGAGGGAGACAGGCCGGTAGGGCTGGGGCCAAAGCAGTTGGTGTCTTCTTCTTCTCTGCAGGGTTTTTTCAGCTCAGCAGTCCTCTTCTTCTTTAAGTTGCAGGAATCTAAATTCTTAGGTTCAGGGAAGCTCTTAAATACTAAATTTAAGGGCGTGTTTAGGTCTGGGGGGTTAGTAGCCAATGGCTACTAGCCCTGAGGGTGGGTACACCCTCTTTGTGCCTCCTCTCAAGGGGAGGGGGTCACATTCCTATCCCTATTGGGGAAATCCTCCATCTGCAAGATGGAGGATTTCTAAAAGTTAGAGTCACTTCAGCTCAGGACACCTTAGGGGCTGTCCTGACTGGCCAGTGACTCCTCCTTGTTATTCTCATTATTTCCTCCGGCCTTGCCACCAAAAGTGGGGCCGTGACCGGAGGGGGCAGGCAACTCCACTAGCTGGAGTGCCCTGTGGTGCTGGAACAAAGGGGGTGAGCCTTTGAGGCTCACCGCCAGGTGTTACAGCTCCTGCCTGGGGGAGGTGTTAGCATCTCCACCCAGTGCAGGCTTTGTTACTGGCCACAGAGTGACAAAGGCACTCTCCCCATGTGGCCAGCAACCTGTCTCGAGTGTGGCAGGCTGCTAAAACCAGTCAGCCTACACAGGTAGTCGGTTAAGGCTTCAGGGGGCACCTCTAAGGTGCCCTCTGGGGTGTATTTTACAATAAAATGTACACTGGCATCAGTGTGCATTTATTGTGCTGAGACGTTTGATACCAAACTTCCCAGTTTTCAGTGTAGCCATTATGGTGCTGTGGAGTTCGTGTTTGACAGAATCCCAGACCATATACTCTTATGGCTACCCTGCACTTACAATGTCTAAGGATTGGCTTAGATGCTGTAGGGGCACAGTGCTCATGCACTGGTGCCCTCACCTATGGTATAGTGCACCCTGCCTTAGGGCTGTAAGGCCTGCTAGAGGGGTGACTTATCTATACTGCATAGGCAGTGTGAGGTTGGCATGGCACCCTGAGGGGAGTGCCATGTCGACTTACTTGTTTTGTCCTCACCAGCACACACAAGCTGGCAAGCAGTGTGTCTGTGCTGAGTGAGGGGTCCCCAGGTTGGAATAAAATATGCTGCAGCCCTTAGAGACCTTCCCTGGCATCAGGGCCCTTGGTACCAGGGATACCAGTTACAAGGGACTTACCTGGATGCCAGGGTGTGCCAATTGTGGACACAAAAGTACAGGTTAGGGAAAGAACACTGGTGCTGGGGCCTGGTTAGCAGGCCTCAGCACACTTTCAATTCAAAACATAGCATCAGCAAAGGCAAAAAGTCAGGGGGTAACCATGCCAAGGAGGCATTTCCTTACACAACCCCCCCCCCCCAAACGAAAGAGGATGAGACTAACCTTTCCCAAGAGAGTCTTCATTTTCTAAGTGGAAGAACCTGGAAAGGCCATCTGCATTGGCATGGGCAGTCCCAGGTCTGTGTTCCACTATAAAGTCCATTCCCTGTAGGGAGATGGACCACCTCAACAGTTTTGGATTTTCAACTTTCATTTGCATCAGCCAGCTGAGAGGTCTGTGGTCAGTTTGAACTACAAAGTGAGTACCAAAGAGGCATGGTCTCAGCTTCTTCAGGGACCAAACCACAGCAAAGGCCTCCCTCTCAATGGCACTCCAACGCTGCTCCCTGGGGAGTAACCTCCTGCTAATGAAAGCAACAGGCTGGTCAAGGCCATCATCATTTGTTTGGGACAAAACTGCCCCTATCCCATGTTCAGAGGCATCTGTCTGCACAATGAACTGCTTGGAGTAATTTGGAGCTTTTAGAACTGGTGCTGTGCACATAGCTTGTTTCAGGTTGTCAAAGGCCTGTTGGCATTCTACAGTCCAGTTTACCTTCTTGGGCATTTTCTTGGAGGTGAGTTCTGTGAGGGCTGTCACAATGTATCCATATCCCTTCACAAACCTCCTATAGTACCCAGTCAAGCCAAGGAATGCCCTGACTTGAGTCTGGGTTTTTGGAGCTGCCCAGTCCAGAATAGTCTGGATCTTAGGCTGGAGTGGCTGAACTTGGCCTCCACCTACAAGGTGTCCCAAGTGAACCACAGTTCCCTGCCCTATCTGGCATTTGGATGCCTTGATAGAGAGGCCTGCTGATTGCAGAGCCTTCAAAACCTTCTTCAGGTGGACCAGGTGATCCTGCCAGTTGGAGCTAAAGACAGCAATATCATCAAGATAAGCTGCACTAAAGGACTCCAAGCCAGCAAGGACTTGATTCACCAACCTTTGGAAGGTGGCAGGGGTATTCTTTAAACCAAAGGGCATAACAGTGAACTGATAATGCCCATCAGGTGTGGAGAATGCTGTCTTTTCTTTTGCTCCAGGTGCCATTTTGATTTGCCAGTACCCTGCTGTTAAGTCAAAGGTACTTAAGAATTTGGCAGCACCTAATTTGTCTATCAGTTTGTCAGCTCTAGGAATGGGATGGGCATCTGTCTTGGTGACAGAATTAAGTCCTCTGTAGTCCACACAAAACCTCATCTCTCTCTTCCCATCTTTGGTGTGAGGTTTGGGGACTAAGACCACTGGGCTAGCCCAGGGGCTGTCAGAGGGCTCAATTACTCCCAATTCTAGCATCTTGTGGACTTCCACCTTGATGCTTTCCTTAACTTGGTCAGACTGTCTGAATATTTTGTTTTTGACAGGCATGCTGTCTCCTGTGTCCACATCATGGGTACACAGGTGTGTCTGACCAGGGGTTAGGGAAAAGAGCTCAGCAAACTGCTGCAGGACCTTCCTCCAGTCAGATTGCTGTTGGCTAGAGAGGGTGTCTGAATAAATCACTCCATCCACTGAGCCATCTTTAGGGTCTGATGAGAGGAGATCAGGGAGAGGTTCACTCTCAGCTTCCTGATCCTCATCTGTTACCATCAACAGATTTACATCAGCCCTGTCATGGAAGAGCTTTAGGCGGTTCACATGGATCACCCTCTTGGGGCTCCTGCTAGTGCCTAGGTCCACCAGGTAGGTGACCTGACCCTTCTTCTCTAGTACTGGGTAAGGGCCACTCCATCTGTCCTGAAGTGCCCTGGGAGCCACAGGCTCCAAAACCCAGACTTTCTGCCCTGGTTGAAATTCAACCATTGCAGCCTTTTGGTCATACCAAAACTTCTGGAGCTGTTGGCTGGCCTCAAGGTTTTTGCTTGCCTTTTCCATGTACTCTGCCATCCTTGAACGAAGGCCAAGCACATAGTCCACTATGTCTTGTTTAGGCTCATGAAGAGGTCTCTCCCAGCCTTCTTTAACAAGAGCTAAGGGTTCCCTTACAGGGTGGCCAAACAGAAGTTCAAAGGGTGAGAACCCTACTCCCTTCTGAGGCACCTCTCTGTAAGCGAAAAGCAGACATGGCAAGAGGACATCCCATCTCCTTTTGAGTTTTTCTGGGAGCCCCATGATCATGCCCTTTAATGTCTTGTTGAATCTCACAACGAGGCCATTAGTTTGTGGATGATAGGGTGTAGTGAATTTATAAGTCACTCCACACTCATTCCACATGTGTTTCAGGTATGCTGACATGAAGTTGGTGCCTCTGTCAGACACCACCTCCTTAGGGAAGCCCACTCTGGTAAAGATACCAATGAGGGACTTGGCTACTGCAGGGGCAGTAGTCGACCTAAGGGGAATAGATTCAGGATACCTAGTAGCATGATCCACTACTACTAGGATGTACATATTTCCTGAGGCTGTGGGAGGTTCAAGTGGACCCACTATGTCCACACCCATTCTTTCAAAGGGGACCCCCACCACTGGAAGTGGAATGAGGGGGGCCTTTGGATGTCCACCTGTCTTACCACTGGCTTGACAGGTGGTACAGGAGACACAAAACTCCTTAACTTTCTGGGACATGTTGGGCCAGTAGAAGTGGTTGACTAGTCTCTCCCACGTCTTGGTTTGTCCCAAATGCCCAGCAAGGGGAATATCATGGGCTAAGGTCAGAATAAACTCTCTGAACTCCTGAGGCACTACCACTCTCCTAGTGGCACCAGGTTTGGGATCTCTTGCCTCAGTGTACAGGAGTCCATCTTCCCAATAGACCCTATGTGTTCCAGTTTTCTTTCCATTGGACTCTTCAGCAGCTTGCTGCCTAAGGCCTTCAAGAGAGGGACAGGTTTCTTGCCCCTTACACAACTGCTCCCTTGAGGGTACCCCTGGGCCTAAGAGCTCAACCTGATAAGGTTCCAACTCCATAGGCTCAGTTTCCTCAGAGGGCAGAACTTCTTCCTGAGAAGAGAGGTTCTCTTTTTGGTGTTGTGTTGCAGCTGGTTTCCCAGCTGGCTTTCCTTTTCTCTTGGTAGGCTGGGCCCTTTTTCCAGACTCCAGCTCTACTTTTTCACCCTGTGCCTTGCACTGTGCCCTTGTCTTGACACACACCAGTTCAGGGATACCCAGCATGGCTGCATGGGTTTTCAGTTATACCTCAGCCCATGCTGAGGACTCCAGGTCATTTCCAAGCAAACAGTCTACTGGGATATTTGAGGAGACTACCACCTGTTTCAGGCCATTGACCCCTCCCCACTGTAAAGTTACCATAGCCATGGGATGTACTTTAGTTTGATTGTCAGCATTGGTGACTAGATAAGTTTGTCGAGTCAGGTATTGACCAGGGGAAACCAGTATCTCTGTCACCATAGTGACACTGGCACCTGTATCCCTCAGGCCTTCTACACTTGTCCCATTAATTAAGAGCTGCTGCCTGTATTTTTGCATGTTAGGAGGCCAGGCAGCCACTGTGGCTAAATCCACCCCACCCTCAGAGACTAATGTAGCTTCAGTGTGACACCTGATTTGCTCTGGGCACACTGTTGATCCCACTTGGAGACTAGCCATTCCAGTGTTAGCTGGAGTGGAGTTAGAAGTGGTTGTTTTCTTGGGACAGGCCTTGTCTCCAGTTTGGTGTCCAGGCTGATTACAGCTACGACACCAGGCCTTTTTGGGATCAAAGTTTTTACCCTTGTACCCAGGATTGTTTTGTGAAGAGGCTCTGGGCCCACCCTCCTGTGCAGGTTTTTGGGGGCCTGTAGAAGACTCTTTACTATTTTTGTTTTTGGATGTCTCAACACCTTTCCCCTGGGGAGGTTTTGTGACCCCTTTCTTTTGGTCACCCCCTGTGGAAGTCTTGGTCACCCTAGTCTTGACCCAATGGTCCGCCTTCTTTCCCAATTCTTGGGGAGAAATTGGTCCTAGGTCTACCAGATGCTGATGCAGTTTGTCATTGAAACAATTACTTAACAGATGTTCTTTCACAAATAAATTGTACAGCCCATCATAATCATTTACACCACTGCCTTGAATCCAACCATCTAGTGTTTTTACTGAGTAGTCTACAAAATCAACCCAGGTCTGGCTCGAGGATGTTTGAGCCCCCCTGAATCTAATCCTATACTCCTCAGTGGAGAATCCAAAGCCCTCAGTCAGGGTACCCTTCATGAGGTCATAAGATTCTGCATCTTTTCCAGAGAGTGTGAGGAGTCTATCCCTACACTTTCCAGTGAACATTTCCCAAAGGAGAGCACCCCAGTGAGATCTGGTCACTTTTCTGGTTACACAAGCCCTCTCAAAAGCTGTGAACCATTTGGTGATGTCATCACCATCTTCATATTTAGTCACAATCTCTTTTGGGATTTTTAACATGTCAGGAGAATCTCTGACCCTAGTTATGTTGCTGCCACCATTGACGGGTCCTAGGCCCATCTCTTGTCTTTCCCTTTCTGTGGCTAGGATCTGTCTTTCCAAAGCCAATCTTTTGGCCATCCTGGCTAACTGGATGTCCTCTTCACTGGAGTTATCCTCAGTGATTTTAGAGATGTTGGTCCCTCCTGTGAGGGAAGCAGCATCTCTGACTATTATATTTGGAGACAGGGATGGACTAGCCCTGTTCTCCCTAGTTAGGACTGGTAGATGGGAATTTTCCTCCAAGTCACTATCTTCATCCTCTGTGTTGCCATCCTCAGAGGGGTTGGCTCTTTCAAACTCTGCCAAAAGCTCCTGGAGCTGTAGTTTGGAAGGTCTGGGGCCCATTGCTATTTTCTTTATTTTGCAGAGTGACCTAAGCTCCCTCATCGTAAGATGGAGGTAAGGGTTGGTGTCGGGTTCCATCACATTCACATCTGTACTAGACATTATGGCCCTCATTCTGACCTTGGCGGTCTTTTCGCAAGACCGCTGAGTTACCGCCGCGGTGAAGACCGCCGACCGCGGCGGTGTGCCGCTGTGCGCATTCTGACCGCTGGGAGCGTTCCGCCGGAAAACCGCCAGCAGCCACACTGGCGGTCGGCGGGAAAGTGGAGACTGGTCAACCTCCACCGCCACGCCAGCAGAACACCGCCCACAGAATTACGACCCACATTTCTGTGTGGCGGTCTTCTGTTGGCGGTCTTCTGTTGGCGGTCACGTCCCTATGGCTCCCGTCGCCTCCCGGAGGACCAACGCACAAGGTAAGTTGATCGTCCGTGAGGGGAGGGGGTGGGGGGGTGTTGTGTGATGTGGGCGTGCATGGGGGTGTGCGTGTGAGTGTGTAGAGTGGGTGTGTGAGTGCGTGTATGCGGGCGGGGGGTGCTGCTGTGTCTATGGGTAATGTGTGCTGTTCGGCAGGTGCGCATGTCGGCATGTATGTGTGCGGGTATGTGTCCCCGTTGTGTATGTGTGTGTAGGGGGCGTGTATATGTGCATGTTGGGGGTGTGTGCATGTCGGGGTACATGTATGTGCATGTCGGGGTGGGGGTGGGGAGGGGGTTCGTACCACCTCTGGGGGGTGGCAGGGGGGTGGAGGGTGTGGGGGGAGGACTCGGGTGGGTAGTGGGGGGTGGGGGAGACCCCTATCAGTGCCAGGGATGGAATTCCCTGGCCCCGATAGTGCTTACCGCCATGGTTCGCACGGCGGTTCCCGCCCGCAAGAAACCGCGGCGGTAGGCAGGGTCATAATACCCTTGGCGGTCTTGGGACGACCGCCGGGCCGGAGTGCGCAAACTCCAGCCCCGCGGTCATGACCGCCGTGGCGGTCGGAGTGGAGAAGTAGCGGTCGGTCGCGGCGGGGACCGCCGCGGTCAGAATGCCATTTTTAATACCGCCGGTCTGTTCGCGGTCCGACCGCCGTCTCTCCGCCGACCGCCAGGGTCAGAATGAGGGCCTATGCTTCTAAAAGTTGGAATACTTTTTAAGAATCTAAAACTAGTTCTAGGTTCTAATTCAAACTTTCACAAAACTTTTAAACTCTAAAAGAAATGCTAACAGGGCCTAGCACAAGGCCCTAGCAGGACTTTTAAAAATTTAGAAAAATAGTTCAAATTGCAAAAATCAATTTCTAATGACAATTTTTGGAATTTGTCGTGTGATCAGGTATTGGCTGAGTAGTCCAGCAAATGCAAAGTCTTGTACCCCACCGCTGATCCACCAATGTAGGAAGTTGGCTCTGTATGTGCTATTTCAAAGTATGGAATAGCATGCACAGAGTCCAAGGGTTCCCCTTAGAGGTAAGATAGTGGCAACAAGAGATAACACTAATGCTCTATTTTGTGGTAGTGTGGTCGAGCAGTAGGCTTATCAAAGGAGTAGTGTTAAGCATTTGTTGTACATACACACAGGCAATAAATGAGGAACACACACTCAGAGACAATTCCAAGCCAATAGGTTTTTGTATAGAAAAATATATTTTCTTAGTTTATTTTAAGAACCACAGGTTCAAATTCTACATGTAATATCTCATTTGAAAGGTATTGCAGGTAAGTACTTTAGGAACTTTGAATAATCACAATAGCATATATACTTTTTACATAAAACACATATGGCTATTTTCAAAGTGGACACCGTGCAATTTTCAACAGTTCCTGGGGAGGTAAGTTATTGTTAGTTCTTGCAGGTAAGTAAACCACCTACGGGGTTCAAATTGGGGTCCAAGGTAGCCCACCGTTGGGGGTTCAGAGCAACCGCAAAGTCACCACACCAGTAACTTAGGGCCGGTCAGGTGCAGAGGTCAAAGAGGTGCCCAAAACACATAGGCTTCAATGGAGAAGGGGGTACCCCGGTTCCAGTCTGCCAGCAGGTAAGTACCCGCGTCTTCGGAGGGCAGACCAGGGGGGTTTTGTAGGGCACCGGGGGGGACACAAGTGAGCACAAAAAGTACACCCTCAGCAGCGCGGGGGCGGCCGGGTGCAGTGTGCAAACACGCGTCGGGTTTCCAATGGATTTCAATGAGAGACCAAGGGGTCTCTTCAGCGGTGCAGGCAGGCAAGGGGGGGGCTCCTCGGGGTAGCCACCACCTAGGCAAGGGAGAGGGCCTCCTGGGGGTCACTCCTGCACTGGAGTTCCGATCCTTCAGGTCCTGGGGGCTGCGGGTGCAGGGTCTTTTCCAGGCGTCGGGATTTCAGAGTCAGGCAGTCGCGGTCAGGGGGAGCCTCGGGTTTCCCTCTGCAGGCGTCGCTGTGGGGGCTCAGGGGGGACAACTTTGGTTACTCACAGTCTTGGAGTCGCCGGAGGGTCCTCCCTGTAGCGTTGTTTCTTCACCAGACGAGTCGGGGTCGCCGGGTGCAGTGTTGCAAGTCTCACGCTTCTTGCGGGGATAGCAGGGGTCTTTAAATCTGCTCCTCTGGAAACAAAGTTGCAGTCTTTGTTGAACAGGGCTGCTGTTCTCGGGAGTTTCTTGGTCTTTTGGAAGCAGGGCAGTCCTCTGAGGATTCAGAGGTCGCTGGTCCTGGGGAAAGCGTCGCTGGAGCAGTTTTCTTCTGAAGGAGGGAGACAGGCCGGTAGGGCTGGGGCCAAAGCAGTTGGTGTCTTCTTCTCTGCAGGGTTTTTCAGCTCAGCAGTCCTCTTCTTCTTTAAGTTGCAGGAATCTAAATTCTTAGGTTCAGGGAAGCTCTTAAATACTAAATTTAAGGGTGTGTTTAGGTCTGGGGGGTTAGTAGCCAATGGCTACTAGCCCTGAGGGTGGGTACACCCTCTTTGTGCCTCCTCTCAAGGGGAGGGGGTCACATTCCTATCCCTATTGGGGGAATCCTCCATCTGCAAGATGGAGGATTTCTAAAATTTAGAGTCACTTTAGCTCAGGATACCTTAGGGGCTGTCCTGACTGGCCAGTGACTCCTCCTTGTTATTCTCATTATTTCCTCCGGCCTTGCCGCCAAAAGTGGGGCCGTGACCGGAGGGGGGCGGGCAACTCCACTAGCTGGAGTGCCCTGTGGTGCTGGAACAAAGGGGGTGAGCCTTTCAGGCTCATTGCCAGGTGTTACAGCTCCTGCCTGGGGGAGGTGTTAGCATCTCCACCCAGTGCAGGCTTTGTTACTGGCCACAGAGTGACAAAGGCACTCTCCCCATGTGGCCAGCAACCTGTCTCGAGTGTGGCAGGCTGCTAAAACCAGTCAGCCTACACAGGTAGTCGGTTAAGATTTCAGGGGGCACCTCTAAGGTGTCCTCTGGGGTGTATTTTACAATAAAATGTACACTGGCATCAGTGTGCATTTATTGTGCTGAGAAGTTTGATACCAAACTTCCCAGTTTTCAGCGTAGCCATTATGGTGCTGTGGAGTTCGTGTTTGACAGACTCCCAGACCATATACTCTTATGGCTACCCTGCACTTACAATGTCTAAGGTTTGGCTTAGACACTGTAGGGGCACAGTGCTTATGCACTGGTGCCCTCACCTATGGTATAGTGCACCCTGCCTTAGGGCTGCAAGGCCTGCTAGAGGGGTGACGTATCTATACTGCATAGGCAGTGTGAGGTTGGCATGGCACCCTGAGGGGAGTGTCATGTCGACTTACTCGTTTTGTCCTCACCAGCACACACAAGCTGGCAAGCAGTGTGTCTGTGCTGAGTGAGGGGTCCCCAGGGTGGCATAAGATATGCTGCAGCCCTTAGAGACCTTCCCTGGCATCAGGGCCCTTGGTACCAGGGGTACCAGTTACAAGGGACTTACCTGGATGCCAGGGTGTGCCAATTGTGGATACAAAAGTAGAGGTTAGGGAAAGAACACTGGTGCTGGGGCCTGGTTAGCAGGCCTCAGCACACTTTCAATTCAAAATATAGCATCAGCAAAGGCAAAAAGTCAGGGGGTAACCATGCCAAGGAGGCATTTCCTTACAGTTATGTTGAGTGGCTCTGAGGTATCCAAAGTGCAGATCTACCACAAAAGACTGATTCAAGTTTTCAAATCACAGACTATATTTTGTAATTTCCTGTAATGTCCTTATATGTCAAGGTCATACTAAGCTCAAGGCAAGGTATTATGTAATTTGCTTTGATATACCAACTGTGATAATTTCATACTAAGAACCGACTAATGTAAACAGCCATTCAAATCAAGTGTGAAACGAAGGGCCAAATTTAAGAGAAGTGACACTACATTTCATGTAGCGCCACTTATCTTGCTGCCCCCTGCACCCGACTGCCACCACCATGTGTGTGCCGTATTTAATATATGGCGCAGGGTTGGGGCAATAGCGTACATTTTTTTTAAAGCTATTGTACTTTTCAGCATTAGTGCCAATTATTTTGGTGCTAATCCTGAAAAGCACATAGATTCTTGTTAGACCTGGCATCCTTGGCGTGGTCTCCCATGTCTTTTTTACCTCTGCTTCCCATGTTTTGACTGTGTGCTGGACTGCTGTTTGTGGTACTCTGGGCACTTTACCACTACTGATCAGTGATAAAGTGCAAGTGCTCCTATGTAAATTATATATGTAATTGGCTTTTCCGCGGTTGGCATATTTGATTTACTGGTAAGCCCATAGTAAAGTGCACTAGAGGTGCCCAGGGCCTGTAACTCAAATGCTAATAGTGGGCCTGCAGCACTGGTTGTGCCATCCACACGAGTAGCCCTGTAAACATGGCTCAGACCTGCCACTGCGATGTCTGTATGTGCAGTTTTAAACTGCCAATTAGACTTGGCAAGTGTACCCACTCGCCAGGCCCAAACCTTCCCTTTTTATACATGTAAGCCACCCCTAAGGTAGGCCCTAGATAGCCCCAGGGTGCAGTGTATGTTAAAGGTGGGACATGTACTTATGTGTTCTACATGTCCTGACAGTGAAATACTGCCAAATTAGTTTTCACTGCTGCAAGGCCTATTTCTTTCATAGGTTAACATGGGGGCTGCTTTTAAATAACTTTTACATGCAGTTTCCCTTTGGGAGCAGATATAAATATGGAGTTTGGTGTCTTTGAACACACAATTTAAAAATACATCTTTTGGTGAAGTTGGTTTTTACATTGTCAGTTTTGAAAATGCCCCTTTTAAGAAAGTGGGCATTTTCTTGCCTAAACCATTCTGTGACTGCCTGTTTGTGAATTCCCTGTCTGGGTCAGTCAGACAGTTGGACTGTTTGTGAATCCCCTCTAGACAGTGAGACAAAGGGATCTGGGGTGTAGCCAGCATATCCTGAAGCATATGAGCTAGAGTGGAGGGAGGAGTGGTCATTTACACCTCAATGGGCTGTCCCTGCCCTCACACAGTGCAGTCTCCAACCCCCTGGTGTGTGTCTGGGGCCTCGTCTGAGCAAAGAAGGATCCTGTAAACAGCAGAGACTTTCCTTTGGAGTTTTCCTACTTCAAAGGCAGGAAGGAGTATAAGTAGTGGACCCAAAACCCCAAATTTGTAGATTACTTCTAGAATCAAGAGGAACCTCTGCCAAGGAGAAGAGCTGTAGGAGGAGTACTGCCCCTTTGCCTGTCGCTGTGCTTTGCTGGGTTAGCCTGCAGTTGCTGCTTCTGCCCTAAAGAGAACAAAGACTGGACTTTGTTGTGCCATCCTGCTTGAGAAGAATCTCCATGGGCTTGAACTGAGCATGCCTCCAGTTTTGAAGTCTCAGGGCCATCAAAGGCACACTCATCGTCTCTGGGCATCAAAGTCATCGTGAACCTGCGTGGATCCAAAGTGCCCTGTCCTGAAATCACTGCATCCTTCTCTTGTAAGGGAGAAAAAATGGCGCCTCGCTGACCCGACCGGAGTAGAAAATGACGCACAACCTCACTTGCGAGTAAGGAATCGACGCATTGCTGACTTTTCCGACCCACGCTCGCCGGTGCGGCTTTATTTTTAATGCAAACCAGGTACTTTGTGTAAAATCAACACTTTCATTGTTTCCTATGGAGTAAGACTCTTATTCTTTTGAAAATTCATATTTTGACTTGTGTTTGTTGGATTTTTGTAATTATGGTCTTGTTTGATATAGATAAATATTGCCTAATTTTCTAAACTGGTGTGGTGTCCATTTTTGTAGTGTTTTCACTGCATTATTGTATGTGTTGGTACAAATGCTTTAAACATTGCCTGACTACTTGTGCCATGCTACCAAGGGGGTCAGCAGGGGTTATCTTGAATGTGTAACTTAATTGCCCTGACTAGAGTGAGGGTCCCTGCTTGGCAGAGTGCAAACTGACTGCCAAACAGAGACCCAATGTCTAAGAAGGCGCATTATAAATGATGGTGTGCATCCTCTTAACGCTCCGTGCAGGTGTTAAAACTGCAGCTAAAAATGATGCAGTGGAATCGCATAGATACCACTATGCCATTTTTGCACGCCCCATTACGGGGGAACGCCCTTGCATTCATTATGTCTGGCACAGCCATAATGTGGTGCAAGGGGTTACAAAGTGGCACAATGCATGCATTGCACCACTTTGTAAATCTGGCGCTGTGAATTCTGGCTTTGTTGAGCCACATTAGCGTAAACAAACTGACACTAATGTGGTGCAAGGATGCGCTTGGCCCTCTTAATTCTGGGTCTTAGAATCTCAATAGAGGTGGCCTAGCGCCTAGCGCAGAGGACTATTAGACCTAAATGTGTGTTTATGTTGTATGCCTACTTTAGTGTAATGCTTCAAGTCTGTAAGTGGGGAGCAAAAGCATGATGCATATGACTTGTATCTACTGCCCCTGTCAAGAGACAATGAGATACATCAAGTGACTCTCTTGTGTGGCAGTCTCTTGCATCCATCATCTATTTTGGGTGCTCATTACTTGGACTGATTGTCTCTTTCACTTTCTTCAACACCCTCCTTGTCCTGTTTAAAGTAATAGTTTTGGGGGAAATAATTTAGAATTATCAGTAGAAATAAAGGTGATGGCCAAATCCCTTTTTGAAACGTAATCACATTTTTTGTAATAGTACTTTGACAGTAGTATTTTGCAACCCCGTCCGTCAATGTTCTACAGTTATTCACCCAATCCACCCTTTTATGTGTAACCTTAAAGATCTGTACCTGCCCCCCCCCCTTACATACTAACTTGGTATTATTATGTACACCTTAAATCAAAGGACCCCTAAATCTCAATAAATTCAATACGATTGGTGCTTACAGCCGCTATGATTGTAATAAGTGGATACCATTACACAGGCACAATTGTATGTCATTATTTCAATGTCAGTATTAACAACTCATAAAAATATCACACCCACTGTATCAACTATCACCTTATCATCAAGTTAACTATGTATAGGGAAGTGTAGATTCACTCTTAGGTCCATACTAACATACTTTAACAATTTAGTTGTAGTCAATATAGTGGGTGTGATATGTTTATCATGCAACTTATAGCTAACCTCCAGCACCACCACTCTGTAAACTGTTCCACCACCACTGCAGGAAATTCTATTTCCAGCACTGATTTTGGTAAACTATGCCCTTAGTCTGGCACAGAGAATGTATTTCGCAAACAATAGTTTCTGAGAGTATGATCATGCATAAGTAAGGTTGAGAAGAGAAGATTCCATTTCCAGGTCTTCTCAGAAGCAATTACTCTGATCTTTCAGTTGTGAATGGCCAAATTTGCTGCTTTCTTCTGACTGTGTGTGTGTGTTGCGAGTGTGTGTTTGTCAGTGTAAAGAAATGTGACTGAATAGCATGTTATTTAAAGCAACTGTACTAGTGAGCATTGTTGGAAATTGGGTTATTAGCTGTGTGGCCAGCACAAATAATAGTTCCTCAGGTGTTTTCAGTGGGAAGCAAACACCCTATTGTAGCACTTGACTCTCACAGGGTAGCGAGATGGAGTACTCTAAGGCCTACTCAAAGGAGATGGTGTGGACTAGTAATCGCCAATCACTGGCACGCAAATAACAATACTCTATAAATGATTGTAAAGTAAGTACTTTTTCTTTAGAAAAGGAGAAGTACATTTATTACACACACACTAATAAATACTAGCAGTAATTTACAAATAAACATTGGTAGATGGAACATATGTTGACTGGCATTGTACAACTACTGGTGACCCCCTAGAGCAAACATACAAAGTGTGTTCAAACAGTCGTAGGGTAATAAGGCTTTTACTTTGGCATGAATCATTGTCACCATTACAATGATAATGGTTCAATAAAACTTATGCAATCGTCATGTAAACCCCAATAAAAACATCCATCAAAAGCAAACTTGGTGCCAGTGAACTTTTTCTAGATGGCAGTGGGCAGATCAGCCCCTAGGGGGCAGTACAATAAGAATAACCTTTACAGAAGCATTGCAGTGAACCTATATAATCAGCCCCTAGAAGGCATAACCATACAAAAACACAATGCAAACATCACAGAAAAGTATTGCAGTATAATTATATATTCAACCCCTAGGAACGTAGTGCATTATGCATTTTCAGGCCTAGTACCTTTTAGAATATTAAGGTCCTTAAAAAACAAACAACATCCAGCTGTAGAGTAAAAGCCCCAACAATGAGATAGATTGAAAAGACATTGAATGGGAGAGGTTATGATTTTGGGGTCCCCACTAACCTAGTGTGGGGACCCAGAAGATGACATAGACAGAAAGAGCACATTGTGCTGAACGTGTTGGTGTTGGTCCCGTCTTCCTAGGACCCCCACAGGCTGTGTTATGGGCAAAAATGTAACCCACATGAAAGGCCCTCTAAAGCATTATGGAGCAGTTTCACAAGTGCAGTGAATATTATAATAGTCGCTTCCCCGCTGTGCCGGGGAGAGCCGCTCTGAGGCTTTCCTTATAAATGCGGCCTCATGCTGCAATCCCCAGGGGTTAGGTGAGGGGTACCCAGTTACCCCAGAGATTCCCTTTGTTGGAGGGCAGCACGTGGCGTTCATGCCTGACTCCCCTCGCCAGCTCCTCGTGCTAGCAGCACGACCGCGTGCTGCAGCAGGAGCTGGCAGACCTTCTATTGTGTCTGCCTGCTTCTTAGTGCAGATATGTGTGATGGCGGACACCTCCCGCTCCCCCCAGACACGGGGAATGGGGAGCCTGGACCACTTGGGGGGAGGGGTTGCGACAGCACTTCCCCCATCCTTCTCCTATTTAGAGGGGCCCAGGGATGGAGTCCTGGGCCCTTCCAGCTTTCCGCGGGGGAGCGCTATAGTACTCCCCCATAGCTCAAAACTCTGGGACAGCGCGACAGTGCTTCCCCACATCACTGCACCACTCTGTGGTCTGGGGTTGGGGTCCTGGCCCCCGCATTAAATTCCACCTGGGGTTTGTGGACCCTGGGTGAGGTAGCAGAATGAGGAGGGGGTCCCCATTCCCCAGCTTGATGATCCCCAGGTTCTTGGCGCCATCCCCCTGGCCCTGGTCCACCCTGGGGGAGATCAATCCTATGGCAGTGGAGTCCCATACACTCTGAGGGAGAAAATTAGGTCAAAGTTCGTTGGGCCCTATTGAGCCAATTTAGACGATCCTGTACTCTTTTTACTCTTGATGGCGAGCTCTATCCACCAGGGGCAGTTACAATAACCATTCCCACCTCAGAAGCAGTGTAGTGCTCAAAAGCTGGCCTCCTGGCTCCCTGCGCCTGTTCTCCTTTATAACTTTGTTGGTGGGTGCAAAAGAGTTCAGGGCTTCCCCCAACTGGTCCTCAGTAGGAGTAAGGGGGTGAGCCTCATTGGCCCTTGGGGAGACCCACTGGTACTGGGGTCAACTGGACAGAGTCCTGGGTCCTGAGTGGGTGTTCCGTCTTACATTTCTACATGGCAGTCCTGGGATCCAGCAGCAACGCAGATGGAAAGTTTGCAGGCAAGAGCAAGGCTTCCACTTGTACAAGAGTTCATAAAGGGGAAATAAAGGTTCCAGTACACAGGTACCCCTAACCAATCCTGGCGTGCCAGATCTTTTCTCCACCCCTGTCCCAACCTGCCTGCCCAGCATGTTGGGACAATCCAAAATGGCGTCATCACGGGGCCACTGGTCACTTCAGCTTCTGGGGGTCTCAGCTCCACCCCTCGCTGACATCACTGCCAGGGACCTGCACACTGGAATTTCAAAGGCAAGCCCACCTAGTGGTTTGGCTCCAGTTGTCTGGGCACTCTCCTTTGTTAGGGGGCTTGGGCAGGTCCACTCCTGTTGCAGTGTGACAGCTGGGTGATTGATACAGAGTACTCCACCCACCCCTTTCCTCCTCAGGAGCAAGGAGAGGTAGTGATAATTGCTGCTTTGTATTTGGGCGGCCTTTGTTCCTCCTGCTAGAGAGAATGTAATTACTGGACACAGCAGGATGACAACAGGCCTGGGACTAATCCTGAGCCGAGCCAGGGGAATGTGAAAACTTTGAATGACCCACAATATGTACAGTTGTTAGTTTGGAAGTGGCAAATTTGATTTTCCTGCACAGGTTATACTCTAGTTCAAGACGGCAATGGTCTCTCTAGGCCAAGGAGAAGGGAAACTACCCTATGAGGCAGTTCCCTCCCTAGGTGTTTAATTGAGTGTTACTATAGTTAAAATAAAATAGTAAAGCACACTGATCTTTCCCTAATAGTTTACACTTCCCTCGTGAGGTCTTTCCCAGGTGAATACCTATATCTGCAGAGTCCCCATTGCGCCAAGCTACCTGTGTGCTGTTACCAAGCTACTAACAACAGAAGTCTCCCACATGCCCTCATCAGTCAGGCTAGCTTGAATCCTGTGGCACTTTGAGCACAGGATTCATGTCTAGGCATACTCTTCGCAATTAGGGTGAGAAAAGCAAAAAGAACAGATGATGGACAGTATTCTGAACAATGCAAACATTTACCCCTAGTCACAAAGATCTGGGTTTAGTCAATTGTTTTTTTGCCCACATCGCCACAGCAGTTTGGACCCATCCATATGCAAATCAGTCTTAAACCTGTTCCCAGTGGAAACAGTCCAGCCTGAACTGCCTCGATTGTCAAGGATTTCAACTCAACCTCATCTACTGTCAGCAACATTGCTGCCTCACAGCAGTTCTGCGACAATCCATCCTTCTTATTCCAAACCAAAATCGTAAACATCTGCAGCAACTTCGCACATTAGCCAAACCCAAGAGAAGTTATTGCTAGCCTACTCACCTCCAACCAAGACGACCACTGTCATAGTTGGACTCTTGCTCATAGGCAAGACCGCTGGTTTAGAGATGACAGCAATTTTGTTTGTAGGCGACTAGGCCAATTCTACAACCAATCACAACTGTCGGCCAGACCCTTCCGGCTCACAAGCAGTACCTCACCAAAACCCAAGCAGTAGAAGGTGCTTTCTGGCAGCCTTTACGCATGGACTCCAGAGTGCGACATCTCAGGGGAGTCATGGTAGAACCGAGATTGCCCTTTTTCTCACATTAGCAATAAGTCTCAGCCACACACAGGCAATAAAGGAGATGCAGGAAAGTTTTCAATATATTTATTGGAAAGACTGCAATCTACTGTAAAATGCATGAGCTGCAGTGATTGGGATAATAAACATTGCAAGAAGCAGAATGGTAACGAAGAGAGTCTTGAATACAAAGACCCCCACCATCTTGCAACAAACGTGAGATGTAAAATCCCTAAACCCTAGCATGGAGAACCGAATCTCTAACCTACTAAGAGCGAGGTGTGATAAACCTAATCTTCCAGTACCATGTCCATAAGAAGCGACCCCAATGCTCGTTACCTTGGAATGAGGTCTCTAGATCAGACTCTGTGGGGACATGAAGGCTGGGTCTCATCAAGGCGAACGTGCAGCATAGATAGCGTTGAGGGCATCTGGGCAGAATCCCTCCGATAAACTTGTCTGTGTGAGATGTATTTATACAGATCTTGTAAGACCCCTGACGGATGAATGTTCCCAAACAAGAGATAAGAGGGCATACTTGGGTGGCAAGTATGTAAACAGTTCTCTCCAAAAGTACATTATGTTCCTGTCACACGTAAGTGGGAAAGGGACATGATGTGAATACCCTACTTATATCACTTGACATTGACGCTGATAGTGATGCCATTACAGATAACGTATAACGATGCCATTACAGATAACGATAACTGATAACGTAAAATCTAAACATTTCACTAACTATAAACATGTCAGACATTTTAAAATAAATAATTAAATAAGTAGGCTAAGACAGAGCAAGCTAAGCAGGTTAAAAGTCACTAGGTGACGGAAGCACAGCCCTGCAAGCCCGAAGGCTAAGCTAAACTGCTGATTCCCATTAAAACTACATAGGATCCACTAGAGTGTCCAACCTCATTATGTAGTCCAGCTACTCACAAATATGGTGAGAGAGGTATGTAGCCCACCACACCCTCGCAACAAATTAATGCAGCTCCCTCAACCCTTATGTATAGAAATCAGGGGGGGTCCCAATTATCCCAAGCGTTCTCATACCTCTATAACAACTAGGAGGCACCAGCACCATTATGACGCTCCAGCATCCAACGGACAGACTGTAGAGACCCCGCCTAGAAGGAGAAAAAATATAGTGATTCCCCAGATGTTGACAGTTATAACCACTTTGGGCCCACCCACCATTATTAAGAATCAATGTGTTAATTTGATGACCCTGCAGCCATATCAGGAGCCATTGCCTCTGTGTCCATTGACCACCACCTTCATCCAGCCTCCGCTGAGTTTTGAAGTTTTTTTTCTCCGCCATGCAGGTCTGACGCACCCGTGGCGGTGCGCCCCATCTGAGTCCATCGTCCGCTCAGCCTATCTCTGTATATTCTCAGGTGTGCCTCTCAAAGTGCCCGGTCTGTCCACCTTTTCTTCTGCTTCACAGTCTGCCACTGCTTGGACCAGGCACCTAGGTCCTCCCACC
The DNA here is from genome assembly GCF_031143425.1 of Pleurodeles waltl. Classification (NCBI taxonomy): domain Eukaryota; kingdom Metazoa; phylum Chordata; class Amphibia; order Caudata; family Salamandridae; genus Pleurodeles; species Pleurodeles waltl. Next base: position 66,477,055 of record NC_090437.1, read on the forward strand.
CTGACAATGAAGGTGGACGATCACGCATTGCCTGCTGCTGAGGATGCTCCTCTAGCCACTACCATGCCACTTCTGGTGACTCTAAGATAAAGGTTGTATCCTTCTAAAGCATTTTCAAAGTGGCCGGGAATAGAATCATGTATTGTAGATGTGGGCTACCAAGTTTGGTATTAATGACGTCATATGTCCTACTCTGCATTTGTACTTCTCGAGTAGTCCAGGAAGACCATGATCTTGGAACTGTCATATTTGATGGTACCCTAAATATGGTGTCCCTAAAGCTCATGTCCTGGTCTTTAAAGGTTAAGAACCATGTAATTACAGGCCCGGGGGTGGGTGCAGGCCTGGTTGGAGGCTTGCAGCCAAGGGCCCTATGCGCCTGTTCAATGATAAGGCAGGTGGAGAACTTGTCCCCTGAGGTGACAGACCGGAGCCAGTGGTCCAGGAAGCTTACCATGTAAGTTCTTTCAACCTCACCTCCGGGAAGACCCCCAGGTGTAGATTATTTCTTCATGCTCTGTTTTCCGCATCATGACTCTCCACACCAGTTCTTTTGTGATCACTCTGGTCTCCATCACCACCTGCCTGAGGGCCTGAACAGAATTTTCGAACTCCGAAATCCTTCCCTCTGCTGTGGTAACTCGCTCCACGACATTTCGCATGTTCTGACACAGAAGTAATACTTCTGATCACACATCCCCAACCCTGGACTCCAGGAACTCCCAGGTGGTCTGGATTGCTGCCAGCAGTGCAGCATTGTCTATCATTCCCAGAAGTCAACAGGGCTTTCCAGGGAGGCCTCCACCACCCTGATCTCATAGCATATTCTGCCGTGGCAGGGAAGCTTTGGATCTTTGTTCCTGGCGGGAGGGAGGCGTCTCCCCCCAGTCTACCAACGCACCCAGGCTCCATTTGCCGCACATGGACACCGCTGAGAGTATGCAACAGGAATTAGAGGGGTACCCTTCCAGAGTTCACCTCACACCCATCTTAGTAGGGCTCCTCACTTGCCCAGACACCACAAGTCACCTAGGGCTCGGGCCTTCAGGTACCCCAGAGCAGGCCAGGGATTCCACTGTCAACTGCTCAGCACCTTGGGGGTGGGGGGGAAGTGTCCAGCACTTGCCAGGCCAAGCAGAGGTTCATGCACCGACACCTCGCAGAGGCCAGCCCACTTCACTGGAACCCTTACAGCCATGGGTGACAAAAGCCCAAGTTAGGGGAGGAGAATCCGCCCCAGATGGCAGAGTCAACTCTCAGGTGCCCGTGCGCCAATAGCTTCAAGAGTGAGGTCTGGAGCTCCTCACAGCTGCCCCAGGCTGCAGCTCTGACGAGACCGCTGGAGCTCTCTTACGCGGCCATCATCTTATCACCTCAGGTTGTTGCCATCAGGTACTCTTGCAGCAATGATCTTGGCCTCCGTGTGGGGGGGGGGGGCAAATCAGGTTGTCAAACGTTACAACCCTGTGCCCCTCTCCTTTAGGGGTATCTTCAGGTGATGGATGGGCACTGCCAGCAGCAGGAGTAGGTTCAGATCAATTCCCAGCAGATTGAGCTAACCAGCCTTCTCGCCAGCCAAACCACTTCTTGCACTAGTTATCCTTCAATAAAAATTGCACAATTCCCCTTATTACGTATAGCTCATCCTAATAGTATTCTCTAATAAAACCTTTGATCAAAGTTATTTAGTTCCCCTTTTTATACACAATCCATCCTATTATGCTTCTTGCCAAACATGAATCTAAATCAGCTTTTGAAATCTCTAATCGAAACTTCACCCTCCCCATTATTACACACAAGCCAGCCTAATAAAATACGTGCCCTGGTTATCGTTCAAGAGCGATTGCACAATTCCATTTTACACAAACCAGCCTTTTAACATCCGTGCCATGGTTATACTTCAGTAGAAACTGCATAATTCTCTTTGTTCCATACAGTTCATCCTAGTAGAGAGCTCTGATAAACCCTTCAATCAAAATTGCTCAAGTTTTATTTTTATGCTCCACCCCCTATTAAAATTCTAGCTCTATAAGCCTAGTTATCGTTCAGTAAAAAAAATGCACAATTCCCCTTAATGCACATGGCCCAACCTAATACAGCACTCTGACAGAAATGCTTAATAAATCTTAAATCCCTGGATAGTCATTTGGTACATTGCACATTTTCTTTTCCGGTTCTTATGAGGTCAAATAAATAAAGTTCCCACCTAATCCACTGGCCTGTACTTAATGCAAGGTTCGGACAGCAGGTAGTTTAGAATTTTTCTCCTTGTGTGATAAATCTGAGATAACTTCCTGTGCTGTACGTCTGCCACCACTTTCATGTATCGTAGGAACAAGCCTGACAGCTGGCACCGTTCACCTCTTAGGTAGCAAAGAATTGTGTCCATACATGATGGAATGTTGAGGGCGCGAAACAGTGGTCGTAGCCAAAACGGCTTCCAGGGTTTTAACAGATACAAAAGCAGGTGCAGCAATGATTCCTCCCATTTACCACATAGTCTACATTGTTCACTCATATCTCCATTTTTTCGTCCATACATACAGCATCTTAGGGATATCAAACCATATCACAGCCTCTTGAGGGGTATGTTTTGCCTTGTTGAAAAGAAGCAAGCTCAGGTTATCTGGAAGGTAGCCCAGGGTCTAAAGATCAGAATCCCAATGACAGTGCACCTTGTTTTAAGTCCCTTAGGTTTTAGGCCACTGATAATGCTTTAGTGTTCTTCATTGGTAAGTTTTCTGCAGTCTCTAGGAGGAAATTCATGTTGACAAGGTTTTCCGCATTCAGACTTCCTTAAAAAAGCACCCCATTTAGAATTTGCTTCCTTTTTAAAAGTTGCTCAGTATAGTGACCTTTGTTGTATTAATTTAACCCCTTTGCTGCCATGCCTTTTCCCCCTCAGGTGCCAGGCCTTTTTTTGTCTATTTGGGGCAGTTTGCACTAGGTCTCCTGATAAAAATGGTACCTTGCTTGAGTGGGAAGGACTAGTGCCTGCAACAGGAAATGCCCCAAAACACTATGTGGACACATCACATTTTTGCAAAGTGCCTAGCTGTAGATTTTGGCCTCTAGCTCATCCAGCACCTTGGAAAACCTAGCAAACCTAGACATCGGGGGGGGCAATTATCCCAGGTGTTATACCTCTATAACAACTAGGAGGCATGAGCACCATTATGACACTCCGGCATCCAACGGACAGACTGTAGAGGCCCCGCCTAGAAGGAGAAAAAATATAGTGATTCCCCAAATTTTGACAGTTTAAACCACTGTGGGCACACCCACCATTATTAAGAGTCAACATGTTAATTTGATGACCCTGCAGCCATATCAGGAACCATTGCTGCTGTGTCCATTGACCACCAGCCTCCGCTGAGTTTCGAAGTTTCCTTCCTCCGCCATGCAGGTCTGATGCACCCGTGGCGGTGCGCCCCATCTGAGTCCATCGTCCCCTCAGCCTGTCTCTGTATATTCTCAGGTATGAACACTTGTTCTTCAATTCTGTGTTCCCCTAAATCTCCGGATAAATATGGTATCTCACTTGCGTGGGTAGGTCTAATGCCCGCGAGAGGAAACACAACATGGACACATCACATTTTTACATTGAAATCTGATGTGTTTTTTAGAACATGCCTAGCTGTGGATTTTGGACTGTAGCTCAGCTGGCACCTAGGGAAACCTACCAAACCTGTGCATTTTTAAAAAATAGACACCTAGGAAAATCCAGGATGGGGTGACTCGTGGGGCTTTCACCAAGTTCTGTTACCCAGAATCCTTAGCAAACCTCAAAATGTGACCAAAAATCACTTTTTCCTCACAATTCGGTGATAGAAAGTTCTGGAATCTAAAAGGAGCCACAAATTTCCTTCCACCCAGCACTCCCCCAAGGCTCCTGATAAAAATGGTACCTCACTTATGTGGGTAGGCCTGCTGCCCGTGACACAACATGGACACATCACATTTTTCCAGAGAAAACTAACCTGTTTTTTTACAAAGTGTCTAGCTGTGGTTTTGACCTCTAGCTCATCCAGAACCTAGGAAAACTTAGCAAACCTGGACCTTTCTGAAATCTAGACACCTAGGGGAACCCAGAATGGGGTAACTTGTGGCGCTCTCACCAGGTTCTGTTACCCAGAATCCTTAGCACACCTCAAAATTTGGCAAAAAAAAAAAACAAAGAACTTTTTCCTTACATTTCGGTGCTGCAAAGTTCTGGAATCTGAGGGAAGCCACAAACTTTATTCTACCCAGTGTTCCCCTAGGTCTCCCGATAAAAATGGTACCTCACTTGTGTGGGTAGGCGTAGTGCCCACGACAGGAAATGCCCCAAAATACTATGTGGACACATCAAAATGATAAAATACAAAACTACCTGTTTTTGCCAGGGGCACCTCCGTTTTTTGGTCCTGGGCTTAGCAGCCATCTGGGGAAACCTACCAAACCCAAACATTTCTGAAAACTAGACATGCAAGGGAGTCCCGGGAGGTGTGACTTGCATGGATCCCCAACTGTTTTCCTACCCAGAAAATCTCAAATTTAGCTAAAAATCACATTTTCCCACATTTCTGTGTGGGATCAGCGCACCGCCACAAATTTCCTTCCACCCAACGTTCCCCTCAGTCTCCCGGTAAAAATAATACCTCAATTGTGTAGGTGGGCCAAGTGCCTGTGACAGGGAAGTGCCAAAAAACATGTAAAAAATGAAGGGGAACCAAAGCGGGTTCAAAAGTGCATTTTGAAAAAAAAACATTTTTAGGCTAACAAGTGGGCAGACTTTTTTTCAGTATAGATGTGGGTGGTAGGAGTTTTGTAGATTCCTGCTGATTCCAGAAGGTTCCTCACAAAAATGTGGGAAAAATGTGTGATTTCACGCAAAGTTGGAGGTTTGCAGGGCATTGTGGGTAAGAAAATGGTGCGGTGTGTCTAAGTCTCATAGATTTTTCTACATGGGAGCGTCCCAAAGTCCAAAAAGTGCACCTCACCATTCCAGGGTGGAACAATTTTTAGAGTTAGGCAAGCTCTCGTGGCCCAAATGTAAAACCAAAACCCCAAATAATCAAATGTCCTGTTGCCTGCCGTGGGATAAGATGTTTTATTGTGCGGGGGGAGAGCTGAAAGACTGTTAACCCCCTTCAGTTGGGGTGGGGTCGTAACCATGCCCATACTGCTTGGTAGCCACCATCCCACAATTTTCTTTTTTTTTTAATTCCCTGGCACCTAGTAGGTTTTCTGCCCCCCCGGGGAGTGGATCGGGGGTAATTGCCCCATCTGCCCACCAGTGGGCAGAACAGCTTTGTCCCTTTTTCTTTGTGGTGGGGTTATGGCCATACCCCCACCCTCTTCTTTGGAAAAAAATTATTCCCTGGTGGGCTTTCCCTTCCAGAAATAGGCCGATCTGCCCCCAAGGGGGGCAAAAATGGCCAACAGTAATGTGCCCCCGTGGGGAGCGACCCTTGCCCAAGGGGCTGCCCCCAAACAAAACACACACACACACCAATCCCTGGGGCCTAAGTGGTTTCTGCCTCCCCCCCCCTCCCAGGGCAGATGGGCCTAATAGAAATAGGTCGGGCAGAAATGACCTAAATTAAATTTGCCCCCCAGGAAAGCAACCCTTCCCTAAGGGGTCCCTCCCCATCTGTAAAAAAAAAAAAAGAAAATTCCTGGTGCCTAGTGGTTTCTGCCAACCAAGAGGGGCAGAAAAGGCCTAATATAAATTCCCCCTCCCAAGAGAGCGACCCTTGCCTAAGGGGTTGCTCCCCTTGCGTGTAACTGACATAAAAAAAAATCTCTGGCATCTAATGGTTTATGCCCCCTTGGTGGCAGGTTGGCCTAATAAAACAGGCCGATCTGCCCCCAAGGTGGGCATAAATAAAAGGTCTAAAATAAAATTGCCCCCCAAGGGAGCAACCCTTGGTTTTTGCCTCCTTTGGGGGCAGGTCGGCCTAATAAAAATAGGCCGATCTGCCCCCAAGAGGGGGCAGAAATGGGCTAAAAATAATTTGCCCCCAGGGTAGCGACCCTTGCCTAAAGGTTTGCTCCCCACATGTAAAAAACGGGGGAAAAAATATCCCTGGCGTCTAGTGGCTTTTGTCCCCCCTGGGGGCAGAAAAGGCCTAACGATAAATTGCCCACGAGGGGAGCGGCCCTTGCCAAAGGGGCCGCTCCCCTTGTATAAAAACACATCAAAACAAACTGAAACAAAAACTTTCTGGTGTCTAGTATGCATTTTTGCAGCCCGAATGCTTACAGAGGCATGAAAGGAAGGCCTTTCCTTTCCTTTCATGCCTCTGCCTGCCCCCACCTCCTGATGCTTTGCATTTCTCTTCCGATCATGGGAGACGACCTGACGTCACTGTGGGGAAGAGGCTTGGGGGTGGCGGGGGTGAAAGGGGAAGCGATTACCCTTCCATCCCTGATGCGGATGTGGGTGGGAGGCCCATGCTGTCCCCCCATGGGCTGGGTGCAGGACAAGCTGGTCTCGTCCTCTGCAAGTGGAAACCATGGCAGAGGACGAGACCAGCTCGTACTAGGCACCCTGGGGGGGTTAATATCCATTTAGCATGCAAAATCACGTTTTGCTTGGAGAGATTAAATTATAGCTTGACTGGTGCAGTCCGAGAGTGTAAACAATCAGCGATATTGTGCACATTGCTATTTGTCCAAGATTGAGTACTACCCGTCTGTAAGGGCGATCTGATCAAGTTGTTTATTCAGGGCCTGACTGTATATACTCGGACTTTCCGTGAACCCTTGAGGAGTGCGACAAAATCTGTAGGATATGTTCATTACGGTGAATCCAAAAAGGAAACGGGAATACTCATGGATGGGAATGGAAAAAAAACACATTTTTCAAATCTATGACGGTGAAGGCTGTAGCGGTGGGTGGAATCATAGTGAGGATAGAAGTGATATCAGATACTACTGGAAATTGAGGGACAACTATCTTGTTGATGGTCCGCAGATCAATTACAAATCTATATACTTTTTTACTGGTTGTTGATCTTTTGAGAACTGGTAAAATGAGGCTATTGCAGATGTTAGAAAGGACTTGTATCACTCCAGCACGGATAAGGTCAGCGACTATTTTCTGGGGGACAATCTCGCCTTCTTTGGATATCTTGTATTGTGATAACCTTGGTAAGAGCGCACCCTCTTTGACTGTGATGTGGACTGGGGGCATTTGAATAGAGCCCACATCAGTGTGAGACATGGCCCATAAGGTAGTTGGAATAGTATCCAAATCGTTCTGAATGTCTGGAGTTTGTAAAAGTTGCAGGGATGGTGTAAAGGGGGTAGTATTATTGTACAGTATAACTCTTTAACACTGTTCGGAGAACACCTTATTGTTGCCCCATAATGTTTCAATAGATCTAGTCCTAAAAGATTTTCTGGGCAGTCTGAAGAGAGGAGAAAGGTGGTAAAAGTATCAGCTCCGTTAATGGAGAAGGGAGTAGGTTTGGAAAGGGTGTTTACAGAGGGCTTACCATCGAACCCAATCGATGTAATTCTTTTGCCGGATGGAGGAGCCCTCGGGATCAGTGGTGCGGTCAGAGTGATACGGGATGCCCCAGTGCCTACTAGAAAACATCCTTGTTGGCCATCTACTGAGGCTGTTACATATGGTCCTCGTTGGTCCACGGGCAGTTCCACTGGTTCCTTCCCCCATCATTGACTTCCCTAACTCGACCAATACAAATCTTTGAGTTCAATGTTATCCTGAGTGTAATCCTGCACTGAAGCCTGGCGTTCTGTTTTATTGTCAAGCCTATTTTCTCTATGCTGGTACTGGTGCTTGGGATTGAGGCGGGACTGGGGCTGGGATTGCCTCTGTTGTGTCTTTCCAGCCGCTATGTTGGCCATCAAAATGGAACAATCATTCTTCCAGTGTCCTTGCTGTTTACAGAAAGCACAAACATCTGAGGGCTGAGGTCCTGAATGATATGATTGTGAAATCGTCTGGGAAGGACCTTGCTGCTTAGGAGAGGATCTAGTGTTATATCGGGGCCAGTGTTGTCACGCTGTTGGGCTGGACCTGCGCTAGGGTAGAGTTGACTAAGCAAGACCTGCTCTTTTAATTATTTTTTTATTCTCCCTTGTGTCTTCTGTTAGTTGGTTTTGGGCTTCATAATACTGAGCCATAGTTAAAATGGCGGCAGGTGTAACTGTGGGCCAAGTACTTTCACTAGTTGTAAGTCTAATACTTCCAGGTTGTATCAATCCTTTCACAAACGTTTGGACCAAGATAAGTCTACCTTTTTCAGTGGCTACATCTTGTCCACTGAAGTCGGAAAACGCCTTAGTTAATCTAGTAAAATAGTCCGAGACTGCTTCACCCGTGTTTTGTTTACAGGCAGCCAACAATGTCCAGTCTATTTTCCTAGCTGGGGCCGTTGTCTTCAATTTAGTTAATAGTCTATCGGGAAGATCGAGTATTGCTGGGTCGGGTTTCTCTCCCGGTTTCCTATCCTTATCCTTCCTTTCTAACTCGGCCCAAGTGTCACCTAGAGCGGTAGCATCATCAGTGGTCCGAAGTGGTTTCCACAATTCCGGTGGTGCAATCATCCCAAAAAATTGGACAATGTCAGTCAAAGTCAAAGTATAGGTATCGAAGACCTTTTGTACTTGTTCGTAGAACACAGTAGGGTTCTTTCGGAGATCAGGTATTTCCTTTTTAAATGGCAATATTTCTGCTTTTGTCCATGGGGTATAAACAAAGTTAAAAACCAGCCGAGCGGCGGCATTGTCATCAGTAGGATCACTATGGTTAGTTCCATCCCTGCGCTGGGGAACATAAATGGGAGCTGCTTCTTTTACGGGCATCTGGTTTGAGGGAGTGGCAGTCTGTTTCTCAGCGAGATCATGAAGTTGTGTTTTAATGACGGCCAACAGGGTATTTCTGATGGATACAACTACCTGTGGATTCCTCACCTAATGAATACTCCCATGGCGCCAGCATTCGACGGAAATCTTCTTCCTAGTCTCTGCACGTCGACGAGGACGTCACTCTAGCCCACGCGACGCCGTCTGACGTCATTCAGGCAATAAGAGGTCCTCGACGACGTGCGGACGTCAGTTCCCTTTTTTCCGTGCATTCGAAACGGTTATCTTCGAGGGAGCAACTGTTACTTTTTTGGTTACAGTGTATTTTTGCTGCGTAGTCTTTCGCTGTGGTAATAATGTCGCAGAGAAAGTCTGGATTTAAGCCTTGTCGTGAGTGTGGAGGCAAGATGTCGGTGACGGATCCTCATTCCGATTGCCTTTGGTGTTTGAGCTCCGACCACGACGTCTCGACTTGTGATTCATGCCAGCACATGAATCCAAAGGCCCTCAAGGAACGTGAGGCGAAGCTGTTTATGGCTAAATCGATCCAAGACATCGGCGTCATCGAGACTCCCGGTGCCGTAGAGAATCTCGGCGTCATTCGAAGGAGACTCGTTCCAGGTCTTCGGATCGGCGCCGAAGGACATGGGAGATCAGTCCCACGGTTACGCCGCATCCTTCGACGCCGTTGCCCTCTCCGGCGTCTCCAACTTCACCTGGACAGGCGTCGGTGATTGAGGTATTGGAGCCTCAGGTGTTTTCTCCGGCGCAGACGCCGAGGCCGGCGTCGGGGTCGCCTCCGAGACAGGCACCTCAGTATCCGGCTTTTCCCACCCCTGGAGCCGATAGTTCCGCATTCTTGAATGCGATGTATGCCATCTTCCAACAGATGGCTCCAGGGGGTGCTCCGGCTGGGCCTTTGGCCTTTTCTTTGGGTGATCCTGCGCCTCTTCGGCCGGCACCCTTTATGCCCTTTCTCCCTTTTGGGAACGTGGGCTCGGCGCCAGTGTCGGCGCCGGTGGCCGCTCCGGTGGCTTCAGAAGGATTGGCCCCGGGGATTTCCATCCCGTCGACGTCGAAGTCGGGATTTCGGCCTGTGACTCCGGTGGGTCCATCTGCTTCAGCTGCTCTTTTGTCGGCGCCGAAGTTACCTGTGGCGCCGGACGCGGCGTCGGTGGCTTCTGAAGATCGGCGCCGATCTTCGACTTCGGCGGAGGCATTGTCGACTCCGCGTATTGAACAGCGACTTCATTCCAGGAGACGTGCTCTCTGTGTATTAGAAGAGCAGGAGTACCAACGAGCCCTGGAGGAAGGAGAGCTAGAGGACTCGGGTGATGGGCTGCGTGGACTGGAGTCGGCCAGTGGGCTGGACACTTCCCCTGAGTGGGATCTTTCGTCCCCGGGGGAATATACTGAGGAGGCTGCTTCCTTTCATGCAGTGGTACGGAAGGCAGCTAGTTTTTTGGACCTGCCTTTGCCGGTGGTGGAGGCTAAACAAAACCTTTTAACAGAGGTGCTACATCCGGCCTCAGCTGCGGCGGAGCCTCTGTTGCCATTTAATGACGCTCTGCTGGATCCGGTGATAGAGGTGTGGAAGAGGCCGGCATCTTCCCCAGCAGTTCACAGAGCCGTGGCCAGGAGGTATCGGGCGGCTCCGACTGACCCTGGGTTTCTATCTAGGCACCCTACGCCGGAGAGCTTGGTGGTGCAGGCCTCCTGTTCGTCCAAGTCAGCGCCTGGTTCTTTCCCGACGGTGCCTGGGGACAGAGATTCAAAGAAGCTAGAGGCGCAGTCGAAGAAGATTTTTTCGTCCTGCAGTCTGGCGTTAAAAGCCACCAATGCAACCTGTATCCTGGGGAGGTATATTCATGCTCTGATGGATGACATTTCCTCATCGTTTACAGAGCTTCCCCAGGGTCTTTTGGATCTTGTCTCAAACGCCCGGGCTGCTGCGACCCAGATTATCCAGACGGGACTGGATACCACCGACTCGGTAGCCAGAGCAATGGGCACAACTGTGGTGGCAAGGAGACAGGCCTGGCTGCGTAACTCGGGCTTTTCTGCAGATGTACAGTCCACATTGTTGGATCTCCCGTTTGATGGGGACAAACTGTTTGGAGCCAAGGCTGATTCGGCCTTGGAACGTTTTAAGGAAAGCAGGGCCACGGCTAAGTCGTTAGGGCTCCAAGCTCCTTCTTCCACGGCCTCTTCCAGATTTTTTAGGAGGTTTCGTGGATTTGGGCGTGGCTCTTCCTCCTCTTCCTTTCGGGGAAGATATCAGCAACCTGCCTCTTCCCATCCCTATAGATCTTTCAGGGGGAGAGGTAGGGTCCGCACCAGAGGAGCCTCTCAGCAGCACTCTGCCTCTTCCTCATCCTCTGGCGGGGTGCAGCAGGGGAAGCAGCCTTAGGCTTCCACCATTTCCCACTCACTCCTCTCCTGTAGGGGGAAGATTACAGCATTTTCTCACCAAATGGAAGACTGTTACAACGGACACTTGGGTTCTCTGTATTGTGGGAAAAGGCTACACCCTTCCCTTTCGGGAGTTCCCGCCCCTCATCCCGCCCCGCCCTTCTTATTGTTCAGAAGAACACCTCCTGTTGCTAGAACAGGAGGTACACGCCCTCCTTTCCAAAGGCGCGGTGGAGTTGGTCCCAGAGCAGGAAAGGGGTCGAGGATGTTACTCAAGGTATTTCCTGATTCCCAAGAAGGATGGTCGATTGAGACCAATTCTGGACCTGAGGATCTTGAATTGGTTCCTCAAGCAGGAAAAATTCAAGATGCTGACCCTAGCACAGGTGCTTTTGGCGTTGAACAAGGAAGACTGGATGGTGTCTGTCGACTTGCAGGATGCTTACTTTCATATCCCGATACTCAAGTCATACAGGAAGTATCTCCGGTTTGTGGTGGGATCGCAACACTACCAGTTTGCGGTCCTTCCGTTTGGTCTTACTTCAGCACCTCGAGTCTTCACGAAGGTGATGTCGGTGGTTGCGGCAGAACTCAGATGGAAGTGGATAGCAGTATTCCCTTACTTGGACGACTGGTTGATCAAAGCCAAGTCCCCGGAGCTTGTGTCGCATCATCTGCAGTCAACAACCCAGTTGTTGTTCGACCTGGGTTTTTCGGTGAACGAGCCCAAATCTCACCTAGAGCCCTCTCAGCGCCTCCTGTTCATAGGGGCAGTACTGGATACAACATTGGGTCGGGCCTTTCCTCCGCCTCAGCGGATTCAAGATATTCAGGATTTGGTTCCAATGTTTCGAAATGGAGCGGTAGTTCCAGTCCTCAAGGTCCTTCGTCTGCTCGGTCTGTTTGCCTCCTGCATTCTGTTGGTCACGCATGCTCGCTGGCACATGAGGGCTCTTCAGTGGTGCCTCCGAAGGCAGTGGTCTCAACACAAAGGGGATCTAGAGAGTACTGTCAAGATCTCCAGAGATGCTGCTGTGGATTTGAAGTGGTGGATTGCAAGCAACAATCTTTCACAAGGAAAGCCGTTCCAGCAGTCGCCACCAGTGGCCACAGTCATAACGGATGCTTCCACTCTAGGGTGGGGAGCTCATCTGGGGGATCTGGAGATCAAAGGTCTTTGGTCTCCAGAGGAACAGATGTTTCACATCAATCTGTTAGAGTTACGGGCTGTACGTCTGGCTCTCAAGGCCTTCCTCCCTTCCCTTCGTGGTCAGTCGGTACAGGTCCTAACGGACAATACTACCACAATGTGGTACATAAACAAGCAGGGAGGAGTTGGGTCGTACCTTCTCTGCAGAGAAGCTCTTCGACTATGGTCCTGGGCAAAGGACCATCAGATTTGCTTGATAGCAAACCATCTGGCCGGAGTCTTGAACGTGCGTGCGGACAGTCTCAGTCGCCAATTCTCGGCAGACCACGAGTGGCGTCTCCATCCAGATCAAGTCCGTTTAATCTTCCAGAGGTGGGGGTTTCCTCGGGTAGATCTGTTTGCCACTCGAGAGAACGCGCATTGTCCGTTGTTCTGCAGCCTCCAGTATCCGATGCAGGGAGCGTTGGGGGACGCGTTTCAAATAACCTGGTGCGGCCAGTTGCTTTACGCGTTTCCTCCCATACCCTTGATTCCTCGAGTATTGAGGAAGATTCGCCAGGACCGGGCTCTAGTCATCCTAATAGCTCCGGATTGGCCAAGGAGGGTATGGTACTCCGACCTTCTCCAACTCTCAATGTGCCCTCCGCTCCGTCTCCCTTTCAGGGCAGACCTCCTCTCGCAGTCGCAGGGGCAGGTTCTACACCCCAACCTCCAGAGTCTGCACCTACATGCCTGGAGATTGAACGGGGCAACCTGAGTTCCTTCTCTCTCCCGCCTGAGGTAGTGGATGTTATATTAGCGGCCAGGCGACACTCCACTAAATCTATCTACGCTAATAGATGGTCTAAATTTGTTGCGTGGTGTGGAGAGAGGCAGATTGATCCTTTGCATTCTCATCTATCGGACGTTTTGTCTTTTGCTCTGTCTCTAGCGCAGAAAGGTTGTGCAGTGGCTACCATTAAGGGTTATTTATCGGCCTTGTCAGCCTTCATATGTCTTCCAGACCAACCATCTTTATTTAAATCCCCTATTGTTATCAGATTCCTGAAAGGTCTTCTAAATAAATATCCTCCAAAGCCATTCGTTATGCCGCAATGGGATTTGTCCTTGGTCCTGACTTTCCTTATGGGGTCCCCTTTTGAACCTATGCATTCTTGCCCCTTAAGGTATTTGGTTTTAAAAACAGTCTTCCTGATAGCTATAACATCAGCAAGGAGAGTGAGTGAGTTGCAGGCCTTATCAGTAAAGCCCCCTTATACAACTTTTTATGGGGATAAGGTGGTGTTGAGGACCAAGGCTGCTTTCCTCCCGAAGGTTGTTTCACCCTTCCATTTGGCTCAGGCAATTACTTTGTCCACGTTCTATCCTCCGCCTCATCCTTCCAAAGAGGAAGAAAGACTGCACCGTCTGGACCCAAAGAGGGCGTTGAGCTTCTTTATGGATAGAACAAAGGATTTCAGGCTGGAGGATCAGCTGTTTATTGGATACGTGGGCAAGAGGAAAGGAAAGGCAGTCCACAAGAGAACACTATCCAGGTGGGTTGTTCTTTGCATTAAAATCTGTTACTCTTTGGCAAAGAAGGATCCTCCTGAGGGCATTAGAGCTCATTCCACCAGAGCTAAGTCGGCCACTTCGGCCTTGGCAAGAGGTGTTCCTGTGGTCGACATCTGCAAGGCCGCAACTTGGTCGTCCCTTCACACTTTTGCAAAACATTACTGTTTGGATTCTGAGGTTAGAAGGGACGGCCATTTTGCACGGTCAGTGCTGCAGGATTTCTTGGTTTGACCATTTAGGCACCCACCGCCGGGCGTGGTACTGCTTTGGGACTCTATTCATTAGGTGAGGAATCCACAGGTAGTTGTATCCATCAGAAGAACGAGTTACTTACCTTCGGTAACGACTTTTCTGGTGGATACATTAGCTACCTGTGGATTCCTCACGGTCCCACCCGCCTCCCCGTTGCCTTTCTGGTCTTACCAAGTAATCCTTGAGTACGCTCCTCTTGGTCTTTGAGGGTGCAATAGATGTTGTATATAATATATTTATATATATGTATATATGTATATATCTTTGTGTATATACTTGATGTGTATATATATTTTAAAAAGAGAGAGTTATATATATATATAAAAGATTTACAGTTATTCATGCAATGTTGTGTATTTTTACAATGTAATGGGATGTTGCCTTGCTCTTTCATTGCATTGCCTGGTTGTTCTCATGCACGTAAAAAATGATTGGTACTGACGTCCGCACGTCGTCGAGGACCTCTTATTGCCTGAATGACGTCAGACGGCGTCGCGTGGGCTAGAGTGACGTCCTCGTCGACGTGCAGAGACTAGGAAGAAGATTTCCGTCGAATGCTGGCGCCATGGGAGTATTCATTAGGTGAGGAATCCACAGGTAGCTAATGTATCCACCAGAAAAGTCGTTACCGAAGGTAAGTAACTCGTTCTTCTCTCATCTTTATCTGCATCCCCAGTACCCATTTTTATATATAGTCGGCGCAACTGGGAGGGAACAGGCCGTCGATACTCTTCCAGTTTTGCCATCAAATGATAGGCCAACCTTTCAAGCAAATACCTCCGGTGGGAATTTGTCTTTCCTTTTCTAAGACTCTGGTCTATCGCAGAAGGTGTAGTTAAGTTGGTAATTAATAGAACCGCTTTCTTGTTTAATTTCATTTTCTGTTCTTCCTTAAGGCGGAGGGGGCGTTTACTGTGTGATTTTGGGCTAGGTGTATAGAGTGGGGTGTGAACAAAATCCTTGTCCTCAGAGGAAGACCCCGATTTCAACCAAGTCCTATGCCTCATAATCGTGGGGGAGGAGTGTGTTGGGGTTGGTGAAATAAGTGGCGGGGTGGTATGTGTAGAAGCTGGGACCTGCGAGACAGAGAGTGGTGCTGGCTGGAGCGGGGCGATATTTGCTGGTGGAAAAATAGGCAGTTGATTAGGGGAGACCGCATAAGGGGGGGGTCGGGCCAATAATAACAAATCTTCCTCTTCTGTAGGTGTGAGTAATACTGGATAGAATCCCATATTGTCCAAGTTATGCTGTTTATCACATCGTTCAATATTTTTCGCTGTCTCTTCTAACCTTAGTTGCTGCATTTTCTGTGGATAAGTTTTAGCCTGTTCTTTCTGGAGTCTGGCTGCTTCCCTGCGTTCCCTCTCTTTGATTTATTTTCTCCACCAACCAAACACATCATACATACTAGCTCGTACTTTTCTTTTATGTAACTGTTCCTCTAAATAGGTTAATTTCTGTTGCTGAAATGAGCCGTATTCTGGCCACTGAAGTTCTTTATTATTTTGCGTGTATTTCCTCCATAAACTAGAATAGATTATGGGAGAAAGACCGTACTTTATATACATTTCTTTATTACTTCTGGGGGAGCCGGTTGACTGATTTCTAAAATATCTAACGACTGCGTACAAGAACGGCAACACCATTTATGAAATTTACTTAATACAGGCATGTTTGAATCAGAATGGAGAAAACAGTCTACAGTATCACTGAATAGTTCACAAAAACAGAACACTTTACCTGCCCTTCGATCCTTGCAAGGAGCGAATCAGAGAAAGAAATATTTACTCAGACACAGTCATATAAAAGAGTGCCGCAAAAAACGACCCTACCAGAATTCAGCGTGTTTCCCCTCTCCAGTGGATTGTCTTGATAACCAAAATAAGGCCCCAGTCAGGATCAGGGGTCACTAGTAGTCGCAGGTATCCGTCGAGGAGAGTACGGGTAACGTTGGCTACGGGGACTCGAGTCCAGGGATCCGTAGGTGCACCCTTATGTGACCAGTCGCCCTCCACCTCTCCGGTCCGTCGGTCAGAGACCTTCAAGTCTCTGAATGGGCCCTACGTTGGGTGCCAATTGTAAAACTCAGGGCCACTATGATGGGCCCTTGGCGGTGCAGGGGCCACCTGAATTCTACGAATCCTATTGTCAGAAAGAAGGGACCAAGCCAATTTGAAGAGGAAGAAGACACATGTTTATTAGAACAACCAAATTACAATCTCTAGAGAGGGAAGAGTATCCCAGAAACACATTCTGTGTGTAACCAGGAGACTGTTCCACCTATTAGGGGCACGCAGCATCCTTTATAGGACGTGGACACTCCCTTACTGTGTAGAGTAACAACAGAAAGTCTTGGTTGTTGCGAAATGGAATGCAGAACGTCAGTTATTCCAGTCTGCGTGGTTTAGAACCGTCTCCATCATGCCTCTGTTTTTGTGGCTAGAGAGCTGAAAAGGGCGTGCGGGTTGACAGTTTACTTAGTTTCCTGGAACAGTGCGTGGGCACAGAGCAAAAGCAGCCAAAGGGCAAACTGTAAGTCACGTGGACAAAAACTGAAGAATCAAATGGATGACAGGAACAAAATGGTGGTGCTCATGGCAACTTTAACGTTTTCATATTTTACAGTTGTCAGAAGCATTTGTGAAAACAATAAATGCCACGTAGATTGGCAGAGATTTTGGACAAGAGGCATCCACTATTATAGAGGGCAAGGTGAGCAAATTATCCTCAGTGTGGCAGTTTCTTTGAAACCTAGATCAAAACAACGGAATCAATTGTTTTTCAGTAGCCCATGCTTCTAACTCCTCATTAAGTAATCAGGCATAGCATTTTCCCCCTATGTCCAGAAATGCCATCATATGGTAATTACTCAGTGATAGCCGGCTTCCCTTCTTAGGGACTGGTACCAGTATAGACCCACACCAGCTATGAGGAACTGAGCTTGAGTGGTAGTAAACTGCATAAACAGATGTCAGTACCCACAACGAGTGGTCTGATTTAAGCAGAGCAACAGGTACTTGTAGGAGGCTGGCCTGGCTTGTAGTGGGTACCAAGGGGTACTTACACCTTGCACCAGGTCCAGGTATCCCTTATTAGTGTAGAGGGGTGTCTAGCAGCTTAGGCTGATAGAAAAGGTAGCTTAGCAGAGCAGCTTAGGCTGAACTAGGAGACGAGTGAAGCTCCTACAGTACCACTAGTGTCATATGCACAATATCATAAGAAAACACAATACACAGATATACTAAAAATAAAGGTACTTTATTTTCATGACAATATGCCAAAAGTATCTCAGTGAGTACCCTCAGTATGAGGATAGCAAATATACACAAGATATATGTACACAATACCAAAATATGCAGTAATAGCAATAGAAAACAGTGCAAACAATGTATAGTCACAATAGAATGCAATGGGGGCACATAGGGATAGGGGCAACACAAACCATATACTCTAGAAGTGGAATGCGAACCACGAATGGACCCCAAACCTATGTGACCTTGTAGAGGGTCGCTGGGACTGTAAGAAAACAGTGAGGGTTAGAAAAATAGCCCACCCCAAGACCCTGAAAAGTGGTTGCAAAGTGCACCTAAGTTCCCCAGAGAGCACAGAAGTCGTAATAGGGGAATTCTGCAAGAAAGACCAACACCAGCAATGCAACAACGATGGATTTACAGACGAGAGTACCTGTGGAACAAGGGGACCAAGTCCAAGAGTCACGATCAAGTCGGCAGTGGGCAGATGCCCAGGAAATGCCAGCTGTGGATGCAAAGAAGCTGCCACCGGATGGTAGAAGCTGTGGATTCTGCAAGAACGACAAGGGCTAGAAACTTCCCCTTTGGAGGATGGATGTCCCACGTCGTGAAGAAGCGTGCAGAGGTGTTTTCGTGCAGAAAGACCGCAAACAAGCCTTGCTAGCTGCAAGGGTCGCGGTTAGGGTTTTTGGATGCTGCTGTGGCCCAGGAGGGACCAGGATGTCGCCAATTGCGTGAGGAGACAGAGGGGGTGTCCAGCAAGACAAAGAGCCCACTCAGAAGCAAGCAGCACCCGCAGAAGTGCCGGAACAGGCACTACGAAGTGGAGTGAACCGGAGCTCACCCGAAGTCACAAAGGAAGGTCCCACAACGCCGGAGGACAACTCAGGAGGTCGTGCACTGCAGGTTAGAGTGCCGGGGACCCAGGCTTGGCTGTGCACAAAGGAAATCCTGGAAGAGTGCACAAGAGCCAGAGCAGCTGCAAGTCACGTGGTTCCCAGCAATGCAGTCTAGCGTGGGGAGGCAAGGACTTACCTCCACCAAACTTGGACTGAAGAGTCACTGGACTGTGGGAGTCACTTGGACAGAGTTGCTGAGTTCAGGGGACCTCGCTCGTCGTGCTCGTCGAGAGGAGACCCAGACGACCGGTGAAGCAGTTCTTTGATGCCTGCGGTTGCAGGGGGAAGATTAAGTCGACCCATGGGAGATTTCTTCAGGGCTTCTAGTGCAGAGAGGAGGCAGACTACCCCCACAGCATGCACCACCAGGAAAACAGTTGAGAAGGCGGCAGGATCAGCGTTACATGGTCGCAGTAGTCGTCTTTGCTACTTTGTTGCAGTTTTGCAGGCTTCCAGCGCGTTCAGCAGTCGATTCCTTGGCAGAAGGTGAAGAGAGAGATGCAGAGGAACTCTGATGAGCTCTTGCATTCGTTATCTGAAGAATTCCCCAAAGCAGAGACCCTAAATAGCCAGAAAAGGAGGTTTGGCTACTTAGGAGAGAGGATAGGCTAGCAACACCTGGAGGAGCCTATCAGAAGGAGTCTCTGACGTCACCGGCTGGCCCTGGCCACTCAGAGCAGTCCAGTGTGCCAGCAGCACCTCTGTTTCCAAGATGGCAGAGGTCTGGAGCACACTGGAGGAGCTCTGGGCACCTCCCCTGGGAGGTGCAGGTCAGGGGAGTGGTCACTCCCCTTTCCTTTGTCCAGTTTCGCGCCAGAGCAGGGCTGGGGGATCCCTGAACCGGTGTAGACCGGCTTATGCAGAGATGGGCACCATCTGTGCCCATCAACGCATTTCCAGAGGCTTGGGGAGGCTACTCCTCCCCAGCCATGACACCTTTTTCCAAAGGGAGAGGGTGTAACACCCTCTCTCTGAGGAAGTCCTTTGTTCTGCCTTCCTGGGCCAAGCCTGGCTGGATCCCAGGAGGGCAGAAACCTGTCTGAGGGGTTGGCAGCAGCAGCAGCTGCAGTGAA
The DNA here is from genome assembly GCF_031143425.1 of Pleurodeles waltl. Classification (NCBI taxonomy): domain Eukaryota; kingdom Metazoa; phylum Chordata; class Amphibia; order Caudata; family Salamandridae; genus Pleurodeles; species Pleurodeles waltl. The sequence continues at coordinate 66,496,466 of NC_090437.1, forward strand.
ACCCCGGGAAAGGTAGTTTGGCAGTACCCGGGTCTGTGCTAGAGACTTGGGGGATCATGGAATTGTCTCCCCAATGCCAGAATGGCATTGGGGTGACAATTCCATGATCTTAGACATGTTACATGGCCATGTTCGGAGTTACCATTGTGACGCTATACATATGTCGTGACATATGTATAGTGCACGCGTATAATGGTGTCCCCGCACTAACAAAGTCTGGGGAATTTGCCCTGAACAATGTGGGGGCACCTTGGCTAGTGCCAGGGTGCCCACACACTAAGGGGGTCATTCTGACCCCGGCGGTCCTTGACCGCCGGGGCCAGGGTCGGCGGGAGCACCGCCAACAGGCTGGCGGTGCCCCGCAGGGAATTCTGACCGCGGCGGTTTGGCCGCGGTCAGAACAGGAAAACCGGCGGTCTCCCGCCCGTTTTCCGCTGCCCTGCTGAATCCTCCATGGCGGCGCAGCTTGCTGCGCCGCCATGGGGATTCAGACACCCCATACCGCCATCCTGTTCCTGGCGGTTCGCCCGCCAGGAACAGGATGGCGGTATGGGGTGTCGTGGGGCCCCCGTAAGAGGGCCCCACAAGGAATTTCAGTGTCTGCTCAGCAGACACTGAAATTCGCGACGGGTGCAACTGCACCCGTCGCACCTTCCCACTCCGCCGGCTCCATTCGGAGCCGGCTTCCTCGTGGGAAGGGGTTTCCCGCTGGGCTGGCGGGCGGCCTCCTGGCGGTCGCCCGCCAGCCCAGCGGGAAACACAGAATAACCGCAGAGGTCTTCTGACCGCGGTGTGGTATTCTGGAGGGGGGAACTCTGGCGGGCGGCCTCCGCCGCCCGCCAGAGTTAGAATGACCCCCTAAGTAACTTAGCACCCAACCTTTACCAGGTAAAGGTTAGACATATAGGTGACTTATAATTTACTTAAGTGCAGTGGTAAATGGCTGTGAAATAACGTGGACGTTATTTCACTCAGGCTGCAAGGACAGGCCTGTGTAAGAATTGTCAGAGCTCCCTATGGGTGGCAAAAGAAATGCTGCAGCCCATAGGGATCTCCTGGAACCCCAATACCCTGGGTACCTCAGTACCATATACTAGGGAATTATAAGGGTGTTCCAGTATGCCAATGTAAATTGGTGAAATTGGTCACTAGCCTGTTAGTGACAATTTGGAAAGAAATGAGAGAGCATAACCACTGAGGTTCTGGATAGCAGAGCCTCAGTGAGACAGTTAGTCATAACACAGGTAACACATACAGGGCACACTTATGAGCACTGGGGCCCTGGCTGGCAGGGTCCCAGTGACACATACAACTAAAACAACATATATACAATGAAATATGGGGGTAACATGCCAGGCAAGACGGTACTTTTCTTCACAACCCCCTCCCCCCAAACGAAGGACAATAAGACTAGCCATGACCTGATGAGTCTTCATTGTCTAAGTGGAAATATCTGGAGAGTCCATCTGCATTGGAGTGGGTACTCCCAGGTCTATGTTCCACTGTATAGTCCATTCCCTGTAGAGATATGGACCACCTCAACAATTTAGGGTTTTCACCTTTCATTTGTTTTAGCCAAAGAAGAGGTTTGTGGTCTGTCTGAACAATGAAGTGAGTGCCAAACAGGTATGGCCTCAACCTCTTCAGTGCCCAGACCACAGCAAAGGCCTCCCTCTCTATGGCAGACCAACGCTTTTCTCTAGGGGTGTAAAGAAATGGCTCCCTGTTGCAGTTACCCCCCACTTTTTGCCTGATACTGATGCTGACTTGACTGAGAAGTGTGCTGGGACCCTGCTAACCAGGCACCAGCACCAGTGTTCTTTCACCTAAAATGTACCATTGTTTCCACAATTGGCACAACCCTGGCACCTAGGTAAGTCCCTTGTAACTGGTACCCCTGGTACCAAGGGCCCTGATGCCAGGGAAGGTCTCTAAGGGCTGCAGCATGTCTTATGCCACCCTAGGGACCCCTCACTCAGCACAGACACACTGCTTGCCAGCTTGTGTGTGCTGATGGGGAGAAAATGACTAAGTCGACATGGCACTCCCCTCAGGGTGCCATGCCAACCTCCCACTGCCTGTGGCATAGGTAAATCACCCCTCTAGTAGGCCTTACAGCCCTAAGGCAGGGTGCACTATACCACAGGTGAGGGCATATGTGCATGAGCACTATGCCCCTACAGTGTCTAAGCAAAACCTTAGACATTGTAAGTGCAGGGTAGCCATAAGAGTATATGGGCTGGGAGTCTGTCAAAAACGAACTCCACAGCTCCATAATGGCTACACTGAATACTGGGAAGTTTAGTATCAAACTTCTCAGAATAATAAACCCACACTGATGCCAGTGTTGGATTTATTAAAAAATGCACACAGAGGGCATCTTAGAGATACCCCCTGTATTTTACCCAATTGTTCAGTGCAGGACTGACTGGTCTGTGCCAGCCTGCTGCTGAGAGACGAGTGTCTGACCTCTTGCAGTGAGAGCCTTTGTGCTCTCTGAGGACAGAAACAAAGCCTGCTCTGGGTGGAGGTGCTTCACACCTCCCCCCTGCAGGAACTGTAACACCTAGCAGTGAGCTTCAAAGGCTCAAGCTTCGTGTTACAATGCCCCAGGGCACTCCAGCTAGTGGAGATGCCCACCTCCTGGACCCAGCCCCCACTTTTGGCGGCAAGTCCAGGAGAGATAATGAGAAAAACAAGGAGGAGTCACTGGCCAGTCAGGACAGCCCCTAAGGTGTCCTGAGCTGAGGTGCCTCTGACTTTTAGAAATCCTCCATCTTGAAGAAGGAGGATTCCCCCAATAGGGATAGGAATGTGACCCCCTCCCCTTGGGAGGAGGCAGAAAGAGGGTGTACCCACCCTCAGGGCTAGTAGCCATTGGCTACTAACCCCCCAGACCTAAACACGCCCTTAAATTTAGTATTTAAGGGCTTCCCTGAACCTAAAGATTTAGATTCCTGCAACAACAAGAAGAAGGACTGCCCAGCTGAAAACCCCTGCAGAGGAAGACCAGAAGACAACAACTGCCTTGGCTCCAGAAACTCACCGGCCTGTCTCCTGCCTTCCAAAGAACTCTGCTCCAGCGACGCCTTCCAAAGGGACCAGCGACCTCTGAATCCTCTGAGGACTGCCCTGCTTCGACGACGACAAGAAACTCCCGAGGACAGCGGACCTGCTCCAAAAAGACTGCAACTTTATCCAAAGGAGCAGCTTTAAAGAACCCTGCAATCTCCCCGCAAGAAGCGTGAGACTTGCAACACTGCACCCGGCGACCCCGACTCGGCTGGTGGAGAACCAACACCTCAGGGAGGACCCCCGGACTACTCTACGACTGTGAGTACCAAAACCTGTCCCCCCTGAGCCCCCACAGCGCCGCCTGCAGAGGGAATCCCGAGGCTACCCCTGACCGCGACTCTCTGAAACCTAAGTCCCGACGCCTGGAAAAGACCCTGCACCCGCAGCCCCCAGGACCTGAAGGACTGGACTTTCACTGCAGAAGTGACCCCCAGGAGTCCCTCTCCCTTGCCCAAGTGGAGGTTTCCCCGAGGAAGCCCCCCCCTTGCCTGCCTGCAGCGCTGAAGAGATCCCTTGATCTCTCATTGACTTCCATTGCGAACCCGACGCTTGTTCTAACACTGCACCCGGCCGCCCCCGCGCCGCTGAGGGTGAAATTTCTGTGTGGGCTTGTGTCCCCCCCGGTGCCCTACAAAACCCCCCTGGTCTGCCCTCCGAAGACGCGGGTACTTACCTGCTGGCAGACTGGAACCGGGGCACCCCCTTCTCTCCATTGCAGCCTATGCGTTTTGGGCACCACTTTGAACTCTGCACCTGACCGGCCCTGAGCTGCTGGTGTGGTAACTTTGGGGTTGCTCTGAACCCCCAACGGTGGGCTACCTTGGACCAAGAACTGAACCCTGTAAGTGTCTTACTTACCTGGTAAAAGTAACAAATACTTACCTCCCCCAGGAACTGTGAAAATTGCACTAAGTGTCCACTTTTAAAATAGCTATTTGTGAATAACTTGAAAAGTATACATGCAATTGAAATGATTCAAAGTTCCTAATGTACTTACCTGCAATACCTTTCAAACAAGATATTACATGTTAAATTTGAACCTGTGGTTCTTAAAATAAACTAAGAAAAGATATTTTTCTATAACAAAACCTATTGGCTGGATTTGTCTCCGAGTGTGTGTACCTCATTTATTGTCTATGTGTATGTACAACAAATGCTTAACACTACTCCTTGGATAAGCCTACTGCTCGACCACACTACCACAAAATAGAGCATTAGAATTATCTATTTTTACCACTATTTTACCTCTAAGGGGAACCCTTGGACTCTGTGCATGCTATTCCTTACTTTGAAATAGCACATACAGAGCCAACTTCCTACATTGGTGGATCAGCGGTGGGGTACAAGACTTTGCATTTGCTGGACTACTCAGCCAATACCTGATCACACGACAAATTCCAAAATTGTCATTAGAAATTGATTTTTGCAATTTGAAAAGTTTTCTAAATTCTTAAAAGACCTGCTAGGGCCTTGTGTTAGATCCTGTTTAGCATTTCTTTTAGAGTTTAAAAGTTTGTAAAAGTTTGAATTAGATTCTAGAACCAGTTTTAGATTCTTAAAAAGTATTCCAACTTTTAGAAGCAAAATGTCTAGTACATATGTGAATGTGGTGGAACTCGACACCACACCTTACCTCCATCTTAAGATGAGGGAGCTAAGGTCACTCTGTAAAATAAAGAAAATAACAATGGGCCCCAGACCTTCCAAACTACAGCTCCAGGAGCTGTTGGCAGAGTTTGCAAAGGCCAACCCCTCTGAGGATGGCAACACAGAGGATGAAGATAGTGACTTGGAGGAAAATTCCCCCCTACCAGTCCTATTTAGGGAGAACAGGGTCTCTCAAACCCTGACTCCAAAAATAGTAGTCAGAAATGCTGGCTCCCTCACAGGAGGGTCCAGCCTCTCTGAAATCACTGAAGGTAACTCCAGTGAAGAGGACATCCAGTTAGCCAGGATGGCCAAAAGATTGGCTTTGGAAAAACAGATCCTAGCCATAGAAAGGGAAAGACAAGAGATGGGCCTAGGACCCATCAATGGTGGCAGCAACATAACTAGGGTCAGAGATTCTCCTGACATGTTGAAAATCCCCAAAGGGATTGTAACTAAATATGAAGATGGTGATGACATCACCAAATGGTTCACAGCTTTTGAGAGGGCTTGTGAAACCAGAAAAGTGAACAAATCTCACTGGGGTGCTCTCCTTTGGGAAATGTTCACAGGAAAGTGTAGTGATAGACTCCTCACACTCTCTAAAAAAGATGCAGAATCTTATGACCTCATGAAGGGTACCCTGATTGAGGGCTTTGGATTCTCCACTGAGGAGTATAGAATTAGATTCAGGGGGGCTCAAAAATCCTCGAGCCAGACCTGGGTTGATTATGTTGACTACTCAGTGAAAACACTGGATGGTTGGGTAACTGGAAATGAAGTGTATGACTATGTTGGGCTTTATAATTTGTTTATGAAAGAACACATTTTAAGTAACTGCTTCAATGAAAAGTTGCATCAGTATCTGGTAGACCTAGGTCCAATTTCTCCCCAAGAATTGGGAAAGAAGGCAGACCACTGGGTCAAGACTAGGGTAACCAAAACTTCCACTGGGGGTGACCAAAAGAAAGGGGTTACAAAGCCTCCCCAGGAGAAAGTGGGTGACACTAGAAACAAAGAAAAAGAGTCCCCTGTAGGCCCCCAAAAACCAGACCAGGTGGGTGGGCCCAGAGACACAACCCAAAACAAAGGTGGGTACCAGGGTAAGAGCTGGGATGCCACTAAGGCATGGTGCCATAACTGTAAACAGACAGGGCACCACACCAAGGACACTTCTTGTCCCAAAAACAAACCCCCTAGCAAAATCCCAGGGGTGACCAGTGTAGCCATTGGGGATGACTCCTCAGATGAGGAGGTCTTCATAGCCTTCAACTGGAAAAAGGGCCCAACAGGTGAGTTGGAGATTCCAGAGGGAAGTAGACACTTCCACCACCTACAGGTGAATGGAATCCCAGCCACTGCCCTGAGAGACACTTGTGCCAGTCACACTATTGTGCATGACAGGCTGGTGTTCTCAAACCAGTACATCCCAGGTGAGATGGCCAGAGTAAGAGTTAGCCCAGACAGGGTCACTAATAGGCCTGTGGCTTTTGTGCCCATAGAAGTGGGTGGAACTTTTAGCTGGAGAAGGGTGGTAGTCAGTACAGACCTCCCCCTTGATTGTCTCCTTGGAAATGACTACCCAGAGGTTAGTCAGAGCCTAAGAGAAGAACTGGTCCAGGGCCAGTCCTCTCCCAAGGATTCTGGAGTGCCTACCTCTGCAGTAAATGCAAGTAGGCCCCAGAAGAAAAAGAAAAGGAAACAGAGTAGGAAAGGTGGACAACCTTTAGCCAAGGTTCCAGCAAGCCAAGGAGATTCTGCTCCAGTAGGGGAGAACTCCAAAAATGGCTCTGATAAAGTCCAACCTGACCCACAAGAAGTCCTGGCTAGTCAGGCAACTGTTAAGCCTGAGTGGGTGGCTCCTCAGCTAACAGAAGAAAGAGTGGAAGAAGGGTGTTTACTACAAGATGTGGTAACCCCCCACTCTAATACAGCAGACAGGCACCCTGAACCCAAAGAAGCCTGTAACTTAGCCCCTTCCCTTGTAGGTGAAGAGCTAAAGGTGTGGTTCTGGGCACTGACAGCTGTCAGTGGCCTCTGCTGGGTGTTAGCCTTTATGGCTGCACTATCCTTGGCATGGTGGTCTGACCCCATGCCAAATAACAAGTTAGGCCCCCTGACCCTGTTGGTCATGGTGGGGTTACTCCACCTCTGGGTAACCTCTTTGGGTAAGCTAGGGGTGACCCTGGCTAAGATAAGATTAGCAGAGGTGGATACCTCTGACCTCAAAATAGAGAGAATGGGTAACGACATAAAAAGCACAGACAAGAGGCAGTTCAGACTAGGTCCTATCACTGTGGAAGTGGGTCAGTTCCCCAGAGGGAATGACCTGAACAGGAGGATGTAAGGCAGAGTAGGCCCTGCAACAAACCAGCCTATTTCTTCTACTCTTCCTCGCCTGACAGACTAGGAAGACTCTCCCAGCTTTGGCCTGTGGGCTGGGGGGGGCTTGTGTAAAGAAATGGCTCCCTGTTGCAGTTACCCCCCACTTTTTGCCTGATACTGATGCTGACTTGACTGAGAAGTGTGCTGGGACCCTGCTAACCAGGCACCAGCACCAGTGTTCTTTCACCTAAAATGTACCATTGTTTCCACAATTGGCACAACCCTGGCACCTAGGTAAGTCCCTTGTAACTGGTACCCCTGGTACCAAGGGCCCTGATGCCAGGGAAGGTCTCTAAGGGCTGCAGCATGTCTTATGCCACCCTAGGGACCCCTCACTCAGCACAGACACACTGCTTGCCAGCTTGTGTGTGCTGATGGGGAGAAAATGACTAAGTCGACATGGCACTCCCCTCAGGGTGCCATGCCAACCTCCCACTGCCTGTGGCATAGGTAAATCACCCCTCTAGTAGGCCTTACAGCCCTAAGGCAGGGTGCACTATACCACAGGTGAGGGCATATGTGCATGAGCACTATGCCCCTACAGTGTCTAAGCAAAACCTTAGACATTGTAAGTGCAGGGTAGCCATAAGAGTATATGGGCTGGGAGTCTGTCAAAAACGAACTCCACAGCTCCATAATGGCTACACTGAATACTGGGAAGTTTAGTATCAAACTTCTCAGAATAATAAACCCACACTGATGCCAGTGTTGGATTTATTAAAAAATGCACACAGAGGGCATCTTAGAGATACCCCCTGTATTTTACCCAATTGTTCAGTGCAGGACTGACTGGTCTGTGCCAGCCTGCTGCTGAGAGACGAGTGTCTGACCTCATGCGGTGAGAGCCTTTGTGCTCTCTGAGGACAGAAACAAAGCCTGCTCTGGGTGGAGGTGCTTCACACCTCCCCCCTGCAGGAACTGTAACACCTAGCAGTGAGCTTCAAAGGCTCAAGCTTCGTGTTACAATGCCCCAGGGCACTCCAGCTAGTGGAGATGCCCACCTCCTGGACCCAGCCCCCACTTTTGGCGGCAAGTCCAGGAGAGATAATGAGAAAAACAAGGAGGAGTCACTGGCCAGTCAGGACAGCCCCTAAGGTGTCCTGAGCTGAGGTGCCTCTGACTTTTAGAAATCCTCCATCTTGAAGAAGGAGGATTCCCCCAATAGGGATAGGAATGTGACCCCCTCCCCTTGGGAGGAGGCACAAAGAGGGTGTACCCACCCTCAGGGCTAGTAGCCATTGGCTACTAACCCCCCAGACCTAAACACGCCCTTAAATTTAGTATTTAAGGGCTTCCCTGAACCTAAAGATTTAGATTCCTGCAACAACAAGAAGAAGGACTGCCCAGCTGAAAACCCCTGCAGAGGAAGACCTGAAGACAACTGCCTTGGCTCCAGAAACTCACCGGCCTGTCTCCTGCCTTCCAAAGAACTCTGCTCCAGCGACGCCTTCCAAAGGGACCAGCGACCTCTGAATCCTCTGAGGACTGCCCTGCTTCGACGACGACAAGAAACTCCTGAGGACAGCGGACCTGCTCCAAAAAGACTGCAACTTTATCCAAAGGAGCAGCTTTAAAGAACCCTGCAATCTCCCCGCAAGAAGCGTGAGACTTGCAACACTGCACCCGGCGACCCCGACTCGGCTGGTGGAGAACCAACACCTCAGGGAGGACCCCCAGACTACTCTACGACTGTGAGTACCAAAACCTGTCCCCCCTGAGCCCCCACAGCGCCGCCTGCAGAGGGAATCCCGAGGCTACCCCTGACCGCGACTCTCTGAAACCTAAGTCCCGACGCCTGGAAAAGACCCTGCACCCGCAGCCCCCAGGACCTGAAGGACTGGACTTTCACTGCAGAAGTGACCCCCAGGAGTCCCTCTCCCTTGCCCAAGTGGAGGTTTCCCCGAGGAAGCCCCCCCTTGCCTGCCTGCAGCGCTGAAGAGATCCCTTGATCTCTCATTGACTTCCATTGCGAACCCGACGCTTGTTCTAACACTGCACCCGGCCGCCCCCGCGCCGCTGAGGGTGAAATTTCTGTGTGGGCTTGTGTCCCCCTCGGTGCCCTACAAAACCCCCCGGTCTGCCCTCCGAAGACGCGGGTACTTACCTGCTGGCAGACTGGAACCGGGGCACCCCCTTCTCTCCATTGCAGCCTATGCGTTTTGGGCACCACTTTGAACTCTGCACCTGACCGGCCCTGAGCTGCTGGTGTGGTAACTTTGGGGTTGCTCTGAACCCCCAACGGTGGGCTACCTTGGACCAAGAACTGAACCCTGTAAGTGTCTTACTTACCTGGTAAAACTAACAAATACTTACCTCCCCCAGGAACTGTGAAAATTGCACTGTGTCCACTTTTAAAATAGCTATTTGTGAATAACTTGAAAAGTATACATGCAATTGAAATGATTCAAAGTTCCTAATGTACTTACCTGCAATACCTTTCAAACAAGATATTACATGTTAAATTTGAACCTGTGGTTCTTAAAATAAACTAAGAAAATATATTTTTCTATAACAAAACCTATTGGCTGGATTTGTCTCCGAGTGTGTGTACCTCATTTATTGTCTATGTGTATGTACAACAAATGCTTAACACTACTCCTTGGATAAGCCTACTGCTCGACCACACTACCACAAAATAGAGCATTAGTATTATCTATTTTTACCACTAATTTACCTCTAAGGGGAACCCTTGGACTCTGTGCATGCTATTCCTTACTTTGAAATAGCACATACAGAGCCAACTTCCTACAAGGGGTCAACCTCCTGCTGATAAAAGCAACAGGTTGATCCTGGCCCTCAGAATTAAGTTGTGATAAGACTGCCCCTACCCCTAATTCAGATGCATCAGTTTGGACAATGAATTTTTTGGAGTAACAGGGGCTTTTCAGGAGAGGTGCAGTGCACATGGCCTGCTTCAGGTCCTCAAAAGCTTTCTGACAGTTTGTTGTCCATAATACCTTTTCAGGCATTTTTTTAGATGTGAGGTCATTAAGAGGGGCTGCAATGGAGCCATAGTTCTTTATGAACCTTCTGTAGTACCCAGTAAGGCCTAAAAAGGCTCTCACCTGAGTCTGAGTTGTAGGGGGAACCCAATCTATAATAGTTTGGATTTTCCCCTGAAGTGGTGCAATCTGTTCTCCACCTACCAGGTGTCCCAGATAAACCACTTTCCCCTGCCCTATCTGGCACTTTGAAGCCTTGATAGTGAGGCCTGCCTTTTGCAGGGCCTCCAAAACTTTCCATAGGTGGACCAGGTGATCATCCCAGCTGGAGCTAAAGACAGCTATATCATCTAGATATGCTGCACTAAAAGCTTCCAGCCCTTGGAGGACTGTATTCACCAACCTTTGAAAAGTGGCAGGTGTATTTTTCAATCCAAAAGGCATTACTGTGAATTGGTAGTGCCCTCCAATGGTTGAAAATGCAGTTTTTGCTTTAGCATCCTCTGATAACTTGATCTGCCAATACCCTGCAGTCAAATCAAAGGTGCTTAGATACTTGGCAGATGCCAGTGTATCTATTAGCTCATCTGCCCTGGGTATAGGGTGAGCATCAGTTTTAGTTACCTGGTTGAGACCTCTGTAATCTACACAAAATCTCATTTCCTTCTTTCCATCTTTGGAATGAGGTTTTGGTACAAGTACCACAGGAGAGGCCCATGGACTTTCAGAGTGCTCAACCACTCCCAGTTCAAGCATTTTCTGACCCTCTTGTTTTATGCATTCTCTGACATGGTCAGGCTGCCTATAGATCTTACTTTTGACAGGCAAGCTGTCTCCAGTATCTATAGTGTGCTCACACCAAGAAGTGGTGCCTGGCACAGTAGAAAACAGTTCAGAAAACTGACCCAGGAGATTTATGCAGTGGTCTTTCTGCTCAGCAGTAAGGCAATCTGCCAAATCCACACCTTCCTCTAGAGCATCTTGTTCTGTGGAAGAGAAGAGATCAGGGAGAGGGTCACTCTCTTCTTCCTGTCCTTCATCTGTTGCCATGAGCAGGGTGAGATCAGCCCTGTCATAGTAGGGTATCAGGCGATTGACATGGAGCACCCTAAGGGGACTCCTGGCAGTGCCCAAGTCAACTAAGTAGGTGACTTCTCCCTTTTTCTCAACAATAATGTGGGGACCACTCCATTTGTCTTGGAGTGCTCTTGGGGCCACGGGCTCCAAGACCCACACTTTCTGCCCTGGTTGGTACTGAATCAGAACAGCCTTCTGGTCATGCCATTGCTTTTGGAGCTCTTGGCTGGCCTGAAGGTTTTTACTGGCCTTTTTCATGTACTCAGACATTCTGGATCTTAGGCCAAGTACATAGTCCACTATGTCTTGCTTAGGAGCTTTTAAAGGTTGTTCCCAACCCTCCTTCACAAGTGTTAGAGGACCTCTTACAGGGTGTCCAAATAGGAGTTCAAAGGGGCTGAAGCCCACTCCTTTCTGGGGTACCTCCCTGTAAGCAAAAAGGAGGCAAGGTAATAGGACATCCCATATCCTGCGGAGTTTTTCAGGGAGTCCCATTATCATTCCTTTGAGAGTTTTGTTAAATCTCTCCACCAGTCCATTTGTTTGTGGATGATAGGGTGTGTTGAACTTGTATGTAACACAACATTCCTTTCACATGGCCTTTAAGTAAGCAGACATGAAATTGCTTCCCCTGTCTGATACCACCTCTTTTGGGAAGCCCACCCTGGAAAAGATTCCCAGGAGGGCCTTTGCCACTGCAGGAGCTGTAGTGGTCCTTAGAGGAATTGCTTCAGGATATCTGGTGGCATGGTCCACTACCACCAAGATAAACCTATTGCCTGAAGCAGTAGGAGGGTCAAGGGGGCCAACTATGTCAACCCCTACCCTTTCAAAGGGGACCCCAACCACAGGCAGTGGAATAAGGGAAGCCTTTGGAGTGCCACCTGTTTTGCCACTGGCTTGACAGGTTTCACAGGACTTACAAAATTCCTTTGTGTCCTCTGACATTCTAGGCCAATGAAACAAGGGGACAAGCCTGTCCCAAGTTTTCATTCGCCCTAAATGTCCAGCCAAGGGAATGTCGTGGGCTAGAGTTAGGAGGAACTCTCTATTGCTGAGGAATCACCAATCTCCTGGCAGCTCCAGGTTTAGGATCCCTTGCTTCAGTATACAAGAGGTTGTCCTCCCAGTAAACTCTGTGAGAGTCATTGACATCCCCATTTGCTTGTTTGACAGCTTGCTGTCTTAGACCCTCTAGTGTGGGACAGGTCTGCTGTGCCACACTCAGCTCCTCCCTGGCAGGCCCCCCTCCACCCAAAAGCTCAGCAGTGTCTGCTTCCAGCTCCTCTGGTGTAGGTTCTGCACAGGGTGGAAATTCTTCTTCCTCAGAAGTAGAATCCACTGTAGAGGGAGGGATAGTAGGTAGTGTTTCTGATGGATACAACTACCTGTGGATTCCTCACCTCATGAATACTCCCATGGCGCCAGCATTCGACGGAAATCTTCTTACTAGTCTCTGCACGTCGACGAGGACGTCACTGTCTCGCACGCGACGCCGTCTGACGTCATACAGGCAATAAGAGGTCCTCGACGACGTGCAGACGTCAGTTCCCTTTTTTCCGTGCATTCGAAACGGTTATCTTCGAGGGAGCAACTGTTACTCTTGCGGTTACAGTGTATATCTTGCTGCGTACTCTTTCTCTGTGGAAATAATGTCGCAGAGAAAGTCTGGATTTAAGCCTTGTCGTGAGTGTGGAGGCAAGATGTCGGTGACGGATCCTCATTCCGATTGCCTTTGGTGTTTGAGCTCCGACCACGACGTCTCGACTTGTGATTCATGTCAGCACATGAATCCGAAGGCCCTTAAAGAACGCGAGGCGAAGCTGTTTATGGCCAAGTCAAAGGAGAAGCATCACAAGAAAAAGTCTTCTCCAAGACATCGGCGTCATCGAGACTCCCGGCGCCGTAGAGAATCTCGGCGTCATTCAAGGGAGGCTCGTTCCAGGTCTCCGGATCGGCGCCGAAGGACATGGGAGGTCAGCCCCACGGTGACGCCGCATCCTTCGACGCCGTTGCCCTCTCCGGCGTCTCCAACTTCGCCTGGACAGGCGTCGGTGATTGAGGTATTGGAGCCTCAAGTGTTTTCTCCGGCGCAGACGCCGAGGCCGGCGTCGGGGTCGCCTCCGAGTCAGGCACCCCAGTATCCGGCTTTTCCCACCCCTGGAGCCGATAGTTCCGCATTCTTGAATGCGATGTATGCCATCTTCCAACAGATGGCTCCAGGGGGTGCTCCGGCTGGGCCTTTGGCCTTTTCTTTGGGTGATCCTGCGCCTCTTCGGCCGGCACCCTTTATGCCCTTTCTCCCGTTTGGGAACGTGGGCTCGGCGCCAGTGTCGGCGCCGGTGGCCGCTCCGGTGGCTTCGGAGGGATTGGCCCCAGGGATTTCCATCCCGTCGACGTCGAGATTTCGGCCTGTGACTCCGGTGGGTCCATCCGTTTCAACTGCTCTTCAGTCGGCGCCGAAGTTACCTGTGGCGCCGGATGCGGCGTCGGTGGCTTCGGAAGATCGGCGCCGATCTCCGACTTCGGCGGAGGTATTGTCGACTCCGCGGATTGAGCAACGACTGCATTCAAGGAGGCGTGCTCTCCGGGTACTAGAAGAGCAGGAGTACCAACGAGCCCTAGAGGAAGGAGAGCTAGAGGACTCGGGTGATGGGCTGCGTGGACTGGAGTCGGCCAGTGGGCTGGACACTTCCCCTGAGTGGGACCTTTCGTCCCCGGGGGAATATACCGAGGAAGCTGCTTCCTTTCATACAGTGGTACGGAAGGCAGCTAGTTTTTTGGACCTGCCTTTGCCGGTGGTGGAGGCGAAACAAAACCTTTTGACAGAGGTGTTGCATCCGGCCTCAGCCGCGGCGGAGCCTCTATTACCTTTTAATGACGCTCTGCTGGATCCGGTTTTAGAGGTGTGGAAGAAGCCGGCATCTTCCCCAGCAGTTCACAGAGCCGTGGCCAGGAGGTATCGGACGGCTCCAACTGATCCTGGTTTCCTATCTAGGCACCCTACGCCGGAGAGCTTGGTTGTGCAGGCCTCCTGTTCGTCCAAGTCAGCGCCTGGTTCTTTTCCGACGGTGCCTGGGGACAGAGATTCAAAAAAGCTGGAGGCGCAGTCGAAGAAGATTTTTTCGTCCTGCAGTCTGGCATTAAAAGCCACCAATGCAACCTGTATCCTGGGGAGGTATATTCATGCTCTGATGGATGACATCTCCTCTTCGTTTACAGAGCTTCCTCAGGGTCTTTTGGATCTTGTCTCTGATGCCCAGGCTGCTGCGACCCAAATTATCCAGACGGGACTGGATACCACCGACTCGGTAGCCAGAGCAATGGGCACAACTGTGGTGGAAAGGAGACAGGCCTGGCTCCGTAACTCGGGCTTTTCGGCAGATGTACAGTCCACATTGTTGGATCTCCCGTTTGATGGGGACAAACTGTTTGGGGCTAAGGCTGATTCGGCCTTGGAACGGTTTAAGGAGAGCAGGGCCACGGCTAAGTCGTTGGGACTCCAAGCTCCTTCTTCCACGGCCTCTTCCAGATTCTTCAGGAGGTTTCGTGGATTTGGGCGTGGCTCTTCCTCCTCTTCCTTTCGGGGAAGATATCAGCAACCTGCCTCTTCCCATCCCTATAGATCTTTTAGGGGGAGGGGTAGGGTCCGCACCAGGGGAGCTTCTCAGCAGCACTCTGCCTCTTCCTCATCCTCTGGCGGGGTGCAGCAGGGGAAGCAGCCTTAGGCTTCCACCATTTCCCACTCACTCCTCTCCTGTAGGGGGAAGATTACAGCATTTTCTCACCAAATGGGAGACTGTTACGTCGGACACTTGGGTTCTCAGTGTTGTGGGAAAAGGCTACACCCTTCCCTTTCGGGAGTTTCCGCCCCTCATCCCGCCCCGCCCTTCGTATTGTTCACAAGAACACCTCCTGTTGCTAGAACAGGAGGTAGAAGTCCTCCTTTTAAAGGGCGCGGTGGAGTTGGTCCCGGAGCAGGAAAGGGGTCAAGGAGTTTACTCAAGGTATTTCCTGATTCCCAAGAAGGATGGTCGTTTGAGACCAATTCTGGACCTGAGGATCTTGAATTGGTTCCTCAAGCAGGAAAAGTTCAAGATGCTGACCCTAGCACAGGTGCTTTTGGCGTTGAACATGGAAGACTGGATGGTGTCTGTCGACTTGCAGGATGCTTACTTTCATATCCCGATACTCAAGTCACACAGGAAGTATCTCCGGTTTGTGGTGGGATCGCAACACTACCAGTTTGCGGTCCTTCCGTTTGGTCTTACTTCAGCACCTCGAGTCTTCACGAAGGTGATGTCGGTGGTTGCGGCAGAGCTCAGAAGGAAGGGGATAGCAGTATTCCCTTACTTGGACGATTGGTTGATCAAAGCCAAGTCCCCGGAGCTTGTGTTGCGTCATCTGCAGTCAACAACCCAGTTGTTGTTCGACCTGGGCTTTTCGGTGAACGAGCCCAAATCTCACCTAGAGCCCTCTCAGCGCCTCCTGTTCATAGGGGCAGTACTGGATACAACATTGGGTCGGGCCTTTCCTCCGCCTCAGCGGATTCAAGATATTCAGGATTTGGTTCCAATGTTTCGAAATGGAGCGGTAGTTCCAGTCCTCAAGGTCCTTCGTCTGCTCGGTCTTTTTGCCTCCTGCATTCTGTTGGTCACGCATGCTCGCTGGCACATGAGGGCTCTTCAGTGGTGCCTCCGAAGGCAGTGGTCTCAACACAGAGGGGATCTAGAGGGTACTGTCAAGATCTCCAGAGATGCTGCTGTGGATTTGAAGTGGTGGATTGCAAGCAACAATCTTTCACAAGGAAAGCCGTTCCAGCAGTCGCCACCAGTGGCCACAGTCATAACGGATGCTTCCACTCTAGGGTGGGGAGCTCATCTGGGGGATCTGGAGATCAAAGGTCTTTGGTCTCCAGAGGAACAGATTTTTCACATCAATCTGTTAGAGTTACGGGCTGTACGTCTGGCTCTCAAGGCCTTCCTCCCTTCCCTTCGTGGTCAGTCGGTACAGGTCCTAACGGACAATACTACCACGATGTGGTACATAAACAAGCAGGGAGGAGTGGGGTCGTACCTTCTCTGCAGAGAAGCTCTTCGACTATGGTCCTGGGCAAAGGACCATCGGATTTGCTTGATAGCAAACCATCTGGCCGGAGTTTTGAACGTGCGTGCGGACAGTCTCAGTCGCCACTTCTCGGCAGACCACGAGTGGCGTCTCCATCCAGATCAAGTCCGTTTAATCTTCCAGAAGTGGGGGTTTCCTCGGGTAGATCTGTTCGCCACTCGAGAGAACGCGCATTGTCCATTGTTCTGCAGCCTTCAGTATCCGATGCAGGAAGCGTTGGGGGACGCGTTTCAAATGACCTGGTGCGGCCAGTTGCTTTACGCGTTTCCTCCCATACCCTTGATTCCTCGAGTATTGAGGAAGATTCGCCAAGACCGGGCTCTAGTAATCTTAATAGCTCCGGATTGGCCAAGGAGGGTGTGGTACTCCGACCTTCTCCAACTCTCAACGTGCCCGCCGCTCCGTCTCCCTTTCAGGGCAGACCTCCTCTCACAGTCGCAGGGGCAGGTTCTACACCCCAACCTCCAGAGTCTGCACCTACATGCCTGGAGATTGAACGGGGCAACCTGAGTTCCTTCTCTCTCCCGCCTGAGGTAGTGGATGTTATATTAGCGGCCAGGCGACACTCCACTAAATCTATCTACGCTAATAGGTGGTCTAAATTTGTTGCGTGGTGTGGAGAGAGGCAGATTGATCCTTTACATGCTCATCTATCGGACGTTTTGTCTTTTGCTCTATCTCTGGCGCAGAAAGGTTGTGCAGTGGCTACCATTAAAGGTTATTTATCGGCCTTGTCAGCCTTCATATGTCTTCCAGACCAACCATCTTTATTTAAATCCCCTATTGTTATCAGATTCTTGAAAGGTCTTCTAAATCAATATCCTCCTAAGCCATTCGTTATGCCGCAATGGGATTTGTCCTTAGTCCTGACTTTCCTTATGGGGTCCCCTTTTGAACCTATGCATTCTTGCCCCTTGAGGTATTTGGTTTTAAAAACAGTCTTCCTGATAGCTATAACATCAGCAAGGAGAGTGAGTGAGTTGCAGGCCTTATCAGTAAAACCCCCTTATACAACTTTTTATGGGGATAAGGTGGTGTTGAGGACCAAGGCTGCTTTCCTCCCGAAGGTTGTTTCACCCTTCCATTTGGCTCAGGCAATTACTTTGTCCACGTTCTATCCTCCGCCTCATCCTTCCAAAGAGGAAGAAAGACTGCACCGTCTGGACCCAAAGAGAGCGTTGAGCTTCTTTATCGATAGAACAAAGGATTTCAGGCTGGAGGATCAGCTGTTTATTGGATACGTGGGCAAGAGGAGAGGAAAGGCAGTCCACAAGAGAACACTATCCAGGTGGGTTGTTCTTTGCATTAAAATATGTTACTCTTTGGCAAAGAAGGATCCTCCTGAGGGCATTAGAGCTCATTCCACCAGAGCTAAGTCGGCCACTTCGGCCTTAGCCAGAGGTGTTCCTGTGGTCGACATCTGCAAGGCCGCAACTTGGTCGTCCCTTCACACTTTTGCAAAACATTACTGTTTAGATTCTGAGGTTAGAAGGGACGGCCATTTTGCACGGTCAGTGCTGCAGGATTTCTTGGTTTGACCATTTAGGCACCCACCGCC
Source organism: Pleurodeles waltl (assembly GCF_031143425.1). NCBI lineage: Eukaryota > Metazoa > Chordata > Amphibia > Caudata > Salamandridae > Pleurodeles > Pleurodeles waltl. The sequence continues at coordinate 66,514,277 of NC_090437.1, forward strand.
GGGCGTGGTACTGCTTTGGGACTCTATTCATGAGGTGAGGAATCCACAGGTAGTTGTATCCATCAGAAGAACGAGTTACTTACCTTCGGTAACGACTTTTCTGGTGGATACATTAGCTACCTGTGGATTCCTCACGGTCCCACCCGCCTCCCCGTTGCCTTTATGGTCTTGCCAAGTAATCCTTGAGTGCGCTCCTCTTGGTCTTTGAGGGTGCAATAGATGTATATATAATATATTTATATATATATATATGTATATGTGTATATATCTTTATGTATATACTTGGTGTGTGTATATATTTTAAGAGAGAGAGTTTTATATATATATATATATATATATATATATGTACATAAAAAGATTTACAGTTATGTCATACAATGTGGTGTATTTTTACAATATAATGGATGTTGCCTTGCTCTTTCATTGCATTGCCTGGTTGTTCTCATGCACGTAAAAAATGATTGGTACTGACGTCTGCACGTCGTCGAGGACCTCTTATTGCCTGTATGACGTCAGACGGCGTCGCGTGCGAGACAGTGACGTCCTCGTCGACGTGCAGAGACTAGTAAGAAGATTTCCGTCGAATGCTGGCGCCATGGGAGTATTCATGAGGTGAGGAATCCACAGGTAGCTAATGTATCCACCAGAAAAGTCGTTACCGAAGGTAAGTAACTCGTTCTTTACCTTTACTAACCCTAGCTTTAGGGAGCACTTGGTCCATTCTTCTAGGATCCAAGTCACCCTGTCCTTTTTGCTTTTTGGCCTGAGCCCTGGTCAAAGCAAAAATATGCCCAGGAATGCCCAGCATTGCTGCATGAGCCTCCAACTCCACTTCTGCCCAAGCTGATGTCTCTAAATCGTTCCCTAGTAGACATTCTACAGGTAAATCTGAGGCAACCACAACTTTCTTTGGACCAGTAACCCCCCCCACCCCCAGTTGAGATTCACAACAGCCATGGGGTGGCTAAGAGTGTTGTTATGAGCATCAGTCACTTGGTACTGGTGACCAAGTAGATGTTGTTCAGGGTGGACCAGTTTCTCTATTACCATGGTAACACTGACACCTGTGTCCCTGTAGGCCTGAACCTCAACACCATTTATTAGGGGAAGTTGCTTGTACTTATCCATATTAAGGGGACAAGCAACCAAGGTGGCCAAATCAATGACCCCCTCAGAGACTAACACAGCCTCTGTGGTCTCCCTAACAAGACCAACCCCAACTAAATTACCAAAAGTGAGCCCAGCTACTCCCTTGGATTGGGTATTAGTAGGTTTGCTCCCACCACCACTGCTATTACTAGGGGCACTACGTGTAGCTGCAGGGGTTGTAGTGGTAGGAGGCTTGGTGTTTTTCTTTGGGCAACTGGGATCAGTTGTCCAATGGCCTTTTATTTTACATAAATAGCACCATGGTTTCTTTTCTTTATTTTGATTTGAAGAGGATTTGGGCCCACCAGAGTGTTTTTGTGGGCCTGATGAAGACTCATTTTTAGATTTGTCCCCACCCTTGTCAGAAGACTTACCATCCTTCTTCTTGCCATCCTTGTCACCCCCTGTATGAACTTTTCTGTTCACCCTTGTTCTGACCCATTTGTCTGCCTTCTTTCCCAATTCTTGGGGAGAGGTCAGATCAGAGTCTACCAGGTACTGGTGCAACAAATCAAACACACAATTATTAAGAATATGCTCTCCCAGGATTAAGTTATACAGGCTTTCATAGTCAGAAACTTTACTGCCATGTAACCACCCCTCCAAGGCCTTCACTGAATGGTCAACAAAGTCTACCCAGTCTTGTGAAGACTCCTTTTTGGTTTCTCTGAACTTGATCCTGTACTGTTCAGTGGTTAAGCCATAACCATCTAGGAGTGCATTCTTAAGAACTGTAAAATTATTGGCATCACTTTCATTCACAGTAAGGAGCCTATCCCTACCCTTTCCACTGAAAGATAGCCATAGGATAGCAGCCCACTGCCTTTGAGGGACCTCCTGTACAACACAGGCCCTCTCAAGTGCAGCAAACCACTTGTTAATGTCATCCCCCTCCTTGTAAGGGGGAACTATCTTGTGCAGATTCCTAGAATCATGTTCTTTTACAGGATGACTATTTGGAATACTGCTGCTGCCACCATGGGGTTCAAACCCCAACCTCTGTCTTTCTTTTTCTAAGTCAAATGCTTCCCTGTCTAGATCCAGCTGTTGCTTTTTAAGCTTCAGCCTGGACTCTTCCACTCTCAATCTATTGAGTTCCCTTTCTAACATTCTGTCTTCAGGGAGGGTGGGTTGGGCATGCCTTGGCACAGAAGAATGGTGTGAATGAACAGAGGGAGACCTGTCCCTAACAGATGGCACTCTAACAACCTGGCCTACAGAAGTAACACTCCTACTGTGATGGGAACTCACATTAGTACCAGCCATGCTAGGTGGCTTGCTAGGGGGCAGGCTGGTAAGGTCTCCTTCTACCCCCTTTACTGGGTGTGCCCCAGAATCAGAGTGTGAACCATCAGCCAATCTCTCACCAGAGGTGCCAACAAAGGTCTTATCCTGTTCAATGAGCATATTGACTAACAATTCACTTGAGGGATTCTTCCCTACCCCTAAACCTCTTTCAATGCAGAGACTCATTGCTCCTTTCCAGCTAAGGTGATCATAAGCAAGTTTAGTCAGATCAACAGTTTGACCTGTACCAGACATTATAGAAAAGGTTTAAGGGACAGAAAAAGAAGGAAAAAGTTTCAGAACTTTTTAAAGAACAGAAAAAAACTTTTCAAACTATTAAAGAACTTTTTGAAAGTTTTAGAGGTACTTTTCAGCACTTAGCAAAGGAGTAAGAGAAGAAAAGCAAAACTTTTTGGTTAGGTGTACATACACTGAACTTGTTTTGTATGTTTTTCTCTTATGAAAAGTACAAAATGACAAAGTGGTAAGTAGTTGCAGGTACTTATCCCACCGCTGCACAACCAATGTAGGAGGCTTGCCTGGCTTGTAGTGGGTACCAAGGGGTACTTACACCTTGCACCAGGTCCAGGTATCCCTTATTAGTGTAGAGGGGTGTATAGCAGCTTAGGCCGATAGAAAAGGTAGCTTAGCAGAGCAGCTTAGGCTGAACTAGGAGACGAGTGAAGCTCCTACAGTACCACTAGTGTCATATGCACAATATCATAAGAAAACACAATACACAGATATTCTAAAAATAAAGGTACTTTATTTTCATGACAATATGCCAAAAGTATCTCAGTGAGTACCCTCAGTATGAGGATAGCAAATATACACAAGATATATGTACACAATACCAAAATATGCAGTAATAGCAATAGAAAGTGCAAACAATGTATAGTCACAATAGAAGGCAATGGGGGCACATAGGGATAGGGGCAACACAAACCATATACTCTAGAAGTGGAATGCGAACCACGAATGGACAGAAATGAGAGAGCATAACCACTGAGGTTCTGGATAGCAGAGCCTCAGTTAGACAGTTAGTCATAACACAGGTAACACATACAGGGCACACTTATGAGCACTGGGGCCCTGGCTGGCAGGGTCCCAGTGACACATACAACTAAAACAACATATATACAATGAAATATGGGGGTAACATGCCAGGCAAGATGGTACTTTCCTACAGTACTCTATTTGGATTTACTTAGCATCTTGTCAACTTTTCTTTTCTTGGGTTACAGACTGCTTGCTTTCAGATATACTGAGACCCATATTTATGGGAGAATGACGGAGCATGACGCTGCGCCAAAATGGTCAACACCGCATCTCCATCATTTTCACCATGCAGGGATGCGCCGTATTTAAGTGAATACGGCGCACCCCTTTGTTGTCCTCTGCGCTGGAGCTAAATTTAGCTGCCAGCACCAACGCATGCATCGTTGCACCATCGCCATGCAAGGAGGTCTGCGTTGAGGGGTGCGATTGTTTATGTGCGGGTAGGTGTCCCTTTGCGCACATAAACAATGACTAATGGCACTTTGGCACTTTTGAGCTGAAGCGTAATTTTCAAAATTATCGTTTATGTGCAGGAAGGGACACCTTCCCGCACATAAACAATAATTTCTGGCATTTTGCTCTTACTATCCCTGCTGCAAAATGCAGCAGGCATAGAAACAGCAAAAAACGAGGAGGAATAAAAGTATTCCTCCTGGTTGGGCCTAGCTAACGCCACCCCAGGGGGTGGCGTTAGATTTTGGTGCTGCCTCAGGTTTACAAAATCTTGTAAATCTGAGGCAGCGTCAAATTGCAATGGGTGTGGCTGTGGCACGCCCACAGCAACAATCATTGCACGCCATCGGAGGGGCCCATATTTACAAGGAGGTGTAATGTCACAAAAAGTGGCGTTACACCTCCTTGTAAATATCGAGCAGAGGTTAGCTCCACTGGACCGTCACATAAAGTGTCGCTTCAGAGGCGCTAGCTGCTCCTAAATATGCCCCTTCATCTCTTATGAGAGGCTCTTCTTTTCCCCATGCCAGTAGCGGATTTCTCCCAGGCCACACAATCCACTCATTTTGGAGCACCCTTTAAAGTATCTGTTAATTGACAATTCTTCTCTCTCCACTCCAAGTTTTTTTTAAATAATACATTCTCCTGCCACCTGTTGATGAAGGTGACCTTGTTGTTTGGTGAATGAGAGTCCAGTATGTATCTTCAACTTCAACTCAGAATTACATTGCATGACTAATCATCCTAAAGGGTTTCCAGGCGCTGCATTCGTGTTGGGCTCAGTCGAAAATCCATCTCTTGAGTCCCTTTGTGAATTCCTGTGGGGAGGATGCTTTTCGGAGTTAGAGGGGTATGTTATTCCACAAATTGGTGGCGATGTAGTAGACGGATTGTCCTCCACAGTAGCTGAAGCAGATGCAGTGAGTGTGTGTGAGGACGATGGAAGCAGAGCATAGGTATCTGGAGGGTTGGTGGAAGTTCAGGTGGTGGTTGATATATGCCGGTCCTACGTCTGGAAGGAATGGGAGCCACTGGAATTTCCTGATGTGGGGGTTAATGTTGGTCCATTTGGGGAGGTCAATAATGAGTCTAGCGGCTGTGTTCTGAGTTGTCTGGAGTCACTTAAGGAGTTTGGTAGTGACTCCTGCGTAGAGTGTATTGCCGTAGAACAGGCGGCTGGCAACTAGGGCTTAGGTGACTGTTTTCCTGGTGTTGATGGGGAGCCATCTGAAGATCTATTGAAGCAAGCGAAGGGTGTGGAAGCAGATGGAGGAGACTGCATTGATCAGGCATTTCATTGGTGAGGACGATGCTAAGGTTGTGGGCATAGTCTGTTGGCGTGAGTTTGGTCCCATTTCAGAAAGCTATATGTGTTGTTCCATGGAGAGGTATTGTTCCCAAAGATCAGCACTTTGGTCTTGTCCATGTTGAGCTCAGGCAGTTGGTCTTCATCCAGTCGGCAACACTCGTCATGCAGTTGTGGAAGTTAGACCTCGTGGTGGTGGAGGTCTTGTAAATGTGAGAGGATGAGCTGAGTATTGCCTGCGTAGGAAATTATGTTGAGGCCATGGATTCTGACTATGTTGGAAAGAGGTGCCATGTAAGTATTGATCATTACTGTTGAATGTATTTTTCCACTATTTTTATGAGATATTGCAATTTTTTTTATTTTTTTTACCTCAGCTGCATTTATTAACAAAGCCCCAAAATGTCCTGGCGTTTCCGCATTTATTTGCCACATTTATTCAGGCCCAGTTTCACTCATCATTCTTTATTTTAATAGCCCATCTTTACTTTCCCTAATATTGTCTCAAAAATTTGACCTCATCTTTCAACACCTTAGATTAAACTCTTTTCTTATTATTATAAATGTGCATGGCTTTTTTCAGCCCTTTCTTTAATTTCCTAGCTTCTAGCCCCCAAATGAAAGCTTGCTCCGACTTATGGGTGTTTCCTCGACTGCAATCCCTCTTTGAATTTCCTTGTAAGAATGTTATCATTCTTTCCCACCCTTGCATATGGTTGGTATTTTCCTCATGGATTCATTTTAAACTGTCTTGGGTGTTTAAGCCACTTCTTTTTTTTCTGTCCAACTCTTTCTACTTCTATACAATTTGATTAAGGGGGGGGCATATTACTTTGATTAACCATCAATCATAATTTTATGCAACTGTACCTACAACAGTACTTTTACATGACAATACTACATGATCGCTCAATATTTTTGGTATAATCTAAAAGTCACTGATGAAGTAAAAATGATCAGTTGAAATCCAAATGTCACCTAATGTAGCTAATCTGTGGGAGGAGGCATGATTATAGGGTGCTGAAGTGTCAACCTTGGTCCTGCCTTTCAGGCACTGCAACCCTATTGATTCCAGGTTCTTTGACAAGTATTCAGCAAAGACCACTTTTTCTGTTCTTGCTGAAGCACCAATGGAATATTCTAATAGTTATTCTCCATATATTTTCATACCTCTGACCAGCTTGCCCCCAATAGATTTGAGTTAAAATCACCAGCAATTAATAGCAAAGCATCAGCATATTTTAGCTGTATGGCCTCCAGCCAGTCTTTGCAACAGGATTCTGGCTGTGTCCTGTTTCCTGATAGTTACAGGCTGAAGATATATATGTTCGGTTATCATCGTATATGGCGTTTTTCTGTGAAAACTCTTGTTCGAGGTGATTTTAACAAAGATAGCATCACTGTTGCAAGACCAGATTTTTTAGGCATTAAACGTCCAAGTTGTTTTTCTTTGAATCAACACTCGGTTGACCACCACATGCAGGAGGCCTGGCTGGAGCAGCAAATTCCACGTAATCTTGCAAAGGATCCTCTTCCAGCCTCCATGTCTCCTGCAGGCATATAACTTTGTTTACCATGAACTCCTCTAGAGTTAGTTTTTTGTTCTCGTCCCCGTCATCCCACTCACATTCCAAAAGCAAACCGTTAATTCTTTGCTTATTTGGTGACCTCCTTGTTTCTCATCAGACTTACAGGTGTATTGTTCTAGCTAGCCAATCACAATTCCAATTTTATGGCATAAATGTTCTCTGAGCTGTACTTGGTATTCTTCCATGGCCTGATTGCCCTTCCCTCCCATCGTTCTTTTGGTCTGCATGAGGTGTATACATTTTGATCTACAACCTGCTTCTTTTTACTGAATCCCGTGTTTTGCCTTTGTGACCACCCGACTTACATGGCCTCTCTTGCCCTGCAGAAGCTGGTTCTCCACCTCTTATTTCCCTGTCCATCCCTTGAGCTGCTTGGTACCCTATCATCTCCTTGAACTCCTTTGCATTTCTCAATACTGATACAAATTTCTAAAGCTATATCTCTTTTTGCTGATGTTTCCTTGCTAAATGAAAAGATAGATTTAGGCCCAGATTTAAGAAAAGTGGTGCTTCACATCGTGAAGTGCCACTTTTTTTGTGCCCCCCTGCACCTCCCTAACGCCACCATGTATGCGCCATATTTAAGTTATGGCGCATCATGGCGGTAGTAGGAATATTAGTGCCAAACGTTCTGACGCTATTGTGGTGCTTATTTTCACTAGCATAAAAAAAAATTCGCTAGTGAAGCATAGTGCAAGGATGCCCATTCATTCCAATGGGTGCATCCTTTTAACACCCGCTTTCATCAGGCTTTAAAAATGATGCCAAAAATGGTGCAATGAAATCTTGTAGATTTCATTGCGCCATTTTTGCGGCCTCTGTGTCCTGGAACGCCACCTTTGCATACATTATGCATGGCACATGCATAATGTGGTGCAAAGGGTTGCAAAGTGGTGCAATGCATGCATTGTGCCATTTTATCAATAAGGAGCTTCGATTTTGCAGGCCTAATGCCACACTAGCATAAAAAGCAACACTAGTGATGCTTTATGCCTTCTTAAATTTGGGCCTAAGTATTACTTTTTTTTTTTAATATATTTTTATTATTTTCATTTCGAACATAAAAACATATAACTTTTTCCCTCCCCCTCCCTCTTCTCACTTCTTCTTGGTAGCTCGAGGCTTGTCGTTCCTTCCTCTTGATCCTGCCACCCGGGGAGCGGTCATTTATTGCTAAGTATCCATTATAGTTCTATTTGCTGAGGCGGCTTGCAATATCATTGTCTTCTGGGTTCCATTCGTCATCTGATACCGTTTGTTCCTGTGGTCCTGTGGTCGGATGTTTCAGGCGGTCAAATAATGTGTACATTGCTCTATTCCTTCCTCACTCCCCATTCCTTTGGCCAACTCTTGGCGTAATGCTTCTCCCTCTGCCTCGGTCCATTTGATTAGTGTGTCCTTCCAGTTAAGCACTCTTGGACCCTTAGGGTCCTTCCATCGCATCGTGATTTCTCTCTTTGCAAGGATCAATGCTATGTCTATGAATTTCCTGGACATTTTTTGGGAATGTGGTCTGATAAAGTTTCCCAGCAACGCAACTGCTGGTGTAGTTGCCAGTTTTCTGCCTGTAATTTTCTTGGTGTCCTCTATTACATTTTCCCAGTATTGTTTCAATTCACTGCAAGTCCATAGCATGTGTAGCAGATCGGCCCCAATTTCCACACATCTAGGGCATGCACTGTTTGTGTTATCGTATATTGCGGCTATTTTCGCAGGGCTAAGATACGCTCTATGATATATGTAGATGTTTATCAGTTTAAACCTTGCATTCCTGGATACCTTGTATATCTGGGCTGTGATGTTTCCCAATCGTTCATCATCTATATTTTCCCCAATGTCAGTTTGCCACAGGGTTCTAAGGGTCTGTAGCGGCTGGAGCGTGTCTGTTTGCAACACTCTGTATATCTTTGAAACCACTTTTTTATCTCCCCCATCGTGCAAATAGTGTACCATCCTGTGTGTGTGGGTGGTTCTTGTGAGCCCCGCTTCAAGTGTCTCTGTATTAGTGCTATCAGGGATCTGTGTGTGAGGAACAACCCGGGGGGTGCTCCGTATGTTGTTATTAAGTCCACATATGTCATGAGTTCTCCGTCCCTGAAGAGCTCTCCTATCATTGTGATCCCATGGGTTTCTAGTTTTTGAACCCCTTTTATATGGTTCCCACCTGGAAGCAGGGTCAGATATTTCAGGGGGAGCTCCGGACTGTATGGGGTTCTTGTTTGAGTGCGCTGTAAAGCACGTTTCCAACATGCTTCCATGACCAGATGTTCGTGTGTCTTAGTTTTTTTCCTTCCTCCCTGTGCTAATAATATCTCTGCGAGGGTTGTTGCTACTCTTTCCTTCTCAGGGTCCCCGATTTCTGTGGATGTTACATCATGCCATTCCTTGGCCTGACACTGTAACTGACCTGCCAGGTAGTATAGTTCCATGACTGGAGCTGCCATCCCTCCCTCTCTTGTGGGACGTTGGAGCTTATGCAGTGCCAGTCTGTGGCGTCCCGTCCCCCAGATAAAACTAGTAAGGTTGGAGTTAATCTCTTTGAAAGTCGACTGGGGTACTAGTACTAGTACTAGTTCGAGAAACTGTATAATAACCTTGGCAATGTCACCATTTTAATCAGGGCAACTCGGCCAGCTACCGACAGCGGCAAAGTTTGCCAGAATTGGGTTGTTGCTTTTAGTTGGCGTATGGCAGAATGAACATTTCCATCTTTAGTTCATGATAGATATTGACCCCCAGGTATCGGAACATTGTCGGCGACCATCCCAGATTCTGGACTGTTGTAATCTGGGGCATCCCCTTCTGTAGTGGGAATAATAATGATTTCTGGCAGCTGATACTGAGGCCCGATATGTCTGTGAACCAATTTAGCAGGGCTACGACTCCGGGGAGGTCCTTATGGGGATTTTTTAGAAATAGTATCATATCATCTGCATATAGTGCTATTTGGTGTAATTTGTCCCTTATGTTTATCCCTTCTTAGTGTTCACCTGTTCTGGCCCTCTGTGCTAGTGGTTCTACTGCAATGGCAAATAACAGTGGCGATAGTGAGCATCCCTGCCTGGTGCCTCTTCCTATGTTATAGGAGTCCGAAATAGTTTGCCCTGTACGTATCCTTGCCGTGGGTGAGGCGTATAGCAGATTAGCCCACCTCATGAATTCGGGGCCCAGTCCCATCCCTTTCATTGCTACTTGCAGGTAATCCCATCTGAGGGTATCGAACGCTTTCTCTACGTCCACCACCAGTACCACTGCTGTGGCAATGTCTGGCACGCCCGAGTGCATTATTCCTATCAGTCTTCTTATGTTTATGGCTGTATTACGGTTTGGGATGAAGCCTGTCTGATCGGGGTGAATCAATTTTTCCATATGTGGCATCAACCTAGTTGGAAGGATAGTACTCAATATTTAATAATCCATGTTCAGCATGGAGAGTGGGCGGTATGATCACACCTCAGTGGGCGGGCGATTTGGCCTCGGCAGTGGAATTACTATGGCTTCACTCGTGGTTCTGGGTAGAGTGCCCCTCTCAAGTGCCTCCTTGTACATTTTACTGAGCTTTGGTGCCAATATGTCGGCATATTCCTTATAAAATTCTGCCGGAAGCCCATCTGCCCCCGGGACCTTTCCTCTAGCCATTGCCTCCACTGCCACCGTCACCTCCTGTTATCTCTCCCCCTATTGTTTGTTGTTCTTCTTCTCCCAGTGTTTTAGTCCAGATATTCTCCAGGCCTACCAACCGGTCTGGCTCCAGGGGTCTAGTGGGGGGGGCGTATAGTTCTTTGTAGTAATCGGCAAAGCTGAAGTTAATCTCCTTCTGACCATATAGTCTCTCGCCTTCTTGGCTCACTATCTCCATCACCAGCGACTGTTGCCTAGGTGGGGAAGCCAGCCAGGCCAACAGTGTCCCTCTCCCTATATTGCCTGTTGGTGTATTTTTTATGATCAAACTTCCTGAGTCTTTCAAGGGTATTCGCTATTTCGTTTTTAGTCTTGGTTATGCTAGGAGCCAAGCTAGGGTTATCTGGTCTATTATGTTCCATTAATCTTAGGGCTTTTTCCTGTTTTTCCAGTTCCCCTTCTATTGATTTCTTAACCCCGTATGTTCCTACCATGCACTGACCCCTGATTGTAACCTTGAAGGCCTCCCATTTTTGTTCCCGGGTGGGGGTCGAGCCTGCATTATGCGTAAAGTACTCCTTAATTGCTTCTCGGATTGTGTGCTGGTACGCACTATCCCCCAATGCCTCTACATTTAATCGCCAGTCCGGTATGGGAGGGTGGTCTCTTCGCCAGTCTAGTGTAAGTAACAGTGGGTTGTGGTCCGATATTGTGCGGGACAAGTATTCCGCTCTGCGTACTGTACAATTTATATCTGGGGAAGTCAGGATTGCGACTATTCGGACATGTAAATCATGCACTGGTGAATAGAAAGAGTAATCTCTTTCCATTGGGTGGAGGTGTCTCCAGGAGTCTATCAGGCCCCAATTCGACTGCCAGCCTGCAAAGCTTCTGGCTGTCCCCCGAATAGGGGAGGTTTCTAGCTGCGGGTGTGATCTGTCTAGTGCCGTGTTTGCTATGCAATTGAAGTCACCTCCTATTAGTATTGTTTGGGTGAGGTAAGTTCCCCATTTTCGGGACATCCCCTGTAGGAATGTGTTTTGATCCTGATTTGGGGCATAGATACCCGCCAGTGTGATGTCCCTTCCATCAAGACGCCCCCTCACCATCACAAAGCGCCCATCTCCATCTATCTGCACATCTATTTTTTGGAAGGAGGTGCCTGGGCGTATCCAAATCAGGACCCCTCTTGCGTATGCTGAATATTCTGTGGCATATATTTGTCCTCTCCATCTTTTTGACAGGGCTATTACCTCCTTCCCTATCAGGTGAGTCTCCTGTAGAATCGCTATTTGTACTCCTCGCCGTTTAATCTGATTGTACACTTTATATATTTTCCCTGGGCTGTTTAGACCCCTAACGTTCCAGGTAAGTATCTTGCAATCTAGTGATCTGTCTGTTGTCATCCTTTATGTAGAGATCTGTGTCATATTTACGCCTACCTCTCTGCTTCCCGAGTGACTGCGCCCCGGAGTCCTGTCTAATTTGCCTGTTGTGTGAGTCTGTTCCCCCTGGTCTTTGCCCCATATTTTAACTTATTTACTTATCTTTTAAACAAACCCCTAGCCCCAGGACCGGTTTCCCAACTGTCCCCGTCCAAACTTTCCCCAATTTAACAATCTTCGTGTGTGCAGGGGACTGGTCTAGTACCATGTGCCAAGCCCTTAGGCCCCGTGCAAACGCATGTCTGTCTTGTTGTGTAGTAGAGCCCCTTAAGCTCCTAAGCCTCGTTTATTTGTGTTGCTGTTTACTTGTGGGTTGATCGATCATGGATCCTTGCCGTTGCTTCATTTCCCTTTATTTTCTTTCTGGTCTGGGCTGCCTTGTCCATGTCACTTATATCTAGTCTTCTGTTATTGCTTACCCTGTTCTCCATGTGTTTTTTTATCCAGTTATTTCGAGCCCTCGGATGATCTTGTCCGATGATCTTGGGGTGACCTTCAGTTGTGTCTTGCGAGGAGCAGGATATTTCATCTGGTCCCGAATCTTGTTCCTGCTTTGAGAAGGGTTCAGATCGTTGTGGGGATGCAGCCGCAGTCTCCCCAAGTCCCAGGGCCGCCACGGCTCTCACTGCGTCTTGTTTTTCTTCAAGTGTCTGTGACGGTGGCGGGGCTATGTCCGCGGCGTATCTGTCTTTCTTCGGTGTTGGCCCTCGTCTTTTCCTGTTGTTTTCTGTTGTGCTGTGTTTCTCTGTTGAGCTTAAGTCCTCCATCCATTCTTGCACTTGTTGTGGAGTTGTAAAAAAGAGTGTGTAGTTATCTGTAAAAATCTTTAGTTTTGCTGGGAACAGCATGGCGTATTTGATGCCTTTTTCTCTCAGGCGGCGTTTGACCTCCAGGAAGGTGGCTCTTAGTCTTTGGGTGTCTCTGGTGAAGTCCGGGAGAAGATCATTATTTTTTGTCCCCCTATCATAATTTTTCCCTTTCGTCGTGCTTGCGATAGAATGAGATCTCGGTCTTTAAAATGCAGGAGTTTTGCTACTATCGGGCGTGGTCTGGCACCGGGGGGAGGGGGTCTTGCTGGTACTCTGTGGGCTCTCTCAATTGCAAAATATTGCGATAGGCCCTCAGGTGCTATTTCTTTGCGTATCAATTGTTCCAAGTAGGATTCCATGTCTGGTGCATCCTGTTCGGATCTCTCCGGGACGCCCACCAGTTTGCTTCTCCGCGCCCTGTTTTCGGTGTCCTCAGCTCGTGTTTTGAGTAGTTGTATCCTGGATGTCAGTAAGGACACTGTTTTAGTAAGAGTTTTGTTTTCAGGTGTAAGTTTTGCATATGGTTTTCTCGTTTACTGTCACTCTGTTGGATAATTTTCTGTGGTCGTCTCTGAGGAGGGTTAGGTCAGAAGATAATGGGGGTCATTACGACCTCGGCGGTCTTTTGAAAAGACCGCAGAGGCCGCGGGAGACAGAATACCGCCATTGCCGGCTGTATTTCTGTCTCCCTATTATCACATTTCCGCTGGGCCAGAGGACGGTAACAGTGTTACCGTCTGCTGGCCCAGCGGAAATGTCATATCAACATTGCACCTGGCTCGTAATAGAGCCGGCGGCAATGCTGAGGTGCAGTGGGTGCAGTAGCACCTGTCGCGCATTTCACTGCCCGAAATTCGGGCAGTGAAATGCGCGACGGGGCTATGCATGGGGGCCCCTGCACTGCCCATGCCAAGTGCATGGGCAGTGTAGGGGCCCCCAGGGGCACCCCAAGTCCCCTTACCGCCGGCCTTTCCATGGCGGTGTGTACCACCATGGACAGGCGGCAGTCGGGGACTCATAAGTCCAAGGGCAGCGGTGCTTGCACCGCTGCCCTGGGGATTATGACCGCCAGGCGGAATCCTGGCGGGAAAATGGAGGGGCCGGCGGTATGGCCGTGGCAAATCCGCCACGGTCATAATTGCTGGCGGAACACCGCCAGCCTGTTGGCGGTGTTACCGCCAACATACCGCCGGCCGCCAGGGTCGTAATGACCCCCAATGTCTCAATGTTATTCTCTAGAGCTTCTCTGGATGCCTGGATTGCTTGTAACAGGGTGTCTAATGTAGTGCTCCCTTCTGTTGCTCTGTGCGTGTCTTCTCTCTGTGGGCCTGCCTCATCTCCTGGGCTTTCTCTTTTTTTGGCTTGCCCATTGTCATGGAGTTGTTTGTGGTTAGTTAGTTGTTATCCTTGTTCTCCAGTTCCGCCTCCTCTTGTTGTTTTCCCTTCTTCTCTTTGCTATTTATTTTATTACCTTCCTCCTCCTCCGGTTCTCCCCCGGAGTTTGATACCGCCTTTTTTCTGTTTTTTCTTCTTTGTTCTGCCCTGTGCTAGCCTTTTCTGCTTTTGCCGTCCCTTTGTATGCTGATCTTTCCTGTAGCTACTTGATATTTGGTCTGCCCAAGGGTGCCCCCCTTCGTCTCCGATTTGCTGATTTTCACCCTTTTATTTCCACCATCGTTTCTGAGGGTCCGGTTCGGGTGCCCTAATTGACTCTTTCAGCCTTTGCTTGGTGCTTCGCGCCATAGGCTGCCCGGCCCGCCTCCCCAGAGGAGGAGCGCAGTCAGCCGCTTCCCCCGCGGTCAAGAGCGTCCCCTGGCCTCGGTATGTATTTCCTTTCAGTTATTTCAGTTCATCTCCTCTCTCGGTTCTCGAGCGGGGGGCTCGAACTATGTTGTCGGATCTCACAGTGCCTCCTGTTTGCGTTTCCGTCCTGGCACCCTCGCGCCCACGCCGCTTACTTGTTTTGAAAGTCCGGGGGGGGGGGGGTCGGTCCCGGTTCCGAGCTCCTGCTTCGCTCCTCATGTTTCCTTCCCGGCGGCTGGGCTTGTTTTCTCCTTCGCTCGTCGCTCGTGTTCAGGGTACATTATCGCTTCCTCGTGGGAGCCGCCATTTTGTTTCTCTGCTCCTGTTCAGCATCGGTTCTGGGACTCCTTCAAGGACGGCCGTAGCGCCTCAGACGCTCGTTTATTCGGAGCTCCGAAGGCTCCCCTCCATTTCCCTAATTTGTTTTGGGGGCTGCGGGGCCCGGGGCATCAGGATTATTGTCCGTTGGTCGGTGGCTGCCGGGAGCTCTGCTTTACACATGCTGCTTCATCGGCCTCTAGCCATGCCCCCTGGGCCTAAGTATTATTACTTTAATATTGGTCATGATGTTGACGTGAAAGCTTTGTGCCTTTGGAGACCAGTAAGGATTTGGTTTGTTAAAAGTTGTGTGCAATTAATTTCTTCAGCAGACTAATCTCTTTCATTATTTTCCGCCAGACCTGGGGGCTTGAGTGCCACATATTTGATGTTTTGAGATTTCAGATCTTCCAATCCTGGCAATTTTTTAAGCTAACCTGAGTATGTTCTGTCTATTTAGTACATCCTGTTTACCACATGATTCATATTCTGGCTGAAGACATTGCAAGTCCCCTTTGTCTGGCATTTGATGCTGTTTGAAAC
The DNA here is from genome assembly GCF_031143425.1 of Pleurodeles waltl. NCBI lineage: Eukaryota > Metazoa > Chordata > Amphibia > Caudata > Salamandridae > Pleurodeles > Pleurodeles waltl. Next base: position 66,529,659 of record NC_090437.1, read on the forward strand.
TTGTATCTTTATTCCTGATGTTATTTGATATTCCTTTGCACGTTGTAAAAGCTTGCCCAGTTCAAAGATGACTCCGCAATGCTGGTGTGACATCAGCATGACATTAGGGTTGGAAATCTCCCAGGTTCCACTGTTTTTATCTACCGAAATTTTGTTAGATCTAAAAGTGAGAGTTTCATGTATAGAACAATACAGTACTCATTTTTTGACATGACAACTGCTCATAGATTACATGGAAGTGGCATGTTGTTTGTCAGCAGTGGAAGTTGAAGTAGCTGTGAGAGTGAAATCATTTCAGGTACATCAGCTTATTGGGTTGCATCATTGCTTTGGCTTTGAATAACACATTTAAGCTGTCTTCTTCCCTAGTTGCTCCACGTGCAACCTTATTCCAGTTGTGTGCTTTTGTCACTTTAGGTGGCTCTTCTTTTGGAAAATATGTACTTGCTCTTGTCTGTCTCTAGTGTATTTAATTGCTGTGCTTCCTTCTGCAACCTTCAAACAAGACATATTGGCCAGTTGCAGATGCAGCTTATGGTAGACAAGCTCCAAGTCCTCAGACACACCCTTTCTTCTGTTGTTCCTGCACAATAGATTGAAAACTCTGAACACCAAAGGGATTCCGCTACCAGCATCATCAGGAGTATCTCTTTATGGGCAATAAAGTCCCTTCCAATTGATGATTTCAAAATGAATTTGGTCAGTCATGTCTTTCTGGCGTCAACAGTTTTCGCTTACTATTTAAATTACTGAATGAACATGACTTTCACATTATCATTCAGGGTTCAATTAAATACAATTAATGTAATTTAAAGGGTCTACAACAGAGAAGCTAGTGGTGTAGCCCTCCTTTTAATAACCTGAGGATTTCTTTGCTTGGATTTCCACTGTGGTTGTTATGCCCAACCAGCTCCTGCTGCAAAGTGCTGGAAGCAATGTTTTGGGCCTGTATTTCAGAGGGGATATCCTCGGAAACAGGATACAAAATAAAGCCGTTATGAATTTCCATTGTTGTCACTGTATCATATCTTTTTCAGAACAAGCAAATCAAGCTGCTCATAACATTCTCCCATCCAAGATCGAGCACAGCAATGTGCTCCTCATAGGTCATCTTCCAGAATCTCTAGGATGAGTGAAACTTTTAATTCACCACTTTTTAGTAATACTTCACTTCTCAGAATAAAAGTTCACATGTGATATATTCAGCAATAGTGAAAGTAGTTACAGAATGATATACAGTAATGAGATAAGTGTGAACTAAAAAAGAGTTTGGAAAAGTGGCAATAAAAAGCAAAAAAATGATACAGAAAAAGCCAGATGTCCAAGGTGTGCCTTGCCTACTTTGAGAACTATTTGGATGTGGTGCATAGATACCACTAAACCAATCAACTAAGGAAATTGAGCATTTGGAAATATACTAGTAAAATATGAAGATGAGGGTTTGTATGTGCCTACCTTTTTTTCTACAGCACTTCACAAAATTAAAAAGAATGAGGTCCCTGGCCCATTTCAAGAGGAAGAGGAAGAGGGTAGTTATGAAAAAGGCATATTGTGTAAGATAAATGCATTCTCGCAACAGTTCGTTGAAATGTTGAAGGTGTTTTAACAACCTGATTGATATGAGATAGGTCTATTGATAAAGGACTAGGCACTGGCACACAACCACTTTTCAGAACTTGTGACGTCCAGCCCAACTGCATGATGGACCTAAATTGACTCTGTCCATGATGTGATAATGACATGTTGTTTTGAATACTATCAATTGCAGATGACTTGCTATTATTTAGTGTGTAAATGCGGTTGGACAATTTGGTCAAACCATTGTCAACAGCTGCTAGAGCTTTGTGCAAATTTTCCTGATCAATTTGCCTTAATCCAGCGGCTGCCTTTTGAGAAAGCTTCCAAATGTCATTATGTGTTACATATAAAAAGTGCTTTGTGTATGGTTTCCTAAGACCTAACAGGAGGTCTTGTAAGTCTATATGTTCTGACAGGAGACTAAGATGTTCTTTAACAGCTGTTAGTGTGGAAGATTTTAACCATTGTTGACATAGTTTGCCTACACTATATTTGGTGATGATATCAGTGTTGTGTGCGGACATAATGAGGATCAGATCGACTGGCTCTGAAACCATGAGTGAGTGTACAAAACATGAATGACAACCATTTGTGTCCACTGGCCACAATAACCACCTGGTCAGATTTGAAAGTGTTGAATTAAAGGTGCCGTTCAGGACTCCCATTGAGCTGTTCTTCAGTGACATTTAAAATATTTTGCAATTTTTCAAATTTAGCTGGTGAGGGAACACTGGGCGCATTCCATTCCATAATGTTCGCCAAGCCTAAGCAACTTGTTTGTTGTACAGTTTCATTGAGAAATGTAATTTGTAACGGAATAAGACATACTCTCAATAAGGCTTCCCTTCCCTGTATCTGCCAATCTATCGTTCCCCACACACTCTTTAAGCTAAATCGAGTTCAAACAATATTCACAGTGTTCTATAGCCAACTGGGAAACAAAGGAATCAGAATAAATCAATTTCATATCCGTTTTTTGGGGATGCTGGCTTGTGCAGAAAATAATGTCCATAATGATCGTAACAGAAGATTTCCCCATAATCAGCAGTTACCATTTAAACAGCCTCACTTCCGAACAGTGTAATATTTAAGCTCAGAAAGCATAGAGTCAACTGTTTTTCAAACCCAATTATAAGAAATAACCCCTGATGTATAATATCAGTCATAGATACTTCAAATACATATCAGTTCAGTTCAACTTTATTTGGCATTTAGGCCCTCATTACAACCGCCGAGGCAGCGAGTGCCAGAATAGTGCCAGTGCTGGCGGTATTCCTAGCTCCCTATTTCGACTTTTCCGCTGGGCCAGGGGAAAAGTCACATCAACATTGCTGCCGGCTCGTACTAGGGTAAACCCTAGAGTGACTCAACGTTGAAACAGAGTTAGCTCCTACTAGTTCCGTGCTAATCTGGGGGTCTTATTTATCACAGATAATTCCACTATTTGACATACCACTCTTAGCCTCCAGCAAACCCATTTGCCCAGAGCTATTAAAGATACGTTCATTCTCCGTTTCCACCAGTCAATCATTTTGGTCCGCGGAGGCGAGGACCCGAAATCTGTTTCAAGACAGCACTTTTAAATCAGTATTGCGGCTGCTGCCCTTGTTGAAATGGGGTTGGGCAAAGCAATCTCTCCTCATAGTCAAATTTAGATGTCTGTAGAAAAACACAAAAGGAAGAATTTTTATGGTGCCACTTTTGTCAAACCAACTCTGGTCATCGTCAAACTTTTCTCTGCAAGTCTGGGATTTCTGAAGTTTATGATAATTAAATCTCCTGGAAAACAGCGTTCAAGTGGACCAATACTTCCCACAAAACCCCTTCACTTCGACAACAGCCAATGCGCCACCTTATTTATCAGTGCCACTGCCAACTCAGCCTCTCCATCTGGTGTGGGGAAAGGGACATTTGCCAGGACTACCACATAAGGACTGGCTGCGGGGGGAAGATTAATCACTGGTAGCGACAAGTCTGTAAGCCCCGGAGCCATATGGTTCACTGTCGGCCCTTGAAGTAAACTGTTGCCTAAGCGCCCCTTTGGTTGAGTTGGGCATTATCGCCTTTGCATTATTTTCCATTTGTCTTCCCTTTTTAATTTCCGTCTGCTCAAGCCTGTTACTACTGCCTTGTGTGTCGGTGAAGGTGATTGCTGATCATTATGGGAAACATTTAATGAAACAGGGCTATCAGGATTGTCTGCCCCTCCCTTATTTGGTGAGAAGATGGAGTGATTAAGTCCTCTTTAATACGTGTGGTAAGTAAGTTTAAGTCCTTCTCCATAGTTGTAAGACAATCCAATACTGGGCATAACTTTTCATCCAGCACTAGGAGGCCCACAAATATTTGCCCTCAAAACCCACTTCCTACGTTTGACAACCAACTCACACTCCAATGAGATCTTTGAAAGATCGGCCCTCAGATCTTTGAAAGATCGGCCTTCTTAGATTCCATCTGCCCACCACCTCCTCAGTGAAAATTGGGGCCTCTGTGGCCTCCTCTACCGACGCCCCTATTAAATAATTATAGTCCCCTGTGGGATAATTAGAATTAAGCTGCTCAATCAGAGGTACTATGATTGAAGGGTTATTTGGCTGAGGTGGTCCAGGAGAGGTTGAGGACAAGGTTAAAGATGAAGTCCACAGCTGCAAATGAAAGCCTTCTTGCTGCGCGTTTTATCTCATTTGTTATCATGTCAACTGCCCTGACCAAAACATTGTCAGTCGTTGACCTCGTTAAAGCCTGAGAGTGTGTTTCCGTTGAGCCGGCCGGTTTTCTATTTCCCATATTTTCAGGCACAAATGTGAAAAGGAAATAAATAAATTAAATAAAATACTAATCACAGGAAGCAGGGTGGACAATATCATTAATAAAAAAGAAATACACACAGTACCTTAATCCATGCTCCAGGAGAAAGAGAATGGGCTCAGCCGGCCTCTCTTACACCATGAAGGGCTGAGACGGGCCCGGGCGTTGGTGGCCTTTGCTGCATTGCAGCTTGTGGTGTGTAGTTTTAAGGCCCCTGAACCTGCCCTGGTAAGTAGCAGTTATGGTGTGTAGTGTCAAGGCCCCTGCACTACTGACAGTGTGTCTTGCGGTGCAGAAACTTTGGTGACATTTAAAGTGCCTCTAGGCACGCAGATGAGTGGCGTTAGTGGCCTTTGTCGCAATGCAGTTTGGGGCTTGTAGTTTCAAGCCCCCCCCAGCCCAGATAAGTAGCAGCTAGGGCATGCAGCCTCAAGACCCCCACTCCTGCCCTACTGACAGTGCGTCCCGCACTGCAGGAACCTAAGGTGACGTATAAAGCACTTCTGGGCAGAAAGATGAGTGCCGTTGGCAGCCTTTGCCACAGTGCAGCTTGTTTCAAAGCCCCGCTCCATCCCAAGTAAGTAGCAGCTAGGGCGTGCAGTTTCAAGGCCCCCGATCCTGCAGCGCATATGAAATTCAAATCATTTCCGAAGGACCGAAGATATCGAACAGTACTTTATCCCAAACAATCCAGTCTGGAATTGGAATAGCTGAAATATACATTAGGCACAAGTCTATGCGGACCTTATGAGGTGACAGCTAAGGTTTTAAAACCTCATCCACCATTTCAATAGCAGCGCATTCAGGAGGATAATGACTATATATATATACATTTTATTTATTTATTTATTTATTTATGTATTTAATTGATAACAATCACAAAGTACAAATACAACATAACAACAAAAACTAGCCCACAAATCATGAGCCCAGGCCGTGTTAACGTACAGCCCCTCCTGACTACAGGATACAATCTGTAGGACGTGTCACAAAAGGTTACCTCACACAGATGCATCAGACATGGCTCCCACAACATCAACAGATTTAACCAGCCACCGCAGGCAATACGGTCCGATTACCCAATCCAGCCGCGAGGCCTGTCATTAAGCATCATAGGGCAAGAACTAACAACAATGAAGGAAACTTAAAGAAAAAGGGAAGCAGTAGGCAGGGAGAGTACACGCACACAGGCGACCAGTCACAAGGATCATCTCACAGTGCGCAGCCTTGAGGAGGGCTGTGGAGAATAGAGCCACCAAAGGCGCAGGCAATCACCTAATACTCACGCATCCCTGCCCAAGGCCACCAGGAAAGAGCGCAGCGGAGCCCAGATATCCCTTGGCCGGGAGCCCTCAGGAGTCAACTCCCAAAAGATTATCAGCTGTTCCTGACAAAAGGGGGCGTCACGTAACCAGTCAGATTTACAAGGAGCCCGTCCCCTGCCCCAGCACATGGCAACCCTGCGCTTATCCAGCAAAAGAAGCAGGCCCACCAGCCCCCAATGCGCCCGGCAAGCCCCATCCACACATCCAAGCAACGCAATCTTGGGGGATACAGGCAGCACCGATCCAGGCATCACAGTGATCATACGTATTACCTCCACCCAGAATGCATGAACCTCAGCACAGTCCCAGACGAGATGTAAAAATCCAGCATCAGGGGCGCGGCAGCGCTCGCAACGTGTGTCCTCGAGCAAACCCATAGAGCAAAGCCCACTAGGTGTATAATATAGGCGGTTCAAAAACTTAAAATGTATCAGACGCAGACGCAGCCGATAATTAGGAGAAAGTGCTCTCATATGAGCACAGCAACTCCGCCACATCTCCTCAGTAATAGGCTCCCCCACATCCATCTCCCACCGAGCCCTGGCAGACCTCCCAAAGTCACTGCGCTGCTCCTGAGTACAGTTGTACAATTTAGTAATTAATTTACGAGGTGAGTGAGCACAGCATAGCGCCTCCAGAGAACAACACTCCAGCGGGGCCTCAGGGATGCCGGAAAACCAAGCGTGCAGCATTGCGTATACACGCAGCACATACATCCGCTGCAACGCAGTGGCTTGCCCATCCCCAAGCACGGCACTAGGAGGGATCAACCGACCGTCCGCAAATCAATCGCCCAACTCAGTCATGTTGAAAGCCCGAAGAAAATCACAGAGCCCCGTGTCGCGGAACATCCGAACATCTGCAACAGCAAGAACGGGCAGCTAAGGGCCAAAGGGTGTTTTAGCTCCGGAGCATCGCAGCAGCGCCGTCCAGGCCTTAGCAGTGCAAGTCACCGTGTCAACATCCCGCGGGCAGGGCCGGAACGGGTTCCCGAGGACACGCGCCAAACCATCTGGCCAAACCGCGTCACTTTCGGGCGCCAAATGGGGTAGCTACCTAGTCGGATGCAGCCAATACTACGAAAAGTGAGCCTGAGCGCAATTATAGTAGAGCTCTAAGTCAGGGGTGGCGAGGCTACCCAGCTCAAAAGTCAACATCAGCTGCTCCCAAGCGATACGGGGTTGTCCACCCGCCCAGACGAAATGAATCAATGCAGTGCAAAGACGCCTCAAAAAACTCTTTGGGAGTATGAGCGGAAGATTTACAAACAAATAAAATAAATTGGGGAGCACTACCATCTTCACAACAGCAATACGCCCGATCAGCGATAGTGGTAACGAGCGCCATGCCTCAACCTTCTCCTCCAACCACGTAATCGCCGTGACGTAACTGGCCATCCAGAGAGTCTCCACATCACAACTCAGCCAAATTCCCAAATACCGAACCGACGTAATAGGATGACGGGACGGAAGCTCCATCACACCCAGAGACAAAGACAACACCACTGATTTAGACCAATTAATCTCAATCCCTGAAAAGGTAGCAAAACACACGATCCCATCCAACAAAACATCCAGATTCCCACGCGTATCACGAACGTACAGCGCAATGTCATTAGCATACATAGAAATCAATATGGGACGCTGTCGATATGGCAGGCCCCTGTCATTATGTTGCAGCCGCGCCGCTAAGGGCTCCATCGCAACCGCAAAAAGTAACGGGGACAAAGGACATCCCTGTCGAGTCCGAGGGGCGACCGGAAAAGGAGCCGAAACATCCCCATTCAAACGCAGTCTAGCAGTGGGGAGCGTATACAGTAATCTGATCCGTTTCACAAATCAATCACTCAGCCCCACGCGGACAAGTAACGCAAACATGTACTCCCATGCCATAGAATCAAAAGCCTTGGCTGCATCTAGAAACACCGTCACCGCATTCTCGTCAGCTTCCACCGAACTAGCAGCCGCAAAAAGTTACGCAAATTATGAGAGGTGGATCTCCCCGGCACAAATCCAGACTGATGCGGCAATACCAACTTTGGGAGTACCGGCAGCAAGCGTGCCGCAATCATTTTACCCAAAATGTTATTGTCAATGTTGATCATAGAGAGCAGGCGATACGAATCGCAACAGCCCGGGTCCTTGCCCGGCTTGAGGATCGTAACAATCAAGGCCTCCCTGAGTGAGGCCGGGAGAATCCTGGCGTCCAAGGACTCTGCATATACCTCCAGGAGATGGGGAGGCAAAATGTCTGCCTACTCCTTATAGAACGCAGGAGTCAAGCCATCTATACCAGGAGACTTATCGCTAGGCAAGCTACGAATCGCCGCAACGACCTCCTCTACAGAGAACGGAGCGTCGAAGTAAGAGCGGTGTGCGTCATCAAACCACAGCGACGCAATTTCAGAAAAATAATCCTGCGCCGCAGCCGCATCCAGCCCGGACAGTTCCGCATATAGATGCTCAAAGAATTGGGTAAAAACTTGCATAACTCCACGCGTCCCGACGACACGTTCACCTCTACCACTAACAATCTCAGTGACATAGTTGCTGGCCCATGGCTTACGCAGCACAGCCCTCTCCCCCTCACCATAATGACGCGCCCGAGCGGTCTTCCCCAAAAAGCAGACCTCTCTGAGGTAGGCCTTCTCATATAAGGACACCGTGCTCCACAGCTTGGCCAGCACCTCGCTCGACCAGTCCTCCACCAAACGTCGCTCCACCACCGCAATCCGCCCCTCCAAGTCTGCCAACTCCCGACGGAGGGCCTTCAACATCCCATTCTGCTTCGAGAGGCACACACCCCGAATAACCATCTTAAACGCCTCCCACAGAATAAAAGCCGAGCTCACAGAGCCGCAATTTTCAGTGAAGAACAGTACAATGGCCTCACGTATCTCCTCGCGAAACGCCACATCCCGAAGTGTCCCATGCGAAAGCGCCACAAGAACCTGCGCTCCAGCCCGCAAGGCACCTCCGCGAGGGATCAGACAGCGTGCGAGGAAGATGATCCACGGAGCGCAGCCATAGCTCCACATCTCTTGTACCCAGCCAGCGATCAAGGCGGGACCAACTACTATGGGTATTATTAACGCACGTGCCCTCTCTGGCGGTTCCATGCTGCATCCTCCAAAAATCCACCAGAGCACCCACCAACATCACCAACGCCAAGGCCTTTGCCGCTGCAACGTGCTGCACCCTGGCCACACTCTCACGGTCCATCCTCGGATCCAGGATCACGTTGAAGTCAACACCCCAGATCACTGCACCCGTACCCAGCGACTCTACCAGGCGCCACAGCTCCCGAAAAAACTCAGGATCATCCGTGTTAGGGCCATAGAAGGCAACCAGCCAACAGGCTCTATCCAACAGCTTGCCACTCAAGATGACATACCTGACATTCGGATCAGCAATGATCTTCTGAGTGTGCCACTGTAGCCCCTTGCGCAGCAAAATCGCCACACCCCGCGCATAACGCGAAAACACAGAGCAATGATATTCACCAACCCACCCAGCCTTCAGCCTGCCCAGCGTAGAAGTTACCAAATGTGTCTCCTGCAACATACAGCTGTCAATTTCATGGCGCCTGACATACGCAGATACTAGACACGCCGTCCGCCAGTCATTCAGCCTGCGCACATTCCAGGTTAAGCAGTGCACCGCATTCATGCTACTCGCTCCCATCTCATCCTCCTCACTGGTACCAGTCGTCTCCACTGCGCCCCACCCTGCCAGTCTGAGATAAGCAAACAGATAGAAAAGAGAGTATAGACAGCTAAGGAAAAGAGAACTAAATAGAGTCACTCCCCACCCCACCCACGCACACCCCCCAATTGGGCCATATCAAAAACCCACCCCTCCCAAAACACCAACCCCCCCATACATAACAAATTAACTATAATCAGGACTCATCCAGAGGGCGAAAGCCAGGCCATACATCCCACCACCCGATCAGGACTGGGGGAGATGGACAAAAGGGCCAAACAGCTAATTCAGCAACAGAGCGACCTCAGGCATATAAGCAGACCATTTAGACCACCCGCAGCCCCAATAGCCCGTTCCAGCCCCAGCGTCCTCCAATTAGTAATTATCACTCAGGGCAGCCTGCTCGGACCCGGCACCATCCGGGCCCCCAACCTCCGGCTGCTTAGGCATCCTCTTGACGAATTTGGCTGCCTGCTTTGGATCAGTGAAAAACAGCAACTTCCCCTCATCTGGCACCCTCAACTTAACCAGGTACAATAAAGCAAATTTCTGATGGATACAACTACCTGTGGATTCCTCACCTTATGAATTCGTCCTTGCGCCAGCATCCGACGGAAAGTCTTCTTCCTAGCTGTCCACGTCGACGAGGACGTCATAATGGCACGGCTCCGCCTGACTCCGTCTGACGTCAACGTGCCAATAAGAGGTCCTCGTCGGCGTACTGACGTCAGTTTTCCTTTTTTCCGTGCCTTCGACGCCAACGGTTTTTCTTCCTGGCTCGTTGATTACTGTTGCGTTTTTCAACATCATGCTCAGAACTAAGGCACCAAATACAATCTGAATGTGGATCGGTCACTGACATCCGACCCCCACATTCTCTACATGGCTTAAAACCGGACTTCTTTGGAGGCGACATTGTAACCACCAAAAAACGCAGCAGTAATCAACGAGCCAGGAAGAAAAACCGTTGGCGTCAAAGGCACGGAAAAAAGGAAAACTGACGTCAGTACGCTGACGAGGACCTGTTATTGGCACGTTGACGTCAGACGGAGTCACGCAGAGCTGTAGCCAGAGCAATGGGCATAACTGTGGTGGCAAGGAGACAGGCCTGGCTCCGTAACTCGGGCTTTTCGGCTGATGTACAGTCCACATTGTTGGATCTCCCGTTTGATGGGGCTAAGTCGTTAGGGCTCCAAGCTCCTTCTTCCACGGCCTCTTCCAGATTTTTCAGGAGGTTTCGTGGATTTGGGCGTGGCTCTTCCTCCTCTTCCTTTCGGGGAAGATATCAGCAACCTGCCTCTTCCCATCCCTATAGATCTTTTAGGGGGAGAGGTAGGGTCCGCACCAGAGGAGCCTCTCAGCAGCACTCTGCCTCTTCCTCATCCTCTGGCGGGGTGCAGCAGGGGAAGCAGCCTTAGGCTTCCACCATTTCCAACTCACGCCTCTCCTGTAGGGGGAAGATTACAGCATTTTCTCACCAAATGGGAGACTGTTACGTCGGACAATTGGGTTCTCAGTGTTGTGGGAAAAGGCTACACCCTTCCTTTTCGGGAGTTTCCGCCCCTCATCCCGCCCCGCCCTTCGTATTGTTCACAAGAACACCTCCTGTTGCTAGAACAGGAGGTAGAAGTCCTCCTTTTAAAGGGCGCGGTGGAGTTGGTCCCGGAGCAGGAAAGGGGTCAAGGAGTTTACTCAAGGTATTTCCTGATTCCCAAGAAGGATGGTCGTTTGAGACCAATTCTGGACCTGAGGATCTTGAATTGGTTCCTCAAGCAGGAAAAGTTCAAGATGCTGACCCTAGCACAGGTGCTTTTGGCGTTGAACATGGAAGACTGGATGGTATCTGTCGACTTGCAGGATGCTTACTTTCATATCCCGATACTCAAGTCACACAGGAAGTATCTCCGGTTTGTGGTGGGATCGCAACACTATCAGTTTGCGGTCCTTCCGTTTGGTCTTACTTCAGCACCTCGAGTCTTCACGAAGGTGATGTCGGTGGTTGCGGCAGAGCTCAGAAGGAAGGGGATAGCAGTATTCCCTTACTTGGACGACTGGTTGATCAAAGCCAAGTCCCCGGAGCTTGTGTTGCGTCATCTGCAGTCAACAACCCAGTTGTTGTTCGACCTGGGTTTTTCGGTGAACGAGCCCAAATCTCACCTAGAGCCCTCTCAGCGCCTCCTGTTCATAGGGGCAGTACTGGATACAACATTGGGTCGGGCCTTTCCTCCGCCTCAGCGGATTCAAGATATTCAGGATTTGGTTCCAATGTTTCGAAATGGAGCGGTAGTTCCAGTCCTCAAGGTCCTTCGTCTGCTCGGTCTTTTTGCCTCCTGCATTCTGTTGGTCACGCATGCTCGCTGGCACATGAGGGCTCTTCAGTGGTGCCTCCGAAGGCAGTGGTCTCAACACAGAGGGGATCTAGAGGGTACTGTCAAGATCTCCAGAGATGCTGCTGTGGATTTGAAGTGGTGGATTGTAAGCAACAATCTTTCGCAAGGAAAGCCGTTCCAGCAGTCGCCACCAGTGGCCACAGTCATAACGGATGCTTCCACTCTAGGGTGGGGAGCTCATCTGGGGGATCTGGAGATCAAAGGTCTTTGGTCTCCAGAGGAACAGATTTTTCACATCAATCTGTTAGAATTACGGGCTGTACGTCTGGCTCTCAAGGCCTTCCTCCCTTCCCTTCGTGGTCAGTCGGTACAGGTCCTAACGGACAATACTACCACGATGTGGTACATAAACAAGCAGGGAGGAGTGGGGTCGTACCTTCTCTGCAGAGAAGCTCTTCGACTATGGTCCTGGGCAAAGGACCATCGGATTTGCTTGATAGCAAACCATCTGGCCGGAGTTTTGAACGTGCGTGCGGACAGTCTCAGTCGCCACTTCTCGGCAGACCACGAGTGGCGTCTCCATCCAGATCAAGTCCGTTTAATCTTCCAGAGGTGGGGGTTTCCTCGGGTAGATCTGTTCGCCACTCGAGAGAACGCGCATTGTCCGTTGTTCTGCAGCCTTCAGTATCCGATGCAGGAAGCGTTGGGGGACGCGTTTCAAATGACCTGGTGCGGCCAGTTGCTTTACGCGTTTCCTCCCATACCCTTGATTCCTCGAGTATTGAGGAAGATTCGCCAAGACCGGGCTCTAGTAATCTTAATAGCTCCGGATTGGCCAAGGAGGGTGTGGTATTCCGACCTTCTCCAACTCTCAATGTGCCCGCCGCTCCGTCTCCCTTTCAGGGCAGACCTCTTCTCGCAGTCGCAGGGGCAGGTTCTACACCCCAACCTCCAGAGTCTGCACCTACATGCCTGGAGATTGAACGGGGCAACCTGAGTTCCTTCTCTCTCCCGCCTGAGGTAGTGGATGTTATATTAGCGGCCAGGCGACACTCCACTAAATCTATCTACGCTAATAGGTGGTCTAAATTTGTTGCGTGGTGTGGAGAGAGGCAGATTGATCCTTTGCATGCTCATCTTTCGGACGTTTTGTCTTTTGCTCTATCTCTGGCGCAGAAAGGTTGTGCAGTGGCTACCATTAATGGTTATTTATCGGCCTTGTCAGCCTTCTTATGTCTTCCAGACCAACCATCTTTATTTAAATCCCCTATTGTTATCAGATTCTTGAAAGGTCTTCTAAATCAATATCCTCCAAAGCCATTCGTTATGCCGCAATGGGATTTGTCCTTAGTCCTGACTTTCCTTATGGGGTCCCCTTTTGAACCTATGCATTCTTGCCCCTTGAGGTATTTGGTTTTAAAAACAGTCTTCCTGATAGCTATAACATCAGCAAGGAGAGTGAGTGAGTTGCAGGCCTTATCAGTAAAACCCCCTTATACAACTTTTTATGGGGATAAGGTGGTGTTGAGGACCAAGGCTGCTTTCCTCCCGAAGGTTGTTTCACCCTTCCATTTGGCTCAGGCAATTACTTTGTCCACGTTCTATCCTCCGCCTCATCCTTCCAAAGAGGAAGAAAGACTGCACCGTCTGGACCCAAAGAGAGCGTTGAGCTTCTTTATCGATAGAACAAAGGATTTCAGGCTGGAGGATCAGCTGTTTATTGGATACGTGGGCAAGAGGAGAGGAAAGGCAGTCCACAAGAGAACACTATCCAGGTGGGTTGTTCTTTGCATTAAAATATGTTACTCTTTGGCAAAGAAGGATCCTCCTGAGGGCATTAGAGCTCATTCCACCAGAGCTAAGTCGGCCACTTCGGCCTTGGCCAGAGGTGTTCCTGTGGTCGACATCTGCAAGGCCGCAACTTGGTCGTCCCTTCACACTTTTGCAAAACATTACTGTTTGGATTCTGAGGTTAGAAGGGACGGCCATTTTGCACGGTCAGTGCTGCAGGATTTCTTGGTTTGACCATTTAGGCACCCACCGCCGGGCGTGGTACTGCTTTGGGACTCTATTCATGAGGTGAGGAATCCACAGGTAGTTGTATCCATCAGAAGAACGAGTTACTTACCTTCGGTAACGACTTTTCTGGTGGATACATTAGCTACCTGTGGATTCCTCACGGTCCCACCCGCCTCCCCGTTGCCTTTCTGGTCTTACCAAGTAATCCTTGAGTGCGCTCCTCTTGGTCTTTGAGGGTGCAATAGATGTATATATAATATATTTATATATATATATGTATATATGTATATATCTTTATGTATATACTTGGTGTGTGTATATATTTTAAAAGAGAGAGTTTTATATATATATATATGTACATAAAAAGATTTACAGTTATTCATACAATGTGGTGTATTTTTACAATATAATGGATGTTGCTTTGCTCTTTCATTGCATTGCCTGGTTGTTCTCATGCACGTAAAAAATGATTGGTACTGACGTCCGCACGTCGTCGAGGACCTCTTATTGCCTGTATGACGTCAGACGGCGTCGCGTGGGCGACAGTGACGTCCTCGTCGACGTGCAGAGACTAGTAAGAAGATTTCCGTCGAATGCTGGCGCCATGGGAGTATTCATGAGGTGAGGAATCCACAGGTAGCTAATGTATCCACCAGAAAAGTCGTTACCGAAGGTAAGTAACTCGTTCATCAGGCTTTTCCTAGCACACAGCATTTATCTAACTAAGTCAACTTATATTTCAGTAGCTGTGCAAGACCATTTTCTGTACTTCTGTATGATGAAAAAAATATTTTAATAGGATGAAAAAAAGTCAGAACACTTTACTTCATGATGTGCAAATGATAAATGTTTTTGAAACCCAATTTTCACAGATTATTGTTAATACACTATATAGTTTTATAAGTTAGTAGGAAGGTTTTTGGACATTTCTTGGAAGTTTACTGCCTGTAAATGACTGTGTGCTACCACATAATGCTTTAGTAATATATTTATGAAGAATGAGTGTTTAAAGATAAACTGAGAAACATTCTTACTCTGATGGCAAAGCTATTAGTAAACTAAGAGGCAAGTCATGCATGGATCATGTGTATCCTATATGTGGGCTAGATGTTTTATACATGGAGCAAACGTTTAGTATATTTAATCAAAGAAAAGAGGATTTTTTTTATAGCTGAAATGCTGAACTCGCATATTTGAAGGTACACTCATATGTGAGAATTAAAAAAAGGCGACTGTTACACACAATATTTGCCTAGGATCACACAATTTGAGACCCATTTCTGGGTCAAGTACATTACAGTTAGGTCGAGTAGAATATTCAAGCTACTCGACCTGCAGGTCTAGTAACATTTTTATGATTGTTTTAGGCCTGTATATGCTCCATTAGGTTGTAAGAGACCACAATCGTGCAGGTACACACATTGAAGTGGTTTGTTGGAAATTATGAGAGGTGTCTGTGGTGGCCGTTTGATGGTGGACCCTTTAATTTGTTGACAAATGTCACAGCAAGGGACAAACTGTCTGACGGGAATGTATATGGTCCTGGCCACCAACAGCGTTTTTGCATGAGATAGTAGCTGCCAAATCAGCATGGGCAGAAGCAACCCCCTCATGCGCTGCTTTGATGAGATCTAATCCCTGGTCTTGGTTGACAATCACACGATCACCCACCCCCGGTATTGTTGCAAATGCAACTTTTTGGGCACTTAAGTGGCAGGAATATTTGGCAGGATATGTGTTTGGTAAGGGCTTGTTGTCAGATAAAGCCTTCACAGAAGCCAGTGTTTCATCATCCAACCTAGTATGAGAATGAGTAATTGCAACAACAGAAGTGTCTACTACAGATTTGGCTGCCTCGTCGGCCAAAGTGTTCCCTACAACATGTACTCCAACACTTTGGTGACCCAGTGTATGAACTACATGGACCTTTGGTAGCTTGTCTTTAAGAACTGCTGCCTCCCCCCACAAGAATTTGGGTTTGATGGTGTTTCCTTCAGATTCTATGAACCCATTCTGGCACCAATAATGCAGATATTCATAGAAGGACTGAACACAGTAGTACAAATCACACACAGTCGATGTGGAAAGTTCAGGATACATGTGTTCCAGTGCCAAAATTAGAGCCTTGAGCCCTGTAGGTTGTGCAGTGCAGTCCCCTAGGGTCTGCATATGGTATTTTGAGGGAAGAGTTTGCCATCCCTCATTACCCTGCTCACTGCTGCACAAGTGGCGGAGTATTGCTGTTTAATATCTACAGTTGGTTGAGCTGAACCATCAGTATAAATCATTATTTGATATTGATCAAGAGGCAAAATGTTTGTAGGCATTGGGTATTCAAGTTCATATTGAAAGAATTCTTGTGTCTGAAGTTTTGGATCAAAAACATAATCTACATCAGGGGCCGTCGGAGGTGTTGAGCCCATTGGATCCAATGTGGATGTAGAGCTTTTGTATTCAGAATTCTTACTTTTGTAAAAGCCTCAAGGGCTGGTACTGAGGTAACAACAATAATGTGTTTCCACTCACCCGAGGTCTCTCTTTTATGACAGCCATTTTGAACAGCAGTCAGAGTTTTTTCAGTGGGAGCAAAAAGGTTTGCAGCGGTGGAATACAAATGTGATTTGTAAGCTATTGGAACAGTATCACCTTCATTGAATGTTACATAGTGTGAGAAAGTCACCCTTTTAGCATGTTCACCCCAATATTTCTGACTGCTACTGGTGGTAAATGACTGTTCCCTTGGCTCTGCTAAACAGGCCCAAGGCCAGTGCTCTGAATAAAAGGTATATGGTCAAATGGTACAATGTTATAATCCCCACTGGCAATGACAGACCCTGTAAGTGCCTAGTAGATAATAGGGCAAGGGGGATTAAAATTACCTATAAGTCCCTAGCATACAATAGGGCTGGAACGTTTACAGGCCCAGTGGATTTTCTGCACTGGAGTGTGCACTACTGTGGTGCCTGCTGTATTTGTGAATGCAGCCCTGCCTTGCGTACAATCTTTAAAAAGTAAAATGTGTGCAAATTCGACTTTGGGATTTAGGGTATTTCTCAAGTGATAAACGTCCTTATTTTTACATATGTCACCCCCAAGGTCTCCCCTAGATGCCCAAGGGATGGGGTGACGTAACTAAAGGAGGGACATTATAAAATATGTATTATATGCCCTGGTGAGGGAAAAACTGCACCTTTCATTTGTCCCCCATTGTAGATACTTAGCTCCATGGGATGAAATGGGAATATTTTCCATAAGCTTAAGTATGGCTAGGAGGGAGCGAAATCTATCATGAAAGGACTAAAATGAATAGTAATGATAACTCCAACAACTTGCCCTTGTTAAATGCAGCATAACTAGCACAGAAAGTAAGTTATACAACGTTCTTTTCTGTAAGCCAAATCACAAACTGCTAGTGGTCTCTCCTGAATGGTCAGCCCTAACAGGATTAACCAGGCTGCTTTAATGAAGTGATAAGTGGCCTGCACTGAGCAAAGGCTATCTGATGGGGGAGGTTGGCAAATGCTGAGGCCAGGCCGGGAAGGGGGCTGGGTAAATTAAGGTGAGGCTTAAAAAAGAAGACATTCAGAAAGGAATGCAGCCAGGCCTGCCCTCTCACTCTGTATCCCACAGATAGATAGTGGGCTTAGAAAAGTAATTTGCAAACATATAGAGGGAGCGTTAATGGAAATGAGCTCCACCAGTGGGTTGGTTAAGCCGGGTCTTGATTCTCTGGAGGAAAATTATCCATTTTGGAATGTTAAAGTGCATTGCTTTAGGGGTCAAGAAGATGCCACACCTTGGAGGAAGTTGTCATGCTTCTGGGTGACACCCTGCAGCTCATTGGACAAGGATGGCCACTGGCTGTCACTCAAGATGTTTGAATAAAAGTGGCTGACCTGCATTGGGATTCAGATCTGCTGCCTGAAACCACAAGAAGAAAAAGGCCTGCTCTGCTGGAACCAAGAGGACTGCATATTGAAGTATTGCTCCTGTTGCACCTGGAACAATAGCCTAAAGGAATTTGCTGTGCTTTTAAAGGACTCAGGAGTTGACTCCCTGAAAACAAGTTAACAGAGCTTCACCTGCACCGTCTCCATCAAGAAGACCTCAGCTGGACAGTCTCCAGTGGCCTTTGAAGGAATTGGCAAGATGCATTCTGGGAAATGTAGTCCCAACATCCCAAGGATCATATCAGAGCTTCTAGACCTTTGTATTGGTGTTGTGGACGCCCAAAGATCTGCTGCCTAAAACCACAAGAAGAAAAAGAACTGCCCAACTGGAGCCCTGGTCTGCAACACAGAGGACTGCTGCTCCTCTTGCACCCTGTTTTGGTTTTAAAAGGTCTCAGGAGTAGAATTCCTGAAAGCAACAGGTTAAAAGAGCTTTCCTGCACCCGCTTCCACAAAAGTCCCTAACCTGGAGTGCGTCCAGTGGACTCGCAAGGATTGGGCCAGATTCATTGTTAGAATTGCAGTTCCACCGTCCCAAGGAGTAACTCTGATATTCTGGAACCTTTGATTAGGGTTGTGAACCACTTTCCTTCATCAAAAAAACTTGTGGGAGTAAGTGTAAAAGTGTTGCATTGGGGACGGCTGGAATTTTTGACTCTGTCTCGGTCTAGTGCAGCCTTCCCTTTGAGCACTATTTGCTTCTAAGCCCTGGTTTTACTTTTAATCTTTAAAAATTCACTTCTCTGGTTTCTTCTATTGGATTTTTGTCGTTTGGTGTAATTTTAAAGATAAAAATACTTCCTATTTTAATAAATTTGTGTGTGATTTTATTGTGTTTTGTATCTTGCTTATTACCTGTATTGGTGTATTTACATGCTTTACATACCTGTCTCCATAGTTAGGCCTGCCTGCTTGTTTCCAGACTAACAGGGGTTGAGCCAGGGGCTAATGTTTTGACACCTTGACTGAGCCTAATACTGTCTTGGGGCATTATTGCAATTGGTAGGTACATACTTACTCTAATACTAATAACTAGTCTCCAACAAATAGGTGAATTTGATGGTCATGTTTGTTTTGTCATCACGTGTGTGTAAGTGTTTAGCTTCAAGGATGTCTTGTTGCAGAGCTCTAAGAATGCGTGTATGTCCAGGTGTCAATGTTTGCCTGAAAAATCTGGACGTATTAAGTCATAAAGTGGTTTTATGCGTTTTGCATAATCTGGAGTATATGTTCTGCAAAAAATAAAAAAGGCCAACAATGATTTTAGCTTTTTGATGGTATTAGGAGGTTGTAACTGTGCACACATTTATAGAAAGGGGGGTGCCATACTCTTTCTCTCATTTGATAACTCATATCCCATAAATAGGACACTGAAAAAAGCGTTTTTATGTTTTCTTAAAATTAAATTTGTATCCCAATTCGCTAATCCCACAGCAATACGGTCCACCATTTTAGATGTGTTCTGAGTTCTTCATCTGTGAAGTTGATATCATCTACATAGGACGATGCCTCGGGGTCGATATCATCTGATATTGATGTTACATGGGCTGAGAACAATCCTGGACTATTCTTATACCCTTGAGGGAGTTGGCACAATTTAATTTGAGAGCCTAGCAAACTGCAGGCACCCAAATCCCGACTTTCAGGAGCTAGATTTTGTCAGAAAAAAACGTTAAAAATATCCAAGGTTGTTTTGTATTTTTGCACACTACATTGGTAATAAGTGCTGTGCTGTGTGCATTTTCCATTGCAAATGGGCGTATGTGACTGTTAAGGGGACTTTAATCTAAGACTATTTTGTACGAATGGTCAGGCTTAGCTATAGGAAACAATGGGTTATTTATTGGTGATACACAAGCGTCAGTTACTCCCTGGTACTCGAGTTGTGAGAGTATTTCTCTCACTGTGTTTTAGCCTGATGTTTAATAGGGTACTGTGGTTGAACTTATGTTGTAGATATAATTAGTATTATGTGGTAAGGTGATTCTTTATACCACTCTTTGTGGTTGTGACACCGTGCTGGTGCCTGGGCCAATGCCCAATCTATGGCGTAAGCTTCTTATAGTATTTCTGAAATGAGGATTGAGAAAGATGCTGGAGTGACATCTTCCCGTCATGGGAGATTATGGACAAATTCAGGTAACCAGTCTTTTTCTGCCAGGAGGATATCACAATTGAGTGTTAATCTTCCCCAAAATATAACTTTAATTGTGCTCTCTCTCTCTCCCTCAATTTGCATTTTCGCTTTATAAGCCCTGTCTGGGGGGGAGAGGAATCATGCCTGTCCGCAGTTTTGACTTCTAAAAAGATGATAGCTGATGTCAAGTCCAGAAGCTCTTGAAGATTCTGACAAACTATTGTGACCTCTGCCAGGCTGTCTAGCAGAGTCACTGCTCACGACCTGTTTTTTCCTAAAGTTCTCATTATGTGTGCCATTTTTGCAGAAATGGCTGCCTTTTCTTTTTGAATTGGGGCTTTTGTTGTGGAAGTTTCAATTTAGGGGAACGTTGTGAATCCTTTTCTTGGTTTCACGTACTTGTTTCAGTGTTCTGACTGCCCTCCTCTCTCACTGCGTTTGTCTGGTGAGTTGTAAAAGGAACAAGATTGGGGAGTGTCAGTATATTGGTGCCTATCATGAGTTTTTAAAGTTTCTCTATTTCTTAAATTGTAGTGTTTTTCAGAGGTCTCCGATCAAGGAGCTGCTCCTTTTTGTTTTTGAGTGTCTTTATTTTGTTTTTGTTCTTTCTTTTATCCCAGTGTTTTTTAGAACCCTCTTGGGCTTGTTTAGTAGGATTCTTATTGAATTTACCTTGTAGTTGTGGCTTACCTGGTCTGGCTCCTAGTCTATCCTGACTTATACTAGTATAGGTCTCAGCCATAAAGTTTGGCAGCTCACATTCTTGATCCTGTACAGGAACGTCCTGGAGCCGCTGGGGAAGTGCCAGTGCTACTACGTCTACTTTGAGTTTACTTAATATTATTGAGGATACCATGGTACAATTACCCATTAATTGCATCCTCAAGTCCAGGGCAGCCCTGTATTTGTCTTGAATCTGCTTCAACACTTCCAGAAGGTTCGTAAGTGTGTGTGGTAGTGTAGAGTGCAGCAAATACTGCACCCTATGTGGTACAGTTGTCCAATGAGGGAACATCACAAATGGCAAGCATATTGTGAGAATTCTATGTTTATCTTGCGGTCCCATATCGGGAAACACTGCCTCCAAAACACTTTTTTTTGTGCTAACCAAAACAGAACTTCTTTAAGTTTGGTGGGTACCTTATCCATTATTGAGTGCACAGTTGCGGTATTTATCTCTGATGTAGCCACATGTGGTTTCGCTGAAGCAGCCCTTGCTGGGGCGGTATTTAAGGTCTGCATTACGAGTTGTACTAAGCGTCTTTAGATTTCTACTAAATGAGTGTATAAGTGGGTTTGTTTGCTACTGCCATAGTACCTGCATTAGGTTGTGGTGTATCAGCGGCATATTCTGGCCATGTAGGACCATCATTACTTAAAAGATCTAGTCAGATATTTTGAGGAACATGTGGAAGCCAATTTTGATGTTCTTAAAAAGATGGTGGTATTTTTAAATATGTATATGGTTTGTATTGTGAAGGTACATTTGCAATAATGTAATGATGAAATGTGTGTGTTTTTATCTGCTGCTGGAAAGGTGACACAAGAATAAAAAAAATCAGTTCTGTATGCTTTGTGAGCCTCAGCTGCAGACGCAACATCTCCTCCCTCATCTGTGAGGCCATGATTTTTTAAATGTGTTGTGAAGGGCAGTCTCATGTTTGCTGCAATTGCTACCTGTTGAGGGTCCACCAGGTTTTATAAAACAGTCACTTCTGATTGATACAACTACCTGTGGATTCCTCACCTCATGAATACTCCCATGGCGCCAGCATTCGACGGAAATCTTCTTACTAGTCTCTGCACGTCGACGAGGACGTCACTCTAGCCCACGCGACGCCGTCTGACGTCATACAGGCAATAAGAGGTCCTCGACGACGTGCGGACGTCAGTTCCCTTTTTTCCGTGCATTCGAAACGGTTATCTTCGAGGGAGCAACTGTTACTCTTGCGGTTACAGTGTATATCTTGCTGCGTAGTCTTTCGCTGTGGAAATAATGTCGCAGAGAAAGTCTGGATTTAAGCCTTGTCGTGAGTGTGGAGGCAAGATGTCGGTGACGGATCCTCATTCCGATTGCCTTTGGTGTTTGAGCTCCGACCACGACGTCTCGACTTGTGATTCATGTCAGCACATGAATCCAAAGGCCCTCAAGGAACGTGAGGCGAAGCTGTTTATGGCCAAGTCAAAGGAGAAACATCACAAGAAGTCTTCTTCCCCAAGACATCGGCGTCATCGAGACTCCCGGCGCCGTAGAGAATCTCGGCGTCATTCAAAGGAGACTCGTCCCAGGTCTCCGGATCGGCGCCGAAGGACATGGGAGGTCAGTCCCACGGTTACGCCGCATCCTTCGACGCCGTTGCCCTCTCCGGCGTCTCCAACTTCACCTGGACAGGCGTTGGTGATTGAGGTATTGGAGCCTCAAGTGTTTTCTCCGGCGCAGACGCCGAGGCCGGCGTCGGGGTCGCCTCCGAGACAGGCACCCCAGTATCCGGCTTTTCCCACCCCTGGAGCCGATAGTTCCGCATTCTTGAATGCGATGTATGCCATCTTTCAACAGATGGCTCCAGGGGGTGCTCCGGCTGGGCCTTTGGCCTTTTCTTTGGGTGATCCTGCGCCTCTTCGGCCGGCACCCTTTATGCCCTTTCTCCCGTTTGGGAACGTGGGCTCGGCGCCAGTGTCGGCGCCGGTGGCCGCTCCGGTGGCTTCAGAAGGATTGGCCCCGGGGATTTCCATCCCGTCGACGTCGGGATTTCGGCCTGTGACTCCGGTGGGTCCATCTGCTTCAGCTGCTCTTCCGTCGGCGCCGAAGTTACCTGTGGCGCCGGACGCGGCGTCGGTGGCTTCTGAAGATCGGCGCCGATCTTCGACTTCGGCGGAGGCATTGTCGACTCCGCGTATTGAGCAACGACTTCATTCAAGGAGACGTGCTCTCCGGGTATTAGAAGAGCAGGAGTACCAACGAGCCCTAGAGGAAGGAGAGCTAGAGGACTCGGGTGATGGGCTGCGTGGACTGGAGTCGGCCAGTGGGCTGGACACTTCCCCTGAGTGGGACCTTTCGTCCCCGGGGGAATATACTGAGGAGGCTGCTTCCTTTCATGCAGTGGTACGGAAGGCAGCTAGTTTTTTGGACCTGCCTTTGCCGGTGGTGGAGGCAAAACAAAACCTTTTGACAGAGGTGTTACATCCGGCCTCAGCCGCGGCGGAGCCTCTGTTACCATTTAATGACGCTCTGCTGGATCCGGTGTTAGAGGTGTGGAAGAGGCCGGCATCTTCCCCAGCAGTTCACAGAGCCGTGGCCAGGAGGTATCGGACGGCTCCAACTGACCCTGGTTTCCTATCTAGGCACCCTACGCCGGAGAGCTTGGTGGTGCAGGCCTCCTGTTCGTCCAAGTCAGCGCCTGGTTCTTTTCCGACGGTGTCTGGGGACAGAGTTTCAAAGAAGCTAGAGGCGCAGTCGAAGAAGATTTTTTCGTCCTGCAGTCTGGCGTTAAAAGCCACCAATGCAACCTGTATCCTGGGGAGGTATATTCATGCTCTGATGGATGACATTTCCTCTTCGTTTACAGAGCTTCCCCAGGGTCTTTTGGATCTTGTCTCAAATGCCCAGGCTGCTGCGACCCAAATTATCCAGACGGGACTGGATACCACCGACTCGGTAGCCAGGGCAATGGGCACAACTGTGGTGGCAAGGAGACAGGCCTGGCTCCGTAACTCGGGCTTTTCGGCAGATGTACAGTCCACATTGTTGGATCTCCCGTTTGATGGGGACAAACTGTTTGGAGCTAAGGCTGATTCGGCCTTGGAACGTTTTAAGGAAAGCAGGGCCACGGCTAAGTCGTTAGGGCTCCAAGCTCCTTCTTCCACGGCCTCTTCCAGATTCTTCAGGAGGTTTCGTGGATTTGGGCGTGGCTCTTCCTCCTCTTCCTTTCGGGGGAGATATCAGCAACCTGCTTCTTCCCATCCCTATAGATCTTTCAGGGGGAGAGGTAGGGTCCGCACCAGAGGAGCCTCTCAGCAGCACTCTGCCTCTTCCTCATCCTCTGGCGGGGTGCAGCAGGGGAAGCAGCCTTAGGCTTCCACCATTTCCCACTCACTCCTCTCCTGTAGGGGGAAGATTACAGCATTTTCTCACCAAATGGAAGACTGTTACATCGGACACTTGGGTTCTCAGTGTTGTGGGAAAAGGCTACACCCTTCCCTTTCGGGAGTTCCCGCTCCTCATCCCGCCCCGCCCTTCGTATTGTTCAGAAGAACACCTCCTGTTGCTAGAACAGGAGGTGCAAGTCCTCCTTTCAAAGGGCGCGGTGGAGTTGGTCCCGGAGCAGGAAAGGGGTTGAGGAGTTTACTCAAGGTATTTCCTGATTCCCAAGAAGGATGGTCGTTTGAGACCAATTCTGGACCTGAGGATCTTGAATTGGTTCCTCAAGCAGGAAAAGTTCAAGATGCTGACCCTAGCACAGGTGCTTTTGGCGTTGAACATGGAAGACTGGATGGTGTCTGTCGACTTGCAGGATGCTTACTTTCATATCCCGATACTCAAGTCACACAGGAAGTATCTCCGGTTTGTGGTGGGATCGCAACACTATCAGTTTGCGGTCCTTCCGTTTGGTCTTACTTCAGCACCTCGAGTCTTCACGAAGGTGATGTCGGTGGTTGCGGCAGAACTCAGAAGGAAGGGGATAGCAGTATTCCCTTACTTGGACGACTGGTTGATCAAAGCCAAGTCCCCGGAGCTTGTGTCGCATCATCTGCAGTCAACAACCCAGTTGTTGTTCGACCTGGGTTTTTCGGGGAACGAGCCCAAATCTCACCTAGAGCCCTCTCAGCGCCTCCTGTTCATAGGGGCAGTACTGGATACAACATTGGGTCGGGCCTTTCCTCCGCCTCAGCGGATTCAAGATATTCAGGATTTGGTTCCAATGTTTCGAAATGGAGCGGTAGTTCCAGTCCTCAAGGTCCTTCGTCTGCTCGGTCTTTTTGCCTCCTGCATTCTGTTGGTCACGCATGCTCGCTGGCACATGAGGGCTCTTCAGTGGTGCCTCCGAAGGCAGTGGTCTCAACACAGAGGGGATCTAGAGGGTACTGTCAAGATCTCCAGAGATGCTGCTGTGGATTTGAAGTGGTGGATTGCAAGCAACAATCTTTCACAAGGAAAGCCGTTCCAGCAGTCGCCACCAGTGGCCACAGTCATAACGGATGCTTCCACTCTAGGGTGGGGAGCTCATCTGGGGGATCTGGAGATCAAAGGTCTTTGGTCTCCAGAGGAACAGATGTTTCACATCAATCTGTTAGAGTTACGGGCTGTACGTCTGGCTCTCAAGGCCTTCCTCCCTTCCCTTCGTGGTCAGTCGGTACAGGTCCTAACGGACAATACTACCACGATGTGGTACATAAACAAGCAGGGAGGAGTGGGGTCGTACCTTCTCTGCAGAGAAGCTCTTCGACTATGGTCCTGGGCAAAGGACCATCGGATTTGCTTGATAGCAAACCATCTGGCCGGAGTTTTGAACGTGCGTGCGGACAGTCTCAGTCGCCACTTCTCGGCAGACCACAAGTGGCGTCTCCATCCAGATCAAGTCCGTTTAATCTTCCAGAGGTGGGGGTTTCCTCGGGTAGATCTGTTCGCCACTCGAGAGAACGCGCATTGTCCGTTGTTCTGCAGCCTTCAGTATCCGATGCAGGGAGCGTTGGGGGACGCGTTTCAAATAACCTGGTGCGGCCAGTTGCTTTACGCGTTTCCTCCCATACCCTTGATTCCTCGAGTATTGAGGAAGATTCGCCAAGACCGGGCTCTAGTAATCTTAATAGCTCCGGATTGGCCAAGGAGGGTGTGGTACTCCGACCTTCTCCAACTCTTAATGTGCCCGCCGCTCCGTCTCCCTTTCAGGGCAGACCTCCTCTCGCAGTCGCAGGGGCAGGTTCTACACCCCAACCTCCAGAGTCTGCACCTACATGCCTGGAGATTGAACGGGGCAACCTGAGTTCCTTCTCTCTCCCGCCTGAGGTAGTGGATGTTATATTAGCGGCCAGGCGACACTCCACTAAATCTATCTACGCTAATAGGTGGTCTAAATTTGTTGCGTGGTGTGGAGAGAGGCAGATTGATCCTTTGCATGCTCATCTATCGAACGTTTTGTCTTTTGCTCTATCTCTGGCGCAGAAAGGTTGTGCAGTGGCTACCATTAAGGGTTATTTATCGGCCTTGTCAGCCTTCATATGTCTTCCAGACCAACCATCTTTATTTAAATCCCCTATTGTTATCAGATTCTTGAAAGGTCTTCTAAATCAATATCCTCCAAAGCCATTCGTTATGCCGCAATGGGATTTGTCCTTGGTCCTGACTTTACTTATGGGGTCCCCTTTTGAACCTATGCATTCTTGCCCCTTGAGGTATTTAGTTTTAAAAACAGTCTTCCTGATAGCTATAACATCAGCAAGGAGAGTGAGTGAGTTGCAGGCCTTATCAGAAAAGCCCCCTTATACAACTTTTTATGGGGATAAGGTGGTGTTGAGGACCAAGGCTGCTTTCCTCCCGAAGGTTGTTTCACCCTTCCATTTGGCTCAGGCAATTACTTTGTCCACGTTCTATCCTCCGCCTCATCCTTCCAAAGAGGAAGAAAGACTGCACCGTCTGGATCCAAAGAGAGCGTTGAGCTTCTTTATTGATAGAACAAAGGATTTCAGGCTGGAGGATCAGCTGTTTATTGGATACGTGGGCAAGAGGAGAGGAAAGGCAGTCCACAAGAGAACACTATCCAGGTGGGTTGTTCTTTGCATTAAAATATGTTACTCTTTGGCAAAGAAGGATCCTCCTGAGGGCATTAGAGCTCATTCCACCAGAGCTAAGTCGGCCACTTCGGCCTTGGCCAGGGGTGTTCCTGTGGTCGACATCTGCAAGGCCGCAACTTGGTCGTCCCTTCACACTTTTGCAAAACATTACTGTTTGGATTCTGAGGTTAGAAGGGACGGCCATTTTGCACGGTCAGTGCTGCAGGATTTCTTGGTTTGACCATTTAGGCACCCACCGCCGGGCGTGGTACTGCTTTGGGACTCTATTCATGAGGTGAGGAATCCACAGGTAGTTGTATCCATCAGAAGAACGAGTTACTTACCTTCGGTAACGACTTTTCTGGTGGATACATTAGCTACCTGTGGATTCCTCACGGTCCCACCCGCCTCCCCGTTGCCTTTCTGGTCTTACCAAGTAATCCTTGAGTGCGCTCCTCTTGGTCTTTGAGGGTGCAATAGATGTGTATATAATATATATTTATATATATGTATATATGTATATATCTTTGTGTATATACTTGGTGTGTGTATATATTTTAAAAGAGAAAGTTTTATATATATATTTATATAAAAAGATTTACAGTTATTCATACAATGTTGTGTATTTTTACAATATAATGGGATGTTACCTTGCTTTTTCATTGCATTGTCTGGTTGTTCTCATGCACGTAAAAAATGATTGGTACTGACGTCCGCACGTCGTCGCGGACCTCTTATTGCCTGTATGACGTCAGACGGCGTCGCGTGGGCTAGAGTGACGTCCTCGTCGACGTGCAGAGACTAGTAAGAAGATTTCCGTCGAATGCTGGCGCCATGGGAGTATTCATGAGGTGAGGAATCCACAGGTAGCTAATGTATCCACCAGAAAAGTCGTTACCGAAGGTAAGTAACTCGTTCTTCAGGGATAGAAAACCCAATTTGGGGAGATCCTTTTTTAGGGCTCAAACCTGAACGACCTACAGTCTAAAATAAGTACTACCTATCTAGCTGAGGAGGATATTTCCTAATACCACAGACATTTATGTATAAGGAAATTAGGGTAGTTTTAGGATGTAATAGGACAAAAATACTTGGGAGATCCATAAAGTTAGTGCCTAACCAATGTTGGTGGTGCCATGTTGTAGGACTCTCGTTATGGGTACAAGACTGCTGGTTTCGGGTGGCAGCCCCAAAGCATGTGGTGGACTGAGTCTTATCACACACCATCTGATAGCTGTCAGCCTAACCCTTTCTGCTAGCTATTAGCACCTCACCAAAACCCAAAAGTAAAGGTGATTGGTGGCAGTTTGACACATAACACTCTAAGACTCCTCAGGGAAGTCGTGGAGGAACAGATCTTACCCCTTTCTCTCAGTTACATAAGTCTCATACATGCAAAAGACAAACAGAAGCGGGATTTGGTATGATAAATTTTATTGAAACAATTGTATTCTGTGTAGAGGGGCTTGAATTGCAATTATTAGGACAATGAAACCCAACACCATTATTGTGGTGACCAGAAAAATGAAACAGATACAAAATCTTAATATTCTGTCACAATAGTGAACCTAGAATCCCTACATGTACTACTAGAAATCTACATGCGAGCAAAGCAGTGGTAGCCCTAATCTGCCTGTCTCGTCTCTGCAAGGAAACCCAATCCCCATACCTGAGCATTAGGTAGAAAGGAGGTATGTTGGTCTGCTGGCAGTCCTCCAAAGTAAATGGAGAGAAGACACCAGGTTCAACGATATGCTACAGCATAAGATGGCTGACAGGCTGGAATGTCCTCTCTGCCTTAGTTTGGGGCAGTGTGTTCTTTTATAATAAAACATGTTGTTGTTCTGGGATCTGCTCTGGTATGATAATGCAACTTTTCTTTCTATGTTGAGTAGAGATTGTACTCTTTGGACCAGCAATGCTCAGCAAATAATCATGTGCAGCCTCGTACAGGCTTAGGCTGAGCACAAGATGAAATGTCATACGAAAGAACTAAAAATTTCTGCATGGAAGGGCAGCTGATAACAATAATAAAACAACTCTGCCAAAATGAAGCTTTTCCTACATTAATAAAAAGGAATAAATTAAATGAACTACGTAAAAGGGCACAGGCTTCATGTCTAGAGCTAAAATAAATGTGGCCTGCAAAACGCTGAAATAACCGCATAATAATGCAGTCCTGCTCTTAATGTCCTCAGGATCTCTTTACTTGGGTTTCCAACTTGGGTATTATGCCCCACCAGCTTCTGCTGCAAAGTGCTGGGAGTGAGGTTTTTGTACTGAATTTAATGGGTGTATCCTTTAAAACAGGATACAAAACAAAGCCATTTTGAATTTCCATTGCTGATAGGCACCATAGAATATCTGCCTCAGAAGAAGGAAATGAAGCTTCTTGGGACACTCTCTACTACAAAATCGAGCACAGCATTGCGCTCTCTATGAGCCGTCTTCCAGGATTTCTAGCATGAGCCCAATGATGTGTGACAGTGGAGTTAGGGTGATGTTCAAGCTCATGAGTCGTTAGTATGATAAATTTGAGGTGGAGGTTCAGCATCAGTAAGGTTTTGCCAATTTCAGAGTCAGATGAGGGGCTGTACTTGATCGCAAGCGTAAGAAATGCTTGCATAGTGGCAAACCTTGCCATGTGCAATGAGACAAAATTTTAGTTTTTAAAATAGGATATTGAAAGAATACAAACCATTTCCAAAAAATATTTAAGCTTGTAATTTTCCCAAAATTAATAATGTGTGAAACGTTTAATTTTCCACTTTTTAATAATACTTTACTTTTCAGAATATAACTGCACATAGAATAAATTCAGCAAGAGTGAAAGTAGTTACAGAATGAAATACAATAGGGAGGTAACCAAGAACAAGGAAGAGTCTGGGAAAGTGACAATAAAAAGCAAAAAATGATGCAGAAAAAAGCCAAACGTCTTCATTGTGCGTTGCCTACCTTTATAACTGTTTGGCTGTGGTGCATAGATACCACTAAACCAAGCAATGAAGAAAATTAGGCACTGGATATATACTTGTGAAATGTTAAGATGACGGTTTGTGTATGTCTGCCTTCTTTTCTAAAGCACTTCAGAAAATTAAAAAAAAATAGCTCTGGGGTCTATTTCAAATGCAAGAGAAAGAGGGTAATAGTGAAAAAAGACATATTTTGTAAGAAAAATGCATTCAAGAAATATGTTTCAAGATTAGGAAATTAAAGACTGCTTTTTAACAAACTGATTGATATTAGATAGGTATGTTGATAATGAACTAGACACTGGCACTTTGTTGGAGTGAGTCTTAATTAAGTTTGATTTGCACTTTGACTTTGACTTTGACTGCTTGCTTGTATTTTGAAATATCCAACATTATTCACGCATTTGAATGCTTCCCAAATAGGTTTAATAATAACATACAGTTTAAAGAATTAACAATTATTATATACCTCTTGTGTGCCACAATAAGAATACCATAAGAATATTGATTTTGATTTGTTTTAGCTCAAAATGTATATGGTGTTCATATCTTTTATCTCTGCATGATGAGGAAACAAAATGAAATACTGATGAGAATACTAATCTTTTCTGTTTTACTGCTGCTTTAGGTCTGTTGGAATATTAGTGTCATATAGTCAACAAATGATTTCACCTGTGACTTATTTTTGATTGGTAAAGGCTCTTGTTTTAATCCTATTTCATTCAATAATTTTCTTTCATTGCCATATTTATGCCTTTTTCATGACATATATCATTGATTTCGTTATGGTAGCAGTTTTCTTACAGACCACTTAAACCTTGTTGGTATATGTACTGAGTTCAAAGAAGACTCTGCAGTGGAGGTGTGACATTAGCGTTTCAGTGGGGTTGGAGATCTCCCTGGTTCCACGGTTTTTATCTACCTGAATGTTTGTAGATCTAAAAGTCGGAGTATCATGCATAGCACTATGGAATACTACATTTTTTAAATGAGAACTGCTCGTAGATTAGATAGAAATGGCATGATGTTTTTCAGCAGTGTGAGTTGGAGTAGCTCAGAGAGTGGTATCTCTGCAAGATACGTAACCCTATTGGGTTCCAACATTGCTTTGGCTGCAAGACTTACCATATTTATGCCCTCTTCCTCCATAATTGCTCCATGTGCACCATTAATCAAGCTGTGTGCTTGATAACTTTGGGTGGCTCTTCTTATGGAAAAGGAGTACTTGCTCCACTCTGGCTCAAAGGTATTTAAGTGCTGCGCTCCCTTCTAGAACTTCCAAACAAGTCCCATTGGTCAGTTGCAGATGCAACTTATGGTAGTAAAGCTCCAAGTCTTCAGGCACATCCAAATGAGGCACTTTTCTCAATTCTCCTTGCTCAATATATTGTAAACTCTGAACACCAAAAGGACTCTGCAACCAGCATCATCAGAAGTATCCCTTTATAGACAATAAGGTCCCTCTCAATTGAGGGTTTCCAAATTAAATTTTGTAGTTATGTCTTTCTGAGGTCAACACTCTTCCCTTACTATTGTAATTATTGAATGAACATGACTTTCATATTGTCATCCAGGGTTGAATGAAATAAAATTCATGTAATTCAAAGGGTCTACGTGAAAGATGTTGAAGTCCTAGCCCCGGTTTCAATGTCCTGAGGATCTCTTTACTTGAGTTTCCACCTTGGATGTTATTCCTCACTAGCTCCTGCTGCAAAGTGCTTGGAGCAATGTTTTGGACTTGGTTTTCGTGGCGGTATCCTTTGAAATAGGATACAAAATAAAACCATTATGAATTTCCATTGCTGATAGTAACCATGCCATATCTGCCTCAGAACAAGCAAATCAAGCTGCTCAAAACATTCTTTTCACCAAGATCGAGCAGAGCGATATGGTCCCCATAGGCCATTTTCCACAATCTCTAGGATGAGCCCAATGATATGTGACAGTGGAGTTAGGGTGATCTTCAAGCTCATGATTCATTAGTATAATACATTTGAGGTGGAGGTTCAGCATCAGTCAGGTTTTTCTAAGTTCAGAGTCAGATGAGGGGTTGTACTAGATCGCAAACGTAAGAATTGCTTGCATAGTGGCATAGCTTTCCATGTGCAATAAGACAAAGTTTTAATTTTTAAAATAGTATATTGAAAGACGGATTAGAATCATACGTCCAAAAATGTATTTAAGCTTGTAATTTTCCCAAAATTAACAATGAGTGAAAGGTTTAACTCACCACTTTTTAATAATACCTTACTTTTCAGAATATAAATTTATGTGGAATAAATTCAGGAAGAGGGAAAGTAGTTACAAAATGATATGTAATAAGGAGATAACTGAGAACAAAAAAGAGTTTGGGGAAAGTCACAGTAAAAAGCGCAAAACTGATACAGAAAAAAAGCCAAATGTTCTCAATGTTCATTGCCTACCTTTCTAAATGTTTGGCTGTGGTGCATAGATACTGCTAAACTAATCATTGAAGAAAATCGAGTGCTGGAAATATACTGGTGAAATGTGAAGATTGGGGTTTGTGTTTGTCTTTCTTCTTTGGTAAAGCACTTCACAAAATTAAAAAGAAACAGTTTTGGGGTCTGTTTCAAGTGCAATAAAAAGAGGACAACAGTAAAAATTGCATATTTTGTAAGAAACATGCTTTCAGGAAACACTTTTCAAGATTAATAAATTAAAGAAGGCTTTTTAACCACCTGATTGATTTTAAGTAGATCTAGCGATAATGATCTAGGCACTGGCACTTTGTTGGAGTGAGTCTTAATGAGCCCAATGATGTGTGACAGTGGAGTTAGGGTGATGCTCAAGCTCATGAGTCGTTAGTATGATAAATTTGAGGTGGAGGTTCAGCATCAGTAAGGTTTTGCCAATTTCAGAGTCAGATGAGGGGCTGTACTTTATCGCAAGCGTAAGAAATGCTTGCATAGTGGCAAACCTTGCCATGTGCAATGAGACAAAACTTTAGTTTTTAAAATAGGATATTGAAAGAAGAATACAAACCATTTCCAAAAAATATTTAAGCTTGTAATTTTCCCAAAATTAATAATGTGTGAAACGTTTAATTTTCCACTTTTTAATAATACTTTACTTTTCAGAATATAACTGCACATAGAATAAATTCAGCAAGAGTGAAAGAAGTTACAGAATGAAATACAATAGGGAGGTAACCAAGAACAAGGAAGAGTCTGGGAAAGTGACAATAAAAAGCAAAAAATGATGCAGAAAAAAGCCAAACGTCTTCATTGTGCCTTGCCTACCTTTAAAACTGTTTGGCTGTGGTGCATAGATACCACTAAACCAAGCAATGAAGAAAATTAGGCACTGGATATATACTTGTGAAATGTTAAGATGAGGATTTGTGTATGCCTGCCTTCTTTTCTAAAGCACTTCAGAAAATTTAAAAAAATAGCTCTGGGGTCTATTTCAAATGCAAGAGAAAGAGGGTAATAGTGAAAAAAGACATATTTTGTAAGAAAAATGCATTCAAGAAATATGTTTCAAGATTAGGAAATTAAAGACTGCTTTTTAACAACCTGATTGATATTAGATAGGTATGTTGATAATGAACTAGACACTGGCACTTTGTTGGAGTGAGTCTTAATTAAGTTTGATTTGCACTTTGACTGTTGCTTGCTTGTATTTTGCAATATCCAACATTATTCACGCATTTGAATGTTTCCCAAAGAGGTTTAATAATAACATACAGTTTAAAGAATTAACAATTATTATATACCTCTTGTATGCCACAATAAGAATACCATAAGAATATTGATTTTGATATGTTTTAGCTCAAGATGTATATGGTGTTCATATCTTTTATCTCTGCATGATGAGGAAACAAAATGAAATACTGATGAGAATACTAATCTTTTCTGTTTTACTGCTGCTTTAGGTCTGTTGGAATATTAGTGTCCTATAGTCAACAAATGATTTCACCTGTGACTTATTTTTGATTGGTAAAGGCTCTTGTTTTAATCCTATTTCATTCAATAATTTTCTTTCATTGCCATATTTATGCCTTATTCATGACATATATCATTGATTTCGTTATGGTAGCAGTTTTCTTACAGACCACTTAAACCTTGTTGGTATATTTACTGAGTTCAAAGAAGACTCTGCAGTGGAAGTGTGACATTAGCGTTTCAGTGGGGTTGGAGATCTCCCTGGTTCCACGGTTTTTATCTACCTGAATGTTTGTAGATCTAAAAGTCGGAGTATCATGCATAGCACTATGGAATACTACATTTTTTAAATGAGAACTGCTCGTAGATTAGATAGAAATGGCATGATGTTTTTCAGCAGTGTGAGTTGGAGTAGCTCAGAGAGTGGTATCTCTGCAAGATACGTAACCCTATTGGGTTCCAACATTGCTTTGGCTGCAAGACTTACCATATTTATGCCCTCTTCCTCCATAATTGCTCCATGTGCACCATTAATCAAGCTGTGTGCTTGATAACTTTGGGTGGCTCTTCTTATGGAAAAGGAGTACTTGCTCCACTCTGGCTCAAAGGTATTTAAGTGCTGCGCTCCCTTCTAGAACTTCCAAACAAGTCCCATTGGTCAGTTGCAGATGCAACTTATGGTAGTAAAGCTCCAAGTCTTCAGGCACATCCAAATGAGGCACTTTTCTCAATTCTCCTTGCTCAATATATTGTAAACTCTGAACACCAAAAGGACTCTGCAACCAGCATCATCAGAAGTATCCCTTTATAGACAATAAGGTCCCTCTCAATTGAGGGTTTCCAAATTAAATTTTGTAGTTATGTCTTTCTGAGGTCAACACTCTTCCCTTACTATTGTAATTATTGAATGAACATGACTTTCATATTGTCATCCAGGGTTGAATGAAATAAAATTCATGTAATTCAAAGGGTCTACGTGAAAGATGTTGAAGTCCTAGCCCCGGTTTCAATGTCCTGAGGATCTCTTTACTTGAGTTTCCACCTTGGATGTTATTCCTCACTAGCTCCTGCTGCAAAGTGCTTGGAGCAATGTTTTGGACTTGGTTTTCGTGGCGGTATCCTTTGAAATAGGATACAAAATAAAACCATTATGAATTTCCATTGCTGATAGTAACCATGCCATATCTGCCTCAGAACAAGCAAATCAAGCTGCTCAAAACATTCTTTTCACCAAGATCGAGCAGAGCGATATGGTCCCCATAGGCCATTTTCCACAATCTCTAGGATGAGCCCAATGATATGTGACAGTGGAGTTAGGGTGATCTTCAAGCTCATGATTCATTAGTATAATACATTTGAGGTGGAGGTTCAGCATCAGTCAGGTTTTTCTAAGTTCAGAGTCAGATGAGGGGTTGTACTAGATCGCAAACGTAAGAATTGCTTGCATAGTGGCATAGCTTTCCATGTGCAATAAGACAAAGTTTTAATTTTTAAAATAGTATATTGAAAGACGGATTAGAATCATACGTCCAAAAATGTATTTAAGCTTGTAATTTTCCCAAAATTAACAATGAGTGAAAGGTTTAACTCACCACTTTTTAATAATACCTTACTTTTCAGAATATAAATTTACGTGGAATAAATTCAGGAAGAGGGAAAGTAGTTACAAAATGATATGTAATAAGGAGATAACTGAGAACAAAAAAGAGTTTGGGGAAAGTCACAGTAAAAAGCGCAAAACTGATACAGAAAAAAAGCCAAATGTTCTCAATGTTCATTGCCTACCTTTCTAAATGTTTGGCTGTGGTGCATAGATACTGCTAAACTAATCATTGAAGAAAATCGAGTGCTGGAAATATACTGGTGAAATGTGAAGATTGGGGTTTGTGTTTGTCTTTCTTCTTTGGTAAAGCACTTCACAAAATTAAAAAGAAACAGTTTTGGGGTCTGTTTCAAGTGCAATAAAAAGAGGACAACAGTAAAAATGGCATATTTTGTAAGAAACATGCTTTCAGGAAACACTTTTCAAGATTAATAAATTAAAGAAGGCTTTTTAACCACCTGATTGATTTTAAGTAGATCTAGCGATAATGATCTAGGCACTGGCACTTTGTTGGAGTGAGTCTTAATGAGCCCAATGATGTGTGACAGTGGAGTTAGGGTGATGCTCAAGCTCATGAGTCGTTAGTATGATAAATTTGAGGTGGAGGTTCAGCATCAGTAAGGTTTTGCCAATTTCAGAGTCAGATGAGGGGCTGTACTTTATCGCAAGCGTAAGAAATGCTTGCATAGTGGCAAACCTTGCCATGTGCAATGAGACAAAACTTTAGTTTTTAAAATAGGATATTGAAAGAAGAATACAAACCATTTCCAAAAAATATTTAAGCTTGTAATTTTCCCAAAATTAATAATGTGTGAAACGTTTAATTTTCCACTTTTTAATAATACTTTACTTTTCAGAATATAACTGCACATAGAATAAATTCAGCAAGAGTGAAAGAAGTTACAGAATGAAATACAATAGGGAGGTAACCAAGAACAAGGAAGAGTCTGGGAAAGTGACAATAAAAAGCAAAAAATGATGCAGAAAAAAGCCAAACGTCTTCATTGTGCCTTGCCTACCTTTAAAACTGTTTGGCTGTGGTGCATAGATACCACTAAACCAAGCAATGAAGAAAATTAGGCACTGGATATATACTTGTGAAATGTTAAGATGAGGATTTGTGTATGCCTGCCTTCTTTTCTAAAGCACTTCAGAAAATTTAAAAAAATAGCTCTGGGGTCTATTTCAAATGCAAGAGAAAGAGGGTAATAGTGAAAAAAGACATATTTTGTAAGAAAAATGCATTCAAGAAATATGTTTCAAGATTAGGAAATTAAAGACTGCTTTTTAACAACCTGATTGATATTAGATAGGTATGTTGATAATGAACTAGACACTGGCACTTTGTTGGAGTGAGTCTTAATTAAGTTTGATTTGCACTTTGACTGTTGCTTGCTTGTATTTTGAAATATCCAACATTATTCACGCATTTGAATGTTTCCCAAAGAGGTTTAATAATAACATACAGTTTAAAGAATTAACAATTATTATATACCTCTTGTATGCCACAATAAGAATACCATAAGAATATTGATTTTGATTTGTTTTAGCTCAAAATGTATATGGTGTTCATATCTTTTATCTCTGCATGATGAGGAAACAAAATGAAATACTGATGAGAATACTAATCTTTTCTGTTTTACTGCTGCTTTAGGTCTGTTGGAATATTAGTGTCCTATAGTCAACAAATGATTTCACCTGTGACTTATTTTTGATTGGTAATGGCTCTTGTTTTAATCCTATTTCATTCAATAATTTTCTTTCATTGCCATATTTATGCCTTATTCATGATATATATCATTGATTTCGTTATGGTAGCAGTTTTCTTACAGACCACTTAAACCTTGTTGGTATATGTACTGAGTTCAAAGAAGACTCTGCAGTGGAGGTGTGACATTAGCGTTTCAGTGGGGTTTGAGATCTCCCTGGTTCCACGGTTTTATCTACCTGAATGTTTGTAGATCTAAAAGTCGGAGTATCATGCCTAGCACTATGGAATACTACATTTTTTAAATGAGAACTGCTAGTAGATTAGATAGAAATGGCATGATGTTTTTCAGCAGTGTGAGTTGGAGTATCTCAGAGAGTGGTATCTCTGCAAGATACGTAACCCTATTGGGTTCCAACATTGCTTTGGCTGCAAGACTTACCATATTTAAGCCCTCTTCTTCCATAATTGCTCCATGTGCACCATTAATCAAGCTGTGTGCTTGATAACTTTGGGCGGCTCTTCTTATGGAAAAGGAGTACTTGCTCCACTCTGGCTCAAAGGTATTTAAGTGCTGCGCTCCCTTCTAGAACTTCCAAACAAGTCCCATTGGTCAGTTGCAGATGCAATTTATGGTAGTAAAGCTCCAAGTCTTCAGGCACATCCAAATGAGGCACTTTTCTCAATTCTCCTTGCTCAATATATTGTAAACTCTGAACACCAAAAGGACTCTGCCACCAGCATCATCAGAAGTATCCCTTTATAGACAATAAGGTCCCTCTCAATTGAGGGTTTCCAAATTAAATTTTGTAGTTATGTCTTTCTGAGGTCAACACTCTTCCCTTACTATTGTAATTATTGAATGAACATGACTTTCATATTGTCATCCAGGGTTGAATGACATAAAATTAATGTAATTCAAAGGGTCTACGTGAAAGATGTTGATGTCCTAGCCCCGGTTTCAATGTCCTGAGGATCTCTTTACTTGAGTTTCCACATTTGATGTTATTCCTCACTAGCTCCTGCTGCAAAGTGCTAGGAGCAATGTTTTGGACTTGGTTTTCGTGGCGGTATCCTTTGAAACAGGATACAAAATAAAGCCATTATGAATTTCCATTGCTGATAGTCACCATGCCATATCTGCCTCAGAACAAGCAAATCAAGCTGCTCAAAACATTCTTTTCACCAAGATCGAGCAGAGCGATATGGTCCCCATAGGCCATTTTCCACAATCTCTAGGATGAGCCCAATGATATGTGACAGTGGAGTTAGGGTGATCTTCAAGCTCATGATTCATTAGTATAATACATTTGAGGTGGAGGTTCAGCTTCAGTAAGGTTTTTCTAAGTTCAGAGTCAGAGGAGGGGTTGAACTAGATCGCAAACGTAAGAATTGCTTGCATAGTGGCATAGCTTCCCATGTGCAATAAGACAAAGTTTTAATTTTTAAAATAGTATATTGAAAGACGGATTAGAATCATACGTCCAAAAATTTATTTAGCTTGTAATTTTCCCAAAATTAACAATGAGTGAAAAGTTTAACTCACCACTTTTTAATAATACCTTACTTTTAAGAATATAAATTTACGTGGAATAAATTCAGGAAGAGGGAAAGTAGTTACAAAATGATATGTAATAAGGAGATAACTGAGAACAAAAAAGAGTTTTGGGAAAGTCACAGTAAAAAGCGCAAAACTGATACAGAAAAAAAGCCAAATGTTCTCAATGTTCATTGCCTACCTTTCTAAATGTTTGGCTGTGGTGCATAGATACTGCTAAGCTAATCATTGAAGAAAATCGAGTGCTGGAAATATACTGGTGAAATGTGAAGAGTGGGGTTTGTGTTTGTCTTTCTTCTTTGGTAAAGCACTTCACAAAATTAAAAAGAAACAGTTTTGGGGTCTGTTTCAAGTGCAATAAAAAGAGGACAACAGTAAAAATTGCATATTTTGTAAGAAAAAGGCTTTCAAGAAACACTTTTCAAGATTAATAAATTAAAGAAGGCTTTTTAACCACCTGATTGATTTTAAGTAGATCTAGCGATAATGATCTAGGCACTGGCACTTTGTTGGAGTGAGTCTTAATTAAGGTTGTTTTATACTTTGACTGTTGCTTTCCTGTATCTTAAAATATGAATCATTACTTGTGCATTTAAATGCTTCCCAAATAGGTTTAATAATAATAACATATAGTTCAAATAATTAATAATTATTATATATCACTTATATGCAACAATAATTATATGATGAGAGGATTGTTTTTTATTTTTTTAAGCTCAAAGTGTGTGTTTTTTTCTTATCTTTTATCTCTCCATGATGTGGAAACAAAACGGAACATTGATGAGAATACTAATCTTTTCTATTTTACTGCGGCTTTATGTCTGTTGGAACAACAATGTCCTAAAATCAACAACTGATTTCACCTGTTGCTTACTTTAGATTGGTGAAGGCTCTTGTTTTACTACTATTTCGTTCAATAACTTTCTTTCGTCGCCACATTTATGACTCATTCATGACATATATCATGCATTCCGTTATGGTAGCAGTCTGTTTACAGATCACTGAAACTTTCTTGGTACATGTATTCAGTTCAAAGAAGGCTCTGCAGTGGTGGTGTGACATTAGCGTGTCGATGGGGTTGGGGATCTCCATGGTTGCACTGTTTTTATCTACCCGAAGGTTTGTAGATCTAAAAGTCAGTGTTTCATGCATAGCACTATGCAATACTCTATTTTTGGAATGACAACTGCTCGTAGATTAGATAGAAATGGCACGATGTTTGTGAAAAATGTAAGTTGGAGTAGCTGTGAGAGTGATATCTCTGCAAAATACGAAACCCTATTGGGTTCCATCATTGCTTTGGCTGCAAGGCTTACCATATTTAAGCCCTCTTCCTCCATAATTGCTACATGTGCACCCTTAATCAAGCTGTGTGCTTGACCATTTTTGGCCAGCTCTTCTTCTGGAAGAGGAGTCCTTGCTCCAGTCTGTCTCAAAGGTATTTAAGTGCAGTGCTCCCTTCTAGAACCTCCAAACAAGTCTCATTGGTCAGTTGCAGATACAACTTATGGTAGTCAAGCTGCAAGTCTTCAGGCACATCCAAATGAGGCTCTTTTCTCAATTCTCCTTGCTCTATAAATTGGAAACTCTGAACACCAAAAGGACTCTGCCACCAGCATAATCAGGAGTATCCCTTTATAGACAATGACATCCCTCTCAATTGATGGTTTAAAAATTAAGTGTTTTAGTTATGTCCTTCTGAGGTTAACAGTCTTCCCTCACTATTGAAATTTTTGAATAAAAATGACTTTCATATTGTCATCCAGGGTTGAATGAAATAAAATTTATGTAATTCAAAGGGTCTACATGATAGAAGCTGATGGCCTAGCCCCGGTTTTAATGTCCTGAGGCTCTCTTTACTTGAGTTTCCACCTTGTATGTTATTCCTCACCAGCTCCTGCTGCAAAGTGCTGGGAGCAAATTTTTGGACTTGGTTTTCGTGGCGGTATCCTTTGAAACAGGATGCAAAAGAAAGCTACTATGAATTTCCATTGCTGATAGTCACCATGCCAATTCTTCCTCAGAACAAGCAAATCAAACTGCTCAGAACATTCTTTTCTCCAAGATCGAGCACAGCGATATGCTCTCCATAGGCCGTCTTCCACAGTCTCTAGGATGAGCCCAGTGATATGTAACAGTGGAGTTAGGGTGATCTTCAAGCTCATGATTCATTAGTATAATACATTTTAGGTGGAGGTTCAGCATCAGTAAGGTTTTTCTAAGTTCAGAGTCAGATGAGGGGTTGTACTAGATCGCAAGCGTAAGAATTGCTTACATAGTGGCAAACTTGCCATGTGCAATAAGACAAAGTTTTAATTTTTAAAATAGGATATTGAAAGAAGGATTAGAATCATACTTCCAAAAAAGTTATATAAGCTTGTAATTTTCCCCAAATTAAGAATGAGTAAAACGTTTAACTCACCACTTTTTAATAATACCTTACTTTTCAGAATATAAATTCTGCTGGATACAACTACCTGTGGATTCCTCACCTTATGAATTCGATCCTTGCGCCAGCATCCGACGGAAAGTCTTCTTCCTAGCTGTCTACGTCGACGAGGACGTCATAATGGCACGGCTCCACGTGACTCCGTCTGACGTTAACGTGCCAATAAGAGGTCTTCGTCGGCGTACTGACGTCAGTTTTCCTTTTTTCCGTGCCTTCAACACCAACGTTTTTTCTTCTTGGCTCGTTGATATCTGTAACGATTTTTTGAGGTTACAATGT
Organism: Pleurodeles waltl; assembly: GCF_031143425.1. Lineage (NCBI taxonomy): Eukaryota > Metazoa > Chordata > Amphibia > Caudata > Salamandridae > Pleurodeles > Pleurodeles waltl. The sequence goes on from NC_090437.1 coordinate 66,570,752, forward strand.
CGCCTCCGAAGAAGTCCGGTTTCAAGCCGTAGAGAATGCGGGGGTCGAATGTCAGTGACCGACCTCCACTCGGACTGTATTTGGTGCCTTAGTTCGGAACATGATGTGGAAGGTTGCTCTTCGTGTCAGAGCATGAATCCAAAAGCTCTGAAGGAGCGCAAGGCAAAGCTCTTCTTAGCTAAAGCAAAGAAGAAGGGCCATAAAAAGGTTTCCTCCCATGCTTCTCCCAAGAAGCATAAGAAGCGGCGTCATCATGACTCTCGGCGCCGTCATGACTCTTGGCGCCGTTCGGAGCAGAGCCGATCGAGGAGCTGATCGAGGTCGAGGTCTCGTTCTTCCCGACGCCAGAAGACATGGGAGATGAGTCCTACTGTCACGCCTCAGCAGGAGAGTCCGGAGTTGTCATCGGCGCCTTCAGTTTTTGAGGTCACTCAATGTAGCCCTCACTTTTCGCCGGCGCCGAGGGATCCTGATGTTCAGCAGACATCTGTACAACAGTACCCGGCTTTCCCGACTCCAGGGACGGATCCGGCCGCATTTTTGAATGCAATGTATGCTGTCTTTTAATCCATGGCCCCTGCTGGTGCACCGGCGGGTCCCACGAGGCCATTGGCATTCAATTTGGGCTCACCGGCGTCGTACAGGGCTGCTCCATTCATGCCCTTCTGCCCTACAGAGACTGGCGGTTCGGCGCCTAGGGTCTCCCCTGGCAGGAGTCCTCCACCTGTGACTGTGGATCCGCCTTCTCCGCGCCATCCGACGTCGTTGTTGTCTCCATCCAGACCGGCTCCATCACCTTCCGGCCAATCAGCTTCGAGAAGGTCATCAGCCGACTTTGTGCCGGCACCGGCGCCGGATGAGCCTAGGAGCCTTCCTGGCCCTGTTCGGGGTTCGAGATCGTCGGTGTCGATGGATTCTTTGTTGACGCGGGCCCTGGAAACACATCTTAGATCTTGGAGGAAGGCATTGAGACTTCTGGAGGAGGAGGAATACAGACAGCTTGAGGAAGGCGAGTTCGAGCCTTCTGATGACTTCCAGGGTCTTGCCACTGCAAGTGGTTTGGATACTTCCCCGGAGTGGGACATTGCGTCTCCGGGGAAGTTTACTGAAGAGGCCGCTTCCTTCCATGCAGTGGTGAGAAAGGCAGCTGAGTATCTGGATTTGCCGTTGTCTGTGGCAGAAGTAAAAACTAACCTGCTCACAGAGGTACTTCATCCCTCTTCCTCCAGTGCTGACCCTTTGCTGCCTTTCAATGAGGCTTTGACTGAGCCTATTTTGGACCTGTGGAAATAGACAGTGACATCTCCTGTTTTTTCTGTCTCGTCACCCGACTCCGGAGAGCTTGGTAGTTCAGGCGTCATGTTCTTCAAAGACTGCCCCTGGAACATTCCCTGGAGTTCCGACTGATAGGGAATCCAAGAGGATGGAGCAGTCTTCAAAGAAGATTTTTTCATCTTGCAGCATGGCCCTTAAAGCTACTAATTCCACCTGTGTGCTAGGCAGATACATCCATGCCCTAATGGACTCTGCTAAGGAAATGGCGAGGGATCTGCCACAGGAGATGCAGAAATCATTTGGGTCCCTTTTCTTGGATGCTCAAGCTGCTGCACAGTAGATTATACAATCTGGCCTGGATACCTCGGATTTCATTGCCAGGGCCATGGGAACATCGGTGGCTACAAGGAGGCATGCCTGGTTAAGGTCCTCTGGTTTCTCATCAGACGTACAATCCACCTTAATGGACCTTCCGTTTGACGGGGAAAAGCTGTTTGGGGACAAAGCAGACTCTGCCCTTGAGCGGTTTAAGGACTGTCAGGCTACAGCTAAGTCCCTGGGATTACAGACCTCTACTACAACGCCTTATAGACCTTTTTGTAGGTTTCGAGGGTTCATTCGAGGCTCTGCCTTTCGAAGGTCACAGTCAAACGCCCAGCAACCTGCCAATCCGCCCTATCGTGCCTTTAGAGGGCGGGGTAGGGCTAGAGGTCCAGCCCAGCAGCTCTCTTCTTCTTCATCCTCCTCTGGTGGACAACAGCAGAAGCAGCCCTAGTCTTCCCCACTTTATCATCCATACTTCTCCTGTAGGGGGAAGATTGAGTCTCTTTCTGCAGAAATGGAGGTCAATTACAACAGACTCGTGGGTGCTAGGAATTGTAGAAAAGGGCTATGCTCTCCCCTTTCAGGAGTTCCCTCCTCCCTTTCCCCCATCCCTCCTTTTGTTCAGAAGATCATCTTCTGTTGTTGCAACAGGAGGTTGTCACCATATTGGCAAAGGGCGCTATAGAGTTGGTGCCGTTGCAGGAAAGGGGTCAGGGGTGTTATTCAAGATATTTCCTGATTCCCAAAGTGGACGGTCGGTTGCGGCCGATCCTAGACTTGAGGATTTTGAATTTGTTCCTCAAGCAGGAAAAATTCAAAATGCGGACCCTAGCGCAGGTGCTATTGGCGTTAAACGAAGGAGACTGGATGGTGTCTGTCGTCCTACAGGACCCGTACTTTCATGTTCCCATAATCAAGTCGTACAGGAAGTATGTCCGTTTTGTGGTCGGATCGCAACACTACCAGTTTGCTGTCCTTCCTTTTGGACTTACTTCAGCACCTCGGGTTTTCACGAAGGTGATGTCAGTTGTTGCAGCACATCTCAGAAGGAGGTAGGTAGCAGTTTTTCCCTACCTGGGCGATTGGTTGATCAAAGCCAAGTGTCCAGAGCTTGTGTTGTCTCATCTGCGAATGACAACCCAGTTGTTGTTCGATCTGGGTTTTTCTGTAAATGTGCCCAAATCTCACCTAGAGCCCTCTCAACGCCTCCTGTTCATAGGGGCAATACTGGACATGACAATGTTTCAGGCCTACCCCCGCCTCAGCGGGTTCGGGACATTCAGGCGCTGATTCAGTTGTTTCAAATTGGAGCGGCAGTTCCAGTCCTCAAGGTCTTACGCCTCCTAGGTCTGTTTGCTTCTTGCATTCTGTTGGTCACTCATGCTCGCTGGCATATGAGGCCTCTTCAGTGGTGCTCCCGCAGACAGTGGTTCCAGCACAAGGGGGATCTCAGGGATTCAATAAAGATCTCCAAGGACGCTGTACCAGATCTTCTTTGGTGGGCAGAGGACGGCAACCTTTCCCAAGGAAAACCGTTTTCACTGCCTCCTCCAGTGGCCACAGTGATTTCGGATGCTTCCACTCTAGGGTGGGGAGCTCAACTGGGGGACCTGGAGATCAAGGGTCATTGGTCTCCAGCGGAACAGATGTTGCATATCAATCTGTTGGAATTGCGGGCAGTACGTTTGGCGCTCAGGCCTTCCTCCCTTCCCTTCCCGGTCAGTCAGTTCAAATCCTGACGGACAACACTACCGCGATGTGGTATATAAACAAGCGGGGAGGAGTAGGGTCGTACCTTCTCTGCAGAGAAGCCTTGCGACTCTGGTCCTGGGCTCAAGACCATCAGATTTGCTTAATAGCAAATCATTTGGCCGGGGTGCTGAATGTACGAGCGGACGGTCTCAGTCGTCACTTCTCATTAGATCACGAGTGGCGTCTCCATCCGGATCTAGTCCTCCACATCTTCGGGATGTGGGGTACTCCTCAGGTGGATTTATTCGCCACTCAGGAGAACGCGCATTGCCCGTTATTCGCAGCCTCCAGTATCCGATGCAAGGGGCGTTGGGGGACGCGTTTCAGATGTCCTGGAGCGGCCAGTTGCTTTACGCGTTTCCTCCCATACCCTTGATTCCTCGAGTTCTGAGGAAGGTTCGTCAAGACCGGGCCCAAGTCATCTTGGTGGCTCCGGACTGGCTGAGAAGGGTATTTTTATACAGACCTGCTATAACTCTCTCAGTGCCCTCAGCTCCATCTCCCTCTCAGAGCAGACCTCCTCTCACAATCGCAGGGGCAGGTTCTACACCCCCACCTCCAGAGCCTGCACCTTCATGGCTGGAGATTGAACAGGGCAACCTGAGTTCCTTTTCTCTCCCTCCGGATGTAGTGGATGTTATTCTCTTGTCCAGGCGACACTCCACTAAATCTATTTATGCCGGTAGGTGGGCAAAATTTGTGCTTTGGTGTGGAGAGAACCAAAAAGATCCCTTAAAAGCCCACCTTTCAGATGTACTTTTGTTTGCTCTTAGTTTGGCAAAGAAAGGCTGTGCAATAGCTACAGTTAAGGGTTATTTGGCGGCTCGGTCGGCGTTTCTTTGCCTTCCGGACCAGCCATCTTTATTTAGGTCTCCAATTGTAAATAGGTTCCTTAAGTGTTTGGTGAATAGATTTCCTCCTACTCCCTTTGACATGCCTCAGTGGGACTTAAATCTTGTTTTGACATTCTTAATGAGTTCGCCTTTCGAGCCCATGCATTCATGTTCATTGAGATATTTAGTCTTGAAGACCGTTTTCTTAATCGCAGTCACTTTTGCCAGGAGGATTGGAGAGCTTCAAGCACTTTCCGTTAAGCCTCCTTTTACCATGTTTTTCCCTGATAAAGTGGTTCTAAAAACCAGGGCTGCTTTTCTGCCGAAAGTTGTCACCCCTTTTCATATAGGGCAATCTATCACTCTACCTGCGTTTTACCCTCCTCCCCACCCGTCTAAAAAGGAAGAGAGGCTCCATAGGTTGGACCCTAGGAGGGCCCTGAGTTTCTACCTCGAGAGACGACTAAGGACTTTCGCTTAGATGATCAACTGTTTGTTGGGTATGCTGGACAGCGAAAGGGCAGAGCGGTCCAGAAACGAACACTCTCCAGGTGGGTCATCTTGTGTATTAAGATTTGTTACTCTCTGGCGAAAAAAGTCCCTCCTGAAGGTATCAGGGCCCACTCTACTAGGGCTAAGTCTGCATCCTCGGCCCTAGCAAGAGGAGTTCCGCTAATAGATTTATGTAAAGCGGCAACTTGGGCGTCCCTCCATACTTTCGTAAAACATTATTGTTTAGACTCTGAGATGAGGAGGGACGGTCATTTTGCTCACTCGGTATTGCAAGATTTCTTGGTGTAATCAGGCGGGCACCTACCACCGAGTGCGGTACTGCTTCGGACTCTATTCATAAGGTGAGGAATCCACAGGTAGTTGTATCCATCAGAAGAACAAGTTACTTACCTTCGGTAACGCTTTTTCTGGTGGATACACTAACTACCTGTGGATTCCTCACGGTCCCTCCCGCCTCCCCGTTGCCTGCCTGGTTACACTCTTATCTTGCGGTATTTAGAATAGTATTTCTTCTTATATTTATATATTTGTATATATATATATATATATATATATATATATTTTTGTATATTCATGGATTTAAGGTAATAATGTAAATATATGGATTCAATGGACAAGATTTTTGTGTTCGTATATATTTATATATATCAATTTTCATGGTCGGTTTACACCTGTTCGCCTCAAAGGCACGAAAAAAATGAGGTAAAACTGACGTTGGTACGCCGACGAGGACCTCTTATTGGCACGTTGACGTCAGACGGAGTCACGTGGTGCCGTGCCATTATGACGTCCTCGTCGACGTAGACAGCTAGGAAGAAGACTTTCCGTCGGATGCTGGCGCAAGGATCGAATTCATAAGGTGAGGAATCCACAGGTAGTTAGTGTATCCACTAGAAAAAGCGTTACCGAAGGTAAGTAACTTGTTCTTTACGTAGAATAAATTCTGATGGATACAACTACCTGTGGATTCCTCACCTAATGAATACTCCCATTGTGCCTGCATTCAACGGAAATCTTATTCCTAGCTTCTGCACGTCGACGAGGACGTCACATTTGCCCACGCAACGCCGTCTGACGTCATACAGGCAACAAGAGGTCCTCGCCGACGTGCCGACGTCAGTTCCCTTTTTTCCGTGCCATTCGAAACGGTTATCTTCGAGGGAGCTACTGTTGCTGTTCGGCAGTTAGTGTGTTTTTGGCTGTGTGTTTTTTCTCTGAGGTTACTATGTCTCAGAGAAAGTCAGGTTTTAAGTCCTGTCGAGAGTGTGGGGGCAAAATGTCGGTTACTGACCCACATTCGGACTGTTTGTGGTGTTTGAGTTCCGACCATGATGTGGCCAGGTGTGATTCATGTCAGCACATGAATCCGAAAGCCCTGAAGGAGCGAGAGGCCAAACTTTTTATGGCGAAGTCAAAGAAAAAGGAGAAAAGGCACCATAGAAAATCCTCCTCGCCGAAGTCTCATCGACGTCATCGAGACTCCCGTCGCCGTCGGGAATCACGGCGCCGGTCGAGTAAGGAGAGGTCTCGGTCGAGGTCGCCATCGACTCGGCGTCGGAAGACTTGGGAGGTCAGTCCCACAGTCACTCCTCATCCGTCGACGCCGTTGCCTTCTCCAGCCTCGCCGACTTCGCCCGGGTCTTCGGGCCAGCCGCCTTCAGTGTTTGAGGTGCCACAGCCTCAAATGTTCTCACCGATGTTGCAGACGTCGAGGCCGGCGTCGGTGTCGCCTTCGGCCCAAGCACCCCAATATCCGGCTTTTCCGGCTCCTGGAGCCGATAATACCGCATTTTTAAATGCGATGTTTTCCATCTTTCAGCAGATGGCTCCAGGTGGCGCACCGGCTGGGCCTTCGGGTCCTTTGGCTTTCAGTTTGGGTGCTCCGGCTCCGCTGCGACCAGCACCTTTCATGCCCTTTCTCCCCCTGGGGAACGTGGGCTCGGCGCCGGTGTCGGCTCCGGTGGCTCCAAGGACTTCGGCTCCGGAGGTTTTGGCTCCAGCGGCTTCGGTGTTTCGGCCAGTGACGCCGTCTGGGTCTTCTGCGACTCCGAAGCAGTCCTCTCTTCATCCGACTCCTGGTTCGGTGCCGAAGCTACCTGTGGCGCCTGTTGATCCGGCGTCGGATGGATCCGGTGATCGGCATCGTTCTTTGACATCTGCTGACGCCATGTCGACGCCGAGGCTTAAGGAGAGGCTGCATTCAAGGATACGTGCTCTCCGTCTCTTGGAAGAACAAGAGTATCAGCAGGTCCTGGAGGAAGGAGAAATTGAGGACTCTGGCGAGGGTCTTCATGGGCTGGACACCGCAAGTGGCTTTGATACTTCCCCTGAGTGGGACTTGTCATCTCCAGTATACTGAAGAGGCGGCCACTTTTCATGCGGTGATAAAGAAGGCAGCTAACTTCCTGGAACTGCCTTTGCCAGTAACTGAGGCGAAGCAAAATCTGCTGACTGAGGTTTTACATCCGGCCTCTACATCAGCGGAACCTCTTTTGCCATTTAACGAGGTGCTGCTGGAACCTGTGTTGGAGGTCTGGTAGAAGCCGGTATCTTCCTCAGCTGTCAATAGGTCTGTGGCCAGGAGGTATCGGGCTGCACCAACTGACCCTGGCTTTCTTTTCAGACACCCTACGCCTGAATGCTTGGTGGTCCAGGCTTCCTGCTCCACAAGATCTGCGCCTGGATCTTTTCCATCAGTGCCGACGGATAGGGACTCCAAAAAGATGGACATGCAATCCAAGAAAGTGTTCTCGTTATGTAGCATGGCGTTAAAATCCACCAATGCTACGTGTATTTTGGGGAGGTACATTTACGCTCTGATGGACGAGATAACATCTACGTGTACAGAGGTTCCTCAAGGGCTGTTGAATCTCGTGTCAGACGCTCAAGCTGCTGCAACCCAGGTTATCCAATCTGGGTTGGATACAACTGACTCGGTGGCCAGAGCGATGGGCACGGCTGTGGTTGTGAGAAGACAGGCTTGGCTTCGCAACTCAGGGTTCTCTTCAGATGTGCAGTCGACCCTGTTGGACCTCCCTTTTGATGGGGACAAGCTCTTTGGTGCCAAGGCAGATTCGGCTTTGGAGAGGTTTAAAGAGAGCAGGGCCACGGGCAAGTCGTTAGGACTACAAGCCACTTCTTCTGCCTCCTCCAGATTTTTTAGGAGGTTTCGAGGATTTGGTCGTGGCTCATCCTCTTCCTCCTTTCGGAGGAAATTCCAACAGTCTACCTCTTCTCTCACCTATAGATCTTTTAGAGGGAGGGGTAGAGTTCGTCCAGGGGAGCCTCTCAGCAGCACTCTGCCTCTTCCTCTTCCTCTGGAGGGGTGCAGCAGGGGAAGCAGCCTTAGGCTTCAACCAATTCCCACTCACTCCTCTCCTGTAGGGGGAAGGTTACTGTATTTTCTTCGCAAGTGGGAGGTCATCACATCAGACGCCTGGGTTACCACCATTGTGAGAAAAGGCTACACCCTTCCCTTTCGGGAGTTTCCGCCCCCCATCCCGCCCGCCCATCTTATTGTTCAGAAGAACACCTCCTGTTGTTAGAACAGGAGGTTCAAGTCCTCCTTTTAAAGGGCGCAGTGGAGTTGGTTCCAGAGCAGGAAAAGGGTCAAGGTTGTTGTTCAAGGTACTTCCTGATTCCCAAGAAGGATGGTCGGTTAAAACCAATCCTGGACCTGAGGATTTTGAATTGGTTCCTCAAACAGGAAAAGTTCAAGATGCTGACCCTAGCTCAGGTGCTTTTGGCGTTGAACAAGGGAGATTGGATGGTGTCTGTCGACTTGCAGGATGCTTATTTTCATATCCCGATACTCAAGTCGCACAGGAAGTATCTCCGGTTTGTGGTAGGGTCGCAGCACTATCAGTTTGCGGTCCTCCCGTTTGGTCTTACTTCAGCACCTTGAGTCTTCACGAAGGTGATGTTGGTGGTTGCGGCAGAGCTCAGAAGGAAGGGGATAGCAGTATTCCCTTACTTGGACGACTGGTTGATCAAAGCCAAGTCCCCGGAGCTTGTGCTGCATCATCTGCAGTCGACAACCCAGTTGTTGTTCGACCTGGGCTTTTCGGTGAACGTGCCCAAATCTCACCTAGAGCCCTCTCAGCGCCTCCTGTTCATAGGGGCAGTACTGGATACGACATTGAATCGAGCCTTTCCTCTGCCTCAGCGGATTCAAGACATTCAGGCATTGGTTCCAATGTTTCAAAGTGGAGCGGTCATTCCAGTCCTCAAGGTCCTACGTCTGCTCGGTCTGTTCGCCTCCTCCATACTGTTGGTCACGCATGCTCGCTGGCACATGAGGGCTCTTCAGTGGTGCCTCCAAAGGCAGGGGTCTCAACACAAAAGAGATCTCGATGGTTCTGTCAAGATCTCCAGAGATGCTGCCACGGATTTGAAGTGGTGGATTGCGGACGACAATCTTTCCCGGGGAAGGCCGTTCACGCAGCCTCCTCCAGTGACCACGGTCATAACGGATGCTTCCACTCTAGGGTGGGGAGCTCATCTGGGGGACCTGGAGATCAAAGGGCTTTGGTCTCCAGAGGAACTGATGTTTCATATCAATCTGTTAGAGTTACGGGCTGTACGTCTGGCTCTCAAGGCCTTCCTCCCATCCCTTCGCGGTCAGTCGGTTCAGGTCCTGACGGACAATACTACCGCGATGTGGTATATAAACAAACAGGGAGGAGTGGGGTCGTACCTTCTCTGCAGAGAAGCTCTTCGGCTATGGTCCTGGGCAAAGGACCATCAGATTTGCTTGGTAGCAAATCATCTGGTCGGAGTCTTGAATGTACGTGCGGATAGTCTCAGTCGTCGTTTCTCGAGCGACCACGAGTGGCGTCTCCATCCAGATCAAGTCCGTTTAATCTTCCAGATGTGGGGGTTTCCTCGGATAGATCTGTTTGCCACCCGGGAGAACTCGAACTGACCGTTATTCTGCAGCCTCCAGTATCCGGTGCAGGGAGCGTTAGGGGACCCGTTTCAGAGAACCTGGTGCGACCAGTTGCTTTACGCGTTTCCCCCCATACCCTTGATTCCTCAAGTGTTGAGGAAAATTCGCCAAGACCGGGCCCAAGTAATCTTAATTGCTCTGGATTGGCCAAGGAGGGTGTGGTATTCCGACCTTCTCCAACTCTCACTGTGCCTTCCGCTCAGTCTCCCTCTCAGGGCAGACCTCCTCTCTCAGTCGCAGGGGCAGGTTTTACACCCCAACCTCCAGAGTCTGCACCTTCATGCCTGAAGATTGAGCGGGGCAACCTGAGTTCCTTTTCTCTCCCGCCTGATGTAATGGATGTTATCTTAGCGGCCAGGCGACACTCCACTAAATCTATCTACGCTAATAGGTGGTCTAAATTTGTGGTATGGTGTGGAGAGAGACAGATTGATCCCTTACGTGCTCATTTGTCAGACGTTTTATCTTTTGCTTTGTCTTTAGCACAAAGGGGTTGTGCAGTGGCTACTGTTAAGGGTTACTTGTCTGCTTTGTCAGCCTTCATTTGCCTTCCAGACCAGCCTTCGTTATTTAAATCTCCTATAGTGCTTAGATTCTTGAAGGGCCTTATGAATACATTTTCTCCAAATCCTTTTGTTATGCCTCAATGGGATTTGTCCTTGGTCCTAACTTTCCTTTTGGGGTCCCCTTTTGAGCCTATGCATTCTTGCCCCTTAAGATTGTTAGTTCTTAAAACAGTCTTCCTGGTTGCTATAACTTCTGCAAGGAGAGTGAGTGAGTTGCAGGCTTTATCGGTAAAACCCCCTTATACAACTTTTTATGGGGATAAGGTGGTGTTGAGGACCAAGGCTGCTTTCCTTCCGAAGGTTGTTTCACCCTTTCATTTGGCCCAGACAATTACTCTGTCCACGTTTTATCCTCCGCCTTATCCTTCAAAGGAAGAAGAGAGACTACACCGCTTGGACCCAAAGAGGGCGTTAAGCTTTTACATAGACAGAACGAAGGATTTCAGGCTGGAGGATCAGCTTTTCATCGGATACGTGGGAAAGAGGAGAGGAAAGGCAGTCCACAAGAGAACACTCTCCAGGTGGGTTGTTCTTTGCATTAAAATGTGTTACTCTTTGGCAAAGAAGGATCCTCCTGATGGTATTAGAGCTCATTCCACCAGAGCTAAGTCGGCCACTTCGGCCTTGGCCAGAGGTGTTCCTGTGGTCGACATCTGCAAGGCCGCAACTTGGTCGTCCCTTCACACTTTTGCGAAACATTACTGTTTGGACTCTGAGGTCAGAAGGGATGGCCATTTTGCACGGTCAGTGCTGCAGGATTTCTTGGTTTGACCATTCAGGAACCCACCACCGAGCGCGGTACTGCTTTGGGACTCTTATTCATTAGGTGAGGAATCCACAGGTAGTTGTATCCATCAGAAGAACAAGTTACTTACCTTCGGTAACAACTTTTCTGGTGGATACATTAGCTACCTGTGGATTCCTCACGGTCCCACCCGCCTCCCCGTTGCCTGTTTGGTCTGACCAAGTAATTCTTGAGTGTGCTCCTCTTGGTTTTGAGGACTGGTATAGATGATGTATATATGTGCATGTGTATATATCTATATATCTATATCTATCTATATATATATATACATATATATATATGTATATTTAGTGTTTATATTTATTTGTTTAAAAAAAAAATATATATATTAAATTAGTAGTCCATCTTCTCGAAATGATGTGTTGTTTGCAATGTCATGAAATATTGCTTTTGTCTTTCATCTCATTGGATTATTGTTCTCAGGCACGTAAAAAATATTGGTACTGACGTCGGCACGTCGGCGAGGACCTCTTATTGCTGTATGACGTCAGACGGCGTCGCGTGGGCAAATGTGACGTCCTCGTCGACGTGCAGAAGCTAGGAAGAAGATTTCCGTTGAATGCTGGCGCAATGGGAGTATTCATTAGGTGAGGAATCCACAGGTAGCTAATGTATCCACCAGAAAAGTCGTTACCGAAGGTAAGTAACTCGTTCTTCAGGAAGAGGGAAAGTAGTTACAAAATGATATGTAATAAGGAGATAACTGAGAACAAAAAAGAGTTTGGGAAAGTCACAGAAAAAGCGCAAAACTGATACAGAAAAAAAGCCAAATGTTCTCAATGTTCATTGCCTACCTTTCTAAATGTTTGGCTGTGGTGCATGGATACCACTAAACTAATCATTGAAAAAAATTGAGTGCTGGAAATATACTGGTGAAAGATTGGGGTTTGTAGGGGGGCGTGGCCAAGGACCCGGAGATGGCGCACGCCTGAATTTCTCGCTCCAGAGGGGCCGGCGAGAAAACGTGCAAAAGCGCACCCTCTCCGGGCCGATCGAGGTCCGTGCGGAGGGGTCGAGCCGACGGAAGCGACCGGGCGTGTTTGGGCCCCCGTGGCAACCCTGGAAAGTGCTGGGGGGCGGAAACGGCCCTTCGGCGAGCTTGAGGGCCGGAGGCCTGGCCGCGTGGCCGAGGCCGCGACCTCGCGCTGGGCTGTGATCCACCGCGGCGTGTGGGCGGACGGCCCAAAACAGCGGGGGACTCTGGATGAGTCTCCCAGCGGCTACGGAGGAGCCAGTTGGGGCCCGGGAGCCCAGGTGAGAACGTACCCAGTCGGGGTGAGGCGAGGCGGCGCTCCTGGATACGGGCGGCCCCCTGAAAATACAGGGAACGGCCCGCGATAGGGGTTGCGGCCTCGTGCTGGGATGTGGACCGAGGTGGCGCTGGAGCGGTCGGCTCGCGGACGGCGGGGGACGCTGGTCGAGTCCCCCCGCTGCGGCGGAGATGCCGGTTGGGGTCCGGGGGCCCGGTTGAAGACTCGCCCCGTCGGGCGGCGGAGCAGCGCTACTCCTGGGCGAGGGCGTGGCCCCAGAGGGGGTCTAGGCCAGCGCGAGACCGCGAAGAAGACGGAACAATGAGACGCGGAGGTGGCGGTGCGACTCGTTGCTACGGGGCCGCCGGACTGGAGAAGGAGCTCTGGGCCCTGACAAACACAGAAGAAGCGGAGAGAGAAGCGGACAGCGGTCCCTGGTGAGCCCCTGTGGACACTGATGAGACTGTGGTGGGACAGGTGGTCCGTTTGAGGTGGGTGCTGGAGTGGAGCGGCCCGTGCCGAGCCGGGACCCCCGTGAGCTGGCCCGGAGACAGGTGCAGGAGGATCCAACGGGCAAGATCAAGCCAGCGAAGCAAAAGGATAAATCGTGGAGTTGGTGAGTGGCGGATTGCGCCCTGGGAGGGAGCGGTGGGTGGAATACCCAGCGGACGGAACTGCAGACTCCCCCGGGTGCCCTGGAGCGCCAAAGACCCCTAAGCGAGCAGGACAGAGGACAGCACACAAGAGGGGAATAGTCCCAGAGGAGTGACTGAGGGTGCACAGAAGTGACTTTGGCGCAATAAGGAGTGCAGGAGGGTGGCAACATTAGAGACAGGAGGAAGGGTGACAGACGCGAGCCTACGACGCACTACTGGGCCCGGAACTGAAGAGATTAGTCGCTAAACTGAAAGTGTCAGCGCGGACCCCCCAGCGCCGCAGCCCGAAAACAACGGGTCCCGACGGGGTGCAGGTACCCAGCTGAGTACTAACCGGGAACAAAGGTGCGGCCTATGGAGAGTGGGGTGTGAAGACCCAGAGAAGAGTTATAGATACCGCTGGGGCTACTATCCGGCCCCCTGGGGTGCGGCCCTTCACCGGTCCGATGTCCCCCAAGAGTCGCCACAAGAACAGAATTATGGACACTGCGGCTCCGGCCGAGGGCGGTGAGCCGAGCCCACAGGACCACACGCAGGTCAAAGTCCAGGACACTCTAGATAAAATACTTGGGCCGATTGAGGACACAAAAACAATCAACCAAGTCGCGGTAGAGGTGAGCCTACTGAGAGCGGATCACCACAAACTGGTAGACAGAGTCAAAGAGACAGAAACCGCACTAGCGGACATTGCGCCAAAACAGAAAGACCTGGCGGCCGAAGTGACTTCCCTTGTTGATAGAGTGACGTGCCTCGAAAAGAGAGCTGAAGACGCGGAGGGGAGGAACAGAACGAACAATGTGCGCGTGGTGGGCCTCCCGGAGGGGGCCGAGGGGACGAACATTGTTGAATTTCTGGAGAAGTGGTTCAGCACGACAGTGGCGCCTGGGCGATTGACTCCTTTCTACACACTGGAGCGGGCACACCGGGTACCGGCGAGACCCCTTGCTCCGGGTAGGCCCCCCCGGGCCGTGATAGCTAAACTGTTACACTACAGAGACAGGGACACTCTCTTGCAAAGGGCCAGCCAGAGAATCTGGCCCCATTAAAGTTGCAAATGGGGAGGTGACACTATTCCCGGACTTTACCCTGGAGATACAAAACAAACGAGCCTCGTTTCTGACAGTCAAGAGAGCCCTTAGAGAAGAAGGAATCCAGTACTCGCTACTCTACCCAGCCAGGTTAAGAGTGATGCTGGAAGGGAAGACGACGTTCCTCCAATCTCCTGAGGAGGCGTGGGAATGGCTGGAGTCACATAGCTCCCAGGCAGGGGGGTCCGCAGGAGAGGGCCCGTCTGGGGGCAGGGTTCGCCGAGCTCTGAAGGGACGGAAGTCCAGAGACTGTCGACGACTGGCGCCTACTCAAACTCAGAAGGAGAAAGGCAGGAAGGAAGCACTGGATGCAGCGGCACGCATGGGTGGTGAGGCGTCCCCCCAGGAAGGTTCTGGGGAGGAATCGGACGACACACTGGTGTCCTCGGCGGGAGACCTGGAACTTTCGGCCCGAGCCCCGAAGGTGACCCCACAAACGGCTGACGAACTTGGCTAGTCTGGACCTGCAGAAGGCACCGGAGATAAGGCATGTCATGGGAACTAGCGGCCCCTCCGGACTTGGCCACACCCCCGGACCAGAACCTCGCCTATCTAACAGAATGGCCAGCACTGCTGATAAGTGGTTGAACAAGTTGCACTGTTGCACAGTTTGCTGGGCAACCTACAGGTTAAGAGGCGCCCTGGGGATCGGGAGTTGGGATACACAGTTACAAGTTGAAATGGCAAAGTGGGTGGCGAAATTAGATCACGGCAAGGACATGAACATGCGGAAAAACATCTCCGAGGCCTGGGAGAGCCGGGGACATTGTTACCAGACTATTATTAGGAAATGGCAGATTACAATCTCTTGACCTGGAACGTTAGGGGGATGGGCACACCAGCTAAAAGGCACAAAATACTCTCCTATTTAAAGAGAAGGGGTGTACAGGTGGCATTACTGCAGGAGACTCACTTGGCACCTGGGGAGGGAGAGAAGCTAAGACGCAGGTGGAGGGGGCAGGTGTTTGCATCGGATTACTCAGCCTACGCAAGAGGAGTATTAGTATGGATCAGAGCGGGGCTCCCTTTCACAATGATCTCGTCCAACATAGACCGGGAGGGAAGATTTGTGATATTAGAGGGGAGGCTACACGGTAGACCGATAGTCTTGAGTTGCATCTACGCCCCCAATCAAGACCAGGTACCCTTCATGACGGGCCTGTTGAGACACCTCACACGTCAATGCACCGGAGAACTATTAGTGGGAGGGGATTTCAACGCAGTGTTAGACACAAATATGGACAGGCCTACCCTGCCCCTACAGGGGGCAGCGACAATTAAAACAGCCAAAAGGTTAGGCGAATGGTTGGACACATGGGGGTTGACGGATGTCTGGCGAGTGCATCATCCAACTGCTAGAGATTACTCTTATTACTCGGGTCTCCACCGGGTGCATACTAGAATTGACAGAGTAGTCTGCACTGCAGGCCTGATAAATAATATGACACGCTCAGAATATTTAGCCCGCACCCTGTCTGACCATAATCCCTTGCTAATAACGATGAGGGTTTCGGAGGATAGACCCCCCATACCGTCATGGAGACTGTCCCCCTCAGCACTTGAAGACCAGGCGTATAGGGAGGCCCTACACTGTCATCTAGCAGAATATATTGAGACGAACACTGGGTCCACCCCTTCTAGGGTCTCGGAGTGGGAGGCACTCAAGGTGATGACGAGGGGCTTCTGCTTGGGGCAATCGGTGGGGGTGAAGTGCACACTTGAAAAGGAACTGAATGCCCTGGAGAAGGATATGCATGTGGGGGAGTTGGGACAGGGGAAGGCAGCTCAGGAGAATGAAGAATATAACCGAGCCCGCAGGGAACACTCCCGGATTGAAGAACAGCTCAGGTGCCACAATATGCAAAAATACTCAGGGGCATATTTATACTCTGTTTGCGCCGGAATTGCGTCGTTTTTTTTGACGCAATTCCGACGCAAAACTAACTCCATATTTATACTTTGGCGTTAGACGCGTCTAGCGCCAAAGTCCATGGAGTTTGCGTCATTTTTTAGCGTGGACACCTACTTTGCGTTAATGATATGCAAGGTAGGCGTTCCCGTCTAAAAAATTGACTCCGAGGCATGTGCGCCGTATTTACACTCCCTGGCAACATTCACGCCCGGGAGTGGGCGGGTCAAAAAAAATGACGTACCGCCGCTTTTGCGCCGTTTTTTAGCGCCTGGACAAGGCAGGCGTTAAGGGACCTGTGGGCTCGGAAGGAGCCCAGAGGTGCCCTCCCATGCCCCCAGGGACACCCCCTGTCACCCTTGCCCACCCCAGGAGGACACCCAAGGCTGGAGGGACCCATCCCAGGGACATTAAGGTAAGTTCAGGTAAGTATTTTTTTTATTATTTTTTTGGCATAGGGGGGCCTGATTTGTGCCCCCCTACATGCCACTATGCCCAATGACCATGCCCAGGGGACAAAAGTCCCCTGGGCATGGCCATTGGGCAAGGGGGCATGACTCCTGTCTGTGCTAAGACAGGAGTCATTTCTATGGGGGTTGGGAGTCGAAAAAAATGGCGCAAATCGGGTTGAGGCGAAAAATTTGCCTCAGCCTGACTTGCCCCATTTTTTGGCGCCCAAGCTCCATATCCCCCTACGCCGGCGCTGCCTGGTGTACGTCGTTTTTTTCCACGCACACCAGGCAGCGCCGGCGGCTAACATGGCAAATTTTTTTGGCGCAAAACTGCGTTAGCGCAGTTTTGCGTCAAAAAGTATAAATATGGCCCTTAGCGTCCCTACAGGCGGAGGAGGGCAGATCGGGGAGACTGCTGGCATGGCTGGTCCGCCCAGGGGGGCAGGGTGAGCCTATCACATGTGTGTTAGATGGGGAGGGAACTCGCAGGCTCAGACCGGGCCCCATAAATGACGCATTCAGGGAATATTATACGCATTTGTACGGGAAACCCAGTGAATTGCGGACGGAGACCTTCGATAGATACTTACAGCAAATTCCACTGCCAACACTGAGTGCAGAGGAGAGAGATGGCCTGGGGGGACCAGTGTTGGTGGAGGAAGTAAGCGAGGCCATTGCGCAGTTAGCACCTGGGAAGACCCCTGGAACAGACGGCCTCCCCATAGATTTTTACAAAAAATACAAGTCCCTACTGGCTCCCCAACTGACAGAGATGTATGCGGAGGCACTGCAGCATGGAGAGCTACCGCGCACGTTGCGGGAGGCTTTGGTGGTGCCGCTCCCCAAGACAAAAATCAGAGAGGCTTCGGTGAAGGACTTTAGGCCTTTATCAATGCTAAACAGCGATTTCAAGATTCTTAGTAAGATTATGGCTGATCGGCTGCTCCCCCTTATGACCAAGTTAGTGCACGCTGATCAGAACGGCTTTGTCCCCGGCCGCAGTACTTCCCTGAACCTGAGACGGGCTTTTACGGTTTTGCACATGCCCGAGGGCATGAAGCCGCCAACGGGGTCTTGCTCGCAGTGGACTTTGAGAAGGCCTTCAACTCTATTAGGTGGGACTATCTACGGACTGTGATGCTTAAAATGGGGCTGGGGGAGGGATGGGGGAGGTGGGTGGACTTGTTGTACTCATCCCCACTAGCAAGAGTTAAGACCGATAGGACGATTTCCAGTGCATACCCAGTATACCGTGGAACCAGGCAGGGCTGCCCCTTGTCCCCACTACTGTTTGCCCTGGCAATTGAGCCCCTGGCATCGCAGCTGCGGTATGAAGGCACGGGCAAGGGTATCACTTGGGGTCCGACTGTGCATATTGTTTCTCTGTATGCTGATGACATACTTCTCTACCTGAGGGACGGGACAAGAGGACTCACGTGGGCACTGGGGATCCTGGAAGATTTCGGGGGCTTATCCGGACTCCGCCTTAACCGGAGGAAAACATTTGTGTTCCCCGTGCTGTCAGGCTGCGCGCGCCTTGATGCGTGCCCAGCGGATATAAACTGGGCCCCGCGGACTTTTAAATCCCTGGGCATACAAATATTTCACGAATTGAACGACCTCAGGGACGGTAATCTTGGCAGGACACTCAGATCCCTGCGCTCCTCGGTGGGGTTCTGGAGATCATTGAAACTAACAATAATGGCCAGAGTGGCGCTCTCAAAAATGATCATGCTTCCACGCCTCCTCTACTACTTTGCTAACTTACCACTACAGGTCCCCTCTGCGTGGTTCCGGGAGTTGAACGCTCTGCTTAGAGAGCTGATATGGGATGAGGGTCGCAGGAGAACGGCGCTCTCGACCATCTGTAGACCGACACATCTGGGGGGTCTGGGTGCCCCTGACTTCGAGGCTTATTACTTGGCATCCCAGTTACAATGGGTGGCCGGCTGGTTGGCGGGCAGGGGACAGCTGGATCTATCTACCGCACACGGAGTAATAGACACAGCTCGGATAGCAGCAAGTATGACGGGCAGGAAGATTGCCCCCATAAGAGACAACATAATGTGCAATGTGGCAATGAAATGCTGGAAAAGGTGCACAACAAGGACTGGGGTGGGGCCACCATACTCTCCTGCTCTGCCCGCTGGCAGTCGTCGCCCTGGACCCGGGAGTGGGGAAGCGGGGGGGGGCTGGGATTGGGACCATGGACAAGAGCAGGGATGGAGACAGTGGGGGGACTATTCAGGGAAGGAGTGTTGAGGAACTTCGCTGATGTAATAGAGGGGGAGTGCCACGAGGACAATTTTTACTCTTCAGGAGGCTGGTGCACACCCTGAAAGATCTTTGGGACACGATAAACGCGGAACCCGTTGTCCACGGGGTGTTGCACCTCCTGTTGACAGCAGGAGAGGAACCTCACTTGATTGCTAAAATCTACCGGGCCCAAATAGAGGCAGCGTTGGACCCCCTGCATTCCCTAAGAGAAAATGGGTAAGGACAGTTGGCCGGGACCTGTCTGAGTCAGAATGGAACAGAGCGCTAGCTTATCCCAAGATGATCTCACGCAACACGAGGCTGAGATACATCCAATACAACTATCTACACAGAGCATACCTCACTCCTCAACGGCTGCACCGCATATATGGGGGGGCGCCCAGGACATGCCCCAGATGTGGGGACGGTGAGGCCAACTTTGATCATATGATGTGGGGATGCACGATGCTCCAGAGGGGTTGGGGCGAGATGATGACAGTCCTCACAGAGCTGTTCGGGACAGAGCTCCGGCCAACCCTCGCCATGTGCCTATTGGGCCTTAGAGCCGGCGTCAAATGGAGTAGGGTTGGGGGTCGTTTCCTTGACTTGTCCCTGGCCCTCTATAAAAGACTGATTGCGAAGGGCTGGAAGTCCCCCGGCCACCCCTCTCTGACCGAATGGAGAAGTGATGTCACAAGATGGTCCAGGGCTGGGCTGCAGGTCCTTAAAGCCGAGGAGGCTAGGGGAGTTCGCCAGACCCCCATCGCTTCAGAGTGGGAAAACCTAGTGGCAAACTGGGATGACCTAATGAAGAGACCGATAGCACCTGAGGGGGTGGGATGAAATAGCTGAAACGGCCAATAGATATGATAGCTGGGGAAGGCCCCTGAAGCCAGCACGGGAGAAATTCCAGACGCCCCACCGGACCAAACGTAGGGAGGGAGAACAGGGGGGGATAGGACACAATAACTAAAAGATAGTGGGGGGGGGAGGGGGGCGGAATACCGGCCACCTCTACATAATAAGAAGCTCCCCGGCAATTCTCCCTTTAGAAATTAAGCAGAACCACCCACATAAGCCAATAAGTTTATTTACAGTTTGAAGTTGAGTTAAGTCTGTTATTAGGTCACAAAACACAAAGGGTAACAAGCGGCACTAAAAGAACTGACACCCGAAAAACGGATTGATTAAAGAGCTGGAAACAATGATGTATAAATATTAAACTGTAATTGAAATGAACAGGTGATTGTGAAACACATGACAAGCAATGTATAGCAGAGATGGGGTTCAGTTAAATAGAAATGTACAATAAGGACAAAATGTTACTGTAAATAGACCTACATATGTAAAACAGCAAACAGTTAATAAAAACATATCTGAAAAAAAAAAAGATTGGGGTTTGTGTTTGTCTTTCTTCTTTGGTAAAGCACTTCACAAAATTAAAAAGAAACAGTTTTGGGGTCTGTTTCAAGTGCAATAAAAAGAGCACAACAGTAAAAATGGCATATTTTGTAAGAAAAATGCTTTCAAGAAACACTTTTCAAGATTAATAAATTAAAGAAGGCTTTTTAAGCACCTGACTGATTTTAAGTAGATCTAGCGATAATGATCTAGGCACTGGCACTTTGTTGGAGTGAGTCTTAATTAAGTTTGTTTTATACTTTGACTGTTGCTTTCCTGTATCTTAAAATATCAGAAATTACTTGTGCATTTAAATGCTTCCCAAATAGGTTTAATAATAATATATAGTTCAAATAATGAATAATTATAATATATCACTAATATTCAACAATAATTATATGATAAGAGGATTGATTTTTATATTTTTAAGCTCAAAGTTTTGTGGTTTTCATATTTTTTACCTCTCCATGATGTGGAAACAAAACGTTGAGAATAGTAATCTTTTCCATTTTACTGTTGTTCGTTCTATTGGAACAATAATGTCCTTTAATCAACAACTGATTTCACCTGTGGCTAAAGGTGAAATCAGTTGTTAATTGGTACAGGTTCTTGTTGTACTACTATTTTGTTCAATAACTTTCTTTCATCGCCACATTGATGTCTTATTCATGACATATATCTTTCATTCCGTTATGGTAGCAGTCTGTTTACAGACCACTGAAACCTTCTTGGTATATGTACTCAGTTCAAAGAAGACTCTGCAGTGGTGGTGTGACATTAGCGTCTCAATGGTGTTGGGGATTTCCCTGGTTGCACTGTTTTTATCTACCTGAATGTTTGTAGATCTAAAAGTCAGAGTCTCATGCATAGCACTATGCAATACTCAATTTTGTGAATGATAAGTGCTCGTAGATGAGATAGAAATGGCATGATGTTTGTCAGCAATGTATGTTGGAGTAGCTCTGAGAGTGGTATCTCTGCAAGATATGTAACCCTATTTGGTTGCATCATTGCTTTGGCTGCAAGGCTTACCATATGTAAGCCCTCTTCCTCCATAATTGCTCCATGTGCAACCTTAATCAAGCTGTGTGCTTGATTACTTTGGGCGGCTCTTCTTCTGGAAAAGGAGTACTTGCTCCATTCTGTCTCAAGGGTATTTAAGTGCTGGGCTCCCTTCAATTGTCAGGCACATTTTTGTAGATACTTACAAATGTATTTACAAAAGAGGTTTGACACGGAGAGCCGGAGTGAAAAATCAATGACCAAAGGTCTGTTTATTTTTGCTGCAGCAAAAGAGGACAGGTTTACCACTGGCATCCCTGGCCCGAAGTAAAGTGTGCTCCCATGGAGCGTTTAACAGTGATATTTATACTCATACATCAAAGGATACAATAAGTATGTAAATAATGATATACGTCATACAGATATTTTAAGGAGGTAATCAGTTTCCACACACCGGTTCCATTCCCTGCTTTGTCCTCGACTCCCTTCTGCAGCTGCCTGGCTCCCCACATTCTTGAGACCCTTCAAAGGTATAGATATCAGCCTTTCCCTCCCCAAAATACAACAGCCGAGGTCGGTTAGTTATTTTTAACACATAATTATAATGAGTAATGTGCCCCAGATAGGGAAAGAAACCAGCTGCAAGCCTGTGGTGTGGAGCCAGGCTTATTTTACTTAAACAAATATACATAAGATAACATATGTGATAGGCAGTGCGTTCAGAGAGAAAAAAGCTCAAACTTACACGTGTTAAAGGAAAAGGAGCAATTCAAAATGGATTCTTACGGTCGACCTTTTTTGAGTTTTTTTCTCCCTGAGCATAATCAACGTTTGAAAACAGTTCTAAATTTCCTCATATATGTTGAATTTTACTCCTTCTTCCTTGGAATTGACGTTCATGGGGACATAAACAACCGATGGGTATGAGCAACCAGTATCTGTAGTGAGAATAGTGGGATCAATAGCCACTAGGGAAGTTATCTCTTCTCTCTGCATCATAGTTCGATTGGTTTCTAGTATTTTCACTGGAGGAAGTTTACACAATTTTAAACAGGAACAGAAAGCAGGTAAGCACTGTACTAACAGACAACTTAATATAATAGCTATTATTATAAAAAGTATGTATTTAAACAACCAGCCCCACCCGCCAAGCCAAGACCATAACCATGATAAACTTAAATTGCCTCCTTCATATTGGCCCCCATTTTCAAATACCTGTACTGCTTCTTTTATTTTTCCAATATCCAATTCTATCTCTGATGATTTGTTGACAAAATAGCAGCATTTTTGCTGGTACTGATGTTGGATTAAAACACATACTCCTCCTTGTTGTATTGTAATCAAATCTAGAGCAAGCCGATTTTGTATCGCTAATTGGGCTGCAGAGTTTATTTCTAGCTGTACACTTCCTATTGCCTCCCTGGTGGCATTAAATGCAATGACTAATTCAGCAGACATGTTCATCATTGCCAGCTGTAAGTCGAAAATTCCAAATCCTGGAATAAGAACCTGTAGTACTTGAAATACCCAGTTCTTTCGTTCCTCTAATATGGGCATCCCTCGTTTGTACCTATGTGCAAAACTCCCCATGTTAAGGGGCTGGGAAGATGATATATTTGATATCATAGTAATGTTGGGTGCCAAATATGCCATTGAACATATCCCTTCCCAGTTCATGGGGAGTACTTTTTATGCAGTTCTTCCACATACAAAATACATGCCTCCCTGGATCTGTGAGTTTATAATACTGTATTTTATCCGGGGCAAACCCTCACCCTCGGGTGTGTCATGCTCAGAACTATTGCAATACTTGTAATCTGCCCACATTTCATTTAGCAATGATACATTTGCCCAGCGTGCAACATAAGAACATCTAGCCATCCAGAGGGGGCCAAGGAAAACCCAGGACAATATTACTGGTGAATTCTTCCCATTTCTATCTCGTTCCCTGGAGGGATCATATAACAATCCTTCTGGATCTACCAGAACCTCATTTCCTCCCACCGTCAGGTTCCAATAATTTACAGTGTAATTTTGCTGAGTCCCATTAATTAATGCAATCCAATTTCTGTCTATTTTCTCCTCTCCTTCAAGATCCCAATTCCCTGTTTTAATATCAAATAACAAAGTGTAAACAGATTGTTCAGGTGGGAGAATCCCTATGTATTTTGCCTCTGGGTTTTGCCCGTAAAAATAGGTACCAAAACATATGGAAAACATTTTAAGTGTGGCATTCTCTCCAGGAATCGGGGAAAGCTTGTATTCTGCCTGGGTATTAGGGAGCACAACACACCTAAGGTACCACTGATATTCTCGTTGGTCACATCTCCAAGTGGTATTTGGTACAAGACACACTTCCCCTCTTTCATATTTGCTTGGTGATACTGGTACTTCATAAAGGCCTATAGCGTCCTCAGGGTGTCTAGACAAGTGCCGGCAAATCCAGCAGTCAGTGAGACAATGTCTCAGCCAACTTTCCATGAACCTTTATCAATGGATGTAAAGTGGGATTTTGCAACAATGATGCAACACCGCTGGACATTATACATATTAACATGAGGGTCACTAGGTACTTCATTGTTGTTTCTTAGAAATAGTTATAAGACCACTCTTCTCTACTCTCTCAAGGGATATTTGTCCTGCCAAATGGATATATTTTCATAATTTTATTCTACTCTCCTCCTGGTTCCTACAACCTTTCTATGGTGCTGTTTTACTCGTCTCAACCACCTATGTGTGTTCACAAATATACCCACACAATTATCAAATATGCAAATGCAAAATATTGAGACCACTATACTAATAATCATATATGTATATATACAAATAAGTGAGTTTCCTTCAAAGTTCACAACCCACTAGGGTTCAGCAACGCTGTGCTTCCCACTCTAGCAGTTCGGCTGCAGTAGAGTTAGTATTAGTTCGGTCCATGAACTAATTTTTCAAATACTGGACAATAGATGTTGGCTTGATCCCAGGTCCCTTGACCGCTTCTTGTCGAGTTTTAACTCCTGATGAGAACTCAACTCCCAGTGAGTAAGTCGCGATACTTCAAAGTTCGTCTTCAGTATAGTTTGTCAGTTTTGTTCAGTGTCTCAGCAAAATGAGGGCAGAGGCCAGCAATTGCAACCAGATCGGTGGTGTGCTGGGTACTTAACAGAAAAAGGCACCTTCTTTCCCGCTGGGACTACAAACCACACCAACCCTAATGACTGGCCGCTTCCGTAGAACTGGTACTTGGTTTTTCTCGCCAGTCACAGAACTGTTAACCCCACTTACACACTTTCTTATCACAGATAATATTGTTGCACAGGCTGCATCCCACTATGCTTGTGTTCTCGTTGAGACAGTAGTTCTGGCCAATGTTCTGGTGTCGTTGCACAAGCTAGTCACCCGTGTTCATGCTGAAGTTTTAGTCATCACAGTCATTTACAACCTTGTCGCCCAAAGTGTGCGTAACAACAGTGAGGATAGCTCGTTTTAATGCTGGTACATCAGGAGCATCAGAAATGCCTGTGGCGATGAAGGCGGGGAACTGTATTTCATAAAGGCAAGCGTGCCGTATTCTGCTGAGCAAAGGATTCTTTGGCCATTCAGAAAATACCTCAGTTTGCAGTTCAAGGCTGGGAGCTATCAGGGTGATGTAAATGTAGCTTTTCGTAGGGGGTCACCACTTTACGCACCTTCAGAATCCTGTTCATTTGGGTGGGCGAGGACACAGCAAACCTTTGTCACTGGGCTGCTGTGTCACCTCAGGAGCAGAAATGGTAGCATTTGAATCATGTGAAGGTGTTTCCTGTCTCCCTACTTCTCTGTAATCAGGAGACAACGGTAATTCTGCTGTTGGAGTAGATTGCAGTGGAATTGGTGCATGCTTACAATGGCTAGCATGTATCCAGTTTTTCCTTCCTTCCACTTTCACTGCTGTCAGTGTTGCAAGCAGTGCCTGGGCTGGCCCCCGCCACATGGGTTGAAGACTGTTGGTTCTTTGAAAGTTCTTTGTCATAAGCCAATCCCCCGGCTTGAAAAGGTGACCAGGGCCTTCTAGAGGAGTCGGTAGGCTGGCCTTGACCTGTTGGTGGATCAAACGCAAATCTTTAGTCAATTGTTTATAATAGTCTACAAACAAAGGATATTGTACTTCAGAAAGCTTCTTTGGTCGTGGTACCCCCCAGATATTGGCTGGCCTTCCGATGACTACTTCATGGGGGGATAATCGTGACTTGCTACTGGCAGTCGTCCTAATGGACATTAATGCCAAGGGCAAAGCATCTGGCCATTTTAAATTGGTCCCCGCACAAATCTTAGCTATTTTGCTCTTCAAAGTGTAATTATACCTTTCTACAAGGCCCGCTGATTGTGGGTGATTTGCAGCATGAAATCGCTGTTTGATGTTAAGGGCGGTACAGACTTTTTCCATTACCAAAATGACAGCCATTGTCTTGGCAGTCCGTATCTAGGGAAGTACTCTGAGTAATATCTTGGCGGTAGAGAGGGCACCATTGTCTTTTAATGGGTAGGCCTCTATCCATTTTGAAAACATACATACTACCACTAACAAGTATTTCAGTTTGTTACATGGTTCCATGTGGATAAAATCCATCTGTATAGCCTCAAAAGGGAGGTCAGGAGGGGCAAAATGGCCAGGGGGCCTAGGGGTCCCTTTTCCTCCATTGTGTACTGCACACACCATACAACTTTTGACCAGGTTTGTAGCAGCTTTGGATATCATGGGATTACTCGAAACGTGGTCCAAAGTTGTCTTGATGCCTTGGGCACTGATGTTTGCAGGACTGTGGGCCATAGTAACCATAGCGTGTACATAACAATTAGGTAACATCCATCTTCTTCTGTCTGTGTCATCTGTGTAACAACCCTCACTGTCTAATCTTCCGTTCTTCTCCTACTGTTCCCTTTCCTCTGCTGTTGCTTCTGCTTGAATATTTCTCACACACTGCAAGGTATTTTCTAGTACTTCGTTCTTGGGCTCCCCCTTGATACTACTCTCAACGTATGCATTGTCAAATGGTGCTCGTGCTGTTGCTTTCGCAGTAGAATCTGCAAAAGCATTTCCTTGTCCTATATCATCAGTAATTTTCTTTTGGGCACTACACTTAATGATTGCGACCTGACGGGGCAGGCTGAGAGCATTCAAAAGTGTCACAATCAAGTTGCCATGCTGAATGGTAGTGCCATGTGACGTGATAAAGCCTCTATTCGCCCAAAATTATGAGCTACTCCAAACGCATACTGGCTATCAGTGTAGATATTAACACTAAGATGTTCACTTATTTCACAAGCTCTGGTGAGGGCAATTAATTCTGCAGCCTGTGCCGACTTTTGCATGATTCTATGAGAATCCACCACTGTTTTTAATGTGGTGACGGCATAGGCTGCAGTGGTTGTACCGTCTGGTAACTTGAAGCAAGACCCATCTACAAACAGCTCTCCCTGTGGGTCAGATTGGGGAGTATCTGTTAAGTCTACCCGTCCCTTGGTTTCTTCCTCAGTGGCAAAAATGCAATTATGATCAAATTCCACATTGTCCTGAGGGAGGGGTAGTAACGTAGCTGGGTTCAAGACATTGCACCGCTTCAAAGTAATATTTGAACTGAACATGGTTAATTCATAACCCGTTAGACGGTCACTGGTGAGGTGCTGCGTCTGTGTCTTGTTTAAGAAAATATCAACTGCATGAGGAACCATCACAGTGAGCGGATTGCCACCAACAAACCCTTCACTTTGTTTCACCGCAGCAGCTTCAGAAGCCACTCCTCGACAAGTAGGCAAAGCTTGCGCCACAGTGTCCAAGGTGGAAGAGAAGTATGCACAAGGGCGTTGTCTCCCACCTTGATCCTGTGTCAAAACAGACAATGTGCAGCCATGCTTTTCATGCACAAATAAAACAAATGGTTTGCTGTAATCCGGATTACCAAATACAGGAGCAGAGCACATCACATTTTTTAATTCCTGAAAAGCCTCCTCACATCTGTCAGTCCAAGGTACAGGAGAGGGCACATCTGAAAGTGTCAGAGCAGTCAATGGTTTTGCTATAAGTGAAAAATGTGGAATCCACTGTCTGCAAAAGGATGTAAATCCCAAAAATGCTCGGACTTCAGAAGGAGTGCGTGGTGCAGTCATTGTATGAACCAGTTTAATTCTGTCTGGATGTAATCTCCTTCCCTCCTTAGAGAGGAGGTGTCCTAGATAGGTGACCTCCTCTCTACAATACTGCAATTTTGGGAGGGACACCTTATGGCCCAGGGATGCTAAATGATGTAATAATGCGACAGTGTCAGTCTTACATTGTGCCATGGATTCTAAGGCAATTAAAATATCGTCAATGTACTGCAACAGTGCAGATCCTGAAGGTGGATTGAATTGGTCTAGTTGACGTTTAAGACACTGATTACATATACTGGGACTCTGCACAAACCCTTGTGGAGCTCTTGTCAGGGAAAATGATCTACCAAAGATGGCAAAGCTGAACAAATATTGTCTTTTTTCGGCAATTGGAATACTAAAAAACGCATTCTTCAGATCAATAACGGTGAAAAAACACGCAGAAGGTGGGACCATGGTGAAAAGACTATTCATGTCTGGGACAACAGGACACTGGGGAATGACTATTTTATTTATTTCTAGAAGATCAATAACTAATCGATATACTGTGTTATCAGTAACTGATTGCTCACCATCTGATCTATTAGCATCATTTTGTTTCTTTACAACAGGAAGAATTGGGCTGTTACAGGGGCTGCTCACTATTTCCTTTATTACACCTGCATGCACAAGATCAGAAATGACTGCCTTGAGCCATTTTTCGCTTGCTTTGGGTAATTTGTATTGAGAAACACGAGGTAACCGGGCACCTGGTTTGATTTTTATTACAATAGGGTCGATATCCATAATGCCTACATCATTTTTGCCTTTGGCCCATAAGCGAGGGTCTATTTCCTTTAGCTCTGGGGGTAATTTGTATCCCTGTGAGAACATGCACCGAGTAGGGGCAACACTATCCATAGTTACAAAGACACCATCCATTGAACAGTGAATAACTGCATTTAATTTCTTTAACATATCTAATGCAAACAAGTTTTCATTGCAACCTGAGGTTAAAGAGCGTGACATGTGTACTGTAAATGGTCCTATAGTTACTCTCATAGGTGCTGACATGGGGCTCACCACGGGGATCCCAGAAATCCCAACTGACGTGGTATGAAGCCCAGACAGGGGAGCCCCGGGGACTGCAGAATGTGCAATAGATGTTCTGGTGGCACCAGTATCTAGGAGAAACTTATGGCCCTCTCCTTCGATTTTTACATCAATATAGGGACCACTCTGATCTACAGGAATACTTACTCGCCCCTGGCCCTGTCTGTGGCTGTCCTAATAATTGTAGGATTCAGAAAAGGAATCATCAGCATAATATTATCGTTCAAATGCATTGTCAAAAATATTAGTATTATGCGGGACCTGTTTCTCATTCTGCAAATTCTGACCATTTCTACCTCTTCCTCGCTTTCGTGCATTACCTGACACGTTCCCTCTATCAGGTGACATACTTTGCCTTCCTTCCAGTAATGGGCAAGTATCACGCCAATGGCCATCTTGTTTACAGTAGGCACATTGGTTGATATTCAATCGGCGGTCTTGGGGTGGTGCAGATGCACCTCGGCCTCGACCCCTTCCCCTTGGTGGGACACCCCTTGGCTGAGGGGTTGTGTCCCGCTGGGGATATGCCTGCTGTAATAGTACCTTTTTCTTCAATTCTTTTACTGACTTCTCATTCTTTTCTAATTCTTCCTTGTACCTGCTCTCATAATATTGTGCCATCTGTAAAATCTCTGCCTGTCCCTTCGTCATCCACAAACTCTCTGTTGCTTTTAATTTTTGTGATATTTCAGGTAGAAGGCCATTAACAAAGCGTTCCACAAATAGTGTGACACCTGTTACGTGGCGAGGTCTTGACCGCTAAAATCTATGAAAGCTTGTTCAATTCTAGTAAAATAATCTGGGACATCTTCACCTATTTTCTGTTTATAAGTGGCAAGTTTTCCCCAATCCACAGTCTGAAGGGGAATAACAGTTTCTAATTTAGTCAATATCCGGTTAGGTAAATTTAAAATATCCTGATGAGGCAGGGATCCCGGTGCCCTTCGTGCTTCATGTGCTTCTAAACTCCCCCATGTATCTCCCAATGTAGGCGCATCATCCTCTCTTCGAATTTTATGCCAGACTTCAGGGCCCAATAAGACACCAAAAAAATAGTCAATGTCTTTGAGTGTCATGGTGGTGGTGGAAATAGCAATTCTAAGGTCCCGATAGAATCCAGCTAGATTCTTTCGAGGATCTTGCAAGTCTTTTTTTATAGCATTACCTCTTCCCTTTTCCATGTGATATGGACAAATCGGGCCACCGGTACGGGAGGTGGTAGTCGGGTGGCAGCTGCCGCTGCAATTGCAGTTGCAGTGGGAAGATCAGGGTGTACTTCCCTCATTGGGTACTCCTTGTCATATGTATTGAGAACATCTTCTCTGGCTATAACGCAAATGCGTACTCCCTCAGTTATGCCCTTACTATCAAGTTTACAAGCCACACTGTCCCCTAAAATTGGTGTAATTCTTGTTCATAAGGGAGAGGGATAGAGTCGCTAATACAAGAATTCCAATCCCTTTCCAATTTTTCAATCATGTACTGTATTGCTAATTGCTGTCCAAAATGTGACATCTGTTGTATTGTGCGCATAATATCGGTGTG
Organism: Pleurodeles waltl; assembly: GCF_031143425.1. Classification (NCBI taxonomy): domain Eukaryota; kingdom Metazoa; phylum Chordata; class Amphibia; order Caudata; family Salamandridae; genus Pleurodeles; species Pleurodeles waltl. The sequence continues at coordinate 66,600,542 of NC_090437.1, forward strand.
AGTGTAAATAGGATGTGCCATCCAAGTCTCTGACTGATTTTTGATAACCCGTTTTTCCTCATCTCCAATAGTGGAGCGGGTACTAGGAGGCGAAATCGACTTCATAGGTGTGCTCCACACTGGTGAGTCGATGAATGGCTGTACACCGTCGGCGTTGTCCATTTGGAGTATTAGGGGCAGAGGACATTATTGGTAAACTTGCAGTGCTGGCTGGTAGTGGTAGAGCAGGTGGCGGAGGGATTTGGACTTGGGCTAGAGTCTGTGGTTGCTGTGGCACATGCTGCTGTGGTGGTGCACCTGGATTTCCCAAATTATGCCCTTGCCCTTGTGCGTGTTGCTGTGCCCCCATGATAAGTTGGGCTACTGCAGGGGGTGTGTAAGGTGGAGGTGCAGTGGGGCTATTATCTAATATCTGTAGCAATACCTCATCTTCCTCTAATGCATGTTTGGATTCTGTTGACTTTGATACATAACTTCCCTCCACCTGGGCTCTGTGGACTCTATCTTTAGACTCAATTCTTTTCTGGGTTTGGGAATGGTGGTATTGTGCGGCTTTTTGCATGATGGTTTTCCTTTGCTCTTTCTCTATCAGTTTATCTGTCTTAATTTTTCTTTTGGTGGCCTCCGTTTCCCATTTTCTGTATACCTCAAACATGTGTTGTCTAGCCTTTTTATGAAACAAACATTCCTGTAGGTAGGTTATTTTCTTTAAATCAAAAGATCCATCCTCCGTCCACTGGAGATCAGGACAATGTCTAGTATATCTGCGCCATATACTTTTATACAAATTATTCTCTAAACCATAATCCTTTAACATGTCCCACCCTGGTGTTCCCTCTTTTGGGATCAGTTGTATTTTATCTAAACGTGGAACATGATTTCGGCAAAAACAATGACATAGCCCTTGCCAGCATTTTTTATTTCCCATATCTAACCTTTTTAAATTTCAAAATGTAACATGCAACAAAGAAACTTTTTTTTTAAACCGCTTTTCAAATGTTTACCAACTTACAAATTGCTCCAGGCCTGGGCAAAATATTCAAGATTAACAAAACACGTGTGATACAAATTGTCAAATGGTACCTTGTACAAATGCAAATTTACCAAGAACTAATCATTCCTAAAATTGATAAGTTATCCAAAAACAATTATTCTCTAATATATTCTCTGAATAATGCAAGTTAAAGCAGACAAATAGCCAGCGAGGAACAGTCTTACCTGACTATCTGCTTTTTCCTAGATTTCTCTCCGGCTGCCCGTGTCAGACTAATCAGTCAAGATTAAAAACGATGATCAGGGTCTTCGCTGGGATGTCGTGAAAAGCGGGGAGAGGCCTGCCCGGTGGATAAGATGCAGCTGCTTTGAAACTAAGTCTTTGTGCAGGGGCCCCTGGAATCTACACCTCCGGAACGGCGTCCCCCCACTGGCAGCACGTCTCGTGACATTGCTACTGAAGACATCCACTGGAAGGTCCCTGTTCGGGCACCAAATTGTCTGGCACGTTTTTGTAGATACTTACAAATGCATTTACAAAAGAGTTTTGACACGGAGAGCCGGAGTGAAAAATCAATGACCAAACGTCTGTTTATTTTTGCCGCAGCAAAAGGGGACAGGTTTACCACTGTCATCCCTGACCCGAAGTAAAGTGTGCTCCCATGGTGCGTTTAACAGTGATATTTATACTCATACATCAAAGGATACAATAAGTATGTAAATAATGATATACGTCATACAGATATTTTAAGGAGGTAATCAGTTTCCACACACCGGTTCCATTCCCTGCTTTGTCCTCGACCCCCTTCTGCAGCTGCCTGACTCCCCACATTCTTGAGACCCTTCAAAGGATTGCGTGGTTCAAAGGTATAGATATCAGCCTTTCCCTCCCCAAAATACAACAGCCGAGGTCGGTTAGTTATTTTTACCACATGATTATAATGAATAACGTGCCCCAGCTAGGGAAAGAAACCAGCTGCAAGCCTGTGGTGTGGTGCCAGGCTTATTTTACTTAAACAAATATACGTAAGATAACATATGTGATAGGCAGTGCGTTCAGAGAAAAAAGAGCTCAAACTTACACGTGTTAAAGGAAAAGGAGCAATTCAAAATGGATTCTTACACTAGAACCTCCAAACAAGTCTCATTGGTTAGTTGCAGAAGCTCCAAGTCTTCAGGCACATCCAAATGAGGCACTTTTCTCAATTCTTCTTGCTCAATATATTGGAAACTCTGAACACCAAAAGGACTCTGCCACCAGCATAATCAGGAGTATCCCTTTATAGACAATGACGTCCCTCTCAATTGATGGTTTAAAAATTAAGTTTTTTAGTTATGTCTTTCTGAGGTCAACAATTGAAATTTTTCTATGAAAATGACTTTCATATTGTCAGCAAGGGTCGAATGAAATAAAATTGATGTAATTCAAAGGGTCTACATGATAGAAGCTGATGGCTTAGCCCCGGTTTTAATGTCCTGAGGATCTCTTTATTTGGGTTTCCACCTTGGATGTTATTCGCCACCAGTTTCTGCTGCGAAGAGCTTGAAGCAATGTTTTGGGCTTGGTTTTCCTGGCGGTATCCTTTGAAACAGGATACAAAATAAAGCCATTATGAATTTCCATTGCTGATAGTCACCATGCCACATCTGCCTCAGAACAAGCAAATCAAGCTGCTCAGAACATTATTTTCTCCAAGATCGAACACAGCGATATGCTCCCCATAGGCTGTCTTCCACAATCTCTAGGATGAGCCCAATGATATGTGACAGTGGAGCTAGGGTGATCTTCAAACTCATGATTCATTAGTAAAATAAATTATAGGTGGAGGTTCAGCATTAGTAAGGTTTTTCTTAGTTCAGAGTCATATGAGGGGTTGTACTAGATCTCAAGCGTAAGAATTGCTTGCATAGTGGCATAACTTGCCATGTGCATTAAGACAACATTTTAATTTTTAAAATAGAATATTGAAAGAAGGATTAGAATCATACGTCACAAAAATTATTTAAGCTTGTAATTGTCCCAAAATTAACAATGAGTGAAACGTTTAACTCACCACTTTTTAATAATACCTTACTTTTCAGAATATAAATTTACATAATATAAATTCAGGATGAGGGAAAGTAGTTACAGAATGATATTTAATAAGGAGATAACTGAGAACAAAAAAGAGTTTGGAAAAGCTATAGTAAAAAGCACAAAACTGATACAGATAAAAAGCCAAATGTCCTTAATGTTCCTTGCTTAGCTTTCTAAATGTTTGGCTGTAGTGCATAGATACCACTAAGCTAATCATTGAAGAAAATTGAGTGCTGGAAATATACTGGTGAAATGTGAAGAAGAGGGTATGTGTGTGTCTGCCTTCTTTTGTAAAGCACTTCACAAAATTAAAAAGAAACATCTCTGGGGTCTATTTCAAGTACAAGAAAAAGAGGACAACAGTGAAAATGGCATATTTTCTACGAAAAATGCATTCAAGAAACACTTTTCAAGATTAGTAAATTAAAGAAAGCTTTTTAACCACCCAATTGATATTAAGTAGATCTAGCGATACTGATCTAGGCACTGGCACTATGTTGGAGTGAGTCTTAATTAAGTTTGATTTATACTTTGACTATTGCTTGCCTATATTTTAAAATATCAAACATTACGTGTGCATTTAAATGCTACCCAAATAGGTTTAATAATAACATATAGTTCAAATAATGAATAATTATTATATATCACTAATATGCAACAATAATTATATGATGAGAGGAATTATTTTTATTTTTTTCAGCTCAAAGTTTTGTGGTTTTCATATCTTTTACCTCTCCATGATGTGGAAAAAAAACATACCATTAATGAGAATAGTAATCTTTTCCATTTTACTGCTGCTTTACGTCTGTTGGAACAAAAATGTCCCCTAATCAAAAACTGATTTCACCTGTGGCTTATTTTAGATTGGTAAAGGTTCTTGCTTTAGTACTATTTTGTTCAATAAGTTTCTTTCATCGCCACATTTATGTCTTATTCATTACATATATCATTCATTTTGTTATGGTAGCAGTCTGTTTGCAGACCACTGAAACCCTCTTGGTATATGTACTGAGTTCAAAGAGGACTCTGCAGTGGAGGTGTGACATTAGCGTGTCAATGGGGTTGGGGATCTCCCTGGTTCCACTGTTTTTTCTACCTGAAAGTTTGTAGATCTAAAAGTCATAGTCTCATGCATAGCACTCTGCAATACTCAATTTTTCGAATGACAACTACTCCTAGATGAGATAGAAATGAAATGATGTTTGTCAGCAATGTAAGTTGGAGTAGCTCTCCCTGCAAGATACGTAACCCTGCTGGGTTCCATCATTTCTTTGGCTGCACGGCTTACCATATGTAACCCCTCTTCCTCCATAATTGCTCCATGTGCACCCTTAATCAAGCTGTGTGCTTGATGACTTTGGGCGGCTCTTCTTTTGGAAAAGGCCTACTTGCGCCAGTCTGTCTCAAGGGTATTTAAGTGCTGCGCTCCCTTCTAGAACCTCCAAACAAGTCTCATTGGTCAGTTGCAGATGCAACTTATGGTAGTAAAGCTCCAAGACTGCAGGAACATCCAAATGAGGCACTTTTCTCAATTCTCCTTGCTCAATACATTGGAAACTATGAACAGCAAAAGGACTCTGCCACTAGCATCATCAGGAGTATCCCTTTATAGACAGTAAGGTCCTTCTCAATTGATGGTTTAAAAATTATTATTTTTTTGTTTTGTCTTTCTGAGGTCAACACTCTTCCCTTATTATTGACATTTTTGAATGAAAATGACTTTCATATTGTCATCCAGGGTTGAATGAAATAAAATTGATGTAATTCAAAGGGTCTACATGATAGAAGCTGATGGTTTAGCCCTGGTTTTAATGTCCTGAGGATCTCTTAACTGGGTTTCCACCTTGGATGTTATTCCCCACCAGCTCCTGCTGCAAAGAGCTTGAAGCAATGTTTTGGGCTTGGTTTTCCTGGCGGTATCCTTTGAAACAGAATACAAAATAAAGCCATTATGAATTTCCATTGCTGATAGTCACCATGCCATATCTGCCTCAGAACAAGCAAATCAATATGCTCAGAACATTCTTTTCTACAAGATCGAACACAGCGATATGCTCCCCATAGGCCGTCTTCCACAATCTCTATGATGAGCCCAATGATATGTGACACTGGAGTTAGGGTGATCTTCAAACTCATGATTCATTAGTATAATAAATTGTAGGTGGAGGTTCCGCATTAGTAAGGTTTTTTTTAGTTCAGAGTCATATGAGGGGTTGTACTAGATCTCAAGCGTAAGAATTGCTTGCATAGTGGCATAGCTTGCCATGTGCATTAAGACAAAATTTGAATTTTTAAAATAGAATATTGAAAGAAGGATTAGAATCATACGTCCCAAAAATTATTTAAGCTTGTAATTTTCCCACAATTAACAATGAGTGAAACATTTAACTCACCACTTTTTAATAATACCTTACTTTTCAGAATATAAATTTACGTAATATAAATTCAGGATGAGGGAAAGTAGTTACAGAATGATATTTAAGAAGGAGATAACTAAGAACAAAAAGGAGTTTGGGAAAGCTATAGTAAAAAGCACAAAACTGATACAGATAAAAAGCCAAATGTCCTTAATGTTCCTTTCCTAGGTTTCTAAATGTTTGGCTGTAGTGCATAGATACCACTAAACTAATCATTGAAGAAAATTGAGTGCTGGAAATATACTGGTGAAATGTGAAGATGAGGGTATGTGTGTGTCTGCATTCTTTTGTAAAGCACTTCACAAAATTAAAAAGAAACATCTCTGGGGTCTATTTCAAGTGCAAGAAAAAGAGGACAACAGTGAAAATTGCATATTTTCTACGAAAAATGCATTCAAGAAACACTTTTCAAGATTAGTAAATTAAAGAAAGCTTTTTAACCACCCAATTGATATTAAGTAGATCTAGCGATAAGGATCTAGGCACTGGCACTATGTTGGAGTGAGTCTTAATTAAGTTAGATTTATACTTTGACTATTGCTTGCCTGTATTTTAAAATATCAAACATTACGTGTGCATTTAAATGCTACCCAAATAGGTTTAATAATAACATATAGTTCAAATAATGAATAATTATTATATATCACTAATATGCAACAATAATTATATGATGAGAGGAATGATTTTTATTTTTTTCAGCTCAAAGGTTTATAGTTTTCATACCTTTTACCTCTCCATGATGTGGAAACAAAACGTACCATTAATGAGAATACTAATCTTTTCCATTTTACTGCTGCTTTACGTCTGTTGGAACAAAAATGTCCCCTAATCAAAAACTGATTTCACCTGTGGCTTATTTTAGATTGGTAAAGGTTCTTGCTTTAGTACTATTTTGTTCAATAAGTTTCTTTCATCGCCACATGTATGTCTTATTCATTACAGATATCATTCATTTTGTTATGGTAGCAGTCTGTTTACAGACCACTCAAACCCTCTTGGTATATGTACTGAGTTCAAAGAAGACTCTGCAGTGGAGGTGTGACATTAGCGTGTCAATGGGGTTGGGGATCTCCCTGGTTCCCCTGTTGTTATCTACCTGAATGTTTGTAGATCTAAAAGTCATAGTCTCATGCGTAGCACTCTGCAATACTCAATTTTTCAAATGACAACTACTCCTAGATGAGATAGAAATGAGATGATGTTTGTCAGCAATGTAAGTTGGAGTAGCTCTCCCTGCAAGATACGTAACCCTACTGGGTTCCATCATTTCTTTGGCTACAAGGCTTACCATATGTAACCCCTCTTCCTCCATAATTGCTCCATGTGCACCCTTAATCAAGCTGTGTGCTTGATGACTTTGGGCGGCTCTTCTTTTGGAAAAGGCATACTTGCGCCAGTCTGTCTCAAGGGTATTTAAGTGCTGCGCTCCCTTCTAGAACCTCCAAACAAGTCTCATTGGTCAGTTGCAGATGCAACTTATGGTAGTCAAGCTCCAAGACTGCAGGAACATCCAAATGAGGCACTTTTCTCAATTCTCCTTGCTCAATACATTGGAAACTATGAACAGCAAAAGGACTCTGCCACTAGCATCATCAGGAGTATCCCTTTATAGACAGCAAGGTCCTTCTCAATTGATGGTTTAAAAATTATTTTTTTTTTGTTTTGTCTTTCTGAGGTCAACACTCTTCCCTTATTATTGACATTTTTGAATGAAAATGACTTTCATATTGTCATCCAGGGTTGAATGAAATAAAATTGATGTAATTCAAAGGGTCTACATGATAGAAGCTGATGGTTTAGCCCTGGTTTTAATGTCCTGAGGATCTCTTAACTGGGTTTCCACCTTGGATGTTATTCCCCACCAGCTCCTGCTGCAAAGAGCTTGAAGCAATGTTTTGGGCTTGGTTTTCCTGGCGGTATCCTTTGAAACAGAATACAAAATAAAGCCATTATGAATTTCCATTGCTGATAGTCACCATGCCATATCTGCCTCAGAACAAGCAAATCAATATGCTCAGAACATTCTTTTCTCCAAGATCGAACACAGCGATATGCTCCCCATAGGCCGTCTTCCACAATCTCTATGATGAGCCCAATGATATGTGACAGTGGAGTTAGGGTGATCTTCAAACTCGTGATTCATTAGTATAATAAATTGTAGGTGGAGGTTCAGCATTAGTAAGGTTTTTTTTAGTTCAGAGTCATATGAGGGGTTGTACTAGATCTCAAGCGTAAGAATTGCTTGCATAGTGGCATAGCTTGCCATGTGCATTAAGACAACATTTTTATTTTTAAAATAGAATATTGAAAGAAGGATTAGAATCATACGTCCCAAAAATTATTTAAGCTTGTAATTTTCCCACAATTAACAATGAGTGAAACATTTAACTCACCACTTTTTAATAATACCTTACTTTTCAGAATATAAATTTACGTAATATAAATTCAGGATGAGGGAAAGTAGTTACAGAATGATATTTAAGAAGGAGATAACTAAGTACAAAAAGGAGTTTGGGAAAGCTATAGTAAAAAGCACAAAACTGATACAGATAAAAAGCCAAATGTCCTTAATGTTCCTTGCCTAGCTTTCTAAATGTTTGACTGTAGTGCATAGATACCACTAAACTAATCATTGAAGACAATTGAGTGCTGGAAATATACTGGTGAAATGTGAAGATGAGGGTATGTGTGTGTCTGCCTTCTTTTGTAAAGCACTTCACAAAATTAAAAAGAAACATCTCTGGGGTCTATTTCAAGTGCACGAAAAAGAGGACAACAGTGAAAATGGCATAGTTTCTTCAGAAAATGCATTCAAGAAACACTTTTCAAGATTAGTAAATTAAAGAAAGCTTTTTAACCACCCAATTGATGTTAAGTAGATCTAGCGATAATGATCTAGGCACTGGCACTATGTTGGAGTGAGTCTTAATTAAGTTTGATTTATACTTTGACTATTGCTTGCCTGTATTTTAAAATATCAAACATTACGTGTGCATTTAAATGCTACCCAAATAGGTTTAATAATAACATATAGTTCAAATATTGAATAATTATTATATATCACTAATATGCAACAATAATTATATGATGAGAGGAATGATTTTTATTTTTTTCAGCTCAAAGTTTTGTGGTTTTCATATCTTTTACCTCTCCATGATGTGGAAACAAAACATACCATTAATGAGAATACTAATCTTTTCCATTTTACTGCTGCTTTACGTCTGTTGGAACAAAAATGTCCCCTAATCAGAATCTGATTTCACCTGTGGCTTATTTTAGATTGGTAACTGTTCTTGCTTTAGTACTATTTTATTCAATAACTTTCTTTCATCGCCACATTTATGTCTTATTCATGACATATATCATTCATTTTGTTATGGTAGCAGTCTGTTTGCAGACCACTCAAACCCTCTTGGTATATGTACTGAGTTCAAAGAAGACTCTACAGTGGAGGTGTGACATTAGCGTGTCAATGGGGTTTGGGATTTCCCTGGTTCCCCTGTTGTTATCTACCTGAATGTTTGTAGATCTAAAAGTCATAGTCTCATGCATAGCACTCTGCAATACTCAATTTTTCGAATGACAACTACTCCTAGATGAGATAGAAATGAAATGATGTTTGTCAGCAATGTAAGTTGGAGTAGCTCTCCCTGCAAGATACGTAACCCTGCTGGGTTCCATCATTTCTTTGGCTGCAAGGCTTACCATATGTAACCCCTCTTCCTCCATAATTGCTCCATGTGCTCCCTTAATGAAGCTGTGTGCTTGATGACTTTGGGCGGCTCTTCTTTTGGAAAAGGCATACTTGCGCCAGTCTGCCTCAAGGGTATTTAAGTGCTGCGCTCCCTTCTAGAACCTCCAAACAAGTCTCATTGGTCAGTTGCAGATGCAGCTTATGGTAGTAAAGCTCCAAGACTGCAGGAACATCCAAATGAGGCACTCTTCTCAATTCTCCTTGCTCAATACATTGGAAACTATGAACAGCAAAAGGACTCTGCCACTAGCATCATCAGGAGTATCCCTTTATAGACAGTAAGGTCCTTCTCAATTGATGGTTTAAAAATTATTAATTTTTTTGTTTTGTCTTTCTGAGGTCAACACTCTTCCCTTATTATTGACATTTTTGAATGAAAATGACTTTCATATTGTCATCCAGGGTTGAATGAAATAAAATTGATGTAATTCAAAGGGTCTACATGATAGAAGCTGATGGTTTAGCCCTGGTTTTAATGTCCTGAGGATCTCTTAACTGGGTTTCCACCTTGGATGTTATTCCCTACCAGCTCCTGCTGCAAAGAGCTTGAAGCAATGTTTTGGGCTTGGTTTTCCTGGCGGTATCCTTTGAAACAGAATACAAAATAAAGCCATTATGAATTTCCATTGCTGATAGTCACCATGCCATATCTGCCTCAGAACAAGCAAATCAATATGCTCAGAACATTCTTTTCTACAAGATCGAACACAGCGATATGCTCCCCATAGGCCGTCTTCCACAATCTCTATGATGAACCCAATGATATGTGACACTGGAGTTAGGGTGATCTTCAAACTCATGATTCATTAGTATAATAAATTGTAGGTGGAGGTTCAGCATTAGTAAGGTTTTTTTTAGTTCAGAGTCATATGAGGGGTTGTACTAGATCTCAAGCGTAAGAATTGCTTGCATAGTGGCATAGCTTGCCATGTGCATTAAGACAAAATTTGAATTTTTAAAATAGAATATTGAAAGAAGGATTAGAATCATACGTCCCAAAAATTATTTAAGCTTGTAATTTTCCCACAATTAACAATGAGTGAAACATTTAACTCACCACTTTTTAATAATACCTTACTTCTCAGAATATAAATTTACGTAATATAAATTCAGAATGAGGGAAAGTAGTTACAGAATGATACTTAAGAAGGAGATAACTGAGAACAAAAAGGAGTTTGGGAAAGCTATAGTAAAAAGCACAAAACTGATACAGATAAAAAGCCAAGTGTCCTTAATGTTCCTTGCCTAGCTTTCTAAATGTTTGGCTGTAGTGCATAGATACCACTAAGCTAATCATTGAAGAAAATTGAGTGCTGGAAATATACTGGTGAAATGTGAAGATGAGGGTATGTGTGTGTCTGCCTTCTTTTGTAAAGCACTTCACAAAATTAAAAAGAAACATCTCTGGGGTCTATTTCAAGTGCACGAAAAAGAGGACAACAATGAAAATGGCATAGTTTCTTCAAAAAATGCATTCAAGAAACACTTTTCAAGATTAGTAAATTAAAGAAAGCTTTTTAACCACCGATTCATATTAAGTAGATCTAGCGATAAAGATCTAGGCACTGGCAATATGTTGGAGTGAATCTTAATTAAGTTTGAGTTATACTTTGACTATTGCTTGCCTGTATTTTAAAATATCAAACATTACGTGTGCATTTAAATGCTACCCAAATAGGTTTAATAATAACATATAGTTCAAATAATGAATAATTATTATATATCACTAATATGCAACAATAATTATATGATGAGAGGATTGATTTTTATTTTTTTAAGCTCAAAGTTTTGTGGTTTTCATATTTTTTACCTCTCCATGATGTGGAAACAAAACGTACCATTAATGAGAATACTAATCTATTCCATATTACTGCTGCTTTACGTCTGTTGGAACAATAATGTCCCCTAATCAAAAAGTGATTTCACCTGTGGCTTATTTTAGATTGGTAAAGGTTCTTGCTTTAGTACTATTTTGTTCAATAACTTTCTTTCATCGCCACATTTATGTCTTATTCATGACATATATCATTCATTCCGTTATGGTAGCAGTCTGTTTACAGACCACTGAAACCTTCTTGGTATATGTACTGAGTTCAAAGAAGACTCTACAGTGGAGGTGTGACATTAGCGTGTCAATGGGGTTGGGGATGTCCCTGGTTCCACTGTTTTTATCTACCTGAATGTTTGTAGATCTAAAAGTGCATAGCACTCTGCACTACTCAATTTTTCGAATGACAACTGCTCGTAGATGAGATAGAAATGGCATGATGTTTGTCACCAATGTAAGTTGGAGTAGCTCTGAGAGTGGTATCTCTGCAAGATACGTAACCATATTGGGTTCCATCATTGCTTTGGCTGCAAGGCTTACCATATGTAAACCCTCTTCCTCTATAATTGCTCCATGTGCACCCTTAATCAAGCTGTGTGCTTGATGACTTTGGGTGGTTCTTCTTTTGGAAAAGGCGTACTTTGGCCAGTCTGTCTCAAGGGTATTTAAGTGCTGCGCTCCCTTCTAGAACCTTCAAACAAGTCTCATTGGTCAGTTGCAGATGTAACTTATGGTATTCAAGCTCCAAGTCTTCAGGCACATCCAAATGAGGCACTTTTCTCAATTCTACTTGCTCAATATATTGGAAACTATGAACACCAAAAGGACTCTGCCACCAGCATCATCAGGAGTATCCCTTTATAGACAATAAGGTCCGTCTCAATTGATGGTTTAAAAATTAAATTTTTTAGTTATGTCTTTCTGAGGTCAACACTCTTCCCTTACTATTGACATTTTTGAATGAAAATGACTTTTATATTGTCATCCAGAGTTGAATGAAATTAAATTGATGTAATTCAAAGGGTCTACATGATAGAAGCTGATGGCTTAGCCCCGGTTTTAATGTCCTGAGGATCTCTTTATTTGGGTTTCCACCTTGGATGTTATTCCCCACCAGCTCCTGCTGCAAAGAGCTTGGAACAGTGTTTTGGGCTTGTTTTTCATGGCGGTATCCTTTGAAACAGGATACAAAATAAAGCCATTATGAATTTCCATTGCTGATAGTCACCATGCCATATCTGCCTCAGTACAAGCAAATCAAGCTGCTCAGAACATTCTTTTCTCCAAGATCGAGCACAGCGATATGCTCCCCATAGGCCGTCTTCCACAGTCTCTAGGATGAGCCCAATGATATGTGACAGTGGAGCTAGGGTGACCTTCAAACTCATGATTCATTAGTATAATAAATTGTAGGTGGAGGTTCAGCATTAGTAAGGTTTTTCTTAGTTCAGAGTCATATGAGGGGTTGTACTAGATCTCAAGTGTAAGAATGGCTTGCATAGTTGCATAGTTTGCCATGTGCATTAAGACAACATTTTAATTTTTAAAATAGAATATTGAAAGAAGGATTAGAATCATACGTCCCAAAACTTATTTAAGCTTGTAATTTTCCCAAAATGAACAATGAGTGAAACGTTTAACTCACCAGTTTTTAATAATACCTTACTGTTCAGAATAGAAATATACGTAATATAAATTCAGGAAGAGGGAAAGTAGTTACAGAATTATATGTAATAAGGAGACAACTGAGAACAAAAAAGAGTTTTGGAAAGCTATAGTAAAATGCGCAAAACTGATACACATAAAAAGCCAAATGTCCTTAATGTTCCTTGCCTGTCTTTCTAAATGTTTTGCTGTAGCGCATAGATACCACTAAACTATTAATTGAAGAAAATTAAGTGCTGGAAATATACTGGTGAAATGTGAAGATGAGGGTATGTGAGTGCTTGTGCCTTCTTTTGTAAAGCACTTCACAAAATTAAAAAGAAACATCTTTGGGGTCTATTTCAAGTGCAAGAAAAAGAGGACAACAGTGAAAATGGCATATTTTCTAAGAAAAATGCATTCAAGAAACACTTTTCAAGATTAGTAAATTAAAGAAAGCCTTTTAACCACCCGATTGGTATTAATTAGATCTAGCGATAATGATCTAGGCACTGGCACTAAGTTGGAGTGAGTCTTAATTAAGTTTGATTTATACTTTGACTATTGCTTGCCTGTATTTTAAAATATCAAACATTACGTGTGCATTTAAATGCTTTAATAATAACATATAGTTCAAATAATTAATAATTATTATATATCACTAATATACAACAATAATTATATGATGAGAGTATTGATTTTAATTTTTTTAAGCTCAAAGTTTTGTGGTTTTCATATCTTTTACCTCTCCATGATGGGGAAACAAAACGTACCATTAATGAGAATACTAATCCTTTCCATTTTACTGCTGCTTTAGGTCTGTTGGAACAATAATGTCCTCTAATCAAAATCTGATGCCACCTGTAGCTTATTTCAGATTGGTAAAGGTTCTTGCTTTAGTACTATTTTGTTCAATAACGTTCTTTCATCGCCATATTTATGTCTTATTCATGATATATATAATTAATTCCGTTATGGTAGCAGTCTGTTTACAGAGCACTGAAACCTTCTTGGTATATGTACTGAGTTCAAAGAAGACTCTGCAGTGTAGGTGTGACATTAGCGTGTCAATGGGGTTGGGGATCTCCCTGGTTCCACTGTTTTTATCTACCTGAATGTTTGTAGATCTAAAAGTCAGAGTCTCATGCATAGCACTCTGCAATACTCAATTTTTCGAATGACATCTGCTCGTAGATGAGATAGAAATGACATCATGTTTGTCAGCAGTGTAAGTTGGAGTAGCTCTGAGAGTGGTATCTCTGCAAGATACGTAACCCAATTGGGTTCCATCATTGCTTTGGCCGCAAGGCTTAGCATATGTAAGACCTCTTCCTCCATAATTGCTCCATGTGCACCCTTAATCAAGCTGTGTGCTTGATGACTTTGGGCGGCTCTTCTTTTGGAAAAGGCGTACTTTGGCCAGTCTGTCTCAAGGGTATTTAAGTGCTGCGCTCCCTTCTAGAACCTTCAAACAAGTCTCATTGCTCAGTTGCATATGCAACTTATGGTAGTCAAGCTCCAAGTCTTCAGGCACATCCAAATGAGGCACTTTTCTCAATTCTACTTGCTCAATATATTGGAAACTATGAACACCAAAAGGACTCTGCCACCAGCATCATCAGGAGTATCCCTTTATAGACAATAAGGTCCCTCTCAATTGATGGTTTAAAGATTACATTTTTTAGTTATGTCTTTCTGAGGTCAACACTCTTCCCTTACTATTGACATTTTTGAATAAAAATGACTTTCATATTGTCATCCAGGGTTGAATGAAATAAAATTGATGTAATTCAAAGGGTCTACATGATAGAAGCTGATGACTTAGCCCCGGTTTTAATGTCCTGAGGGTCTCTTTATTTGGGTTTCCACCTTGGATGTTATACCCCACCAGCTCCTGCTGCAAAGAGCTTGGAGCAATGTTTTGGGCTTGGTTTTCACGGCGGTATCCTTTGACACAGGATACAAAATAAAGCCATTATGAATTTCCATTGCTGATAGTCACCATGCCATATCTGCCTCAGAACAAGCAAATCAAGCTGGTCAGAACATTCTTTTCTCCAAGATCGAACACAGCGATATGCTCCCCATAGGCCGTCTTCCACAATCTCTAGGATGAGCCCAATGATATGTGACAGTGGAGCTAGGGTGATCTTCAAACTCATGTTTCATTAGTATACTAAATTGTAGGTGGAGGTTCAGCATTAGTAAGGCTTTTCTTAGTTCAAAGTCATATAAGGGGTTGTACTAGATCTCAAGTGTAAGAATGGCTTGCATAGTGGCATCGTTTGCCATGTGTATTAAGACAACATTTTAATTTTTAAAATAGAATATTGAAAGAAGGATTAGAATCATACGTCCCAAAAATTATTTAAGCTTGTAATTTTCCCAAAATGAACAATGAGTGAAACGTTTAACTCACCACTTTTTAATAATACCTTACTTTTCAGAATAGAAATATACCTAATATAAATTCAGGAAGAGGGAAAGTAGTTACAGAATCATATGTAATAAGGAGACAACTGAGAACAAACAAGAGTTTGGGAAAGCTATACTAAAAAGCGCAAAACTGATACAGATAAAAAGCCAAATGTCCTTAATGTTCCTTGCCTGTCTTTCTAAATGTTTGGCTGTAGCGCATAGATACCACTAAACTAATCATTGAGGAAAATTAAGTGCTGAAAATATACTGGTGAAATGTGAAGATGAGGGTATGTGTGTGTGTGTGTGCCTTCTTTTGTAAAGCACTTCACAAAATTAAAAAGAAACATCTTTGGGGTCTATTTCAAGTGCAGGAAAAAGAGGACAACAGTGAAAATGGCATATTTTCCAAGAAAAATGCATTCAAGAAACACTTTTCAAGATTAGTAAATTAAAGAAAGCTTTTTAACCACCCGATTGGTATTAAGTAGATCTAGCGATAATGATCTAGACTCTGGCACTATGTTGGAGTGAGTCTTAATAAAGTTTCATTTATACTTTGACTATTGCTTTCCTGTATTTTAAAATATCAAACATTACTTGTGCATTTAAATTCTACCCAAATAGGTTTAATAATAACATATAGTTCAAATAATTAATAATTATTATATATCACTAATATGCAACAATAATTATATGATGAGAGTATTGATTTTGATTTTTTTAAGCTCAAAGTTTTGTGGTTTTCATATTTTTTACCTCTCCATGATGTGGAAACAAAACGTATCATTAATGAGATTACTAATCTTTTCCATTTTACAGCTGCTTTAGGTCTGTTGGAACAATAATTTCCTCTAATGAAAAACTGATTTCACCTGTGGCTTATTTTAGATTGGTAAAGGTTCTTGCTTTAGTACTATTTTGTTCAATAACTTTCTTTCATCGCCACATTTATGTCTTATTCATGACATATATCATTCATTCCGTTATGGGAGCAGTCTGTTTACAGACCACTGAAACCTTCTGGATATATGTACTGAGTTCAAAGAAGACTCTGCAGTGGAGGTGTGACATTAGCGTGTCAATGGGATTGGGGATCTCCCAGGTTCCAGTGTTTTTATCTCTCTGAATGTTTGTAGATCTAAAAGTCAGAGTCTCATGCATAGCACTCTGCAATACTCAATTTTTCGAATGACAACTGCTCGTAGATGAGATAGAAATGGCATGATGTGTGTCAGCAATGTAAGTTGGAGTAGCTCTGAGAGTGGTATCTCTGCAATATACGTAGCTATATTGGGTTCCATCATTGCTTTGGCTGCAAGGCTTACCATATGTGAGCCCTCTTCCTCCATAATTGCTCCATGTGCACCCTTAATCAAGCTGTGTGCTTGATGACTTTTCTCAATTCTACTTGCTCAATATATTGGAAACTATGAACACCAAAAGGAGTCTGCCACCAGCATCATCAGGAGTATCCCTTTATAGACAATAAGGTCCCTCTCAATTGATGGTTTAAAAATAAAAAAAATTAGTTCTGTATTTCTGAGGTCAACACCCTTCCCTTACTATTGACATTTTTGAATAAAAATTACTTTCATATTGTTATCCAGGGTTGAATGAAATAAAATTGATGTAATCCTAAGGGTCTACATGATAGAAGCTGATGGCTTAGCCCCGGTTTTAATGTCCTGAGGATCTCTTTATTTGGGTTTCCACCTTGGATGTTATGGCCCACCAGCTCCTGCTGCTTAGAGCTTGGAGCAATGTTTTGGTCTTGGTTTTCATGGCGGTATCCTTTGACACAGGATACAAAATAAAGCCATTATGAATTTCCATTGCTGATAGTCACCATGCCATATCTGCCTCAGAACAAGCAAATCAAGCTGCTCAGAACATTCTTTTTGCCAAGATCGAACGCAGCGAAATGCTCCCCATAGGCCGTCTTGCAGAATCTCTATGAGCCCAATGATATGTGACAGTGGAGCTAGGGTGATCTTCAAACTCATGATTCATTAGTATACTAAATTGTAGGTGGAGGTTCAGCATTTGGAAGGTTTTTCTTACTTGAGAGTCATAAGAGGGGTTGTACTAGATCTCAAGTGTAAGAATTGGTTGCAAAGTGGCATTGCTTGCCATGTGCATTAAGACAAAATTGTAATTTTTATAATAGAATATTGAAAGAAGGATTAGAATCATACGTCCCAAAAATTATTTAAGCTTGTAATTTTCCCAAAATTAACAATGAGTGAAACGTTTAACTCACCACTTTTTAATAATACCTTACTTTTCAGAATATAAACTTACGTAATATAAATTCAGGAAGAGGGACAGTAGTTATAGAATGATATGTAATAAGGAGATAACTGAGAACGAAAAAGAGTTTGGGAAAGCTATAGAAAAAAGCGCAAAACTGATACAGATAAAAAGCCAAATGTCCTCAATGTTCCTTGCCTAGCTTTCTAAATGTTTTGCTGTGGTGCATAGATACCACTAAACTAATCATTGAAGAAAATTGAGTGCTGGAAATATACTGGTGAAATGTGAAGATGAAGGTATGTGCGTGTCTGCCTTCTTTTGTACAGCACTTCACAAAATTACAAAGAAACATCCTTGGGGTCTTTTTCAAGTGCAAGAAAATGAGGACAACAGTGAAAATGGCATATTTTCTAAGAAAATACCATTCAACAAACACTTTTCAAGGTTAGTAAATTAAAGAAAGCTTTTTAACCACCCTATTGATATTAAGTAGATATAGCAATAATGATCTAGGCACTGGCACTATTGTGGAGTGAGTCTCAATTAAGTTTGATTTACACTTTGACTATTGCTTGCCTGTATTTTAAAATATCAAACATTACGTGTGCATTTAAATGCTTCCCAAATAGGATTAATAATAACATATAGTTCAAATAATGAATAATTATTATATATCACTAATATGCAACAATAATTATATGATGAGAGGATTGATTTTTATTTTTTTAAGCTCAAAGTTTTGTGGTTTTCATATCTTTTACCTCTCCATGATGTGGAAACAAAACGTACCATTATTGAGAATACTAATCCTTTCCATTTTACTGCTGCTTTAGGTCTGTTGGAACAATAATGTCCTCTAATCAAAAACTGATGCCACCTGTAGCTTATTTCAGATTGGTACAGGTTCATGCTTTAGTACTATTTTGTTCAATAACGTTCTTTCATCGCCACATTTATGTCTTATTCATGATATATATCATTAATTCCGTTATGGTAGCAGTCTGTTTACAGACCACTGAAGCCTTCTTGGTATATGTACTGAGTTCAAAGAAGACTCTGCAGTGGAGGTGTGACATTAGTGTGTCAATGGGGTTGGGGATCTCCCTGGTTCCACTGTTTTTATCTACCTGAATGTTTGTAGATCTAAAAGTCAGAGTCTCATGCATAGCACTCAGCAATACTCAATTTTTCGAATGACATCTGCTCGTAGATGAGATAGAAATGGCATGATGTTTGTCAGCAATGTAAGTTGGAGTAGCTCTGAGAGTGGTATCTCTGCAAGATACGTAACCCTATTGGGTTCCATCATTGCTTTGGCTGCAAGGCTTACCATATGTAAGCCCTCTTCCTCCATAATTGCTCCATGTGCACCCTTAATCAAGCTGTGTGCTTGATGACTTTGGGCGGCTCTTCTTTTGGAAAAGGCTTACTTTCGGCAGTCTGTCTCAAGGGTATTTAAGTGCTGCGCTCCCTTCTAGAACCTCCAAACAAGTCTCATTGGTCAGTTGCATATGCAACTGATGGTAGTCAAGCTCCAAGTCTTCAGGCACATCCAAATGAGGCACTTTTCTCAATTCTACTTGCTCAATATATTGGAAACTATGAACACCAAAAGTACTCTGCCACCAGCATCATCAGGAGTATCCCTTTATAGACAATAAGGTCCCTCTCAATTGATGGTTTAAAAATTTATTTTTTTAGTTAGGTCTTTCTGAGGTCAACACTCTTCCCTTACTATTGACATTTTTGAATAAAAATGACTTTCTTATTGTCATTCGGTGTTGAATGAAATAAAATTGATGTACTTCAAGGGGTCTACATGATAGAAGCTGTTGGCTTAGCCCCGATTTAATGTCCTGAGGGTCTCTTTATTTTTGTTTCCACCTTGGATGTTATAGCCCACCAGCTCCTGCTGCAAAGAGCTTGAAGCAATGTTTTAGGCTTGGTTTTCATGGCGGTATCCTTTGAAACAGGATACAAAATAAAGCCATTATAAATTTCCATTGCTGATAGTCACCATGCCATATCTGCCTCAGAACAAGCAAATCAAGCTGCTCAGAACATTCTTTTCTCCAAGATCGAACAAAGCGATATGCTCCCCATAGGCTGTCTTCCACAATCTGTAGGATGAGCCCAATGATATGTGACAGTGGAGCTAGGGTGATCTTCAAACTCATGATTCATTAGTATACTAAATTGTAGGTGTAGGTTCAGCATTAGTAAGGCTTTTCGTAGTTCAGAGTCATATGAGGGGTTGTACTAGATCTCAAGTGTAAGAATTGCTTGCATAGTGGCATAGCTTGCCATGTGCATTAAGACAAATTTTTAATTTTTAAAATAGAATATTGAAAGAAGGATTAGAATCATACGTCCCAAAAATTATTTACTCTTGTAATTTTCCCAAAATTAACATTGAGTGAAACGTTTAACTCACCACTTTTTAATAATACCTTACTTCTCAGAATATAAATTTACGTAATATAAATTCAGGAAGAGGGAAAGTAGTTACAGAATGATATGTAATAAGGAGATAACTGAGAACAAAAAAGAGTTTGGGAAAGCTATAGTAAAAAGCGCAACACTGATACAAATAAAAAAACAAATGTCCTTAATGTTCCTTGCCTAGCTTTCTAAATGTTTGGCTGTAGTGCATAGATACCACTAAACTAATCATTGAAGAACATTGAGTGCTGGAAATATACTGGTGAAATGTGAAGATGAGGGTATGTGTGTGTCTGCCTTCTTTTGTACAGCACTTCACAAAATTAAAAAGAAACATCTTTGGGGTCTTTTTCAAGTGGAAGAAAAAGAGGACAACAGTGAAAGTTGCATATTTTCTAAGAAAAATGCATTCAACAAACACTTTTCAAGGTTAGTAAATTAAAGAAAGGTTTTTAACCACCCGATTGATATTAAGTAGTTCTCTTCCAGGGGATCCTCATCAATAGTCATAAACATTGAATATTCCCGCCCTTGTGCAAGGACCCCGGAGCATATATAAAATACACACATATTATACATGTGTAAAACAGCAATACAGTCTATAATCATAAACAGGCTAAAATGCTTTATTTCTATGAAGTTTTTTTTATTTTTATTTTTTATTTTTTTTATAAAATCACAATAGAGAATAAATATCTACCCAAGCCCCCATAACTGGGCTTAGGAAAGTAAGCAGCAGTAAACACTAGAGAAAAAGAGAAAAAACTACATTGAAAAACAATGGAGCATTCTTAGCCAATAGGCTGCATGCAGGTTAACACAGGAGAACCATAAAAACTTTGGCACCGTGCCTTTAAGACCCTGAGCACCTCCAGTATCCCACCATACCTCAGGGGTGAAGGAAAGGTGGCAGTTGGTTCACAGTTAGGTCAGTTCTTTTTTCCGGCTTCTTCTGAGAGGATCCTGGAGCATTGAGCTCTCAGTTTTTCTGAGTTTTTTCTCAGAAAAATCCTTTAAAAAGCATTTTTCCCTGTTTCATTCGACAGATAACATCTTTGTCTGTGTTTGGCAGTTTTTTCCTGACAGAAAAATGCCTTCACTTTTTGTCAAATGCCCTTCTTGTGGGAAGAAGAAGGCCCAGTCAGACCCACACTCTCTTTGTATTGTGTGCCTGCCTCAGAGTCACTGCCCTGACACTTGTAAGCACTGCAAGAATATGTCTAAGAGGACTCTGAAGGACAGAGAAAAGATCAGGCTACATGGGCTTCATGAGAGGCAGAAAACATCGTCCTCTTCACTTCCCAGGCATCCATCAGGCCATTCTCAGGAGAGAATGGCTAGGTCGACGTCAGCAGGTAGGAAAGTACCTGTTTGTTCCCCGTCGACGTCGTCGCTGCCACCGTCTCACCGGCATAGGTCGACGGCGACCCACCCGACGCCGAAGGAGACGGCGTCGAGGGAACACCATCGCAGGGGCAGATCTCCGTCGACGGCAGCCCGCCGATCGATGTCAAGACAGCGCCGGCGTGCCCGGTCGCCGCCAAAGGCCGTACGCCCCCCGACGTCAAGAGACACGACGTCGCAATCGCCACAACGGCATGAGAGACATCCGTCATCGACCTCCCACCGCTCCACGTCGAGGCACACGACGGCGAGTAGGTCGCGGTCCAAAGATCGCCGTTCGACGTCGAGACACTCTACGTTGAGACACTCAACGTCGAGGCAAGAGCAACCAATGGGGTGCCCTTCGATGTCGACACAGCCCTCGACGTCGACACAAGTTTTACCTGTCCCGCAGGGAGTAGAACATCGCCCCCCGCCAGCAGACAAGGCCGCACCATCTCCCGTGGTCTCCATACCGAGCGACTCATCTCGTTCAAGAGCGGCATCATCTGGGCATGTTTCGCCCATCAGCCTATCTCCAAGATGGCTAGAGAGCCTTAACAGACCAGCGGCTTCCCCGGATTCGCAGTATTCGCGAATGTACTCGCCTACTGCCTCCCTTCCAAGAACGCCATCACCGACAGCAAGGGCAGGACGGGCTCGTTCTGCTCCTCGTCAACCGACTGCGAGGCCTGGGCACTCTGCTACAGCGTCTTGCAGCAGGTCTCGTTCTCAACGACGATCCAGGTCTCGTTCACGAAGAAGATCACCCTCTTGGTCGTCGTCAGGATCATCTGTCGGGCGTTACTCCCCCACCCTAACAGATTCTCCACCTGCTAGGGTCTCACCGGTGGATGACATTACCATGTTTAATGAGGTGCTGTTAAGGGGAGCGCAGAAATTAAACATAGAGGTTCCAGAGCCATCTACCTCCTCGTCAGTCATCTTTGAGACTCTGCAGCATAGATCAGCGTCAAAAAAGCTACTGCCTCTAGTGCCTGGTTTGTTGCAGCCAACCATGGACACCTTTCTGGCCCCAGCCACACTCAAATCTGCCCCGGCTATGATTCTGAAAAAATATAAGGCTCCCGAACAGGACCCTTTGTTCCTAAGAAAGGATCCGCCACCGGACTCTGTAATATTGGCAGCAGCCCGAAAAACCCACTCGGTGGCATCATCCTCCACGGTCTCCCCGGATAAAGAGAGCAGGCATCTAGACTCTCTGGGGAGAAAGATGTGCGGTACGGCGGCTTCGGCAATGAAAGTCTCCAGTGCTTCTGCACTCCTGGGCAGGTATGACCGTTCTCTGTGGGACTCCCTCAATAGATTCACAGAGAAATTGCCCAGAGAAGACAGACAAGATTTTCAAGAGATCCTGCAGGAGGGATGCCTGGTATCCAACCAGGTTATCAGCGCGGCGGAAGATGGGGCGGATTTAGCTGCACATGGGTACGCACATGGAATCTGTGCAAGAAGGTCTTCCTGGCTGAGACTGACTGGTTTGAAGCAAGAAGCACAACAGCGCATCCTGAATCTCCCATTCGCCGGGAACTCGCTGTTCGGTACCCACGCAGACGAGGAAATGGCCCGCATGAAGACCGAGGTGGACACCATGAGGGCAGTAGGCCTGGAAAGGAAGAAAGATTTCAGGAGAAGGTATAGGCCTTATGACAGGCGCCCTTTCCAGCAGAGGGTTCAAACCCCTCACTGGTCCCAAAGGCCACAACAACGGCAGGGACGCCCTCTTTTTCAGCGAAGGAACACAAGGGAGCGAGGGTCAAGTAGACCTCAGCAGTCCAAACCGAAAGCGCCGGCCAAACAATAAGATCTTGCTTCCCTCGACACTGTACACCACTCCGGTGGGGGGAAGTATTGCAGGTTATCTTCACGAGTGGCACTCTATCACAAGAGACAAATGGGTGCTCAATATTGTCGAAAATGGCTGCTCTCTTCTTTTCAAACAGCCTCCACCACTCTTGCCACCAGCCAAATGCAATCCATCTCATCTCAGCCTGCTGCGCAAAGAGGCTCTCGCCCTCTTACAAAAGAATGCTATAGAAAGGGTTCCACCTGCGCACAGAGGAAAGGGGGTTTACTCCCGTTATTTTCTGGTGGCGAAAAAGGGCCGAGAGGGCATTTTCAGACCAATTCTGGACTTAAGGCTGCTGAACAAATACATAAGAAAACAGAAGTTCAGGATGCTAGCGCTTCACCAGATTTTCCCTCAGCTACATCAGGGAGACTGGATGTGCTCCACCGACCTGCAGGATGCATATTTTCACATCCCTATAGCTCCCAAGCATCGGAAATTCTTGCGCTTCCAAGTAGCGTCACAGCACTATCAGTTCAGAGTTCTACCATTTGGCCTGAAATCTGCCCCACGCGTCTTCTCGAAATGTATGGCGGTGGTAGCAGCACATCTTCGAAAACAAAAGATATTCATCTACCCATACCTAGACGACTGGTTACTGAAGGCTTCTTCTCCGGAGCAGGCGAGAAGCCATCGGGACATTGTGCTCAGGGTTTGCGAGTCTCTAGGTCTTCAGGTCAATTACCAAAAGTCAACCTTGATTCCAACACAGAACCTCCACTACCTGGGAGCTATAATAAATACAGAACTCCAAAGAGTGTATCCTTCGGAGGAACGACTATCCTCAATAGACAGGAAGTGTCAGGACCTGTTGAAAGCCAACGCACCTACGGCATGTCAGGTGACATCGCTGCTGGGCTCCATGGCATCATGCATTTTCATTGTCCCAAATGCCAGACTGCACATGAGGCCCCTCCAAGAGGCATTGGAGAGCAAATGGAGCCAAAGGACAGGTCGTTGGGAGGACAGAGTGCGACTACCGGCAGCGACACTTCAGTCGTTGAAATGGTGGATGCACAGACCTCACCTGTCAGTAGGTGCTCCATTTCACCAGGTAGTTCCATCCGACACTCTGGTAACGGATGCGTCTCTTCAGGGATGGGGGGCTCATCTGGGTCCCTTTCAAGCTCAGGGCCTGTGGTCAGATAAGGAAAAGCAGTACCACATCAATCTGCTGGAACTCAGAGCGGTCCATCTGGCTCTCAAGTCTTTCACACCATTAATTCAGGGGAAAACTCTCCTAATACAAACGGACAATACAACCACGATGTATTATTTGAACAAACAGGGGGGAACGAGATCCCTACCCCTATCTCGAGAGTCCCAAACGATATGGCATTGGCTCCTGGCCAGAGGAATGTCACTTACAGCGGTTCACCTGCCAGGACAACAAAACGTGGAAGCAGATTTCCTGAGCAGACACCTAGAGGACGCACACGATTGGGTCCTACACGGCGAAGTCGTCGAATACATCTTCGCTCAATGGGGTCGACCTCAATTGGATCTCTTCGCAGACGAAGTAAACAAGAAATGCCCAGACTTCGCATCCAGGTTCTACCGTCCGGGATCTCGAGGGAATGCCCTGTTGATCGACTGGTCAGGGATATTTCTCTACGCCTTTCCACTGATTCCCCTCATACCGGCAGTGATCAACAAACTTTACAGATCCAGAACCAGAATGATTCTCATAGCGCCACAATGGCCCCGTCAATTCTGGTACACAGATCTCCTCAACCTATCGGAAAAACCTCACAGGAGGCTGCCGTGCAGACCGGATCTTCTGAGCAGAATGGAGGGCAGGATTCTACATCCCAACCTACCCTCTCTGAGCTTAACAGCATGGCTCCTGAATTCCTGCAGTATGGGCACCTAGGGCTCTCACAGGAGTGCATGAACATCTTGAAAGAGTCCAAACGACCTTCCACGCGGCGTTCTTACGCTTTTAAGTGGAAGAGATTCTACATATGGTGCTGTCAACAAGGTCAGAATCCCATACGGGCTCAGGAGGATGTCATACGGTCCTATTTACTTCATCTGGCAAAGTCCGGTCTGCAGGTATCATCTATTAAGGTACATTTGTCTGCCATTACAGCCTATCGTAAGTCACCTTCTCAGGAATCCTTCTTTACGAAACCTGTAGTCAAGGATTTCTTAGAAGGTTTGAAAAAAGTTTTTCCGCCCATTCGGAGACCATCTCCTCCATGGGAACTGAACATAGTATTGTCAAAACTTATGGGCCCTCCTTTTGAACCTATACACAAGGCCTCTTTACAACACCTTACGTGGAAGACGTTTTTTTTGGTGGCCATTACTTCAGCGAGGAGGGTCAGCGAAATTCAGGCTTTGTCTTCCAAAGAACCGTACACGGTTTTTCACGACAATAGAGTGGTTCTGCGAACTCACCCATCTTTCCTTCCCTAAAGTGGTGTCAGAATTCCATATCAATCAGACTATATGGGGGTCATTCCACCGACCACGGGAGCACCGCCAACAGGCTGGCGGTGCTCCCACGAGCATTCTGACCGCGGTGGTTCAGCAGCGGTCAGAAGCGGAAAGTCGGCAGTCCCCCGCCGACTTTCCGCTGCTCGGGGGAATCCTCCATGGCGGCGGAGCGCACTCCGCCGCCATGGGGATTCTGACACCCCCTACCGCCATCCTGTTCATGGCGGGAAACCCGCCATGAACAGGATGGCGGTAGGGGGTGCCGCGGGGCCCCTGGGGGCCCCTGCAGTGCCCATGCCATTACCCCCGTAAGAGGGCCCCACAAAGTATTTCAGTGTCTGCTTTGCAGACACTGAAATACGCGACGGGTGCAACTGCACCCGTCGCACCCCTGCAACTACGCCGGCTCAATTCTGAGCCGGCATCCTCGTTGCAGGGGCATTTCCTCTGGGCCGGCGGGCGCTCTTTTGGAGAGCGCCCGCCTGCCCAGAGGAAATGTTTGAATGGCCGCCGCGGTCTTCTGACCTCGGTGCGGTCATTTGGCGGCGGTACCTTGGCGGACGGCCTCCGCCGTCCGCCAAAGTCAGAATCAGGGCCTATATCTTTACCGACTTTCTTTCCCAATCCGGAGACTCCGGCAGAGAAAGCATTGCACTCCTTAGACTTGAAAAGAGTGCTGAAATTTTATTTGGATAAAACAAAATCGATTAGACATTCCAACCGCTTGTTTGTAAATTATGGTCATTTGAGGACAGGAGAGGCAGCATCTAAACGAACTATATCAAGATGGATAGTTTCTTGTATTGTTAATATGTACCAGCTGGCTAATAAACAATTACTAGCTAGGCCTAAAGCGCATTCCACAGGGGGAAAAGCGGCTACTGCTGCCCTCCTTAACAATGTTCCAATATCTGAGATTTGTAAGGCTGCTACATGGAAGTCTGTACATACTTTTACTAGACATTACTGTTTGGACTCAGATGCAAGAGCGGATGCCCAAGTGGGGCAGGCCTCTCTGAGAAATGTATTTGCATAATACGTATCTATTCCTGCACTTCTATTAGACAGTCCGCAGAGTTTAGGGATGGGCTTGCTAATCTATTCAATGTTTATGACTATTGATGAGGATCCCCTGGAAGAGAAGGATAAGTTACTTACCTGTAAATCCTAGTTCTCTTCCAGGGGTATCCTCATCAAAGTCATAAACAACCCACCCTCCTCCCCGGACTCACGTCTCCTAGAAGTGCAGGACAGACTGTCTTTCGAATCAGTTACACAGATTGTCACCGCAAAAAAGTACTGACCTAACTGTGAACCAACTGCCACCTTTCTTTCACCCCTGAGGCATGGTGGGATACTGGAGGTGCTCAGGGTCTTAAAGGCACGGTGCCAAAGTTTTTATGGTTCTCCTGTGTTAACCTGCATGCAGCCTATTGGCTAACAATGCTCCATTGTTTTTCAATGTAGTTTTTTCTCTTTTTCTCTAGTGTTTACTGCTGCTTACTTTCCTAAGCCCAGTTTTGGGGGCTTGGGTAGATATTTATTCTCTATTGTGATTTTATAAAAATAAAATAAAAAAAACATAGAAATAAAACATTTTAGCCTGTTTATGATTATAGACTGCATTGCTGTTTTACACATGTATAATATGTGTGTATTTTATATATGCTCTGGGGTCCCCGCACAAGGGCGGGAATATTCAATGTTTATGACTTTGATGAGGATACCCTTGTAAGAGAACTAGGATTTACAGGTAAGTAACTTATCCATCTAGCGATAATGATCTAGGCACTGGCACTATGTTGGAGTGAGTCTTAATTAAGTTTGATTTATACTTTGACTATTGCTTGCCTGTATTTTAAAATATCAAACATTACGTGTGCATTTAAATGCTATCCAGATAGGTTTAATAATAACATATAGTTCAAATAATGAATAATTATTATATATCACTAATATGCAACAATAATTATATGATGAGAGGATTGATTTTTATTTTTTTAAGCTCAAAGTTTTGTGGTTTTCATATCTTTTACCTTTCCATGATGTGGAAACAAAACGTACCATTAATGAGAATACTAATCCTTTCCATTTTACTACTGCTTTAGGTCTGTTGGAACAATAATGTCCTCTAATCAAAAACTGATGCCACCTGTAGCTTATTTCAGATTGGTAATGGTTCTTGCTTTAGTACTATTTTGTTCAATAACGTTCTTTCATCGCCACATTTATGTCTCATTCATGATAGATATCATTAATTCCGTTATGGTAGCAGTCTGTTTAAGACCACTGAAACCTTCTCTTGGTATATGTACTGAGTTCAAAGAAGACTCTGCAGTGGAGGTGTGACATTAGCGTGTCAATGGGGATGGGGATCTCCCTTGTTCTACTGTTTTTATCTACCTGAATTTTTGTAGATCTAAAAGTCAGTCTCATGCATAGCACTCTGCAATACTCAATTTTTCGAATGACATCTGCTCATAGATGAGATGAGAAATGGCATGATGTCTGTCAGCAATGTAAGTTGGAGTAGCTCTGAGAGTGGTATCTCTGCAAGATACGTAACCCTATTGGGTTCCATCATTGCTTTGGCTGCAAGGCTTACCATATGTAAACCCTGTTCCTCCATAATTGCTCCATGTGCACCCTTAATCAAACTGTGTACTTGATGACTTTGGGCGGCTCTTCTTTTGGAAAAGGTGTACTTTCGCCAGTCTGTCTCAAGGGTATTTAAGTGCTGCGCTCCCTTCTAGAACCTCCAAACAAGTCTCATTGATCAGTTGCATATGCAACTGATGGTAGTCAAGCTCCAAGTCTTCAGGCACATCCAAATGAGGCACTTTTCTCAATTCTACTTGCTCAATATATTGGAAACTATGAACACCAAAAGGACTCTGCCACCAGCATCATCAGGAGTATCCCTTTACAGACCAAAAAGGTCCCTCTCAATTGATGGTTTAAAGATTACATTTTTTAGTTATGTCTTTCTGAGGTCAACACTCTTCCCTTACTATTGACATTTTTTAATAAAAATGACTTTCATATTGTAATCCAGGGTTGAATTAAATAAAATTGATGTAATTGAACGGGTCTACATGATAGTAGCTGATGGCTTAGCCCCGGTTTTAATTTCCTGAGGGTCTCTTTATTTGGGTTTCCACCTTGGATGTTATACCCCACCAGCTCCTGCTGCAAAGAGCTTGGAGCAATGTTTTGGGCTTGGTTTTCATGGCGGTATCCTTTGACACAGGATACAAAATAAAGCCATTATGAATTTCTATTGCTGATAGTCACCATGCCATATCTGCCTCAGAACAAGCAAATCAAGCTGGTCAGAACATTCTTTTCTCCAAGATCGAACACAGCGATATGCTCCCCATAGGCCGTCTTCCACAATCTCTAGGATGAGCCCAATGATATGTGACAGTGGAGCTAGGGTGATCTTCAAACTCATGATTCATTAGTATACTAAAGTGTAGGTGGAGGTTCAGCATTAGTAAGGCTTTTCTTAGTTCAGAGTCATATGAGGGGTTGTACTAGATCTCAAGCGTGAGAATTGCTTGCATAGTGGCATAGCTTGCCATGTGCATTAAGACAAAATTTTAATTTTTAAAATAGAATATTGAAAGAAGGATTACAATCATACGTCCCAAAAATGATTTAAGCTTGTAATTTCCCCAAAATTAACGTTGAGTGAAACGTTTAACTCACCACTTTTTAATAATACCTTACTTCTCAGAATATAAATTTACATAATATAAATTCAGGAAGAGGGAAAGTAGTTACAGAATGATATGTAATAAGGAGATAACTGAGAACAAAAAAGAGTTTGGGAAAGCTATAGCAAAAAGCGCAAAACTGATACAGATAAAAAGCCAAATGTCCTTAATGTTCCTTGCCTAGCTTTCTAAATGTTTGGCTGTAGTGCATAGATACCACTAAACTAATCATTGAAGAAAATTGAGTGCTGGAAATATACTGGTGAAATGTGAAGATGAGGGTATGTGTGTGTCTGCCTTCTTTTGTACAGCACTTCACAAAATTAAAAAGAAACATCTTTGGGGCCTTTTTCAAGTGCAACAAAAAGAGAACAACAGTGAAAGTGGCATATTTTCTAAGAAAAATGCATTCAACAAACACTTTTCAAGGTTAGTAAATTAAAGAAAGCTTTTTAACCACCCGATTGATATTAAGTAGATCTAGCGATAATGATCTAGGCACTGGCACTATGTTGGAGTGAGTCTTAATTAAGTTTGATTTATACTTTGACTATTGCTTGCCTGTATTTTAAAATATCAAACATTACGTGTGCATTTAAATGCTATCCAAATAGGTTTAATAATAACATATAGTTCAAATAATGAATAATTATTATATATCACTAATATGCAACAATAATTATATGGTGAGAGGATTGATTTTTATTTTTTTAAGCTCAAAGTTTTGTGGTTTTCATATCTTTTACCTTTCCATGATGTGGAAACAAAATGTACCATTAATGAGAATAGTAGTCCTTTCCATTTTACTACTGCTTTAAGTCTGTTGGAACAATAATGTCCTCTAATCAAAAACTGATGCCACCTGTAGCTTATTTCAGATTGGTAAAGGTTCTTGCTTTAGTACTATTTTGTTCAATAACGTTCTTTCATCACCACATTTATGTCTTATTCATGATAAATATCATTAATTCCGTTATGGTAGCAGTCTGTTTACAGACCACTGAAACCTTCTTGGTATATGTACTGAGTTCAAAGAAGACTTTGCAGTGGAGGTGTGACATTAGCGTGTCAATGGGGTTGGGGATCTCCCTGGTTCCACTGTTTTTATCTACCTGAATGTTTGTAGATCTAAAAGTCAGAGTCTCATGCATAGCACTCTGCAATACTCAATTTTTCTAATGACATCTGTTCGTACATGAGATAGAAATGGCATGATGTCTGTCAGCAATGTAAGTTGGAGTAGCTTTGAGAGTGGTATCTCTGCAAGATACGTAACCCTATTGGGTTCCATCATTGCTTTGGCTGCAAGGCTTACCATATGTAAACCCTCTTCCTCCATAATTGCTCCATGTGCACCCTTAATCAAACTGTGTGCTTGATGACTTTGGGCGGCTCTTCTTTTGGAAAAGGTGTACTTTCGCCAGTCTGTCTCAAGGGTATTTAAGTGCTGCGCTCCCTTCTAGAACCTCCAAACAAGTCTCATTGATCAGTTGCATATGCAACTGATGGTAGTCAAGCTCCAAGTCTTCAGGCACATCCAAATGAGGCACTTTTCTCAATTCTACTTGCTCAATATTTTGAAACTATGAACACCAAAAGGACTCTGCCACCAGCATCATCAGGAGTATCCCTTTATAGACAATAAGGTCCCTCTCAATTGATGGTTTAAAGATTACATTTTTTAGTTATGTCTTTCTGAGGTCAACACTCTTCCCTTACTATTGACATTTTTGAATAAAAATGACTTTCATATTGTCATCCAGGGTTGAATGAAATAAAATTTATGTAATTGAAAGGGTCTACATGATAGAAGCTGATGGCTTAGCTCCGGTTTAATGTCCTGAGGGACTCTTTATTTGGGTTTCCACCTTGGATGTTATACCCCACCAGCTCCTGCTGCAAAGAGCTTGGAGCAAAGTTTTGGGCTTGGTTTTCATGGCGGTATCCTTTGACACAGGATACAAAATAAAGCCATTATGAATTTCCATTGCTGATAGTCACCATGCCATATCTGCCTCAGAACAAGCAAATCAAGCTGCTCAGAACATTCTTTTCTCCAAGATCGAACACAGCGATATGCTCCCCATAGGCCGTCTTCCACAATCTCTAGGATGAGCCCAATGATATGTGACAGTGGAGCTAGGGTGATCTTCAAACTCATGATTCATTAGTATACTAAATTGTAGGTGGAGGTTCAGCATTAGTAAGGCTTTTCTTAGTTCAGAGTCATATGAGGGGTTGTACTAGATCTCAAGCGTAAGAATTGCTCGCATAGTGGCATAGCTTGCCATGTGCATTAAGACAAAATTTTAATTTTTAAATTAGAATATTGAAAGAAGGATTAGAATCATACGTCCCAAAAATTATTTAATCTTGTAATTTTCCCAAAATTAACATTGAGTGAAACATTTAACTCACCACTTTTTAATAATACCTTACTTCTCAGAATATAAATTTACGTAATATAAATTCTGATGGATACAACTACCTGTGGATTCCTCACCTTATGAATTCGATCCTTGCGCCAGCATCCGACGGAAAGTCTTCTTCCTAGCTGTCTACGTCAACGAGGTCGTCATAATGGCACTGCTCCGCGTGACTTCTTCTGACGTCAGCGTGCCAATAAGAGGTCCCCGTCTGCGTTCTAACTTCAGTTTTCCTTTTTTCCGTGCATTCGACTTCAACGGTTTTTCTTCCTGGCCCGTTGGTTACTGTAGCGATCTCTTGAAGTTACAATGTCGCCTCCGAAGAAGTCCGAGTTTAAGCCGTGTAGGGAATGCAGGGGTCAGATGTCAGTGACCGACCCCCATTCGGATTGTATTTGGTGTTTGAGCTCTGAGCATGATGGCTGTTGTGGATGATGTGGAAGGCTGTTCTTCGTGCCAGAGCATGAATCCGAAAGCTCTGAAGGAACGAGAAGCGAAGCTCTTCTTGGCCAAGGCAAAGAAGAAGGAACACAAGAAGGTTTCTTCCTATGCTTCTCCCCAAAAACACATAAGAAGCGGCGTCATCATGACTCTTGGCGCCGTCATGACTCTCGGCGCCGTTCGGAGCGGAGTCGATCGAGGAGTCGTTCGAGGTCTTGTTCGTCACGGCGCCAGAAGACGTGGGAGATGAGTCCTACGGTCACGCCTCAGCCGGAGAGTCCGAGGTTGTCACCGGCGCCTTCAGTCTATGAGGTCACTCAAGGTAGTCCTCGTTTCTCACCGGCGCCGAGGGATCCTGATGTTTCCCAGACGTCTACACAGCAGTACCCAGCGTTCCCGACTCCAGGGACGGATCCGGCTGCATTTTTGAATGCGATGTATGCTGTGTTTCAAGCCATGGCCCCTGCTGGTGCACCGGCGGGTCCCACGGGGCCATTGCCATTCAATTTGGGCTCGCCGGCGTCGTACAGGGCTGCTCCATTCATGCCCTTCTGCCCTTCAGAGCCTGGTGGTCTGGCTCCGGGGGTTTCCCCTGGCAGGAGTCCTTCGCCTGGGACTGTGGATCCGTCGGCTTTTCGTCCGACTCCTTCTCCGTGCCATCCGGCGTCATTGGTGGCCTCATCCAGACCGGCTCCATCTCCTTCTGCACATTCGGCGTCGAGGAGGTCATCTGCCGGCTCCGGCGCCGGTTGAATCCGGGAGCCTTCCGGAACCAACTAAAGGTCTGAGATCATCGGCGTCGATGGAGTCCTTGTCGACGCCGGCTCTGGAAACGCATTTAAGATCTCGAAGGAAGGCGTTGAGGCTTCTGGAGGAGGAGGAATACAGAAGGCTTGAGGAAGGTGAGATAGAGCCTTCTGATGATTTCCAAGGACTTGCCACTACAAGTGGTTTGGATACTTCCCCGGAGTGGGACATTGCTTCTCCGGGGGAGTTTAATGAGGAGGCCTCCTCTTTCCATGCGGTGGTGAGGAAGGCGGCTGACTATCTGGATTTGCCTTTGTCCTCGGCAGAAGTCAAGACTAACCTGCTCACAGAGGTTCTTCATCCTTCTTCCTCCAGTGCTGACCCCTTGTTGCCTTTTAATGAGGCGTTGACTGAGCCTATTATGGACCTGTGGAAAAAGCCGGTGACATGTCCTGCGGTGAACAGGGCAGTGGCGAGAAGGCATAGGAGTGCCCCAGGAGATCCATCATTTCTATCTTGTCACCCGACTCCGGAGAGTTTGGTAGTTCAGGCATCATGTTCTGCAAAATCTGCCCCCGGTACATTCCCTGGTGTTCCAACAGACAGAGAATCCAAGAGGATGGAGCAATCCTCGAAGAAAATGTTCTCTTCTTGCAGCATGGCCCTGAAAGCTACCAATTCCACTTGTGTGCTAGGCAGATACATTCATGCCCTGATGGACTCTGTGAAGGAGATGGCAAAAGATCTGCCACAGGAAGTGCGAAAATCTTTTGGGGCCCTTTTCTTGGATGCGCAAGCGGCTGCACAGCAGATTATTCAATCTGGCCTGGATACTACGGATTCTATAGCCAGGGCCATGGGAACATCGGTGGCTACTTGAAGGCATGCCTGGCTAAGGTCTCCGGGTTTCTCGCCGGATGTACAATCCACTTTAATGGACCTGCCATTTGATGGGAAAAGCTGTTTGGGGACAAGGCAGACTCTGCCCTTGAACGGTTTAAGGACTGTCGGGCTACAGCTAAGTCCCTGGGTTTGTAGACCCCTTCTGCTACATTGTACAGGCCTTTTCGTAGGTTTCGAGGGTTTGCTAGAGGTTCGGCCTTTCGTAGGTCTCAATCTTATGCCCAACAACCTGCCAACCCGCCCTATCGTGCCTTCAGAGGGCGAGGTAGGGGCAGGGCTAGAGGTCCAGCACAGCAGCTCTCTTCTTCTTCATCCCCCTCGGGTGGACAGCAGCAGAAGCAGCCCTAGTTTTCCCCACTTTATCAGTCACACTTCTCCTGTAGGAGGAAGATTCAGGGGGTCATTCCAACCCTGGCGGTCGGTGATAAAGCGGCGGCCAACCCGCCAACAGGCAGGCGGTCAAAAAAACAGAATTTTGACCCTGGTGGGAACCGCCAACACAGGCCGCCACTTTAACACTCCGACCGCCAAGGCGGGACAGACAAACAGCGTGGCGGTCACCGCCAACAAGCAGGCGGCAGACAATGTACCGCCCACAGTATCACAACTCACCAATCCGCCACCTTTTCCGGGGCGGGAGCCCCGCCGATAAAAACACGGCGGGAACAGACTACGATCGGGAAAACGCTCACCTCTATACACTCCACGAGGACGGAGGACAGTATGGAACCCGAATTAAACATCCTACCAGCTCTTGTCTACCTGCTCATCTACCACGAGTACGAACTCCAGCGCAGAAGACAACGGTGAGTACTGCACCTACGACACAGGGGAGGGGGGAGGACGAAAGGTTACGGGCACACACATACGCCCCCCCCCAAACTATCAACTTACCAATGCAGAGCAACAACTGAGTGACACCCCCCAAACCCCCCTGAAAAATGCAAAGACACAATAAAATTTCAATTTAAATTTATGTATAAATTAGGTTCATTGAAGTCATGGAAAATTATCGTCATGAAATATCAAAGCAAAAATCATGATCAGTGCGAAAGCTATGTACATAGTCAATAAGTCCTGCTCAGTGTGTCAAATATCCACAGTCCGTGGGCCAATGTCTACCAAACAAATGGCAAAGCCCACACAGGAGACCTGAGTCCGTTGGAGAGAACACTGCTGGGGCATCAGATGACAAAACTACAGGCACCTCAGGGGGAAGGGAAGGGGGGGCACCTCAGCCACAGGAGTCCACGATGCCAGAACCACGAAGGGGGCACCATGCCCACTGTGCCATCCTGGGGAGTGCAAAGCCACAGTCCATCAGGTGGATTTCAGACTCCACTGGTCATGGAGGAGGCAGGGTGCCCAGAGTGCAGCGTGAACACTAGCTCGACACAGAACCGGCACTGTCAATGGGCCAGCGGAGCGGTGCTTGAGACGGCGGGTCCCAGCGGAGCGGTGCTTGACAGGAAGGGCCCAGCGGAGCGGTGCTTGAGATGAAGGGCCCAGAGGAGCGGTGCTTGAGATGAAGGGTCCAGCGGAGCGGTGCTTGACAGGAAGGGCCCAGCGGAGCGGTGCTTGACAGGAAGGGCCCAGCGGAGCGGTGCTTGAGATGAAGGGCCCAGCGGAGCGGTGCTTGACAGGAAGGGCCCAGCGGAGCTGTGCTTGAGACGGCGGGGCCCAGCGGAGCGGTGCTTGAGACGGCGGGGCCCAGCGGAGCGGTGCTTGACAGGAAGGGCCCAGCAGAGCGGTGCTTGAGACGGCGGGGCCCAGCGGAGCGGTGCTTGACAGGAAGGGCCCAGCGGAGCGGTGCTTGACAGGAAGGGCCCAGCGGAGGGGTGCTTGAGACGGCGGGGCCCAGCGGAGCGGTGCTTGAGACGGCGGGGCCCAGCGGAGCGGTGCTTGACAGGAAGGGCCCAGCGGAGCGGTGCTTGAGACGGCGGGGCCCAGCGAAGCGGTGCTTGAGACAGCGGGGCCCAGCGGAGCGGTGCTTGAGATGAAGGGCCCAGCGGAGCGGTGCTTGACAGGAAGGGCCCAGCGGTGCAGTGCTTGAGACGGCGGGGCCCAGCGGAGCGGTGCTTGACAGGAAGGGCCCAGCGGAGCGGTGCTTGAGACGGCGGGGCCCAGCGGAGCGGTGCTTGACAGGAAGGGCCCAGCGGAGCGGTGCTTGAGACAGCGGGGCCCAGCGGAGCGGTGCTTGAGACGGCGGGGCCCAGAAGAGCGGTGCTTGAGATGAAGGGCCCAGCGGAGCGGTGCTTGACAGGAAGGGCCCAGCGGACCGGTGCTTGACAGGAAGGGCCCAGCGGAGCGGTGCTTGAGACAGCGGGGCCCTGTTCAGCGGTGCCTGTCTTCACGGCGAGGCCCTGTTCAGCGGTGCCTGTCTTCACGGCGGGGCCCTGTTCAGCGGTGCCTGTCTTCACGGCGGGGCCCTGTTCAGCGGTGCCTTTCTTCTCGGCGGGGCCCTGTTCAGCGGTGCCTGTCTTCACGGCGGGGCCCTGTTCAGCGGTGCCTGTCTTCACGGCGGGGCCCTGTTCAGCGGTGCCTGTCTTCACGGCGGGGCCCTGTTCAGCGGTGCCAGTCTTCTCGTCGGGGCCCTGTTCAGCGGTGCCTGTCTTCACGGCGGGGCCCTGTTCAGCGGTGCCTGTCTTCTCTGCGGGGCCCTGTTCAGCGGTGCCTGTCTTCACGGCGGGGCCCTGTTCAGCGGTGCCTGTCTTCACGGCGGGGCCCTGTTCAGCGGTGCCTTTCTTGTCTATCAAGGGAGCCAGACCTGGCCAGGACTCCCTGCTTAGTCGCCCTCCGACCGTGCAGTTGCTGGACCCTCCTGTGACGGAGTCCTGGGCCCGTGGGTGTCCTCCATCACACCCGGGATGGGGCTTGTGGGGCCCTCCTGGTCCGCGCCCCTGCTGGCTGACTTCTTCGCCCTGCTGCCCTTGCCCTCCTTCGATGAGGCTCTCTGGCCCTTGCCTGCCCTTGATGTTGTGGCAGGTGACGGGCCACGACTTTGCTCCTTGGGGGCAGCCGTGTCAGCCTTCTCAAGGCGGGCCTTGGTTTTACGGGTTCTCTTTCCAGGGGGGGGGCTGGCTGTTCCCTTGCTGCTGGCCGATGTATCTGTGCTGGGAAAGGGTGGACTCCAGAACCCGTGCACAATGGTCAGACTTGATGCAGGGCTGGTGGTGGCTGAGGTGCTCTTTGGACTCTTACCAGATGGAGGGGGTGGGTCAGGTGGTGCAAAGAGGTCAAGTTTGGAGAGGAAAAGTTTTTTAGGAGCAATGGGAAGGGTAGGTGCAGTGGGTATGGGAGTCGAGGGAGAGGATGTGGTTGTAGGAGAGTCAGGTGTGCTGTCTATGGGTGCAGGTGCTTGTGACGTAGGCTGTCGTGTGGTGGTTGGCTGTTGTGTGGGTGGCTGCCTGCGTTTGTGTGTTTTGGAAGAGGGGGTGACAGACACAGTGGGAGAGGATACAGGGGACGTGTAAATGGCAGTGGGGGTGGTGACTGCACGTGTGCGGACTATACTGGAGGGTGTGGAGGTGATGGAAGTACTGGCTGATGGTGGTGTGCATGCAGGTGTGAGTGGAGACGTCACAGGGAGGGGGGAGGGAGACGAGGAGGAGGGGGACACAGAGGTGGTAGTGACTGTTGGCATGTCTGCATCTGGATGTTGCTTGGGTGAATGCTTGTGGGATCTGTGGTGCTTATGTCTGGATGAGCTGCCCTTGGGTGTTGAGGTGTGTGCAGGCTGGTCTGATGGTGTGGATGGGATAGGCTGAGGAACAGGAGACTGGGAGACGGTGGAGGCAGTTAGAAGAGGGAGGCTGGAAACAGGGACAATGGCTGCCGTCAGTGCTGAGGCCAGAGCATTGAACGATCGTTGATGGGCAGCCTGACCCGAATGAATGCCCTCCAGGTATGCATTGCTCCGATGCACCTCCCTCTCTACCCCCTGGATGGCATTCAAAAGGGTAGACTGCCCAACAATGATGGTCTGTAGGAGGTCAATGACCTCTTCACTGAGGGCAGCAGGGGTAACTGGGGCAGGGCCTGAGGTGCCTGGGGCGAAGGAGATGCCCGCCTTCTTGGGCGAGCGGGCACGGAGCGAAGGCTGAGGGGCTGCTGGGAGGGCAGAGCTGGTGCGCTGGGTGGCGGCTGTACCTGTTGAGGCGGGGGGCACGGATGTTGCCGCCACCGCTAGGGAGCTCCCTTCTGAGGACGTGTCAGTGTCGCTGGTGTCACCACGGGTCCCCGTTGTGGCGCTCCCCTCGCCCTCCGTATCACTGGTGACCTCGGTGTCTGTAGCATGGCCCACCGGGGCCTTGTGAGTTGCAGCTCCCTCGTGCTCCGATGCCAATTCTCCTCCGCCTGATGATGCTAATGCACACATGCACAAGAAGATAAAGAAAAAGGGTGGGGAGAGAAATAAAGACAGGTTGAGTGCATGCATTGTAAACACCGTTGTCGGAGAGGACAGACACAGGAGCCTCCAGCACTACGCCGCGCAATCGGGGTACACTACTCAGTACTTGTGACTAGCCCTACAGGTCTATGGACAACAAATGCACACATGGGTGATGCTGGACCATGGATTGCTGTACTTGGCACCCTACAGAGGTGGGGGGCGGGGGCACAGGGCCATGCCTAAAGGAGGGGACTACACTACAGAAAGCGCCCTGGCCTAATGTCCCCCACAGCCCTCCTCCCCCACCCAGGCACCTCCACTGCGCGTAAAGATAGCAGAATGTGCTGGTACTCACCCCCTTGTGTCTGCTGTGATGTCCTCACGCGCCCATCCAAATCGGGGTAGGCCACCGCCAGGATCCGGGACATCAGGGGGGTCAAGGTACGACGGCACCCCTCCTACGTTGGGAGGCCATCCCCAGCAGTGACTCGGCGGTTTTCCTGGTCCCGCGGCGGATGTCCTCCCACCTCTTTCGGCAGTGGTTGCCCCGTCTGTTGTGGACCCCCAGGTCCCGGATTTCCTTGGCGATGGCACGCCAAATGTCGACTTTCTGATGGGCGCTGACCTATTTGACATGTACAGGGTGGGAAAGGAAATTTCAACATTTTTCTGCATGTTAGATGTGATTGCCCCCCCCCCTCCCCAACCCTGCCATGTGGCACATGCTCGCATCTGTCTTGCCTTGCAATCCTCATTCACTCCCCACCCCACCATCTTACATCCACCATACACAACCCAGGCATAGCCCATTCAACGTGTACCCAGTGTACTTACCTGTTGGTCTGGAGGATCGTAGAGTAGCGCATACTGGGGCAGGACCCCATCCACAAGTTTCTCCAACTCTTCTGAAGTGAAGGCAGGGGCCCTTTTCCCAGTCGCAGCAGCCATTGTCTCTTCCAGACCGAGGTCACAGCAGCACTTGCAGTATAGGTCCTCTCCTGTGGATGATCAGGTCTCGAGTGATTAAGCAGATAGTAAATGGCGGTCACGCCCGCGGCGGTGCGTACCGCGGCAGTGCGTACCGCGACCGCCGGCGCA
This sequence comes from Pleurodeles waltl, assembly GCF_031143425.1. Taxonomy (NCBI): domain Eukaryota; kingdom Metazoa; phylum Chordata; class Amphibia; order Caudata; family Salamandridae; genus Pleurodeles; species Pleurodeles waltl. Next base: position 66,639,793 of record NC_090437.1, read on the forward strand.
CATCGTCATTGGCTCCTGAGACCCATAGGGTTCAATGTTAACCAATGCTGCTTTGCGCCGCGGTCTTCGACCGCCTACCGCCACGGTGTGCCACGCCAGCGCAGTGACCTCACATCCCACTGTCACACTTCACAGTTCAGGCAGCCGCCATTTCAAGGGCCCACATGGCATGATTTCTACTGCGTCACACAGGCCTAGGCCTTGCATTGCCACTCATACAAGCCGTTCCATGCATAGCGATTCATGTACTGTGCAAGCTGTGTGAACAAACCTGTGGATTGCTTGACTCTGTGCTCCATGTTGTCCTTCCTAGGCACCGTCCGCTGGGACTTGCGAGGAGAAGGATGAATCCTCCCGTGTACCGACCGCTGGTGGACCTGTCGACAATGGAAGAACGACATATTATACTTCGATACCGACTTGACCGAGCCACTATACATGAACTGTGTGCCAGCTGGAGCCAGACCTGATGTCCCCCATCCGCCAACCCACAGGGATTCCCCCTCTGGTGCAGGTTCTGTCAGTACTCCATTTTTTGGCAAGTGGGTCTTTTCAGACAACAGTGGCCATGTCATCAGGGATGTCTCAGCCTATGTTTTCTAAGGTTTTGTCCAGAGTGTTGTCTGCCCTGATGAAATACATGCGGAGATACATTGTTTTCCCTGAGGAGGGTGATTTGGCCACTGTGAAGGGTGATTTCTATGCCCTTGGACATATCCCCAACATCATTGGTGCCATTGATGGGACCCATGTGGCTTTAGTACCCCCAAAAGACAATGAGCAGGTGTACAGAAATAGAAAGAATTACCATTCGATGAATGTCCAGGTGGTCTGTTTGGCTGACCAGTACATCTCCCATCTAAATGCCAAGTTCCCTGGGTCAGTGCATGACGCGTATGTCATGCGAAATAGCAGCATCCCTTATGTGATGGAACAGCTACAGAGACACCGTGTGTGGCTAATAGGTGACTCTGGTTACCCCAACCTGCCTTGGCTATTGACCCCAGTGAGGAATCCCCGGACCAGGGCAGAGGAACGGTACAATGAGGCACATGGGCGAACTAGGAGGATTATAGAACGGACCTTCGGGGTCCTGAAGGCCAGGTTTAGGTGCCTGCATATGACAGGTGGATCCCTAATGTACTCACCAAAGAAGGTGTGTCATATCATCGTGGCCTGCTGTATGCTTCACAATCTTGCATTGCGACGCCAGGTGCCTTTCCTGCAGGAGGATGGTCCAGATGGTGGTGTTGTAGCAGCTGTGGAGCCTGTGGAGAGTGAAGAGGAGGAAGACGACGGGGACGACACTGACAACAGGGACACAGTTATACAACAGTATTTTCAGTAGCACACAGGTAAGAATCACCCACGCCATTTTACATTTACTTCTGGCCTCCTGCATCTCTACTTTCTGTGTTTCCCCACCAGTTCCTTTTAACTGATTTTTGACTTTCCCTTCCCTTTTCAGAGCTGTATGACCCACAGCGTGACTTCTGCTTTGTTTGCCCATGGACTAATGCTTATTGACATTGGTATGTTGTCATCACAATGTAACTGAACATTATTGCACCGTTATGTGTAATACATTTGTAAAGAATACAAGCAGACTACTGAAATTTGAAGTGCAATTGGTGATTTATTTTAAGTGCTGCATATAGGTCCATGATAGTAAAACGGTGATGGGTGGGGGTGGAGTAATGTCCATGGCAGAGTCCAGTTCTCAGTCGCACAGGTGCATTGTCCATATGCCTGGGGAAGGATGGAGCAGGGGCAGTTCAAGGTTGGACAGGGTGACAATGTGGGACAGTGGGATGACATCAGGGGGTATCTTATGCTGGCGGGGGTCTTGGCATCCTACTCTGTCTTCTTGTGTGATCTCAGGTTCCGCTTGCGGGGTGGTTGATCTTCAGCAGGAGGTGGGGTTCTGGTGGCCTGTCGTTGTGTGGGGGCCTCCTGTCCACTAGCGCCGGCGGAGGTGGTAGGCTGTTCGTCGTCCGGGCTAGTGACAGGGGCCTTTTGGGGTGCCACATGGTCCCGCAATGTGGTGACTATCTGGTTCAGGGCCATGACGATGGTCCCCATTGCGGTACCAATGCTCCTGAGTTCGTCTCTGAACCCCATGTACCGTTCCTCCTGCTGTGCCTGGATCTCCTGGAACCTGGCCAGTACCGTCGCCATCGTCTCCTGGGAGTGGTGGTATGCTCCCATGATGGTGGTGAGGGCCTCTTGGAGAGTGGGTTCCCTGGGCCGGTCAACCCCCTCTCGCACAGCAGCCCTCCCAGTTCCCCTGTTTCCCCGGGCCTCTGTCCCCTGGACGGTGTGCCCACTACCACTGCCCCCAGGTCCCTGTTGTTGTTGGGATGGTGGGTCAGCCTGGGTGCCCTGTAGTGGCGGACACACCGCTGATTGACGCGTCCTGGAGACAGAGGCATGGGCCCGCTGGGTGGGAGCTGTGCTGGTATTCCCAGAGGGGGTTGGGTCTGCTGTGGCCTGTGTCTGTGTGTGTGGAACCGACTGTCCAGAGGTCCCCGATGGTCCGGGCTGGTCATCAGGTTCTAGGTCGACAGAGCTGCTGTCATCATTGGGGGCCTGTTCTGGGGGCGGGATGGACAAATCTGGACCCTCCTGGCCGGTGTGTTGGCGTTCGGGCCCTGCAGGGGTAAAATAGTATGGTTATTGCTTCTGTGTGTGCCATGGCGTGCGATTTGTGGGTGCCCTTGTCCCCCAGTGCTGGCATTCCCTTGTGGGAGGAGTTGTGAGGGTGGTTTGTGGGGGGGATGGGTATGTGCAGTGGTCATGCTTAGGTGATGGGTGTCCATGGTTTGTGTTGGCATTCAGGGATTGGTGTTGTGTTGGGTGGGTTGTGCTGGTGAGACATTGGCAGGGAGGATGTGTGCTGGGGGGTTGGGGGTGAGGGTGGGTGTGTGGGTTGGCATGCTGGTGGTTGGGGGGGGTGAAGTAGTTGGGATTAGACTTACCAGAGTCCATTCCTCCGCCTACTCCAGCGAGGCCCTCAGGATGCAGGATGTTCAAGACCTCTTGCTCCCATGCTGTGAATTCGGGTGGAGTGGGTGGGGGTCCGCCGCCAGTCTTCTACACAGCGATGTTGTGTCTTGACACCATCGACCGCACCTTCCCCCGTAGGTCGTTCCAGCGCTTTCGGATGTCTTCCCGGTTTCTGGGATGCTGTCCCACAGCGTTGACCCTGTCGACGATCCTTTGCCATAGCTCCCCCTTCCTGGCTATTGTGGTGTGCTGCACCTGTGTGCCGAATAGCTGGGGCTCTACCCTAATTATTTCCTCCACCATGACCCTGAGTTCTTAGTCCGAGAACCTGGGGTGTCTTTGGGGTGCCATGGGGTGTTGTGGGGTGGTGTTTGTGGTGATGAGTGTGGTGTGTGTGGTGGTGTGTGGTGTTTTGTGCGTGGATGTAGTGTGGGTGATGATGTTGTGTTCCTCTGTGTGTTGGGGTTTTCGATAGCTGTGCTCTCTCTCTTTCTCTCGCCTTCTCTCCGAATTTCTAGTAGTGGGGGTTTGTGGGTGATGTGGGTGTGTGTTTTATAGTTGATTGGATGTGTGGGAGTGGTGTTTGTATGTGTATCAGGTGTGTGTATTTGTAATTGTCCAATGTGGCTGTGTTTTGGAGCTGGGTGTGTATTTTGCCCGCTGCGGTGTGTACCGCCAATGGAATACCGCGGTTAAATGACCGCTGCGTGGATTCGTGGGTCGTAATGGCATGGGCGTGTTTGTGTTGGCGTGACGGTGGAGGTTTGGTCATCTCCAGTTTATCGCTGACCGCTGATGAGGCGGCCTTCCGTGGATGTCGGGTTTTTGGCGGTTTGGCAGTTGTGGGTCAGAATGACCGTGGCGGTTTGCCGCGGCGGTAGAATGGCAGTCTTCTGACCGGCGGTAAGTGCCTTTTACCGCCGAGGTCAGAATGACCCCCTGAGTCTTTTTCAGCAGCAATGGAGGTCAATTACAACAGACTTGTGGGTGCTAGGAATTGTGGAAAAGGGCTATGCTCTCCCCTTTCAGGAGTTTCCTCCTCCCTTCCCTCCCCGTCCCTCCTTTTGTTCAGAAGAACATCTTCTGTTGTTGCAACAGGAGGTTGTAGTCATGTTGGCAAAGGGCGCTATAGAGTTGGTACCCTTGCAGGAAAGGGGTCAGGGGTGTTATTCAAGGTATTTCCTGATTCCCAAAGTGGACGGTCGTCTAAGGCCGATGCTAGACTTGAGGATTTAGAATTTGTTCCTCAAGCAGGAGAAATTCAAAATGCTGACCCTAGCGCAGGTGCTGTTGGAGTTGAACGAAGGAGACTGGATGGTGTCTGTCGACTTGCAGGACGCGTACTTTCATGTTCCCATAGTCAAGTCGCACAGGAAGTATCTCCGTTTTGTGGTCGGATCGCAGCATTACCAGTTTGCGGTCCTCCCGTTTGGACTTACTTCAGCACCCCGGGTCTTCACAAAGGTGATGGCAGTTGTTGCAGCACATCTCAGAAAGAGGGAGGTAGCGTTTTTTCCCTACCTGGACGATTGGTTGATCAAAGCCAAGTCTCCAGAGATTGTGTTGTCTCATCTGCGAATGACAACGCAGTTGTTGTTCGATCTGGGTTTTTCGGTGAACGTACCAAAGTCTCAGCTAGAGCCCTCTCAACGCCTCCTGATCATAGGGGCAGTATTGGACACGACAAGGTTTCGGGCCAACCCCCACCTCAGCGGGTGCGGGACATTCAGGCACTGATTCCTTTGTTTCAAAGAGGAGCGGTAGTTCCAGTCCTCAAAGTCTTACGCCTGCTAGGTCTGTTTGCTTTTTGCATTCTGTTGGTCACTCATGCTCGCTGGCATATGAGGGCTCTTCAGTGGTGTCTACGCAGACAGTGGTTCCAGCACAGAGGGGATCTCAGGGATTCAATAAAGATCTCCAGGGACGCTGTAGCGGATCTTCATTGGTGGTCAGTGGACGGCAACCTTTCCCAAGGGAAACCATTTTCACTACCACCTCCGGTGGCCACAGTGATATTGGATGCTTCCACTCTAGGGTGGGGAGCTCATCTGGGGGACCTGGAGATCAAGGGTCGTTGGTCTCCAGTGGAACAGATGTTGCATATCAATCTGTTGGAATTGCCGGCTGTACGTTTGGCGCTCAAGGCCTTCCTTCCTTCCCTTTGTGGACAGTCAGTTCAGATCCTGACGGACAACACTACAGTGATGTGGTATATAAACAAGCAAGGAGGAGTGGGGTCGTATCTTCTTTGCCGAGAAGCCCTACGACTCTGGTCCTTGGCTCAGGACCATCGGATTTGCTTGATGGCAAATCATTTGGCCGGAGTGTTGAATGTACGTGCGGACGTTCTCAGTCGTCACTTCTCATTAGATCACGAGTGGCGTCTCCATCCGGATGTAGTCCTCCACATCTTCCAGATGTGGGGTACTCCTCAGGTGGATTTATTTGCCACTCGGGAGAACGCGCATTGCCCGTTATTCGGCAGCCTCCAGTATCCGATGCAAGGGGCGTTGGGGGACGCGTTTCAGATGTCCTGGAACGGCCAGTTGCTTTACGCATTTCCCCCCATACCCTTGATTACTCGGGTTTTGAGGAAGGTTCGTCAAGACTGGGCCCAAGTCATATTGGTAGCACCGGACTGGCCGAGAAGGGTATGGTATACAGACCTACTTCAACTCTCTCAGTGCCCTCCGCTCCGTCTCCCGCTCAGGGCAGATCTCCTCTCTCAATCACAGGGGCAGGTTCTACACCCCCCCCTCCAGAGCCTGTACCTTCATGCCTGGAGATTGAACGGGGCAACCTGAGTTCTTTTTCTCTCCCACTGGATGTAGTGGATGTTATACTATCGTCCAGGCGACACTCCCCTAAGTCTATTTATGCCGGAAGGTGGGCAAAATTTGTGTTGTGGTGTGGAGAGAACCAAAAAGATCCTTTAAAGGCCCATCTTTCGGATGTACTTTTGTTTGTTCTCAGTTTGGCGAAGAAAGGCTGTGCTGTAGCTACAGTTAAGGGTTATTTGGCAGCTCTGTCGGCGTTTCTTTGCCTTCCGGATCAGCCGTCTTTATTCAAGTCTCCCATTGTACATAGGTTCCATAAGGGTTTGGTGAATAGCTTTCCTCCTACTCCTTTTCACATGCCTCAGTGGGACTTAAATCTTGTTTTAACATTTTTAATGGGTTTGCCTTTCGAGCCCATGCATTCATGTCCATTGAGATATTTGGCCTTCAAGACTGTTTTCTTGATAGCGATTACTCTGCTAGAAGGATTGATGAGCTTCAGGTGCTCTCCGTTAAGCCTCCTTTCACTGTGTTTTTCCCTGATAAAGTGGTTCTAAAAACCAGGGCTGCTTTTCTGCCGAAAGTTGTCACCCCTTTTCATTTAGGGCAGAATATCACTCTTCCTGCTTTTTACCCTCCTCCCCACCCTTCTAAAGAAGAAGAGAGACTCCATAGGTTGGATCCTAGGAGGGCCCTGAGTTTTTATCTCGAAAGAACTAAAGACTTTCGTTTGGATGAGCAACTGTTTGTTGGGTATGCTGGTCAACAAAAAGGCAGAGCTGTACAGAAAAGGACACTCTCCAGGTGTGTCATCTTGCGTATAAAGATCTGTTACTCTTTGGCAAAGAAGGTCCCTCCTGAAGGTATCAGGGCCCACTCTACTAGGGCTAAATCCGCATCCTCGGCTTTGGCAAGGGGTGTTCCATTGATAGACATATGTAAAGCGGCAACTTGGGCGTCCCTCCATACTTTTGTGAAACATTACTGTTTAGACTCCGAGATGAGGAGGGACGGTCACTTTGCTCGCTCGGTATTGCAAGATTCCTTAGTGTAATCAGGTGGGCACCCACCACCGAGAGCGGTACTGCTTGGGACTCTATTCATAAGGTGAGGAATCCACAGGTAGTTGTATCCATCAGAAGAACAATTTACTTACCTTCGGTAACGCTTTTTCTGGTGGATACACTGACTACCTGTGGATTCCTCACGGTCCCTCCTGCCTCCCCGTTGCCTGCCTGGTTACACTCTTATCTTGCAGTATTTAGGTTTATATTTATATATATGAAAGTGCATATATATGTATATTTATATGTATATAGTGAAATTTCTCTATTTATTTTGTATATTTATGTATCCCAGCTTTCAATAAGAATGGATTATTTAAATGATCAAGGTTTTTGTGTGTGTATATCTTTCTATATTATTTATCAATTTTCATGGTCGGTTTACTCCTATTTGCTTTAAAGGCACGAAAAAAGTGAGGTGAAACTGACGTTAGTACGCCGACGGGGACCTCTTATTGGCACGGTGACGTCAGACGGAGTCACGCGGAGCCGTGCCATTATGACGTCCTAGTCGACGTACACAGCTAGGAAGAAGACTTTCCGTCGGATGCTGGCGCAAGGATCGAATTCATAAGGTGAGGAATCCACAGGTAGTCAGTGTATCCACCAAAAAAAGCTTTACTGAAGGTAAGTAACTTGTTCTTCAGGAAGAGGGAAAGTAGTTACAGAATGATATGTAATAAGGAGATAACTGAGAACAAAAAAGAGTTTGGGAAAGCTATAGTAAAAAGGGCAAAACTGATACAGATAAAAAGCCAAATGTCCTTAACGTTCCTTGCCTAGCTTTCTAACTGTTTGGCTGTAGTGCATAGATACCACTAAACTAATCATTGAAGAAAATTGAGTGCTGGAAATATACTGGTGAAATGTGAAGATGAGGGTATGTGTGTGTCTGCCTTCTTTTGTACAGCACTTCACAAAATTAAAGAGAAACATCTCTGGGGTCTTTTTCAAGTGCAAGAAAAAGAGAACAACAGTGAAAGTGGCATATTTTCTAAGAAAAATGCATTCAACAAACACTTTTCAAGGTTAGTAAATTAAAGAAAGCTTTTTAACCACCCGATTGATATTAAGTAGATCTAGCGATAATGATCTAGGCACTGGCACTATGTTGGAGTGAGTCTTAATTAAGTTTGATTTATACTTTGACTATTGCTTGCCTGTATTTTAAAATATCAAACATTACGTGTGCATTTAAATGCTATCCAAATAGGTTTAATAATAACATATAGTTCAAATAATGAATAATTATTATATATCACTAATATGCAACAATAATTATATGATGAGAGGATTGATTTTTATTTTTTTAAGCTCAAAGTTTTGTGGTTTTCATATCTTTTACCTTTCCATGATGTGGAAACAAAATGTACCATTAATGAGAATAGTAATCCTTTCCATTTTACTACTGCTTTAGGTCTGTTGGAACAATAATGTCCACTAATCAAAAACTGATGTCACCTGTAGCTTATTTCAGATTGGTAAAGGTTCTTGCTTTAGTACTATTTTGTTCAATAACGTTCTTTCATCGCCACATTTATGTCTTATTCATGATATATATCATTAATTCCGTTATGGTAGCAGTCTGTTTACAGACCACTGAAACCTTCTTGGTATATGTACTGAGTTCAAAGAAGACTCTGCAGTGGAGGTGTGACATTAGCGTGTAAATGGGGTTGGGGATCTCCCTGGTTCCACTGTTTTTATCTACCTGAATGTTTGTAGATCTAAAAGTCATAGGGGGTCATTCTGACCCTGGCGGCCGGTGGCCGCCAGGGCCACCGACCACGGGAGCACCGCCAACAGGCTGGCGGTGCTCCAACGAGCATTCTGACCGCGGCGGTTCAGCCGCGGTCAGAAGCGGAAAGTCAGCGGTCTCCCGCTGACTTTCCGCTGCTCGTTTGAATCCTCCATGGCTGCGGAGCGCGCTCCGCAGCCATACGGATTCTGACCCCCCCTACCGCCATCCTGTTCATGGCGGGAAAGCCGGTAGGGGGGGTCGCGGGGCCCCTGGGGGCCCCTGCCGTGCCCATGCCAATGGCATGGGCACGGCAGGGGCCCCCGTAAGAGGGCCCCGCAAAGTATTTCAGTGTCTGCCATGCAGACACTGAAATACGCGACGGGTGCCACTGCACCCGTCGCACCTTCCCACTCCGCCGGCTCGATTACGAGCCGGCATCCTCGTGGGAAGGGAGTTTTTCCCTGGGCTGGCGGGCGGTCTTTTGGAGACCGCCCGCCAGCCCAGGGAAAAACTCATAATACCCTCCGCGGTCTTCTGACCGCGGAGCGGTATAATGGGGGCGGAATTCTGTCGGGCGGCCTCCGCCGCCCGCCAGAATCAGAATCACCCCCTTAGTCTCATGCATAGCACTCTGCAATACTCAATTTTTCTAATGACATCTGTTCGTAGATGAGATAGAAATGGCATGAAGTCTGTCAGCAATGTAAGTTGGAGTAGCTTTGAGAGTGGTATCTCTGCAAGATACGTAACCCTATTGGGTTCCATCATTGCTTTGGCTGCAAGGCTTACCATATGTAAATCCTCTTCCTCCATAATTGCTCCATGTGCACCCTTAATCAAACTGTGTGCTTGATGACTTTGGGCGGCTCTTCTTTTGGAAAAGGTGTACTTTTGCCACTCTGTCTCAAGGGTATTTAAGTGCTGCGCTCCCTTCTAGAACCTCCAAACAAGTCTCATTGATCAGTTGCATGTGCAACTGATGGTAGTCAAGCACCAAGTCTTCAGGAACATCCAAATGAGGCACTTTTCTCAATTCTACTTGCTCAATATATTGGAAACTATGAACACCAAAAGGACTCTGCCACCAGCATCATCAGGAGTATCCCTTTATAGACAATAAGGTCCCTCTCAATTGTTGGTTTAAAGATTACATTTTTTAGTTATGTCTTTCTGAGGTCAACACTCTTCCCTTACTATTGACATTTTTGAATAAAAATTACTTTCATATTGTCATCCAGGGTTGAATGAAATAAAATTGATGTAATTGAAAGGGTTTACATGAGAGAAGCTGATGGCTTAGCCCCGGTTTTAATGTCCTGAGGGTCTCTTTATTTGGGTTTCCACCTTGGATGTTATACCCGCCAGCTCCTGCTGCAAAGAGCTTGGAGCAATGTTTTGGGCTTGGTTTTCATGGCAGTATCCTTTGACACAGGATACAAAATAAAGCCATTATGAATTTCCATTGGTGATAGTCACCATGCCATATCTGCCTCAGAACAAGCAAATCAAGCTGCTTAGAACATTCTTTTCTCCAAGATCGAACACAGCGATATGCTTCCCATAGGCCGTCTTCCACAATCTCTAGGATGAGCCCAATGATATGTGACAGTGGAGCTAGGGTGATCTTCAAACTTATGCTTCATTAGTATACTAAATTGTAGGTGGAGGTTCAGCATTAGTAAGGCTTCCTCGGGTTTTGAGGAAGGTTCGTCAAGACTGGGCCCAAGTCATATTGGTAGCACCGGACTGGCCGAGAAGGGTATGGTATACAGACCTACTTCAACTCTCTCAGTGCCCTCCGCTCCGTCTCCCGCTCAGGGCAGATCTCCTCTCTCAATCACAGGGGCAGGTTCTACACCCCCCCCCTCCAGAGCCTGTACCTTCATGCCTGGAGATTGAACGGGGCAACCTGAGTTCTTTTTCTCTCCCACTGGATGTAGTGGATGTTATACTATCGTCCAGGCGACACTCCCCTAAGTCTATTTATGCCGGAAGGTGGGCAAAATTTGTGTTGTGGTGTGGAGAGAACCAAAAAGATCCTTTAAAGGCCCATCTTTCGGATGTACTTTTGTTTGTTCTCAGTTTGGCGAAGAAAGGCTGTGCTGTAGCTACAGTTAAGGGTTATTTGGCAGCTCTGTCGGCGTTTCTTTGCCTTCCGGATCAGCCGTCTTTATTCAAGTCTCCCATTGTACATAGGTTCCATAAGGGTTTGGTGAATAGCTTTCCTCCTACTCCTTTTCACATGCCTCAGTGGGACTTAAATCTTGTTTTAACATTTTTAATGGGTTTGCCTTTCGAGCCCATGCATTCATGTCCATTGAGATATTTGGCCTTCAAGACTGTTTTCTTGATAGCGATTACTCTGCTAGAAGGATTGATGAGCTTCAGGCGCTCTCCGTTAAGCCTCTTTTCACTGTGTTTTTCCCTGATAAAGTGGTTCTAAAAACCAGGGCTGCTTTTCTGCCGAAAGTTGTCACCCCTTTTCATTTAGGGCAGAATATCACTCTTCCTGCTTTTTACCCTCCTCCCCACCCTTCTAAAGAAGAAGAGAGACTCCATAGGTTGGATCCTAGGAGGGCCCTGAGTTTTTATCTCGAAAGAACTAAAGACTTTCGTTTGGATGAGCAACTGTTTGTTGGGTATGCTGGTCAACAAAAAGGCAGAGCTGTACAGAAAAGGACACTCTCCAGGTGTGTCATCTTGCGTATAAAGATCTGTTACTCTTTGGCAAAGAAGGTCCCTCCTGAAGGTATCAGGGCCCACTCTACTAGGGCTAAATCCGCATCGTCGGCTTTGGCAAGGGGTGTTCCATTGATAGACATATGTAAAGCGGCAACTTGGGCGTCCCTCCATACTTTTGTGAAACATTACTGTTTAGACTCCGAGATGAGGAGGGACGGTCACTTTGCTCGCTCGGTATTGCAAGATTCCTTAGTGTAATCAGGTGGGCACCCACCACCGAGAGCGGTACTGCTTGGGACTCTATTCATAAGGTGAGGAATCCACAGGTAGTTGTATCCATCAGAAGAACAATTTACTTACCTTCGGTAACGCTTTTTCTGGTGGATACACTGACTACCTGTGGATTCCTCACGGTCCCTCCTGCCTCCCCGTTGCCTGCCTGGTTACACTCTTATCTTGCAGTATTTAGGTTTATATTTATATATATGAAAGTGCATATATATGTATATTTATATGTATATAGTGAAATTTCTCTATTTATTTTGTATATTTATGTATCCCAGCTTTCAATAAGAATGGATTATTTAAATGATCAAGGTTTTTGTGTGTGTATATCTTTCTATATTATTTATCAATTTTCATGGTCGGTTTACTCCTATTTGCTTTAAAGGCACGAAAAAAGTGAGGTGAAACTGACGTTAGTACGCCGACGGGGACCTCTTATTGGCACGGTGACGTCAGACGGAGTCACGCGGAGCCGTGCCATTATGACGTCCTAGTCGACGTACACAGCTAGGAAGAAGACTTTCCGTCGGATGCTGGCGCAAGGATCGAATTCATAAGGTGTGGAATCCACAGGTAGTCAGTGTATCCACCAAAAAAAGCTTTACTGAAGGTAATTAACTTGTTCTTCAGGAAGAGGGAAAGTAGTTACAGAATGATATGTAATAAGGAGATAACTGAGAACAAAAAAGAGTTTGGGAAAGCTATAGTAAAAAGGGCAAAACTGATACAGATAAAAAGCCAAATGTCCTTAACGTTCCTTGCCTAGCTTTCTAACTGTTTGGCTGTAGTGCATAGATACCACTAAACTAATCATTGAAGAAAATTGAGTGCTGGAAATATACTGGTGAAATGTGAAGATGAGGGTATGTGTGTGTCTGCCTTCTTTTGTACAGCACTTCACAAAATTAAAGAGAAACATCTCTGGGGTCTTTTTCAAGTGCAAGAAAAAGAGAACAACAGTGAAAGTGGCATATTTTCTAAGAAAAATGCATTCAACAAACACTTTTCAAGGTTAGTAAATTAAAGAAAGCTTTTTAACCACCCGATTGATATTAAGTAGATCTAGCGATAATGATCTAGGCACTGGCACTATGTTGGAGTGAGTCTTAATTAAGTTTGATTTATACTTTGACTATTGCTTGCCTGTATTTTAAAATATCAAATATTACGTGTGCATTTAAATGCTATCCAAATAGGTTTAATAATAACATATAGTTAAAATAATGAATAATTATTATATATCACTAATATGCAACAATAATTATATGATGAGAGGATTGATTTTTATTTTTTTAAGCTCAAAGTTTTGTGGTTTTCATATCTTTTACCTTTCCATGATGTGGAAACAAAATGTACCATTAATGAGAATAGTAATCCTTTCCATTTTACTACTGCTTTAGGTCTGTTGGAACAATAATGTCCACTAATCAAAAACTGATGTCACCTGTAGCTTATTTCAGATTGGTAAAGGTTCTTGCTTTAGTACTATTTTGTTCAATAACGTTCTTTCATCGCCACATTTATGTCTTATTCATGATATATATCATTAATTCCGTTATGGTAGCAGTCTGTTTACAGACCACTGAAACCTTCTTGGTATATGTACTGAGTTCAAAGAAGACTCTGCAGTGGAGGTGTGACATTAGCGTGTAAATGGGGTTGGGGATCTCCCTGGTTCCACTGTTTTTATCTACCTGAATGTTTGTAGATCTAAAAGTCATAGGGGGTCATTCTGACCCTGGCGGCCGGTGGCCGCCAGGGCCACCGACCACGGGAGCACCGCCAACAGGCTGGCGGTGCTCCAACGAGCATTCTGACCGCGGCGGTTCAGCCGCGGTCAGAAGCGGAAAGTCAGCGGTCTCCCGCTGACTTTCCGCTGCTCGTTTGAATCCTCCATGGCTGCGGAGCGCGCTCCGCAGCCATGAGGATTCTGACCCCCCCTACCGCCATCCTGTTCATGGCGGGAAAGCCGGTAGGGGGGGTCGCGGGGCCCCTGGGGGCCCCTGCCGTGCCCATGCCAATGGCATGGGCACGGCAGGGGCCCCCGTAAGAGGGCCCCGCAAAGTATTTCAGTGTCTGCCATGCAGACACTGAAATACGCGACGGGTGCCACTGCACCCGTCGCACCTTCCCACTCCGCCGGCTCGATTACGAGCCGGCATCCTCGTGGGAAGGGAGTTTTTCCCTGGGCTGGCGGGCGGTCTTTTGGAGACCGCCCGCCAGCCCAGGGAAAAACTCATAATACCCTCCGCGGTCTTCTGACCGCGGAGCGGTATAATGGGGGCGGAATTCTGTCGGGCGGCCTCCGCCGCCCGCCAGAATCAGAATCACCCCCTTAGTCTCATGCATAGCACTCTGCAATACTCAATTTTTCTAATGACATCTGTTCGTAGATGAGATAGAAATGGCATGAGGTCTGTCAGCAATGTAAGTTGGAGTAGCTTTGAGAGTGGTATCTCTGCAAGATACGTAACCCTATTGGGTTCCATCATTGCTTTGGCTGCAAGGCTTACCATATGTAAATCCTCTTCCTCCATAATTGCTCCATGTGCACCCTTAATCAAACTGTGTGCTTGATGACTTTGGGCGGCTCTTCTTTTGGAAAAGGTGTACTTTTGCCACTCTGTCTCAAGGGTATTTAAGTGCTGCGCTCCCTTCTAGAACCTCCAAACAAGTCTCATTGATCAGTTGCATATGCAACTGATGGTAGTCAAGCTCCAAGTCTTCAGGAACATCCAAATGAGGCACTTTTCTCAATTCTACTTGCTCAATATATTGGAAACTATGAACACCAAAAGGACTCTGCCACCAGCATCATCAGGAGTATCCCTTTATAGACAATAAGGTCCCTCTCAATTGTTGGTTTAAAGATTACATTTTTTAGTTATGTCTTTCTGAGGTCAACACTCTTCCCTTACTATTGACATTTTTGAATAAAAATTACTTTCATATTGTCATCCAGGGTTGAATGAAATAAAATTGATGTAATTGAAAGGGTTTACATGAGAGAAGCTGATGGCTTAGCCCCGGTTTTAATGTCCTGAGGGTCTCTTTATTTGGGTTTCCACCTTGGATGTTATACCCCGCCAGCTCCTGCTGCAAAGAGCTTGGAGCAATGTTTTGGGCTTGGTTTTCATGGCAGTATCCTTTGAAACAGGATACAAAATAAAGCCATTATGAATTTCCATTGGTGATAGTCACCATGCCATATCTGCCTCAGAACAAGCAAATCAAGCTGCTTAGAACATTCTTTTCTCCAAGATCGAACACAGCGATATGCTTCCCATAGGCCGTCTTCCACAATCTCTAGGATGAGCCCAATGATATGTGACAGTGGAGCTAGGGTGATCTTCAAACTTATGATTCATTAGTATACTAAATTGTAGGTGGAGGTTCAGCATTAGTAAGGCTTTTCTTAGTTCAGAGTCATATGAGGGGTTGTACTAGATCTCAAGCGTAAGAATTGCTCGCAAAGTGGCATAGCTTGCCATGTGCATTAAGACAAAATTGTAATTTTTGAAATAGAATATTGAAAGAAGGATTAGAATCATACGTCCCAAAAATTATTTAAGCTTGTAATTTTCCCAAAATTAACATTGAGTGAAACGTTTAACTCACCACTTTTTAATAATACCTTACTTCTCAGAATATTAATTTACGTAATATAAATTCTGATGGATACAACTACCTGTGGATTCCTCACCTTATGAATTCGATCCTTGCGCCAGCATCCGACGGAAAGTCTTCTTCCTAGCTGTCTACGTCAACGAGGATGTCATAATTGCACGGCTCCGCTTGACTCCATCTGACGTCAGCGTGCCAATAAGAGGTCCCCGTCGGCGTACTAACGTCAGTTTTCCTTTTTTCCGTGCATTCGACTTCAACTTTTTTTCTTCCTGGCCCGTTGGTTACTGTAGCGATCTCTTGAAGTTACAATGTCGCCTCCGAAGAAGTCTGGTTTAAGCCGTGTAGGGAATGCAGGGGTCGGATGTTAGTGACCGACCCCCATTATTATTGTATTTGGTGTTTGAGCTCTGAGCATGATGGCTGTTGTGGATGATGTGGAAGGCTGTTCTTCGTGCCAGAGCATGAATCCGAAAGCTCTGAAGGAACGAGAAGCGAAGCTCTTCTTGGCCAAGGCAAAGAAGAAGGAACACAAGAAGGTTTCTTCCCATGCTTCTCCCAAAAAACATAAGAAGCGGCATCATCATGACTCTTGGCGCCATCATGCCTCTCGGTGCCGTTCGGAGCGGAGTCGATCGAGGAGTCGTTCGAGGTCTCGTTCGGCACGGCGCCTGAAGACGTGGGAGATGAGTCCTACGGTCACGCCTCAGCCGGAGAGTCCGAGGTTGTCACCGGCGCCTTCAGTCTATGAGGTCACTCAAGGTAGTCCTCGTTTCTCACCGGCGCCGAGGGATCCTGATGTTTCCCAGACGTCTACACAGCAGTACCCAGCGTTCCCGACTCCAGGGGCGGATCCGGACGCATTTTTGAATGCAATGTATGCTGTGTTTCAAGCCATGGCCCCTGCTGGTGCACCGGCGGGTCCCACGGGGCCATTGGCATTCAATTTGGGCTCGCCGGCATCGTACAGGGCTGCTCCATTCATGCCCTTCTGCCCTTCAGAGCCTGGTGGTCTGGCGCCGGGGGTTTCCCCTGGCAGGAGTCCTTCGCCTGGGACTGTGGATCCGTCAGCTTCTAGTCCGACTCCTTCTCCGCGCCATCCGGCGTCATTGGTGGCCTCATCCAGACCGGCTCCATCTCCTTCTGCACATTCGGCATCGAGGAGGTCATCTGCCGACTTCGAGCCGGCGCCGGTTGACTCCGGGAGCCTTCCGCAACCAACTAAAGGTCTGAGATCATCGGCGTCGATGGAGTCCTTGTCGACGCCGGCTCTGGAAACGCATTTAAGGTCTCGAAGGAAGGCGTTGAGGCTTCTGGAGGAAGAGGAATACAGAAGGCTTGAGGAAGGTGAGATAGAGCCTTCTGATGATTTCCAAGGACTTGCCACTGCAAGTGGTTTGGATACTTCCCCGGAGTGGGACATTGCTTCTCCGGGGGAGTTTACTGAGGAGGCCTCCTCTTTCCATGCTGTGGTGAGGAAGGCGGCTGACTATCTGGATTTGCCTTTGTCCTCGGCAGAAGTCAAGACTAACCTGCTCACAGAGGTTCTTCATCCTTCTTCCTCTAGTGCTGACCCCTTGTTGCCTTTTAATGAGGCGTTGACTGAGCCTATTATGGACCTGTGGAAAAAGCCGGTGACATCTCCTGCGGTGAACAGGGCAGTGGCGAGAAGGCATAGGAGTGCCCCAGGAGATCCATCATTTCTATCTCGTCACCCGACTCCAGAGAGTTTGGTAGTTCAGGCATCATGTTCTGCGAAATCTGCCCCCGGTACATTCCCTGGTGTTCCAACAGACAGAGAATCCAAGAGGATGGAGCAATCCTCGAAGAAAATTTTCTCTTCTTGCAGCATGGCCCTGAAAGCTACCAATTCCACTTGTGTGCTAGGCAGATACATTCATGCCCTGATGGACTCTGCGAAGGAGATGGCAAAAGATCTGCCACAGGAAGTGCGAAAATCTTTTGGGGCCCTTTTCTTGGATGCGCAAGCGGCTGCACAGCAGATTATTCAATCTGGCCTGGATACTACGGATTCTATAGCCAGGGCCATAGGAACATCGGTGGCTACTTGAAGGCATGCCTGGCTAAGGTCTTCGGGTTTCTCGTCGGATGTACAATCCACTTTAATGGACCTGCCATTTGATGGGAAAAGCTGTTTGGGGACAAGTCAGACTCTGCCCTTGAATAGTTTAAGGACTGTCGGGCTACAGCTAAGTCCCTGGGTTTGCAGACCCCTTCTGCTACATTGTACAGGCCTTTTCGTAGGTTTTGAGGGTTTGCTAGAGGTTCGGCCTTTCGTAGGTCTCAATCTTATGCCCAACAACCTGCCAACCCGCCCTATCGTGCCTTCAGAGGGCGAGGTAGGGGCAGGGCTAGAGGTCCAGCCCAGCAGCTCTCTTCTCCTTCATCCTCCTCGGGTGGACAGCAGCAGAAGCAGCCCTAGTTTTCCCCACTTTATCAGTCACACTTCTCCTGTAGGAGGAAGATTGAGTCTTTTTCTGCAGCAATGGAGGTCAATTACAACAGACTCGTGGGTGCTAGGAATTGTGGAAAAGGGCTATGCTCTCCCCTTTCAGGAGTTTCCTCCTCCCTTCCCTCCCCGTCCCTCCCCGTCCCTCCTTTTGTTCAGAAGAACATCTTCTGTTGTTGCAACAGGAGGTTGTAGTCATGTTGGCAAAGGGCGCTATAGAGTTGGTACCGTTGCAGGAAAGGGGTCAGGGGTGTTATTCAAGGTATTTCCTGATTCCCAAAGTGGACGGTCGTCTAAGGCCGATCCTAGACTTGAGGATTTAGAATTTGTTCCTCAAGCAGGAGAAATTCAAAATGCTGACCCTAGCGCAGGTGCTGTTGGCGTTGAACGAAGGAGACTGGATGGTGTCTGTCGACTTGCAGGACGCGTACTTTCATGTTCCCATAGTCAAGTCGCACAGGAAGTATCTCCGTTTTGTGGTCGGATCGCAGCATTACCAGTTTGCGGTCCTCCCGTTTGGACTTACTTCAGCACCCCGGGTCTTCACAAAGGTGATGGCAGTTGTTGCAGCACATCTCAGAAAGAGGGAGGTAGCGTTTTTTCCCTACCTGGACGATTGGTTGATCAAAGCCAAGTCTCCAGAGATTGTGTTGTCTCATCTGTAAATGACAACGCAGTTGTTGTTCGATCTGGGTTTTTCGGTGAACATACTCAAGTCTCACCTAGAGCCCTCTCAACGCCTCCTGTTCATAGGGGCAGTATTGGACCCAACATGGTTTCGGGCCTACCCCCCGCCTCAGCGGGTGCGTGACATTCAGGCACTGATTCCTTTGTTTCAAAGAGGAGCGGTAGTTCCAGTCCTCAAAGTCTTAGGCCTGCTAGGTCTGTTTGCTTCTTGCATTCTGTTGGTCACTCATGCTCGCTGGCATATGAGGGCTCTTCAGTGGTGTCTCCGCAGACAGTGGTTCCAGCACAGAGGGGATCTCAGGGATTCAATAAAGATCTCCAGGGACGCTGTAGCGGATCTTCATTGGTGGTCAGTGGACGGCAACCTTTCCCAAGGGAAACCGTTTTCACTACCACCTCCGGTGGCCACAGTGATATCGGATGCTTCCACTCTAGGGTGGGGAGCTCATCTGGGGGACCTGGAGATCAAGGGTCGTTGGTCTCCAGTGGAACAGATGTTGCATATCAATCTGTTGGAATTGTGGGCTGTACGTTTGGCGCTCAAGGCCTTCCTCCCTTCCCTTCGTGGACAGTCAGTTCAGATCCTGACGGACAACACTACTGCGATGTGGTATATAAACAAGCAAGGAGGAGTGGGGTCGTATCTTCTTTGCCGAGAAGCCCTACGACTCTGGTCCTGGGCTCAAGACCATCGGATTTGCTTGATGGCAAATCATTTGGCCGGAGTGTTGAATGTACGTGCGGACGTTCTCAGTCGTCACTTCTCATTAGATCACGAGTGGCGTCTCCATCCGGATGTAGTCCTCCACATCTTCCAGATGTGGGGTACTCCTCAGGTGGATTTATTTGCCACTCGGGAGAACGCGCATTGCCCGTTATTCGGCAGCCTCCAGTATCCGATGCAAGGGGCGTTGGGGGACGCGTTTCAGATGTCCTGGAACGGCCAGTTGCTTTACGCGTTTTCCCCCATACCCTTGATTCCTCGGGTTTTGAGGAAGGTTCGTCAAGAACGGGCCCAAGTCATATTGGTAGCACCGGACTGGCCGAGAAGGGTATGGTATACAGACCTACTTCAACTCTCTCAGTGCCCTCCGCTCCGTCTCCCGCTCAGGGCAGATCTCCTCTCTCAATCGCAGGGGCAGGTTCTACACCCCCACCTCCAGAGCCTGCACCTTCATGCCTGGAGATTGAACGGGGCAACCTGAGTTCTTTTTCTCTCCCACTGGATGTAGTGTATGTTATACTGTCGTCCAGGCGACACTCCACTAAGTCTATTTATGCTGGAAGGTGGGCAAAATTTGTGTTGTGGTGTGGAGAGAACCAAAAAGATCCTTTAAAGGCCCATCTTTCAGATGTACTTTTGTTTGTTCTCAGTTTGGCGAAGAAAGGCTGTGCTATAGCTACAGTTAAGGGTTATTTGGCAGCTCTGTCGGCGTTTCTTTGCCTTCCGGATCAGCCATCTTTATTCAAGTCTCCCATTGTACATAGGTTCCTTAAGGGTTTGGTGAATAGCTTTCCTCCTACTCCTTTTCACATGCCTCAGTGGGACTTAAATCTTGTTTTAACATTTTTAATGGGTTTGCCTTTTGAGCCCATGCATTCATGTCCATTGAGATATTTAGCCTTCAAGACTGTTTTATTGATCGCGATTACTTCTGCTAGAAGGATTGGTGAGCTTCAGGCACTCTCCGTTAAGCCTCCTTTCACTGTGTTTTTCCCTGATAAAGTGGTTCTAAAAACCAGGGCTGCTTATCTGCCGAAAGTTGTCACCCCTTTTCATTTAGGGCAGAATATCACTCTTCCTGCTTTTTACCCTCCTCCCCACCCGTCTAAAGAAGAAGAGAGACTCCATAGGTTGGATCCTAGAAGGGCCCTGAGTTTTTATCTCGAAAGAACTAAAGACTTTCGTTTGGATGAGCAACTGTTTGTTGGGTATGCTGGTCAACAAAAAGGCAGAGCTGTACAGAAAAGGACACTCTCCAGGTGGGTCATCTTGTGTATAAAGATCTGTTACTCTTTGGCAAAGAAGGTCCCTCCTGAAGGTATCAGGGCCCACTCTACTAGGGCTAAATCCGCATCCTCGGCTTTGGCGAGGGGAGTTCCATTGATAGACATATGTAAAGCGGCAACTTGGGCGTCCCTCCATACTTTCGTGAAACATTACTGTTTAGACTCCGAGATGAGGAGGGACGGTCACTTTGCTCGCTCGGTATTGCAAGATTTCTTAGTGTAATCAGGTGGGCACCCACCACCGAGTGCGGTACTGCTTGGGACTCTATTCATAAGGTGAGGAATCCACAGGTAGTTGTATCCATCAGAAGAACAAGTTACTTACCTTCGGTAACGCTTTTTCTGGTGGATACACTGACTACCTGTGGATT
Source organism: Pleurodeles waltl (assembly GCF_031143425.1). Lineage (NCBI taxonomy): Eukaryota > Metazoa > Chordata > Amphibia > Caudata > Salamandridae > Pleurodeles > Pleurodeles waltl. The sequence continues at coordinate 66,660,510 of NC_090437.1, forward strand.
CCTCACGTCCCTCCTTCCTCCCCGTTGCCTGCCTGGTTACACTCTTATCTTGCAGTATTTAGGTTTATATTTATATATATGAAAGCGCATATATATGTATATTTATATGTACATAGTGATATTTCTCTATTTATTTTGTATATTTATGTATCCCAGCTTTCAATAAGAATGGATTATTTAAATGATCAAGGTTTTTGTGTGTGTATATCTTTCTATATTATTTATCAATTTTCATGGTCGGTTTACTCCTATTTGCTTTAAAGGCACGAAAAAAGTGAGGTGAAACTGACGTTAGTACGCCGACGGGGACCTCTTATTGGCACGCTGACGTCAGACGGAGTCACGTGGAGCCATGCCATTATGACGTCCTCGTCGACGTACACAGCTAGGAAGAAGACTTTCCATCGGATGCTGGCGCAAGGATCGAATTCATAAGGGTGAGGAATCCACAGGTAGTCAGTGTATCCACCAGAAAAAGCGTTACAGAAGGTAAGTAATTTGTTCTTCAGGAAGAGGGAATGTAGTTACAGAATGATATGTAATAAGGAGATAACTGAGAACAAAAAAGAGTTTGGGAAAGCTATAGTAAAAAGCGCAAAACTGATACAGATAAAAAGCCAAATGTCCTTAATGTTCCTTGCCTAGCTTTCAAAATGTTTGGCTGTAGTGCATAGATACCACTAAACTAATCATTGAAGAAAATTGAGTGCTGGAAATATACTGGTGAAATGTGAAGATGAGGGTATGTGTGTGTCTGCCTTCTTTTGTACAGCACTTCACAAAATTAAAAAGAAACATCTTTGGGGTCTTTTTCAAGTGCAAGAAAACGAGAACAACAGTGAAAGTGGCATATGTTCTAAGAAAAATGCATTCAACAAACACTTTTCGAGGTTAGTAAATTAAAGAAAGCTTTTTAACCACCCGATTGTTATTAAGTAGATCTAGCGATAATGATCTAGGCACTGGCACTATGTTGGAGTGAGTCTTAATTAGGTTTGATTTGTACTTTGACTATTGCTTGCCTGTATTTTAAAATATCAAACATTACGCGTGCATTTAAATGCTATCCAAATAGGTTTAATAATAACATATAGTTCAAATAATGAATAATTATTATATATCACTAATATGCAACGATAATTACATGATGAGAGGATTGATTTTTATTTTTTTAAGCTCAAAGTTTTGTGGTTTTCATATCTTTTACCTCTCCATGATGTGGAAACAAAACGTACCATTAATGAGAATACTAATCCTTTCCATTTTACTGCTGCTTCAGGTCTGTTGGAACAATAATGTCCTCTAATCAAAATCTGATGCCACCTGTAGCTTATTTCAGGTTGGTAAAGGTTCTTGCTTTAGTACTATTTTGTTCAATAACGTTCTTTCATCGCCACATTTATGTCTTATTCATGATATATATCATTCAATCCGTTATGGTAGCAGTCTGTTTACAGACCACTGAAACCTTCTTGGTATATGTACTGAGTTCAAAGAAGAATCTGCAGTGGAGGTGTGACATTAGCGTGTCAATGGGGTTGGGGATCTCCCTGGTTCCACTGTTTTTATCTACCTGAATGTTTGTAGATTTAAAAGTCAGAGTCTCATGCATAGCACTCTGTAATACTCAATTTTTCGAATGACATCTGCTCGTAGATGAGATAGAAATAGCATGATGTCTGTCAGCAATGTAAGTTGGAGTAGCTCTGAGAGTGGTATCTCTGCAAGATACGTAACCCTATTGGGTTCCATCATTGCTTTGGCTGCAAGGCTTACCATATGTAAACCCTCTTCCTCCATAATTGTTCCACATGCACCCTTAATCAAGCTGTGTGCTTGATGACTTTGGGCGGCTCTTCTTTTGGAAAAGGTGTACTTTCGCCAGTCTGTCTCGAGGGTATTTAAGTACTGCGCTCCCTTCTAGAACCTCCAAACAAGTCTCATTGATCAGTTGCATATGCAACTGATGGTAGTCAAGCTCCAAGTCTTCAACCACATCCAAATGAGGCACTTTTCTCAATTCTACTTGCTCAATATATTGGAGACTATGAACACCAAAAGGACTCTGCCACCAGCATCATCAGGAGTATCCCTTTATAGACAATAAGGTCGCTCTCAATTGATGGTTTAAAGATTACATTTTTTAGTCATGTCTTTCTGAGGTCAACACTCTTCCCTTACTATTGACATTTTTGAATAAAAATGACTTTCATATTGTTATCCAGGGTTGAATGAAATAAAATTGATGTAATTCAAAGGGTCTACATGATAGAAGCTGATGGCTTAGCCCCGGTTTTAATGTCCTGAGGGTCTCTTTATTTGGGTTTCCACCTTGGATGTTATACCCCACCAGCTCCTGCTGCAAAGAGCTTGGAGCAATGTTTTGGGCTTGGTTTTCATGGCGGTATCTTTTGACACAGGATACAAAATAAAGCCATTATGAATTTCCATTGCTGATAGTCACCATGCCATATCTGCCTCAGAACAAGCAAATGAAGCTGTTCAGAACATTCTTTTCTCCAAGATCGAACACAGCGATATGCTCCCCATAGGCCGTCTTCCACAATCTCTAGGATGAGCCCAGTGATATGTGACAGTGGAGCTAGGGTGATCTTCAAACTCATGATTCATTAGTATACTAAATTGTAGGTGGAGGTTCAGCATTAGTAAGGCTTTTCTTAGTTCAGAGTCATATGAGGGGTTGTACTAGATCTCAAGCGTAAGAATTGCTTGCATAGTGGCATAGCTTGCCATGTGCATTAAGACAAAATTGTAATTTTTAAAATACAATATTGAAAGAAGGATTCGAATCATACGTCCCAAAAATTATTTAAGCTTGTAATTTTCCCAAAATTAACAATGAGTGAAACTTTTAACTCACCACTTTTTAATATTACCTTACTTCTCAGAATATAAATTTACGTAATATAAATTCAGGAAGAGGGAAAGTAGTTACAGAATGATATGTAATAATGAGATAACTGAGAACAAAAAAGAATTTGGGAAAGCTATAGTAAAAAAGCGCAAAACTGATACAAATAAAAAGCCAAATGTCCTTAATGTTCCTTGCCTAGCTTTCTAAATGTTTGGCTGTAGTGCATAGATACCATTAAACTAATCATTGATGAAAATTGAGTGCTGGAAATATACTGGTGAAATGTGAAGATGAGGGTATGTGTGTGTCTGCCTTCTTTTGTACAGCACTTCACAAAATTAAAAAGAAACCTCTTTGGGGTCTTTTTCAAGTGCAAGAAAAAGAGGACAACAGTGAAAATGGCATAATTTCTAAGAAAAATGCATTCAACAAACACTTTTCAAGGTTAGTAAATTAAAGAAAGCTTTTTAACCACCCGATTGATATTAAGTAGATCTAGCGATAATGATCTAGGCACTGGCACTATGTTGGAGTGAGTCTTAATTAAGTTTGATCTATACTTTGACTATTGCTTGCCTGTATTTTTAAATATCAAACATTACGTGTGCATTTAAATGCTATCCAAATAGGTTTAATAATAACATATAGTTCAAATAATGAATAATTATTATATATCACTAATATGCAACAATAATTATATGATGAGAGGATTGATTTTTATTTTTTTAAGCTCAAAGTTTTGTGGTTTTCATTTCTTTTACCTCTCCATGATGTGGAAACAAAACGTACCATTAATGAGAATACTAATCCTTTCCATTTTACTGCTGCTTTAGGTCTGTTGGAACAATAATGTCCTCTAATCAAAAACTGATGCCACCTGTAGCTTATTTCAGATTGGTAAAGGTCCTTGCTTTAGTACTATTTTGTTCAATAACGTTCTTTCATCGCCACATTTATGTCTTATTCATGATATATATCATTCATTCCGTTATGGTAGCAGTCTGTTTACAGACCACTGAAACCTTCTTGCTATATGTACTGAGTTCAAAGAAGACTCTGCAGTGGAGGTGTGACATTAGCGTGTCACTGGGGTTGGGGATCTCCCTGGTTCCACTGTTTTTATCTACCTGAATGTTTGTAGATCTAAAAGTCAGAGTCTCATGCATAGCACTCTGCAATACTCAATTTTTCAAATGACATCTGCTCGTAGATGAGATAGAAATGGCATGATGTCTGTCAGCAATGTAAGTTGGAGTAGCTCTGAGAGTGGTATCTCTGCAAGATACGTAACCCTATTCGGTTCCATCATTGCTTTGGCTGCAAGGCTTACCATATGTAAACCCTCTTTCTCCATAATTGCTCCATGTGCACCCTTAAGCTGTTTGCTTGATGACTTTGGGCGGCTCTTCTTTTGGAAAAGGTGTACTTTCGCCAGTCTGTCTCAAGGGTATTTAAGTGATGCGCTCCATTCTAGAACCTCCAAACAAGTCTCATTGGTCAGTTGCATATGCAACTGATGGTAGTCAAGCTCCAAGTCTTCAGGCACATCCAAATGAGGCACTTTTCTCAATTCTACTTGCTCAATATATTGGAAACTATGAACACCAAAAGGACTCTGCCACCAGCATCATCAGGAGTATCCCTTTATAGACAATAAGGTCCCTCTCAATTGATGATTTAAAGATTACATTTTTTAGTTATGTCTTTCTGAGGTCAACACTCTTCACTTACTATTGACATTTTTGAATAAAAATGACTTTCATATTGTCATCCAGGGTTGAATGAAATAAAATTTATGTAATTCAAAGGGTCTACATGATAGAAGCTGATGGCTTAGCCCCGGTTTTAATGTCCTGAGGGTCTCTTTATTTGGGTTTCCACCTTGGATGTTATACCCCACCAACTCCTGCTGCAAAGAGCTTGGAGCAATGTTTTGGGCTTGGTTTTCACGGCAGTATCCTTTGACACAGGATACAAAATAAAGCCATTAAGAATTTCCATTGCTGATAGTCACCATGCCATATCTGCCTCAGAACAACCAAATCAAGCTGCTCAGAACATTCTTTTCTCCAAGATCGAACACAGCGATATGCTCCCCATAGGCCGTCTTCCACAATCTCTAGGATGAGCCCAATGATATGTGACAGTGGAGCTAGGGTGATCTTCAAACTCATGTTTCATTAGTGTACTAAATTGTAGGTGGAGGTTCAGCATTAGTAAGGCTTTTCTTAGTTCAGAGTCATATGAGGGGTTGTACTAGATCTCAAGTGTAAGAATTGCTTGCATAGTGGCATAGCTTGCCATGTGCATTAAGACAAAATTTTAATTTTTAAAATAGAATATTGAAAGAAGGATTAGAATCATACGTCCCAAAAATTATTTAAGCTTGTAATTTTCCCATAATTAACAATGAGTGAAACGTTTAACTCACCACTTTTTAATAATACCTTACTTTTCAGAACAGAAATATACGTAATATAAATTCAGGAAGAGGGAAAGTAGTTACAGAATGATATGCAATAAGTAGATAACTGAGAACAAAAAAGAGTTTGGGAAAGCTATAGTAAAAAGCGCAAAACTGATACAGATAAAAAGCCAAATGTCCTTAATGTTCCTTGCCTAGCTTTCTAAATATTTGGCTGTAGTGCATAGATACCACTAAACTATTAATTGAAGAAAATTGAGTGCTGGAAATTTACTGGTGAAATGTGAAGATGAGGGTATGTGTGTGTCTGCCTTCGTTTGTACAGCACTTCACAAAATTAAAAAGAAACATCCGTGGGATCTTTTTCAAGGGCAAGAAAAAGAGGACAACAGTGAAAATGGAATATTTTCTAAGAAAAACGCATTCAACAAACACTTTTCAAGGTCAGTAAATTAAAGAAAGCTTTTTAACCACGCGATTGATATTAAGTAGATCTAGCGATAATGATCTAGGCACTGGCACTATGTTGGAGTGAGTCTCAATTAAGTTTGATTTACACTTTGACTATTGTTTGCCTGTATTTTAAAATATCAAATATTATGTGTGCATTTAAATGCTATCCAAATAGGTTTAATAATAACATATAGTTAAAATAATGAATAATTATTATATATCACTAATATGCAACAATAATTATATGATGAGAGGATTGATTTTTATTTTTTTAAGCTCAAAGTTTTGTGGTTTTCATATCTTTTACCTCTCCATGATGTGGAAACAAAACGTACCATTAATGAGAATACTAATCCTTTCCATTTTACTGCTGCTTCAGGTCTGTTGGAACAATAATGTCCTCCAATCAAAATCTGATGCCACCTGTAGCTTATTTCAGATTGGTAAAGGTTCTTGCTTTAGTACTATTTTGTTCAATAACGTTCTTTCATCGCTACATGTATGTCTTATTCATGATATATATCATTCAATCCGTTATGGTAGCAGTCTGTTTACAGACCACTGAAACCTTCTTGGTATATGTACTGAGTTCAAAGAAGACTCTGCAGTGGAGGTGTGACATTAGCGTGTCACTGGGGTTGGGGATCTGCCTGGTTCCACTGTTTTTATCTACCTGAATGTTTGTAGATCTAAAAGTCAGAGTCTCATGCATAGCACTCTGCAATACTCAATTTTTCAAATGACATCTGCTCGTAGATGAGATAGAAATGGCATGATGTCTGTCAGCAATGTAAGTTGGAGTAGCTCTAAGAGTGGTATCGCTGCAAGATACGTAACCCTATTCGGTTCCATCATTGCTTTGGCTGCAAGGCTTACCATATGTAAACCCTCTTCCTCCATAATTGCTCCATGTGCACCCTTAATCAAGCTGTGTGCTTGATGACTTTGGGCGGCTCTTCTTTTGGAAAAGGTGTACTTTCGCCAGTCTGTCTCAAGGGTATTTAAGTGCTGCCCTCCCTTCTAGAACCTCCAAACAAGTCTCGTTGGTCAGTTGCATATGCAACTGATGGTAGTCAAGCTCCAAGTCTTCAGGCACATCCAAATGAGGCACTTTTCTCAATTCTACTTGCTCAATATATTGGAAACTATGAACACCAAAAGGACTCTGCCACCAGCATCATCAGGAGTATCACTTTATAGACAATAAGGTCCCTCTCAATTGATGGTTTAAAGATTACATTTTTTAGTTATGTCTTTCTGAGGTCAACACTCTTCCCTTACTATTGAAATTTTTGAATAAAAATGACTTTCATGTTGTCATCCAGGGTTGAATGAAATAAAATTGATGTAATTCAAAGGGTCTACATGATAGAAGCTGATGGCTTAGCCTCGGTTTTAATGTCCTGAGGGTCTCTTTATTTGGGTTTCCACCTTGGATGCTATACCCCACCAGCTCCTGCTGCAAAGAGCTTGGAGCAATGTTTTGGGCTTGGTTTTCATGGCGGTATCCTTTGACACATGATACAAAATAAAGCCATTATGAATTTCCATTGCTGATAGTCACCATGCCATATCTGCCTCAGAACAACCAAATCAAGCTGCTCAGAACATTCTTTTCTCCAAGATCAAACACAGCGATTTGATCCCCATAGGCCGCCTTCCACAATCTCTAGGATGAGCCCAATGATATGTGACAGTGGAGCTAGGGTGATCTTCAAACTCATGTTTCATTAGTATACTAAATTGTAGGTGGAGGTTCAGCATTTGTAAGGGTTTTCTTAGTTCAGAGTCATATGAGGGGTTGTACTAGATCTCGAGTGTAAGAATTGCTTGCATAGTGGCATAGCTTGCCATGTGCATTAAGACAACATTTTAATTTTTAAAATAGAATATTGAAAGAAGGATTAGAATCATACGTCCCAAAAATTATTTAAGCTTGTAATTTACCCAAAATTAACAATGAGTGAAACATTTAACTCACCACTTTTTAATAATACCTTACTTTTCAGAATAGAAATATACGTAATATAAATTCAGGAAGAGGGAAAGTAGTTACAGAATGATATGTAATAAGGAGATAACTGAGAACAAAAAAGAGTTTAGGAAAGCTATAGTAAAAAGCGCAAAACTGATACAGATAAAAAGTGAAATGTCCTTAATGTTCCTTGCCTAGCTTTCTAAATGTTTGGCTGTAGTGCATAGATACCACTAAACTATTAATTGAAGAAAATTGAGTGCTGGAAATATACTGGTGAAATGTGAAGATGAGGGTATGTGTGTGTCTGCCTTCGTTTGTACAGCACTTCACAAAATTAAAAAGAAATATCTGTGGGGTCTTTTTCAAGTGCAAGAAAAAGAGGACAACAGTGAAAATGGCATATTTTCTAAGAAAAACACATTCAACAAACACTTTTCAAGGTCAGTAAATTAAAGAAAGCTTTTTAACCACGCGATTGATATTAAGTAGATCTAGCGATAATGATCTAGGCACTGGCACTATGTTGGAGTGAGTCTCAATTAAGTTTGATTTACACTTTGACTATTGTTTGCCTGTATTTTAAAATATCAAATATTACGTGTGCATTTAAATACTATCCAAATAGGTTTAATAATAACATATAGTTAAAATAATGAATAATTATTATATATCACTAATATGCAACAATAATTATATGATGAGAGGATTGATTTTTATTTTTTTAGGCTCAAAGTTTTGTGGTTTTCATATCTTTTACCTCTCCATGATGTGGAAACAAAACGTACCATTAATGAGAATACTAATCCTTTCCATTTTACTGCTGCTTTAGGTCTGTTGGAAGAATAATGTCCTCCAATCAAAATCTGATGCCACCTGTAGCTTATTTCAGATTGGTAAAGGTTCTTGCTTTAGTACTAGTTTGTTCAATAACGTTCTTTCATCGCTACATTTATGTCTTATTCATGATATATATCATTCAATCCGTTATGGTAGCAGTCTTTTTACAGACCACTGAAACCTTCTTGGTATATGTACTGAGTTCAAAGAAGACTCTGCAGTGGAGGTGTGACATTAGCGTGTCACTGGGGTTGGGGATCTCCCTGGTTCCACTGTTTTTATCTACCTGAATGTTTGTAGATCTAAAAGTCAGAGTCTCATGCATAGCACTCTGCAATACTCAATTTTTCGAATGACATCTGCTCGTAGATGAGATAGAAATGGCATGATGTCTGTCAGCAATGTAAGTTGGAGTATCTCTAAGAGTGGTATTGCTGCAAGATACGTAACCCAATTGGGTTCCATCATTGCTTTGGCTGCAAGGCTTACCATATGTAAACCCTCTTCCTCCATAATTGCTCCATGTGCACCCTTAAGCTGTTTGCTTGATGACTTTGGACGGCTCTTCTTTTGGAAAAGGTGTACTTTCGCGAGTCTGTCTCAAGGGTATTTAAGTGATGCGCTCCCTTCTAGAACCTCCAAACAAGTCTCATTGGTCAGTTGCATATGCAACTGATGGTAGTCAAGCTCCAAGTCTTCAGGCACATCCAAATGAGGCACTTTTCTCAATTCTACTTGCTCAATATATTGGAAACTATGAACACCAAAAGGACTCTGCCACCAGCATCATCAGGAGTATCCCTTTATAGACAATAAGGTCCCTCTCAATTGATGGTTTAAAGATTACATTTTTTAGTTATGTCTTTCTGAGGTCAACACTCTTCCCTTACTATTGACATTTTTGAATAAAAATGACTTTCATATTGTCATCCAGGGTTGAATGAAATAAAATTGATGTAATTCAAAGGGTCTACATGATAGACGCTGATGGCTTAACCCCGGTTTTAATGTCCTGAGGGTCTCTTTATTTCCACCTTGGATGTTATACCCCACCAGCTCCTGCTGCAAAGAGGTTGGAGCAATGTTTTGGGCTTGGGTTTCATGGCGGTATCCTTTGACACAGGATACAAAATAAAGCCATTATGAATTTCCATTGCTGATAGTCACCATGCCATATCTGCCTCAGAACAACCAAAACAAGCTGCTCAGAACATTCTTTTCTCCAAGATCGAACACAGCGATTTGCTCCCCATAGGCCGCCTTCCACAATCTCTAGGATGAGCCCAATGATATGTGACAGTGGAGCTAGGGTGATCTTCAAACTCATGTTTCATTAGTATACTAAATTGTAGGTGGAGGTTCAGCATTAGTAAGGGTTTTCTTAGTTCAGAGTCATATGAGGGGTTGTACTAGATCTCGAGTGTAAGAATTGCTTGCATAGTGGCATAGCTTGCCATGTGCATTAAGACAAAATTTTAATTTTTAAAATAGAATATTGAAAGAAGGATTAGAATCATACGTCCCAAAAATTATTTAAGCTTGTAATTTACCCAAAATTAACAATGAGTGAAACGTTTAACTCACCACTTTTTAATAATACCTTACTTTTCAGAATAGAAATATACGTAATATAAATTCAGGAAGAGGGAAAGTAGTTACAGAATGATATGTAATAAGGAGATAACTGAGAACAAAAAAGAGTTTAGGAAAGCTATAGTAAAAAGCGCAAAACCGATACAGATAAAAAGCGAAATGTCCTTAATGTTCCTTGCCTAGCTTTCTAAATGTTTGGCTGTAGTGCATAGATACCACTAAACTATTAATTGAAGAAAATTGAGTGCTGGAAATATACTGGTGAAATGTGAAGATGAGGGTATGTGTGTGTCTGCCTTCGTTTGTACAGCACTTCACAAAATTAAAAAGAAATATCTGTGGGGTCTTTTTCAAGTGCAAGAAAAAGAGGACAACAGTGAAAATGGCATTTTTCTAAGAAAAATGCATTCAAGAAACACTTTTCAAGGTCAGTAAATTAAAGAAAGCTTTTTAACCACGCGATTGATATTAAGTAGATCTAGCGATAATGATCTAGGCACTGGCACTATGTTGGAGTGAGTCTCAATTAAGTTTGATTTACACTTTGACTATTGTTTGCCTGTATTTTAAAATATCAAATATTACGTGTGCATTTAAATGCTATCCAAATAGGTTTAATAATAACATATAGTTAAAATAATGAATAATTATTATATATCACTAATATGCAACAATAATTATATGATGAGAGGATTGATTTTTATTTTTTTAAGCTCAAAGTTTTGTGGTTTTCATATCTTTTACCTCTCCATGATGTGGAAACAAAACGTACCATTAATGAGAATACTAATCCTTTCCATTTTACTGCTGCTTTAGGTCTGTTGGAAGAATAATGTCCTCCAATCAAAATCTGATGCCACCTGTAGCTTATTTCAGATTGGTAAAGGTTCTTGCTTTAGTACTATTTTGTTCAATAACGTTCTTTCATCGCTACATTTATGTCTTATTCATGATATATATCATTCAATCCGTTATGGTAGCAGTCTGTTTACAGACCACTGAAACCTTCTTGGTATATGTACTGAGTTCAAAGAAGACTCTGCAGTGGAGGTGTGACATTAGCGTGTCACTGGGGTTGGGGATCTCCCTGGTTCCACTGTTTTTATCTACCTGAATGTTTGTAGATCTAAAAGTCAGAGTCTCATGCATAGCACTCTGCAATACTCAATTTTTCGAATGACATCTGCTCGTAGATGAGATAGAAATGGCATGATGTCTGTCAGCAATGTAAGTTGGAGTATCTCTAAGAGTGGTATCGCTGCAAGATACGTAACCCTATTCGGTTCCATCATTGCTTTGGCTGCAAGGCTTACCATATGTAAACCCTCTTCCTCCATAATTGCTCCATGTGCACCCTTAAGCTGTTTGCTTGATGACTTTGGGCGGCTCTTCTTTTGGAAAAGGTGTACTTTCGCGAGTCTGTCTCAAGGGTATTTAAGTGATGCGCTCCCTTCTAGAACCTCCAAACAAGTCTCATTGGTCAGTTGCATATGCAACTGATGGTAGTCAAGCTCCAAGTCTTCAGGCACATCCAAATGAGGCACTTTTCTCAATTCTACTTTCTCAATATATTGGAAACTATGAACACCAAAAGGACTCTGCCACCAGCATCATCAGGAGTATCCCTTTATAGACAATAAGGTCCCTCTCAATTGATGGTTTAAAGATTACATTTTTTAGTTATGTCTTTCTGAGGTCAACACTCTTCCCTTACTATTGACATTTTTGAATAAAAATGACTTTCATATTGTCATCCAGGGTTGAATGAAATAAAATTGATGTAATTCAAAGGGTCTACATGATAGAAGCTGATGGCTTAGCCCCGGTTTTAATGTCCTGAGGGTCTCTTTATTTGGGTTTCCACCTTGGATGTTATACCCCACCAACTCCTGCTGCTAAGAGCTTGGAGCAATGTTTTGGGCTTGGTTTTCACGGCGGTATCCTTTGACACAGGATACAAAATAAAGCCATTATGAATTTCCATTGCTGATGGTCACCATGCCATATCTGCCTCAGAACAACCAAATCAAGCTGCACAGAACATTCTTTTCTCCAAGATCGAACACAGCGATATGCTCCCCATAGGCCGTCTTCCACAATCTCTAGGATGAGCCCAATGATATGTGACAGTGGAGCTAGGGTGATCTTCAAACTCATGTTTCATTAGAATACTAAATTGTAGGTGGAGGTTCAGCATTAGTAAGGCTTTTCTTAGTTCAGAGTCGTATGAGGGGTTGTACTAGATCTCAAGTGTAAGAATTGCTTGCATAGTGGCATAGCTTGCCATGTGCATTAAGACAAAATTTTAATTTTTAAAATAGAATATTGAAAGAAGGATTAGAATCATACGTCCCAAAAATTATTTAAGCTTGTAATTTTCCCAAAATTAACAATGAGTGAAACGTTTAACTCACCACTTTTTAATAATACCTTACTTTTCAGAACAGAAATATACGTAATATAAATTCAGGAAGAGGGAAAGTAGTTACAGAATGATATGTAATAAGGAGATAACTGAGAACAAAAAAGAGTTTGGGAAAGCTATAGTAAAAAGCGCAAAACTGATACAAATAAAAAGCCAAATGTCCTTAATGTTCCTTGCCTAGCTTTCTAAATGTTTGGCTGTAGTGCATAGATACCACTAAACTATTAATTGAAGAAAATTGAGTGCTGGAAATATACTGGTGAAATGTGAAGATGAGGGTATGTGTGTGTCTGCCTTCGTTTGTACAGCACTTCACAAAATTAAAAAGAAATATCTGTGGGGTCTTTTTCAAGTGCAAGAATAAGAGGACAACAGTGAAAATTGAATATTTTCTAAGAAAAACGCATTCAACAAACACTTTTCAAGGTCAGTAAATTAAAGAAAGCTTTTTAACCACGCGATTGATATTAAGTAGATCTAGCGATAATGATCTAGGCACTGGCACTATGTTGGAGTGAGTCTCAATTAAGTTTGATTTACACTTTGACTATTGTTTGCCTGTATTTTAAAATATCAAATATTATGTGTGCATTTAAATGCTATCCAAATAGGTTTAATAATAACATATAGTTAAAATAATGAATAATTATTATATATCACTAATATGCAACAATAATTATATGATGAGAGGATTTATTTTTATTTTTTTAAGCTCAAAGTTTTGTGGTTTTCATATCTTTTACCTCTCCATGATGTGGAAACAAAACGTACCATTAATGAGAATACTAATCCTTTCCATTTTACTGCTGCTTTAGGTCTGTTGGAACAATAATGTCCTCCAATCAAAATCTGATGCCACCTGTAGCTTATTTCAGATTGGTAAAGGTTCTTGCTTTAGTACTATTTTGTTCAATAACGTTCTTTCATCGCTACATTTATGTCTTATTCATGATATATATCATTCAATCCGTTATGGTAGCAGTCTGTTTACAGACCACTGAAACCTTCTTGGTATATGTACTGAGTTCAAAGAAGACTCTGCAGTGGAGGTGTGACATTAGCGTGTCACTGGGGTTGGGGATCTCCCTGGTTCTACTGTTTTTATCTACCTGAATGTTTGTAGATCTAAAAGTCAGAGTCTCATGCATAGCACTCTGCAATACTCAATTTTTCGAATGACATCTGCTCGTAGATGAGATAGAAATGGCATGATGTCGGTCAGCAATGTAAGTTGGAGTAGCTCTAAGAGTGGTATCGCTGCAAGATACGTAACCCTATTCGGTTCCATCATTGCTTTGGCTGCACGGCTTACCATATGTAAACCCTCTTCCTCCATAATTGCTCCATGTGCACCCTTAAGCTGTTTGCTTGATGACTTTGGGCGGCTCTTCTTTTGGAAAAGGTGTACTTTCGCGAGTCTGTCTCAAGGGTATTTAAGTGATGCGCTCCCTTCTAGAACCTCCAAACAAGTCTCATTGGTCAGTTGCATATGCAACTGATGGTAGTCAAGCTCCAAGTCTTCAGGCACATCCAAATGAGGCACTTTTCTTAATTCTACTTGCTCAATATATTGGAAACTATGAACACCAAAAGGACTCTGCCACCAGCATCATCAGGAGTATCCCTTTATAGACAATAAGGTCCCTCTCAATTGATGGTTTAAAGATTACATTTTTTAGTTATGTCTTTCTGAGGTCAGCACTCTTCCCTTACTATTGACATTTTTGAATAAAAATGACTTTCATATTGTCATCCAGGGTTGAATGAAATAAAATTGATGTAATTCAAAGGGTCTACATGATAGAAGCTGATGGCTTAGCCCCGGTTTTAATGTCCTGAGGGTCTCTTTATTTGGGTTTCCACCTTGGATGTTATACCCCACCAACTCCTGCTGCAAAGAGCTTGGAGCAATGTTTTGGGCTTGGTTTTCACGGCGGTATCCTTTGACACAGGATACAAAATAAAGCCATTATGAATTTCCATTGCTGATAGTCACCATGCCATATCTGCCTCAGAACAACCAAATCAAGCTGCTCAGAACATTCTTTTCTCCAAGATCGAACACAGCGATATGCTCCCCATAGGCCGTCTTCCACAATCTCTAGGATGAGCCCAATGATATGTGACAGTGGAGCTAGGGTGATCTTCAAACTCATGTTTCATTAGAATACTAAATTGTAGGTGGAGGTTCAGCATTAGTAAGGCTTTTCTTAGTTCAGAGTCATATGAGGGGTTGTACTAGATCTCAAGTGTAAGAATTGCTTGCATAGTGGCATAGCTTGCCATGTGCATTAAGACAAAATTTTAATTTTTAAAATAGAATATTGAAAGAAGGATTAGAATCATACGTCCCAAAAATTATTTAAGCTTGTAATTTTCCCATAATTAACAATGAGTGAAACGTTTAACTCACCACTTTTTAATAATACCTTACTTTTCAGAACAGAAATATACGTAATATAAATTCAGGAAGAGGGAAAGTAGTTACAGAATGATATGCAATAAGTAGATAACTGAGAACAAAAAAGAGTTTGGGAAAGCTATAGTAAAAAGCGCAAAACTGATACAGATAAAAAGCCAAATGTCCTTAATGTTCCTTGCCTAGCTTTCTAAATATTTGGCTGTAGTGCATAGATACCACTAAACTATTAATTGAAGAAAATTGAGTGCTGGAAATTTACTGGTGAAATGTGAAGATGAGGGTATGTGTGTGTCTGCCTTCGTTTGTACAGCACTTCACAAAATTAAAAAGAAACATCCGTGGTATCTTTTTCAAGGGCAAGAAAAAGAGGACAACAGTGAAAATGGAATATTTTCTAAGAAAAACGCATTCAACAAACACTTTTCAAGGTCAGTAAATTAAAGAAAGCTTTTTAACCACGCGATTGATATTAAGTAGATCTAGCGATAATGATCTAGGCACTGGCACTATGTTGGAGTGAGTCTCAATTAAGTTTGATTTACACTTTGACTATTGTTTGCCTGTATTTTAAAATATCAAATATTATGTGTGCATTTAAATGCTATCCACATAGGTTTAATAATAACATATAGTTAAAATAATGAATAATTATTATATATCACTAATATGCAACAATAATTATATGATGAGAGGATTGATTTTTATTTTTTTAAGCTCAAAGTTTTGTGGTTTTCATATCTTTTACCTCTCCATGATGTGGAAACAAAACGTACCATTAATGAGAATACTAATCCTTTCCATTTTACTGCTGCTTCAGGTCTGTTGGAACAATAATGTCCTCCAATCAAAATCTGATGCCACCTGTAGCTTATTTCAGATTGGTAAAGGTTCTTGCTTTAGTACTATTTTGTTCAATAACGTTCTTTCATCGCTACATGTATGTCTTATTCATGATATATATCATTCAATCCGTTATGGTAGCAGTCTGTTTACAGACCACTGAAACCTTCTTGGTATATGTACTGAGTTCAAAGAAGACTCTGCAGTGGAGGTGTGACATTAGCGTGTCACTGGGGTTGGGGATCTCCCTGGTTCCACTGTTTTTATCTACCTGAATGTTTGTAGATCTAAAAGTCAGAGTCTCATGCATAGCACTCTGCAATACTCAATTTTTCAAATGACATCTGCTCGTAGATGAGATAGAAATGGCATGATGTCTGTCAGCAATGTAAGTTGGAGTAGCTCTAAGAGTGGTATCGCTGCAAGATACGTAACCCTATTCGGTTCCATCATTGCTTTGGCTGCAAGGCTTACCATATGTAAACCCTCTTCCTCCATAATTGCTCCATGTGCACCCTTAATCAAGCTGTGTGCTTGATGACTTTGGGCGGCTCTTCTTTTGGAAAAGGTGTACTTTCGCCAGTCTGTCTCAAGGGTATTTAAGTGCTGCCCTCCCTTCTAGAACCTCCAAACAAGTCTCGTTGGTCAGTTGCATATGCAACTGATGGTAGTCAAGCTCCAAGTCTTCAGGCACATCCAAATGAGGCACTTTTCTCAATTCTACTTGCTCAATATATTGGAAACTATGAACACCAAAAGGACTCTGCCACCAGCATCATCAGGAGTATCACTTTATAGACAATAAGGTCCCTCTCAATTGATGGTTTAAAGATTACATTTTTTAGTTATGTCTTTCTGAGGTCAACACTCTTCCCTTACTATTGAAATTTTTGAATAAAAATGACTTTCATGTTGTCATCCAGGGTTGAATGAAATAAAATTGATGTAATTCAAAGGGTCTACATGATAGAAGCTGATGGCTTAGCCTCGGTTTTAATGTCCTGAGGGTCTCTTTATTTGGGTTTCCACCTTGGATGCTATACCCCACCAGCTCCTGCTGCAAAGAGCTTGGAGCAATGTTTTGGGCTTGGTTTTCATGGCGGTATCCTTTGACACATGATACAAAATAAAGCCATTATGAATTTCCATTGCTGATAGTCACCATGCCATATCTGCCTCAGAACAACCAAATCAAGCTGCTCAGAACATTCTTTTCTCCAAGATCAAACACAGCGATTTGCTCCCCATAGGCCGCCTTCCACAATCTCTAGGATGAGCCCAATGATATGTGACAGTGGAGCTAGGGTGATCTTCAAACTCATGTTTCATTAGTATACTAAATTGTAGGTGGAGGTTCAGCATTTGTAAGGGTTTTCTTAGTTCAGAGTCATATGAGGGGTTGTACTAGATCTCGAGTGTAAGAATTGCTTGCATAGTGGCATAGCTTGCCATGTGCATTAAGACAAAATTTTAATTTTTAAAATAGAATATTGAAAGAAGGATTAGAATCATACGTCCCAAAAATTATTTAAGCTTGTAATTTACCCAAAATTAACAATGGTTGAAACATTTAACTCACCACTTTTTAATAATACCTTACTTTTCAGAATAGAAATATACGTAATATAAATTCAGGAAGAGGGAAAGTAGTTACAGAATGATATGTAATAAGGAGATAACTGAGAACAAAAAAGAGTTTAGGAAAGCTATAGTAAAAAGCGCAAAACTGATACAGATAAAAAGTGAAATGTCCTTAATGTTCCTTGCCTAGCTTTCTAAATGTTTGGCTGTAGTGCATAGATACCACTAAACTATTAATTGAAGAAAATTGAGTGCTGGAAATATACTGGTGAAATGTGAAGATGAGGGTATGTGTGTGTCTGCCTTCGTTTGTACAGCACTTCACAAAATTAAAAAGAAATATCTGTGGGGTCTTTTTCAAGTGCAAGAAAAAGAGGACAACAGTGAAAATGGCATATTTTCTAAGAAAAACACATTCAACAAACACTTTTCAAGGTCAGTAAATTAAAGAAAGCTTTTTAACCACGCGATTGATATTAAGTAGATCTAGCGATAATGATCTAGGCACTGGCACTATGTTGGAGTGAGTCTCAATTAAGTTTGATTTACACTTTGACTATTGTTTGCCTGTATTTTAAAATATCAAATATTACGTGTGCATTTAATTGCTATCCAAATAGGTTTAATAATAACATATAGTTAAAATAATGAATAATTATTATATATCACTAATATGCAACAATAATTATATGATGAGAGGATTGATTTTTATTTTTTTAGGCTCAAAGTTTTGTGGTTTTCATATCTTTTACCTCTCCATGATGTGGAAACAAAACGTACCATTAATGAGAATACTAATCCTTTCCATTTTACTGCTGCTTTAGGTCTGTTGGAAGAATAATGTCCTCCAATCAAAATCTGATGCCACCTGTAGCTTATTTCAGATTGGTAAAGGTTCTTGCTTTAGTACTATTTTGTTCAATAACGTTCTTTCATCGCTACATTTATGTCTTATTCATGATATATATCATTCAATCCGTTATGGTAGCAGTCTGTTTACAGACCACTGAAACCTTCTTGGTATATGTACTGAGTTCAAAGAAGACTCTGCAGTGGAGGTGTGACATTAGCGTGTCACTGGGGTTGGGGATCTCCCTAGTTCCACTGTTTTTATCTACCTGAATGTTTGTAGATCTAAAAGTCAGAGTCTCATGCATAGCACTCTGCAATACTCAATTTTTCGAATGACATCTGCTCGTAGATGAGATAGAAATGGCATGATGTCTGTCAGCAATGTAAGTTGGAGTAGCTCTGAGAGTGGTATCTCTGCAAGATACGTAACCCTATTCGGTTCCATCATTGCTTTGGCTGCAAGGCTTACCATATGTAAACCCTCTTCCTCCATAATTGCTCCATGTGCACCCTTAAGCTGTTTGCTTGATGACTTTGGGCGGCTCTTCTTTTGGAAAAGGTGTACTTTCGCCAGTCTGTCTCAAGGGTATTTAAGTGATGCGCTCCCTTCTAGAACCTCCAAACAAGTCTCATTGGCCAGTTGCATATGCAACTGATGGTAGTCAAGCTCCAAGTCTTCAGGCACATCCAAATGAAGCACTTTTCTCAATTCTACTTGCTCAATATATTGGAAACTATGAACACCAAAAGGACTCTGCCACCAGCATCATCAGGAGTATCCCTTTATAGACAATAAGGTCCCTCTCAATTGATGGTTTAAAGATTACATTTTTTAGTTATGTCTTTCTGAGGTCAACACTCTTCCCTCACTATTGACATTTTTGAATAAAAATGACTTTCATATTGTCATCCAGGGTTGAATTAAATAAAATTGATGTAATTCAAAGGGTCTACATGATAGAAGCTGATGGCTTAGCCCCGGTTTTAATGTCCTGAGGGTCTCTTTATTTGGGTTTCCACCTTGGATGTTATACCCCACCAACTCCTGCTGCTAAGAGCTTGGAGCAATGTTTTGGGCTTGGTTTTCACGGCGGTATCCTTTGACACAGGATACAAAATAAAGCCATTATGAATTTCCATTGCTGATAGTCACCATGCCATATCTGCCTCAGAACAACCAAATCAAGCTGCTCAGAACATTCTTTTCTCCAAGATCGAACACAGCGATATGCTCCCCATAGGCCGTCTTCCACAATCTCTAGGATGAGCCCAATGATATGTGACAGTGGAGCTAGGGTGATCTTCAAACTCATGTTTCATTAGAATACTAAATTGTAGGTGGAGGTTCAGCATTAGTAAGGCTTTTCTTAGTTCAGAGTCATATGAGGGATTGTACTAGATCTCAAGTGTAAGAATTGCTTGCATAGTTCCATAGCTTGCCATGTGCATTAAGACAACATTTTTATTTTTAAAATAGAATATTGAAAGAAGGATTAGAATCATACGTCCCAAAAATTATTTAAGCTTGTAATTTTCCCAAAATTAACAATGAGTGAAACGTTTAACTCACCACTTTTTAATAATACCTTACTTTTCAGAACAGAAATATACGTAATATAAATTCAGGAAGAGGGAAAGTAGTTACAGAATGATATGTAATAAGGAGATAACTGAGAACAAAAAAGAGTTTGGGAAAGCTATAGTAAAAAGCGCAAAACTGATACAAATAAAAAGCCAAATGTCCTTAATGTTCCTTGCCTAGCTTTCTAAATGTTTGGCTGTAGTGCATAGATACCACTAAACTATTAATTGAAGAAAATTGAGTGCTGGAAATATACTGGTGAAATGTGAAGATGAGGGTATGTGTGTGTCTGCCTTCGTTTGTACAGCACTTCACAAAATTAAAAAGAAATATCTGTGGGGTCTTTTTCAAGTGCAAGAAAAAGAGGACAACAGTGAAAATAGAATATTTTCTAATAAAAACGCATTCAACAAACACTTTTCAAGGTCAGTAAATTAAAGAAAGCTTTTTAACCACGCGATTGATATTAAGTAGATCTAGCGATAATGATCTAGGCACTGGCACTATGTTGGAGTGAGTCTCAATTAAGTTTGATTTACACTTTGACTATTGTTTGCCTGTATTTTAAAATAGCAAATATTATGTGTGCATTTAAATGCTATCCAAATAGGTTTAATAATAACATATAGTTAAAATAATGAATAATTATTATATATCACTAATATGCAACAATAATTATATGATGAGAGGATTGATTTTAATTTTTTTAAGCTCAAAGTTTTGTGGTTTTCATATCTTTTACCTCTCCATGATGTGGAAACAAAACGTACCATTAATGAGAATACTAATCCTTTCCTTTTTACTGCTGCTTTAGGTCTGTTGGAACAATAATGTCCTCCAATCAAAATCTGATGCCACCTGTAGCTTATTTCAGATTGGTAAAGGTTCTTGCTTTAGTACTATTTTGTTCAATAACGTTCTTTCATCGCTACATTTATGTCTTATTCATGATATATATCATTCAATCCGTTATGGTAGCAGTCTGTTTACAGACCACTGAAACCTTCTTGGTATATGTACTGAGTTCAAAGAAGACTCTGCAGTGGAGGTGTGACATTAGCGTGTCACTGGGGTTGGGGATCTCCCTGGTTCCACTGTTTTTATCTACCTGAATGTTTGTAGATCTAAAAGTCAGAGTCTCATGCATAGCACTCTGCAATACTCAATTTTTCGAATGACATCTGCTCGTAGATGAGATAGAAATGGCATGATGTCGGTCAGCAATGTAAGTTGGAGTAGCTCTAAGAGTGGTATCGCTGCAAGATACGTAACCCTATTGGTTTCCATCATTGCTTTGGCTGCAAGGCTTACCATATGTAAACCCTCTTCCTCCATAATTGCTCCATGTGCACCCTTAATCAAGCTGTGTGCTTGATGACTTTGGGCGGCTCTTCTTTTGGAAAAGGTGTACTTTCGCCAGTCTGTCTCAAGGGTATTTAAGTGCTGCCCTCCCATCTAGAACCTCCAAACAAGTCTTGTTGGTCAGTTGCATATGCAACTGATGGTAGTCAAGCTCCAAGTCTTCAGGCACATCCAAATGAGGCACTTTTCTCAATTCTACTTGCTCAATATATTGGAAACTATGAACACCAAAAGGACTCTGCCACCAGCATCATCAGGAGTATCACTTTATAGACAATAAGGTCCCTCTCAATTGATGGTTTAAAGATTACATTTTTTAGTTATGTCTTTCTGAGGTCAACACTCTTCCCTTACTATTGAAATTTTTTAATAAAAATGACTTTCATATTGTCATCCAGGGTTGAATGAAATAAAATTGATGTAATTCAAAGGGTCTACATGATAGAAGCTGATGGCTTAGCCTCGGTTTTAATGTCCTGAGGGTCTCTTTATTTGGGTTTCCACCTTGGATAATATACCCCACCAGCTCCTGCTGCAAAGAGCTTGGAGCAATGTTTTGGGCTTGGTTTTCATGGCGGTATCCTTTGACACATGATACAAAATAAAGCCATTATGAATTTCCATTGCTGATAGTCACCATGCCATTTCTGCCTCAGAACAACCAAATCAAGCTGCTCAGAACATTCTTTTCTCCAAGATCAAACACAGCGATTTGCTCCCCATAGGCCGCCTTCCACAATCTCTAGGATGAGCCCAATGATATGTGACAGTGGAGCTAGGGTGATCTTCAAACTCATGTTTCATTAGTATACTAAATTGTAGGTGGAGGTTCAGCATTAGTAAGGGTTTTCTTAGTTCAGAGTCATATGAGGGGTTGTACTAGATCTCGAGTGTAAGAATTGCTTGCATAGTGGCATAGCTTGCCATGTGCATTAAGACAAAATTTTAATTTTTAAAATAGAATATTGAAAGAAGGATTAGAATCATACGTCCCAAAAATTATTTAAGCTTGTAATTTACCCAAAATTAACAATGAGTGAAACATTTAACTCACCACTTTTTAATAATACCTTACTTTTCAGAATAGAAATATACGTAATATAAATTCAGGAAGAGGGAAAGTAGTTACAGAATGATATGTAATAAGGAGATAACTGAGAACAAAAAAGAGTTTAGGAAAGCTATAGTAAAAAGCGCAAAACTGATACAGATAAAAAGCGAAATGTCCTTAATGTTCCTTGCCTAGCTTTCTAAATGTTTGGCTGTAGTGCATAGATACCACTAAACTATTAATTGAAGAAAATTGAGTGCTGGAAATATACTGGTGAAATGTGAAGATGAGGGTATGTGTGTGTCTGCCTTCGTTTGTACAGCACTTCACAAAATTAAAAAGAAATATCTGTGGGGTCTTTTTCAAGTGCAAGAAAAAGAGGACAACAGTGAAAATGGCATATTTTCTAAGAAAAACACATTCAACAAACACTTTTCAAGGTCAGTAAATTAAAGAAAGCTTTTTAACCACGCGATTGATATTAAGTAGATCTAGCGATAATGATCTAGGCACTGGCACTATGTTGGAGTGAGTCTCAATTAAGTTTGATTTACACTTTGACTATTGTTTGCCTGTATTTTAAAATATCAAATATTACGTGTGCATTTAAATGCTATCCAAATAGGTTTAATAATAACATATAGTTAAAATAATGAATAATTATTATATATCACTAATATGCAACAATAATTATATGATGAGAGGATTGATTTTTATTTTTTTAGGCTCAAAGTTTTGTGGTTTTCATATCTTTTACCTCTCCATGATGTGGAAACAAAACGTACCATTAATGAGAATACTAATCCTTTCCATTTTACTGCTGCTTTAGGTCTGTTGGAAGAATAATGTCCTCCAATCAAAATCTGATGCCACCTGTAGCTTATTTCAGATTGGTATAGGTTCTTGCTTTAGTACTATTTTGTTCAATAACGTTCTTTCATCGCTACATTTATGTCTTATTCATGATATATATCATTCAATCCGTTATGGTAGCAGTCTATTTACAGACCACTGAAACCTTCTTGGTATATGTACTGAGTTCAAAGAAGACTCTGCAGTGGAGGTGTGACATTAGCGTGTCACTGGGGTTGGGGATCTCCCTAGTTCCACTGTTTTTATCTACCTGAATGTTTGTAGATCTAAAAGTCAGAGTCTCATGCATAGCACTCTGCAATACTCAATTTTTCGAATGACATCTGCTCGTAGATGAGATAGAAATGGCATGATGTCTGTCAGCAATGTAAGTTGGAGTAGCTCTGAGAGTGGTATCTCTGCAAGATACTTAACCCTATTCGGTTCCATCATTGCTTTGGCTGCAAGGCTTACCATATGTAAACCCTCTTCCTCCATAATTGCTCCATGTGCACCCTTAAGCTGTTTGCTTGATGACTTTGGGCGGCTCTTCTTTTGGAAAAGGTGTACTTTCGCCAGTCTGTCTCAAGGGTATTTAAGTGATGCGCTCCCTTCTAGAACCTCCAAACAAGTCTCATTGGTCAGTTGCATATGCAACTGATGGTAGTCAAGCTCCAAGTCTTCAGGCACATCCAAATGAGGCACTTTTCTCAATTCTACTTGCTCAATATATTGGAAACTATGAACACCAAAAGGACTCTGCCACCAGCATCATCAGGAGTATCCCTTTATAGACAATAAGGTCCCTCTCAATTGATGGTTTAAAGATTACATTTTTTAGTTATGTCTTTCTGAGGTCAACACTCTTCCCTAACTATTGACATTTTTGAATAAAAATGACTTTCATATTGTCATCCAGGGTTGAATGAAATAAAATTGATGTAATTCAAAGGGTCTACATGATAGAAGCTGATGGCTTAGCCCCGGTTTTAATGTCCTGAGGGTCTCTTTATTTGGGTTTCCACCTTGGACGTTATACCCCACCAACTCCTGCTGCAAAGAGCTTGGAGCAATGTTTTGGGCTTGGTTTTCACGGCGGTATCCTTTGACACAGGATACAAAATAAAGCCATTATGAATTTCCATTGCTGATAGTCACCATGCCATATCTGCCTCAGAACAAGCAAATCAAGCTGCTCAGAACATTCTTTTCTCCAAGATCGAACACAGCGATATGCTCCCCATAGGCCGTCTTCCACAATCTCTAGGATGAGCCCAATGATATCTGACAGTGGAGCTAGGGTGATCTTCAAACTCATGTTTCATTGGAATACTAAATTGTAGGTGGAGGTTCAGCATTAGTAAGGCTTTTCTTAGTTCAGAGTCATATGAGGGGTTGTACTAGATCTCAAGTGTAAGAATTGCTTGCATAGTGGCATAGCTTGCCATGTGCATTAAGACAAAATTTTAATTTTTAAAATAGAATATTGAAAGAAGGATTAGAATCATACGTCCCAAAAATTATTTAAGGTTGTAATTTTCCCAAAATTAACAATGAGTGAAACGTTTAACTCACCACTTTTTAATAATACCTTACTTTTCAGAACAGAAATATACGTAATATAAATTCAGGAAGAGGGTTTACAGAATGATATGTAATAAGGAGATAACTGAGAAGAAAAAAGAGTTTGGGAAAGCTATAGTAAAAAGCGCAAAACTGATACAGATAAAAAGCCAAATGTCCTTAATGTTCCTTGCCTAGCTTTCTAAATGTTTGGCTATAGTGCATAGATACCACTAAACTATTAATTGAAGAAAATTGAGTGCTGGAAATATACTGGTGAAATGTGAAGATGAGGGTACGTGTGTGTCTGCCTTCGTTTGCACAGCACTTCACAAAATTAAAAAGAAACATCTGTGGGGTCTTTTTCAAGTGCAAGAAAAAGAGGACAACAGTGAAAATGGCATATTTTCTAAGAAAAACGCATTCAACAAACACTTTTCAAGGTCAGTAAATTAAAGAAAGCTTTTTAACCACTCGATTGATATTAAGTAGATCTAGCGATAATGATCTAGGCACTGGCACTATGTTGGAGTGAGTCTCAATTAAGTTTGATTTACACTTTGACTATTGCTTGCCTGTATTTTAAAATATCAAACATTACATGTGCATTTAAATGCTTCCCAAATAGTTTTAATAATAACATATAGTTCAAATAATAAATAATTATTATATATCACTAATATGCAACAATAATTATATGATGAGAGGATTGATTTTAATTTTTTTAAGCTCAAAGTTTTGTGGTTTTCATATCTTTTACCTCTCCATGATGTGGAAACAAAACGTACCATTAATGAGAATACTAATCCTTTGCATTTTACTGCTGCTTTAGGTCTGTTGGAACAATAATGTCCTCTAATCAAAATCTGATGCCACCTGTAGCTTATTTCAGATTGGTAAAGGTTCTTGCTTTAGTACTATTTTGTTCCATAACGTTCTTTCATCGCCACATTTATGTCTTATTCATGATATATATCATTCAATCCGTTATGGTAGCAGTCTGTTTACAGACCACTGAAACTTTCTTGGTATATTTACTGAGTTCAAGGAAGACTCTGCAGTGGAGGTGTGACATTAGCGTGTCAATGGGGTTGTGGATCTCCCTGGATCCACTGTTTTTATCTACCTGAATGTTTGTAGATCTAAAAGTCAGAGTCTGATGCATAGCACTCTGCAATACTCAATTTTTCGAATGACATCTGCTCGTAGATGAGATAGAAATGGCATGATGTCTGTCAGCAATGTAAGTTGGAGTAGCTCTGAGAGTGGTATCTCTGCAAGATACGTAACCCTATTGGGTTCCATCATTGCTTTGGCTGCAAGGCTTACCATATTTAAACCCTCTTCCTCCATAATTGCTCCATGTGCACCCTTAATCAAGCTGTGTGCTTGATGACTTTGGGCGGCTCTTCTTTTGGAAAAGGTGTACTTTCGCCACTCTGTCTCAAGGGTATTTAAGTGCTGCGCTCCCTTCTAGAACCTCCAAACAAGTCTCATTGATCAGTTGCATATGCAACTGCTGGTAGTCAAGCTCCAAGTCTTCAGGCACATCCAAATGAGGCACTTTTCTCAATTCTACTTGCTCAATATATTGGAAACTATGAACACCAAAAGGACTCTGCCACCAGCATCATCAGGAGTATCCCTTTATAGACAATAAGGTCCCTCTCAATTGTTGGTTTAAAGATTACATTTTTTAGTTATGTCTTTCTGAGGTCAACACTCTTCCCTTACTATTGACATTTTTGAATAAAAATGACTTTCATATTGTCATCCAGGGTTGAATGAAATAAAATTGATGTAATTGAAAGGGTTTACATGATAGAAGCTGATGGCTTAGCCCCGGTTTTAATGTCCTGAGGGTCTCTTTATTTGGGTTTCCACCTTGGATGTTATACCCCACCAGCTCATGCTGCAAAGAGCTTGGAGCAATGTTTTGGGCTTGGTTTTCATGGCAGTATCCTTTGACACAGGATACAAAATAAAGCCATTATGAATTTCCATTGGTGATAGTCACCATGCCATATCTGCCTCAGAACAAGCAAATCAAGCTGCTTAGAACATTCTTTTCTCCAAGATCGAACACAGCGATATGCTCCCCATAGGCCGTCTTCCACAATCTCTAGGATGAGCCCAATGATATGTGACAGTGGAGCTAGGGTGATCTTCAAACTCATGATTCATTAGTATACTAAATTGTAGGTAGAGGTTCAGCATTAGTAAGGCTTTTCTTAGTTCAGAGTCAAATGAGGGGTTGTACTAGATCTCAAGCTTAAGAATTGCTTGCATGGTGGCATAGCTTGCCATGTGCATTAAGACAAAATTTTAATTTTTAAAATAGAATATTGAAAGAAGCATTAGAATCATACGTCCCAAAAATGATTTAAGTTTGTAATTTTCCCAAAATTAACAATGAGTGAAACGTTTAACTCACCACTTTTTAATAATACCTTACTTCTCAGAATATATATTTACGTTATATAAATTCAGGAAGAGGGAAAGTAGTTACAGAATGATATGTAATAAGGAGATAACTGAGAACAAAAAAGAGTTTGGGAAAGCTATAGTAAAAAGCGCAAAACTGATAGAGATAAAAAGCCAAATGTCTTTAGTGTTCCTTGCCCAGCTTTCTAAATGTTTGGCTGTAGTGCATGGATACTACTAAACTAATCATTGAAGAAAATTGAGTGCTGGAAATATACTGGTGAAATGTGAAGATGAGGGTATGTGTGTGTCTGCCTTCTTTTGTACAGCACTTCAGAAAATTAAAAAGAAACATCTTTGGGGTCTTTTTCAAGTGCAAGAAAAAGAGGACATCAGTGAAAATGGCATATTTTCCAAGAAAAATGCATTCAACAAACACTTTTCAAGGTTAGTAAATTAAAGAAAGCTTTTTAACCACCTGTTTCATATTAAGTAGATCTAGCGATAATGATCTAGGCACTGGCACTATGTTGGAGTGAGTCTTAATTAAGTTTGATTTATACTTTGACTATTGCTTGCCTGTATTTTAAAATATCAAACATTACGTGTGCATTTAAATGCTATCCAAGTAGGTTTAATAATAACATATAGCTCAAGTAATGAATAATTATTATATATCACTAATATGCAACAATAATTATATGATGAGAGGATTGATTTTTATTTTTTTAAGCTCAAAGTTTTGTGGTTTTCATATCTTTTACCTCTCCATGATGTGGAAACAAAACGTACCGTTAATGAGAATACTAATCCTTTCCATTTTACTGCTGCTTTAGGTCTGTTGGAACAATAATGTCCTCTAATCAAAAACTGATGCCACCTGTAGCTTATTTCAGATTGGTAAAGGTCCTTGCTTTAGTACTATTTTGTTCAATAGCGTTCTTTCATCGCCACATTTATGTCTTATTCATGATATATATCATTCATTCCGCTATGGTAGCAGTCTGTTTACAGACCACTGAAACCTTCTTGGTATATGTACTGAGGTCAAAGAGGACTCTGCAGTGGAGGTGTGACATTAGCGTGTCAATGGGGTTGGGGATCTCCCTTGTTCCACTGTTTTTATCTACCTGAATGTTTGTAGATCTAAAAGTCAGAGTCTCATGCATAGCACTCTGCAATACTCAATTTTTCGAATGACATCTGCTCGTAGATGAGATAGAAATGGCATGATGTTTGTCAGCAATGTAAGTTGGAGTAGCTCTGAGAGTGGTATCTCTGCAAGATACGTAACCCAATTGGGTTCCATCATTGCTTTGGCTGCAAGGCTTACCATATGTAAACCCTCTTCCTCCTTAATTGCTCCATGTGCACCCTTAATCAAGCTGTGTGCTTGATGACTTTGGGCGGCTCTTCTTTTGGAAAAGGTGTACTTTCGCCAGTCTGTCTCAAGGGTATTTAAGTGCTGCGCTCCCTTCTAGAACCTCCAAACAAGTCTCATTGGTCAGTTGCATATGCAACTGATGGTAGTCAAGCTCCAAGTCTTCAGGCACATCCAAATGAGGCCCTTTTCTCAATTCTAGTTGCTCAATATATTGGAAACTATGAACACCAAAAGGACTCTGCCACCAGCATCATCAGGAGTATCCCTTTATAGACAATAAGGTCCCTCTCAATTGATGGTTTAAAGATTACATTTTTTAGTTATGTCTTTCTGAGGTCAACACTCTTCCATTACTATTGACATTTTTGAATAAAAATGACTTTCATATTGTCATCCAGGGTTGAATGAAATAAAATTGATGTAATTCAAAGGGTCTACATGATAGAAGCTGATGGCTTAGCCCCGGTTTTAATGTCCTGAGGGTATCTTTATTTGGGTTTCCACCTTGGATGTTATACCCCACCAGCTCCTGCTGCAAAGAGCTTGGAGCAATGTTTTGGGCTTGGTTTTCATGGCGGTATCCTTTGAGACAGGATACAAAATAAAGCCATTATGAATTTCCATTGCTGATAGTCACCATGCCATATCTGCCTCAGAACAAGCAAATCAAGCTGCTCAGAACATTCTTTTCTCCAAGATCGAACACAGCGATATGCTTCCCATAGGCCGTCTTCCACAGTCTCTAGGATGAGCCCAATGATATGTGACAGTGGAGCTAGGGTGATCTTCAAACTCATGATTCATTAGTATACTAAATTGTAGGTGGAGGTTCAGCATTAGTAAGGCTTTTCTTAGTTCAGAGTCATATGAGGGGTTGTACTAGATGTCAAGTGTAAGAATTACTTGCATAGTGGCATAGCTTGCCATGTGCATTAAGACAAAATTTTAATTTTTAAAATAGAATATTGAAAGAAGGATTAGAATCATACGTCCCAAAAATTATTTAAGCTTGTAATTTTCCCAAAATTAACAATGAGTGAAACGTTTAACTCACCACTTTTTAATAATACCTTACTTTTCAGAATAGAAATATACGTAATATAAATTCAGGAAGAGGGAAAGTAGTTACAGAATGATATGTAATAAGGAGATAACTGAGAACAAAAAAGAGTTTGGGAAAGCTATAGTAAAAAGCGCAAACCTGATACAGATAAAAAGCCAAATGTCCTTAATGTTCCTTGCCTAGCTTTCTAAATGTTTGGCTGTAGTGCATAGATACCACTAAACTATTAATTGAAGAAAATTGAGTGCTGGAAATATACTGGTGAAATGTGAATATGAGGGTATGTGTGTGTCTGCCTTCGTTTGTACAGCACTTCACAAAATTAAAAAGAAACATCTGTGGGGTCTTTTTCAAGGGCAAGAAAAAGAGGACAACAGTGAAAATGGCATATTTTCTAAGAAAAACGCATTCAACAAACACTTTTCAAGGTTAGTAAATTAAAGAAAGCTTTTTAACCACCCGATTGATATTAAGTAGATCTAGCGATAATGATCGAGGCACTGCCACTATCTTGGAGTGAGTCTCAATTAAGTTTGATTTACACTTTGACTATTGCTTGCCTGTATTTTAAAATATCAAATATTACATGAGCATTTAAATGCTCCCCAAATAGTTTTAATAATAACATATAGTTCAAATAATTAATAATTATTATATATCACTAATATGCAACAATAATTATATGATGAGAGGATTGATTTTTATTTTTTTAAGCTCAAAGTTTTGTGGTTTTCATATCTTTTACCTCTCCATGATGTGGAAACAAAACGTACCATTAATGAGAATACTAATCCTTTCCATTTTACTGCTGCTTTAGGTCTGTTGGAACAATAATGTCCTCTAATCAAAATCTGATGCCACCTGTAGCTTATTTCAGATTGGTAAAGGTTCCTGCTTTAGTACTGTTTTGTTCAATAACGTTCTTTCATCGCCACATTTATGTCTTATTCATGATATATATCATTCAATCCGTTATGGTAGCAGTCTGTTTACAGACCACTGAAACCTTCTTGGTATATGTACTGAGTTCAAAGAAGACTCTGCAGTGGAGGTGTGACATTAGCGTGTCAATGGGGTTGGGGATCTCCCTGGTTCCACTGTTTTTATCTACCTGAATGTTTGTAGATCTAAAAGTCAGAGTCTCATGCATAGCACTCTGCAATACTCAATTTTTCGAATGACATCTGCTCGTAGATGAGATAGAAATGGCATAATGTCTGTCAGCAATGTAAGTTGGAGTAGCTCTGAGAGTGGTATCTCTGCAAGATACGTAACCCAATTGGGTTCCATCATTGCTTTGGCTGCAAGGCTTACCATACGTAAACCCTCTTCCTCCATAATTGCTCCATGTGCACCCTTAATCAAGCTGTGTGCTTGATGACTTTGGGCGGCTCTTCTTTAGGAAAAGGTGTATTTTCGCCAGTCTGTCTCAAGGGTATTTAAGCACTGCGCTCCCTTCTAGAACCTCCAAACAAGTCTCATTGGTCAGTTGCATATGCAACTGATGGTAGTCAAGCTCCAAGTCTTCCGGCACATCCAAATGAGGCACTTTTCTCAATTCTACTTGCTCAATATATTGGAAACTATGAACACCAAAAGGACTCTGCCACCAGCATCATCAGGAGTATCCCTTTATAGACAATAAGGTCCCTCTCAATTGATGGTTTAAAGATTACATTTTTTAGTTATGTCTTTCTGAGGTCAACACTCTTCCGTTACTATTGACATTTTTGAATAAAAATGACTTTCATATTGTCATCCAGGGTTGAATGAAATAAAATTGATGTAATTCAAAGGGTCTACATGATAGAAGCTGATGGCTTAGCCCCGGTTTTAATGTCCTGAGGGTATCTTTATTTGGGTTTCCACCTTGGATGTTATACCCCACCAGCTCCTGCTGCAAAGAGCTTGGAGCAATGTTTTGGGCTTGGTTTTCATGGCGGTATCCTTTGACACAGGATACAAAATAAAGCCATTATGAATTTCCATTGCTGATAGTCACCATGCCATATCTGCCTCAGAACAAGCAAATCAAGCTGCTCAGAACATTCTTTTCTCCAAGATCGAACACAGCGATATGCTTCCCATAGGCCGTCTTCCACAGTCTCTAGCATGAGCCCAATGATATGTGACAGTGGAGCTAGGGTGATCTTCAAACTCATGATTCATTAGTATACTAAATTGTAGGTGGAGGTTCAGCATTAGTAAGGCTTTTCTTAGTTCAGAGTCATATGAGGGGTTGTACTAGATCTCAAGTGTAAGAATTACTTGCATAGTGGCATAGCTTACCATGTGCATTAAGACAAAATTTTAATTTTTAAAATGGAATATTGAAAGAAGGATTAGAATCATACGTCCCAAAAATTATTTAAGGTTGTAATTTTCCCAAAATTAACAATGAGTGAAACGTTTAACTCACCACTTTTTAATAATACCTTACTTTTCAGAACAGAAATATACGTAATATAAATTCAGGAAGAGGGAAAGTAGTTACAGAATGATATGTAATAAGGAGATAACTGAGAACAAAAAAGAGTTTGGGAAAGCTATAGTAAAAAGCACAAACCTGATACAGATAAAAAGCCAAATGTCCTTAATGTTCCTTGCCTAGCTTTCTAAATATTTGGCTGTAGTGCATAGATACCACTAAACTATTAATTGAAGAAAATTGAGTGCTGGAAATATACTGGTGAAATGTGAAGATGAGGGTATGTGTGTGTCTGCCTTCGTTTGTACAGCACTTCACAAAATTAAAAAGAAACATCTGTGGGGTCTTTTTCAAGGGCAAGAAAAAGAGGACAACAGTGAAAATTGCATATTTTCTAAGAAAAACGCATTCAACAAACGCTTTTCAAGGTTAGTAAATTAAAGAAAGCTGTTTAACCACCCGATTGATATTAAGTAGATCTAGCGATAATGATCGAGGCACTGCCACTATCTTGGAGTGAGTCTCAATTAAGTTTGATTTACACTTTGACTATTGCTTGCCTGTATTTTAAAATATCAAATATTACATGAGCATTTAAATGCTTCCCAAATAGTTTTAATATTAACATATAGTTCAAATAATTAATAATTATTATATATCACTAATATGCAACAATAATTATATGATGAGAGGATTGATTTTTATTTTTTTAAGCTCAAAGTTTTGTGGTTTTCATATCTTTTACCTCTCCATGATGGGGAAACAAAACGTACCATTAATGAGAATACTAATCCTTTCCATTTTACTGCTGCTTTAGGTCTGTTGCAACAATAATGTCCTCTAATCAAAATCTGATGCCACCTGTAGCTTATTTCAGATTGGTAAAGGTTCTTGCTTTAGTACTATTTTGTTGAATAACGTTCTTTCATCGCCACATTTATGTCTTATTCATGATATATATCATTCAATCCGTTATGGTAGCAGTCTGTTTACAGACCACTGAAACCTTCTTGGTATATGTACTGAGTTCAAAGAAGACTCTGCAGTGGAGGTGTGACATTAGCGTGTCAATGGGGTTGGGGATCTCCCTGGTTCCACTGTTTTTATCTACCTGAATGTTTGTAGATCTAAAAGTCAGAGTCTCATGCATAGCACTCTGCAATACTCAATTTTTCGAATGACATCTGCTCGTAGACGAGATATAAATGGCATGATGTCTGTCAGCAATGTAAGTTGGAGTAGCTCTGAGAGGGGTATCTCTGCAGGATATGTAACCCTATTGGGTTCCATCATTGCTTTGGCTGCAAGGCTTACCATATGTAAACCCTCTTCCTCCATAATTGCTCCATGTGCACCCTTAATCAAGCTGTGTGCTTGATGACTTTGGGCGGCTCTTCTTTTGGAAAAGGTGTACTTTCGCCAGTCTGTCTCAAGGGTATTTAAGTGCTGCGCTCCCTTCTAGAACCTCCAAACAAGTCTCATTGGTCAGTTGCATATGCAACTGATGGTAGTCAAGCTCCAAGTCTTCAGGCACATCCAAATGAGGCACTTTTCTCAATTCTACTTGCTCAATATATTGGAAACTATGAACACCAAAAGGACTCTGCCACCAGCATCATCAGGAGTATCCCTTTATAGACAATAAGGTCCCTCTCAATTGATGGTTTAAAGATTACATTTTTTAGTTATGTCTTTCTGAGGTCAACACTCTTCCGTTACTATTGACATTTTTGAATAAAAATGACTTTCATATTGTCATCCAGGGTTGAATGAAATAAAATTGATGTAATTCAAAGGGTCTACATGATAGAAGCTGATGGCTTAGCCCCGGTTTTAATGTCCTGAGGGTATCTTTATTTGGGTTTCCACCTTGGATGTTATACCCCACCAGCTCCTGCTGCAAAGAGCTTGGAGCAATGTTTTGGGCTTGGTTTTCATGGCGGTATCCTTTGACACAGGATACAAAATAAAGCCATTATGAATTTCCATTGCTGATAGTCACCATGCCATATCTGCCTCAGAACAAGCAAATCAAGCTGCTCAGAACATTCTTTTCTCCAAGATCGAACACAGCGATATGCTTCCCATAGGCCGTCTTCCACAGTCTCTAGCATGAGCCCAATGATATGTGACAGTGGAGCTAGGGTGATCTTCAAACTCATGATTCATTAGTATACTAAATTGTAGGTGGAGGTTCAGCATTAGTAAGGCTTTTCTTAGTTCAGAGTCATATGAGGGGTTGTACTAGATCTCAAGTGTAAGAATTACTTGCATAGTGGCATAGCTTGCCATGTGCATTAAGACAAAATTTTAATTTTTAAAATGGAATATTGAAAGAAGGATTAGAATTATACGTCCCAAAAATTATTTAAGCTTGTAATTTTCCCAAAATTAACAATGAGTGAAACGTTTAACTCACCACTTTTTAATAATACCTTACTTTTCAGAATAGAAATATACGTAATATAAATTCAGGAAGAGGGAAAGTAGTTACAGAATGATATGTAATAAGGAGATAACTGAGAACAAAAAAGAGTTTGGGAAAGCTATAGTAAAAAGCACAAACCTGATACAGATAAAAAGCCAAATGTCCTTAATGTTCCTTGCCTAGCTTTCTAAATATTTGGCTGTAGTGCATAGATACCACTAAACTATTAATTGAAGAAAATTGAGTGCTGGAAATATACTGGTGAAATGTGAAGATGAGGGTATGTGTGTGTCTGCCTTCGTTTGTACAGCACTTCACAAAATTAAAAAGAAACATCTGTGGGGTCTTTTTCAAGGGCAAGAAAAAGAGGACAACAGTGAAAATTGCATATTTTCTAAGAAAAACGCATTCAACAAACACTTTTCAAGGTTAGTAAATTAAAGAAAGCTGTTTAACCACCCGATTGATATTAAGTAGATCTAGCGATAATGATCGAGGCACTGCCACTATCTTGGAGTGAGTCTCAATTAAGTTTGATTTACACTTTGACTATTGCTTGCCTGTATTTTAAAATATCAAATATTACATGAGCATTTAAATGCTTCCCAAATAGTTTTAATATTAACATATAGTTCAAATAATTAATAATTATTATATATCACTAATATGCAACAATAATTATATGATGAGAGGATTGATTTTTATTTTTTTAAGCTCAAAGTTTTGTGGTTTTCATATCTTTTACCTCTCCATGATGGGGAAACAAAACGTACCATTAATGAGAATACTAATCCTTTCCATTTTACTGCTGCTTTAGGTCTGTTGCAACAATAATGTCCTCTAATCAAAATCTGATGCCACCTGTAGCTTATTTCAGATTGGTAAAGGTTCTTGCTTTAGTACTATTTTGTTGAATAACGTTCTTTCATCGCCACATTTATGTCTTATTCATGATATATATCATTCAATCCGTTATGGTAGCAGTCTGTTTACAGACCACTGAAACCTTCTTGGTATATGTACTGAGTTCAAAGAAGACTCTGCAGTGGAGGTGTGACATTAGCGTGTCAATGGGGTTGGGGATCTCCATGGTTCCACTGTTTTTATCTACCTGAATGTTTGTAGATCTAAAAGTTAGAGTCTCATGCATAGCACTCTGCAATACTCAATTTTTCGAATGACATCTGCTCGTAGACGAGATATAAATGGCATGATGTCTGTCAGCAATGTAAGTTGGAGTAGCTCTGAGAGGGGTATCTCTGCAGGATATGTAACCCTATTGGGTTCCATCATTGCTTTGGCTGCAAGGCTTACCATATGTAAACCCTCTTCCTCCATAATTGCTCCATGTGCACCCTTAATCAAGCTGTGTGCTTGATGACTTTGGGCGGCTCTTCTTTTGGAAAAGGTGTACTTTCGCCAGTCTGTCTCAAGGGTATTTAAGTGCTGCGCTCCCTTCTAGAACCTCCAAACAAGTCTCATTGGTCAGTTGCATATGCAACTGATGGTAGTCAAGCTCCAAGTCTTCAGGCACATCCAAATGAGGCACTTTTCTCAATTCTACTTGCTCAATATATTGGAAACTATGAACACCAAAAGGACTCTGCCACCAGCATCATCAGGAGTATCCCTTTATAGACAATAAGGTCCCTCTCAATTGATGGTTTAAAGATTACATTTTTTAGTTATGTCTTTCTGAGGTCAACACTCTTCCGTTACTATTGACATTTTTGAATAAAAATGACTTTCATATTGTCATCCAGGGTTGAATGAAATAAAATTGATGTAATTCAAAGGGTCTACATGATAGAAGCTGATGGCTTAGCCCCGGTTTTAATGTCCTGAGGGTATCTTTATTTGGGTTTCCACCTTGGATGTTATACCCCACCAGCTCCTGCTGCAAAGAGCTTGGAGCAATGTTTTGGGCTTGGTTTTCATGGCGGTATCCTTTGACACAGGATACAAAATAAAGCCATTATGAATTTCCATTGCTGATAGTCACCATGCCATATCTGCCTCAGAACAAGCAAATCAAGCTGCTCAGAACATTCTTTTCTCCAAGATCGAACACAGCGATATGCTTCCCATAGGCCGTCTTCCACAGTCTCTAGCATGAGCCCAATGATATGTGACAGTGGAGCTAGGGTGATCTTCAAACTCATGATTCATTAGTATACTAAATTGTAGGTGGAGGTTCAGCATTAGTAAGGCTTTTCTTAGTTCAGAGTCATATGAGGGGTTGTACTAGATCTCAAGTGTAAGAATTACTTGCATAGTGGCATAGCTTGCCATGTGCATTAAGACAAAATTTTAATTTTTAAAATGGAATATTGAAAGAAGGATTAGAATCATACGTCCCAAAAATTATTTAAGCTTGTAATTTTCCCAAAATGAACAATGAGTGAAACGTTTAACTCACCACTTTTTAATAATACCTTACTTTTCAGAATAGAAATATACGTAATATAAATTCAGGAAGAGGGAAAGTAGTTACAGAATGATATGTAATAAGGAGATAACTGAGAACAAAAAAGAGTTTGGGAAAGCTATAGTAAAAAGCACAAACCTGAAACAGATAAAAAGCCAAATGTCCTTAATGTTCCTTGCCTAGCTTTCTAAATATTTGGCTGTAGTGCATATATACCACTAAACTATTAATTGAAGAAAATTGAGTGCTGGAAATATACTGGTGAAATGTGAAGATGAGGGTATGTGTGTGTCTGCCTTCGTTTGTACAGCACTTCACAAAATTAAAAAGAAACATCTGTGGGGTCTTTTTCAAGGGCAAGAAAAAGAGGACAACAGTGAAAATGACATATTTTCTAAGAAAAACGCATTCAACAAACACTTTTCAAGGTTAGTAAATTAAAGAAAGCTGTTTAACCACCCGATTGATATTAAGTAGATCTAGCGATAATGATCGAGGCACTGCCACTATCTTGGAGTGAGTCTCAATTAAGTTTGATTTACACTTTGACTATTGCTTTCCTGTATTTTAAAATATCAAATATTACATGAGCATTTAAATGCTCCCCAAATAGTTTTAATAATAACATATAGTTCAAATAATTAATAATTATTATATATCACTAATATGCAACAATAATTATATGATGAGAGGATTGATTTTTATTTTTTTAAGCTCAAAGTTTTGTGGTTTTCATATCTTTTACCTCTCCATGATGGGGAAACAAAACGTACCATTAATGAGAATACTAATCCTTTCCATTTTACTGCTGCTTTAGGTCTGTTGCAACAATAATGTCCTCTAATCAAAATCTGATGCCACCTGTAGCTTATTTCAGATTGGTAAAGGTTCTTGCTTTAGTACTATTTTGTTGAATAACGTTCTTTCATCGCCACATTTATGTCTTATTCATGATATATATCATTCAATCCGTTATGGTAGCAGTCTGTTTACAGACCACTGAAACCTTCTTGGTATATGTACTGAGTTCAAAGAAGACTCTGCAGTGGAGGCGTGACATTAGCGTGTCAATGGGGTTGGGGATCTCCCTGGTTCCACTGTTTTTATCTACCTGAATGTTTGTAGATCTAAAAGTCAGAGTCTCATGCATAGCACTCTGCAATACTCAATTTTTCGAATGACATCTGCTCGTAGACGAGATATAAATGGCATGATGTCTGTCAGCAATGTAAGTTGGAGTAGCTCTGAGAGTGGTATCTCTGCAGGATACGTAACCCTATTGGGTTCCATCATTGCTTTGGCTGCAAGGCTTACCATATGTAAACCCTCTTCCTCCATAATTGCTCCATGTGCACCCTTAATCAAGCTGTGTGCTTGATGACTTTGGGCGGCTCTTCTTTTGGAAAAGGTGTACTTTCGCCAGTCTATCTCAAGGGTATTTAAGTGCTGCGCTCCCTTCTAGAACCTCCAAACAAGTCTCATTGGTCAGTTGCATATGCAACTGATGGTAGTCAAGCTCCAAGTCTTCAGGCACATCCAAATGAGGCACTTTTCTCAATTCTACTTGCTCAATATATTGGAAACTATGAACACCAAAAGGACTCTGCCACCAGCATCATCAGGAGTATCCCTTTATAGACAATAAGGTCCCTCTCAATTGATGGTTTAAAGATTACATTTTTTAGTTATGTCTTTCTGAGGTCAACACTCTTCCGTTACTATTGACATTTTTGAATAAAAATGACTTTCATATTGTCATCCAGGGTGAAATGAAATAAAATTGATGTAATTCAAAGGGTCTACATGATAGAAGCTGATGGCTTAGCCCCGGTTTTAATGTCCTGAGTTTATCTTTATTTGGGTTTCCACCTTGGATGTTATACCCCACCAGCTCCTGCTGCAAAGAGCTTGGAGCAATGTTTTGGGCTTGGTTTTCATGGCGGTATCCTTTGACACAGGATACAAAATAAAGCCATTGTGAATTTCCATTGCTGCTAGTCACCATGCCATATCTGCCTCAGAACAAGCAAATCAAGCTGCTCAGAACATTCTTTTCTCCAAGATCGAACACAGCGATATGCTTCCCATAGGCCGTCTTCCACAATCTCTAGGATGAGCCCAATGATACGTGACCGTGGGGCTAGGGTGATCTTCAAACTCATTATTCATTAGTATGCTAAATTGTAGGTGGAGGTTCGGCATTAGTAAGGCTTTCCTTAGTTCAGAGTCATATGAGGGGTTGTACTAGATCTCAAGTGTAAGAATTACTTGCATAGTGGCATAGCTTGCCATGTGCATTAAGACAAAATTTTAATTTTTAAAATAGAATATTGAAAGAAGGATTAGAATCATACGTCCCAAAAATTATTTAAGCTTGTAATTTTCCCAAAATTAACAATGAGTGAAACGTTTAACTCACCACTTTTTAATAATACCTTACTTTTCAGAATAGAAATATACGTAATATAAATTCAGGAAGAGGGAAAGTAGTTACAGAATGATATGTAATAAGGAGATAACTGAGAAGAAAAAAGAGTTTGGGAAAGCTATAGTAAAAAGCGCAAACCTGATACAGATAAAAAGCCAAATGTCCTTAATGTTCCTTGCCTAGCTTTCTAAATGTTTGGCTGTAGTGCATAGATACCACTAAACTATTAATTGAAGAAAATTGAGTGCTGGAAATATACTGGTGAAGTGTGAAGATGAGGGTATGTGTGTGTCTGCCTTCGTTTGTACAGCACTTCACAAAATTAAAAAGAAACATCTGTGGGGTCTTTTTCAAGGGCAAGAAAAAGAGGACAACAGTGAAAATGGCATATTTTCTAAGAAAAACGCATTCAACAAACACTTTTCAAGGTTAGTAAATTAAAGAAAGCTTTTTAACCACCCGATTGATATTAAGTAGATCTAGCGATAATGATCGAGTCACTGCCACTATCTTGGAGTGAGTCTCAATTAAGTTTGATTTACACTTTGACTATTGCTTGCCTGTATTTTAAAATATCAAATATTACATGAGCATTTAAATGCTTCCCAAATAGTTTTAATAATAACATATAGTTCAAATAATTAATAATTATTATATATCACTAATATGCAACAATAATTATATGATGAGAGGATTGATTTTTATTTTTTTAAGCTCAAAGTTTTGTGGTTTTCATATCTTTTACCTCTCCATGATGGGTAAACAAAACGTACCATTAATGAGAATACTAATCCTTTCCATTTTACTGCTGCTTTAGGTCTGTTGCAACAATAATGTCCTCTAATCAAAATCTGATGCCACCTGTAGCTTATTTCAGATTGGTAAAGGTTCTTGCTTTAGTACTATTTTGTTCAATAACGTTCTTTCATCGCCACATTTATGTCTTATTCATGATATATATCATTCAATCCGTTATGGTAGCAGTCTGTTTACAGACCACTGAAACCTTCTTGGTATATGTACTGAGTTCAAAGAAGACTCTGCAGTTGAGGTGTGACATTAGCGTGTCAATGGGGTTGGGGATCTCCCTGGTTCCACTGTTTTTATCTACCTGAATGTTTGTAGATCTAAAAGTCAGAGTCTCATGCATAGCACTCTGCAATACTCAATTTTTCGAATGACATCTGCTCGTAGATGAGATAGAAATGGCATGATGTCTGTCAGCAATGTAAGTTGGAGTAGCTCTGAGAGTGGTATCTCTGCAAGATACGTAACCCAATTGGGTTCCATCATTGCTTTGGCTGCAAGGCTTACCATACGTAAACCCTCTTCCTCCATAATTGCTCCATGTGCACCCTTAATCAAGCTGTGTGCTTGATGACTTTGGGCGGCTCTTCTTTTGGAAAAGGTGTACTTTCGCCAATCTGTCTCAAGGGTATTTAAGTGCTGTGCTCCCTTCTAGAACCTCCAAACAAGTCTCATTGGTCAGTTGCATATGCAACTGATGGTAGTCAAGCTCCAAGTCTTCAGGCACATCCAAATGAGGCACTTTTTTCAATTCTACTTGCTCAATATATTGGAAACTATGAACACCAAAAGGAGTCTGCCACCAGCATCATCAGGAGTATCCCTTTGTAGACAATAAGGTCCCTCTCAATTGATGGTTTAAAGATTACATTTTTTAGTTATGTCTTTCTGAGGTCAACACTCTTCCGTTACTATTGACATTTTTGAATAAAAATGACTTTCATATTGTCATCCAGGGTTGAATGGAATAAAATTGATGTAATTCAAAAGATCTACATGATAGAAGCTGATGGCTTAGCCCCGGTTTTAATGTCCTGAGGGTATCTTTATTTGGGTTTCCACCTTGGATGTTATACCCCACCAGCTCCTGGTGCAAAGAGCTTGGAGCAATGTTTTGGGCTTGGTTCTCATGGCGGTATCCTTTGACACAGCATACAAAATGAAGCCATTATGAATTTCCATTGCTGATAGTCACCATGCCATATCTGCCTCAGAACAAGCAAATCAAGCTGCTCAGAACATTCTTTTCTCCAAGATCGAACACAGCGATATGCTTCCCATAGGCCGTCTTCCACAATCT
Organism: Pleurodeles waltl; assembly: GCF_031143425.1. NCBI lineage: Eukaryota > Metazoa > Chordata > Amphibia > Caudata > Salamandridae > Pleurodeles > Pleurodeles waltl. The sequence continues at coordinate 66,701,891 of NC_090437.1, forward strand.
CTAGGATGAGCCCAATGATATGTGACAGTGGAGCTAGGGTGATCTTCAAACTCATGATTCATTAGTATACTAAATTGTAGGTGGAGGTTCGGCATTAGTAAGGCTTTTCTTAGTTCAGAGTCATATGAGGGGTTGTACTAGATCTCAAGTGTAAGAATTACTTGCATAGTGGCATAGCTTGCTATGTGCATTAAGACAAAATTTAATTTTTTAAAATAGAATATTGAAAGAAGGATTAGAATCATACATCCCAAAAATTATTTACGCTTGTAATTTTCCCAAAATTAACAATGAGTGAAACGTTTAACCCACCACTTTTTAATAATACCTTACTTTTCAGAATAGAAATATACGTAATATAAATTCAGGAAGAGGGAAGTAGTTACAGAATGATATGTAATAAGGAGAGAACTGAGAAGAAAAAAGAGTTTGGGAAAGCTATAGTAAAAAGCGCAAACCTGATACAGATAAAAAGCCAAATGTCCTTAATGTTCCTTGCCTAGCTTTCTAAATGTTTGGCTGTAGTGCATAGATACCACTAAACTATTAATTGAAGAAAATTGAGTGCTGGAAATATACTGGTGAAATGTGAAGATGAGGGTATGTTTTTGTCTGCCTTCGTTTGTACAGCACTTCACAAAATTAAAAAGAAACATCTGTGGGGTCTTTTTCAAGGGCAAGAAAAAGAGGACAACAGTGAAAATGGCATATTTTCTAAGAAAAATGAATTCAACAAACACTTTTCAAGGTCAGTAAATTAAAGAAAGCTTTTTAATTACCCGATTGATATTAAGTAGATCTAGCGATAATGATCTAGGCACTGGCACTATGTTGGAGTGAGTCTCAATTAACTTTGATTTACACTTTGACTATTGCTTGCCTGTATTTTAAAATATCAAACATTACATGTGCATTTAAATGCTTCCCAAATAGTTTTAATAATAACATATAGTTCAAATAATAAATAATTATTATATTTCACTAATATGCAACAATAATTATATGATGAGAGGATTGATTTTTATTTTTTTAAGCTCAAAGTTTTGTGGTTTTCATATCTTTTGCCTCTCCATGATGTGGAAACAAAACGTACCATTAATGAGAATACTAATCCTTTCCATTTTACTGCTGCTTTAGGTCTCTTGGAACAATAATGTCCTCTAATCAAAATCTGATGCCACCTGTAGCTTATTTCAGATTGGTAATGGTTCTTGCTTTAGTACTGTTTTGTTCAATAACGTTCTTTCATCGCCACATTTATGTCTTATTCATGATATATATCATTCAATCCGTTATGGTAGCAGTCTGTTTACAGACCACTGAAACCTTCTTGGTATATGTACTGAGTTCAAAGAAGCCTCTGCAGTGGAGGTGTGACATTAGCGTGTCAATGGGGTTGGGGATCTCCCTGGTTCCACTGTTTTTATCTACCTGAATGTTTGTAGATCTAAAAGTCAGAGTCTCATGCATAGCACTCTGCAATACTCAATTTTTCGAATGACATCTGCTCGTAGACGAGATATAAATGGCATGATGTCTGTCAGCAATGTAAGTTGGAGTAGCTCTGAGAGTGGTATCTCTGCAAGGTACGTAACCCTATTGGGTTCCATCATTGCTTTGGCTGCAAGGCTTACCATATGTAAACCCTCTTCCTCCATAATTGCTCCATGTGCACCCTTAATCAAGCTGTGTGCTTGATGACTTTGGGCGGCTCTTCTTTTGGAAAAGGTGTACTTTCGCCAGTCTGTCTCAAGGGTATTTAAGTGCTGCGCTCCCTTCTAGAACCTCCAAACAAGTCTCATTGGTCAGTTGCATATGCAACTGATGGTAGTCAAGCTCCAAGTCTTCAGGCACATCCAAATGAGGCCCTTTTCTCAATTCTACTTGCTCAATATATTGGAAACTATGAACACCAAAAGGACTCTGCCACCAGCATCATCAGGAGTATCCCTTTATAGACAATAAGGTCCCTCTCAATTGATGGTTTAAAGATTACATTTTTTAGTTATGTCTTTCTGAGGTCAACACTCTTCCGTTACTATTGACATTTTTGAATAAAAATGACTTTCATATTGTCATCCAGGGTTGAATGAAATAAAATTGATGTAATTCAAAGGGTCTACATGATAGAAGCTGATGGCTTAGCCCCGGTTTTTATGTCCTGAGGGTATGTTTATTTGGGTTTCCACCTTGGATGTTATACCCCACCAGCTCCTGCTGCAAAGAGCTTGGAGCAATGTTTTGGGCTTGGTTTTCATGGCGGTATCCTTTGACACAGGATACAAAATAAAGCCATTATGAATTTCCATTGCTGATAGTCACCATGCCATATCTGCCTCAGAACAAGCAAATCAAGCTGCTCAGAACATTATTTTCTCCAAGATCGAACACAGCGATATGCTTCCCATAGGCCGTCTTCCACAATCTCTAGGATGAGCCCAATGATATGTGACCGTGGGGCTAGGGTGATCTTCAAACTCATGATTCATTAGTATACTAAATTGTAGGTGGAGGTTCGGCATTAGTAAGGCTTTCCTTAGTTCAGAGTCATATGAGGGGTTGTACTAGATCTCAAGTGTAAGAATTACTTGCATAGTGGCATAGCTTGCCATGTGCATTAAGACAAAATTTTAATTTTTAAAATAGAATATTGAAAGAAGGATTAGAATCATACGTCCCAAAAATTATTTACGCTTGTAATTTTCCCAAAATTAACAATGAGTGAAACGTTTAACCCACCACTTTTTAATAATACCTTACTTTTCAGAATAGAAATATACGTAATATAAATTCAGGAAGAGGGAAGTAGTTACAGAATGATCTGTAATAAGGAGATAACTGAGAAGAAAAAAGAGTTTGGGAAAGCTATAGTAAAAAGCGCAAACCTGATACAGATAAAAAGCCAAATGTCCTTAATGTTCCTTGCCTAGCTTTCTAAATGGTTGGCTGTAGTGCATAGATACCACTAAACTATTAATTGAAGAAAATTGAGTGCTGGAAATATACTGGTGAAATGTGAAGATGAGGGTATGTGTGTGTCTGCCTTCGTTTGTACAGCACTTCACAAAATTAAAAAGAAACATCTGTGGGGTCTTTTTCAAGGGCAAGAAAAAGAGAACAACAGTGAAAATTGCATATTTTCTAAGAAAAACGCATTCAACAAACACTTTTCAAGGTTAGTAAATTAAAGAAAGCTTTTTAACCACCCGATTGATATTAAGTAGATCTAGCTATAATGATCTAGGCACTGCCACTATCTTGGAGTGAGTCTCAATTAAGTTTGATTTGCACTTTGACTATTGCTTGCCTGTATTTTAAAATATCAAACATTACATGTGCATTTAAATGCTTTCCAAATAGTTTTAATAATAACATATAGTTCAAATAATAAATAATTATTATATTTCACTAATATGCAACAATAATTATATGATGAGAGGATTGATTTTTATTTTTTTAAGCTCAAAGTTTTGTGGTTTTCATATCTTTTACCTCTCCATGATGTGGAAACAAAACGTACCATTAATGAGAATACTAATCCTTTCCATTTTACTGCTGCTTTAGGTCTGTTGGAACAATAATGTCCTCTAATCAAAATCTGATGCCACCTGTAGCTTATTTCAGATTGGTAAAGGTTCTTGCTTTAGTACTATTTTGTTCAATAACGTTCTTTCATCGCCACGTTTATGTCTTGTTCATGATATATATCATTCAATCCGTTATGGTAGCAGTCTGTTTACAGACCACTGAAACCTTCTTGGTATATGTACTGAGTTCAAAGAAGCCTCTGCAGTGGAGGTGTGACATTAGCGTGTCAATGGGGTTGGGGATCTCCCTGGTTCCACTGTTTTTATCTACCTGAATGTTTGTAGATCTAAAAGTCAGAGTCTCATGCATAGCACTCTGCAATACTCAATTTTTCGAATGACATCTGCTCGTAGACGAGATATAAATGGCATGATGTCTGTCAGCAATGTAAGTTGGAGTAGCTCTGAGAGTGGTATCTCTGCAAGATACGTAACCCTATTTGGTTCCATCATTGCTTTGGCTGCAAGGCTTACCATATGTAAACCCTCTTCCTCCATAATTGCTCCATGTGCACCCTTAATCAAGCTGTGTGCTTGATGACTTTGGGCGGCTCTTCTTTTGGAAAAGGTGTACTTTCGCCAGTCTGTCTCAAGGGTATTTAAGTGCTGCGCTCCCTTCTAGAACCTCCAAACAAGTCTCATTGGTCAGTTGCATATGCAACTGATGGTAGTCAAGCTCCAAGTCTTCAGGCACATCCAAATGAGGCACTTTTCTCAATTCTACTTGCTCAATATATTGGAAACTATGAACACCAAAAGGACTCTGCCACCAGCATCATCAGGAGTATCCCTTTATAGACAATAAGGTCCCTCTCAATTGATGGTTTAAAGATTAAATTTTTTAGTTATGTCTTTCTGAGGTCAACACTCTTCCGTTACTATTGACATTTTTGAATAAAAATGACTTTCATATTGTCATCCAGGGTTGAATGAAATAAAATTGATGTAATTCAAAGGGTCTACATGATAGAAGCTGATGGCTTAGCCCCGGTTTTTATGTCCTGAGGGTATGTTTATTTGGGTTTCCACCTTGGATGTTATACCCCACCAGCTCCTGCTGCAAAGAGCTTGGAGCAATGTTTTGGGCTTGGTTTTCATGGCGGTATCCTTTGACACAGGATACAAAATGAAGCCATTATGAATTTCCATTGCTGATAGTCACCATGCCATATCTGCCTCAGAACAAGCAAATCAAGCTGCTCAGAACATTCTTTTCTCCAAGATCGAACACAGCGATATGCTTCCCATAGGCCGTCTTCCACAATCTCTAGGATGAGCCCAATGATATGTGACAGTGGAGCTAGGGTGATCTTCAAACTCATGATTCATTAGTATACTAAATTGTAGGTGGAGGTTCGGCATTAGTAAGGCTTTTCTTAGTTCAGAGTCATATGAGGGGTTGTACTAGATCTCAAGTGTAAGAATTACTTGCATAGTGGCATAGCTTGTCATGTGCATTAAGACAAAATTTAAATTTTTAAAATAGAATATTGAAAGAAGGATTAGAATCATACATCCCAAAAATTATTTACGCTTGTAATTTTCCCAAAATTAACAATGAGTGAAACGTTTAACCCACCACTTTTTAATAATACCTTACTTTTCAGAATAGAAATATACGTAATATAAATTCAGGAAGAGGGAAGTAGTTACAGAATGATATGTAATAAGGAGATAACTGAGAAGAAAAAAGAGTTTGGGAAAGCTATAGTAAAAAGCGCAAACCTGATACAGATAAAAAGCCAAATGTCCTTAATGTTCCTTGCCTAGCTTTCTAAATGTTTGGCTGTAGTGCATAGATACCACTAAACTATTAATTGAAGAAAATTGAGTGCTGGAAATATACTGGTGAAATGTGAAGATGAGGGTATGTTTTTGTCTGCCTTCGTTTGTACAGCACTTCACAAAATTAAAAAGAAACATCTGTGGGGTCTTTTTCAAGGGCAAGAAAAAGAGGACAACAGTGAAAATGGCATATTTTCTAAGAAAAATGCATTCAACAAACACTTTTCAAGGTCAGTAAATTAAAGAAAGCTTTTTAATTACCCGATTGATATTAAGTAGATCTAGCGATAATGATCTAGGCACTGGCACTATGTTGGAGTGAGTCTCAATTAACTTTGATTTACACTTTGACTATTGCTTGCCTGTATTTTAAAATATCAAACATTACATGTGCATTTAAATGCTTCCCAAATAGTTTTAATAATAACATATAGTTCAAATAATAAATAATTATTATATTTCACTAATATGCAACAATAATTATATGATGAGAGGATTGATTTTTATTTTTTTAAGCTCAAAGTTTTGTGGTTTTCATATCTTTTGCCTCTCCATGATGTGGAAACAAAACGTACCATTAATGAGAATACTAATCCTTTCCATTTTACTGCTGCTTTAGGTCTCTTGGAACAATAATGTCCTCTAATCAAAATCTGATGCCACCTGTAGCTTATTTCAGATTGGTAATGGTTCTTGCTTTAGTACTGTTTTGTTCAATAACGTTCTTTCATCGCCACATTTATGTCTTATTCATGATATATATCATTCAATCCGTTATGGTAGCAGTCTGTTTACAGACCACTGAAACCTTCTTGGTATATGTACTGAGTTCAAAGAAGCCTCTGCAGTGGAGGTGTGACATTAGCGTGTCAATGGGGTTGGGGATCTCCCTGGTTCCACTGTTTTTATCTACCTGAATGTTTGTAGATCTAAAAGTCAGAGTCTCATGCATAGCACTCTGCAATACTCAATTTTTCGAATGACATCTGCTCGTAGACGAGATATAAATGGCATGATGTCTGTCAGCAATGTAAGTTGGAGTAGCTCTGAGAGTGGTATCTCTGCAAGATACGTAACCCTATTGGGTTCCATCATTGCTTTGGCTGCAAGGCTTACCATATGTAAACCCTCTTCCTCCATAATTGCTCCATGTGCTCCCTTAATCAAGCTGTGTGCTTGATGACTTTGGGCGGCTCTTCTTTTGGAAAAGGTGTACTTTCGCCAGTCTGTCTCAAGGGTATTTAAGTGCTGCGCTCCCTTCTAGAACCTCCAAACAAGTCTCATTGGTCAGTTGCATATGCAACTGATGGTAGTCAAGCTCCAAGTCTTCAGGCACATCCAAATGAGGCCCTTTTCTCAATTCTAGTTGCTCAATATATTGGAAACTATGAACACCAAAAGGACTCTGCCACCAGCATCATCAGGAGTATCCCTTTATAGACAATAAGGTCCCTCTCAATTGATGGTTTAAAGATTACATTTTTTAGTTATGTCTTTCTGAGGTCAACACTCTTCCGTTACTATTGACATTTTTGAATAAAAATGACTTTCATATTGTCATCCAGGGTTGAATGAAATAAAATTGATGTAATTCAAAGGGTCTACATGATAGAAGCTGATGGCTTAGCCCCGTTTTTTATGTCCTGAGGGTATGTTTATTTGGGTTTCCACCTTGGATGTTATACCCCACCAGCTCCTGCTGCAAAGAGCTTGGAGCAATGTTTTGGGCTTGGTTTTCATGGCGGTATCCTTTGACACAGGATACAAAATAAAGCCATTATGAATTTCCATTGCTGATAGTCACCATGCCATATCTGCCTCAGAACAAGCAAATCAAGCTGCTCAGAACATTCTTTTCTCCAAGATTGAACACAGCGATATGCTTCCCATAGGCCGTCTTCCACAATCTCTAGGATGAGCCCAATGATATGTGACAGTGGAGCTAGGGTGATCTTCAAACTCATGATTCATTAGTATACTAAATTGTAGGTGGAGGTTCGGCATTAGTAAGGCTTTTCTTAGTTCAGAGTCATATGAGGGGTTGTACTAGATCTCAAGTGTAAGAATTACTTGCATAGTGGCATAGCTTGCCATGTGCATTAAGACAAAATTTAAATTTTTAAAATAGAATATTGAAAGAAGGATTAGAATCATACGTCCCAAAAATTATTTACGCTTGTAATTTTCCCAAAATTAACAATGAGTGAAACGTTTAACCCACCACTTTTTAATAATACCTTACTTTTCAGAATAGAAATATACGTAATATAAATTCAGGAAGAGGGAAGTAGTTACAGAATGATATGTAATAAGGAGATAACTGAGAAGAGAAAAGAGTTTGGGAAAGCTATAGTAAAAAGCGCAAACCTGATACAGATAAAAAGCCAAATGTCCTTAATGTTCCTTGCCTAGCTTTCTAAATGTTTGGCTGTAGTGCATAGATACCACTAAACTATTAATTGAAGAAAATTGAGTGCTGGAAATATACTGGTGAAATGTGAAGATGAGGGTATGTTTTTGTCTGCCTTCGTTTGTACAGCACTTCACAAAATTAAAAAGAAACATCTGTGGGGTCTTTTTCAAGGGCAAGAAAAAGAGGACAACAGTGAAAATGGCATATTTTCTAAGAAAAATGCATTCAACAAACACTTTTCAAGGTCAGTAAATTAAAGAAAGCTTTTTAATTACCCGATTGATATTAAGTTGATCTAGCGATAATGATCTAGGCACTGGCACTATGTTGGAGTGAGTCTCCATTAAGTTTGATTTACACTTTGACTATTGCTTGCCTGTATTTTAAAATATCAAACATTACATGTGCATTTAAATGCTTCCCAAATAGTTTTAATAATAACATATAGTTCAAATAATAAATAATTATTATATTTCACTAATATGCAACAATAATTATATGATGAGAGGATTGATTTTTATTTTTTTTAAGCTCAAAGTTTTGTGGTTTTCATATCTTTTGCCTCTCCATGATGTGGAAACAAAACGTACCATTAATGAGAATACTAATCCTTTCCATTTTACTGCTGCTTTAGGTCTGTTGGAACAATAATGTCCTCTAATCAAAATCTGATGCCACCTGTAGCTTATTTCAGATTGGTAAAGGTTCTTGCTTTAGTACTGTTTTGTTCAATAACGTTCTTTCATCGCCACATTTATGTCTTATTTATGATATATATCATTCAATCCGTTATGGTAGCAGTCTGTTTACAGACCACTGAAACCTTCTTGGTATATGTACTGAGTTCAAAGAAGACTCTGCAGTGGAGGTGTGACATCAGCGTGTCAATGGGGTTGGGGATCTCCCTGGTTCCACTGTTTTTATCTACCTGAATGTTTGTAGATCTAAAAGTCAGAGTCTCATGCATAGCACTCTGCAATACTCAATTTTTCGAATGACATCTGCTCGTAGACGAGATATAAATGGCATGATGTCTGTCAGCAATGTAAGTTGGAGTAGCTCTGAGAGTGGTATCTCTGCAGGATACGTAACCCTATTGGGTTCCATCATTGCTTTGGCTGCAAGGCTTACCATATGTAAACCCTCTTCCTCCATAATTGCTCCATGTGCACCCTTAATCAAGCTGTGTGCTTGATGACTTTGGGCGGCTCTTCTTTTGGAAAAGGTGTACTTTCGCCAGTCTGTCTCAAGGGTATTTAAGTGCTGCGCTCCCTTCTAGAACCTCCAAACAAGTCTCATTGGTCAGTTGCATATGCAACTGATGGTAGTCAAGCTCCAAGTCTTCAGGCACATCCAAATGAGGCACTTTTTTCAATTCTACTTGCTCAATATATTGGAAACTATGAACACCAAAAGGACTCTGCCACCAGCATCATCAGGAGTATCCCTTTATAGACAATAAGGTCCCTCTCAATTGATGGTTTAAAGATTACATTTTTTAGTTATGTCTTTCTGAGGTCAACACTCTTCCGTTACTATTGACATTTTTGAATAAAAATGACTTTCATATTGTCATCCAGGGTGAAATGAAATAAAATTGATGTAATTCAAAGGGTCTACATGATAGAAGCTGATGGCTTAGCCCCGGTTTTAATGTCCTGAGTTTATCTTTATTTGGGTTTCCACCTTGGATGTTATACCCCACCAGCTCCTGCTGCAAAGAGCTTGGAGCAATGTTTTGGGCTTGGTTTTCATGGCGGTATCCTTTGACACAGGATACAAAATAAAGCCATTGTGAATTTCCATTGCTGATAGTCACCATGCCATATCTGCCTCAGAACAAGCAAATCAAGCTGCTCAGAACATTCTTTTCTCCAAGATCGAACACAGCGATATGCTTCCCATAGGCCGTCTTCCACAATCTCTAGGATGAGCCCAATGATACGTGACCGTGGGGCTAGGGTGATCTTCAAACTCATTATTCATTAGTATGCTAAATTGTAGGTGGAGGTTCGGCATTAGTAAGGCTTTCCTTAGTTCAGAGTCATATGAGGGGTTGTACTAGATCTCAAGTGTAAGAATTACTTGCATAGTGGCATAGCTTGCCATGTGCATTAAGACAAAATTTTAATTTTTAAAATAGAATATTGAAAGAAGGATTAGAATCATACGTCCCAAAAATTATTTAAGCTTGTAATTTTCCCAAAATTAACAATGAGTGAAACGTTTAACTCACCACTTTTTAATAATACCTTACTTTTCAGAATAGAAATATACGTAATATAAATTCAGGAAGAGGGAAAGTAGTTACAGAATGATATGTAATAAGGAGATAACTGAGAAGAAAAAAGAGTTTGGGAAAGCTATAGTAAAAAGCGCAAACCTGATACAGATAAAAAGCCAAATGTCCTTAATGTTCCTTGCCTAGCTTTCTAAATGTTTGGCTGTAGTGCATAGATACCACTAAACTATTAATTGAAGAAAATTGAGTGCTGGAAATATACTGGTGAAGTGTGAAGATGAGGGTATGTGTGTGTCTGCCTTCGTTTGTACAGCACTTCACAAAATTAAAAAGAAACATCTGTGGGGTCTTTTTCAAGGGCAAGAAAAAGAGGACAACAGTGAAAATGGCATATTTTCTAAGAAAAACGCATTCAACAAACACTTTTCAAGGTTAGTAAATTAAAGAAAGCTTTTTAACCACCCGATTGATATTAAGTAGATCTAGCGATAATGATCGAGTCACTGCCACTATCTTGGAGTGAGTCTCAATTAAGTTTGATTTACACTTTGACTATTGCTTGCCTGTATTTTAAAATATCAAATATTACATGAGCATTTAAATGCTTCCCAAATAGTTTTAATAATAACATATAGTTCAAATAATTAATAATTATTATATATCACTAATATGCAACAATAATTATATGATGAGAGGATTGATTTTTATTTTTTTAAGCTCAAAGTTTTGTGGTTTTCATATCTTTTACCTCTCCATGATGGGTAAACAAAACGTACCATTAATGAGAATACTAATCCTTTCCATTTTACTGCTGCTTTAGGTCTGTTGCAACAATAATGTCCTCTAATCAAAATCTGATGCCACCTGTAGCTTATTTCAGATTGGTAAAGGTTCTTGCTTTAGTACTATTTTGTTCAATAACGTTCTTTCATCGCCACATTTATGTCTTATTCATGATATATATCATTCAATCCGTTATGGTAGCAGTCTGTTTACAGACCACTGAAACCTTCTTGGTATATGTACTGAGTTCAAAGAAGACTCTGCAGTTGAGGTGTGACATTAGCGTGTCAATGGGGTTGGGGATCTCCCTGGTTCCACTGTTTTTATCTACCTGAATGTTTGTAGATCTAAAAGTCAGAGTCTCATGCATAGCACTCTGCAATACTCAATTTTTCGAATGACATCTGCTCGTAGATGAGATAGAAATGGCATGATGTCTGTCAGCAATGTAAGTTGGAGTAGCTCTGAGAGTGGTATCTCTGCAAGATACGTAACCCAATTGGGTTCCATCATTGCTTTGGCTGCAAGGCTTACCATACGTAAACCCTCTTCCTCCATAATTGCTCCATGTGCACCCTTAATCAAGCTGTGTGCTTGATGACTTTGGGCGGCTCTTCTTTTGGAAAAGGTGTACTTTCGCCAATCTGTCTCAAGGGTATTTAAGTGCTGTGCTCCCTTCTAGAACCTCCAAACAAGTCTCATTGGTCAGTTGCATATGCAACTGATGGTAGTCAAGCTCCAAGTCTTCAGGCACATCCAAATGAGGCACTTTTTTCAATTCTACTTGCTCAATATATTGGAAACTATGAACACCAAAAGGAGTCTGCCACCAGCATCATCAGGAGTATCCCTTTGTAGACAATAAGGTCCCTCTCAATTGATGGTTTAAAGATTACATTTTTTAGTTATGTCTTTCTGAGGTCAACACTCTTCCGTTACTATTGACATTTTTGAATAAAAATGACTTTCATATTGTCATCCAGGGTTGAATGGAATAAAATTGATGTAATTCAAAAGATCTACATGATAGAAGCTGATGGCTTAGCCCCGGTTTTAATGTCCTGAGGGTATCTTTATTTGGGTTTCCACCTTGGATGTTATACCCCACCAGCTCCTGGTGCAAAGAGCTTGGAGCAATGTTTTGGGCTTGGTTCTCATGGCGGTATCCTTTGACACAGCATACAAAATGAAGCCATTATGAATTTCCATTGCTGATAGTCACCATGCCATATCTGCCTCAGAACAAGCAAATCAAGCTGCTCAGAACATTCTTTTCTCCAAGATCGAACACAGCGATATGCTTCCCATAGGCCGTCTTCCACAATCTCTAGGATGAGCCCAATGATATGTGACAGTGGAGCTAGGGTGATCTTCAAACTCATGATTCATTAGTATACTAAATTGTAGGTGGAGGTTCGGCATTAGTAAGGCTTTTCTTAGTTCAGAGTCATATGAGGGGTTGTACTAGATCTCAAGTGTAAGAATTACTTGCATAGTGGCATAGCTTGCCATGTGCATTAAGACAAAATTTAAATTTTTAAAATAGAATATTGAAAGAAGGATTAGAATCATACATCCCAAAAATTATTTACGCTTGTAATTTTCCCAAAATTAACAATGAGTGAAACGTTTAACCCACCACTTTTTAATAATACCTTACTTTTCAGAATAGAAATATACGTAATATAAATTCAGGAAGAGGGAAGTAGTTACAGAATGATATGTAATAAGGAGAGAACTGAGAAGAAAAAAGAGTTTGGGAAAGCTATAGTAAAAAGCGCAAACCTGATACAGATAAAAAGCCAAATGTCCTTAATGTTCCTTGCCTAGCTTTCTAAATGTTTGGCTGTAGTGCATAGATACCACTAAACTATTAATTGAAGAAAATTGAGTGCTGGAAATATACTGGTGAAATGTGAAGATGAGGGTATGTTTTTGTCTGCCTTCGTTTGTACAGCACTTCACAAAATTAAAAAGAAACATCTGTGGGGTCTTTTTCAAGGGCAAGAAAAAGAGGACAACAGTGAAAATGGCATATTTTCTAAGAAAAATGAATTCAACAAACACTTTTCAAGGTCAGTAAATTAAAGAAAGCTTTTTAATTACCCGATTGATATTAAGTAGATCTAGCGATAATGATCTAGGCACTGGCACTATGTTGGAGTGAGTCTCAATTAACTTTGATTTACACTTTGACTATTGCTTGCCTGTATTTTAAAATATCAAACATTACATGTGCATTTAAATGCTTCCCAAATAGTTTTAATAATAACATATAGTTCAAATAATAAATAATTATTATATTTCACTAATATGCAACAATAATTATATGATGAGAGGATTGATTTTTATTTTTTTAAGCTCAAAGTTTTGTGGTTTTCATATCTTTTGCCTCTCCATGATGTGGAAACAAAACGTACCATTAATGAGAATACTAATCCTTTCCATTTTACTGCTGCTTTAGGTCTCTTGGAACAATAATGTCCTCTAATCAAAATCTGATGCCACCTGTAGCTTATTTCAGATTGGTAATGGTTCTTGCTTTAGTACTGTTTTGTTCAATAACGTTCTTTCATCGCCACATTTATGTCTTATTCATGATATATATCATTCAATCCGTTATGGTAGCAGTCTGTTTACAGACCACTGAAACCTTCTTGGTATATGTACTGAGTTCAAAGAAGCCTCTGCAGTGGAGGTGTGACATTAGCGTGTCAATGGGGTTGGGGATCTCCCTGGTTCCACTGTTTTTATCTACCTGAATGTTTGTAGATCTAAAAGTCAGAGTCTCATGCATAGCACTCTGCAATACTCAATTTTTCGAATGACATCTGCTCGTAGACGAGATATAAATGGCATGATGTCTGTCAGCAATGTAAGTTGGAGTAGCTCTGAGAGTGGTATCTCTGCAAGGTACGTAACCCTATTGGGTTCCATCATTGCTTTGGCTGCAAGGCTTACCATATGTAAACCCTCTTCCTCCATAATTGCTCCATGTGCACCCTTAATCAAGCTGTGTGCTTGATGACTTTGGGCGGCTCTTCTTTTGGAAAAGGTGTACTTTCGCCAGTCTGTCTCAAGGGTATTTAAGTGCTGCGCTCCCTTCTAGAACCTCCAAACAAGTCTCATTGGTCAGTTGCATATGCAACTGATGGTAGTCAAGCTCCAAGTCTTCAGGCACATCCAAATGAGGCCCTTTTCTCAATTCTACTTGCTCAATATATTGGAAACTATGAACACCAAAAGGACTCTGCCACCAGCATCATCAGGAATATCCCTTTATAGACAATAAGGTCCCTCTCAATTGATGGTTTAAAGATTACATTTTTTAGTTATGTCTTTCTGAGGTCAACACTCTTCCGTTACTATTGACATTTTTGAATAAAAATGACTTTCATATTGTCATCCAGGGTTGAATGAAATAAAATTGATGTAATTCAAAGGGTCTACATGATAGAAGCTGATGGCTTAGCCCCGGTTTTTATGTCCTGAGGGTATGTTTATTTGGGTTTCCACCTTGGATGTTATACCCCACCAGCTCCTGCTGCAAAGAGCTTGGAGCAATGTTTTGGGCTTGGTTTTCATGGCGGTATCCTTTGACACAGGATACAAAATAAAGCCATTATGAATTTCCATTGCTGATAGTCACCATGCCATATCTGCCTCAGAACAAGCAAATCAAGCTGCTCAGAACATTCTTTTCTCCAAGATCGAACACAGCGATATGCTTCCCATAGGCCGTCTTCCACAATCTCTAGGATGAGCCCAATGATATGTGACCGTGGGGCTAGGGTGATCTTCAAACTCATGATTCATTAGTATACTAAATTGTAGGTGGAGGTTCGGCATTAGTAAGGCTTTCCTTAGTTCAGAGTCATATGAGGGGTTGTACTAGATCTCAAGTGTAAGAATTACTTGCATAGTGGCATAGCTTGCCATGTGCATTAAGACAAAATTTTAATTTTTAAAATAGAATATTGAAAGAAGGATTAGAATCATACGTCCCAAAAATTATTTACGCTTGTAATTTTCCCAAAATTAACAATGAGTGAAACGTTTAACCCACCACTTTTTAATAATACCTTACTTTTCAGAATAGAAATATACGTAATATAAATTCAGGAAGAGGGAAGTAGTTACAGAATGATCTGTAATAAGGAGATAACTGAGAAGAAAAAAGAGTTTGGGAAAGCTATAGTAAAAAGCGCAAACCTGATACAGATAAAAAGCCAAATGTCCTTAATGTTCCTTGCCTAGCTTTCTAAATGGTTGGCTGTAGTGCATAGATACCACTAAACTATTAATTGAATAAAATTGAGTGCTGGAAATATACTGGTGAAATGTGAAGATGAGGGTATGTGTGTGTCTGCCTTCGTTTGTACAGCACTTCACAAAATTAAAAAGAAACATCTGTGGGGTCTTTTTCAAGGGCAAGAAAAAGAGAACAACAGTGAAAATTGCATATTTTCTAAGAAAAACGCATTCAACAAACACTTTTCAAGGTTAGTAAATTAAAGAAAGCTTTTTAACCACCCGATTGATATTAAGTAGATCTAGCTATAATGATCTAGGCACTGCCACTATCTTGGAGTGAGTCTCAATTAAGTTTGATTTGCACTTTGACTATTGCTTGCCTGTATTTTAAAATATCAAACATTACATGTGCATTTAAATGCTTTCCAAATAGTTTTAATAATAACATATAGTTCAAATAATAAATAATTATTATATTTCACTAATATGCAACAATAATTATATGATGAGAGGATTGATTTTTATTTTTTTAAGCTCAAAGTTTTGTGGTTTTCATATCTTTTACCTCTCCATGATGTGGAAACAAAACGTACCATTAATGAGAATACTAATCCTTTCCATTTTACTGCTGCTTTAGGTCTGTTGGAACAATAATGTCCTCTAATCAAAATCTGATGCCACCTGTAGCTTATTTCAGATTGGTAAAGGTTCTTGCTTTAGTACTATTTTGTTCAATAACGTTCTTTCATCGCCACGTTTATGTCTTGTTCATGATATATATCATTCAATCCGTTATGGTAGCAGTCTGTTTACAGACCACTGAAACCTTCTTGGTATATGTACTGAGTTCAAAGAAGCCTCTGCAGTGGAGGTGTGACATTAGCGTGTCAATGGGGTTGGGGATCTCCCTGGTTCCACTGTTTTTATCTACCTGAATGTTTGTAGATCTAAAAGTCAGAGTCTCATGCATAGCACTCTGCAATACTCAATTTTTCGAATGACATCTGCTCGTAGACGAGATATAAATGGCATGATGTCTGTCAGCAATGTAAGTTGGAGTAGCTCTGAGAGTGGTATCTCTGCAAGATACGTAACCCTATTTGGTTCCATCATTGCTTTGGCTGCAAGGCTTACCATATGTAAACCCTCTTCCTCCATAATTGCTCCATGTGCACCCTTAATCAAGCTGTGTGCTTGATGACTTTGGGCGGCTCTTCTTTTGGAAAAGGTGTACTTTCGCCAGTCTGTCTCAAGGGTATTTAAGTGCTGCGCTCCCTTCTAGAACCTCCAAACAAGTCTCATTGGTCAGTTGCATATGCAACTGATGGTAGTCAAGCTCCAAGTCTTCAGGCACATCCAAATGAGGCACTTTTCTCAATTCTACTTGCTCAATATATTGGAAACTATGAACACCAAAAGGACTCTGCCACCAGCATCATCAGGAGTATCCCTTTATAGACAATAAGGTCCCTCTCAATTGATGGTTTAAAGATTACATTTTTTAGTTATGTCTTTCTGAGGTCAACACTCTTCCGTTACTATTGACATTTTTGAATAAAAATGACTTTCATATTGTCATCCAGGGTTGAATGAAATAAAATTGATGTAATTCAAAGGGTCTACATGATAGAAGCTGATGGCTTAGCCCCGGTTTTTATGTCCTGAGGGTATGTTTATTTGGGTTTCCACCTTGGATGTTATACCCCACCAGCTCCTGCTGCAAAGAGCTTGGAGCAATGTTTTGGGCTTGGTTTTCATGGCGGTATCCTTTGACACAGGATACAAAATGAAGCCATTATGAATTTCCATTGCTGATAGTCACCATGCCATATCTGCCTCAGAACAAGCAAATCAAGCTGCTCAGAACATTCTTTTCTCCAAGATCGAACACAGCGATATGCTTCCCATAGGCCGTCTTCCACAATCTCTAGGATGAGCCCAATGATATGTGACAGTGGAGCTAGGGTGATCTTCAAACTCATGATTCATTAGTATACTAAATTGTAGGTGGAGGTTCGGCATTAGTAAGGCTTTTCTTAGTTCAGAGTCATATGAGGGGTTGTACTAGATCTCAAGTGTAAGAATTACTTGCATAGTGGCATAGCTTGTCATGTGCATTAAGACAAAATTTAAATTTTTAAAATAGAATATTGAAAGAAGGATTAGAATCATACATCCCAAAAATTATTTACGCTTGTAATTTTCCCAAAATTAACAATGAGTGAAACGTTTAACCCACCACTTTTTAATAATACCTTACTTTTCAGAATAGAAATATACGTAATATAAATTCAGGAAGAGGGAAGTAGTTACAGAATGATATGTAATAAGGAGATAACTGAGAAGAAAAAAGAGTTTGGGAAAGCTATAGTAAAAAGCGCAAACCTGATACAGATAAAAAGCCAAATGTCCTTAATGTTCCTTGCCTAGCTTTCTAAATGTTTGGCTGTAGTGCATAGATACCACTAAACTATTAATTGAAGAAAATTGAGTGCTGGAAATATACTGGTGAAATGTGAAGATGAGGGTATGTTTTTGTCTGCCTTCGTTTGTACAGCACTTCACAAAATTAAAAAGAAACATCTGTGGGGTCTTTTTCAAGGGCAAGAAAAAGAGGACAACAGTGAAAATGGCATATTTTCTAAGAAAAATGCATTCAACAAACACTTTTCAAGGTCAGTAAATTAAAGAAAGCTTTTTAATTACCCGATTGATATTAAGTAGATCTAGCGATAATGATCTAGGCACTGGCACTATGTTGGAGTGAGTCTCAATTAACTTTGATTTACACTTTGACTATTGCTTGCCTGTATTTTAAAATATCAAACATTACATGTGCATTTAAATGCTTCCCAAATAGTTTTAATAATAACATATAGTTCAAATAATAAATAATTATTATATTTCACTAATATGCAACAATAATTATATGATGAGAGGATTGATTTTTATTTTTTTAAGCTCAAAGTTTTGTGGTTTTCATATCTTTTGCCTCTCCATGATGTGGAAACAAAACGTACCATTAATGAGAATACTAATCCTTTCCATTTTACTGCTGCTTTAGGTCTCTTGGAACAATAATGTCCTCTAATCAAAATCTGATGCCACCTGTAGCTTATTTCAGATTGGTAATGGTTCTTGCTTTAGTACTGTTTTGTTCAATAACGTTCTTTCATCGCCACATTTATGTCTTATTCATGATATATATCATTCAATCCGTTATGGTAGCAGTCTGTTTACAGACCACTGAAACCTTCTTGGTATATGTACTGAGTTCAAAGAAGCCTCTGCAGTGGAGGTGTGACATTAGCGTGTCAATGGGGTTGGGGATCTCCCTGGTTCCACTGTTTTTATCTACCTGAATGTTTGTAGATCTAAAAGTCAGAGTCTCATGCATAGCACTCTGCAATACTCAATTTTTCGAATGACATCTGCTCGTAGACGAGATATAAATGGCATGATGTCTGTCAGCAATGTAAGTTGGAGTAGCTCTGAGAGTGGTATCTCTGCAAGATACGTAACCCTATTGGGTTCCATCATTGCTTTGGCTGCAAGGCTTACCATATGTAAACCCTCTTCCTCCATAATTGCTCCATGTGCACCCTTAATCAAGCTGTGTGCTTGATGACTTTGGGCGGCTCTTCTTTTGGAAAAGGTGTACTTTCGCCAGTCTGTCTCAAGGGTATTTAAGTGCTGCGCTCCCTTCTAGAACCTCCAAACAAGTCTCATTGGTCAGTTGCATATGCAACTGATGGTAGTCAAGCTCCAAGTCTTCAGGCACATCCAAATGAGGCCCTTTTCTCAATTCTAGTTGCTCAATATATTGGAAACTATGAACACCAAAAGGACTCTGCCACCAGCATCATCAGGAGTATCCCTTTATAGACAATAAGGTCCCTCTCAATTGATGGTTTAAAGATTACATTTTTTAGTTATGTCTTTCTGAGGTCCACACTCTTCCGTTACTATTGACATTTTTGAATAAAAATGACTTTCATATTGTCATCCAGGGTTGAATGAAATAAAATTGATGTAATTCAAAGGGTCTACATGATAGAAGCTGATGGCTTAGCCCCGGTTTTTATGTCCTGAGGGTATGTTTATTTGGGTTTCCACCTTGGATGTTATACCCCACCAGCTCCTGCTGCAAAGAGCTTGGAGCAATGTTTTGGGCTTGGTTTTCATGGCGGTATCCTTTGACACAGGATACAAAATAAAGCCATTATGAATTTCCATTGCTGATAGTCACCATGCCATATCTGCCTCAGAACAAGCAAATCAAGCTGCTCAGAACATTCTTTTCTCCAAGATCGAACACAGCGATATGCTTCCCATAGGCCGTCTTCCACAATCTCTAGGATGAGCCCAATGATATGTGACAGTGGAGCTAGGGTGATCTTCAAACTCATGATTCATTAGTATACTAAATTGTAGGTGGAGGTTCGGCATTAGTAAGGCTTTTCTTAGTTCAGAGTCATATGAGGGGTTGTACTAGATCTCAAGTGTAAGAATTACTTGCATAGTGGCATAGCTAGCCATGTGCATTAAGACAAAATTTAAATTTTTAAAATAGAATATTGAAAGAAGGATTAGAATCATACGTCCCAAAAATTATTTACGCTTGTAATTTTCCCAAAATTAACAATGAGTGAAACGTTTAACCCACCACTTTTTAATAATACCTTACTTTTCAGAATAGAAATATACGTAATATAAATTCAGGAAGAGGGAAGTAGTTACAGAATGATATGTAATAAGGAGATAACTGAGAAGAAAAAAGAGTTTGGGAAAGCTATAGTAAAAAGCGCAAACCTGATACAGATAAAAAGCCAAATGTCCTTAATGTTCCTTGCCTAGCTTTCTAAATGTTTGGCTGTAGTGCATAGATACCACTAAACTATTAATTGAAGAAAATTGAGTGCTGGAAATATACTGGTGAAATGTGAAGATGAGGGTATGTTTTTGTCTGCCTTCGTTTGTACAGCACTTCACAAAATTAAAAAGAAACATCTGTGGGGTCTTTTTCAAGGGCAAGAAAAAGAGGACAACAGTGAAAATGGCATATTTTCTAAGAAAAATGCATTCAACAAACACTTTTCAAGGTCAGTAAATTAAAGAAAGCTTTTTAATTACCCGATTGATATTAAGTAGATCTAGCGATAATGATCTAGGCACTGGCACTATGTTGGAGTGAGTCTCAATTAAGTTTGATTTACACTTTGACTATTGCTTGCCTGTATTTTAAAATATCAAACATTACATGTGCATTTAAATGCTTCCCAAATAGTTTTAATAATAACATATAGTTGAAATAATAAATAATTATTATATTTCACTAATATGCAACAATAATTATATGATGAGAGGATTGATTTTTATTTTTTTAAGCTCAAAGTTTTGTGGTTTTCATATCTTTTGCCTCTCCATGATGTGGAAACAAAACGTACCATTAATGAGAATACTAATCCTTTCCATTTTACTGCTGCTTTAGGTCTGTTGGAGCAATAATGTCCTCTAATCAAAATCTGATGCCACCTGTAGCTTATTTCAGATTGGTAAAGGTTCTTGCTTTAGTACTGTTTTGTTCAATAACGTTCTTTCATCGCCACATTTATGTCTTATTCATGATATATATCATTCAATCCGTTATGGTAGCAGTCTGTTTACAGACCACTGAAACCTTCTTGGTATATGTACTGAGTTCAAAGAAGACTCTGCAGTGGAGGTGTGACATTAGCGTGTCAATGGGGTTGGGGATCTCCCTAGTTCCACTGTTTTTATCTACCTGAATGTTTGTAGATCTAAAAGTCAGAGTCTCATGCATAGCACTCTGCAATACTCAATTTTTCGAATGACATCTGCTCGTAGACGAGATATAAATGGCATGATGTCTGTCAGCAATGTAAGTTGGAGTAGCTCTGAGAGTGGTATCTCTGCAGGATACGTAACCCTATTGGGTTCCATCATTGCTTTGGCTGCAAGGCTTACCATATGTAAACCCTCTTCCTCCATAATTGCTCCATGTGCACCCTTAATCAAGCTGTGTGCTTGATGACTTTGGGTGGCTCTTCTTTTGGAAAAGGTGTACTTTCGCCAGTCTGTCTCAAGGGTATTTAAGTGCTGCGCTCCCTTCTAGAACCTCCAAACAAGTCTCATTGGTCAGTTGCATATGCAACTGATGGTAGTCAAGCTCCAAGTCTTCAGGCACATCCAAATGAGGCACTTTTCTCAATTCTACTTGCTCAATATATTGGAAACTATGAACACCAAAAGGACTCTGCCACCAGCATCATCAGGAGTATCCCTTTATAGACAATAAGGTCCCTCTCAATTGATGGTTTAAAGATTACATTTTTTAGTTATGTCTTTCTGAGGTCAACACTCTTCCGTTACTATTGACATTTTTGAATAAAAATGACTTTCATATTGTCATCCAGGGTTGAATGAAATAAAATTGATGTAATTCAAAGGGTCTACATGATAGAAGCTGATGGCTTAGCCCCGGTTTTAATGTCGTGAGTTTATCTTTATTTGGGTTTCCACCTTGGATGTTATACCCCACCAGCTCCTGCTGCAAAGAGCTTGGAGCAATGTTTTGGGCTTGGTTTTCATGGCGGTATCCTTTGACACAGGATACAAAATAAAGCCATTGTGAATTTCCATTGCTGATAGTCACCATGCCATATCTGCCTCAGAACAAGCAAATCAAGCTGCTCAGAACATTCTTTTCTCCAAGATCGAACACAGCGATATGCTTCCCATAGGCCGTCTTCCACAATCTCTAGGATGAGCCCAATGATATGTGACAGTGGAGCTAGGGTGATCTTCAAACTCATGATTCATTAGTATACTAAATTGTAGGTGGAGGTTCGGCATTAGTAAGGCTTTTCTTAGTTCAGAGTCATATGAGGGGTTGTACTAGATCTCAAGTGTAAGAATTACTTGCATAGTGGCATAGCTTACCATGTGCATTAAGACAAAATTTAAATTTTTAAAATAGAATATTGAAAGAAGGATTAGAATCATACGTCCCAAAAATTATTTAAGCTTGTAATTTTCCCAAAATTAACAATGAGTAAAACGTTTAACTCAACACTTTTTAATAATACCTTACCTTTCAGAATAGAAATATACGTAATATAAATTCAGGAAGAGGGAAAGTAGTTACAGAATGATAAGTAATAAGGAGATAACTGAGAACAAAAAAGAGTTTGGGAAAGCTATAGTAAAAAGCGCAAACCTGATACAGACAAAAAGCCAAACGTCCTTAATGTTCCTTGCCTAGCTTTCTAAATGTTTGGCTGTAGTGCATAGATACCACTAAACTATTAATTGAAGAAAATTGAGTGCTGGAAATATACTGGTGAAATGTGAAGATGAGGGTATGTGTGTGTCTGCCTTCGTTTGTACAGCACTTCACAAAATTAAAAAGAAACATCTGTGGAGTCTTTTTCAAGGGCAAAAAAAAGAGGACAACAGTGAAAATGGCATATTTTCTAAGAAAAACGCATTCAACAAACACTTTTCAAGGTTAGTAAATTAAAGAAAGCTTTTTAACAACCCGATTGATATTAAGTATATCTAGCGATAATGATCTAGGAACTGCCACTATCTTGGAGTGAGTCTCAATTAAGTTTGATTTACACTTTGACTATTGCTTGCCTGTATTTTAAAATATCAAACATTACATGAGCATTTAAATGCTTCCCAAATAGTTTTAATAATAACATATAGTTCAAATAATAAATAATTATTATATTTCACTAATATGCAACAATAATTTTATGATGAGAGGATTGATTTTTATTTTTTTAAGCTCAAAGTTTTGTGGTTTTCATATCTTTTACTTCTCCATGATGTCGAAACAAAACGTACCATTATTGAGAATACTAATCCTTTCCATTTTACTGCTGCTTTAGGTCTGTTGGAACAATAATGTCCTCTAATCAAAATCTAATTCCACCTGTAGCTTATTTCAGATTGGTAAAGGTTCTTACTTTAGTACTATTTTGTTGAATAACGTTCTTTCATCGCCACATTTATGTCTTATTCATGATATATATCATTCAATCCGTTATGGTAGCAGTCTGTTTACAGACCACTGAAACCTTCTTGGTATATGTACTGAGTTCAAAGAAGACTCTGCAGTGGAGGCGTGACATTAGCGTGTCAATGGGGTTGGGGATCTCCCTGCTTCCACTGTTTTTATCTACCTGAATGTTTGTAGATCTAAAAGTCAGAGTCTCATGCATAGCACTCTGCAATACTCAATTTTTCGAATGACATCTGCTCGTAGACGAGATATAAATGGCATGATGTCTGTCAGCAATGTAAGTTGGAGTAGCTCTGAGAGTGGTATCTCTGCAAGATACGTAACCCTATTGGGTTCCATCATTGCTTTGGCTGCAAGGCTTACCATATGTAAACCCTCTTCCTCCATAATTGCTCCATGTGCACCCTTAATCAAGCTGTGTGCTTGATGACTTTGGGCGGCTCTTCTTTTGGAAAAGGTGTACTTTCGCCAGTCTGTCTCAAGGGTATTTAAGTGCTGCGCTCCCTTCTAGAACCTCCAAACAAGTCTCATTGGTCAGTTGCATATGCAACTGATGGTAGTCAAGCTCCAAGTCTTCAGGCACATCCAAATGAGGCACTTTTCTCAATTCTACTTGCTCAATATATTGGAAACTATGAACACCAAAAGGACTCTGCCACCAGCATCATCAGGAGTATCCCTTTATAGACAATAAGGTCCCTCTCAATTGATGGTTTAAAGATTACATTTTTTAGTTATGTCTTTCTGAGGTCAACACTCTTCCGTTACTATTGACATTTTTGAATAAAAATGACTTTCATATTGTCATCCAGGGTTGAATGAAATAAAATTGATGTAATTCAAAGGGTCTACATGATAGAAGCTGATGGCTTAGCTCCGGTTTTTATGTCCTGAGGGTATGTTTATTTGGGTTTCCACCTTGGATGTTATACCCCACCAGCTCCTGCTGCAAAGAGCTTGGAGCAATGTTTTGGGCTTGGTTTTCATGGCGGTATCCTTTGACACAGGATACAAAATAAAGCCATTATGAATTTCCATTGCTGATAGTCACCATGCCATATCTGCCTCAGAACAAGCAAATCAAGCTGCTCAGAACATTCTTTTCTCCAAGATCGAACACAGCGATATGCTTCCCATAGGCCGTCTTCCACAATCTCTGGGATGAGCCCAATGATATGTGACAGTGGAGCTAGGGTGATCTTCAAACTCATGATTCATTAGTATACTAAATTGTAGGTGGAGGTTCGGCATTAGTAAGGCTTTTCTTAGTTCAGAGTCATATGAGGGGTTGTACTAGATCTCAAGTGTAAGAATTACTTGCATAGTGGCATAGCTTGCCATGTGCATTAAGACAAAATTTAAATTTTTAAAATAGAATATTGAAAGAAGGATTAGAATCATACGTCCCAAAAATTATTTACGCTTGTAATTTTCCCAAAATTAACAATGAGTGAAACGTTTAACCCACCACTTTTTAATAATACCTTACTTTTCAGAATAGAAATATACGTAATATAAATTCAGGAAGAGGGAAGTAGTTACAGAATGATATGTAATAAGGAGATAACTGAGAAGAAAAAAGAGTTTGGGAAAGCTATAGTAAAAAGCGCAAACCTGATACAGATAAAAAGCCAAATGTCCTTAATGTTCCTTGCCTAGCTTTCTAAATGTTTGGCTGTAGTGCATAGATACCACTAAACTATTAATTGAAGAAAATTGAGTGCTGGAAATATACTGGTGAAATGTGAAGATGAGGGTATGTTTTTGTCTGCCTTCGTTTGTACAGCACTTCACAAAATTAAAAAGAAACATCTGTGGGGTCTTTTTCAAGGGCAAGAAAAAGAGGACAACAGTGAAAATGGCATATTTTCTAAGAAAAATGCATTCAACAAACACTTTTCAAGGTCAGTAAATTAAAGAAAGCTTTTTAATTACCCGATTGATATTAAGTAGATCTAGCGATAATGATCTAGGCACTGGCACTATGTTGGAGTGAGTCTCAATTAAGTTTGATTTACACTTTGACTATTGCTTGCCTGTATTTTAAAATATCAAACATTACATGTGCATTTAAATGCTTCCCAAATAGTTTTAATAATAACATATAGTTGAAATAATAAATAATTATTATATTTCACTAATATGCAACAATAATTATATGATGAGAGGATTGATTTTTATTTTTTTAAGCTCAAAGTTTTGTGGTTTTCATATCTTTTGCCTCTACATGATGTGGAAACAAAACGTACCATTAATGAGAATACTAATCCTTTCCATTTTACTGCTGCTTTAGGTCTGTTGGAGCAATAATGTCCTCTAATCAAAATCTGATGCCACCTGTAGCTTATTTCAGATTGGTAAAGGTTCTTGCTTTAGTACTGTTTTGTTCAATAACGTTCTTTCATCGCCACATTTATGTCTTATTCATGATATATATCATTCAATCCGTTATGGTAGCAGTCTGTTTACAGACCACTGAAACCTTCTTGGTATATGTACTGAGTTCAAAGAAGACTCTGCAGTGGAGGTGTGACATTAGCGTGTCAATGGGGTTGGGGATCTCCCTAGTTCCACTGTTTTTATCTACCTGAATGTTTGTAGATCTAAAAGTCAGAGTCTCATGCATAGCACTCTGCAATACTCAATTTTTCGAATGACATCTGCTCGTAGACGAGATATAAATGGCATGATGTCTGTCAGCAATGTAAGTTGGAGTAGCTCTGAGAGTGGTATCTCTGCAGGATACGTAACCCTATTGGGTTCCATCATTGCTTTGGCTGCAAGGCTTACCATATGTAAACCCTCTTCCTCCATAATTGCTCCATGTGCACCCTTAATCAAGCTGTGTGCTTGATGACTTTGGGCGGCTCTTCTTTTGGAAAAGGTGTACTTTCGCCAGTCTGTCTCAAGGGTATTTAAGTGCTGCGCTCCCTTCTAGAACCTCCAAACAAGTCTCATTGGTCAGTTGCATATGCAACTGATGGTAGTCAAGCTCCAAGTCTTCAGGCACATCCAAATGAGGCACTTTTCTCAATTCTACTTGCTCAATATATTGGAAACTATGAACACCAAAAGGACTCTGCCACCAGCATCATCAGGAGTATCCCTTTATAGACAATAAGGTCCCTCTCAATTGATGGTTTAAAGATTACATCTTTTAGTTATGTCTTTCTGAGGTCAACACTCTTCCGTTACTATTGACATTTTTGAATAAAAATGACTTTCATATTGTCATCCAGGGTTGAATGAAATAAAATTGATGTAATTCAAAGGGTCTACATGATAGAAGCTGATGGCTTAGCCCCGGTTTTAATGTCCTGAGTTTATCTTTATTTGGGTTTCCACCTTGGATGTTATACCCCACCAGCTCCTGCTGCAAAGAGCTTGGAGCAATGTTTTGGGCTTGGTTTTCATGGCGGTATCCTTTGACACAGGATACAGAATAAAGCCATTGTGAATTTCCATTGCTGATAGTCACCATGCCATATCTGCCTCAGAACAAGCAAATCAAGCTGCTCAGAACATTCTTTTCTCCAAGATCGAACACAGCGATATGCTTCCCATAGGCCGTCTTCCACAATCTCTAGGATGAGCCCAATGATATGTGACAGTGGAGCTAGGGTGATCTTCAAACTCATGATTCATTAGTATACTAAATTGTAGGTGGAGGTTCGGCATTAGTAAGGCTTTTCTTAGTTCAGAGTCATATGAGGGGTTGTACTAGATCTCAAGTGTAAGAATTGCTTGCATAGTGGTATAGCTTGCCATGTGCATTAAGACAAAATTTTAATTTTTAAAATAGAATATTGAAAGAAGGATTAGAATCATACGTCCCAAAAATGATTTAAGGTTGTAATTTTCCCAAAATTAACGAGTGAAACGTTTAACTCACCACTTTTTAATAATACCTTACTTTTCAGAATAGAAATATACGTAATGTAAATTCAGGAAGAGGGTTTACAGAATGATATGTAATAAGGAGATAACTGAGAACAAAAAAGAGTTTGGGAAAGCTATAGTAAAAAGCGCAAAACTGATACAGATAAAAAGCCAAATGGCCTTAATGTTCCTTGCCTAGCTTTCTAAATGTTTGGCTATAGTGCATAGATACCACTAAACTATTAATTGAAGAAAATTGAGTGCTGGAAATATACTGGTGAAATGTGAAGATGAGGGTATGTGTGTGTCTGCCTTCGTGTGTACAGCACTTCACAAAATTAAAAAGACATATCTGTGGGGTCTTTTTCAAGTGCAAGAAAAAGAGGACAACAGTGAAAATTGCATATTTTCTAAGAAAAACGCATTCAACAAACACTTTTCAAGGTCAGTAAATTAAAGAAAGCTTTTTAACCACCCGATTGATATTAAGTAGATCTAGCGATAATGATCTAGGCACTGGCACTATCTTGGAGTGAGTCTCAATTAAGTTTGATTTACACTTTGACTATTGCTTGCCTGTATTTTAAAATATCAAACATTACATGTGCATTTAAATGCTTCCCAAATAGTTTTAATAATAACATATAGTTCAAATAATAAATAATTATTATTTTTCACTTATATGCAACAATAATTATATGATGAGAGGATTGATTTTTATTTTTTTAAGCTCAAAGTTTTGCTGTTTTCATATCTTTTACCTCTCCATGATGTGGAAACAAAACGTACCATTAATGAGAATACTAATCCTTTCCATTTTACTGCTGCTTTAGGTCTGTTGGAACAATAATGTCCTCTAATCAAAATCTGATGCCACCTGTAGCTTATTTCAGATTGGTAAAGGTTCTTGCTTTAGTACTATTTTGTTCAATAACGTTCTTTCATCGCCACATTTATGTCTTATTCATGATATATATCATTCAATCCGTTATGGTAGCAGTCTGTTTACAGACCACTGAAACCTTCTTGGTATATGTACTGAGTTCAAAGAAGAGTCTGCAGTGGAGGTGTGACATTAGCGTGTCAATGGGGTTGGGGATCTCCCTAGTTCCACTGTTTTTATCAACCTGAATGTTTGTAGATCTAAAAGTCAGAGTCTCATGCATAGCACTCTGCAATACTCCATTTTTCGAATGACATCTGCTCGTAGATGAGTTAGAAATGGCATGATGTCTGCCAGCAATGTAAGTTGGAGTAGCTCTGACGGTGGTATCTCTGCAAGATACGTAACCCTATTAGGTTCCATCATTGCTTCGGCTGCAAGGCTTACCATATGTAAACCCTCTTCCTCCATAATTGCTCCATGTGCACCCCTAATCAAGCTGTGTGCTTGATGACTTTGGGCGGCTCTTCTTTTGGAATAGGTGTACTTTCGCCAGTCTGTCTTAAGGGTATTTAAGTGCTGCGCTCCCTTCTAGAACCTCCAAACAAGTCTCATTGGTCAGTTGCATATGCAACTGATGGTAGTCAAGCTCCAAGTCTTCAGGCACATCCAAATGAGGCACTTTTCTCAATTCTACTTGCTCAATATATTGGAAACTATGAACACCAAAAGGACTCTGCCACCAGCATCATCAGGAGTATCCCTTTATAGACAATAAGGTCCCTCTCAATTGATGGTTTAAAGATTACATTTTTTAGTTATGTCTTTCTGAGGTCAACACTCTTCCCTTACTATTGACATTTTTGAATAAAAATGACTTTCATATTGTCATCCAGGGTTGAATCAAATTAAATTGATGTAATTCAAAGGGTCTACATGATAGAAGCTGATGGCTTAGCCCCGGTTTTAATGTCCTGAGGGTATCTTTATTTGGGTTTCCACCTTAGATGTTATACCCCACCAGCTCCTGCTGCAAAGAGCTTGGAGCAATGTTTTGGGCTTGGTTTTCATGGCGGTATCCTTTGACACAGGATACAAAATAAAGCCATTATGAATTTCCATTGCTGATAGTCACCATGCCATATCTGCCTCAGAACAAGCAAATCAAGCTGCTCTGAACATTCTTTTCTCCAAGATCGAACACAGCGATATGCTTCCCATAGGCCGTCTTCCACAATCTCTAGGATGAGCCCAATGATATGTGACAGTGGAGCTAGGGTGATCTTCAAACTCATGATTCATTAGTATACTAAATTGTAGGTGGAGGTTCGGCATTAGTAAGGCTTTTCTTAGTTCAGAGTCATATGAGGGGTTGTACTAGATCTCAAGTGTAAGAATTACTTGCATAGTGGCATAGCTTGCCATGTGCATTAAGACAAAATTTAAATTTTTAAAATAGAATATTGAAATAAGGATTAGAATCACACGTCCCAAAAATTATTTAAGCTTGTAATTTTCCCAAAATTAACAATGAGTGAAACGTTTAACTCACCACTTTTTAATAATACCTTACTTTTCAGAATAGAAATATACGTAATATAAATTCAGGAAGAGGGAAAGTAGTTACAGAATGATATGTAATAAGGAGATAACTGAGAACAAAAAAGAGTTTGGGAAAGCTATAGTAAAAAGCGCAAACCTGATACAGATAAAAAGCCAAATGTCCTTAATGTTCCTTGCCTAGTTTTCTAAATGTTTGGCTATAGTGCATAGATACCACTAAACTATTAATTGAAGAAAATTGAGTGCTGGAAATATACTGGTGAAATGTGAAGATGAGGGTATGTGTGTGTCTGCCTTCGTTTGTACAGCATTTCACAAAATTAAAAAGAAACATCTGTGGGGTCTTTTTCAAGTGCAAGTAAAAGAGGACAACAGTGAAAATGGCATATTTTCTAAGAAAAACGCATTCAACAAACACTTTTCAAGGTCAGTAAATTAAAGAAAGCTTTTTAACCACCCGATTGATATTAAGTAGATCTAGCGATAATGATCTAGGCACTGGCACTATCTTGGAGTGAGTCTCAATTAAGTTTGATTTACACTTTGACTATTGCTTGCCTGTATTTTAAAATATCAAACATTACATGTGCATTTAAATGCTTCCCAAATAGTTTTAATAATAACATATAGTTCAAATAATAAATAATTATTATATTTCACTTATATGCAACAATAATTATATGATGAGAGGATTGACTTTTATTTTTTTAAGCTCAAAGTTTTGCTGTTTTCATATCTTTTACCTCTCCATGATGTGGAAACAAAACGTACCATTAATGAGAATACTAATCCTTTCCATTTTACTGCTGCTTTAGGTCTGTTGGAACAATAATGTCCTCTAATCAAAATCTGATGCCACCTGTAGCTTATTTCAGATTGGTAAAGGTTCTTGCTTTAGTACTATTTTGTTCAATAACGTTCTTTCATCGCCACATTTATGTCTTATTCTTGATATATATCATTCAATCCGTTGTGGTAGCAGTCTGTTTACAGACCACTGAAACCTTCTTGGTATATGTACTGAGTTCAAAGAAGACTCTGCAGTGGAGGTGTGACATTAGCGTGTCAATGGGGTTGGGGATCTCCCTGGTTCCACTGTTTTTATCTACCTGAATGTTTGTAGATGTAAAAGTCAGAGTCTCATGCATAGCACTCTGCAATACTCAATTTTTCAAATGACATCTGCTCGTAGATGAGATAGAAATGGCATGATGTCAATCAGCAATGTAAGATGGAGTAGATCTGAGAGGGGTATCTCTGCAAGATACGTAACCCTATTGGGTTCCATCATTGCTTTGGCTGCAAGGCTTACCATATGTAAACCCTCTTCCTCCATAATTGCTCCATGTGCACCCTTAATCAAGCTGTGTGCTTGATGACTTTGGGCGGCTCTTCTTTTGGAATAGGTGTACTTTCGCCAGTCTGTCTCAAGGGTATTTAAGTGCTGCGTTCCCTTCTAGAACCTCCAAACAAGTCTCATTGGTCAGTTGCATATGCAACTGATGGTAGTCAAGGTCCAAGTCTTCAGGCACATCCAAATGAGGCATTTTTCTCAATTCTACTTTCTCAATATATTGGAAACTATGAACACCAAAAGGACTCTGCCACCAGCATCATCAGGAGTATCCCTTTATAGACAATAAGGTCCCTCTCAATTGATGGTTTAAAGATTACATTTTTTAGTTATGTCTTTCTGAGGTCAACACTCTTCCGTTACTATTGACATTTTTGAATAAAAATGAGTTTCATATTGTCATCCAGGGTTGAATGAAATTAAATTGATGTAATTCAAAGGGTCTACATGATAGAAGCTGATGGCTTAGCCCCGGTTTTAATGTCCTGAGGGTATCTTTATTTGGGTTTCCACCTTGGATGTTATACCCCACCAGCTCCTGCTGCAAAGAGCTTGGAGCAATGTTTTGGGCTTGGTTTTCATGGCGGTATCCTTTGACACAGGATACAAAATAAAGCCATTATGAATTTCCATTGCTGATAGTCACCATGCCATATCTGCCTCAGAACAAGCAAATCAAGCTGCTCAGAACATTCTTTTCTCCAAGATCGAACACAGCGATATGCTTCCCATAGGCCGTCTTCCACAATCTCTAGGATGAGCCCAATGATATGTGACAGTGGAGCTAGGGTGATCTTCAAACTCATGATTCATTAGTATACTAAATTGTAGGTGGAGGTTCAGCATTAGTAATGCTTTTCTTAGTTCAGAGCCATATGAGGGGTTGTACTAGATCTCAAGTGTAAGAATTGCTTGCATAGTGGTATAGCTTGCCATGTGCATTAAGACAAAATTTAAATTTTTAAAATAGAATATTGAAAGAAGGATTAGAATCATACGTCCCAAAAATTATTTAAGGTTGTAATTTTCCCAAAATTAACAATGAGTGAAACGTTTAACTCACCACTTTTTAATAATACCTTACTTTTCAGAATAGAAATATACGTAATATAAATTCAGGAAGAGGGTTTACAGAATGATATGTAATAAGGAGATAACTGAGAACAAAAAAGAGTTTGGGAAAGCTATAGTAAAAAGCGCAAAACTGATACAGATAAAAAGCCAAATGTCCTTAATGTTCCTTGCCTAGCTTTCTAAATGTTTGGCTATAGTGCATAGATACCACTAAACTATTAATTGAAGAAAATTGAGTGCTGGAAATATACTGGTGAAATGTGAAGATGAGGGTATGTGTGTGTCTGCCTTCGTTTGTACAGCACCTCACAAAATTAAAAAGAAAATCTGTGGGGTCTTTTTCAAGGGCAAGAAAAAGAGGACAACAGTGAAAATGGCATATTTTCTAAGAAAAACGCATTCAACAAACACTTTTCAAGGTCAGTAAATTAAAGAAAGCTTTTTAACCACCCGATTGATATTAAGTAGATCTAGCGATAATGATCTAGGCACTGGCACTATCTTGGAGTGAGTCTCAATTAAGTTTGATTTACACTTTGACTATTGCTTGCCTGTATTTTAAAATATCAAACATTACATGTGCATTTAAATGCTTCCCAAATAGTTTTAATAATAACATATAGTTCAAATAATAAATAATTATTATATTTCACTTATATGCAACAATAATTATATGATGAGAGGATTGATTTTTATTTTTTTAAGCTCAAAGTTTTGCTGTTTTCATATCTTTTACCTCTCCATGATGTGGAAACAAAACGTACCATTAATGAGAATACTAATCCTTTCCATTTTACTGCTGCTTTAGGTCTGTTGGAACAATAATGTCCTCTAATCAAAATCTGATGCCACCTGTAGCTTATTTCAGATTGGTAAAGGTTCTTGCTTTAGTACTATTTTGTTCAATTATGTTCTTTCATCGCCACATTTATGTCTTATTCTTGATATATATCATTCAATCCGTTGTGGTAGCAGTCTGTTTACAGACCACTGAAACCTTCTTGGTATATGTACTGAGTTCAAAGAAGACTCTGCAGTGGAGGTGTGACATTAGCGTGTCAATGGGGTTGGGGATCTCCCTGGTTCCACTGTTTTTATCTACCTGAATGTTTGTAGATCTAAAAGTCAGAGTCTCATGCATAGCACTCTGCAATACTCAATTTTTCAAATGACATCTGCTCGTAGATGAGATAGAAATGGCATGATGTCAATCAGCAATGTAAGATGGAGTAGATCTGAGAGGGGTATCTCTGCAAGATACGTAACCCTATTGGGTTCCATCATTGCTTTGGCTGCAAGGCTTACCATATGTAAACCCTCTTCCTCCATAATTGCTCCATGTGCACCCTTAATCAAGCTGTGTGCTTGATGACTTTGGGCGGCTCTTCTTTTGGAATAGGTGTACTTTCGCCAGTCTGTCTCAAGGGTATTTAAGTGCTGCGTTCCCTTCTAGAACCTCCAAACAAGTCTCATTGGTCAGTTGCATATGCAACTGATGGTAGTCAAGCTCCAAGTCTTCAGGCACATCCAAATGAGTCATTTTTCTCAATTCTACTTGCTCAATATATTGGAAACTATGAACACCAAAAGGACTCTGCCACCAGCATCACCAGGAGTATCCCTTTATAGACAATAAGGTCCCTCTCAATTGATGGTTTAAAGATTACATTTTTTAGTTATGTCTTTCTGAGGTCAACACTCTTCCCTTACTATTGACATTTTTGAATAAAAATGACTTTCATATTGTCATCCAGGGTTGAATGAAATAAAATTGATGTGATTCAAAGGGTCTACATGATAGAAGCTGATGGCTTAGCCCCGGTTTTAATGTCCTGAGGGTCTCTTTATTTGGGTTTCCACCTTGGATGTTATACCCCACCAGCTCCTGCTGCAAAGAGCTTGGAGCAATGTTTTGGGCTTGGTTTTCATGGCGGTATCCTTTGACACAGGATACAAAATAAAGCCATTATGAATTTCCATTGCTGATAGTCACCATGCCATATCTGCCTCAGAACAAGCAAAGCAAGCTGCTCAGAACATTCTTTTCTCCAAGATCGAACACAGCGATATGCTTCCCATAGGCCGTCTTCCGCAATCTCTAGGAGGAGCCCAATGATATGTGACAGTGGAGCTAGGGTGATCTTCAAACTCATGATTCATTAGTATACTAAATTGTAGGTGGAGGTTCAGCATTAGTAAGGCTTTTCTTAGTTCAGAGCCATATGAGGGGTTGTACTAGATCTCAAGTGTAAGAATTGCTTGCATAGTGGTATAGCTTGCCATGTGCATTATGACAACATTTTTATTTTTAAAATAGAATATTGAAAGAAGGATTAGAATCATACGTCCCAAAAATTATTTAAGGTTGTAATTTTCCCAAAATTAACAATGAGTGAAACGTTTAACTCACCACTTTTTAATAATAGCTTACTTTTCAGAATAGAAATATACGAAATATAAATTCAGGAAGAGGGTTTACAGAATGATATGTAATAAGGAGATAACTGAGAACAAAAAAGAGTTTGGGAAAGCTATAGTAAAAAGCGCAAAACTGATACATATAAAAAGCCAAATGTCCTTAATGTTCCTTGCCTAGCTTTCTAAATGTTTGGCTATAGTGCATAGATACCACTAAACTATTAATTGAAGAAAATTTAGTGCTGGAAATATACTGGTGAAATGTGAAGATGAGGGTATGTGTGTGTCTGCCTTCCTTTGTACAGCACCTCACAAAATTAAAAAGAAATATCTGTGGGGTCTTTTTCAAGGGCAAGAAAAAGAGGACAACAGTGAAAATGGCATATTTTCTAAGAAAAACGCATTCAACAAACACTTTTCAAGGTCAGTAAATTAAAGAAAGCTTTTTAACCACCCGATTGATATTAAGTAGATCTAGCGATAATGATCTAGGCACTGGCACTATGTTGGAGTGAGTCTCAATTAAGTTTGATTCACTTTGACTATTGCTTGCCTGTATTTTAAAATATCAAACATTACATGTGCATTTAAATGCTTCCCAAATAGTTTTAATAATAACATATAGTTCAAATAATAAATAATTATTATATTTCACTTATATGCAACAATAATTATATGATGAGAGGATTGATTTTTATTTT
Organism: Pleurodeles waltl; assembly: GCF_031143425.1. Taxonomy (NCBI): domain Eukaryota; kingdom Metazoa; phylum Chordata; class Amphibia; order Caudata; family Salamandridae; genus Pleurodeles; species Pleurodeles waltl. Next base: position 66,736,880 of record NC_090437.1, read on the forward strand.
TTTAAGCTCAAAGTTTTGCGGTTTTCATATCTTTTACCTCTCCATGATGTGGAAACAAAACGTACCATTAATGAGAATACTAATCCTTTCCATTTTACTGCTGCTTTAGGTCTGTTGGAACAATAATGTCCTCTAATCAAAATCTGATGCCACCTGTAGCTTATTTCAGATTGGTAAAGGTTCTTGCTTTAGTACTATTTTGTTCAATAACGTTCTTTCATCGCCACATTTATGTCTTATTCTTGATATATATCATTCAATCCGTTGTGGTAGCAGTCAGCAACCTCGGCTTCATCTTGGACCCCCTTCTCACCATGACCAAGCAAGTCAACGCCGTGTCCTCCGCCTGCTTCCTCACCCTCCGCATGCTCCGCAAGATCTTCCGCTGGATCCCCGCCGACACCAGAAAAACCGTGACCCACGCCCTCGTCACGAGCCGCCTGGACTACGGCAACACCCTCTACGCTGGGACCACCGCCAAACTCCAAAATCGCCTGCAACGCATTCAAAACGCCTCAGCCCGCCTCATCCTCGACGTACCCCGCAACAGCCACATCTCCGCACACCTGAGACACCTGCATTGGCTCCCAGTCAGCAAAAGGATCACCTTCCGACTTCTCACCAACGCACACAAAGCCCTCCACGACAAGGGACCGGAATACCTCAACAGACGGCTCAACTTCTACGTCCCCACCCGCCCCCTCCGCTCCTCTGGCCTCGCACTCGCCGCCGTCCCTCGCATCCGACGCTCCACGGCGGGTGGGAGATCTTTCTCCTTCCTGGCGGCCAAGACCTGGAACTCCCTCCCCACCAGCCTCAGGACCACCCAGGACCACTCCGCTTTCCGGAGACTCCTAAAGACCTGGCTGTTCGAGCATCGATAACCACCCCCTTTGTCCCTAGCGCCTTGAGACCCGCACGGGTGAGTAGCGCGCTTTATAAATGCTAATGATTTGATATGATTTGATTTGTTTACAGACCACTGAAACCTTCTTGGTATATGTACTGAGTTCAAAGAAGACTCTGCAGTGGAGGTGTGACATTAGCGTGTCAATGGGGTTGGGGATCTCCCTGGTTCCACTGTTTTTATCTACCTGAATGTTTGTAGATCTAAAAGTCAGAGTCTCATGCATAGCACTCTGCAATACTCAATTTTTCGAATGACATCTGCTCGTAGATGAGATAGAAATGGCATGATGTCTGTCAGCAATGTAAGTTGGAGTAGCTCTGAGAGGGGTATCTCTGCAAGATACGTAACCCTATTGGGTTCCATCATTGCTTTGGCTGCAAGGCTTACCATATGTAAACCCTCTTCCTCCATAATTGCTCCATGTGCACCCTTAATCAAGCTGTGTGCTTGATGACTTTGGGCGGCTCTTCTTTTGGAATAGGTGTACTTTCGCCAGTCTGTCTCAAGGGTATTTAAGTGCTGCGCTCCCTTCTAGAACCTCCAAACAAGTCTCATTGGTCAGTTGCATATGCAACTGATGGTAGTCAAGCTCCAAGTCTTCAGGCACATCCAAATGAGGCATTTTTCTCAATTCTACTTGCTCAATATATTGGAAACTATGAACACCAAAAGGACTCTGCCACCAGCATCATCAGGAGTATCCCTTTATAGACAATAAGGTCCCTCTCAATTGATGGTTTAAAGATTAAATTTTTTAGTTATGTCTTTCTGAGGTCAACACTCTTCCGTTACTATTTACATTTTTGAATAAAAATTACTTTCATTTTGTCATCCAGGGTTGAATGAAATTAAATTGATGTAATTCAAAGGGTCTACATGACAGAAGCTGATGGCTTAGCCCCGGTTTTAATTTCCTGAGGGTATCTTTATTTGGGTTTCCACCTTGGATGTTATACCCCACCAGCTCCTGCTGCAAAGAGCTTGGAGCAATGTTTTGGGCTTGGTTTTCATGGCGGTATCCTTTGACACAGGATACAAAATAAAGCCATTGTGAATTTCCATTGCTGATAGTCACCATGCCATATCTGCCTCAGAACAAGCAAATCAAGCTGCTCAGAACATTCTTTTCTCCAAGATCGAACACAGCGATATGCTTCCCATAGGCCGTCTTCCACAATCTCTAGGATGAGCCCAATGATATGTGACAGTGGTGCTAGGGTGATCTTCAAACTCATGATTCATTAGTATACTAAATTGTAGGTGGAGGTTCGGCATTAGTAAGGCTTTTCTTAGTTCAGAGTCATATGAGGGGTTGTACTAGATCTCAAGTGTGAGAATTACTTGCATAGTGGCATAGCTTGCCATGTGCATTAAGACAACATTTTAATTTTTAAAATAGAATATTGAAAGAAGGATTAGAATCACACGTCCCAAAAATTATTTAAGCTTGTAATTTTCCCAAAATTAACAATTAGTGAAACGTTTAACTCACCACTTTTTAATAATACCTTACTTTTCAGAATAGAAATATACGTAATATAAATTCAGGAAGAGGGTTTACAGAATGATATGTAATAAGGAGATAACTGAGAACAAAAAAGAGTTTGGGAAAGCTATAGTAAAAAGCGCAAAACTGATACAGATAAAAAGCCAAATGTCCTTAATGTTCCTTGCCTAGCTTTCTAAAGGTTTGGCTATAGTGCATAGATACCACTAAACTATTAATTGAAGAAAATTGAGTGCTGGAAATATACTGGTGAAATGTGAAGATGAGGGTATGTGTGTGTCTGCCTTCGTTTGTACAGCACCTCACAAAATTAAAAAGAAACATCTGTGGGGTCTTTTTCAAGGGCAAGAAAAAGAGGACAACAGTGAAAATGGCATATTTTCTAAGAAAAACGCATTCAACAAACACTTTTCAAGGTCAGTAAATTAAAGAAAGCTTTTTAACCACCCGATTGATATTAAGTAGATCTAGCGATAATGATCTAGGCACTGGCACTATGTTGGAGTGAGTCTCAATTAAGTTTGATTTACACTTTGACTATTGCTTGCCTGTATTTTAAAATATCAAACATTACATGTGCATTTAAATGCTTCCCAAATAGTTTTAATAATAACATATAGTTCAAATAATAAATAATTATTATATTTCACTTATATGCAACAATAATTATATGATGAGAGGATTGATTTTTATTTTTTTAAGCTCAAAGTTTTGCGGTTTTCATATCTTTTACCTCTCCATGATGTGGAAACAAAACGTACCATTAATGAGAATACTAATCCTTTCCATTTTACTGCTGCTTTAGGTCTGTTGGAACAATAATGTCCTCTAATCAAAATCTGATGCCACCTGTAGCTTATTTCAGATTGGTAAAGGTTCTTGCTTTAGTACTATTTTGTTCAATAACGTTCTTTCATCGCCACATTTATGTCTTATTCTTGATATATATCATTCAATCCGTTGTGGTAGCAGTCTGTTTACAGACCACTGAAACCTTCTTGGTATATGTACTGAGTTCAAAGAAGACTCTGCAGTGGAGGTGTGACATTAGCGTGTCAATGGGGTTGGGGATCTCCCTGGTTCCACTGTTTTTTATCTACCTGAATGTTTGTAGATCTAAAAGTCAGAGTCTCATGCATAGCACTCTGCAATACTCAATTTTTCGAATGACATCTGCTCGTAGATGAGATAGAAATGGCATGATGTCTGTCAGCAATGTAAGTTGGAGTAGCTCTGAGAGGGGTATATCTGCAAGATACGTAACCCTATTGGGTTCCATCATTGCTTTGGCTGCAAGGCTTACCATATGTAAACCCTCTTCCTCCATAATTGCTCCATGTGCACCCTTAATCAAGCTGTGTGCTTGATGACTTTGGGCGGCTCTTCTTTTGGAATAGGTGTACTTTCGCCAGTCTGTCTCAAGGGTATTTAAGTGCTGCGCTCCCTTCTAGAACCTCCAAACAAGTCTCATTGGTCAGTTGCATATGCAACTGATGGTAGTCAAGCTCCAAGTCTTCAGGCACATCCAAATGAGGCATTTTTCTCAATTCTACTTGCTCAATATATTGGAAACTATGAACACCAAAAGGACTCTGCCACCAGCATCATCAGGAGTATCCCTTTATAGACAATAGGGTCCCTCTCAATTGATGGTTTAAAGATTACATTTTTTAGTTATGTCTTTCTGAGGTCAACACTCTTCCGTTACTATTGACATTTTTGAATAAAAATGACTTTCATATTGTCATCCAGGGTTGAATGAAATTAAATTGATGTAATTCAAAGGGTCTACATGATAGAAGCTGATGGCTTAGCCCTGGTTTTAATGTCCTGAGGGTATCTTTATTTGGGTTTCCACCTTGGATGTTATACCCCACCAGCTCCTGCTGCAAAGAGCTTGGAGCAATGTTTTGGGCTTGGTTTTCATGGCGGTATCCTTTGACACAGGATACAAAATAAAGCCATTATGAATTTCCATTGCTGATAGTCACCATGCCATATCTGCCTCAGAACAAGCAAATCAAGCTGCTCAGAACATTCTTTTCTCCAAGATCGAACACAGCGATATGCTTCCCATAGGCCGTCTTCCACAATCTCTAGGATGAGCCCAATGATATGTGACAGTGGAGCTAGGGTGATCTTCAAACTCATGATTCATTAGTATACTAAATTGTAGGTGGAGGTTCGGCATTAGTAAGGCTTTTCTTAGTTCAGAGTCATATGAGGGGTTGTACTAGATCTCAAGTGTGAGAATTACTTGCATAGTGGCATAGCTTGCCATGTGCATTAAGACAAAATTTTAATTTTTAAAATAGAATATTGAAAGAAGGATTAGAATCACACGTCCCAAAAATTATTTAAGCTTGTAATTTTCCCAAAATTAACAATGAGTGAAACGTTTAACTCACCACTTTTTAATAATACCTTACTTTTCAGAATAGAAATATACGTAATATAAATTCAGGAAGAGGGAAAGTAGTTACAGAATGATATGTAATAAGGAGATGACTGAGAACAAAAAAGAGTTTGGGAAAGCTATAGTAAAAAGCGCAAACCTGATACAGATAAAAAGCCAAATGTCCTTAATGTTCCTTGCCTAGCTTTCTAAATGTTTGGCTGTAGTGCATAGATACCACTAAACTATTAATTGAAGAAAATTGAGTGCTGGAAATATACTGGTGAAATGTGAAGATGAGGGTATGTGTGTGTCTGCCTTCGTTTGTACAGCACTTCACAAAATTAAAAAGAAACATCTGTGGGGTCTTTTTCAAGGGCAAGAAAAAGAGGACAACAGTGAAAATGGCATATTTTCTAAGAAAAACGCATTCAACAAACACTTTTCAAGGTTAGTAAATTAAAGAAAGCTTTTTAACCACCCGATTGATATTAAGTAGATCTAGCGATAATGATCTAGGCACTGGCACTATGTTGGAGTAAGTCTCAATTAAGTTTGATTTACACTTTGACTATTGCTTGCCTGTATTTTAAAATATCAAACATTACATGTGCATTTAAATGCTTCCCAAATAGTTTTAATAATAACATATAGTTCAAATAATGAATAATTATTATATATCACTAATATGCAACAATAATTATATGATGAGAGGATTGATTTTTATTTTTTTAAGCTCAAAGTTTTGTGGTTTTCATATCTTTTACCTCTCCATGATGGGGAAACAAAACGTACCATTAATGAGAATACTAATCCTTTCCATTTTACTGCTGCTTTACGTCTGTTGGAACAATAATGTCCTCTAATCAAAATCTGATGCCACCTGTAGCTTATTTCAGATTGTTAAAGGTTCTTGCTTTAGTACTATTTTGTTCAATAACGTTCTTTCATCGCCATATTTATGTCTTATTCATGATATATGTCATTCATTCCGTTATGGTAGCAGTCTGTTTACAGACCACTGAAACCTTCTTTGTATATGTACTGAGTTCAAAGAAGACTCTGCAGTGGAGGTGTGACATTAGCGTGTCAATGGGGTTGGGGATCTCCCTTGTTCCACTGTTTTTATCTACCTGAATGTTTGTAGATCTAAAAGTCAGAGTCTCATGCATGGCACTCTGCAACACTCAATTTTTCGAATGACATCTGCTCGTAGATGAGATAGAAATGGCATGATTCTGTCCGCAATGTAAGTTGGAGTAGCTCTGAGAGTGGTATCTCTGCAAGATACGTAACCCTATTGGGTTCCATCATTGCTTTGGCTGCAAGGCTTACCGTATGTAAACCCTCTTCCTCCATAATTGCTCCATGTGCACCCTTAATCAAGCTGTGTGCTTGATGACTTTGGGCGGCTCTTCTTTTGGAAAAGGTGTACTTTCGCCAGTCTGTCTCAAGGGTATTTCAGTGCTGCGCTCCCTTCTAGAACCTCCAAACAAGTCTCATTGGTCAGTTGCATATGCAACTGATGGTAGTCAAGCTCCAAGTCTTCAGGCACATCCAAATGAGGCACTTTTCTCAATTCTACTTGCTCAATATATTGGAAACTATGAACACCAAAAGGACTCTGCCACCAGCATCATCAGGAGTATCCCTTTATAGACAATAAGGTCCCTCTCAATTGATGGTTTAAAGATTACATTTTTTAGTTATGTCTTTCTGAGGTCAACACTCTTCCGTTACTATTGACATTTTTGAATAAAAATGACTTTCATATTGTCATCCAGGGTTGAATGAAATAAAATTGATGTAATTCAAAGGGTCTACATGATAGAAGCTGATGGCTTAGCCCCGGTTTTAATGTCCTGAGGGTATCTTTATTTGGGTTTCCACTTTGGATGTTATACCCCACCAGCTCCTGCTGCAAAGAGCTTGGAGCAATGTTTTGGGCTTGGTTTTCATGGCGGTATCCTTTGACACAGGATACAAAATAAAGCCATTATGAATTTCCATTGCTGATAGTCACCATGCCATATCTGCCTCAGAACAAGCAAATCAAGCTGCTCAGAACATTCTTTTCTCCAAGATCGAACACAGCGATATGCTTCCCATAGGCCATCTTCCACAATCTCTAGGATGAGCCAATGATATGTGACAGTGGAGCTAGGGTGATCTTCAAACTCATGATTCATTAGTATACTAAATTGTAGGTGGAGGTTCGGCATTAGTAAGGCTTTTCTTAGTTCAGAGTCATATGAGGGGTTGTACTAGATCTCAAGTGTGAGAATTACTTGCATAGTGGCATAGCTTGCCATGTGCATCAAGACAAAATTTTAATTTTTAAAATAGAATATTGAAAGAAGGATTAGAATCACACGTCCCAAAAATTATTTAAGCTTGTAATTTTCCCAAAATTAACAATGAGTGAAACGTTTAACTCACCACTTTTTAATAATACCTTACTTTTCAGAATAGAAATATACGTAATATAAATTCAGGAAGAGGGAAAGTAGTTACAGAATGATATGTAATAAGGAGATGACTGAGAACAAAAAAGAGTTTGGGAAAGCTATAGTAAAAAGCGCAAACCTGATACAGATAAAAAGCCAAATGTCCTTAATGTTCCTTGCCTAGCTTTCTAAATGTTTGGCTGTAGTGCATAGATACCACTAAACTATTAATTGAAGAAAATTGAGTGCTGGAAATATACTGGTGAAATGTGAAGATGAGGGTATGTGTGTGTCTGCCTTCGTTTGTACAGCACTTCACAAAATTAAAAAAAAGATCTGTGGGGTCTTTTTCAAGGGCAAGAAAAAGAGGACAACAGTGAAAATGGCATATTTTCTAAGAAAAACGCATTCAACAAACACTTTTCAAGGTTAGTAAATTAAAGAAAGCTTTTTAACCACCCGATTGATATTAAGTAGATCTAGCGATAATGATCTAGGCACTGGCACTATGTTGGAGTAAGTCTCAATTAAGTTTGATTTACACTTTGACTATTGCTTGCCTGTATTTTAAAATATCAAACATTACATGTGCATTTAAATGCTTCCCAAATAGTTTTAATAATAACATATAATTCAAATAATGAATAATTATTATATATCACTAATATGCAACAATAATTATATGATGAGAGGATTGATTTTTATTTTTTTAAGCTCAAAGTTTTGTGGTTTTCATATCTTTTACCTCTCCATGATGGGGAAACAAAACGTACCATTAATGAGAATACTAATCCTTTCCATTTTACTGCTGCTTTACGTCTGTTGGAACAATAATGTCCTCTAATCAAAATCTGATGCCACCTGTAGCTTATTTCAGATTGGTAAAGGTTCTTGCTTTAGTACTATTTTGTTCAATAACGTTCTTTCATCGCCATATTTATGTCTTATTCATGATATATGTCATTCATTCCGTTATGGTAGCAGTCTGTTTACAGACCACTGAAACCTTCTTGGTATATGTACTGAGTTCAAAGAAGACTCTGCAGTGGAGGTGTGACATTAGCGTGTCAATGGGGTTGGGGATCTCCCTGGTTCCACTGTTTTTATCTACCTGAATGTTTGTAGATCAAAAAGTCAGAGTCTCATGCATAGCACTCTGCAATACTCAATTTTTCGAATGACATCTGCTCGTAGATGAGATAGAAATGGCATGATGTCTGTCAGCAATGTAAGTTGGAGTAGCTCTGAGAGTGGTATCTCTGCAAGATACGTAACCCTATTGGGTTCCATCATTGCTTTGGCTGCAAGGCTTACCATATGTAAACCCTCTTCCTCCATAATTGCTCCATGTGCACCCTTAATCAAGCTGTGTGCTTGATGACTTTGGGCGGCTCTTCTTTTGGAAAAGGTGTACTTTGGCCAGTCTGTCTCAAGGGTATTTAAGTGCTGCGCTCCCTTCTAGAACCTCCAAACAAGTCTCATTGGTCAGTTGCATATGCAACTGATGGTAGTCAAGCTCCAAGTCTTCAGGCACATCCAAATGAGGCACTTTTCTCAATTCTACTTGCTCAATATATTGGAAACTATGAACACTAAAAGGACTCTGCCACCAGCATCACCAGGAGTATCCCTTTATAGACAATAAGGTCCCTCTCAATTGATGGTTTAAAGATTACATTTTTTAGTTGTCTTTCTGAGGTCAACACTCTTCCCTTACTATTGACATTTTTGAATAAAAATGACTTTCATATTGTCATCCAGGGTTGAATGAAATAAAATGTATGTGATTCAAAGGGTCTACATGATAGAAGCTGATGGGTTTGCCCCGGTTTTAATGTCCTGAGGGTCTCTTTATTTGGGTTTCCACCTTGGATGTTATACCCCACCAGCTCCTGCTGCAAAGAGCTTGGAGCAATGTTTTGGGCTTGGTTTTCATGGCGGTATCCTTTGACACAGGATACAAAATAAAGCCATTATGAATTTCCATTGCTGATAGTCACCATGCCATATCTGCCTCAGAACAAGCAAATCAAGCTGCTCAGAACATTCTTTTCTCCAAGATCGAACACAGCGATATGCTTCCCATAGGCCGTCTTCCGCAATCCCTAGGATGAGCCCAATGATATGTGACAGTGGAGCTAGGGTGATCTTCAAACTCATGATTCATTAGTATACTAAATTGTAGGTGGAGGTTCAGCATTAGTAAGGCTTTTCTTAGTTCAGAGCCATATGAGGGGCTGTACTAGATCTCAAGTGTAAGAATTGCTTGCATAGTGGTATAGCTTGCCATGTGCATTAAGACAAAATTTTAATTTTTAAAATAGAATATTGAAAGAAGGATTAGAATCATACGTCCCAAAAATTATTTAAGGTTGTAATTTTCCCAAAATTAACAATGAGTGAAACGTTTAACTCACCACTTTTTAATAATACCTTACTTTTCAGAATAGAAATATACGTAATATAAATTCAGGAAGAGGGTTTACAGAATGATATGTAATAAGGAGATAACTGAGAACAAAAAAGAGTTTGGGAAAGCTATAGTAAAAAGCGCAAAACTGATACAGATAAAAAGCCAAATGTCCTTAATCTTCCTTGCCTAGCTTTCTAAATGTTTGGCTATAGTGCATAGATACCACTAAACTATTAATTGAAGAAAATTGAGTGCTGGAAATATACTGGTGAAATGTGAAGATGAGGGTATGTGTGTGTCTGCCTTCGTTTGTACAGCACCTCACAAAATTAAAAAGAAACATCTGTGGGGTCTTTTTCAAGGGCAAGAAAAAGAGGACAACAGTGAAAATTGCATATTTTCTAAGAAAAACGCATTCAACAAACACTTTTCAAGGTCAGTAAATTAAAGAAAGCTTTTTAACCACCCGATTGATATTAAGTAGATCTAGCGATAATGATCTAGGCACTGGCACTATTTTGGAGTGAGTCTCAATTAAGTTTGATTTACACTTTGACTATTGCTTGCCTGTATTTTAAAATATCAAACATTACATGTGCATTTAAATGCTTCCCAAATAGTTTTAATAATAATATATAGTTCAAATAATAAATAATTATTATATTTCACTTATATGCAACAATAATTATACGATGAGAGGATTGATTTTTATTTTTTTAAGCTCAAAGTTTTGCGGTTTTCATATCTTTTACCTCTCCATGATGTGGAAACAAAACGTACCATTAATGAGAATACTAATCCTTTCCATTTTACTGCTGCTTTAGGTCTGTTGGAACAATAATGTCCTCTAATCAAAATCTGATGCCACCTGTAGCTTATTTCAGATTGGTAAAGGTTCTTGCTTTAGTACTATTTTGTTCAATAACGTTCTTTCATCGCCACATTTATGTCTTATTCTTGATATATATCATTCAATCTGTTGTGGTAGCAGTCTGTTTACAGACCACTGAAACCTTCTTGGTATATGTACTGAGTTCAAAGAAGACTCTGCAGTGGAGGTGTGACATTAGCGTGTCAATGGGGTTGGGGATCTCCCTGGTTCCACTGTTTTTATCTACCTGAATGTTTGTAGATCTAAAAGTCAGAGTCTCATGCATAGCACTCTGCAATACTCAATTTTTCGAATGACATCTGCTCGTAGATGAGATAGAAATGGCATGATGTCTGTCAGCAATGTAAGTTGGAGTAGCTCTGAGAGGGGTATCTCTGCAAGATACGTAACCCTATTGGGTTCCATCATTGCTTTGGCTGCAAGGCTTACCATATGTAAACCCTCTTCCTCCATAATTGCTCCATGTGCACCCTTAATCAAGCTGTGTGCTTGATGACTTTGGGCGGCTCTTCTTTTGGAATAGGTGTACTTTCGCCAGTCTGTCTCAAGGGTATTTAAGTGCTGCGCTCCCTTCTAGAACCTCCAAACAAGTCTCGTTGGTCAGTTGCATATGCAACTGATGGTAGTCAAGCTCCAAGTCTTCAGGCACATCCAAATGAGGCATTTTTCTCAATTCTACTTGCTCAATATATTGGAAACTATGAACACCAAAAGGACTCTGCCACCAGCATCATCAGGAGTATCCCTTTATAGACAATAAGGTCCCTCTCAATTGATGGTTTAAAGATTACATTTTTTAGTTATGTCTTTCTGAGGTCAACACTCTTCCGTTACTATTGACATTTTTGAATAAAAATGACTTTCATATTGTCATCCAGGGTTGAATGAAATAAAATTGATGAGACTCAAAGGGTCTACATGATAGAAGCTGATGGCTTAGCCACGGTTTTAATGTCCTGAGGGTGTCTTTATTTGGGTTTCCACCTTGGATGTTATACCCCACCAGCTCCTGCTGCAAAGAGCTTGGAGCAATGTTTTGGGCTTGGTTTTCATGGCGGTATCCTTTGACACAGGATACAAAATAAAGCCATTATGAATTTCCATTGCTGATAGTCACCATGCCATATCTGCCTCAGAACAAGCAAATCAAGCTGCTCAGAACATTCTTTTCTCCAAGATCGAACACAGCGATATGCTTCCCATAGGCCGTCTTCCGCAATCCCTAGGATGAGCCCAATGATATGTGACAGTGGAGCTAGGGTGATCTTCAAACTCATGATTCATTAGTATACTAAATTGTAGGTGGAGGTTCAGCATTAGTAAGGCTTTTCTTAGTTCAGAGCCATATGAGGGGTTGTACTAGATCTCAAGTGTAAGAATTGCTTGCATAGTGGTATAGCTTGCCATGTGCATTAAGACAAAATTTTAATTTTTAAAATAGAATATTGAAAGAAGGATTAGAATCATACGTCCCAAAAATTATTTAAGGTTGTAATTTTCCCAAAATTAACAATGAGTGAAACGTTTAATTCACCACTTTTTAATAATACCTTACTTTTCAGAATAGAAATATACGTAATATAAATTCAGGAAGAGGGTTTACAGAATGATATGTAATAAGGAGATAACTGAGAACAAAAAAGAGTTTGGGAAAGCTATAGTAAAAAGCGCAAAACTGATACAGATAAAAAGCCAAATGTCCTTAATGTTCCTTGCCTAGCTTTCTAAATGTTTGGCTATAGTGCATAGATACCACTAAACTATTAATTGAAGAAAATTGAGTGCTGGAAATATACTGGTGAAATGTGAAGATGAGGGTATGTGTGTGTCTACCTTCGTTTGTACAGCACCTCACAAAATTAAAAAGAAACATCTGTGGGGTCTTTTTCAAGGGCAAGAAAAAGAGGACAACAGTGAAAATGGCATATTTTCTAAGAAAAACGCATTCAACAAACACTTTTCAAGGTCAGTAAATTAAAGAAAGCTTTTTAACCACCCGATTGATATTAAGTAGATCTAGCGATAATGATCTAGGCACTGGCACTATCTTGGAGTGAGTCTCAATTAAGTTTGATTTACACTTTGACTATTGCTTGCCTGTATTTTAAAATATCAAACATTACATGTGCATTTAAATGCTTCCCAAATAGTTTTAATAATAACATATAGTTCAAATAATGAATAATTATTATATATCACTAATATGCAACAATAATTATATGATGAGAGGATTGATTTTTATTTTTTTAAGCTCAAAGTTTTGTGCTTTTCATATCTTTTACCTCTCCATGATGGGGAAACAAAACGTACCATTAATGAGAATACTAATCCTTTCCATTTTACTGCTGCTTTAGGTCTGTTGGAACAATAATGTCCTCTAATCAAAATCTGATGCCACCTGTAGCTTATTTCAGATTGGTAAAGGTTCTTGCTTTAGTACTATTTTGTTCAATAACGTTCTTTCATCGCCATATTTATGTCTTATTCATGATATATATCATTCATTCCGTTATGGTAGCAGTCTGTTTACACACCACTGAAACCTTCTTGGTATATGTACTGAGTTCAAAGAAGACTCTGCAGTGGAGGTGTGACATTAGCGTGTCAATGGGGTTGGGGATCTCCCTGGTTCCACTGTTTTTATCAACCTGAATGTTTGTAGATCTAAAAGTCAGAGTCTCATGCATAGCACTCTGCAATACTCAATTTTTCGAATGACATCTGCTCGTAGATGAGATAGAAATGGCATGATGTCTGCCAGCAGTGTAAGTTGGAGTAGCTCTGACAGTGGTATCTCTGCAAGATACGTAACCCTATTAGGTTCCATCATTGCTTCGGCTGCAAGGCTTACCATATGTAAACCCTCTTCCTCCATAATTGCTCCATGTGCACCCTTAATCAAGCTGTGTGCTTGATGACTTTGGGCGGCTCTTCTTTTGGAAAAGGTGTACTTTCGCCAGTCTGTCTCAAGGGTATTTAAGTGCTGCGCTCCCTTCTAGAACCTCCAAACAAGTCTCATTGGTCAGTTGCATATGCAACTGATGGTAGTCAAGCTCCAAGTCTTCAGGCACATCCAAATGAGGCACTTTTCTCAATTCTACTTGCTCAATATGTTGGAAACTATGAACACACAAAGGACTCTGCCACCAGCATCACCAGGAGTATCCCTTTATAGACAATAAGGTCCCTCTCAATTGATGGTTTAAAGATTACATTTTTTAGTTATGTCTTTCTGAGGTCAACACTCTTCCCTTACTATTGACATTTTTGAATAAAAATGACTTTCATATTGTCATCCAGGGTTGAATGAAATAAAATGTATGTGATTCAAAGGGTCTACATGATAGAAGCTGATGGCTTAGCCCAGGTTTTAATGTCCTGAGGGTCTCTTTATTTGGGTTTCCACCTTGGATGTTATACCCCACCAGCTCCTGCTGCAAAGAGCTTGGAGCAATGTTTTGGGCTTGGTTTTCATGGCGGTATCCTTTGACACAGGATACAAAATAAAGCCATTATGAATTTCCATTGCTGATAGTCACCATGCCATATCTGCCTCAGAACAAGCAAATCAAGCTGCTCAGAACATTCTTTTCTCCAAGATCGAACACAGCGATATGCTTCCCATAGGCCGTCTTCCGCAATCTCTAGGATGAGCCCAATGATATGTGACAGTGGAGCTAGGGTGATCTTCAAACTCATGATTCATTAGTATACTAAATTGTAGGTGGAGGTTCAGCATTAGTAAGGGTTTTCTTAGTTCAGAGTCATATGAGGGGTTGTACTAGATCTCAAGTGTAAGAATTGCTTGCATAGTGGTATAGCTTGCCATGTGCATTAAGACAAAATTTTAATTTTTAAAATAGAATATTGAAAGAAGGATTAGAATCATACGTCCCAAAAATTATTTAAGCTTGTAATTTTCCCAAAATTAACAATGAGTGAAACGTTTAACTCACCACTTTTTAATAATACCTTACTTTTCAGAATAGAAATATACGTAATGTAAATTCAGGAAGAGGGTTTACAGAATGATATGTAATAAGGAGATAACTGAGAACAAAAAAGAGTTTGGGAAAGCTATAGTAAAAAGCGCAAAACTGATACAGATAAAAAGCCAAATGGCCTTAATGTTCCTTGCCTAGCTTTCTAAATGTTTGGCTATAGTGCATAGATACCACTAAACTATTAATTGAAGAAAATTGAGTGCTGGAAATATACTGGTGAAATGTGAAGATGAGGGTATGTGTGTGTCTGCCTTCGTTTGTACAGCATTTCACAAAATTAAAAAGAAACATCTGTGGGGTCTTTTTCAAGTGCAAGTAAAAGAGGACAACAGTGAAAATGGCATATTTTCTAAGAAAAACGCATTCAACAAACACTTTTCAAGGTCAGTAAATTAAAGAAAGCTTTTTAACCACCCGATTGATATTAAGTAGATCTAGCGATAATGATCTAGGCACTGGCACTATCTTGGAGTGAGTCTCAATTAAGTTTGATTTACACTTTGACTATTGCTTGCCTGTATTTTAAAATATCAAACATTACATGTGCATTTAAATGCTTCCCAAATAGTTTTAATAATAACATATAGTTCAAATAATAAATAATTATTATATTTCACTTATATGCAACAATAATTATATGATGAGAGGATTGATATTTATTTTTTTAAGCTCAAAGTTTTGCTGTTTTCATATCTTTTACCTCTCCATGATGTGGAAACAAAACGTACTATTAATGAGAATACTAATCCTTTCCATTTTACTGCTGCTTTAGGTCTGTTGGAACAATAATGTCCTCTAATCAAAATCTGATGCCACCTGTAGCTTATTTCAGATTGGTAAAGGTTCTTGCTTTAGTACTATTTTGTTCAATAACGTTCTTTCATCGCCACATTTATGTCTTATTCTTGATATATATCATTCAATCCGTTGTGGTAGCAGTCTGTTTACAGACCACTGAAACCTTCTTGGTATATGTACTGAGTTCAAAGAAGACTCTGCAGTGGAGGTGTGACATTAGCGTGTCAATGGGGTTGGGGATCTCCCTGGTTCCACTGTTTTTATCTACCTGAATGTTTGTAGATCTAAAAGTCAGAGTCTCATGCATAGCACTCTGCAATACTCAATTTTTCAAATGACATCTGCTCGTAGATGAGATAGAAATGGCATGATGTCTGTCAGCAATGTAAGTTGGAGTAGCTCTGAGAGGGGTATCTCTGCAAGATATGTAACCCTATTGGGTTCCATCATTGCTTTGGCTGCAAGGCTTACCATATGTAAACCCTCTTCCTCCATAATTGCTCCATGTGCACCCTTAATCAAGCTGTGTGCTTGATGACTTTGGGCGGCTCTTCTTTTGGAATAGGTGTACTTTCGCCAGTCTCTCTCAAGGGTATTTAAGTGCTGCGCTCCCTTCTAGAACCTCCAAACAAGTCTCATTGGTCAGTTGCATATGCAACTGATGGTAGTCAAGCTCCAAGTCTTCAGGCACATCCAAATGAGGCATTTTTCTCAATTCTACTTTCTCAATATATTGGAAACTATGAACACCAAAAGGACTCTGCCACCAGCATCATCAGGAGTATCCCTTTATAGACAATAAGGTCCCTCTCAATTGATGGTTTAAAGATTACATTTTTTAGTTATGTCTTTCTGAGGTCAACACTCTTCCGTTACTATTGACATTTTTGAATAAAAATGACTTTCATATTGTCATCCAGGGTTGAATGAAATTAAATTGATGTAATTCAAAGGGTCTACATGATAGAAGCTGATGGCTTAGCCCCGGTTTTAATGTCCTGAGGGTATCTTTATTTGGGTTTCCACCTTGGATGTTATACCCCACCAGCTCCTGCTGCAAAGAGCTTGGAGCAATGTTTTGGGCTTGGTTTTCATGGCGGTATCCTTTGACACAGGATACAAAATAAAGCCATTATGAATTTCCATTGCTGATAGTCACCATGCCATATCTGCCTCAGAACAAGCAAATCAAGCTGCTCAGAACATTCTTTTCTCCAAGATCGAACACAGCGATATGCTTCCCATAGGCCGTCTTCCGCAATCTCTAGGATGAGCCCAATGATATGTGACAGTGGAGCTAGGGTGATCTTCAAACTCATGATTCATTAGTATACTAAATTGTAGGTGGAGGTTCAGCATTAGTAAGGGTTTTCTTAGTTCAGAGTCATATGAGGGGTTGTACTAGATCTCAAGTGTAAGAATTGCTTGCATAGTGGTATAGCTTGCCATGTGCATTAAGACAAAATTTTAATTTTTAATATAGAATATTGAAAGAAGGATTAGAATCATACGTCCCAAAAATTATTTAAGCTTGTAATTTTCCCAAAATTAACAATGAGTGAAACGTTTAACTCACCACTTTTTAATAATACCTTACTTTTCAGAATAGAAATATACGTAATGTAAATTCAGGAAGAGGGTTTACAGAATGATATGTAATAAGGAGATAACTGAGAACAAAAAAGAGTTTGGGAAAGCTATAGTAAAAAGCGCAAAACTGATACAGATAAAAAGCCAAATGGCCTTAATGTTCCTTGCCTAGCTTTCTAAATGTTTGGCTATAGTGCATAGATACCACTAAACTATTAATTGAAGAAAATTGAGTGCTGGAAATATACTGGTGAAATGTGAAGATGAGGGTATGTGTGTGTCTGCCTTCGTTTGTACAGCATTTCACAAAATTAAAAAGAAACATCTGTGGGATCTTTTTCAAGTGCAAGTAAAAGAGGACAACAGTGAAAATGGCATATTTTCTAAGAAAAACGCATTCAACAAACACTTTTCAAGGTCAGTAAATTAAAGAAAGCTTTTTAACCACCCGATTGATATTAAGTAGATCTAGCGATAATGATCTAGGCACTGGCACTATCTTGGAGTGAGTCTCAATTAAGTTTGATTTACACTTTGACTATTGCTTGCCTGTATTTTAAAATATCAAACATTACATGTGCATTTAAATGCTTCCCAAATAGTTTTAATAATAACATATAGTTCATATAATAAATAATTATTATATTTCACTTATATGCAACAATAATTATATGATGAGAGGATTGATTTTTATTTTTTTAAGCTCAAAGTTTTGCTGTTTTCATATCTTTTACCTCTCCATGATGTGGAAACAAAACGTACCATTAATGAGAATACTAATCCTTTCCATTTTACTGCTGCTTTAGGTCTGTTGGAACAATAATGTCCTCTAATCAAAATCTGATGCCACCTGTAGCTTATTTCAGATTGGTAAAGGTTCTTGCTTTAGTACTATTTTGTTCAATAACGTTCTTTCATCGCCACATTTATGTCTTATTCTTGATATATATCATTCAATCCGTTGTGGTAGCAGTCTGTTTACAGACCACTGAATCCTTCTTGGTATATGTACTGAGTTCAAAGAAGACTCTGCAGTGGAGGTGTGACATTAGCGTGTCAATGGGGTTGGGGATCTCCCTGGTTCCACTGTTTTTATCTACCTGAATGTTTGTAGATCTAAAAGTCAGAGTCTCATGCATAGCACTCTGCAATACTCAATTTTTCAAATGACATCTGCTCGTAGATGCGATAGAAATGGCATGATGTCTGTCAGCAATGTAAGTTGGAGTAGCTCTGAGAGGGGTATCTCTGCAAGATACGTAACCCTATTGGGTTCCATCATTGCTTTGGCTGCAAGGCTTACCATATGTAAACCCTCTTCCTCCATAATTGCTCCATGTGCACCCTTAATCAAGCTGTGTGCTTGATGACTTTGGGCGGCTCTTCTTTTGGAATAGGTGTACTTTCGCCAGTCTGTCTCAAGGGTATTTAAGTGCTGCGCTCCCTTCTAGAACCTCCAAACAAGTCTCATTGGTCAGTTGCATATGCAACTGATGGTAGTCAAGCTCCAAGTCTTCAGGCACATCCAAATGAGGCATTTTTCTCAATTCTACTTTCTCAATATATTGGAAACTATGAACACCAAAAGGACTCTGCCACCAGCATCATCAGGAGTATCCCTTTATAGACAATAAGGTCCCTCTCAATTGATGGTTTAAAGATTAAATTTTTTAGTTATGTCTTTCTGAGGTCAACACTCTTCCGTTACTATTTACATTTTTGAATAAAAATTACTTTCATTTTGTCATCCAGGGTTGAATGAAATTAAATTGATGTAATTCAAAGGGTCTACATGACAGAAGCTGATGGCTTAGCCCCGGTTTTAATTTCCTGAGGGTATCTTTATTTGGGTTTCCACCTTGGATGTTATACCCCACCAGCTCCTGCTGCA
This sequence comes from Pleurodeles waltl, assembly GCF_031143425.1. Lineage (NCBI taxonomy): Eukaryota > Metazoa > Chordata > Amphibia > Caudata > Salamandridae > Pleurodeles > Pleurodeles waltl. The sequence goes on from NC_090437.1 coordinate 66,755,727, forward strand.
AAGAGCTTGGAGCAATGTTTTGGGCTTGGTTTTCATGGCGGTATCCTTTGACACAGGATACAAAATAAAGCCATTGTGAATTTCCATTGCTGATAGTCACCATGCCATATCTGCCTCAGAACAAGCAAATCAAGCTGCTCAGAACATTCTTTTCTCCAAGATCGAACACAGCGATATGCTTCCCATAGGCCGTCTTCCACAATCTCTAGGATGAGCCCAATGATATGTGACAGTGGTGCTAGGGTGATCTTCAAACTCATGATTCATTAGTATACTAAATTGTAGGTGGAGGTTCGGCATTAGTAAGGCTTTTCTTAGTTCAGAGTCATATGAGGGGTTGTACTAGATCTCAAGTGTGAGAATTACTTGCATAGTGGCATAGCTTGCCATGTGCATTAAGACAACATTTTAATTTTTAAAATAGAATATTGAAAGAAGGATTAGAATCACACGTCCCAAAAATTATTTAAGCTTGTAATTTTCCCAAAATTAACAATTAGTGAAACGTTTAACTCACCACTTTTTAATAATACCTTACTTTTCAGAATAGAAATATACGTAATATAAATTCAGGAAGAGGGTTTACAGAATGATATGTAATAAGGAGATAACTGAGAACAAAAAAGAGTTTGGGAAAGCTATAGTAAAAAGCGCAAAACTGATACAGATAAAAAGCCAAATGTCCTTAATGTTCCTTGCCTAGCTTTCTAAAGGTTTGGCTATAGTGCATAGATACCACTAAACTATTAATTGAAGAAAATTGAGTGCTGGAAATATACTGGTGAAATGTGAAGATGAGGGTATGTGTGTGTCTGCCTTCGTTTGTACAGCATTTCACAAAATTAAAAAGAAACATCTGTGGGGTCTTTTTCAAGTGCAAGTAAAAGAGGACAACAGTGAAAATGGCATATTTTCTAAGAAAAACGCATTCAACAAACACTTTTCAAGGTCAGTAAATTAAAGAAAGCTTTTTAACCACCCGATTGATATTAAGTAGATCTAGCGATAATGATCTAGGCACTGGCACTATCTTGGAGTGAGTCTCAATTAAGTTTGATTTACACTTTGACTATTGCTTGCCTGTATTTTAAAATATCAAACATTACATGTGCATTTAAATGCTTCCCAAATAGTTTTAATAATAACATATAGTTCAAATAATAAATAATTATTATATTTCACTTATATGCAACAATAATTATATGATGAGAGGATTGATATTTATTTTTTTAAGCTCAAAGTTTTGCTGTTTTCATATCTTTTACCTCTCCATGATGTGGAAACAAAACGTACTATTAATGAGAATACTAATCCTTTCCATTTTACTGCTGCTTTAGGTCTGTTGGAACAATAATGTCCTCTAATCAAAATCTGATGCCACCTGTAGCTTATTTCAGATTGGTAAAGGTTCTTGCTTTAGTACTATTTTGTTCAATAACGTTCTTTCATCGCCACATTTATGTCTTATTCTTGATATATATCATTCAATCCGTTGTGGTAGCAGTCTGTTTACAGACCACTGAAACCTTCTTGGTATATGTACTGAGTTCAAAGAAGACTCTGCAGTGGAGGTGTGACATTAGCGTGTCAATGGGGTTGGGGATCTCCCTGGTTCCACTGTTTTTATCTACCTGAATGTTTGTAGATCTAAAAGTCAGAGTCTCATGCATAGCACTCTGCAATACTCAATTTTTCAAATGACATCTGCTCGTAGATGAGATAGAAATGGCATGATGTCTGTCAGCAATGTAAGTTGGAGTAGCTCTGAGAGGGGTATCTCTGCAAGATATGTAACCCTATTGGGTTCCATCATTGCTTTGGCTGCAAGGCTTACCATATGTAAACCCTCTTCCTCCATAATTGCTCCATGTGCACCCTTAATCAAGCTGTGTGCTTGATGACTTTGGGCGGCTCTTCTTTTGGAATAGGTGTACTTTCGCCAGTCTCTCTCAAGGGTATTTAAGTGCTGCGCTCCCTTCTAGAACCTCCAAACAAGTCTCATTGGTCAGTTGCATATGCAACTGATGGTAGTCAAGCTCCAAGTCTTCAGGCACATCCAAATGAGGCATTTTTCTCAATTCTACTTTCTCAATATATTGGAAACTATGAACACCAAAAGGACTCTGCCACCAGCATCATCAGGAGTATCCCTTTATAGACAATAAGGTCCCTCTCAATTGATGGTTTAAAGATTACATTTTTTAGTTATGTCTTTCTGAGGTCAACACTCTTCCGTTACTATTGACATTTTTGAATAAAAATGACTTTCATATTGTCATCCAGGGTTGAATGAAATTAAATTGATGTAATTCAAAGGGTCTACATGATAGAAGCTGATGGCTTAGCCCCGGTTTTAATGTCCTGAGGGTATCTTTATTTGGGTTTCCACCTTGGATGTTATACCCCACCAGCTCCTGCTGCAAAGAGCTTGGAGCAATGTTTTGGGCTTGGTTTTCATGGCGGTATCCTTTGACACAGGATACAAAATAAAGCCATTATGAATTTCCATTGCTGATAGTCACCATGCCATATCTGCCTCAGAACAAGCAAATCAAGCTGCTCAGAACATTCTTTTCTCCAAGATCGAACACAGCGATATGCTTCCCATAGGCCGTCTTCCGCAATCTCTAGGATGAGCCCAATGATATGTGACAGTGGAGCTAGGGTGATCTTCAAACTCATGATTCATTAGTATACTAAATTGTAGGTGGAGGTTCAGCATTAGTAAGGGTTTTCTTAGTTCAGAGTCATATGAGGGGTTGTACTAGATCTCAAGTGTAAGAATTGCTTGCATAGTGGTATAGCTTGCCATGTGCATTAAGACAAAATTTTAATTTTTAATATAGAATATTGAAAGAAGGATTAGAATCATACGTCCCAAAAATTATTTAAGCTTGTAATTTTCCCAAAATTAACAATGAGTGAAACGTTTAACTCACCACTTTTTAATAATACCTTACTTTTCAGAATAGAAATATACGTAATGTAAATTCAGGAAGAGGGTTTACAGAATGATATGTAATAAGGAGATAACTGAGAACAAAAAAGAGTTTGGGAAAGCTATAGTAAAAAGCGCAAAACTGATACAGATAAAAAGCCAAATGGCCTTAATGTTCCTTGCCTAGCTTTCTAAATGTTTGGCTATAGTGCATAGATACCACTAAACTATTAATTGAAGAAAATTGAGTGCTGGAAATATACTGGTGAAATGTGAAGATGAGGGTATGTGTGTGTCTGCCTTCGTTTGTACAGCATTTCACAAAATTAAAAAGAAACATCTGTGGGATCTTTTTCAAGTGCAAGTAAAAGAGGACAACAGTGAAAATGGCATATTTTCTAAGAAAAACGCATTCAACAAACACTTTTCAAGGTCAGTAAATTAAAGAAAGCTTTTTAACCACCCGATTGATATTAAGTAGATCTAGCGATAATGATCTAGGCACTGGCACTATCTTGGAGTGAGTCTCAATTAAGTTTGATTTACACTTTGACTATTGCTTGCCTGTATTTTAAAATATCAAACATTACATGTGCATTTAAATGCTTCCCAAATAGTTTTAATAATAACATATAGTTCATATAATAAATAATTATTATATTTCACTTATATGCAACAATAATTATATGATGAGAGGATTGATTTTTATTTTTTTAAGCTCAAAGTTTTGCTGTTTTCATATCTTTTACCTCTCCATGATGTGGAAACAAAACGTACCATTAATGAGAATACTAATCCTTTCCATTTTACTGCTGCTTTAGGTCTGTTGGAACAATAATGTCCTCTAATCAAAATCTGATGCCACCTGTAGCTTATTTCAGATTGGTAAAGGTTCTTGCTTTAGTACTATTTTGTTCAATAACGTTCTTTCATCGCCACATTTATGTCTTATTCTTGATATATATCATTCAATCCGTTGTGGTAGCAGTCTGTTTACAGACCACTGAATCCTTCTTGGTATATGTACTGAGTTCAAAGAAGACTCTGCAGTGGAGGTGTGACATTAGCGTGTCAATGGGGTTGGGGATCTCCCTGGTTCCACTGTTTTTATCTACCTGAATGTTTGTAGATCTAAAAGTCAGAGTCTCATGCATAGCACTCTGCAATACTCAATTTTTCAAATGACATCTGCTCGTAGATGCGATAGAAATGGCATGATGTCTGTCAGCAATGTAAGTTGGAGTAGCTCTGAGAGGGGTATCTCTGCAAGATACGTAACCCTATTGGGTTCCATCATTGCTTTGGCTGCAAGGCTTACCATATGTAAACCCTCTTCCTCCATAATTGCTCCATGTGCACCCTTAATCAAGCTGTGTGCTTGATGACTTTGGGCGGCTCTTCTTTTGGAATAGGTGTACTTTCGCCAGTCTGTCTCAAGGGTATTTAAGTGCTGCGCTCCCTTCTAGAACCTCCAAACAAGTCTCATTGGTCAGTTGCATATGCAACTGATGGTAGTCAAGCTCCAAGTCTTCAGGCACATCCAAATGAGGCATTTTTCTCAATTCTACTTTCTCAATATATTGGAAACTATGAACACCAAAAGGACTCTGCCACCAGCATCATCAGGAGTATCCCTTTATAGACAATAAGGTCCCTCTCAATTGATGGTTTAAAGATTAAATTTTTTAGTTATGTCTTTCTGAGGTCAACACTCTTCCGTTACTATTTACATTTTTGAATAAAAATTACTTTCATTTTGTCATCCAGGGTTGAATGAAATTAAATTGATGTAATTCAAAGGGTCTACATGACAGAAGCTGATGGCTTAGCCCCGGTTTTAATTTCCTGAGGGTATCTTTATTTGGGTTTCCACCTTGGATGTTATACCCCACCAGCTCCTGCTGCAAAGAGCTTGGAGCAATGTTTTGGGCTTGGTTTTCATGGCGGTATCCTTTGACACAGGATACAAAATAAAGCCATTGTGAATTTCCATTGCTGATAGTCACCATGCCATATCTGCCTCAGAACAAGCAAATCAAGCTGCTCAGAACATTCTTTTCTCCAAGATCGAACACAGCGATATGCTTCCCATAGGCCGTCTTCCACAATCTCTAGGATGAGCCCAATGATATGTGACAGTGGTGCTAGGGTGATCTTCAAACTCATGATTCATTAGTATACTAAATTGTAGGTGGAGGTTCGGCATTAGTAAGGCTTTTCTTAGTTCAGAGTCATATGAGGGGTTGTACTAGATCTCAAGTGTGAGAATTACTTGCATAGTGGCATAGCTTGCCATGTGCATTAAGACAACATTTTAATTTTTAAAATAGAATATTGAAAGAAGGATTAGAATCACACGTCCCAAAAATTATTTAAGCTTGTAATTTTCCCAAAATTAACAATTAGTGAAACGTTTAACTCACCACTTTTTAATAATACCTTACTTTTCAGAATAGAAATATACGTAATATAAATTCAGGAAGAGGGTTTACAGAATGATATGTAATAAGGAGATAACTGAGAACAAAAAAGAGTTTGGGAAAGCTATAGTAAAAAGCGCAAAACTGATACAGATAAAAAGCCAAATGTCCTTAATGTTCCTTGCCTAGCTTTCTAAAGGTTTGGCTATAGTGCATAGATACCACTAAACTATTAATTGAAGAAAATTGAGTGCTGGAAATATACTGGTGAAATGTGAAGATGAGGGTATGTGTGTGTCTGCCTTCGTTTGTACAGCACCTCACAAAATTAAAAAGAAACATCTGTGGGGTCTTTTTCAAGGGCAAGAAAAAGAGGACAACAGTGAAAATGGCATATTTTCTAAGAAAAACGCATTCAACAAACACTTTTCAAGGTCAGTAAATTAAAGAAAGCTTTTTAACCACCCGATTGATATTAAGTAGATCTAGCGATAATGATCTAGGCACTGGCACTATGTTGGAGTGAGTCTCAATTAAGTTTGATTTACACTTTGACTATTGCTTGCCTGTATTTTAAAATATCAAACATTACATGTGCATTTAAATGCTTCCCAAATAGTTTTAATAATAACATATAGTTCAAATAATAAATAATTATTATATTTCACTTATATGCAACAATAATTATATGATGAGAGGATTGATTTTTATTTTTTTAAGCTCAAAGTTTTGCGGTTTTCATATCTTTTACCTCTCCATGATGTGGAAACAAAACGTACCATTAATGAGAATACTAATCCTTTCCATTTTACTGCTGCTTTAGGTCTGTTGGAACAATAATGTCCTCTAATCAAAATCTGATGCCACCTGTAGCTTATTTCAGATTGGTAAAGGTTCTTGCTTTAGTACTATTTTGTTCAATAACGTTCTTTCATCGCCACATTTATGTCTTATTCTTGATATATATCATTCAATCCGTTGTGGTAGCAGTCTGTTTACAGACCACTGAAACCTTCTTGGTATATGTACTGAGTTCAAAGAAGACTCTGCAGTGGAGGTGTGACATTAGCGTGTCAATGGGGTTGGGGATCTCCCTGGTTCCACTGTTTTTTATCTACCTGAATGTTTGTAGATCTAAAAGTCAGAGTCTCATGCATAGCACTCTGCAATACTCAATTTTTCGAATGACATCTGCTCGTAGATGAGATAGAAATGGCATGATGTCTGTCAGCAATGTAAGTTGGAGTAGCTCTGAGAGGGGTATATCTGCAAGATACGTAACCCTATTGGGTTCCATCATTGCTTTGGCTGCAAGGCTTACCATATGTAAACCCTCTTCCTCCATAATTGCTCCATGTGCACCCTTAATCAAGCTGTGTGCTTGATGACTTTGGGCGGCTCTTCTTTTGGAATAGGTGTACTTTCGCCAGTCTGTCTCAAGGGTATTTAAGTGCTGCGCTCCCTTCTAGAACCTCCAAACAAGTCTCATTGGTCAGTTGCATATGCAACTGATGGTAGTCAAGCTCCAAGTCTTCAGGCACATCCAAATGAGGCATTTTTCTCAATTCTACTTGCTCAATATATTGGAAACTATGAACACCAAAAGGACTCTGCCACCAGCATCATCAGGAGTATCCCTTTATAGACAATAGGGTCCCTCTCAATTGATGGTTTAAAGATTACATTTTTTAGTTATGTCTTTCTGAGGTCAACACTCTTCCGTTACTATTGACATTTTTGAATAAAAATGACTTTCATATTGTCATCCAGGGTTGAATGAAATTAAATTGATGTAATTCAAAGGGTCTACATGATAGAAGCTGATGGCTTAGCCCTGGTTTTAATGTCCTGAGGGTATCTTTATTTGGGTTTCCACCTTGGATGTTATACCCCACCAGCTCCTGCTGCAAAGAGCTTGGAGCAATGTTTTGGGCTTGGTTTTCATGGCGGTATCCTTTGACACAGGATACAAAATAAAGCCATTATGAATTTCCATTGCTGATAGTCACCATGCCATATCTGCCTCAGAACAAGCAAATCAAGCTGCTCAGAACATTCTTTTCTCCAAGATCGAACACAGCGATATGCTTCCCATAGGCCGTCTTCCACAATCTCTAGGATGAGCCCAATGATATGTGACAGTGGAGCTAGGGTGATCTTCAAACTCATGATTCATTAGTATACTAAATTGTAGGTGGAGGTTCGGCATTAGTAAGGCTTTTCTTAGTTCAGAGTCATATGAGGGGTTGTACTAGATCTCAAGTGTGAGAATTACTTGCATAGTGGCATAGCTTGCCATGTGCATTAAGACAAAATTTTAATTTTTAAAATAGAATATTGAAAGAAGGATTAGAATCACACGTCCCAAAAATTATTTAAGCTTGTAATTTTCCCAAAATTAACAATGAGTGAAACGTTTAACTCACCACTTTTTAATAATACCTTACTTTTCAGAATAGAAATATACGTAATATAAATTCAGGAAGAGGGAAAGTAGTTACAGAATGATATGTAATAAGGAGATGACTGAGAACAAAAAAGAGTTTGGGAAAGCTATAGTAAAAAGCGCAAACCTGATACAGATAAAAAGCCAAATGTCCTTAATGTTCCTTGCCTAGCTTTCTAAATGTTTGGCTGTAGTGCATAGATACCACTAAACTATTAATTGAAGAAAATTGAGTGCTGGAAATATACTGGTGAAATGTGAAGATGAGGGTATGTGTGTGTCTGCCTTCGTTTGTACAGCACTTCACAAAATTAAAAAGAAACATCTGTGGGGTCTTTTTCAAGGGCAAGAAAAAGAGGACAACAGTGAAAATGGCATATTTTCTAAGAAAAACGCATTCAACAAACACTTTTCAAGGTTAGTAAATTAAAGAAAGCTTTTTAACCACCCGATTGATATTAAGTAGATCTAGCGATAATGATCTAGGCACTGGCACTATGTTGGAGTAAGTCTCAATTAAGTTTGATTTACACTTTGACTATTGCTTGCCTGTATTTTAAAATATCAAACATTACATGTGCATTTAAATGCTTCCCAAATAGTTTTAATAATAACATATAGTTCAAATAATGAATAATTATTATATATCACTAATATGCAACAATAATTATATGATGAGAGGATTGATTTTTATTTTTTTAAGCTCAAAGTTTTGTGGTTTTCATATCTTTTACCTCTCCATGATGGGGAAACAAAACGTACCATTAATGAGAATACTAATCCTTTCCATTTTACTGCTGCTTTACGTCTGTTGGAACAATAATGTCCTCTAATCAAAATCTGATGCCACCTGTAGCTTATTTCAGATTGTTAAAGGTTCTTGCTTTAGTACTATTTTGTTCAATAACGTTCTTTCATCGCCATATTTATGTCTTATTCATGATATATGTCATTCATTCCGTTATGGTAGCAGTCTGTTTACAGACCACTGAAACCTTCTTGGTATATGTACTGAGTTCAAAGAAGACTCTGCAGTGGAGGTGTGACATTAGCGTGTCAATGGGGTTGGGGATCTCCCTTGTTCCACTGTTTTTATCTACCTGAATGTTTGTAGATCTAAAAGTCAGAGTCTCATGCATGGCACTCTGCAACACTCAATTTTTCGAATGACATCTGCTCGTAGATGAGATAGAAATGGCATGATTCTGTCCGCAATGTAAGTTGGAGTAGCTCTGAGAGTGGTATCTCTGCAAGATACGTAACCCTATTGGGTTCCATCATTGCTTTGGCTGCAAGGCTTACCGTATGTAAACCCTCTTCCTCCATAATTGCTCCATGTGCACCCTTAATCAAGCTGTGTGCTTGATGACTTTGGGCGGCTCTTCTTTTGGAAAAGGTGTACTTTCGCCAGTCTGTCTCAAGGGTATTTCAGTGCTGCGCTCCCTTCTAGAACCTCCAAACAAGTCTCATTGGTCAGTTGCATATGCAACTGATGGTAGTCAAGCTCCAAGTCTTCAGGCACATCCAAATGAGGCACTTTTCTCAATTCTACTTGCTCAATATATTGGAAACTATGAACACCAAAAGGACTCTGCCACCAGCATCATCAGGAGTATCCCTTTATAGACAATAAGGTCCCTCTCAATTGATGGTTTAAAGATTACATTTTTTAGTTATGTCTTTCTGAGGTCAACACTCTTCCGTTACTATTGACATTTTTGAATAAAAATGACTTTCATATTGTCATCCAGGGTTGAATGAAATAAAATTGATGTAATTCAAAGGGTCTACATGATAGAAGCTGATGGCTTAGCCCCGGTTTTAATGTCCTGAGGGTATCTTTATTTGGGTTTCCACTTTGGATGTTATACCCCACCAGCTCCTGCTGCAAAGAGCTTGGAGCAATGTTTTGGGCTTGGTTTTCATGGCGGTATCCTTTGACACAGGATACAAAATAAAGCCATTATGAATTTCCATTGCTGATAGTCACCATGCCATATCTGCCTCAGAACAAGCAAATCAAGCTGCTCAGAACATTCTTTTCTCCAAGATCGAACACAGCGATATGCTTCCCATAGGCCATCTTCCACAATCTCTAGGATGAGCCAATGATATGTGACAGTGGAGCTAGGGTGATCTTCAAACTCATGATTCATTAGTATACTAAATTGTAGGTGGAGGTTCGGCATTAGTAAGGCTTTTCTTAGTTCAGAGTCATATGAGGGGTTGTACTAGATCTCAAGTGTGAGAATTACTTGCATAGTGGCATAGCTTGCCATGTGCATCAAGACAAAATTTTAATTTTTAAAATAGAATATTGAAAGAAGGATTAGAATCACACGTCCCAAAAATTATTTAAGCTTGTAATTTTCCCAAAATTAACAATGAGTGAAACGTTTAACTCACCACTTTTTAATAATACCTTACTTTTCAGAATAGAAATATACGTAATATAAATTCAGGAAGAGGGAAAGTAGTTACAGAATGATATGTAATAAGGAGATGACTGAGAACAAAAAAGAGTTTGGGAAAGCTATAGTAAAAAGCGCAAACCTGATACAGATAAAAAGCCAAATGTCCTTAATGTTCCTTGCCTAGCTTTCTAAATGTTTGGCTGTAGTGCATAGATACCACTAAACTATTAATTGAAGAAAATTGAGTGCTGGAAATATACTGGTGAAATGTGAAGATGAGGGTATGTGTGTGTCTGCCTTCGTTTGTACAGCACTTCACAAAATTAAAAAAAAGATCTGTGGGGTCTTTTTCAAGGGCAAGAAAAAGAGGACAACAGTGAAAATGGCATATTTTCTAAGAAAAACGCATTCAACAAACACTTTTCAAGGTTAGTAAATTAAAGAAAGCTTTTTAACCACCCGATTGATATTAAGTAGATCTAGCGATAATGATCTAGGCACTGGCACTATGTTGGAGTAAGTCTCAATTAAGTTTGATTTACACTTTGACTATTGCTTGCCTGTATTTTAAAATATCAAACATTACATGTGCATTTAAATGCTTCCCAAATAGTTTTAATAATAACATATAATTCAAATAATGAATAATTATTATATATCACTAATATGCAACAATAATTATATGATGAGAGGATTGATTTTTATTTTTTTAAGCTCAAAGTTTTGTGGTTTTCATATCTTTTACCTCTCCATGATGGGGAAACAAAACGTACCATTAATGAGAATACTAATCCTTTCCATTTTACTGCTGCTTTACGTCTGTTGGAACAATAATGTCCTCTAATCAAAATCTGATGCCACCTGTAGCTTATTTCAGATTGGTAAAGGTTCTTGCTTTAGTACTATTTTGTTCAATAACGTTCTTTCATCGCCATATTTATGTCTTATTCATGATATATGTCATTCATTCCGTTATGGTAGCAGTCTGTTTACAGACCACTGAAACCTTCTTGGTATATGTACTGAGTTCAAAGAAGACTCTGCAGTGGAGGTGTGACATTAGCGTGTCAATGGGGTTGGGGATCTCCCTGGTTCCACTGTTTTTATCTACCTGAATGTTTGTAGATCAAAAAGTCAGAGTCTCATGCATAGCACTCTGCAATACTCAATTTTTCGAATGACATCTGCTCGTAGATGAGATAGAAATGGCATGATGTCTGTCAGCAATGTAAGTTGGAGTAGCTCTGAGAGTGGTATCTCTGCAAGATACGTAACCCTATTGGGTTCCATCATTGCTTTGGCTGCAAGGCTTACCATATGTAAACCCTCTTCCTCCATAATTGCTCCATGTGCACCCTTAATCAAGCTGTGTGCTTGATGACTTTGGGCGGCTCTTCTTTTGGAAAAGGTGTACTTTGGCCAGTCTGTCTCAAGGGTATTTAAGTGCTGCGCTCCCTTCTAGAACCTCCAAACAAGTCTCATTGGTCAGTTGCATATGCAACTGATGGTAGTCAAGCTCCAAGTCTTCAGGCACATCCAAATGAGGCACTTTTCTCAATTCTACTTGCTCAATATATTGGAAACTATGAACACTAAAAGGACTCTGCCACCAGCATCACCAGGAGTATCCCTTTATAGACAATAAGGTCCCTCTCAATTGATGGTTTAAAGATTACATTTTTTAGTTGTCTTTCTGAGGTCAACACTCTTCCCTTACTATTGACATTTTTGAATAAAAATGACTTTCATATTGTCATCCAGGGTTGAATGAAATAAAATGTATGTGATTCAAAGGGTCTACATGATAGAAGCTGATGGGTTTGCCCCGGTTTTAATGTCCTGAGGGTCTCTTTATTTGGGTTTCCACCTTGGATGTTATACCCCACCAGCTCCTGCTGCAAAGAGCTTGGAGCAATGTTTTGGGCTTGGTTTTCATGGCGGTATCCTTTGACACAGGATACAAAATAAAGCCATTATGAATTTCCATTGCTGATAGTCACCATGCCATATCTGCCTCAGAACAAGCAAATCAAGCTGCTCAGAACATTCTTTTCTCCAAGATCGAACACAGCGATATGCTTCCCATAGGCCGTCTTCCGCAATCCCTAGGATGAGCCCAATGATATGTGACAGTGGAGCTAGGGTGATCTTCAAACTCATGATTCATTAGTATACTAAATTGTAGGTGGAGGTTCAGCATTAGTAAGGCTTTTCTTAGTTCAGAGCCATATGAGGGGCTGTACTAGATCTCAAGTGTAAGAATTGCTTGCATAGTGGTATAGCTTGCCATGTGCATTAAGACAAAATTTTAATTTTTAAAATAGAATATTGAAAGAAGGATTAGAATCATACGTCCCAAAAATTATTTAAGGTTGTAATTTTCCCAAAATTAACAATGAGTGAAACGTTTAACTCACCACTTTTTAATAATACCTTACTTTTCAGAATAGAAATATACGTAATATAAATTCAGGAAGAGGGTTTACAGAATGATATGTAATAAGGAGATAACTGAGAACAAAAAAGAGTTTGGGAAAGCTATAGTAAAAAGCGCAAAACTGATACAGATAAAAAGCCAAATGTCCTTAATCTTCCTTGCCTAGCTTTCTAAATGTTTGGCTATAGTGCATAGATACCACTAAACTATTAATTGAAGAAAATTGAGTGCTGGAAATATACTGGTGAAATGTGAAGATGAGGGTATGTGTGTGTCTGCCTTCGTTTGTACAGCACCTCACAAAATTAAAAAGAAACATCTGTGGGGTCTTTTTCAAGGGCAAGAAAAAGAGGACAACAGTGAAAATTGCATATTTTCTAAGAAAAACGCATTCAACAAACACTTTTCAAGGTCAGTAAATTAAAGAAAGCTTTTTAACCACCCGATTGATATTAAGTAGATCTAGCGATAATGATCTAGGCACTGGCACTATTTTGGAGTGAGTCTCAATTAAGTTTGATTTACACTTTGACTATTGCTTGCCTGTATTTTAAAATATCAAACATTACATGTGCATTTAAATGCTTCCCAAATAGTTTTAATAATAATATATAGTTCAAATAATAAATAATTATTATATTTCACTTATATGCAACAATAATTATACGATGAGAGGATTGATTTTTATTTTTTTAAGCTCAAAGTTTTGCGGTTTTCATATCTTTTACCTCTCCATGATGTGGAAACAAAACGTACCATTAATGAGAATACTAATCCTTTCCATTTTACTGCTGCTTTAGGTCTGTTGGAACAATAATGTCCTCTAATCAAAATCTGATGCCACCTGTAGCTTATTTCAGATTGGTAAAGGTTCTTGCTTTAGTACTATTTTGTTCAATAACGTTCTTTCATCGCCACATTTATGTCTTATTCTTGATATATATCATTCAATCTGTTGTGGTAGCAGTCTGTTTACAGACCACTGAAACCTTCTTGGTATATGTACTGAGTTCAAAGAAGACTCTGCAGTGGAGGTGTGACATTAGCGTGTCAATGGGGTTGGGGATCTCCCTGGTTCCACTGTTTTTATCTACCTGAATGTTTGTAGATCTAAAAGTCAGAGTCTCATGCATAGCACTCTGCAATACTCAATTTTTCGAATGACATCTGCTCGTAGATGAGATAGAAATGGCATGATGTCTGTCAGCAATGTAAGTTGGAGTAGCTCTGAGAGGGGTATCTCTGCAAGATACGTAACCCTATTGGGTTCCATCATTGCTTTGGCTGCAAGGCTTACCATATGTAAACCCTCTTCCTCCATAATTGCTCCATGTGCACCCTTAATCAAGCTGTGTGCTTGATGACTTTGGGCGGCTCTTCTTTTGGAATAGGTGTACTTTCGCCAGTCTGTCTCAAGGGTATTTAAGTGCTGCGCTCCCTTCTAGAACCTCCAAACAAGTCTCGTTGGTCAGTTGCATATGCAACTGATGGTAGTCAAGCTCCAAGTCTTCAGGCACATCCAAATGAGGCATTTTTCTCAATTCTACTTGCTCAATATATTGGAAACTATGAACACCAAAAGGACTCTGCCACCAGCATCATCAGGAGTATCCCTTTATAGACAATAAGGTCCCTCTCAATTGATGGTTTAAAGATTACATTTTTTAGTTATGTCTTTCTGAGGTCAACACTCTTCCGTTACTATTGACATTTTTGAATAAAAATGACTTTCATATTGTCATCCAGGGTTGAATGAAATAAAATTGATGAGACTCAAAGGGTCTACATGATAGAAGCTGATGGCTTAGCCACGGTTTTAATGTCCTGAGGGTGTCTTTATTTGGGTTTCCACCTTGGATGTTATACCCCACCAGCTCCTGCTGCAAAGAGCTTGGAGCAATGTTTTGGGCTTGGTTTTCATGGCGGTATCCTTTGACACAGGATACAAAATAAAGCCATTATGAATTTCCATTGCTGATAGTCACCATGCCATATCTGCCTCAGAACAAGCAAATCAAGCTGCTCAGAACATTCTTTTCTCCAAGATCGAACACAGCGATATGCTTCCCATAGGCCGTCTTCCGCAATCCCTAGGATGAGCCCAATGATATGTGACAGTGGAGCTAGGGTGATCTTCAAACTCATGATTCATTAGTATACTAAATTGTAGGTGGAGGTTCAGCATTAGTAAGGCTTTTCTTAGTTCAGAGCCATATGAGGGGTTGTACTAGATCTCAAGTGTAAGAATTGCTTGCATAGTGGTATAGCTTGCCATGTGCATTAAGACAAAATTTTAATTTTTAAAATAGAATATTGAAAGAAGGATTAGAATCATACGTCCCAAAAATTATTTAAGGTTGTAATTTTCCCAAAATTAACAATGAGTGAAACGTTTAACTCACCACTTTTTAATAATACCTTACTTTTCAGAATAGAAATATACGTAATATAAATTCAGGAAGAGGGTTTACAGAATGATATGTAATAAGGAGATAACTGAGAACAAAAAAGAGTTTGGGAAAGCTATAGTAAAAAGCGCAAAACTGATACAGATAAAAAGCCAAATGTCCTTAATGTTCCTTGCCTAGCTTTCTAAATGTTTGGCTATAGTGCATAGATACCACTAAACTATTAATTGAAGAAAATTGAGTGCTGGAAATATACTGGTGAAATGTGAAGATGAGGGTATGTGTGTGTCTACCTTCGTTTGTACAGCACCTCACAAAATTAAAAAGAAACATCTGTGGGGTCTTTTTCAAGGGCAAGAAAAAGAGGACAACAGTGAAAATGGCATATTTTCTAAGAAAAACGCATTCAACAAACACTTTTCAAGGTCAGTAAATTAAAGAAAGCTTTTTAACCACCCGATTGATATTAAGTAGATCTAGCGATAATGATCTAGGCACTGGCACTATCTTGGAGTGAGTCTCAATTAAGTTTGATTTACACTTTGACTATTGCTTGCCTGTATTTTAAAATATCAAACATTACATGTGCATTTAAATGCTTCCCAAATAGTTTTAATAATAACATATAGTTCAAATAATGAATAATTATTATATATCACTAATATGCAACAATAATTATATGATGAGAGGATTGATTTTTATTTTTTTAAGCTCAAAGTTTTGTGCTTTTCATATCTTTTACCTCTCCATGATGGGGAAACAAAACGTACCATTAATGAGAATACTAATCCTTTCCATTTTACTGCTGCTTTAGGTCTGTTGGAACAATAATGTCCTCTAATCAAAATCTGATGCCACCTGTAGCTTATTTCAGATTGGTAAAGGTTCTTGCTTTAGTACTATTTTGTTCAATAACGTTCTTTCATCGCCATATTTATGTCTTATTCATGATATATATCATTCATTCCGTTATGGTAGCAGTCTGTTTACACACCACTGAAACCTTCTTGGTATATGTACTGAGTTCAAAGAAGACTCTGCAGTGGAGGTGTGACATTAGCGTGTCAATGGGGTTGGGGATCTCCCTGGTTCCACTGTTTTTATCAACCTGAATGTTTGTAGATCTAAAAGTCAGAGTCTCATGCATAGCACTCTGCAATACTCAATTTTTCGAATGACATCTGCTCGTAGATGAGATAGAAATGGCATGATGTCTGCCAGCAGTGTAAGTTGGAGTAGCTCTGACAGTGGTATCTCTGCAAGATACGTAACCCTATTAGGTTCCATCATTGCTTCGGCTGCAAGGCTTACCATATGTAAACCCTCTTCCTCCATAATTGCTCCATGTGCACCCTTAATCAAGCTGTGTGCTTGATGACTTTGGGCGGCTCTTCTTTTGGAAAAGGTGTACTTTCGCCAGTCTGTCTCAAGGGTATTTAAGTGCTGCGCTCCCTTCTAGAACCTCCAAACAAGTCTCATTGGTCAGTTGCATATGCAACTGATGGTAGTCAAGCTCCAAGTCTTCAGGCACATCCAAATGAGGCACTTTTCTCAATTCTACTTGCTCAATATGTTGGAAACTATGAACACACAAAGGACTCTGCCACCAGCATCACCAGGAGTATCCCTTTATAGACAATAAGGTCCCTCTCAATTGATGGTTTAAAGATTACATTTTTTAGTTATGTCTTTCTGAGGTCAACACTCTTCCCTTACTATTGACATTTTTGAATAAAAATGACTTTCATATTGTCATCCAGGGTTGAATGAAATAAAATGTATGTGATTCAAAGGGTCTACATGATAGAAGCTGATGGCTTAGCCCAGGTTTTAATGTCCTGAGGGTCTCTTTATTTGGGTTTCCACCTTGGATGTTATACCCCACCAGCTCCTGCTGCAAAGAGCTTGGAGCAATGTTTTGGGCTTGGTTTTCATGGCGGTATCCTTTGACACAGGATACAAAATAAAGCCATTATGAATTTCCATTGCTGATAGTCACCATGCCATATCTGCCTCAGAACAAGCAAATCAAGCTGCTCAGAACATTCTTTTCTCCAAGATCGAACACAGCGATATGCTTCCCATAGGCCGTCTTCCGCAATCTCTAGGATGAGCCCAATGATATGTGACAGTGGAGCTAGGGTGATCTTCAAACTCATGATTCATTAGTATACTAAATTGTAGGTGGAGGTTCAGCATTAGTAAGGGTTTTCTTAGTTCAGAGTCATATGAGGGGTTGTACTAGATCTCAAGTGTAAGAATTGCTTGCATAGTGGTATAGCTTGCCATGTGCATTAAGACAAAATTTTAATTTTTAAAATAGAATATTGAAAGAAGGATTAGAATCATACGTCCCAAAAATTATTTAAGCTTGTAATTTTCCCAAAATTAACAATGAGTGAAACGTTTAACTCACCACTTTTTAATAATACCTTACTTTTCAGAATAGAAATATACGTAATGTAAATTCAGGAAGAGGGTTTACAGAATGATATGTAATAAGGAGATAACTGAGAACAAAAAAGAGTTTGGGAAAGCTATAGTAAAAAGCGCAAAACTGATACAGATAAAAAGCCAAATGGCCTTAATGTTCCTTGCCTAGCTTTCTAAATGTTTGGCTATAGTGCATAGATACCACTAAACTATTAATTGAAGAAAATTGAGTGCTGGAAATATACTGGTGAAATGTGAAGATGAGGGTATGTGTGTGTCTGCCTTCGTTTGTACAGCATTTCACAAAATTAAAAAGAAACATCTGTGGGGTCTTTTTCAAGTGCAAGTAAAAGAGGACAACAGTGAAAATGGCATATTTTCTAAGAAAAACGCATTCAACAAACACTTTTCAAGGTCAGTAAATTAAAGAAAGCTTTTTAACCACCCGATTGATATTAAGTAGATCTAGCGATAATGATCTAGGCACTGGCACTATCTTGGAGTGAGTCTCAATTAAGTTTGATTTACACTTTGACTATTGCTTGCCTGTATTTTAAAATATCAAACATTACATGTGCATTTAAATGCTTCCCAAATAGTTTTAATAATAACATATAGTTCAAATAATAAATAATTATTATATTTCACTTATATGCAACAATAATTATATGATGAGAGGATTGATATTTATTTTTTTAAGCTCAAAGTTTTGCTGTTTTCATATCTTTTACCTCTCCATGATGTGGAAACAAAACGTACCATTAATGAGAATACTAATCCTTTCCATTTTACTGCTGCTTTAGGTCTGTTGGAACAATAATGTCCTCTAATCAAAATCTGATGCCACCTGTAGCTTATTTCAGATTGGTAAAGGTTCTTGCTTTAGTACTATTTTGTTCAATAACGTTCTTTCATCGCCACATTTATGTCTTATTCTTGATATATATCATTCAATCCGTTGTGGTAGCAGTCTGTTTACAGACCACTGAAACCTTCTTGGTATATGTACTGAGTTCAAAGAAGACTCTGCAGTGGAGGTGTGACATTAGCGTGTCAATGGGGTTGGGGATCTCCCTGGTTCCACTGTTTTTATCTACCTGAATGTTTGTAGATCTAAAAGTCAGAGTCTCATGCATAGCACTCTGCAATACTCAATTTTTCAAATGACATCTGCTCGTAGATGAGATAGAAATGGCATGATGTCTGTCAGCAATGTAAGTTGGAGTAGCTCTGAGAGGGGTATCTCTGCAAGATATGTAACCCTATTGGGTTCCATCATTGCTTTGGCTGCAAGGCTTACCATATGTAAACCCTCTTCCTCCATAATTGCTCCATGTGCACCCTTAATCAAGCTGTGTGCTTGATGACTTTGGGCGGCTCTTCTTTTGGAATAGGTGTACTTTCGCCAGTCTCTCTCAAGGGTATTTAAGTGCTGCGCTCCCTTCTAGAACCTCCAAACAAGTCTCATTGGTCAGTTGCATATGCAACTGATGGTAGTCAAGCTCCAAGTCTTCAGGCACATCCAAATGAGGCATTTTTCTCAATTCTACTTTCTCAATATATTGGAAACTATGAACACCAAAAGGACTCTGCCACCAGCATCATCAGGAGTATCCCTTTATAGACAATAAGGTCCCTCTCAATTGATGGTTTAAAGATTACATTTTTTAGTTATGTCTTTCTGAGGTCAACACTCTTCCGTTACTATTGACATTTTTGAATAAAAATGACTTTCATATTGTCATCCAGGGTTGAATGAAATTAAATTGATGTAATTCAAAGGGTCTACATGATAGAAGCTGATGGCTTAGCCCCGGTTTTAATGTCCTGAGGGTATCTTTATTTGGGTTTCCACCTTGGATGTTATACCCCACCAGCTCCTGCTGCAAAGAGCTTGGAGCAATGTTTTGGGCTTGGTTTTCATGGCGGTATCCTTTGACACAGGATACAAAATAAAGCCATTATGAATTTCCATTGCTGATAGTCACCATGCCATATCTGCCTCAGAACAAGCAAATCAAGCTGCTCAGAACATTCTTTTCTCCAAGATCGAACACAGCGATATGCTTCCCATAGGCCGTCTTCCGCAATCTCTAGGATGAGCCCAATGATATGTGACAGTGGAGCTAGGGTGATCTTCAAACTCATGATTCATTAGTATACTAAATTGTAGGTGGAGGTTCAGCATTAGTAAGGGTTTTCTTAGTTCAGAGTCATATGAGGGGTTGTACTAGATCTCAAGTGTAAGAATTGCTTGCATAGTGGTATAGCTTGCCATGTGCATTAAGACAAAATTTTAATTTTTAATATAGAATATTGAAAGAAGGATTAGAATCATACGTCCCAAAAATTATTTAAGCTTGTAATTTTCCCAAAATTAACAATGAGTGAAACGTTTAACTCACCACTTTTTAATAATACCTTACTTTTCAGAATAGAAATATACGTAATGTAAATTCAGGAAGAGGGTTTACAGAATGATATGTAATAAGGAGATAACTGAGAACAAAAAAGAGTTTGGGAAAGCTATAGTAAAAAGCGCAAAACTGATACAGATAAAAAGCCAAATGGCCTTAATGTTCCTTGCCTAGCTTTCTAAATGTTTGGCTATAGTGCATAGATACCACTAAACTATTAATTGAAGAAAATTGAGTGCTGGAAATATACTGGTGAAATGTGAAGATGAGGGTATGTGTGTGTCTGCCTTCGTTTGTACAGCATTTCACAAAATTAAAAAGAAACATCTGTGGGATCTTTTTCAAGTGCAAGTAAAAGAGGACAACAGTGAAAATGGCATATTTTCTAAGAAAAACGCATTCAACAAACACTTTTCAAGGTCAGTAAATTAAAGAAAGCTTTTTAACCACCCGATTGATATTAAGTAGATCTAGCGATAATGATCTAGGCACTGGCACTATCTTGGAGTGAGTCTCAATTAAGTTTGATTTACACTTTGACTATTGCTTGCCTGTATTTTAAAATATCAAACATTACATGTGCATTTAAATGCTTCCCAAATAGTTTTAATAATAACATATAGTTCATATAATAAATAATTATTATATTTCACTTATATGCAACAATAATTATATGATGAGAGGATTGATTTTTATTTTTTTAAGCTCAAAGTTTTGCTGTTTTCATATCTTTTACCTCTCCATGATGTGGAAACAAAACGTACCATTAATGAGAATACTAATCCTTTCCATTTTACTGCTGCTTTAGGTCTGTTGGAACAATAATGTCCTCTAATCAAAATCTGATGCCACCTGTAGCTTATTTCAGATTGGTAAAGGTTCTTGCTTTAGTACTATTTTGTTCAATAACGTTCTTTCATCGCCACATTTATGTCTTATTCTTGATATATATCATTCAATCCGTTGTGGTAGCAGTCTGTTTACAGACCACTGAATCCTTCTTGGTATATGTACTGAGTTCAAAGAAGACTCTGCAGTGGAGGTGTGACATTAGCGTGTCAATGGGGTTGGGGATCTCCCTGGTTCCACTGTTTTTATCTACCTGAATGTTTGTAGATCTAAAAGTCAGAGTCTCATGCATAGCACTCTGCAATACTCAATTTTTCAAATGACATCTGCTCGTAGATGCGATAGAAATGGCATGATGTCTGTCAGCAATGTAAGTTGGAGTAGCTCTGAGAGGGGTATCTCTGCAAGATACGTAACCCTATTGGGTTCCATCATTGCTTTGGCTGCAAGGCTTACCATATGTAAACCCTCTTCCTCCATAATTGCTCCATGTGCACCCTTAATCAAGCTGTGTGCTTGATGACTTTGGGCGGCTCTTCTTTTGGAATAGGTGTACTTTCGCCAGTCTGTCTCAAGGGTATTTAAGTGCTGCGCTCCCTTCTAGAACCTCCAAACAAGTCTCATTGGTCAGTTGCATATGCAACTGATGGTAGTCAAGCTCCAAGTCTTCAGGCACATCCAAATGAGGCATTTTTCTCAATTCTACTTTCTCAATATATTGGAAACTATGAACACCAAAAGGACTCTGCCACCAGCATCATCAGGAGTATCCCTTTATAGACAATAAAGTCCCTCTCAATTGATGGTTTAAAGATTACATTTTTTAGTTATGTCTTTCTGAGGTCAACACTCTTCCGTTACTATTGACATTTTTGAATAAAAATGACTTTCATATTGTCATCCAGGGTTGAATGAAATTAAATTGATGTAATTCAAAGGGTCTACATGATAGAAGCTGATGGCTTAGCCCCGGTTTTAATGTCCTGAGGGTATCTTTATTTGGGTTTCCACCTTGGATGTTATACCCCACCAGCTCCTGCTGCAAAGAGCTTGGAGCAATGTTTTGGGCTTGGTTTTCATGGCGGTATCCTTTGACACAGGATACAAAATAAAGCCATTATGAATTTCCATTGCTGATAGTCACCATGCCATATCTGCCTCAGAACAAGCAAATCAAGCTGCTCAGAACATTCTTTTCTCCAAGATCGAACACAGCGATATGCTTCCCATAGGCCGTCTTCCACAATCTCTAGGATGAGCCCAATGATATGTGACAGTGGAGCTAGGGTGATCTTCAAACTCATGATTCATTAGTATACTAAATTGTAGGTGGAGGTTCAGCATTAGTAATGCTTTTCTTAGTTCAGAGCCATATGAGGGGTTGTGCTAGATCTCAAGTGTAAGAATTGCTTGCATAGTGGTATAGCTTGCCATGTGCATTAAGACAAAATTTTTATTTTTAAAATAGAATATTGAAAGAAGGATTAGAATCATACGTCCCAAAAATTATTTAAGGTTGTAATTTTCCCAAAATTAACAATGAGTGAAACGTTTAACTCACCACTTTTTAATAATACCTTACTTTTCAGAATAGAAATATACGTAATATAAATTCAGGAAGAGGGTTTACAGAATGATATGTAATAAGGAGATAACTGAGAACAAAAAAGAGTTTGGGAAAGCTATAGTAAAAAGTGCAAAACTGATACAGATAAAAAGCCAAATGTCCTTAATGTTCCTTGCCTAGCTTTCTAAATGTTTGGCTATAGTGCATAGATACCACTAAACTATTAATTGAAGAAAATTGAGTGCTGGAAATATACTGGTGAAATGTGAAGATGAGGGTATGTGTGTGTCTGCCTTCGTTTGTACAGCACCTCACAAAATTAAAAAGAAACATCTGTGGGGTCTTTTTCAAGGGCAAGAAAAAGAGGACAACAGTGAAAATGGCATATTTTCTAAGAAAAACGCATTCAACAAACACTTTTCAAGGTCAGTAAATTAAAGAAAGCTTTTTAACCACCCGATTGATATTAAGTAGATCTAGCGATAATGATCTAGGCACTGGCACTATCTTGGAGTGAGTCTCAATTAAGTTTGATTTACACTTTGACTATTGCTTGCCTGTATTTTAAAATATCAAACATTACATGTGCATTTAAATGCTTCCCAAATAGTTTTAATAATAACATATAGTTCAAATAATGAATAATTATTATATATCACTAATATGCAACAATAATTATATGATGAGAGGATTGATTTTTATTTTTTTAAGCTCAAAGTTTTGTGCTTTTCATATCTTTTACCTCTCCATGATGGGGAAACAAAACGTACCATTAATGAGAATACTAATCCTTTCCATTTTACTGCTGCTTTAGGTCTGTTGGAACAATAATGTCCTCTAATCAAAATCTGATGCCACCTGTAGCTTATTTCAGATTGGTAAAGGTTCTTGCTTTAGTACTATTTTGTTCAATAACGTTCTTTCATCGCCATATTTATGTCTTATTCATGATATATATCATTCATTCCGTTATGGTAGCAGTCTGTTTACACACCACTGAAACCTTCTTGGTATATGTACTGAGTTCAAAGAAGACTCTGCAGTGGAGGTGTGACATTAGCGTGTCAATGGGGTTGGGGATCTCCCTGGTTCCACTGTTTTTATCAACCTGAATGTTTGTAGATCTAAAAGTCAGAGTCTCATGCATAGCACTCTGCAATACTCAATTTTTCGAATGACATCTGCTCGTAGATGAGATAGAAATGGCATGATGTCTGCCAGCAATGTAAGTTGGAGTAGCTCTGACAGTGGTATCTCTGCAAGATACGTAACCCTATTAGGTTCCATCATTGCTTCGGCTGCAAGGCTTACCATATGTAAACCCTCTTCCTCCATAATTGCTCCATGTGCACCCTTAATCAAGCTGTGTGCTTGATGACTTTGGGCGGCTCTTCTTTTGGAAAAGGTGTACTTTCGCCAGTCTGTCTCAAGGGTATTTAAGTGCTGCGCTCCCTTCTAGAACCTCCAAACAAGTCTCATTGGTCAGTTGCATATGCAACTGATGGTAGTCAAGCTCCAAGTCTTCAGGCACATCCAAATGAGGCACTTTTCTCAATTCTACTTGCTCAATATGTTGGAAACTATGAACACACAAAGGACTCTGCCACCAGCATCACCAGGAGTATCCCTTTATAGACAATAAGGTCCCTCTCAATTGATGGTTTAAAGATTACATTTTTTAGTTATGTCTTTCTGAGGTCAACACTCTTCCCTTACTATTGACATTTTTGAATAAAAATGACTTTCATATTGTCATCCAGGGTTGAATGAAATAAAATGTATGTGATTCAAAGGGTCTACATGATAGAAGCTGATGGCTTAGCCCAGGTTTTAATGTCCTGAGGGTCTCTTTATTTGGGTTTCCACCTTGGATGTTATACCCCACCAGCTCCTGCTGCAAAGAGCTTGGAGCAATGTTTTGGGCTTGGTTTTCATGGCGGTATCCTTTGACACAGGATACAAAATAAAGCCATTATGAATTTCCATTGCTGATAGTCACCATGCCATATCTGCCTCAGAAGAAGCAAATCAAGCTGCTCAGAACATTCTTTTCTCCAAGATCGAACACAGCGATATGCTTCCCATAGGCCGTCTTCCGCAATCTCTAGGATGAGCCCAATGATATATGACAGTGGAGCTAGGGTGATCTTCAAACTCATGATTCATTAGTATACTAAATTGTAGGTGGAGGTTCAGCATTAGTAAGGGTTTTCTTAGTTCAGAGTCATATGAGGGGTTGTACTAGATCTCAAGTGTAAGAATTGCTTGCATAGTGGTATAGCTTGCCATGTGCATTAAGACAAAATTTTAATTTTTAAAATAGAATATTGAAAGAAGGATTAGAATCATACGTCCCAAAAATTATTTAAGCTTGTAATTTTCCCAAAATTAACAATGAGTGAAACGTTTAACTCACCACTTTTTAATAATACCTTACTTTTCAGAATAGAAATATACGTAATGTAAATTCAGGAAGAGGGTTTACAGAATGATATGTAATAAGGAGATAACTGAGAACAAAAAAGAGTTTGGGAAAGCTATAGTAAAAAGCGCAAAACTGATACAGATAAAAAGCCAAATGGCCTTAATGTTCCTTGCCTAGCTTTCTAAATGTTTGGCTATAGTGCATAGATACCACTAAACTATTAATTGAAGAAAATTGAGTGCTGGAAATATACTGGTGAAATGTGAAGATGAGGGTATGTGTGTGTCTGCCTTCGTTTGTACAGCATTTCACAAAATTAAAAAGAAACATCTGTGGGGTCTTTTTCAAGTGCAAGTAAAAGAGGACAACAGTGAAAATGGCATATTTTCTAAGAAAAACGCATTCAACAAACACTTTTCAAGGTCAGTAAATTAAAGAAAGCTTTTTAACCACCCGATTGATATTAAGTAGATCTAGCGATAATGATCTAGGCACTGGCACTATGTTGGAGTGAGTCTCAATTAAGTTTGATTTACACTTTGACTATTGCTTGCCTGTATTTTAAAATATCAAACATTACATGTGCATTTAAATGCTTCCCAAATAGTTTTAATAATAACATATAGTTCAAATAATAAATAATTATTATATTTCACTTATATGCAACAATAATTATATGATGAGAGGATTGATTTTTATTTTTTTAAGCTCAAAGTTTTGCTGTTTTCATATCTTTTACCTCTCCATGATGTGGAAACAAAACGTACCATTAATGAGAATACTAATCCTTTCCATTTTACTGCTGCTTTAGGTCTGTTGGAACAATAATGTCCTCTAATCAAAATCTGATGCCACCTGTAGCTTATTTCAGATTGGTAAAGGTTCTTGCTTTAGTACTATTTTGTTCAATAACGTTCTTTCATCGCCACATTTATGTCTTATTCTTGATATATATCATTCAATCCGTTGTGGTAGCAGTCTGTTTACAGACCACTGAAACCTTCTTGGTATATGTACTGAGTTCAAAGAAGACTCTGCAGTGGAGGTGTGACATTAGCGTGTCAATGGGGTTGGGGATCTCCCTGGTTCCACTGTTTTTATCTACCTGAATGTTTGTAGATCTAAAAGTCAGAGTCTCATGCATAGCACTCTGCAATACTCAATTTTTCGAATGACATCTGCTCGTAGATGAGATAGAAATGGCATGATGTCTGCCAGCAGTGTAAGTTGGAGTAGCTCTGACAGTGGTATCTCTGCAAGATACGTAACCCTATTAGGTTCCATCATTGCTTCGGCTGCAAGGCTTACCATATGTAAACCCTCTTCCTCCATAATTGCTCCATGTGCACCCTTAATCAAGCTGTGTGCTTGATGACTTTGGGCGGCTCTTCTTTTGGAAAAGGTGTACTTTCGCCAGTCTGTCTCAAGGGTATTTAAGTGCTGCGCTCCCTTCTAGAACCTCCAAACAAGTCTCATTGGTCAGTTGCATATGCAACTGATGGTAGTCAAGCTCCAAGTCTTCAGGCACATCCAAATGAGGCACTTTTCTCAATTCTACTTGCTCAATATGTTGGAAACTATGAACACACAAAGGACTCTGCCACCAGCATCACCAGGAGTATCCCTTTATAGACAATAAGGTCCCTCTCAATTGATGGTTTAAAGATTACATTTTTTAGTTATGTCTTTCTGAGGTCAACACTCTTCCCTTACTATTGACATTTTTGAATAAAAATGACTTTCATATTGTCATCCAGGGTTGAATGAAATAAAATGTATGTGATTCAAAGGGTCTACATGATAGAAGCTGATGGCTTAGCCCAGGTTTTAATGTCCTGAGGGTCTCTTTATTTGGGTTTCCACCTTGGATGTTATACCCCACCAGCTCCTGCTGCAAAGAGCTTGGAGCAATGTTTTGGGCTTGGTTTTCATGGCGGTATCCTTTGACACAGGATACAAAATAAAGCCATTATGAATTTCCATTGCTGATAGTCACCATGCCATATCTGCCTCAGAACAAGCAAATCAAGCTGCTCAGAACATTCTTTTCTCCAAGATCGAACACAGCGATATGCTTCCCATAGGCCGTCTTCCGCAATCTCTAGGATGAGCCCAATGATATGTGACAGTGGAGCTAG
The DNA here is from genome assembly GCF_031143425.1 of Pleurodeles waltl. Taxonomy (NCBI): domain Eukaryota; kingdom Metazoa; phylum Chordata; class Amphibia; order Caudata; family Salamandridae; genus Pleurodeles; species Pleurodeles waltl. The sequence goes on from NC_090437.1 coordinate 66,782,619, forward strand.
GGTGATCTTCAAACTCATGATTCATTAGTATACTAAATTGTAGGTGGAGGTTCAGCATTAGTAAGGGTTTTCTTAGTTCAGAGTCATATGAGGGGTTGTACTAGATCTCAAGTGTAAGAATTGCTTGCATAGTGGTATAGCTTGCCATGTGCATTAAGACAAAATTTTAATTTTTAAAATAGAATATTGAAAGAAGGATTAGAATCATACGTCCCAAAAATTATTTAAGCTTGTAATTTTCCCAAAATTAACAATGAGTGAAACGTTTAACTCACCACTTTTTAATAATACCTTACTTTTCAGAATAGAAATATACGTAATGTAAATTCAGGAAGAGGGTTTACAGAATGATATGTAATAAGGAGATAACTGAGAACAAAAAAGAGTTTGGGAAAGCTATAGTAAAAAGCGCAAAACTGATACAGATAAAAAGCCAAATGGCCTTAATGTTCCTTGCCTAGCTTTCTAAATGTTTGGCTATAGTGCATAGATACCACTAAACTATTAATTGAAGAAAATTGAGTGCTGGAAATATACTGGTGAAATGTGAAGATGAGGGTATGTGTGTGTCTGCCTTCGTTTGTACAGCATTTCACAAAATTAAAAAGAAACATCTGTGGGGTCTTTTTCAAGTGCAAGTAAAAGAGGACAACAGTGAAAATGGCATATTTTCTAAGAAAAACGCATTCAACAAACACTTTTCAAGGTCAGTAAATTAAAGAAAGCTTTTTAACCACCCGATTGATATTAAGTAGATCTAGCGATAATGATCTAGGCACTGGCACTATCTTGGAGTGAGTCTCAATTAAGTTTGATTTACACTTTGACTATTGCTTGCCTGTATTTTAAAATATCAAACATTACATGTGCATTTAAATGCTTCCCAAATAGTTTTAATAATAACATATAGTTCAAATAATAAATAATTATTATATTTCACTTATATGCAACAATAATTATATGATGAGAGGATTGATATTTATTTTTTTAAGCTCAAAGTTTTGCTGTTTTCATATCTTTTACCTCTCCATGATGTGGAAACAAAACGTACCATTAATGAGAATACTAATCCTTTCCATTTTACTGCTGCTTTAGGTCCGTTGGAACAATAATGTCCTCTAATCAAAATCTGATGCCACCTGTAGCTTATTTCAGATTGGTAAAGGTTCTTGCTTTAGTACTATTTTGTTCAATAACGTTCTTTCATCGCCACATTTATGTCTTATTCTTGATATATATCATTCAATCCGTTGTGGTAGCAGTCTGTTTACAGACCACTGAAACCTTCTTGGTATATGTACTGAGTTCAAAGAAGACTCTGCAGTGGAGGTGTGACATTAGCGTGTCAATGGGGTTGGGGATCTCCCTGGTTCCACTGTTTTTATCTACCTGAATGTTTGTAGATCTAAAAGTCAGAGTCTCATGCATAGCACTCTGCAATACTCAATTTTTCAAATGACATCTGCTCGTAGATGAGATAGAAATGGCATGATGTCTGTCAGCAATGTAAGTTGGAGTAGCTCTGAGAGGGGTATCTCTGCAAGATATGTAACCCTATTGGGTTCCATCATTGCTTTGGCTGCAAGGCTTACCATATGTAAACCCTCTTCCTCCATAATTGCTCCATGTGCACCCTTAATCAAGCTGTGTGCTTGATGACTTTGGGCGGCTCTTCTTTTGGAATAGGTGTACTTTCGCCAGTCTCTCTCAAGGGTATTTAAGTGCTGCGCTCCCTTCTAGAACCTCCAAACAAGTCTCATTGGTCAGTTGCATATGCAACTGATGGTAGTCAAGCTCCAAGTCTTCAGGCACATCCAAATGAGGCATTTTTCTCAATTCTACTTTCTCAATATATTGGAAACTATGAACACCAAAAGGACTCTGCCACCAGCATCATCAGGAGTATCCCTTTATAGACAATAAGGTCCCTCTCAATTGATGGTTTAAAGATTACATTTTTTAGTTATGTCTTTCTGAGGTCAACACTCTTCCGTTACTATTGACATTTTTGAATAAAAATGACTTTCATATTGTCATCCAGGGTTGAATGAAATTAAATTGATGTAATTCAAAGGGTCTACATGATAGAAGCTGATGGCTTAGCCCCGGTTTTAATGTCCTGAGGGTATCTTTATTTGGGTTTCCACCTTGGATGTTATACCCCACCAGCTCCTGCTGCAAAGAGCTTGGAGCAATGTTTTGGGCTTGGTTTTCATGGCGGTATCCTTTGACACAGGATACAAAATAAAGCCATTATGAATTTCCATTGCTGATAGTCACCATGCCATATCTGCCTCAGAACAAGCAAATCAAGCTGCTCAGAACATTCTTTTCTCCAAGATCGAACACAGCGATATGCTTCCCATAGGCCGTCTTCCGCAATCTCTAGGATGAGCCCAATGATATGTGACAGTGGAGCTAGGGTGATCTTCAAACTCATGATTCATTAGTATACTAAATTGTAGGTGGAGGTTCAGCATTAGTAAGGGTTTTCTTAGTTCAGAGTCATATGAGGGGTTGTACTAGATCTCAAGTGTAAGAATTGCTTGCATAGTGGTATAGCTTGCCATGTGCATTAAGACAAAATTTTAATTTTTAATATAGAATATTGAAAGAAGGATTAGAATCATACGTCCCAAAAATTATTTAAGCTTGTAATTTTCCCAAAATTAACAATGAGTGAAACGTTTAACTCACCACTTTTTAATAATACCTTACTTTTCAGAATAGAAATATACGTAATGTAAATTCAGGAAGAGGGTTTACAGAATGATATGTAATAAGGAGATAACTGAGAACAAAAAAGAGTTTGGGAAAGCTATAGTAAAAAGCGCAAAACTGATACAGATAAAAAGCCAAATGGCCTTAATGTTCCTTGCCTAGCTTTCTAAATGTTTGGCTATAGTGCATAGATACCACTAAACTATTAATTGAAGAAAATTGAGTGCTGGAAATATACTGGTGAAATGTGAAGATGAGGGTATGTGTGTGTCTGCCTTCGTTTGTACAGCATTTCACAAAATTAAAAAGAAACATCTGTGGGATCTTTTTCAAGTGCAAGTAAAAGAGGACAACAGTGAAAATGGCATATTTTCTAAGAAAAACGCATTCAACAAACACTTTTCAAGGTCAGTAAATTAAAGAAAGCTTTTTAACCACCCGATTGATATTAAGTAGATCTAGCGATAATGATCTAGGCACTGGCACTATCTTGGAGTGAGTCTCAATTAAGTTTGATTTACACTTTGACTATTGCTTGCCTGTATTTTAAAATATCAAACATTACATGTGCATTTAAATGCTTCCCAAATAGTTTTAATAATAACATATAGTTCATATAATAAATAATTATTATATTTCACTTATATGCAACAATAATTATATGATGAGAGGATTGATTTTTATTTTTTTAAGCTCAAAGTTTTGCTGTTTTCATATCTTTTACCTCTCCATGATGTGGAAACAAAACGTACCATTAATGAGAATACTAATCCTTTCCATTTTACTGCTGCTTTAGGTCTGTTGGAACAATAATGTCCTCTAATCAAAATCTGATGCCACCTGTAGCTTATTTCAGATTGGTAAAGGTTCTTGCTTTAGTACTATTTTGTTCAATAACGTTCTTTCATCGCCACATTTATGTCTTATTCTTGATATATATCATTCAATCCGTTGTGGTAGCAGTCTGTTTACAGACCACTGAATCCTTCTTGGTATATGTACTGAGTTCAAAGAAGACTCTGCAGTGGAGGTGTGACATTAGCGTGTCAATGGGGTTGGGGATCTCCCTGGTTCCACTGTTTTTATCTACCTGAATGTTTGTAGATCTAAAAGTCAGAGTCTCATGCATAGCACTCTGCAATACTCAATTTTTCAAATGACATCTGCTCGTAGATGCGATAGAAATGGCATGATGTCTGTCAGCAATGTAAGTTGGAGTAGCTCTGAGAGGGGTATCTCTGCAAGATACGTAACCCTATTGGGTTCCATCATTGCTTTGGCTGCAAGGCTTACCATATGTAAACCCTCTTCCTCCATAATTGCTCCATGTGCACCCTTAATCAAGCTGTGTGCTTGATGACTTTGGGCGGCTCTTCTTTTGGAATAGGTGTACTTTCGCCAGTCTGTCTCAAGGGTATTTAAGTGCTGCGCTCCCTTCTAGAACCTCCAAACAAGTCTCATTGGTCAGTTGCATATGCAACTGATGGTAGTCAAGCTCCAAGTCTTCAGGCACATCCAAATGAGGCATTTTTCTCAATTCTACTTTCTCAATATATTGGAAACTATGAACACCAAAAGGACTCTGCCACCAGCATCATCAGGAGTATCCCTTTATAGACAATAAAGTCCCTCTCAATTGATGGTTTAAAGATTACATTTTTTAGTTATGTCTTTCTGAGGTCAACACTCTTCCGTTACTATTGACATTTTTGAATAAAAATGACTTTCATATTGTCATCCAGGGTTGAATGAAATTAAATTGATGTAATTCAAAGGGTCTACATGATAGAAGCTGATGGCTTAGCCCCGGTTTTAATGTCCTGAGGGTATCTTTATTTGGGTTTCCACCTTGGATGTTATACCCCACCAGCTCCTGCTGCAAAGAGCTTGGAGCAATGTTTTGGGCTTGGTTTTCATGGCGGTATCCTTTGACACAGGATACAAAATAAAGCCATTATGAATTTCCATTGCTGATAGTCACCATGCCATATCTGCCTCAGAACAAGCAAATCAAGCTGCTCAGAACATTCTTTTCTCCAAGATCGAACACAGCGATATGCTTCCCATAGGCCGTCTTCCACAATCTCTAGGATGAGCCCAATGATATGTGACAGTGGAGCTAGGGTGATCTTCAAACTCATGATTCATTAGTATACTAAATTGTAGGTGGAGGTTCAGCATTAGTAATGCTTTTCTTAGTTCAGAGCCATATGAGGGGTTGTGCTAGATCTCAAGTGTAAGAATTGCTTGCATAGTGGTATAGCTTGCCATGTGCATTAAGACAAAATTTTAATTTTTAAAATAGAATATTGAAAGAAGGATTAGAATCATACGTCCCAAAAATTATTTAAGGTTGTAATTTTCCCAAAATTAACAATGAGTGAAACGTTTAACTCACCACTTTTTAATAATACCTTACTTTTCAGAATAGAAATATACGTAATATAAATTCAGGAAGAGGGTTTACAGAATGATATGTAATAAGGAGATAACTGAGAACAAAAAAGAGTTTGGGAAAGCTATAGTAAAAAGTGCAAAACTGATACAGATAAAAAGCCAAATGTCCTTAATGTTCCTTGCCTAGCTTTCTAAATGTTTGGCTATAGTGCATAGATACCACTAAACTATTAATTGAAGAAAATTGAGTGCTGGAAATATACTGGTGAAATGTGAAGATGAGGGTATGTGTGTGTCTGCCTTCGTTTGTACAGCACCTCACAAAATTAAAAAGAAACATCTGTGGGGTCTTTTTCAAGGGCAAGAAAAAGAGGACAACAGTGAAAATGGCATATTTTCTAAGAAAAACGCATTCAACAAACACTTTTCAAGGTCAGTAAATTAAAGAAAGCTTTTTAACCACCCGATTGATATTAAGTAGATCTAGCGATAATGATCTAGGCACTGGCACTATCTTGGAGTGAGTCTCAATTAAGTTTGATTTACACTTTGACTATTGCTTGCCTGTATTTTAAAATATCAAACATTACATGTGCATTTAAATGCTTCCCAAATAGTTTTAATAATAACATATAGTTCAAATAATGAATAATTATTATATATCACTAATATGCAACAATAATTATATGATGAGAGGATTGATTTTTATTTTTTTAAGCTCAAAGTTTTGTGCTTTTCATATCTTTTACCTCTCCATGATGGGGAAACAAAACGTACCATTAATGAGAATACTAATCCTTTCCATTTTACTGCTGCTTTAGGTCTGTTGGAACAATAATGTCCTCTAATCAAAATCTGATGCCACCTGTAGCTTATTTCAGATTGGTAAAGGTTCTTGCTTTAGTACTATTTTGTTCAATAACGTTCTTTCATCGCCATATTTATGTCTTATTCATGATATATATCATTCATTCCGTTATGGTAGCAGTCTGTTTACACACCACTGAAACCTTCTTGGTATATGTACTGAGTTCAAAGAAGACTCTGCAGTGGAGGTGTGACATTAGCGTGTCAATGGGGTTGGGGATCTCCCTGGTTCCACTGTTTTTATCAACCTGAATGTTTGTAGATCTAAAAGTCAGAGTCTCATGCATAGCACTCTGCAATACTCAATTTTTCGAATGACATCTGCTCGTAGATGAGATAGAAATGGCATGATGTCTGCCAGCAATGTAAGTTGGAGTAGCTCTGACAGTGGTATCTCTGCAAGATACGTAACCCTATTAGGTTCCATCATTGCTTCGGCTGCAAGGCTTACCATATGTAAACCCTCTTCCTCCATAATTGCTCCATGTGCACCCTTAATCAAGCTGTGTGCTTGATGACTTTGGGCGGCTCTTCTTTTGGAAAAGGTGTACTTTCGCCAGTCTGTCTCAAGGGTATTTAAGTGCTGCGCTCCCTTCTAGAACCTCCAAACAAGTCTCATTGGTCAGTTGCATATGCAACTGATGGTAGTCAAGCTCCAAGTCTTCAGGCACATCCAAATGAGGCACTTTTCTCAATTCTACTTGCTCAATATGTTGGAAACTATGAACACACAAAGGACTCTGCCACCAGCATCACCAGGAGTATCCCTTTATAGACAATAAGGTCCCTCTCAATTGATGGTTTAAAGATTACATTTTTTAGTTATGTCTTTCTGAGGTCAACACTCTTCCCTTACTATTGACATTTTTGAATAAAAATGACTTTCATATTGTCATCCAGGGTTGAATGAAATAAAATGTATGTGATTCAAAGGGTCTACATGATAGAAGCTGATGGCTTAGCCCAGGTTTTAATGTCCTGAGGGTCTCTTTATTTGGGTTTCCACCTTGGATGTTATACCCCACCAGCTCCTGCTGCAAAGAGCTTGGAGCAATGTTTTGGGCTTGGTTTTCATGGCGGTATCCTTTGACACAGGATACAAAATAAAGCCATTATGAATTTCCATTGCTGATAGTCACCATGCCATATCTGCCTCAGAAGAAGCAAATCAAGCTGCTCAGAACATTCTTTTCTCCAAGATCGAACACAGCGATATGCTTCCCATAGGCCGTCTTCCGCAATCTCTAGGATGAGCCCAATGATATATGACAGTGGAGCTAGGGTGATCTTCAAACTCATGATTCATTAGTATACTAAATTGTAGGTGGAGGTTCAGCATTAGTAAAGGTTTTCTTAGTTCAGAGTCATATGAGGGGTTGTACTAGATCTCAAGTGTAAGAATTGCTTGCATAGTGGTATAGCTTGCCATGTGCATTAAGACAAAATTTTAATTTTTAAAATAGAATATTGAAAGAAGGATTAGAATCATACGTCCCAAAAATTATTTAAGCTTGTAATTTTCCCAAAATTAACAATGAGTGAAACGTTTAACTCACCACTTTTTAATAATACCTTACTTTTCAGAATAGAAATATACGTAATGTAAATTCAGGAAGAGGGTTTACAGAATGATATGTAATAAGGAGATAACTGAGAACAAAAAAGAGTTTGGGAAAGCTATAGTAAAAAGCGCAAAACTGATACAGATAAAAAGCCAAATGGCCTTAATGTTCCTTGCCTAGCTTTCTAAATGTTTGGCTATAGTGCATAGATACCACTAAACTATTAATTGAAGAAAATTGAGTGCTGGAAATATACTGGTGAAATGTGAAGATGAGGGTATGTGTGTGTCTGCCTTCGTTTGTACAGCATTTCACAAAATTAAAAAGAAACATCTGTGGGGTCTTTTTCAAGTGCAAGTAAAAGAGGACAACAGTGAAAATGGCATATTTTCTAAGAAAAACGCATTCAACAAACACTTTTCAAGGTCAGTAAATTAAAGAAAGCTTTTTAACCACCCGATTGATATTAAGTAGATCTAGCGATAATGATCTAGGCACTGGCACTATGTTGGAGTGAGTCTCAATTAAGTTTGATTTACACTTTGACTATTGCTTGCCTGTATTTTAAAATATCAAACATTACATGTGCATTTAAATGCTTCCCAAATAGTTTTAATAATAACATATAGTTCAAATAATAAATAATTATTATATTTCACTTATATGCAACAATAATTATATGATGAGAGGATTGATTTTTATTTTTTTAAGCTCAAAGTTTTGCTGTTTTCATATCTTTTACCTCTCCATGATGTGGAAACAAAACGTACCATTAATGAGAATACTAATCCTTTCCATTTTACTGCTGCTTTAGGTCTGTTGGAACAATAATGTCCTCTAATCAAAATCTGATGCCACCTGTAGCTTATTTCAGATTGGTAAAGGTTCTTGCTTTAGTACTATTTTGTTCAATAACGTTCTTTCATCGCCACATTTATGTCTTATTCTTGATATATATCATTCAATCCGTTGTGGTAGCAGTCTGTTTACAGACCACTGAAACCTTCTTGGTATATGTACTGAGTTCAAAGAAGACTCTGCAGTGGAGGTGTGACATTAGCGTGTCAATGGGGTTGGGGATCTCCCTGGTTCCACTGTTTTTATCTACCTGAATGTTTGTAGATCTAAAAGTCAGAGTCTCATGCATAGCACTCTGCAATACTCAATTTTTCAAATGACATCTGCTCGTAGATGAGATAGAAATGGCATGATGTCTGTCAGCAATGTAAGTTGGAGTAGCTCTGAGAGGGGTATCTCTGCAAGATACGTAACCCTATTGGGTTCCATCATTGCTTTGGCTGCAAGGCTTACCATATGTAAACCCTCTTCCTCCATAATTGCTCCATGTGCACCCTTAATCAAGCTGTGTGCTTGATGACTTTGGGCGGCTCTTCTTTTGGAATAGGTGTACTTTCGCCAGTCTGTCTCAAGGGTATTTAAGTGCTGCGCTCCCTTCTAGAACCTCCAAACAAGTCTCATTGGTCAGTTGCATATGCAACTGATGGTAGTCAAGCTCCAAGTCTTCAGGCACATCCAAATGAGGCATTTTTCTCAATTCTACTTTCTCAATATATTGGAAACTATGAACACCAAAAGGACTCTGCCACCAGCATCATCAGGAGTATCCCTTTATAGACAATAAGGTCCCTCTCAATTGATGGTTTAAAGATTACATTTTTTAGTTATGTCTTTCTGAGGTCAACACTATTCCGTTACTATTGACATTTTTGAATAAAAATGACTTTCATATTGTCATCCAGGGTTGAATGAAATTAAATTGATGTAATTCAAAGGGTCTACATGATAGAAGCTGATGGCTTAGCCCCGGTTTTAATGTCCTGAGGGTATCTTTATTTGGGTTTCCACCTTGGATGTTATACCCCACCAGCTCCTGCTGCAAAGAGCTTGGAGCAATGTTTTGGGCTTGGTTTTCATGGCGGTATCCTTTGACACAGGATACAAAATAAAGCCATTATGAATTTCCATTGCTGATAGTCACCATGCCATATCTGCCTCAGAACAAGCAAATCAAGCTGCTCAGAACATTCTTTTCTCCAAGATCGAACACAGCGATATGCTTCCCATAGGCCGTCTTCCACAATCTCTAGGATGAGCCCAATGATATGTGACAGTGGAGCTAGGGTGATCTTCAAACTCATGATTCATTAGTATACTAAATTGTAGGTGGAGGTTCGGCATTAGTAAGGCTTTTCTTAGTTCAGAGTCATATGAGGGGTTGTACTAGATCTCAAGTGTGAGAATTACTTGCATAGTGGCATAGCTTGCCATGTGCATTAAGACAAAATTTTAATTTTTAAAATAGAATATTGAAAGAAGGATTAGAATCACACGTCCCAAAAATTATTTAAGCTTGTAATTTTCCCAAAATTAACAATGAGTGAAACGTTTAACTCACCACTTTTTAATAATACCTTACTTTTCAGAATAGAAATATACGTAATATAAATTCAGGAAGAGGGAAAGTAGTTACAGAATGATATGTAATAAGGAGATGACTGAGAACAAAAAAGAGTTTGGGAAAGCTATAGTAAAAAGCGCAAACCTGATACAGATAAAAAGCCAAATGTCCTTAATGTTCCTTGCCTAGCTTTCTAAATGTTTGGCTGTAGTGCATAGATACCACTAAACTATTAATTGAAGAAAATTGAGTGCTGGAAATATACTGGTGAAATGTGAATATGAGGGTATGTGTGTGTCTGCCTTCGTTTGTACAGCACTTCACAAAATTAAAAAGAAACATCTGTGGGGTCTTTTTCAAGGGCAATAAAAAGAGGACAACAGTGAAAATGGCATATTTTCTAAGAAAAACGCATTCAACAAACACTTTTCAAGGTTAGTAAATTAAAGAAAGCTTTTTAACCACCCGATTGATATTAAGTAGATCTAGCGATAATGATCTAGGCACTGGCACTATCTTGGAGTGAGTCTCAATTAAGTTTGATTTACACTTTGACTATTGCTTGCCTGTATTTTAAAATATCAAACATTACATGTGCATTTAAATGCTTCCCAAATAGTTTTAATAATAACATATAGTTCAAATAATGAATAATTAATATATATTACTAATATGCAACAATAATTATATGATGAGAGGATTGATTTTTATTTTTTTAAGCTCAAAGTTTTGTGCTTTTCATATCTTTTACCTCTCCATGATGGGGAAACAAAACGTACCATTAATGAGAATACTAATCCTTTCCATTTTACTGCTGCTTTAGGTCTGTTTTAACAATAATGTCCTCTAATCAAAATCTGATGCCACCTTTAGCTTATTTCAGATAGGTAAAGGTTCTTGCTTTAGTACTATTTTGTTCAATAACGTTCTTTCATCGCCATATTTATGTCTTATTCATGATATATATCATTCATTCCGTTATGGTAGCAGTCTGTTTACAGACCACTGAAACCTTCTTGGTATATGTACTGAGTTCAAAGAAGACTCTGCAGTGGAGGTGTGACATTAGCGTGTCAATGGGGTTGGGGATCTCCCTGGTTCCACTGTTTTTATCTACCTGAATGTTTGTAGATCTAAAAGTCAGAGTCTCATGCATAGCACTCTGCAATACTCAATTTTTCGAATGACATCTGCTGGTAGATGAGATAGAAATGGCATGATGTCTGTCAGCAATGTAAGTTGGAGTAGCTCTGAGAGTGGTATCTCTGCAAGATACGTAACCCTATTGGGTTCCATCATTGCTTTGGCTGCAAGGCTTACCATATGTAAACCCTCTTCCTCCATAATTGCTCCATGTGCACCCTTAATCAAGCTGTGTGCTTGATGACTTTGGGCGGCTCTTCTTTTGGAAAAGGTGTACTTTCGCCAGTCTGTCTCAAGGGTATTTAAGTGCTGCGCTCCCTTCTAGAACCTCCAAACAAGTCTCATTGGTCAGTTGCATATGCAACTGATGGTAGTCAAGCTCCAAGTCTTCAGGCACATCCAAATGAGGCACTTTTCTCAATTCTACTTGCTCAATATATTGGAAACTATGAACACTAAAAGGACTCTGCCACCAGCATCACCAGGAGTATCCCTTTATAGACAATAAGGTCCCTCTCAATTGATGGTTTAAAGATTACATTTTTTAGTTGTCTTTCTGAGGTCAACACTCTTCCCTTACTATTGACATTTTTGAATAAAAATGACTTTCATATTGTCATCCAGGGTTGAATGAAATAAAATGTATGTGATTCAAAGGGTCTACATGATAGAAGCTGATGGGTTTGCCCCGGTTTTAATGTCCTTAGGGTCTCTTTATTTGGGTTTCCACCTTGGATGTTATACCCCACCAGCTCCTGCTGCAAAGAGCTTGGAGCAATGTTTTGGGCTTGGTTTTCATGGCGGTATCCTTTGACACAGGATACAAAATAAAGCCATTATGAATTTCCATTGCTGATAGTCACCATGCCATATCTGCCTCAGAACAAGCAAATCAAGCTGCTCAGAACATTCTTTTCTCCAAGATCGAACACAGCGATATGCTTCCCATAGGCCGTCTTCCGCAATCTCTAGGATGAGCCCAATGATATGTGACAGTGGAGCTAGGGTGATCTTCAAACTCATGATTCATTAGTATACTAAATTGTACGTGGAGGTTCAGCATTAGTAAGGGTTTTCTTAGTTCAGAGTCATATGAGGGGTTGTACTAGATCTCAAGTGTAAGAATTGCTTGCATAGTGGTATAGCTTGCCATGTGCATTAAGACAAAAAAATTATTTTTAAAATAGAATATTGAAAGAAGGATTAGAATCATACGTCCCAAAAATTATTTAAGGTTGTAATTTTCCCAAAATTAACAATTAGTGAAACGTTTAACTCACCACTTTTTAATAATACCTTACTTTTCAGAATAGAAATATACGTAATGTAAATTCAGGAAGAGGGTTTACAGAATGATATGTAATAAGGAGATAACTGAGAACAAAAAAGAGTTTGGGAAAGCTATAGTAAAAAGCGCAAAACTGATACAGATAAAAAGCCAAATGGCCTTAATGTTCCTTGCCTAGCTTTCTAAATGTTTGGCTATAGTGCATAGATACCACTAAACTATTAATTGAAGAAAATTGAGTGCTGGAAATATACTGGTGAAATGTGAAGATGAGGGTATGTGTGTGTCTGCCTTCGTTTGTACAGCATTTCACAAAATTAAAAAGAAACATCTGTGGGGTCTTTTTCAAGTGCAAGTAAAAGAGGACAACAGTGAAAATGGCATATTTTCTAAGAAAAACGCATTCAACAAACACTTTTCAAGGTCAGTAAATTAAAGAAAGCTTTTTAACCACCCGATTGATATTAAGTAGATCTAGCGATAATGATCTAGGCACTGGCACTATCTTGGAGTGAGTCTCAATTAAGTTTGATTTACACTTTGACTATTGCTTGCCTGTATTTTAAAATATCAAACATTACATGTGCATTTAAATGCTTCCCAAATAGTTTTAATAATAACATATAGTTCAAATAATAAATAATTATTATATTTCACTTATATGCAACAATAATTATATGATGAGAGGATTGATTTTTATTTTTTTAAGCTCAAAGTTTTGCTGTTTTCATATCTTTTACCTCTCCATGATGTGGAAACAAAATGTACCATTAATGAGAATACTAATCCTTTCCATTTTACTGCTGCTTTAGGTCCGTTGGAACAATAATGTCCTCTAATCAAAATCTGATGCCACCTGTAGCTTATTTCAGATTGGTAAAGGTTCTTGCTTTAGTACTATTTTGTTCAATAACGTTCTTTCATCGCCACATTTATGTCTTATTCTTGATATATATCATTCAATCCGTTGTGGTAGCAGTCTGTTTACAGACCACTGAAACCTTCTTGGTATATGTACTGAGTTCAAAGAAGACTCTGCAGTGGAGGTGTGACATTAGCGTGTCAATGGGGTTGGGGATCTCCCTGGTTCCACTGTTTTTATCTACCTGAATGTTTGTAGATCTAAAAGTCAGAGTCTCATGCATAGCACTCTGCAATACTCAATTTTTCAAATGACATCTGCTCGTAGATGAGATAGAAATGGCATGATGTCTGTCAGCAATGTAAGTTGGAGTAGCTCTGAGAGGGGTATCTCTGCAAGATACGTAACCCTATTGGGTTCCATCATTGCTTTGGCTGCAAGGCTTACCATATGTAAACCCTCTTCCTCCATAATTGCTCCATGTGCACCCTTAATCAAGCTGTGTGCTTGATGACTTTGGGCGGCTCTTCTTTTGGAATAGGTGTACTTTCGCCAGTCTGTCTCAAGGGTATTTAAGTGCTGCGCTCCCTTCTAGAACCTCGAAACAAGTCTCATTGGTCAGTTGCATATGCAACTGATGGTAGTCAAGCTCCAAGTCTTCAGCCACATCCAAATGAGGCATTTTTCTCAATTCTACTTTCTCAATATATTGGAAACTATGAACACCAAAAGGACTCTGCCACCAGCATCATCAGGAGTTTTCCTTTATAGACAATAAGGTCCCTCTCAATTGATGGTTTAAAGATTACATTTTTTAGTTATGTCTTTCTGAGGTCAACACTCTTCCGTTACTATTGACATTTTTGAATAAAAATTACTTTCATATTGTCATCCAGGGTTGAATGAAATTAAATTGATGTAATTCAAAGGGTCTACATGATAGAAGCTGATGGCTTAGCCCCGGTTTTAATGTCCTGAGGGTATCTTTATTTGGGTTTCCACCTTGGATGTTATACCCCACCAGCTCCTGCTGCAAAGAGCTTGGAGCAATGTTTTGGGCTTGGTTTTCATGGCGGTATCCTTTGACACAGGATACAAAATAAAGCCATTATGAATTTCCATTGCTGATAGGCACCATGCCATATCTGCCTCAGAACAAGCAAATCAAGCTGCTCAGAACATTCTTTTCTCCAAGATCGAACACAGCGATATGCTTCCCATAGGCCGTCTTCCACAATCTCTAGGATGAGCCCAATGATATGTGACAGTGGAGCTAGGGTGATCTTCAAACTCATGATTCATTAGTATACTAAATTGTAGGTGGAGGTTCAGCATTAGTAATGCTTTTCTTAGTTCAGAGCCATATGAGGGGTTGTACTAGATCTCAAGTGTAAGAATTGCTTGCATAGTGGTATATCTTGCCATGTGCATTAAGACAAAATTTAAATTTTTAAAATAGAATATTGAAAGAAGGATTAGAATCATACGTCCCAAAAATTATTTAAGGTTGTAATTTTCCCAAAATTAACAATGAGTGAAACGTTTAACTCACCACTTTTTAATAATACCTTACTTTTCAGAATAGAAATATACGTAATATAAATTCAGGAAGAGGGTTTACAGAATGATATGTAATAAGGAGATAACTGAGAACAAAAAAGAGTTTGGGAAAGCTATAGTAAAAAGCGCAAAACTGATACAGATAAAAAGCCAAATGTCCTTAATGTTCCTTGCCTAGCTTTCTAAATGTTTGGCTATAGTGCATAGATACCACTAAACTATTAATTGAAGAAAATTGAGTGCTGGAAATATACTGGTGAAATGTGAAAATGAGGGTATGTGTGTGTCTGCCTTCGTTTGTACAGCACCTCACAAAATTAAAAAGAAACATCTGTGGGGTCTTTTTCAAGGGCAAGAAAAAGAGGACAACAGTGAAAATGGCATATTTTCTAAGAAAAACGCATTCAACAAACACTTTTCAAGGTCCGTAAATTAAAGAAAGCTTTTTAACCACCCGATTGATATTAAGTAGATCTAGCGATAATGATCTAGGCACTGGCACTATGTTGGAGTGAGTCTCAATTAAGTTTGATTTACACTTTGACTATTGCTTGCCTGTATTTTAAAATATCAAACATTACATGTGCATTTAAATGCTTCCCAAATAGTTTTAATAATAACATATAGTTCAAATAATAAATAATTATTATATTTCACTTATATGCAACAATAATTATATGATGAGAGGATTGATTTTTATTTTTTTAAGCTCAAAGTTTTGTGGTTTTCATATCTTTTACCTCTCCATGATGTGGAAACAAAACGTACCATTAATGAGAATACTAATCCTTTCCATTTTACTGCTGCTTTAGGTCTGTTGGAACAATAATGTCCTCTAATCAAAATCTGATGCCACCTGTAGCTTATTTCAGATTGGTAAAGGTTCTTGCTTTAGTACTATTTTGTTCAATAACGTTCTTTCATCGCCACATTTATGTCTTATTCTTGATATATATCATT
The DNA here is from genome assembly GCF_031143425.1 of Pleurodeles waltl. NCBI lineage: Eukaryota > Metazoa > Chordata > Amphibia > Caudata > Salamandridae > Pleurodeles > Pleurodeles waltl. The sequence goes on from NC_090437.1 coordinate 66,798,398, forward strand.
CAATCCGTTGTGGTAGCAGTCAGCAACCTCGGCTTCATCTTGGACCCCCTTCTCACCATGACCAAGCAAGTCAATGCCGTGTCCTCCGCCTGCTTCCTCACCCTCCGCATGCTCCGCAAGATCTTCCGCTGGATCCCCGCCGACACCAGAAAAACCGTGACCCACGCCCTCGTCACGAGCCGCCTGGACTACGGCAACACCCTCTACGCTGGGACCACCGCCAAACTCCAAAATCGCCTGCAACGCATTCAAAACGCCTCAGCCCGCCTCATCCTCGACGTACCCCGCAACAGCCACATCTCCGCACACCTGAGACACCTGCATTGGCTCCCAGTCAGCAAAAGGATCACCTTCCGACTTCTCACCCACGCACACAAAGCCCTCCACGACAAGGGACCGGAATACCTCAACAGACGGCTCAACTTCTACGTCCCCACCCGCCCCCTCTGCTCCTCTGGCCTCGCACTCGCCGCCGTCCCTCGCATCCGACGCTCCACGGCGGGTGGGAGATCTTTCTCCTTCCTGGCGGCCAAGACCTGGAACTCCCTCCCCACCAGCCTCAGGACCACCCAGGACCACTCCGCTTTCCGGAGACTCCTAAAGACCTGGCTGTTCGAGCAGCGATAACCACCCCCTTTGTCCCTAGCGCCTTGAGACCCGCACAGGTGAGTAGCGCGCTTTATAAATGCTAATGATTTGATTTGATTTGATTTGTTTACAGACCACTGAAACCTTCTTGGTATATGTACTGAGTTCAAAGAAGACTCTGCAGTGGAGGTGTGACATTAGCGTGTCAATGGGGTTGGGGATCTCCCTGGTTCCACTGTTTTTATCTACCTGAATGTTTGTAGATCTAAAAGTCAGAGTCTCATGCATAGCACTCTGCAATACTCAATTTTTCGAATGACATCTGCTCGTAGATGAGATAGAAATGGCATGATGTCTGTCAGCAATGTAAGTTGGAGTAGCTCTGAGAGGGGTATCTCTGCAAGATACGTAACCCTATTGGGTTCCATCATTGCTTTGGCTGCAAGGCTTACCATATGTAAACCCTCTTCCTCCATAATTGCTCCATGTGCACCCTTAATCAAGCTGTGTGCTTGATGACTTTGGGCGGCTCTTCTTTTGGAATAGGTGTACTTTCGCAAGTCTGTCTCAAGGGTATTTAAGTGCTGCGCTCCCTTCTAGAACCTCCAAACAAGTCTCATTGGTCAGTTGCATATGCAACTGATGGTAGTCAAGCTCCAAGTCTTCAGGCACATCCAAATGAGGCATTTTTCTCAATTCTACTTTCTCAATATATTGGAAACTATGAACACCAAAAGGAATCTGCCACCAGCATCATCAGGAGTATCCCTTTATAGACAATAAGGTCCCTCTCAATTGATGGTTTAAAGATTACATTTTTTAGTTATGTCTTTCTGAGGTCAACACTCTTCCGTTACTATTGACATTTTTGAATAAAAATGACTTTCATTTTGTCATCCAGGGTTGAATGAAATTAAATTGATGTAATTCAAAGGGTCTACATGATAGAAGCTGATGGCTTACCCCCGGTTTTAATTTCCTGAGGGTATCTTTATTTGGGTTTCCACCTTGGATGTTATACCCCACCAGCTCCTGCTGCAAAGAGCTTGGAGCAATGTTTTGCGCTTGGTTTTCATGGCGGTATCCTTTGACACAGGATACAAAATAAAGCCATTATGAATTTCCATTGCTGATAGTCACCATGCCATATCTGCCTCAGAACAAGCAAATCAATCTGCTCAGAACATTCTTTTCTCCAAGATCGAACACAGCGATATGCTTCCCATAGGCCGTCTTCCACAATCTCTAGGATGAGCCCAATGATATGTGACAGTGGAGCTAGGGTGATCTTCAAACTCATGATTCATTAGTATACTAAATTGTAGGTGGAGGTTCGGCATTAGTAAGGCTTTTCTTAGTTCAGAGTCATATGAGGGGTTGTACTAGATCTCAAGTGTGAGAATTACTTGCATAGTGGCATAACTTGCCATGTGCATTAAGACAAAATTTTAATTTTTAAAATAGAATATTGAAAGAAGGATTAGAATCACACGTCCCAAAAATTATTTAAGCTTGTAATTTTCCCTAAATTAACAATGAGTGAAACGTTTAACTCACCACTTTTTAATAATACCTTACTTTTCAGAATAGAAATATACGTAACATAAATTCAGGAAGAGGGAAAGTAGTTACAGAATGATATATAATAAGGAGATGACTGAGAACAAAAAAGAGTTTGGGAAAGCTATAGTAAAAAGCGCAAACCTGATACAGATAAAAAGCCAAATGTCCTTAATGTTCCTTGCCTAGCTTTCTAAATGTTTGGCTATAGTGCATAGATACCACTAAACTATTAATTGAAGAAAATTGAGTGCTGGAAATATACTGGTGAAATGTGAAGATGAGGGTATGTGTGTGTCTGCCTTCGTTTGTACAGCACCTCACAAAATTAAAAAGAAACATCTGTGGGGTCTTTTTCAAGGGCAAGAAAAAGAGGACAACAGTGAAAATGGCATATTTTCTAAGAAAAACGCATTCAACAAACACTTTTCAAGGTCAGTAAATTAAAGAAAGCTTTTTAACCACCCGATTGATATTAAGTAGATCTAGCGATAATGATCTAGGCACTGGCACTATGTTGGAGTGAGTCTCAATTAAGTTTGATTTACACTTTGACTATTGCTTGCCTGTATTTTAAAATATCAAACATTACATGTGCATTTAAATGCTTCGCAAATAGTTTTAATAATAACATATAGTTCAAATAATAAATAATTATTATATTTCACTTATATGCAACAATAATTATATGATGAGAGGATTGATTTTTATTGTTTTAAGCTCAAAGTTTTGCGGTTTTCATATCTTTTACCTCTCCATGATGTGGAAACAAAACGTACCATTAATGAGAATACTAATCCTTTCCATTTTACTGCTGCTTTAGGTCTGTTGGAACAATAATGTCCTCTAATCAAAATCTGATGCCACCTGTAGCTTATTTCAGATTGGTAAAGGTTCTTGCTTTAGTACTATTTTGTTCAATAACGTTCTTTCATCGCCACATTTATGTCTTATTCTTGATATATATCATTCAATCCGTTGTGGTAGCAGTCTGTTTACAGACCACTGAAACCTTCTTGGTATATGTACTGAGTTCAAAGAAGACTCTGCAGTGGAGGTGTGACATTAGCGTGTCAATGGGGTTGGGGATCTCCCTGGTTCCACTGTTTTTTATCTACCTGAATGTTTGTAGATCTAAAAGTCAGAGTCTCATGCATAGCACTCTGCAATACTCAATTTTTCGAATGACATCTGCTCGTAGATGAGATAGAAATGGCATGATGTCTGTCAGCAATGTAAGTTGGAGTAGGTCTGAGAGGGGTATCTCTGCAAGATACGTAACCCTATTGGGTTCCATCATTGCTTTGGCTGCAAGGCTTACCATATGTAAACCCTCTTCCTCCATAATTGCTCCATGTGCACCTTTAATCAAGCTCTGTGCTTGATGACTTTGGGCGGCTCTTCTTTTGGAAAAGGTGTACTTTCGCCAGTCTGTCTCAAGGGTATTTAAGTGCTGCACTCCCTTCTAGAACCTCCAAACAAGTCTCATTGGTCAGTTGCATATGCAACTGATGGTAGTCAAGCTCCAAGTCTTCAGGCACATCCAAATGAGGCACTTTTCTCAATTCTACTTGCTCAATATATTGGAAACTATGAACACTCAAAGGACTCTGCCACCAGCATCACCAGGAGTATCCCTTTATAGACAATAAGGTCCCTCTCAATTGATGGTTTAAAGATTACATTTTTTAGTTATGTCTTTCTGAGGTCAACACTCTTCCCTTACTATTGACATTTTTGAATAAAAATGACTTTCATATTGTCATTTAGGGTTGAATGAAATAAAATGTATGTGATTCAAAGGGTCTACATGATAGAAGCTGATGGGTTTGCCCCGGTTTTAATGTCCTGAGGGTATCTTTATTTGGGTTTCCACCTTGGATGTTATACCCCACCAGCTGCTGCTGCAAAGAGCTTGGAGCAATGTTTTGGGCTTGGTTTTCATGGCGGTATCCTTTGACACAGGATACAAAATAAAGCCATTATGAATTTCCATTGCTGATAGTCACCATGCCATATCTGCCTCAGAACAAGCAAATCAAGCTGCTCAGGACATTCTTTTCTCCAAGATCGAACACAGCGATATGCTTCCCATAGGCCATCTTCCACAATCTCTAGGATGAGCCAATGATATGTGACAGTGGAGCTAGGGTGATCTTCAAACTCATGATTCATTAGTATACTAAATTGTAGGTGGAGGTTCGGCATTAGTAAGGCTTTTCTTAGTTCAGAGTCATATGAGGGGTTGTACTAGATCTCAAGTGTAAGAATTACTTGCATAGTGGCATAGCTTGCCATGTGCATTAAGACAAAATTTTAATTTTTAAAATAGAATATTGAAAGAAGGATTAGAATCACACGTCCCAAAAATGATTTAAGCTTGTAATTTTCCCGAAATTAACAATGAGTGAAACGTTTAACTCACCACTTTTTAATAATACCTTACTTTTCAGAATAGAAATATACGTAATATAAATTCAGGAAGAGGGAAAGTAGTTACAGAATGATATGTAATAAGGAGATAACTGAGAACAAAAAAGAGTTTGGGAAAGCTATAGTAAAAAAGCGCAAAACTGATACAGATAAAAAGCCAAATGTCCTTAATGTTCCTTGCCTAGCTTTCTAAATGTTTGGCTATAGTGCATAGATACCACTAAACTATTAATTGAAGAAAATTGAGTGCTGGAAATATACTGGTGAAATGTGAAGATGAGGGTATGTGTGTGTCTGCCTTCGTTTGTACAGCACCTCACAAAATTAAAAAGAAACATCTGTGGGGTCTTTTTCAAGGGCAAGAAAAAGAGGACAACAGTGAAAATGGCATATTTTCTAAGAAAAACGCATTCAACAAACACTTTTCAAGGTCAGTAAATTAAAGAAAGCTTTTTAACCACCCGATTGATATTAAGTAGATCTAGCGATAATGATCTAGGCACTGGCACTATCTTGGAGTGAGTCTCAATTAAGTTTGATTTACACTTTGACTATTGCTTGCCTGTATTTTAAAATATCAAACATTACATGTGCATTTAAATGCTTCCCAAATAGTTTTAATAATAACATATAGTTCAAATAATGAATAATTATTATATATCACTAATATGCAACAATAATTATATGATGAGAGGATTGATTTTTATTTTTTTAAGCTCAAAGTTTTGTGGTTTTCATATCTTTTACCTCTCCATGATGGGGAAACAAAACGTACCATTAATGAGAATACTAATCCTTTCCATTTTACTGCTGCTTTAGGTCTGTTGGAACAATAATGACCTCTAATCAAAATCTGATGCCACCTGTAGCTTATTTCAGATTGGTAAAGGTTCTTGCTTTAGGACTATTTTGTTCAATAACGTTCTTTCATCGCCATATTTATGTCTTATTCATGATATATATCATTCATTCCGTTATGGTAGCAGTCTGTTTACACACCACTGAAACCTTCTTGGTATATGTACTGAGTTCAAAGAAGACTCTGCAGTGGAGGTGTGACATTAGCGTGTCAATGGGGTTGGGGATCTCCCTGGTTCCACTGTTTTTATCTACCTGAATGTTTGTAGATCTAAAAGTCAGAGTCTCATGCATAGCACTCTGCAATACTCAATTTTTCGAATGACATCTGCTCGTAGATGAGATAGAAATGGCATGATGTCTGCCAGCAATGTAAGTTGGAGTAGCTCTGACAGTGGTATCTCTGCAAGATACGTAACCCTATTAGGTTCCATCATTGCTTCGGCTGCAAGGCTTACCATATGTAAACCCTCTTCCTCCTTAATTGCTCCATGTGCACCCTTAATCAAGCTGTGTGCTTGATGACTTTGGGCGGCTCTTCTTTTGGAAAAGGTGTACTTTCGCCAGTCTGTCTCAAGGGTATTTAAGTGCTGCACTCCCTTCTAGAACCTCCAAACAAGTCTCATTGGTCAGTTGCATATGCAACTGATGGTAGTCAAGCTCCAAGTCTTCAGGCACATCCAAATGAGGCACTTTTCTCAATTCTACTTGCTCAATATATTGGAAACTATGAACACTCAAAGGACTCTGCCACCAGCATCACCAGGAGTATCCCTTTATAGACAATAAGGTCCCTCTCAATTGATGGTTTAAAGATTAAATTTTTTAGTTATGTCTTTCTGAGGTCAACACTCTTCCCTTACTATTGACATTTTTGAATAAAAATTACTTTCATATTGTCATCCAGGGTTGAATGAAATAAAATGTATGTGATTCAAAGGGTCTACATGATAGAAGCTGATGGGTTTGCCCCGGTTTTAATGTCCTGAGGGTATCTTTATTTGGGTTTCCACCTTGGATGTTATACCCCACCAGCTGCTGGAGCAATGTTTTGGGCTTGGTTTTCATGGCGGTATCCTTTGACACAGGATACAAAATAAAGCCATTATGAATTTCCATTGCTGATAGTCACCATGCCATATCTGCCTCAGAACAAGCAAATCAAGCTGCTCAGAACATTCTTTTCTCCAAGATCGAACACAGCGATATGCTTCCCATAGGCCATCTTCCACAATCTCTAGGATGAGCCAATGATATGTGACAGTGGAGCTAGGGTGATCTTCAAACTCATGATTCATTAGTATACTAAATTGTAGGTGGAGGTTCGGCATTAGTAAGGCTTTTCTTAGTTCAGAGTCATATGAGGGGTTGTACTAGATCTCAAGTGTAAGAATTACTTGCATAGTGGCATAGCTTGCCATGTGCATTAAGACAAAATTTTAATTTTTAAAATAGAATATTGAAAGAAGGATTAGAATCACACGTCCCAAAAATGATTTAAGCTTGTAATTTTCCCGAAATTAACAATGAGTGAAACGTTTAACTCACCACTTTTTAATAATACCTTACTTTTCAGAATAGAAATATACGTAATATAAATTCAGGAAGAGGGAAAGTAGTTACAGAATGATATGTAATAAGGAGATAACTGAGAACAAAAAAGAGTTTGGGAAAGCTATAGTAAAAAGCGCAAAACTGATACAGATAAAAAGCCAAATGTCCTTAATGTTCCTTGCCTAGCTTTCTAAATGTTTGGCTATAGTGCATAGATACCACTAAACTATTAATTGAAGAAAATTGAGTGCTGGAAATATACTGGTGAAATGTGAAGATGAGGGTATGTGTGTGTCTGCCTTCGTTTGTACAGCACCTCACAAAATTAAAAAGAAACATCTGTGGGGTCTTTTTCAAGGGCAAGAAAAAGAGGACAACAGTGAAAATGGCATATTTTCTAAGAAAAACGCATTCAACAAACACTTTTCAAGGTCAGTAAATTAAAGAAAGCTTTTTAACCACCCGATTGATATTAAGTAGATCTAGCGATAATGATCTAGGCACTGGCACTATCTTGGAGTGAGTCTCAATTAAGTTTGATTTACACTTTGACTATTGCTTGCCTGTATTTTAAAATATCAAACATTACATGTGCATTTAAATGCTTCCCAAATAGTTTTAATAATAACATATAGTTCAAATAATAAATAATTATTATATTTCACTTATATGCAACAATAATTATATGATGAGAGGATTGATTTTTATTTTTTTAAGCTCAAAGTTTTGCTGTTTTCATATCTTTTACCTCTCCATGATGTGGAAACAAAACGTACCATTAATGAGAATACTAATCCTTTCCATTTTACTGCTGCTTTAGGTCTGTTGGAACAATAATGTCCTCTAATCAAAATCTGATGCCACCTGTAGCTTATTTCAGATTGGTAAAGGTTCTTGCTTTAGTACTATTTTGTTCAATAACGTTCTTTCATCGCCACATTTATGTCTTATTCTTGATATATATCATTCAATCCGTTGTGGTAGCAGTCTGTTTACAGACCACTGAAACCTTCTTGGTATATGTACTGAGTTCAAAGAAGACTCTGCAGTGGAGGTGTGACATTAGCGTGTCAATGGGGTTGGGGATCTCCCTGGTTCCACTGTTTTTATCTACCTGAATGTTTGTAGATCTAAAAGTCAGAGTCTCATGCATAGCACTCTGCAATACTCAATTTTTCAAATGACATCTGCTCGTAGATGAGATAGAAATGGCATGATGTCTGTCAGCAATGTAAGTTGGAGTAGCTCTGAGAGGGGTATCTCTGCAAGATACGTAACCCTATTGGGTTCCATCATTGCTTTGGCTGCAAGGCTTACCATATGTAAACCCTCTTCCTCCATAATTGCTCCATGTGCACCCTTAATCAAGCTGTGTGCTTGATGACTTTGGGCGGCTCTTCTTTTGGAATAGGTGTACTTTCGCCAGTCTGTCTCAAGGGTATTTAAGTGCTGCGCTCCCTTCTAGAACCTCCAAACAAGTCTCATTGGTCAGTTGCATATGCAACTGATGGTAGTCAAGCTCCAAGTCTTCAGGCACATCCAAATGAGGCATTTTTCTCAATTCTACTTTCTCAATATATTGGAAACTATGAACACCAAAAGGACTCTGCCACCAGCATCATCAGGAGTATCCCTTTATAGACAATAAGGTCCCTCTCAATTGATGGTTTAAAGATTACATTTTTTAGTTATGTCTTTCTGAGGTCAACACTCTTCCGTTACTATTGACATTTTTGAATAAAAATGACTTTCATATTGTCATCCAGGGTTGAATGAAATTAAATTGATGTAATTCAAAGGGTCTACATGATAGAAGCTGATGGCTTAGCCCCGGTTTTAATGTCCTGAGGGTATCTTTATTTGGGTTTCCACCTTGGATGTTATACCCCACCAGCTCCTGCTGCAAAGAGCTTGGAGCAATGTTTTGGGCTTGGTTTTCATGGCGGTATCCTTTGACACAGGATACAAAATAAAGCCATTATGAATTTCCATTGCTGATAGTCACCATGCCATATCTGCCTCAGAACAAGCAAATCAAGCTGCTCAGAACATTCTTTTCTCCAAGATCGAACACAGCGATATGCTTCCCATAGGCCGTCTTCCACAATCTCTAGGATGAGCCCAATGATATGTGACAGTGGAGCTAGGGTGATCTTCAAACTCATGATTCATTAGTATACTAAATTGTAGGTGGAGGTTCAGCATTAGTAATGCTTTTCTTAGTTCAGAGCCATATGAGGGGTTGTACTAGATCTCAAGTGTAAGAATTGCTTGCATAGTGGTATATCTTGCCATGTGCATTAAGACAAAATTTTAATTTTTAAAATAGAATATTGAAAGAAGGATTAGAATCATACGTCCCAAAAAATATTTAAGGTTGTAATTTTCCCAAAATTAACAATGAGTGAAACGTTTAACTCACCACTTTTTAATAATACCTTACTTTTCAGAATAGAAATATACGTAATATAAATTCAGGAAGAGGGTTTACAGAATGATATGTAATAAGGAGATAACTGAGAACAAAAAAGAGTTTGGGAAAGCTATAGTAAAAAGCGCAAAACTGATACAGATAAAAAGCCAAATGTCCTTAATGTTCCTTGCCTAGCTTTCTAAATGTTTGGCTATAGTGCATAGATACCACTAAACTATTAATTGAAGAAAATTGAGTGCTGGAAATATACTGGTGAAATGTGAAGATGAGGGTATGTGTGTGTCTGCCTTCGTTTGTACAGCACCTCACAAAATTAAAAAGAAACATCTGTGGGGTCTTTTTCAAGGGCAAGAAAAAGAGGACAACAGTGAAAATGGCATATTTTCTAAGAAAAACGCATTCAACAAACACTTTTCAAGGTCAGTAAATTAAAGAAAGCTTTTTAACCACCCGATTGATATTAAGTAGATCTAGCGATAATGATCTAGGCACTGGCACTATCTTGGAGTGAGTCTCAATTAAGTTTGATTTACACTTTGACTATTGCTTGCCTGTATTTTAAAATATCAAACATTACATGTGCATTTAAATGCTTCCCAAATAGTTTTAATAATAACATATAGTTCAAATAATGAATAATTATTATATATCACTAATATGCAACAATAATTATATGATGAGAGGATTGATTTTTATTTTTTTAAGCTCAAAGTTTTGTGGTTTTCATATCTTTTACCTCTCCATGATGGGGAAACAAAACGTACCATTAATGAGAATACTAATCCTTTCCATTTTACTGCTGCTTTAGGTCTGTTGGAACAATAATGACCTCTAATCAAAATCTGATGCCACCTGTAGCTTATTTCAGATTGGTAAAGGTTCTTGCTTTAGGACTATTTTGTTCAATAACGTTCTTTCATCGCCATATTTATGTCTTATTCATGATATATATCATTCATTCCGTTATGGTAGCAGTCTGTTTACACACCACTGAAACCTTCTTGGTATATGTACTGAGTTCAAAGAAGACTCTGCAGTGGAGGTGTGACATTAGCGTGTCAATGGGGTTGAGGATCTCCCTGGTTCCACTGTTTTTATCAACCTGAATGTTTGTAGATCTAAAAGTCAGAGTCTCATGCATAGCACTCTGCAATACTCAATTTTTCGAATGACATCTGCTCGTAGATGAGATAGAAATGGCATGATGTCTGCCAGCAATGTAAGTTGGAGTAGCTCTGACAGTGGTATCTCTGCAAGATACGTAACCCTATTAGGTTCCATCATTGCTTCGGCTGCAAGGCTTACCATATGTAAACCCTCTTCCTCCATAATTGCTCCATGTGCACCCTTAATCAAGCTGTGTGCTTGATGACTTTGGGCGGCTCTTCTTTTGGAAAAGGTGTACTTTCGCCAGTCTGTCTCAAGGGTATTTAAGTGCTGCGCTCCCTTCTAGAACCTCCAAACAAGTCTCATTGGTCAGTTGCATATGCAACTGATGGTAGTCAAGCTCCAAGTCTTCAGGCACATCCAAATGAGGCACTTTTCTCAATTCTACTTGCTCAATATATTGGAAACTATGAACACTCAAAGGACTCTGCCACCAGCATCACCAGGAGTATCCCTTTATAGACAATAAGGTCCCTCTCAATTGATGGTTTAAAGATTACATTTTTTAGTTATGTCTTTCTGAGGTCAACACTCTTCCCTTACTATTGACATTTTTGAATAAAAATGACTTTCATATTGTCATCCAGGGTTGAATGAAATAAAATGTATGTGATTCAAAGGGTCTACATGATAGAAGCTGATGGCTTAGCCCCGGTTTTAATGTCCTGAGGGTCTCTTTATTTGGGTTTCCACCTTGGATGTTATACCCCACCAGCTCCTGCTGCAAAGAGCTTGGAGCAATGTTTTGGGCTTGGTTTTCATGGCGGTATCCTTTGACACAGGATACAAAATAAAGCCATTATGAATTTCCATTGCTGATAGTCACCATGCCATATCTGCCTCAGAACAAGCAAATCAAGCTGCTCAGAACATTCTTTTCTCCAAGATCGAACACAGCGATATGCTTCCCATAGGCCGTCTTCCACAATCTCTAGGATGAGCCCAATGATATGTGACAGTGGAGCTAGGGTGATCTTCAAACTCATGATTCATTAGTATACTAAATTGTAGGTGGAGGTTCAGCATTAGTAATGCTTTTCTTAGTTCAGAGCCATATGAGGGGTTGTACTAGATCTCAAGTGTAAGAATTGCTTGCATAGTGGTATATCTTGCCATGTGCATTAAGACAACATTTTAATTTTTAAAATAGAATATTGAAAGAAGGATTAGAATCATACGTCCCAAAAATTATTTAAGGTTGTAATTTTCCCAAAATTAACAATGAGTGAAACGTTTAACTCACCACTTTTTAATAATACCTTACTTTTCAGAATAGAAATATACGTAATATAAATTCAGGAAGAGGGTTTACAGAATGATATGTAATAAGGAGATAACTGAGAACAAAAAAGAGTTTGGGAAAGCTATAGTAAAAAGCGCAAAACTGATACAGATAAAAAGCCAAATGTCCTTAATGTTCCTTGCCTAGCTTTCTAAATGTTTGGCTATAGTGCATAGATACCACTAAACTATTAATTGAAGAAAATTGAGTGCTGGAAATATACTGGTGAAATGTGAAGATGAGGGTATGTGTGTTTCTGCCTTCGTTTGTACAGCACCTCACAAAATTAAAAAGAAACATCTGTGGGGTCTTTTTCAAGGGCAAGAAAAAGAGGACAACAGTGAAAATGGCATATTTTCTAAGAAAAACGCATTCAACAAACACTTTTCAAGGTCAGTAAATTAAAGAAAGCTTTTTAACCACCCGATTGATATTAAGTAGATCTAGCGATAATGATCTAGGCACTGGCACTATCTTGGAGTGAGTCTCAATTAAGTTTGATTTACACTTTGACTATTGCTTGCCTGTATTTTAAAATATCAAACATTACATGTGCATTTAAATGCTTCCCAAATAGTTTTAATAATAACATATAGTTCAAATAATGAATAATTATTATATATCACTAATATGCAACAATAATTATATGATGAGAGGATTGATTTTTATTTTTTTAAGCTCAAAGTTTTGTGGTTTTCATATCTTTTACCTCTCCATGATGGGGAAACAAAACGTACCATTAATGAGAATACTAATCCTTTCCATTTTACTGCTGCTTTAGGTCTGTTGGAACAATAATGACCTCTAATCAAAATCTGATGCCACCTGTAGCTTATTTCAGATTGGTAAAGGTTCTTGCTTTAGGACTATTTTGTTCAATAACGTTCTTTCATCGCCATATTTATGTCTTATTCATGATATATATCATTCATTCCGTTATGGTAGCAGTCTGTTTACACACCACTGAAACCTTCTTGGTATATGTACTGAGTTCAAAGAAGACTCTGCAGTGGAGGTGTGACATTAGCGTGTCAATGGGGTTGGGGATCTCCCTGGTTCCACTGTTTTTATCAACCTGAATGTTTGTAGATCTAAAAGTCAGAGTCTCATGCATCGCACTCTGCAATACTAAATTTTTCGAATGACATCTGCTCGTAGATGAGATAGAAATGGCATGATGTCTGCCAGCAATGTAAGTTGGAGTAGCTCTGACAGTGGTATCTCTGCAAGATACGTAACCCTATTAGGTTCCATCATTGCTTCGGCTGCAAGGCTTACCATATGTAAACCCTCTTCCTCCATAATTGCTCCATGTGCACCCTTAATCAAGCTGTGTGCTTGATGACTTTGGGCGTCTCTTCTTTTGGAAAAGATGTACTTTCGCCAGTCTGTCTCAAGGGTATTTAAGTGCTGCGCTCCCTTCTAGAACCTCCAAACAAGTCTCATTGGTCAGTTGCATATGCAACTGATGGTAGTCAAGCTCCAAGTCTTCAGGCACATCCAAATGAGGCACTTTTCTCAATTCTACTTGCTCAATATATTGGAAACTATGAACACTCAAAGGACTCTGCCACCAGCATCACCAGGAGTATCCCTTTATAGACAATAAGGTCCCTCTCAATTGATGGTTTAAAGATTACATTTTTTAGTTATGTCTTTCTGAGGTCAACACTCTTCCGTTACTATTGACATTTTTGAATAAAAATGACTTTCATATTGTCATCCAGGGTTGAATGAAATAAAATGTATGTGATTCAAAGGGTCTACATGATAGAAGCTGATGGCTTAGCCCCGGTTTTAATGTCCTGAGGGTCTCTTTATTTGGGTTTCCACCTTGGATGTTATACCCCACCAGCTCCTGCTGCAAAGAGCTTGGAGCAATGTTTTGGGCTTGGTTTTCATGGCGGTATCCTTTGACACAGGATACAAAATAAAGCCATTATGAATTTCTATTGCTGATAGTCACCATGCCATATCTGCCTCAGAACAAGCAAATCAAGCTGCTCAGAACATTCTTTTCTCCAAGATCGAACACAGCGATATGCTTCCCATAGGCCGTCTTCCACAATCTCTAGGATGAGCCCAATGATATGTGACAGTGGAGCTAGGGTGATCTTCAAACTCATGATTCATTAGTATACTAAATTGTAGGTGGAGGTTCAGCATTAGTAATGCTTTTCTTAGTTCAGAGCCATATGAGGGGTTGTACTAGATCTCAAGTGTAAGAATTGCTTGCATAGTGGTATAGCTTCCCATGTGCATTAAGACAAAATTTTAATTTTTAAAATAGAATATTGAAAGAAGGATTAGAATCATACGTCCCAAAAATTATTTAAGGTTGTAATTTTCCCAAAATTAACAATGAGTGAAACGTTTAACTCACCACTTTTTAATAATACCTTACTTTTCAGAATAGAAATATACGTAATATAAATTCAGGAAGAGGGTTTACAGAATGATATGTAATAAGGAGATAACTGAGAACAAAAAAGAGTTTGGGAAAGCGATAGTAAAAAGCGCAAAACTGATACAGATAAAAAGCCAAATGTCCTTAATGTTCCTTGCCTAGCTTTCTAAATGTTTGGCTATAGTGTATAGATACCACTAAACTATTAATTGAAGAAAATTGAGTGCTGGAAATATACTGGTGAAATGTGAAGATGAGGGTATGTGTGTGTCTGCCTTCGTTTGTACAGCACCTCACAAAATTAAAAAGAAACATCTGTGGGGTCTTTTTCAAGGGCAAGAAAAAGAGGACAACAGTGAAAATGGCATATTTTCTAAGAAAAACGCATTCAACAAACACTTTTCAAGGTCAGTAAATTAAAGAAAGCTTTTTAACCACCCGATTGATATTAAGTAGATCTAGCGATAATGATCTAGGCACTGGCACTATCTTGGAGTGAGTCTCAATTAAGTTTGATTTACACTTTGACTATTGCTTGCCTGTATTTTAAAATATCAAACATTACATGTGCATTTAAATGCTTCCCAAATAGTTTTAATAATAACATATAGTTCAAATAATGAATAATTATTATATATCACTAATATGCAACAATAATTATATGATGAGAGGATTGATTTTTTTGTTTTTAAGCTCAAAGTTTTGTGGTTTTCATATCTTTTACCTCTCCATGATGGGGAAACAAAACGTACCATTAATGAGAATACTAATCCTTTCCATTTTACTGCTGCTTTAGGTCTGTTGGAACAATAATGACCTCTAATCAAAATCTGATGCCACCTGTAGCTTATTTCAGATTGGTAAAGGTTCTTGCTTTAGGACTATTTTGTTCAATAACGTTCTTTCATCGCCATATTTATGTCTTATTCATGATATATATCAGTCATTCCGTTATGGTAGCAGTCTGTTTACACACCACAGAAACCTTCTTGGTATATGTACTGAGTTCAAAGAAGACTCTGCAGTGGAGGTGTGACATTAGCGTGTCAATGGGGTTGGGGATCTCCCTGGTTCCACTGTTTTTATCTACCTGAATGTTTGTAGATCTAAAAGTCAGAGTCTCATGCATAGCACTCTGCAATACTCAATTTTTCAAATGACATCTGCTCGTAGATGAGATAGAAATGGCATGATGTCTGTCAGCAATGTAAGTTGGAGTAGCTCTGAGAGGGGTATCTCTGCAAGATACGTAACCCTATTGGGTTCCATCATTGCTTTGGCTGCAAGGCTTACCATATGTAAACCCTCTTCCTCCATAATTGCTCCATGTGCACCCTTCATCAAGCTGTGTGCTTGATGACTTTGGGCGGCTCTTCTTTTGGAATAGGTGTACTTTCGCCAGTCTGTCTCAAGGGTATTTAAGTGCTGCGCTCCCTTCTAGAACCTCCAAACAAGTCTCATTGGTCAGTTGCATATGCAACTGATGGTAGTCAAGCTCCAAGTCTTCAGGCACATCCAAATGAGGCATTTTTCTCAATTCTACTTTCTCAATATATTGGAAACTATGAACACCAAAAGGACTCTGCCACCAGCATCATCAGGAGTATCCCTTTATAGACAATAAGGTCCCTCTCATTTGATGGTTTAAAGATTACATTTTTTAGTTATGTCTTTCTGAGGTCAACACTCTTCCGTTACTATTGTCATTTTTGAATAAAAATGACTTTCATATTGTCATCCAGGGTTGAATGAAATTAAATTGATGTAATTCAAAGGGTCTACATGATAGAAGCTGATGGCTTAGCCCCGGTTTTAATGTCCTGAGGGTATCTTTATTTGGGTTTCCACCTTGGATGTTATACCCCACCAGCTCCTGCTGCAAAGAGCTTGGAGCAATGTTTTGGGCTTGGTTTTCATGGCGGTATCCTTTGACACAGGATACAAAATAAAGCCATTATGAATTTCCATTGCTGATAGTCACCATGCCATATCTGCCTCAGAACAAGCAAATCAAGCTGCTCAGAACATTCTTTTCTCCAAGATCGAACACAGCGATATGCTTCCCATAGGCCGTCTTCCACAATCTCTAGGATGAGCCCAATGATATGTGACAGTGGAGCTAGGGTGATCTTCAAACTCATGATTCATTAGTATACTAAATTGTAGGTGGAGGTTCAGCATTAGTAATGCTTTTCTTAGTTCAGAGCCATATGAGGGGTTGTACTAGATCTCAAGTGTAAGAATTGCTTGCATAGTGGTATATCTTGCCATGTGCATTAAGACAAAATTTTAATTTTTAAAATAGAATATTGAAAGAAGGATTAGAATCATACGTCCCAAAAATTATTTAAGGTTGTAATTTTCCCAAAATTAACAATGAGTGAAACGTTTAACTCACCACTTTTTAATAATACCTTACTTTTCAGAATAGAAATATACGTAATATAAATTCAGGAAGAGGGTTTACAGAATGATATGTAATAAGGAGATAACTGAGAACAAAAAAGAGTTTGGGAAAGCGATAGTAAAAAGCGCAAAACTGATACAGATAAAAAGCCAAATGTCCTTAATGTTCCTTGCCTAGCTTTCTAAATGTTTGGCTATAGTGCATAGATACCACTAAACTATTAATTGAAGAAAATTGAGTGCTGGAAATATACTGGTGAAATGTGAAGATGAGGGTATGTGTGTGTCTGCCTTTCGATTGTACAGCACCTCACACAATTAAAAAGAAACATCTGTGGGGTCTTTTTCAAGGGCAAGAAAAAGAGGACAACAGTGAAAATGGCATATTTTCTAAGAAAAACGCATTCAACAAACACTTTTCAAGGTCAGTAAATTAAAGAAAGCTTTTTAACCACCCGATTGATATTAAGTAGATCTAGCGATAATGATCTAGGCACTGGCACTATCTTGGAGTGAGTCTCAATTAAGTTTGATTTACACTTTGACTATTGCTTGCCTGTATTTTAAAATATCAAACATTACATGTGCATTTAAATGCTTCCCAAATAGTTTTAATAATAACATATAGTTCAAATAATGAATATTTATTATATATCACTAATATGCAACAATAATTATATGATGAGAGGATTGATTTTTATTTTTTTAAGCTCAAAGTTTTGTGGTTTTCATATCTTTTACCTCTCCATGATGGGGAAACAAAACGTACCATTAATGAGAATACTAATCCTTTCCATTTTACTGCTGCTTTAGGTCTGTTGGAACAATAATGACCTCTAATCAAAATCTGATGCCACCTGTAGCTTATTTCAGATTGGTAAAGGTTCTTGCTTTAGGACTATTTTGTTCAATAACGTTCTTTCATCGCCATATTTATGTCTTATTCATGATATATATCATTCATTCCGTTATGGTAGCAGTCTGTTTACACACCACTGAAACCTTCTTGGTATATGTACTGAGTTCAAAGAAGACTCTGCAGTGGAGGTGTGACATTAGCGTGTCAATGGGGTTGGGGAGCTCCCTGGTTCCACTGTTTTTATCAACCTGAATGTTTGTAGATCTAAAAGTCAGAGTCTCATGCATAGCACTCTGCAATACTCAATTTTTCGAATGACATCTGCTCGTAGATGAGATAGAAATGGCATGATGTCTGCCAGCAATGTAAGTTGGAGTAGCTCTGACAGTGGTATCTCTGCAAGATACGTAACCCTATTGGGTTCCATCATTGCTTCGGCTGCAAGGCTTACCATATGTAAACCCTCTTCCTCCATAATTGCTCCATGTGCACCCTTAATCAAGCTGTGTGCTTGATGACTTTGGGTGTCTCTTCTTTTGGAAAAGATGTACTTTCGCCAGTCTGTCTCAAGGGTATTTAAGTGCTGCGCTCCCTTCTAGAACCTCCAAACAAGTCTCATTGGTCAGTTGCATATGCAACTGATGGTAGTCAAGCTCCAAGTCTTCAGGCACATCCAAATGAGGCACTTTTCTCAATTCTACTTGCTCAATATATTGGAAACTATGAACACTCAAAGGACTCTGCCACCAGCATCACCAGGAGTATCCCTTTATAGACAATAAGGTCCCTCTCAATTGATGGTTTAAAGATTACATTTTTTAGTTATGTCTTTCTGAGGTCAACACTCTTCCGTTACTATTGACATTTTTGAATAAAAATGACTTTCATATTGTCATCCAGGGTTGAATGAAATAAAATGTATGTGATTCAAAGGGTCTACATGATAGAAGCTGATGGCTTAGCCCCGGTTTTAATGTCCTGAGGGTCTCTTTATTTGGGTTTCCACCTTGGATGTTATACCCCACCAGCTCCTGCTGCAAAGAGCTTGGAGCAATGTTTTGGGCTTGGTTTTCATGGCGGTATCCTTTGACACAGGATACAAAATAAAGCCATTATGAATTTCCATTGCTGATAGTCACCATGCCATATCTGCCTCAGAACAAGCAAATCAAGCTGCTCAGAACATTCTTTTCTCCAAGATCGAACACAGCGATATGCTTCCCATAGGCCGTCTTCCACAATCTCTAGGATGAGCCCAATGATATGTGACAGTGGAGCTAGGGTGATCTTCAAACTCATGATTCATTAGTATACTAAATTGTAGGTGGAGGTTCAGCATTAGTAATGCTTTTCTTAGTTCAGAGCCATATGAGGGGTTGTACTAGATCTCAAGTGTAAGAATTGCTTGCATAGTGGTATATCTTGCCATGTGCATTAAGACAAAATTTTAATTTTTAAAATAGAATATTGAAAGAAGGATTAGAATCATACGTCCCAAAAATTATTTAAGGTTGTAATTTTCCCAAAATTAACAATGAGTGAAACGTTTAACTCACCACTTTTTAATAATACCTTACTTTTCAGAATAGAAATATACGTAATATAAATTCAGGAAGAGGGTTTACAGAATGATATGTAATAAGGAGATAACTGAGAACAAAAAAGAGTTTGGGAAAGCGATAGTAAAAAGCGCAAAACTGATACAGATAAAAAGCCAAATGTCCTTAATGTTCCTTGCCTAGCTTTCTAAATGTTTGGCTATAGTGCATAGATACCACTAAACTATTAATTGAAGAAAATTGAGTGCTGGAAATATACTGGTGAAATGTGAAGATGAGGGTATGTGTGTGTCTGCCTTTCGATTGTACAGCACCTCACACAATTAAAAAGAAACATCTGTGGGGTCTTTTTCAAGGGCAAGAAAAAGAGGACAACAGTGAAAATGGCATATTTTCTAAGAAAAACGCATTCAACAAACACTTTTCAAGGTCAGTAACTTAAAGAAAGCTTTTTAACCACCCGATTGATATTAAGTAGATCTAGCGATAATGATCTAGGCACTGGCACTATCTTGGAGTGAGTCTCAATTAAGTTTGATTTACACTTTGACTATTGCTTGCCTGTATTTTAAAATATCAAACATTACATGTGCATTTAAATGCTTCCCAAATAGTTTTAATAATAACATATAGTTCAAATAATGAATATTTATTATATATCACTAATATGCAACAATAATTATATGATGAGAGGATTGATTTTTATTTTTTTAAGCTCAAAGTTTTGTGGTTTTCATATCTTTTACCTCTCCATGATGGGGAAACAAAACGTACCATTAATGAGAATACTAATCCTTTCCATTTTACTGCTGCTTTAGGTCTGTTGGAACAATAATGACCTCTAATCAAAATCTGATGCCACCTGTAGCTTATTTCAGATTGGTAAAGGTTCTTGCTTTAGGACTATTTTGTTCAATAACGTTCTTTCATCGCCATATTTATGTCTTATTCATGATATATATCATTCATTCCGTTATGGTAGCAGTCTGTTTACACACCACTGAAACCTTCTTGGTATATGTACTGAGTTCAAAGAAGACTCTGCAGTGGAGGTGTGACATTAGCGTGTCAATGGGGTTGGGGATCTCCCTGGTTCCACTGTTTTTATCTACCTGAATGTTTGTAGATCTAAAAGTCAGAGTCTCATGCATAGCACTCTGCAATACTAAATTTTTCGAATGACATCTGCTCGTAGATGAGATAGAAATGGCATGATGTCTGCCAGCAATGTAAGTTGGAGTAGCTCTGACAGTGGTATCTCTGCAAGATACGTAACCCTATTAGGTTCCATCATTGCTTCGGCTGCAAGGCTTACCATATGTAAACCCTCTTCCTCCATAATTGCTCCATGTGCACCCTTAATCAAGCTGTGTGCTTGATCACTTTGGGCGTCTCTTCTTTTGGAAAAGATGTACTTTCGCCAGTCTGTCTCAAGGGTATTTAAGTGCTGCGCTCCCTTCTAGAACCTCCAAACAAGTCTCATTGGTCAGTTGCATATGCAACTGATGGTAGTCAAGCTCCAAGTCTTCAGGCACATCCAAATGAGGCACTTTTCTCAATTCTACTTGCTCAATATATTGGAAACTATGAACACTCAAAGGACTCTGCCACCAGCATCACCAGGAGTATCCCTTTATAGACAATAAGGTCCCTCTCAATTGATGGTTTAAAGATTACATTTTTTAGTTATGTCTTTCTGAGGTCAACACTCTTCCGTTACTATTGACATTTTTGAATAAAAATGACTTTCATATTGTCATCCAGGGTTGAATGAAATAAAATGTTTGTGATTCAAAGGGTCTACATGATAGAAGCTGATGGCTTAGCCCCGGTTTTAATGTCCTGAGGGTCTCTTTATTTGGGTTTCCACCTTGGATGTTATACCCCACCAGCTCCTGCTGCAAAGAGCTTGGAGCAATGTTTTGGGCTTGGTTTTCATGGCGGTATCCTTTGACACAGGATACAAAATAAAGCCATTATGAATTTCCATTGCTGATAGTCACCATGCCATATCTGCCTCAGAACAAGCAAATCAAGCTGCTCAGAACATTCTTTTCTCCAAGATCGAACACAGCGATATGCTTCCCATAGGCCGTCTTCCGCAATCTCTAGGATGAGCCCAATGATATGTGACAGTGGAGCTAGGGTGATCTTCAAACTCATGATTCATTAGTATACTAAATTGTAGGTGGAGGTTCAGCATTAGTAAGGGTTTTCTTAGTTCAGAGTCATATGAGGGGTTGTACTAGATCTCAAGTGTAAGAATTGCTTGCATAGTGGTATAGCATTCCATGTGCATTAAGACAAAATTTTAATTTTTAAAATAGAATATTGAAAGAAGGATTAGAATCATACGTCCCAAAAATTATTTAAGCTTGTAATTTTCCCAAAATTAACAATGAGTGAAACGTTTAACTCACCACTTTTTAATAATACCTTACTTTTCAGAATAGAAATATACGTAATGTAAATTCAGGAAGAGGGTTTACAGAATGATATGTAATAAGGAGATAACTGAGAACAAAAAAGAGTTTGGGAAAGCTATAGTAAAAAGCGCAAAACTGATACAGATAAAAAGCCAAATGGCCTTAATGTTCCTTGCCTAGCTTTCTAAATGTTTGGCTATAGTGCATAGATACCACTAAACTATTAATTGAAGAAAATTGAGTGCTGGAAATATACTGGTGAAATGTGAAGATGAGGGTATGTGTGTGTCTGCCTTCGTTTGTACAGCATTTCACAAAATTAAAAAGAAACATCTGTGGGGTCTTTTTCAAGTGCAAGTAAAAGAGGACAACAGTGAAAATGGCATATTTTCTAAGAAAAACGCATTCAACAAACACTTTTCAAGGTCAGTAAATTAAAGAAAGCTTTTTAACCACCCGATTGATATTAAGTAGATCTAGCGATAATGATCTAGGCACTGGCACTATCTTGGAGTGAGTCTCAATTAAGTTTGATTTACACTTTGACTATTGCTTGCCTGTATTTTAAAATATCAAACATTACATGTGCATTTAAATGCTTCCCAAATAGTTTTAATAATAACATATAGTTCAAATAATAAATAATTATTATATTTCACTTATATGCAACAATAATTATATGATGAGAGGATTGATTTTTATTTTTTTAAGCTCAAAGTTTTGCTGTTTTCATATCTTTTACCTCTCCATGATGTGGAAACAAAACGTACCATTAATGAGAATACTAATCCTTTCCATTTTACTGCTGCTTTAGGTCTGTTGGAACAATAATGTCCTCTAATCAAAATCTGATGCCACCTGTAGCTTATTTCAGATTGGTAAAGGTTCTTGCTTTAGTACTATTTTGTTCAATAACGTTCTTTCATCGCCACATTTATGTCTTATTCTTGATATATATCATTCAATCCGTTGTGGTAGCAGTCTGTTTACAGACCACTGAAACCTTCTTGGTATATGTACTGAGTTCAAAGAAGACTCTGCAGTGGAGGTGTGACATTAGCGTGTCAATGGGGTTGGGGATCTCCCTGGTTCCACTGTTTTTATCTACCTGAATGTTTGTAGATCTAAAAGTCAGAGTCTCATGCATAGCACTCTGCAATACTCAATTTTTCAAATGACATCTGCTCGTAGATGAGATAGAAATGGCATGATGTCTGTCAGCAATGTAAGTTGGAGTAGGTCTGAGAGGGGTATCTCTGCAAGATACGTAACCCTATTGGGTTCCATCATTGCTTTGGCTGCAAGGCTTACCATATGTAAACCCTCTTCCTCCATAATTGCTCCATGTGCACCCTTAATCAAGCTCTGTGCTTGATGACTTTGGGTGGCTCTTCTTTTGGAATAGGTGTACTTTCGCCAGTCTGTCTCAAGGGTATTTAAGTGCTGCGCTCCCTTCTAGAACCTCCAAACAAGTCTCATTGGTCAGTTGCATATGCAACTGATGGTAGTCAAGCTCCAAGTCTTCAGGCACATCCAAATGAGGCATTTTTCTCAATTCTACTTTCTCAATATATTGGAAACTATGAACACCAAAAGGACTCTGCCACCAGCATCATCAGGAGTATCCCTTTATAGACAATAAGGTCCCTCTCAATTGATGGTTTAAAGATTACATTTTTTAGTTATGTCTTTCTGAGGTCAACACTCTTCCGTTACTATTGACATTTTTGAATAAAAATGACTTTCATATTGTCATCCAGGGTTGAATGAAATTAAATTGATGTAATTCAAAGGGTCTACATGATAGAAGCTGATGGCTTAGCCCCGGTTTTAATGTCCTGAGGGTATCTTTATTTGGGTTTCCACCTTGGATGTTATACCCCACCAGCTCCTGCTGCAAAGAGCTTGGAGCAATGTTTTGGGCTTGGTTTTCATGGCGGTATCCTTTGACACAGGATACAAAATAAAGCCATTATGAATTTCCATTGCTGATAGTCACCATGCCATATCTGCCTCAGAACAAGCAAATCAAGCTGCTCAGAACATTCTTTTCTCCAAGATCGAACACAGCGATATGCTTCCCATAGGCCGTCTTCCACAATCTCTAGGATGAGCCCAATGATATGTGACAGTGGAGCTAGGGTGATCTTCAAACTCATGATTCATTAGTATACTAAATTGTAGGTGGAGGTTCAGCATTAGTAATGCTTTTCTTAGTTCAGAGCCATATGAGGGGTTGTACTAGATCTCAAGTGTAAGAATTGCTTGCATAGTGGTATATCTTGCCATGTGCATTAAGACAAAATTTTAATTTTTAAAATAGAATATTGAAAGAAGGATTAGAATCATACGTCCCAAAAAATATTTAAGGTTGTAATTTTCCCAAAATTAACAATGAGTGAAACGTTTAACTCACCACTTTTTAATAATACCTTACTTTTCAGAATAGAAATATACGTAATATAAATTCAGGAAGAGGGTTTACAGAATGATATGTAATAAGGAGATAACTGAGAACAAAAAAGAGTTTGGGAAAGCTATAGTAAAAAGCGCAAAACTGATACAGATAAAAAGCCAAATGTCCTTAATGTTCCTTGCCTAGCTTTCTAAATGTTTGGCTATAGTGCATAGATACCACTAAACTATTAATTGAAGAAAATTGAGTGCTGGAAATATACTGGTGAAATGTGAAGATGAGGGTATGTGTGTGTCTGCCTTCGTTTGTACAGCACCTCACAAAATTAAAAAGAAACATCTGTGGGGTCTTTTTCAAGGGCAAGAAAAAGAGGACAACAGTGAAAATGGCATATTTTCTAAGAAAAACGCATTCAACAAACACTTTTCAAGGTCAGTAAATTAAAGAAAGCTTTTTAACCACCCGATTGATATTAAGTAGATCTAGCGATAATGATCTAGGCACTGGCACTATCTTGGAGTGAGTCTCAATTAAGTTTGATTTACACTTTGACTATTGCTTGCCTGTATTTTAAAATATCAAACATTACATGTGCATTTAAATGCTTCCCAAATAGTTTTAATAATAACATATAGTTCAAATAATGAATAATTATTATATATCACTAATATGCAACAATAATTATATGATGAGAGGATTGATTTTTATTTTTTTAAGCTCAAAGTTTTGTGGTTTTCATATCTTTTACCTCTCCATGATGGGGAAACAAAACGTACCATTAATGAGAATACTAATCCTTTCCATTTTACTGCTGCTTTAGGTCTGTTGGAACAATAATGACCTCTAATCAAAATCTGATGCCACCTGTAGCTTATTTCAGATTGGTAAAGGTTCTTGCTTTAGGACTATTTTGTTCAATAACGTTCTTTCATCGCCATATTTATGTCTTATTCATGATATATATCATTCATTCCGTTATGGTAGCAGTCTGTTTACACACCACTGAAACCTTCTTGGTATATGTACTGAGTTCAAAGAAGACTCTGCAGTGGAGGTGTGACATTAGCGTGTCAATGGGGTTGAGGATCTCCCTGGTTCCACTGTTTTTATCAACCTGAATGTTTGTAGATCTAAAAGTCAGAGTCTCATGCATAGCACTCTGCAATACTCAATTTTTCGAATGACATCTGCTCGTAGATGAGATAGAAATGGCATGATGTCTGCCAGCAATGTAAGTTGGAGTAGCTCTGACAGTGGTATCTCTGCAAGATACGTAACCCTATTAGGTTCCATCATTGCTTCGGCTGCAAGGCTTACCATATGTAAACCCTCTTCCTCCATAATTGCTCCATGTGCACCCTTAATCAAGCTGTGTGCTTGATGACTTTGGGCGGCTCTTCTTTTGGAAAAGGTGTACTTTCGCCAGTCTGTCTCAAGGGTATTTAAGTGCTGCGCTCCCTTCTAGAACCTCCAAACAAGTCTCATTGGTCAGTTGCATATGCAACTGATGGTAGTCAAGCTCCAAGTCTTCAGGCACATCCAAATGAGGCACTTTTCTCAATTCTACTTGCTCAATATATTGGAAACTATGAACACTCAAAGGACTCTGCCACCAGCATCACCAGGAGTATCCCTTTATAGACAATAAGGTCCCTCTCAATTGATGGTTTAAAGATTACATTTTTTAGTTATGTCTTTCTGAGGTCAACACTCTTCCCTTACTATTGACATTTTTGAATAAAAATGACTTTCATATTGTCATCCAGGGTTGAATGAAATAAAATGTATGTGATTCAAAGGGTCTACATGATAGAAGCTGATGGCTTAGCCCCGGTTTTAATGTCCTGAGGGTCTCTTTATTTGGGTTTCCACCTTGGATGTTATACCCCACCAGCTCCTGCTGCAAAGAGCTTGGAGCAATGTTTTGGGCTTGGTTTTCATGGCGGTATCCTTTGACACAGGATACAAAATAAAGCCATTATGAATTTCCATTGCTGATAGTCACCATGCCATATCTGCCTCAGAACAAGCAAATCAAGCTGCTCAGAACATTCTTTTCTCCAAGATCGAACACAGCGATATGCTTCCCATAGGCCGTCTTCCACAATCTCTAGGATGAGCCCAATGATATGTGACAGTGGAGCTAGGGTGATCTTCAAACTCATGATTCATTAGTATACTAAATTGTAGGTGGAGGTTCAGCATTAGTAATGCTTTTCTTAGTTCAGAGCCATATGAGGGGTTGTACTAGATCTCAAGTGTAAGAATTGCTTGCATAGTGGTATATCTTGCCATGTGCATTAAGACAACATTTTAATTTTTAAAATAGAATATTGAAAGAAGGATTAGAATCATACGTCCCAAAAATTATTTAAGGTTGTAATTTTCCCAAAATTAACAATGAGTGAAACGTTTAACTCACCACTTTTTAATAATACCTTACTTTTCAGAATAGAAATATACGTAATATAAATTCAGGAAGAGGGTTTACAGAATGATATGTAATAAGGAGATAACTGAGAACAAAAAAGAGTTTGGGAAAGCTATAGTAAAAAGCGCAAAACTGATACAGATAAAAAGCCAAATGTCCTTAATGTTCCTTGCCTAGCTTTCTAAATGTTTGGCTATAGTGCATAGATACCACTAAACTATTAATTGAAGAAAATTGAGTGCTGGAAATATACTGGTGAAATGTGAAGATGAGGGTATGTGTGTTTCTGCCTTCGTTTGTACAGCACCTCACAAAATTAAAAAGAAACATCTGTGGGGTCTTTTTCAAGGGCAAGAAAAAGAGGACAACAGTGAAAATGGCATATTTTCTAAGAAAAACGCATTCAACAAACACTTTTCAAGGTCAGTAAATTAAAGAAAGCTTTTTAACCACCCGATTGATATTAAGTAGATCTAGCGATAATGATCTAGGCACTGGCACTATCTTGGAGTGAGTCTCAATTAAGTTTGATTTACACTTTGACTATTGCTTGCCTGTATTTTAAAATATCAAACATTACATGTGCATTTAAATGCTTCCCAAATAGTTTTAATAATAACATATAGTTCAAATAATGAATAATTATTATATATCACTAATATGCAACAATAATTATATGATGAGAGGATTGATTTTTATTTTTTTAAGCTCAAAGTTTTGTGGTTTTCATATCTTTTACCTCTCCATGATGGGGAAACAAAACGTACCATTAATGAGAATACTAATCCTTTCCATTTTACTGCTGCTTTAGGTCTGTTGGAACAATAATGACCTCTAATCAAAATCTGATGCCACCTGTAGCTTATTTCAGATTGGTAAAGGTTCTTGCTTTAGGACTATTTTGTTCAATAACGTTCTTTCATCGCCATATTTATGTCTTATTCATGATATATATCATTCATTCCGTTATGGTAGCAGTCTGTTTACACACCACTGAAACCTTCTTGGTATATGTACTGAGTTCAAAGAAGACTCTGCAGTGGAGGTGTGACATTAGCGTGTCAATGGGGTTGGGGATCTCCCTGGTTCCACTGTTTTTATCAACCTGAATGTTTGTAGATCTAAAAGTCAGAGTCTCATGCATCGCACTCTGCAATACTAAATTTTTCGAATGACATCTGCTCGTAGATGAGATAGAAATGGCATGATGTCTGCCAGCAATGTAAGTTGGAGTAGCTCTGACAGTGGTATCTCTGCAAGATACGTAACCCTATTAGGTTCCATCATTGCTTCGGCTGCAAGGCTTACCATATGTAAACCCTCTTCCTCCATAATTGCTCCATGTGCACCCTTAATCAAGCTGTGTGCTTGATGACTTTGGGCGTCTCTTCTTTTGGAAAAGATGTACTTTCGCCAGTCTGTCTCAAGGGTATTTAAGTGCTGCGCTCCCTTCTAGAACCTCCAAACAAGTCTCATTGGTCAGTTGCATATGCAACTGATGGTAGTCAAGCTCCAAGTCTTCAGGCACATCCAAATGAGGCACTTTTCTCAATTCTACTTGCTCAATATATTGGAAACTATGAACACTCAAAGGACTCTGCCACCAGCATCACCAGGAGTATCCCTTTATAGACAATAAGGTCCCTCTCAATTGATGGTTTAAAGATTACATTTTTTAGTTATGTCTTTCTGAGGTCAACACTCTTCCGTTACTATTGACATTTTTGAATAAAAATGACTTTCATATTGTCATCCAGGGTTGAATGAAATAAAATGTATGTGATTCAAAGGGTCTACATGATAGAAGCTGATGGCTTAGCCCCGGTTTTAATGTCCTGAGGGTCTCTTTATTTGGGTTTCCACCTTGGATGTTATACCCCACCAGCTCCTGCTGCAAAGAGCTTGGAGCAATGTTTTGGGCTTGGTTTTCATGGCGGTATCCTTTGACACAGGATACAAAATAAAGCCATTATGAATTTCTATTGCTGATAGTCACCATGCCATATCTGCCTCAGAACAAGCAAATCAAGCTGCTCAGAACATTCTTTTCTCCAAGATCGAACACAGCGATATGCTTCCCATAGGCCGTCTTCCACAATCTCTAGGATGAGCCCAATGATATGTGACAGTGGAGCTAGGGTGATCTTCAAACTCATGATTCATTAGTATACTAAATTGTAGGTGGAGGTTCAGCATTAGTAATGCTTTTCTTAGTTCAGAGCCATATGAGGGGTTGTACTAGATCTCAAGTGTAAGAATTGCTTGCATAGTGGTATAGCTTCCCATGTGCATTAAGACAAAATTTTAATTTTTAAAATAGAATATTGAAAGAAGGATTAGAATCATACGTCCCAAAAATTATTTAAGGTTGTAATTTTCCCAAAATTAACAATGAGTGAAACGTTTAACTCACCACTTTTTAATAATACCTTACTTTTCAGAATAGAAATATACGTAATATAAATTCAGGAAGAGGGTTTACAGAATGATATGTAATAAGGAGATAACTGAGAACAAAAAAGAGTTTGGGAAAGCGATAGTAAAAAGCGCAAAACTGATACAGATAAAAAGCCAAATGTCCTTAATGTTCCTTGCCTAGCTTTCTAAATGTTTGGCTATAGTGTATAGATACCACTAAACTATTAATTGAAGAAAATTGAGTGCTGGAAATATACTGGTGAAATGTGAAGATGAGGGTATGTGTGTGTCTGCCTTCGTTTGTACAGCACCTCACAAAATTAAAAAGAAACATCTGTGGGGTCTTTTTCAAGGGCAAGAAAAAGAGGACAACAGTGAAAATGGCATATTTTCTAAGAAAAACGCATTCAACAAACACTTTTCAAGGTCAGTAAATTAAAGAAAGCTTTTTAACCACCCGATTGATATTAAGTAGATCTAGCGATAATGATCTAGGCACTGGCACTATCTTGGAGTGAGTCTCAATTAAGTTTGATTTACACTTTGACTATTGCTTGCCTGTATTTTAAAATATCAAACATTACATGTGCATTTAAATGCTTCCCAAATAGTTTTAATAATAACATATAGTTCAAATAATGAATAATTATTATATATCACTAATATGCAACAATAATTATATGATGAGAGGATTGATTTTTTTGTTTTTAAGCTCAAAGTTTTGTGGTTTTCATATCTTTTACCTCTCCATGATGGGGAAACAAAACGTACCATTAATGAGAATACTAATCCTTTCCATTTTACTGCTGCTTTAGGTCTGTTGGAACAATAATGACCTCTAATCAAAATCTGATGCCACCTGTAGCTTATTTCAGATTGGTAAAGGTTCTTGCTTTAGGACTATTTTGTTCAATAACGTTCTTTCATCGCCATATTTATGTCTTATTCATGATATATATCAGTCATTCCGTTATGGTAGCAGTCTGTTTACACACCACTGAAACCTTCTTGGTATATGTACTGAGTTCAAAGAAGACTCTGCAGTGGAGGTGTGACATTAGCGTGTCAATGGGGTTGGGGATCTCCCTGGTTCCACTGTTTTCATCAACCTGAATGTTTGTAGATCTAAAAGTCAGAGTCTCATGCATAGCACTCTGCAATACTCAATTTTTCAAATGACATCTGCTCGTAGATGAGATAGAAATGGCATGATGTCTGTCAGCAATGTAAGTTGGAGTAGCTCTGAGAGGGGTATCTCTGCAAGATACGTAACCCTATTGGGTTCCATCATTGCTTTGGCTGCAAGGCTTACCATATGTAAACCCTCTTCCTTCATAATTGCTCCATGTGCACCCTTCATCAAGCTGTGTGCTTGATGACTTTGGGCGGCTCTTCTTTTGGAATAGGTGTACTTTCGCCAGTCTGTCTCAAGGGTATTTAAGTGCTGCGCTCCCTTCTAGAACCTCCAAACAAGTCTCATTGGTCAGTTGCATATGCAACTGATGGTAGTCAAGCTCCAAGTCTTCAGGCACATCCAAATGAGGCATTTTTCTCAATTCTACTTTCTCAATATATTGGAAACTATGAACACCAAAAGGACTCTGCCACCAGCATCATCAGGAGTATCCCTTTATAGACAATAAGGTCCCTCTCATTTGATGGTTTAAAGATTACATTTTTTAGTTATGTCTTTCTGAGGTCAACACTCTTCCGTTACTATTGTCATTTTTGAATAAAAATGACTTTCATATTGTCATCCAGGGTTGAATGAAATTAAATTGATGTAATTCAAAGGGTCTACATGATAGAAGCTGATGGCTTAGCCCCGGTTTTAATGTCCTGAGGGTATCTTTATTTGGGTTTCCACCTTGGATGTTATACCCCACCAGCTCCTGCTGCAAAGAGCTTGGAGCAATGTTTTGGGCTTGGTTTTCATGGCGGTATCCTTTGACACAGGATACAAAATAAAGCCATTATGAATTTCCATTGCTGATAGTCACCATGCCATATCTGCCTCAGAACAAGCAAATCAAGCTGCTCAGAACATTCTTTTCTCCAAGATCGAACACAGCGATATGCTTCCCATAGGCCGTCTTCCACAATCTCTAGGATGAGCCCAATGATATGTGACAGTGGAGCTAGGGTGATCTTCAAACTCATGATTCATTAGTATACTAAATTGTAGGTGGAGGTTCAGCATTAGTAATGCTTTTCTTAGTTCAGAGCCATATGAGGGGTTGTACTAGATCTCAAGTGTAAGAATTGCTTGCATAGTGGTATATCTTGCCATGTGCATTAAGACAAAATTTTAATTTTTAAAATAGAATATTGAAAGAAGGATTAGAATCATACGTCCCAAAAATTATTTAAGGTTGTAATTTTCCCAAAATTAACAATGAGTGAAACGTTTAACTCACCACTTTTTAATAATACCTTACTTTTCAGAATAGAAATATACGTAATATAAATTCAGGAAGAGGGTTTACAGAATGATATGTAATAAGGAGATAACTGAGAACAAAAAAGAGTTTGGGAAAGCGATAGTAAAAAGCGCAAAACTGATACAGATAAAAAGCCAAATGTCCTTAATGTTCCTTGCCTAGCTTTCTAAATGTTTGGCTATAGTGCATAGATACCACTAAACTATTAATTGAAGAAAATTGAGTGCTGGAAATATACTGGTGAAATGTGAAGATGAGGGTATGTGTGTGTCTGCCTTTCGATTGTACAGCACCTCACACAATTAAAAAGAAACATCTGTGGGGTCTTTTTCAAGGGCAAGAAAAAGAGGACAACAGTGAAAATGGCATATTTTCTAAGAAAAACGCATTCAACAAACACTTTTCAAGGTCAGTAAATTAAAGAAAGCTTTTTAACCACCCGATTGATATTAAGTAGATCTAGCGATAATGATCTAGGCACTGGCACTATCTTGGAGTGAGTCTCAATTAAGTTTGATTTACACTTTGACTATTGCTTGCCTGTATTTTAAAATATCAAACATTACATGTGCATTTAAATGCTTCCCAAATAGTTTTAATAATAACATATAGTTCAAATAATGAATATTTATTATATATCACTAATATGCAACAATAATTATATGATGAGAGGATTGATTTTTATTTTTTTAAGCTCAAAGTTTTGTGGTTTTCATATCTTTTACCTCTCCATGATGGGGAAACAAAACGTACCATTAATGAGAATACTAATCCTTTCCATTTTACTGCTGCTTTAGGTCTGTTGGAACAATAATGACCTCTAATCAAAATCTGATGCCACCTGTAGCTTATTTCAGATTGGTAAAGGTTCTTGCTTTAGGACTATTTTGTTCAATAACGTTCTTTCATCGCCATATTTATGTCTTATTCATGATATATATCATTCATTCCGTTATGGTAGCAGTCTGTTTACACACCACTGAAACCTTCTTGGTATATGTACTGAGTTCAAAGAAGACTCTGCAGTGGAGGTGTGACATTAGCGTGTCAATGGGGTTGGGTATCTCCCTGGTTCCACTGTTTTTATCTACCTGAATGTTTGTAGATCTAAAAGTCAGAGTCTCATGCATAGCACTCTGCAATACTAAATTTTTCGAATGACATCTGCTCGTAGATGAGATAGAAATGGCATGATGTCTGCCAGCAATGTAAGTTGGAGTAGCTCTGACAGTGGTATCTCTGCAAGATACGTAACCCTATTAGGTTCCATCATTGCTTCGGCTGCAAGGCTTACCATATGTAAACCCTCTTCCTCCATAATTGCTCCATGTGCACCCTTAATCAAGCTGTGTGCTTGATGACTTTGGGTGTCTCTTCTTTTGGAAAAGATGTACTTTCGCCAGTCTGTCTCAAGGGTATTTAAGTGCTGCGCTCCCTTCTAGAACCTCCAAACAAGTCTCATTGGTCAGTTGCATATGCAACTGATGGTAGTCAAGCTCCAAGTCTTCAGGCACATCCAAATGAGGCACTTTTCTCAATTCTACTTGCTCAATATATTGGAAACTATGAACACTCAAAGGACTCTGCCACCAGCATCACCAGGAGTATCCCTTTATAGACAATAAGGTCCCTCTCAATTGATGGTTTAAAGATTACATTTTTTAGTTATGTCTTTCTGAGGTCAACACTCTTCCGTTACTATTGACATTTTTGAATAAAAATGACTTTCATATTGTCATCCAGGGTTGAATGAAATAAAATGTATGTGATTCAAAGGGTCTACATGATAGAAGCTGATGGCTTAGCCCCGGTTTTAATGTCCTGAGGGTCTCTTTATTTGGGTTTCCACCTTGGATGTTATACCCCACCAGCTCCTGCTGCAAAGAGCTTGGAGCAATGTTTTGGGCTTGGTTTTCATGGCGGTATCCTTTGACACAGGATACAAAATAAAGCCATTATGAATTTCCATTGCTGATAGTCACCAGGCCATATCTGCCTCAGAACAAGCAAATCAAGCTGCTCAGAACATTCTTTTCTCCAAGATCGAACACAGCGATATGCTTCCCATAGGCCGTCTTCCACAATCTCTAGGATGAGCCCAATGATATGTGACAGTGGAGCTAGGGTGATCTTCAAACTCATGATTCATTAGTATACTAAATTGTAGGTGGAGGTTCAGGATTAGTAATGCTTTTCTTAGTTCAGAGCCATATGAGGGGTTGTACTAGATCTCAAGTGTAAGAATTGCTTGCATAGTGGTATATCTTGCCATGTGCATTAAGACAAAATTTTAATTTTTAAAATAGAATATTGAAAGAAGGATTAGAATCATACGTCCCAAAAATTATTTAAGGTTGTAATTTTCCCAAAATTAACAATGAGTGAAACGTTTAACTCACCACTTTTTAATAATACCTTACTTTTCAGAATAGAAATATACGTAATATAAATTCAGGAAGAGGGTTTACAGAATGATATGTAATAAGGAGATAACTGAGAACAAAAAAGAGTTTGGGAAAGCGATAGTAAAAAGCGCAAAACTGATACAGATAAAAAGCCAAATGTCCTTAATGTTCCTTGCCTAGCTTTCTAAATGTTTGGCTATAGTGCATAGATACCACTAAACTATTAATTGAAGAAAATTGAGTGCTGGAAATATACTGGTGAAATGTGAAGATGAGGGTATGTGTGTGTCTGCCTTTCGATTGTACAGCACCTCACACAATTAAAAAGAAACATCTGTGGGGTCTTTTTCAAGGGCAAGAAAAAGAGGACAACAGTGAAAATGGCATATTTTCTAAGAAAAACGCATTCAACAAACACTTTTCAAGGTCAGTAAATTAAAGAAAGCTTTTTAACCACCCGATTGATATTAAGTAGATCTAGCGATAATGATCTAGGCACTGGCACTATCTTGGAGTGAGTCTCAATTAAGTTTGATTTACACTTTGACTATTGCTTGCCTGTATTTTAAAATATCAAACATTACATGTGCATTTAAATGCTTCCCAAATAGTTTTAATAATAACATATAGTTCAAATAATGAATATTTATTATATATCACTAATATGCAACAATAATTATATGATGAGAGGATTGATTTTTATTTTTTTAAG
Source organism: Pleurodeles waltl (assembly GCF_031143425.1). NCBI lineage: Eukaryota > Metazoa > Chordata > Amphibia > Caudata > Salamandridae > Pleurodeles > Pleurodeles waltl. The sequence goes on from NC_090437.1 coordinate 66,832,754, forward strand.
CTCAAAGTTTTGTGGTTTTCATATCTTTTACCTCTCCATGATGGGGAAACAAAACGTACCATTAATGAGAATACTAATCCTTTCCATTTTACTGCTGCTTTAGGTCTGTTGGAACAATAATGACCTCTAATCAAAATCTGATGCCACCTGTAGCTTATTTCAGATTGGTAAAGGTTCTTGCTTTAGGACTATTTTGTTCAATAACGTTCTTTCATCGCCATATTTATGTCTTATTCATGATATATATCATTCATTCCGTTATGGTAGCAGTCTGTTTACACACCACTGAAACCTTCTTGGTATATGTACTGAGTTCAAAGAAGACTCTGCAGTGGAGGTGTGACATTAGCGTGTCAATGGGGTTGGGGATCTCCCTGGTTCCACTGTTTTTATCTACCTGAATGTTTGTAGATCTAAAAGTCAGAGTCTCATGCATAGCACTCTGCAATACTAAATTTTTCGAATGACATCTGCTCGTAGATGAGATAGAAATGGCATGATGTCTGCCAGCAATGTAAGTTGGAGTAGCTCTGACAGTGGTATCTCTGCAAGATACGTAACCCTATTAGGTTCCATCATTGCTTCGGCTGCAAGGCTTACCATATGTAAACCCTCTTCCTCCATAATTGCTCCATGTGCACCCTTAATCAAGCTGTGTGCTTGATCACTTTGGGCGTCTCTTCTTTTGGAAAAGATGTACTTTCGCCAGTCTGTCTCAAGGGTATTTAAGTGCTGCGCTCCCTTCTAGAACCTCCAAACAAGTCTCATTGGTCAGTTGCATATGCAACTGATGGTAGTCAAGCTCCAAGTCTTCAGGCACATCCAAATGAGGCACTTTTCTCAATTCTACTTGCTCAATATATTGGAAACTATGAACACTCAAAGGACTCTGCCACCAGCATCACCAGGAGTATCCCTTTATAGACAATAAGGTCCCTCTCAATTGATGGTTTAAAGATTACATTTTTTAGTTATGTCTTTCTGAGGTCAACACTCTTCCGTTACTATTGACATTTTTGAATAAAAATGACTTTCATATTGTCATCCAGGGTTGAATGAAATAAAATGTATGTGATTCAAAGGGTCTACATGATAGAAGCTGATGGCTTAGCCCCGGTTTTAATGTCCTGAGGGTCTCTTTATTTGGGTTTCCACCTTGGATGTTATACCCCACCAGCTCCTGCTGCAAAGAGCTTGGAGCAATGTTTTGGGCTTGGTTTTCATGGCGGTATCCTTTGACACAGGATACAAAATAAAGCCTTTATGAATTTCCATTGCTGATAGTCACCATGCCATATCTGCCTCAGAACAAGCAAATCAAGCTGCTCAGAACATTCTTTTCTCCAAGATCGAACACAGCGATATGCTTCCCATAGGCCGTCTTCCGCAATCTCTAGGATGAGCCCAATGATATGTGACAGTGGAGCTAGGGTGATCTTCAAACTCATGATTCATTAGTATACTAAATTGTAGGTGGAGGTTCAGCATTAGTAAGGGTTTTCTTAGTTCAGAGTCATATGAGGGGTTGTACTAGATCTCAAGTGTAAGAATTGCTTGCATAGTGGTATAGCATTCCATGTGCATTAAGACAAAATTTTAATTTTTAAAATAGAATATTGAAAGAAGGATTAGAATCATACGTCCCAAAAATTATTTAAGCTTGTAATTTTCCCAAAATTAACAATGAGTGAAACGTTTAACTCACCACTTTTTAATAATACCTTACTTTTCAGAATAGAAATATACGTAATGTAAATTCAGGAAGAGGGTTTACAGAATGATATGTAATAAGGAGATAACTGAGAACAAAAAAGAGTTTGGGAAAGCTATAGTAAAAAGCGCAAAACTGATACAGATAAAAAGCCAAATGGCCTTAATGTTCCTTGCCTAGCTTTCTAAATGTTTGGCTATAGTGCAAAGATACCACTAAACTATTAATTGAAGAAAATTGAGTGCTGGAAATATACTGGTGAAATGTGAAGATGAGGGTATGTGTGTGTCTGCCTTCGTTTGTACAGCATTTCACAAAATTAAAAAGAAACATCTGTGGGGTCTTTTTCAAGTGCAAGTAAAAGAGGACAACAGTGAAAATGGCATATTTTCTAAGAAAAACGCATTCAACAAACACTTTTCAAGGTCAGTAAATTAAAGAAAGCTTTTTAACCACCCGATTGATATTAAGTAGATCTAGCGATAATGATCTAGGCACTGGCACTATCTTGGAGTGAGTCTCAATTAAGTTTGATTTACACTTTGACTATTGCTTGCCTGTATTTTAAAATATCAAACATTACATGTGCATTTAAATGCTTCCCAAATAGTTTTAATAATAACATATAGTTCAAATAATAAATAATTATTATATTTCACTTATATGCAACAATAATTATATGATGAGAGGATTGATTTTTATTTTTTTAAGCTCAAAGTTTTGCTGTTTTCATATCTTTTACCTCTCCATGATGTGGAAACAAAACGTACCATTAATGAGAATACTAATCCTTTCCATTTTACTGCTGCTTTAGGTCTGTTGGAACAATAATGTCCTCTAATCAAAATCTGATGCCACCTGTAGCTTATTTCAGATTGGTAAAGGTTCTTGCTTTAGTACTATTTTGTTCAATAACGTTCTTTCATCGCCACATTTATGTCTTATTCTTGATATATATCATTCAATCCGTTGTGGTAGCAGTCTGTTTACAGACCACTGAAACCTTCTTGGTAGATGTACTGAGTTCAAAGAAGACTCTGCAGTGGAGGTGTGACATTAGCGTGTCAATGGGGTTGGGGATCTCCCTGGTTCCACTGTTTTTATCTACCTGAATGTTTGTAGATCTAAAAGTCAGAGTCTCATGCATAGCACTCTGCAATACTCAATTTTTCAAATGACATCTGCTCGTAGATGAGATAGAAATGGCATGATGTCTGTCAGCAATGTAAGTTGGAGTAGGTCTGAGAGGGGTATCTCTGCAAGATACGTAACCCTATTGGGTTCCATCATTGCTTTGGCTGCAAGGCTTACCATATGTAAACCCTCTTCCTCCATAATTGCTCCATGTGCACCCTTAATCAAGCTCTGTGCTTGATGACTTTGGGTGGCTCTTCTTTTGGAATAGGTGTACTTTCGCCAGTCTGTCTCAAGGGTATTTAAGTGCTGCGCTCCCTTCTAGAACCTCCAAACAAGTCTCATTGGTCAGTTGCATATGCAACTGATGGTAGTCAAGCTCCAAGTCTTCAGGCACATCCAAATGAGGCATTTTTCTCAATTCTACTTTCTCAATATATTGGAAACTATGAACACCAAAAGGACTCTGCCACCAGCATCATCAGGAGTATCCCTTTATAGACAATAAGGTCCCTCTCAATTGATGGTTTAAAGATTACATTTTTTAGTTATGTCTTTCTGAGGTCAACACTCTTCCGTTACTATTGACATTTTTGAATAAAAATGACTTTCATATTGTCATCCAGGGTTGAATGAAATTAAATTGATGTAATTCAAAGGGTCTACATGATAGAAGCTGATGGCTTAGCCCCGGTTTTAATGTCCTGAGGGTATCTTTATTTGGGTTTCCACCTTGGATGTTATACCCCACCAGCTCCTGCTGCAAAGAGCTTGGAGCAATGTTTTGGGCTTGGTTTTCATGGCGGTATCCTTTGACACAGGATACAAAATAAAGCCATTATGAATTTCCATTGCTGATAGTCACCATGCCATATCTGCCTCAGAACAAGCAAATCAAGCTGCTCAGAACATTCTTTTCTCCAAGATCGAACACAGCGATATGCTTCCCATAGGCCGTCTTCCACAATCTCTAGGATGAGCCCAATGATATGTGACAGTGGAGCTAGGGTGATCTTCAAACTCATGATTCATTAGTATACTAAATTGTAGGTGGAGGTTCAGCATTAGTAATGCTTTTCTTAGTTCAGAGCCATATGAGGGGTTGTACTAGATCTCAAGTGTAAGAATTGCTTGCATAGTGGTATATCTTGCCATGTGCATTAAGACAAAATTTTAATTTTTAAAATAGAATATTGAAAGAAGGATTAGAATCATACGTCCCAAAAATTATTTAAGGTTGTTATTTTCCCAAAATTAACAATGAGTGAAACGTTTAACTCACCACTTTTTAATAATACCTTACTTTTCAGAATAGAAATATACGTAATATAAATTCAGGAAGAGGGTTTACAGAATGATATGTAATAAGGAGATAACTGAGAACAAAAAAGAGTTTGGGAAAGCGATAGTAAAAAGCGCAAAACTGATACAGATAAAAAGCCAAATGTCCTTAATGTTCCTTGCCTAGCTTTCTAAATGTTTGGCTATAGTGTATAGATACCACTAAACTATTAATTGAAGAAAATTGAGTGCTGGAAATATACTGGTGAAATGTGAAGATGAGGGTATGTGTGTGTCTGCCTTCGTTTGTACAGCACCTCACAAAATTAAAAGGAAACATCTGTGGGGTCTTTTTCAAGGGCAAGAAAAAGAGGACAACAGTGAAAATGGCATATTTTCTAAGAAAAACGCATTCAACAAACACTTTTCAAGGTCAGTAAATTAAAGAAAGCTTTTTAACCACCCGATTGATATTAAGTAGATCTAGCGATAATGATCTAGGCACTGGCACTATCTTGGAGTGAGTCTCAATTAAGTTTGATTTACACTTTGACTATTGCTTGCCTGTATTTTAAAATATCAAACATTACATGTGCATTTAAATGCTTCCCAAATAGTTTTAATAATAACATATAGTTCAAATAATGAATAATTATTATATATCACTAATATGCAACAATAATTATATGATGAGAGGATTGATTTTTATTTTTTTAAGCTCAAAGTTTTGTGGTTTTCATATCTTTTACCTCTCCATGATGGGGAAACAAAACGTACCATTAATGAGAATACTAATCCTTTCCATTTTACTGCTGCTTTAGGTCTGTTGGAACAATAATGACCTCTAATCAAAATCTGATGCCACCTGTAGCTTATTTCAGATTGGTAAAGGTTCTTGCTTTAGGACTATTTTGTTCAATAACGTTCTTTCATCGCCATATTTATGTCTTATTCATGATATATATCATTCATTCCGTTATGGTAGCAGTCTGTTTACACACCACTGAAACCTTCTTGGTATATGTACTGAGTTCAAAGAAGACTCTGCAGTGGAGGTGTGACATTAGCGTGTCAATGGGGTTGGGGAGCTCCCTGGTTCCACTGTTTTTATCAACCTGAGTGTTTGTAGATCTAAAAGTCAGAGTCTCATGCATAGCACTCTGCAATACTCAATTTTTCGAATGACATCTGCTCGTAGATGAGATAGAAATGGCATGATGTCTGCCAGCAATGTAAGTTGGAGTAGCTCTGACAGTGGTATCTCTGCAAGATACGTAACCCTATTAGGTTCCATCATTGCTTCGGCTGCAAGGCTTACCATATGTAAACCCTCTTCCTCCATAATTGCTCCATGTGCACCCTTAATCAAGCTGTGTGCTTGATGACTTTGGGCGGCTCTTCTTTTGGAAAAGGTGTACTTTCGCCAGTCTGTCTCAAAGGTATTTAAGTGCTGCGCTCCCTTCTAGAACCTCCAAACAAGTCTCATTGGTCAGTTGCATATGCAACTGATGGTAGTCAAGCTCCAAGTCTTCAGGCACATCCAAATGAGGCATTTTTCTCAATTCTACTTTCTCAATATATTGGAAACTATGAACACCAAAAGGACTCTGCCACCAGCATCATCAGGAGTATCCCTTTATAGACAATAAGGTCCCTCTCAATTGATGGTTTAAAGATTACATTTTTTAGTTATGTCTTTCTGAGGTCAACACTCTTCCGTTACTATTGACATTTTTGAATAAAAATGACTTTCATATTGTCATCCAGGGTTGAATGAAATTAAATTGATGTAATTCAAAGGGTCTACATGATAGAAGCTGATGGCTTAGCCCCGGTTTTGATGTCCTGAGGGTATCTTTATTTGGGTTTCCACCTTGGATGTTATACCCCACCAGCTCCTGCTGCAAAGAGCTTGGAGCAATGTTTTGGGCTTGGTTTTCATGGCGGTATCCTTTGACACAGGATACAAAATAAAGCCATTATGAATTTCCATTGCTGATAGTCACCATGCCATATCTGCCTCAGAACAAGCAAATCAAGCTGCTCAGAACATTCTTTTCTCCAAGATCGAACACAGCGATATGCTTCCCATAGGCCGTCTTCCGCAATCTCTAGGATGAGCCCAATGATATGTGACAGTGGAGCTAGGGTGATCTTCAAACTCATGATTCATTAGTATACTAAATTGTAGGTGGAGGTTCAGCATTAGTAAGGGTTTTCTTAGTTCAGAGTCATATGAGGGGTTGTACTAGATCTCAAGTGTAAGAATTGCTTGCATAGTGGTATAGCTTGCCATGTGCATTAAGACAAAATTTTAATTTTTAAAATAGAATATTGAAAGAAGGATTAGAATCATACGTCCCAAAAATTATTTAAGCTTGTAATTTTCCCAAAATTAACAATGAGTGAAACGTTTAACTCACCACTTTTTAATAATACCTTACTTTTCAGAATAGAAATATACGTAATATAAATTCAGGAAGAGGGTTTACAGAATGATATGTAATAAGGAGATAACTGAGAACAAAAAAGAGTTTGGGAAAGCTATAGTAAAAAGCGCAAAACTGATACAGATAAAAAGCCAAATGGCCTTAATGTTCCTTGCCTAGCTTTCTAAATGTTTGGCTATAGTGCATAGATACCACTAAACTATTAATTGAAGAAAATTGAGTGCTGGAAATATACTGGTGAAATGTGAAGATGAGGGTATGTGTGTGTCTGCCTTCGTTTGTACAGCATTTCACAAAATTAAAAAGAAACATCTGTGGGGTCTTTTTCAAGTGCAAGAAAAAGAGGACAACAGTGAAAATGGCATATTTTCTAAGAAAAACGCATTCAACAAACACTTTTCAAGGTCAGTAAATTAAAGAAAGCTTTTTAACCACCCGATTGATATTAAGTAGATCTAGCGATAATGATCTAGGCACTGGCACTATCTTGGAGTGAGTCTCAATTAAGTTTGATTTACACTTTGACTATTGCTTGCCTGTATTTTAAAATATCAAACATTACATGTGCATTTAAATGCTTCCCAAATAGTTTTAATAATAACATATAGTTCAAATAATAAATAATTATTATATTTCACTTATATGCAACAATAATTATATGATGAGAGGATTGATTTTTATTTTTTTAAGCTCAAAGTTTTGCTGTTTTCATATCTTTTACCTCTCCATGATGTGGAAACAAAACGTACCATTAATGAGAATACTAATCCTTTCCATTTTACTGCTGCTTTAGGTCTGTTGGAACAATAATGTCCTCTAATCAAAATCTGATGCCACCTGTAGCTTATTTCAGATTGGTAAAGGTTCTTGCTTTAGTACTATTTTGTTCAATAACGTTCTTTCATCGCCATATTTATGTCTTATTCTTGATATATATCATTCAATCCGTTGTGGTAGCAGTCTGTTTACAGACCACTGAAACCTTCTTGGTATATGTACTGAGTTCAAAGAAGACTCTGCAGTGGAGGTGTGACATTAGCGTGTCAATGGGGTTGGGGATCTCCCTGGTTCCACTGTTTTTATCAACCTGAATGTTTGTAGATCTAAAAGTCAGAGTCTCATGCATCGCACTCTGCAATACTAAATTTTTCGAATGACATCTGCTCGTAGATGAGATAGAAATGGCATGATGTCTGCCAGCAATGTAAGTTGGAGTAGCTCTGACAGTGGTATCTCTGCAAGATACGTAACCCTATTAGGTTCCATCATTGCTTCGGCTGCAAGGCTTACCATATGTAAACCCTCTTCCTCCATAATTGCTCCATGTGCACCCTTAATCAAGCTGTGTGCTTGATGACTTTGGGCGTCTCTTCTTTTGGAAAAGATGTACTTTCGCCAGTCTGTCTCAAGGGTATTTAAGTGCTGCGCTCCCTTCTAGAACCTCCAAACAAGTCTCATTGGTCAGTTGCATATGCAACTGATGGTAGTCAAGCTCCAAGTCTTCAGGCACATCCAAATGAGGCACTTTTCTCAATTCTACTTGCTCAATATATTGGAAACTATGAACACTCAAAGGACTCTGCCACCAGCATCACCAGGAGTATCCCTTTATAGACAATAAGGTCCCTCTCAATTGATGGTTTAAAGATTACATTTTTTAGTTATGTCTTTCTGAGGTCAACACTCTTCCGTTACTATTGACATTTTTGAATAAAAATGACTTTCATATTGTCATCCAGGGTTGAATGAAATAAAATGTATGTGATTCAAAGGGTCTACATGATAGAAGCTGATGGCTTAGCCCCGGTTTTAATGTCCTGAGGGTCTCTTTATTTGGGTTTCCACCTTGGATGTTATACCCCACCAGCTCCTGCTGCAAAGAGCTTGGAGCAATGTTTTGGGCTTGGTTTTCATGGCGGTATCCTTTGACACAGGATACAAAATAAAGCCATTATGAATTTCTATTGCTGATAGTCACCATGCCATATCTGCCTCAGAACAAGCAAATCAAGCTGCTCAGAACATTCTTTTCTCCAAGATCGAACACAGCGATATGCTTCCCATAGGCCGTCTTCCACAATCTCTAGGATGAGCCCAATGATATGTGACAGTGGAGCTAGGGTGATCTTCAAACTCATGATTCATTAGTATACTAAATTGTAGGTGGAGGTTCAGCATTAGTAATGCTTTTCTTAGTTCAGAGCCATATGAGGGGTTGTACTAGATCTCAAGTGTAAGAATTGCTTGCATAGTGGTATAGCTTCCCATGTGCATTAAGACAAAATTTTAATTTTTAAAATAGAATATTGAAAGAAGGATTAGAATCATACGTCCCAAAAATTATTTAAGGTTGTAATTTTCCCAAAATTAACAATGAGTGAAACGTTTAACTCACCACTTTTTAATAATACCTTACTTTTCAGAATAGAAATATACGTAATATAAATTCAGGAAGAGGGTTTACAGAATGATATGTAATAAGGAGATAACTGAGAACAAAAAAGAGTTTGGGAAAGCGATAGTAAAAAGCGCAAAACTGATACAGATAAAAAGCCAAATGTCCTTAATGTTCCTTGCCTAGCTTTCTAAATGTTTGGCTATAGTGTATAGATACCACTAAACTATTAATTGAAGAAAATTGAGTGCTGGAAATATACTGGTGAAATGTGAAGATGAGGGTATGTGTGTGTCTGCCTTCGTTTGTACAGCACCTCACAAAATTAAAAAGAAACATCTGTGGGGTCTTTTTCAAGGGCAAGAAAAAGAGGACAACAGTGAAAATGGCATATTTTCTAAGAAAAACGCATTCAACAAACACTTTTCAAGGTCAGTAAATTAAAGAAAGCTTTTTAACCACCCGATTGATATTAAGTAGATCTAGCGATAATGATCTAGGCACTGGCACTATCTTGGAGTGAGTCTCAATTAAGTTTGATTTACACTTTGACTATTGCTTGCCTGTATTTTAAAATATCAAACATTACATGTGCATTTAAATGCTTCCCAAATAGTTTTAATAATAACATATAGTTCAAATAATGAATAATTATTATATATCACTAATATGCAACAATAATTATATGATGAGAGGATTGATTTTTTTGTTTTTAAGCTCAAAGTTTTGTGGTTTTCATATCTTTTACCTCTCCATGATGGGGAAACAAAACGTACCATTAATGAGAATACTAATCCTTTCCATTTTACTGCTGCTTTAGGTCTGTTGGAACAATAATGACCTCTAATCAAAATCTGATGCCACCTGTAGCTTATTTCAGATTGGTAAAGGTTCTTGCTTTAGGACTATTTTGTTCAATAACGTTCTTTCATCGCCATATTTATGTCTTATTCATGATATATATCAGTCATTCCGTTATGGTAGCAGTCTGTTTACACACCACTGAAACCTTCTTGGTATATGTACTGAGTTCAAAGAAGACTCTGCAGTGGAGGTGTGACATTAGCGTGTCAATGGGGTTGGGGATCTCCCTGGTTCCACTGTTTTCATCAACCTGAATGTTTGTAGATCTAAAAGTCAGAGTCTCATGCATAGCACTCTGCAATACTCAATTTTTCAAATGACATCTGCTCGTAGATGAGATAGAAATGGCATGATGTCTGTCAGCAATGTAAGTTGGAGTAGCTCTGAGAGGGGTATCTCTGCAAGATACGTAACCCTATTGGGTTCCATCATTGCTTTGGCTGCAAGGCTTACCATATGTAAACCCTCTTCCTCCATAATTGCTCCATGTGCACCCTTCATCAAGCTGTGTGCTTGATGACTTTGGGCGGCTCTTCTTTTGGAATAGGTGTACTTTCGCCAGTCTGTCTCAAGGGTATTTAAGTGCTGCGCTCCCTTCTAGAACCTCCAAACAAGTCTCATTGGTCAGTTGCATATGCAACTGATGGTAGTCAAGCTCCAAGTCTTCAGGCACATCCAAATGAGGCATTTTTCTCAATTCTACTTTCTCAATATATTGGAAACTATGAACACCAAAAGGACTCTGCCACCAGCATCATCAGGAGTATCCCTTTATAGACAATAAGGTCCCTCTCATTTGATGGTTTAAAGATTACATTTTTTAGTTATGTCTTTCTGAGGTCAACACTCTTCCGTTACTATTGTCATTTTTGAATAAAAATGACTTTCATATTGTCATCCAGGGTTGAATGAAATTAAATTGATGTAATTCAAAGGGTCTACATGATAGAAGCTGATGGCTTAGCCCCGGTTTTAATGTCCTGAGGGTATCTTTATTTGGGTTTCCACCTTGGATGTTATACCCCACCAGCTCCTGCTGCAAAGAGCTTGGAGCAATGTTTTGGGCTTGGTTTTCATGGCGGTATCCTTTGACACAGGATACAAAATAAAGCCATTATGAATTTCCATTGCTGATAGTCACCATGCCATATCTGCCTCAGAACAAGCAAATCAAGCTGCTCAGAACATTCTTTTCTCCAAGATCGAACACAGCGATATGCTTCCCATAGGCCGTCTTCCACAATCTCTAGGATGAGCCCAATGATATGTGACAGTGGAGCTAGGGTGATCTTCAAACTCATGATTCATTAGTATACTAAATTGTAGGTGGAGGTTCAGCATTAGTAATGCTTTTCTTAGTTCAGAGCCATATGAGGGGTTGTACTAGATCTCAAGTGTAAGAATTGCTTGCATAGTGGTATATCTTGCCATGTGCATTAAGACAAAATTTTAATTTTTAAAATAGAATATTGAAAGAAGGATTAGAATCATACGTCCCAAAAATTATTTAAGGTTGTAATTTTCCCAAAATTAACAATGAGTGAAACGTTTAACTCACCACTTTTTAATAATACCTTACTTTTCAGAATAGAAATATACGTAATATAAATTCAGGAAGAGGGTTTACAGAATGATATGTAATAAGGAGATAACTGAGAACAAAAAAGAGTTTGGGAAAGCGATAGTAAAAAGCGCAAAACTGATACAGATAAAAAGCCAAATGTCCTTAATGTTCCTTGCCTAGCTTTCTAAATGTTTGGCTATAGTGCATAGATACCACTAAACTATTAATTGAAGAAAATTGAGTGCTGGAAATATACTGGTGAAATGTGAAGATGAGGGTATGTGTGTGTCTGCCTTTCGATTGTACAGCACCTCACACAATTAAAAAGAAACATCTGTGGGGTCTTTTTCAAGGGCAAGAAAAAGAGGACAACAGTGAAAATGGCATATTTTCTAAGAAAAACGCATTCAACAAACACTTTTCAAGGTCAGTAAATTAAAGAAAGCTTTTTAACCACCCGATTGATATTAAGTAGATCTAGCGATAATGATCTAGGCACTGGCACTATCTTGGAGTGAGTCTCAATTAAGTTTGATTTACACTTTGACTATTGCTTGCCTGTATTTTAAAATATCAAACATTACATGTGCATTTAAATGCTTCCCAAATAGTTTTAATAATAACATATAGTTCAAATAATGAATATTTATTATATATCACTAATATGCAACAATAATTATATGATGAGAGGATTGATTTTTATTTTTTTAAGCTCAAAGTTTTGTGGTTTTCATATCTTTTACCTCTCCATGATGGGGAAACAAAACGTACCATTAATGAGAATACTAATCCTTTCCATTTTACTGCTGCTTTAGGTCTGTTGGAACAATAATGACCTCTAATCAAAATCTGATGCCACCTGTAGCTTATTTCAGATTGGTAAAGGTTCTTGCTTTAGGACTATTTTGTTCAATAACGTTCTTTCATCGCCATATTTATGTCTTATTCATGATATATATCATTCATTCCGTTATGGTAGCAGTCTGTTTACACACCACTGAAACCTTCTTGGTATATGTACTGAGTTCAAAGAAGACTCTGCAGTGGAGGTGTGACATTAGCGTGTCAATGGGGTTGGGTATCTCCCTGGTTCCACTGTTTTTATCTACCTGAATGTTTGTAGATCTAAAAGTCAGAGTCTCATGCATAGCACTCTGCAATACTAAATTTTTCGAATGACATCTGCTCGTAGATGAGATAGAAATGGCATGATGTCTGCCAGCAATGTAAGTTGGAGTAGCTCTGACAGTGGTATCTCTGCAAGATACGTAACCCTATTAGGTTCCATCATTGCTTCGGCTGCAAGGCTTACCATATGTAAACCCTCTTCCTCCATAATTGCTCCATGTGCACCCTTAATCAAGCTGTGTGCTTGATGACTTTGGGTGTCTCTTCTTTTGGAAAAGATGTACTTTCGCCAGTCTGTCTCAAGGGTATTTAAGTGCTGCGCTCCCTTCTAGAACCTCCAAACAAGTCTCATTGGTCAGTTGCATATGCAACTGATGGTAGTCAAGCTCCAAGTCTTCAGGCACATCCAAATGAGGCACTTTTCTCAATTCTACTTGCTCAATATATTGGAAACTATGAACACTCAAAGGACTCTGCCACCAGCATCACCAGGAGTATCCCTTTATAGACAATAAGGTCCCTCTCAATTGATGGTTTAAAGATTACATTTTTTAGTTATGTCTTTCTGAGGTCAACACTCTTCCGTTACTATTGACATTTTTGAATAAAAATGACTTTCATATTGTCATCCAGGGTTGAATGAAATAAAATGTATGTGATTCAAAGGGTCTACATGATAGAAGCTGATGGCTTAGCCCCGGTTTTAATGTCCTGAGGGTCTCTTTATTTGGGTTTCCACCTTGGATGTTATACCCCACCAGCTCCTGCTGCAAAGAGCTTGGAGCAATGTTTTGGGCTTGGTTTTCATGGCGGTATCCTTTGACACAGGATACAAAATAAAGCCATTATGAATTTCCATTGCTGATAGTCACCAGGCCATATCTGCCTCAGAACAAGCAAATCAAGCTGCTCAGAACATTCTTTTCTCCAAGATCGAACACAGCGATATGCTTCCCATAGGCCGTCTTCCACAATCTCTAGGATGAGCCCAATGATATGTGACAGTGGAGCTAGGGTGATCTTCAAACTCATGATTCATTAGTATACTAAATTGTAGGTGGAGGTTCAGCATTAGTAATGCTTTTCTTAGTTCAGAGCCATATGAGGGGTTGTACTAGATCTCAAGTGTAAGAATTGCTTGCATAGTGGTATATCTTGCCATGTGCATTAAGACAAAATTTTAATTTTTAAAATAGAATATTGAAAGAAGGATTAGAATCATACGTCCCAAAAATTATTTAAGGTTGTAATTTTCCCAAAATTAACAATGAGTGAAACGTTTAACTCACCACTTTTTAATAATACCTTACTTTTCAGAATAGAAATATACGTAATATAAATTCAGGAAGAGGGTTTACAGAATGATATGTAATAAGGAGATAACTGAGAACAAAAAAGAGTTTGGGAAAGCGATAGTAAAAAGCGCAAAACTGATACAGATAAAAAGCCAAATGTCCTTAATGTTCCTTGCCTAGCTTTCTAAATGTTTGGCTATAGTGCATAGATACCACTAAACTATTAATTGAAGAAAATTGAGTGCTGGAAATATACTGGTGAAATGTGAAGATGAGGGTATGTGTGTGTCTGCCTTTCGATTGTACAGCACCTCACACAATTAAAAAGAAACATCTGTGGGGTCTTTTTCAAGGGCAAGAAAAAGAGGACAACAGTGAAAATGGCATATTTTCTAAGAAAAACGCATTCAACAAACACTTTTCAAGGTCAGTAAATTAAAGAAAGCTTTTTAACCACCCGATTGATATTAAGTAGATCTAGCGATAATGATCTAGGCACTGGCACTATCTTGGAGTGAGTCTCAATTAAGTTTGATTTACACTTTGACTATTGCTTGCCTGTATTTTAAAATATCAAACATTACATGTGCATTTAAATGCTTCCCAAATAGTTTTAATAATAACATATAGTTCAAATAATGAATATTTATTATATATCACTAATATGCAACAATAATTATATGATGAGAGGATTGATTTTTATTTTTTTAAGCTCAAAGTTTTGTGGTTTTCATATCTTTTACCTCTCCATGATGGGGAAACAAAACGTACCATTAATGAGAATACTAATCCTTTCCATTTTACTGCTGCTTTAGGTCTGTTGGAACAATAATGACCTCTAATCAAAATCTGATGCCACCTGTAGCTTATTTCAGATTGGTAAAGGTTCTTGCTTTAGGACTATTTTGTTCAATAACGTTCTTTCATCGCCATATTTATGTCTTATTCATGATATATATCATTCATTCCGTTATGGTAGCAGTCTGTTTACACACCACTGAAACCTTCTTGGTATATGTACTGAGTTCAAAGAAGACTCTGCAGTGGAGGTGTGACATTAGCGTGTCAATGGGGTTGGGGATCTCCCTGGTTCCACTGTTTTTATATACCTGAATGTTTGTAGATCTAAAAGTCAGAGTCTCATGCATAGCACTCTGCAATACTAAATTTTTCGAATGACATCTGCTCGTAGATGAGATAGAAATGGCATGATGTCTGCCAGCAATGTAAGTTGGAGTAGCTCTGACAGTGGTATCTCTGCAAGATACGTAACCCTATTAGGTTCCATCATTGCTTCGGCTGCAAGGCTTACCATATGTAAACCCTCTTCCTCCATAATTGCTCCATGTGCACCCTTAATCAAGCTGTGTGCTTGATCACTTTGGGCGTCTCTTCTTTTGGAAAAGATGTACTTTCGCCAGTCTGTCTCAAGGGTATTTAAGTGCTGCGCTCCCTTCTAGAACCTCCAAACAAGTCTCATTGGTCAGTTGCATATGCAACTGATGGTAGTCAAGCTCCAAGTCTTCAGGCACATCCAAATGAGGCACTTTTCTCAATTCTACTTGCTCAATATATTGGAAACTATGAACACTCAAAGGACTCTGCCACCAGCATCACCAGGAGTATCCCTTTATAGACAATAAGGTCCCTCTCAATTGATGGTTTAAAGATTACATTTTTTAGTTATGTCTTTCTGAGGTCAACACTCTTCCGTTACTATTGACATTTTTGAATAAAAATGACTTTCATATTGTCATCCAGGGTTGAATGAAATAAAATGTATGTGATTCAAAGGGTCTACATGATAGAAGCTGATGGCTTAGCCCCGGTTTTAATGTCCTGAGGGTCTCTTTATTTGGGTTTCCACCTTGGATGTTATACCCCACCAGCTCCTGCTGCAAAGAGCTTGGAGCAATGTTTTGGGCTTGGTTTTCATGGCGGTATCCTTTGACACAGGATACAAAATAAAGCCATTATGAATTTCCATTGCTGATAGTCACCATGCCATATCTGCCTCAGAACAAGCAAATCAAGCTGCTCAGAACATTCTTTTCTCCAAGATCGAACACAGCGATATGCTTCCCATAGGCCGTCTTCCGCAATCTCTAGGATGAGCCCAATGATATGTGACAGTGGAGCTAGGGTGATCTTCAAACTCATGATTCATTAGTATACTAAATTGTAGGTGGAGGTTCAGCATTAGTAAGGGTTTTCTTAGTTCAGAGTCATATGAGGGGTTGTACTAGATCTCAAGTGTAAGAATTGCTTGCATAGTGGTATAGCATTCCATGTGCATTAAGACAAAATTTTAATTTTTAAAATAGAATATTGAAAGAAGGATTAGAATCATACGTCCCAAAAATTATTTAAGCTTGTAATTTTCCCAAAATTAACAATGAGTGAAACGTTTAACTCACCACTTTTTTATAATACCTTACTTTTCAGAATAGAAATATACGTAATGTAAATTCAGGAAGAGGGTTTACAGAATGATATGTAATAAGGAGATAACTGAGAACAAAAAAGAGTTTGGGAAAGCTATAGTAAAAAGCGCAAAACTGATACAGATAAAAAGCCAAATGGCCTTAATGTTCCTTGCCTAGCTTTCTAAATGTTTGGCTATAGTGCAAAGATACCACTAAACTATTAATTGAAGAAAATTGAGTGCTGGAAATATACTGGTGAAATGTGAAGATGAGGGTATGTGTGTGTCTGCCTTCGTTTGTACAGCATTTCACAAAATTAAAAAGAAACATCTGTGGGGTCTTTTTCAAGTGCAAGTAAAAGAGGACAACAGTGAAAATGGCATATTTTCTAAGAAAAACGCATTCAACAAACACTTTTCAAGGTCAGTAAATTAAAGAAAGCTTTTTAACCACCCGATTGATATTAAGTAAATCTAGCGATAATGATCTAGGCACTGGCACTATCTTGGAGTGAGTCTCAATTAAGTTTGATTTACACTTTGACTATTGCTTGCCTGTATTTTAAAATATCAAACATTACATGTGCATTTAAATGCTTCCCAAATAGTTTTAATAATAACATATAGTTCAAATAATAAATAATTATTATATTTCACTTATATGCAACAATAATTATATGATGAGAGGATTGATTTTTATTTTTTTAAGCTCAAAGTTTTGCTGTTTTCATATCTTTTACCTCTCCATGATGTGGAAACAAAACGTACCATTAATGAGAATACTAATCCTTTCCATTTTACTGCTGCTTTAGGTCTGTTGGAACAATAATGTCCTCTAATCAAAATCTGATGCCACCTGTAGCTTATTTCAGATTGGTAAAGGTTCTTGCTTTAGTACTATTTTGTTCAATAACGTTCTTTCATCGCCACATTTATGTCTTATTCTTGATATATATCATTCAATCCGTTGTGGTAGCAGTCTGTTTACAGACCACTGAAACCTTCTTGGTATATGTACTGAGTTCAAAGAAGACTCTGCAGTGGAGGTGTGACATTAGCGTGTCAATGGGGTTGGGGATCTCCCTGGTTCCACTGTTTTTATCTACCTGAATGTTTGTAGATCTAAAAGTCAGAGTCTCATGCATAGCACTCTGCAATACTCAATTTTTCAAATGACATCTGCTCGTAGATGAGATAGAAATGGCATGATGTCTGTCAGCAATGTAAGTTGGAGTAGGTCTGAGAGGGGTATCTCTGCAAGATACGTAACCCTATTGGGTTCCATCATTGCTTTGGCTGCAAGGCTTACCATATGTAAACCCTCTTCCTCCATAATTGCTCCATGTGCACCCTTAATCAAGCTCTGTGCTTGATGACTTTGGGTGGCTCTTCTTTTGGAATAGGTGTACTTTCGCCAGTCTGTCTCAAGGGTATTTAAGTGCTGCGCTCCCTTCTAGAACCTCCAAACAAGTCTCATTGGTCAGTTGCATATGCAACTGATGGTAGTCAAGCTCCAAGTCTTCAGGCACATCCAAATGAGGCATTTTTCTCAATTCTACTTTCTCAATATATTGGAAACTATGAACACCAAAAGGACTCTGCCACCAGCATCATCAGGAGTATCCCTTTATAGACAATAAGGTCCCTCTCAATTGATGGTTTAAAGATTACATTTTTTAGTTATGTCTTTCTGAGGTCAACACTCTTCCGTTACTATTGACATTTTTGAATAAAAATGACTTTCATATTGTCATCCAGGGTTGAATGAAATTAAATTGATGTAATTCAAAGGGTCTACATGATAGAAGCTGATGGCTTAGCCCCGGTTTTAATGTCCTGAGGGTATCTTTATTTGGGTTTCCACCTTGGATGTTATACCCCACCAGCTCCTGCTGCAAAGAGCTTGGAGCAATGTTTTGGGCTTGGTTTTCATGGCGGTATCCTTTGACACAGGATACAAAATAAAGCCATTATGAATTTCCATTGCTGATAGTCACCATGCCATATCTGCCTCAGAACAAGCAAATCAAGCTGCTCAGAACATTCTTTTCTCCAAGATCGAACACAGCGATATGCTTCCCATAGGCCGTCTTCCACAATCTCTAGGATGAGCCCAATGATATGTGACAGTGGAGCTAGGGTGATCTTCAAACTCATGATTCATTAGTATACTAAATTGTAGGTGGAGGTTCAGCATTAGTAATGCTTTTCTTAGTTCAGAGCCATATGAGGGGTTGTACTAGATCTCAAGTGTAAGAATTGCTTGCATAGTGGTATATCTTGCCATGTGCATTAAGACAAAATTTTAATTTTTAAAATAGAATATTGAAAGAAGGATTAGAATCATACGTCCCAAAAATTATTTAAGGTTGTAATTTTCCCAAAATTAACAATGAGTGAAACGTTTAACTCACCACTTTTTAATAATACCTTACTTTTCAGAATAGAAATATACGTAATATAAATTCAGGAAGAGGGTTTACAGAATGATATGTAATAAGGAGATAACTGAAAACAAAAAAGAGTTTGGGAAAGCGATAGTAAAAAGCGCAAAACTGATACAGATAAAAAGCCAAATGTCCTTAATGTTCCTTGCCTAGCTTTCTAAATGTTTGGCTATAGTGTATAGATACCACTAAACTATTAATTGAAGAAAATTGAGTGCTGGAAATATACTGGTGAAATGTGAAGATGAGGGTATGTGTGTGTCTGCCTTCGTTTGTACAGCACCTCACAAAATTAAAAGGAAACATCTGTGGGGTCTTTTTCAAGGGCAAGAAAAAGAGGACAACAGTGAAAATGGCATATTTTCTAAGAAAAACGCATTCAACAAACACTTTTCAAGGTCAGTAAATTAAAGAAAGCTTTTTAACCACCCGATTGATATTAAGTAGATCTAGCGATAATGATCTAGGCACTGGCACTATCTTGGAGTGAGTCTCAATTAAGTTTGATTTACACTTTGACTATTGCTTGCCTGTATTTTAAAATATCAAACATTACATGTGCATTTAAATGCTTCCCAAATAGTTTTAATAATAACATATAGTTCAAATAATGAATAATTATTATATATCACTAATATGCAACAATAATTATATGATGAGAGGATTGATTTTTATTTTTTTAAGCTCAAAGTTTTGTGGTTTTCATATCTTTTACCTCTCCATGATGGGGAAACAAAACGTACCATTAATGAGAATACTAATCCTTTCCATTTTACTGCTGCTTTAGGTCTGTTGGAACAATAATGACCTCTAATCAAAATCTGATGCCACCTGTAGCTTATTTCAGATTGGTAAAGGTTCTTGCTTTAGGACTATTTTGTTCAATAACGTTCTTTCATCGCCATATTTATGTCTTATTCATGATATATATCATTCATTCCGTTATGGTAGCAGTCTGTTTACACACCACTGAAACCTTCTTGGTATATGTACTGAGTTCAAAGAAGACTCTGCAGTGGAGGTGTGACATTAGCGTGTCAATGGGGTTGGGGAGCTCCCTGGTTCCACTGTTTTTATCAACCTGAATGTTTGTAGATCTAAAAGTCAGAGTCTCATGCATAGCACTCTGCAATACTCAATTTTTCGAATGACATCTGCTCGTAGATGAGATAGAAATGGCATGATGTCTGCCAGCAATGTAAGTTGGAGTAGCTCTGACAGTGGTATCTCTGCAAGATACGTAACCCTATTAGGTTCCATCATTGCTTCGGCTGCAAGGCTTACCATATGTAAACCCTCTTCCTCCATAATTGCTCCATGTGCACCCTTAATCAAGCTGTGTGCTTGATGACTTTGGGCGGCTCTTCTTTTGGAAAAGGTGTACTTTCGCCAGTCTGTCTCAAAGGTATTTAAGTGCTGCGCTCCCTTCTAGAACCTCCAAACAAGTCTCATTGGTCAGTTGCATATGCAACTGATGGTAGTCAAGCTCCAAGTCTTCAGGCACATCCAAATGAGGCACTTTTCTCAATTCTACTTGCTCAATATATTGGAAACTATGAACACTCAAAGGACTCTGCCACCAGCATCACCAGGAGTATCCCTTTATAGACAATAAGGTCCCTCTCAATTGATGGTTTAAAGATTACATTTTTTAGTTATGTCTTTCTGAGGTCAACACTCTTCCCTTACTATTGACATTTTTGAATAAAAATGACTTTCATATTGTCATCCAGGGTTGAATGAAATAAAATGTATGTGATTCAAAGGGTCTACATGATAGAAGCTGATGGCTTAGCCCCGGTTTTAATGTCCTGAGGGTCTCTTTATTTGGGTTTCCACCTTGGATGTTATACCCCACCAGCTCCTGCTGCAAAGAGCTTGGAGCAATGTTTTGGGCTTGGTTTTCATGGCGGTATCCTTTGACACAGGATACAAAATAAAGCCATTATGAATTTCCATTGCTGATAGTCACCATGCCATATCTGCCTCAGAACAAGCAAATCAAGCTGCTCAGAACATTCTTTTCTCCAAGATCGAACACAGCGATATGCTTCCCATAGGCCGTCTTCCGCAATCTCTAGGATGAGCCCAATGATATGTGACAGTGGAGCTAGGGTGATCTTCAAACTCATGATTCATTAGTATACTAAATTGTAGGTGGAGGTTCAGCATTAGTAAGGGTTTTCTTAGTTCAGAGTCATATGAGGGGTTGTACTAGATCTCAAGTGTAAGAAATGCTTGCATAGTGGTATAGCTTGCCATGTGCATTAAGACAAAATTTTAATTTTTAAAATAGAATATTGAAAGAAGGATTAGAATCATACGTCCCAAAAATTATTTAAGCTTGTAATTTTCCCAAAATTAACAATGAGTGAAACGTTTAACTCACCACTTTTTAATAATACCTTACTTTTCAGAATAGAAATATACGTAATGTAAATTCAGGAAGAGGGTTTACAGAATGATATGTAATAAGGAGATAACTGAGAACAAAAAAGAGTTTGGGAAAGCTATAGTAAAAAGCGCAAAACTGATACAGATAAAAAGCCAAATGGCCTTAATGTTCCTTGCCTAGCTTTCTAAATGTTTGGCTATAGTGCATAGATACCACTAAACTATTAATTGAAGAAAATTGAGTGCTGGAAATATACTGGTGAAATGTGAAGATGAGGGTATGTGTGTGTCTGCCTTCGTTTGTACAGCATTTCACAAAATTAAAAAGAAACATCTGTGGGGTCTTTTTCAAGTGCAAGTAAAAGAGGACAACAGTGAAAATGGCATATTTTCTAAGAAAAACGCATTCAACAAACACTTTTCAAGGTCAGTAAATTAAAGAAAGCTTTTTAACCACCCGATTGATATTAAGTAGATCTAGCGATAATGATCTAGGCACTGGCACTATCTTGGAGTGAGTCTCAATTAAGTTTGATTTACACTTTGACTATTGCTTGCCTGTATTTTAAAATATCAAACATTACATGTGCATTTAAATGCTTCCCAAATAGTTTTAATAATAACATATAGTTCAAATAATAAATAATTATTATATTTCACTTATATGCAACAATAATTATATGATGAGAGGATTGATTTTTATTTTTTTAAGCTCAAAGTTTTGCTGTTTTCATATCTTTTACCTCTCCATGATGTGGAAACAAAACGTACCATTAATGAGAATACTAATCCTTTCCATTTTACTGCTGCTTTAGGTCTGTTGGAACAATAATGTCCTCTAATCAAAATCTGATGCCACCTGTAGCTTATTTCAGATTGGTAAAGGTTCTTGCTTTAGTACTATTTTGTTCAATAACGTTCTTTCATCGCCACATTTATGTCTTATTCTTGATATATATCATTCAATCCGTTGTGGTAGCAGTCTGTTTACAGACCACTGAAACCTTCTTGGTATATGTACTGAGTTCAAAGAAGACTCTGCAGTGGAGGTGTGACATTAGCGTGTCAATGGGGTTGGGGATCTCCCTGGTTCCACTGTTTTTATCTACCTGAATGTTTGTAGATCTAAAAGTCAGAGTCTCATGCATAGCACTCTGCAATACTCAATTTTTCAAATGACATCTGCTCGTAGATGAGATAGAAATGGCATGATGTCTGTCAGCAATGTAAGTTGGAGTAGGTCTGAGAGGGGTATCTCTGCAAGATACGTAACCCTATTGGGTTCCATCATTGCTTTGGCTGCAAGGCTTACCATATGTAAACCCTCTTCCTCCATAATTGCTCCATGTGCACCCTTAATCAAGCTCTGTGCTTGATGACTTTGGGTGGCTCTTCTTTTGGAATAGGTGTACTTTCGCCAGTCTGTCTCAAGGGTATTTAAGTGCTGCGCTCCCTTCTAGAACCTCCAAACAAGTCTCATTGGTCAGTTGCATATGCAACTGATGGTAGTCAAGCTCCAAGTCTTCAGGCACATCCAAATGAGGCATTTTTCTCAATTCTACTTTCTCAATATATTGGAAACTATGAACACCAAAAGGACTCTGCCACCAGCATCATCAGGAGTATCCCTTTATAGACAATAAGGTCCCTCTCAATTGATGGTTTAAAGATTAAATTTTTTAGTTATGTCTTTCTGAGGTCAACACTCTTCCGTTACTATTGACATTTTTGAATAAAAATGACTTTCATATTGTCATCCAGGGTTGAATGAAATTAAATTGATGTAATTCAAAGGGTCTACATGATAGAAGCTGATGGCTTAGCCCCGGTTTTAATGTCCTGAGGGTATCTTTATTTGGGTTTCCACCTTGGATGTTATACCCCACCAGCTCCTGCTGCAAAGAGCTTGGAGCAATGTTTTGGGCTTGGTTTTCATGGCGGTATCCTTTGACACAGGATACAAAATAAAGCCATTATGAATTTCCATTGCTGATAGTCACCATGCCATATCTGCCTCAGAACAAGCAAATCAAGCTGCTCAGAACATTCTTTTCTCCAAGATCGAACACAGCGATATGCTTCCCATAGGCCGTCTTCCACAATCTCTAGGATGAGCCCAATGATATGTGACAGTGGAGCTAGGGTGATCTTCAAACTCATGATTCATTAGTATACTAAATTGTAGGTGGAGGTTCAGCATTAGTAATGCTTTTCTTAGTTCAGAGCCATATGAGGGGTTGTACTAGATCTCAAGTGTAAGAATTGCTTGCATAGTGGTATATCTTGCCATGTGCATTAAGACAAAATTTTAATTTTTAAAATAGAATATTGAAAGAAGGATTAGAATCATACGTCCCAAAAATTATTTAAGGTTGTAATTTTCCCAAAATTAACAATGAGTGAAACGTTTAACTCACCACTTTTTAATAATACCTTACTTTTCAGAATAGAAATATACGTAATATAAATTCAGGAAGAGGGTTTACAGAATGATATGTAATAAGGAGATAACTGAGAACAAAAAAGAGTTTGGGAAAGCGATAGTAAAAAGCGCAAAACTGATACAGATAAAAAGCCAAATGTCCTTAATGTTCCTTGCCTAGCTTTCTAAATGTTTGGCTATAGTGTATAGATACCACTAAACTATTAATTGAAGAAAATTGAGTGCTGGAAATATACTGGTGAAATGTGAAGATGAGGGTATGTGTGTGTCTGCCTTCGTTTGTACAGCACCTCACAAAATTAAAAAGAAACATCTGTGGGGTCTTTTTCAAGGGCAAGAAAAAGAGGACAACAGTGAAAATGGCATATTTTCTAAGAAAAACGCATTCAACAAACACTTTTCAAGGTCAGTAAATTAAAGAAAGCTTTTTAACCACCTCGATTGATATTAAGTAGATCTAGCGATAATGATCTAGGCACTGGCACTATCTTGGAGTGAGTCTCAATTAAGTTTGATTTACACTTTGACTATTGCTTGCCTGTATTTTAAAATATCAAACATTACATGTGCATTTAAATGCTTCCCAAATAGTTTTAATAATAACATATAGTTCAAATAATGAATAATTATTATATATCACTAATATGCAACAATAATTATATGATGAGAGGATTGATTTTTATTTTTTTAAGCTCAAAGTTTTGTGGTTTTCATATCTTTTACCTCTCCATGATGGGGAAACAAAACGTACCATTAATGAGAATACTAATCCTTTCCATTTTACTGCTGCTTTAGGTCTGTTGGAACAATAATGACCTCTAATCAAAATCTGATGCCACCTGTAGCTTATTTCAGATTGGTAAAGGTTCTTGCTTTAGGACTATTTTGTTCAATAACGTTCTTTCATCGCCATATTTATGTCTTATTCATGATATATATCATTCATTCCGTTATGGTAGCAGTCTGTTTACACACCACTGAAACCTTCTTGGTATATGTACTGAGTTCAAAGAAGACTCTGCAGTGGAGGTGTGACATTAGCGTGTCAATGGGGTTGGGGAGCTCCCTGGTTCCACTGTTTTTATCAACCTGAATTTTTGTAGATCTAAAAGTCAGAGTCTCATGCATAGCACTCTGCAATACTCAATTTTTCGAATGACATCTGCTCGTAGATGAGATAGAAATGGCATGATGTCTGCCAGCAATGTAAGTTGGAGTAGCTCTGACAGTGGTATCTCTGCAAGATACGTAACCCTATTAGGTTCCATCATTGCTTCGGCTGCAAGGCTTACCATATGTAAACCCTCTTCCTCCATAATTGCTCCATGTGCACCCTTAATCAAGCTGTGTGCTTGATGACTTTGGGCGGCTCTTCTTTTGGAAAAGGTGTACTTTCGCCAGTCTGTCTCAAGGGTATTTAAGTGCTGCGCTCCCTTCTAGAACCTCCAAACAAGTCTCATTGGTCAGTTGCATATGCAACTGATGGTAGTCAAGCTCCAAGTCTTCAGGCACATCCAAATGAGGCACTTTTCTCAATTCTACTTGCTCAATATATTGGAAACTATGAACACTCAAAGGACTCTGCCACCAGCATCACCAGGAGTATCCCTTTATAGACAATAAGGTCCCTCTCAATTGATGGTTTAAAGATTACATTTTTTAGTTATGTCTTTCTGAGGTCAACACTCTTCCCTTACTATTGACATTTTTGAATAAAAATGACTTTCATATTGTCATCCAGGGTTGAATGAAATAAAATGTATGTGATTCAAAGGGTCTACATGATAGAAGCTGATGGCTTAGCCCCGGTTTTAATGTCCTGAGGGTCTCTTTATTTGGGTTTCCACCTTGGATGTTATACCCCACCAGCTCCTGCTGCAAAGAGCTTGGAGCAATGTTTTGGGCTTGGTTTTCATGGCGGTATCCTTTGACACAGGATACAAAATAAAGCCATTATGAATTTCCATTGCTGATAGTCACCATGCCATATCTGCCTCAGAACAAGCAAATCAAGCTGCTCAGAACATTCTTTTCTCCAAGATCGAACACAGCGATATGCTTCCCATAGGCCGTCTTCCACAATCTCTAGGATGAGCCCAATGATATGTGACAGTGGAGCTAGGGTGATCTTCAAACTCATGATTCATTAGTATACTAAATTGTAGGTGGAGGTTCAGCATTAGTAATGCTTTTCTTAGTTCAGAGCCATATGAGGGGTTGTACTAGATCTCAAGTGTAAGAATTGCTTGCATAGTGGTATAGCTTGCCATGTGCATTAAGACAAAATTTTAATTTTTAAAATAGAATATTGAAAGAAGGATTAGAATCATACGTCCCAAAAATTATTTAAGCTTGTAATTTTCCCAAAATTAACAATGAGTGAAACGTTTAACTCACCACTTTTTAATAATACCTTACTTTTCAGAATAGAAATATACGTAATATAAATTCAGGAAGAGGGTTTACAGAATGATATGTAATAAGGAGATAACTGAGAACAAAAAAGAGTTTGGGAAAGCGATAGTAAAAAGCGCAAAACTGATACAGATAAAAAGCCAAATGTCCTTAATGTTCCTTGCCTAGCTTTCTAAATGTTTGGCTATAGTGTATAGATACCACTAAACTATTAATTGAAGAAAATTGAGTGCTGGAAATATACTGGTGAAATGTGAAGATGAGGGTATGTGTGTGTCTGCCTTCGTTTGTACAGCATTTCACAAAATTAAAAAGAAACATCTGTGGGGTCTTTTTCAAGTGCAAGTAAAAGAGGACAACAGTGAAAATGGCATATTTTCTAAGAAAAACGCATTCAACAAACACTTTTCAAGGTCAGTAAATTAAAGAAAGCTTTTTAACCACCCGATTGATATTAAGTAGATCTAGCGATAATGATCTAGGCACTGGCACTATCTTGGAGTGAGTCTCAATTAAGTTTGATTTACACTTTGACTATTGCTTGTCTGTATTTTAAAATATCAAACATTACATGTGCATTTAAATGCTTCCCAAATAGTTTTAATAATAACATATAGTTCAAATAATAAATAATTATTATATTTCACTTATATGCAACAATAATTATATGATGAGAGGATTGATTTTTATTTTTTTAAGCTCAAAGTTTTGCTGTTTTCATATCTTTTACCTCTCCATGATGTGGAAACAAAACGTACCATTAATGAGAATACTAATCCTTTCCATTTTACTGCTGCTTTAGGTCTGTTGGAACAATAATGTCCTCTAATCAAAATCTGATGCCACCTGTAGCTTATTTCAGATTGGTAAAGGTTCTTGCTTTAGTACTATTTTGTTCAATAACGTTCTTTCATCGCCACATTTATGTCTTATTCTTGATATATATCATTCAATCCGTTGTGGTAGCAGTCTATTTACAGACCACTGAAACCTTCTTGGTATATGTACTGAGTTCAAAGAAGACTCTGCAGTGGAGGTGTGACATTAGCGTGTCAATGGGGTTGGGGATCTCACTGGTTCCACTGTTTTTATCTACCTGAATGTTTGTAGATCTAAAAGTCAGAGTCTCATGCATAGCACTCTGCAATACTCAATTTTTCAAATGACATCTGCTCGTAGATGAGATAGAAATGGCATGATGTCTGTCAGCAATGTAAGTTGGAGTAGCTCTGAGAGGGGTATCTCTGCAAGATAGGTAACCCTATTGGGTTCCATCATTGCTTTGGCTGCAAGGCTTACCATATGTAAACCCTCTTCCTCCATAATTGCTCCATGTGCACCCTTAATCAAGCTGTGTGCTTGATGACTTTGGGCGGCTCTTCTTTTGGAATAGGTGTACTTTAGCCAGTCTGTCTCAAGGGTATTTAAGTGCTGCGCTCCCTTCTAGAACCTCCAAACAAGTCTCATTGGTCAGTTGCATATGCAACTGATGGTAGTCAAGCTCCAAGTCTTCAGGCACATCCAAATGAGGCATTTTTCTCAATTCTACTTTCTCAATATATTGGAAACTATGAACACCAAAAGGATTCTGCCACCAGCATCATCAGGAGTATCCCTTTATAGACAATAAGGTCCCTCTCAATTGATGGTTTAAAGATTACATTTTTTAGTTATGTCTTTCTGAGGTCAACACTCTTCCGTTACTATTGACATTTTTGAATAAAAATGACTTTCATATTGTCATCCAGGGTTGAATGAAATTAAATTGATGTAATTCAAAGGGTCTACATGATAGAAGCTGATGGCTTAGCCCCGGTTTTAATGTCCTGAGGGTATCTTTATTTGGGTTTCCACCTTGGATGTTATACCCCACCAGCTCCTGCTGCAAAGAGCTTGGAGCAATGTTTTGGGCTTGGTTTTCATGGCGGTATCCTTTGACACAGGATACAAAATAAAGCCATTATGAATTTCCATTGCTGATAGTCACCATGCCATATCTGCCTCAGAACAAGCAAATCAAGCTGCTCAGAACATTCTTTTCTCCAAGATCGAACACAGCAATATGCTTCCCATAGGCCGTCTTCCACAATCTCTAGGATGAGCCCAATGATATGTGACAGTGGAGCTAGGGTGATCTTCAAACTCATGATTCATTAGTATACTAAATTGTAGGTGGAGGTTCGGCATTAGTAAGGCTTTTCTTAGTTCAGAGTCATATGAGGGGTTGTACTAGATCTCAAGTGTGAGAATTACTTGCATAGTGGCATAGCTTGCCATGTGCATTAAGACAAAATTTTAATTTTTAAAATAGAATATTGAAAGAAGGATTAGAATCACACGTCCCAAAAATTATTTAAGCTTGTAATTTTCCCAAAATTAACAATGAGTGAAACGTTTAACTCACCACTTTTTAATAATACCTTACTTTTCAGAATAGAAATATACGTAATATAAATTCAGGAAGAGGGTTTACAGAATGATATGTAATAAGGAGATAACTGAGAACAAAAAAGAGTTTGGGAAAGCTATAGTAAAAAGCGCAAAACTGATACAGATAAAAAGCCAAATGGCCTTAATGTTCCTTGCCTAGCTTTCTAAATGTTTGGCTATAGTGCATAGATACCACTAAACTATTAATTGAAGAAAATTGAGTGCTGGAAATATACTGGTGAAATGTGAAGATGAGGGTATGTGTGTGTCTGCCTTCGTTTGTACAGCATTTCACAAAATTAAAAAGAAACATCTGTGGGGTCTTTTTCAAGTGCAAGTAAAAGAGGACAACAGTGAAAATGGCATATTTTCTAAGAAAAACGCATTCAACAAACACTTTTCAAGGTCAGTAAATTAAAGAAAGCTTTTTAACCACCCGATTGATATTAAGTAGATCTAGCGATAATGATCTAGGCACTGGCACTATCTTGGAGTGAGTCTCAATTAAGTTTGATTTACACTTTGACTATTGCTTGCCTGTATTTTAAAATATCAAACATTACATGTGCATTTAAATGCTTCCCAAATAGTTTTAATAATAACATATAGTTCAAATAATAAATAATTATTATATTTCACTTATATGCAACAATAATTATATGATGAGAGGATTGATTTTTATTTTTTTAAGCTCAAAGTTTTGCTGTTTTCATATCTTTTACCTCTCCATGATGTGGAAACAAAACGTACCATTAATGAGAATACTAATCCTTTCCATTTTACTGCTGCTTTAGGTCTGTTGGAACAATAATGTCCTCTAATCAAAATCTGATGCCACCTGTAGCTTATTTCAGATTGGTAAAGGTTCTTGCTTTAGTACTATTTTGTTCAATAACGTTCTTTCATCGCCACATTTATGTCTTATTCTTGATATATATCATTCAATCCATTGTGGTAGCAGTCTGTTTACAGACCACTGAAACCTTCTTGGTATATGTACTGAGTTCAAAGAAGACTCTGCACTGGAGGTGTGACATTAGCGTGTCAATGGGGTTGGGGATCTCCCTGGTTCCACTGTTTTTATCTACCTGAATGTTTGTAGATCTAAAAGTCAGAGTCTCATGCATAGCACTCTGCAATACTCAATTTTTCAAATGACATCTGCTCGTAGATGAGATAGAAATGGCATGATGTCTGTCAGCAATGTAAGTTGGAGTAGCTCTGAGAGGGGTATCTCTGCAAGATACGTAACCCTATTGGGTTCCATCATTGCTTTGGCTGCAAGGCTTACCATATGTAAATCCTCTTCCTCCATAATTGCTCCATGTGCACCCTTAATCAAGCTGTGTGCTTGATGACTTTGGGCGGCTCTTCTTTTGGAATAGGTGTACTTTCGCCAGTCTGTCTCAAGGGTATTTAAGTGCTGCGCTCCCTTCTAGAACCTCCAAACAAGTCTCATTGGTCAGTTGCATATGCAACTGATGGTAGTCAAGCTCCAAGTCTTCAGGCACATCCAAATGAGGCATTTTTCTCAATTCTACTTTCTCAATATATTGGAAACTATGAACACCAAAAGGACTCTGCCACCAGCATCATCAGGAGTATCCCTTTATAGACAATAAGGTCCCTCTCAATTGATGGTTTAAAGATTACATTTTTTAGTTATGTCTTTCTGAGGTCAACACTCTTCCGTTACTATTGACATTTTTGAATAAAAATGACTTTCATATTGTCATCCAGGGTTGAATGAAATTAAATTGATGTAATTCAAAGGGTCTACATGATAGAAGCTGATGGCTTAGCCCCGGTTTTAATGTCCTGAGGGTATCTTTATTTGGGTTTCCACCTTGGATGTTATACCCCACCAGCTCCTGCTGCAAAGAGCTTGGAGCAATGTTTTGGGCTTGGTTTTCATGGCGGTATCCTTTGACACAGGATACAAAATAAAGCCATTATGAATTTCCATTGCTGATAGTCACCATGCCATATCTGCCTCAGAACAAGCAAATCAAGCTGCTCAGAACATTCTTTTCTCCAAGATCGAACACAGCGATATGCTTCCCATAGGCCGTCTTCCACAATCTCTAGGATGAGCCCAATGATATGTGACAGTGGAGCTAGGGTGATCTTCAAACTCATGATTCATTAGTATACTAAATTGTAGGTGGAGGTTCGGCATTAGTAAGGCTTTTCTTAGTTCAGAGTCATATGAGGGGTTGTACTAGATCTCAAGTGTGAGAATTACTTGCATAGTGGCATAGCTTGCCATGTGCATTAAGACAAAATTTTAATTTTTAAAATAGAATATTGAAAGAAGGATTAGAATCACACGTCCCAAAAATTATTTAAGCTTGTAATTTTCCCAAAATTAACAATGAGTGAAACGTTTAACTCACCACTTTTTAATAATACCTTACTTTTCAGAATAGAAATATACGTAATATAAATTCAGGAAGAGGGAAAGTAGTTACAGAATGATATGTAATAAGGAGATGACTGAGAACAAAAAAGAGTTTGGGAAAGCTATAGTAAAAAGCGCAAACCTGATACAGATAAAAAGCCAAATGTCCTTAATGTTCCTTGCCTAGCTTTCTAAATGTTTGGCTGTAGTGCATAGATACCACTAAACTATTAATTGAAGAAAATTGAGTGCTGGAAATATACTGGTGAAATGTGAATATGAGGGTATGTGTGTGTCTGCCTTCGTTTGTACAGCACTTCACAAAATTAAAAAGATACATCTGTGGGGTCTTTTTCAAGGGCAATAAAAAGAGGACAACAGTGAAAATGGCATATTTTCTAAGAAAAACGCATTCAACAAACACTTTTCAAGGTTAGTAAATTAAAGAAAGCTTTTTAACCACCCGATTGATATTAAGTAGATCTAGCGATAATGATCTAGGCACTGGCACTATCTTGGAGTGAGTCTCAATTAAGTTTGATTTACACTTTGACTATTGCTTGCCTGTATTTTAAAATATCAAACATTACATGTGCATTTAAATGCTTCCCAAATAGTTTTAATAATAACATATAGTTCAAATAATGAATAATTAATATATATTACTAATATGCAACAATAATTATATGATGAGAGGATTGATTTTTATTTTTTTAAGCTCAAAGTTTTGTGCTTTTCATATCTTTTACCTCTCCATGATGGGGAAACAAAACGTACCGTTAATGAGAATACTAATCCTTTCCATTTTACTGCTGCTTTAGGTCTGTTGGAACAATAATGACCTCTAATCAAAATCTGATGCCACCTGTAGCTTATTTCAGATTGCTAAAGGTTCTTGCTTTAGGACTATTTTGTTCAATAACGTTCTTTCATCGCCATATTTATGTCTTATTCATGATATATCATTCATTCCGTTATGGTAGCAGTCTGTTTACACACCACTGAAACCTTCTTGGTAAATGTACTGAGTTCAAAGAAGACTCTGCAGTGGAGGTGTGACATTAGCGTGTCAATGGGGTTGGGGATCTCCCTGGTTCCACTGTTTTTATCAACCTGAATGTTTGTAGATCTAAAAGTCAGAGTCTCATGCATAGCACTCTGCAATACTCAATTTTTCGAATGACATCTGCTCGTAGATGAGATAGAAATGGCATGATGTCTGCCAGCAATGTAAGTTGGAGTAGCTCTGACAGTGGTATCTCTGCAAGATACGTAACCCTATTGGGTTCCATCATTGCTTTGGCTGCAAGGCTTACCATATGTAAACCCTCTTCCTCCATAATTGCTCCATGTGCACCCTTAATCAAGCTGTGTGCTTGATGACTTTGGGCGGCTCTTCTTTTGGAAAAGGTGTACTTTCGCCAGTCTGTCTCAAGGGTATTTAAGTGCTGCGCTCCCTTCTAGAACCTCCAAACAAGTCTCATAGGTCAGTTGCATATGCAACTGATGGTAGTCAAGCTCCAAGTCTTCAGGCACATCCAAATGAGGCACTTTTCTCAATTCTACTTGCTCAATATATTGGAAACTATGAACACTAAAAGGCTCTGCCACCAGCATCACCAGGAGTATCCCTTTATAGACAATAAGGTCCCTCTCAATAGATGGTTTAAAGATTACATTTTTTAGTTATGTCTTTCTGAGGTCAACACTCTTCCCTTACTATTGACATTTTTGAATAAAAATGACTTTCATGTTGTCATCCAGGGTTGAATGAAATAAAATTTATGTGATTCAAAGGGTCTACACGATAGAAGCTGATGGCTTAGCCCCGGTTTTAATGTCCTGAGGGTCTCTTTATTTGGGTTTCCACCTTGGATGTTATACCCCACCAGCTCCTGCTGCAAAGAGCTTGGAGCAATGTTTTGGGCTTGGTTTTCATGGCGGTATCCTTTGACACAGGATACAAAATAAAGCCATTATGAATTTCCATTGCTGATAGTCACCATGCCATATCTGCC
Organism: Pleurodeles waltl; assembly: GCF_031143425.1. Taxonomy (NCBI): domain Eukaryota; kingdom Metazoa; phylum Chordata; class Amphibia; order Caudata; family Salamandridae; genus Pleurodeles; species Pleurodeles waltl. Next base: position 66,865,549 of record NC_090437.1, read on the forward strand.
TCAGAACAAGCAAATCAAGCTGCTCAGAACATTCTTTTCTCCAAGATCGAACACAGCGATATGCTTCCCATAGGCCGTCTTCCGCAATCTCTAGGATGAGCCCAATGATATGTGACAGTGGAGCTAGGGTGATCTTCAAACTCATGATTCATTAGTATACTAAATTGTAGGTGGAGGTTCAGCATTAGTAAGGGTTTTCTTAGTTCAGAGTCATATGAGGGGTTGTACTAGATCTCAAGTGTAAGAATTGCTTGCATAGTGGTATAGCTTGCCATGTGCATTAAGACAAAATTTTAATTTTTAAAATAGAATATTGAAAGAAGGATTAGAATCATACGTCCCAAAAATTATTTAAGCTTGTAATTTTCCCAAAATTAACGAGTGAAACGTTTAACTCACCACTTTTTAATAATACCTTACTTTTCAGAATAGATATATACGTAATGTAAATTCAGGAAGAGGGTTTACAGAATGATATGTAATAAGGAGATAACTGAGAACAAAAAAGAGTTTGGGAAAGCTATAGTAAAAAGCGCAAAACTGATACAGATAAAAAGCCAAATGGCCTTAATGTTCCTTGCCTAGCTTTCTAAATGTTTGGCTATAGTGCATAGATACCACTAAACTATTAATTGAAGAAAATTGAGTGCTGGAAATATACTGGTGAAATGTGAAGATGAGGGTATGTGTGTGTCTGCCTTCGTTTGTACAGCATTTCACACAATTAAAAAGAAACATCTGTGGGGTCTTTTTCAAGTGCAAGAAAAAGAGGACAACAGTGAAAATTGCATATTTTCTAAGAAAAACGCATTCAACAAACACTTTTCAAGGTCAGTAAATTAAAGAAAGCTTTTTAACCACCCGATTGATATTAAGTAGATCTAGCGATAATGATCTAGGCACTGGCACTATCTTGGAGTGAGTCTCAATTAAGTTTGATTTACACTTTGACTATTGCTTGCCTGTATTTTAAAATATCAAACATTACATGTGCATTTAAATGCTTCCCAAATAGTTTTAATAATAACATATAGTTCAAATAATAAATAATTATTATATTTCACTTATATGCAACAATAATTATATGATGAGAGGATTGATTTTTATTTTTTTAAGCTCAAAGTTTTGTGGTTTTCATATCTTTTACCTCTCCATAATGTGGAAACAAAACGTACCATTAATGAGAATACTAATCCTTTCCATTTTACTGCTGCTTTAGGTCTGTTGGAACAATAATGTCCTCTAATCAAAATCTGATGCCACCTGTAGCTTATTTCAGATTGGTAAAGGTTCTTGCTTTAGTACTATTTTGTTCAATAACGTTCTTTCATCGCCACATTTATGTCTTGTTCTTGATATATATCATTCAATCCGTTGTGGTAGCAGTCTGTTTACAGACCACTGAAACCTTCTTGGTATATGTACTGAGTTCAAAGAAGACTCTGCAGTGGAGGTGTGACATTAGCGTGTCAATGGGGTTGGGGATCTCCCTGGTTCCACTGTTTTTATCTACCTGAATGTTTGTAGATCTAAAAGTCAGAGTCTCATGCATAGCACTCTGCAATACTCAATTTTTCGAATGACATCTGCTCGTAGATGAGATAGAAATGGCATGATGTCTGTCAGCAATGTAAGTTGGAGTAGCTCTGAGAGTGGTATCTCTGCAAGATACGTAACCCTATTGGGTTCCATCATTGCTTTGGCTGCAAGGCTTACCATATGTAAACCCTCTTCCTCCATAATTGCTCCATGTGCACCCTTAATCAAGCTGTGTGCTTGATGACTTTGGGCGGCTCTTCTTTTGGAAAAGGTGTACTTTCGCCAGTCTGTCTCAAGGGTATTTAAGTGCTGCGCTCCCTTCTAGAACCTCCAAACAAGTCTCATTGGTCAGTTGCATATGCAACTGATGGTAGTCAAGCTCCAAGTCTTCAGGCACATCCAAATGAGGCACTTTTCTCAATTCTACTTGCTCAATATATTGGAAACTATGAACACTAAAAGGACTCTGCCACCAGCATCACCAGGAGTATCCCTTTATAGACAATAAGGTCCCTCTCAATTGATGGTTTAAAGATTACATTTTTTAGTTGTCTTTCTGAGGTCAACACTCTTCCCTTACTATTGACATTTTTGAATGAAAATGACTTTCATATTGTCATCCAGGGTTGAATGAAATAAAATGTATGTGATTCAAAGGGTCTACATGATAGAAGCTGATGGGTTTGCCCCGGTTTTAATGTCCTGAGGGTATCTTTATTTGGGTTTCCACCTTGGATGTTATACCCCACCAGCTCCTGCTGCAAAGAGCTTGGAGCAATGTTTTGGGCTTGGTTTTCATGGCGGTATCCTTTGACACAGGATACAAAATAAAGCCATTATGAATTTCCATTGCTGATAGTCACCATGCCATATCTGCCTCAGAACAAGCAAATCAAGCTGCTCAGAACATTCTTTTCTCCAAGATCGAACACAGCGATATGCTTCCCATAGGCCATCTTCCACAATCTCTAGGATGAGCCAATGATATGTGACAGTGGAGCTAGGGTGATCTTCAAACTCATGATTCATTAGTATACTAAATTGTAGGTGGAGGTTCGGCATTAGTAAGGCTTTTCTTAGTTCAGAGTCATATGAGGGGTTGTACTAGATCTCAAGTGTAAGAATTACTTGCATAGTGGCATAGCTTGCCATGTGCATTAAGACAAAATTTTAATTTTTAAAATAGAATATTGAAAGAAGGATTAGAATCACACGTCCCAAAAATGATTTAAGCTTGTAATTTTCCCGAAATTAACAATGAGTGAAACGTTTAACTCACCACTTTTTAATAATACCTTACTTTTCAGAATAGAAATATACGTAATATAAATTCAGGAAGAGGGAAAGTAGTTACAGAATGATATGTAATAAGGAGATAACTGAGAACAAAAAAGAGTTTGGGAAAGCTATAGTAAAAAGCGCAAAACTGATACAGATAAAAAGCCAAATGTCCTTAATGTTCCTTGCCTAGCTTTCTAAATGTTTGGCTATAGTGCATAGATACCACTAAACTATTAATTGAAGAAAATTGAGTGCTGGAAATATACTGGTGAAATGTGAAGATGAGGGTATGTGTGTGTCTGCCTTCGTTTGTACAGCACCTCAGAAAATTAAAAAGAAACATCTGTGGGGTCTTTTTCAAGGGCAAGAAAAAGAGGACAACAGTGAAAATGGCATATTTTCTAAGAAAAACGCATTCAACAAACACTTTTCAAGGTCAGTAAATTAAAGAAAGCTTTTTAACCACCCGATTGATATTAAGTAGATCTAGCGATAATGATCTAGGCAGTGGCACTATCTTGGAGTGAGTCTCAATTAAGTTTGATTTACACTTTGACTATTGCTTGCCTGTATTTTAAAATATCAAACATTACATGTGCATTTAAATGCTTCCCAAATAGTTTTAATAATAACATATAGTTCAAATAATGAATAATTATTATATATCACTAATATGCAACAATAATTATATGATGAGAGGATTGATTTTTATTTTTTTAAGCTCAAAGTTTTGTGGTTTTCATATCTTTTACCTCTCCATGATGGGGAAACAAAACGTACCATTAATGAGAATACTAATCCTTTCCATTTTACTGCTGCTTTAGGTCTGTTGGAACAATAATGACCTCTAATCAAAATCTGATGCCACCTGTAGCTTATTTCAGATTGGTAAAGGTTCTTGCTTTAGGACTATTTTGTTCAATAACGTTCTTTCATCGCCATATTTATGTCTTATTCATGATATATATCATTCATTCCGTTATGGTAGCAGTCTGTTTACACACCACTGAAACCTTCTTGGTATATGTACTGAGTTCAAAGAAGACTCTGCAGTGGAGGTGTGACATTAGCGTGTCAATGGGGTTGGGGATCTCCCTGGTTCCACTGTTTTTATCAACCTGAATGTTTGTAGATCTAAAAGTCAGAGTCTCATGCATAGCACTCTGCAATACTCAATTTTTCGAATGACATCTGCTCGTAGATGAGATAGAAATGGCATGATGTCTGCCAGCAATGTAAGTTGGAGTAGCTCTGACAGTGGTATCTCTGCAAGATACGTAACCCTATTAGGTTCCATCATTGCTTCGGCTGCAAGGCTTACCATATGTAAACCCTCTTCCTCCATAATTGCTCCATGTGCACCCTAAATCAAGCTGTGTGCTTGATGATTTTGGGCGGCTCTTCTTTTGGAAAAGGTGTACTTTCGCCAGTCTGTCTCAAGGGTATTTAAGTGCTGCGCTCCCTTCTAGAACCTCCAAACAAGTCTCATTGGTCAGTTGCATATGCAACTGATGGTAGTCAAGCTCCAAGTCTTCAGGCACATCCAAATGAGGCACTTTTCTCAATTCTACTTGCTCAATATATTGGAAACTATGAACACTCAAAGGACTCTGCCACCAGCATCACCAGGAGTATCCCTTTATAGACAATAAGGTCCCTCTCAATTGATGGTTTAAAGATTAAATTTTTTAGTTATGTCTTTCTGAGGTCAACACTCTTCCCTTACTATTGACATTTTTGAATAAAAATGACTTTCATATTGTCATCCAGGGTTGAATGAAATAAAATGTATGTGATTCAAAGGGTCTACATGATAGAAGCTGATGGCTTAGCCCCGGTTTTAATGTCCTGAGGGTCTCTTTATTTGGGTTTCCACCTTGGATGTTATACCCCACCAGCTCCTGCTGCAAAGAGCTTGGAGCAATGTTTTGGGCTTGGTTTTCATGGCGGTATCCTTTGACACAGGATACAAAATAAAGCCATTATGAATTTCCATTGCTGATAGTCACCATGCCATATCTGCCTCAGAACAAGCAAATCAAGCTGCTCAGAACATTCTTTTCTCCAAGATCGAACAAAGCGATATGCTTCCCATAGGCCGTCTTCCGCAATCTCTAGGATGAGCCCAATGATATGTGACAGTGGAGCTAGGGTGATCTTCAAACTCATGATTCATTAGTATACTAAATTGTAGGTGGAGGTTCAGCATTAGTAAGGGTTTTCTTAGTTCAGAGTCATATGAGGGGTTGTACTAGATCTCAAGTGTAAGAATTGCTTGCATAGTGGTATAGCTTGCCATGTTCATTAAGACAAAATTTTAATTTTTAAAATAGAATATTGAAAGAAGGATTAGAATCATACGTCCCAAAAATTATTTAAGCTTGTAATTTTGCCAAAATTAACAATGAGTGAAACGTTTAACTCACCACTTTTTAATAATACCTTACTTTTCAGAATAGAAATATACGTAATGTAAATTCAGGAAGAGGGTTTACAGAATGATATGTAATAAGGAGATAACTGAGAACAAAAAAGAGTTTGGGAAAGCTATAGTAAAAAGTGCAAAACTGATACAGATAAAAAGCCAAATGGCCTTAATGTTCCTTGCCTAGCTTTCTAAATGTTTGGCTATAGTGCATAGATACCACTAAACTATTAATTGAAGAAAATTGAGTGCTGGAAATATACTGGTGAAATGTGAAGACGAGAGTATGTGTGTGTCTGCCTTCGTTTGTACAGCATTTCACAAAATTAAAAAGAAACATCTGTGGGGTCTTTTTCAAGTTCAAGTAAAAGAGGACAACAGTGAAAATGGCATATTTTCTAAGAAAAACGCATTCAACAAACACTTTTCAAGGTCAGTAAATTAAAGAAAGCTTTTTAACCACCCGATTGATATTAAGTAGATCTAGCGATAATGATCTTGGCACTGGCACTATCTTGGAGTGTGTCTCAATTAAGTTTGATTTACACTTTGACTATTGCTTGCCTGTATTTTAAAATATCAAACATTACATGTGCATTTAAATGCTTCCCAAATAGTTTTAATAATAACATATAGTTCAAATAATAAATAATTATTATATTTCACTTATATGCAACAATAATTATATGATGAGAGGATTGATTTTTATTATTTTAAGCTCAAAGTTTTGCTGTTTTCATATCTTTTACCTCTCCATGATGTGGAAACAAAACGTACCATTAATGAGAATACTAATCCTTTCCATTTTACTGCTGCTTTAGGTCTGTTGAAACAATAATGTCCTCTAATCAAAATCTGATGCCACCTGTAGCTTATTTCAGATTGGTAAAGGTTCTTGCTTTAGTTCTATTTTGTTCAATAACGTTCTTTCATCGTCACATTTATGTCTTATTCTTGATATATATCATTCAATCCGTTGTGGTAGCAGTCTGTTTACAGACCACTGAAACCTTCTTGGTATATGTACTGAGTTCAAAGAAGACTCTGCAGTGGAGGTGTGACATTAGCGTGTCAATGGGGTTGGGGATCTCCCTGGTTCCACTGTTTTTATCTACCTGAATGTTTGTAGATCTAAAAGTCAGAGTCTCATGCATAGCACTTTGCAATACTCAATTTTTCAAATGACATCTGCTCGTAGATGAGATAGAAATGGCATGATTTCTGTCAGCAATCTAAGTTGGAGTAGGTCTGAGAGGGGTATCTCTGCAAGATACGTAACCCTATTGGGTTCCATCATTGCTTTGGCTGCAAGGCTTACCATATGTAAACCCTCTTCCTCCATAATTGCTCCATGTGCACCCTTAATCAAGCTCTGTGCTTGATGACTTTGGGCGGCTCTTCTTTTGGAATAGGTGTACTTTCGCCAGTCTGTCTCAAGGGTATTTAAGTGCTGCGCTCCCTTCTAGAACCTCCAAACAAGTCTCATTGGTCAGTTGCATATGCAACTGATGGTAGTCAAGCTCCAAGTCTTCAGGCACATCCAAATGAGGCATTTTTCTCAATTCTACTTTCTCAATATATTGGAAACTATGAACACCAAAAGGACTCTGCCACCAGCATCATCAGGAGTATCCCTTTATAGACAATAAGGTCCCTCTCAATTGATGGTTTAAAGATTACATTTTTTAGTTATGTCTTTCTGAGGTCAACACTCTTCCGTTACTATTGACATTTTTGAATACAAATAACTTTCATATTGTCATCCAGGGTTGAATGAAATTAAATTGATGTAATTCAAAGTGTCTACATGATAGAAGCTGATGGCGTAGCCCCGGTTTTAATGTCCTGAGGGTATCTTTATTTGGGTTTCCACCTTGGATGTTATACCCCACCAGCTCCTGCTGCAAAGAGCTTGGAGCAATGTTTTGGGCTTGGTTTTCATGGCGGTATCCTTTGACACAGGATACAAAATAAAGCCATTATGAATTTCCATTGCTGATAGTCACCATGCCATATCTGCCTCAGAAGAAGCAAATCAAGCTGCTCAGAACATTCTTTTCTCCAAGATCGAACACAGCGATATGCTTCCCATAGGCCGTCTTCCACAATCTCTAGGATGAGCCCAATGATATGTGACAGTGGAGCTAGGGTGATCTTCAAACTCATGATTCATTAGTATACTAAATTGTAGGTGGAGGTTCAGCATTAGTAATGCTTTTCTTAGTTCAGAGCCATATGAGGGGTTGTACTAGATCTCAAGTGTAAGAATTGCTTGCATAGTGGTATAGCTTGCCATGTGCATTAAGACAAAATTTTAATTTTTAAAATAGAATATTGAAAGAAGGATTAGAATCATACGTCCCAAAAATTATTTAAGGTTGTAATTTTCCCAAAATTAACAATGAGTGAAACGTTTAACTCACCACTTTTTAATAATACCTTACTTTTCAGAATAGAAATATACGTAATATAAATTCAGGAAGAGGGTTTACAGAATGATATGTAATAAGGAGATAACTGAGAACAAAAAAGAGTTTGGGAAAGCTATAGTAAAAAGCGCAAAACTGATACAGATAAAAAGCCAAATGTCCTTAATGTTCCTTGCCTAGCTTTCTAAATGTTTGGCTATAGTGCATAGATACCACTAAACTATTAATTGAAGAAAATTGAGTGCTGGAAATATACTGGTGAAATGTGAAGATGAGGGTATGTGTGTGTCTGCCTTCGTTTGTACAACACCTCACAAAATTAAAAAGAAACATCTGTGGGGTCTTTTTCAAGGGCAAGAAAAAGAGGACAACAGTGAAAATGGCATATTTTCTAAGAAAAACGCATTCAACAAACACTTTTCAAGGTCAGTAAATTAAAGAAAGCTTTTTAACCACCCGATTGATATTAAGTAGATCTAGCGATAATGATCTAGGCACTGGCACTATCTTGGAGTGAGTCTCAATTAAGTTTGATTTACACTTTGACTATTGCTTGCCTGTATTTTAAAATATCAAACATTACATGTGCATTTAAATGCTTCCCAAATAGTTTTAATAATAACATATAGTTCAAATAATGAATAATTATTATATATCACTAATATGCAACAATAATTATATGATGAGAGGATTGATTTTAATTTTTTTAAGCTCAAAGTTTTGTGGTTTTCATATCTTTTACCTCTCCATGATGGGGAAACAAAACGTACCATTAATGAGAATACTAATCCTTTCCATTTTACTGCTGCTTTAGGTCTGTTGGAACAATAATGACCTCTAATCAAAATCTGATGCCACCTGTAGCTTATTTCAGATTGGTAAAGGTTCTTGCTTTAGGACTATTTTGTTCAATAACGTTCTTTCATCGCCATATTTATGTCTTATTCATGATATATATCATTCATTCCGTTATGGTAGCAGTCTGTTTACACACCACTGAAACCTTCTTGGTATATGTACTGAGTTCAAAGAAGACTCTGCAGTGGAGGTGTGACATTAGCGTGTCAATGGGGTTGGGGATCTCCCTGGTTCCACTGTTTTTATCAACCTGAATGTTTGTAGATCTAAAAGTCAGAGTCTCATGCATAGCACTCTGCAATACTCAATTTTTCGAATGACATCTGCTCGTAGATGAGATAGAAATGGCATGATGTCTGCCAGCAATGTAAGTTGGAGTCGCTCTGACAGTGGTATCTCTGCAAGATACGTAACCCTATTAGGTTCCATCATTGCTTCGGCTGCAAGGCTTACCATATGTAAACCCTCTTCCTCCATAATTGCTCCATGTGCACCCTTAATCAAGCTGTGTGCTTGATGACTTTGGGCGGCTCTTCTTTTGGAAAAGGTGTACTTTCGCCAGTCTGTCTCAAGGGTATTTAAGTGCTGCGCTCCCTTCTAGAACCTCCAAACAAGTCTCATTGGTCAGTTGCATATGCAACTGATGGTAGTCAAGCTCCAAGTCTTCAGGCACATCCAAATGAGGCACTTTTCTCAATTCTACTTGCTCAATATATTGGAAACTATGAACACTCAAAGGACTCTGCCACCAGCATCACCAGGAGTATCCCTTTATAGACAATAAGGTCCCTCTCAATTGATGGTTTAAAGATTACATTTTTTAGTTATGTCTTTCTGAGGTCAACACTCTTCCCTTACTATTGACATTTTTGAATAAAAATGACTTTCATATTGTCATCCAGGGTTGAATGAAATAAAATGTATGTGATTCAAAGGGTCTACATGATAGAAGCTGATGGCTTAGCCCCGGTTTTAATGTCCTGAGGGTCTCTTTATTTGGGTTTCCACCTTGGATGTTATACCCCACCAGCTCTTGCTGCAAAGAGCTTGGAGCAATGTTTTGGGCTTGGTTTTCATGGCGGTATCCTTTGACACAGGATACAAAATAAAGCCATTATGAATTTCCATTGCTGATAGTCACCATGCCATATCTGCCTCAGAACAAGCAAATCAAGCTGCTCAGAACATTCTTTTCTCCAAGATCGAACACAGCGATATGCTTCCCATAGGCCGTCTTCCGCAATCTCTAGGATGAGCCCAATGATATGTGACAGTGGAGCTAGGGTGATCTTCAAACTCATGATTCATTAGTATACTAAATTGTAGGTGGAGGTTCAGCATTAGTAAGGGTTTTCTTAGTTCAGAGTCATATGAGGGGTTGTACTAGATCTCAAGTGTAAGAATTGCTTGCATAGTGGTATAGCTTGCCATGTGCATTAAGACAAAATTTTTATTTTTAAAATAGAATATTGAAAGAAGGATTAGAATCATACGTCCCAAAAATTATTTAAGCTTGTAATTTTCCCAAAATTAAGAATGAGTGAAACGTTTAACTCACCACTTTTTAATAATACCTTACTTTTCAGAATAGAAATATACGTAATGTAAATTCAGGAAGAGGGTTTACAGAATGATATGTAATAAGGAGATAACTGAGAACAAAAAAGAGTTTGGGAAAGCTATAGTAAAAAGCGCAAAACTGATACAGATAAAAAGCCAAATGGCCTTAATGTTCCTTGCCTAGCTTTCTAAATGTTTGGCTATAGTGCATAGATACCACTAAACTATTAATTGAAGAAAATTGAGTGCTGGAAATATACTGGTGAAATGTGAAGATGAGGGTATGTGTGTGTCTGCCTTCGTTTGTACAGCATTTCACAAAATTAAAAAGAAACATCTGTGGGGTCTTTTTCAAGTGCAAGTAAAAGAGGACAACAGTGAAAATGGCATATTTTCTAAGAAAAACGCATTCAACAAACACTTTTCAAGGTCAGTAAATTAAAGAAAGCTTTTTAACCACCCGATTGATATTAAGTAGATCTAGCGATAATGATCTAGGCACTGGCACTATCTTCGAGTGAGTCTCAATTAAGTTTGATTTACACTTTGACTATTGCTTGCCTGTATTTTAAAATATCAAACATTACATGTGCATTTAAATGCTTCCCAAATAGTTTTAATAATAACATATAGTTCAAATAATAAATAATTATTATATTTCACTTATATGCAACAATAATTATATGATGAGAGGATTGATTTTTATTTTTTTAAGCTCAAAGTTTTGCTGTTTTCATATCTTTTACCTCTCCATGATGTGGAAACAAAACGTACCATTAATGAGAATACTAATCCTTTCCATTTTACTGCTGCTTTAGGTCTGTTGGAACAATAATGTCCTCTAATCAAAATCTGATGCCACCTGTAGCTTATTTCAGATTGGTAAAGGTTCTTGCTTTAGTACTATTTTGTTCAATAACGTTCTTTCATCGCCACATTTATGTCTTATTCTTGATATATATCATTCAATCCATTGTGGTAGCAGTCTGTTTACAGACCACTGAAACCTTCTTGGTATATGTACTGAGTTCAAAGAAGACTCTGCAGTGGAGGTGTGACATTAGCGTGTCAATGGGGTTGAGGATCTCCCTGATTCCACTGTTTTTATCTACCTGAATGTTTGTAGATCTAAAAGTCAGAGTCTCATGCATAGCACTCTGCAATACTCAATTTTTCAAATGACATCTGCTCGTAGATGAGATAGAAATGGCATGATGTCTGTCACCAATGTAAGTTGGAGTAGCTCTGAGAGGGGTATCTCTGCAAGATACGTAACCCTATTGGGTTCCATCATTGCTTTGGCTGCAAGGCTTACCATATGTAAACCCTCTTCCTCCATAATTGCTCCATGTGCACCCTTAATCAAGCTGTGTGCTTGATGACTTTGGGCGGCTCTTCTTTTGGAATAGGTGTACTTTCGCCAGTCTGTCTCAAGGGTATTTAAGTGCTGCGCTCCCTTCTAGAACCTCCAAACAAGTCTCATTGGTCAGTTGCATATGCAACTGATGGTAGTCAAGCTCCAAGTCTTCAGGCACATCCAAGTGAGGCATTTTTCTCAATTCTACTTTCTCAATATATTGGAAACTATGAACACCAAAAGGACTCTGCCACCAGCATCATCAGGAGTATCCCTTTATAGACAATAAGGTCCCTCTCAATTGATGGTTTAAAGATTACATTTTTTAGTTATGTCTTTCTGAGGTCAACACTCTTCCGTTACTATTGACATTTTTGAATAAAAATGACTTTCATATTGTCATCCAGGGTTGAATGAAATTAAATTGATGTAATTCAAAGGGTCTACATGATAGAAGCTGATGGCTTAGCCCCGGTTTTAATGTCCTGAGGGTATCTTTATTTGGGTTTCCACCTTGGATGTTATACCCCACCAGCTCCTGCTGGAAAGAGCTTGGAGCAATGTTTTGGGCTTGGTTTTCATGGCGGTATCCTTTGACACAGGATACAAAATAAAGCCATTATGAATTTCCATTGCTGATAGTCACCATGCCATATCTGCCTCAGAACAAGCAAATCAAGCTGCTCAGAACATTCTTTTCTCCAAGATCGAACACAGCGATATGCTTCCAATAGGCCGTCTTCCACAATCTCTAGGATGAGCCCAATGATATGTGACAGTGGAGCTAGGGTGATCTTCAAACTCATAATTCATTAGTATACTAAATTGTAGGTGGAGGTTCAGCATTAGTAATGCTTTTCTTAGTTCAGAGCCATATGAGGGGTTGTACTAGATCTCAAGTGTAAGAATTGCTTGCATAGTGGTATATCTTGCCATGTGCATTAAGACAAAATTTTAATTTTTAAAATAGAATATTGAAAGAAGGATTAGAATCATACGTCCCAAAAATTATTTAAGGTTGTAATTTTCCCAAAATTAACAATGAGTGAAACGTTTAACTCACCACTTTTTAATAATACCTTACTTTTCAGAATAGAAATATACGTAATATAAATTCAGGAAGAGGGTTTACAGAATGATATGTAATAAGGAGATAACTGAGAACAAAAAAGAGTTTGGGAAAGCTATAGTAAAAAGCGCAAAACTGATACAGATAAAAAGCCAAATGTCCTTAATGTTCCTTGCCTAGCTTTCTAAATGTTTGGCTATAGTGCATAGATACCACTAAACTATTAATTGAAGAAAATTGAGTGCTGGAAATATACTGGTGAAATGTGAAGATGAGGGTATGTGTGTGTCTGCCTTCGTTTGTACAGCACCTCACAAAATTAAAAAGAAACATCTGTGGGGTCTTTTTCAAGGGCAAGAAAAAGAGGACAACAGTGAAAATGGCATATTTTCTAAGAAAAACGCATTCAACAAACACTTTTCAAGGTCAGTAAATTAAAGAAAGCTTTTTAACCACCCGATTGATATTAAGTAGATCTAGCGATAATGATCTAGGCACTGGCACTATCTTGGAGTGAGTCTCAATTAAGTTTGATTTACACTTTGACTATTGCTTGCCTGTATTTTAAAATATCAAACATTACATGTGCATTTAAATGCTTCCCAAATAGTTTTAATAATAACATATAGTTCAAATAATGAATAATTATTATATATCACTAATATGCAACAATAATTATATGATGAGAGGATTGATTTTTATTTTTTTAAGCTCAAAGTTTTGTGGTTTTCATATCTTTTACCTCTCCATGATGGGGAAACAAAACGTACCATTAATGAGAATACTAATCCTTTCCATTTTACTGCTGCTTTAGGTCTGTTGGAACAATAATGACCTCTAATCAAAATCTGATGCCACCTGTAGCTTATTTCAGATTGGTAAAGGTTCTTGCTTTAGGACTATTTTGTTCAATAACGTTCTTTCATCGCCATATTTATGTCTTATTCATGATATATATCATTCATTCCGTTATGGTAGCAGTCTGTTTACACACCACTGAAACCTTCTTGGTATATGTACTGAGTTCAAAGAAGACTCTGCAGTGGAGGTGTGACATTAGCGTGTCAATGGGGTTGGGGATCTCCCTGGTTCCACTGTTTTTATCAACCTGAATGTTTGTAGATCTAAAAGTCAGAGTCTCATGCATAGCACTCTGCAATACAAAATTTTTCGAATGACATCTGCTCGTAGATGAGATAGAAATGGCATGATGTCTGCCAGCAATGTAAGTTGGAGTAGCTCTGACAGTGGTATCTCTGCAAGATACGTAACCCTATTAGGTTCCATCATTGCTTCGGCTGCAAGGCTTACCATATGTAAACCCTCTTCCTCCATAATTGCTCCATGTGCACCCTTAATCAAGCTGTGTGCTTGATGACTTTGGGCGGCTCTTCTTTTGGAAAAGGTGTACTTTCGCCAGTCTGTCTCAAGGGTATTTAAGTGCTGCGCTCCCTTCTAGAACCTCCAAACAAGTCTCATTGGTCAGTTGCATATGCAACTGATGGTAGTCAAGCTCCAAGTCTTCAGGCACATCCAAATGAGGCACTTTTCTCAATTCTACTTGCTCAATATATTGGAAACTATGAACACTCAAAGGACTCTGCCACCAGCATCACCAGGAGTATCCCTTTATAGACAATAAGGTCCCTCTCAATTGATGGTTTAAAGATTACATTTTTTAGTTATGTCTTTCTGAGGTCAACACTCTTCCCTTACTATTGACATTTTTGAATAAAAATGACTTTCATATTGTCATCCAGGGTTGAATGAAATAAAATGTATGTGATTCAAAGGGTCTACATGATAGAAGCTGATGGCTTAGCCCCGGTTTTAATGTCCTGAGGGTCTCTTTATTTGGGTTTCCACCTTGGATGTTATACCCCACCAGCTCCTGCTGCAAAGAGCTTGGAGCAATGTTTTGGGCTTGGTTTTCATGGCGGTATCCTTTGACACAGGATACAAAATAAAGCCATTATGAATTTCCATTGCTGATAGTCACCATGCCATATCTGCCTCAGAACAAGCAAATCAAGCTGCTCAGAACATTCTTTTCCCCAAGATCGAACACAGCGATATGCTTCCCATAGGCCGTCTTCCGCAATCTCTAGGATGAGCCCAATGATATGTGACAGTGGAGCTAGGGTGATCTTCAAACTCATGATTCATTAGTATACTAAATTGTAGGTGGAGGTTCAGCATTAGTAAGGGTTTTCTTAGTTCAGAGTCATATGAGGGGTTGTACTAGATCTCAAGTGTAAGAATTGCTTGCATAGTGGTATAGCTTGCCATGTGCATTAAGACAAAATTTTAATTTTTAAAATAGAATATTGAAAGAAGGATTAGAATCATACGTCCCAAAAATTATTTAAGCTTGTAATTTTCCCAAAATTAACAATGAGTGAAACGTTTAACTCACCACTTTTTAATAATACCTTACTTTTCAGAATAGAAATATACGTAATGTAAATTCAGGAAGAGGGTTTACAGAATGATATGTAATAAGGAGATAACTGAGAACAAAAAAGAGTTTGGGAAAGCTATAGTAAAAAGCGCAAAACTGATACAGATAAAAAGCCAAATGGCCTTAATGTTCATTGCCTAGCTTTCTAAATGTTTGGCTATAGTGCATAGATACCACTAAACTATTAATTGAAGAAAATTGAGTGCTGGAAATATACTGGTGAAATGTGAAGATGAGGGTATGTGTGTGTCTGCCTTCGTTTGTACAGCATTTCACAAAATTAAAAAGAAACATCTGTGGGGTCTTTTTCAAGTGCAAGTAAAAGAGGACAACAGTGAAAATGGCATATTTTCTAAGAAAAACGCATTCAACAAACACTTTTCAAGGTCAGTAAATTAAAGAAAGCTTTTTAACCACCCGGATGATATTAAGTAGATCTCGCGAAAATGATCTAGGCACTGGCACTATCTTGGAGTGAGTCTCAATTAAGTTTGATTTACACTTTGACTATTGCTTGCCTGTATTTTAAAATATCAAACATTACATGTGCATTTA
Organism: Pleurodeles waltl; assembly: GCF_031143425.1. Taxonomy (NCBI): domain Eukaryota; kingdom Metazoa; phylum Chordata; class Amphibia; order Caudata; family Salamandridae; genus Pleurodeles; species Pleurodeles waltl. The sequence continues at coordinate 66,881,083 of NC_090437.1, forward strand.
AATGCTTCCCAAATAGTTTTAATAATAACATATAGTTCAAATAATAAATAATTATTATATTTTACTTATATGCAACAATAATTATATGATGAGAGGATTGATTTTTATTTTTTTAAGCTCAAAGTTTTGCTGTTTTCATATCTTTTACCTCTCCATGATGTGGAAACAAAACGTACCATTAATGAGAATACTAATCCTTTCCATTTTACTGCTGCTTTAGGTCTGTTGGAACAATAATGTCCTCTAATCAAAATCTGATGCCACCTGTAGCTTATTTCAGATTGGTAAAGGTTCTTGCTTTAGTACTATTTTGTTCAATAACGTTCTTTCATCGCCACATTTATGTCTTATTCTTGATATATATCATTCAATCCGTTGTGGTAGCAGTCTGTTTACAGACCACTGAAACCTTCTTGGTATATGTACTGAGTTCAAAGAAGACTCTGCAGTGGAGGTGTGACATTAGCGTGTCAATGGGGTTGGGGATCTCCCTGGTTCCACTGTTTTTATCTACCTGAATGTTTGTAGATCTAAAAGTCAGAGTCTCATGCATAGCACTCTGCAATACTCAATTTTTCAAATGACATCTGCTCGTAGATGAGATAGAAATGGCATGATGTCTGTCAGCAATGTAAGTTGGAGTAGCTCTGAGAGGGGTATCTCTGCAAGATACGTAACCCTATTGGGTTCCATCATTGCTTTGGCTGCAAGGCTTACCATATCTAAACCCTCTTCCTCCATAATTGCTCCATGTGCACCCTTAATCAAGCTGTGTGCTTGATGACTTTGGGCGGCTCTTCTTTTGGAATAGGTGTACTTTCGCCAGTCTGTCTCAAGGGTATTTAAGTGCTGCGCTCCCTTCTAGAACCTCCAAACAAGTCTCATTGGTCAGTTGCATATGCAACTGATGGTAGTCAAGCTCCAAGTCTTCAGGCACATCCAAATGAGGCATTTTTCTCAATTCTACTTTCTCAATATATTGGAAACTATGAACACCAAAAGGACTCTGCCACCAGCATCATCAGGAGTATCCCTTTATAGACAATAAGGTCCCTCTCAATTGATGGTTTAAAGATTACATTTTTTAGTTATGACTTTCTGAGGTCAACACTCTTCCGTTACTATTGACATTTTTGAATAAAAATGACTTTCATATTGTCATCCAGGGTTGAATGAAATAAAATTGATGTAATTCAAAGGGTCTACATGAAAGAAGCTGATGGCTTAGCCCCGGTTTTAATGTCCTGAGGGTATCTTTATTTGGGTTTCCACCTTGGATGTTATACCCCACCAGCTCCTGCTGCAAAGAGCTTGGAGCAATGTTTTGGGCTTGGTTTTCATGGCGGTATCCTTTGACACAGGATACAAAATAAAGCCATTATGAATTTCCATTGCTGATAGTCACCATGCCATATCTGCCTCAGAACAAGCAAATCAAGCTGCTCAGAACATTCTTTTCTCCAAGATCGAACACAGCGATATGCTTCCCATAGGCCGTCTTCCACAATCTCTAGGATGAGCCCAATAATATGTGACAGTGGAGCTAGGGTGATCTTCAAACTCATGATTCATTAGTATACTAAATTGTAGGTGGAGGTTCAGCATTAGTAATGCTTTTCTTAGTTCAGAGCCATATGAGGGGTTGTACTAGATCTCAAGTGTAAGAATTGCTTGCATAGTGGTATAGCTTGCCATGTGCATTAAGACAAAATTTTAATTTTTAAAATAGAATATTGAAAGAAGGATTAGAATCATACGTCCCAAAAATTATTTAAGGTTGTAATTTTCCCAAAATTAACAATGAGTGAAACGTTTAACTCACCAATTTTTAATAATACCTTACTTTTCAGAATAGAAATATACGTAATATAAATTCAGGAAGAGGGTTTACAGAATGATATGTAATAAGGAGATAACTGAGAACAAAAAAGAGTTTGGGAAAGCTATAGTAAAAAGCGCAAAACTGATACAGATAAAAAGCCAAATGTCCTTAATGTTCCTTGCCGAGCTTTCAAAATGTTTGGCTATAGTGCATAGATACCACTAAACTATTAATTGAAGAAAATTGAGTGCTGGAAATATACTGGTGAAATGTGAAGATGAGGGTATGTGTGTGTCTGCCTTCGTTTGTACAGCACCTCACAAAATTAAAAAGAAACATCTGTGGGGTCTTTTTCAAGGGCAAGAAAAAGAGGACAACAGTGAAAATGGCATATTTTCTAAGAAAAACGCATTCAACAAACACTTTTCAAGGTCAGTAAATTAAAGAAAGCTTTTTAACCACCCGATTGATATTAAGTAGATCTAGCGATAATGATCTAGGCACTGGCACTATGTTGGAGTGAGTCTCAATTAAGTTTGATTTACACTTTGACTATTGCTTGCCTGTATTTTAAAATATCAAACATTACATGTGCATTTAAATGCTTCCCAAATAGTTTTAATAATAACATATAGTTCAAATAATAAATAATTATTATATTTCACTTATATGCAACAATAATTATATGATGAGAGGATTGATTTTTATTTTTTTAAGCTCAAAGTTTTGTGGTTTTCATATCTTTTACCTCTCCATGATGGGGAAACAAAACGTACCATTAATGAGAATACTAATCCTTTCCATTTTACTGCTGCTTTAGGTCTGTTGGAACAATAATGACCTCTAATCAAAATCTGATGCCACCTGTAGCTTATTTCAGATTGGTAAAGGTTCTTGCTTTAGGACTATTTTGTTCAATAACGTTCTTTCATCGCCATATTTATGTCTTATTCATGATATATATCATTCATTCCGTTATGGTAGCAGTCTGTTTACACACCACTGAAACCTTCTTGGTATATGTACTGAGTTCAAAGAAGACTCTGCAGTGGAGGTGTGACATTAGCGTGTCAATGGGGTTGGGGATCTCCCTGGTTCCACTGTTTTTATCAACCTGAATGTTTGTAGATCTAAAAGTCAGAGTCTCATGCATAGCACTCTGCAATACAAAATTTTTCGAATGACATCTGCTCGTAGATGAGATAGAAATGGCATGATGTCTGCCAGCAATGTAAGTTGGAGTAGCTCTGACAGTGGTATCTCTGCAAGATACGTAACCCTATTAGGTTCCATCATTGCTTCGGCTGCAAGGCTTACCATATGTAAACCCTCTTCCTCCATAATTGCTCCATGTGCACCCTTAATCAAGCTGTGTGCTTGATGACTTTGGGCGGCTCTTCTTTTGGAAAAGGTGTACTTTCGCCAGTCTGTCTCAAGGGTATTTAAGTGCTGCGCTCCCTTCTAGAACCTCCAAACAAGTCTCATTGGTCAGTTGCATATGCAACTGATGGTAGTCAAGCTCCAAGTCTTCAGGCACATCCAAATGAGGCATTTTTCTCAATTCTACTTGCTCAATATATTGGAAACTATGAACACCAAAAGGACTCTGCCACCAGCATCATCAGGAGTATCCCTTTATAGACAATAAGGTCCCTCTCAATTGATGGTTTAAAGATTACATTTTTTAGTTATGACTTTCTGAGGTCAACACTCTTCCGTTACTATTGACATTTTTGAATAAAAATGACTTTCATATTGTCATCCAGGGTTGAATGAAATTAAATTGATGTAATTCAAAGGGTCTACATGAAAGAAGCTGATGGCTTAGCCCCGGTTTTAATGTCCTGAGGGTATCTTTATTTGGGTTTCCACCTTGGATGTTATACCCCACCAGCTCCTGCTGCAAAGAGCTTGGAGCAATGTTTTGGGCTTGGTTTTCATGGCGGTATCCTTTGACACAGGATACAAAATAAAGCCATTATGAATTTCCATTGCTGATAGTCACCATGCCATATCTGCCTCAGAACAAGCAAATCAAGCTGCTCAGAACATTCTTTTCTCCAAGATCGAACACAGCGATATGCTTCCAATAGGCCGTCTTCCACAATCTCTAGGATGAGCCCAATGATATGTGACAGTGGAGCTAGGGTGATCTTCAAACTCATGATTCATTAGTATTCTAAATTGTAGGTGAAGGTTCGGCATTAGTAAGGCTTTTCTTAGTTCAGAGTCATATGAGGGGTTGTACTAGATCTCAAGTGTGAGAATTACTTGCATAGTGGCATAGCTTGCCATGTGCATTAAGACAAAATTTAAATTTTTAAAATAGAATATTGAAAGAAGGATTAGAATCACACGTCCCAAAAATTATTTAAGCTTGTAATTTTCCCAAAATTAACAATGAGTGAAACGTTTAACTCACCACTTTTTAATAATACCTTACTTTTCAGAATAGAAATATACGTAATATAAATTCAGGAAGAGGGAAAGTAGTTACAGAATGATATGTAATAAGGAGATGACTGAGAACAAAAAAGAGTTTGGGAAAGCTATAGTAAAAAGCGCAAACCTGATACAGATAAAAAGCCAAATGTCCTTAATGTTCCTTGCCTAGCTTTCTAAATGTTTGGCTGTAGTGCATAGATACCACTAAACTATTAATTGAAGAAAATTGAGTGCTGGAAATATACTGGTGAAATGTGAAGATGAGGGTATGTGTGTGTCTGCCTTCGTTTGTACAGCACTTCACAAAATTAAAAAGAAACATCTGTTGGGTCTTTTTCAAGGGCAAGAAACAGAGGACAACAGTGAAAATGGCATATTTTCTAAGAAAAACGCATTCAACAAACACTTTTCAAGGTTAGTAAATTAAAGAAAGCTTTTTAACCACCCGATTGATATTAAGTAGATCTAGCAATAATGATCTAGGCACTGGCACTATCTTGGAGTGAGTCTCAATTAAGTTTGATTTACACTTTGACTATTGCTTGCCTGTATTTTAAAATATCAAACATTACATGTGCATTTAAATGCTTCCCAAATAGTTTTAATAATAACATATAGTTCAAATAATGAATAATTATTATATATCACTAATATGCAACAAAAATTATATGATGAGAGGATTGATTTTTATTTTTTTAAGCTCAAAGTTTTGTGGTTTTCATATCTTTTACCTCTCCATGATGGGGAAACAAAACGTACCATTAATGAGAATAGTAATCCTTTCCATTTTACTGCTGCTTTAGGTCTGTTGGAACAATAATGTCCTCTAATCAAAATCTGATGCCACCTGTAGCTTATTTCAGATTGGTAAAGGTTCTTGCTTTAGTACTATTTTGTTCAATAACGTTCTTTCATCGCCATATTTATGTCTTATTCATGATATATGTCATTCATTCCGTTATGGTAGCAGACTGTTTACAGACCACTGAAACCTTCTTGGTATATGTACTGAGTTCAAAGAAGACTCTGCAGTGGAGGTGTGACATTAGCGTGTCAATGGGGTTGGGGATCTCCCTGGTTCCACTGTTTTTATCTACCTGAATGTTTGTAGATCTAAAAGTCAGAGTCTCATGCATAGCACTCTGCAATACTCAATTATTCGAATGACATCTGCTCGTAGATGAGATAGAAATGGCATGATGTCTGTCAGCAGTGTAAGTTGGAGTATCTCTTACAGTGGTATCTCTGCAAGATACGTAACCCTATTGGGTTCCATCATTGCTTTGGCTGCAAGGCTTACCATATGTAAACCCTCTTCCTCCATAATTGCTCCATGTGCACCCTTAATCAAGCTGTGTGCTTGATGACTTTGGGCGGCTCTTCATTTGGAAAAGGTGTACATTCGCCAGTCTGGCTCAAGGGTATTTAAGTGCTGCGCTTCCTTCTAGAACTTCCAAACAAGTCTCATTGGTCAGTTGCATATGCAACTGATGGTAGTCAAGCTCCAAGTCTTCAGGCACATCCAAATGAGGCACTTTTCTCAATTCTACTTGCTCAATATATTGGAAACTATGAACACTAAAAGGACTCTGCCACCAGCATCACCAGGAGTATCCCTTTATAGACAATAAGGTCCCTCTCAATTGATGGTTTAAAGATTACATTTTTTAGTTATGTCTTTCTGAGGTCAACACTCTTCCCTTACTATTGACATTTTTGAATAAAAATGACTTTCATATTGTCATCCAGGGTTGAATGAAATAAAATTGATGTGATTCAAAGGGTCTACATGATAGAAGCTGATGGCTTAGCCCCGGTTTTAATGTCCTGAGGGTCTCTTTATTTGGGTTTCCACCTTGGATGTTATACCCCACCAGCTCCTGCTGCAAAGAGCTTGGAGCAATGTTTTGGGCTTGGTTTTCATGGGGGTATCCTTTGACACAGGATACAAAATAAAGCCATTATGAATTTCCATTGCTGATAGTCACCATGCCATATCTGCCTCAGAACAAGCAAATCAAGCTGCTCAGAACATTCTTTTCTCCAAGATCGAACACAGCGATATGCTTCCCATAGGCCGTCTTCCGCAATCTCTAGGATGAGCCCAATGATATGTGACAGTGGAGCTAGGGTGATCTTCAAACTCATGATTCATTAGTATACTAAATTGTAGGTGGAGGTTCAGCATTAGTAAGGCTTTTCTTAGTTCAGAGCCATAGGAGGGGTTGTACTAGATCTCAAGTGTAAGAATTGCTTGCATAGTGGTATAGCTTGCCATGTGCATTAAGACAAAAAATTTACTTTTAAAATAGAATATTGAAAGAAGGATTAGAATCATACGTCCCAAAAATTATTTAAGGTTGTAATTTTCCCAAAATTAACAATTAGTGAAACGTTTAACTCTCCACTTTTTAATAATACCTTACTTTTCAGAATAGAAATATACGTAATATAAATTCAGGAAGAGGGTTTACAGAATGATATGTAATAAGAAGATAACTGAGAACAAAAAAGAGTTTGGGAAAGCTATAGTAAAAAGCGCAAAACTGATACAGATAAAAAGCCAAATGTCGTTAATGTTCCTTGCCTAGCTTTCTAAATGTTTGGCTATAGTGCATAGATACCACTAAACTATTAATTGAAGAAAATTGAGTGCTGGAAATATACTGGTGAAATGTGAAGATGAGGGTATGTGTGTGTCTGCCTTCGTTTGTACAGCACCTCACAAAATTAAAAAGAAACATCTGTGGGGTCTTTTTCAAGGGCAAGAAAAAGAAGACAACAGTGAAAATGGCATATTTTCTAAGAAAAACGCATTCAACAAACACTTTTCAAGGTCAGTAAATTAAAGAAAGCTTTTTAACCACCCGATTGATATTAAGTAGATCTAGCGATAATGATCTAGGCACTGGCACTATGTTGGAGTGAGTCTCAATTAAGTTTGATTTACACTTTGACTATTGCTTGCCTGTATTTTAAAATATCAAACATTACATGTGCATTTAAATGCTTCCCAAATAGTTTTAATAATAACATATAGTTCAAATAATAAATAATTATTATATTTCACTTATATGCAACAATAATTATATGATGAGAGGATTGATTTTTATTTTTTTAAGCTCAAAGTTTTGCGGTTTTCATATCTTTTACCTCTCCATGATGTGGAAACAAAACGTACCATAAATGAGAATACTAATCCTTTCCATTTTACTGCTGCTTTAGGTCTGTTGGAACAATAATGTCCTCTAATCAAAATCTGATGCCACCTGTAGCTTATTTCAGATTGGTAAAGGTTCTTGCTTTAGTACTATTTTGTTCAATAACGTTCTTTCATCGCCACATTTATGTCTTATTCTTGATATATATCATTCAATCCGTTGTGGTAGCAGTCTGTTTACAGACCACTGAAACCTTCTTGGTATATGTACTGAGTTCAAAGAAGACTCTGCAGTGGAGGTGTGACATTAGCGTGTCAATGGGGTTGGGGATCTCCCTGGTTCCACTGTTTTTATCTACCTGAATGTTTGTAGATCTAAAAGTCAGAGTCTCATGCATAGCACTCTGCAATACTCAATTTTTCGAATGACATCTGCTCGTAGATGAGATAGAAATGGCATGATGTCTGTCAGCAATGTAAGTTGGAGTAGCTCTGAGAGGGGTATATCTGCAAGATACGTAACCCAATTGGGTTCCATCATTGCTTTGGCTGCAAGGCTTACCATATGTAAACCCTCTTCCTCCATAATTGCTCCATGTGCACCCTTAATCAAGCTGTGTGCTTGATGACTTTGGGCGGCTCTTCTTTTGGAATAGGTGTACTTTCGCCAGTCTGTCTCAAGGGTATTTAAGTGCTGCGCTCCCTTCTAGAACCTCCAAACAAGTCTCATTGGTCAGTTGCATATGCAACTGATGGTAGTCAAGCTCCAAGTCTTCAGGCACATCCAAATGAGGCATTTTTCTCAATTCTACTTGCTCAATATATTGGAAACTATGAACACCAAAAGGACTCTGCCACCAGCATCATCAGGAGTATCCCTTTATAGACAATAAGGTCCCTCTCAATTGATGGTTTAAAGATTACATTTTTTAGTTATGTCTTTCTGAGGTCAACACTCTTCCGTTACTATTGACATTTTTGAATAAAAATGACTTTCATATTGTCATCCAGGGTTGAATGAAATTAAATTGATGTAATTCAAAGGGTCTACATGATAGAAGCTGATGGCTTAGCCCCGGTTTTAATGTCCTGAGGGTATCCTTATTTGGGTTTCCACCTTGGATGTTATACCCCACCAGCTCCTGCTGCAAAGAGCTTGGAGCAATGTTTTGGGCTTGGTTTTCATGGCGGTATCCTTTGACACAGGATACAAAATAAAGCCATTATGAATTTCCATTGCTGATAGTCACCATGCCATATCTGCCTCAGAACAAGCAAATCAAGCTGCTCAGAACATTCTTTTCTCCAAGATCGAACACAGCGATATGCTTCCCATAGGCCGTCTTCCACAATCTCTAGGATGAGCCCAATGATATGTGACAGTGGAGCTAGGGTGATCTTCAAACTCATGATTCATTAGTATACTAAATTGTAGGTGGAGGTTCGGCATTAGTAAGGCTTTTCTTAGTTCAGAGTCATATGAGGAGTTGTACTAGATCTCAAGTGTGAGAATTACTTGCATAGTGGCATAGCTTGCCATGTGCATTAAGACAAAATTTTAATTTTTAAAATAGAATATTGAAAGAAGGATTAGAATCACACGTCCCAAAAATTATTTAAGCTTGTAATTTTCCCAAAATTAACAACGAGTGAAACGTTTAACTCACCACTTTTTAATAATACCTTACTTTTCAGAATAGAAATATACGTAATATAAATTCAGGAAGAGGGAAAGTAGTTACAGAATGATATGTAATAAGGAGATGACTGAGAACAAAAAAGAGTTTGGGAAAGCTATAGTAAAAAGCGCAAACCTGATACAGATAAAAAGCCAAATGTCCTTAATTTTCCTTGCCTAGCTTTCTAAATGTTTGGCTGTAGTGCATAGATACCACTAAACTATTAATTGAAGAAAATTGAGTGCTGGAAATATACTGGTGAAATGTGAAGATGAGGGTATGTGTGTGTCTGCCTTCGTTTGTACAGCACTTCACAAAATTAAAAAGAAACATCTGTGGGGTCTTTTTCAAGGGCAAGAAAAAGAGGACAACAGTGAAAATGGCATATTTTCTAAGACAAACGCATTCAACAAACACTTTTCAAGGTTAGTAAATTAAAGAAAGCTTTTTAACCACCCGATTGATATTAAGTAGATCTAGCGATAATGATCTAGGCACTGGCACTATGTTGGAGTAAGTCTCAATTAAGTTTGATTTACACTTTGACTATTGCTTGCCTATATTTTAAAATATCAAACATTACATGTGCATTTAAATGCTTCCCAAATAGTTTTAATAATAACATATAGTTCAAATAATGAATAATTATTATATATCACTAATATGCAACAAAAATTATATGATGAGAGGATTGATTTTTATTTTTTTAAGCTCAAAGTTTTGTGGTTTTCATATCTTTTACCTCTCCATGATGGGGAAACAAAACGTACCATTAATGAGAATACTAATCCTTTCCATTTTACTGCTGCTTTAGGTCTGTTGGAACAATAATGTCCTCTAATCAAAATCTGATGCCACCTGTAGCTTATTTCAGATTGGTAAAGGTTCTTGCTTTAGTACTATTTTGTTCAATAACGTTCTTTCATCGCCATATTTATGTCTTATTCATGATATATGTCATTCATTCCGTTATGGTTGCAGTCTGTTTACAGACCACTGAAACCTTCTTGGTATATGTACTGAGTTCAAAGAACACTCTGCAGTGGAGGTGTGACATTAGCGTGTCAATGGGGTTGGGGATCTCCCTGGTTCCTCTGTTTTTATCTACCTGAATGTTTGTAGATCTAAAAGTCAGAGTCTCATGCATAGCACTCTGCAATACTCAATTATTCGAATGACATCTGCTCGTAGATGAGATAGAAATGGCATGATGTCTGTCAGCAGTGTAAGTTGGAGTATCTCTTACAGTGGTATCTCTGCAAGATACGTAACCCTATTGGGTTCCATCATTGCTTTGGCTGCAAGGCTTACCATATGTAAACCCTCTTCCTCCATAATTGCTCCATGTGCACCCTTAATCAAGCTGTGTGCTTGATGACTTTGGGCGGCTCTTCATTTGGAAAAGGTGTACATTCGCCAGTCTGTCTCAAGGGTATTTAAGTGCTGCGCTTCCTTCTAGAACTTCCAAACAAGTCTCATTGGTCAGTTGCATATGCAACTGATGGTAGTCAAGCTCCAAGTCTTCAGGCACATCCAAATGAGGCACTTTTCTCAATTCTACTTGCTCAATATATTGGAAACTATGAACACCAAAAGGACTCTGCCACCAGCATCATCAGGAGTATCCCTTTATAGACAATAAGGTCCCTCTCAATTGATGGTTTAAAGATTACATTTTTTAGTTATGTCTTTCTGAGGTCAACACTCTTCCCTTACTATTGACATTTTTGAATAAAAATGACTTTCATATTGTCATCCAGGGTTGAATGAAATTAAATTGATGTAATTCAAAGGGTCTACATGATAGAAGCTGATGGCTTAGCCTCGGTTTTAATGTCCTGAGGGTATCTTTATTTGGGTTTCCAGCTTGGATGTTATACCCCACCAGCTCCTGCTGCAAAGAGCTTGGAGCAATGTTTTGGGCTTGGTTTTCATGGCGGTATCCTTTGACACAGGATACAAAATAAAGCCATTATGAATTTCCATTGCTGATAGTCACCATGCCATATCTGCCTCAGAACAAGCAAATCAAGCTGCTCAGAACATTCTTTTCTCCAAGATCGAACACAGCGATATGCTTCCAATAGGCCGTCTTCCACAATCTCTAGGATGAGCCCAATGATATGTGACAGTGGAGCTAGGGTGATCTTCAAACTCATGATTCATTAGTATACTAAATTGTAGGTGAAGGTTCGGCATTAGTAAGGCTTTTCTTAGTTCAGAGTCATATGAGGGGTTGTACTAGATCTCAAGTGTGAGAATTACTTGCATAGTGGCATAGCTTGCCATGTGCATTAAGACAAAATTTTAATTTTTAAAATAGAATATTGAAAGAAGGATTAGAATCACACGTCCCAAAAATTATTTAAGCTTGTAATTTTCCCAAAATTAACAATGAGTGAAACGTTTAACTCACCACTTTTTAATAATACCTTACTTTTCAGAATAGAAATATACGTAATATAAATTCAGGAAGAGGGAAAGTAGTTACAGAATGATATGTAATAAGGAGATGACTGAGAACAAAAAAGAGTTTGGGAAAGCTATAGTAAAAAGCGCAAACCTGATACAGATAAAAAGCCAAATGTCCTTAATGTTCCTTGCCTAGCTTTCTAAATGTTTGGCTATAGTGCATAGATACCACTAAACTATTAATTGAAGAAAATTGAGTGCTGGAAATATACTGGTGAAATGTGAAGATGAGGGTATGTGTGTGTCTGCCTTCGTTTGTACAGCACTTCACAAAATTAAAAAGAAACATCTGTTGGGTCTTTTTCAAGGGCAAGAAACAGAGGACAACAGTGAAAATGGCATATTTTCTAAGAAAAACGCATTCAACAAACACTTTTCAAGGTTAGTAAATTAAAGAAAGCTTTTTAACCACCCGATTGATATTAAGTAGATCTAGCAATAATGATCTAGGCACTGGCACTATCTTGGAGTGAGTCTCAATTAAGTTTGATTTACACTTTGACTATTGCTTGCCTGTATTTTAAAATATCAAACATTACATGTGCATTTAAATGCTTCCCAAATAGTTTTAATAATAACATATAGTTCAAATAATGAATAATTATTATATATCACTAATATGCAACAAAAATTATATGATGAGAGGATTGATTTTTATTTTTATAAGATCAATGTTTTGTGGTTTTCATATCTTTTACCTCTCCATGATGGGGAAACAAAACGTACCATTAATGAGAATAGTAATCCTTTCCATTTTACTGCTGCTTTAGGTCTGTTGGAACAATAATGTCCTCTAATCAAAATCTGATGCCACCTGTAGCTTATTTCAGATTGGTAAAGGTTCTTGCTTTAGTACTATTTTGTTCAATAACGTTCTTTCATCGCCATATTTATGTCTTATTCATGATATATGTCATTCATTCCGTTATGGTAGCAGACTGTTTACAGACCACTGAAACCTTCTTGGTATATGTACTGAGTTCAAAGAAGACTCTGCAGTGGAGGTGTGACATTAGCGTGTCAATGGGGTTGGGGATCTCCCTGGTTCCACTGTTTTTATCTACCTGAATGTTTGTAGATCTAAAAGTCAGAGTCTCATGCATAGCACTCTGCAATACTCAATTATTCGAATGACATCTGCTCGTAGATGAGATAGAAATGGCATGATGTCTGTCAGCAGTGTAAGTTGGAGTATCTCTTACAGTGGTATCTCTGCAAGATACGTAACCCTATTGGGTTCCATCATTGCTTTGGCTGCAAGGCTTACCATATGTAAACCCTCTTCCTCCATAATTGCTCCATGTGCACCCTTAATCAAGCTGTGTGCTTGATGACTTTGGGCGGCTCTTCATTTGGAAAAGGTGTACATTCGCCAGTCTGGCTCAAGGGTATTTAAGTGCTGCGCTTCCTTCTAGAACTTCCAAACAAGTCTCATTGGTCAGTTGCATATGCAACTGATGGTAGTCAAGCTCCAAGTCTTCAGGCACATCCAAATGAGGCACTTTTCTCAATTCTACTTGCTCAATATATTGGAAACTATGAACACTAAAAGGACTCTGCCACCAGCATCACCAGGAGTATCCCTTTATAGACAATAAGGTCCCTCTCAATTGATGGTTTAAAGATTACATTTTTTAGTTATGTCTTTCTGAGGTCAACACTCTTCCCTTACTATTGACATTTTTGAATAAAAATGACTTTCATATTGTCATCCAGGGTTGAATGAAATAAAATTGATGTGTTTCAAAGGGTCTACATGATAGAAGCTGATGGCTTAGCCCCGGTTTTAATGTCCTGAGGGTCTCTTTATTTGGGTTTCCACCTTGGATGTTATACCCCACCAGCTCCTGCTGCAAAGAGCTTGGAGCAATGTTTTGGGCTTGGTTTTCATGGGGGTATCCTTTGACACAGGATACAAAATAAAGCCATTATGAATTTCCATTGCTGATAGTCACCATGCCATATCTGCCTCAGAACAAGCAAATCAAGCTGCTCAGAACATTCTTTTCTCCAAGATCGAACACAGCGATATGCTTCCCATAGGCCGTCTTCCGCAATCTCTAGGATGAGCCCAATGATATGTGACAGTGGAGCTAGGGTGATCTTCAAACTCATGATTCATTAGTATACTAAATTGTAGGTGGAGGTTCAGCATTAGTAAGGCTTTTCTTAGTTCAGAGCCATATGAGGGGTTGTACTAGATCTCAAGTGTAAGAATTGCTTGCATAGTGGTATAGCTTGCCATGTGCATTAAGACAAAAAATTTACTTTTAAAATAGAATATTGAAAGAAGGATTAGAATCATACGTCCCAAAAATTATTTAAGGTTGTAATTTTCCCAAAATTAACAATTAGTGAAACGTTTAACTCTCCACTTTTTAATAATACCTTACTTTTCAGAATAGAAATATACGTAATATAAATTCAGGAAGAGGGTTTACAGAATGATATGTAATAAGAAGATAACTGAGAACAAAAAAGAGTTTGGGAAAGCTATAGTAAAAAGCGCAAAACTGATACAGATAAAAAGCCAAATGTCGTTAATGTTCCTTGCCTAGCTTTCTAAATGTTTGGCTATAGTGCATAGATACCACTAAACTATTAATTGAAGAAAATTGAGTGCTGGAAATATACTGGTGAAATGTGAAGATGAGGGTATGTGTGTGTCTGCCTTCGTTTGTACAGCACCTCACAAAATTAAAAAGAAACATCTGTGGGATCTTTTTCAAGGGCAAGAAAAAGAGGACAACAGTGAAAATGGCATATTTTCTAAGAAAAACGCATTCAACAAACACTTTTCAAGGTCAGTAAATTAAAGAAAGCTTTTTAACCACCCGATTGATATTAAGTAGATCTAGCGATAATGATCTAGGCACTGGCACTATGTTGGAGTGAGTCTCAATTAAGTTTGATTTACACTTTGACTATTGCTTGCCTGTATTTTAAAATATCAAACATTACATGTGCATTTAAATGCTTCCCAAATAGTTTTAATAATAACATATAGTTCAAATAATAAATAATTATTATATTTCACTTATATGCAACAATAATTATATGATGAGAGGATTGATTTTTATTTTTTTAAGCTCAAAGTTTTGCGGTTTTCATATCTTTTACCTCTCCATGATGTGGAAACAAAACGTACCATAAATGAGAATACTAATCCTTTCCATTTTACTGCTGCTTTAGGTCTGTTGGAACAATAATGTCCTCTAATCAAAATCTGATGCCACCTGTAGCTTATTTCAGATTGGTAAAGGTTCTTGCTTTAGTACTATTTTGTTCAATAACGTTCTTTCATCGCCACATTTATGTCTTATTCTTGATATATATCATTCAATCCGTTGTGGTAGCAGTCTGTTTACAGACCACTGAAACCTTCTTGGTATATGTACTGAGTTCAAAGAAGACTCTGCAGTGGAGGTGTGACATTAGCGTGTCAATGGGGTTGGGGATCTCCCTGGTTCCACTGTTTTTATCTACCTGAATGTTTGTAGATCTAAAAGTCAGAGTCTCATGCATAGCACTCTGCAATACTCAATTTTTCGAATGACATCTGCTCGTAGATGAGATAGAAATGGCATGATGTCTGTCAGCAATGTAAGTTGGAGTAGCTCTGAGAGGGGTATATCTGCAAGATACGTAACCCAATTGGGTTCCATCATTGCTTTGGCTGCAAGGCTTACCATATGTAAACCCTCTTCCTCCATAATTGCTCCATGTGCACCCTTAATCAAGCTGTGTGCTTGATGACTTTGGGCGGCTCTTCTTTTGGAATAGGTGTACTTTCGCCAGTCTGTCTCAAGGGTATTTAAGTGCTGCGCTCCCTTGTAGAACCTCCAAACAAGTCTCATTGGTCAGTTGCATATGCAACTGATGGTAGTCAAGCTCCAAGTCTTCAGGCACATCCAAATGAGGCATTTTTCTCAATTCTACTTGCTCAATATATTGGAAACTATGAACACCAAAAGGACTCTGCCACCAGCATCATCAGGAGTATCCCTTTATAGACAATAAGGTCCCTCTCAATTGATGGTTTAAAGATTACATTTTTTAGTTATGTCTTTCTGAGGTCAACACTCTTCCGTTACTATTGACATTTTTGAATAAAAATGACTTTCATATTGTCATCCAGGGTTGAATGAAATTAAATTGATGTAATTCAAAGGGTCTACATGATAGAAGCTGATGGCTTAGCCCCGGTTTTAATGTCCTGAGGGTATCCTTATTTGGGTTTCCACCTTGGATGTTATACCCCACCAGCTCCTGCTGCAAAGAGCTTGGAGCAATGTTTTGGGCTTGGTTTTCATGGCGGTATCCTTTGACACAGGATACAAAATAAAGCCATTATGAATTTCCATTGCTGATAGTCACCATGCCATATCTGCCTCAGAACAAGCAAATCAAGCTGCTCAGAACATTCTTTTCTCCAAGATCGAACACAGCGATATGCTTCCCATAGGCCGTCTTCCACAATCTCTAGGATGAGCCCAATGATATGTGACAGTGGAGCTAGGGTGATCTTCAAACTCATGATTCATTAGTATACTAAATTGTAGGTGGAGGTTCGGCATTAGTAAGGCTTTTCTTAGTTCAGAGTCATATGAGGAGTTGTACTAGATCTCAAGTGTGAGAATTACTTGCATAGTGGCATAGCTTGCCATGTGCATTAAGACAAAATTTTAATTTTTAAAATAGAATATTGAAAGAAGGATTAGAATCACACGTCCCAAAAATTATTTAAGCTTGTAATTTTCCCAAAATTAACAACGAGTGAAACGTTTAACTCACCACTTTTTAATAATACCTTACTTTTCAGAATAGAAATATACGTAATATAAATTCAGGAAGAGGGAAAGTAGTTACAGAATGATATGTAATAAGGAGATGACTGAGAACAAAAAAGAGTTTGGGAAAGCTATAGTAAAAAGTGCAAACCTGATACAGATAAAAAGCCAAATGTCCTTAATGTTCCTTGCCTAGCTTTCTAAATGTTTGGCTGTAGTGCATAGATACCACTAAACTATTAATTGAAGAAAATTGAGTGCTGGAAATATACTGGTGAAATGTGAAGATGAGGGTATGTGTGTGTCTGCCTTCGTTTGTACAGCACTTCACAAAATTAAAAAGAAACATCTGTGGGGTCTTTTTCAAGGGCAAGAAAAAGAGGACAACAGTGAAAATGGCATATTTTCTAAGAAAAACGCATTCAACAAACACTTTTCAAGGTTAGTAAATTAAAGAAAGCTTTTTAACCACCCGATTGATATTAAGTAGATCTAGCGATAATGATCTAGGCACTGGCACTATGTTGGAGTAAGTCTCAATTAAGTTTGATTTACACTTTGACTATTGCTTGCCTATATTTTAAAATATCAAACATTACATGTGCATTTAAATGCTTCCCAAATAGTTTTAATAATAACATATAGTTCAAATAATGAATAATTATTATATATCACTAATATGCAACAAAAATTATATGATGAGAGGATTGATTTTTATTTTTTTAAGCTCAAAGTTTTGTGGTTTTCATATCTTTTACCTCTCCATGATGGGGAAACAAAACGTACCATTAATGAGAATACTAATCCTTTCCATTTTACTGCTGCTTTAGGTCTGTTGGAACAATAATGTCCTCTAATCAAAATCTGATGCCACCTGTAGCTTATTTCAGATTGGTAAAGGTTCTTGCTTTAGTACTATTTTGTTCAATAACGTTCTTTCATCGCCATATTTATGTCTTATTCATGATATATGTCATTCATTCCGTTATGGTAGCAGTCTGTTTACAGACCACTGAAACCTTCTTGGTATATGTACTGAGTTCAAAGAACACTCTGCAGTGGAGGTGTGACATTAGCGTGTCAATGGGGTTGGGGATCTCCCTGGTTCCTCTGTTTTTATCTACCTGAATGTTTGTAGATCTAAAAGTCAGAGTCTCATGCATAGCACTCTGCAATACTCAATTATTCGAATGACATCTGCTCGTAGATGAGATAGAAATGGCATGATGTCTGTCAGCAGTGTAAGTTGGAGTATCTCTTACAGTGGTATCTCTGCAAGATACGTAACCCTATTGGGTTCCATCATTGCTTTGGCTGCAAGGCTTACCATATGTAAACCCTCTTCCTCCATAATTGCTCCATGTGCACCCTTAATCAAGCTGTGTGCTTGATGACTTTGGGCGGCTCTTCATTTGGAAAAGGTGTACATTCGCCAGTCTGTCTCAAGGGTATTTAAGTGCTGCGCTTCCTTCTAGAACTTCCAAACAAGTCTCATTGGTCAGTTGCATATGCAACTGATGGTAGTCAAGCTCCAAGTCTTCAGGCACATCCAAATGAGGCACTTTTCTCAATTCTACTTGCTCAATATATTGGAAACTATGAACACCAAAAGGACTCTGCCACCAGCATCATCAGGAGTATCCCTTTATAGACAATAAGGTCCCTCTCAATTGATGGTTTAAAGATTACATTTTTTAGTTATGTCTTTCTGAGGTCAACACTCTTCCCTTACTATTGACATTTTTGAATAAAAATGACTTTCATATTGTCATCCAGGGTTGAATGAAATTATATTGATGTAATTCAAAGGGTCTACATGATAGAAGCTGATGGCTTAGCCCCGGTTTTAATGTCCTGAGGGTATCCTTATTTGGGTTTCCACCTTGGATGTTATACCCCACCAGCTCCTGCTGCAAAGAGCTTGGAGCAATGTTTTGGGCTTGGTTTTCATGGCGGTATCCTTTGACACAGGATACAAAATAAAGCCATTATGAATTTCCATTGCTGATAGTCACCATGCCATATCTGCCTCAGAACAAGCAAATCAAGCTGCTCAGAACATTCTTTTCTCCAAGATCGAACACAGCGATATGCTTCCCATAGGCCGTCTTCCACAATCTCTAGGATGAGCCCAATGATATGTGACAGTGGAGCTAGGGTGATCTTCAAACTCATGATTCATTAGTATACTAAATTGTAGGTGGAGGTTCGGCATTAGTAAGGCTTTTCTTAGTTCAGAGTCATATGAGGAGTTGTACTAGATCTCAAGTGTGAGAATTACTTGCATAGTGGCATAGCTTGCCATGTGCATTAAGACAAAATTTTAATTTTTAAAATAGAATATTGAAAGAAGGATTAGAATCACACGTCCCAAAAATTATTTAAGCTTGTAATTTTCCCAAAATTAACAACGAGTGAAACGTTTAACTCACCACTTTTTAATAATACCTTACTTTTCAGAATAGAAATATACGTAATATAAATTCAGGAAGAGGGAAAGTAGTTACAGAATGATATGTAATAAGGAGATGACTGAGAACAAAAAAGAGTTTGGGAAAGCTATAGTAAAAAGCGCAAACCTGATACAGATAAAAAGCCAAATGTCCTTAATGTTCCTTGCCTAGCTTTCTAAATGTTTGGCTGTAGTGCATAGATACCACTAAACTATTAATTGAAGAAAATTGAGTGCTGGAAATATACTGGTGAAATGTGAAGATGAGGGTATGTGTGTGTCTGCCTTCGTTTGTACAGCACTTCACAAAATTAAAAAGAAACATCTGTGGGGTCTTTTTCAAGGGCAAGAAAAAGAGGACAACAGTGAAAATGGCATATTTTCTAAGAAAAACGCATTCAACAAACACTTTTCAAGGTTAGTAAATTAAAGAAAGCTTTTTAACCACCCGATTGATATTAAGTAGATCTAGCGATAATGATCTAGGCACTGGCACTATGTTGGAGTAAGTCTCAATTAAGTTTGATTTACACTTTGACTATTGCTTGCCTATATTTTAAAATATCAAACATTACATGTGCATTTAAATGCTTCCCAAATAGTTTTAATAATAACATATAGTTCAAATAATGAATAATTATTATATATCACTAATATGCAACAAAAATTATATGATGAGAGGATTGATTTTTATTTTTTTAAGCTCAAAGTTTTGTGGTTTTCATATCTTTTACCTCTCCATGATGGGGAAACAAAACGTACCATTAATGAGAATACTAATCCTTTCCATTTTACTGCTGCTTTAGGTCTGTTGGAACAATAATGTCCTCTAATCAAAATCTGATGCCACCTGTAGCTTATTTCAGATTGGTAAAGGTTCTTGCTTTAGTACTATTTTGTTCAATAACGTTCTTTCATCGCCATATTTATGTCTTATTCATGATATATGTCATTCATTCCGTTATGGTAGCAGTCTGTTTACAGACCACTGAAACCTTCTTGGTATATGTACTGAGTTCAAAGAACACTCTGCAGTGGAGGTGTGACATTAGCGTGTCAATGGGGTTGGGGATCTCCCTGGTTCCTCTGTTTTTATCTACCTGAATGTTTGTAGATCTAAAAGTCAGAGTCTCATGCATAGCACTCTGCAATACTCAATTATTCGAATGACATCTGCTCGTAGATGAGATAGAAATGGCATGATGTCTGTCAGCAGTGTAAGTTGGAGTATCTCTTACAGTGGTATCTCTGCAAGATACGTAACCCTATTGGGTTCCATCATTGCTTTGGCTGCAAGGCTTACCATATGTAAACCCTCTTCCTCCATAATTGCTCCATGTGCACCCTTAATCAAGCTGTGTGCTTGATGACTTTGGGCGGCTCTTCATTTGGAAAAGGTGTACATTCGCCAGTCTGTCTCAAGGCTATTTAAGTGCTGCGCTTCCTTCTAGAACTTCCAAACAAGTCTCATTGGTCAGTTGCATATGCAACTGATGGTAGTCAAGCTCCAAGTCTTCAGGCACATCCAAATGAGGCACTTTTCTCAATTCTACTTGCTCAATATATTGGAAACTATGAACACTAAAAGGACTCTGCCACCAGCATCACCAGGAGTATCCCTTTATAGACAATAAGGTCCCTCTCAATTGATGGTTTAAAGATTACATTTTTTAGTTATGTCTTTCTGAGGTCAACACTCTTCCCTTACTATTGACATTTTTGAATAAAAATGACTTTCATATTGTCATCCAGGGTTGAATGAAATAAAATTGATGTGATTCAAAGGGTCTACATGATAGAAGCTGATGGCTTAGCCCCGGTTTTAATGTCCTGAGGGTCTCTTTATTTGGGTTTCCACCTTGGATGTTATACCCCACCAGCTCCTGCTGCAAAGAGCTTGGAGCAATGTTTTGGGTTTGGTTTTCATGGGGGTATCCTTTGACACAGGATACAAAATAAAGCCATTATGAATTTCCATTGCTGATAGTCACCATGCCATATCTGCCTCAGAACAAGCAAATCAAGCTGCTCAGAACATTCTTTTCTCCAAGATCGAACACAGCGATATGCTTCCCATAGGCCGTCTTCCGCAATCTCTAGGATGAGCCCAATGATATGTGACAGTGGAGCTAGGGTGATCTTCAAACTCATGATTCATTAGTATACTAAATTGTAGGTGGAGGTTCAGCATTAGTAAGGCTTTTCTTAGTTCAGAGCCATATGAGGGGTTGTACTAGATCTCAAGTGTAAGAATTGCTTGCATAGTGGTATAGCTTGCCATGTGCATTAAGACAAAAAATTTATTTTTAAAATAGAATATTGAAAGAAGGATTAGAATCATACGTCCCAAAAATTATTTAAGGTTGTAATTTTCCCAAAATTAACAATTAGTGAAACGTTTAACTCACCACTTTTTAATAATACCTTACTTTTCAGAATAGAAATATACGTAATATAAATTCAGGAAGAGGGTTTACAGAATGATATGTAATAAGAAGATAACTGAGAACAAAAAAGAGTTTGGGAAAGCTATAGTAAAAAGCGCAAAACTGATACAGATAAAAAGCCAAATGTCCTTAATGTTCCTTGCCTAGCTTTCTAAATGTTTGGCTATAGTGCATAGATACCACTAAACTATTAATTGAAGAAAATTGAGTGCTGGAAATATACTGGTGAAATGTGAAGATGAGGGTATGTGTGTGTCTGCCTTCGTTTGTACAGCACCTCACAAAATTAAAAAGAAACATCTGTGGGGTCTTTTTCAAGGGCAAGAAAAAGAGGACAACAGTGAAAATGGCATATTTTCTAAGAAAAACGCATTCAACAAACACTTTTCAAGGTCAGTAAATTAAAGAAAGCTTTTTAACCACCCGATTGATATTAAGTAGATCTAGCGATAATGATCTAGGCACTGGCACTATGTTGGAGTGAGTCTCAATTAAGTTTGATTTACACTTTGACTATTGCTTGCCTGTATTTTAAAATATCAAACATTACATGTGCATTTAAATGCTTCCCAAATAGTTTTAATAATAACATATAGTTCAAATAATAAATAATTATTATATTTCACTTATATGCAACAATAATTATATGATGAGAGGATTGATTTTTATTTTTTTAAGCTCAAAGTTTTGCGGTTTTCATATCTTTTACCTCTCCATGATGTGGAAACAAAACGTACCATTAATGAGAATACTAATCCTTTCCATTTTACTGCTGCTTTAGGTCTGTTGGAACAATAATGTCCTCTAATCAAAATCTGATGCCACCTGTAGCTTATTTCAGATTGGTAAAGGTTCTTGCTTTAGTACTATTTTGTTCAATAACGTTCTTTCATCGCCACATTTATGTCTTATTCTTGATATATATCATTCAATCCGTTGTGGTAGCAGTCTGTTTACAGACCACTGAAACCTTCTTGGTATATGTACTGAGTTCAAAGAAGACTCTGCAGTGGAGGTGTGACATTAGCGTGTCAATGGGGTTGGGGATCTCCCTGGTTCCACTGTTTTTATCTACCTGAATGTTTGTAGATCTAAAAGTCAGAGTCTCATGCATAGCACTCTGCAATACTCAATTTTTCGAATGACATCTGCTCGTAGATGAGATAGAAAAGGCATGATGTCTGTCAGCAATGTAAGTTGGAGTAGCTCTGAGAGGGGTATATCTGCAAGATACGTAACCCAATTGGGATCCATCATTGCTTTGGCTGCAAGGCTTACCATATGTAAACCCTCTTCCTCCATAATTGCTCCATGTGCACCCTTAATCAAGCTGTGTGCTTGATGACTTTGGGCGGCTCTTCTTTTGGAATAGGTGTACTTTCGCCAGTCTGTCTCAAGGGTATTTAAGTGCTGCGCTCCCTTCTAGAACCTCCAAACAAGTCTCATTGGTCAGTTGCATATGCAACTGATGGTAGTCAAGCTCCAAGTCTTCAGGCACATCCAAATGAGGCATTTTTCTCAATTCTACTTGCCCAATATATTGGAAACTATGAACACCAAAAGGACTCTGCCACCAGCATCATCAGGAGTATCCCTTTATAGACAATAAGGTCCCTCTCAATTGATGGTTTAAAGATTAAATTTTTTAGTTATGTCTTTCTGAGGTCAACACTCTTCCGTTACTATTGACATTTTTGAATAAAAATGACTTTCATATTGTCATCCAGGGTTGAATGAAATTAAATTGATGTAATTCAAAGGGTCTACATGATAGAAGCTGATGGCTTAGCCCCGGTTTTAATGTCCTGAGGGTATCTTTATTTGGGTTTCCACCTTGGATGTTATACCCCACCAGCTCCTGCTGCATAGAGCTTGGAGCAATGTTTTGGGCTTGGTTTTCATGGCGGTATCCTTTGACACAGGATACAAAATAAAGCCATTATGAATTTCCATTGCTGATAGTCACCATGCCATATCTGCCTCCGAACAAGCAAATCAAGCTGCTCAGAACATTCTTTTCTCCAAGATCGAACACAGCGATATGCTTCCCATAGGCCGTCTTCCACAATCTCTAGGATGAGCCCAATGATATGTGACAGTGGAGCTAGGGTGATCTTCAAACTCATGATTCATTAGTATACTAAATTGTAGGTGGAGGTTCGGCATTAGTAAGGCTTTTCTTAGTTCAGAGTCATATGAGGGGTTGTACTAGATCTCAAGTGTGAGAATTACTTGCATAGTGGCATAGCTTGCCATGTGCATTAAGACAAAATTTTAATTTTTAAAATAGAATATTGAAAGAAGGATTAGAATCACACGTCCCAAAAATTATTTAAGCTTGTAATTTTCCCAAAATTAACAACGAGTGAAACGTTTAACTCACCACTTTTTAATAATACCTTACTTTTCAGAATAGAAATATACGTAATATAAATTCAGGAAGAGGGAAAGTAGTTACAGAATGATATGTAATAAGGAGATGACTGAGAACAAAAAAGAGTTTGGGAAAGCTATAGTAAAAAGCGCAAACCTGATACAGATAAAAAGCCAAATGTCCTTAATGTTCCTTGCCTAGCTTTCTAAATGTTTGGCTGTAGTGCATAGATACCACTAAACTATTAATTGAAGAAAATTGAGTGCTGGAAATATACTGGTGAAATGTGAAGATGAGGGTATGTGTGTGTCTGCCTTCGTTTGTACAGCACCTCACAAAATTAAAAAGAAACATCTGTGGGGTCTTTTTCAAGGGCAAGAAAAAGAGGACAACAGTGAAAATGGCATATTTTCTAAGAAAAACGCATTCAACAAACACTTTTCAAGGTTAGTAAATTAAAGAAAGCTTTTTAACCACCCGATTGATATTAAGTAGATCTAGCGATAATGATCTAGGCACTGGCACTATGTTGGAGTAAGTCTCAATTAAGTTTGATTTACACTTTGACTATTGCTTGCCTGTATTTTAAAATATCAAACATTACATGTGCATTTAAATGCTTCCCAAATAGTTTTAATAATAACATATAGTTCAAATAATGAATAATTATTATATATCACTAATATGCAACAAAAAGTATATGATGAGAGGATTGATTTTTATTTTTTTAAGCTCAAAGTTTTGTGGTTTTCATATCTTTTACCTCTCCATGATGGGGAAACAAAACGTACCATTAATGAGAATACTAATCCTTTCCATTTTACTGCTGCTTTAGGTCTGTTGGAACAATAATGTCCTCTAATCAAAATCTGATGCCACCTGTAGCTTATTTCAGATTGGTAAAGGTTCTTGCTTTAGTACTATTTTGTTCAATAACGTTCTTTCATCGCCATATTTATGTCTTATTCATGATATATGTCATTCATTCCGTTTATGGTAGCAGTCTGTTTACAGACCACTGAAACCTTCTTGGTATATGTACTGAGTTCAAAGAAGACTCTGCAGTGGAGGTGTGACATTAGCGTGTCAATGGGGTTGGGGATCTCCCTGGTTCCACTGTTTTTATCTACCTGAATGTTTGTAGATCTAAAAGTCAGAGTCTCATGCATAGCACTCTGCAATACTCAATTATTCGAATGACATCTGCTCGTAGATGAGATAGAAATGGCATGATGTCTGTCAGCAGTGTAAGTTGGAGTATCTCTTACAGTGGTATCTCTGCAAGATACGTAACCCTATTGGGTTCCATCATTGCTTTGGTTGCAAGGCTTACCATATGTAAACCCTCTTCCTCCATAATTGCTCCATGTGCACCCTTAATCAAGCTGTGTGCTTGATGACTTTGGGCGGCTCTTCATTTGGAAAAGGTGTACATTCGCCAGTCTGTCTCAAGGGTATTTAAGTGCTGCGCTTCCTTCTAGAACTTCCAAACAAGTCTCATTGGTCAGTTGCATATGCAACTGATGGTAGTCAAGCTCCAAGTCTTCAGGCACATCCAAATGAGGCACTTTTCTCAATTCTACTTGCTCAATATATTGGAAACTATGAACACTAAAAGAACTCTGCCACCAGCATCACCAGGAGTATCCCTTTATAGACAATAAGGTCCCTCTCAATTGATGGTTTAAAGATTACATTTTTTAGTTATGTCTTTCTGAGGTCAACACTCTTCCCTTACTATTGACATTTTTGAATAAAAATGACTTTCATATTGTCATCCAGGGTTGAATGAAATAAAATTGATGTGATTCAAAGGGTCTACATGATAGAAGCTGATGGCTTAGCCCCGGTTTTAATGTCCTGAGGGTCTCTTTATTTGGGTTTCCACCTTGGATGTTATACCCCACCAGCTCCTGCTGCAAAGAGCTTGGAGCAATGTTTTGGGCTTGGTTTTCATGGCGGTATCCTTTGACACAGGATACAAAATAAAGCCATTATGAATTTCCATTGCTGATAGTCACCATGCCATATCTGCCTCAGAACAAGCAAATCAAGCTGCTCAGAACATTATTTTCTCCAAGATCGAACACAGCGATATGCTTCCCATAGGCCGTCTTCCGCAATCTCTAGGATGAGCCCAATGATATGTGACAGTGGAGCTAGGGTGATCTTCAAACTCATGATTCATTAGTATTCTAAATTGTAGGTGGAGGTTCAGCATTAGTAAGGCTTTTCTTAGTTCAGAGCCATATGAGGGGTTGTACTAGATCTCAAGTGTAAGAATTGCTTGCATAGTGGTATAGCTTGCCATGTGCATTAAGACAAAAAATGTATTTTTAAAATAGAATATTGAAAGAAGGATTAGAATCATACGTCCCAAAAATTATTTAAGGTTGTAATTTTCCCAAAATTAACAATTAGTGAAACGTTTAACTCACCACTTTTTAATAATACCTTACTTTTCAGAATAGAAATATACTTAATATAAATTCAGGAAGAGGGTTTACAGAATGATATGTAATAAGGAGATAACTGAGAACAAAAAAGAGTTTGGGAAAGCTATAGTAAAAAGCGCAAAACTGATACAGATAAAAAGCCAAATGTCCTTAATGTTCCTTGCCTAGCTTTCTAAATGTTTGGCTATAGTGCATAGATACCACTAAACTATTAATTGAAGAAAATTGAGTGCTGGAAATATACTGGTGAAATGTGAAGATGAGGGTATGTGTGTGTCTGCCTTCGTTTGTACAGCACCTCACAAAATTAAAAAGAAACATCTGTGGGGTCTTTTTCAAGGGCAAGAAAAAGAGGACAACAGTGAAAATGGCATATTTTCTAAGAAAAACGCATTCAACAAACACTTTTCAAGGTCAGTAAATTAAAGAAAGCTTTTTAACCACCCGATTGATATTAAGTAGATCTAGCGATAATGATCTAGGCACTGGCACTATGTTGGAGTGAGTCTCAATTAAGTTTGATTTACACTTTGACTATTGCTTGCCTGTATTTTAAAATATCAAACATTACATGTGCATTTAAATGCTTCCCAAATAGTTTTAATAATAACATATAGTTCAAATAATAAATAATTATTATATTTCACTTATATGCAACAATAATTATATGATGAGAGGATTGATTTTTATTTTTTTAAGCTCAAAGTTTTGCGGTTTTCATATCTTTTACCTCTCCATGATGTGGAAACAAAACGTACCATTAATGAGAATACTAATCCTTTCCATTTTACTGCTGCTTTAGGTCTGTTGGAACAATAATGTCCTCTAATCAAAATCTGATGCCACCTGTAGCTTATTTCAGATTGGTAAAGGTTCTTGCTTTAGTACTATTTTGTTCAATAACGTTCTTTCATCGCCACATTTATGTCTTATTCTTGATATATATCATTCAATCCGTTGTGGTAGCAGTCAGCAACCTCGGCTTCATCTTGGACCCCCTTCTCACCATGACCAAGCAAGTCAACGCCGTGTCCTCCGCCTGCTTCCTCACCCTCCGCATGCTCCGCAAGATCTTCCGCTGGATCCCCGCCGACACCAGAAAAACCGTGACCCACGCCCTCGTCACGAGCCGCCTGGACTACGGCAACACCCTCTACGCTGGGACCACCGCCAAACTCCAAAATCGCCTGCAACGCATTCAAAACGCCTCAGCCCGCCTCATCCTCAACGTACCCCGCAACAGCCACATCTCCGCACACCTGAGACACCTGCATTGGCTCCCCGTCAGCAAAAGGATCACCTTCCGACTTCTCACCCACGCACACAAAGCCCTCCACGACAAGGGACCGGAATACCTCAACAGACGGCTCAACTTCTACGTCCCCACCCGCCCCCTCTGCTCCTCTGGCCTCGCACTCGCCGCCGTCCCTCGCATCCGACGCTCCACGGCGGGTGGGAGATCTTTCTCCTTCCTGGCGGCCAAGACCTGGAACTCCCTCCCCACCAGCCTCAGGACCACCCAGGACCACTCCGCTTTCCGGAGACTCCTAAAGACCTGGCTGTTCGAGCAGCGATAACCACCCCCTTTGTCCCTAGCGCCTTGAGACCCGCACGGGTGAGTAGCGCGCTTTATAAATGCTAATGATTTGATTTGATTTGATTTGTTTACAGACCACTGAAACCTTCTTGGTATATGTACTGAGTTCAAAGAAGACTCTGCAGTGGAGGTGTGACATTAGCGTGTCAATGGGGTTGGGGATCTCCCTGGTTCCACTGTTTTTATCTACCTGAATGTTTGTAGATCTAAAAGTCAGAGTCTCATGCATAGCACTCTGCAATACTAAATTTTTCGAATGACATCTGCTCGTAGATGAGATAGAAATGGCATGATGTCTGTCAGCAATGTAAGTTGGAGTAGCTCTGAGAGGGGTATCTCTGCAAGATACGTAACCCTATTGGGTTCCATCATTGCTTTGGCTGCAAGGCTTACCATATGTAAACCCTCTTCCTCCATAATTGCTCCATGTGCACCCTTAATCAAGCTGTGTGCTTGATGACTTTGGGCGGCTCTTCTTTTGGAATAGGTGTACTTTCGCCAGTCTGTCTCAAGGGTATTTAAGTGCTGCGCTCCCTTCTAGAACCTCCAAACAAGTCTCATTGGTCAGTTGCATATGCAACTGATGGTAGTCAAGCTCCAAGTCTTCAGGCACATCCAAATGAGGCATTTTTCTCAATTCTATAAGGTCCCTCTCAATTGATGGTTTAAAGATTAAATTTTTTAGTTATGTCTTTCTGAGGTCAACACTCTTCCGTTACTATTGACATTTTTGAATAAAAATGACTTTCATTTTGTCATCCAGGGTTGAATGAAATTAAATTGATGTAATTCAAAGGGTCTACATGATAGAAGCTGATGGCTTAGCCCCGGTTTTAATTTCCTGAGGGTATCTTTATTTGGGTTTCCACCTTGGATGTTATACCCCACCAGCTCCTGCTGCAAAGAGCTTGGAGCAATGTTTTGGGCTTGGTTTTCATGGCGGTATCCTTTGACACAGGATACAAAATAAAGCCATTATGAATTTCCATTGCTGATAGTCACCATGCCATATCTGCCTCAGAACAAGCAAATCAATCTGCTCAGAACATTAATTTCTCCAAGATCGAACACAGCGATATGCTTCCCATAGGCCGTCTTCCACAATCTCTAGGATGAGCCCAATGATATGTGACAGTGGAGCTAGGGTGATCTTCAAACTCATGATTCATTAGTATACTAAATTGTAGGTGGAGGTTCGGCATTAGTAAGGCTTTTCTTAGTTCAGAGTCATATGAGGGGTTGTACTAGATCTCAAGTGTGAGAATTACTTGCATAGTGGCATAGCTTGCCATGTGCATTAAGACAAAATTTTAATTTTTAAAATAGAATATTGAAAGAAGGATTAGAATCACACGTCCCAAAAATTATTTAAGCTTGTAATTTTCCCAAAATTAACAATGAGTGAAACGTTTAACTCACCACTTTTTAATAATACCTTACTTTTCAGAATAGAAATATACGTAATATAAATTCAGGAAGAGGGTTTACAGAATGATATGTAATAAGGAGATAACTGAGAACAAAAAAGAGTTTGGGAAAGCTATAGTAAAAAGCGCAAAACTGATACAGATAAAAAGCCAAATGTCCTTAATGTTCCTTGCCTAGCTTTCTAAATGTTTGGCTATAGTGCATAGATACCACTAAACTATTAATTGAAGAAAATTGAGTGCTGGAAATATACTGGTGAAATGTGAAGATGAGGGTATGTGTGTGTCTGCCTTCGTTTGTACAGCACCTGACCAAATTAAAAAGAAACATCTGTGGGGTCTTTTTCAAGGGCAAGAAAAAGAGGACAACAGTGAAAATGGCATATTTTCTAAGAAAAACGCATTCAACAAACACTTTTCAAGGTCAGTAAATTAAAGAAAGCTTTTTAACCACCTGATTGATATTAAGTAGATCTAGCGATAATGATCAAGGCACTGGCACTATGTTGGAGTGAGTCTCAATTAAGTTTGATTTACACTTTGACTATTGCTTGCCTGTATTTTAAAATATCAAACATTACATGTGCATTTAAATGCTTCCCAAATAGTTTTAATAATAACATATAGTTCAAATAATAAATAATTATTATATTTCACTTATATGCAACAATAATTATATGATGAGAGGATTGATTTTTATTTTTTTAAGCTCAAAGTTTTGCGGTTTTCATATCTTTTACCTCTCCATGATGTGGAAACAAAACGTACCATTAATGAGAATACTAATCCTTTCCATTTTACTGCTGCTTTAGGTCTGCTGGAACAATAATGTCCTCTAATCAAAATCTGATGCCACCTGTAGCTTATTTCAGATTGGTAAAGGTTCTTGCTTTAGTACTATTTTGTTCAATAACGTTCTTTCATCGCCACATTTATGTCTTATTCTTGATATATATCATTCAATCCGTTGTGGTAGCAGTCTGTTTACAGACCACTGAAACCTTCTTGGTATATGTACTGAGTTCAAAGAAGACTCTGCAGTGGAGGTGTGACATTAGCGTGTCAATGGGGTTGGGGATCTCCCTGGTTCCACTGTTTTTATCTACCTGAATGTTTGTAGATCTAAAAGTCAGAGTCTCATGCATAGCACTCTGCAATACTCAATTTTTCGAATTACATCTGCTCGTAGATGAGATAGAAATGGCATGATGTCTGTCAGCAATGTAAGTTGGAGTAGCTCTGAGAGGGGTATATCTGCAAGATACGTAACCCAATTGGGTTCCATCATTGCTTTGGCTGCAAGGCTTACCATATGTAAACCCTCTTCCTCCATAATTGCTCCATGTGCACCCTTAATCAAGCTGTGTGCTTGATGACTTTGGGCGGCTCTTCTTTTGGAATAGGTGTACTTTCGCCAGTCTGTCTCAAGGGTATTTAAGTGCTGCGCTCCCTTCTAGAACCTCCAAACAAGTCTCATTGGTCAGTTGCATATGCAACTGATGGTAGTCAAGCTCCAAGTCTTCAGGCACATCCAAATGAGGCATTTTTCTCAATTCTACTTGCTCAATATATTGGAAACTATGAACACCAAAAGGACTCTGCCACCAGCATCATCAGGAGTATCCCTTTATAGACAATAAGGTCCCTCTCAATTGATGGTTTAAAGATTACATTTTTTAGTTATGTCTTTCTGAGGTCAACACTCTTCCGTTACTATTGACATTTTTGAATAAAAATTACTTTCATATTGTCATCCAGGGTTGAATGAAATTAAATTGATGTAATTCAAAGGGTCTACATGATAGAAGCTGATGGCTTAGCCCCGGTTTTAATGTCCTGAGGGTATCTTTATTTGGGTTTCCACCTTGGATGTTATACCCCACCAGCTCCTGCTGCAAAGACCTTGGAGCAATGTTTTGGGCTTGGTTTTCATGGCGGTATCCTTTGACACAGGATACAAAATAAAGCCATTATGAATTTCCATTGCTGATAGTCACCATGCCATATCTGCCTCAGAACAAGCAATCAAGCTGCTCAGAACATTCTTTTCTCCAAGATCGAACACAGCGATATGCTTCCCATAGGCCGTCTTCCACAATCTCTAGGATGAGCCCAATGATATGTGACAGTGGAGCTAGGGTGATCTTCAAACTCATGATTCATTAGTATACTAAATTGTAGGTGGAGGTTCGGCATTAGTAAGGCTTTTCTTAGTTCAGAGTCATATGAGGGGTTGTACTAGATCTCAAGTGTGAGAATTACTTGCATAGTGGCATAGCTTGCCATGTGCATTAAGACAAAATTTTAATTTTTAAAATAGAATATTGAAAGAAGGATTAGAATCACACGTCCCAAAAATTATTTAAGCTTGTAATTTTCCCAAAATTAACAACGAGTGAAACGTTTAACTCACCACTTTTTAATAATACCTTACTTTTCAGAATAGAAATATACGTAATATAAATTCAGGAAGAGGGAAAGTAGTTACAGAATGATATGTAATAAGGAGATGACTGAGAACAAAAAAGAGTTTGGGAAAGCTATAGTAAAAAGCGCAAACCTGATACAGATAAAAAGCTAAATGTCCTTAATGTTCCTTGCCTAGCTTTCTAAATGTTTGGCTGTAGTGCATAGATACCACTAAACTATTAATTGAAGAAAATTGAGTGCTGGAAATATACTGGTGAAATGTGAAGATGAGGGTATGTGTGTGTCTGCCTTCGTTTGTACAGCACTTCACAAAATTAAAAAGAAACATCTGTGGGGTCTTTTTCAAGTGCAAGAAAAAGAGGACAACAGTGAAAATGGCATATTTTCTAAGAAAAACGCATTCAACAAACACTTTTCAAGGTTAGTAAATTAAAGAAAGCTTTTTAACCACCCGATTGATATTAAGTAGATCTAGCGATAATGATCTAGGCACTGGCACTATGTTGGAGTAAGTCTCAATTAAGTTTGATTTACACTTTGACTATTGCTTGCCTGTATTTTAAAATATCAAACATTACATGTGCATTTAAATGCTTCCCAAATAGTTTTAATAATAACATATAGTTCAAATAATGAATAATTATTATATATCACTAATATGCAACAAAAATTATATGATGAGAGGATTGATTTTTATTTTTTTAAGCTCAAAGTTTTGTGGTTTTCATATCTTTTACCTCTCCATGATGGGGAAACAAAACGTACCATTAATGAGAATACTAATCCTTTCCATTTTACTGCTGCTTTAGGTCTGTTGGAACAATAATGTCCTCTAATCAAAATCTGATGCCACCTGTAGCTTATTTCAGATTGGTAAAGGTTCTTGCTTTAGTACTATTTTGTTCAATAACGTTCTTTCATCGCCATATTTATGTCTTATTCATGATATATGTCATTCATTCCGTTATGGTAGCAGTCTGTTTACAGACCACTGAAACCTTCTTGGTATATGTACTGAGTTCAAAGAAGACTCTGCAGTGGAGGTGTGACATTAGCGTGTCAATGGGGTTGGGGATCTCCCTGGTTCCACTGTTTTTATCTACCTGAATGTTTGTAGATCTAAAAGTCAGAGTCTCATGCATAGCACTCTGCAATACTCAATTATTCGAATGACATCTGCTCGTAGATGAGATAGAAATGGCATGATGTCTGTCAGCAGTGTAAGTTGGAGTATCTCTTACAGTGGTATCTCTGCAAGATACGTAACCCTATTGGGTTCCATCATTGCTTTGGCTGCAAGGCTTACCATATGTAAACCCTCTTCCTCCATAATTGCTCCATGTGCACCCTTAATCAAGCTGTGTGCTTGATGACTTTGGGCGGCTCTTCATTTGGAAAAGGTGTACATTCGCCAGTCTGGCTCAAGGGTATTTAAGTGCTGCGCTTCCTTCTAGAACTTCCAAACAAGTCTCATTGGTCAGTTGCATATGCAACTGATGGTAGTCAAGCTCCAAGTCTTCAGGCACATCCAAATGAGGCACTTTTCTCAATTCTACTTGCTCAATATATTGGAAACTATGAACACTAAAAGGACTCTGCCACCAGCATCACCAGGAGTATCCCTTTATAGACAATAAGGTCCCTCTCAATTGATGGTTTAAAGATTACATTTTTTAGTTATGTCTTTCTGAGGTCAACACTCTTCCCTTACTATTGACATTTTTGAATAAAAATGACTTTCATATTGTCATCCAGGGTTGAATGAAATAAAATTGATGTGTTTCAAAGGGTCTACATGATAGAAGCTGATGGCTTAGCCCCGGTTTTAATGTCCTGAGGGTCTCTTTATTTGGGTTTCCACCTTGGATGTTATACCCCACCAGCTCCTGCTGCAAAGAGCTTGGAGCAATGTTTTGGGCTTGGTTTTCATGGGGGTATCCTTTGACACAGGATACAAAATAAAGCCATTATGAATTTCCATTGCTGATAGTCACCATGCCATATCTGCCTCAGAACAAGCAAATCAAGCTGCTCAGAACATTCTTTTCTCCAAGATCGAACACAGCGATATGCTTCCCATAGGCCGTCTTCCGCAATCTCTAGGATGAGCCCAATGATATGTGACAGTGGAGCTAGGGTGATCTTCAAACTCATGATTCATTAGTATACTAAATTGTAGGTGGAGGTTCAGCATTAGTAAGGCTTTTCTTAGTTCAGAGCCATATGAGGGGTTGTACTAGATCTCAAGTGTAAGAATTGCTTGCATAGTGGTATAGCTTGCCATGTGCATTAAGACAAAAAATTTACTTTTAAAATAGAATATTGAAAGAAGGATTAGAATCATACGTCCCAAAAATTATTTAAGGTTGTAATTTTCCCAAAATTAACAATTAGTGAAACGTTTAACTCTCCACTTTTTAATAATACCTTACTTTTCAGAATAGAAATATACGTAATATAAATTCAGGAAGAGGGTTTACAGAATGATATGTAATAAGAAGATAACTGAGAACAAAAAAGAGTTTGGGAAAGCTATAGTAAAAAGCGCAAAACTGATACAGATAAAAAGCCAAATGTCGTTAATGTTCCTTGCCTAGCTTTCTAAATGTTTGGCTATAGTGCATAGATACCACTAAACTATTAATTGAAGAAAATTGAGTGCTGGAAATATACTGGTGAAATGTGAAGATGAGGGTATGTGTGTGTCTGCCTTCGTTTGTACAGCACCTCACAAAATTAAAAAGAAACATCTGTGGGATCTTTTTCAAGGGCAAGAAAAAGAGGACAACAGTGAAAATGGCATATTTTCTAAGAAAAACGCATTCAACAAACACTTTTCAAGGTCAGTAAATTAAAGAAAGCTTTTTAACCACCCGATTGATATTAAGTAGATCTAGCGATAATGATCTAGGCACTGGCACTATGTTGGAGTGAGTCTCAATTAAGTTTGATTTACACTTTGACTATTGCTTGCCTGTATTTTAAAATATCAAACATTACATGTGCATTTAAATGCTTCCCAAATAGTTTTAATAATAACATATAGTTCAAATAATAAATAATTATTATATTTCACTTATATGCAACAATAATTATATGATGAGAGGATTGATTTTTATTTTTTTAAGCTCAAAGTTTTGCGGTTTTCATATCTTTTACCTCTCCATGATGTGGAAACAAAACGTACCATAAATGAGAATACTAATCCTTTCCATTTTACTGCTGCTTTAGGTCTGTTGGAACAATAATGTCCTCTAATCAAAATCTGATGCCACCTGTAGCTTATTTCAGATTGGTAAAGGTTCTTGCTTTAGTACTATTTTGTTCAATAACGTTCTTTCATCGCCACATTTATGTCTTATTCTTGATATATATCATTCAATCCGTTGTGGTAGCAGTCTGTTTACAGACCACTGAAACCTTCTTGGTATATGTACTGAGTTCAAAGAAGACTCTGCAGTGGAGGTGTGACATTAGCGTGTCAATGGGGTTGGGGATCTCCCTGGTTCCACTGTTTTTATCTACCTGAATGTTTGTAGATCTAAAAGTCAGAGTCTCATGCATAGCACTCTGCAATACTCAATTTTTCGAATGACATCTGCTCGTAGATGAGATAGAAATGGCATGATGTCTGTCAGCAATGTAAGTTGGAGTAGCTCTGAGAGGGGTATATCTGCAAGATACGTAACCCAATTGGGTTCCATCATTGCTTTGGCTGCAAGGCTTACCATATGTAAACCCTCTTCCTCCATAATTGCTCCATGTGCACCCTTAATCAAGCTGTGTGCTTGATGACTTTGGGCGGCTCTTCTTTTGGAATAGGTGTACTTTCGCCAGTCTGTCTCAAGGGTATTTAAGTGCTGCGCTCCCTTCTAGAACCTCCAAACAAGTCTCATTGGTCAGTTGCATATGCAACTGATGGTAGTCAAGCTCCAAGTCTTCAGGCACATCCAAATGAGGCATTTTTCTCAATTCTACTTGCTCAATATATTGGAAACTATGAACACCAAAAGGACTCTGCCACCAGCATCATCAGGAGTATCCCTTTATAGACAATAAGGTCCCTCTCAATTGATGGTTTAAAGATTACATTTTTTAGTTATGTCTTTCTGAGGTCAACACTCTTCCGTTACTATTGACATTTTTGAATAAAAATGACTTTCATATTGTCATCCAGGGTTGAATGAAATTAAATTGATGTAATTCAAAGGGTCTACATGATAGAAGCTGATGGCTTAGCCCCGGTTTTAATGTCCTGAGGGTATCCTTATTTGGGTTTCCACCTTGGATGTTATACCCCACCAGCTCCTGCTGCAAAGAGCTTGGAGCAATGTTTTGGGCTTGGTTTTCATGGCGGTATCCTTTGACACAGGATACAAAATAAAGCCATTATGAATTTCCATTGCTGATAGTCACCATGCCATATCTGCCTCAGAACAAGCAAATCAAGCTGCTCAGAACATTCTTTTCTCCAAGATCGAACACAGCGATATGCTTCCCATAGGCCGTCTTCCACAATCTCTAGGATGAGCCCAATGATATGTGACAGTGGAGCTAGGGTGATCTTCAAACTCATGATTCATTAGTATACTAAATTGTAGGTGGAGGTTCGGCATTAGTAAGGCTTTTCTTAGTTCAGAGTCATATGAGGAGTTGTACTAGATCTCAAGTGTGAGAATTACTTGCATAGTGGCATAGCTTGCCATGTGCATTAAGACAAAATTTTAATTTTTAAAATAGAATATTGAAAGAAGGATTAGAATCACACGTCCCAAAAATTATTTAAGCTTGTAATTTTCCCAAAATTAACAACGAGTGAAACGTTTAACTCACCACTTTTTAATAATACCTTACTTTTCAGAATAGAAATATACGTAATATAAATTCAGGAAGAGGGAAAGTAGTTACAGAATGATATGTAATAAGGAGATGACTGAGAACAAAAAAGAGTTTGGGAAAGCTATAGTAAAAAGTGCAAACCTGATACAGATAAAAAGCCAAATGTCCTTAATGTTCCTTGCCTAGCTTTCTAAATGTTTGGCTGTAGTGCATAGATACCACTAAACTATTAATTGAAGAAAATTGAGTGCTGGAAATATACTGGTGAAATGTGAAGATGAGGGTATGTGTGTGTCTGCCTTCGTTTGTACAGCACTTCACAAAATTAAAAAGAAACATCTGTGGGGTCTTTTTCAAGGGCAAGAAAAAGAGGACAACAGTGAAAATGGCATATTTTCTAAGAAAAACGCATTCAACAAACACTTTTCAAGGTTAGTAAATTAAAGAAAGCTTTTTAACCACCCGATTGATATTAAGTAGATCTAGCGATAATGATCTAGGCACTGGCACTATGTTGGAGTAAGTCTCAATTAAGTTTGATTTACACTTTGACTATTGCTTGCCTATATTTTAAAATATCAAACATTACATGTGCATTTAAATGCTTCCCAAATAGTTTTAATAATAACATATAGTTCAAATAATGAATAATTATTATATATCACTAATATGCAACAAAAATTATATGATGAGAGGATTGATTTTTATTTTTTTAAGCTCAAAGTTTTGTGGTTTTCATATCTTTTACCTCTCCATGATGGGGAAACAAAACGTACCATTAATGAGAATACTAATCCTTTCCATTTTACTGCTGCTTTAGGTCTGTTGGAACAATAATGTCCTCTAATCAAAATCTGATGCCACCTGTAGCTTATTTCAGATTGGTAAAGGTTCTTGCTTTAGTACTATTTTGTTCAATAACGTTCTTTCATCGCCATATTTATGTCTTATTCATGATATATGTCATTCATTCCGTTATGGTAGCAGTCTGTTTACAGACCACTGAAACCTTCTTGGTATATGTACTGAGTTCAAAGAACACTCTGCAGTGGAGGTGTGACATTAGCGTGTCAATGGGGTTGGGGATCTCCCTGGTTCCTCTGTTTTTATCTACCTGAATGTTTGTAGATCTAAAAGTCAGAGTCTCATGCATAGCACTCTGCAATACTCAATTATTCGAATGACATCTGCTCGTAGATGAGATAGAAATGGCATGATGTCTGTCAGCAGTGTAAGTTGGAGTATCTCTTACAGTGGTATCTCTGCAAGATACGTAACCCTATTGGGTTCCATCATTGCTTTGGCTGCAAGGCTTACCATATGTAAACCCTCTTCCTCCATAATTGCTCCATGTGCACCCTTAATCAAGCTGTGTGCTTGATGACTTTGGGCGGCTCTTCATTTGGAAAAGGTGTACATTCGCCAGTCTGTCTCAAGGGTATTTAAGTGCTGCGCTTCCTTCTAGAACTTCCAAACAAGTCTCATTGGTCAGTTGCATATGCAACTGATGGTAGTCAAGCTCCAAGTCTTCAGGCACATCCAAATGAGGCACTTTTCTCAATTCTACTTGCTCAATATATTGGAAACTATGAACACCAAAAGGACTCTGCCACCAGCATCATCAGGAGTATCCCTTTATAGACAATAAGGTCCCTCTCAATTGATGGTTTAAAGATTACATTTTTTAGTTATGTCTTTCTGAGGTCAACACTCTTCCCTTACTATTGACATTTTTGAATAAAAATGACTTTCATATTGTCATCCAGGGTTGAATGAAATTATATTGATGTAATTCAAAGGGTCTACATGATAGAAGCTGATGGCTTAGCCCCGGTTTTAATGTCCTGAGGGTATCCTTATTTGGGTTTCCACCTTGGATGTTATACCCCACCAGCTCCTGCTGCAAAGAGCTTGGAGCAATGTTTTGGGCTTGGTTTTCATGGCGGTATCCTTTGACACAGGATACAAAATAAAGCCATTATGAATTTCCATTGCTGATAGTCACCATGCCATATCTGCCTCAGAACAAGCAAATCAAGCTGCTCAGAACATTCTTTTCTCCAAGATCGAACACAGCGATATGCTTCCCATAGGCCGTCTTCCACAATCTCTAGGATGAGCCCAATGATATGTGACAGTGGAGCTAGGGTGATCTTCAAACTCATGATTCATTAGTATACTAAATTGTAGGTGGAGGTTCGGCATTAGTAAGGCTTTTCTTAGTTCAGAGTCATATGAGGAGTTGTACTAGATCTCAAGTGTGAGAATTACTTGCATAGTGGCATAGCTTGCCATGTGCATTAAGACAAAATTTTAATTTTTAAAATAGAATATTGAAAGAAGGATTAGAATCACACGTCCCAAAAATTATTTAAGCTTGTAATTTTCCCAAAATTAACAACGAGTGAAACGTTTAACTCACCACTTTTTAATAATACCTTACTTTTCAGAATAGAAATATACGTAATATAAATTCAGGAAGAGGGAAAGTAGTTACAGAATGATATGTAATAAGGAGATGACTGAGAACAAAAAAGAGTTTGGGAAAGCTATAGTAAAAAGCGCAAACCTGATACAGATAAAAAGCCAAATGTCCTTAATGTTCCTTGCCTAGCTTTCTAAATGTTTGGCTGTAGTGCATAGATACCACTAAACTATTAATTGAAGAAAATTGAGTGCTGGAAATATACTGGTGAAATGTGAAGATGAGGGTATGTGTGTGTCTGCCTTCGTTTGTACAGCACTTCACAAAATTAAAAAGAAACATCTGTGGGGTCTTTTTCAAGGGCAAGAAAAAGAGGACAACAGTGA
The DNA here is from genome assembly GCF_031143425.1 of Pleurodeles waltl. Lineage (NCBI taxonomy): Eukaryota > Metazoa > Chordata > Amphibia > Caudata > Salamandridae > Pleurodeles > Pleurodeles waltl. The sequence continues at coordinate 66,920,284 of NC_090437.1, forward strand.
AAATGGCATATTTTCTAAGAAAAACGCATTCAACAAACACTTTTCAAGGTTAGTAAATTAAAGAAAGCTTTTTAACCACCCGATTGATATTAAGTAGATCTAGCGATAATGATCTAGGCACTGGCACTATGTTGGAGTAAGTCTCAATTAAGTTTGATTTACACTTTGACTATTGCTTGCCTATATTTTAAAATATCAAACATTACATGTGCATTTAAATGCTTCCCAAATAGTTTTAATAATAACATATAGTTCAAATAATGAATAATTATTATATATCACTAATATGCAACAAAAATTATATGATGAGAGGATTGATTTTTATTTTTTTAAGCTCAAAGTTTTGTGGTTTTCATATCTTTTACCTCTCCATGATGGGGAAACAAAACGTACCATTAATGAGAATACTAATCCTTTCCATTTTACTGCTGCTTTAGGTCTGTTGGAACAATAATGTCCTCTAATCAAAATCTGATGCCACCTGTAGCTTATTTCAGATTGGTAAAGGTTCTTGCTTTAGTACTATTTTGTTCAATAACGTTCTTTCATCGCCATATTTATGTCTTATTCATGATATATGTCATTCATTCCGTTATGGTAGCAGTCTGTTTACAGACCACTGAAACCTTCTTGGTATATGTACTGAGTTCAAAGAACACTCTGCAGTGGAGGTGTGACATTAGCGTGTCAATGGGGTTGGGGATCTCCCTGGTTCCTCTGTTTTTATCTACCTGAATGTTTGTAGATCTAAAAGTCAGAGTCTCATGCATAGCACTCTGCAATACTCAATTATTCGAATGACATCTGCTCGTAGATGAGATAGAAATGGCATGATGTCTGTCAGCAGTGTAAGTTGGAGTATCTCTTACAGTGGTATCTCTGCAAGATACGTAACCCTATTGGGTTCCATCATTGCTTTGGCTGCAAGGCTTACCATATGTAAACCCTCTTCCTCCATAATTGCTCCATGTGCACCCTTAATCAAGCTGTGTGCTTGATGACTTTGGGCGGCTCTTCATTTGGAAAAGGTGTACATTCGCCAGTCTGTCTCAAGGCTATTTAAGTGCTGCGCTTCCTTCTAGAACTTCCAAACAAGTCTCATTGGTCAGTTGCATATGCAACTGATGGTAGTCAAGCTCCAAGTCTTCAGGCACATCCAAATGAGGCACTTTTCTCAATTCTACTTGCTCAATATATTGGAAACTATGAACACTAAAAGGACTCTGCCACCAGCATCACCAGGAGTATCCCTTTATAGACAATAAGGTCCCTCTCAATTGATGGTTTAAAGATTACATTTTTTAGTTATGTCTTTCTGAGGTCAACACTCTTCCCTTACTATTGACATTTTTGAATAAAAATGACTTTCATATTGTCATCCAGGGTTGAATGAAATAAAATTGATGTGATTCAAAGGGTCTACATGATAGAAGCTGATGGCTTAGCCCCGGTTTTAATGTCCTGAGGGTCTCTTTATTTGGGTTTCCACCTTGGATGTTATACCCCACCAGCTCCTGCTGCAAAGAGCTTGGAGCAATGTTTTGGGTTTGGTTTTCATGGGGGTATCCTTTGACACAGGATACAAAATAAAGCCATTATGAATTTCCATTGCTGATAGTCACCATGCCATATCTGCCTCAGAACAAGCAAATCAAGCTGCTCAGAACATTCTTTTCTCCAAGATCGAACACAGCGATATGCTTCCCATAGGCCGTCTTCCGCAATCTCTAGGATGAGCCCAATGATATGTGACAGTGGAGCTAGGGTGATCTTCAAACTCATGATTCATTAGTATACTAAATTGTAGGTGGAGGTTCAGCATTAGTAAGGCTTTTCTTAGTTCAGAGCCATATGAGGGGTTGTACTAGATCTCAAGTGTAAGAATTGCTTGCATAGTGGTATAGCTTGCCATGTGCATTAAGACAAAAAATTTATTTTTAAAATAGAATATTGAAAGAAGGATTAGAATCATACGTCCCAAAAATTATTTAAGGTTGTAATTTTCCCAAAATTAACAATTAGTGAAACGTTTAACTCACCACTTTTTAATAATACCTTACTTTTCAGAATAGAAATATACGTAATATAAATTCAGGAAGAGGGTTTACAGAATGATATGTAATAAGAAGATAACTGAGAACAAAAAAGAGTTTGGGAAAGCTATAGTAAAAAGCGCAAAACTGATACAGATAAAAAGCCAAATGTCCTTAATGTTCCTTGCCTAGCTTTCTAAATGTTTGGCTATAGTGCATAGATACCACTAAACTATTAATTGAAGAAAATTGAGTGCTGGAAATATACTGGTGAAATGTGAAGATGAGGGTATGTGTGTGTCTGCCTTCGTTTGTACAGCACCTCACAAAATTAAAAAGAAACATCTGTGGGGTCTTTTTCAAGGGCAAGAAAAAGAGGACAACAGTGAAAATGGCATATTTTCTAAGAAAAACGCATTCAACAAACACTTTTCAAGGTCAGTAAATTAAAGAAAGCTTTTTAACCACCCGATTGATATTAAGTAGATCTAGCGATAATGATCTAGGCACTGGCACTATGTTGGAGTGAGTCTCAATTAAGTTTGATTTACACTTTGACTATTGCTTGCCTGTATTTTAAAATATCAAACATTACATGTGCATTTAAATGCTTCCCAAATAGTTTTAATAATAACATATAGTTCAAATAATAAATAATTATTATATTTCACTTATATGCAACAATAATTATATGATGAGAGGATTGATTTTTATTTTTTTAAGCTCAAAGTTTTGCGGTTTTCATATCTTTTACCTCTCCATGATGTGGAAACAAAACGTACCATTAATGAGAATACTAATCCTTTCCATTTTACTGCTGCTTTAGGTCTGTTGGAACAATAATGTCCTCTAATCAAAATCTGATGCCACCTGTAGCTTATTTCAGATTGGTAAAGGTTCTTGCTTTAGTACTATTTTGTTCAATAACGTTCTTTCATCGCCACATTTATGTCTTATTCTTGATATATATCATTCAATCCGTTGTGGTAGCAGTCTGTTTACAGACCACTGAAACCTTCTTGGTATATGTACTGAGTTCAAAGAAGACTCTGCAGTGGAGGTGTGACATTAGCGTGTCAATGGGGTTGGGGATCTCCCTGGTTCCACTGTTTTTATCTACCTGAATGTTTGTAGATCTAAAAGTCAGAGTCTCATGCATAGCACTCTGCAATACTCAATTTTTCGAATGACATCTGCTCGTAGATGAGATAGAAAAGGCATGATGTCTGTCAGCAATGTAAGTTGGAGTAGCTCTGAGAGGGGTATATCTGCAAGATACGTAACCCAATTGGGATCCATCATTGCTTTGGCTGCAAGGCTTACCATATGTAAACCCTCTTCCTCCATAATTGCTCCATGTGCACCCTTAATCAAGCTGTGTGCTTGATGACTTTGGGCGGCTCTTCTTTTGGAATAGGTGTACTTTCGCCAGTCTGTCTCAAGGGTATTTAAGTGCTGCGCTCCCTTCTAGAACCTCCAAACAAGTCTCATTGGTCAGTTGCATATGCAACTGATGGTAGTCAAGCTCCAAGTCTTCAGGCACATCCAAATGAGGCATTTTTCTCAATTCTACTTGCCCAATATATTGGAAACTATGAACACCAAAAGGACTCTGCCACCAGCATCATCAGGAGTATCCCTTTATAGACAATAAGGTCCCTCTCAATTGATGGTTTAAAGATTAAATTTTTTAGTTATGTCTTTCTGAGGTCAACACTCTTCCGTTACTATTGACATTTTTGAATAAAAATGACTTTCATATTGTCATCCAGGGTTGAATGAAATTAAATTGATGTAATTGAAAGGGTCTACATGATAGAAGCTGATGGCTTAGCCCCGGTTTTAATGTCCTGAGGGTATCTTTATTTGGGTTTCCACCTTGGATGTTATACCCCACCAGCTCCTGCTGCATAGAGCTTGGAGCAATGTTTTGGGCTTGGTTTTCATGGCGGTATCCTTTGACACAGGATACAAAATAAAGCCATTATGAATTTCCATTGCTGATAGTCACCATGCCATATCTGCCTCCGAACAAGCAAATCAAGCTGCTCAGAACATTCTTTTCTCCAAGATCGAACACAGCGATATGCTTCCCATAGGCCGTCTTCCACAATCTCTAGGATGAGCCCAATGATATGTGACAGTGGAGCTAGGGTGATCTTCAAACTCATGATTCATTAGTATACTAAATTGTAGGTGGAGGTTCGGCATTAGTAAGGCTTTTCTTAGTTCAGAGTCATATGAGGGGTTGTACTAGATCTCAAGTGTGAGAATTACTTGCATAGTGGCATAGCTTGCCATGTGCATTAAGACAAAATTTTAATTTTTAAAATAGAATATTGAAAGAAGGATTAGAATCACACGTCCCAAAAATTATTTAAGCTTGTAATTTTCCCAAAATTAACAACGAGTGAAACGTTTAACTCACCACTTTTTAATAATACCTTACTTTTCAGAATAGAAATATACGTAATATAAATTCAGGAAGAGGGAAAGTAGTTACAGAATGATATGTAATAAGGAGATGACTGAGAACAAAAAAGAGTTTGGGAAAGCTATAGTAAAAAGCGCAAACCTGATACAGATAAAAAGCCAAATGTCCTTAATGTTCCTTGCCTAGCTTTCTAAATGTTTGGCTGTAGTGCATAGATACCACTAAACTATTAATTGAAGAAAATTGAGTGCTGGAAATATACTGGTGAAATGTGAAGATGAGGGTATGTGTGTGTCTGCCTTCGTTTGTACAGCACCTCACAAAATTAAAAAGAAACATCTGTGGGGTCTTTTTCAAGGGCAAGAAAAAGAGGACAACAGTGAAAATGGCATATTTTCTAAGAAAAACGCATTCAACAAACACTTTTCAAGGTTAGTAAATTAAAGAAAGCTTTTTAACCACCCGATTGATATTAAGTAGATCTAGCGATAATGATCTAGGCACTGGCACTATGTTGGAGTAAGTCTCAATTAAGTTTGATTTACACTTTGACTATTGCTTGCCTGTATTTTAAAATATCAAACATTACATGTGCATTTAAATGCTTCCCAAATAGTTTTAATAATAACATATAGTTCAAATAATGAATAATTATTATATATCACTAATATGCAACAAAAAGTATATGATGAGAGGATTGATTTTTATTTTTTTAAGCTCAAAGTTTTGTGGTTTTCATATCTTTTACCTCTCCATGATGGGGAAACAAAACGTACCATTAATGAGAATACTAATCCTTTCCATTTTACTGCTGCTTTAGGTCTGTTGGAACAATAATGTCCTCTAATCAAAATCTGATGCCACCTGTAGCTTATTTCAGATTGGTAAAGGTTCTTGCTTTAGTACTATTTTGTTCAATAACGTTCTTTCATCGCCATATTTATGTCTTATTCATGATATATGTCATTCATTCCGTTTATGGTAGCAGTCTGTTTACAGACCACTGAAACCTTCTTGGTATATGTACTGAGTTCAAAGAAGACTCTGCAGTGGAGGTGTGACATTAGCGTGTCAATGGGGTTGGGGATCTCCCTGGTTCCACTGTTTTTATCTACCTGAATGTTTGTAGATCTAAAAGTCAGAGTCTCATGCATAGCACTCTGCAATACTCAATTATTCGAATGACATCTGCTCGTAGATGAGATAGAAATGGCATGATGTCTGTCAGCAGTGTAAGTTGGAGTATCTCTTACAGTGGTATCTCTGCAAGATACGTAACCCTATTGGGTTCCATCATTGCTTTGGTTGCAAGGCTTACCATATGTAAACCCTCTTCCTCCATAATTGCTCCATGTGCACCCTTAATCAAGCTGTGTGCTTGATGACTTTGGGCGGCTCTTCATTTGGAAAAGGTGTACATTCGCCAGTCTGTCTCAAGGGTATTTAAGTGCTGCGCTTCCTTCTAGAACTTCCAAACAAGTCTCATTGGTCAGTTGCATATGCAACTGATGGTAGTCAAGCTCCAAGTCTTCAGGCACATCCAAATGAGGCACTTTTCTCAATTCTACTTGCTCAATATATTGGAAACTATGAACACTAAAAGAACTCTGCCACCAGCATCACCAGGAGTATCCCTTTATAGACAATAAGGTCCCTCTCAATTGATGGTTTAAAGATTACATTTTTTAGTTATGTCTTTCTGAGGTCAACACTCTTCCCTTACTATTGACATTTTTGAATAAAAATGACTTTCATATTGTCATCCAGGGTTGAATGAAATAAAATTGATGTGATTCAAAGGGTCTACATGATAGAAGCTGATGGCTTAGCCCCGGTTTTAATGTCCTGAGGGTCTCTTTATTTGGGTTTCCACCTTGGATGTTATACCCCACCAGCTCCTGCTGCAAAGAGCTTGGAGCAATGTTTTGGGCTTGGTTTTCATGGCGGTATCCTTTGACACAGGATACAAAATAAAGCCATTATGAATTTCCATTGCTGATAGTCACCATGCCATATCTGCCTCAGAACAAGCAAATCAAGCTGCTCAGAACATTCTTTTCTCCAAGATCGAACACAGCGATATGCTTCCCATAGGCCGTCTTCCGCAATCTCTAGGATGAGCCCAATGATATGTGACAGTGGAGCTAGGGTGATCTTCAAACTCATGATTCATTAGTATTCTAAATTGTAGGTGGAGGTTCAGCATTAGTAAGGCTTTTCTTAGTTCAGAGCCATATGAGGGGTTGTACTAGATCTCAAGTGTAAGAATTGCTTGCATAGTGGTATAGCTTGCCATGTGCATTAAGACAAAAAATGTATTTTTAAAATAGAATATTGAAAGAAGGATTAGAATCATACGTCCCAAAAATTATTTAAGGTTGTAATTTTCCCAAAATTAACAATTAGTGAAACGTTTAACTCACCACTTTTTAATAATACCTTACTTTTCAGAATAGAAATATACTTAATATAAATTCAGGAAGAGGGTTTACAGAATGATATGTAATAAGGAGATAACTGAGAACAAAAAAGAGTTTGGGAAAGCTATAGTAAAAAGCGCAAAACTGATACAGATAAAAAGCCAAATGTCCTTAATGTTCCTTGCCTAGCTTTCTAAATGTTTGGCTATAGTGCATAGATACCACTAAACTATTAATTGAAGAAAATTGAGTGCTGGAAATATACTGGTGAAATGTGAAGATGAGGGTATGTGTGTGTCTGCCTTCGTTTGTACAGCACCTCACAAAATTAAAAAGAAACATCTGTGGGGTCTTTTTCAAGGGCAAGAAAAAGAGGACAACAGTGAAAATGGCATATTTTCTAAGAAAAACGCATTCAACAAACACTTTTCAAGGTCAGTAAATTAAAGAAAGCTTTTTAACCACCCGATTGATATTAAGTAGATCTAGCGATAATGATCTAGGCACTGGCACTATGTTGGAGTGAGTCTCAATTAAGTTTGATTTACACTTTGACTATTGCTTGCCTGTATTTTAAAATATCAAACATTACATGTGCATTTAAATGCTTCCCAAATAGTTTTAATAATAACATATAGTTCAAATAATAAATAATTATTATATTTCACTTATATGCAACAATAATTATATGATGAGAGGATTGATTTTTATTTTTTTAAGCTCAAAGTTTTGCGGTTTTCATATCTTTTACCTCTCCATGATGTGGAAACAAAACGTACCATTAATGAGAATACTAATCCTTTCCATTTTACTGCTGCTTTAGGTCTGTTGGAACAATAATGTCCTCTAATCAAAATCTGATGCCACCTGTAGCTTATTTCAGATTGGTAAAGGTTCTTGCTTTAGTACTATTTTGTTCAATAACGTTCTTTCATCGCCACATTTATGTCTTATTCTTGATATATATCATTCAATCCGTTGTGGTAGCAGTCAGCAACCTCGGCTTCATCTTGGACCCCCTTCTCACCATGACCAAGCAAGTCAACGCCGTGTCCTCCGCCTGCTTCCTCACCCTCCGCATGCTCCGCAAGATCTTCCGCTGGATCCCCGCCGACACCAGAAAAACCGTGACCCACGCCCTCGTCATGAGCCGCCTGGACTACGGCAACACCCTCTACGCTGGGACCACCGCCAAACTCCAAAATCGCCTGCAACGCATTCAAAACGCCTCAGCCCGCCTCATCCTCAACGTACCCCGCAACAGCCACATCTCCGCACACCTGAGACACCTGCATTGGCTCCCCGTCAGCAAAAGGATCACCTTCCGACTTCTCACCCACGCACACAAAGCCCTCCACGACAAGGGACCGGAATACCTCAACAGACGGCTCAACTTCTACGTCCCCACCCGCCCCCTCTGCTCCTCTGGCCTCGCACTCGCCGCCGTCCCTCGCATCCGACGCTCCACGGCGGGTGGGAGATCTTTCTCCTTCCTGGCGGCCAAGACCTGGAACTCCCTCCCCACCAGCCTCAGGACCACCCAGGACCACTCCGCTTTCCGGAGACTCCTAAAGACCTGGCTGTTCGAGCAGCGATAACCACCCCCTTTGTCCCTAGCGCCTTGAGACCCGCACGGGTGAGTAGCGCGCTTTATAAATGCTAATGATTTGATTTGATTTGATTTGTTTACAGACCACTGAAACCTTCTTGGTATATGTACTGAGTTCAAAGAAGACTCTGCAGTGGAGGTGTGACATTAGCGTGTCAATGGGGTTGGGGATCTCCCTGGTTCCACTGTTTTTATCTACCTGAATGTTTGTAGATCTAAAAGTCAGAGTCTCATGCATAGCACTCTGCAATACTCAATTTTTCGAATGCCATCTGCTCGTAGATGAGATAGAAATGGCATGATGTCTGTCAGCAATGTAAGTTGGAGTAGCTCTGAGAGGGGTATCTCTGCAAGATACGTAACCCTATTGGGTTCCATCATTGCTTTGGCTGCAAGGCTTACCATATGTAAACCCTCTTCCTCCATAATTGCTCCATGTGCACCCTTAATCAAGCTGTGTGCTTGATGACTTTGGGCGGCTCTTCTTTTGGAATAGGTGTACTTTCGCCAGTCTGTCTCAAGGGTATTTAAGTGCTGCGCTCCCTTCTAGAACCTCCAAACAAGTCTCATTGGTCAGTTGCATATGCAACTGATGGTAGTCAAGCTCCAAGTCTTCAGGCACATCCAAATGAGGCATTTTTCTCAATTCTATAAGGTCCCTCTCAATTGATGGTTTAAAGATTAAATTTTTTAGTTATGTCTTTCTGAGGTCAACACTCTTCCGTTACTATTGACATTTTTGAATAAAAATGACTTTCATTTTGTCATCCAGGGTTGAATGAAATTAAATTGATGTAATTCAAAGGGTCTACATGATAGAAGCTGATGGCTTAGCCCCGGTTTTAATTTCCTGAGGGTATCTTTATTTGGGTTTCCACCTTGGATGTTATACCCCACCAGCTCCTGCTGCAAAGAGCTTGGAGCAATGTTTTGGGCTTGGTTTTCATGGCGGTATCCTTTGACACAGGATACAAAATAAAGCCATTATGAATTTCCATTGCTGATAGTCACCATGCCATATCTGCCTCAGAACAAGCAAATCAATCTGCTCAGAACATTAATTTCTCCAAGATCGAACACAGCGATATGCTTCCCATAGGCCGTCTTCCACAATCTCTAGGATGAGCCCAATGATATGTGACAGTGGAGCTAGGGTGATCTTCAAACTCATGATTCATTAGTATACTAAATTGTAGGTGGAGGTTCGGCATTAGTAAGGCTTTTCTTAGTTCAGAGTCATATGAGGGGTTGTACTAGATCTCAAGTGTGAGAATTACTTGCATAGTGGCATAGCTTGCCATGTGCATTAAGACAAAATTTTAATTTTTAAAATAGAATATTGAAAGAAGGATTAGAATCACACGTCCCAAAAATTATTTAAGCTTGTAATTTTCCCAAAATTAACAATGAGTGAAACGTTTAACTCACCACTTTTTAATAATACCTTACTTTTCAGAATAGAAATATACGTAATATAAATTCAGGAAGAGGGTTTACAGAATGATATGTAATAAGGAGATAACTGAGAACAAAAAAGAGTTTGGGAAAGCTATAGTAAAAAGCGCAAAACTGATACAGATAAAAAGCCAAATGTCCTTAATGTTCCTTGCCTAGCTTTCTAAATGTTTGGCTATAGTGCATAGATACCACTAAACTATTAATTGAAGAAAATTGAGTGCTGGAAATATACTGGTGAAATGTGAAGATGAGGGTATGTGTGTGTCTGCCTTCGTTTGTACAGCACCTGACCAAATTAAAAAGAAACATCTGTGGGGTCTTTTTCAAGGGCAAGAAAAAGAGGACAACAGTGAAAATGGCATATTTTCTAAGAAAAACGCATTCAACAAACACTTTTCAAGGTCAGTAAATTAAAGAAAGCTTTTTAACCACCCGATTGATATTAAGTAGATCTAGCGATAATGATCAAGGCACTGGCACTATGTTGGAGTGAGTCTCAATTAAGTTTGATTTACACTTTGACTATTGCTTGCCTGTATTTTAAAATATCAAACATTACATGTGCATTTAAATGCTTCCCAAATAGTTTTAATAATAACATATAGTTCAAATAATAAATAATTATTATATTTCACTTATATGCAACAATAATTATATGATGAGAGGATTGATTTTTATTTTTTTAAGCTCAAAGTTTTGCGGTTTTCATATCTTTTACCTCTCCATGATGTGGAAACAAAACGTACCATTAATGAGAATACTAATCCTTTCCATTTTACTGCTGCTTTAGGTCTGCTGGAACAATAATGTCCTCTAATCAAAATCTGATGCCACCTGTAGCTTATTTCAGATTGGTAAAGGTTCTTGCTTTAGTACTATTTTGTTCAATAACGTTCTTTCATCGCCACATTTATGTCTTATTCTTGATATATATCATTCAATCCGTTGTGGTAGCAGTCTGTTTACAGACCACTGAAACCTTCTTGGTATATGTACTGAGTTCAAAGAAGACTCTGCAGTGGAGGTGTGACATTAGCGTGTCAATGGGGTTGGGGATCTCCCTGGTTCCACTGTTTTTATCTACCTGAATGTTTGTAGATCTAAAAGTCAGAGTCTCATGCATAGCACTCTGCAATACTCAATTTTTCGAATTACATCTGCTCGTAGATGAGATAGAAATGGCATGATGTCTGTCAGCAATGTAAGTTGGAGTAGCTCTGAGAGGGGTATATCTGCAAGATACGTAACCCAATTGGGTTCCATCATTGCTTTGGCTGCAAGGCTTACCATATGTAAACCCTCTTCCTCCATAATTGCTCCATGTGCACCCTTAATCAAGCTGTGTGCTTGATGACTTTGGGCGGCTCTTCTTTTGGAATAGGTGTACTTTCGCCAGTCTGTCTCAAGGGTATTTAAGTGCTGCGCTCCCTTCTAGAACCTCCAAACAAGTCTCATTGGTCAGTTGCATATGCAACTGATGGTAGTCAAGCTCCAAGTCTTCAGGCACATCCAAATGAGGCATTTTTCTCAATTCTACTTGCTCAATATATTGGAAACTATGAACACCAAAAGGACTCTGCCACCAGCATCATCAGGAGTATCCCTTTATAGACAATAAGGTCCCTCTCAATTGATGGTTTAAAGATTACATTTTTTAGTTATGTCTTTCTGAGGTCAACACTCTTCCGTTACTATTGACATTTTTGAATAAAAATTACTTTCATATTGTCATCCAGGGTTGAATGAAATTAAATTGATGTAATTCAAAGGGTCTACATGATAGAAGCTGATGGCTTAGCCCCGGTTTTAATGTCCTGAGGGTATCTTTATTTGGGTTTCCACCTTGGATGTTATACCCCACCAGCTCCTGCTGCAAAGACCTTGGAGCAATGTTTTGGGCTTGGTTTTCATGGCGGTATCCTTTGACACAGGATACAAAATAAAGCCATTATGAATTTCCATTGCTGATAGTCACCATGCCATATCTGCCTCAGAACAAGCAATCAAGCTGCTCAGAACATTCTTTTCTCCAAGATCGAACACAGCGATATGCTTCCCATAGGCCGTCTTCCACAATCTCTAGGATGAGCCCAATGATATGTGACAGTGGAGCTAGGGTGATCTTCAAACTCATGATTCATTAGTATACTAAATTGTAGGTGGAGGTTCGGCATTAGTAAGGCTTTTCTTAGTTCAGAGTCATATGAGGGGTTGTACTAGATCTCAAGTGTGAGAATTACTTGCATAGTGGCATAGCTTGCCATGTGCATTAAGACAAAATTTTAATTTTTAAAATAGAATATTGAAAGAAGGATTAGAATCACACGTCCCAAAAATTATTTAAGCTTGTAATTTTCCCAAAATTAACAACGAGTGAAACGTTTAACTCACCACTTTTTAATAATACCTTACTTTTCAGAATAGAAATATACGTAATATAAATTCAGGAAGAGGGAAAGTAGTTACAGAATGATATGTAATAAGGAGATGACTGAGAACAAAAAAGAGTTTGGGAAAGCTATAGTAAAAAGCGCAAACCTGATACAGATAAAAAGCTAAATGTCCTTAATGTTCCTTGCCTAGCTTTCTAAATGTTTGGCTGTAGTGCATAGATACCACTAAACTATTAATTGAAGAAAATTGAGTGCTGGAAATATACTGGTGAAATGTGAAGATGAGGGTATGTGTGTGTCTGCCTTCGTTTGTACAGCACTTCACAAAATTAAAAAGAAACATCTGTGGGGTCTTTTTCAAGTGCAAGAAAAAGAGGACAACAGTGAAAATGGCATATTTTCTAAGAAAAACGCATTCAACAAACACTTTTCAAGGTTAGTAAATTAAAGAAAGCTTTTTAACCACCCGATTGATATTAAGTAGATCTAGCGATAATGATCTAGGCACTGGCACTATGTTGGAGTAAGTCTCAATTAAGTTTGATTTACACTTTGACTATTGCTTGCCTGTATTTTAAAATATCAAACATTACATGTGCATTTAAATGCTTCCCAAATAGTTTTAATAATAACATATAGTTCAAATAATGAATAATTATTATATATCACTAATATGCAACAAAAATTATATGATGAGAGGATTGATTTTTATTTTTTTAAGCTCAAAGTTTTGTGGTTTTCATATCTTTTACCTCTCCATGATGGGGAAACAAAACGTACCATTAATGAGAATACTAATCCTTTCCATTTTACTGCTGCTTTAGGTCTGTTGGAACAATAATGTCCTCTAATCAAAATCTGATGCCACCTGTAGCTTATTTCAGATTGGTAAAGGTTCTTGCTTTAGTACTATTTTGTTCAATAACGTTCTTTCATCGCCATATTTATGTCTTATTCATGATATATGTCATTCATTCCGTTATGGTAGCAGTCTGTTTACAGACCACTGAAACCTTCTTGGTATATGTACTGAGTTCAAAGAAGACTCTGCAGTGGAGGTGTGACATTAGCGTGTCAATGGGGTTGGGGATCTCCCTGGTTCCACTGTTTTTATCTACCTGAATGTTTGTAGATCTAAAAGTCAGAGTCTCATGCATAGCACTCTGCAATACTCAATTATTCGAATGACATCTGCTCGTAGATGAGATAGAAATGGCATGATGTCTGTCAGCAGTGTAAGTTGGAGTATCTCTTACAGTGGTATCTCTGCAAGATACGTAACCCTATTGGGTTCCATCATTGCTTTGGCTGCAAGGCTTACCATATGTAAACCCTCTTCCTCCATAATTGCTCCATGTGCACCCTTAATCAAGCTGTGTGCTTGATGACTTTGGGCGGCTCTTCATTTGGAAAAGGTGTACATTCGCCAGTCTGTCTCAAGGGTATTTAAGTGCTGCGCTTCCTTCTAGAACTTCCAAACAAGTCTCATTGGTCAGTTGCATATGCAACTGATGGTAGTCAAGCTCCAAGTCTTCAGGCACATCCAAATGAGGCACTTTTCTCAATTCTACTTGCTCAATATATTGGAAACTATGAACACTAAAAGGACTCTGCCACCAGCATCACCAGGAGTATCCCTTTATAGACAATAAGGTCCCTCTCAATTGATGGTTTAAAGATTAAATTTTTTAGTTATGTCTTTCTGAGGTCAACACTCTTCCCTTACTATTGACATTTTTGAATAAAAATGACTTTCATATTGTCATCCAGGGTTGAATGAAATAAAATTGATGTGATTCAAAGGGTCTACATGATAGAAGCTGATGGCTTAGCCCCGGTTTTAATGTCCTGAGGGTCTCTTTATTTGGGTTTCCACCTTGGATGTTATACCCCACCAGCTCCTGCTGCAAAGAGCTTGGAGCAATGTTTTGGGCTTGGTTTTCATGGCGGTATCCTTTGACACAGGATACAAAATAAAGCCATTATGAATTTCCATTGCTGATAGTCACCATGCCATATCTGCCTCAGAACAAGCAAATCAAGCTGCTCAGAACATTCTTTTCTCCAAGATCGAACACAGCGATATGCTTCCCATAGGCCGTCTTCCGCAATCTCTAGGATGAGCCCAATGATATGTGACAGTGGAGCTAGGGTGATCTTCAAACTCATGATTCATTAGTATACTAAATTGTAGGTGGAGGTTCAGCATTAGTAAGGCTTTTCTTAGTTCAGAGCCATATGAGGGGTTGTACTAGATCTCAAGTGTAAGAATTGCTTGCATAGTGGTATAGCTTGCCATGTGCATTAAGACAAAAAATTTATTTTTAAAATAGAATATTGAAAGAAGGATTAGAATCATACGTCCCAAAAATTATTTAAGGTTGTAATTTTCCAAAAATTAACAATTAGTGAAACGTTTAACTCACCACTTTTTAATAATACCTTACTTTTCAGAATAGAAATATACGTAATATAAATTCAGGAAGAGGGTTTACAGAATGATATGTAATAAGGAGATAACTGAGAACAAAAAAGAGTTTGGGAAAGCTATAGTAAAAAGCGCAAAACTGATACAGATAAAAAGCCAAATGTCCTTAATGTTCCTTGCCTAGCTTTCTAAATGTTTGGCTATAGTGCATAGATACCACTAAACTATTAATTGAAGAAAATTGAGTGCTGGAAATATACTGGTGAAATGTGAAGATGAGGGTATGTGTGTGTCTGCCTTCGTTTGTACAGCACCTCACAAAATTAAAAAGAAACATCTGTGGGGTCTTTTTCAAGGGCAAGAAAAAGAGGACAACAGTGAAAATGGCATATTTTCTAAGAAAAACGCATTCAACAAACACTTTTCAAGGTCAGTAAATTAAAGAAAGCTTTTTAACCACCCGATTGATATTAAGTAGATCTAGCGATAATGATCTAGGCACTGGCACTATGTTGGAGTGAGTCTCAATTAAGTTTGATTTACACTTTGACTATTGCTTGCCTGTATTTTAAAATATCAAACATTACATGTGCATTTAAATGCTTCCCAAATAGTTTTAATAATAACATATAGTTCAAATAATAAATAATTATTATATTTCACTTATATGCAACAATAATTATATGATGAGAGGATTGATTTTTATTTTTTTAAGCTCAAAGTTTTGCGGTTTTCATATCTTTTACCTCTCCATGATGTGGAAACAAAACGTACCATTAATGAGAATACTAATCCTTTCCATTTTACTGCTGCTTTAGGTCTGTTGGAACAATAATGTTCTCTAATCAAAATCTGATGCCACCTGTAGCTTATTTCAGATTGGTAAAGGTTCTTGCTTTAGTACTATTTTGTTCAATAACGTTCTTTCATCGCCACATTTATGTCTTATTCTTGATATATATCATTCAATCCGTTGTGGTAGCAGTCTGTTTACAGACCACTGAAACCTTCTTGGTATATGTACTGAGTTCAAAGAAGACTCTGCAGTGGAGGTGTGACATTAGCGTGTCAATGGGGTTGGGGATCTCCCTGGTTCCACTGTTTTTATCTACCTGAATGTTTGTAGATCTAAAAGTCAGAGTCTCATGCATAGCATTCTGCAATACTCAGTTATTCGAATGACATCTGCTCGTAGATGAGATAGAAATGGCATGATGTCTGTCAGCAGTGTAAGTTGGAGTATCTCTTACAGTGGTATCTCTGCAAGATACGTAACCCTATTGGGTTCCATCATTGCTTTGGTTGCAAGGCTTACCATATGTAAACCCTCTTCCTCCATAATTGCTCCATGTGCACCCTTAATCAAGCTGTGTGCTTGATGACTTTGGGCGGCTCTTCATTTGGAAAAGGTGTACATTCGCCAGTCTGTCTCAAGGGTATTTAAGTGCTGCGCTTCCTTCTAGAACTTCCAAACAAGTCTCATTGGTCAGTTG
This sequence comes from Pleurodeles waltl, assembly GCF_031143425.1. Classification (NCBI taxonomy): domain Eukaryota; kingdom Metazoa; phylum Chordata; class Amphibia; order Caudata; family Salamandridae; genus Pleurodeles; species Pleurodeles waltl. Next base: position 66,936,552 of record NC_090437.1, read on the forward strand.
CATATGCAACTGATGGTAGTCAAGCTCCAAGTCTTCAGGCACATCCAAATGAGGCACTTTTCTCAATTCTACTTGCTCAATATATTGGAAACTATGAAAACTAAAAGGACTCTGCCACCAGCATCACCAGGAGTATCCCTTTATAGACAATAAGGCCCCTCTCAATTGATGGTTTAAAGATTACATTTTTTAGTTATGTCTTTCTGAGGTCAACACTCTTCCCTTACTATTGACATTTTTGAATAAAAATGACTTTCATATTGTCATCCAGGGTTGAATGAAATAAAATTGATGTGATTCAAAGGGTCTACATGATAGAAGCTGATGGCTTAGCCCCGGTTTTAATGTCCTGAGGGTCTCTTTATTTGGGTTTCCACCTTGGATGTTATACCCCACCAGCTCCTGCTGCAAAGAGCTTGGAGCAATGTTTTGGGCTTGGTTTTCATGGCGGTATCCTTTGACACAGGATACAAAATAAAGCCATTATGAATTTCCATTGCTGATAGTCACCATGCCATATCTGCCTCAGAACAAGCAAATCAAGCTGCTCAGAACATTCTTTTCTCCAAGATCGAACACAGCGATATGCTTCCCATAGGCCGTCTTCCGCAATCTCTAGGATGAGCCCAATGATATGTGACAGTGGAGCTAGGGTGATCTTCAAACTCCTGATTCATTAGTATACTAAATTGTAGGTGGAGGTTCAGCATTAGTAAGGCTTTTCTTAGTTCAGAGCCATATGAGGGGTTGTACTAGATCTCAAGTGTAAGAATTGCTTGCATAGTGGTATAGCTTGCCATGTGCATTAAGACAAAAAATGTATTTTTAAAATAGAATATTGAAAGAAGGATTAGAATCATACGTCCCAAAAATTATTTAAGGTTGTAATTTTCCCAAAATTAACAATTAGTGAAACGTTTAACTCACCACTTTTTAATAATACCTTACTTTTCAGAATAGAAATATACGTAATATAAATTCAGGAAGAGGGTTTACAGAATGATATGTAATAAGGAGATAACTGAGAACAAAAAAGAGTTTGGGAAAGCTATAGTAAAAAGCGCAAAACTGATACAGATAAAAAGCCAAATGTCCTTAATGTTCCTTGCCTAGCTTTCTAAATGTTTGGCTATAGTGCATAGATACCACTAAACTATTAATTGAAGAAAATTGAGTGCTGGAAATATACTGGTGAAATGTGAAGATGAGGGTATGTGTGTGTCTGCCTTCGTTTGTACAGCACCTCACAAAATTAAAAAGAAACATCTGTGGGGTCTTTTTCAAGGGCAAGAAAAAGAGGACAACAGTGAAAATGGCATATTTTCTAAGAAAAACGCATTCAACAAACACTTTTCAAGGTCAGTAAATTAAAGAAAGCTTTTTAACCACCCGATTGATATTAAGTAGATCTAGCGATAATGATCTAGGCACTGGCACTATGTTGGAGTGAGTCTCAATTAAGTTTGATTTACACTTTGACTATTGCTTGCCTGTATTTTAAAATATCAAACATTACATGTGCATTTAAATGCTTCCCAAATAGTTTTAATAATAACATATAGTTCAAATAATAAATAATTATTATATTTCACTTATATGCAACAATAATTATATGATGAGAGGATTGATTTTTATTTTTTTAAGCTCAAAGTTTTGCGGTTTTCATATCTTTTACCTCTCCATGATGTGGAAACAAAACGTACCATTAATGAGAATACTAATCCTTTCCATTTTACTGCTGCTTTAGGTCTGTTGGAACAATAATGTCCTCTAATCAAAATCTGATGCCACCTGTAGCTTATTTCAGATTGGTAAAGGTTCTTGCTTTAGTACTATTTTGTTCAATAACGTTCTTTCATCGCCACATTTATGTCTTATTCTTGATATATATCATTCAATCCGTTGTGGTAGCAGTCAGCAACCTCGGCTTCATCTTGGACCCCCTTCTCACCATGACCAAGCAAGTCAACGCCGTGTCCTCCGCCTGCTTCCTCACCCTCCGCATGCTCCGCAAGATCTTCCGCTGGATCCCCGCCGACACCAGAAAAACCGTGACCCACGCCCTCGTCACGAGCCGCCTGGACTACGGCAACACCCTCTACGCTGGGACCACCGCCAAACTCCAAAATCGCCTGCAACGCATTCAAAACGCCTCAGCCCGCCTCATCCTAAACGTACCCCGCAACAGCCACATCTCCGCACACCTGAGACACCTGCATTGGCTCCCCGTCAGCAAAAGGATCACCTTCCGACTTCTCACCCACGCACACAAAGCCCTCCACGACAAGGGACCGGAATACCTCAACAGACGGCTCAACTTCTACGTCCCCACCCGCCCCCTCTGCTCCTCTGGCCTCGCACTCGCCGCCGTCCCTCGCATCCGACGCTCCACGGCGGGTGGGAGATCTTTCTCCTTCCTGGCGGCCAAGACCTGGAACTCCCTCCCCACCAGCCTCAGGACCACCCAGGACCACTCCGCTTTCCGGAGACTCCTAAAGACCTGGCTGTTCGAGCAGCGATAACCACCCCCTTTGTCCCTAGCGCCTTGAGACCCGCACGGGTGAGTAGCGCGCTTTATAAATGCTAATGATTTTATTTGATTTGATTTGTTTACAGACCACTGAAACCTTCTTGGTATATGTACTGAGTTCAAAGAAGACTCTGCAGTGGAGGTGTGACATTAGCGTGTCAATGGGGTTGGGGATCTCCCTGGTTCCACTGTTTTTATCTACCTGAATGTTTGTAGATCTAAAAGTCAGAGTCTCATGCATAGCACTCTGCAATACTCAATTATTCGAATGACATCTGCTCGTAGATGAGATAGAAATGGCATGATGTCTGTCAGCAGTGTAAGTTGGAGTATCTCTTACAGTGGTATCTCTGCAAGATACGTAACCCTATTGGGTTCCATCATTGCTTTGGCTGCAAGGCTTACCATATGTAAACCCTCTTCCTCCATAATTGCTCCATGTGCACCCTTAATCAAGCTGTGTGCTTGATGACTTTGGGCGGCTCTTCTTTTGGAATAGGTGTACTTTCGCCAGTCTGTCTCAAGGGTATTTAAGTGCTGCGCTCCCTTCTAGAACCTCCAAAAAGTCTCATTGGTCAGTTGCATATGCAACTGATGGTAGTCAAGCTCCAAGTCTTCAGGCACATCCAAATGAGGCATTTTTCTCAATTCTATAAGGTCCCTCTCAATTGATGGTTTAAAGATTACATTTTTTAGTTATGTCTTTCTGAGGTCAACACTCTTCCGTTACTATTGACATTTTTGAATAAAAATGACTTTCATTTTGTCATCCAGGGTTGAATGAAATTAAATTGATGTAATTCAAAGGGTCTACATGATAGAAGCTGATGGCTTAGCCCCGGTTTTAATTTCCTGAAGGTATCTTTATTTGGGTTTCCACCTTGGATGTTATACCCCACCAGCTCCTGCTGCAAAGAGCTTGGAGCAATGTTTTGGGCTTGGTTTTCATGGCGGTATCCTTTGACACAGGATACAAAATAAAGCCATTATGAATTTCCATTGCTGATAGTCACCATGCCATATCTGCCTCAGAACAAGCAAATCAATCTGCTCAGAACATTATTTTCTCCAAGATCGAACACAGCGATATGCTTCCCATAGGCCGTCTTCCACAATCTCTAGGATGAGCCCAATGATATGTGACAGTGGAGCTAGGGTGATCTTCAAACTCATGATTCATTAGTATACTAAATTGTAGGTGGAGGTTCGGCATTAGTAAGGCTTTTCTTAGTTCAGAGTCATATGAGGGGTTGTACTAGATCTCAAGTGTGAGAATTACTTGCATAGTGGCATAGCTTGCCATGTGCATTAAGACAAAATTTTAATTTTTAAAATAGAATTTTGAAAGAAGGATTAGAATCACACGTCCCAAAAATTATTTAAGCTTGTAATTTTCCCAAAATTAACAATGAGTGAAACGTTTAACTCACCACTTTTTAATAATACCTTACTTTTCAGAATAGAAATATACGTAATATAAATTCAGGAAGAGGGTTTACAGAATGATATGTAATAAGGAGATAACTGAGAACAAAAAAGAGTTTGGGGAAGCTATAGTAAAAAGCGCAAAACTGATACAGATAAAAAGCCAAATGTCCTTAATGTTCCTTGCCTAGCTTTCTAAATGTTTGGCTATAGTGCATAGATACCACTAAACTATTAATTGAAGAAAATTGAGTGCTGGAAATATACTGGTGAAATGTGAAGATGAGGGTATGTGTGTGTCTGCCTTCGTTTGTACAGCACCTCACCAAATTAAAAAGAAACATCTGTGGGGTCTTTTTCAAGGGCAAGAAAAAGAGGACAACAGTGAAAATGGCATATTTTCTAAGAAAAACGCATTCAACAAACACTTTTCAAGGTCAGTAAATTAAAGAAAGCTTTTTAACCACCCGATTGATATTAAGTAGATCTAGCGATAATGATCAAGGCACTGGCACTATGTTGGAGTGAGTCTCAATTAAGTTTGATTTACACTTTGACTATTGCTTGCCTGTATTTTAAAATATCAAACATTACATGTGCATTTAAATGCTTCCCAAATAGTTTTAATAATAACATATAGTTCAAATAATAAATAATTATTATATTTCACTTATATGCAACAATAATTATATGATGAGAGGATTGATTTTTATTTTTTTAAGCTCAAAGTTTTGCGGTTTTCATATCTTTTACCTCTCCATGATGTGGAAACAAAACGTACCATTAATGAGAATACTAATCCTTTCCATTTTACTGCTGCTTTAGGTCTGTTGGAACAATAATGTCCTCTAATCAAAATCTGATGCCACCTGTAGCTTATTTCAGATTGGTAAAGGTTCTTGCTTTAGTACTATTTTGTTCAATAACGTTCTTTCATCGCCACATTTATGTCTTATTCTTGATATATATCATTCAATCCGTTGTGGTAGCAGTCTGTTTACAGACCACTGAAACCTTCTTGGTATATGTACTGACTTCAAAGAAGACTCTGCAGTGGAGGTGTGACATTAGCGAGTCAATGGGGTTGGGGATCTCCCTGGTTCCACTGTTTTTATCTACCTGAATGTTTGTAGATCTAAAAGTCAGAGTCTCATGCATAGCACTCTGCAATACTCAATTATTCGAATGACATCTGCTCGTAGATGAGATAGAAATGGCATGATGTCTGTCAGCAGTGTAAGTTGGAGTATCTCTTACAGTGGTATCTCTGCAAGATACGTAACCCTATTGGGTTCCATCATTGCTTTGGCTGCAAGGCTTACCATATGTAAACCCTCTTCCTCCATAATTGCTCCATGTGCACCCTTAATCAAGCTGTGTGCTTGATGACTTTGGGCGGCTCTTCATTTGGAAAAGGTGTACATTCGCCAGTCTGTCTCAAGGGTATTTAAGTGCTGCGCTTCCTTCTAGAACTTCCAAACAAGTCTCATTGGTCAGTTGCATATGCAACTGATGGTAGTCAAGCTCCAAGTCTTCAGGCACATCCAAATGAGGCACTTTTCTCAATTCTACTTGCTCAATATATTGGAAACTATGAACACTAAAAGGACTCTGCCACCAGCATCACCAGGAGTATCCCTTTATAGACAATAAGGTCCCTCTCAATTGATGGTTTAAAGATTAAATTTTTTAGTTATGTCTTTCTGAGGTCAACACTCTTCCCTTACTATTGACATTTTTGAATAAAAATGACTTTCATATTGTCATCCAGGGTTGAATGAAATAAAATTGATGTGATTCAAAGGGTCTACATGATAGAAGCTGATGGCTTAGCCCCGGTTTTAATGTCCTGAGGGTCTCTTTATTTGGGTTTCCACCTTGGATGTTATACCCCACCAGCTCCTGCTGCAAAGAGCTTGGAGCAATGTTTTGGGCTTGGTTTTCATGGCGGTATCCTTTGACACAGGATACAAAATAAAGCCATTATGAATTTCCATTGCTGATAGTCACCATGCCATATCTGCCTCAGAACAAGCAAATCAAGCTGCTCAGAACATTCTTTTCTCCAAGATCGAACACAGCGATATGCTTCCCATAGGCCGTCTTCCGCAATCTCTAGGATGAGCCCAATGATATGTGACAGTGGAGCTAGGGTGATCTTCAAACTCATGATTCATTAGTATACTAAATTGTAGGTGGAGGTTCGGCATTAGTAAGGCTTTTCTTAGTTCAGAGCCATATGAGGGGTTGTACTAGATCTCAAGTGTAAAAATTGCTTGCATAGTGGTATAGCTTGCCATGTGCATTAAGACAAAAAATGTATTTTTAAAATAGAATATTGAAAGAAGGATTAGAATCATACGTCCCAAAAATTATTTAAGGTTGTAATTTTCCCAAAATTAACAATTAGTGAAACGTTTAACTCTCCACTTTTTAATAATACCTTACTTTTCAGAATAGAAATATACGTAATATAAATTCAGGAAGAGGGTTTACAGAATGATATGTAATAAGAAGATAACTGAGAACAAAAAAGAGTTTGGGAAAGCTATAGTAAAAAGCGCAAAACTGATACAGATAAAAAGCCAAATGTCCTTAATGTTCCTTGCCTAGCTTTCTAAATGTTTGGCTATAGTTCATAGATACCACTAAACTATTAATTGAAGAAAATTGAGTGCTGGAAATATACTGGTGAAATGTGAAGATGAGGGTATGTGTGTGTCTGCCTTCGTTTGTACAGCACCTCACAAAATTAAAAAGAAACATCTGTGGGGTCTTTTTCAAGGGCAAGAAAAAGAGGACAACAGTGAAAATGGCATATTTTCTAAGAAAAACGCATTCAACAAACACTTTTCAAGGTCAGTAAATTAAAGAAAGCTTTTTAACCACCCGATTGATATTAAGTAGATCTAGCGATAATGATCTAGGCACTGGCACTATGTTGGAGTAAGTCTCAATTAAGTTTGATTTACACTTTGACTATTGCTTGCCTGTATTTTAAAATATCAAACATTACATGTGCATTTAAATGCTTCCCAAATAGTTTTAATAATAACATATAGTTCAAATAATAAATAATTATTATATTTCACTTATATGCAACAATAATTATATGATGAGAGGATTGATTTTTATTTTTTTAAGCTCAAAGTTTTGCGGTTTTCATATCTTTTACCTCTCCATGATGTGGAAACAAAACGTACCATTAATGAGAATACTAATCCTTTCCATTTTACTGCTGCTTTAGGTCTGCTGGAACAATAATGTCCTCTAATCAAAATCTGATGCCACCTGTAGCTTATTTCAGATTGGTAAAGGTTCTTGCTTTAGTACTATTTTGTTCAATAACGTTCTTTCATCGCCACATTTATGTCTTATTCTTGATATATATCATTCAATCCGTTGTGGTAGCAGTCTGTTTACAGACCATGTACTGAGTTCAAAGAAGACTCTGCAGTGGAGGTGTGACATTAGCGTGTCAATGGGGTTGGGGATCTCCCTGGTTCCACTGTTTTTATCTACCTGAATGTTTGTAGATCTAAAAGTCAGAGTCTCATGCATAGCACTCTGCAATACTCAATTTTTCGAATTACATCTGCTCGTAGATGAGATAGAAATGGCATGATGTCTGTCAGCAATGTAAGTTGGAGTAGCTCTGAGAGGGGTATATCTGCAAGATACGTAACCCAATTGGGTTCCATCATTGCTTTGGCTGCAAGGCTTACCATATGTAAACCCTCTTCCTCCATAATTGCTCCATGTGCACCCTTAATCAAGCTGAGTGCTTGATGACTTTGGGCGGCTCTTCTTTTGGAATAGGTGTACTTTCGCCAGTCTGTCTCAAGGGTATTTAAGTGCTGCGCTCCCTTCTAGAACCTCCAAACAAGTCTCATTGGTCAGTTGCATATGCAACTGATGGTAGTCAAGCTCCAAGTCTTCAGGCACATCCAAATGAGGCATTTTTCTCAATTCTACTTGCTCAATGTATTGGAAACTATGAACACCAAAAGGACTCTGCCACCAGCATCATCAGGAGTATCCCTTTATAGACAATAAGGTCCCTCTCAATTGATGGTTTAAAGATTACATTTTTTAGTTATGTCTTTCTGAGGTCAACAATCTTCCGTTACTATTGACATTTTTGAATAAAAATTACTTTCATATTGTCATCCAGGGTTGAATGAAATTAAATTGATGTAATTCAAAGGGTCTACATGATAGAAGCTGATGGCTTAGCCCCGGTTTTAATGTCCTGAGGGTATCTTTATTTGGGTTTCCACCTTGGATGTTATACCCCACCAGCTCCTGCTGCAAAGACCTTGGAGCAATGTTTTGGGCTTGGTTTTCATGGCGGTATCCTTTGACACAGGATACAAAATAAAGCCATTATGAATTTCCATTGCTGATAGTCACCATGCCATATCTGCCTCAGAACAAGCAAATCAAGCTGCTCAGAACATTCTTTTCTCCAAGATTGAACACAGCGATATGCTTCCCATAGGCCGTCTTCCACAATCTCTAGGATGAGCCCAATGACATGTGACAGTGGAGCTAGGGTGATCTTCAAACTCATGATTCATTAGTATACTAAATTGTAGGTGGAGGTTCGGCATTAGTAAGGCTTTTCTTAGTTCAGAGTCATATGAGGGGTTGCACTAGATCTCAAGTGTGAGAATTACTTGCATAGTGGCATAGCTTGCCATGTGCATTAAGACAAAATTTTAATTTTTAAAATAGAATATTGAAAGAAGGATTAGAATCACACGTCCCAAAAATTATTTAAGCTTGTAATTTTCCCAAAATTAACAACGAGTGAAACGTTTAACTCACCACTTTTTAATAATACCTTACTTTTCAGAATAGAAATATACGTAATATAAATTCAGGAAGAGGGAAAGTAGTTACAGAATGATATGTAATAAGGAGATGACTGAGAACAAAAAAGAGTTTGGGAAAGCTATAGTAAAAAGCGCAAACCTGATACAGATAAAAAGCTAAATGTCCTTAATGTTCCTTGCCTAGCTTTCTAAATGTTTGGCTGTAGTGCATAGATACCACTAAACTATTAATTGAAGAAAATTGAGTGCTGGAAATATACTGGTGAAATGTGAAGATGAGGGTATGTGTGTGTCTGCCTTCGTTTGTACAGCACTTCACAAAATTAAAAAGAAACATCTGTGGGGTCTTTTTCAAGGGCAAGAAAAAGAGGACAACAGTGAAAATGGCATATTTTCTAAGAAAAACGCATTCAACAAACACTTTTCAAGGTTAGTAAATTAAAGAAAGCTTTTTAACCACCCGATTGATATTAAGTAGATCTAGCGATAATGATCTAGGCACTGGCACTATGTTGGAGTAAGTCTCAATTAAGTTTGATTTACACTTTGACTATTGCTTGCCTGTATTTTAAAATATCAAACATTACATGTGCATTTAAATGCTTCCCAAATAGTTTTAATAATAACATATAGTTCAAATAATGAATAATTATTATATATCACTAATATGCAACAAAAATTATATGATGAGAGGATTGATTTTTATTTTTTTAAGCTCAAAGTTTTGTGGTTTTCATATCTTTTACCTCTCCATGATGGGGAAACAAAACGTACCATTAATGAGAATACTAATCCTTTCCATTTTACTGCTGCTTTAGGTCTGTTGGAACAATAATGTCCTCTAATCAAAATCTGATGCCACCTGTAGCTTATTTCAGATTGGTAAAGGTTCTTGCTTTAGTACTATTTTGTTCAATAACGTTCTTTCATCGCCATATTTATGTCTTATTCATGATATATGTCATTCATTCCGTTATGGTAGCAGTCTGTTTACAGACCACTGAAACCTTCTTGGTATATGTATTGAGTTCAAAGAAGACTCTGCAGTGGAGGTGTGACATTAGCGTGTCAATGGGGTTGGGGATCTCCCTGGTTCCACTGTTTTTATCTACCTGAATGTTTGTAGATCTAAAAGTCAGAGTCTCATGCATAGCACTCTGCAATACTCAATTATTCGAATGACATCTGCTCGTAGATGAGATAGAAATGGCATGATGTCTGTCAGCAGTGTAAGTTGGAGTATCTCTTACAGTGGTATCTCTGCAAGATACGTAACCCTATTGGGTTCCATCATTGCTTTGGTTGCAAGGCTTACCATATGTAAACCCTCTTCCTCCATAATTGCTCCATGTGCACCCTTAATCAAGCTGTGTGCTTGATGACTTTCGGCGGCTCTTCATTTGGAAAAGGTGTACATTCGCCAGTCTGTCTCAAGGGTATTTAAGTGCTGCGCTTCCTTCTAGAACTTCCAAACAAGTCTCATTGGTCAGTTGCATATGCAACTGATGGTAGTCAAGCTCCAAGTCTTCAGGCACATCCAAATGAGGCACTTTTCTCAATTCTACTTGCTCAATATATTGGAAACTATGAACACTAAAAGGACTCTGCCACCAGCATCACCAGGAGTATCCCTTTATAGACAATAAGGTCCCTCTCAATTGATGGTTTAAAGATTAAATTTTTTAGTTATGTCTTTCTGAGGTCAACACTCTTCCCTTACTATTGACATTTTTGAATAAAAATGACTTTCATATTGTCATCCAGGGTTGAATGAAATAAAATTGATGTGATTCAAAGGGTCTACATGATAGAAGCTGATGGCTTAGCCCCGGTTTTAATGTCCTGAGGGTATCTTTATTTGGGTTTCCACCTTGGATGTTATACCCCACCAGCTCCTGCTGCAAAGAGCTTGGAGCAATGTTTTGGGCTTGGTTTTCATGGCGGTATCCTTTGACACAGGATACAAAATAAAGCCATTATGAATTTCCATTCCTGATAGTCACCATGCCATATCTGCCTCAGAACAAGCAAATCAAGCTGCTCAGAACATTCTTTTCTCCAAGATCGAACACAGCGATATGCTTCCCATAGGCCGTCTTCCGCAATCTCTAGGATGAGCCCAATGATATGTGACAGTGGAGCTAGGGTGATCTTCAAACTCATGATTCATTAGTATACTAAATTGTAGGTGGAGGTTCAGCATTAGTAAGGCTTTTCTTAGTTCAGAGCCATATGAGGGGTTGTACTAGATCTCAAGTGTAAGAATTGCTTGCATAGTGGTATAGCTTGCCATGTGCATTAAGACAAAAAATGTATTTTTAAAATAGAATATTGAAAGAAGGATTAGAATCATACATCCCAAAAATTATTTAAGGTTGTAATTTTCCCAAAATTAACAATTAGTGAAACGTTTAACTCACCACTTTTTAATAATACCTTACTTTTCAGAATAGAAATATACGTAATATAAATTCAGGAAGAGGGTTTACAGAATGATATGTAATAAGGAGATAACTGAGAACAAAAAAGAGTTTGGGAAAGCTATAGTAAAAAGCGCAAAACTGATACAGATAAAAAGCCAAATGTCCTTAATGTTCCTTGCCTAGCTTTCTAAATGTTTGGCTATAGTGCATAGATACCACTAAACTATTAATTGAAGAAAATTGAGTGCTGGAAATATACTGGTGAAATGTGAAGATGAGGGTATGTGTGTGTCTGCCTTCGTTTGTACAGCACCTCACAAAATTAAAAAGAAACATCTGTGGGGTCTTTTTCAAGGGCAAGAAAAAGAGGACAACAGTGAAAATGGCATATTTTCTAAGAAAAACGCATTCAACAAACACTTTTCAAGGTCAGTAAATTAAAGAAAGCTTTTTAACCACCCGATTGATATTAAGTAGATCTAGCGATAATGATCTAGGCACTGGCACTATGTTGGAGTGAGTCTCAATTAAGTTTGATTTACACTTTGACTATTGCTTGCCTGTATTTTAAAATATCAAACATTACATGTGCATTTAAATGCTTCCCAAATAGTTTTAATAATAACATATAGTTCAAATAATAAATAATTATTATATTTCACTTATATGCAACAATAATTATATGATGAGAGGATTGATTTTTATTTTTTTAAGCTCAAAGTTTTGCGGTTTTCATATCTTTTACCTCTCCATGATGTGGAAACAAAACGTACCATTAATGAGAATACTAATCCTTTCCATTTTACTGCTGCTTTAGGTCTGTTGGAACAATAATGTCCTCTAATCAAAATCTGATGCCACCTGTAGCTTATTTCAGATTGGTAAAGGTTCTTGCTTTAGTACTATTTTGTTCAATAACGTTCTTTCATCGCCACATTTATGTCTTATTCTTGATATATATCATTCAATCCGTTGTGGTAGCAGTCTGTTTACAGACCACTGAAACCTTCTTGGTATATGTACTGAGTTCAAAGAAGAGTCTGCAGTGGAGGTGTGACATTAGCGTGTCAATGGGGTTGGGGATCTCCCTGGTTCCACTGTTTTTATCTACCTGAATGTTTGTAGATCTAAAAGTCAGAGTCTCATGCATAGCACTCTGCAATACTCAATTTTTCGAATGACATCTGCTCGTAGATGAGATAGAAATGGCATGATGTCTGTCAGCAATGTAAGTTGGAGTAGCTCTGAGAGGGGTATATCTGCAAGATACGTAACCCATTGGGTTCCATCATTGCTTTGGCTGCAAGGCTTACCATATGTAAACCCTCTTCCTCCATAATTGCTCCATGTGCACCCTTAATCAAGCTGTGTGCTTGATGACTTTGGGCGGCTCTTCTTTTGGAATAGGTGTACTTTCGCCAGTCTGTCTCAAGGGTATTTAAGTGCTGCGCTCCCTTCTAGAACCTCCAAACAAGTCTCATTGGTCAGTTGCATATGCAACTGATGGTAGTCAAGCTCCAAGTCTTCAGGCACATCCAAATGAGGCATTTTTCTCAATTCTACTTGCTCAATATATTGGAAACTATGAACACCAAAAGGACTCTGCCACCAGCATCATCAGGAGTATCCCTTTATAGACAATAAGGTCCCTCTCAATTGATGGTTTAAAGATTACATTTTTTAGTTATGTCTTTCTGAGGTCAACACTCTTCCGTTACTATTGACATTTTTGAATAAAAATGACTTTCATATTGTCATCCAGGGTTGAATGAAATTAAATTGATGTAATTCAAAGGGTCTACATGATAGAAGCTGATGGCTTAGCCCCGGTTTTAATGTCCTGAGGGTATCTTTATTTGGGTTTCCACCTTGGATGTTATACCCCACCAGCTCCTGCTGCATAGAGCTTAGAGCAATGTTTTGGGCTTGGTTTTCATGGCAGTATCCTTTGACACAGGATACAAAATAAAGCCATTATGAATTTCCATTGCTGATAGTCACCATGCCATATCTGCCTCCGAACAAGCAAATCAAGCTGCTCAGAACATTCTTTTCTCCAAGATCGAACACAGCGATATGCTTCCCATAGGCCGTCTTCCACAATCTCTAGGATGAGCCCAATGATATGTGACAGTGGAGCTAGGGTGATCTTCAAACTCATGATTCATTAGTATACTAAATTGTAGGTGGAGGTTCGGCATTAGTAAGGCTTTTCTTAGTTCAGAGTCATATGAGGGGTTGTACTAGATCTCAAGTGTGAGAATTACTTGCATAGTGGCATAGCTTGCCATATGCATTAAGACAAAATTTTAATTTTTAAAATAGAATATTGAAAGAAGGATTAGAATCACACGTCCCAAAAATTATTTAAGCTTGTAATTTTCCCAAAATTAACAACGAGTGAAACGTTTAACTCACCACTTTTTAATAATACCTTACTTTTCAGAATAGAAATATACGTAATATAAATTCAGGAAGAGGGAAAGTAGTTACAGAATGATATGTAATAAGGAGATGACTGAGAACAAAAAAGAGTTTGGGAAAGCTATAGTAAAAAGCGCAAAACTGATACAGATAAAAAGCCAAATGTCCTTAATGTTCCTTGCCTAGCTTTCTAAATGTTTGGCTGTAGTGCATAGATACCACTAAACTAATAATTGAAGAAAATTGAGTGCTGGAAATATACTGGTGAAATGTGAAGATGAGGGTATGTGTGTGTCTGCCTTCGTTTGTACAGCACTTCACAAAATTAAAAAGAAACATCTGTGGGGTCTTTTTCAAGGGCAAGAAAAAGAGGACAACAGTGAAAATGGCATATTTTCTAAGAAAAACGCATTCAACAAACACTTTTCAAGGTCAGTAAATTAAAGAAAGCTTTTTAACCACCCGATTGATATTAAGTAGATCTAGCGATAATGATCTAGGCACTGGCACTATGTTGGAGTAAGTCTCAATTAAGTTTGATTTACACTTTGACTATTGCTTGCCTGTATTTTAAAATATCAAACATTACATGTGCATTTAAATGCTTCCCAAATAGTTTTAATAATAACATATAGTTCAAATAATGAATAATTATTATATATCACTAATATGCAACAAAAATTATATGATGAGAGGATTGATTTTTATTTTTTTAAGCTCAAAGTTTTGTGGTTTTCATATCTTTTACCTCTCCATGATGGGGAAACAAAACGTACCATTAATGAGAATACTAATCCTTTCCATTTTACTGCTGCTTTAGGTCTGTAGGAACAATAATGTCCTCTAATCAAAATCTGATGCCACCTGTAGCTTATTTCAGATTGGTAAAGGTTCTTGCTTTAGTACTATTTTGTTCAATAACGTTCTTTCATCGCCATATTTATGTCTTATTCATGATATATGTCATTCATTCCGTTATGGTAGCAGTCTGTTTACAGACCACTGAAACCTTCTTGGTATATGTACTGAGTTCAAAGAAGACTCTGCAGTGGAGGTGTGACATTAGCGTGTCAATGGGGTTGGGGATCTCCCTGGTTCCACTGTTTTTATCTACCTGAATGTTTGTAGATCTAAAAGTCAGAGTCTCATGCATAGCACTCTGCAATACTCAATTATTCGAATGACATCTGCTCGTAGATGAGATAGAAATGGCATGATGTCTGTCAGCAGTGTAAGTTGGAGTATCTCTTACAGTGGTATCTCTGCAAGATACGTAACCCTATTGGGTTC